>NC_136921.1:85357300-87757300 GCF_949752795.1 Hyperoodon ampullatus | reverse complement strand
TAGCATCGGCAGGCGGACTCTCAACCACTGCGCCACCAGGGAAGCCCTCACAACTGTTTTTGAAGAAAGGAAATTCACACTGTGCGTTTTAGAGTATGCAAGAAGAATATAAACAAATAAAAAGATTCTCCATGGAGAATTTGAACAACAACAACAAAAAAAAAAGTTCCACAGTTTCACTCCAGTCCTGAATAGCTACTCTGCTCAGTTACAGCCCCTGTGGATATCAGGGGCTATGCCACAGAGCACACTCCTGATATTAAGTGTGGGTACAAAAAATTGGCTCTCCCAGAACGCTCAGCTTCTGAATTCAGTACTCTCTTTCATGTTATCAGCCCGGCCACACACTTTGTTGCTCTTCCGTCGGCCCCTGCATCAGGACTGCTATGCAATGCTCAGAGTATAATCATGCTATCGATGAACCATGAATGCAAACTAATAAACATAATTGGAACTGACGCACTCGGGCTTCAATTTCATTTTCCCTTCATCAGCTCTCCCATGTTAGGGAGGTACAATGGTGGAACACTGCAATCAACAGCATCCACTTGCTGCATTTGTATTGCTGAATGAAGATGCTAGCTCTGCGGGTCCCTAAAGGGATCATAATTCTTTCTGGCCCATGTGGGAGTTCAGCCACAACCTACCTAGGGAAGTGCACTTCCTAGCATTTCTTGAGGGTTTTCCAGGGACCATGGCTCATCTTACCGTGGTTGAGAACACCATCTTCTACCAGGACTTGCCACATGCCAACAGCTTGAATTCGGGAGTGAACACATGGAGTCTGCTGCAGCATCCAGTCCACCAGCTCGGTCCCCACACAGCATTGTCTAAGGAGCGGTAGGACACAAAGGAGGGGAAGTCACCCCCTTGCAGATGAAGGACGGGAGATGGTGGCTTCTGAGAGGAGACCCTCCCACAGGGCTCCATGCTCTTCTACCCTAAGAGGTCTCACGGCAAACAAAGCACTGCATGATGTGGCCTCAGGTTCTCAAACTTTTGTACAAACCAATAAAACCACTCAACTCATGAGAGAACCTTCTAGGCAAGGCTGGCTAAACGAAAGAGCATTACAGGCGTCAGCCCCAGGGGAGACTAAAGGGCGGCTAGACGGGGAGCATGATCTGGCAAGCGAATCCCGGGCCAGAAACTCTTGAGCCGGTCCCAGAAAAATCTCAGTGTAAAATGAAGGCAAAGCATAATTCTGACTTCCTTCACCGGAGCCTTTTGAGGAATGAGCTAAGGTTTGTGAGGCCCTAGGAGGTGCTCCGTGAAAGGCTATGGGTAAATGCAAAATTATATAGCACTTTCTATTTTCCAGTAATACTACTAAGCTTCCTCAGAGGGGTGCTGGGAGAAACAAGCAATTAGCGATACAAATCTCTGAAAAAAGTTTGATGCAATGAGCATCAGCACTTCGACAGAGCCTGTCATCTGAAGAGCTCCAACTCCTTTCTGTACAGGCACGTGTTCATCCCTATGATGCCTCTCTGTGGTAAGCTGGTCAGGATGGGCAAACTACGTGCATTAGTTAGGAAACATATAACTATACACACATATTAGGAAACCTTCAGTGGGGAGAGAGGAGGTGTTTGTGGCATGACTGTTCAACGGAGGAAATGGGATCTTGAAGTCCGAGGGAGGAATCCCAAGGGACAGGAATAAGCAGGGAGTTTCAGAGCAGCTGACTGCCTGCAGCTGGGTCTGAGTCACTGGTGACCTCCCCTCCTGTGCTGAGGATGCCACCATCTCTGGGGCTCTAAGACTGGTTCCAGCCCAGGGAGCTCCTCTCTAGTTTGAACTGGAGGAGATTCCCAGTGCTGGTCCACTTTAGGAAGAGCTAGGTCTGGGAGAAGTCATGAGATCCAGCACCAGGTCTACTACTTATTAGCTGTGTGACTCTGGCCATATCGTTTCAAATCTCTGGTTCTCAGTTTTTTCATCTGTAAAAGAAAAGAGGAGGAAAAGATGGCTTCAAAGGCCAGGTCCAGTTCTAAGACTCCAGGAACTCTGAAATCTATCAGAACTCCTGGGATGTCCTGATTCGGGTCTGACCCAAAAATACACCACAAGGAGGATGTCCTGAGAAGGCTGTTAGATTTCTAGGACTGCTCTGATTACAGTCCATACCCACACTTTAGAGCTTCAAGGGGCAAAGAGGCGCCTAGTTACTATTCATTGTGAACCAAACGTATGATCTGTCGTGTTCCTCATCTAATTTGAGAATTTATTAATGGGAAAAGTCATGTAAAAGTATTAAAAAAATCAATGTCATGTGGCTTTTAATTCAGTGATTACTTTTACTAAGAAGAGCATATGGTGTTGAGATGATCCCAGAGCCTCTCGGCCCTGGGACAGGGTATAAGAGACTTGCAGTCAGCACACAGAACAAAGACACACAGCTGTGCCACTTGTGGCTGGTGGAATCACCGGGTTTCCTCTCTATTAATGATCTTTAGCTATTTTAAAATCAATAGCTGATCTCTAGTGTGGTGATCACCGGGGGTGATGCTGCATCTGGGGAGACTTCAATCCCTTTGCACTGCAGTAATGATAGAAGTGGCGGCAGGTGAAAACAGGAGGGAGGGAGAGGATGGGACTGGAAACAAGATCTGGGACCAGGCACTCAAAATGTCCTGCAGGAAAAAGAAATCATGCCTCTGGCTTCCAGTTGCGTCCATGGGTCATTATCAACAGATCATTAATTTGTGTCATAGGGTGTGGAATAGACGTAACACCTATATTTGAGGGGGTTAAAATCTTAGGACTATGGAGCAAGAAAGAGATTATGGTTTCTGACTTCTAGTTTCCATTATTTGTCACCAAAGATGACATCTTTAATGGAATTTCCCTAATGCAAGTCAACACTTGGGAAAGCATAATCACATCGTAAATTAAGGGAATATAAATTTAAAAAGAAAAAGGTCCTTTAGCTGTAGGAGATTTTTGAGATCCACTTAATGAGTTAAAGAGTTTTGAACTCTCTCTCTGAGGACGTGGACACATGAGTTTAACCTTTACTTCCCTCAAAATTGTAACAGTGTGTAGGAACTACAGATGCCAAGAAAAGAATGAACTTCCAGAGTTGAAGGAAAAGGCTTCCAAATGTAATCAACCAAAACAGTAGCTGGTAAATATCTACATTAAAAGGACAGGGGGAGCAATCTGTCTTAAGAGAGGGAACACGCCCTGAGAGGAGCACGCTACTGATTGAAGTGGTTCTCAAATCCCATCTCATTTCCAGAATTCTATCAAGAAGAGGCCAATCTAAATGTAACAAACTGCCAGTGTTGGTCTTATAAACATATTCATGACAAATGCAAGCAGAAGAGTGTTAGTTTGCAGGGAGTGCCGAAAAAGTGATCCAAAGAGAAAGAATTTGCAATGTGTTTCCACCTCTGTCCTTGGGAAAGAGACTGGATTTGAGGTACATATACTGGAAGGTTTGCTCTAGGGTAAACCAGGTATAATTTTACAGGTACTATCATGGTTGACGGTCACTAGAAAGATATATATATATATATATATATGTGTATATATATATAATGTATCCTCTGTGGTAACTTTAAAATTTGTATTCTAGCTTTTACTTGTCTTATGAATTTGGTTCATGTGAATCAAATGGGTTTTGACTCATGCTAAGTCTGATGGGTTCTGAGGTCATGTCTAAACAAGGTTAAATGAGAGAGTCCAACTGATTGCTGAAAGAGGGCTGTGAGTCTGAACCGTGGGCGCAGGGAGAGGGAGTGAAGGCTTTTGTGCCGTAGACAGGACGTTCTGGTTCCTAAACCACTGCTGAGTTGATAAAATCAAAAGTTAAAGATTAGACATGAATCCTTCATTTACCCACCATGGTTCAGTCATTCCAGAAGGTCAACTAAATCATACAGCCCCTGTCTTTATCATTTCTTAACTCCAGTGGCAGCTATAATGAGTCTTTATTCTATATGATTATAGATGTGAAACAGAGTTGCATATCTTACTATATGCATACTAGAATGAAATCCTACATTACAAAGTAAATTATGTAAAGGGCATTTTATATTTTTTTCACTCCTGTATCCTTAGGGTTTGGAACACAATAATGCCTGGTGCCCAGTAGGTGCTTAATAATTGTGTGGAATGAATGAATGACAGAATGAATGAATGAAACTTGCAAATCAACCAACCTTGGTTTAAATCCTGGCACTGCCATTCACTAGATTTGTGACTTGGTCAAGGAAAAGTATTTAATCTCTTCTGAGCCTCAGTTTTATCATCTGAAAAATGGCCACACACCTGCCTCGCAGGTTGTGATGAGGAAGAAATGAGATAATATATATAAAGTGGCCTGGTACAGGGCTTCAAGTACAAGTGAACACTTAGTAAATGTTAGTTGAATCTCATCTAAATCTAGTAGTTTTCCTAAAATACACTTTAGCAAACAGAATTACAAAAGTTTTCTATGTTCATCACAGTTAACCAATGCCTAAGCAAATTAGTTTAGGAGTAACTCCTGGGAATATGAACGCTAATTAGAGTTAAGTGGGGATCCAAGACAAGCTTAACTTCCAGAACCTGGAGGATTATAAAACATGCTGTCCATGGATGGAAAACAGGGAAACACAAGTTTGTTCTAACTTCACTAATCACTAATCTGAGGGGGCCATAGCCTTTAGAATTATTGCACATACCTGTATGTCTTTAGGTGGTATTTTCTATCTCTTATCATGTGAGGTGCTCGAGAGAGAATGGCATTTCGTAATATTTTTCCAGCCCTGAGGATCTTCTCTGAAGGAACCTGAATTTTAATCAGATGGGAGGAGTGGAAGAGAAAGGAGAGTTTATAGATGGAAAACAAACCAGATGCATCACTAAATCACTTTCCAATCTGACTCTGCACTTGAAAAATACAATCTACTCATACATTTGCATTGTTCACTTGTGTGACATGTCACTGTTTTATACTGAGAACTGAGACACACCGATATGTACTGTTTCAAAAACTGTGTCCACAGTTTCCTAATGTGATGCTCTGACATATGGACCACTTCCAGTAGTTACTTAAGAAGCTAGCTCTGCTGGCTCATCAACCCACCTACATCCCATTACCTTGGTAATGGTGTTAGCAGGACGAAGAGGAACGTGAGGTTCAATGAGAGGTGTCTGAAAAATAAAATGTTAAAGCAAAAGAAAATTAAACAAAAAGCTCACTAAAGAAAATTATGGGTTGGGGAATAACAAGAAACATCCATTTTTATAAAACTCAAAATAGGATTAAAAAAGCAAGAGAGAAAATCTGCCTAAAGAACTTGAATGCACAGGCATTCAAAGGGCAAAATTAAGACCATTCGATTTGCCAAAATTTAAACATAAATTATTAAAAATGAAAACAACCAAACAGATAGGAATGATTAGATGTTTGCAGGCTTAATGAGAAGGGAATCAATATCTACCCACAGCATAACAAACATCAGGGCAGAGGAAAAAACAAAAGATAAACATGAAGAGAGATTAAAATGACCTATCTCAGGGGACAGGGATAAAGGACTGATTTAGAACGGAAATAAGCAACTTCATCCTCTCTCATGTAGTTAAGATTCTTTTCCTGCAATTTGTATTGTTAGAAAGTTTTAATTTTTTTTTTTTTTTTTGCGGTACGCGGGCCTCTCACTGTTGTGGCCTCCCCCGCTGCAGAGCACAGGCTCCGGACGCACAGGCTCAGCGGCCGTGGCTCACGGGCCCAGCCACTCCACAGCATGTGGGATCTTCCCGGACCAGGGCACGAACCCGTGTCCCCTGCATCGGCAGGTGGACTCTCAACCACTGCGCCACCAGGGAAGCCCAAAGTTTTAATTTTTAAATGATGCTTCTTTGTGGTTTTACATACTCAAGTTCCTCGAACGCACTGGGGCAGCTAGTGTACCATCTCTTTCTTCTGCAAAGTGGTGTACAAAGTTTTCAGGATTCTGCGACTATCAGAACAGCTCTAGGATCTAGATAAAGCCCCTAGCACTATCCACATTCTTCAGATGAAGGTGCTGAATTGGAATCCCAGGGAAATGACTTGCTACACAGCTACACAGCTGAGTCCCCTAGTCCTACTGAAACCCCTTCACTCTATTCTTCTGAAATATCTGGTAATGGCAAAGATACATTCTGTCAAAGGTGGTGATAGAACCATCAACACAACGCTGTTTATGCCACTTCCAGAAGGTATGTAGTAGATTTACCTATGAGATTGCGGTGGGCAGAATAATGGCCCCCAAAGATGTCCATGTCCTTATCCCCAGAACCCATGAATATGTTAGATTACATGGCAAAAGGGACTCTGCAGATGTGATTAAGTTAAGGGTCAAAATAAGCAGATTATTCTGATGTTTCTCGGTGGCTCCAATGTAATTGTAATTGTAGGGTCCTTAAAAGACGGAAGAGGGAGGCAGAAGAGTTAGAACCAGAGGGCTAACAGTGGGAGTAGGATTCAGCCCGATTTTGCTGGCTTTAATGGTGGAGGAAGCCAAGAGCCAAGGAATGAGGGCAGCCTCTGGAAGATGGAAAAGGCAGAACAATACACGATGTCCCCCTGGAGCCTTCAGAAGGAACGGGCCTGCTGATACCTTGATTATAGCCCAGTGAGACCAACTTCAGACTTCTAAACTACAGCACTGTAAGGTTATTCATTTGTGTTTCTTTAAGCTTGTGGCTTACACAACTGGTTACAGCAGTCACAGAAAACTAACACAGAGATTATTATACTTTATACTAAAAACCCATACTTTTTGCAAATAGAAGCCATTGCATTGAAAATAAATTGGTAGGTTTTTTCTTTGTCCTGATATATAATCAATAGGGAAAATAAAAAGTCAATATTAATTTTAAATACTTTAGGTACCTAAATATGAATATACATGTATAAACATATGTCTTCCTTTTTATTAACAATAAATTTCAGGGTTTCATGGGTTGCTGCTTTCATGGGTTTCATGGGTTGCTGCTTTTAATATTATAATAGAATTAAGGAAAAAAGAAAAAAGAATCCTAAGTTTTAAGAACAGCATAGATGAGACACAGATTAATTTAGAATGAAATTGCACTGAACTTAAAGACCAAGGACTTCATTAAACATTTTCATCACCTTGCTGGCATCTAGACCTTTTCTTCCTCTCAAAATCACTAGAGCACAAATGTCAAGCAATATTATAGTATTTTAGCAGCATTCTGATAAAATATTATAATATTTTAGCAGCATTTAGCAGCATTCTGTTTACAACTAGCGTAGACCAAGGAATGTCAATCTGGTCAAATTCAATAGCAGCTTTAAACAGAGACCGACTTTGTCCTGAAGTAGCCCACACTCTCTTATGGCAGACCTTTCATGGGAAAGGGACCGTGAGCTCACAGACTCCCTGTACCACCTCCTCAAAAAAGACAGAATTCCCTGATGCCAAATCACCTGGAATCATGTTCAAAAGGGGGGAGGCCAGCATGCACCAGGGCGCTGGAAATGAGTGCAGTCAAAACAGTTGATTATTTCCAGGTTGTGAGTTCCCAGTACTCATGCGCCTTGTCTCTTTACATTACACAGGTTGGTTTATATGTCTAGGACTGTGCCTGGTTATGTATCCAAATTGTAGAAGCCTCTGGCTATTCTTGAAAATAACAGCAGAAACCCATTTCTTCTTCCTGTCTTAGAAGAAGGAAGTGTAGGTATATGTGGTCTAGAGTAGATGGATGTAGGATAAGCTTCTGAGGTAACCTTTTCTTTCCTATGGAAAAAAAAAAATCTATTTTCCTTTGCAGTAGTCTTTGAGAGGCTGGCTGAGCCAGAGGTCAAGAAGAGGCCCGTGCTTGAGGATTATTGATGAATGTTTATTCTTTGGTAGGTGCAATGAAACATTATTGGAAGATTGCATCTTTTTATTTGTTTTTACAAAAATGAATATATTTAAGCAAAATGCTAACAAGTGGTCCCTAGGTAGTCAATTTGGTTGGACAGTTCCCTTTTTGCTTCCTTGGAACCCTGAAAAGAAACTATTACCAAAGCAAGGGAAGCATCAGACTTCAAACAGTTCCTTTGATTTGCAACTTCTAAAGGAGCAAAACGTACACAGGTTGCCTTTTAGCGAGATAATCCCAGGACCAAGAGGCTGTTTAATCTGTTGAAAGGAAGTATTCTCAGAACCTTCCCTGGCTCAGAGATTTTACGTTTGGAGGCAACATAATGAATAGATGCTTTGAGAGGGGGACAGTCCCTTTATTTAAATAAAACCTCCAAGGAACACATGCAGGGTGAAAGCAGGGAAAGTTTTACTTGTTGGGGAGGGGAATAAAAACTTGTCTTTGAAAGGGACTCCATCCCGTATTCAGTTAGGCAAGCTTCTATGATCTAAGAGCTACGTTGGTGCCTAGCAGCCATGCACTGTGAGGTAGAGGGCTGTGACAGGTAGGCCGGGTCCCTGGGACACAAAGTCACTGCCAATGCCTGTTCAAGGGCCCCTTCCATAGGGAGTATGACTTTATTGCTTCTGTATCTGCTTATTTATTTCCTTTTTGGTTTCGCTTGGCTTTCACGTAAAGTTTTTATTTTTGAGAATTTCACTTTAGCTGAGCTTCAGTGAAATGAGGAGAGGAATTTCATTTTATAAATTTCATTCCCTCAATAGGAGAGGGAAAGAAGCAGGACAGGGTGATTAGTGAGAATCCAAACAAGAAAAGCAGTCCTAAAAGCAAGACCAAGGACTTCCTGTGTCAGGCCTTTTACAAGTGTTATCTTATTTTATTATTACTCTCATATTTTATTGAGAAAACTAAGGCCAGCAACACATAGGGACTTGAGCTCACACAGCTAATGACTGGAAGAGCTGGGAAGTGAATCCAGGTCAGTCTTATTCCAGTGTCTACGCTGCAGGAACAATGACCCATCGCACCTGCTCTTTTCTCCTACAGATATCATGGCTCACACTGTGGAAGAGTTAACATTCCATTTAATTAAAGTTCATTGAGAAAAATGCATCTAAGCCCTTCTCAGTTACCAGGTACCAGAGTTGATCTCATGCGTTTCCAGCAATAAGTGTTCATAACATCCTACTGAGATGACACGTTAGCACCATGCATCATGCTTGGTCTGAATTAACTTTTTAAAAAGCAACTTTGTGGGGCTTCCCTGGTGGCACAGTGGTTGAGAGTCCACCTGCCGATGCAGGGGACGCGGGTTCGTGTCCCAGTCCAGGAGGATCCCACATGCTTCGGAGTGGCTGAGCCCGTGAGCCATGGCCACTGAGCCTGCGCGTCCGGAGCCTGTGCTCCGCAACGGGAGAGGCCACAACAGTGAGAGGCCCGCATACCGCAAAAAAAAAAAAAAAAAAAAAAAGCAACTTTGTGAC
Source organism: Hyperoodon ampullatus (assembly GCF_949752795.1). Taxonomy (NCBI): domain Eukaryota; kingdom Metazoa; phylum Chordata; class Mammalia; order Artiodactyla; family Ziphiidae; genus Hyperoodon; species Hyperoodon ampullatus. Next base: position 87,747,938 of record NC_136921.1, on the reverse strand, counting down.
AATAAAACATTTGGCATTGAGGGACTGCCCTTCCAGGGCTGAGACAAACATACCAGAAAGGTAGGTAGCAGTTGAAATCCGAGGGGGAAAATGGAAAACACTCAGTATTTCCCATGGAGGAAATTTAATGCTGGGAACTAGCTTTACAGGTGGTGCAAGAGCTGAGAAGCCAAAGAGGCGATAAGGAGGTAACCTGGATGCTAGCCAAGCAGGAAGCCCTCAGGTGGGGGGACAGAGGAAGGAGGAGGCATTGCCAGAGCCGGAGCCAGGTGTCCTGGTGGGAGCTGGAACCCCGGAGGGCCTCCTGGCCCTGGAGGTCCAGCCGCTGCTGGAGATGCTGCCACCCTCCCACCGCTGAGGGGAGCTGGAGACCCTCCTGCATCCCATCCCTCTCCAACCATAAACCAGAGAAATAAGGAAAAGAATTTCATTTTATAAATGATTAAACAGAAGAGGGAAAGAAGGAGTTTGGTGAGTGATATTGGTGAGAAGATGGATCAAAGCAAGAAAACCAACGCTAAAGGCAAAACCAAGGCCCTGCGGAGGTCGGCTTCCGTGTGATGCACAGCAGAGCACAGGGGGGCGCAAAATGCTGCTCAGAGGACAAAGAGCCCAGGACCCTCCACAGAGGGTGGCTGCTGTGACCACAGAGTGGGCACAGGGTTGCTCCATGTTCAACACCAGCCCTCTCAGCCTCTCCTATTCCATATCTCCCCAGACACACTTCCTGGTGGGCTACAGGTAAGGAAGGTGGACAGTGGGTAGCATAGAGTGGGCCTTCATTAACGCGTCCTGGGCTTGGTTCCTAGGGCTGCCCTCTGTCTTGATCTATAGCCAGAAAACGCATATCACAAAGGAGCCCTAGAAGAAACAGACCCCCTCTCTGATTACACGTCATACCTTTCAACACATCAACCGTGTGTCAAGGACAAAAATTCTTCCTCCCTACCTGGGCATGAAAGAATCCGAATTGGGCTGTGAAAATGTGATCCTAAAAAGCTAGGCAGACAGGACAGATAAAGGCAGAGGTATTCGGCTTTCTCTGCTTTTCTTGGCTTTCTCCCCTGAAGACTTCCCTCAGGAGTGACCATAATTGGTTCTTGTTTGCTTCTGGAGAGGGGATGCATTCTACTGCTTTTTATTATGCTTATATTACTACTGAAAAGGAGAAACAGTGAGGGAAAATATTCCTTTTGGCACCAGAGCCAATTCAGAAATACTAATCGGGATGAAAAATATGAGTTTAGTCTCTATTACAACATGCACAATAACTCCCCAGTAGATCATTATGAGGTATAAGGCGCTGTAATAGGCCTCATGAAAAACCATATTCAGGCCCTTTTGAAAGGGGGTAATTCTTTTTACTTAAGTATTTGCTCATAGAAGCCTTTTGCAAGGCACAGCATTTTAAGCCAAGAGATAAGAATAACAAGGTAGACTGGGACACAAAGCTCATGGCAGAACTCTGGCAACCCAGTGTAATAAAACGTCATCTAAGCCCACATCCAATTCAAGTATTTAATGAAGGTGTATTATGTGCAGAGCAATGTGCGAGGCTAAAGTACAGACTCTGATAAAGAACCTGGTCTAAATGAGCTCTCGATCTTTCGGGGAAAGTAGAACTTCAATGGAGTAAACAATTAGTGAGAATCTGAGTCAATGAATAAATGCAACAATATTCTGGATTTCAAATTCCCCTTTTCTCAGTTCCAGTGAGAAAATCTTTAGGAAGTGGGAAGAATATTTAATGTTTTAGGGAAAATGATACACTTTTAGGAGTTACATTCCCTTGTTTTGGCATTTTGGAATAATACAACTAAGGTCTTAGAAATGTGTGTCTCATTCTTGTAATAATTATCATCAGTATCATCATTCTTTGGTTGACCAAATGAAATTAAAAGTAAGAACTAAGTCAGACTCATACAGATTTCACCCCTCTGAAATAACTATGTAAGTTTTCCCATTTGTTTACTAATGGAAAAATTCATCTGTAGACCTCTTTGGCTTCCATCGATAGACTTTTTAAAGTTTTTCCTAGTTTAAAATTGACACGTAGATTTCCAGTTTCAGCTTCAACCTGTAAAAGTGGTCATTCCTGCTGTTACAAGAAAAAGCTGAACAAAGTGAAAATAATGACTTCTCTCAGGTTCATCAAAGAACTGAGTATGTCAAGAAAACTGCCACCCTGAAATCTGGTGAAATGGGGGAATCCAGTCACAGCTGCCATTTGCCTACCTGGACTGGAAGCCACAAACGGCTAGGAACACTTAAGTGGTATTTAATTAATTAAACCAGGAGGCCATTAGACTGAGATGGCTCTAATGCCTGGTGGTCTGTGTAAGCAAACCAAAATCTAAGCCTGCAACTGCCTCAAGGTTCCAACATTGAAACCCAAGGACAACCAATCACAGCCAGCTAGGCTTTATGCTACTGCCAATCAATAGTTTCCTAATTTTGCCTTCACCTTTTCTCTATAAAATTACCTCCCTGAGCTCCCATTAGTGGAGTGCTCCTAAGCACTTCCGGTTTCGTGCTGCCAGATTCGAATCAACTTTTGCTCAAATAAACTCTTAACATTTTTAATATGCCTCAACAATGGTCATTTTGATGATTTGCTGGAGGCTGAATGTAGAGTAACCTGGGAGTGAGAAACTCCTGGGGGAGACAGTCTTAGGTGGGCATCCACACTTTTGTGAGCTTTACCCCTTGGAATTCCTCCAAATTCTCATGGTGAAGAGCCAAAAATTATCTCGTGGCTCTGGCAGGGGGAGGGGAAGAATGAGCATTATGATATAGACCCAGAGCATTCTCCGTAGCAAAGGCCTACTCTCCAGGGAAAAGACTTTACGAGAGTCTTATCCCACCCGGGGGAAGTGCATTTCTCTGACTCTAGTCTCCTCCGGCCTTCCTGTCTCACCTAAAGAAGGAAAAAGCATCTAAGAAACAGTGGTGAAAGTCCCATGGCAGGGACACGGGCCCACTAAATGACTGAGATTTAATCACAAGAGTATATTCACTTCCCTTCTGCCCTATGCCCCCCACAAATGCCAATATAAAAATAGTGGAGGGCTTCCCTGGTGGCGCAGTGGTTGAGAGTCTGCCTGCTAATGCAGGGGACACAGGTTCGTGCCCTGGTCCGGGAAGATCCCACATGCCGCGGAGCAGCTGGGCCTGTGAGCCATGGCCGCTGAGCCTGCGCATCCGGGGCCTGTGCTCTGCAATGGGAGAGGCCACAACAGTGAGAGGCCCGCGTACCCCCCCCCCCCAAAAAAAAAAAAAAAGTGGATTACAGCTGAATGAGCTGTAGATTCAGACTCTATCAAAGGAGGAGTTCTTAGGGAAGCCCAAACACAGCAAAGGAGACAAAAACAAGGACATTAGAGGAACTTGAAACCTCTGGAATCTGTAGCTACAGCAAATATTAAACACAGCCCAACTCCTAGCCAGATTAACATAAAACCTCACACTAAAGGCTTATTGATCTCAGTTCCTATTACCCAATACATCATGTCTGCTTTTCAACCAAAAATCACAAGGCATACTAGAAGGCAAGGAAAACAGAGTCTGAAGAGACAAAGTAAGCATCAGAGCCAGACTCAGACATGATACAAATTTTGGAATTATCAAACACGAAATTCAAATTAACTGTGATTAACACATTAACTATAGAGTAGTATTCCATTAATAATACTAATAAAAATGTAGACAATATGCAAAAATATATTGTGTAATAAAAGCAGAGAAACTAAGAAAGAAATGTCTTCCTTTCTTCTCCTTCCTCCATAGACCAGCAAGAGAGAAGGAAGAGCAGAAAGGGGATGGGAATGGGAGAAGGCACAGCACAGCCCTCTAACAAGTGCTGGAACCACCAGCCTCAGTCTCTTCAGAGATTCAACTCCACCAAAAGCTAGAAGTTTAAAAAATGGATCTAGCAAGTTATTTTGTGGATATTAACAAACTTATTCTAAAGTTTATATAGAGAGGCAGAAGACCGAGAATAACCAACACAATTTTGAAGGAGAAGAATAAAGCTGGAGAACTGATGCTACTCCACTTTATGACTTACTATCAATATAAAGCTTCTGTAACCAAGACAGCGTAGTACTGACAGAAGAAGAGACAAATAGATCAACAGAACGGAACAGAGAGCCCAGAAATATACCCACATAAATATAGTCAACTGATCTTTGACAAAGGAGCAAAGAAAAACTATGGAGCAAAGACAGTCTTTTCAACAATGGTACTGGGACAACTGATGTCCACATGCAAAAAAATGAATCTAGACACAGACATTATATTCTTCACAAAAATTCACTCAAAATGGATCACTGGCTTAAACATAAAATGCAAAGCTATGAAACTCCTAGAAGATAACATAGGAGAATACCTACATGACCTTGGGTATGGCAATGACCTTTTTTTTTTTTTTGAGGTTGGTTCAGCCAATCTAGAGTGTTTGATCTATTGATTATTTTCTATATACCAGACAGATCATCCAAGGATCCTACAATGTAGGAAAGTGAGACTTAGAGTAAGTGAACATCCAAAGCCTCAGTGCTGTGAAGAGGGGAGATAGGATTGAAGCCCAAGACTGTCTGGTCTCAGAGCTCATATCTTCCCACCGTGCCCTGGGGACTCTAGGTTACCACTTTATTATGCAAGGACATAACTCAGGAACAGCCAGGTGGAAGAGATGCGTAGGGCAAGCTATGTGGGAAGTGGTGAAGAGCTTCTATACCCTCTCCAGGTGTACCACTGTCCTGGAATCTCTATGTGTTCACCAACCTGGAAGCTTGGTGATGACTTTTTTAGATACAACACCAAAGGCACAAAATCCATGAAATAAATAACTGATAAACGGAACTTTCATTAAAATAAAAATCTTCTGCACTGTGAAAGACAATGTCAAGAGAGTGAGAAAACAAGCCACGGAATGGGAGAAAAGATTTGCAAAAGACACAGCTAATAAAAGACTGTCATCTAAATTATATCAAGAACCCTCAAAACTGAACAAGAAAATAAAAACCCTGTTTAAAAAAGTGGGCCACAGACCTTAACACACACCTCACGAAAGAGGATATAGAGATGGCAAATAAGCATATGAAAAGATGTTCCACACCCCCCACATTGTATGTTACCAGGGAAATGTAAATTAAAACGAGACACCACTACCCACAGATATGAATGGCCAAAATCCCGAACACTGACAACCCCAAATGCTGACGAGTATGTGGAGCAACAGGAACTCTCATTCACTTCTGGTGGGAATACAAAATGGTGCAGCCACTTTGGAAGACAGTTTGGCAGTTCCTTACAAAACTAAACATGCTCTTATCACATCTGATTTAGCTTTTGTACTCTTTGGTATTCACCCAAATCAGTTGAAAGCGTATGTGTACACAAAACCCTGCACACGGATATTTATAGCAGTTTTATTCATAACTGTCAAAACTTGGAAGCAACCAAGATGTCCTTCAATAGGTGAATGGATCAACAAACTGTGGTACGTCTTTATTCAGCACAAAAGGAAGTGGGTTATCAAGCCATGAAAAGACATGGAGGAACTTTAAATGCATGTTACTAAGTGAAAGAGGTCAATCTGAAAAGGCCACATACTGTATGATTCCAACTATATGACATTTTTGAAAAGGCAAAACTGTGGAAACAATAAAAAGATCAGTAGCTGGCAGGGGTTGGGGGGCAGGGATGAACAGGCAGGGCACAGAGGATTTTTAGAGCAGTGAAAATACTCTGTATGATACCATAATGATGAATATATGTCATTATATATTCATCCAAAGAATGTATAACACCAAGAGTGAACCATAATGTGAGCTATGGACTTTGGGTGATTATGATGTGTCAATGTAGGTTCATCAGTTGTAACAAATGTATCCTCTGGTGGGAAATGTTGAAAACGGGGGAGGATATGCATGTGTATGGGCAGAGTGTACATGGAAATCTCTGTGCCTTCCCCTCAATTTTGCTGTGAACCTTAAACTGCTCTAAAAAATAAAGTCTTAATTAAAAAATGGACATGACTATCCTTAGTAACTGAAATAATATTTTTTAGGGCCCAAAGTGACAAAAAATTTATGGACTAAGACTGAGTGTTGTTACGGTTGCTAAGTACCAGTGGGAAAGAAAGTATTCAACTCAACACAGTTAAGAGTGGTTACCAGGGAGAGATTATTTCATGTGTATATTTCACTGAGTTGAGACTCCTCAATCCACCCAATAAATATACATGTTCATGTTTTTTTAAATTGTGGGAACCAAAGTCCATAGTTTAGTCTCAGGGGAGTCTGACTATTTAGCCAGGCTTATAGAGCAGAACAAACTTAAGTGTACTAAAGGCTGCTCGGTGAATCCATAAAACTGGAACAAAGAAGTCCCTACAAGAAAAGTGCTGCCCAGATGCTTCTGCTGACTGGTCTGGGAGTACTGTTCTCTAGCAGGTACTAGCAAATGGTTCAAGTTCCTCTCCAGCATCTCCTAATACAATGCTGCAAGATGGCATGTTTTTAGAATGGTTCAAGCCCTAATCAATAGAGATTGTTTCTGATTTCTTCTAGTGGTGGGAGAGAGCCTCAGTTAGATACTAATCTTTCTTGTAATATACAGGATATTCTGAGTGTTCACTTTCTAAGAGGTGTGTCTACATGTCTATTAGATATGCCTAAGCCAGATATTTGCTGGCAAAAACCAAAACGCTAACTTTCTGGAGAGGCACCCATTCTTAACAGCTGGAATATTCTCTTTGAGGTCTTACACAAAGTGGTTCACTGTTTCCTCATGGATTGGCCTGATCAGGTCCAGATTTTCTTTTAATGGTAATACCAACATATTACTATTAAATTTTCATTTCAGTAATAGGAGCTAAGAGATGCAAAACAAGTAAACCATAATATTCCACAATGATCACTGTCCACTGTGGCATATCTACCCTCACAACTATAATTTTCATGGAAATATAAACTCTGTGATAAATTATTAAAGCTCCTTTCCCTCCTTTGTTTACAAATCTAAGCCTTCGTCTCATCACTCACCTTTTCTTCCACTACAAGAAATTCTGTCAACAAAGTCCAGAATTATACAAACAGCTCATACAACACAACAACAAAAACCAAACAACCCAATCGAAAAATGTGAAGAAGACCTTAATAGACATTTCTCCAAAGAAGGCATTCAGATGGACAGTAGGCGCATGAAAAGATGCTCAATCAACATCCCTAATAATTAGAGAAATAATAATTCTCAAATTATTAATTCACAAATCAAAACTACAATGAGATACTACCTCACACAGGTCAGAACTGTCATCATCAAAAAGTCTACAAATAACAAATGCTGGAGAGGGTGTGGAGAAAAGGGAGCCCAACTACACTGTTGGTGGGAATGTAAGTTAGTGCAGCCACTATGGAAAACAGTATGAAGGTTCCTCGGAAAACTGAAAATAGAATTACCATATGATCCAGCAATCCCACTCCTGGGCATATACCTGACAAAACTATAATTCAAAAAGATACACGCACCCCTATGTTCATAGAAGCACTATTCACAATAGCCAAAACATGGAAACAACCTAAATGCCCATCGACAGATGAATGGATAAAGAAGATGTGGGGTATATATGTGTGTGTGTGTGTGTGTGTGTATACACACACACACACACACATATACACACAATGGAATACTACTCAGCTATAAAAAGAACAAAATGTCATTTGCAGCAACATGTATTCAACTAGAGATTATCATACTAAGTCAGAAAGGCAAATACCTTATAATTTATATGTGGAATCTAAAATATGGCACAAATGAACCTATCTACAAAACAGAAACAGATTCACAGACATAGAGCACAGACTTGTGGTTGCCAAGGGGGAGGGGGAGAGGGATGGACTGGGAATTTGGGGTTGGTTGATGCAAATTACTTCATTTAGAACGGATAAACAACAAGGTCCTACTGTATAGCACAGGGAACTATATCCAATCTCCTGGGATAAACCGTAATGGAAAAGAATATTAAAAAAAGAATGTATATGTGTATAAAATGGAGTCACTTTGCTGTACAGCAGAGATTGGCACAGCATTGTAAATCAACTCTACTTCAATAAAAAAAAACAAAGGCCAGAATTAAGCACTGTCTCTCTTCCTATTCCAAATTTGGGAATAGTGTGTTGAGCACTTTTGGGAAACAAAGTGAATATAAGATTCAGAGGCATGGTTCAATTCTTGAAACTTTTGTGAATTGGTGTTTATTAACATACGAGCTAACAAAAGACCATCACATCTTCTTTTATAATCTCAATTTTAAATCATGGGCATGGTGGATTCTGGAAGTTAACATTTATTTATAACGTAATTCTTTAAAATAGAATGAATATAGAAAAGCTATGGTTGAAGCCTACTTCCCTGGAAGCCAGGGAATAGGGCTCCTGCTGGGTTGATTCCAAAGGTAGATAAATGGTTTACATAACGTGTTTCAGGAAAAGCTCTTGTACTGAAGATGCTAAATTAATTGGCATATACAAGCCAGTATAAATACATATTCTTGTATATTGGCATTACAAGCTAATATAAATACATATTCTGTCCCCTACTCCTCTCCCACACAAATGGTATGTACACTGGCCTGACCTTGCTTTTCTCACTTAATGTCTCCTAGAGGTCTTTTCATATCAGAACCTAAAAAGCTACTTCATCCTTTTTTGTTTGTTTGTTTGTTTGTTTTGTGGTACGCGGGCCTCTCTCTGTTGTGGCCTCTCCCGCTGCGGAGCACAGGCTCCGGACGCGCAGGCTCAGCGGCCATGGCTCACGGGCCCAGCCGCTCCGCGGCATGTGGGATCTTCCCGGACCGGGGCACGAACCCATGTCCCCTGCATCCACAGGCGGACTCTCAACACTGTGCCACCAGGGAAGCCCTACTACAGGTGATTTTTCTCATCCTTGGTGCTTTGAAGATTCATAATCAATGCCTTAGATGAAACAATTTAAAGAACCATTTAGGGAGATTAGTGATCATGTAAGGGTATTCCTGAATTTCTTGATTTTGAGAGATCTATGGACCATGTTCCCTACAGACATCAACTGTGTCCTGAGTTGACCTTCGGGCCCCTCTGCATCTCCTGAATTTCCATTACTGCAAATATTTCACTGTGCCACAGTTATTTACATATCTTTTTCTCTGAGTACAAGATAAGCTCCTTAAAATAAAAAATTGTGTTCTTGTTATCTCAGAATCCCCATAGTGCTTTGTTCATAGAGATTGTGCATTAAAATATTTATTTAATACGTGGAGAAATCTCTGAGGAGTTTTTACTTGGCCATGGTATGAAAAGAATGGAAAGAATCTTCCTCTTTTCATTTCTGAAATTTCAGTTTTGGTCTTCATGGTTAGATACAGAAAGGCTAAGTTTATTGGATGTTGGCAGACTATTTGTGGACTATTTTGCTTTTGTTGCTTCCTTCCTAGGAATAACATTTCTTTTCAGTTCATATCTGTAATACGTATTTTAAGAGCGGAAGGGAGAAACATTAAAGTTGACACCTTTGTAGTTCCTTTAGATCAAGGAAGTTCTTGAAAGCAGATTGCCCTATAGACATGAAACCACCCTTCTCTGTCATCTTGACTTCCTCTTATTTTTCTCTTGATAGACACAAGATCAGTTTTGAGTTTGCCCTGTTTTTGTTAAGTACTTCTGAATGTTTTTTAGGCACTTTTGGAAAATTTCATACAAGTGATGGAACCTTCAAATGCACATACATACATCCAAAACTCTGCATATAATTTCAGGGGTTAACAGACTTCCAGAAGTCCACACACGGATCCTAAATGTATGAATGTGTATTCCTAACACCCCAGAAATCCATTGCTAGACAAAGGCCCAAAAGAAATGTGTGCATACATTCACCAAGAGTCATACACTAAATGTTTAGAGCACAGCCATTCACAATAGCCCACCAACCACAGAACAGACAATATTCTGTGGTATATTCCCATAATGCAATGAGAAAAAACAATTTACAACTGCACACAGTAATGTGGGTAAAACTCAAAAACATAATATTAAATGAAGGAAGCTGGATACAGAAGGTATTACCAGGTGATTTCATTTATCTAAAGTATAAAAACAGATTATCTTTAGTTGAAGGAGTGGCTAGAAGCAAACACAAGCTTCCTTCTGGGATGGTGGTGAGGTTCTGTTTCTTGACTTGAGGGGCGTTTACCTGGGTGTGTTTGTGAAAATGTATTGAACTAAATGATGTGCATTTTTTAACATGTATATGCTAACCGTCAATAAAACGTTAGAAGAAAACACCTGTTTTAGAATAAGAAATTAAAGGAAAAAAGAGAATGCATATATGTTTGTATGCATGGAAAGCACCTGGCAAAAACGTTACCACCATCAACCTCCACAGAGGGTGGCCTTCAGGAGTAGGACCCTTGGCTAGAGAGTGAGCCTCGACCACCTAGCATCTTTAGACATATTCATTCATTTAGTGATTCTGGAAAAGTCTGGAATACTGATTGCAAATGTCAAGTATCTACTAATGAAGACATCATTAATGCCCTCAAAGGTAGGTAAATACATGAAAAATCAAAACAAAAAGAGTATTATAGTAAGTCAGACTATAATTAATGTTTTACAGATATTTATTTTAAATACTAGCTATACCTGGCGAAGCACACCTTCTAGAAGATCATTGTAAGTATTAATAAAATATCAGTGTGCTTTATTTATTCATATATTCCATTGTAAACACAATATGATCTCCTTCTTCTCAGATATAACACTTAAGAAGCCCAACAAGCTGACTGTTAAGAGAATGACAAGTGGTTATCTATAACCAAATATAGGGTTCTGAAGGTATAAGTTGATTCTGTCAAAAGTCTCAGAAATTTTCACAAATTCTTTTAGGTAATGCATTAAATTCGAAATAACAGACACACATTTACTGTTACATGTGGAAACTCTACAATGGATTTTTTTCTAGTTACTTTTTTTAATTGAAGTATAGTTGATGTACAATATTATATAACTTACAGCTGTACAATATAGTGATTCACAATTTTTAAAGGTTATACTCCATTTATAGTTAAAAATATTCCCTGTGTTGTACAATATATCCTTGAAGCTTATTATTATTTTTAACCTTTATTGGAGTATAATTGGTTACAATGGTGTGTTAATTTCTGCTTTATAACAAAGTGAATCAGTTATACATATACATATATCCCCATATCTCCTCTCTCTTGCATTTCCCTCCCTCCCATCCTCCCTATCCCAACCCTCTAGGTGGTCACAAAGCACTGAGCTGATCTCCCTGTGCTATGCGGCTGCATCCCACTAGCTATTGGTTTTATATTTGGTAGTGTATATATGTCCATGCCAGTCTCTCACTTTGTCTCAGCTTACCCTTCCCCCTCCCCGTGTCCTCAAGTCCATTCTCTAGTAGGTCTGTGTCTTTATTCCCGTTCTGCCCCTAGGTTCTTCATGACCTGTTTTTTTTTTTTAGATTCCATATATATGTGTCAGCATATGGTATTTGTTTTTCTCTTTCTGACTTACTTCACTCTGTATGGCAGAATCTAGGTAGATCCACCTCACTACAAATAACTCAATTTCGTTTCTTTTTATGGCTGAGTAATATTCCATTGTATACATGTGCCACATCTTCTTTATCCATTCATCTGTCGATAGACACTTAGGTTGCTTCCACGTCCTGGCTATTGTAAATAGAGCTGCAATGAACATTGTGGTACATGACTCTTTTTGAATTATGGTTTTCTAAGGGTATATGTCCAGTAGTGGGATTGCTGGGTCATATGGTAGTTCTATTTTTAGTTTTTTAAGGAACCTCCATACTATTCTCCACAGTGGCTGTATCAATTTACATTCCCACCAACAGTGCAAGAGGGTTCCCTCTTGCTTTTCATGTGCGTCTTGGCCATTTGTATGCCTTCTTTGGAGCAATGTCTATTTAGGTCTTCTGCCCATTTTTGGATTGGGTGCTTTGTTTTTTAAATATTGAGCTGCATGAGCTGTTTATATATTTTGGAGATTAATCCTTTGTCCGTTGATTCGTTTGCAAATATGTTCTCCCATTCTGAGGGTTGTCTTTTCGTCTTGTTTATGGTTTCCTTTGCTGTGCAAAAGCTTTGAAGTTTCATTAGGTCCCATTTGTTTATTTTTGTTTTTATTTCCATTACTCTAGGAGGTGGATCAAAAAAGATCTTGCTGTGATTTATGTCAAAGAGTGTTCTTCCTATGTTTTTCTCTAAGAGTTTTATACTGTCCAGTCTTAAAATTAGTTCTCTAATCCATTTTGAGTTTATTTTTGTGTATGGTGTTAGGGAGTGTTCTAATTTCATTCTTTTACATGTAGCTGTCCAGTCTTCCCAGCACCACTTATTGAAGAGACTGTCTTTTCTCCATTGTATATCCTTGCCTCCTTTGTCCTAGATTAGTTGACCATAGGTGTATGGGTTTATCTCTGGGCTTTCTCTCTTGTTCCATTGATCTATGTTTCTGTTTTTGTGCCAGTACCATATTGTCTTGATTACTGTAGCTTTGTAGTACAGTCTGAAGTCAGGGAGTCTGATTCCTCCAGCTCCGTTTTTTTCCCTCAAGACTGCTTTGGCTATTCGGGGTCTTTTGTGTCTCCACACAAATTTTAAGATTTTTTGTAATAGTTTCGTAAAAAATGCCATTGGTAATTTGATAGGGATTGCATTGAATCTGTAGATTGCTTTGGGTAGTATAGTCATTTTCACAATATTCATTCTTCCAATCCAAGAACATGGTATATCTCTCCATCTATTTGTATCATCTTTAATTTCTTTCATCAGTGTCTTATAGTTTTCTGCATACAGGTCTTTTGTCTCCCTAGGTATTTTATTCCTTTTTGTTGCAATGGTAAATGGGAGTGTTTCCTTAACTTCTCTTTCAGATTTTTCATCATTAGTGTATAGGAATGCAAGAGATTTCTGTGCATTAATTTTGTATCCTGCAACTTTACCAAATTCATTGATTAGCTCTAGTAGTTTTCTGGTGGCATCTTTAGGATTCTTTATGTATAGTATCATGTCATCTGTAAACAGTGACAGTTTTACTTCTTCTTTTCCAATTTGTATTCCTTTTATTTCTTTTTTTTCTCAGATTGCCATGGCTAGGACTTCCAAAACTATGTTGAATAATAGTGGTGAGAGTGGACATCCTTGTCTTGTTCCTGATCTTAGAGGAAATGCTTTTAGTTTTTCACTGTTGAGGATGATGTTTGCTGTGGGTTTCTCATATATGGCCTTTATTATGTTGAGGTAGGTTCCCTCTATGCCCACTTTCTGGAGAGTTTTTATCATAAATGGGTGTTGAATTTTGTCAAAAGCTTTTTCTGCATCTATTGAGATGATCATATGGTTTTTATTCTTCAATTTGTTAATATAGTATATCACATTGATTGATTTGCATATATTGAAGAATCCTTGCATCCCTGGGATAAATCCCACTTGATCATGGTGTATGATCCTTTTAATGTGCTGTTGGATTCTGTTTGCTAGTATTTTGTTGAGGATTTTTGCATCTATATTCATCAGTGATATTGGTCTGTAATTTTCTTTTTTTGTAGTATCTTTGTCTGGTTTTGGTATCAGTGTGATAGTGGCCTCATAGAATGAGTTTGGGAGTGTTCCTTCCTCTACAATTTTTTGGAAGAGTTTGAGAAGGATGGGTGTTAGCTCTTCTCTAAATGTTTGATAGAATTTACCTGGGAAGCCAACTGGTCCTGGACTTTTGTTTGTGGGAAGATTTTAAATCACTGTTTCAATTTCATTACTTGTGATTGGTCTGTTCATATTTTCTATTTCTTCCTGGTTCAGTCTTGGGAGGTTATACCTTTCTAAGAATTTGTCCATTTCCTCCAGGTTGTCCATTTTATTGGCATAGAGTTGCTTGCAGTAGTCTCTAAGGATGCTTTGTATTTCTATGGTGTCTGTTGTAACTTCTCCTTTTTCATTTCTAATTTTATTGATTTGAGTCCTCTCTCTCTTTTTTCTTGATGAGTCTGGCTAATGGTTTATCAATTTTGTTTATGTTCTCAAAAACCAGGTTTTAGTTTTATTGATCTTTGCTATCGTTTCCTTCTTTCTTTTTCATTTATTTCTGCTCTGATCTTTATGATTTCTTTCCTTCTGCTAACTTGGGGGTTTTGTTTGTTCTTCTTTCTCTAGTTTCTTCAGGTGTAAGGTTAGATTGTTTATTTGAGATTTTTTCTTGTTTCTTGAGGTAGGCTTATATAGCTATAAACTTCCCTCTTAGAACTGCTTTTGCTTCATCCCATAAGTTTTGGATCGTTGTGATTTCATTGTCATTTGTCTCTAGGTATTTTTTGATTTCCTCTTTGATTTCTTCAGTGATCTCTTGGTTATTTAGTAATGTATTGTTTAGCCTCCATGTGTTTGTATGTTTTACGTGTTTTTTCCCTGTAATTCATTTCTAATCTCATAGTGTTGTGGTCAGAAAAGATGCTTGATTTGATTTCAATTTTCTTAAATTTACTGAGGCTTCATTTGTGACCCAAGATGTGATCTATCCTGGAGAATGTTCCGTGAGCACTTGAGAAGAAAGTGTAATCTACTGTTTTTGGATGGAATGTCCTATAAATATCAATTAAATCTGTCTGGTCTATTGTGTCATTTAAAGCTTCTGTTTCCTTATTTATTTTCATTTTGGATGATCTCTCCATTGGTGTAAGTGAGGTGTTGAAGTCCCCCACTATTATTGTGTTACTGTCAATTTCCTCTTTTATAGCTGTTAGCAGTTGCCTTATGTATTGAGGTGCTCCTATGTTGGGTGCATATATAATTGTTATATCTTCTTCTTGGATCGATCCCTTGATCGTTATGTAGTGTCCTTCCTTGTCTCTTGTAACATTCTTTATTTTAGAGTCTATTTTATCTGATATGAGTATTGCTACTCCAGCTTTCTTTTGATTTCCATTTGTATGGAATATCTTTTTCCATCCCACTTTCAGTCTTTATGTGTCCCTAGGTCTGAAGTGGGTGTCTTGTAGACAGCATATATATGGGTCTTGTTTCTGTATCCATTCAGCAAGCCTGTGTCTTTTGGTTGGAACATTTAATCCATTCACGTTTAAGGTAATTATTGATATGTATATTCCTATGACCATTTTCTTAATTGTTTTGGGTTTGTTTTTGTAGATCTGAATGTTACTTTGGATAGGACATTTCTGGATAAACTTCTGGATAAACTCTTAGAAAAATGGTCTATCATTGGCCTCTTGAATATAGCCATTGGCTTTTGTACTAAGAATAATAAATATTAATGTGGAACAAATTAATCAATTAAGAGAAAAATTTCCAACAGGAAAACAAATACATTTTCCTAAGCTTAAAATGCATGCTTTGCCAAATGCCCTAAGCCATAATTTTAATAACATAGTAACTCCCAGTTGGGAAAAGTAAGATAATTACCATGAGAAAAAGAGTTCTTTATCTTACCCTTTGAAATGGAAATCATGCACTCAGTTGACTTTTGTAGGTCTTCTGTATGTAGGTGTATTTGTCTAGAAATTTTAAAAGATATATTTTTTCTGCCTCAAACAACGTAGTAGGCTAAAGCTACAATAAATACAATCTTAGTACCAATATAGGACAAGAGCATTCACATGATTTTGATACTCTTTAGGGACTCAGGAACCTGACAACAGCAATATAGTGGGTCTATGTTATGCAAAATTCCTATAATAGCAAAAACCTATTAATGTTCTCAAGAATTAAGCATTTACAAAGCTCATCAAAACAAAAATAATCAAAGGCCTAAAAGGCATATCATATAAAATATGAAAACAAGGCAGAAAAGTAGCATACTACATTAGACATCAAACTCATTTCACATCTGGCTCATAAACCAGGTTCCCCAAACCCAGCCATCTGTTTTTTTTTTTAAACCAAGTTGCTCTGATGCAGATGATGTTTTCAAATAGATATGAAAAATGCATATCTTAAAAGGCCAAAGAAATAAGTAGTGTGATATATTAAACTTTTAAAATTTGATTGCACTTATATCTTTCTTTCTTCCCCTTTCTGTATTTTTCTAATTTTCTAGAGTGTGTCTAAGAAGAAAAAAACCCAAATTTTAATGCCTTACTATTATTGGAGGTATAATAAGCTGATGGAGGCTTAAGCATACTTTAGAAACGTGGCATTTCTACCTCTGGGTCGTGGTTTTTTATTCAAAGTAATTTGAAAGGCTTTAGAAATACCTGAAACATCTGCAAGTACAATGAGAAGGAATCAAATGTTATTGTGTTCTTTTATTGACTAGAAACTTAAAACTGTGGACATAATTTTTGGGGAGAAATAAGATGAGGATTCTAGCTCACACTCAAGACAGATTTTCACAGTATCTCCTCAAGAAAGGAGAAACGTCCGGCTGCATATCACAAAGCTCCAACAGCCCCTTGATTAAAGAGTTCAGCCAGACTGGGGTTAATCATTATAAGATTTGGTGATTAACAGGCTGTTTTCAGAGAAAGTACCAAGTATCTTGTTCCCATCTGTTTCAACTACATGAGGCTCCAGCTTCTGGAAGGGTTGGGTTTGCAACCATGAAACAGAAACAGAAACAGCCTAAGTGTAGGAAGGTAGTCGCTATCTGAGGTAGTGGTGCTACACCCCTCTCTGGTCACCCACCCAAGATAACAACACTCCACTGCTTACCTATTTTCTTGTCTCTACCTCTATCTGGCATTGGAAACACTACAAATTTCTGTTTTGTGCAGCTTAAAAATTAAAGAAATGACAGGCTGCATTTTAAAGTAAACCTCCTTTCCAAATAAAGAGTAAACTTTTAATATGTTAGTGTTTTACTGCTTAAAACCTGAAAAATTTTGAGAACCAAAAATTTCATTCTTTTTACACAGTGGGGTTCTCTCCAGAATGCAGATGAGGGTGTAGTACCGCGAATGGGGAGGAAGGTGAAGGAGACAGCTTCAGATGTTCATGTTTTGGCTAGAAGTGAGGGAAACACTTCTCCATGCGATTTAATCTTTGTATTAAAATATCTTATTTCAAAGCTTTGCAAGTAAAATGCCCTGGATGATTCACTACACCTGAAAACACCATAAATATGGTCTGTTATCAGTTGGTAACATCATTGCTTTTTCTGACTTATTCTATCATTAGGAGTTTACACCTCGGTGATCTTACCGTATCTTTAAAGAAGGAACATGTGGGACTCTTTATGAAGATACAGAGAAAACTCTAAGACTACATAGTTCATATAAAAACTGTTCTCAGGGTATAAAAGCACACACAAACTGGAGTGAAGGCCAAGATAGTAAAAGTGGTTTTCCTGTCTGATTTGGGTTGTCGGGTAGGGAAAGTCGTTCCCTTCTTTCCTCATCTCATATGTTTAAGGTGCTTCAGAATAGGATTCCAGAAAAGAAGAGGAAGAAGGAAGGTTTGCGAATTCATCCTATAAGGGACTATTCTGGTCTCAGGAGAGGATAAGAACAAATATTTATTAAGTGCTATATGCTAAGTGGTTCACATGGTTTATCTTACTGAATACTCACAACAACCCTTTGATGAGGTACTTGTATTATTCCCATTTCACAGATGAGGAAACTGAGACCACAGAAGGTTAAGTCTCCTATCTTGGGTCACATGGCTGGCAGGTGGCAGCTTTGGTACCTGAATCCTCTAGTTAACCCCAAAGCCATTCTGCCTTCTATGGATAATGTCCTTGTCCTTCTTTCCTCTGGAGTAAGGCTCATTTTTAAAAAGAGCCAATCTGATCATGCTGTTTTTCTATTTAAAATCCTTCAATGGTTTCCCATTCTCCTTGGAACAAATCCAAACTTCTTAACACTATTCAAAAGGCTCTTCATAATTTCACCCCTGCCTACCTCTCCAGCCTCATTTTCCATTCTCCTTCTTTTTCCTCAGAATGTTTTCCAGTCCCTCAAATATGCCAAACTTTTTTGTTTTACAGGTTTTGCCCAATCTGTTCCCTCTGCTTATAACATGTATTCCTCTCCCTTTTCCTGATGTCCTCATCCTTCAAGTCTCAGCAAAATGTACCAGGCTCTATCATATGCTGCTAGAGCTGTAATGTCTAATATGATAGTCACTAGCCATATGTGACCATGGAGCACTTGAAATGTGGCTAGTCTGAATTGAGATGTGGGAAATACATGCTGGAGTCTGAAGATGAAGTATAAGAATAAAAAAAGTAAAATATATTGGTAGGGCTTCCCTGGTGGCGCAATGGTTGAGAATCTGCCTGCTAATGCAGGGGACACGGGTTCGAGCCCTGGTCTGGGAAGATCCCACATGCCACGGAGCAACTAGGCCCATGAACCACAACTACTGAGCCTGCGCGTCTAGAGCCTGTGCTCCGCAGCAAGAGAGGTCGTGATAGTGAGAGGCCCACGCACCGCGATGAAGAGTGGCCCCCACTTGCCACAACTAGAGAAAGCCCTCGCACAGAAACGAATACCCAACACAGCCAAAAATAAATAAATAAACAAATGTGGGTTAAAAAAAAAGAATATTAAAAAAATATATATATAATATAGGTAATAATGTATTATATTGGTAATATGCTGAAATGGGAATATTTTAGATTTATTGGGCTAACTAAATTATTAAAATTAATCTTACCTTTTTCTTTTTACTTTTTAAAATGTAGAACATTTTAGAATTACATATGTGACTCATATGTCTATGGGCCAGTGCCGCTTTAGGGCAGCCTGCACTTCCTTTAGTAGCACATGATACAGTTGTAATTACTTGTTTACTATCTGACATTTTTACCAGACTATAAGGTCTAACAGGGAGGGCCATGTTTGTTTTATTCCCCCTGGTGCCCCAGTGCTGACCACAGCAGCTGGCATAGCGTACTTAAATTGAACTGTCGAAATAACGAAGGCTAAAAGAAAGGATGGACCAGTTGGAAAAAGGAAAGTAGCAAAAATACTATCTTCTTTAGCACAAAATGTGAATGTGGTCCTTAAATCTTGATGTTAGAGAGAAAGAAGATGGTGGTTATGAGTTTGGGCTAACAGAATTAAAAAATATATTAGAGATATAAATGAGGCAAATTAACTTGTTTATGATCAAAAGAATAAAACATTTGTTGAATGCACACTGTGTGCCAGGTACCATGCTGTGAAAACTTTATATGCATGTTCTAATTTAATCCTCACAACAAAATTAGGAGGTAGGTGCTATTGTTATCAACCCATTTTTTAAATGATGAACCTGAGTCTTAGGTTAAGTAAATTGCTCAAGGCCACATAACTAGGATGTGGCAGAGCCAGCACCTGAACTCAAGTAGTCTGGTTCCAGCCTCCTTGTTTGTTTACTCCTCTGGTATATTTCCATAATACAGCTTCCACAGGCGTATAAAGAGAAATCTCTGCCCATAAATACAGGTTCTACCCTAGCTCTCCTAATCCTTTATTTTTCATAAGCCTCAATAATACTTATAACCAAAAAAGCATTTTGTCAAGTGCTTATTTTTGTCAGACAAGGCAATAAGAACTTTCCATGGATTATTTACTTTCCACGATAACTTCATGAGGTGGACACGTTTCTTCTTTATTGTAAAGAAAATAAAACTAAAGAATAGAGAAGTTAGAAATAACCAAAATACGTAACGCTATATAAATGGTTAAAAATAAGTGATGATATATCAGAATTGGGGGATATTTTGTAGCCATTACAAATAATGTTTCATGGAAGAGTTAAAATATGTGGTAAAAATGATTATACTAAAAACCTAATAGCAAGGACGTCCTTTCTCACTCCTACTCAACATCAGAGTGGGAATCCTAGTTAGTGCAATAAGAAAAATAAATAAAAGGTACTCAGGTTGGAGAGAAAGAAATAAAACAGTCTTTATTTGCAGACAGCATGATTATTCTATGCAGAAAATCACAAAGAATCTACAAAAGAACTCCTAGAACTCATAAGTGAGTATAGCAAGATCATAGGATATAAGGTCATAAATAAATAACAATTGCTTTTCTATATACCAGTAATAAACAATTGGAATTTGAAATGTAAAAAAATACCTCTTACAATAGCAACAAAAGAAAATTGAAGTACTTAGGCATAAATCTAACACAGTATGTACAGGATATGTATGCAGAAAACTACAAAACATGAGTGAAAGAAATCAAAGAAGATCTAAATAAGTGGAGAAATATTCCATGTTCATGGATTGGAAGAAGAAATAGATTCTTTGAACAGACCAATCAGTAGAAGTGAAATGGAATCTGTAAAAAAGACAAAACCTCCCTGTACACAAAAGTCCAGAACCGGATGGTTTCACTAGGGAATGCTACCAAACATACAAAGAAGAACTTATACCAATCCTTCTCAAACTCTTCCAAAAGACTGAAGAAGAGGGAACACTCCCAAAGTCATTCTACAAAGCCACCATTACCCTGATACCAAAACCAGACAAAGACACTACAAAAAAAAGAAAAATCCTCAACAAAATATTAGCAAACTGAATCCAACAACACACAGAGGGATCATACACCATGATCAGGTTGGATTCATCACAGGGTCACAAGAATGGTTCAACATACATAAGTCAATTACACCACGTCAACAAAAGAAAAGACAAAAATGACACGATCATCTCAATAGATGCAGAAAAACCATTTGATAAAATTCAACATCCACTTATGATAGAAACTCTCACCAAAATAGGTATAGAGGGAACATGTCTCAATATAATAAAAGTTATTTATGACAAACCCACAGCCAGCCAGCATAATACTCAGCGGTAAAAAGCTGTAAACCTTCCCACTAAAATCTGGAACAAGACAAGGATGCCTACTCTTAACATGTCTATTCAACATAGCTTTGGAAGTCCTAGCCACAGCAATCAGACAAGAAAAAGAAAGAAAAGGCATAAAAATTGGAAGGGAAGAGGTAAAATTGTCATTATATGCAGATGACATGATACTCTATAAAGAAAACCCTAAAAACTTCACAGAAAAACTATTACAAGTGATAAATGAATTCAGCAAGGTAGCAGGATAGAAGATTAACATACAGAAATCAGTTGCATTTCTTTACACTAATAATGAAATATCAGAAAGAGAAAGTAAAAAAAAAATCCCTTTTAAAATCACGTCAAACAGATGTAGAGAACAAACATATGGACACCAAGGGGGGAAAGTGGTGGGGTGATGAATTGGGAGATTGGGCTTGACATGTATACACTAATATGTATAAAATGGATAACTAATAAGAACCTGCTGTATAAAAAAATAAAATAAAATTCAAAAATTAAAAAAAAATCACAACAACAAAAAAATACCTAGGAATAAACCTGACCAAGGAGGTGAAAGAATTATATGCTGAAAACTATAAAACACTGATAAAGGAAATTGATTCAAGGAAATGGAAAGATATTCCATGCTCTTGGGTGGAAGAATTAATATTGTTAAAATGGCCATACTACCCAAAGCAATCTACAGATTTAATGCAATTCCTATCAAATTACACCTGGAATTTTTCACAGAACTAGAACAAATAATCCTAAAATTTATATGAAACCACAAAAGACCCAGAATTGCCAAAGCAATCCTGAGGAAAAAGAACCAAGCTGGAGACATAACCATCCTAGACTTCAGATAATACTACAAAACTACAGTAATGAAAACAGCATGGTATTGGCACAAAAACAGACATATGGATCAATGGAACAGAATACAGGGCGTAGAAATAAACCCACACACCCATGGTCAATTAATCTTTGACAAAGAAGGCAAGAATATACAATGGAGAAAAGACAGTCTCTTCAGCAAGTGGTGTTGAGAAAGCTGGACAGCCACATGTAAATCAATGAAGTTAGAACACTCCCTCATACCATACACAAAAATAAACTCAAAATGGCTTAAAAACTTAAATATAAGACATGACACCATAAAACTCCTAGAAGAGAACATAGGCAAAACATTCTCTGACATAAATTGTAGCAATGTTTTCTTAGGTCAGTCTCCCAAAGCAAAAGAAATAAAAGCAAAAATAAACAGAGAGGGCCTAATCAAACTTATAAGCTTTTGCACAGCAAAGGAAATTGTAAACAAAATGAAGACAACCTATGGACTGGGAGAAAATATTTGCTAACAATGCAACCAAGAAGGGCTTAATTTCCAAAATACACAAACAGCTCAAACAACTCAATACCAAAAAACAAATAACCCAATCAAAAAATGGGCAGAGGACCTAAATAGACATTTCTCCAAACAAGGCATACAGGTGGACAAGAGGCACATGAAAAGATGCTCATCATTGCTAATTATTAGAGAAATGTAAATCAAAAACTATAATAAGGTATCACCTCACACTGGTCAGAATGGCAACAATCAAAAAGTCTACAAATAATAAATGCTGAGAGGGTGTGGAGAAAAGGGAACCCTCCTACACTGTTGGTGGGAATGTAAATTGCTGCTGCCACTATGGAGAACAGTATGGAGGTTCCTGAAAAAGCTAAAAATAGAGCTACCATATGATCCAGCAATCCCACTCTTGGGCAGGTATGTGGAAAAGACGAAAACTCTAATTAGAAAAGATACATGCACCCCTATGTTCATAGCAGCACTATTTACAATAACCAAGACATGGAAGCAACCTAAATGTCCATCAACAGATGAATGGATAAAGCAGATGTGGTACCTATATAAAATGGAATATTACTCAGCCATAAAATTGAATGAAATAATATCATTTGCAACAACATGGATGGACCTAGAGGTTATCATACTAAGTGAAGTAAGTCATACAAAGACAAATATCATATGATATCACTTATTTGTGGAATCTAAAAAAGGATACAAATGACCCTATCTACAAAACAGAAACAGACTCTCAGACATAGAAAACAATCCTGTGATTACCAAAAGGGAAGGGGGATGGGATAAGTCAGGAGTTAGGGATTAACAGATACAAACTACTCTATATTTAATATATAAACAACAAGGACCTATTGTATAGCACAGGGAACTATATTCAATAACTTGTAATAACCTATAATGGAAAAGAATATATGTGTATATATGTACATACAGATACATACATATATAACTAACTGAATTACTTTACTGTACACTTGAAACTAACACATTATAAATTAACTATACTTCAATTAAAAGAGCTTGAAAAAATAAAATGGGCAAAAGATCTTAACAGATGTCTCAACAAAGGTGATATATAAATGGCAAACAGCATATGAAGAGTTGCTCAACATCATTTGTCAGTAGGAAAATGAAAATCAAAACAAGAATGAGATACCACTACATTCCTATATTAGAATGGCTAAAATACAGAAAACAGACAATACCAATTGCTGGTGAAGATGCAGAGCAAAGTAACTATCACTCATTGTCAGTGGGGATGCAAAATGGTATAGCTACTTTGGAAGACAGTTTGGCAGTTTCTTACAAAGCTAAATATAGTCTGACAGTACAATCCAGCAATTGCACTCCTAAGTATTTACCCAACTGATTTGAAAATTTATGTTCACACAAAATCTGCTCACAAATGTTTATAACAGTTTTATTTATAACTGCCAAGAAATGGAAGCAACGAAGATGTCCTTCAATAGGAGAATAAACAAACTGTGGTACGTCTATACAATGGAATGCTATTCAGTGATAAAACAAATGCTCAAGCCATGCAAAACACTGAATCTTAAATGTACACTTCCAAGTGAAAGAAGCCAATCTACATACTATAACATGCTATTTATTTGACTCTCTGAAAAAGGCAGAATTATAGAGAGAATAAACAAATCAGCGGTTGCCAGGGCTTCAGATAAGGATGGATAGGTGAAACACAGACAAATTTTTAGGACAGTGAAACTGTTCTGTGATACTGTAAAGGTGGATACATGATATTATGTATTTGTCAAAATGCATAGAACTTAGCACCGGGAGTGAAAGTTAATATATGAAGATTAAAACTATGATTTAGGAGGTTAGGGATCCCAGGATGGAATGCAGACTGTGACGAAAGAATTTGACTGCATTACAAATGTATGAAATAACCTCCCTGAAGGGAGTAGGGTGAGGGAGGTAGGGAAGGTGCTGACTTAGATAGTTTTAGAAATGAGCAGTCTGTAAGACTAAAGGCAAAACACTCTACATAAGCACTCCATTCTAATTGATAAAGTTTGTTTCTCATAGGGGTACAGGTAATCAAAACCACTACACATATATGCTGGAATTAGACAATTAAATAGATGACAGATGGTACAAGTCAAATTTCTCAATGTTAGAGTGAGAAGTTTCAAACAAGCAAGAAGAAAAGGCTAGAATGATCCATTTGGTAATGGATTACAGTTAGAGAAATCTGTATGAACTCATACTTGGCTAAATATAGATACAGATAGGTGTGTGTATATATATGTATTTATAGATATGCATTATGCATGAGTTAGTATACCCACATATATTTCCTTGCTCTTTTAGCTGAGAGGGCTTAGAAGCAATGACATCCCAGTAGTAACAAGCACACATACCACCCAGATCTTGGTTTCTAATTCCAAGATCTTCAATAAAAGGAACCAAGGATCCTTGACAAAACGGCTACTGCTAAGATGGGGACAGGGAATATACAAGCATCAAGTTGTGTCAAAAAATGTCCAAAAATATAAACCAAAACAAAATACAATTATGGAATATGTCAAAGAAACACAGGAGCCAACTTAAAGAGCTACCAGTGGCCAATGCTGGAACAATTTGACTAAGAAAATAAACATAATAATATTGGGTTATAACCCAAAATATAAAATAAATACCTATGAGTCTATGCTGATATGAAAAATGGTTGAATGAATGAATGAATAAATAAATAAATAAATGTGGTAGAAGAGACAATCTCCCATGAGAAGAATTTCAAATGATTTATGTAGATATCTGCTATCAAGGAGGTAGAGCATAACTCCCTTCTCAAGTGTGGGCTGTGCACAGTGACTTCCTCTCAAAGAGTTCAGTCTGGAAAGGGGATGACTTTACAGTAGAGAAACTTGGAAAATACTACCTTAACCAAATAATCAAAGTCAATGTTAACAATGGTAAATCACCTTGACAGTATATATTCTTGATATTGTGTGATGAAAATGGTACATCTGTTGTCTTTCCCAGAAAACCTATAATCTGAGTCTGATCTTGAAAAAATATCAGACAAATCACAAGTGAGGAACATTCTCCTAAATACCTGACCAGTATCCCTCAAATTTGCCAGTTCATCAACAACAAGGAAAGTCTGAGAAACTGGAACAACCAAAGGAGTCTAAGGAGACAGGACCACTAAATATGAAGTGATATCCTGGAAGGGGTGCAGGAACAGAAAAAGGATACTATGTAAAAACAAAGGAAGTCTGAATAAACAATAGACTTTCGTTACTAATAATGTATCAATATTGGCTCATAAAAATGCTAAAAGATAAAAAATTGTCAATTCATAATTCTCTATCCTTTAAAATATCCTTTAGGAATGAAGGTAAAAGAAAGACATTCTCAAATGAAGAAAAACG
This sequence comes from Hyperoodon ampullatus, assembly GCF_949752795.1. Classification (NCBI taxonomy): domain Eukaryota; kingdom Metazoa; phylum Chordata; class Mammalia; order Artiodactyla; family Ziphiidae; genus Hyperoodon; species Hyperoodon ampullatus. The sequence goes on along the minus strand of NC_136921.1, from coordinate 87,722,349 downwards.
TTGGTGAATTTGTAGCCAGCAGACCTGTTTTACGAGAATTTCTAGAGGAAGTTCTTCAGTCAGAGAGGAAATGATACCAGTCAGAAACTTAGAACATCAGAAATGAAGGAAGAACAACAGCAATGTAACCAAAAATAATTCCAAAATGGGAAGGGGATGAAATGAAAACTAACTTTAAAAGATATAGATAGATGTTTAAAAAAAATTATTGCAGAGGAAATTCATTCTCCAATATGGTTGGGACAATATTAAACTCCTTTAAAAAAACTTCACTGAAAAAGGTAGGATATGAAACTATATATACAGTGTAAACTAAAATTTGTTTCTATGTATTAAATATAGAAACACTCAGGGCTCTGGGTGGTGGCATTTTAGGAGATATTTAAAAACAGTTTTATGTTTCCAAATATTCAACAGAAGTAGTATTACATTTATTATCAGGGAAAGATAACCATGATTTTAAAAATCCACTGTCTTGCTGGACTTCATCTTAGACTCTTGGCATAAACATTTCCCTTTAGGCACACAATATAAGCTTCAATGACTCATCTGAATGTAAATTTGGCTCACAGACTTTAAACCAAATAGATAAAAAAGAAGAATTCCTGTAATGTCCTAGGACACATAGGCTTGCTGCTGTCATCTACTGGTTCAGAACCCACATCTAAGTATCTCAAGATTTAACAAGATCAAACCTTGTTAATTTCCACATCATACATGTTAAGAAGACAGTGAAAAAGAAATTATGACTCTGATTGAATGGAATGCATGTAGTTTTTAAAGCACAATGCTTAGTGCAATCAAAGCTGTCGCAAAATGTGATGTCAACATTATTCTCCTAACTGCTTCTGTTCTATTTCTTCATAAACAAGGGATGAAGACTAACCCCCAAATGTGGTATTGATTGCATTATGCTGTTATCTGAGTACACCAGAGGAAGGAGACTGATATTTTAGAAGTCGGCTGAATGTGCGTCACTGGGGAGGAATAGTGAACAGCTACTGTTTCCTGTCCTGCCTTCTTCCAGGGCCAGACCTCCACACTGTCAGAGCTGAGCCCACAGTGGTATCTCACCCACACTGACTCAGAATTGGGGTAGAGGGACCACAGGACCTACACTAGATCAGTCCGTGTCCTTCCCCAAGGTTTTCTAACAGTAGCTGCTGGGGAAAAACCAGGAATAGTTGGTGACCATGATTCCAGGCTTGGGGAGAGGTGGAAGTAGATCCCTTGGCCTCTATTAGCCCAAGGCCAGCTCCACACCTGCTCTTCCTGTGGACTTTGCCTTTGAACTGGCTTAAAATGGGTTTCTGACACCTGTATCCTCCATAGTTTGGAGTTATATAGTAACTTAGTAACTGCATTCTTTTGAATCAGGAAAACATCAGGGGTGGTGAATAATGAAACTTTCTTTTTTCAGAAATCCTTTGGGTTCAAGTGATGCGGCTCCTACAATGTGTGAGGTATTTTGGCACTTAACTCCAGTCTCTCTCGGTACCACACTCTGATATAATTATCCGTTTAACCAGTCTCTGTCCTAGGCTGTTTAAGCTGGTAGGCTGTTTGCTCTTTGAAGTCAAGAATTCGTTTTATTGGACTTTGTAGCTCCAGAACCAAAGTTTGTATCTGCATGGCACATAGTGGGCACTTAATACATGTCAGTTGATTTTAAAAGAATCAAATATAATCATTTTTTCCCCTATTATGGAATTACTTCACTCCTTCAAACGTAATTGGAAATTTGTGGCTAGGCTGGAAAAATTAATTTATTTAAGAAAAAGGGGGTGATTAACCCATTTAGTAGCATAAGAAACTATAAAGAGAATGACTAAGCTAATTAAGAAAACATTGTTTCAAACAGGTCATAGCCATTTAAATCATATAGAAGTAATTTTTGGGCTAAGTTACAAATAATATGCTTCTAGCTATTCATCCTAGGTCCCTGAGGATGTCTATTAAGTCACACTTTGTTAGCTTGATTCATTTACTATTTCTACTTGAAATATTCTATAAATCAACTTTTCATTAACCTTTTATTCGAAAGGTGATACCTGCAGTTATACACAAAATTTGCTCACAAACATAAATTCTCTTAAAATCTACAAAATATAACAGAAGGGGGGAGCCAAACCTAATAAAATTCTTGCTTATTTTTGTCTTATATTTAATTCTTTCAGAAACATTCTAATTTTATTCATGCCCCAGGCATATACTACTCAGTATAAATACCTAAAATCAAATCTCATTACCACTCTCTAATCTAATGTTTATTATCATTAACTATTGACTGGACAGGGGTACAGTACAAAAGCCTACTCATACCTCATTCCTGGATACTGTCTAGTATAACGACCTTCAAACTAGGTGTCCAAATTCACTTCATCCTCAGTCTTCCCTTTCTTAGCTGTTGGAGCTGCATCCTTCTGCATGGTTGGGCCAAGAACCCTTAAGTCATCCTTGACTTCTCTCCTTCTCTCTCACCTCATATTTAATTCATCAGAAGATCCTGTGACTCCATTTTCAAAATCCACCCAGAATGTTAACACTTTCCACAGCCTCCAATGTGACTACAATCTCTCTCTCTCCCCATGAGGCACCACATTAGATGCTCAGGAGTCAGAGTTTAGTGACATTGCTATGTAAAACGATTTCCATTCTCATCTGCTTATTTATGTGAACAAGCTTTTCCAGTGCTTACATATCTAAAAACCAAGAGGTAGAGAATTGATGTTAACCCCCTGCTGCCTATAGATAACAAATTCATTTTTAAAAAGCACCCAAGTCATTCAATGATGCCTTTACAGTTATAATTTAATAGTTAATAATTATTTCTAAATATATATAAAATATTTATTTTGTTTTGACAATTGTATACTACTACTAACTATCATTCAATTCAGAAGAAAAATTTTTAAAGGAAACTTATGGTCATTAGAAATTTTAAAACATTAAGATTTAAATATATACTTATTTTTGATACATGAAAGTATAAGAGTGTGATCAATAAGAGACTTTCAATCATAAAAATACATTACAACTTGGAGGTGCCACATTAACCCTGGGCAGCTCACATTTGGACACTAAACACGAAGGAAGATTATCTTCTGTTTTATTTAAGACACTTATGTTTGGGTCTTTGTTACTGTAGCTAAATCTGTATATTGACTAATACATTGTCATAATTTAAAAGTAATCAGGCCTGGACAAAGATTCATTACAATAGGATAAAATTCTATGTGGTAAATAGAATGGGAATATAGTTTAAAGGAGAAAAAGGAAGAATATAACATTGTCAACTGTTACAGAAGAGCTTATTCATATATTTTTTAAATGATGAGTAACAAAATACTTCCCATAATGCCCAACTCTGGGCTAATACACAGTAAGCATTCTATAAAAACTTGCTAGTTAATAGGATCACTTCTTGGGGAAATCTGTTTGACTTACAGGATTGGGACTCAATATCTCTCTATGGACTTGCAGATCAGATGCCCCTTCATTTAGTAAAGTGAAATTATCAACAACATACTAGATTGGAAGATATATGAATGGATGAATGGATGAATGAATGAATGAATAAATGAGCTGTATATTTTGGCTAATTCAGAGGTTCCCAAGTACCAGTCATCTTACAAAAGAAAATAAAATTTACTATTAATATTTCCACTTTCATCCAAACATTTTGCACCATGTAACTAAAACTTCAGCTGTAAGGTTAGACATGTAGAAACACTGGAACAGCCACCAGAGGGAGCCCAAGTGTTTTTCTGAACATACCAGACACCAAAAAGAAAACAAAATATAAAGCTGGGGGAGCAGGGGACGGGTGCGTGTAGGGGAAGGGACCATTACCTGTTTCAATCAAAAGAATATCTTGTTGAATGACACAGCCATTTTTGCAATATGTTACAAATTCCTTTACTAGGTAGTTGTACATTGCAATGCTTTGAAATTTTAAATAGAAGAATTTGTTAACATAATATTAAAAAAGCTCACATACCCTAAAACTAGAAGGTGCAGGGTGAACTGCCATGATGACATCCATGATTCTCTGCTGGGCCCCCAAATGAGCCAGGCGCCTTCTCCAGCTTATCTTCTCTACTCTCTTACAGCTCTTACTCTCTACCCCATCCGTCTTTGTAGTCAACTTTGGGTGTGGTTTCCTCACTTTGTTTGGGATTGGGCTATCAAATTACAGCACCAAATCAGTGCTTGGTGTGACTTGGGAATTGTTCATTCTCTTAGCTAAGTTACAAGGACATTAAGATGAACGACTTTTCATTTGGTATCTTGCCGTCTTCCCAGAATTGAGCACTGGACCAAGTCCTAATAGGAAGCAAGCTTTTATAAGGCTTCCCAGACCCAATCTCCTCCTAAACCAGAACCTGCTGGATAGCCTCAGAGATCCCCAGTCTAGGATAATATCCCTGGACTGAGGTTACCAACAAGGGTGTGATCTCCTTTGGAATGAAGTTCCAGGGAAGCTTAGTGTAGTGTTTTATGTTTGCGAGCAGTGTAAAGTTTGGGAATTTCCCCCCTGCTTTACCTTATTTGACCTCTCAACAATCCTTTTGCTGTGGTTCATTGGTGAAATCACCATTTTATCATGAGGAAACTGAGGGTCAGAGTGCTAAGACTTGTTCAGTGTTGCTGGCTATTAACTGTCAGGGACAGAAGCTGATGCACCTCTGGGGACACAGACTATAACACTGAATATGTATTGAATCCAGTCATATTAGCATATTCTGAGACAGAAATAAAATTCTCATCTTCCTTTTCTGTCAACTTACAAATAGGTAGAAAGTCGGATGGAAGTGAATTTAATGGCTTAGCACCTGTTTTACGGGGTATTTTCATAGTATGTTTTCCTAAGTTTCTTTTTCATGTCCGGATGGGATAATTTTATCATGTATGCAAATAAATGAGCAGAAACCAGATTAAATTCCACAAGGTTAGGTCCTCTGCTGAATGCTGCTAGATTTAACATGTTGATTAAAGCCTTGACTATGGAATCAAAAGCATTCTTATTAAATTTGACAATGATACACAATTGGGTGGGGTGGCTGGCACTTAGGAAAACTGGAATGAAATTTAAAATAACCTTGACAAATGGAAAAGGAAAAAGAGGTCAAAATTCAATAGAAAGCTTTGCAGAGTGATTCATTCAAGAGAAGGGGGAAAAAAACAAAGGAGAACCACAGAAATCAGAGAGCACTGACTGGGCAATTATAGCAGAAAAGGAGCTGGAGATCAGAGTGAACAATAGGCTTCAAAGGCATCAGCTCTAGATCTGTCATTCTTAAAAGGAAGGCATGATATTGGGATGTACAAATAGGGGGAAATTCAAGCTAATTCCCCATCTGCATTCAAAACAGATCAACCTTTACTTATATATTTTTTAAAAATGGTGTTTTGTTGGAACCCTGAAATGCCTGATGCTTAGAAGTCAGATTTTGACAACTTTGCAAGGGCTCCTAGCACGTAGAGTCCAAAATAATGAAAAGTTTTTGATTCTGAAAGGTTTTGAAAAGCTCTGGTACCCTGTTCCTTTGTTCATGCATCGTTCTCCTTTCCCTTCCACCTGGGTAACATCTATGTTCCATCAAGAGCGCACGGAGGCATTTCCTCCTCTTCCGGGAGGCCTGCTCTGAGCCTCTCCCCTTCTCCTGAGAACCACACGGCCCCATATGCCTCCTGAGAGTATGTACGGGTGCCAGCACTGGCGCTTGGCCTGCCTCATCTCACTAATCCCCCTGGCAGGCCCCTCGGCTTCCACCACTATGCCACTACTCCCACACTACTGTTACTCTTACCCTGTAGGTGGGGAAACAGGAGTAAAAGGTTAACTAACTTGTCCACCTTCACATGGTTAGTGAGCGGCACAGCTGGACTTAACTCAAGCCCGCAGAGCCTCTAAGCCCACGCAGTCACGCCACGGCCTCCCAACCACACGTGCCACAGCGCTGCAGTGTGCTGGCTTGTGTTCACACGTCTGCTTCCATCCCTGGCTGCAACTCCCTGAAGGTGCTACACTATTTTCATGGCTCCACGTGGGGCCTGGGATCCATCAATACATATGCACTCGATTAAAGGTTTTCAAGCAACTAGACAGCACATTCTATGGGTACTTCTGAACCATTCTTTGACTGAAAGAAAATAGAAAATAAAACAAAGCTGGAGAGAACTTGAACATTTATAAAAACAGGCAATAAGAATTCTGAACAAAGCCTGATCATATTACGAGAAGTTGGTGTTATGATTTTCTTTTCTGGAAATTCTAAAGAATGAAAATGGTTAAATATAAATTTATATATACATCTGCATGTGTCCATATATGTACATATGGGTGTGTATATGTGCATCTATCTATAAATGTAATTTTACCTAAAGGTAAAGAGAACAACTATAGAATATTTTAATATCTATGGACTCAGGGTAGTCTTTTTTTTCTTTTTCTTTTTTTTTTTTTTTTTTGCAGTACGCGGGCCTCTCACTGTTGTGGCCTCTCCCGTTGCGGAGCACAGGCTCCGGACACGCAGGCTCAGCGGCCATGGCTCACGGGCCCAGCCGCTCCGCGGCATGTGGGATCTTCCCGGACCGGGGCACGAACCCGTGTCCCCTGCATCGGCAGGTGGACTCTCAACCACTGCGCCACCAGGGAAGCCCTCAGGGCAGTCTTGACACCGAATTATTAGAAAAGAATCCAAATCCTAAATGACATGTAATCACTAGATTAATTTATCCAATCTGAGAACACTACAATTTTCTCTCCTAAACCTAAGATGTATTTTGCAAATAATTTGGTTTCAATTTGTCAAAACAAGGACAATAAACATTCAAGTACATCAAACATAAACGATACTATATATTTTATTCCCACAGTCAATCAAGATAACATGCTAGCAGCGCCAAGTTACTGATGATGAACATAATTGCCTGCAGCACAGAACAAAATATTTCTGAAGACAGCAGTGTACTCTCCCATAACTCTGGAATCAGCAGTGTAGTGTCTTACTATCAACATGACATTATGTTCCTGGCCCTGCTGAGAGTGGAACTAATTCTCAGCAGGAATGCCAATAGTGAACAGCCTCACCTCAAGGCCGTGGCATTTGTTAAAGTGAGAGCAGGGAGAGGCTGCTGGCTAGAGAGATTGGGGAATATCATTTCTTTTATGATTATTATTTTTAACCATTAAACACTACCCAGGTTCTCTGTGATATCTTGCCCAAGTCAAATTCTGACTACAGAAAACACTGAGAACATATTCAAAGCAAGGTTATATGGTTAACCCAGCGGCAGCCCTAGATCAGCATGGCAGCAATACTCAAAGGCTCTCCTCCTAAAAATGTAGAGACACCGACATAAGAACACTGAATCAGTCACCAAATATAATTTGTAATATTATAAAAATAACTCTAAAATATATTAGCGAGCCACCACCCCAATACACCCGGATAGGTGCCCTTTCATCAAGCAAACTCACAGCTTGCAGGTCCTGTGAACACTGCCGAAGAACATTCAGAGGCAACAAATACATGGCATAATTGACAACAGAAGATCAGATGTTCAGAGAGTTCCCTGCACTTACTTTTTTTTTTTTTTTTTTTTTTTTTTGCGGTACGCGGGCCTCTCACTGCTGCGGCCTCTCCCGTTGCGGAGCACAGGCTCCGGATGCGCAGGCTCAGCGGCCATGGCTCACGGGCCCAGCCGCTCCGCGGCATGTGGGATCTTCCCGGACCGGGGCACGAACCCGTGTCCCCTGCATCGGCAGGCAGACTCTCAACCACTGTGCCACCAGGGAAGCCCCCTGCACTTACTATTTACTATGTAGATGAAGGTCAAGTACACATCATCTTAAAAATTCAATCAGAAACAGAAACAGACTTACAGATATAAAAAACAAACTTAAGGTTACCAAAGGGGGAACGTGGCGGGGAGGGATAAATCAGGAGCTTGGGATGAACGTACACACACTACTATATATAAGACAGATAACCAACAAGGACCTACTGTATAGCACAGGGAACTCTACTCAATATTCCGTGATAACTGATATAAAAATCTAAACAAGAATGAATATATGTATATTTATAACTGAGTCACTTTGCTGTACACCTGAAACTAACACAGCATTATAAATCAACTGTGCTCCAATAAATTTTTTAAAAGAGAGAGAAAAAAATTCAATCAGTATGCCACTGCAGAAGCTAGAGAGAGATGGCACAGGCCAGCTTTTATATGAGGAGAGGAAGAGATGGAATAAAAAGCAGAAAGAAATGCAGCAAGGGCCTCTTGCCCCATAAAATGCATAATTCACAAACACAAAAACAAACATTTCTTCAGAGACCAAGAGCTGAAGTTGTCCTTGGCACCTTCGACATTAACAGCCTGTTTTTCCCGGGAGGTGGGCAAAGTCAGTCTTGGCTTGCTGAGCTACACGCTCTAATAGGCCAGCTAAGGAATGAGTATTTACACACTACAAATGCGTAATTTCGGGCCAGCAACAATGCTAAATCTAATCTTCTCTTGGGTGATAAGCAACTTGTCCTTCAAATGAAAACTAGCAGCTCAGGATTTTCTGCCTTCAGCGTTTGGTTGGTTTGCTCTCCTGTGTAGAGCTTCGTACCCTCAGCCAGTCACATGTGTGTTGCTTCAGTGTGGTGACAGTGCTGGTTAAAACATTCTCACCCTAGACCAGAGGGAAATGGCTGCTGGGGTAAAGTTGTGAACTCTGGCCAGGATGTCCCAATCAGCTCTGGACGCCTACCAGTCATGTTTTAAAGTAGGATTTTAAAAACTGTGTTCCACCATAAACTGTTGGTTTGAATTCAGTTTGAAAGCTGGAGTTGAAAGGCTTTACAGAGTTTTATGGGGTTTTCTAAGTTTTTTTTTTGCGGTACACGGGCCTCTCACTGTTGTGGCCTCTCCCGTTGCAGAGCACAGGCTCCGGACACGCAGGCTCAGCGGCCATGGCTCACGGGCCCAGCCGCTCCGCGGCATGTGGGATCTTCCCAGACCGGGGCACAAACGCCACCCGGGAAGCCCTAGGTTTTTTAATATTTTAAGTTTCTATAAGGATACACAATTTCCTTTTCTTCATCTGACCCAGAATCATAGCCAATCTACAATGGTAAAATAAGACATCATCATTTAATTGGTGGAAAATATTCTTATCTGTTTTCTCTAACCTTGAAAAAAAGCAACAATAGAGATAAATGTTATTATAGCCCCTAAAATTGCTAACCTATTGACCCTAGTAATTACTTGTTTATTATTGCTCTCTCCATAATGAGAATTTTCACAAAGCATGTAAACTATGTCCTTACCATTCACCATTTAAAACCTTATGTCTTTATAATAATTTCCAAAAATTATTCTTCATATAAATAACCCATGATTTTTTAAAAGTTTGGGAAGATTTAAGTACTCTTCTTAAAAGGAGACCAACCAAATAGCTTTACAAAACCCCCAGCCTTGCTTGTTATTAGCATCTAGCATCAGTTCTTCCAGTGCTTGGGAAACCTATGGATTCTGAGTTGATAGTGCTTTATATTGGGAACGTATCCTTGCGTATTTCACAAGAAACTTACTAATCACACTGTCAATGTTATCACTGCCTAAAAAATGAAGACCTCAAATGACCCTTTTGGAAACAAGATGTTTGTAAATCAGAGAATGGGATTATTTTGATATCTTCCTGAGTCTATTTTCTGGCTCCTTCCACACTGAGGAAGAAACGTATAAACTTCTAAAACTACAAAACTCCTTAGCAGTTGCCTCTCAAAAGAACGGAGCACAATAAGCAACAAAGTCTATCTACGCAGCAAAATATTATAGACAAGCTCATTCCGTCAAAGGGCAACCGTAACATTCAACTAGAAAGCGTTCTTTTCATTGCGATTTTTATGTTCTGTGTTAAACATGGTCAGTCAGGTATGCCACTTATAGGAGACAGAAAAAAAAAATTTAAACAGATCAAAGAGAAGAATCTATAAAACCAACAAGCCCAAACAATTGCAACCCTGACAAAATGGTCTTCTTGCTTTATTGGTTCAATGTTAATTTTTCTAACATTTTTATCAATTATTTTACAGGTTCCAGTATCCTGTGTCATCTAAAGTTGAATGATGTTCCTATGAATTATAATAAGTAGTAGACAAAATAATCCAGCAAGTTAACTGCCAACCTATTTGTTTCTATGGAAGTGCAATTTATGAAAAGAAAGTTCTTTTTATGAAAGGTAAGGCTCGGTCTGGAAATAAAATATAGCTGGCAAGGCAGCTAAAAACACCATTTACTGACGTTTGCATATTTGATTAAAAGTTAAACATGGTGATTAACAAAATCAGGAGCTAGAAAAAAGAATTTATTCCTTCCATAAAGAATCTGTTTGGACACTGAGACAATAGTCTAAGTGCTTTTGTTTCAGTGCACAGGCATATTATTGCTATTTAGAGAAACATAAAGGGAATATAATATTGCCCAGCATGTAGTTAAAGAAGGTAAAGGATAAAAGAAATCATCCTAACACAACTTGTCTGTCTTTATTTTTTTTTTAAAGTAAGACATTTCTGTATTGCTTGTTTTTGCTTTTTTAAAAAAATATATATTTATTTATTTTACTTCTTTATTTTTGGCCGGGTTGGGTCTTCATTGCTGCACTCAGGCTTTCTCTAGTTGCGGCGAGTGGGTGCTACTCTTTGTTGTGGTGCGCAGGCTTCTCATTGTAGTAGCTCCTCTTGTTGTGGAGCACGGGCTGTAGGAGCACGGGCTTCAGTAGTTGTGACACGCGGGCTCAGTAGTTGTGGCTCGTGGGCTCTAGAGAGCAGGCTCAGTAATTGTGACGCATGGGCTCAGCTGCCCCGCAGCATGTGGGATCATCCCAGACCAGGGCTCGAACCCATGTCCCCTGTATTGGCAGGCAGATTCTTAACCACTGCGCCACCAGGGAAGTCCCCAACTTGTCTCTTATAAAGGAAAAAATTCAATTATCATTAACACCACTTTAAGGCTCTTGGGCTTCTTTTTATCTTTCTAGAGCTTCAACTCTACTCATGAATGTCTTTCATCTCATTTGCTTTATTTTGACTGATGGCATTGGAGAGCTTTCCTAATAGCATGTGGTGACGTTGTATCCACTCTACTTGCTGACAGAGAAAAAGTATGCTTCCTCTTGCTAGTGAGTTTGACATAGAATGACCCAAACAAATACAAATAAGTATATACTATGACTAGTTATTGGGGAGACAGGCTGGCCAGCCCCCTACGTCTCTGAGGGCAAGACGCTGTTAAATTCATTGTATCTGACTTTCTGCAAACTTCAAATTCCTCTTTTGTCATGAAGTGAGCTACATGACAGCTGGTAGGCTTTCTGCTTAGAACGTTGTATCCGTCGTTCCACTGTGGGGAGGTCCAACCTAAAGGTCACCAGGTGCCTAAGAGAGAGCATCCTTTTGAAGCTTAGAACATTTGAGACCTCCTGGGGCCTGGCCATTCTGGGTGTGCTCTCCACACCACTGACAGTCCCTTGATGAGGAAGCACCAGGCCCTTTTATCATCTTTATTTGGCTAATGATCCATGTATTATTTGTTACAGCGTGCTTTGGGACATCCATGTCCAAAATGGTGCCAAGATCGGTTACTTTAGCATCTAAAGCCTATTGTTTTAGACTCTCCATGAACCTGGTCATCTACAGCTTTACTCAACATACAAAGATACATTTTTTAAATAGCAGAATACCATTACAAAGGTTCACTGAACAAAGACATTTTAAGGAGGGTTAGTAGACATTTGATCATGTCCAAAATGTCCATTGGACATTTGGTCCACATCCAAAGGTCCTTGAAATTTGGTTGTATCCAAAAAGTTCATAAGCATATTTGGTGCATGACAAATGGTTTTGGACAGGACAAATATCAAGGACCTTTTGGCATGGACCAAATGTCTCTATAGATGCTTTTGGACCAGACTAAATGTCCTTCAAGGTTAAGGAGAGCCATAAAATGTAAAAGGACAGTTACTTTATAAGGGGTAGGGCATTTTTCAGAGGAGAAAAGATAGCTAGAAAATGACACAAGACTTGATAAAATAATAATTATTGCAACAGTCCTCACCTTTACTGAGCTCTATTGTATGACTCTCTATGCTTTCCACAGATTATCTCACTCAGTATTCACGATGGCCTCTTAAGGTAGTCACAACCAACATCCACATTTTAAAGATGAGGCAAGGATGTTTAGAGAAGTCAAGTGGCTTGAGCAAAGTCCCACAACTAGGAACTGAAGTCCTTTGCTGAACCAAGTCAATGAGGATTTGGTGTGACATTTGAAGAGACGTTGCTAGGTCTTGAACCCAAATGTGTAGTGGTATAGCAGTGGACCGGAATTCCCAACCAGCCCTTTAAAACCAACATTATGAAAACAGGAAGATGTAAAGAAAGCTAGAGTCAGACCTCTGAAAAGGAATACAGAAATAGTCTGAAATTACCACAGACACCGGCCCAAAAGCAGGGAAAGGACAGAAAAGGGAGACAGTTCTGTAACACTGTCACTTGGGTACAGCAATTGAGGAACACAATGACAAGTCAATACAATTGAGAGCCACCAAGCACCACTTCAGATCAATCCTTACACACTTCCCTATTAACCCTTCCATGTTGTTGTCTAAATTTAGATTCCAGTTAATATTATTATTTGCATGCGAAGACAATGCCACTACACCACCACCAGTCTTAGAAGGAGTACTTGGCACTGGTTCTTGGTGACAGATTTATCCTAAAGCACCTACTCTCTTACCTGTTTGCCCTGACCAATTAGAGCAATTCATTATTTTTGACTTCAAAGAGAAATATTGACTCTAATGCACTTGGATACAATTATAAAATCAACTGGCCTGAAATCTCATATTTTGTATTCCTACTAAGGAAAAACAGCTAATTTTCTATGTGCTGTTAAACTAGTGGTTTGCTCTACTGCCCTGTATGCATCATGGGAAAAAGAAAACACTTATCAATTATACCGTTTGTCCCTAGAATAACCTTTCTTCAGACTAGTTAACATCAAGGACATGTGATGACCACGTCAGAGCAGTCAACCTTCTCCCCTTCATATTTCAAAGTGACTCACCAAAGATGCCAGAATAAGATTAGAAGAATATTTACTGCTCTGTTGAATGTGGATAAAGAGCTCTCTTTGATGGTAGCGTTACAACAATTATTTTTTACCTTATGACAGTTTTTAGAAATTAGGCAGAGACCGAGTAGCTACTCACGTTCTCCTTGTCAGGAATCCCTAGAAGAGGAAAGAGAGAGAGAAAGAGCATGAGCTGTAAGATCAACTTGCAAAATGGCAATGAAATCCCTTGCTGAATCAAACCAAGTAAAATTTTGGTGTTTTCAATTTGTCTTTCCATAAAAACGTACACAATGCTGCTTAGAAAAATAGCAGCACCTACCAAAATCTGTAACATAAATAAATCAATGAATCAGGAACAGGGCTGTGTGCCAGATAATAAATCTCATACTTATTTTGCTTTTCTACCATACGCTTTACTCTCCTAGAGGTAAAAATCCATCCTTGCTTATTTTACACCATGTGAGCAACTGTCTCAGAGCAATTACTCTGTCTTGGGCACCAGAACACTCAGAATTTTAGACAAACACATCAACTCTTAAGTTGCACAGGTTGTATTTTTCCAAGGCACCCCCCCTGACACCGCTCCAGGGATTTGAACCTGGAGGCAAGTCGCACATAAAGACTACTAGCACACAACTTTTATTTTGGGCAAAGCAAACTGCTGCTGCTTCCAAGTCAGGTCTGAGCAGGCAATGGCTGTTTCCAGGGGTGTCTCAATTTTCTTAGCAAATAAGTTAATCATTCGTCCATTCACTCATTTACACACATTTCATGAGCACTTGGTCCAGGCTGGCACTGGTCCTTTGCACTTCCTTTGGGTCTGCTACTCTGCCATGGTAAGGGTGGCCATACTGGAAGGTCACCGGCCCCAGCAGAGCTTACTGGCCCCAGTACAGTGAGAACAAGCGGCCTTATACTGAAGTGAGAGAAGTTCAGATGGTTTTTATGTGTGGCTTGCACCTAGCTTAGAACTACTGGGGCGGTGTGAGGGGGTTTGCAATGCAAAAATATAGTACATCCAAATTCTGAGTAAGCAGGACTTAATGCGTTTAATAAGGGGCCGCACAGGACTTAAACTACTGGCATTAAAAGCACCGAGTGCCCATCCTAATAGGCAGCAGTAAGCAGGAGGGGTAAGAAAAGAATAGATTATTAGGAAACATACCCTAATTAAACTTTGACCCCCAACCTGGGATAGTATCGGGACATAAAAGCTCAGGCAGGAAACAAGGGGACAGAGAGGGTTGTCCTCTCAAGCAGAGTACTAATGAACATGTTTGCCATCACTTCTCGGATCTGCCAGAAAGAGTAAGGGTGGCCCAATGTCGGCACTCTGAAATTCGTCTTGAGTCCATCCATCCATTTATCCACCCATCCAACGACCACTTGAAAGGACTAGAGTTGACTAATGAGGAGATACAGGGTTGTAACAGAAGCTTACTTTCTAGGAGGTTTAATAAGATAAACACACAGTTGTACAAATCATCATATCAGAGTGGATAGAAATTAGGGTATTTGTAGAGAAATAATACTGAAAAGGTGCTCTCAGGCCATGCAGGAACTTGCAAGTTGGGCTAAGGCATTAGCAGTCTTGGAATTTCACCTTCTATGGCTGGCAATGGACCATCATTAAAGGTTCTGAGCAACGGAGTGGTATGATCAAGAAAAAGGAGGGAAGGGACTTTTCAAAATTAAAAGACACCTAAGACATAAAAACCAGAGGCAATGGCATGGTCCTTCATGGAAGCCCAGTTTGAATGATTAACTACAAAGACATTCAGTTGGGGAAATTCGGACTTGGATTGAGTGGTGGATATTATTAAGGAAAATCATACCAGTAATTAGGTACAATAATGGTGTGGTTTTTGCATGGAAAAGTCTGTATTTTCAAAAATGCCTGCTGAAGTATTTGGGGTGAAATGTATATATATGATTAGAAGAAGGAAATATGGCAAAATAATAATATGAAAATACCTATCAAATTATTAATAATCTTATTTAAGTATTAAAGTTTAATATTAATTAAAGTGATGACAATACAGGTATTAACTGTATCATTCTGTATGCTTGAAATTTTTCATAATAAAAAGTAAATTTAAAAAGTTCTGTGTAAGTCAGGTGTAGGGTAAACCAAGAGTGAAATAATGAAGGTTCAAAGCCAGTTGAGCCATCTTTGCTCTCAGGTCAAGGGTGATGAGGCCCTCAGCCAGGGGGCTGCAGAGGCGAGAGAAAGGAAAGAATATGAACATTACACAGGAAGGAACAAGGGATGGACAAGTGATTAACTTCAGGGGGTGGAGGTGAGAGAAAAGAGGACCCCAAAACAGTGGAGGTTTAGTACCTGGTAGGGGAGGACTGTGGAATTATGGATGGAAATACACTTTCAGGAGGAAGGATGGTTTGTGGGAATCACGATGTATTCTGTTACTGATATTTTGAGTGCATGAGACCAGGAGGACATCTGGGTGGAAAGAGAATCAGATCAGTAGTCATTTGGAAGGTTAGGCTGCCCTTTGTAAGACTCAAACACATTTGTATCAGTTGCAAGAAAGGATGCAACGGTGGAGGGGTCAGTAGAGAGGAAAAAAGAGAAAAACAGCCAAGGCTGTCTAAACTTCCAGCTGAGGGGAAGAATACCCATGAAAGAATACAAGTGGCCAGAGAAATACAAGAAAACCAGGATAATGCAGTGGAGGCTGGGACCCAAGGGAGAATGGAGTCCGAACATGGACAATCTTACCCAGTCATAGAGAACGTGTAATAGTAATGACTGAGGCTGGCTATTGGTTGGTCACTGGAGAATTCAGATGGCTTGAGTCAAGAAGTATATGGCAGAAGGAAGGCTTTGAGGGGTTAAAGAGTAACTGGTGGTGAGGAAATAATAGCTCACATCATTTGGGTGCTTATTATATGCCCAGCACATTTGCTTCTAAACATTTGACACATTTTGCTTCATTTAATCCTCACAACAATCCTATGAGGAAACCGAGGCACAGAGACACTAAGTGCCTTAATGGAAGTCACACAGCTAGGACACAGCACAGCTGGGATTTCCAGCTCAGTTACTGGTCATCCCTAGATCAGCCAGGAGAGAAAAATCAAGAACAGGGGAAGAAATGAAAGGAAAGAAAGATCTGCCCTCCAACACCCACCTCTCCAAGGACAGAAGAGAAACAGAGAAAGAGAGGGCACAGGCTGCCCAGAAACTGGGAAACAGAGGGGACGGAAGCTCACTTAAGATCCTGGTCAGGCGGGAAGGAGGGTCACCTGTAGAGAGTGACAAGTCTGAGTGTGAGAATGAGAGTGGGGATTCAAGGAGGTGGGAAGAGGATGGGAAGGGTGACTCTGGCTCTGAAGATGCTTGGAGTGGAAGTACTACTCGATCCATCAGTGTGTCAGTGTTGAAGTGCTACGGCTTCAGAAACCCCAGGGCTCGCTGCCTTGTAACACATATACGGACAAGAGCCAAATAAGGGGACGCAGAGCCTCTACGAGCAACTCCCAGGGATGGTATCGAGTGCTAAAAAGATGCTTCTGACATGCATGAATAGATAGACAGACTCAGGACACAGGATTTCTTCGAGTCTAGTGGGCACCCATTAGAAAAGAGCATCACAGAGAAAAACTTCCTTTCTTTTATGATCAGCCAGAGACTGATCTGGCTGATTCCAGATCTCTTACAAAAGGTCTGGAATATGAAGAGGCCACGATTTAAGAAGAATAAAGAATGAATCCCGCTGCTTCTCTCCTTGATCTGTAGCTTCAAAATAAGCAAGAGGTGTGGCTCTCAGGTGTCTAAGACCAACACAGTTCATGAACTCCATTTTTAAAAGGGCCCAGAAACAACACTTTAAAATGAAGGTATTCTGGGAAAGCATGCTGAAGTTGCAACTAGTACCAGAGCATACCTCCCTCTATCAGCTAAAACCACAAAATTATACTATAGGAACAATTTTTTAAAATAACTCAAGTGTGGGCTGGTGGGTCTGTTTATCCACAAAAGAGTCTGGAGACTTACTGTCAAGCTGGTGTAGGAAGTATTTTTTTGTCACATGGAAACACATACCGCACAACAGATTTTTATATACAAAATGTTCGTATTTTTCACTTACTGTCATTGTTAGAGCCTGTTTCCATAACACCATAAGGAGGAGCCAGAAGTCCTGCCATGTACTGTCGATACTTCTGAAAGACAAGATTGTAAACTCAGTGTACAGATATTTACTCACTTTGAGCATTCGTGTATTTACATGTTAAAAAGCAGAAACGCTGGGTGTCAGGAAGCATCTGAGTCGTGTATTTATAGAGCCATGGAGCGTGCTGTCTGGGCTCTGGGGCCTAAAATAAAAATGCTGTGTTCTAAAGAGGTCTTCCCGGATGAGACTGAAAGAGCCCCTGTTGGGGAGGGAGTTCTATCACAGCCCATTCCTCCATGTATTTGTGACTGATTAGCCAAACGGTGTGGGCTCTTACCCTCCCCTCCACCTCTTGCCCAGCTTCTCATGCTCTCAAACACATGCTCAGGTTTTTGAGGAGGGAAAAGACATTTGGTTTTTGCAGATGCAGATACAAATGAAAGTGCCGCCTTCTTAACAGGTGAATAGCACTGAATCAGCTGTCTTTCAAAGCAAAAAGAAATGCATCTCTAGAAAATGTCTGTTTTGAAAGGAGCTGATTCATCGCCATTTACCAACTTCCTTTTACACTGTACACCTGCCCGTTATGTGACCTCCAAGGAACTTTCGATTTGTGGTCAAATAGAATAGTTTGGCTTCATTTAGAACTATTTGGATTCCCCTGAATTCTCCCCCTAACTTTTGGTCCAGGCCTGCTTTAAAACCTGGGGCTCAGCGATACATATTAGCCTTGGGAGTCTGTTTTGAAGGGATAAGGCTTGGTGAGCATAAAGCATGTAGGTAGAGTACCCACCCAACAAGAGAGGAGTGACATTTATGAAGAATGGAAAATGAGTGTAAGACATCCTCTCTTCTCAGGTAATAAGTACAGCCTCCTCCCCTTTCAGAATGAAAAGCTGGGCAATTTTATTTATTACATGGTGTCATGTATACTTATGGTTTATAATTATGATGACACATAAATGTTAAACAGCACCAAAGGAATCAAGACTCTATAACGTGCTTGTGGGTTACACAAACGTCAGCAGAAAAGACTTCATCTGTAGCAATGGGCAGCTGGCAGCATGCAGTATTTGAGCAGCCATCTGGCCCATTTGGTAGATTTGAATGGTGTTTGTAAAGTAACATTGACGAGTTCTCAAAAGAGCCTTCTTCTAGTCAAGATGTGACTAGCTTTTTTTTTTTTTTTAAAATCCTTTTATCTTCTCGTTCTGAGGCAACTATACTAACACCTGCATGCAAACATTTAAAATCATGATTTTTCTCTGCCTCTGAGTTAACTAATCACTCGAACGTACACATGGGACCAATCCATCACCCTGCATTCCTGACATTTCCTTTGATAATTCCCCAATTCTGCTTTTCCTCTTTCTTATGATACTATCTACTCTTCTTCCTCATGAGAAAGCACTGATCAAAGCACACTTCTGGGCATAATATTATGCTGGACTCTGAACAAAACAGGCTCAGAGAGAGCAGATAGGTTAGGTTATGTTCTGAGAAGGTTCTATGACCCCCTACAGCCTTTTGAGGTATTCCTGTCACTGTGAGCAACGACATTAACAGGTTCCTGAAAGAAATAATTCATGTTAAATTAAAGGAGCAATTTTGCTTTGCTTAGAAATGTTGTTTTGGATGCAATGGATGCAATTTGTCTCGGGCACCTCAATGTCAATTTCCATGAACTCCAGGGAAGCACCTTGCTGACTCCTAAATGAACAGGACTCCGCCTTCCTTCAACTCCATAGCACTAGGTCTGAGGTTGGCTCAGACCTAGTTGGAGCATGTTACCAGGGCTGCCACTCCTGGGAACAGAAAACAGAGCAGCTGTTTGGGGTGCAGAGTGCAGGCTGGGCTTCAGTGTGTGTTTTTACTGAGCATCTACTATGTGCAGACTGTGTCCTAGACACTGGGCTTACTGCAGAGAACAAGCAGACAAGGCCCCTTGCACTTGTGAAACATCGATCTCCCGCAACACAGGGTACCCTGCCTTGCACATAATAGGATATTAACACTTATCGTTGACTTTTGGAATGTGAATGGACATTTTCAAACATATATAAAAATAGAAAGAATACCACACCGCATACTTAACATCCATCTTCAATAATTATTAACTCATAACTAATGTTATTTCATCTACACTCCTATCCATTTGTCCCTCCCAGTTATTTTGAAGCAAATTCCACATATCATATCATTTAATCCATAAATATTTCAGTAGGAATCTCTAAAAGGTAAGGATTCTTTTCTTCCCCCAAACAAAATCATAACACCACTATCACAACAAAGAAATGTAACAATATCTCCATAATATCCAGTCAAGTGCAAATTTCTAATTGTTTCATAAACGTCATTGCTGAATTGAATTTAAAAATAATTTATTAGATACATAGATGAATGGAACAGAATACAGAGCCCAGAAATAAACCCACACGTATATGGTCACTTAATTTACAACAAAGGAGGTGCTGGGAAAACTGGACAGCCACATGCAAAAGGATGAAACTGGACCACAACCTTACACCATACACAAATATTAACTCAAAATGGATGAAAGTCTCAAACATAAGACCTGAAACCATTAAACTCCTAGAAGAAATCATAGGCTGTAGGCTCCTTGACGTTGGTCTTGGCATGATTTTTTTTGGATTTGACAGCAAAAGCAAAGGCAATCAAAGCAAAACTCAGTAAGTGGGACTACATTAAACTGAAAAGTATTTGCACAGCAGAAGAAACAATCAACAAAGTGAAAAAATAACCTACTAAATGGGAGAAAATGTTTACAAATCATATATCTGATAAGGTGTTAATATCCAAAATATATAAATATAAAAAACCCAAACTCAGAGATACAGAGAACAGATTGGTGGTTGCCAGAGGTGGAGGGTGGGGAGTGGGTGAAGTGGGTTTTTAAAACCTATTTCTTCAGAACCCTGGGCTCCTTGGAGGACCCTCAGGCAAGGGTACCATGCAAGCAGAACCTTCAACTAGAGTGTCTTCACTTTTAGCTGATATATAATTTAGAGTTCTCAGAACAATTTCATTTGAAAGATGACTTTTGCTTCTAAAAAAGAAAAGTTTACAAACGACAAAATTAAATAATCTCTAAACTTCCAGCCAGACAGATGTCACTCAAAGATCTCCATGAAAGGGGCTTCCCTGGTGGCGCAGTGGTTGAGGGTCCGCCTGCCGATGCAGGGGACACGGGTTCGTGCCCCGGTCCGGGAGGATCTCACATGCCGCGGAGCAGCTAGGCCCGTGAGCCATTGCCGCTGAGCCTGTGCGTCCGGAACCTGTGCTCCGCAACGGGAAAGGCCACAGCAGTGAGAGGCCCGCGTACCGCAAAAAAAAAAAAAAAAAGATATCCATGAAGAATCAACAAAGACCAAATTAGGATTTGCCTATGAAGTGTTAGGGATTCTATTCTCTGTTAGAAAGACGTCTATGGTTGTAGATTGGCCAAATGACAGGCTGCTCCATACCTGAAAGGGTTATCAACAAAGCCGGTAGAACTAAGAATTTAACTGAGATGCGTCATGGTGCAATGCTGTCCTTCTCAAACTGAAGTGTGCAGATGCCCCCAGTGTAGTGCCCAGCAGGGCAAGAGGGCATGTGACAAGGGTTAACAGGAGCTCTTCCTAGAGTTTACATTTTATTCTATGTCAAATAGTTTAAAGCATTACTTTTGTATTATGGAGCAGAAAACTAAATTTGCATAAATTTTAAAGATTAAAGCATGCGACTTCAAAGAAATTTTGAGCTTGCTTCTGGCTACTTCTAGCTACAAAGGGTCTAGACCCAAGGCGTTATGTATTGATTTCCTCTACATTCAGAGAACTTCAGTGGAAAAACCCAAGCGCCTCTGATGTAATAGAAAGCATGCAGATGCTGGAATCACACAAAAAGGGGTCTTAATTCTGATTCTGCTACATGCTACCTGAGTAAGTTACTTAACTCAGTTTCCTGGGATAATATCACCCATCTTTCAGGGCCATTGGGAGGATGAGAAATAAAATCTAGAGGAGTGCCCAGCACATATTAGGCACTTAATAAACGGTTACTGTAGTAGTAATAAACAATCAAGAATTGATCAAACTAATCCCAATATATTTGATATTTCCCAAGCAGAGTCTCCAGCTTTAGGGAAGAACACTCTCTAAGTGACTACTTATTACTGAGGCTGTTGATACACACACAATATAAAGACCCACAATACATCCACTGACCTGTCTGCTAAAGGGAGCTGTGGAGAAATAAGAATTTAAAGAGTAGATGTTCTAAAGTAATTTTACAATATACTGCCTATTTTCATACCCACATGGTAAAACAGTCCAAGGAGAAGGGAAGAGCCCAGGAGAGGAAGCCCAGAAATAACTGAACAAAAATAAGTAAAGCCTTTCAGCCATCAGAACTGATTTTGGTTAACAAAATCTTAAAAAAAAAAAAAAATCTCTGAATTACAATTGGCCAGTTTTTAAAGCAAAGTCAGTGCAGGGAAGAAGTCCTCAGGCTAGTGAGGCCAGAAGCCTGTTCTTAAATCAAGGTGGAGATATGCCACTGGCTATCCTAATGTTTTCTGAGAAAAGACAAAAGATGACAGCCTTAGGAAGGTTAAAACCTGGTCCATCTCTCAGCCCCTTCACTGTGCCCCCAGAGCCACTGAGGGATCTGCTGGGAGGCTGGCAGAGCAGCCACCAGGCCGAGGGAGGCTGTGGGTAAATCCAGCTCTTCTCCACAGCCTTGAGCCCCAGGCTGGGGCTGCTCCCAGCCAGAGCAGGGGGCACCTTTCTCTACTCCGTGCAATGGCTCCACATGGCCCAGCTGTAGCCTAGGAGCCAGATATAAAAGTTGGGTGGTGTCTGCTGGAGGAGGGAGCACAGTAGACATATGTCATATTCTAAAGGCCAGTCTCAATTTGTCAAGCAGGGCACAAAGAGAATAAAGGCTGGCAGCCTGAACCCTAGCTGGATCCTCTGTGACAAGAGAAGAAAGGGTCCCAGTAGGGCAGAACTCCCCACCCTGGAAGTCAAGGCTTTCCTGACACACTGAGGGCTTTCCTGGGTGTTCTCCGAGCTGCTGCCCGCTGCCAAGGCATCTAGGCTGCCAGCACGCAACTGTCACCACATTCCGCAGCAGCCAGGCACAGACCGCAGCTTTGGGTACAAGCCTTCCCAGCAACTGTCCCCTGCCTTTTGCCACCAACCCCATCCACCTAAGAGATCCTCAGGTTTCAGGAAAAACGTAAATAACATCCTTAGGCTGGGATATCAACACTAGAAAAACATTAAAAACAGGAAGCCATGAGGATGATTGACAGGCCTTGCTGTGAACACCTGAGGGTAGGGGCGATGCACATGTGCTCAGAACAGGGACATGCTCATGACAGCTCATGGTGGGCAGTGTCCAGGGTTGGGGAAGAATAGAGGGGACTCTACCGGGGGTGTGGGGATATGCTGTGTCATCATGTCCCATTCATTACATCTGTACTAGGGTCTCCCAAAGTATTAAAGTTGAGTTCATGAAATGTAATGACAAACAGGTTGCCTGTACTTTCTCTGAAAGTATCCTGATTACGTGGTAGGATAACTTAGAATAGGGAGGTAAAGTATAGGCGCCCCCTCTTTTCTGTTTCTTGGCAAGAGTTCTTTCACAACTCCTGTATGTGTAATGTATGGTGGGAAAACGGACATGGCACATTGCTCTAAAATCCCAGAGATCTAGAGAATTCTTAAACATGTGAGGAGTAGAAGCAGTTGTAGAGGGAAACCTTCATGCAGAGTTTTTCTTTTTACCCTTTTAGAGCCCTATGTACCGCTTCTCTCACAGCAGATCACTGGCTGGACCGAGTTTACCTCTTACTGCCCACTTAATCTTTTTCCTTGTTTTTTGATTTCTCTAGCATCGACCTAACAGGGCACAGAGAACTTCCATTGCCTCTTCTTCAGTGAGGTTTAATTCATCCTTTGGCCCCACTATAGATATTTCTAAATGGAGGCAAAATCTGTTTGCCAACTCCCGGCCATTTTTAATTCATGAGTAACCTGAAAGAGCTGTAGTTTGGAGGGCAATTATCACAACGATAGCTCTAATGGAGGAAGTTTCCCAAACCTGAATCGCTTAAGAATCCTAGAATGAAGCCCGAGTAAGATGGTGCTGCAAGTAAGCAAATACAGTCTCCCACAAAAACTTCCTGTTTGAAATTCTCTCTCCTCCTGGCCTGTGAAGGTGCAGAGATGCCAGCCAATAGGTGGAGGGACCCTCAAATTCTCTCAAGTGAGAGCAGGGCGGTGAGGAATACAGCTTAGGCAGCCCTCACTCAGTCACAGAGATGAGTCAGATTAGCCCGGAGGGAAAGGGAGAGAAAAATGCATTCACTAAATCAGTCAAGGGGAAAAGAGAGGCACAGTGGGGTCCTCACAGTGGGATCCCCAGGGGCTTTGTTTCTAGGGATGGGGACAGCCATTCTCACGTGATCATACAATCAGCTCAGTGCAGTGGTGCCAGGGGATAGAAGTCAAAAAGGTCCACTGAAAACGTGGCTGGGTGGTAGAGTAAGGGGCAAATTCAGAGCTGGGAGTCAGGGCAAGGACGTGAAATCTGAGGCTGAGAGGGCTTGGAGGTAAGGGCCAGAGGGCCTTCCAGGTAGAGGGGGAACGCGGGTGGTGTGCAGACAAAGCCGCGTCTCTGGCAGGAGAGTCAGGGTGAGGGTGTCCGGAGAGGGGAAGGCAGTGTGGACAGAGAGGTGCACGGGCCAGACAGGCAAGGCCTTGGAGGCCATGAGAGGAGTTTGGAACATTATCCTACTACAGTTGGAAGCGGTTTAAGTGGAGAAGTGACAAGAACAGACATGTGTTTTTAAAAGATCATTCTGGCTCCTGTGTGGAGAACGGTTTTGATGGGAAAATAAGGAAGGCATTAAGCCCTTAAGGGGAGGGCAGGCCTGGATGTGGCCCCTCCAAGGGGCCTGAGATTAGCGGAGAGGGAAGAGAGAGGGACGGGGAGCAGGGGTGGTAAAGACCCTTTGTTCCCGAGGCCAAACAACCTCCAAGTACTTAGACTTGATAATAAAGCCTCAGATTTCTTGCCAAAGCACACTCAACACACGTGCGCTTTTAATATGACTAAAAGGTTCGGCGATTGCAGGGGGCTCACGGGAATGATTATAATTTTAGTGCACACTCTGCATCTTTGAGGGACTGGAATAGCCATGAGCTTCTCTTAGAAAAACTCAAATTGAGAGGAAGACATACACACACAGTAGGTCAATGCTACTTAATTGAGTCATAAAATAATCTGTTCTGGAGCTGTGATTGCACAGGAAATCCTCCTAAACTCTCTTTTTTGCTAAGCCTGAACCTACTACAGTCCATCTAATGTATCAATGAGACTATGAACATTGTCTCTAAATAACTGCTACCTCCTTGTTTATATAAAAACCTGTTGATTGACATTTTATTTAAACATATTCGTCTTCAAAGTGATGACTATTAAGTATAGTTATCCTGAATTAAAAAGATGAAGCCCAGCACTTATAAAACTAACAGGAATATCGTAATACATAGCATGGGAACATGCAAATTCCAAGAAAGTGCTTAAATATTGATAATACAAAATTAGGATGCCTCAATCATTTAAAAACCTAAAATAAAGGATCATTTCACAGAAAGTAACAGCCCTGACTGTCATCCCATTAGAACAAACTACCAACATTTTGACTTTGCATTCTTGCTCTACAATGTACTTATAAAGGGCAGCAGGCAGTGATTCAGAAGGTGCTACGGTCTGGCTGTGTCCCCACCAAATTCATATGCTGAAATCCTAGCACCCAAGGTAATGGTATTAGGAGGCGGGGCCTTTGGGAGGTGCTTAAGTAGGAGGGTGAAGCCCTCATGAATGGGATCAGTACTCTTCTAAGAGACCCCACAGAGCTCCCTAACCCCTCCCGCCATGTGAGGACACAAGGAGGAGGGTGCAGCCTGGAAGAGGGCCCTCACCCGACCATGCTGGCACCCTGATCTCAGACTTCCAGCCTTCAGAACTGGAAAGAATAAATTTCTGTTGTTTCAAAGTCCCCTAGTCTGTGGTATTCTGTTATAGCAGCCTGAACAGACTAAGACAGTGGGGTAGGGGGGTCTTTTCGTGGCCCAAACAGTATCTGAACTTCCACTTTAGAGGCATTTCTTTAGTTTCTGGCTTTGTCCCTCAAAATCCGAAACCACTGGGGCATAAGTACTATGCATTTCCGTGGTTATTTTCTGACCGAGTTTCTCTAGAAGCATCCACAGGCTTCTCTCACCTGACCTACCTCCTTAACCCCAATCCTACCCTGAAAGCCCACTGTGCATACAGGATCCCAGTTTTGGCCATATCCACAAATGGAAACTATACAAGGGCAGTGACTTTTGCCTGTTTCGTACATTGACGGAACTCGACAGCCTGGAGTCGGCTGCTTCTTACCTTCAAACATTCTAGACCTTTGGAGCCCTTCTACTTGAATTTATTCCAAACTCCTGCAGCTTTTCTGCTCACACATACAGTGCCTACTTTCTTCATCTCCCTTCATTGGTAACATTTCTATTAGTTCTGCTCCAAGGTGCTGTAAACAACCTTGAAACATCCTTGTCAATCCAATCCCATATATACTGTCTGCCTATATCTGGGGAATCCCAGTTAACAGCTCTGTGTGATTCTGGAAGCTTCTGTTTATTGTGGAATACCATACTTGAATCCCTTGAGTGGTTCCTGGTTCCTGTCACCTCTCTGCTCGAGTTCACCTGAACTGTTTTCCTTGCAGACTGTGCTCTTATGCGCCCCACCCAGGCCCATCCTTTCTAATCCCCTCTATATCATCAAGTAACAGACTAGGCCTCCACTTCTCTCCTCATGAACACTAGGAGGTGTCAATGATGAAAGCAGTGCATTCGCCATTCTGGAAAACAGTGTGGAAGAAAACACTCGAGTGGCTTGTGTCCTAGGGGGTAGGGCACGAGAAAGGGCAAGGCTGAAAGAGTTGGGGGGATATAAGCTTTAGGATCTAGGCAGACATGAATTCCCATCCCAGTCCTGCAAACCGCCACTGGTGCTAACAAGACTTTTGAGGCTTCACTGGACCTGGCCCCCAGCTGCCCCTCCAGCCTCAGTTCCTACACTCTTCCCCTTTACCAATGGCACTTTCAGATCCTCCAGCACATGAGCTTTCCCCTCCGGGCCTCCTGCTGCCTGAAGCACACTTCCCACTGCTCATCCTTACCAATTTCCACGCACTTGCACTTACGCATGGCCTTCTCTGAGCTCCCAGTTTACAGGAGTCTCTTGTTATTCTCTCTTCCAGCGTCATACTGTTGCTGTCAGTGTGCCCATACTGTGTGGTTCTGTACTGTATATGAGTGTGTGCTGGTCCAGTGGCTCTCTCCTCTGTTCTACTCTAGGCTTACGGAGGGCAGGGACCACATCTATATTCCCCCACTGTGTACCTAAGACCCGGCACAGAGCCTGGAACATAGCAGACTTTCAATGAATATTTGTTGAGCAAATGAGTAAATGAATGAATTACTGATAGTATTTCTCAAACATTCTGAGGTTCAGGTTCCCCAGTAATAAAGCACAAATATTACCCCATACCCCTCATGGTTGATGGAAGGACTGAATGAGATAACATGGGTAAAGCACCTCACAACCCAGGCACACAATAAATACTAGTCCCCATTCCCTCTACATCATGATTTCTTCTCATACTGATTTGGCCAAGGGCTACATTCCCAGTTAAAAAATTAATGCCTGAAAGAGAGATAAGCCTAATGGATGAAGATCTACAAAAATAAAACTGGGGCTTCCCTGGTGGCGCAGTGGTTGAGAGTCCGCCTGCCGATGCAGGGGACACGGGTTCGTGCCCCGGTCCGGGAGGATCCCACGTGCCGTGGAGCGGCTGGGCCCGTGAGCCATGGCCGCTGAGCCTGCACGTCCGGAGCCTGTGCTCCGCAACGGA
The DNA here is from genome assembly GCF_949752795.1 of Hyperoodon ampullatus. Taxonomy (NCBI): domain Eukaryota; kingdom Metazoa; phylum Chordata; class Mammalia; order Artiodactyla; family Ziphiidae; genus Hyperoodon; species Hyperoodon ampullatus. The sequence goes on along the minus strand of NC_136921.1, from coordinate 87,695,088 downwards.
AGAGGCCACAACAGTGAGAGGCCCGCGTACCGCAAAAAAAAAAAAAAAAAAATCTGATAATCTGAAGATACAATGAAAGAAGCCATCTGAAACCACATGATGTCCATGGTCAACTATCTCTGTGATGTTTGCTCTTTATGAATAAGCTTCTTGCTTTTAGAGAAAGGACAGGAGAAGCATGAAGATCGGTTGATGCTGATAAAACAAGACCTAAACTTAACTCATCAAAAATCTCTAAGTACTAATCAATTTTGTAATTTAAAAGAAAGTACAGAGGGATAGAGCAGCCAGTCTTCTCTACCAGAATTAGCACCAAAATGCACTCGTTAGTGAAAATTTAGTTTTAAGAGACCCATGTATGAATCTAGCTGAAAAAAACTGGCAGCCATATATAAATAGATGATGGTAGAAAATGATTCATTTTATATATCCAACTTATTTTTTTTCATAATTCTGCCTATTGCTGTTGCTTTCTAAGCCACATCATTTTTAAATAAGTTTGCCTTTTAATTTTGTTCTAACTACCACTGTCCCTTTTTCTCTCCCACTCTTCCTCTCTAGTATAAAATTTTTTATTGCTATAAAATAAATAAAAGCTCATGGTAAAAAATTTAAACTACACAATTTGTAAAATGAAAAAAAATAATTCTCCCCTCTCACTCCCCTCCCACCTACTGACCTACCCAGGCTACTGCTGAGTTTACCACTGCTGACACTCATTTCTTCTGTAAGGCCCAGAGTTTTTCTATGCTCATGCCTATATATACCTCTCCATTGGCTTTAAAAGGGATCATATGGTACATGATATTTTGTCCTTTTTTTCCTAATAATACGTTTTGGATAGCTTTTGCTATAAGAACACATTTCACCATCGCTTTCTTGTTAGACACCTCATTTTGGGGCTACACCTCCATTTAACTCAATTGGGGGAAATCTGGAAAATATACTGAATTTGCATTGTCAATAGATCTTTCCCGAGTTTAAGACAGAAAGATAAAGATCATATATACAGATCGTACCAAGTGGTGATTTCAGTTTTATTCTTGAAAATCAGACAGCACTGTTAAAAATTTAATTCCAAGGCAAACAAATGTGCAAGCATATCACTTGGAAACGTCTCTGATCTCTCTGGTGGCTTATCTAATTGGTGTCATTATGTTGTAGCGCCATCAACTGCCAACTGTAATTTTTGTAAACCTGAAAAAGGCTTCCATGTCATCCTTTTGAAGAAAAAATATTGCACGTGCTCCCTCCCCCAACACTGTCAGAAGAAAACGAAATTTAATTAAATTTCAATCTCTGACAGTTTAAAATAATAGAAGAGAAATTATAAAACATTATGGATGAGAACTACCACACGACCCAGCAATCCCACTACTGGGCGTATACCCTGAGAAAACCATAATTCAAAAAGACTCATGTACCACAATGTTCACTGCAGCTCTATTTACAATAGCCAGGACATGGAAGCAACCTAAGTGTCCATCAACAGATGAATGGATAAAGAAGATGTGGCACATATATACAATGGAATATTACTCAGCCATAAAAAGAAACGAAATTGAGTTATTTGTGGTGAGGTGGATGGACCTAGAGTCTGTCATATAGAGTGAAGTAAGACAGAAAGAGAAGAACAAATACCATATGCTAACACATATATATGGAATCTAAAGAAAAAAAAATGGTTCTGAAGATCCTAGGGGCAGGATGGGAATAAAGACGCAGACCTACTAGCGAATGGACTTGAGGACACGGGGAGGGGGAAGGGTAAGCTGGGACAGAGTTAAGAGTGGCATGGACATATAAACACTACCAAACGTAAAATAGATAGCTAGTGGGAAGCAGCCGCATAGCACAGGGAGATCAGCTCGGTGCTGTGTGACCACCTAGAGGGGTGGCATAGGGAGGGTGGGAGGGAGACACAAGAGGGAGGGGATATGGGGATATATGTATATGTATAGCTGATTCACTTTGTTATAAAGCAGAAACTAACACACCATTGTAAAGCAATTATACTCCAATAAAGATGTTAAAAACAAAGCAAAACATTATGGATGGTGGCTGAGTATTATTTCCTGATTTTGATAACTGTGTTGTGGTAATATAAGAAAATGTCCTTGTTCTATGGAAACATACCCTGAAATATTTAATATTTAGGAATAGAGGAATACAATGTCTCAAATTACAAATGACTCAGAAACAAATGAAAAAGACAAAGAATGACAAAGAAAACGATGCAAAATGTAAATAATTGGCAGAATTGGAGTAAAAAGCTTAGGGGAGTTCTTTATGCTATTCTTGCATTTTTTCTGAGTATATTTAAAATAATATAAAAATTAAAAGTTTCCAAGAAATGACAAGGAGTCAGAGTTGAAACTTTAAACGATTACTCTTAGTGCATTTATTGTGTCAACATCTGCCTTCCCCAACTCGGCTCAGTTACAGGCTCTGCCCCCATTTTGTAGGTCCAGCTGCCTCTGACTCTCCAGCAAGTCCTTATCGAAGTGGAAGCTCTGTCCCCACCAGCAGGGACAGTGGTCCCTGGGTGCCACGTGTCTAGGTATCTGGCATGTGGGGAGGAGGTGTGCAGGGGTGGAAAGGGCTACAGAGTGACAGCCTTCCCCAAATCCCACCTCACGTGCTTGGCCCCATGGCTGGACTCTGACCTTGACTCCTTATGTGTCCACTCCTTTTATGGGACTCGAGTCCGGCCCTCAATGCAGTCCACAGCCTGCTTGCCCTTGCCTGCCTCCTTCCCTAGAGGATATTTCTTGTCCCTTGTGCCTCTAGTTCTAGCCTGAAATACTGCCCAACCTTGACAGATGACCCAAAACTGCAATGCAGTCACCTGGTCCGGTTTTTGTTTGTTCTTTCTCTGTTGGCAACCCTTTTATCCGGGCCCCACCCATCAGACCAGAGGACCCTCCTGGTCTCAATGCCATCCTGGATCAAGGCGGACTTTTCTAGGCTCTCCAAGCACTGTCATTTTGATTGTTGGCCACTGCCCTCAGGGGTCAGCCTTCCAGCCTTTTTGTAACCAGGTTTTCTGGGAATTGCCTTCTGGACTCTTTGCATTCTCCACGCTGGGCTGTCTTGAGGCCCGAGGACACCAGATGTCTCATCTCCACTGTAAGCAGAGCTGCGGAGTTTAATGGTCCTACACAGAGTAACCTCTGATCACACACAAAAACAGACTGATTTCTGCTGCAATCTAGAAACTCAACTTCAAATGTCAATTCTCAGAAAATAGCTACATCTGGCTTTCCTATAAATTCTCTCTCTAGTGCTAGAAGGAAAGAAACAACCTTTCCACCAGTCAACACAAAATCTAAACAATATGATATGAGTGTGCTATGCTTATGGAAACCCAAAGTATAAGACATGAATTTGTGTTTCCCAATATTTGTAATATATAGGTATTCTTGATTTTATTGTAGGTTTAAATAAAATTCCTGATGTTTTGAAAATATTTTGCCCCAATAAACATGGACATGATTTTTTAATAACATCCATCAAATACCTTGAGGTACATTTAAATTTGGGGGGAAAATTAAAGCACATTGCATCAGAAAGTTAGAACAATCTGGAAAGAAAACTTTAGGGAGTGGAGGAGTACCTTATTAAAAATTCCTTATAGGGCTTCCCTGGTGGCGCAGTGGTTGAGAGTCCGCCTGCTGATGCAGGGGATGCGGGTTTGTGCCCCAGTCCGGGAAGATCCCACATGCCGCGGAGCAGCTGGGCCCGTGAGCCATGGCCGCTGAGCCTGCGCGTCCGGAGCCTGTGCTCCGCAACGGGAGAGGCCACAATAGTGAGAGGCCCGCATACCGCAAAAAAAAAAAAAAATCCTTATAAGCCTCACTGGGAGAGGAGATATTGCCAACCACTTTTCCACACAGCACACAACTAATGTGGACAAAAAGGATGCTTCTTCCTCCAGTGAAAATGTCAAGCTGAAAATGACACCTTTAAGGAGAGATGTGGCAGCCAAGTGAGGGTCTCTGAATCTGGACCCCAGGACCTGTGGGAATCTTATCTGAACCTTCTCTGCCCACCCTCAACGCCCCCTCCCCAAATGATGACATTCTGGTTCGTCCTCCAATTAGAGGTCCAGCCTGTCTATATCCCAAAGAGCTGGGACATCTGCCCAAGTGCCTCTTCATCTCACGTATGGGTGTAAGGGAGCTGGCCAAAGGGCAGGATATGAGTCTGAACAAAAATGCTGACCAGAGGGGCCTGTCCAAATGGGTCTAGAGAGTGCGGGGGGCCTGAGGAAAGGTATGGAGTTGGGGGGGGACGGTGGAAAGAACGAAGCACGGATCAGAGTCACTCAGAGCAAAGAGGAGGTGGTTGGGCGATGCTGACTGAGTGTGAGGGGTACGCTGTGTGGCTGGCGGATGCGTTGAGGGGCTGCAGGATTTGGCAGCCACGCTGGACCTCTCCCCGGCTTTCCTGTGCTCTCCACTCCAGCTTCTCCTCCCTCAAGGGTGGCCCTCTTTCCCGTCTGGTTGTCTACCATGACATGACCTCCACCTCCCTTTCATATCTTTGTCTCCTGTTCTGACAACCTTCCATCTTGAGGTTTGAGCCCTCACATGCCCCCAACCTCCTATATGGAAATCCTCTGGTACCTACATCCCTCTTCTCAGCTTGGATCCACTTCTGGCCACTGGCTCTCCTGCTGTCCCCACCCTTGACCGGACCTCACACAGCTGGGCTCAGGTGGCTCAAATGCCCATGTTCCAGCCTGCAGGCCTAGCCCTCTGATGTTGCCAAATAACAAGGTTCCTCTCCTCCAGGCCAGTCACCGGGGAACCTCCCAGCCCCAAGCTCGCCCTGCTGCCATTTACGCCTCTCAGCTGCAGTTTGACAGAAAGTGCTCTCTGCACACCGTAAAGTACCATGCAGATGCTGTGTATGAGTATCGAATATGGTTGTTAGGCCATGAAATTAAGACACAGACTGGAGAAGGCAATTCCAAAGATGCGAACTTCCGTTTAAAAGCATCCTAGAGAATGTCCACCTTCCTTTCATTAATTTACCCAAAGCTGGGTCTGCAGAGAACACTAACTGGGGTCTAGTTTGCCTTTTTGGGGTGATAAAAATGTTCTAAAATTGATCGTGGAAATGGTTGTACAACATACTAAAAGCTATTGAATTGTATACTGCAAGTGGGCAAATTGCACGGTCTGTGCATTGTGTCACAATAATAAAGCTGCTTGAAAAAAAAGAGAAAACACTGAATGGTCTGCAGGATGTGAACCTACTTTACCCACCATATCCACCTGGCTGTCAGAGGGAGGGATCAGAAAAAGATGTCATTTTCCAGAAATCCTGGGTGGGCTCTGCTGAAGTATACACCCTGATTTTACCTGCCTGAAGCCCCAGTCTGTGCACCCCTCCTGCAGGCAGCTCCTCACACAGGAACGCTGCTCAACAAGAGAATTGGCATGTGTAGGTTTCTTGGTGCCTATAGCATGCAGAGCTATGCCTACTTTTTTCAGCATTTGATTTTTCCAAACAAAAGGAGAAACCAAGCACGTAAAACCCAACAGTGAATTGATGAGCAACTTTGCATATATATAGATTTTCCAGGCAATAAAGCATGCTCTCCAACAAGCTTGTCTTTGTTTGGAGGAAAATTATGCTTTGCTTTCACACAATGCCCTCTGCCAAGCCCAGTGTGCCCTCCTAATTTAAATGAGTCTTTCAATTGTATGATCGTTCCAAAAGAAATGAATTTTCACTACAGTCATTCAGGGAACTTAACCAAAACTTGCATTTTTATTGGGGGAGGTGGCAAACCCACACAGTGAGATTTTCTGCTTTGCCACAATCTTAAGATTAATCATTTTCTGAATATCTATAAATATTATGTTGATCATGTGAATGGCTTTAAATAGCTGTTTATGAAAATCTCACAGTACTGTACGTCTGCAAAGAAATAAGCCTAATATAAAATGTGAGCAAGAGAATTATACCCAAATTGCACAATTATATTCTAATTTGTAGATTATAATTCAGTGTGTCATAATGATTTATCCTGAAAATTATGTTATCTCAAAAAGAAAGTAAAAAACTGATTAGGATAACTTTTCTCATGAATCCTGAGACGCTTCATTCACTGGGTAATTTTGGTCTGTCCTATCTCAATAAGGACATTTCAAATCAAAGACCTCAAACGGAAGGTTAATAAATCTTGACAGCTTCAACAGGCTGTTTTCTTACTGTATGTTAAATTCTGTGTGAAGTTCATATAATCTGGCATAAAATGGAGGATTTTAAAAAAATGTTTAAAACTTGGCTTTTCAGAAAATGTCTTAAATGGTATCTCTTCCTCACTGCTGAGTTATTTCCCAGAAAGAGCTCCATTTCACTGTAATTTTTCTAGATAAGGCTCTGATAGAAGAGGATACCATGGCACTGGGGAGCATGAGAAATCTGATCAACAGTGGGATAATTTTTTTTAATTGTCATAAATATATAGCTCATTCTATAAATTCATGATCTGGACAAGCCAATCATTCTAAATGCCTTTGGGGGCAAATTCTGCTTTTTTGTTGTTGTTGTTTTTTGGAGAAAGCGTTATTTTTATCCCTACCCTTCCTAACTCTCTCCCTCCCGTATGCAAAATGAGATATTCATCTCTGAATGCCCTTGGTAACCTGAGCATACGTATTTTGGGGACAAATTATGTCAGCATAAAATTCAGAATTGGCAGTCTCAGAGAACAGAGGCAGAAGTAGGTTTGCTATATAGAAAATTAAACCATTTTAGTAATAACTAAAATCACAGAAAATTATGAACAAAAACTCAGGAAATACGCCTCTTGTGGCAAGTTCATGTAAGTTACAAATCAACACATACAGTTTATCTCAGGTAAAGCATACATTGTGAACTTTCACCAAAAGCAGGGAGTTGGTAGAAAGCACTCAACCCTTGGATAGGGGAGACTGCAAAAGTGTTAAAAAGGGTCTCAGATGGCTTAAAAATATTCACTGGCTCTGTTTTCTAGCAGTTGCCAACGACAAGTTCCAAAGAGGCAAACTTTTAATTAAATACTACGGAAAAGTAGGATGCCACATCCCTTAAAAAAAAAAAAATCAGAATGGCTCACAACAGGACAGGGAATCAAGAGTGAGTACTAAAAGCAGAACCTGGCTGTTGTCTCAAAAAAGATTAAAAACAAAGAAGAACTGAAAACATTACAGCAAAATGGTTGCAGGGATGCTACCGAGGGGGCATTTAAAACAGACCCAGAAAGTAACAACAAATCGCTCCCCTCTCCACCACCTTCCCTCACATACCAGAAGCCATAGGGAGCACTCCAAAGAAAGTTCAAAAACTGTTCTTCTGTTTGGTATACTTTGAAGATGTTCAGAGTACAGGGCATCAATCAGCCCATGAACACATAGAAAGTTCAAGACAGTTCAAGTCCAATTTTGCGATAATTATTATGCAATGTTCATTGCCCACTTCGAAGGCCAAAATAGAGTGTGCACATGCCTATGTAAGTATGAGCATTTTCCAAAAGGTTGGCACACAATGGAATAAGAAAACAGATGGCAAGACATCTATGCCATTATTTTGGGCTTCTCTGAAATGCTCCCTCAGAGCAAAGATTTCAGCACCCACCTCTCCCAAAGTCACAGTTGAGTTTTCTCTTCTCATTAAATTTTTTAAAAATTAATTTATTTTTATTTATTTTTGGCTGTGTTGGGTCTTCGTTGCTGCGTGCAGGCTTTCTCTAGTTGCGGCGAGCGGGGGCTACTCTTTGTTCCAGTGCACGGGCTTCTCATTGTGGTGGCTTCTCTTGTTGCAGAGCACGGGCTCTAGGCACGTGGGCTTCAGTAGTTGTGGCATGAGGGCTCAGTAGCTGTGGCTCATGGGCTCTAGAGCGCAGGCTCAGTAGTTGTGGCGCACGGGCTTAGCTGCTCCGTGGCATGTGGGATCTTCCCAAACCAGGGTTCGAACCCGCGTCCCCTGCCTTGGCAGGTGGATTCTTAACCACTGTGCCACCAGGGAAGTCCTAACTTTTTATTTTTGCAGTCAATCTCAAAGCTCATGGCTAAATTCCTATTCAGATTGAAATGAATATATCATTTCTTTCCTACTTCTCCAGACAGTCACTTATATGCACTTCTAAAATAAATCTTCAGTTTTTTACAAAATGATTCTTCTACTCTCTCCCACTAAATCCTTTTCCCTAAAACGAAGGGAGGGAGGGAAGGGAGGAAAGGAAGCAAAGGAAGGCAAGGAAGAAAAATGTAAGAACTAGAATGATAACTTTTATAAAGCTTAGCCCTGATTTTCTACTGTAAGCCTTGCAGTAAAAGGTAGTTTAAATTTGGATTCAATAGCAGCAAATTAATCAATATAATACAACACATTAACAAAATGAAGGGTAAAAATCATCTGATCATCTCAATAGATGCAGAAAGAGAATCTGACACAACTCAACGTCCTTTTATGATAAAAGCTCTCAACAAAGTTGGTACAAAGGGAACACACCTCAACATAATAAAGGCCATACACATGACAAGCCCACAGCTAACATCATACTCAACATAAAAAGCTAAAATCTTTTCCTCTAAGATCAGGATGCCCATTCTCACCATTTTTATTTAACGTAGTACTGGAAGTCCTAGCCAGAGCAATTATACAAGAAAAAGAAATAAAAAGCATTTATACCATAAAAAGTAAAACTGTCACTATTTGCATGACATATTATATATATAAAACCCTAAAGACTGCATCAAAAAACTGTTAGAATAAACAAATTCAGTGAAGTTGCAGGATACAAAATCAAGATACAGAAATGTGTGGCATTTCTATACACTAATAATGAACTATTGGAAAGAGAAATTAAGAAAGCAATTGCATTTACAGTTGCAATGAAAATACTTAGGAATAAATTTGACCAAAGAGGTGAAAGATCTGTATATTGAAAACTACTAGATGTTAATGAAAGAAATTGAAGAAGACACAAATAAATGGAAAGATATTCCATGCTCATGGATTGGAGAATCGATATTGTTAAAATGTCCATACTACCCTAAACAATATACAGATTCAATGCAATCCCTAACAAAATTCCAATGGCATTTTTCACAGAAATAGAACAAACAACCTAAAATGTGTCTGAAACCACAAAAGACCCCAAATAGCCAAAGCAATCCTGAGAAAGAACAAAGCTGGAGGTATGGGAGGGTGGGAGGGAGATGCAGGAGGGAGGGTATATGGGGATATATGTATATGTATAGCTGATTCACTTTGTTATACAGCAGAAACTAACACAATAATGTAAGCAATTATACTCCAATAAAGATGTTAAAAAAAAAAAAAGAAGTCATTGCTAGGAGGGAATCTAATGGGGGCCCAAAGAAAGGAGAGATACATTTATTACCCCAAAGAAATATGAACATTATTTTAAACCACTTAAAAATAAACACAGCATGATAAATAAGATCATTAGACAACTGTGAAATTATGTTGATTCATATATCATATATAAAATAATAAAATATTTGTTGTTCTCCTAAAAAAAAAAAAAAGCTGGAGGTATCATGCTTCCTGATTTCAAACCATATTACAAACCTATGGTAATTTAAACAGTATGGTGTTGGCATAAAAACAGATACAAAGATCAATGGAACAAAATAGAGAACCCAGAAATAAATGCACACATATATGGTCAATTAATTGACGACACAGGAGCCAAGAACATACAATGGAGAAAGGACAGTCTTTTCAGAAAAATGGTGTTGGGGAAATTGGACAGCCTCATGCAAAAGAATGTAACTGTATCACTATCTTATACCATACACAAAAATTAACTCAAAATGGATTAAAGACTTGAATGTAAGACATGAAACCGTAAAACTCCTAGAAGAAAATATAGGCAGTTAGCTCCTTGACATCAGTCATGGTGATAATTTTTGGATTTAATACCCAAAGCAAAACTCAACAAGTGGGACTACATCAAACTAAAAAGCTCCTGCACAGGAAAGGAAACCATCAACAAAATGAAAAGGCAACCTACCGACTGGGAGAAAATATTCACAAATCCTGTATCTGATAGGGGGTTAATATCCAAAATATATAAAGAACTCATACAACTCAACAGCAAGAAACCAAACAACCCAATAAAACATGGGCAGAGGATTTGGACGTTTTCCCAAAGAAGACATCTAGGTGCCAACAGATACATGAAAAGGTGCTCAACATCACCGAGGATGTGGAAAAAATGGGAACCCCTGTGCACTCTTGGTGGGAATGTAAATTGGTGCAGTCACTATGGAAAACAGCATAGAGGTTCCTCAAAAAAAATTAAAAGTAGATTTATGGTATGATCCAGCAATTCCACTTTGTATTTATCCAAAAGAGATGAAAACACTAACTCAAAAAGATATCTGCACCCCTGATGTTCATTGCAGCATTATTTACAATAGCCACGACATGGAAACAATAAATGCCTATCAATGGATGAATGGATAAAGAAAATGTGGGGTGTGTGTGTGTGTGTGTGTGCGCGCGCGCACACTGGAATATTATTCAGCCATAAAACGAAGGAAATCCTGCCATTTGTGACAACATGAATGGACCTTGAGTGCATTCTGCTAAGTGAGATAAGTCAAACAGAGAAAGACAAATACTGTATGACCTCACTTATATGTGGAATCTTAAAAAAAACCAAACTGATCCAGAGAACAGATTGATGGTTGCTGTGGGGGAGGGGTGGGGAAGGGGGGATACAGTGGGTGAAGATGGTCAAAAGGGACAAACTTCCAGTTCTATAATGTACATATAGGGATGTAATGAGCAGCGTGGTGACCAGAGTTAATCATACTGTGTTGTGTGTCTGAAAGGTGCTGAGAGAGTAAGTGGATCTTAAAAGTTCTCATCACGGGGCTTCCCTGGTGGCGCAGTGGTTGAGAGTCCGCCTGCCAATTCCGGGGACACGGGTTCGTGCCCCGGTCCGGGAGGATCCCACATGCTGCGGAGCGGCTAGGCCCGTGAGCCATGGCCGCTGAGCCTGCGCGTCCGGAGCCTGTGCTCCGCAGTGGGAGAGGCCACAACAGTGAGAGGCGCGCGTAACGCAAAAAAAAAAAAAAAAAGTTCTCATCACAAGAAAAAAAATTTTGTAACTGTGTATGGTGATGGATATTAACTAGATTTATTGTGGTGATCATTTCGCAATATATACATATACTGTATTGAGTCATTCTGCTGTAATCCTGAAACCAATATATTGTTATATGTCAATTATATCTCAATTAAATAAAGACTCTTGAAGTCATTACAGGAAAGCAATACTGTGTAGTGCAAAGAGCCTAAAACCTCTGGTCAGAGGTCTACTACTGTGAAGTGCCTGTTTTTACATGAAAGCATCCATGATGAAGTTGTGAATGAACTTGAAAAGGCCTATGCACAGATCTGTATATGCAATTCATCAGACTCTAATGTTCTCCATAGACCATTCCACACCAAATGGGCAGTAAGCATGTTCCTTGGAACAGTGGAAGAAGAAGAAAGAAGGGAGCACAGTGGTTTATGGGGACAAGGCTATGGATCACCCTAGAAGTTATGTGTAACTGACAATTGTGACAAGTCTTGCCCACGATGTGTCCTTTGGATGCACAGATAAGTAGCATCCTTACCAAGCATTTGAGCAGAATTCTCTGTTGCCTTGTACCTCAAGGATCAGACTGTAACATTGCGAACAGCAATATTGCAACGACTGGAGGTGCATTTGGAAGTGAAAAGCATACTGGTAGTGGCTGGGAACCTGGCCATGATGAAAGGAACCAAGATTCAGTAAACGTATTTTAGAGTCACGTTTCTTCAAGTTTTTGAGGCACTCCTGGAACCCTTTCTTCTGAAGAAGACAAGAACGTTAAGATTTGCCTGAACAAATGCATCATACTGAATAGGACAGTGGCTAATAGGTCCCTGAGACCCTAACTAAATCAAGAAACTCATTTTTTAAAAATAGAAATAAAGTTGTTATAACATTAAAAAGAAAAAAAAGATCCTAGAATCTTGAGTCAAAAGTGTTGTGCTGACCTCCCCATGGCTTGGGGCAGCAGTCTGTGGATCTGCTTTGCATGGTGCAGAGGGCTGCAGGAATGCAGGTGCTATTGTTACAAGGTTTCAGGAACGCTTTCTTTTTTTTTTTTTTTTTTTTTTTTTGCTGTCTCTCACTGTTGTGGCCTCTCCCGTTGCGGAGCACAGGCTCCAGATGCGCAGGCTCAGCGGCCATGGCTCACGGGCCTAGCCGCTCCGCGGCATGTGGGATCTTCCCGGACCGGGGCATGAACCCGTGTCCCCTGCATCGGCAGGCAGACTCTCAACCACTGCGCCACCAGGGAAGCCCCAGGAACGCTTTCTTAGTCCCCCACCAGCTTCCACTGTTTTTAAGAGGGGACATCAGGCAGGTGCTTTCATCTTCTGATACTGTGCCCCAGCTGCGTGTGGTTCTCCCCCAGGACTGAGCTGCCGGTGCCTTTGCTCAGGCTTCCTCCTGCCTGGCCACGCCCTTGCTCGGTCTGCCCCAATGGTTCTTACCCATTCATCCTTCACAGCTTCTAATCACAGACGTACAACTGACCGTTGCCATTGAGTCCTACTACACTCTGGGCAGATTTCTAGCATCATCTCTCTCTGATAGACCGTACATTCCCATTAGGCAGAAACCATGCCTTATTTCTCTTTCTGACACCACCCTGAAGCATGGTGCCAGACAAAAGCTGGGACCTCAGTAAAGTTGATTGCATAGATGAATATAAAATAAGATGCCATCAATATATGGGAAAATGTGCAGCATGAGAATATTTTTAAATTTCCAATTTTCTCTTTTAGTCATCAGTTCAAAGTTTGAAGAACTGTACTCCAAAGAATGCCACAGCTGAACCGAGCCACATGGAAGGCTGCCATATATGCACGCTAGCCTGGCCAACACCGCATCCTAGTCATTCAGTCTATGCGTCTCTTAATTTGCATTCCTCTGAAAGAGGAGCCTGAAACTAGGACTTGGATGCAGCTCATTTGGGAGGTGATCCCAGGAAGCAAGAGGGAAGGACAGGAAAACAGACAAGGAAGGAGGAAAAGACAGTAAAGCCTGTGTGAGCTGGTTATCCCACCGGGGACCCAGGTAGAATGCATCGCAGAATTCTGCCTCCAAAGCACAGGAGTCTGGGGAATTTATTTGCAGACTCCCATCCGCATTAATTGAGGAGTGTCCCCAGAGGCATTAACTCCCCCCATACTTCCTAACTATCCAGAGTTTAGGTCGTGCAAGCTCTTGTGGTTTAGGAAGAAGCAGAGAGGCTGGGAAGAGCTGAGGTGGGGCATTGATGTGCACAGGAACTGTCCATCACAGCTGCAGCTGACATGGAAGGGAGGCCACAGCATACAGTTAACTACAGCTAAGAAAAGGGCAGCATAATATTGATAAAGTCTTATATCATGTATTCCTGGATTATGCAGCTAAATTAAAAACCTGATTCCAAGACACAGTCCATTAATCGATGAAAAGAAAATGCTTAATGGGGCTATGAAGATGTCCTAGCTGGGCCTTGGGGATCAAGTTCCCAGGAAACCAGGTGACTCTGCCAGCTGATGCTCAGTAATATCCAAGATTTATAATCTTCCCCCACCCCCAACCAGCCCTGACTCCAACCCTCTACCTTTCCTTCTATCCCGTTCACAGGGCAAACAAAGGGCTGAGAATTGCCCTACAACTTTCTCACTCACTGTGACTTCTTTTCGCCATACCAACTGGTCTCGATGACCATTTTATAAAAATGAGTGAAGGGAGAAGCAAAGAAGAAAGGAGGAGGGACTTGCTGATCTAAGTTCAATCATTTAAAGATAGCTTCCCCTCCCCTCTCTTGGGCTCTGATAATTGATTAGAAAGAATTCCCATCTACCTTACATGCTGGGAGAACCTGCTACAAATGTGAGTAAACCTATACGACTTAGCTTTCTGCGAGTGTATCTGATAAAGCTCTTTGTACTCACCATCACCATAATTTTCGAAGCCAATTGGAAAAAGGACAGACCAACTGCAGTGCCTCTGTTATTTTTTACCTGAATCTCTGAACACACTGTTTCTTTATTTGGTAAGGATGACGTCAGGCACCCGCCCATCCCTCCCGAGTGCACGTGCACCCTCCATTGATGCAGCCCATCTGCTTTTGCTCCCACCACGCGGAACAACTGTCAATGAATTTGGCCCTTTGTTCCTTGCAATCAGTCTCACTTTTCCAACATGAGCCTCTTAGCTTAATACTGGCCCAGAATTTTGAGATAAACAGATGCCATGGCAGTGAGATGAGGAAAAGGGACATAAAAGCAGAAATCAGAGCTGGCTTCTAAAGAAAATGTCTTTTAAGAAGCAGCAGCACGGAGAACGCTCAGGGCAGTGAAAATACACTGTATGTATCATAAGGGTGGATACACATTGATACATTTGTCCAAGTTCGTGGAATGGACAACACCAAGAGTAAACCACAGTGTAAGCCATGGACTTTGAGTGATTATGATGTGTCAGTGAAGGTTCATCAGTTGAAACAGATGTACCACTCTGGTGCGGGATGCTGATGATGGGGAGGCCGAGCGTGGGGGGCGGGGGCGGGGTGGATATACAGAAGATCTCTGTACCTTCTGCTCAATTTTGCTGTAAAGCTACTAAAACTGTTCTAAAAAATAGTCTATTTTACGAAAATGAATAAGTAGAAAAAAAGAGGAAGAGAAGGAATAAGGAAAAAAAGGAGACATATATCGAGACAGAGAGAAATCAGAAGAGACCAGGGACACATGACTGAAATGTAATATCTGTCAGATGCCACAGGGCGGTGTTTGTTAAGGTCAGGTAAGACCTCAGGTAAAGAAGGGAAGGAAAGACATAAAATCAGGGCTGGTTTCTTGGATGTGCTACCCACGTGGTCACATGGGGCCCCGTGTTAGGAAAGGCTCTGCCCTTGGTTTAACGTTCTGCTGCTGCCATCCCGAAATACTTAATAATTTTTAAAGAAAGGGCCCCATGTTCTCATTTTGCACGGGATGCCCACAAATTATGTATCTAGTCCTGAGTAAAATAATAGAAATTGTGAGACAATCCTTTGCAGGCTAAAGCATAGCACGGATGTATTTGCAGGACCATTCTCAAAGCACTCCCTCCCTTCTTACTGATCCACATTAAACTGTTTCTCTTGGTTTAAAGACATGAGGAATTTTAGACCTCCTTGTGCCTTTGTCACATGCATTCAGTGGACAGGTGGGGAGATGAGGGGAGTGAGTCAGCACCCTGGTTGATTAGTGCTGAAAGCAAGGGGTCTTAATGGACGAAGTTCTAAATGGATGAGATCCTAAACCCCCTTCCCTGGCTTCCTTATTTGCAGAAGTGGGAAAATAATACCTCAAAAAATAACCGACGATCACTCTTCAAAATGACATTCACTCGTATAGAGCCCAACTTCATTGTGAAGAAAATGCCTTAAAAAAGTCATCTGTAGTACTGCTGGATTAGAAATCTACTTTCCTAAAAACGAGCAGAAGAGGCAACAAAAGGTCTCCCACTAGTCCCCAGGGACAAGTGTGGAAATGGCTGTCGCCAGTCTTCCAATTCCTGACTCTGAGCCTTGACTCTTATCAGCCATCAAACTTCCTCTCCTTAAATAGAGCCACTACAAATGTCACCACCAGCCTTCCTCGGATAAATTCAGGAGTCTGGCGTCAGAACTCCAGCTGCCAAAATAAAAACTCTCTAAATGACTGTCAGTTCACATTGGACCTTCCTTCCTCACATGTTCTCCATCTACTGTTTACCACTAGGAAGCTTGTTCAAGTCTTGCTTTCAGTCCTCAGGAGTTCACCCTAGTGGCTTTTTAGCTTGACAGCTGTAAAATACTGAGACATAATCCCTTTTTTCTCCTAGGGCTACAGAAAAATACCCAGTGCACCATGGGGCATTCCCCTAAACTGGTGGATATAATCCCAGATGTACAGTCCAACTGAAATGGCTTTGCATGCTGTAGGAAGCTGTCCTTCTCAAAATCTGCTAAAAGAAGACACTTATTATCTAGGAGTTTAAATACTGGCTTGGATCTGAATCTTACAAAATATCTATCCATATTTTAAAATTATTCCTTGCTGACTGACATTAAAAAGTAAGGCAGACACAATCAGAGATGCACTGGTTAGCCTGAATATATGCATACATACATTTGATTAAAGCTCATCCTTGTGTATAGACGTGTCCTCTTGTGAAACCTTGTTCTGTCAGTGGAAATTGTAAGTTGAAATGACCTCTATGGGAGAAGAGGCACTTGTTACTTGGACGCGATCCTAATTACAAAGTAGCTGGATGAACAGAGACCAAATACTGCCCATGTTTCTAGCAACAGGACATAATTTGGCCTCTCAACAATTGAGATCTGTTTGTAAGCAAAACAAGACCTCTTTAGTGACATTTTTACTATGCATAAGTATTATTGCCAAAGCTCGAACAGTGGAAGTCCAGTACAAATGGACTTCTTTCATTATAAAACATGCCCCAAAGACGTTAAAAGCCCATTAACATGAAAGTGGACAGTGTCAGAGGATCTCTTCCGGCTAAGTGGTAAGGGAAAAAAAAAAAGTGCCACAACCCTTAAAACATAACTTTATAAATATTAAAGGAGAAGTTCTAGTTTGTGAGTTCTCATTCAAATAGACCTTTGACGTGATACATATGATTTTCCTGGTATTTAAAACTAGGTCCAAATTGCCTATGAATCTCAGAAACTGCTCATCAGCACTCACTCTTTCCTTTCCTCTTCTCTCCTTCCCCTCAGTGAGGAGGCATCTAGGAAGTCTATGAACACTCATCCTTATCACACCATAAGTGGTTACCAGCCCCAGGAAGATGGACAACTGGGCTCTTTGCCAGATCAAATTTTCCCTATCGGGCAGCTGGAGACAGTGAAGCATCCAGCAGTTAGCTGGCTCTAGTAACATGAAATCACCATCACTCAGATAAATATGTGAAACTCTTGAAAAATGCTGTTTTCCATTTTTAATTTGATCTTTCATAGAAAAGGGGAAAAATATTAAGTTGATCATAACAAGCCAGATCACTAAATTGCCATTGCAAAGGCCATTATGGAATCAGAACAGCTTTAACAACATTCACATTTTACAGATAAGGTAGAGGCAATTATCAGGGACTAAGAATTATCCTTGTTTTCCAAAAGGAAAAATTGAGAGAGAATCAACTTATTCGTCTGCAAATGAAAGACGGAGGTAATAATAAAATTCTCTAATCTGCTCCCTGCTGCTGGATGCCAGTCCACCAACAAACACCCCACTTCCTTCACCATGGTAATAAGTATTAATGACTTTTACTAAGCATTTAACTCTCCAGTTAACACATGGTGTCTAGTCTGCCTCCACTGGAGGGTTTCTGTAAGGTGGTGCTGCACAGTTGAAGAAGCAATGGATTGAGATGTGGGAGAGTTCAGTCAACTTGGGCAAGTCCCCTCTCTGAGCCTCAGCTTTTTTTTTTTTTTTTCCATTTGTAAGGGCATGACTGGGGAAAAGTGGGACAAAAATAATTCCTAAGTACTTTACATATAAAAATTCTATAATTCCTCCAACTGCTGAATGTCTCTGATTAACTCCACACCTTTCCTGTGCAAAGGTTATAACATGCAACACTCCAATATTAATCAGTCACTTCCTGAGCATCTACTTAGTGCCAGGCACCTGGATGAGGCACTGAATAAAGATATAGAAGCCCATCCTCTACAGCTCATATTCTAGTAGGAGCACTGAAGAAAGATATAGAAGCCCATCCTCTACAGCTCATATTCTAGTAGGAGCACTGAATAAAGATATAGAAGCCCATCCTCTACAGCTCATATTCTAGTAGGAGGTAAACATAAAACTAGGAATTATGATACGACTAGCAATGATAACTGCTTTAATACACATCTCTACAAAGTGCTGTGGGAGCTCAGAAAAGGAAAAAAAAATTGGGAAAATTCAGAAGCTTTACAAAGGAGACAAAAACCAGGCAGGGCCTTGACAGCTTGTGTGAGTTTTCTAAGCAGGAAAGAGGAGAGTGGTCTTCTAGGCAGAAGGAATGGTATGTGCAAAGGCTCAGAGGCACGAAAAAATCTGGTTAGCAGAAGAAATGGTGAGAGCAGACGGTCATGGTTAATATAAGAGTTTCCAAGAACAAAGACCAGCAAATGTATTTTCCTGTAACGGGACAGAGAGTAAATATCTTAGGCTCTGCAGGCCATACAGTGTCCTTTGCAATTACCCCTCTACCACTGTAACACAAAAGTAACATAAACAATATGTGAATCAATGAGTATGGCTGTGTTCCAATAAAACTTTATTTACAAAAAACAGGCAGCAGTACGGCTTTGGCCTACAGGCCGTACATAATTTTACAACCCCTATCCTAGGGCATGACAGGAGATACGAATGCAAAATTGGAAACCAGATTGGAGAAGTTCCAATGGGCACTACAGAGATGCTTGAGAAATATTAATTTATTTTTCTTTTTTAGTAAAAGAGTAAGATGACAACATTTGTATGCTAAAAATGAAAATAGCAGCATGGCATATGGACATTTTCACATCCTGTATCATTAAAAGAAAACCTATTAACTTTCTTTACTTCACTGTACTCTGATACCCTCAAATTATATCTAGCTAGGGCATACTTTCCCAAGAAAATATAGAAATGGGATTCTTTTCAACCAAAACACTTTACATAGTACATCATGTCCCACTTGGTCTGAAACACCTGGCCAAAAAAACAATAACAGCTTTACCTCTTTAGTAAAAGCATTGTCTATAAAACTAATAAACCTTACAGTGGAAGTAGGAATCTGACTTCTATCTGATAAAGAGCTTTAAGAAAGTGGTACTGCATACTCACAGAGGAAATGTTTTACTTGGTATGCATAGTACTGCCCTCCACCCCACACATGCACAGGCACACAATTCACAAGACAAGGGCAAATAATTAGGAAGGAAGAATGGTAACATTTGCAGAAACTTTGTTTCAAGTCATCCAGTAAAAAAAAAAAAAAATCTATATTATGGCTTTTTTCTGGCCAGAGACTGTGCTGGGTGCCAGGTCACAGAAGTGAGCAAGAGACTTTGCTGTCGAAGAGTTCATAGTCTACAGTAGGGGTTAGCAAACTTTTTGTAAAGGTCTAGATAGTAAATACTTTGGACTTCATGAGCCTTGTGGTCTCTTTGGCACTTAACTTCACCGTTGTAGCACAAAAGGAGCCGTAGGTAATATGTAAACAAATGGGTGTGGCTGCGTTCTAATAAAACTGTGATTGTTTACAGATCCCTAGCTTAGAGAAAGAGAGGCATCTTTTTTTTTTTTTTTTTTTTTTTTTTTTGTGGTACGCGGGTCTCTCACTGTTGTGGCGTCTCCTATTGCGGAGCACAGGCTCCGGACGCGCAGGCTCACGGGCCTGGCCTAGCCGCTCCACGGCATGTGGGATCTTCCCGGACCGGGGCACGAACCCGTGTCCCCTGCATCGGCAGGCGGACTCTCAACCACTGCGCCACCAGGGAAGCCCGAGAGGCATCTTTGAAAATAGGTTACATTGTTGCAAATATGCAAAGCGCTACAAAGAAAAGCACAGGGTTCTCTAGAAACACATGTTAGATGGAAAGGTCCAAGAAGCCTCCTGGAAGCTGCAGGGGAGAAGTGGGTAAACAAGAGAGTGGGGAAGAACAACCCAGACAGAGCAACAGCAGTGCAGGGAGGCATGGATGAAGGGGGAATGGGGACTGGAGAGAAGCCCCAGGTGGAAGCATCTGGAAAACACTTTACACAGTACATCTCAGATGCAGCTGAAGTGCAGAAGCAGCCACGCTGTCAGGGATCTTGGATTCTATTCTAAGGCAAGAGGAAACCACTAAAGGTTTGGAGCTCGGGCAGAACTTGATCAATTTGCATTTCTAACAGATTTAGAGGTGTCCGCCGCAAGAGGCCATGTAGGGAGACCAGCTGGGAGCCCAAACCAGGGGCAAATTCAATCTCAGTTTGGCTTCCACCAAAAACAGACCCTGAGAAAGGTCTTGGCTTCCAGGAATGTATCTGCAAGGTGATCTCAGGAAGCACATGTCAGAGAGTGGGAAAAGTGAGGTAGAGAAAAGAGAAAAGCCAATAGTGGGTATATTGATGAGTGAATTACTGCTGTGGGCACCTGGGGCTCTGTCCTGTTGAGGACGCACTGAGGAAGTGAGTCGAACACACCTCAACATAGTCCCATGAAGGGATGTGGAAGCTGGGGTATTTCTCACCAGCCTTTGCCCCTCACCTGTTGAATGCTGCCCCTGGGAACATCAAATCCCTGACACTTTTGAGCCGGCTCGTCGGCTGTGAAGATCCCTCAGTACAGGGGGAAATCCTCAGAGAGACACGGGTGCTGGAGGTGGGAAGAAGTCTGGGCACAGGGGGACAGGCCACCGCAGCTGCAGATGAATTCAGAAATGGGCCAAGGGTATATGGAGTGGGTATCAATTACCTTTGCTACAAGTAACTTCTCCATATCAGCAGAGAGTAGATAAGTCAAGAAAAATACAAATGGTTTTCAAATTCTGTCAACATTTCTTAAATAAATCTCTCTCTTTTTATCAAAGACTGAAGGATGCTAAACTGAAGTGGGTTTCATATGTATTTTACCAGACAAAATGAACGCCCTATCATCACAGGGGCCATGTTCAAAATATTTAATGACTAAAGAGCAAAGGCAGAATGCACCTTGACCTTAGAAGCTCTTTCATCTACTTTTTTTTTTTTTTTTAGAAGCTCTTTCAAGGCATACAGGCGTGGGCCAGCTGAACACCAGCCCCGCTGCACTTTCTAAAGATGCTTCCAGGGACTTCCCTGGTGGTCCAGTGCTTAAGAATCCACGATTCCACTGCAGGGGGCACGGGTTTGCTCCCTGGTCGGGGAACTAAGATCGCATATTCCGCACGGTGCGGCCAAAAATAAATAAATAACTAAAGATGCTTCTGTTGTATCGTACGAACAGAAGGGGCACGGCTCAAAGACAAGCACAGAATTTCCACATAAGGGGGAAAGTTTCTGGATCTCCAGCTAGATAAATCATGAATAAGAAAGTACCGCCCAAAAGGGTGGCGTGAGAAAGCCAGAGGCGATCTCAAGTAAATTCGTTCAAGAAAAAGCGTATCTTATGGGCAAACTGAGCACTGACATTGCAAATGTGAACCCAAGACAGGTACGTGGGTTCCAACATCTGAACATGACCTACAGACTGCAAACATAGGTTTTCTAACCAATCTACCTCCCTGCTGTAAATGGGGAATAAAAGTACTGGTTATCCAAATTACAGTCCAAGGTCAACCTGAGATTAAGGTCTTGTATCTGAAGGTAAAATATTTGAGACCGTTTTCATTGGCTTCCAACTTGGAGACACTGCTGGTGGGGTGTCATCCCAGCAAGGAACGGCCTCATACATTTTAACAGCTCACTGCTGGCTCCCTGGTCCTGGGGTGGAGTTACACGGGTATGGTAGAATTTAAACACTGTGATCACAGGCCACTGTTGTAGCAAAATTGCTGTGGCGACAGTTTAGTTACTGTAAGAAGCCTAATCGATGAGGACAAATTGGTCTGGTACCACAGCTGTTGTCCCGACTCCAGAAGTCCAATTATTTCATGGACTATACATATCATTCCCCTTCTCTACTCAAAAATGACTCATACACGGTTTGTTCTTTTTCACTAACCTAAATACAAGTTAAGGAAGGGCTCGATACTCTTGCCTTCTTCCACATCATATTTTGCATCTCATTTCACACTACGTGAAGTTAGATCTAGGTTGGGTTTTCCGCGGTCCTGAGAACCAAGCTCAAATTGATTCAGACATTGCTAATGGAAGCAGGCTTCCCATCAACCCCACCTTTTCTGAAGGAGAGTTCAGACGTCTGGGTTTCACCAGGTATTGACCTAGCAGACTTTTTCTTAATGTCTGGCCCTATCTTCCATCTATTATATGTTTGACCAATGAGTTCAGCTTTCCTTTAAGGGTCTCCATCCATCTCTGATATGAATGTTTTGGGCCTTTTGGGAGAGGAGGTATATCTTCAGGGTTGGGTTAGTTTTTTTTTGTTTGTTTTTGTTTTTGTTTTTGTGGTACGCAGGCCTCTCACTGTTGTGGCCTCTCCCGTTGCGGAGCGCAGGCTCCAGACGCGCAGGCTCAGCGGCCATGGCTCACAGGCCCAGCCGCTCTGCAGCATGTGGGATCTTCCCGGACCAGGGCACGAACCCATGTCCCCTGCATCGGCAGGCGAACTCTCAACTACTGCGCCACCAGGGAAGCCCTAGCTTCTTTTTTATATATTCTTTTTTACAAAACATGCTATTTACACATATTAAACACCCTGCTTTAAAACTGGCCTTGTCCTAGGCTCACCATGTGCTTGGTCATCTGCTACCCTGCCCCGACTCCATCCTTCCACATCAGCGGATAATCAGAAGTTAACCAATTCAATATCTAATGATATAACATGAGTAAGTACAACAATTTGACACAGGGCAGCTAAAAGCAGGAAAACAGCCTGATGCTCCAAGGAGGCAGCGCTTCAGAATTCTTGGATCTAGCATTACTCCTTCCTGTCAAGTTACCATGACGATGATGGTGCTGGAGATGGTGAAGGTGGTGGTGATGATGATGTTAACGTTTGCTAGCACCTGACAATCTGTAAAGCACCTTCACGTGTCATCTCATCTAAACTTTACTCAACCTTACAATACAGCTAGAACAGATAGCCTTAGTTTTGCCCATGAAGAAATGCGTCTCAGAGAGGAAGGGACCTGCACATTGCTAAGTGACTCATACAATTATAAATCACAGGACCAAGATATAAGCACAGACCTTGAGATTCTAGATTCTTCCCTCATATCATGTGGCCTTTTACCTTCTCCTCCTCTGGCAACTTCTCATAGTGCATTTTTGAATTTCCTTGTGGATGAAATTAAACCTCCTTGTCTTTCAGATAAGTGAATTTTTAGCCTTAGACATCTCTCCCAAGTTCCTGCACTCCATTAAACAGTAGAGTTAAAGAGGCCCTGAGAGAGGCCCATTAACTATATAAAGAAGGCAAAACTGGGTCCAAACTCAAGGCATCCATGGGTTTAGCAAGCCCCAGAGGACACTGGACTGCAAAGAGGAATTCATTTCAGGTGGATACCATAGAGGTTTAAAGAGGTTAAGAAGTAAAGAGAGAGAGAAAGAGAGAGAGAGAGAGAGAGAAGGAAAAAAGTGTCAGCTAAAACAAATTTGAAATCAAGGAAAAAGAACATTAGCTAAATATTCTCTAAGCATTTCACACTGTACACACCAGGGCAGAAATCAATTTAATAAATTTAATATGAGAAATTTAATATACATTTAGAAGAAAAATACTAGATCTACTTAATTATCAACAGCCCCTTGTTAAAACCCATGAACACACCACATATGTATTTTTAACGCTTTCCCATCTGTAGGTACCAAAGAGCTGATCAACAAAATCTACTAGGAAAAAGGATTTCTCTCCCTATTCTCAGCTCACTGAACACCACAGGGTGGCATTTTTCATTACCCATTCCTCCACCTTTCTCCATCATCCATTAGACAGCAGCTTCACAAGGTTTTATAAAAGCCACTGATGAATTTCTCTCATAAGCCATGCATAGTATTCTCTCTCAATCCAGATCCACGGAAGTACAGTTTAAAAAAACACCTGCAAATGTGTTGGAGTAATAGTAATGCTAATAATAAAATGTCAGCACTTTATAATCAGAAAGTCCTTTCACTTACATTAACATATATTATCTCATTTAAACCCTACTGACAATTGAGAGCTCCTTGTTAGAAAAGACGAAATTGAGTAGCTGATCCAGGACTTGAACCCAGGAGCACAGGCTGCTTCCTTCTGTTTGGAGGAAGTGCCAAAAGCTCCAGCCCAGTTCAAGGGCATTATGTTAAATTTCAGCTAAAACTGTAGAATAGAATATAGAATAAAACTTTTTCATGGATGGTAAGGACTTCATCTGTCTTAAACCTACTGACTATTGATGCCAAATAGAAGATAACCAATGTGGAAGTTGCAAACATCACTCAATTTAGTCATTAAAGAGCTCAAGAAGCCTCATCAAGTCACTCTTATTCACACACAATTGGAACATGCTTGGTTGTCTGATTCCCAAGAGCACACCATATTAGAAAAGAAAATGATAAAGGTGAGAGAAGGAACTAAAAGCAGGCCATTGAGATTAGTAAGAACTGACAGCTGACCATTAAGAAGGTCAGACAGAAGAACTCAAAAAGCAGAGCAGCTGGGAGGCATGACAACCACGTACACCTCTACAAGCTCGGCCAGTACTTCTGTGTTACACACAGGAGAATAATGCCTGCTGAGGATAATGTTCCCGAGTTAAACATCAAGGTGCTCATCACATTGTTTCAGGAAATAGGATCCATTTTAAAGATATATTTCAAAATTAGTTAAATAAGAAACACTTGGGTGTTTAGAGGGGGTATTCAGAAAACTTGACCAACTAGAATGACTCAGGTCTTAAAGGTTCTGGACAATAACAATTGCTATGAATGAACAATGAATGAATTTGTCTGTGTGCCAGACCCTGCTGTTAAAGTTCTGCATTAATTATGTCACTGAATCCTAACAACCAGAGCACAAGGTAGATAATTTTGATTTTTGATTTTTTTTTTTTTTCAGTACACGGGCCTCTCACTGTTGTGGCCTCTCCCGTTGCGGAGCACAGGCTCCAGACGCGCAGGCTCAGCAGCCATGGCTCACGGGCCCAGCCACTCCGCGGCACGTGGGATCCTCCCGGACCGGGGCACGAACGCGTGTCCCCTGCATCGGCAGGCGGACTCTTAACCACTGCGCCACCAGGGAAGCCTTAGGTAGATAATTTTGGTATCTGGATTTTACAGAGGAGAAAATTGAGGCACAGGGAGGTTAAGGAAATTGCCCGAGTCACCAGCTAGTTAGTGGAGGTGCCAGGATTTGAACATAGGCTGTTCGCTCCAAAGCCAAAACATGGAGCCAGTGGGCCATTTGGCTAAGATTCCACTGTACTAGTTTTTCACTGTTGTGCTTCTGGGCCTGGTATATCCAACCACAGGCAAACCTCATTTTTCCAAAGTTCATTTATAAATCAGTCATTTGGAATTCAGACTTCCCATCATTCATTCCACAATCATTTCCTGAGCACCAGCTGTGTGTGTCAGGCACTGTACAGGGTGCTGGAGACAGAGATGAACAAAATACAACTCCTGCACTGAAGAAGCTAACGGGGGAGGAGGGAGATAGACATATAAACAGTGAATTACCACACAATGTGCACTTACGGAAGGAAACTCTGGCTTCAAGGAAGATGCAGTGTTATGCCTCGTGGTTAGCAGCCTAGGGCAGCGCTTTTTATAGAGTGTGAGCTCTAAGGAAACAAATAATAGCCCTGACCCCTGAGCCTCCCTAAGCTTCCCTGAGCCCTAAGTCCACCAAAGCTCAGGGGGCAACAGGGAGGGAGGTGGACAGTACAACATGAGTAACCCTTATGTTACCCATCTTTAATGATGGAGCCTCTGGTTCCAGTCAGCAAGGGGGTATGAGATTCGTCCGCTCTCTTTAATCTGCCGGTAAGTAGCTACCTTGACCAGCTGTGTATAATGCCCGCCTCATCTGCAAGCTATGCAGGTATGTTTCCCAAAAAGTACATGGAAAAAACCTCTCTCCTGCTTCATTATATAAATAGACCAGCAACTACCAAAATAAAAAAGGAAAAACTTCCATTACACCCACCTTTGGTTTCCTGAACCGTCTCTTTGGGAAGCACTTCAGTGTGCTTTTCCCAGAAAACTTAGTTGTGACCTTCTTATTTTTATATTTGTTTGATAAATTATACAAATAATACATTCTCATTGTAAAAAAAAGTCAAATGATCAGAAGTATGCAGAGTAAAAAGTAACAGTCCCATTTTACCTCCGCACCCCAACCCGTCTGCCAGCTCTACTGTTAATAGCTTAGTATACGTTATTCCAGAACTCTGTGCATTTACTTACATATCTAAGTATCTAGACAGATCTATGGCTTTAGGTTCATTTTTAAAGTAAATGGAATCACATCAATATGTATTATCCTGTAGCTCCCTGTTTTTGAATTAACAATATGGCCTGGAGATCCTTCCATATCATTACACACAGATCTCCTTTAGCTTTTGAAACAGCACCGCAGTATTTCAAGTTATGGATGAATTTTAATTGATTTAACCAGTCCTTTACTGATGGACATTTAGGGCTTTCCCAATGATGTGCTATGACAATACTGAAAAGAAGACTCAAACAAATATCTTTGTGAACATGTGCAAGTATTTAAAGTTTTTTTTAAGTTTTCTTTTTCTTCTTTTACTGAAGTATAGTTGACCTACAATATCAATTTAGCTTCATGTTTACAACATAGTGATTCAATTTTTTTTTTTTTTTTTTTTTTTTTTTTTTTTTTGCGGTACTTGGGCCTCTCACTGCTGTGGCCTCTCCCATTACGGAGCACAGGCTCCGGACGCACAGGCTCAGCGGCCATGGTTCATGGGTCCAGCCGCTCTGTGGCACGTGGGATCCTCCCGGACCGGGGCACGAAACCGTGTCCCCTGCATCGGCAGGCAGACTCTCAACCACTGCGCCACCAGGGAAGCCTGTGATTCAATATTTTTATAGATTATACTCCATATAAAGTTACTGTAAAATATTGGCTCTGTTCCCTGTGCTGTACATTATAGCCTTGTATCTTGTTATACCTGGTAGCCTGTACCTCTCAATCCCCTACCCCATCTCACCCCTGCCCCCAACCCCTCGCCTCACTGGTAACCACTGGTTTGTTCTCTGTATCTGTGGGTCTGTTTCTGTTTTGTTATTTGTCTTTTTTTTTTAGATTCCATATATATGTGAAAACATACAATATCTTTCTCTGTCTGACTTATTTCACTAAGCGTAATGCCCTCCAAGTCCATCCGTGTTGTTGCAAATGGCAACATTTCATTCTTTTTCATGGCTGAGTATCCATCATGTCCAAGGATTTTTGGAGGGAAAATATCTACACCTAGAAACGATGTCCCAAATGGTGTTATTTTAAATTTTTATGGATACTGCCAAGTCGGGTGCAAATTTTAATTCATATTTGCACTCCTGCCAACAGAGTAAGAGAATAACTGTTTCTCCACAACCTCTTCAACACTGGCTATTTATCAATTATTTCCATTGTTTTGCCAATCTGATGGGTAAAGAAAGCATATCTAATTGTTGTTTTATGTTTTCTCTACTACTAGTGGTATTTACGTATTTATTGTCCATTTATATTTCTTCCTTTGTGAATTGCCTGTACATACTGTTTGCCCATTTTTCTAGCTAGTGCCTTTCCTTGTTGATTGATAAGATACTTGATCTCTTTTTTTTTTTTTAGAAGGTAAAGTAAGGTGAAAGCCTTCTCATCTAGGTGTGCAAACTTGAATGTCAACCACAGAAATAGTCACACTGCAATCTGTAAAGTCACCATGGGCCCCAGCTGTAATTTTAGTCCTTCCTAGAAATGAACAGACTAGAAATAGGTTTCCCACAAGTCAGCACACACAGAATCCTTCTGGATACAACCTCACATGGACATCAGAATGCTGTGAGGTCAGGGAACAGGTGAGGATGTGAATGGGTCTGTCAGCAACAGTTTATCATCACTTTGTGAGTGAGTGGGACCAGGCAAAAGAAAATGGTTGGGGGAGGAAACCTTGTCAATAACCAAAGAGGTTGGGCAGAAAGGACCCAGACAAAAATGATGGAGGCAAAACCGCCACACTGTCACTTCCCTGTCTCTAGCTGTGTCCCACCTCTCTAACCTTACACTTTGTTTTTCACACGAGGTGGGTGCATAGTTAATTCACTGGAAGTGCTGATTTTAATGCAAAGAGCACCAACTTCAGTAATTTGTTCTAACAGATTCAAAGCCTAACTCCCACAGCAAATTAGTAATGCCTGGCTGAGTCACGGAGGGGTCACAGACAGTTTCTTCAAGACTATTTGCCTCTACTCTTAGGAATCATCTCAGAGAGAGAGAACAATTCATAACAAGGATCTATTCATATCGCAGACTTTTAGTATGTCTTTTGGAATCACACAGCACCATCTCTGCAATGGCTTGAAGCTTCACTGCTCTCCCAAGGCGGAAGGTCCCTCATAACTGATGCTCTCCAGGGCTGAAAATCAGTAATGAAGACAAGGCTTCAGACCAGCGCTTGGCTGGGTGTTTCCCAGGGTGCAGGCAGCAAGGGCAGAGGGGAGGTCTTTTATCTGAGAGTCACGCCCAGGTGGGTGAGGGGTTGTGTCTGGTCGGTGCCACAGCCCAGCAAGGTGAACAAAGAAGCCTGGAAGAGGAAGGCTTGGCTGTAGCCGGGAGCCGTTCATAGTCTGGGTCTTGGGCTGAACTTTCAACTCTTTTCTTTAAACTCAATGGTAATAATAAGGACATCGTTATCTAAACCATTGCATCTGTACATATGTTGAGTCTGTGCTAAATGATTACATGTTATTGTTGGATTAGGAAAGAGAGGGTAGCAGCTGAAGGGCCAAGGAGGAAAGACTTGCAGCTGCTCTGATTGTTGCTACAAAGTACAGTCTAATGGCTATGCCAAGGTTGTAACAAATGGATGACAGCTGAGATGTCTTGGCTTCCAAAGTATTCTCCAATAAATTCTCTTATATTTTACTTGTAATCTTAAATGTACTTGTATGCACATACATAGCAACAACCCTCTGAATCGAGGTTTTAGTAAGAAAACATGAGACTATTTCAAGACAAGATGAAAAATAGCATGACTCTTAGAAAGGGTTCTTAGGAATCTCCAGATGCCTACTCGTGAATATCAGCCATGTCTCTCTTTGTCTGGCTGTACTAAGGATGCAATCATAGACACATTGTATTCACTGTGAAAAAATTATTGGACTTCGTATTCAATGGTTTACACGCTGTCCTCTAAAGTAGCATCTTCAATTAAAGAGCCTGATTACCTCGTCTGAGCTGGTGGTGTATTAGAACAATCAATTACATTTGACTAATGCACCCAAGTAATGGGCATTGAATAAATGTGCTCCAGTCTGTCTGAACTGTTGATAGACAAAGAGAGCCTGGGTGAGATGCATTTGCAACACCACTGCTGCTTGTGAAGGTGGAAGGAAAAGCAAGAATATGCTCAGCTTTTCATGCTCTCAGACAAGATTTCAAAAACATGACATCTAACTCACGGCAAAGGGAGGGCATGTTTGGTGAAACGATAACTTCTACATGCTTCTGTAGGACAGCATGATGGCAAGAGAACCCCCTTTAAGTATTAAATAATATATCATAAGTATATACAATCAGGGCTTGGCAACTAGAAGGCTATCCATTTGGCTTGAAAAATTCCTTAACTTAAAAGTTGTAAATTATTAAAATCGGCATAATGAAGCTGCTAAGATTACTCACAAGAAGTCAGGCAGTCATACATTTTAAAAAAGAATAATAGTATTGTACATATAAGTCCCTGAAGAGTTTTGTTAATAGATGCTAAAAGTACCAGTAAAAACCGCTGACAATTAACAAATGCATCTGATAGAAACAAAAACGTTGAAACAATACGGTAATCCATACTTTAAAGAATAGTTGACTTCAGTAGAGAATGAAGCAAATTTGGAAACATATAATTTAGAAACTAAATACAGGTACTTCAATTATTTAGTTTTCTCAGAAATGGGATTTATTTTAGATAGAGAAGTTCTATTATCTTTTAATACCACATCAAAGACAGGGGATGTACATGAGAAGAATGCGGGACCCAACAACAGAAGACTTGAACTTGGGCTCTGCTACTTTCCTGCTGTGTGACTCAGAACAAGTTGATTAACTTCTCTAAGCCTCAGTTTCTTTATTCATAAAAATCTCAAACAGGACAGTAACCAACTGCCACCCAGCCCTATTGGGAGGATTAAATAACCATGTAAGAGTACATTAGAAAGCGTCTGGAATACAGAAGCTTCTCAATGAATGCTTTTGGGATCTGAAGGACTTACCTTAGTTTTAATACATATTTGCCTTGGATGGTCATTTTCTTATTTCAATAATATGGTCATTTCAAAATTATGTTGCAACTCCCCTTTTTAGAATCGTCTTCAGTGCCAAAAGCAATTAGTCTCCTTCTTTTGTCAAAATGTATAATATCCATTTTTGTGAGGCCTTTGAAATGGGGACCTTATTGCCATTTTACAATTGAAACTGGAAGCACAGAGGGATACAATGACTGACTGACGGGTATAAAACAGGTCAGAATCTGAGATAAATAACCTCGATTTTTTGCCCTGCCCTTCACGACACTCCACCTAACCCTGGACTCTGTGAGGCATTTCTCCAAGTTCTTGAAAAGAAATTTCCTATGACTGCCACATTTCACTTGAGTCAGCTCTCTCACTGGCAGACGGCACGCCAATACCCCATCAAAACACTCTGTTGACAGCCTTGACACCTCAAAAATCAGGGGAAATGGAAGGCAGGCGAATTCACAAGTTTCTCTCCTGAGCAACATTCTGAATCCATTCTGAAGTCACCCAAGTAAGAAAGTCTTATTCATGCCTCTCGTTCCTTCCTGATTAGCAGGGTTTCAGATCTGATACAGCCTAGTTTGATCATGATGGACCCCTAGAGAGAAGTTAACTGTCTCTTTTTTCCCCTAGCAAATATATGATTCTCTGTGAATTAAAAGCAGTGAGCCACTAGCAGAGTCACATTTAAGTAGGTTATCTGAATCTGAAGGCAGCAAGTGATGTGTACTTTTCTTAATTCCAATAGAATTTTTCTTAATTTGAATAATATACAAGTCTTATACCAGATGTTAAAATTGAGTCAAAGGTGCTATAGCTCTTTTCAAAACATTTCAGCAGTTTTGATCAAAACCTAAATATTCCCAAGCTGCTGATTCCACTAGCACAATCCCTAGGCTACATTCAGTGAGATGGCTTTCCATAGGATTTTTAATAAACTTAAATCTCAACCTATAGATAGGATAAAACCATAAAGTCATTTTAGGAATAAGAAACAGGCATAAAGAGAAATAACCCCACACGGTTATATCCATGCGTATGGCAGCAGATTGCTGGTGATATTCGTGGTTATTCTAAAACATTCCACAGCAACTGAAATGAGGCATTAACACCTAGAATTAAATATATGGGTTTCAGCGCGTCATTACTGTAGCTGTAGCCCCATCTTGGGGTTCATATGCAAGGCTGTGGCCTCTTCAAAACAGGAAAAAGAAAACAAATCCTGACATAAACCAATACAGGCCCACACGGCTGTGTAAGAGGGATAAAAAGCTTAAAGACTGAGCTGGCATTTTTTTCCCCCTCTGCCATGAGGCATAAAAGTCTCCACAAGTTTAACTGGACCCTCATTTCCAAAAAGACAAGATTGACAGCTTCTCAAAACTGGGAATTGGCCTGGCAATATGTGTATATGATATAGATATATGGATAGATATGTAGTATGTAATAGAGTATAGTGTACAGGGTCATAATATGAAATGTATTCCTATGACGGGTTACCATATTATGGGATATGATTTAAAAAGGCTTGAAAAGCAGTGCAGTAGGATACCCTAAATCCCTCTGTCTGGGTAAGCTGCAGGCAGAAGCATCAGTAATTGCACAGTGGTGCCAACAGCAGAGGGAAGTGAGGCCATAGGGAAGGAAATGGGACTGAGGAATGAGGTGACCTGAGGATGATGCAGCACACTCAGGGTACCGGAGTTGCCAGAACTGCCCCTAGTTTGAGCTAAACACTCCCCTGTAGCGAAGAGTTCACCCTTAGGGGACCCCCAGCTATTAAGCACCTATGATTTCCTCTGCACTGTCTCCATGAAAGGTGTCAGTGACAGCATCTGCAGCTCACATGGAAAGACATTTTCCCTGTATATTTCATACTTCACGCTGCCTGAGTTCAGACTTTCAGACTTCCAGGCTTCGATTTAGGTATCAGATACAATCCCTGCCCTCCAGATGTCTACGTCAGACTGAGCGGATAAACAAGCAAACGCCCATTCAGTAACAGAAAAAAAATGATATTAGGCTGAACATATGAAATTACCATGTTTGGAGGTCAGAAGTGGTTGAACATCGGTCATTTTGCATGGTTTAACTTAATAAAAATCACCAAAACGCAGTAAGGGGCCAAATAGCTTAGGGATTAGAGCTTAGCTTAGAGATTGGGCTGACAACCTGAAGACTGAGGCAAACTGTTTTGAATACACTCCCTAGCCCCACATTCCACCCACAGCAATGTGGGGGAAGATATCCAAATATCAGAAACCAACTTTCTGTGATTTTCAACACAAAATCTAACATTAAGTCTCTTCAAGATTTTGGACTTTCTTTGCTTTCTACTATTTTCCTCAAAATATACAAGTACATTTCCTCAAATATACAAGTATAAAAATTACCCACAGGTATGGAACTTTTAACAAAAAGATTTCCAATATTTTCATTTTCAGGGGTTCAAAATAGTACCTGTTAGTATTTGTTTATTTATTTATTTTTAAACTCATTACTTTTCAACAAGAACACAATACAGAAGAACTTATCAAGGCCTCCAGCTTGTTTTCTTTTCCATCATAAACTTTCTATGTGAATAGAACTTGACTGTTGATGAAGAACTTTCCTTCGTTATCTTATTTAGGCTGCTAAAAACATCATAAGGTAAGGATCAGCATTCATACTTTACCGAAAAGGAAATGAATCGTTCCAGAGGCTTGCTGAGAGGGGAGGAAAGCCAGTTTTGTTTTTTAACTTAACCTTTGGCTTTCTGATTAAGATTCTGGTTGGGTTCAGATTCTGAACCACAAACACTTAATCAAGCACCTACAAGATGCAGGCCCTTGATTAGAGGTTTTTCTTGTGTTACTGTTCATCTTTTGGCAAACACTTTAGCAGGAAGTCAAGCCTTTCTAAAGTGTGCAAAAACTTAGGAGTCACAATTCAAGGCGGGTCAAAAATAGACAGCTCGGCTTTTTAGAAAACATTGCCTGGAGAGAAGTTCTTCTCCATGTAGGCCGTTCTATGCTCTTTCAATTGTTGTTCATATTAACGACTAGAGCTAATCAATGAATTAGGTAAAGTAGCAGGATACAAAATTAATGCACAGAAATCTCCTGCATTCCTATACACTAATGAGGAAGAATCTGAAAGAGAAATTAAGGAAACACTCCCATTTACCACTGCAACAAAAAGAATAAAATACCTAGGAATAAACCTACTTAAGGAGACAAAAGACCTGTATGCAGAAAACTATAAGACACTGATGAAAGAAATTAAAGATGATACAGATGGAGAGATACACCATGTTCCTGGATTAGAAGAATCAACACTGTGAAAATGACTATACTACCCAAAGCAATCTACAGATTCAGTGCAACCCCTATCAAACTACCACTGGCAATTTTCACAGAACTAGAACAAAAATTGCACAATTTGTATGGAAACACAAAAGACCCTGAACAGCCAAAGCAATCTTGAGAAAGAAAAATGGAGCTGGAGGAATCAGGCTCCCTGACTTCAGACTATACTACAAAACTACAGTAATCAAGACAGTATGGTACTGGCACAAAAACAGAAAGATAGATCAACAGAACAGGAGGGAAAGCCCAGAGATAAACCCATGCACATATGGTCACCTTATCTTTGATAAAGGAGGCAAGGATACACAATGGAGAAAAGACAGCCTCTTCAATAAGTGGTGCTGGGAAAACTGGACAGGTACATGTAAAAGAATGAAATTAGAACACTCCCTAACACCATACACAAAAATAAACTCAAAATAGATTAAAGACCTAAATATAAGGCCAGGCACTCTAAAACTCTCAGAGGAAAACATAGGCAGAACACTCTATGACATAAATCACAGCAAAATCCTTTTTGACCCACCTCCTAGAGAAATGGAAATAAAAACAAAAATAAACAAATGGGACCTAATGAAACTTCAAAGCTTTTTGCATAGCAAAGGAAACCATAAACAAGATGAAAAGACAACCCTCAGAATGGGAGAAAATATTTGCAAACGAAGCAACTGACAAAGGATTAATCTCCAAAATTTACAAGCAGCTCATGCAGCTCAATATCACAAAAACAAACAACCCAATCCAAAAATGGGCAGGAGACCTAAACAGACATTTCTCCAAAGAAGATATACAGATTGCCAACGAACACATGAGAGGATACTCAACATCATTAGTCATTGGAGAAGTGCAGATCAGACTACAGTGAGGTATCACCTCACACCAGTCAGAATGGCCATCATCAAAAAAATCTACAAACAATAAATGCTGTGAGGGTGTGGAGAAAATGGAACCCTCTTACACTGTTGGTGGGAATGTAAATTGATACAACCACTATGGAGAACAGTATAGAGGTTCCTTAAAAAACTACAAATAGAACTACCATACGACCCAGCCATCTCACTACTGGGCATATACCCTGAGAAAACCATAATTCAAAAAGACTCATGTACCACAATGTTCATTGCAGCTCTATTTACAATAGCCAGGACATGGAAGCAACCTAAGTGTCCATCGACAGATGAATGGATAAAGAAGATGTGGCACATGTATACAATGGAATATTACTCAGCCATAAAAAGAAACGAAATTGAGTTATTTGTAGTGAGGTGGATGGACCTAGAGTCTGTCATATAGAGTGAAGTAAGTCAGAAAGAGAAAAACAAATACCGTATGCTAACATATATATATATATGGAATCTTAAAAAAAAAAGGTTCTGCAGAACCTAGGGGCAGGACAGGAATAAAGATGCAGATGTAGAGAATGGACTTGAGGACATGGGGAGGGGGAAGGGTAAGCTGGGACAAAGTGAGAGACTGGCATGGACATATATACACTACCAAATGTAAGATAGATAGCTAGTGGGACGCAGCCGCATAGCACAGGGAGATCAGCTCGGTGCTGTGTGTCCACCTAGAGGGGTGGGATAGGGAGGGTGAGATGGAGATGCAAGAGGGAGGAGATATGGGGATATATGTATATGTATAGCTGATTCACTGTTATAAAGCAGAAACTGACACACCATTGTAAAGCAATTATACTCCAATAAAGATGTTTAAAAAATTGTTTTTCATATTAAAGATGGAGAAACAAGAATGAGACCTAAGTTGTGTCATGTAAATGTCCTTGTATAGTCTCAAGTTGAAGAAGCATTTCTGCGATTTTATAAACAAAGGATCCCAAACCTCCTGTTCCGTCTACGGTACATGACTCGGATGAAGAAAAATTTTCTTGTCCACAAAAGCTATGGACAATATAAAGTGATGATATTGAGCTCTTAATAAAAGCGCCTTCTGAAGAGGCTTTTTTGGGTCAACACTTTACCATCATCATAAATCTGTCTTACTCACTGCTCTAAAGATGTGCCCGGAATAATGCCTGGCAAACAGTAGGAGTTAATGGATGAATGGAAAAAAGCAAATGAATAACTTACAGGAACACAGGGTAACTGAGGCCAGTCCCTCCAAGACTGAGGACCATCTCAAAGAACAAAGGTTTTATAACCTCTCCTCACACCTGAAAGAAGTTAGTTGGCTAATACTAGCTAGCTGGGGAATACTGTGCTTGTTATGCTAAAAAATGACCAAATTAATTATAGATCTTAGTTTTATGCTATGACCTGTGGTTGACCAGGGGCAGGAAAATGTGGCCTTTCTCTTATTCGAACTTAGGACCAGCTCTCAACTGTTGCATGTATTTGGAAAAATGCTTCTCCAGCCAGCTACCCTCCAATTTCTGAACAAATATCAGAAACTGCTGTGGAGGATCACAGTTAGGTCTAAAGGCAAAATGACACACGTGAATGATTATAGCATTGCTTGAGTCTCTGGAAGAACTGCCATCCACAGGATGGTCTGAAGACAACAGCACTCACTTTGCAACCTTGGTAAATTTTGCTGGAAACAATAAGTAGTGGAGATGAGTTGCCTGTCTTTGTAGCTCAACACAGCACTCGGCTGCAGAGAGGGCTGAGGCTGCTGTTGTATTTGCCCTGACACTGATATTTGGGGAAAACCTTTCCTTCTGCATGGCTCCAAATGTGGCTCAACAGACCCTCATACATTTACCACCACCGATTTTTAGATAGTCTTTTTGTTTTTGTTTTTAAGAGTCCAAAGCACTTCCTATGTTCCCCTTTTAGAACAGGAAAACTATAGAACCCCTACTTAGTCAAGATGATACTGGAATTATCAACTTTGTCCTCTGAAGTAACAGGGAGGGTCAAAGTCTAACTAACAGCTGCCTCCATGGTTTGGATCTCTGTGCAAGAGGTACATCTTTAAAGAAAGCAGGAGCACAATTAATAGGAGAAAATTATGCACATGACTCTTCCCCTCCTCCCAGCCTGAAGGTTCCTACCCCTCTGCCTGGACCCCCTAGGTTTTCTCTTATTAAAATTTAGAATGAAAAAGCAGAGACGGTCTGTGCTATCTAAGAGCAGGTTATTATGCAGTCTGCTCTAATTTCGCAAAATGAAATACAGGACTCGTATTTTCCAGAAGCACTGGGATGTTAAAAGAAACTTAGAGTCTTCTGTGGATTGCAAATGAATCTTGAAGCAAAGGTCTTTCTTTCAGTTAAGTATTATCATTAAGGACATGAGTTGTGTGAATAATATTGACCAAAAAACATTTAATTCATGCGTTTATTATTTCAGAGACTGATTACTGGGATGCTTGTTTAGTTAGGTGGTCCAATAATCTGTTCATTTGATTCCAATCTGTTCACAATGCAGTTGCAAGCCTGGAGGATAAGAGCCCAACAACTGAAGCATGTCACACCCACACTAGTTTCTCTGTCACTGATTAACAGTTAAAATTTGGATTAACTTAGGTATGACATATGAATTTATGAAACATATTCCACTTTCTTTTTCTCATGAAGTTCAAATATATTCTAGATTCTTCAACCAAAATGGCTTTAAAGATGTTTAGTAAAAATGTAAAATATTTTCTGACCCAGACTACCAGACTCCTTCCATGTCACATGAAACCTTTCCAAAATATAGTTAGAGCTCAAAGGTTCAATACAATTTCTTAAATGTTACCCCCTTTACCTTTATAGATTGGTCGGGATGGACAATAGTTTGTGCCTATTTAATCAAGATGAAACTGGACAAGGCCAATAGATTTAGTTCTCTCTCACAATTTATTATAAGATCCAACACATAGCCATATCCTCAGCCATAAATCCATTTTACTCACAAAGTGCTGAAAAATTAGAATCTTCCAATCATTTCTAGTTTTAAAGTGATATATGACCATGTGGATGATGAGGAATCTGTTTAGATAAAGCAAAGGGATATGCTCTTGGACCTTTGTGTTTAGGCTCAAGAGTCTTTTCTCTTGGATGATTCCTCGGACCACAAGTAAAACTAACTCATTTCTCTTTTACTTTCCAGTGTAGGTTAAAACACTAAAGAGTTTGTATCTCATTGACCCTGTGACATTCTGCCCCCTTCCCTCCCTGCATTGCCTCAGAATCATTCAATGTTCCCCCAAGGACACAAGAAGACCTGAGGGAAACAGAAAACCAAATGAGTGTCTAAATAAATTTTTTAAAAATCCAAAGCACAGAAAGTCAAAGCATCTTTTGGTTTACTAACCATTTTGGGGACAGAAAAGGCTTTTGAGTTCCAAAACTTTGGCTTAATTAGAAGGACAAATACTATGTGGTTTATAATATAAACAATAGAGTAGGGAAGAATGTATGATTTCAGAGTTAGTGTTTCAGCCCCAAAGGAGATCAGTACAACAGAATTGATGGGGGGAGCATGTTTGAGGGAGGTGTTTTGGGAGAGAAGAGCAACTCAGCAAATTATTGGTGTGGGTCAGGGAAAGAGGCCCACCCCCTGACTTCTCCATTCTGGGGTCAAATCCCAGTTGAGTGAGGAGGGGGTCTCTAAGCACAAATCTCTATCTTGCTTCCAGAGTTGAGGCCTAGTGTGACCCAAGCATGGAAGTCAATAGCGTGCAAATACTAACAGAAGGCTCATGAATGGATGGAAACCACTCCCTATTCCTCCCAAAGTCAGAAAAGAACAGTGACCCCGAATATCACCTGTATTTTAATAGCACGTAAAGAAAGATAAGCCCACAGAGATCAAGAAATAGGAGAGCACAAAGAAGTCAATGGAAAGCTCTATTTCAAGAAGAAGAGGATGATCTCTGATGCTAAGTGCTGTAAAAAGATTAAAAAATGACAATCTCCTTCACATTCAGAACAAGTAGGTGGTAGATGGCTTTAGCTAGAGGGGTTTCCATGAAGTGGTCAGGGTAGACTTTAAATCACAGTGGGTTGAGGAGTGTTTAGAAAGGGAAGACATGGACCCAACAAATGTAGACAAGTCTCTTACGAAGTTT
This sequence comes from Hyperoodon ampullatus, assembly GCF_949752795.1. Lineage (NCBI taxonomy): Eukaryota > Metazoa > Chordata > Mammalia > Artiodactyla > Ziphiidae > Hyperoodon > Hyperoodon ampullatus. The sequence goes on along the minus strand of NC_136921.1, from coordinate 87,656,554 downwards.
GGCTATAAAGGGGGAGAAAATGCTAAGAATAGATAAAAGAGTATATGGGGAAGATGAAGGTTTTGTCCTATTTTTTTTTTTTAAAGATTGGAGTGGCTGGAGCCCCTGTACCCTCTGATGAGAAGGATCCCCTAGTTATGAAAAGCTCAAAATACAGGAAATAGAGGAAACTGTACATAGGTGGAGGAATCAGAAGAGGAAAACCTGTTCTATTCTAACCTGAGGAAAGGTAGGATGGATGAATACAAATGGACAATTTTAATTAATATATATTAGATCACTCGTATTTGCAATGCCTTCTCCCTCTCACTCAGAAAAAGGAGAATTTGTTTGCTGAACTCTTTATGACTTGTGCTGACTGAGGTGCGAGGTGGGAGGAAAATGGCCGACACCAAGAGAGACTAGTTGCTCTACCTATGAGGGGATGAGAGAAGACAGACAGGAGTAAGATGAGGTGAATTAGTGTGGGGCAGAGGAGGAGGACAGAGGGAAAGAATAAATTGACAGCTGCCACGAGGGGCCAGACTTTGCGGGGGGAAAACGTGTAAAAACAATTGTTAAAAAGTCTGGCTATGCGTTCTGAGATTAGTTCTCCTCCTCATCTTGGTTAACTCCTTAAGAACTTTTCAGTAAAGACTCTGTCTTCCAAGGCTTTCTGGGTCAGGTTTGACTTTCACCATGTTGAACTGTCCTCAAGGCAATTGGCTTTAGTTGGGTTATGCAGGTAACAGGTTTGGTGGCAGGAAATTGACATCTTGCATGGTTAAGAGGTGAGACTATCTGCTGAAAGTGCCATGGAGAGGCGGTTTGGTCAAAGACTGGGAGAAAGTAGAAAAGTTTTCACTGAGCTGAGGGGTCCAGTTGAGACTGGAGGTCAAAAATTTACCATAGCATCCATCTGGACAGTGGTATGATTTTCTCTGGCAGTGCCTAGCAGTCTGGTTGGAAGCAGAAGAAAGCACACAACTGGATTAAGGGTTGGTATCCAGCCTGGTAGGTGTCAAGATTCTAACTATCCAATACTAGAAAAGTTCATTTCTAAGTATCCGATACTATAATGACTGACAAACAGGAATCACTCAACAGATCTTTATTGACTGGATGAATGGGAAAACTGAAAATACTGGTAAGAAGGTGGTTGAAATATTATAATAGGCCCTGGTATCCACACTGAATAGGGAAGGAAGTGGAGACAAGAGGGGGCTAAAAGGGTAAAACTCAAGGGGACCAAAGGTTCCTAGGAGATTTCTCAGGTCTACCAGTCACATGAACAGCATCACCCACTCAAGAAACTTCTAAGTCTTAAAGCACCCCCTAGTGGTGGATCCAGGAAGCTATTAAGCCCAATATTTGCCTTTTATGTTTTTACTCCTCGAAAGCAGCAAGCACATTCTTATATACAGTCATTCTCTCAGTATCCACGGGAGATTGGTTCCAGCACACCCCAACCTCCTGCGGATACCAAAATCTGTGGATGCTTGAATCCCTTATATAAAACGGTGTAGTAGAGTCGGCCCTGTGTATCTGCGGATACGGAACCTGTATCGGAGGGCTGGCCGTATTCCTCTTTTCAATGTTCAAAACGCCCTTAATTTCCCTTCATGCAATATCTTTCTCATTCATTCTTTAAACCTGCTGTTCCTCCTCTATTTCTGAACTTTTGCCCCAGCTACCATAGGTATCTTTCTTTCTCTCCCCCTTTTCTCTCATCCTCATTCCCTTTCCTTTTTCAATTTGTGAAAACAATCCTGGTCATAGCACATATCGTTAAAGATGAAATTCATGATATGCCTGAAATTGAGGACAAGGAAATCCTTACACTTCAAAACTGAAGAAGTCAAAGTCTCTTACAGTCAGTGAAAATGGACACAGATTTAAAAATAGCCACAGCGCATACCATCTTGTAATCAACCTGCGTTTCCCAAGTACTCGCATTCAAAACATTTTCCCTTCTTACGGTATTGCTTATATTTTAATTAATAACATAAGTCTTTTTGCTATTAATTTTTATCACAAATGTACATGATTTCTACTGTAGGATGAGTTAGGCAGGCTTTTGAAAAGTAGCCCAAAGATGTTTACAACGTTGTTCTGATAAAGGATTTGCAAATGAGCTTTTGGGCAACCTACTTGCCAGTTGGGGGTTTGGCACGATTTTAATTCCTGCTTGAATTTCCTGAAAACTCACAGTAAGTTATTTAAGAAAACACAGCTGCCAAACCTTCTGACAAGTCATAATGAATGGTTAAGTTCTGAAAGGTCAACCAGCCATCCTTTGGCTCCTATCTCCTCCTTAAAACCAAGCTATTTTGAGAATTTCCAGCCCTCATGCTCTTTTCCTTCCCAACCCTGACACTATTTGTATCCCCTCAGTGGCATGTTTTTCTTTTTTGACTCAGGAAAACTTAAATGAGTTCCAAGACTGCAGAAAAGCCTTATTATTTGATGACTGTGGGTCTTGTCTGGGAAAAACTCCAAACATAGATTTGCCATTTTAAGCAATTCCTTTGAATTCTCACTCTATTGTCAGCAGTAGTCCTGTTATTGTTGGTTTATTATTGATTTTTTTATTTCCCTTTACATAAGTTAACTAGGCACTCTAATTTTCTCTTCTCTTCTTATGTTCTCTTAGTTTTTAAGTCCCTGAAGGACTGTATTGTTTTAGCTTTTTGAGTTTTGGAGAACACACACACACACACACACACACACACACACACACACACACCCTACCTTGCCATTATCACAAACCCATGATCTTTTCCCTCAGCACCATGACTATTTCTTCTTTATAATCTTCCTTCTTCTTTATCCTGCTTTAATATAATCAGCTGCCACATTCTGTCAATTTTCCCTTTAAAACATATTTCGGATTCATCCTTTTCTCTGAGTTCCCACTGGCACCATGCTGTCTCAGGTCATATTCTCATTGAAGATTCTGTTTCCCTCTCCTAGTCGGCTCTCCTGCCCCTCTCCATCCTCTCCCCACACCCCCACCCATGCCCCACCACAACTCAGTCCATACGGTCAATTATCCGGCTTTTAATATTCTGTGAGGGCAGGAAAGCACCTCCTATGCATTTAGGCACAACTCTTAATTCTCACAATCCTGCATGATAAATGTTACCTTCCTCATGTCACAAATGAGGAAGCTGACTCTCCCAAAGGTTAAGCATCTTGTCCCAAATCACCTAACTTGTAAGTGTTCCAGTCACTGGCCCTCAAATTTGAAGAGGGAAGAGGTGCCTGTGTCATAAGAGCAAAATAAAACATTTACATAACAAAAGATTTTATATTTAATCTCTTTAAAGTCAAGGAATTAGACACATGTGCAATTATTACCATATCAAGGGCAATGGCTTTCAAGAGATAGGATTTATGCCAGAGAAGTAAAAATCCACGTGTCTGCTCTCAAACAGTTTATAATCTAGTTGGTCAGAGTGTGTATCCAGTACATGCTAGATACATAGCACATGCTAAATAAATACCTGCTTAAGCCAGGACCAGAGAATGGAAGGAGAGTCCTTGTTACTCTCTCCTTCTGGCTTGTCATAGGATGCTTAATATAAAATGCTCTGACACTTCCTCCTGACCTAGTCCCAAAGAATACCAAAATACACTGTTAGGAAACAAAGACGTGGAGATTACTGGGCTGCCTTCCAACCACAGGCCCATTTATTTTTTCCTAACTACAAGATAATTATTGCTGGATATTATTATGGGATTTTTCCATACGTCCTTTAGTTAGGACAGTGATGACCCAAAGCAGCCTTTTAATGTACTCTGGTCCCCTGCCAGCTTACCTCATTCTACAACTTTGTCTTTGGTTTTTATTTTTAGGATTATTCAAAATTCCCATTGCCTAATCAACCCCTCATTTGACCACTGCTGCTGTTGACTACACACCTCGACAAAGACTCCTTGGAAAAGGTCTTTTTCACTTGCGGTGGGCTCCTTTGAAACAAGTTCTTGCTACCTTCAACATTTTGGCAAACAAGGACACGTTCAAGGAAATTGGAGGCCAAACTCCACAGAGCACTGGGTGCAGCTGCTGGCCCAGCTGTGCGATGATTCTCAACTGGTCCATCACCTCCAAAACTCAACTATTCAGCACAGCCTTCCTTAGTCCAGCACTCCTGTTGGTCTAATATATTTGGCAACAGCCATTATTTCAGAAATGAATGCTCGTGTGTATTTATAGCAAGTCACGTGCCTGCTCTAACAACAATTAAAGAGATTAGGATTCAGCAGACAAACTCCTCTAATTAGGACAAGATGGAAGACACAGTATATAGAATGCTGCAGTTTGGTCAAGGTTTATTCCTTTGTAACAAGGCTGCCATACCGCCTCTCATCACTCAAACAGCCCCTCCCTCCCTAGGGCCACCCTGCTCCCTGTATCAGTCACTTCCTGTGTCTGTCCCATGGGATTTTCGGTCAGGGGATTCTGTTTGCAATGGACACTTCCAGTTGCCCCTTCCTCCCTCCCTCAAACCACACCAGAGACTCAGTGGACTGTTTTAAGGTTTGTTTTGATATAACATGGACAGCACCATGTGGCCACTAATTTCATTCAGTTACGCCCTTTCCCTGGAGCCTTGGTGGATGTTACATGCTCACACTTATGTAGTCTCTCCTCTGAACAAAAGCCTGAACTCAGTGTCTGGGCCATAAATTCCATCTTGCCTTGCTCTTGCCCATGCATTATTTAAGCAATCTTCTCGGTGAAGCCGGCATGAGAAGTTCCCTCTGAGAAACAATCAGCGGGCGCCTTATACGCTGTTCTAACGGGAAATGTAGGCTATCTGAGAGAGTTCCACCCATTTACAGCCTTGATAATGAAATATGATAATCTAATTTGGTAAAAATAAACTGTGAAATCAGAGATTTGAGGCAAAAACTTTAAAGATGCAATTCAGACGAGCAATCAATGCTTATTCAGTTTCTGTACCATCTCAGCTTTCTCCCTGTGCAGATGCTTAAGTGATGCTAAATTAAATAATTGACAAATTTTTAAAACTGCTGGAAATTACCATCTGTACTTAATTTTGGAATATAAAAAGGTCCATAGAAAACACCCGTTATGATTATTTTGTCTAATAACAGATATGAAACAATACAAACATCCCAGTCATAAAAATATAATGCGTTTCGAGCAGTCTGGCTTACATATTCAAACAGTTTTTCAAAACAAAAGACCACAGGAGGAGTGAAAAGCTGGGTTACCAATACGTCTTTTCAAATGAGTGGCAAAAGGACTGAGTTTTTAGTTTAAAATCTATCCCTCTAACCCTCACCTCCCCACAAAACAAAAACCAAAAAAAACAAAACTCACCCACAGGCTTCCTATAGACAGTAATGATCACATCACTTTTTCTCATTTCTCTCCTGGATAAACCCTGGGCTACACTGTTCTCTGTTCAGAACTTTATTAGGTTGGTATTCCATTTATACAAAATGAAGTCTAGGACTGTAAATAAACATGCTTGAGGCTTCCATGAAAACACAGAAAGAGAAACAAGCTCCCTGCGTGGGAACACACTGGCAAATACGTGGATAAAACAAGCTGAAACTTACACCAGACACTTCTCCCAGGTCCAGCTCGGCAGTTGCCCCTAAAGGTACATTCTAGTTTTTTTTAATCCATGTTCTGCTCTTCTCACTGATGGGACTACTCAGGCACATGGTCAAGTTGCAGTCAGCTTCTCGGTGATGTATGAGAGCTGGGCTGATTTATCTCGTCTTTCTGCAGCATATTAGCACTAATGTTCCTGCGTCTGCATCCTACCTTTCTTTAGCCGTAGCCCCGGCTTTATCATTGGTAATCTAAATTAAAGAGCCAGTGAACAGAGCAGGGTTGTTGTCCCCCACCCCTCCCTGTTTTCCATGAAACAATTGCCAGGCAGTCATTCCCGGACAAGGATTCCACTGTTTATTCTATGGAGCCTCCTCTTCAATATCCCATTGAGACTGGAAGTCAGTTGCAAAAGGAGAGGTCCGGCGAGACTGTCTTAGTTCAAATGTCTATGTATGATTTATTCTCTAAAACAGTAGAGATGGCCTCAGGAATTACTAGAGAAAGCTGTCATTTGCCAGTTTTTCAGCCCAGAATACCGAATTGACACTATTTACAAAAACAGAGTAACTTGGTCCTCAACCTACTGCCCAGGGTGCAGCACACCTTTTAGTGATTTTTTCTTTCCCTAAGAAATCTCTTCCTTTCCCCACCCGATGTTTATGTTACACATGCACGCTCCAATGTTTATTTTAATATGTAATATGAGTGCCATGATTTTAGCAAGTTGTGCACAAGAAGCATAAAATCCTATAAAAAACTGGAGGAAAAAAAATCAAACAAATCACTATTAACCTTGTTGTAACCTTCTATCAACAAACTAGCTGAAGCAGGAGCAAAAAGCTCTATTTAATTCAGGAGTTGTCAGTTCTTTCAAGATACATTTAAAATTTTCTCGAGCTCCACAAATGTTTGGGAAGAGGAAATATTAGGAAATATTATCAGTACATTTTTCATACGAAAGTTTTTAATCTCTTGAAAACATTGCTGTCTTAGCAGCATCTCAATACTTTTAACTCAGGTTTCCAATGACTACTGAAATAATACTAGGTTTGTTTTCACATTTTAAGCAACAAAACTTTTTAACAGCTGTTAAGCAGCAGCATTTGGTGGATAACCAAGTATAATAAGTTTCACCTCTATTTTTGTGTATTTTTGTTAAAACATGATTGTTTTAATAATTTTAAACATGTATATTGCATTTTTAATTTTGCTTTTGAAAATTAGCAAGTTATGACATATGTATTTCCACACAGACATAATATATAGACTTGTCACTTTTCATAGATTTAGAATATTAAAGACTCTAATTCCTTGATATTTGCATTGCTTCAATTTTTCATTACAAAAAATGCCTCTTGTCAGAAATTCAAAATACTCACATTCCAGGCCCTTGTACCCACCAACTCTGGAACCAAACTACTGTGTTCAACTCACAGCTCTGCCACTTACCAGCTGTATGACCTTAGGTAAGGTACTTAAACTTATTATAGTGTGGGTGTATTTTGAATTCATCTGTAAAGTGGGATATTGAGAGTTCTGCTTCTGGTTCAATCTGGAACTTTCTGCTTCCCAGCTCTTTTCAGAATTGTAGTCAGGAGAGGTAATACTCAGGAGGGCTGCTTGAAGACTATCCAGGGTATTCTTCTAGATTGTATCCCTGGGTTAAATTTTACACATTTAGGGCTTCCCTGGTGGCGCAGTGGTTAAGAATCTGCCTGCCAATGCAGGGGACATGGGTTCGAGCCCTGGTCTGGGAAGATCCCACATGCTGTGGAGCAACTAAGCCCATGAGCCACAACTACTGAGCCTGCGCTCTAGAGCCCATGAGCCACAACTACTGAGCCTGCGCTCTAGAGCCCATGAGCCACAACTACCGAGCCTGTGAACCACAACTACCAAGCGTGTGAACCACAACTACTGAAGCCCGTGCGCCTAGAGCCCGTGCTGCGCAACAAGAGAAGCCACCGCAATGAGAAGCCCGTGCACCACAACGAAGAGTAGCCCCTGCTCGCCGCAACTAGAGAAAGCCTGCGCGCAGCAACGAACACCCAACGTAGTCAAAAATAAATAAATAAATTTTAAAAATTTTACATGTTTATATGAATTTCTACACTCTAGAACTTGTTTATATGAACTGCTCCACAAACATCCAGAGTAATGATTTAAAAAATTTAAATCTGGGCTTGTCACTCGGCCGCTTAAAGCTCTGCATAGCTTCCCGTTATTCTTAGGAGGAAAGCCAAAATCTTTATCACGGCCTTCAAGGACTTAGTTTTATTTCACTCGGAAGATAAGCCCACCTTCCCAGAACTGACTGGCTGGGATTCAGAATCATCAATCAATCTAGTCTTGAACCCCTGCTCTTTACTGGCCAGTCAGCTTAAGCATGGTATCCGAGCACTGGTGTGGGATACCGAGAGAATTCCAGAAGCAAACACATAGGCCTTTTTAGTCTGAAAGTAACATACATGAATAAGATCTCACTATTTCACAAATCAGCTTACAAACTATGACAAAATCAGTATGAAACAAGTCAGACTCAAAAATGCAAAGTGAAGACAAAATCAAGAGGTAAGAAGAATAAGATGAAATTAAATATTTGATGAATGTTAACTGAAACTGACTTAGGCTAGAGGAGAAAAAGGGAAACAAATAAGAAGGAGCAGAAACTCCAAAACAAGTATTGCTCGAGCTTGGTATTCTTATGCTTCCAAGGTCTATGGCTCACATCAGCTAAATAGTCTTCCATTTTTTAAAGTCAACATTCCCATGATTGCTACTGTGAGAGTCTTCAATAAACAATTCCTATACTTTCATTACATTACTGTGGACATTACTCTCCTTCAAAAGTTCTCTTTATTTTAATCACTAAAACAACCATATGATAAACTTCACCAGTTTCCAAGTAAGATGACCAAGGAGCCCAACACCACAGGACCCTGAAAATACGGGATTTTTCATAACCTAAAGATCTACTTTGCAGTTAACGAAGAGGAACATGATCCTTTCGTGCAACTTATATAAGTTTATGTATAAGCTCATACATAAAATAATGTAAAACCCCAAAGACATATGAAGCATCCACTGAGTAATGAAATCTTGAGACAGTCCAGTGCATAAGGAATTGACACCACAAGGCCCCATGAGTCCCAGAGTATGTCCTATGCTTCTTGCCATTGTCCTAATATTTATACCATTAAAACCTCCCCTTGTAAGAAATCCTAAGACCCTGGAACCAAACTACTGTGTTCAACTCACAGCTCTGCCACTTACCAGCCGTATGACCTTAGGTAAGGTACTTAAACTTATTATAGTGTGGGTGTGTTTTAAATTCATCTGTAAAGTGGAATATTAGAGAGTTCTGCTTCTGGTCATGAAAGTAACACCTTCTCAGAGATAACAATTATAAACTCCAGATAAAATATTAAAACAACAACAATATCTATTTGAGGACATTGAAGAATGACCAAGAGCAGGCAGAAACTAAACAGGGGTTGACACTTGGAAGAAGGGCTCTCCATAAGTTACCCCCTTTTTTTTTTTTTTTTTTTTTTTAACAGCTTTTCAACTAAGGGCAGGCCCAGCAATCATTTCTGCAGGGCAGATATATCTCAGGTAGAAACTTGCCATCTTACTGGTTGGGGAGTCAGAGGATAGAGTTCAGAGAGAAGAGAGCAGCTGATGAGGGAGGAAATCCAGAGAGAAGAAAGCCACAGAGGGGAAGCTCCAAATTCAATACACAAAATCTGATAAAATCTCCAAATGATCCCAATACTATACATGTGTGGAGCAGACTTCAAGCAGCCCAGCTAAGGTGAAAAGAACTAAACAGATCCTGCTGCTATCTATCACAGAGAAGACAAATTTGGAATTTGAGTTCCATCAGTAACAAATTACATGCTGAAACAAAAAAATTAACACTCTTTAAAGGCCTATGACCAAATTCAGAAGCTCTATAACATTTCACTCACAACGTCCATGGTACATTCCAAAACTACTAGTTATGCAAAGAAATTTAAAAAATGTAACCCATCCTCAAAAGAAATGGTAATCCATAGAGACCAACTCTGAGATGATGCAGCTATTGGAATTAGCAGACAAGGATTTTAAAGCAGTTATTATAACTGTGCTAAAGGATACTTAAAAATCTCAGCAGAGAAGGGGAAACTATAAAAAAGAACCAATTGGAAATTTGATAACTAAAAGATACAATTACTGAAAAAAAATTCACTGGATAGACCTAACAACATATTGGAAGAAAACAATAAAAAGTATCAGTGAACTCGGATGTAGAAAACAAATTTATGGTTACCAGCAGATAAGGGGGGTGGGTAGGGATAAAATGGGAGATTGGGACTGACATATACACACTACTATATATAAAATAGATAACTAATGATAACCTGCTCTATAGCACAGGGAACTCTACTCAATACTCTGTAATGTCCTACATGGGAAAAGAATCTTAAAAGAAAAAAAAAAGTGCAGATATATGTATATGTATAACTGATTCACTTTACTGTACACCTGAAAGTAACACAACATTGTAAATCAACTATACTCCAATCAAATTTTTATAAATAGATAAAAAATGTTCGTAATAAAAGTATCAGTGAACTTGAAAATAGAACAATATAAATTATCCAATCTGAAGAGAGAAAAAACTTTAAAAATGAACAAAACCTCACATTCTAGTGTGGAATAAAATAGCGTAAGGTCTAATATGTGTGTAATTGAAAGTCCAGAAAAATGGGAGAGGAAAGAATGGGCAAGAAAAGAAATTTTGAAGAAATAATCCAAATTTGCCAAAATCTGGTTTAAAAAATGACATAAACTTGCAAATTCAAAAATCCTTGCACTCTGCAAACAGGATAAATGAGAACAAAACAAAATAAAAACTCATGCCAGAGCACATCATATTCAACCTGCTAAAATTCAAAGATAAAACCTTGAAAGCAACTAGAGGAAAATGGCATGACCAAGAGAAAACTATACTAACTTTTCATCAAAAGTAATGGAGGCTAGAAGATAACATAATGAAATCTTTAAAGAACCAATAGGAAAAACAACTGACAAGCTAGAATTCTACATTTGGCAAAAAATATTCTTAGACAACGAAGGCTAAATGAGGCCCTTTTCAGAAAAAACAAAACCTAATCACCAGCAGATTTGCACTATTGGAAATGCTGAAAAAATGTTCTCCAGGATAAAGGTAAATGACACGAGATAGTTATTTGGATCTACAGAAAGGAATGAAGATCACTCAAAGTGTTAAATATGTGAGTAAATATAAAACACACACACACACACTTCACACACTTCTTTGAAACTCTTCAAAACACATACAACTATTTAAATTAAAATTATAACACTGTATTCTTGGGTTTGTAACATAAACACACAACAACAGCACAAAGGCTGGAGGGGGCAGTTAATGGAACTTTCCCAATTGCAATGTTCCAATGCTTGACATGAAGCACTACAATACTAACTCTAAGTAGAATGTGAAAAATTAAAAATATATGTGGTAATCCCCCAACCAACCACTAAAAATTAATACAAAGAAATTTAAAAGCCAACAGAAAAATTAACATGGAATTCATGGCAGCCATGAATGTGCCTCACTTAGGTCTCCCTTCCAGAAGAAACAAGCGAATGAGCTGTAAGGAGTACAGTCAGCTGACAGCATCCAAAGGCAGCACCTTTGGGATCAACTGTTTGTGACTCAAAGCCATGTTCTTCACCATTAGTCAATGACTGAACATGACAGGGATACTAGCACTTGGCCATTTCTGCCCAGTGCAAAACTGTTTACAGGCAGTCTTTGCACCAAAGCCCTCCATCAGGCTTGAAGAGACTTTCTCAAAATCACAACGCAGTTTGAAGCTCTTTCTACCCTACCCCTCCCCTTTCTTCCACCCTCCCTTCACAGGTGTCAGATGCCTGCTTTCTCTATTTTTTATCTTTGTCGGCATTGCACCCAATAAATTTCTTGCACCTATAGTGCCATCTTGGCATCTGCTTCCTGAAGAACCAACCTAATGCAGAATTCTAAAAAATACTCAATTAATCCAAAATAAGGCAGGAAAGGAAGCAAGAGGAACAAAAAACCACAATAGACAAAGAGAAAAAGAGCAAACTGGTATATCTAAATCCAATCGTATAAACAATTATGTTAAATGTAAATGGACTAAATATTCCAATTAAAAAGAAAATTGCCAGAATGGATAAAAATTAAAACTAATCTATATGTTCTCCTTATATTTATAATACAAAGAACAGATAATCTGAAAATAAAAGCATAAAAAAAGAGAAAGCATTAGGAAGCTCAAGTGGCTATATTAACATCATATGAAGTAGATTTCAAGGCATAGAGTATTACCAAAAATAAAGAGAGATTTTATAATGATAAAGGAGGCAATTTACCTGGAAGAAATAAAAATAATAAATGCATAAGTGCCTAATTATAGAACATTTTGAAACAAAAATTGACAAAATTATTGAATAAATAGACAAATCCACAATCACAGTTGGAGATTTCAAGCCTGTTCTCTCAATAACTGGTAGGACAACAAGATAAAAATAATAGTAAGTACATGGAAAACTTAACATCACCATCCAGTACACTGAGCTAATTCACATTTATAGAACACCTCCACTAACTACAGAAGAGACATTCTTTCCAACTGTACACAGCACATTCACCAAGATAGACAATTTGGTGTGCTATAAACAAGTCTCAACAAATTTCACAAGACTGATATTCTACAAAGTATGTATTCTGACCATAATTCAATTAAACTCAAAGCAATAAGATATTTGGAAAATTCCAAGTATTTGGAAATTGACAACACATTTCTAAAGAACTCATTGACCAAAGAAGAAATCACAGGGGAAATACAAAAATATTTTAAAGTAAACCATAAGGAAAATGCAACGTATCAAAATTTGTGTGACACATTTAAAGCAGTGCTTAGAGGGAATCTTACAGCTTTAAACATTTATAGTAGGAAATAATAAAGGGATAAGAGCAATGATCCTAAGTTCCACTTAAGAAGCTAGAAAAAAGAGCCAACTAAATCCAAAGTAAGTAGAAGGAAGGAAATAATAATTTTTTTTAAAAGAGCAGAAATTGATGAAATAGAAAACAGAAAAATAGAGGAAATTAAGAAAGCCCAAAGTTAGTTCTTTGAGATTAACAAAATTGATAAATTCCTAGCATGACTGATCAAGAAAAATTTTTAAAGAGAGAATACAAATTACCAGTATCAGGAATGAAAAAGGCCTCTCTAGAGATCCTAATATGTTGAAAGGATAATAAGCAACTGTACTAAACAACTTTGTATCAATAAATTTGGAAACTTAGATGAAATGGACACATTTCTTGAAGAAAGAATTTACCAAAATTGACATATGAAATGAAAAATCTAGAGAAGTATATAATAGATATACCTCTCTATATCTATTAAAGTAATTGAATATGTTATCAAAATCCTTCCCATAAAGAAACCCCAGCACAAATGATTTCATGGTGAATTCTAGAACATTTAAGGAAAAAACAATGTTACTCTTATACAAACTTTTTCAGAAAACACAGCAGGATGCAACACTCCCCAACTCATTTTATGAGGCCAGCATAACCCTGACACCAAAATCTAACAAAGATACGACACCAAAATCTAACAAAGATACTATAAGAAAATTACAGCTCAATATGGACTCCAAAATCCTTAACAGCTATAAAGAGGATAATCAACCTGTTTTACATCATGACCAAATACAGTTTATCTCAGGAATGTAATGCAGCTTTAACACTTAAAAATTGATTATTATAATTTACTATATTACCAGAATAAAAGAGAAAAACCATGTAGAATTTTAATACATTCAGAAAAGGCATTTGATAACATTCAATACCAATTCATGATAAAAAAAAAAAAACAGAAGGGGATTTCCTCAATCTGCAGTTAAAATCATATTAACGGTGGCAAGTCAAATGCTTTTCCCCTAAGGTCGGTAACAAGGAAAAGATGCTCACTCTCCCCACTTCTCTTTACCCTTGTACTACAGGTCGTAAACAGTATAATAAGGCAGGAGAAATAAATAATAGGCATAAAGATTAGAAAGGAAGAAATAAGACTCCCATTGTTTGCAGATAACACAATTGTTTCTATACAAAAATCATAAGAAATCTAAAATGGGATAAGAGTACCTACCTCATATAGTTGTTATAAGAATCAAATGAATTTAAATTTGAAATTCGGAACTGTGCCTGACACACATTAAGCACTATATAAGCGTTAAGTAAAAATTTTAAAAATACGTCTAAATATAAAATCTGGGAGTGACAATGAGTATAGGTTTATTTGTCAGAAGAGCTTAAAGAGAGCTACTTTAAGGAATAAGATTATGTTTGGTCAGGGGCCCAGGTTATGAAAGATTTCAGGGCAAATAACACTTGGGATGCCTAGAGAATGGCCAGTTCTGACATTTCTAAAATAGAAAGATGAAGCCTGTTACAGTGACACTGTCTACAGAGTTACTACTTTAATATGGGATCTATAATGTCTATACAGTTATATAAACAAATCCAGTTGTTGTGTCTAATGAACAAATAACTTGCCGTGATCTATAAGTACTCTTATGGCAGACTATCCATAAGAGACATGTACGTAGGGAAAAAAAAGGCAGTTGGCATAATCGTATTTACAGTAGAATTTAATTTTTAGTGCAAAAAAGATATGGATATATGAAAACTGCATTGACATGTGCATAGAAAATTTTCTGGAAATACCCAAATAGAAGTGTTAATTAATAGTGAAGAGCTCTAGATAGTGCAGTAGAAAGGACTTTTTTTTTTACTTAATATCTTTGGCATATTGTTTGAATTTTTCATAACATTTTTACTTTGTAATTAAAAAAATTAAAATCCCTTACTAAAGCAAAAAATATATCAACACTTAAAAGTCACAATGTTTAGAGTCTACTTGTTTTCTAAGTCAAATAAGATGAAAAGGATTTTTCCTTTGTGTTCTTTAAACAAAGGTAGTTTTATTTTAGTCATCAAGAGCATATTTCAGATGCTTTTGCCCCTGAGATCCCTCCCAGCAGCCCCACCAAGTGGAGAGTGGGGAGAATTAAAAACCCAGGTCAGGTCAAAGGTTCAGTCTGTCTTCACTGGCAGGCTTATCAAAACAGAGAGCCCTGAGAAGGCCCCTGCACCCCTGTGAGCCAGCTTCACCATAATCCATGCCTTCTGACTTCTGAATCAATCTGGGAACCAGTTTCCCCTACTCCCGTCCCTGGATGCGTGGAGACCACGGAGAGGAATCTGGATCAGAGACAACCCATTACCACTGGAGGCACAGAATTTTAAGTAGAATGACCTTAGAAAATGTCGAATTCATCCACAGACAATCACTTTCCAGGTAAGGAAATAGAAGTCTAGAGATGTAACTTGCCCAAGGTCACAGGGTTACTAAGTGACCACAGCAGGTCAGGATAGCATCCTTTCTGTGATGATGGAGAGAGAGTCTAAAAGGTCCTACTGATGCTGTACCAGGGGCTGTGCCTTCACGAACAGAGTATACTAGGATGCAGGCTTGACCAGGAGCGGAAGGGAGTCATCTTCCTGCCTTTATCAAAGACCTTCAAGCTGGAGTGCAAACATCAAAAACTGACTCTGTTATTCATTTACTCTCATTACTAGTGTTCCATAAAATGCATATACACTTTCTCTACAAAAAATCCATTAGTATAAAAGAGCGAATGTTTCCTATTTGAGATGTGCCTTCTGGCCACATCATTCAGAGATGCTTTTAGTATATAACTAACACTAATGAAGGTCTCTTGTTAGAACGTTTTCCACATTTTGGTTATAGGCAATAGAAAACCTGGAGATATTTAAATTAATGCAATGTGTACTACTATGCTCTAACATATTCGTTTTTTTTTTTTTTTATAGTGGGAACTATAAATCAGTTTCTAGAGTTTAAGAGGTAAACCAACGATTAGGCTCTGGAACTACTTAGAATCCATAAATCTGAGACTGATTTAATCAAACTGCCTTGCAAACCTGTCCAGAACCAGAAAGGCACCCTTCATTCCTCTCTGCTAAGAAAAGAAAAAAAATCCCAAATAACAGTCATGATAGCACTCCCCAAGAAAATGAGCTAAAATCCATATTGGATATGGATAGGCAAACAAGAAATCATTCTTACCTATTTATCAATATAAGTTCTCTAAAACCTCCTATAGGTGGTTATTTATTAACATTGGTTATAATATACTCAGAATAATAAAATTGTTGCCTTGATTCAACATCACATTTTCCCACTAATAACAGACAAGCTTTCCAACAAATTACTGTAAGTTCCTCGAATGCGTTAGAAATATTCCTTCACGTATACCCTCGAATCTGCAGGAATACATCTTGGGGTTAAGGAGAGGCATACCTATATTTATTGTAAGAAGCTAAAAGAGGATACATAAGTGGCAGCCCCTGGCTAGACATGGATGCTACTCACATTTATTATATTGCCACCAGCCCCCTCCCAGATACTTCATTACTAATGATTTTCCAACACGAAAGCTTTTTAAAACTTTGATCTTTTGTGAAAAACTCAGTAGGATAATAAAAACCTTCCAGCTGAACAAACAGACTAGGGCAGAAAGACCATCTCCTTAACCTTTGCCACAGAAAGTATCATCTGCCCTGACTCCACCCTGGTATTTCATTAAAGTGGTGTCGTTCAAAATATGCAAATGACAGTAATAATTTGAACAAACAAATGAATTAGGTGAGCCTCTATAGGCAATTTACTCAAGGTAATTAAGAATGCTAATTCAAAAAAATTATTATTTTAAATGGCAAGTAAGCTTTAATTAAACTTGATTTCTAGACTAAAATGAAACTACTAACTCAACAGAAGGGATCCAGTTGAATTAAAAGGCAAAGTGTGGGCTTCCCTGGTGGCACAGTGGTTGAGAGTCCGCCTGCCGATGCAGAGGACACGGGTTTGTGCCCCGGTCCGGGAAGATCCCACATGCCACGGAGCGGCTGGGCCCGTGAGCCATGGCCGCTGAGCCTGCGCGTCCAGAGCCTGTGCTCCGCAACGGGAGAGGCCACAACAGTGAGAGGCCAGTGTACCGCAAAAAAAAAAAAAAAAAAAAAAAAGGCAAAGTGTGTCAAGAAGGGAAAAAAAGAATGTACACTCTGACTTTTGATTCACCAGATTAGGACCAGGTATCACTGTGTTTTCACTGGAGCTAGCTCAGAGAGAGGTATTTTTGTGCATGAATTTAGAATTGAGGGCTTCCCTGGTGGCGCAGTGGTTGAGAGTCCGCCTGCCGATGCAGGGGACACGGGTTCATGCCCCGGTCTGGGAAGATCCCACATGCCGCGGAGCGGCTGGGCCCGTGAGCCATGGCCATTGAGCCTGCGCGTCCGGAGCCTGTGCTCCGCAACGGGAGAGGCCACAACAGTGAGAGGCCCATGTAACGCAAAAAAAAAAAAAAAAAAAAAAAAAAAAAATAGAATTGATATAAAGTATTTGGGGTGGGCTTCCCTGGTGGCGCAGTGGTTAAGAATCCACCTGCCAATGCAGGGGACACGGGTTTGAGCCCGCGTCCAGGAAGATCCCACATGCCATGGAGCAATAATCCTGTGCGCCACAACTACTGAACCTGTGCTATGGAGCCTGCGAGCCACAACTACTGAGCCCGAGTGCCACAACTACTGAAGCCCATGTGCCTAGAACCCGTGCTCTGCAACAAGAGAATCCACCGCAATAAGAAACCCACGCACTGCAATGAAGAATAGCCCCCGCTCGCTGCAACTAAAGAAAGCCCGTGTAGCAACGAAGACCCAACACAACCATAAATAAATAAATAAATAAATAAAAATTTTAAAGTTCCTTTTTAAAAAAATTTTAAAAATAAAGTATTTGGGGTGCCTCTAGCATGAGTGCATTTTAAATGGTAAAGATGCTAAGCAAAATTAGAATCAACCCAAACCTAAGGTAATTTCTCTCCAACTAGCATCTCAAACTTTCTCTATCATTAAGAAAGGGAACCCAGCAGACTGTAGCCCACTAGGGATTAAGAGTCCTTCATAGGGGTTAGGGGGACACGGCGACCCATAGTAGAACCTCCACAGCTATGATAGCCACCAACCCAAAATACATGGGTATGATGGATCAAACCAATGGGCCCTAATCAATAACCATGGAAATAAAGGTGCCCATAGAGGGAGAAACATCTCCAGGTTTGTTCTGAGATGAACAAGGCTAAAACATGGTCCTATTAAAGTAGATCATACTTGCATATTTAGTCCTACAGAACAACATAATCTTAATAATTACCATCTATTATTGAAAGCGTCAAGTCTTCTCTGAGACTAGATGTACCCACATCGCTTCCCTTTGTAATGTATTGTCCCAGTAATGATAATGGGACTCTCACTGGACCCCACCCACCAGCCCTGGCAAGCAGTAAAGCCCTCACAGAACCACCTGTTTTCTTCTCCACATGAAGCAGCTCTCCTGTTGTAGCCTCCTGGGTCTTCCCTCTTCCACCTTCAGCCCAGCGTCCCACAGGAATACACACAACGCGTCCTGTCCCCGCCGCTCCTGGCTTTCTGGTCAGGCCGGATGACCCAGGGCAGGAGTCAAGGAGGAAGCTAAGAACAGGAGCCGGGCGGTGGCAGAACACAGCAGGGAGGGGCCTGGAGAGGCCATTCCCAGTCACTACCTCTGGCATCTAGACCCAGTCGCCCTGCCATGCAAGACCTTTTCCACACAGTTTCCCTAAATAGTCTGCCCTCAGGACGACCCTAGGGACACTCCTGAAATACTAATGGCAGTGGCAAGGAGTCGGTGTCAAGCTTGTGTTCCAAGGAGCAGACGGAACTCCGGACTACTGTATTTTCTCCTCTGTACTTGTGCCTTCACTCTAGAGAGGTAATCGTGCAACGGCTGACTCTGCAACTGGGGAGGGAAGAACTCAGGAGACCTGAAGAGGCCAGTGTGTCCCTCTCCTTCTACCTGCCCCCGCCCCTGGCCAGAATGGGATTCATTCATCCAATAACCACCGGGCACTGTTGACATGTCAGGCCCTACACTGTGCTCAGGGCACACAGCAAGACACCATTCTGTTTCCAAGCTGCCCACGTTGCACAGTCAGGCGAGACACGCGGGCAAGCCATTACAAAATAATGTGCTGGAAACGGATGGAATGGGAACATCGGAGGAGTGAGAAGCTCGGGGGAGGGAACAGAGGAAGCTGCCCGAGCCTGAACATCAGTCCCATTGGAATGTGTCTGCTCCTCTGACCCGCCAGAAGGGGAGCTGTGCATGACACGGAAAGAGCTTTGTCTCTCGCATTAGAGCAAAAATTCCAAGAGTGCTGGGGCTTGGTGTGCCATGAGGGCTCAAGAAATATTTGCTGAGTGAATGAAGGATCTAAGAATTTGAATCTGCCCCTGGGACTTTTTGGACAGAATCTTGGATCTGTCCAAGGAGGATCTCAGAGGTCATCTAATAGTCCAACCTTCTAGAATTTATAGACAAGAGACTTCTTTTAAAATGTTTGCACAGCACAGCAGAGTTGCCCAGAGGAAGTGTGCTGGACCCATAAAATGTTTGCAGGCGAGTGGATAGTGTGCAGATCCAGTCAACGAACAATTATTCAGCGATAAAAAAAAAAAAAGAACTACTGACACATACTACACGATGGATGAATTTCAAAAACATGATTCTCAGGGACAGAAGCCAGACACAGAGACCACATAACTTATGATACCACTGATATGAAGCGTCCAGAAAAGGCAAATTTATAGAGACAGAAAGTAGACCAGTGGTTGCCTGGGGCTAAGGTGGGGTAGAACAGGATTAACTGTAACTAGGCATGAGGGTTCTTACTGGGAGGGTGAAACTGGTCTAAAACTGGACTATGGTGACAGCTGCGCCACCCTGTAAAGAGATTAACTGTACACGTGAGATGGGTGAATTTTATGCCATACAAAATATACCTCAAAGTTGTTTTAAAAGTTTTGCAAGACGAGTAGTAAGTTATACGTTTACCCTCATGCTGGTATGAGGGGGCTGCTATGTTGCAGACAAAAACAAAGAAGCCCAGGGCTTCCCTGGTGGCGCAGTGGTTGAGAGTCCGTCTGCCGATGCAGGGGACACGGGTTCGTGCCCCGGTCCGGGAAGATCCCACACGCCGCGGAGCGGCTGGGCCCGTGAGCCATGGCCGCTGAGCCTGCGCGTCCGGAGCCTGTGCTCCGCAACGGGAGAGGCCACAACAGTGAGAAGCCCACGTGCCGCAAAAAAAAAAAAAAACAAAAAAGCCCAGATTGGAAAGCACCCCCTACCTCCTAACCCCACCCTCGGAGCCTGCCATTCCCCTTTCTAAAAAGTCTGCTTGTAGACAGAAAGCAGATTAGTGGTTGCCGGGGCTGCTTCACGGGGATGTGGTTTCTTTACGGGGTGCTGAAAAAGTGCTGGAACTAGAGTGGTGACGGCTGCAAAACATTGTAAATGTACTTACTGCCACTGAATGGTACCCTTCAGATGGTTAAAGTGGTAGATTTCATGGTGTGTGTATTTTACCACAATTTTTTAAGTCTACTTTTTCTTTTTAAAAAGGCCATGTTTGAGGAACATTTTCACATTTCCCTTTCCTCTGCCAAATCCATTCCCCAGTAGCCACAGAGGGGCCAGCTCCTGTCCCCAGACACCTCATATCAGGATGTCTTAGTCCAGGTCACAGTGTAACTCTAAGCAATTTGTTTGCTGCATGCTTTCATCACCTTTCCCCGGGTTGGCAAACGTCAGACATTAATTAAAAGACATCTGGGCTTGGTTTGCAGGTTAATCCTGCCCACTTGAAACTGGCTGGCTTCGTTCAAAACAACACACAAAGGGACGTTTCCAAAGCTGTCAGGCCATCTCTTGAAGGGTTGCTACTTGGCTCCCTGGCAGCACAGAAAGGCAGCGACGCCTCCTGGCACGTATTTAGCCGCAGCGTATGATGAAACGCTTGCTGCTCGGTCAGAAATTCTGCAGGTTCACAAAGCTCTAGAACTCCCTGCTTCCACAGGATCCAAAAGCAGCACCAGCCTGGTCTGGAATCACTCCCATATGGTTCCTACTGCAAATGTCCTAGGTCACTGGGACCAGTGATGATTCCTGGATTACTTCTTTCACCAATATCATTGGCTTCAGTATTCCTAAGACAATCTGTAAGATGAGTTAAAATATTCTTTCCTTTTTCCCCAATAAGAC
Organism: Hyperoodon ampullatus; assembly: GCF_949752795.1. Classification (NCBI taxonomy): domain Eukaryota; kingdom Metazoa; phylum Chordata; class Mammalia; order Artiodactyla; family Ziphiidae; genus Hyperoodon; species Hyperoodon ampullatus. The sequence goes on along the minus strand of NC_136921.1, from coordinate 87,635,692 downwards.
AACCGTTGCTAAAGCATTTAGTCAGTTGCCCAAGGATTTAGAGCTAGAACCAGGGTCTGAATGTGCTCAGGGTTCATATTTGATTGGTGTACATAGGAAGTAAGAATTATCAGCTGTAAAGGATTTTCTACCTCAAAGACGACATCAAACTGATACTCTCACTTTGGAATTGCTTAAAATATGCCTGGTATAGAATGAACTAGGAAATAAAAAAACCCTTCGGGTTTCCAACTGTGAAACGGTACTTGGAGAGCAAGTGCTAAATGCCAAATGTCTAAAAGCCCTCGGCGGAGGACATACTTCCTTACTACCAGCCAAAAATCGCAGGGACACACTGTGGCTGAATTTTTAAATTGTGTTTTTTAGACACTGGATAATTTTCTGACCATTAAAGACAATCACAGCCAAACCTAACAATAAAAGTAATTGAATCTCATGCTCGAGAAGCACACAGCTGATTCACGGTGAGGTGTAGGAGAGGAAGCGGGCAGGAAGTCCAGGAGTGATTTTCCCTCCGCGTAAAGCAGAGCCTGCCTTCACAGTGGAGAAGCCCGGGATGGAAGTGTGCTTTTACTTCCCGACTGCCCTGTTCTCTAGGGCCCACGCTCCCAGGTGGCACCTGAAAACCATCAACAGGTGTTAGAGATTTAACCCGGCCTCTGCCCCAGGTCTCACAGGCTCAGCTTAGGACATTTAGATGAGGTTGCCAAGAGACGACAGGGTGAGGCCACATCCATTCTGCCCTTGGGAGACTGTGCCTGTTCCGAGTCTCCCAGGGCACTGGGTGCACACAGGGCACCCAGACTTTCCCGGTGGTGCACAGTGACCAACCGTAAAATACAGCCTAACTTGGGGAATGTGCAAGAAAGTTTTTGCCTTGCATTTACACCAATTGCATTCAACCTTAAAGATACCACACTGACCCGACTTCGAAGGATTTACAAGCTAATGGCAAAACTACTAGCAGCTGTTGGAGATAAGCTAGCCAACCACTTGGTGTCAGAGCAAGGTCTATTTCTGCAAACATTTCATGTGTACAGCTTTTGAGATTGAGTTGGTGGTCACAGAGAAGGCCTGCATGGATTGGCCTTTACAGAAAAGAGACCCTCATGTGGGAGCCTTGGGTAACTTAATTTTCTGAGCATCTGTATTCTCATCTATAAAATGGGGATTCAGGGCCACAATCTCAAACACATGAGATGCCTGCAATGGAATATATTCACACTAAGTGGGATAAATAGAGACTATAAATAGCCTCCTGTCCTTAAGAGTAGAGTCTACATTTCTTCTTAGCTCAAAAGAGTGACATCATCCCTGTCTTATTCTTTTTCCCTTACTCCTCTTATCCAATTATTTTTTTACATCCTATATTCCCTGACAATGCCTCTCAAACCTGTCACCTTTTCCAAGTCTATATTCATCCCAGCAAGGCCTAATCATGGCATGTGAGACCACTGTCATAAATTCCTAGTTCATGTGCAGCCTCCCCAAACTATCCTGCGCTCTTCAGTCAGGTCATTCTCATTCATAATCACTGTGCTGACATCAAAACTCTAAAGACAAGGCAGTGTCCGCGGGACCAAGTCCAGACTCCTGGGCTTAGATTCCTGCCCATTTTCCCGCGTCCCCATCCACAGATTCTCTGCTCCACCCAAACTGATTCCTCAAATGCCTTTAACTTTACCACCTCTGCAACCTCACCCCTACAATCTCATGGCCCGGGAGCAGAGTGTGTTCTACAAAACGGTCACAACAGTATCTCCCACCCCATCTGCTCTTCCCACACTGTGACTCTAATGTGTCAAAGGTTGCATCTGTTTTCCCTCCCCTTGAATCTGGGTGCACTTGTTACTATGACCAAAGTGGCAATGGATGACTCACAAGGTAGGTCATAAAACGGAAGGCACTTCTGCTTGGCTCTCTTGGGACACTAGCTCTTGTCACCCAGCCTCCACGCTAAGCAGCCACGTGGAAAGGCCGTGTGTAGGTGCTCTGGTCACTCGCTCCAGCTCATCCCAGCTGACAGCCGGCATCAGCTGACAGACATGCAGCCTTCGGTTGATTCCAGCCCCCAGCCATCCTCTGAGCTGCCCCAGATGAGCCTAAGCAGAGTGGAGACAAGCTGTTCTCTCCCCTCCCCCTGCCCCGTTCCCCACTATGCTCGATCCAAATTGCAGATTCATGAGCAAAAGAAAAGAGTATGATTGCTTTAAGTGACTACATTGGGGTGCTTTCTTGTGTAGCAATAGGTAACTGGAATAGACTAAAATGCCCTCCCCTTCTTTTTGGCTGTCTCAAATCCTACCTGGCTTTCAAGAGCTCAGTACAGATCTCACCTCCTTCATGATGTTAAGTGATTTCTGTCTCTCTCTTGTTTGAAGCCTGAATAGCACTCAATAAAGACCTACCATAATGGACCATAATCTCCTTAAGAGAGAAGGCCATGCCTATGTTTTCTTGGGAACCATTTCCTATCATCTCTCAGAATATCTTACATGTAACAGATGGTCTATATATACACTACACGGATAATTAATTTTCTAGCCTCCAGAGTAAAATGCACACAGTAGGTACTTAATACATGATACACACTATGACAAGTGTTTAATACAAAAAAACGGGAAAAGAAAAACAATAAAAATAGTTTTTAAATGGAGGATCAGGTAGTTGTAGGAAATTCAAACCTTTCAAGTCTTCAAACTGCCTTTCTACTGAGTAAAGTAGATGCTTTATAAATTAAGTTTTAAGTTCAGGAGCATGTGTGTTTTCAGCCAAACACACATGTAGATTTGGATGTCTCTTTGGGAACTGTTCCTTTGTTAATAAATGCTAAATGGGCATTTTGAGAAGTGGTAGTAACCATCCATGTTCTATGGTCCTGTAATTACTCAAGGATAATTAGAGCACGGGAGGGTTTAGAAATAGGCAGAATGTTTCCTGTCGAATAACCATCTGTATCAGGACCTCTTAAACTGGGGATCATGAATTCTCAATGGTTGTCACTGGATGGGCTTCATGAAGTTCATGCCCAAAATTAAATACAAAATTTTGTGTATATTTGCATTCTTCTAAGGAGAGGGTCTACAACTTTCATCAGATTCTTAACAGTTGCGGAAACGTGGTTAATTCAATGTTTTACCTTATCACGTTTGCTTTTAACTCCTATTTAAAGATTCTGCTAAAGGGGGAGCCCTGAGCAAGCAATGGGGAAACACCGAGGCCACTGCCTTGCATGGTGGCCTTGGGGAAATCCTTCTAAGCACTTTGAATCTGCTTCTGGATCTACCTCTCAACTGTAAAAACTACTAGAAGCACTAGAGCTACCAAAACATGTCAAGACAGTTTCCCTGAGAAAGGCCTGAAGAGGAAGGAGAAGGCTGCTTCATTTGGTGTTTTTCCACTGGATTTTCTTTACTATAAAAGAACAATAACACTAATTTTGGTTAAAATATACATCTGTATTTACAATTGTTTATTTAATAAATATTAAGAGTCTATGATGTGAGAGTCACTGGTTATGAACTTTCCACTCAGTCCTTGAAGACTTGGCAATTACTGAGTAGACCACCCCAACACTGCACAGAAGTCTAGAAGATAAAGTGGACAATAAAAATATAAAAAACTAATAGCACAGAGGACCAAAAAATCAAGGGATTCATCATTAAGTGGGTAGAATAGGGATCACGCAAGAGATGCGGTAGAAACAGAGTACTACGAACCAGGTTGATTTGGCTGATCGGTCCTACCAGCTGGGTGTCCACTTGTTCCTCTGCCTTCCAGAATTGCATGCTCAGTTAAGAGAATAGCTTTCCTCCTTAGAGGAAACTCTTTCTTCAAAGACATAGAAGTAGCTAGTCTCCTTCTCAGAACCTCTGAACCAGCTCTTATAGGAATAGAGAGTCAGAAACAAAAAGCAAGCAAACACAGACACTTAATGGAACGGAAGACATATAATGAGTAATTTGGACCCAAGGATAATCTGAACATAACTCTCCTCATGCTCAACGGTTTCAATGCGGGAAGTAAGATTTTACAAAAGCTTTGAATTACAGCTTTGAATTGGTTAGTTGGCTGGGTTGTTGGTGATATTGCTTATCACAGGACAGCAAGAGAGAAACAATGTGGTACAAAATCATGAGGTTTAAAGTCAGAAAAGACTAGTTTAAATACTAACTCCTTCATTTTACTAGCCATTCAACCTTGGGCAAGTTCCTTAATCTCTCCAAGTCTCAGATTTCTTACTTATAAAATGGGTTAATAATCCTTACTGGCCAGGGTTATTAGGAGGATTAAATGAGACAATATATATATGGTGCCTACTTACATAATGACAAACCCACAGTAAGCATTAGGCATGCAGCTAATCTTATGTTTATTATTATCACCTCATTAAGTCATAGTTAGGATTAAACAAAATAATATATAGAAGCACTTACCATGGTGCTTGACATATAATTAATGCTAATGCTCATGTTGTAGAAGGACACAGTTTAACACACCATATGAGCCATCTTCCTTACATACCCCATGGAGTTTTCTCACATGACGGTTCTCTTGGCCACATGTTTCTTTGTGCCATTGAGCACATATAGGTCTATCTCAGGCATATATCGAACACTTGATGAATCTCTCACTGGGATTTAACTCTAAAAATGCTTCCCAGTTGCCAGAAATCACAAGATATAGAAAAAAAATCAGAATGTTCAGATCAGCAATAAGAATGCTGGTAAACATTACTACTTTGATGTGACACTTTTGGATGTTGAAAGCACTAGCATCAAAGATGCTCCCATGTAGCCATGAGCTATTTCCAGCCCTTCTTGCATTTCCTGGCTCTACCTGGATGAGATATGTGCACATGAAAGCAATCTGTCATTCATGCAACTCAAATAATTATGGCCTAAGTGATCTCCTGTGTCACATCCTCAAGTCTCTTAACGTGACTCATCATTCAGCTGGAGAGCAGGAAGTGCTCCATTTGGGGGAGGAAGTCAAAAGGATGCCATGCCTCAGGACAATACCCGTCCTACCCAAGCAGTGTTATTATTCTCAACTACCAGGCAACACCCAAACAGAGCATGTTTAATCACACCATCAGAAAGGAAGATCGGGGCTGTGAGTGTACACTAGTGTCTCACATCTGAGACATCATGTGACAAAGAGCTACAACCAAGGGCCTGTTCCACCGACCCCATACCCAGGTGACTTCTGGTGGTTTCAAAGCACCAAAGCTCCAATCTCAAAGCACAGAGACCTAATCCCCCTTCAGCTTATTCTGGCATATCTCTTGGGAGTGATAGTCATTGGTGTAGAACTCAGTGTAGGTAGGCAGAAGTGCGTGTGTTTTGCACATATTTATGCAGACATACATGTCCACACATGAGAAGTTTTTGGGCACCCAAAGAAAGCTACTGTGAAAAGTTTTGTTGCCAAGATTGTTTGCTATTTATCAATTTGCATTTTTCAAATAAGCCGAGTCTACCCCCAGATGTGACATCTTTCATTGCAGGGAGAGTGTATTTCCATTACTATGGGTCAGGAGTTACCCCACCTTCCACTTCTATTCAGAAGGTCCGGAATGGCCAGGAAGATCACCCTCATTCAAGGTCAGAGTCTGGAAGAAAGATGCTCAATCTCATCCTCTTCCCAGCTGTAGAGCCACATTCTAATCTGAAAATGAAAACTTTAGAGCAATGAAAACCTGGCTAGCCTTAGCACTTTCATGACCCCAATCTTCCACTGCCACTGAGAATTTGACTTTTGAACAGGAAGTGGATAATGGTTAAGAGATACTATTAAAGAACTGTGTGGGTTTTTAAAGCAATTTATCATTGTATATTTATTTATGTATCAATAAGGGTAAGAGATAAATTTATCATAAACATTTAGAATGTATTCTAATGATTTACACTCATAAAGCACATTTAATATCAAGTTATATATCTAAAGTTATCATTTAATGAAATTCTTTCACTCAGTGTTTACCTATGGGCTAGACACTCAGACACTCTTAACAATACAAGCTATGTTTTATCTCATTATATAGGGGAGAAAACTGGGGTGCAAACCTCTGGCTCAATATCACACAGCCAGGAAGCGGTAAAATCTCATTTGACCCTAGTCTGTCTGACACCCAGGCCATGTGCTTTCCACCCGAGAAACTGCCCCCTTCTATTAATTTATGAACTTGCATATTAGGATGGGACATGTTTGCAGCTTGAGGAACAATGTAGCAATGATATTCTATAAATCACTTCGGCAATACATCACTAATCCAGGTCTCTTGTACAGATCTCCTAATCAATCTGAACGCAATGAAGGGCTGCACATAAGTCACCTCAGCCACCCAAACAAATGTGACATTTATTTCATACATCACAGCTGGTAGGTGGTACAGCTATGAGTGTGCACAACTCACTTCTTTGCATTGATTACTCTTGCTTAAGACGCCATGCTAAAAAGCATGGCCCTGGGCTTCCCTGGTGGCGCAGTGGATGAGAGTCCGCCTGCCAATGCAGGGGACACGAGTTCGTGCCCCGGTCCAGGAAGATCCCACGTGCCGCGGAGCGGCTGGGCCCGTGAGCCATGGCTGCTGAGCCTGGGCGTCCGGAGCCTGTGCTCCGCAACGGGAGAGGCCACAACAGTGAGAGGCCCGCATACCGCAAAAAAAATAAATAAATAAAAAGGGTGGCCCTATTGCTCCCAACCTTTGCCAGAGAAAAAGCACCAGGGGAAGGCGAGAGGGGGTTTCCAGTAACAAGAATATTGACTTCAGTAAACACTCAGAGCTAGCAATTTGGAGCAAGGGGGAAAACAGGAGAACAATAGAATTCCATAACACATCAGTGCCATTCAGTGTGCTGGTAAAAACTCCTACTCAGCTCAGAAGCCTCTGAGGGCATCAGCTAACAGAAGGAGAGAATAAAGTCACAAACTCCTAAGGATGACATAGTCATTATGTTTGGTAAAATATTAAATTTTGTCTTCCTCTAAGAAAAAATGGAAGTAGAACATAAATTTATAAGAATTACTTTCAAAGATATTTATGTTTAAAGGAAGGATATTTCCCTTTACTGAAAACCAATCTTTTGAAGAGTTTCTCATTTCCCATAGAGGTTAAAAGCTGTTTGGATTTTTTGTTTTACAAATAAACATTTATTCACAGGGGGATTACTGTACATTTAAAAAGGTTTCCAAGCTTTTCTGGAAGAGGATCTCAGTAACTTCTGTTGGCCTGTTTACCAGCACCTTTCACCACCACATTAGCATTAGTCTCCAAATCAAGTGTTTAATTGAGTAGTTCTCTTCCTCCACCTTCATAATGTACACCTGTCTTTTCTTTTCTTTTTTTGGCCGCACCATGTGGCATGTGGGCTCTTAATTCCTCAAACAGGGATCAAACCTGTGCCCCCGGCAGTGGAAGCATGGAGTCTTAACCACTGGACCGCCAGGGAAGTCCCTATACACCCTGTCTTAAACACTCCTTCCTCTGAGGTTTTTGAAGCTGCCTCTGCTGTCTTCCACACATGGTTTGATCCTGTTTTTCTAGAACCACTGATGGGCAATGCATTCAGCACCTGGAAATGATCAGGTCTAGGCACGAAAGTAGAATTACTTCAACTCTTTACCCAGGATTTTTAGCTTCAACCCTACAAGACAATCCCACAAAAAGTATCTGATCTGTAAAGAGAACGAGGGACCTTGTACAGAATGCCTATAGTTGATCTGGCCAAGAAAAACAGCATGTGATATAATTTTAAAATGCATTCTTCCCTTTAGTTTTCCCCAAATAGATAAGGATGAATTACTGCTGGGAACTGTATTTTGCAGCCAACAGATCCAGCAACCAACTAACTTGGGATTAGTTTCCTGAAGGAGCATCTCACCAGTAGCAAAAGGATAAAAAAAACACTAACTGGATGAATTAATTTCCAGAAGCGGTAGACAACAAAATGCCTTTTAAAAAGTTTTGCTTTATAGTAATATGTCTTTAGGGATGCGTAACTGGGGCATAGTTCAAGGGAAAGAGATTAGAGGGAAAAAAATTAATGAATGAAATGTCTTGAGGAAGAAAAACATAAAGCAAGTCAGGAAATGTTTTTCCAGTCATAAATGCCCGGTCACAAAATATATCTCAAACAAAAACTCGGAAAAGCTATTTTAACACATCTAGCAAAAAAGGAGACATTAATTTACAAAGAGCTCTTACAATCTTAACTGTAAATACAACCCAACAGACTACTAGACAAAGGATATGAACCAGCTACTCAGAGATTAAAAAAAAAAAAAAAAAAACTGCCAAGGAATATTTTAAAAGATGCTTTCTGGGCTTCCCTGGTGGCGCAGTGGTTGAGAGTCCGCCTGCCGATGCAGGGGACGCGGGTTCGTGCCCCGGTCCGGGAAGATCCCACATGCCGCAGAGCGGCTGGGCCCGTGAGCCATGACCGCTGAGCCTGCGCGTCCAGAGCCTGGGCTCCGCAACGGGAGAGGCCACAAAAGTAAAAAGCCCGCGTATCGCAAAAAAAAAAAAAAAAAAAAAAAGATGCTTTCTCTCACTCATGATTAAGGAAACAAAATAATAATAAGACCCCTTCTTTTTCTCCAGCAAATTTTTTAAACTTTGAAATTAGTGTTGAAGAAATGGTACACAGTATACTCATACACTGAGGAGAGTACAAACTAGTGCAGAGTTTCTGGAGTGTAATGAGAAAATATTCACCAGATTTTAAATTTCACATAATGTCTATATAATTCCATAGGTAAGAATTTACTCCACAAAAGTACATCCAGATATACGTACAAGAATGTTTGTATACACGGACATTGCTGCACTGTTTATGAGAACAAAAACCAAAATAACTGTCAATAGGGTAATAGGTTAAATAACTATAGTAATCCAGCCAACGGAAAACTCTGTAGCATAATGTGGTTCATCTGAATGGACTGAGGCAGAAGGGTCTCTCAGTGGAAAAAAGCAAGATACAATATGAATGATGTAATCCATTTATGGATGTATACAAGTTTAAATGTTTTTAATGTATATGCCCTTGTATCTTTATTGCTCATCACAAACCACGGCCAAACTTAAAATGGCTTAAAACAATGACTATTATTTCTCATAATTCTGTCGGGCTCCCTGGGCGGTTCTTCTTGGGCATCACCTGAGCTTACTCAAGTGGCTGCCATCAGTGGGGCGGGGCTATGGACTCACTTCTCATTTCGGCCTCAGCTGGTGAGGCTGAGACGACTGGGATGCACCACATCGTTCTTCGTCTTGGGCATCTCTGCACAGTGGAGGAAGCACTCCCAGGGCACAAGCATGAAACTACAGGGCCTCTCCAGGCCGACGCGGAAGTCACACCACTCCCATAGATCTCACTGTCGGTCAGAGCCTGTCCCAAGGCCAGTCTGGCTTCAAGAGGAGGAAAGCAGCCTCCACCTCTTGATTGCAAAAGCTGCAAAGAACTTGCAGTCATATTTAATCTACCACTTTACGTGCACGTATCTACCTATCTATACCTATATCTATCTATCTATACCTATATCTACCTATCTATAGCTACGTCCATTGTTAAATAGCAGCTGAAATGTTAGTGAAGAAACAAGATAATTTCCTCTGGTAAGAGGAGCTGGGAGTGTGAGTGGGGATGGAAAAGGAAGAGGCTTACTTTCTGTTTCATGCATTTCTACGCTCAGGGCTGGCTCCATGGGCATGAGACCTATAAGGAGGCACAGGGCCCATGCTCAGGCTCTGGAAAGCTTAATGCTCTGCTGTCACCATCTTGAAGTTCTTAATAATTTTATCTTTGAACGTGTGTTTTGTATGTGAAGTCCAGTGGGACAGTGGTGCATGTGCATGAGCAAAGGAGATAGTGCAATATTCCCGTCTACTGTTCCCTGAGGCCCTGTTTTACATCCAGCATTCCCCATGCCTCCTGAGGACAGAATCAGGGTGGACTCACGATGCCCGGGAGTTCAACATGACTCAAAGCAAGTAAAAGGTAAGCAAGTTACATCTTCCAATGAGTAAATCCTGGCGCTGACAGCCCAAGTTCCCATTTTCTGTTCTGACCAGAGCTTGCTCTAAACACAGTTAAGAATGCAGTGGCACTGACAAAGGAATGCTATCATATCCTTTCTTATTCACGTTACTTCCCTGTATTAGCCAATCACGCTGAAAATAAGTACGAAGAGAAAGGAAAGCTAGGGCAACCCACAGTCCTCTTCCTTTCAGTCTTTCCTTACTCATCTGTAAGCTGAAGAGGGAGAGTGTGGGTAGGTGTGTGCACCAAGGACTAAAGAAATAAAAACAGCTGAATCAGCTTTGTGCACGGTTTCTACTCTTCTGGTAAAAAATGAAACACATATGCATGTACAAGCTAGGAAATACAAATTATGTAACTTCAGTGATTCCACATACAAGTTAAATATTCTTACGTTTGCATCTAAAACTGACACTGTACCACAGAAAAATAAAGAGTAAATCTGTGCTAATAATTTTTAATTTTTCTTTACTTAGAACAACATTAAATAGCAAATAAGAAACATGATGAGTTCAGATAGAGAAAGAAGAAGAAAGGAAAAAGCTTTTATATTTTAGCACCATTAATGACATTTTTTTTCCTCTGGGGAAAGGAACCTTACATTTTTATTTTGCACTGGGCCCTAAAAATTATGTAGTCAGCCTTGACTGTACTGTTTGAATTTGCATACATGTGTCCTACTTTTATATATTTAAAAAATAGTTTTTTTTTTTTTAACAATACCCCTCACTTGTTTCACATTTTTGCTTTATGAGCTTTGTGCTACCCCTTACCTCAAATCACCATAGATCTATTTTAAAAAATGATAAGATCCAGGGAACTAGCAGCTGAAAAAAAACAAGTACCCAAATGAATAAACACTCTTAATAAAAACAAAGGCCATATTTCATATTATTCCTACTCTCCTTTTCTTTTATGGGCAAAACACTCCCTGATTTATAGCACTGCGACCATCGTCAGCACAATGAAATTAAGCAAGAATAATATGTCAGATTAAAAAACCCAATTTTATGAACTCAATTCATGACAGCTGCACTGTCAACATAAATATTTATTCTCTCAAGGGCCATGGATGCAAGGTCATCTACACCACAAGGGATGCTTGCCTCCATTGGTACATATACATCAACTCAGGAAATGCAGAGGATAGAGGTTATTTACAGAAATAACTGCTTATAAAATTAATGCCAAAAGAATTTCCCATGTTTTATTTACTAGCATGATATCAATGTGGTATCCCGTAGTCATAATAACTAAACATCTCTATTCAAATTGAAAGAAGTATTTTTATACTTCTTATACTTTTAACATTACTAAGCATGTATATTAGTTTGAATTTTCAACAAACTTATCATTTCTTAATACCTAAAAATTAAAATTATACCACAAAGACATGCTTGGTTAAAATTTTCTATCTGAACCATAGTTGCATTTTGCAATAATGTTCTCAAATTTAAAAGATCAGACAATGCCATAGGAGGTTCAAGTCGTTAGAATGTAGTGAAATAGTAAAGCACAAGGAGAAAGTAAACTGAAACCCTGGGAGGTATTTTAGGGTCAATTTGTGTAAAGACTGCGATTCAAAATATCTTGATACGTTTAGAAATTTAAAAACTTGTTTTTCTTTCTTTCTTAAGGGCTTGAGAAGAAGAGTCAAATATCAGCTTTGGAAGTCTTGCCCAATAACCAATCAAAGAGAATACTCTGCATAAAACATTCTACAGAAGATGCCCCAAAACAGGGAGTTGCTACAGGAGAAGAGAGCTGTGGTTAGGGGCAGCAGTGGAAGAAAAATATACTTTTCATTATATATACCCTGCCCTAATTTTAGATTTTTTTTTTTTTAACCAAATGCATGCATCACCTAGTCTCAATAAATTAAATTTCTCTAAAATAACAAAATAAGACAGTTTGTGCTTTGCATAATGGGCCATGCTATAGCTAATTTTTAAAAGTACCACTTTCTGACCCTCAAAACGGGAGAAGATATTTGCAAACGAAGCAACTGACAAGGGATTAATCTCCAAAATATACAAACAGCTCATGCAGCTCAATATCAAAAAACAAAAAACCCAATCAAAAAATGGGCAGAAAATCTAAACAGACATATCTCCAAAGAAGACTACAGATGGCCAAAAATCACATGAAGAGATGCTCAACATCACTAATTATCAGAGAAATGCAAATCAAAACTACAATGAAGTATCACCTCACACAGGTCAGAATGGCCATAATCAAAAAATCTACAAACAATAAATGCTGGAGAGGGTGTGGGGAAAAGGGAACTCTCCTGCACTGTTGATGGGAATGTAAATTGGTATGGCCACTATGGAGAACACTATGGAGGTTCCTTAAAAAAACTAAAAATAGAACTACGATATGAGCCAGCAATCCCACTCCTAGGCATGTATCCAGAAAAAACATAATTCCAAAAGATACATGCACCCCAATGTTCACTGTAGCACTATTTACAATAGCCAGGACATGGAAGCAACCTAAATGCCCATCAACAGAGGAATGGATAAAGAAGATGTGGTACATATATACAATGGAATATTACTCAGCCATAAAAAAGAACAAAATAATGCCATTTGCAGCAACATTGATGGACCCAGAGATTGTCATAATAAGTGAAGTAAGTCAGACATAGAAAGACAAATATCATGTGATATCACTTATATGTGGAATCTTAAAAAAAGGGTACAAATGAACTTATTTACAAAACAGAAGTAGAGTCAGATGTAGAAAGCAAACCTATGGTTACCAGGGGATAACAGGGAGGGGAGGGATAAATTGGGATTGACATATGCACACTACTATATATAAAATAGATAACTAATACAGACCTACTGTAAAGCACAGGGAACTCTACTCTATACTCTGTAATGGCCTATATGGGAAAAGAATCTAAAAAAAGAGTGGATATATGTATATGTATAACTGATTCACTTTGCTGTGCGCCTGAAACTAACACAACATTGTAAATCAACTATACCCCAATTAAAAAAAAAGAATGAGGAAAAGAAAAATAAATAAATAAAAGTACCATTGTCTGAAGTTGTTCAGTTAGTTTTATTGTCATTATTAAATGTGGATGGTTTGGGGAGGAGGTATGGAACTAAGAACACAAACCACACACATTTCCATGAAAAATTATTAAAGTTCAATCATTTTGGAACTGAATACAAAATATTCAAATGTGCTCTATTTAGAGGGGCGATGGATCCATAAATGAGAAATATCTATTTTAAAACAGGCTTTGGTAGAAAATCTCAAAGTAAAGCATTTCTGTTTTGAGCCTAAAACTTGGCATTTTTTCCTAATTATTTCTTTTTCACTACAAAAAGTTTCTGGATACCAGTGGCAAAGCCTTAGAACCACAATGGAAATTATTTTTCTATCTCCATTCCCACAATCACAAATTCTGTAAAGATGCATGAAATTAAGTGTAAATGTTCGTATTCTCCCACATAAAGGAGGAACATGCTATATAATCTGGTCTGGATCCTTTTGATTCTATGGAAAATGGTTCTTAATCTCCCTGGAAAAACACACCCCTTTTGGATTAGGATGAAAGTATGGACCTTCTTTTCAGAAAAATACACAAACACAAAAATATCAGAGGTTTGCAGGTTTCTCAGTAGCTACTCCATGAACTCCCAGGGATCACAAATCCCGGAGTAGAAGCAGCTGCTCTGGACAATTCCTCTTTCCTGACACTCTACACACAGACCTATGTGTCAATGGACTAAATAAGTTCCTCTATTACTTCAGGGCAAAACACGAACATTTGGGTCTAACTCTAATTTTTTCCTAAGCAAACAGAAAGCTCTTTTTATGCCCAAATTCCCCATAACTGAATTCAGGATACCTAAACTATATTCTTGAGACTAAATGTAAATGTAAAATACCAATGAGCACGATGTGTGTCAATCAGATCTGGCCTTTAGACAGATGTCATGGATCCCTCAAACATGATGCTCTAGGGGGCTCACCTGCCTCTTACCTGAGACTGGAGAAGATTCCCCCAAGTACCAGGGGAACACAGATGAAAGACTCAGTGGAACATTCTATGCCTTTGATAAAAGAAATTTTCACATATTGAGATAGAGGGAAGTCATTCTGGCTTATACACGAGTTAACTTGAATTTTATGCTAACTAAAACAGCCTGTTTGAGGCCTATCACACATACATTGTACATCTGCTTTAATTATTAAAGAAAAAGGTGCATTGACCAGAAGAATGTCCATATTAAAAATAAAGATTAAATGCCTCCCTTTCTGGGATGCCAATGCTGGTTCTCCTTCAGTGATAAGACTCCCTTCCCAGGTGCCAAGGCCACACTGACTCGCTGTATATGTGCTAGTCTGGTTTGTTTGCTTTTGAAACCTTGAAGAAATGTATCCCTGACTTGTTCAAGGTTCTTTGTTCTGACAAGATATGAAACTGTGCTGAAAACCCTGCTTCTCTGGAGCGGCTTCTCAGAGTTATCTGGGAAGCTGGCTTCTGGGCTAGTTCTCAGTTTGGCTCAAATAAAACTCTTTTCTATTCTTATTATTGATTGTTTATTGATTATCTTCATCAACACCTCTGTGACCCAAGGACCCAGGCTTGGGTCACTAGGTCACTAGGAACTCTTGCTGCATCAGGGTCAGCAGAGCCCTCAGTGAAAGCCCCAACTGATGAAGCCCTGCAGGTCTCCAAACACAGCAGAAGCCAAGTGGACCCCTCAGCATGCCTAGAACAGTCCTTAGCTTCCTCTGCGTCAGTCTTGAAGCAACATTTGGCCTCTTGCTCAGGGCTCTCTCAGCCCCAGCAGCTCTCAGCTTCCAGGTTTCTTGGTCTGTTTGAAGAATGGCAGCGTTCTGAGCCTTCCTTTTCCCTTAACTGGAGCAATCCCAGACGTTGGCCTTTCTGATCTGATCTCAACCTGTCTTTCTCAGGGTCCTTTTCTTTTTGATCATCTGGACCCTCAACTCCTCAGGAGGAAACTCGGCCTCCTCCCAGCCTTCCATTCACAGGCAGATCTGATTTAGAAAATGAGCTGCCAATAGGTAAGATCTATGTGAACGGGCTGCCGTCCCTCTTTCCTGATGTTATTCACCTGATCTAGAGAAGGTGGTCTGGGAGACGTTAGAAAGGAGACAACGTCTGGGCTGGATCATGGTACAGGTGGAGAAGAGATGATTGGAAGCAAAGGGAACACACAGCAAAGAGACTGGGAGGCAGGGTGGGAGTAATAGTTAGCAGACCTGAAGCTGGGGTCTGCTAGGGGCTGTCTCACTGAGGATGTGAACTTCAGTCTCTTAGGTAACACTTCTGGGCTTGTTACATGGTTTTGCTCCAGGGAGCAAACAGGTACAAAGCTAGTCTCTGGAAAAACTGAAGGAGGGCTTCAGGGAGGGGAAGGAGATAAAAACCCTGTTCTGACATGCACTCCCATGTTCACAGCACTATTCACAATAGCCAAGACATGGAAACAACCTAGATGTCCATCAACAGATGAATGGATAAAGAAGATGTGATACATGTATACAGTGGAATACTACTCAGCCACAAGGAAGAATAATGCCATTTGCAGCAACATGGATGGACCTAGAGATCATACTACATGAAGTCAAAAAGAAAAAGACAAATACCACATGATATCAGTTGTATGTGGAATCTAAAATATGACACAATTGAACTTATCTATGAAACAGACTCACAGACATAGAGAACACACTTGTGGCTGCCAAGGGGGAGGAACAGTGGGGGAGGGATGGGTTGGGAGTTTGGAGTTAGTAGATGCAGACTATTATATATATAGGTTGGATAAACAACAAGGTCCTGCGTATAGCACAGGGAACTATCTTCAATACCCTGTGATAAACCAAAATGGAAAAGAATATGAAACAGAATGTAGATATGTATAACTGAATCACTTTGCTGTACAGCAGAAATGAACACAACATTGTAAATCAACCAGGCTTCGATTAAAAACAAAAACATCCCTGTTCTGTTCTCAAGAAAAGGCCAGGAGGCTCCAGTAGGCTCTTGTCTCCATGAAGAACTTGAGGATGAGAGAAGCTAGCCCTCGCACTGGGAAGGCTGCTATAACCCTCTCTGTGTCCCCTCAGAACACAAACGTGTTCCGTCTGCAGCACCTGTATCCTTTAGCCTGCGTCCAGCTGGAATCTTTCTGTCAGTCACACTCCTATCAGCCTCATGATGACAACACACAGAGGAGGTTTTCTCTGGAAACCCTCTGACTCCCCCTGGCAGATACTCTGTCCTCCTCCCACCTCCAGCCCCTGTATGCACCTCTGCTGTAGCTCATATCTATTCATATGGTAAGATTTATTTTCATATATTTCTCTTCATTAGACTGTGAGCTCCTTGAGGGTCACACTCTGTTCAGGTCTGTGTCCCAGTACCTAGAGCAGCCCCTGGCATTTAGTGGATGCACCACATATGCTTGCTGACATGATTTACGCTGATAAAAGTATGTGTACAAATTAGTAGAGGCAATATGGCTGGGAAAGGATACAGGGACAAATTTAGAGAATTTCGAATGGCACGGTAGATAGTTTACACTTCTCCCCCGGCAGCAGTGAGAGCAGCACCAGGTGTCTGAGCAGGCATGTGTGTCTGAACTTCTGCTCTGTCTGTGTGTCCATCCTTCACTGTCTCTCAAGGCATTTACTGGATGCTTCTTTGGAGCTAAGAGATTGATGACATCATATCGTTTCTTCCAGCCATGTGTGATAGGATTACTGTACCCCCCTTTTGACAAATGAGGAAGGAGGTTCAGGGAGATTGCATAACGTGCCTGAGGACACAGAGCTGGTGGGAAGCAAAGCCAGGACTGTCACGATCTAGCCAATTCCAGTCCACGGCCTTTAAACGCTGCACTGCCTCCCTTATTCTGGCTGAATTTGAGGCGAGATGCCAGCGGTGGTGGGATGGGATTGGAAAGGAAGAGATAAATAAACAGTTGATTGTAAAGGGAGAACGGCTAGCACAAGAAGGAGCAGGGGAACAAAGTTAAACTGAAGTACTGAAGAGTAAAGTATCATGGTATCAATAACATGTTTTCAAATGGTTTAGCAAAACAAACATATGAGCATATGTATTCGTGTCTATATATACACACACAGAGGAATGTAAATATATATATGGAGAGAGAAAAAATTTTTTCAACTTTTATGAGTGTTTGAAAGTTTGAATAAATAGTCGGAGGGGAGAAAAGACAAGTTTGACATTTCAGACCTAAGAGAAGTCTAGAGAAGGGGTCAGGATGAGGAAGAAGAAAATATAAAGCAACAAGCAGAAAGCAAGAAAGAAAATTTGAAGGAATTAATTGCCAACTGTGCTAAAACATCTCTAAAAATTTATTAGCAATACCAGGACTCACTAGGATGATTATGAACATGCTTACAATTATTATTACTAGGACTTCATGCAAGGATTTTAATTTATTAATTTTCATTTATTAATGAGCACCTTGTTTAATATGCTATCTGCTATGTACGATGAAACCTTTGGTAATTATGGAAAATTATGGTGGATTTAATGGATTTAGAATTTATATACATTAAATACTATGAAAAATGAAAACAGACCAAGATAATAATATTTGCAGGAATTACAAAAACAGGTTAATATCTTGATCAAATAAAGCATAAAGCATTCACATAAACTGATAAGTAAATGCCAATGTATGTATGAGTAACATGTCCTGAAAGGGAAAGTATAATCAGTAAAGAAATAGTTAAGGCTTTACAACAAATGTGAAAGGAACTTCTCTAGGCAAGAAACACAAGAGAAGGAAAAGACCTACAATAACAAACCCAAAACAATTAAGAAAATGGGAATAGGAACATACGTATCAATAATTACCTTTAATGTAAATGGATTAAATGCTCCTACCAAAAGACACAGACTGGCTGAATGGATACAAAAACAAGACCCATATACATGCTGTCTACAAGAGACCCACTTCAGACCTAAGGACACATACAGACTGAAAGTGAGGGGATGGAAAAAGATATTCCATGCAAATGGAAATCAAAAGAAAGCTGGAGTAGCAATTCTCATATCAGACAAAATAGACTTTAAAATAAAGACTATTACAAGAGACAAAGAAGGACACTACATAATGATCAAGGGATCGATCCAAGAAGAAGATATAACAATTGTAAATATTTATGCACCCAACATAGGAGCACCTCAATACATAAGGCAAATACTAACAGCCATAAAAGGGGAAATTGACAGTAACACATTAATAGTAGGGGACTTCAACACCCCACTTTCACCAATGGACAGATCATCCAAAATGAAAATAAATAAGGAAACACAAGCTTTAAATGATACATTAAACAAGATGGACTTAGTTGATATTTATAGGACATTCCATCCAAAAACAACAGAATACACATTTTTTTCAAGTGCTCATGGAACATTCTCCAGGATAGATCATATCTTGCATCACAAATCAAGCCTTGGTAAATTTAAGAAAATTGAAATTGTATCAAGTATATTTTCCGACCACAACATTATGAGTCTAGATATCAATTACAGTAAAAGATCTGTAAAAAATACAAACACATGGAGGCTAAACAATACACTACTTAATAACGAAGTGATCACTGAAGAAATCAAAGAGGAAATCAAAAAATACCTAGAAACAAAAGACAATGGAGACACGACGACCCAAAATCTATGGGATGCAGCAAAAGCAGTTCTAAGAGGGAAGTTTATAGCTATACAAGCCTACCTTAAGAAACAGGAAACATCTCAAATAACCAACCTAACCTTGCACCTAAAGCAATTAGAGAAAGAACAACAAAAAAACCCCAAAGTTAACAGAAGGAAAGAAATCATAAAGATCAGATCAGAAATAAATGAAAAAGAAATGAAAGAAACGATAGCAAAGATCAATAAAACTAAAAGCTGGTTCTTTGAGAAGATAAACAAAATTGATAAACCATTAGCCAGACTCATCAAGAAAAAGAGGGAGAAGACTCAAATCAATAGAATTAGAAATGAAAAAGGAGAAGTAACAACTGACACTGCAGAAATACAAAAGATCATGAGAGATTGCTACAAGCAACTCTATGCCAATAAAATGGACAACCTGGAAGAAATGGACAAATTCTTAGAAATGCACAACCTGCCAAGACTGAACCAGGAAGAAACAGAAAATATAAACAGACCAATCACAAACATTGAAATTCAGACTGTGATTAAAAATCTTCCAACAAACAAAAGCCCAGGACCAGATGGCTTCACAGGTGAATTCTATCAAACATTTAGAGAAGAGCTAACACCTATCTTTCTCAAACTCTTCCACAATATAGCAGAGGGAGGAACACTCCCAAACTCATTCTACGAGGCCACCATCACCCTAATACCAAAACCAGACAAGGATGTCACCAAGAAAGAAAACTACAGGCCAATATCACTGATGAACATAGATGCAAAAATCCTCAACAAAATACTACCAAATAGAATACAACAGCACATTAAAAGGATCATACACCATGATCAAGTAGGGTTTATTCCAGGAATGCAAGGATTCTTCAATATACGCAAATCAATCAACGTGATACACCATATTAACAAATTGAAGGAGAAAAACCATATGATCATCTCAATAGATGCAGAGAAAGCTTTTGACAAAATTCAACACCCATTTATGATAAAAACCCTGCAGAAAGTAGGCATAGAGGGAACTTTCCTCAACATAATGAAGGCCATATATGACAAACCCACAGCCAACATCGTCCTCAATGGTGAAAAACTGAAAGCATTTCCACTAAGATCAGGAACGAGACAAGGTTGCCCACTCTCACCACTATTATTCAACATAGTTTTGGAAGTTTTAGCCACAGCAATCAGAGAAGAAAAGGAAATAAAAGGAATCCAAATCGGAAAAGAAGAAGTAAAGCTGTCACTGTTTGCAGATGACATGATACTATACATAGAGAATCCCAAAGACGCTACCAGAAAACTACTAGAGCTAATCAATGAATTTGGTAAAGTAGCAGGATACAAAATTAATGCACAGAAATCTCTGGCATTCCTATACACTAATGATGAAAAATCTGAAAATGAAATTAAGAAAACACTCCCATTTACCATTGCAACAAAAAGAATAAAATATCTTACCTAAGGAGACAAAAGACCTGTATGCAGAAAATTATAAGATACTGATGAAAGAAATTAAAGATGATACAAATAGATGGAGAGATATACCATGTTCTTGGATTGGAAGAATCCACATTGTGAAAATGACTCTACTACCCAAAGCAATCTACAGATTCAGTGCAATCCCTATCAAACTACCACTGGCATTTTTCACAGAACTAGAACAAAAAATTTCACAATTTGTATGGAAACACAAAAGACCCTGAAGAGCCAAAGCAATCTTGAGAACGAAAAATGGAGCTGGAAGAATCAGGTTCCCTGACTTCAGACTATACTACAAGGCTACAGCAATCAAGACAGTATGGTACTGGCACAAAAACAGAAATATAGATCAATGGAACAGGACAGAAAGCCCAGAGATAAACCCACACACATATGGTCACCTTATCTTTGATAAAGGAGGCAAGAATATACAGTGGAGAAAAGACAGCCTCTTCATAAGTGGTGCTGAGAAAACTGGACAGGGACATGTAAAAGTATGAGATTAGAACACTCCCTAACACCATACACAAAAATAAGCTCAAAATGGATTAAAGATCTAAATGTAAGGCCAGAAACTAAAACTCTTAGAGGAAAATATAGGCAGAACACTCTATGACATAAATCACAGCAAGATCCTTTTTGACCCACCTCCTAGAGAAATGAAAATAAAAACAAAAATAAACACATGGGACCTAATGAAACTTAAAAGCTTTTGCACAGCAAAGGAAACCATAAACAAGACGAAAAGACAACCCTCAGAATGGGAGAAAATATTTGCAAATGAAGCAACTGACAAAGGATTAATCTCCAAAATTTACAAGCAGCTCATGCAGCTCAATAACAAAAAAACAAACAACCCGATCCAAAAATGGGCAGATGACCTAAATAGATATTTCTCCAAAGAAGATATACAGACTGCCAACAAACACATGAAAGAATGCTCAACATCATTAATCATTAGAGAAATGCAAATCAAAACTACAATGAGGTATCATCTCACACCAGTCAGAATGGCCATCATCAAAAAATCTAGAAACAATAAATGCTGGAGAGGGTGTGGAGAAAAGGGAACACTCTTGCACTGCTGGTGGGAATGTAAATTGATACAGCCACTATGGAGAACAGTATGGAGGTTCCTTAAAAAACTACAAATAGAACTACCATACGACCCAGCAATCCCACTACTGGGCATATACCCTGAGAAAACCATAATTCAAAAAGAGTTATGTACCAAAATGTTCGTTGCAGCTCTATTTCCAGTAGCCAGGAGATGGAAGCAACCTAAGTGTCCATCATCAGATGAATGGATAAAGAAGATGTGGCACATATATACAATGGAATATTACTCAGCCATAAAAAGAAATGAAATTGAGTTATTTGTATTGAGGTGGATGGACCTAGAGTCTGTCATACAGAGTGAAGTAAGTCAGAAAGAGAAAAACAAATACCATATGCTAACACATATATATGGAATCGAAGAGAAAAAAAAAAGGTCATGAAGAACCTAGGGTAAGACGGGAATGAAGACACAGACCTACTAGAGAATGGACTTGAGGATATGGGGAGGGGGAAGGGTAAGCTGTGACAAAGTGAGAGAGTGGTATGGACTGGCATTCCTATACACTAATGATGAAAAATCTGAAAATGAAATTAAGAAAACATTCCCATTTACCACTGCAACAAAAAGAATAAAATATCTTACCTAAGGAGACAAAAGACCTGTATGCAGAAAATTAAGACACTGATGAAAGAAATTAAAGATGATACAAATAGATGGAGAGATATACCATAGTGTATATACCATATATACACTACCAAACGTAAAATAGATAGCTAGTGGGAAGCAGCCGCATAGCACAGGGAGGTCAGCTCGGTGCTTTGTGACCACCTAGAGGGGTGGGATAGGGAGGGTAGGAGGGAGGGAGACGCTAGAGGGAAGAGATATGAGAACATATGTATATGTATAACTGATTCACTTTGTTATAAAGCAGAAACTAACACACCATTGTAAAGCAATTATACTCCAATAAAGATGTTAAAAAAAAAGAAATATTTAAGAAAATCCCTACCATCCCAGCAGTAATCAAACAAACATGATAACAATATGATGGAAAATATATAAACATATATAAGTATATATACACATACATATATATAAATGTATATAAAATGGTCATGCTAACCAAGGCTGGATGTAACAGGCATGCTCAAATACTCTTGGTGGCAGGATAAAAGTCACTGAAAATAAATTTGGTCATATTTATTAAGAGCCATAAAAGTTTTCATGGGAAAACTTTTTTTGGGAATTTATCTTAAAGAAGTGATTCTCAAAGTATAGTCCAGGGATGAGGTGGATGTAGACATTCTCAGCGAGTCCATCAGTTCAAAACTCTCTTCATAATAACACTAAGATATTATTTGCCTTTTTCACTCTTATCTCTCACAAGGGCACAGTGGAATTTTCCAGGAAGTACGTGATGTATGATGACACCATTGTTCTGACAACTAAGAGAATGCGTGCTTATAGGGCTGGAATTTGGGGGTGATTTTGCACCTTATTCTCGCACTTTTAATAACCAGACCACAGAGGTCACCTCTAATCACAAAGCTTCAAATCAATCCCCCTCACTCTGTTTCTAAAGTACTGATGGCCATTATCACTTACATCTGGCAGAAACCCCAGTTTGGAAGCAGAATGTCTGTATGGGGGAAGGAATAATTACACTGGGAAAATTTTACACAGACTAGTAAGGAACCAACATATTATTCAATTGTAGAGCCTTAGCACTGGGCAAAGATGCCAGCCAGGTACATGGAGAAGCCGCAGGTGCAAAGTGGCAGGGTGGATACCAGAGCCTGGAGCTGGAGGACAGGGGTTCTTGGCAGATTCATCTGGGGAGCTTTAAGAAGCTATGATGCCCAGGCCCCACCTTCTAGAGATTCTGGTTTCATTTGTCTAGAGAGGGCCCATGCACGGGAATTTTCTAATAACTCCCCAGGTAATTCTAATGTGGAACTAGTTTTAAGAATTACAATTATAGGGCCTCCCTGGTGGCGCAGTGGTTGAGAGTCCGCCTGCTGATGCAGGGGATACGGGTTCGTGCCCCGGTCTGGGAGGATCCCATATGCCGCGGAGCGGCTGGGCCCGTGAGCCATGGCCGCTGAGCCTGCGCATCCAGAGCCTGTGCTCCGCAACGGGAGAGGCCACAACAGTGAGAGGCCCGCGTACCGCAAAAAAAAAAAAAAGAATTACAATTATAAATGAAAGATAACAAAAAGCTTTCTTGCCTCTCAAATAATGTATTTTGATACAATATGAACCGTTGCCTATACTTTATCCTTTTCATTCACATAATTTATGGCTCTGCCTTCTTGAATTTGCAAACCGAAAGGCAAGGACGAGGCGCTCAATGTTTCAACACATAAGGCACCTAACATTCAACATTAACTTGAACCACTGCTGTCAGCAAGGCAGGATGTCAGTAAAGGTCCATTTATTTTACAAACAGGTGGCCTAGGAAGCTGGAGAGCTTTCCAAAAGGGCATTCAGCAAAGTCGGGTTAAACCAGGAATAGATCCGAATTTCAGGCCAGAACACTCGACCACATCAATAGCCTTTAGAAGGTCTGTCTTGCACTTATTGGTTTGAGTTAGACGGCTCAAAACACTGAGGTCAGTGAGATCAACCCCGGGCAAGACTGCAGGAATTCGGAGCTGCTGACTTTGGGACAGGATTTCCTGCTGCTCTTTCCTCGGTGTCAGACACCCTGCCCCAGTGACTGTGCCCTAACCTCTCCGCGGTGGCCTGTAGACTACACAGGAGTGGAATTTGGCCTGATGAGAGGAGGAAAGTCCCATGACCAGAGGGCTTCTGACACATAAAGAGCTTAACAATATCCCCAGCGCATACCACGTGTTCCTTCCAAAAGTCTCAAATTCTTAAAAGTTTTCCCAACTAGAACTGCCTTTGCCCTGGGGACCCGTTAAACCTCAGAACAGATTTCTCCAGCTGATGACTGAACAATAAACAAAACACAAAGCCAGGCATTTGGAAATACAACACATGACACCCTCAGAGGGCAGGCAGACCCCTAACCAAGCCCGCCCAGGGGTGCAGGACAGGAGGAGAAGGCAGCAGGCAGCACAGCACAAGTGAGGAAGCCCTGCCTCTTCTGTGTGGTCAGTCCCTTGGGACAAGGCTGTCTCAAACACTGTAATTTGGTCAAGTGACCCCAATCCTTTAGGGAGGCTGAAAAACAGCCTTGTTAGCCACACAAGAATTCACCAGATCTCTTTGTCTTTGGATGAAATGATAGCCTGGGTGGAAATGAATCTCTCCCTGCCCTCCCCAATATGTCCTTCAGCACCCTGTGTCTTATCTTATGGTACTTTTCAGTTTGTCTGATATCAGGGTGATTTGTGTTTATGCTTGTCTGTCTTCTCCACTAGATCGTAAACCAGGAAGACAGATGCGGTGCATTTTGCACCTCCCCATGGTGGGAGCCAACTATGTTTGTGGAATACGACAGAAGCTTCGAGAGATGAAATTTTCAAAGTGGGATCAATTAACATTGAGTCGAGCAGCTTTTTAGCAGGCATGCAGCCTGGCAGGTGAGCGGAGACAGTGAAGAGGGCCACTGCAAGATTAGAGTGCGGGGACAGGGTGGGGGGGAGGTGTCAACAGCGTGCAGGTAAATGCACAGCCAGGGGAAGGGTTTCAAAACCTCCACCAACAGCGACTCCTAAAAGACGTGAGTGACCACTGCACACTCCCGAAATGAACACCCAAAGGAATACCAGCTCAGAAGCAATACCAGCACCTTGCCAGCAAGCCTACCCACAACATCTGGGCATTCCTGGCACCTGCCAGCCAAGCCTTGATCTGTTCAGACCCCCTGATCATCTTCTGAGAAACAGTGAGATCACAGCTTTTGGAGCTGGCAGGACTTCAAGTCATCAATAATGTAACAGAATTCCCATCAACACTAAGGACTTCATATAGTCTGAGAGCTGCAGGCAAGGTGTCCTACCGGGGCATCCAGAGGGTGAAATACCATCACTCTCAATCTGTTTCCTTGCCCCCAGCTTCATTTTTAATATATGCCATTCACCAGATAAATACATATATTTAATATTAATGTGATAAATGTAACTCTGCCTACTTATGAACAAATATCTTTATCTCCTAGAAACATTTAAGATCATCAGGCTAAACAAACATATCCTTCACAATCAGAGAAAGATGAGCCACCACTTCCCCCCACACACACACAAATAAAGAAGAAATCAAATTATGTCAATGCCGTGGTACATATTTAGGTCCAGTGGAACATACTTACAAAAGCCAGAGATGTTTTAGAGTATAATTCCTAGAACTAAACTGCAAACGGTGACACATAATATCTCCCCACTAAAGAATAGAAAAAGACCCATTCTGACCTGGTAGGGCATACGTCCTTCTTTTTCTTTTTCTCAGTGTTCTCAGACATCCAGTGAAGAGCTGTGCTTTATTTGGACAGCAAAATGCACCTTCATCGCTGATTATTTCCTGTTAGTATGTATTACTGTTAAGAGGATCTCAGTCCAGGGAGAAAACCGGGGCTGGTGGTTCTTCAGGAAAGCTCAGGCAGTCAAAGGCAATAGGAAAAGACTTCCTATATATACATATATTATTTTTAACTTTACTTATCTCCTAGTAACTTCACTCCCTTCCTTTCTGGATTTGAATCATTTCACCATCCCATGGAAAAGCTTGAGGACAGCGGAGTGAGACCCTGGGGCAGACGTGAGGTCCGAGTCACCGGAGCAGGCTTCCGGCTCGGTTTAAAAGAAGCAGAACAGTGAGGAGAGAGGCAAGAGAACCAGCCAACAGGATGTGTGTGGCTGGAGTTCCTGGCATGAAGTCTTGGCTTTCATGTTTATTTTTGGATGTATTTTTCTTAGCCCTTTGATGCAAATTTCTGGCCTGGGAAGTAACCCTACAGTACAAGCTCCAAAGTTGCCAAAAGTAAGTACAGGCCTCTGACTTGGGAGAAAGCAGGTCCCTTGGCTTTTAGGTTCCAGTTAAGCCTCAGATGAGGGGGTGGGTCTCTGTACATTAACAGGCAGGCCAGGGGCTGCCCATCTGAGGATGGGTCATGCAGTTCAACCTCAATACCCAGGGCCACTAAACATTTACTTGAAATACCGGTCTACCTCGAAAGCCTACCATTAATGCAAAAGTGAAACAACCTGAAATTGTTTGCATGCTAAATAAAGTATTAAAACCCACCCAAAGGGCTTCTGAGGTTTTCATGTTCTAAGATACTATGTTTTAAGCGTTGGGTTTTAATTTTTCTGACAGCCCAAGACAGATAGGAACATCAAATCTATTCAAGCAGGAGCAGATGCCTGAGAGGTATATTACTCCAATATGGTTTTTAAAGTGCATCAGCAAAGACTAAGCTGCTGTAATTTCAATAATTCCTATTCTCATAGTGGCTTGAAAGATTATTAATGGAAAAGGGCTTTTTCTCCCTGCATAGTCCTAAAGAGGCAGTAAACAGAAATAGCTAAAAAGCTTTCCAGTCCAACAACTGCCAACGTATCTGGTAGAATCGAGAAATAAAGCACTGAAAATTAGGGAATAGAGATAGATGTAAAAATATTTCTTTGACAATATTCACTACTCTTAGAAATATTCTTGTTTACAAATTGTATTCTTTTCCTAAGGCAGAAACATGCACATATTTCTTATTCTTACCAGTTTATATCCCAGAAAGCATAAAAAAATTTTTCAGTCAACAATACTTATTGAGGCCACAGACACATTTGGGGAATAAACTCTATGGGATCAATCATTACATCCAAGCAACGG
Source organism: Hyperoodon ampullatus (assembly GCF_949752795.1). NCBI lineage: Eukaryota > Metazoa > Chordata > Mammalia > Artiodactyla > Ziphiidae > Hyperoodon > Hyperoodon ampullatus. The sequence continues at coordinate 87,608,616 of NC_136921.1, read as the reverse complement.
TTCTCTGTGATATTGTATGTCCTGGTTAGCATAAAATCACAAGAGCTTCTGGGTAACTATTACAGCTAAGAAACCACTTTTATTGTGGCATGGGTCAGACTACAACTTTAAAATAATTGCTTTTATTTCTAAAGACTCTAGTTTCATTGTTGTCTTTAAATTTTAAATAATTCATTCACATGTGTGTATTATTTTGCACATGCTCAAACATAGCCCACAGTGAAGGAAAGTTTTTGGCCAGAATGATGTTCATGCAATTGGAACACAGGTAGTAGATCACTAGTGCAAGGACCTCTCAGTGGTGTCTTTTATGAGTTTGATGGAGAGTGACTTTCCAATCTACTTCTCTGAACACACTGGACTCATCTCCTTATACAAGTCCATGTACTTGGAATATTCCATGTAAAGATGACAAAACATGCTGCAAACCTAAAAGCATCTTCATCCACGATGTTAGACAAAGTCGGGGAGCAAACAAAAAATACTCCTTGTCGTTGTTCTAACCACTGGAAACATTAGACTATATTTGCTGAGAAGAAATTCATGGAATTGGACAGTAAATCAGTATTTATTTATTCCAAGAGCCACCAGCAACCATAGATACTTGATCTAAGATTATCACGGCTTAAAACTCCCAAGCCTACACTTAACTACTTTGCCATTTAACTTCCTTACTGAGGGTATGCAAGGCCACTAGGGTCAAAGAGTTTAAATTACAATTCTCAAGAACTAAAAATGGTACTCCAAGACTTTTTAATTAATTTTTTCTGAATGAAATTCAAAAACATAACTTTCTCCTTTCTCTCTCACTCACTCTCCCTCCTGAGATGCTGTTGAAAAGTGAGATGTTTTATACCCTAGTTAATATTTTTTATTAAGTTCTAATATCAAAGAGGCATGAAAAGAGGGAAGTATTATTGACCAACTCAGAATAAATTTACTGTAATTCACTTAAGCTAAGAAAATATGACCTGACTTTGAGATGGAGATCCCAGCTCCCTCAAATATGATCATAAATTGGCAACTGAAACATGGAAAGGAAAGAGGAGAGAAAGTCTTCATTAGGAAAGATATAGGGTACAAAGAAAAGCATCAAGCTGCTACCTCAGTTACATCTTGGGGAATATATTTTTTTGATATATTTATATAGACGACTGAAATAATGCCTCTGGTCACATTTATGACAATAATTTTAAAAAAACTCTGGGTGCTACCAATTGACTTACAACATAATAGACAACATAAAGCAAGAGTATTGGGGATGAAATTGAATAGGATTTCAAAATCTCAGGTGTAGTTCTCTGGGTGTGTATCTGCGGAGAGCTGAGGAAACTTGCCTTTGGTCAGAAAAGGAAGCAGGGTTACCTAGCTCTGTTGCCGTTAAAGTCTCAAGTGTAAGATTTAAAATAGCCTATTCGCTCAGCCTACTAAAGGGCTACTTGTAGACTGTGCTACCTGTTAGTGATTACACACCATAATTTTCCTGGTTAGAAGTAACTCAGATTCCTGGTCCTTGTCAACCACTTTAAGTGACATCAAAGGCATAGATAAGGAGGGAAACTGCAACCTGAGAGTTTGCCACACAATGGGCCCACCATGACATTCCTCAAAAGTAAGCAGGCAAATGAGATGAACATGCAAATTTAGACCCATGATTCAGATGATCTAATTTCTACCGTGTGGGGACTATGGCCTAACAGTGAGCTCCTTACCATGCTAATGGGAGAGGCAGTATCCAGCTTACCTTTCTGCTGCCTTCTTTCTGCCATTTCATGGTTCAGTGAGGCTTCTACCTGAATCCTGAAGCTATGTCATCCTTCCCTTTTGATATTTGGCTACCAGATCTAACTTAAATTTCAGCTGACAGCATGAGCTTGGGTTTTAATGTCGCTTACATATATTATGTACCAGTGTAATGAATGGCTGCATTATAGACTCTGTTATCTGACATAATCAAGAAATAGGTGTTCTGGTTATCCAATATTTTGCTAACAGATTAGTGTTACATATGCCATCAATGGATCACCTATATTCAAAGAACAGAAATAGAATTTACTTAATGATAATGATATATTATACTCTGAAATAATATTGACTTGCTAGTCTATTTTCCCTCTCCTCCAAGTAGAACAGAAGCCCTGGCCCAGAGAGCAGGAGCCCTGTCAATCTTCTTCACTGCTATAGCCAGACCTGACACACAGGAGATTCTCATTAAGTATTTGTGAATAAATGAATAGTGGAATAAACATAAGTCAATTTTCTTTCCTCAAAAGGTAATTTAGAATTCCACAATTTCTTAGGATTATCATGTACTGTATATGCACAAGTGTGCCCATTAATAAAATTCTGATTCACACAGGTTGCTAGATAATTCTTTACTTGGAAGGTAATTCAGAATTCCACAATTTCTTAGGATTATCATGTACTGTATATGCACAAGTGTGCCCATTAATAAAGTTCTGATTCACACAGGTTGCTAGATAATGGAGTTCCTTGCATTCTCACTTTAGCCAGTTAAAACGTTGATGGAGCACCTTATTTGTACTCTGTGCTTGGTTGCATGAACAGGTAAATAAAAATGAAATATCTTACTAATCTCTTGCTCACTATGAGGTTCCAAACCCCAACCTGTAAAATAAGAGGTCAGTCTAAAAACTCTCTCCATCCTTTTCAGCTCACTTAAGTCACTGACAGGGAAGACGAGAATCATGCTCTGAGGTTACAGATGAGGGGTTGGACCCATGGAGCTACAAAATCACATGGCAAGGTTTGGGATACTAAGGACCACCTTCAACATCAATAGCCCCATTTAATAATTTTCCTCTTAGGGAAATCTCTGTGAAAAACAGCCCTAAAATATACTCAGATACAATCCAACCAAGGGATCAAACAAATCAAACCAATGCATCACTTATAGTGAGGCATCCAGACATTAAGAGCATCCTAACATACTCAGTGTCACCTTTGACTTCTTGCCAAAAGTGTTTGGCTTGATCTAATCAAACATTTAGTTCTAACTTCCGTTTACAGGAAACCCTAGGGTAGGGGTATAAAAAAAGATACCATAAGAAAATGATCAGACAAACCTCGAATTTGGGAGAAACTGACCTGGCCTTTTTAACAAGTCAGTGTCACAGAGAAAGAGAGACAGAGGGCTTCCCTGGTGGCGCAGTGGTTGAGAGTCTGCCTGCTGATGCAGGAGACAAGGGTTCATGCCCCGGTCCGGGAAGATCCCACATGCCGTGGAGCGGCTGGGCCCGTGAGCCATGGCCGCTGAGCCTGCGCGTCCGGAGCCTGTGCTCTGCAACGGGAGAGGCCACAACAGTGAGAGGCCCACGTACCGCAAAAAAAAAAAAAAAAAAAAAAAGAAAGAGAGACAGAGAGGGAGGGCGGAGGGCGGAGGGCGGAGGGCGGAGGGCGGAGGGCGGAGGGCGGAGGGCGGAGGGCGGAGGGCGGAGGGCGGAGGAGAGAGACTGACTTAGACCTAACAATCAAATGTTAACACATGGTTCTTTACTTGAGTCTGGTTTGAAATAAAACAGATATAAAAATACTTATGGAATAAATGTATTTATTTCTGGATATTTATGGGGAAATTTGAGCTGTGGACTGGATATAGATGACATTAGTATATTATCTTTAGTTTTGTAGGTGAAATAACGGTATTATGGGTATGTAGCAGGATATTCTGATTTTTTTGGAGAAATATTCTAATATATAGGATGAAATGTCGTGATGTCTGTCATTTACATTAATGTGGTTCAGCAAAAACAGATGAAGCAAATATGGCTATATGTTAACAACTGCTGAACTAGGTGAGAGTGTATAGTCTTTCACTGTATTATCCTTTTTGATTTTCCGAACGTCTGAAAATTTCTTAAATAAATTTTTTTTTTGGCCATGCCACACGGCATGCGGGATCTTAGTTCCCTGACCGGGGATCGAACCCATGCCCCCTGCAGTGGAAGCACAGAGTCTTAACCACTGGACAGCCAGGGAAGTCCCGACATTTTTTAAAATAAATTTTAAAAAATGTTCACAGGTAGCAACTTCTCAGGAACTTTCTTCACAGCACTGAGGCCTCCTAATTAAAATAAAATTTTAAATATTGCCACAAACCATCCTCCACCAGCAACTTGAATAAGTCATCACAGACAAAAGCAGTTCTAATGACATACATCACAAGTAGGAGTCATTTTTGTTCTTAAACCAGTCTTCCGAATTTGCTTTTTGGAAAAGACTTTTCAGTTCACCTTTTAAATGAGAGATCCAAAAAGCAGCTTATTTGCCTCAAGCTTGGTCCCTTTTAATTGACAGAAAACCTCTCCGCATACACCTCATGCAAACCTGCTTTGTCTCTGCCTTCCTAAAACTCGCTTTTGTCTCTGAACTTTACAGAGCAGTTGGAGCTCTTTAATATTTTCTAAGAGGAACATTTCAAACAAGTCACCCTGCAATTTATTCACTACTGCCAAGAATAAAAGTAACAGGTTTCACCACCAAGGCCTTCCAAGGCTTTGCAGGACTTTCAAGGCAAAGCATCACTCATTCACCTACAGGTTTGCTCCCTTAATGCATCTGTCATTTGTTTGGCTCTGGAGGAAACTATTTGATGACACAAAATTCTTTTTAGATCAAGTTTAAAATCTTAGCCACACTGGGACAGGTGGCGAAGCTGCCAGCTCGATGGGTTAACGCTTGGACATACTGAGCCAAGGACAAAGATAAGGAACAGCCACAGGTAAAAATCAGAAGCTTGAAGAACTGAAGAGGAATGAGCGTAAAGGATGCAAGGGCCTTTCTAAGCACTCCATTTACGATGATGGTGTATAAGATGATTTCTTCCCCATCCTTCTTGTAAATGAGCGTGGTACCCTAAAGGGCGCTGGTAAGCAGCGGGAAATGCACAAGCCGCCAGGACCGGCTGCCTCCATATCCACTGCTGTGCTACCTGTGCATTTTGAAGTTCGCAAGTAACCAGCCATCTTTATGTCCCTCGTTTCCCATACCTTATTACAGGGCACATCATTTTTTAAAGCATTTAAATGAAGCAGATGTTAACCCCATTCATTCCACTTTCCCAGGGAACATGTCAATGATGATTTTTAAAATGCCAAAGAAAATGTCAAAGTATTTTGTTCCCTAGTTAAGAATATATCTGTGGAATAGGAGGGGGGAAATACATAAAACACTCTATACATAAAACACTCTATGGTCATTCAAGAAATAATTATAATGTATGTCAAACCACAGAAAATTGAGCAAGCACTACATTAAAAAAAGAAAAAAAAGGAAAGATGTCTTGTGTCAAAATGGCTTTTTCACTCACTCATTTCAAAAACAAGTTTTGAAAATTAAATTCCATCCACCGGCTCAGAACAGAGCACATTAAGGCTTGACTCTAATGCCATTATCCATGTGGCAGCTCTCTTTCTTTTCTGCAACCACGTTAATTGACAAAGCAGCCTTGGGGCTCACCTCCCATAGTGCCTTGAAGTCCTTCTGCTCGATGCGGAGAAGTTCGCTGCTTTCCCTTGTAACAATTGTCGCATGGCGGGGAGTGTTGTCCAGAATGGACTCTCCAAAGGCTGTCCCAATTCCCAGAGTGCAGATGGTCACTGCATCCTGAGAATCCAAAACACTGGTCATCAGAAAAGCAAACATTTTACCAGTGGATGAGTTGTCTTTTCTTTGAAGCATATAGTTGACCCTTGAACAGCGGGGGGAGTTAGGGGTGCCAATCCCCAGCCCTGCACACACACACAGTAGAAAATCTGAGTATATTGTGGTTCCTGCACATCAGCAGATTCAACCAGCCACAGATCATGTCGTACTGTAGTATTTACTATTGAAAAAACTCCGCCATGAGTGAACCCGCACAGTCCAAACCCGTCCTGTTCAAGGGTCAACTAATTTCTATATAATATAACACTCAATTCACTTGCACGGTTCAACAAGTTTTGACAAGTATATACACCGTGTAATCACCACCCAAGGCAAGACAGAACATTTCCATCACCCCTGAAAGTTCCCTTATGCCCCTTTCCAGTCAGGACCCTCCTTTCAGAGGCAACTGATACTCTGATTTCTATCACCGTAAAGGAATTTTGCCAGTTTTAGAACTTCATGTAAAAGGAATCAGACAATATGCCCTCTTTGGTGTCTGGCTTCTTTTGCTTAACATAACGTCTGTAAGATTTATCCATGTTGCTGCGTGGATCAGTAGTTTTTTCCTTTCACTGACGAATAGTTTTCCATTGCAAGGGTATGTCCCAATGTGCTTATCCATTCTCCTATTCGTGGACATTTGGGTTGTTTCTGGTTTGGGGATATTATGAATAAGGCTGCTAGCAATCTTGTGCACGTCTTTCTGCAGACGTGGTTATCTTTTCGTATGACTACTCGCTCTAAGAAAATGGGGGAAATCATTTGAAGATGAACTCAGCTTTTTTAGTGAGAGAGTACAGTTACGATATTTAAATAAGAAACCGGAACGGGGATACTGTTAATGTCAGTCTGTCTTAAAGAGATGAGGAAACTGAGGGTCAGAATGGTGGATTCACGAGGCCCGAGTTCACACAGATAGCAAGTAACGCAACCAGGTTCCAATTGTGACTATCTGACTACAGATTCCCAGCTTCTTGTATCACGCTGCCCCCCTCAGCCACAATAGAGTAAAAGCAGCACCCAGTGAAGTGCTGTGTGGCTAGCTGATAAAATGTCCTGAATCAATGATTTAAAAATGTAAGGTGCAAAAAAAAAAAAAAATAAATAAAAATAAAAATGTAAGGTGTACTAAAAAAGTAATTTCCTTTCTGCATGCAACATGGGCGATGATACTTGGATTTAATCCTAACTAGTTTCACCCGGACGTTAATTTTGCAAGAGGTGTTATCAACTAAGGGAGATACACAAGGGTAATCCTGAGTTAGAAAGTACAGTTTTCCTTTCATGCACCTAATACACGATAATAGGCAAATGTTATTAAGATCAAGTTAGTGACTTTGTAATCACATTACTAAGACAAATGCCCATAAGAATCCAGTTCCTTGAACCAGAGCAAATTGCTTCTGCACAGATATTACCATTTAAAATTGTGTTCAGGAAAATAAAATCAATAATATCTCAGAAGAGAATGAAAGATTAGGGGGAAACATAAAAATGGCCTGTTAATAAATTTTCCAGAAAGGCAGCTGTTAACAAACTCAGTCAGAAAAATATCCCCAGGGCTGAAATAGCAATACCCAGCATGTCAGATACTTCTGAGTAATTTTCAAGATCTAGTAAAAACACAAGATGGATTATGATAAATCACAGACTTCCACAAATTCTTTAGACTACAGGTTCGCTTAAAGATCCACTAGCCTACTTCATCTTTTTTTTTTTTAAATCATCTGGACCCTTCAGAAAGAATCCTCTTAGCCTAATTTATACTCTCCAGTGTAAATTTCTATTTTAAAACCTGACAGGGATGAACCATACATATTACTACTGCCACTATCCGTGTAGCTTAATTATCTACGATTAGCTACAAAGTATAATGCACAAGAACTATGCAGATCTGTTATTCGTGCGCTTGCTGTAGACTTTTACGGAATAAGTTGTCTTCTCCATTTCTCATCTCCTATCCCCGACACCTGTCACCATGTGTCACCAAAAGGTATACAAAGACACAGCCTGTGAAAGTCAGTCGCATGAGCCCATCTTCTTGCTAGCGAGTAGCTCTTGCAATGATGACAAAAGACTGAAATTATTCTTGGATTTCCCCTAGAGAGTTTAACATGACACCTGCCTGCTCACACGTAACAACATTTAGTCATGTTAGTACTGCCAAGTGCCCTTCTCAGTGTAGCTCCGTGCGTCAGGACCTCTGTGCAGAGGGGCACCAGCCCCCGTCATTCCATCCAGCACCTGGGCTCATTCCCAGAATCCCACGCTCTCCCACCAGAGCTGAGTGTGGGATCCGACCTGCCTTCATCTCCTCCTTCATACTCCGTCCTCTCAAATGTAAGGACGGGGAATCACAAATATAAGATATGGTTTTGAAAGTAGGACTATGAAACCTCACCTGAAAGAAGTGTTACTTGCAACTTCACACTTGACTTTCAGCAGACTCGGTATTTTAGGACAAATTTACTTAGACATCTGAATGGATTTGGGAAGTGTGGATTGGGCAACTGGGATAATTGGGCACAGGGAAGAAGAAGAAAGTCCTAAGGAGAACATCTTCACTCTAAAGATGAATCACTACTTTTTTTTTTTTTTTTTTTTTGCCGGTACGCGGACCTCTCACTGTTGTGGCCTCTCCCGTTGCGGAGCACAGGCTCCGGACGCACAGGCTCAGCGGCCATGGCTCACGGGCCCAGCCGCTTTGTGGCATGTGGGACCTTCCCGCACCGGGGCACGAACCCGTGTCCCCTGCATCGGCAGGCGGACTCTCAACCACTGCGCGACCAGGGAAGCCCGAATCACTACCTTTATAGTCCCTAGGGGCGAGGCCTTGTTTGCATTTGAATTCCAGCCGGGGACCTGCAATGTGCTTAGAAAATAATTACCAAATAAAGACATTTACATTCAAATGTTCTCTCAGGTAGCAACCAATATGGTTGCTCAGTATGTACCAATAAGTTGAAAGGCAGGACAAATGTGAGCCACAGGAATGTGAGTCAGAGTGCACTCTTATTTTAGTGCACACTCCCAGCTCACCAGATCCCCGCAGGTCAGAGTTCCAAGCCTGAAACCCTGTGGAGATGCTTAAATGCATGCCTTTGCCTGCAGCTGCAAGTGCCCATTTCTGAAGGTAACACTACTATTCCTTTAAACTCACACATCCTCTAGAGATCTGCTCATGTCTCAATACTTACTAGATAGGGACTATTCAGACATTTATTTTCTGCTCAATTGCAGATTAATGTTCAGAAAGGTTACCTGAAAGGAAATATTTACAGTGAGAAAGACTGAAGAAAGCAATCGGCAAGGACTATGAAACATCAACAGTGAAGGAATGTCCCATTTTACATTAAGATGGCAACTTATTCTGGGGGACTTTCAAATATGAAATGACGATTTAAAAATCTGAGTGTCTTCATGTAGGTGGGTTTAGCAGATGCTGCTGGAGTCCTGCCAGATTCCCCCACCCCTTTCTCCCACCCTAGCCCTACCCTCGAAGGCAATTGTAGGTTTCTGGACAGTTCCCACATATACTCGCGGTTTCCCCTTTCATCTGCATTGCTCCACTTGAGGGCAGAGTGCTGGGCAATTAATGCCTGTAAGGTGTATCTTCCAAAGAGGCACGACAGTAGCAAGATAAATACGCCGGCTTCCTACCCTTCCCAGTTTCTTAGAGGGTCCCCCGGAAGGAGTGAGCCCAGTTACCCATAGCTGAACTCCTTATCTACACATTTTTATAGGCATTCCTCGTTCCTCCTGTCAACTTCCCACTCCCTTACGACACTTCCTGGGGTTTCCTCCATAAAAACCACTTGCAGCCAAATCCTTGTCTCCAGATTAGCTTCTGGGGAAACATGAGACTGGGTTAGCTAAATGTGGCCCTGAGTCCCAAGTTACACTGAGACCCCTGGGGAAGTACTGGGCCTAACCAGGATTCCCAGAGAGATTCTACAATAGCAACAGAGACCAGCTTATCACTGACTGCTTTGCATCAGACACATCCTAAGTGCAATATCCCTTGGGTGACACCTGAGAAGACTTCATTGTGTTAGTAAAGCATCCTGGGTCTCCAAGGCCAATTCTACTACATAACTAGAAGTGATGGGCTCTCAAAAAAAGAATTACCTATGACACATTACTGATATGATACCTGGTTTCTTCCTGCAATCTGATCCAGCTCTCTCTCATCTGTGAGTCCACCTGATCACTCCTCCTACCTTCTAAAAACTTAATTACCCAGCCACCCTTAATAGTACTCATCCTCCTGTGCATCAGTATTCACGTGGATCTCCACGTATGTGAGTGGAGTGCTATATGCCATGCACTGGGCCAGGTGTCTTGACTCTAATGTCTCATTAATTCTTCACAACAGTTAAAGGAGATAATGTATTTAAGTGCTTTGCACCATGCCTGACTCAAGAGAAATGCTTAATAGAGATATTCTTACTGATGGTATTATTAAAGCAATCCTGCAACACTGGGATTATTGTTATTTGATAGGTTGAGGAAAATCAGGCTCAAAGATGTTCAGTAATTTGTGCAGTGTGGCTAACAGGTAGAAGAGTTGAGACTAGAAACTAGTCAATCTAATTACCTCCCATATACTTCCTGAATTATTATATGAAATTTAAGAACCTCTTTCTAAGGTTCAGTAGGAAAATGGATTAATTATTAATTTAATCCATACAAGTCCTTTTTTCAATCAGCCAATTCACAGATTGAATACCTAATAATTCCAAATCACCAGGAAAATACCAAACATTTGGCACTGCTCCCCCTCCAACCCTCTAATCCCAATATTGGGGCCCACTTGACCCTCACCTAGAGGATCAAATCCATTCCAGGCTGGGGCTCCGATCCTCTTACTCAGGAGAAATGCAAGCAACCAAAGCCAGAAACTAAGAATCGCATCTGCATTTTTGCTTTGCCCACTCTGATCCTGTGCCCCGTTCTAATAACGGAGCTCCTACATCAGTTGGAGAAACTGGGTTTCTATCTTTCTGCGTCTCTGTCCCGATAACCTGCCGGTATCCTAATTCTTCTCAAAGTGGTAGACTGCCTCGTTGTGACAGCACTCCCCAGGCTCTGGTTCCTCTCTGGCACCCTTCTAATACCGGGCCTCGTCGTCAGCCTGGCCACCCATCTCCATCACGGAGCCTGCTTCCTGCCTCCCTGCCCATCACCAGGCCCCACCCATCATGTTAGACCTGCCTCAGCCCTTCACCTGCTCACCTGGGGGCTGTGCTGCTCCCACATCCTGCGTCCTCCCCCACCTCCTGCCCAGCAGCACCTGCACATGCCCTCTAGAAGGTGCCCGCCTCCACCGTGGGCAGCCCCCAGCTTCCAGATTCTCCTCCTGCCCAGGTGGGCACCAACTGAAGTCAGGAGCAATATCTTGGTATGGTATGTGTTTCAGCAGAATAGGTGGGGTCTGGCTACTTCTGCTCCTAAAAGTTGGTATTAGGTAAGTTAACAAAGATGTCAACAATCTGGCCCTGCTGGAAGGCAGGGAGCATCAGGCAAAGCACACACACCTGGAGGTACCAGAGTCGCGCACTCCACACTGAGCAGGAAATACCCTGGAGGCAGCATAGGGAGAAGAGGACGCACCTTGTAGACCTAGATTCAAAGCTCATTTCTGCCAATTACTAACCCTGGGCTTTGAGTAGAACGCTCCCAGGAGCCTCAGTATCCTCATTTGCGAAATGGGCACAAATCTTTCTCATTAGATTATTAGCAGAATTCACTATACATGACAGATAGTCCTATACGGTTCCTGGCACATAGGTGCTCCATAAAAAATGGAAAATATTATTTCTGACTTAACCATATTTATACACATGTATAGGTTATCTACATTTCTAAAAAGCAAAGTGTATTTTTCTACTATTTAAGTAACAGAGAATCTCTTATTCATTTTGCATTAATCTCCAATTAATGATGCCTTTTTCAACACTTAAATTCCAAGTTTCTCTGTCCCCCAGTCTGGATGTCAAGTGGTTTGAATGATCTGCAAAACACTTCAGCTCTCTGGGGGAGCATGTATTCAAAGGAACCCTTCTGAAGAATCCTGCTGTAAATCAAAGAATCCTTCTGCACTGCAAGTAATCACCCCTTAATTTATCTGCTTTGTATGTCTGGATTACAGTATACTGGGTTTTCTTAAAGTAGGCATTCTCATATGAGGCATTTTATTTGTTTGTTTCATTATAAACATTACTACAGTATGGACATGGGAATGGTGTTAAGAAAGGTTATGTGTCATAGCTGATATCCAAGCTAATAAACATGGACCTTGCACATGAGGTCTATGAGCAGCAGCTGAAATCTAATTTATACAAGTTAGACATTCTGATGAAATTTAAAACAATAAATTAGAAGAATTGTGTTAAGTACATCAATTTTTGACTGTCCTGTAACTTTGAGGGGTATCCTATTTTTAATCATGCATATTTAACTCACTTCCTTATTAGTAGCTCAAGAAGTTAATTGTCTCACCGCATATTTATTGTTTTAGATACATGTTGGGTTAACATCAAGGAACAAACTGGTCCTTTAAGTGTGTACACCCTGAAACAAATTTTTACAAAGCAAATATTTTTACAATTTTTATTTTAGACCTATAGGCAATACTTGCCATTAAGTTTGGTAGTGCCTGCGTTTATTTCATAAGCCGGAATTTAGTCCTGGAATTTATGGAGTGCTCCAAGTCCTTTTAGAAAATAAAAGTTTAATGGAAACTAATCTCTGAATTTGTCAAGGCATTAGGGCATATGTGCAGCCTAAAGGATTTACTACCAAGCAGGAAGGCAAAATACTAAGACAAATGTGTTTTTCTTCCTAACAGACAGCAAAGACAAGCTCTATTACTTTGAGAGCACTCCCCTGGAATCAGTGTTAGACACAGCACAACAAGATCAGGCAAGCTGGCTGCTGGAAGGTTCAGTGAGAATGGACTCGCATTAGCATCTGATAACTAAATCCGGGAGGCCAGCCCTGTTTCAGCAGAGAGCCAGTCTGTACTACACTGTGGCCCTGTCTTGCCTCCGCCCAAACCCAGAATTACATGCAACAAAACTAAATACAGTACTCGGATGCCCCAGGCAGGATGCTAAACAAACTCTGATCAGATCCTAACAAAGAGTGTGACCTAAGCATAGACAAGTAGTAAGAGATTACAAACAATCACTCTAGACTTGGCACCTTTCAGGTTTTATTGGCTTGATAAATGGGTTCAGAAAATGTTTCTAAATGACAGCAAGGTCTGAAAATAATGGGGTGAAATGAGAATGAACCAAGGAATCAGACAGACAAAAACAAAGACGGGGAAAGATAAAGCAACATGACAGAGAAGCATGTCTATCCTCCAAGTTTTACAAACAAATATGCAACGTTTAAAAACATCTTTGTTGTATAGACAGAGGGTTTAAAAAAAAAAAAGCACATTTTACTTTGGGAGAGAACCAGTAAGAGACCATTTTCCAAAAATTTGGCTAAAAATCGCCAGACAGCTTTATAGAGACTGATGAAAAGATGAATAAAGTGATGACCAAGGCCAAGCTCAGCCCCATTCTCTGATCCCATGAAATGGCTGAACAACATTGTTAAACTTGCCATTTCGAATACCAAGTGCATTTCCTGCTTTTTCTATTCTAGCACTGCCCTCTTGTGGTAAAATGACAACATTGCAACCAACAGCATTCCACTTTAGGCAACCAACCTTTCTTTCAAGGTAGTAATAAAAAAGCACGGAAGCCCTGCTCCTTGCCAAGCTTCGTACTAAGTGCTTTATATACATTAACTCATTTAAGGCAGGAATTAGTATCTCTAACTTACACGTGCTCTAACTTGCTTACGGTCACTCAGCAATTAAGTGGCTCTGAGGATTTCGAAAGAGGTCTGATTTAAACCATTGTGCACTGCATTAAGTAAATAGTAACACTTTAAATAAGCGTCTGTTATAGAAATATAAAAGTTTTAATGAATTAATAAAGCATCCCATTCCCTATTTTGCAGTATGAACTTCTATTTGCTCTGCAACCATCAGAAATTCTTCCTTCATATGACTGGGAAACTGTTATACTTTTTTGGTGTAAAGATTAGTTTAAAACTTTATTTTTAGGGGCTCCCCTGGTGGCGCAGTGGTTGAGAGTCCGCCTGCCGATGCAGGGGACACGGGTTCCTGCCGCGGTCCGGGAGGATCCCACATCCCACATGCCACGGAGCCGCTGGGCCTGCGCGTCCGGAGCCTGTGCTCCGCAACGGGAGAGGCCACAACAGAGAGAGGCCCGCGTACCGCAAAAAAAAAACACACAAACTTTATTTTTAGGATTTAAATAGTTACCATGCTAAAGAGGCTCCTCACTTATAAAATCTGCAGAGAAAAGAAGGACCCTGTCTCTCCGCCCCCCCCGCCACGCAGTTAGGTATTGTCTGAATAGTGTGGTTTTTAAAACTATTTATTGTTTTTAAGCTTCATATTTGTTTTATAACTTGTTCCAATGCTCACCCCTAACCTGAAATCCACTTAAACATGAAAAATTCCACCCATAGTATTGATATTATTCATTCCAGTGGGAGTGTAAAATCTCTGGCTTTTAGCCCGTTAAGTTAAATAGGCGCCGGAGACAGGCAGCTTCTTGAGCACACGAGTTCAGCTGTGGGCATTTGAAGGCCTGCGCGTCCTGCTTATAGGCTTAGGTAAGAAACCGAGGGTGGGGACAGGTCTCGCTGGGAACTGGAGGATATATCCCCAGCAGAATCTGTGCTGCCGAGTGGAAATCTACGCGAGCACGTGAGCCAGGCTGTGACACTCGGGGATAGTGAAGCGGTCCGTGGGCAGGGCCCCTTGCTGGGCATTCTCAGTTTCAGGGGGTAAGACAACGCACGGCCAGGCAGGAAAACGGCTGGGCAGCTGGGAGAGAGGCCTCTGACAGCCGCACAGGGACACAGGGGCAGGAGTACTTCCCAAGTAGGTTTTGTTTTACGGAGTAGTGGGATCAATATAAATTACAGGAAGGCATTTCCAAGGACGGTCCCTAAAAGTTCACCGTAATAACAGGAATGGAATAATCCATGTACTTCCCAGAGTTCTTAGCACACCCATGGTTTCAAGGCAGTAACGCAAGAAACGAAAGCACCGTGGCACCAGCTCCTCGGGGTGGGTCTCGGGCAGGTACAGCCCACATCCCTCTCCTCATCCGGAGGCTTTTGTCTCTCCCCTTCCCCGGTCCGCGCTCGAGGCCTTGGACTGGGGAGACTCAGGTGAAGAGAAGACGGGGAAGCAGAGTGTAGGCCTAACTGCGTGAGAGGCAGAAAAGCTGGTCCCAGCCAGCGCGCGGCAGGCTCCTGTACCCCGGGGTGCCGGTCCCGAGCCAGGAGCGGACACAGGGCGGGGCAGCATCGGCGCGCCAGGTCGTGCCTCCCCGGCTGGCACACGTGTTTCTAAACTGACTGGGCGGGCTGACCCCAAACAAGACCAGGAGGCGAGCCATCTCTGCAGCCCCATGGCTTTTCCCCTCCGCTCCCCCTGCCAGGAAAGGGCCAGAAAATATATTACTACTCACCGGCGTGTTTCTGTTTTCCTCCTTCTCCCAAATGCGGAATCAAGGGCTTTCTTTGTTATAACGTTGGGTATCGGCGTGATCCCAGGGGATGAAGAAGGCGCCACACACCCCCCGTGACCCCCATGCGTGTATACCGGCAGCGCCTGGGAGCAAGCGCCTTTTGTACCCGTAGTCTCCTCCCCAAGCAGATGGTCCCTCGTATGGCTAGCCTCAGCGTGACACGAGCAGACCACTGGATTGGGGAAGGAAGTCAGGTGACTTACAGCTCTACGGGCTACCATTGGGTCCTCCTGAGTGGGCAACTCATTCACCTGTGACCTAAGCAAGATGCAACACAGCTGGGTCGACCTAACAGCGCGGCTCCAACAAAAGAGTGCAGGTGAAATGCTTTGCACATGATGAGATTTAATACTACTCTGCTCGTAGTGTATGGCCAATGAGAAATAAGTGTGACCCTCCACGGGAGGTCCAAAGAATTCAAGAAGAACCTGCCAAACCAATCATACAGAGAGCAAGAAGTGAGTTTTCTTACTCTGGTGAGCAGAAAAGTATAGAGGAATGATGAGAAGGGAGAAAAAGTAATATATTGAAACAGGCAGGAAAGTAACATGAATTTATGAGGCAAATACAATACTTCTGCTCTGTGTATTCTTAAAGTTATATATAGTTATATCTTCCTATCATACAGAAGAAATAGGGTGATTTTTTTTCAGAAAAAATTCCCCCAAAATCAATAGTACCTAATAAATGTACGCCATAAAAATACTATACCAGAATCTGTGAAGGGTTTTCTTCCTTACGTGTTTCTTATTTCAATCAGTGGCATCACCACCCACCTCATCATCCAAGTCAGGCTCCTCCTTTTCTCTCAACCCCCTACACATGCCATCAACACCTATCCCATGCTCTAACCTAGAAACCCTTGGAAGGGATGGGCCACGCTCATTTCGCTGCGCGCGTCCAGGCCTGAAAGGTGGTGCCGGAGGGCCCACAGGCCAGGGGCAGCCCAGCAGAGGGCGAGAAGCGGACCTTCCCCAGCAGCACGCCTCACGAGGGCTTGGAGGTGAGGCGTGGAGCTCTGAGTTCTGAGCTGGAATCGGAAATGCAGGAGGGTGGCTGCAGGAGCTGCAGGGGAAAAGCTGCTTCTCTGCACACTCGTCATTCCTTAACTGCTCAGCCCTCACTGTATCCCTTCCCCTTCCCATCCTCCGGATGGCACCTGTACAACCCTGAGGGTCAAGAACTTGAGCCCTAGAATCACAGAGAACTGGCTCTGACACCTAATGGCTGTGTAACCTGTCAAATGAGACTAATAATAGCACTGAATGGGGAAGGCAATGCAGGGAGTAGCCAGTGAAATAAAACTTGTAAAGTGCTTTGCACAAAGCTGCCTCTAGTGGGCGCCCTGTTACCATTAGCCATTCCTGCCCTTATCTCACCATTCTGGCTCAGCTAAAACCCCACTGAGGAGCCACAACTCAGAGATAAGGTTGGCAGTTCATCACCACCATCTCCTCTGACTTCTGACTCTCAGATGAGAAGAGAGGCATGCAGGGCAGGGTGAGCCTTGAGGAAAGGAAATGGAGGGGCGGGCTAGCAAGAAAGTGCCCTAACCACTTTTGAAGATTTGACTCTTTGCTGTTACCTCATTTCTTTCCTTAATTCTCTCTTAGTCTCTTTTAACTTCTCTTCTTTTTCTTTTACTGCCCCCTGCCCACCTATTTTCGTGTGTGAACAGCAGGAAGAACATGAAATTTGGAGTGTGTCAGGTGTGAATTCAATTCTTTTTTTTTTCTTGCCTGCATTTTATAAAACTAAAATGAGTTTATTTTGCTAAGTCAAGCAGTAAAAAGAAGGAAATACTTCTCTTTTATAGCCATGTACCTCTAAAGCCACTGTCCAGGAATTTTCCAGCACTAACATTTTTGGTCCGCAGAGACCAAAAATATGCAGATAAAGTTAGTCCCAGCAAAGATTCCACAACGTAACCAAACTTTATTTACATACACAGGGGAAAAACAAACCCATAGATTTAATACAAATTTCAAAAAATGTGGCCTCATAAAACTGTCATTCAGAGATCAGTAAGGACTCTGCTTTATCTACTTAGTGGCGGACATTAACAACTCCTCTGGGCAGACAACGGTCAACGCAGTAATTAGCCAGAAAACTGTGACGACTTGCAGTGGCTTCTTTTTCCTACAAAAATATTAATACTGCTGCATGAGGTTTCATATAATGCATGGCGACTTACTAAGTGAAAGAAATTGGAAAAAAACTTGAAATCAGGAAGTAAACAAAATTAGAGTTGCTCACATTCCAATAGGTATTTGTTAAGCATCTAGGAGGTATCCAAAATTTTTCTATAAGCCACAGAAATTTATCTTCCTTTACCAAACACAGAATTGTTGTAAAACCCAGTAAGCTTCATTTTGAAATGTCGAGTGAATTCAATTCTTAATTTAGCCACGTACATTTGTGTGGCCCCAGGAAAGTTATACATAAGGTCTCTGAGCCTTGTTTTCAAGCCCCTGTAAAATAGGACATGAATAACTAAAGATGAAGTCAGTTAATATCCACGGAACGCCTAGCACAGTGTGACACGTGAAGGCACTTAGCAATGCTGTTGCTGGTCTCTAGGAATTCCAGGTCTTTTCTTGCTTCTCCTCCCATGGCCCATTGCCCAATCTCATTTTGCTCCCCATGATAGGGGTATAGGATGGTTAATTTTGTGTGTCAACTTGGCTAAACTAAGGTAATCAGTTGTTCAGTCAAACAGTCTATATTTTGCTATAAAAGTATTTTTTAGATGTGATTAACATTTACAATCAGTAGACTTTAAGTAAAGCAGATTACCTGCCATAATGTGGGTGGGCCTCGTCTAATCAGTTGCAGGCCTCAAGAGCACATAGGTCTCCCTTGAGGTTTCCCAAAGAAGGAATTCTGCTTCCACAATGCGACATAGAGATTCTGCCTGAGTTTCCAGCTTTTAGACTCAAGACTGCAGCATCAACTTTCACCTGAATCTCCAGCCTGCCAGTTGCCCTGAAGATTTCAAACTTGGCAGTCCCCACAATCACATAAACCAATTCCTTAAAAGAAATATCTGTCTCTATCTATCTATCCACCTATCTATCCATCCATCTATCTATCTATCTTCCTACCTATCTATCTGTCTTTCTATCTATCTATCTATCTCCTGTTGGCATTGCTTGGCATCCTGTTGGCATCCTGTTGGCAAACCCTCACTTACATAGGATACTACTCTGATTGGCTAACTCATAGACCTGATGTGGCCACATCACTAGTGGGCAGAGACCAGAGTCCATTACAAGGCTAGAGCAGCTAGAAATGTTTTTTTTTGTTTCTCCCCTTTGAGCAACTTGCCACGAGAGAAGATTCAGCCATCTCACTCATTCTCCTTAGCTTCTTCCCTCCGTGTGGCTGAAACCCTGTCTTGCCCATCAGAGCTGGCTAGAAGGCTAGGATCACTGTCTGTCTCAGGCTATTCTTGGGAGGGTTGGAGGATGTAGAGGTCAATGCGTTTTCCTTGTTTCTTAGTGACTCTCCAAATCAATTCAGAAAACTCTGGTTGGACATTATGGTTGGACTCTGTGAAGTACACAGAGGAGGCAATAAGCCAGCTTCGGTATAAAACGAATTCCTAACAAAGTAAGAGAACAGCAAGCCCAGCTCAGGAAAGTTCTCTGCATTGGGGCTGAGGTCAAAACCACAGCTAAAATCTAAAGTTAAAAGTTTACTAAAAATTTTTTTTAAACCCACAGCTAATAACAAAGTGTTGCTCAGTTATTCTTGGCTGGAACCCCATGGTGATCCAGGGTAACACTCCAGCAGCCTCTGGCCAAATACTATTCTAATACCATCAAAATCTCATGCCAGCTTTTTTTTTTTTTTTTTTTTTTTTTTTGCGGTACGCGGGCCTCTCACCGCTGTGGCCTCCCCCGTTGCGGAGCACAGGCTCCAGACACGCAGGCTCAGCGGCCATGGCTCACGGGCCCAGACGTTCTGCGGCACCTGGGATCCTCCCGGACCGGGGCACGAACCCAGGCTCCCTGCGTCGGCAGGCAGACTCCCAACCACTGCGCCACCAGGGAAGGCCCATGCCAGCTTTTAACATCTGAGGTGTCAGCACATCACTGCTGATGTTATTTATCATCCCTTAGGAACATCTGCTCTGCTTTTTAAAATTCTTTCCTCATCTCTCTTGCTTATATTTCTTGCCTTCTCACATTTCTCCTCCTTAATTTGCATCTTCCTTCCCTTTCCTCTCTTTCCTCAACTTTCTCTTTTCAACTTTCCACCCACACCATCATTACTCATTCAGGACCATGCAGAGGAGGAAGGAAAATCATCCTCTTCTAGGTCCTGTCCCCTCTGCACATCCACGGAGGTGCGACTGGGTGAAGGTAAGCATCAGGGGCAGCTGTGAGCAAAGAGGGCCGGAGGGGACCCACCAGGACAGCAGTCTGCAGGTAAAAGGTGTGCAGAGATGCAGGACGTGGGGTGATCTGAAAGGATGAGAAGTAGCCGAGAGAGGGAAATCACATGCTTCAAAATGTTTCTTCGGAGTCAAATAGTACAGAGGGTTGGCTAAGAGTGTATGTTCAGGTGCCTAAGTCCTTGGGTTTTCATCTTGGTTCCCCTAATTTCTAGCTACGTTACTTGGAGCAAGTTAGTTAATCCCTTGAGGCCTTAGTTTCCTCATCTGTAAAATGAAGCAGTAATGTGACCTACCTCATAGGGTTATTGTGAGGATTAAAGGAGTAAACACCTATTAAGTGCTTAGAACACTACCTAGCACATAACAAATATCCAAGAATTGCTAGCTGTCCTCAGTCCCACTGGGAAACGGAGGCAGCTTACAAGAATCAAAACCCACCTCCCGCACTGGGCTGCTCTGAAATCCAAGAGGAAACTGGCCCTGTGAGAGAGGGGAGAGGGACAGTACCATTGAGGCTAGCGGGCAGAGAGTCCAGGCAGTTTCTCATGGAACTTTTGATGCACTGGTGCATAGAAAAGGTACACTATTGGTTAAGTAGAACTTGGGCACTGGCCTGAGATCCTAAGCGTCCATAACAATCGGTGGAACACAGGCACCTATACTCCAAACTTCAAATGTCCACTTACTAACCATCCGCTTGTTAGAATGGTAACTGCCCACAACTCCAACACACACACAAGTTCCTACAAAATTTAAACCTCAAGTTGAAGACGTCATGAATGTTTCTCACATTCAAAGTGTGCCACATCTGGAGAAGGCTCAGAAGCACTGTCTTAAACATGGTACTTGGCTGGAGATTATTTGTCCCTTTAACTGATTCTCTGATGTTTCTTGATATTTCTTTCTGATTCTGTAGTTAGCCAATTATCTTCCTTCAGTTTTTATCTGAATCCTGAATATGTGAATATAAACTTGGAACATTCTCATACTGAAGCTTGACGGTAGCCTCTAGAGGGGTGTCCTTTTGAGATGAGAGGTTCTTGGCTCTAAATAGGAAGGTTCTGCACATTTAGGCCACATGGAATAATGAGGGAGCAAAAGTCACTGCAGATAAGAAAGGAGACTCTGGGTCCAATTTTAAATTCACAAATATTATGGGGTGGAGGGCAAGAAGAATATGAGTTTTATCTACTAGGATGCCAAGCTCCTCAGAGGTGACTAATTAAGATAAAGGAAGCCTGTGCTGCACTCTAGAAAAAAAAGTATTAGTGGCCCTCCCACATTTGACAAGTTGAGGTAGAGAAAAAGTGAGGGATATTTGGGGGACTGCACCGACCACGTTTCCCCTGCATTGCTGGAGCTCTTAAAAGGCTGACAAGGGGATCACTTCTAGGACGGAGAAAACTCAGGAAACCAGACGGAGGAGGATCTAAGGACAAACCTCGGAAGACTTGCTTCTCCTTCCCCTTTGCTCACATTTCACCTTATGTAACTGAAGTTTCTCACTGCAATGGACTTGTTTGCATTTTCCAAATAGAGAGCAAGGTCCTGGAGAACAGCCCATGCGCTCCTGCATTTCATGTTCCCACACCTGGCACCATACTCAAATCATGGAAGACATTCACTATATATGTTTCTTGAGTAACTTAATAAAGGAATTCAACACATACTTGCTGAACTCCTTACTGTGGGAAAGAAGAAGTGGCTTGGAAAATGTAATTTTGATGGCCTACAAGACAGAGGGATAATGTATCATTTAAAAGTAATAACTCTTACTTTAAGACAAAAAAAGAATAAGGTATCTTACCTGGTGACTGCTGGTCTCAGAAACTTTAACATCCAAAGACCCTGCCAGGACAGCATACCAGTTGGTTCCAATATCACCCTGGCGAAATACTGGAAAAGAAACAGCCATGTAAGTAGACCAAATATAAGTTGGTTTTACCACATAACCTGATAGTTTCTCACTGGTTATTGTGAGCCTAACTTGGACCTAGATGAGCTTACCAACCTTCCTCTATCTGTTCCCACCAGAACATGCCATAATTTTCTTTCCCTCTTCTATCAACAAAGCTATATCCTATTTATTCAATGTTCCATGAAGTAGAACTCTATTAAACAGAACTCTTTCATATTTACAGAGCAGCAATAAGGGATGATAACCCTAAATGCTATAAGATCCTTTGAATGTAAGAAGAATTGACTGGTATTCTCTGTAATTTATCTTAAATATATTTCACTGTATTGTGATTCTTGGAAAATTATTACTCTAGATGGGGTACATGTTAATAAGACTATGGGACTCAACAAAACTAGCTCACCACCCCAATTTCCCAAATCTATTTATATTAAAAGCAACATGCTTTCTAGAATAGAATGTCTCCTTTTAAGCTAACCAATGGCTGATTAAGAAAAATAAAATCTGTTTTAAAAATTTTAACTACTGTATTTTCATTGTCCATTTTCTTGTTTATTTTATAAATTCACTGCTTTTAGGCATTACGAGTTAACTACTCTCTGGAAATGATTCTCATCAGAAATTTCTGAACTTAATTTTGCTTTACTTTTGTAATCTCAGAGAGAAAACATTTAGTTATTTAAAGAGAACTTTAGTTCTCATATCCATGTTAAGACCAGTAGTTTGGAAAGTCATTCTGAAACACTGGTTCAAAAGTCTCATACAAACCCAACTATCCTT
This sequence comes from Hyperoodon ampullatus, assembly GCF_949752795.1. Taxonomy (NCBI): domain Eukaryota; kingdom Metazoa; phylum Chordata; class Mammalia; order Artiodactyla; family Ziphiidae; genus Hyperoodon; species Hyperoodon ampullatus. Next base: position 87,586,220 of record NC_136921.1, on the reverse strand, counting down.
TTAAATATCCTAGCTAAATAACTAGATGGAATGATCTGATATTTTAAAGTTCTTTTCACAGAGTCAGAAGTCAAGTGGCTCAATGAAAAATCACATGACAACTCAGTGGGACAGTTAAGTTCTGGCAAGGCTAGTGCTCACTGCATAAGAGGAAGCTTCTGGGAGCCATAATTAATGATGACAAGCTGTTCTAAACTCTCTGACTGAGACATGCTGTGGAAAGGCAAGAACAACAATAGCATCCTACCAAGTGCAATGATAAGCTTAAGATGGGGGATTGCTGAGCTTATAGCTGGCCTCTCGAGGAACTCTGCTATCCCTAGCCTTTGTAAGGGACTTATTTTAGAGTTAGGGCTTTGCCTTTCATGAACTTCTTGACCCCCAAAGACATTATCATTTGCCAGTCAAATTTACATTACACATCACAGAAGATTCATTTTGAAAATGGCCTTAAGAAATAGAAAACAGAGTCTCATCTCTAAAAGAATGAAGTTCCTGCTATCAGTAAGAATAAAAATATTGGTTTAAAAACCATACGTATTGGGCTTCCCTGGTGGCGCAGTGGTTGAGAGTCCGCCTGCTGATGCAGGGGACACGGGTTCGTGCCCTGGTCCGGGAAGATCCCACATGCCGCGGAGCGGCTGGGCCCGTGAGCCATGGCCGCTGAGCCTGCGCGTCTGGAGCCTGTGCTCTGCAACGGGAGAGGCCACGGCAGTGAGAAGCCCGCATACCACAAAAAAAAAAAAAAAAAAAACCATACGTATGGATGACTTTTTTAATAGAAGTATGACTATGTTTTTGCATGTGTGCATATGGGAAAACATCTTGAAGAACACACACAAAATGTGAATATCAATCTCTGGATTTGGCGATCATAGGTGATTTTTATTTTGTCTTCTACTAAATTTTCTACAGTGATGTTGTGACAGATCCTGATAGGTTCCCACTCAGAATCATGCCCTCCCTTCCTCCTATTTAACTGAACATGGATTTTATACAAGCTCCCACCCTACTCTAATGGGCCAAGTATTTCTTCCCTAGCTCCACTGGGGTAACCATGATTGGTCTAAATCAGCCATGGTGATTCCATGATCTCTGCCAGTGACTGGTTTAAAGATGGGCACATGATGCAATTCTGGCCAATGAAACAATACAGGAAGTCTGCTGGGGGATTCTGAAAAAGAGACAAGAAATAGTCCTTCAGCAGGAATGTTTTGTATCAGCACACGATCCTCCAACTGCTGTAGTTAGTTGTATTAGAACCATTTGGGACAAATCTGAGTACAAATGCCAACACCTGAGGATGCATAGCAAAAACAAATAAACCAACAAAAAAGATGGGAGGAACCTGGGACCTTAATAATGTCATTGAGCCACTAAATCAACCAACCCTGAAGCCATCCTACCTCAGGACTGCTTACACATGAGTAATTGATTTTCCCTCCTTGTATGAGTTATTACTCAAGCCAGCTGGATGGGAGTTTTCTGTTACTGCAGTATAAAGCATCCCAACAGATGGAATAGCACTACTTTTTTAATGAGAAAATACTTGTTTTTTTTTTAATGCAGCTGTCACCCTATCATTTTACTCTCTCTACCCCTTTGGTCACATCTGGTATAGACGTTATCACTGAGGTTAATTTGAAACATTGCTATTGTAAAATAAGCTATGCTTTAATTTTTTAAATTACTATTATCATTAGTTAAGAGACCTTTTATCTTATTTAATATCCTGCTGGCTCCCATATTTCTTGGGTTACAGAAAATAATTATATATTAGAATTTCTAAGGATACTGCTGAATGTGTAAATCAGTACATCCTTCTAGCTCCATCTGGAAAGTAGGCTGCCCTGGAAGAACCATTTACATGCTGTGGATGAAGGAGTTAAGGAAATGCCTACATGGAACTGAATAAATAAAGGAGAGGGAAATGTCAACCTCATATCTTTGACTGAAGCTTAAATATTTGGCACATAGATACCCCATTTGCTATCCATCCCCACAGGGTAACCACAAATGAGCACAAACTTATACATGAAAACACACCACTGGAGTTGCATTTCTTACATGTTATTCCTTTTTCCAGATTCTCATAATAACCACATAAACAAATCTGATGAAGGAGATTTGGGTGAAATTTCTCAAAAGCTTTAACTTCTTTCAGCCGTGTGAAGATTATATCCACATCTTCACTGGATCGTTCTAATGGTCTATAAAGGGGAGAAAAGGCACAAGGCTATATCAGAAAGAACTTACTTGAGTCAACATGCATTATTCTAACTATATTCAAATTTTTGCAAATATACCAACTGCAAATATTTTACTGCAAATATTTATCTCCCTATAACCATTATAAATATTTCCAGGCCTTTGTCAACTGTTCACCTTAAATGACAAATACTGCAGATGGTGTGATATTGTGATTTACAATAAAAAATATAAAATAGTAAGAAATAAGAAATTGTTCACTGTTCCTTGCACAGGGCTCCTAAAACTCTTGTAATTTCTTATATGAGAGCCACAGGGGCCTCTTCAGTTATAATATTTGGCCTCTTGTCCTCAGTTCCTGAAATGCTTAAGAGCCATAAAAGTGAAATGGGTGTCAAGCCCCTTTCCACCACAACCAAGTTTATGTTAATGAGGGGATTTTGGGAAAACTCCTAGGTAACCTAAGGATGGAGACTGGCTGCCTGGAGAACCACTCATGTGATTAGAGGGTTGGAACTTTCAGCCGCACCCCTTGACGTGGGGGTGAAGGGGCTGGAAACTGAGTTCAGTCACCAATGGCCGATCAATTTCATCAAGCATGCCTAAGTAATGAAGACTCCATAAAAATCCCTGAACAACGGGGTTCAGAGAGCTTCTGGGTTGGTGAACACTTGGAAATGTGGGGAGAGTGGCACTGGGAGAGGGCATGGAAGCTCCATGCCCCTTCCCACACTTTGCCTGTACACCTCTTCCATCTGGCTGTTCCCAAGCTACACCCTTTCATAGTAAAACTAGCAAGTAATTGTTTCGCTGAGTTCCGTGAACTGCTCTAGCAAATTCATCGAACTCAAAGAGGGGTTTGTGGAAACCTCCAATTTATAGCCAGTAAGTCAGAAGCACAGATAACAACTTGGACTTGCAGCTGACATCTGAAGTTGCATGTGTGTGTGGGCGGGGAGCAGTTTTGTGGGACCGAGCCCTGTGGGATCTGATGTTATCTCCAGGTAGACAGTGTCAGAATTGAGTTGAATTGTAGGACAGCCAGCTGGTGTCACAGAATTACATAATGTGTGGAAAACCCACACACCTGGTATCAGAAGTGTAGGGAGTATGGCAGTAGCATGAGGGTAAGGGAAACACAGGAGGAGGAGTTTTCCTTTACAGATGGCTATACTTACTCAAAATTGAGGTCCCAGGGCCTCCCTGGTGGCGCAGTGGTTGAGAGTCCGCCTGCCGATGCAGGGGATACGGGTTCGTGCCCCGGTCTGGGAGGATCCCATATGCCGCGGAGCGGCTGGGCCCGTGAGCCATGGCTGCTGAGCCTGCGCATCCGGAGCCTGTGCTCCGCAACGGGAGAGGCCACAACAGTGAGAGGCCCGCGTACCACAAAAAAAAAAAAAAAAAAAAAAAAAAAAAAAAAAAAAAATTGAGGTCCCAAACACAAATGCCTGCTGGGGCCTATTAGGTAAACTAAATGATTGTACAAAGAGGCGAATATAAGGGAAAAAATCTCTACTATACAAAAACAGTGGTAAAAGCAAAGACAAATTGCAAACTGCAGAGGTGGGACTGTCGACAGGGAGCAGGCCTTATTGGCTCTTTTCCTTATCACTGGTTTTCTGTGGAAACACGGGGCCAGACGTCATGTATTTCAGTTGTTCAGGGAAAGATATCTAGACGTTTGTTCACATTTCTTAAACATTGTGTGGGCCACACACAAAATATCTATGGACTAGATCCAACTTGTTGACCATCGTTTTGTATTCTCTGGATTAAGACGAACTGGAGAACTAAACAAAAATGGGATAGTTTTACAGATTATCTAAACTATTTTCTTTCTTTTCTTGGAGCCATTTTCCAGGTCTATTTGTTCTTTGATAGATATGTCACGTTATACAGAAAATATTCACCTCCTAAGTGCCCCAGAACATTCTGGGATCAGAGGAAATGAGGAGGGCCAGGATGTGACTGAGACAGGTAATGCTCACCAAATTCCCATGTGTTCCCTGACATTTACCGGCTTCCTTTGTAGTTATGTTGGAGCCACGTTCTGGCCAGTGGACTGTGAACAAATCTAGCACGCATCACTTCTGAGGTGAAACTGTTAAGAGCCAGCCTCAGCCACAACTCTGCAGTGTGTGATGGGTTATTGTGTCCCTCCCCACAAATATGCTAAAGCCCTAATACCCGGTACCCATGAGTGTGACCTTATTTGGAAATAGGGTCTTCGCAGATGCAATCAAATTAGGATGAAGTCACACTGGAGTAGGGTGGGCCATAATCCAAGGACTAGTGTCCTTACAAAAAGAAGGAAATTTGGAAACAGACACAGGGAAGATGGCCAGGTGCAGGCGGAGGCAGAGGCAGGAGTGACGCATCTCTAAGCCAAGAAACACCAAGCATTGATGGCAGCCACCAGAAGCTGGAAGGAGACAAGGAAGGATACTCCTGAGAGCCTTAAGGGGGACTTGGCCCTGACGACACCTTGATCCTGGACTTCTAGCCTCCAGAATCATAAGAGAACACATTTCTGTTGTTTCATCCCACCTAGTGTGTGGTCCCTTGTTTCAGTAGCCCTAGGAAACTGATGAGAAGGCAGCTGCTTCAGATGCTACAGCCGCAAGATGGAGACTTTGTCTAAGTGACAAATAAACCGCCACTGTGTGAAGCCCCGAGATTTTGGTTGGGGGAGGGGGAGTGTTCTTAATACAGCATCACCTAGACTAACATAGAGGTCAGGACTACATGTGCCAGAGTCCAAGGAACTTGGGACATTATCAGAGGAAGACAGATCCCACCATGAGAGAGGCACATTTTTGGAGGACATGAGCAGGTGACCTGTCACTAAGGGGAGGACCTAAGACACAGCTTTCATGAGTTTAATTGAGAGGCTCTTCCCCCACCCCTGTCACACTTTCAGGCCCAAGATAACTAGATTCGAAGAATCTGCTTACGACCTTGGCGGGCCTCCCAATTAACCTCTACTCAAAGGGCCTGAGTTCTGCTTCCCAGGGAAGAGGGAGGAAAATCCGGATGCATTAGTGCCAGTTTATGAGATGACCAAGTGTCCGGAAGAGCTGAGAGCTTTTCAGGCTTCCCAGGGAAGGTACAGTACGCTGGGCACAGGGCCTCTTTCTACCTCTTATCCCTTTGGAAGGGCCTTATCAACTCCCTACCAGAAGCCATGTTCTCAAAAGTCAAGGGGCTCTGAAACAGGTGCTAGAATTTCAATAGTTAATAAAGGGGTGCAGACAACTTTCAATGAGAGCCTTTGAGTGTCCGGTGGGAAAGCATTTCCCAGGCAGTGAAGGTGCAGTGGCTGGCAGAGCTACCCTCGAAAGCTCTCACCAGTGGAGCGCACTTCATGGGAAGCAGTGTTGGCGCGAGCAGGGGTAACACCCAGCCACAGCAAGCAGCCGTGTGAACCCCACCGGGCTCCGCTACAGAAGCGCTGGTACTAGCCTGCAGGCCCAAAGCAATGGCAACATTTAAGTCAACCAGAGGGGGGACCACAAGGACCAGATGAGCTGGAAATTGGCTGAACATTGATATGGTGGATTCTACTTAGTTACACAGGAAAAGAGATAGAGATTAGAATCCATCTTCCATCAGGAAGGAAAGCAGCATCCCATCCTGTTTATTCTCCCCAGAGCATGTTCCATATTAGGAAGGCAGACCAGGGAGGCCTAAAAACATTTTTGGCCCAACACTCTCCAGAAGAAACTGAAAGCAGCAGAAAAAAAAAAAAAAAAAGCACTTACATACTTCCATACAGACCAAAACAAGCACAAAAGAACTTCAAGATTCATAACCAGATTGTGTGAGGCCAAGTGACAAAAGACACTTGGAAAGACAGAGTTAATGTGAGATAACCGGGACAAGCATGAAACCTTTCTTCCTGAGATTTTCTGTGGGCACCCCAAAATTAGGTCCTAATAATGTCTCCCCCATTGTTTAAACATTCAAGCCACAGAAACTATGAAAAGCAATGTTTTCTCTGTCGTTCATGGAGTGGGGAAAATTCCATTCAGCTATTAATGGACATCTTTACCAACCCACCTCTGTAACCTACCACAGGTGATAATCCTTCTGTTGCCCCACTTCTCTTGGGAATCTATAATTTCCTAATGCCACATACATTCTCCTCTCTGCAGAGGTCATGCCTGGTACTTCCTTCACAGATCCCATGGTACTCAGTAGAGGGCCAAGCACACGAGAAGTCCTTGGACGTGACGTTCTACAGGGACCTCAAACTGGACTCACCTTCTCTCCGACACCTGCCACTGCACCTGCACTCCTTACTGCCATGCATGGAGCAGCCTCGTCCTCTCTCACCATGTCCAGGTAATTCTACCAACTCAGTGTCTCTCAAATCCATCTCCACTTCTTAACCCCTCCGGCCACGGCCTCATTTGAGTGTGAATGAACGGCACGTGAAACATGTACTGGGCTAGCAAGCTGAAGGGCATGGCAGTCCTTGCCTAGGAACCTGGAGAACTTGGGTTCCATCTAATAGTCAGCAGAAGTATCTGAAGCAGGAGGGTGGCAGGACTGGATGTACATTTTGGAAAGATCACCCTGACTGCAAGTAAAGGCAGGTGGGAGAGTGTAAAGACCAACAGCTAAGAGACCAGTCAGGAAACTCTTGCGGTATTTCAAAATGATGATGCAGGTTTCTCTAATTATAGCTCACTCTACGCTCCTTTCCTTAATAACTGCGTAATCTGGTGCCCTAAGGAAAAGTTCCAAGTTCAGAGAAGTTATTTTCCTTAGCCAACCCTGACACCCAGGACCCATGTTTTAAATCACTTTTTCTTAAAACGTCACATTTAAAATATGTTCATACTAGAGAATGGACTTGAGGATATGGGGAGGGGGAAGGGTAAGCTGTGACAAAGTGAGAGAGTGGCATGGACATATATACACTACCAAACGTAAAATAGCTAGCTAGTGGGAAGCAGCTGCATAGCACAGGGAGATCAGCTCGGTGCTTTGTGACCACCTAGAGGGGTGGGATAGGGAGGGTGGGAGGGAGACGCAAGAGGGAGGGGATATGGGGATATATGTATACATATAGCGGATTCACTTTGTTATACAGCAGAAACTAACACACCATTATAAAGCAATTATACTCCAATAAAGATGTAAAAAAAAAACCAAAACATGTTTAAACAGCAGTAGAAAGAATCATTTACAAAAGAAGACACTGTGGTAGGCAGGATCCTAGGGTGACCCCAATGACCCACATCCTTATATAATCCCCTTAAGGGTAGGCAGAAGCTCTAATTTACTTTTAGTCAATAGAATATGGGAAAAGTGTAGAGATATCACTCCCATGATACGTTACAATATAAAGCAAAGTTAAAGAGATTTTGCAGATATAATTAAGGTCCCTAACCAATTGACTTTAAGTTAATCACAAGGAAGATTTCTCCCAAGTGGGCCTGACCTAATCAAGCAAGTCCTTTAAAAGAGGGTAGAAGAAGTAGGAGATTCTTTCTTTTTTTTTAATTTAAAAAAATTTTATTTATTTATTTTTGGTCTCATTAGGTCTTCGCTGCTGTGCATTGAGTAGGGGCTACTCTTCATTGTGGTGTGCGGTCTTCCCATCACGGTGGCTTCTCTTGTTGCAGAGCACAGGCTCTAGGCACACGGGCTTCAGTAGTTGTGGCATGCAGGCTCAGCAGTTGTGGCTCGAGGGCTCTAGAGAGCAGGCTCAGTAGTTGTGGCTCACTGGCTTAGTTGCTCCGTGGCATGTGGGATCTTCCCAGACCTGAGAATCGAACCCATGTCCCCTGCATTGGCAGGCAGATTCTTAACCACTGCGCCACCAAGGAACTCCCAAAGTAGGAGATTCTTTTGCTGGCCTTGAAGAAGGAAGCTGCCATGTAGCAAAAGTGCTACGTGGCAAGGAATATATGAGGCCCCTGGCTGACAGCCAGCAAGAAAACAGGGACCTCAGTCCTACAACTACAAGGAACTGAATTCTACCAACAACCAAGTGAGCTCAAAAGAGGTCCCCAAGTCCAGATAGGGACACAGCCCAGTCAGCACCTTGATTTCAGCAGAGAATGCAGGCAAGCATGCCTAGGCTCCTGCCCCACAGAACTGATGAGGTAATAAAGGTGTGATGTTTTGGGCCACTAGGTTGTGGTGATTTGTTACACAGCAATAGAAAACTAATACAGACACAAAGTCTTTTCTCACCCTGACTCAGTTCCTCATGACCAGCTTAGGGTTCACTTCCTTCACAGAGCTTTTCCTTACAACGTTCTCATCCTTCTCTTAAGTCCAATTGATATCATTTCTTTTTGGAATCTTATCACATTATTTTACTCTTTCACATGTCATGCATGCAACTTCTGTCTTCTTGGAGATACCATCATTCTTCTATCCATTCATTTGGTGAATACTATTTGGATCTTATTTTTTATTAACTACTGAATCACTGTTTTCCTGCTTTGTTTTGTTTTTTTCTTCTCATGGTTCTTTAGCTCTTCAGGATGAATTTTACTGTCCGTCATTGAAAACTGTCTAAATCAGACAGCAAGGTCAGACAGAGGTTAACCCATCTAAGTTAAAAAGGCACAAACTAAAACCATTGTCGATAAAATAAAATCCTTTTAAGTATTATATAAATTGTAATGGTAAATAATGCCTATTAGCATTACAAAAAAGATAATTTTATTAGAATGTGTTTATGATTTTGAAAGGAGTGGTTTTAACAACTTATTTATAACTTTTTATCACATCTACGTTTCAAATTAATGGCACTCAAATAAACAAGACTTAACTTTGCAATATGAATTATCAAAATCTATGGAATTATAAATGACTCTCCACCAAACACAACCTTTCATGAATACACATTCATTTTATTTATCCATTCAGTAAACTGTATTGCGTTCCTACCTTACATTAGATACCTTTCACTGGAAGAACAGAGGTGAGCAACACACCAATCCTACCCACCGGGAGCTCACAATCCAGTGGGGAAGGGAGCCACATAACCAAAATTAGAATACTGTATGGTAAGTACTGTAACATGGGTACCCACAATGTTCTGGGCTGCACCTTGTTTTACTACAAAGAAGGCAAACATGGAAACTACCAAAGTCAGGTGTTTGAGGGACAGCAAAGGTTCTGGATTCCAGGTGCTGCCCACGTGTATTATGCAATGTGAAAATTTAATGTGCTCTTAAATCTTAATTCAGTCAGCTCGGGATTATCTAGGGACTAATTAACCAGTTTCTGGATTAGTCAGAGCACGAAATAATAACACACAGGCATCTGTGGGGAAAAATGTACAATAACTATAAAATCAGCAAAACATCTCCTCTTAGATGACTTCTGTTGCTTGACTATATGATAATCAATATGCAAATCCTCTGCCATGAGGTGGGCCCCACCCTCACCAATCTGCTGAGTAAGCCCCCCACCTCCTCCCCTCCCCTCCCACAGAATCTCTGGGGGACCTTTCAGGACAGTGGATCCCAACACCCAGCAGTCAGACCTGTGGGAGGCGTGCAGGAAGTAGATGAAGAGGGAAAGGAAAGGAGGGAAGGGAGGCAAAGTGCTCTCTGCCCAGCTGCCTTCCCATAGTCGTGAACAGAAGGCTCATCCAAGAAATGGACAATAACAGGCTGTAACAGTACCGTCATCTTGTGGGAACGTATACAATGTTTAATTTCCTCAACTACTTCACTTGTATTTTTTCTAAATTTCCAGATGTCTTCTGAAGATCAGCAAATGTATTTCAGAACATTGGGTGTAATGCTAAATAAATACATTTGCATTAAAACGACTGCGGTTTGTTTTGTCTCCTTGTGCTTTAACAGTAACTTAGGGTTATAAAGAGCTAGTCCCCACTCCTAATGAACTGTTAAGTCCAAGAAAATACATGGGAGCTTTATAAGTTATAAAGGGCTACAGAAGCTATTCTTATTATGAGTACCATCAGCTTCATCATCATCGTTAGCCACAAAGACCTTTTAAAAGAAGTATCTGATGAAAGCAACAAATAAAGTGCTTAAAAACATATGTTAGAGTTCTCTTGTATCTTTGGAAGGGTTTATAGATAGGTGTGCATGTATATTTTTCTCTCTCTATTATAACAACAGTAAGATCTCAAACAATACGTACTTGATAATCTCGTCCTTTTCATAACACTATTAACTTTTTTAAAGGCTTTGAAATGTTCATCACACGGCCCTGTTAAATGAAGCAGGTATTCTGAACCCTATTTTTCCAGCAAAAACATTTTACACAGAGGCTAGGTAAGTATTAGTATGCTAAAATCATGTGTGTATAATGCCAATGATGACATGGATATATCAAAAGTCTTTGAAGCTCAAGATGTTTACCACTTATCATGTTAACTTTAATTATATGATTATTAACCACTTAGAATACTGAAATGTTGACTCTTTACTAATTACAAGTTTTCCCAACAACGTTAACAAAATTCAGAAAGAAGGTGTTGAAAATGCATTCATTCAATCTGCGTGTCTGTATGAGAGAAGAAAGCACTCAGGTGATACAAAGAGCATGGTTCCTGCACTGAGGAAGTTCAAACTGAGTTAGGGAGAATTGTACACATACAGCAATTATCAAGGTGAAATATAGTAAGGAGTGCAATTAAAATAGGAAAGAAGGAAATATGAATTCAGAAGAAGAACAGATATCACTGATGGATGCAAGTTCTACAAAGACTTCATGAAGGCACTATTGTAAATTCTTCCTAAAATCAGTTCTTTCTTGTTTCTCTTTTTACATCTATAGTACCACCATTTTTGTGTCATTTATTCCTAAAAAATGTGGTGTGTCAGTAGGGCTCCTCTCCCTAGAGACCTGTTCTATTGACTTTTCTCCCTATGAGTTTCTTACCCACCAACCTCTTAACACACACACACAGATACACACATGCATATCCATATGTACAGAGATGTATACACACAGATGCAGACACAGTTTGTATATGTACAAACTCATATACAAACACACACGGATAAAGATTCTTTGTTGACCAAACTGTGGTCAGACTCCTGAACCTTTTCCTAGACCCATCTGTGTACTTCTTTGTAAAATGCAGTTTTAGCAAGAACCTTGCTAAAGAGTCAGTTTAACCAGAACCTCCCCACTCCTGATGTCTGACCACCCTCCATATCCAATTGGGTTTCTCATCCTCCGTCATCCCCCCGACGATATCGGATCACCCTTGTCTTCAGCAAGAATCCCGTCGGGTCAATTTAGCCAGAATCCTCCTTACCCTTGATGTTTCCTCTCAGTAATTTTCCAGCCACTGACTTCCTCCCACCCCCCCACACCTTGCTCCTTGGCTGTAAATTGCCACTTGTCTATGCTGTGTTCGGAGTTGAGTCCAATCTCTCTCCCCGGCTGCAAACTCCTGTGGTGGTAGTCCCTATGCCTGACTCAATGGCCCTGAATAAAGTCTGCTTACTACCTTTAACAAGACTCAGTGCCTTTTTTTTTTTTTAATATACATTTATTTATTTATTTATTTTTGGCTGCGTTGGATCTTCGTTGCTGCTCGGGGTCTTGCTCTAGTTGCGGCGAGCGGGGGTTACTATTTGTTGCGGTGCGCAGGCTTCTCATTGCGGTGGCTTCTCTTGTTGCAGAACATGGGCTCTAGGCGTGCGGGCTTCAGTAGCTGCAGCACGCAGGCTCAGTAGTTGTGGCATGCGGGCTCCGTAGTTGTGGCTCGCGGGCTCTAGAGCGCAGGCTCAGTAGTTGTGGCGCACGGGCTTAGCTCCTCTGCGGCATGTGGGATCTTCCCGGACCAGGGCTCAAACCCGTGTCCCCTGCACCGGCAGGCGGATTCTCAACCACAGCATCAGCGTCTTTTCCTTTAACATCACACACACACCCCGCCACTCCCACACACACATGAGCGCACCCCTCAACTCAACCAACTGCCAAAATTCTCTCTCGTCTACTGATTCTGCCCATGTTCAGGGTGACTCTCAGAAAAAAATCCCCTTGATGGACTCCAGGTGCCACTGCAGCTTTTTATCCTCACAGCTGAGACTGTCACAAGGTACACCATGACCTCTGTGACTCTTCCAAAATATGGCCTGCATGTCAGCCACCAGGGAGCAGAACGTGTTAAGTCTGCACATTTCTGGCCTGATGTCTCCCTATTTAGAAATCATGCCCACTTGCTTTTATGTCTCTATAAAAGAGTGAAGAGAAAACGGCCCCCCAGGGTCCCAAATGAGATAAGAGAGTTGTGACTGGAGGTCACCAGGGGCCACCATTTTGGCCCTGAGCAGAGCAACAGGAGGAGTCAGAATACTTCCACCTCTCTTTTGCAGGTGACCAGTGTGTCATCTGTCCTACCGAGAGAGCTATGCCAGCTCTGGGGCCCAGGGCTCTTTGGACTGTTGAAAAAGCCTGTCTTCAGGCCGAGGCCAGGACCAGCCTTGCTAATATCTAAATAAGGCTGATCCTAGGGCTTCTCTGATGGCGCAGTGGTTAAGAATCTGCCTGCCAATGCAAGGGACACGGGTTCGAGCCCTGGTCCGGGAAGATCCCATATATCACGGAGCAACTAAGCCCGTGCACCACAACTACTGAGCCTGCGCTCTACAGCCTGAGCGCCAAAACTAATGAAGTCTGTGTGCCTAGAGCCTGTGCTCCACAACAAGAGATGCCACTGCAACGAGATGCCCACGCACCACAACAAAGAGTAGCCCCGCTCGCTGCAACTAGAGAAAGCACGCGTGCAGCAACAAAGACCCAGTGCAGCCATAAATAAATAAATAAATGAAATTTATTTTTTAAAAAAAGGCTGATCCTGCATTTATTAGTGAAAAGAGAGAGGGAAACCTTTTGACTCAGACTCAGGGTGCTGTAATTTGTCTTGTTACAAATACAAAATCAAAGTATGGGCTTGCCCAGTTTTAGCAGACCCTTTTCTAGATAACAGGTAATGCAGGACTATGATCCTAGGAAGAATAGAAGCACAAGAGGTGATCCACACAATAACCTTGATGCCTTGCCTGGAGATACTTTCTGGAACACAGGCAGAGAGGGAGAGCCCAAGTAGAGCACGGCAGTCTCATGGGGCTAGCGGGGCAGTAATTAGAATTCAGGAATGCTGAAGTAGATGAAATCTGCAGTGAAGTGAACCAGAGAGAGGGAAGCAGTTCATAGAAAGGGCTCCAAAATTTAGCCGAGGGGTCTTCTTGACTCAATAGCTGCAAATGTGCAGACCAATACTCATGGAGAAGCCTGGGAGGCAATGGCTCCTGGGGAGTAGAAGCTGAATGGAGATTCTGGAAGTCATACAGTGCTGAGAGATATAGCAGTCCTGACCAGCCAGAGTAGACAGACCCCACCCATCACCCTGGACATTCAACTGAGACTCAAAGAAGGTCATTCTAGCCTCAAACCTAGAACTACCCTAGCAAGGCTTAAAAATAAGTCTCAGTAGAAACAAGACTCAATAGAAACTTACTGATTGGTCAATAAGTTACCTGCCTATGAAAACAGAAGGTGACATGCTTTAAAGAAAGTAACAAACTCCAGACTCTCAATATGAGAGGATCATAATGTCTAGCATACAATCAGAAATTACCATGTATGTGAGGGAACAGGGAAATGTGACTCATAATCAGGAGAGAGTCAATAGAAACAGACCCAGAGATGATAGGGATGGTGAAAATACCAAACAAAGACTTTAAAACAGCTATTATAAATATGTTTAAGGACTTAGAAGAAAAGGTTAGCATAAGGAGTGAAGAGATAGGGAATATCAGTAGAGAAACAGATACTCTCAAAAAAGAAGCAAATGAAGATTCTAAAACTGAAAAATACAAAATATGAAAAGAAAAAATATTCATTGGATAGGATTAAGAGTAGATTGGGAGGGCAGAGTCAAGATGGCGTACTAGGAGGACACGGAATTTGTGTCTCCTCACAACTAGGGCACATACCAGGCACCAGTGGGGGACCAACAGACACCTATGGGATGGGAGGAAACCCCAGCAACCGGGTAGGACGTGGGGTGTGGGGGAGTGAAGGGGGAGGAGAAGTGGAGGCAGGGCGGGACTGGAGCCCCTGAAGGGTGGCTGGGGGAGGGGAAGGGATCCCATGCCCGAAGGGGGAAATTGGGGAACCACTGGGAGGGCAGAGGATCAAAAGGGAGCATGGCCAGGTCTTCCCTGCCCACTTGGGCTCCCAGGAACCTGCGGAGATCCTGGGCCTGATCCTCTGCCCAACTAGGCCACCTCCAGCTGTGCGGGTCCTGAGGGAGTGGGAGGGAGGGAAGGGGGAGCAAAAGTAACGCACAGACTGCTGGGACAGCACCCCTGAGGGGGGCTGGGGGAGGGGAGGAGTTCCTACACCCAGTGGGACCCACCCACGGTTAGGGGTCCAGGGGTGACGGGGGAGATCCTGGGGAAGATGGTGGGGGAGGGATGCGGAGGAACGGAAGGGAAAGGCTGGTGCTTTTCCTGTCCAATTAGGCCGGGGGAGACTGTTGGGCTCCTGGGCCTAATCCTCTGCCCTTGGAGCCTCCCTCCTGCCGAGCAGAGCCCAAGCCCTGCCCCTACACCCCCACCCAGGGCCCAACCGCTACACTTGGAGACCCCCTCTGAGGCCCCCTCCAACGAGCTGGGCCTAAGCCCCACCCACACACCTTACTCAGGGCCCTACACCCAAACTCCAGAACTCCACACTCCAGAGGCCCTCATTTCCACATGCTGCCTCTCCCCTTCCACACAGGTCCTAAGCAGAGGCCCCACCCCATGCTCAAACATCACCACCCCACCTGCCTAGGTCCTGCCCCACCCTAAATCCCACCCCTGCCTAAACTCCACCCCCAAAGCCAAGGCTTTATTTATTTATTTTTTCTTTTTTCCTCTTTTAGATTGGGGTTCTGTTTTATCTTGTAGATTCATTGTTGTTAATGCTTTTATATTTTTATTTGTCCAAATAAATCTTTTATTTTTCTAATTTTACTTTATTCTTTATACTTTGTTATTGTTCCCTCCTTTTGGCTTGTCCCCCCCGCCTTTTTTCTTTCCTTTCTCTGTTGTGCTTTTATTTTACCTTGTTGCAGTTGTTTCAATTATAGTTTTATTTTTCCTAATATGCTTTTTAATCCTTCTAATTTAATTTTGATTTTTATTCTTTGATACTGCACTGCTCTTTTTTTATTTTTTAAAAAAATATTTATTTTTTTTATTTATTTTTTATTTTTTTAACTGGGCCTCAAAGCTTGTGGGATCTTGTTTCCCAGGCTGGAGGTCGGGCCCCAGCTCCTGTGGTGGGAGCTCTGAGTCCAAACCTCTGGATTAACAGAGAACCTCAGACCCAAGGGAATATCAATCGGAGTGAGGCCTCCCGGAGGTCCTCATCTCAGCACCAAGATCCAGATCTATCCAACTGCCTGCAAACTCCAGTGCTGGACGTTATCAGGGCAAACAACCAGTAAGACAGGAATACAGTACCACCCATCAAAAAAAAAAAAAAAAAAGAAAAAAGAAACAACAAAAAAATATGTTATAGACAAAGAAGCAAGGTAAAAACCTACAAGACCAAATAAATGAAGATGAAATAGGCAACCTACCTGAAAAAGAATTAAGAGTAATGATAGTAAAGATGATCCAACATCTCACAAACAGAATGGAGAAAATACAAGAAACATTTAACAAGGATCTAGGAGAACTAAAGAGCAAACAAACAGTGATGAACAACACACTTACTGAAATTAAAAATACTCTAGAAGGAATCAATAGCAGAATAACTGAGGCAGAAGATCAGGTAAGTGAGCTGGAAGATAAAATGGTGGAAATCACTGCCAGGGAGCAGAATAAAGAAAAAAGAATGAAAAGAATTGAGGACAGTCTCAGAGACCTCTGGGGCAACATTAAATGCACCAACATTCAAATTATAGGGGTCCCAGAAGAAGAGAAAAAGAAAGGGTTGGAGAAAATATTTGTAGAGATTATAGTCGAAAACTTCCCTAACATGGTAAAGGAAATAGTCAATCAAGTCCAGGAAGCACAGAGAGTACCATAGGGAATAAACCCAAAGAGAAACATGCCGAGACACATATTAATCAAACTATAAAAAATTAAATAAAAGGAAAAAATGTTAAAAGCAGCAAGGGAAAAGCAACAAATAACATACAAGGGAATCCCCATAAGGTTAACAGCTGATCTTTCAGCAGAAACTCTGCAAGCCAGAAGGGAGTGGCAGGACATATTTAAAGTGATGAAAGGGAAAACCTACGACCATGATTACTCTACCCAAAAAGGATCTCATTCAGATTCGATGGGGAAATTAAAACCTTTATAGGTAAGCAAAGGTTAAGAGAATTTAGCACCACCAAATCAGCCTTACAACGAATGTTAAAGAAACTCCTCTAGGCAGGAAACACAAGAGAAGGAAAACACCTACAAAAACAAACCCAAAACAATTAAGAAAATGGTAATAGGAACATACAAATTGATAATTACATTAAATGTAAATGGATTAAATGCTCCAACCAAAAGATATAGACTGGCTGAATGGATACAAAAACAAGACCCATATATATGCTGTCTATAAGAGACCCACTTCAGACCTAGGGACACATAAAGACTGAAAGTGAGGGGATGGAAAAAGATATTACATGCAAATGGAAATCAAAAGAAAGCTGGAGTAGCAATTCTCGTATCAGAAAAAATAGACTTTGAAATAAAGACTATTACAAGAGACAAAGAAGGACACTACATAATGATGACGGGATCAATCCAAGAAGAAGATATAACAATTGTAAATATTTATGTACCCAACATAGGAGCACCTCAATACATAAGGCAAATACTAACAGCCATAAAAGGGGAAATCAACAGTAACACAATAATAGTAGGGGACTTTAACACCCCACTTTCACCAATGGACAGATCACCCAAAATGAAAATAAATAAGGAAACACAGCTTTAAATGACACATTAAACAAGATGGACTTAATTGGTATTTATAGGACATTCCATCCAAAAACAACAGAATACACATTCTTCTCAAGTGCTCATGGAACATTCTCCAGGATAGACCATATCTTGGGTCACAAATCAAGCTTTAGTAAATTTAAGAAAATTGAAATCATATCAAGTATCTTTTCCAACCACAACGCTCTGAGACTAGATATCAATTACAGGAAGAAAACTGTAAAAAATACAAACACATGGAGGCTAAACAATATGTTACTAAATAACCAAGAGATCACTGAAGAAATCAAAGAGGAAATAAAAAAGTACATAGAAACAAATGACAATGGAAACACAATGGCCCAAAACCTATGGGATGCAGCAAAAGCAGTTCTAAGAGGGAAGTTTACAGCAATACAATCCTACCTCAAGAAACAATAAACATCTCAAATAAACAACCTAACCTCACACCTAAAGCAATTAGAGAAAAAAGAACAAAAAAAACCCCAAAGTTAGCAGAAGGAAATCATAAAGATGAAATCAGAAATAAGTGAAAAAGAGATGAAGGAAATGATAGCAAAGATCAATAAAATTAAATGCTGGTTCTTTGAGAAGATAAACAAAATTGATAAACCATTAGCCAGACTCATCAAGAAAAAAAGGGAGAAGACTCAATTCAACAGAATTAGAAATGAAAAAGGAGAAGTAACAACTGACACTGCAGAAATACAAAGGATCATGAGAGATTACTACAAGCAACTCTATGCCAATAAAATGGACAACCTGGAAGAAATGGACAAATTCTTAGAAAAGCACAACCTTCCGAGACTGAACCAGGAAGAAATAGAAAATATAAACAGACCTATCACAAGCACTGAAATTGAGACTGTGATTAAAAATCTTCCAACAGGGCTTCCCTGGTGGCGCAGTGGTTGAGAGCCCGCCTGCTGATGCAGGGGACACGGGTTCGTGCCCCGGTCCGGGAAGATCCCACATGCCGCGGAGCGGCTGGGCCCGTGAGCCAAGGCCGCTGAGCCTGCGCGTCCGGAGCCTGTGCTCCGCAACGGGAGAGACCACAACAGTGAGAGGCCCGCATACCGCAAAAAAAAAAAAAAAAAAAAAAAAAAATCTTCCAACAAACAAAACCCCAGGACCAGATGGCTTCACAGAAGAATTCTATCAAACATTTAGAGAAGAGCTAACACCTATCCTTCTCAAACTCTTCCAAAATATGGCAGAGGGAAGAACACTCCCAAACCCATTCTACAAGGTCACCATCACCCTGATACCAAAACCAGACAAAGATACTAAAAAAAAAGAAAACTATGGGCCAATATCTCTGATGAACATAGATGCAAAAATCCTCAACAAAATACTAGCAAACAGAATCCAACAGCATATTGAAAGGATCATACAACATGATCAAGTGAGGTTTATCCCAGGAATGCAAGGATTCTTCAATATACGCCAATCAATCAGTGTGATACACCATATGAACAAATTGAAGGATAAAAACCATATGATAATCTCAGTAGATGCAAAAACAGCTTTTGACAAAATTCAACACCAATTTATAATAAAAACTCTCCAGAAAGTAGGCATAGAGGGAACCTACTTCAACATAATAAAGGCCATATATGACGAACCCACAGCCAACATCGTTCTCAATGGTGAAAAACTGAAACTAATTCCTCTAAGATCAGGAACTAGACAAGGTTGCCCACTCTCACCACTTATTCAACATAGTTTTAGAAGTTTTAGCCACAGCAATCAGAGAAGAAAAAGAAATAAAAGGAATTCAAATTGGAAAAGAAGTAAAACTGTCACTGTTCACCGATAACATGATATTATACATAGAGAACCCTAAAGATGTTACCAGAAAACTACTAGAGCTACTCAATGAATTTGGTAGAGTAGCAGGATACAAAATTAATGCACAGAAATCTCTTGAATTCCTATACACTAATGATGAAGAAGCTGAAAGAGAATTTAAGGAAACACTGCCATTTACCACTGCAACAAAAAGAATAAAATACCTAGGGATAAACCTCCCTAAGGAGACAAAAGACCTGTATGCAGAAAACTATAAGACACTGATGAAAGAAATTAAAGATGACACAAACAGATGGAGAGATATACCACGTTCTTGGATTGGAAGAATCAACATTGTGAAAATGACTATACTACCCAAAGCAATCTACAGATTCAATGCAATTCCTATCAAACTACTAATGGCATGTTTCACAGAACTAGTACAAAAACTTTCACAATTTTTATGGAAACAGAGAAGACCCCGAATAGCCAAAGCAATCTTGAGAAAGAAAAATGGAGCTGGAGGAATCAGGCTCCCGGACTTCAGACTATACTACAAAGCTACTGTAATCAAGACAGTATGGTGGCACAAAAACAGAAATATAGATCAATGGAACAGGATAGAAAGCCCAGAGATAAACCCATGCACATATGGTCACCTTATCTTTGATAAAGGAGGCAAGGATATACAATGGAGAAAAGACAGCCTCTTCAATAAGTGGTGCTGGGAAAACTGGACAGCTACATGTAAAAGAATGAAATTAGAACACTCCCTAACACCATACACAAAAATAAACTCAAAATGGATTAAAGACCTAAATGTAAGGCCAGACACTATAATACTCGAAAACATAGGCAGAACTGTATGACATACATCACAGCAAGATCCTTTTTGACCCACCTCCTAGAGAAGTGGAAATAAAAACAAAAATAAACAACTGGGACCTAATGTAACTTAAAAGCTTTTGCACAGCAAAGGAAACCATAAACAAGACAAAAAGACAACCCTCAGAATGAGAGAAAATATTTTCAAACCAAGCAACTGACAAAGGATTAACCTCCAAAATATACAAGCAGCTCATGCAGCTCAATATCAAAAAAACAAACAATCGAATCCAAAAATGGGCAGATGACCTAAATAGACATTCCTCCAAAGAAGATATACAGATTGCCAACAAACACATGAAAAGATGCTCAACATCACTAATCATTAGAGAAATGCAAATCAAAACTACAATGAGGTATCACCTCACACCAGTCCGAATGGCCATCATCAAAAAATCTACAAACAATAAATGCTGGAGAGGGTGTGGAGAAAAGGGATCCCTCTTGCCCTGTTGGTGGGAATGTAAATTGATACAGCCACTATGGAGAACAGTATGGAGGTTCCTTAAAAAACTAAAAATAGAACTACCATATGACCCAGTAATCCCACTATTGGGCATATACCCTGAGAAAACCATAATTCAAAAAGAGTCATGTACCACAATGTTCATTGCAGCTCTATTTACAATAGCCAGGACATGGAAGCAACCTAAGTGTCCATCGACAGATGAATGAATAAAGAAGATGTGGCACATATATACAATGGACTATTACTCAGCCATAAAAGAAGCGAAATTGAGTTATTTGTAGTGAGGTAGATGGACCTAGAGTCTGTCATACAGAGTGAAGTAAGTCAGAAAGAGAGAAACAAATACCGTATGCTAACACATATATATGGAATCAAAAAGTAAAAATGGTTCTGATGAACTTAGACGCAGGACAGGAATAAAGACGCAGACGTAGGGCTTCCCTGGTGGCGCAGTGGTTGAGAGTCCGCCTGCCGATGCAGGGGACGCGGGCTCGTGTCCCGGTCCGGGAAGATCCCACATGCCACGGAGCGGCTGGGCCCGTGAGCCATGGCCGCTGAGCCTGCGCGTCCGGAGCCTGTGCTCCGCAACGGGAGAGGCCACAACAGTGAGAGGCCCACGTACCGCCAAAAAAAAAAAAAAAAAGACGCAGACGTAGAGAATGGACTTGAGGACATGGAGGGGGGAAGGGTTAGCTAGGACGAAGTAAGATAGTAACATTAACATATATACACTACCAAATGTAAAACAGATAGCTATGGAAGCAGCTGCATAGCACAGGGAGATCAGCTCTGTGCTCTGCGACCACGTAGAGGGATGGGATAAGGAGGGTGGGAGGGAGATGCAAGAGGGAGGGGATATGGGGATATACATATGCATATAGCTGATTCACTTTGTTATACAGCAGAAACTAACACAGCATTATAAAGCAATTATACTCCAATAAAGATGTTAAAAAAAAAAAAGAGTAGATTGGGCCCTGTGGAAAAACAAATCAGTGAACCTTAAGGCAAAGAGTAGAAATTATCCAAAACTGAAACATGGAGAGAAAAAAAGGATTTAAAAAAAATGAACATAGACTTGATGACCTGTTGGATAATAACAAGAGTTTAATATATATGTAATTGAAGTCTCAGAAGAAAAAAAGAGGAAAAAAAATATTTGAGGACAGAATGGCTGAAAATTTTCCAATTAAAATGGCAGTACATACCTCCAGAGTCTAAAACGTTATGAAACAAAATTTCTACTTTATGAGTATGGTGTATTAAAGATACCACAAATGCTTTGTCATTATCTCCATCAAGAAGTGGGACTTATTTCCCCTCCTAATGAATCTAGGCTGACCCTGTGACCAATAGAATGTGGTAGAAGTGATACTATGTCACTTAACATTATCACTACCACTAACAAGCTGTGCTACCTTGAGCAAGTTGCTTAACCTCCCTGGGCCTTGGCTTCCTCATATCCAAAAGGAAGCTGTGGACCTAAATTATCTCTGAGATTCTGTTCATCTTTAGAAAAGCCTAGGTTCTAAGAGGAGTTATTTACTGAACTAATAAATAAATAATAAGTAAAAATAAATCAGAGTACTATGTCAAGTGCTGCCGTATCATTACTTTGCAGCTCAGAATCTAAATATCTTAACCAAAATGAGACTGGGCCTTCCAGATCGGTTGCTAAGGCAAAATGCATTCAGGAATTTGGTTGGAATGATGTTCTCTGTATGGTTTAGCTGGCCGTGGCCTATAAACTAAAGATTATATAGTA
The DNA here is from genome assembly GCF_949752795.1 of Hyperoodon ampullatus. Taxonomy (NCBI): domain Eukaryota; kingdom Metazoa; phylum Chordata; class Mammalia; order Artiodactyla; family Ziphiidae; genus Hyperoodon; species Hyperoodon ampullatus. The sequence continues at coordinate 87,564,142 of NC_136921.1, read as the reverse complement.
TAGGGTCCCATCAGCTAAGTTACTAAGTTATTAGTAAACCAAACACTTCTTAATGCATGGTAGGATGCAGTTCTTACAGATATAGTCAAACTCTCCTTTCACAGTGCTCAGGCTTTAATAGTGAGTAGACTGCTAAATAAATCTAGAGTTGGATAGCAGAGAAAATATTAATATAATTTCTTGACAAATTTTTGTTAGACTAAAACCTTTTGTCATACCCACCAAGTCTAAGACACCTCATTTCCATAGTTTCAACACTACAAATGCCAGGGAAAACAGATGCCTTGAATTTCATTCATCTGGGAAACTGCTTCTGGTACCCCTTCAGAGTGTAAAATGACAAGAGCAGTCCTCACCAACACAAATTTCCAGCATGCCTCACTGCAGAGAATGAAACGCCCCAGGCGGCAACATGATTTGTGCCAAGGACATATGGCAGGGATTATGATTAGTTCAGGATGAAGATTCAATTTGACATTCTTTCTTTTTGCTGTTAGTCATTTTAGTTTTCAAAGTGATCAGAATTAATAGTCCAGGCCAGGTAGCCTGGTATCTAGAATGCTGATTTAATAAAAAGAAAGTCGGCCTTGCATATAATTTCAGGCAAGATTTGAAATATTGCATCCAGCAGTTATGACTACTCAGGCAATAAGATGCCTAGAGAATGAGTTCCCAAAGGACAAGTAGCTGGCCAACACCAATATCAGAAAGGGGTCTTATTATAGTCATGTATGGTCCATTTAGTAATAGGATATTGTGACTCCCCGTCTACACCAAAGACACAAGCTCTAGCTTGAGAGGTCATAACAGACTTCCCAAATGCCAGATGCTGGTCCACCTCCTATAGTCCTCCTGTGAGGAATAGGGAACCAGTCCTCAGGGCCAGCAAGAATCAGATGTTCACACCCATCCCAACCCCAAGTCTCTGAGCAAGCAAAACAGGAAGTACCTTTGTCCTACAGTTTTTCTTCACCCAAGCAGAGATAAAGGGCATTAGAATTCTGAATTTCAGGCTCTAATCTCTTTCATTCTACAAGTCTGCTGCATGTCAACCAAGTGCAAAGTACAATGTCAAGTTATCTGAGAATTACAGGAAGAATAAGACTTTGATTCTACCCTAAAACAACTTCTGATCTCTAAGAGGATCTAAGACCTCTATCTAAGTGATGAAAATGCAAGGATGAATGCAGTCATATGGGTCCACATAGAGGTACACAGAGGTCTATATAGAGACTCCTAGGGGTTCAGAGCTAGATGAGAAAGAGTGAGTAGATAAGGCTTCACAGAGAACTTTTTTCTTCCAGTTGTCAGCTTCCCACAGCATTTTAGCTGAAATTTGAGCTGGGTCATGGAGAATGGGCAGAAATTGTATAAGCACAAACAGAGGGTAGAAGGTTTCCAAGCACCAGGATGCTAAAGCATGAGCAAAGCCATGGAGGTAAGAAATTATAGGCCAAGAGTAGCCAGTAGATCCAATGGTTTGAAGTTCCAATGGCTTCTCAAAGAGTAAAACTAAGAAATAAGATTGGACCCCTATGAAGGGCAGGGCTGGAATGCCAGCCAGTGAGAGCACAGACTTTATCCTGCTAACCACGGGGGAAGAGCAGAGATTTTAAGGAGACGGAAAAAATCAGAGCCATCATTTTGGAAAATTAGCCTGCTAGCAGGGAGTGAACTGGAGGAGAAAGGAATAAAAGGTAGGGAGACTAATTAAATAGAGCTTTAGGGCTCCCCTTGTCATGTTCATTCAGGTGTGACAACAGCCATAACTCTCTTCCCCTTCTCCCTGCAATGCCCACTTAGAAGTAAGGTGACACTAAGTCCAGTTTTTCCTGGGACTTGTAAGTCATGGCTTATACCTACAGTTCCCGTGAAACTGTTAATAGTGTCCTTATTCACTCTCAAAATTATCCTGGTTTGGACAATACATTATACACGTCCCTTACTTGGATAGCCTTCCTCATTTTACCTTTCTGCAGGTGCCCTCCTAGACATCAGGGATGAAAAGCCGATTCCTATAGTCACTGAACAGTGATTATGTGATCAGTTTGTCTCCCTCCCGATGTCACTAGGTAATCCCCATTCTTCTGGCTTTAGAGCTTCTGCAGCCTTGTTCCCCAGCTCCAGGACAGCAGGACCAGAACAGGACACAGCTCTGATCGAAAAGGTGTTGGTGTTGGAGTGTGGGCGTTGGGATGGCAGGGGAGGCACAGGAAGAGGACACAGGGACCCTCAAGGCCGGAGCAGGGAGAGATGGAGAACAAAGGCCCTCCAGCTGTTGATGAGTAAGGTTCCGGACTGTCTTTTCTCATCTGCAAGCGTCAGCGGGCGTGCGAAGATGATGAAAGGGTACATTGAATAAGGAAAACTAAAAATGTGGCTTGACTGCATGAAAGTAATCCTAATTATAGTCATTTATTTGAACATCGTATGAACCATTTGTCCCTAATTACAATGCTGTCCAAGAACACATATGTAAATCATGAAAGGTGCCAGATCATTTTTATTGCAGCTTTATTTAATTAATATAGTAAGTTCTCTATATGTGTTTATAATTACGGTTTGTTATCATGTGGCATGATCACTTGCTTACAATATTGGGTCCTTCTAATACTAATACACCACCTTATACAGAAAAAGATCTGGATTTTTCAGATACCTGTGAACTTTTATGGGAAAGAAAGTGCCAAGCCAACAGGAATGATCTTTAAAACCAATGTAGCTTTTCCCACAGCCATTTCAGAGTGCTCTCCCGGGTCCACTGTGCGCCTGAACCATCACAGCTCAGATGACAGAAACAGAAAAGGAAGGCTCCAAACCATACATCTGTCCTGTTTGTTGTAAGGGTTTCTGCAAACCAAACCTTCTATCCAAATATAAGGTGATCTATCCACAGGACAAGCCATACAAGTGCCAAGAATATGGTATGGCCTTTGTCCAGCTGGTCTGGTTCAAAAGACACCGACAAACACACTGTGGAGGGCACCCCTTCTACTGTGTTGAATATGGAGGGACCTTCACCCGGCCGGAATCCCTGCAAGGCCATCAGGGCAGCCACACTGGAGAGAAACCACACTCCTGTGCTTCCTGTGATCGTTCTCTCACTGAGTCAGGTGCTCTGAGGAGGCATGATGGACTCATAGAGCAGAGAAACCCTAGTGGCTGGGACTGTTAAGTTTATTATCACCTTTTGGTTTTGTCTCCATTAAGATCTAATATTGCAGGCTTTCTGATATAGCCATTAACTTGTCCAGGTTTTTTTTCCCCCAGATCCTACCTCCTCATGGATGGCTTAAAATAAATCTAAGAATGTGTTTTTTCCCCCTTAGAAATGTTATGGTCATTTCTAGCAGGAGTAAAGGAAGTATTTACAGGTGCAGATAACACTGTTATTAATGACAGAATTAAATGAATTTTTCGGTTGGCAGACTCCTTATCAGGAAGCCTCTGGCTCTTTTCATAATTTGGTGTCCTGCTTGGTCCTTTAAGGACTAGTCTTTTTTTTTTTTTTTTTTTTTTTGCGTTACGCGGGCCTCTCACTGTTGTGGCCTCTCCCCCTTGCGGAGCACAGGCTCCGGACGCACAGGCCCAGCGGCCATGGCTCTCAGGCCCAGCGGCCATGGCTCTCGGGCCCAGCCGCTCCACGGCATGTGGGATCCTCCCAGACCGGGGCACGAACCCGTGTCCCCTGCATTGGCAGGCGGACTCTCAACCACTGCGCCACCAGGGAAGCCCTAAGGACTAGTCTTGATTGGAGTGTTCCAGAGTTGTAACCCTTGTGCAGGTTCGCATGCAGTTCAGGATGCAAATGTAGCCTCTTTACTAGAGTACGTTAGTAATTTGACTTATCCTTGTCATTAATTGTTGCATTTTTTCAAAAGAAATATTTGTTTTTCTTAAAAGTTGTGACAATACTTTACTTAGATGAATTGTACCTTTTTTAAACTACATATACTATTTTATATATTACAAGAATAATTGTTACCTTTATGAGAGAACATGGCTAATTATTGAAACTGTGTATAAGCCCCTGTGCCCTCATCTTTTGAAGTAAAAGGCTGACCCAACAAGAGAAGCCACCGCAGTGAGAAGCCCAAGCACTACAATGAAGAGTAGCCCCTGCTAGCCACAACTAGAGAAAGCCTGCACTCAGCAATGAAGACCCAACATGGCCAAAGATAAAATGAATAAAATAAATACTTTTTTTTAAAAAACAGTTAATGACTAGGAAATATGAAGATGTAGAAACAAAGAACAGCTGTTGGGCCGGGAAATTGGTAACAATTTAGACTGTAAATCCGCCACATAGCAGCATCACCAAACTCCCATTTCCCTGAAAGGTATGGACAAAGGCCTGACACACATTCCTAAGCTGTTTTTACAGGAAGCAGAGCCCCACCAGAGGAAAACTGCTGACCACAAGAACATAGACCCTGGACTGGTTGAAACTAGAAGATTGGTGATGCTTGAAACTTCACCTTGATGCCAACCAATCTGAGAAATGTGCACGAGCTGATCACGCACCCTGTAGCTCCCTCCCTCACACTGCCTTTAAAACCCCTTCCCTGAAAGCCATCAGGGAGTTCAGGTCTTTTGAGCATGAGCTGCCTGTTCTCCTTGCTTGTTGCCCTGAAATAAATGCTGTACTTTCCATCACCACAACCAGTGTCAGTAGATTGGCTTTACAGCACGGGCAAGTGGACCCAAGTTTGGTTCGGTAACATTATCGTATCAGTAATAAATTCATTTCAGCACTTGAAAAAAACCAATGTAAATGTGCAAAAAGTGGCACTGCATTTCTGGGTGGGCCAAGATTACTAAATGAAAGGGACAACAATCCAGCCATTCCGATGGAAGTCAACCTAATGAGTTTAATCCAAGAAAGAGATCAAAGAGTGGTTACTGACATTTCCTGGAAGACGTGGGCGCTGAGCAGACTTAGAAAGAAGGTCCTTGCAATTCACTACAAGTAATCCTGGGTTTAGAACACAACCAGTACAAGTGAATAAAGAACACAAAATGTTAAGGAAACAAAGTTGACTCTTCCCCCAGACCCTGGGCAACTTTAGCATAGGACCACATATGACTAGTGCAGTGCCTGACACATAGTAGGTGCTTGGTTATTCACTTATTCATTCAACAAACATATTAAGTATTTAATGAATTATTGATTCATTAAAGTCATTTTGTAATGAATTTTAAAATAAGCTTTTATTCTATTTTAAATGCTTATTTTTATTCTCTGAACTCAAAAAATCTCTTTGCATTAGTGACTGAGTTTCAACAATTATTACTTTCTACTGGATGAACAGCTTTTTACTTTTCCTTAAGAAAGAGACATTTTTCTTCATGAATTAAATGTGTAAAATTACTTTACCCCCACCGAAGGCTGCTCTGTTGTTTACAATATAACAACTGTATCTACCTTACATCATTGTTAGGCCTTTCCATTTACTTACCTGTAGGTACATGTAAATGAATATTTTTTTAAATGTTTTTAAAATAACATTTATGAGGGTTTATCCTCTCTTAATTACTGAAATGCATTTGGAGAAAATATTAGGGGAAAAAATCACCCACAGTTATAACCTCCCCAAACAACCTCAATCCACTGTATATCTTTCCAATCTTTATCTAGCACGCTTTATCTAGCACGCTAGATAAATCTTTATCTAGCACGCTAGCTAGCTAAAATATAAAACTGTTTTGTTTTTTAAAAATTGGACCAAACTACATGTATTATTTCGTAACAATTGAATGTTCTACAGCCTAGAACAGTGCCTCCCAACCTTTTTTAAATTCATGGCCCTCACAGAAAATTACTGGGATAAACTGATACATGGCTCCAAGCCATCTGCTGAAGTTCAGGCCACCCCAAAGGCTGAGGGAATCAGTCTCTGAGACATATAAAAGACTGTAACTTCTCAGGAAGTTCTGACCTAGAGAACTGGTTCTGTAAGTATGACTGCTAGGAACCAATAGGAGGGGAGGGATGTTATTTCCTAAATGCACGGGGACAATAGATGTCAACTTTCTTCAACTTAACATTCACCCAGTGCCCACTGCATGCCACCATGTCATTATGCTGTGGATACACATGAACAGAACATATTCCCTCTCCTCAAACTGTGAACATTCAAATAAGAAAGACCCTTTGGTAAACAACTATAATGTAACCTTGCATATGCACTGTGTTTTGGGAAATAGCAGTAAAATTAGCAACTGGCATTTATTTGTTCTTATTAGGGTCCAATCAATGTACTTGCTTTATATATATTAACTCATGTAATCATCCCATTAGCCTCATAAGGTAGGTATTATTATCTTGCAGGTGGGGAAAACTGAGCTTGAAGTACTCAGTAACTTTCCCCAAATCTCAGCTGGTGGGGGTAGCCCAGAACTGGAACCCGGTCTATTGACTGCACTCTTCACCACCATGTTTTCCATCAGGGCCATCCAGAGACGTGTGACTGCCCCAGGCTGGCTGATAATTGGGAGACACTACACACTTTCTCTGACTATTGGTTCACTGTTTACTTAGCAGAGAGGCTGAACACAGCTTCAAGGAAGGCAGAGGAGGAGGACAAGCCAGTGGCAGCCCTAAAGCAGCTCAGCCATGGCCTCTGTTCCCTCAAGCAGCTCAGTCATGGCCCAGATTTGTTGAGATATCCTGCTCAACAAACAAAAGTGGCTGTGCATACACACACCACCAAGAACAGTACCAACAAAAACTAAACTTACATTCAATTGGTGCCACCCTCTTTAGAAGGAAGTTAAACTATCTGTGGTCAGTCATGAGCAGCTTATTAATCCACTCTCCGAGCACCTTGTTGAAGTGGATCTCCCACCCCTAAACAGCATCCTTTGTGTGAAGAGTGTGGTAAGCCTAGAGTTACCAGATTCTGCAAATCCAAATACAGGACACCCACTTAGAGTTGAATTTCAAATAAACAATGAATACGTTTTTAGTATACATACTGATATGTCCTATTGCAATAATCAAGACATACTTAATACTTTAAAATATGCTGTCCTTTATCTGAAATTCAGATTTAACTGGGTGTCTTGTATTTGATCAGGAAAACCTTGTGACTTGTGGTTGCCAAGGGGAGGGCAGGATTGGGAGTTTGGAATTAGCAGATGCAAACTATTATATATGGGATGGATAATCAATGAGGTCCTGCTTTATAGGACACGGAACTATATTCAATATCCTGTGATAAACCATAATGGAAAAGAATATGAAAAAGAATATAGATATATGTATGTCTGTATAACTGAATCACTTTGCTGAATAGCAGAAATTAACACAACATTGTAAATCAACTATACTTCAATAAAAAATTTTTTTAAAGATTTGTTCTACATTTACATACAGGAAATGGAAATGGTGATCCCAAGCCCGTGTCCCTTACTGCTATGTCTGTGCTTCTCCGGGCAGCGTTCATCGTCCCGGGTGGCATTCAGTGTTGTGTGAGGATGCACAGAGAGCTGCAGGATAAAGAGGATGCTTCTACCCTAAGCATCAATTTTACCGAAAGATTTCTGAGAAGAAAAGTTTTGCGTTTTTGAATTTTTAAAAGGACTTATCACATGAATATGTAGTAGATTTCTGGCTTTCCATATTGGCCAATGTCACATTTTCTCATGAAAACCAGGAGGCCATAAATATTTTTATGTGCAGCAAAAATACTGCACATTTGGTACTTTAGAGTTAGACGGGAATCCCCAGCAGTAGCACTGCAGTGCAGGAACAGTGAGCAACGTCTTTAGCGAGAACTGATTATGCTAACGTCACCAGCTCGTACAGCTGGCACTCTTCCGCCTGAATGTTCATGCCAGCAAGTGTGATTTCCTGATGAATCCATAGAAGCTTTTTTCCCCCCTTTTGGCTGCAAAAAAACCTACTGGCTCCCACAAATTAGTGCAACTTCCTACCGGAACTGCTCAAAAATGTGGTAAGTCAAATATTTTGTTTATAAACACAAAACTAAAAGTAGCTCCATTTTCTGTTTAGAGAGTATCCCAATAACATAACTCCAATCAAAACTAAGAGTTTTTTAAATGATAGATGTATTTTTTCTTTACATTTTAAAATGGATTCAATGTGTTTTTTGGTAGGAATGACTGCCTGCTGGTGCATGCATTCTTTCAATGACCCTGAGCTCCCTGACTTTAATAGCTCCCAAGATTTCACGGGGTAGAGAATTGGACCTGTCTGTGCACACACAGTGCGTACATTCTGTCCTAGCCCATAAAAAAAACACATGCATCAAAACTTCATGAACCACGGAAGACCGTGGCACCTCATGTCACCCTGTAAGCTTTCCATGATGCACTCAGCAGTGAAGATACTGGCAGATTCAGACCACAGTCATTTTGTGCTACACACAAAAGTAGATCCAAAAAACATAGGATGTATTTATATGTTTATTTCAGAGAGAGGTTTTATCTTTGTGGAGATACAAATGAGCCCAAACCTTTTTATATCTTGGGTGGGAAAATTGTGAGCTATAACTACACAAAACTACGACTTTTATAACAACATCCAAAAGCCAATTATGCACACTTTGAAGGAAAGTTGCCAGAATTTTTGCAGCTCAAGACAGCAGACTTGGCTAAAAGCAGGACAATCAAAAACTAAACCAAACAAGAAAATGCAGAAATTTGCTTGTAGCTTTCCTTGTGGATGGTTTCAGAATTATCTTGGAAGGTGAAACTCACAAGATAGAAGAAAATGTGGTGAAAAACAACAACAACAACAAAAAAAAACCACTGCCCAACAGCTATGTTCAAATCTCTTTTTGGCCAAAAAAGAGGCAGACAAGCTGAAAAGATGTTCCTATCAAACAATTCCATAAAAAAACAGATAGTACTGTGCTCAAAAAGCATGGCTGAACTGGCTGAAAGACAGAGGTTAATGCGATTCAGCAGCTCTATGAAAGTAGGAACGTGATTTCCCCCAAATCCTTATAATGGTATAGACTAAACATATATTCACATGGACGCTGACTGAGGGTTAAAAACAAACACATGAACAAACAAATAAAACTTGGTTATGAATTTTCAACAGCAAGAGACAACGGAACTATCAGGAAGCCTGAAGTCAGCAGAGCTGGGCTACAGATTCAGCCTTGGGAGTCATCAGCAGACACATGTCAGTCAAATCCACGAGGGAAACAAGATTGTTCAGAGAGAGAAAACTGCCTAATAAGAAAAACAAGCTGTAAATGGAACCCCATGGAACACTTCTTTTATTTTTTTGCTTTCTCAGAAAACAAAGACAAGTGATCATGTTGCCAACTTCCTTTTTAAAAAATTTTCAACACCTTAGAAATAAGTGTCCATAGACATGAAAGGTGCAAGAATTTTAAAAATTTTACCTCTAAGTCAGCTATCAATGAATTTCAAACACAAACTGGGAAAAGGAGAAAGAGAAAACAATAATCAGTAACAAGAAGTTTGAAACACTAAAGAAGAAAATGACAAAAAAAAAAAAAGGAACACACACATGTAGGCACTATAACAAAGACAGGGAATGAGTTAGTATTGGCTAGGGAAGAGTTAGAAGAAACAAAGTGATGGAAGCTAAGGGTGGAGGAGTCGGCAGGAGGGGATGGTCAAGAAGTCTTATGCTACAGAAGTAATAAAATATAAGGACCTAAAAATGTTACCTGGTTTTAGCAATAACTAGCTCACAGGGAACCTTTGCAGAACAGCTTCTCTGGAAAAATGGGAATAGTATGGGTTCTTTGGTGTACATATTTTATTTTTACACTTCTCTATGGTAAGTTGTCTGCTATATTTTTTACATGAATGTTCATAGTAGTTTCACTTGTATCAGCCCCCAAACTCGAAATAATCCAAATGTCCATCAACAGATGTTTGGAGAACCAATTCTGTATATCCATGCAATGGAGTACTACTCAGAAATGAAAAGATATGAGTTGTTGATACATACAGCAACATTGGTAAATCTCAAAACAATTATGCTGAGTGAAAAGAGCCACCCACAAAAGACTACTTATTGAATGATTCCACTTATATAAATCTCTAGAAAATGCAAACTAATCTCTAGTGACAAAAGAAGATCAGTTGTTGCTTGGGGATGAGAGGGTGTGGGGAGTGGCTGAAGGCAGAGAATATTAGGGGCATGGGAGAATTTAGGGTGGTGAGTTTGTTCACTATCTTGATTGTGGTGATGGTTTCATAAATGTGTACATAAGCCACAACATACCAAATTGTATATAATTTTGATATGTGTACTTTATTGTATGACCTTCTATCTCAATAAAGCTGTTTTTGATAAACATATAAATAAAAGTAAAAATGCAGTTCCTCAACTGAACTAAAAATATTCTAGCATATAACAAATTTGCAAAATATCTTGTTTAATTAGAAATGATAAGCCCACTGCAAAGGGACAAGAACTCTAATTCACATGGGGCACTGAAAAACAAAATAGCTTTCAGATCACAGTCCAGGAAAATACCCACTTCCTGCAAGTCTGGCTACACCCAGGGTTCAGAACCGACAGCTACTTCATGTCCTCCCCTTCAGCTCACAACCCAGAACCCAAGGTCTGAAGATACAGGGAAAGTTCCTTAACAATATGTAGATTCCCTGCAGACACCCACAACCCATTCAGCTGTCTCTCCCACCTCTACCTCCTAACAGTGGCAGCCAGAAGAGAAGGAAACTTGGTCCACAAGCAGTAGAGATGAATATCTCCAGGTTCTCTGGTCAACTCTGCTGGACATACCCACATCTGATGCTCCTCATATCATTAGAAGATATGAGGAAGTCATTGGCCATGGCTGGACCCAGAGTCATATATGCATAGAACTTCAGCACTGCATACTCAACATGGGCTAAACATTTTCATATCACTACCAGCCTCCCCGGGGCCATGTTGATCTGTTGATCTGGATCCTCTGTATCTGAGAGATGGCAAGGCACTGGGCACAGAAATATCACCTTGGTTCTCTCTCTCCTTATACAACTGAAACAGAAGTTAGGTTTATAGAATATTAAACAGAGGTCTTCAAAATAGTTCAGGCAAATGGAACAGGTCACTTCTTTCCTGAGTTTTTCTATCACTGTCTATACCAGGTTGAAAAGTGTTTCTCAAAAATTCACATCCACCAGAACTCAGACTGTGACTTTTTTTGGAAATAGTATCTTTGGAGATGGCATTAGTTAAGATGAGGTCATACTGAACTAGGGTGGGCCCTAAATCCAATGTTATTGGTGTCCTTATAAGAAGAGGAAAGGATGCACAGAGACAGACACAGAGGAAAGAAGACCATGCTCTGATGGAGGCAGAGGACTGCTGGCAACCATTAGAAAGAAGAAAGGAAGGAACATCCCCCAGAGCCTTTAGAGGGAGCCTGGCCATGCTGACACCTGATTTTGGACTACTAACCTCCAGAATTGTAAGATGATAAATGTCTACTGTTTTAAGCCACCGAGTTTGTTTTAATTTGCTACAGCAGCTGGAGGAAATGAATACACGGTCACATAGAAATTCCCCATTAGGGCAAATTCACTGGCCATCATCCAGTGCCAGCTCCAACTCTTTGCCTGGTGCCAATTTGCTTCTTCCACCAAACTAAAAACACTCTAGACAGATAATAAGCCTTTTGTCGGCCTCCAGGACCAAGGAAGAGGCACCTTAGACAGATCCCGTGTCCACGCATCACAGAGCATGACTCTCCAAAAGAGTCCCCACAAAAAGGGCAGGTCAATACTTTCCTACGTTCAGCCAGGGATGCTCTTAAATTAAGGTCCTTTCCACAGGCATCCAAAGTGAAGACTTCCAGCTGTATCTCACAGGATCTGTACTCACTCTTGCCCTTTTATTGGACAGATAAGATCACATCTACAACTTGACTGAATTTCCACTGAAAAACCAAACAAAATAAAAGCAGGGAATTCACCAACCTATGTAGGAATGTAGGATTTTTGGAATGTACTTCTGCAGGTTCCATGTTTATTCAACCACCAAATAAAATTTTACTTGGCACAAGTAAAATTTTGTGGAGTAAGTATGTAAGGAGAGAAAGTGTGCTTAAGGGTGAATAAGAAAGAATTGAACCATGTAATGGTAGTTACTATTGCTTTTTACAAGTTGAGTGGTATTTCCATTCATTTGTGTACAGAATTTCTTTCTTAGCATGATCAAAAAACACCAAAAAAAAAAAAAAGGACATGAATGTATACACCTAAAATTTTGTAACATATACCAACAAAAAAAAAAAGGTTTAAAAAAAGGACAAACTAGATAATATTTTCATTACATAAAACTGGGATAGTCAACATTAATTATTTATTACAAATTCCTTCAAAAGATCTGCCTGTATTATCTAGCCATAGAAATGTATGGGTCATTTTTTCCTAATCTATATGTCACTGAGTCAAAATAATCAATTCACAATTTATGTATTCCTGGATAAATGGGGGCTTCTCAAGAGCAGGGAATGCATCACCTGGATGAGATGATACTCAAATGTATTGAATACATATGACCCTCTGCTGTTCTCTCATCTAGTCCTGCTTCTGTTTACTACTTTCATGCCACCTACTCTGGGGAAATCTGATCTGATTTCCCAGACTCAGGACCCCTGTTTATGTTCTCAGAGCCTGACGTAGCCCTTCATACCACGTATGAAAATATGCTAAACACTTCTCTGACTACTCGTTCCGTGTCTGGGCCCCAAGCATGTTCTCTGTTCCCTTTGCAAGAATGAACCCCAGGCGTTAGGGTCACACATAGTGTATTACTCGACATAAGGTTAATGGATTCGTATGCATAGCACAAAGGTTTTATAAAGAACCCTTTCAAAAATTATTTTCTTTCTCTCCTCTGGGAGATCTTGGTTTCAAAACAATAAGTTAAAGCCTTTCCTTCTTTACTAACTAGAAGGAAACACTGACATTCAGCACACTGGCCTCCATGGTCTCACAGGCACCCTGTTATCTCGCTGTGTATCCCTCAGTCACTCAGAGCAGAGGTCTCCCAGGTGCAGAGCCACGGTTTTGTCACTGGTCCACTTGTCCTTCCTCTATCTGCACATCAACTAAGACAGTGGATCAATGCACAGGCAAAGATGTCCACTGCCCAATTCACATCAAGAGATTCCCATCTGTGATCTTGTGTTAGATGGTGATATGGTCCAAATACAAGGTAGGGATGTTGGAAGCCTGAAGCCAGGGGGAGACGGAGTTGTCGCTCACCAGCTGGGAGTGTCCATTATTGGCCACCTCTTCTTCTGTCCACTGTTTCTAATGGGGGACAAGTGGAGCCCCCGTCCCAGAGAGAAGGCCCTTTCTACAGACAAATTCAGCCTCCAGAATTCCAAAAATCCCAGTTCGTTAATAATTAATAATTATCAGCTGAAGTGACAGAGTGAGAATGAGGGCTGAGTGGAAGGGAGGTCCCTTGACCAAAGAACATTTTTTAACCACTTTCGGGACTCCGTAAAGAGTGTAGTCGTCAGTGATTAAGGTACCACCCATCCCACAGTCTGGAAGAAGAAACAGGGGAAGCCAAGGTGAGGGTAGTCTATACCTCAGTAGGTGAGTCTGCATGTGGGGCGGCTGAAAAAGGAGGAGTCCTACTCTTCCCTTATATTCCTGCCGGATATAAGACAGGAAACAGAAGAGACCGTACACACTCATCATTTAACCTCACTCATATACCCTAAGTGGGTAGTGCAAGAGTATCTTTGGATGGCTTCTTTAAAAGATGAGATTCCGGTACATAGGAAAAAGCAGCATGTTTTGTATAGACAGTGGAAACAGCAGGGCACTTGCGTTGAGAGTTATCATTCTAGTATCCGCTGATCTCCTCGTGCATTTCTGTTTTCAGGTTATGCAGCTTTAACTCAATCACTTTTCTCCTGGGCCGAATATTTTTACTCTTTCTATTGTTCCTTCTTCCCTCCTGAGATTCCAAGATTCCTTTTTTTCTCATCTTCCTTTAGCCACTTTTTTAGAGTAGGTCTGCTGTTGACAATCCTCCTAGTTTTCCTTTATCTGAGAATGTCTTGATTTCCCCTTCAGTCCTGAAGGTTATTTTCACTGAGTATAGAATCTGGGTTGACAGTTCTTTTCTTTCAGCACTTGAAAAATGTTGTTCCACTTCATTCTGGGCTCCACGAGAAATCCATTGTCATTCTAACTGTTTTCCCCCTATAGGTAAGGTATCGTTTCCCTCTTGCTGCTTCTAAGGTTTTTTCTTTGTTTTTTGTTTTTGTCTTTGTCTTTAGTTTTCAGAAGTTTGATTAACTTGGCATGGATTTCTTTGGGTTTACCCTGGTTGGGGTTCACTCAGCTTCTTGAATTGGTAGGTTTATTTCTTTTGCCAAATCTGGTAAATATTCAGCCATTATTTCTTCTAGCAATGTTTCAGCACCATTCTCTTTCTACTCTCCTTCCAATCGTCTAAGGGACACGAATGTTAGATCTTCTGTTATACTGCCACAGACCCCTGAGTCTCTGGGGTTTTTTCAGTCTATTTTCTCTCTGTTGTTCAAATTGGGTAATTTATATTGTTCTATCTCTGAGTTCACTAATTCTTTCCTCTGTCTTACCCACTCTGTTGATGAGCCATCCACTGAGTTTTTAATTTCAGTTAGTATATTTTTCAGTTCTCAGATTTCCATTTGGGTCTTTATTTCTTATATTTCTCAGCTAAGGCTTTCTATTTCTTTGCTTAGATATTCTGTTTTTACCAGTATGTTCATAATTGCTCATTGAAGCATTTTTATGATAACTACTTTAAAATCTAGGTGGGAAGAGCTGCTTCATTACAGTCAGGCAACAGTGAAAGTGTAGACTCCACGCTTGATCTTTGCTGATAGGAGTGGGACTACGCCCGCAGTTTTCTCTGTGGTGTTTGTTTAAAGTAGAGCAGTTATTATCTAAAAGTTTTCTGTCTTACTAAGCTACCCCTTTTCTTATCCTGGAGACAGCAGGCTTTTCTTGCGGCATAATTTTTGTCTGTGTTGACTGGCATTTCTGGAACACTGTCTCCTCCAGCATCCAGTCTGGGATACATGAGGCAAAAAGAAAACTCAAGGAACACACCACTATGTGATTCTTCAGATAGAGAGATCCCAAGCCAGTCTGCCTTCTCTCCACCATGTAGACTCTTTTCCTGTTTTTTTTTTTTTATATATATGATGTCCAGGGTTTATAGTTGCACTTAGTGGGAGAAATAAGGAGAATTGAGTCCATTTGTCCAGACGCAGAACTTTATAGTTGTCTTTTCAGCAGCATTTGTAACAGGGTAGTTACAATTTCACAACTGCCATATGTATCTAAAGCAAATGTGCACCAACCAGAAACTCATTTACAGAGGCACACTATCTCCAGAGAGGAGATGTTTCCAGGGACATGGCAACCAATGTGCCATATGTTGTTTATTTGTTAATCACTTCCCAACTCTGCCTTTATTGATAACATCACTTCTGAGTTTCACAGCAGCCCGCATGCCTCAGCTGTGGTAATTTGCTCCCTTGCTGTTCAGTATTTATCATGGTGATGTTGACTCCCTGCCCTTTTCTCCAACTGTTTCTGAAAAATAACACTCTATGTTTTCATAATTGCATTCATATTATCCTACCACTTGTCCTCCACACCGCTATACCATGATTTTTCATCTTTCCTTACCTGGACTTTGCCATTCGCCTACATTTTAGGTGGATGATCTCATTCTAGTTTAAGCCACAGGCTATGCATTTGCCCTGCACCTTGTGTGTGAGATACTTTATTTTTGTTTTCAGTCCTGCTGTCTTCCTCAAAACAACATTCCAAGAACTGGCACAGAGTGTGCAACTCACTCAACTGCTAACCAGGCTGGAAAAATAGACCTATTAGCCATGTCATCTATAAAATATAAAAGTTCAAATGCAAACCCAGATTGTGGTCTTTCTTTTTCCCAATGTTTTTTCGTGATCTACATGAATATTTGGAAACGTCTCCACTTGCCTTTCAAGACACATTCCACGTTCCCTTGTTTTCCTCCTACCTCATTAGTCACTCCTACACAGCTTCTTTTGACGGCCCCTCCCCTTGAACACTTGTTGGAAGATGGCAGGACTTAACTGTTGGTCCTATTCTCTTTAACAGTCACTTCCTTGATGTTCTCCAATCTCACGGCTTTAAGTACCATCTATGTATTAATGATTCCCAAATTTCTAGCTCCAGCTCAGACCTCTCTTCCAAACTCCAGAGTCACATATCCAATTTCCTACTCAACATCTCCAACTGAATGTCTAATAGACTTCTCAAACTCCAAACGTCCAAAATTGCACTCCCCCTTCCCTTCAAACTTGCCCTACCTATAGCCTTCCCCATCACAACAGAAGGCCCCACCATCCTTCCAATTACCCAAACCTTAGATTTACCCCTGACTCCTCTTTCTTGCACATTCCCACATTCAATTCATGAGCAAGTTCTATTGGTTCTACCTCCAAAATGTATCCTGCCTCTTCTCATCATTTCCACTGCTGTCACTCTAATCCAAACCACCATCATCTTTCACCTGGATTACTGCAAGAGCTTCCTAGTAAAAGTCTGCCTTCTTCTATCATTGCCCCATCCCCCAGAGCATCTTCTTAACATTGCTATCACAGTGATCTTGTGAAAATGCAAATAGGGTTATGTCATTCCTCTGCTCTAAACCCTTCAGTGGCTCCCTATTTGATTCAGTGTAAAAGCCAAGCCCTTTATAATAGCTGTCGAGTCCCTACATGATCTACCTTCATTCTCTGACTTCCTCCCCTACTCTTTCCCCTGGCTCACTTCATTTTACCCACAATAGCCTCCTTACTGTTCTTGGAGCAATCCACACATGCACCCACACCAGGACCTTTGCACTGGCTGCTCCCATTGCTGGGATGTTCTTACCCTAAACATATGCTTGGTTAACTCCCTTACCTCTTTGCTAAAACTATACTTTTCCAGTAAACCATATTCTAACCAACCTATGTACTACTACAATCTACACCACCCCCACTAGCAAACTTGATCTCTCACTGGGCTCTATTTGTTTTTTGCTGTTATTGCTTTTTTCCATAACATATTACCTCCAAACATAACATATAATTTATTTCATGTTTACAGTTTTTTTTTTAACCTATTTCTACTGTTAGAATATAAGCTATATGAGAGCGGGGCTCTTCTGTTTTGCTCATTGAAGAATCCTAGGCACCTAGAAAGTGTTTCCTAAGGATTCAATAAATATGTGTTGATTAAAGGAATTACCTCATTACCTTAATTCCTCAACTATTCAGAGGATATTTATCTGGAAGTCTCAGTTTAAAACAAAATCATAGGGCTTCCCTGATGGTGCAGTGGTTGAGAATCTGCCTGCTAATGCAGGGCACATGGGTTCGAGCCCTGGTCTGGGAAGATCCCACATGCCGTGGAGCAACTAGGCTCGTGAGCCACAACTACTGAGCCTGTGCGTCTGGAGCCTGTGCTCCACAACAAGAGAGGCCGCGATAGTGAGAGGCCCGCGCACCGCGATGAAGAGTGGCCCCCGCTTGCCACAACTAGAGAAAGCCCTCAGAAACGAAGACCCAACACAGCCAAAAATAAATAAATAAATAAATAAATAAATAAATAAAACAAAATCATAGAAGTGAGATCATGTAGCACCTAAGTTTAAAAGGCTTTGTATAACCAAAATTGAGACCTAAAAATACTAAAACTCTGATATTCATACACTTTACTCAGAAGAGAAATCCTCGGGAGCAAAATGTACGCACTCATATTATACATACAGCTCCAATAAACTTGGTTAACCTGGATTCTAAGTCCAAAGGATCAGAAGCAGGATACTATGTTTGTGCAAGGGAAGGAGACGGGACAGACACCTAAAGGGCAGCAAGCAAGGAGCGACAGCTTCTGGGCGGTAGGAAAGAGTCAGGCAAGTAAAACAAAAAAAGGCAGAACTTAAAAAAAAAAAACAAAGCAACACTGGGGCATTTGGTATTGAAGCATAATCCAAGTACTTCAAAATCACCATATTATAATACAGGATGCTAAAGTGTTCAATACATTGAGCCTCAATCATTAAGTAAAAGGAAAATGATACTCAGCATACTTTAGAAAAGGAGTTATATTAAATACCACTTATAAATACCATTAAATACCATTTCCACCAGAATTACTAAATTACACCGTTTGGAGGATTAATTGGGATAAACTTGAGATTTATTCCAATTAAACTTGAAATTAACTTCTCTATGATGCTGAATAACTGAAGACTCACTGTAAATAACTATCCTGTTTGGCTTTCAGCCATTTGTTTATTGTTATATATCCAGAAATTAATCTTGTGTTCTAAAACAGAGCAGTCTGATCAACTTTGTTTCAGCAGGTTTTCAGAAATCTGGGTAATTTGAGGTTATTATAATTTAGAAAACATGTAATTGGCCAAAATATTTGGGAAATGGTATGCCCTGAGGAGGTGTGCTGGGATTAGGGCTCAGTTAGAAGACACAAATACACAGGGAGATCAGTTTGGTGCTTTGTGACCACTTAGAGGGGTGGGAGGGAGATGCAAGAGGGAGGGGATATGGGGATATATGTATACATATGGCTGATTCACTTTGTTGTACAGCAGAAACTAACACAACATTGTAAAGCAATTATACTCCAATAAAGATGGTAAAAAAAAAAAAGAAGACACAAATAACATTTCCCACATTTTCTATCATGAGCCTTTTTTCTTCCTTGCACTGTCTATGGACATTACAAGGAACATACTTGAAACACCATTATAGTGGAAAGGCAATGGGGTTTCATCCCAACTTGGTCCCTGGCACTTACCAGCCTTGTGACCCTGGACCGATAATTTAACTTTTTTAAACCTGTTTCCTTTATTTGTAAAATACAGATAATAGCAGCTATCTTACCGTCTTCATGAAAAGTAATTTGAAGATATGTATCAAAGCTCTTAAACCTCTTCACACACATTAACTAATTTTAGTTCTATGGATATCTCTATCCTAAGGAAGTAATTTAAAACAAAGGAAAAACTGAATATATGGGCTTCCCTGGTGGTGCAGTGGTTGAGAGTCCTCCTGCCGATGCAGGGGACGCGGGTTCATGCCCCGGTCCGGAAGGATTCCACATGCTGCGGAGCGGCTGGGCCCGTGAGTCATGGCCGCTGAGACTGCGCGTCCGGAGCCTGTGCTCCGCAACGGGAGAGGCCACAACAGTGAGAGGCCCGCGTATCACAAAAAAAAAAACTGAATATAAAAGGTGATGGCATCACTGATAACAGCAACAATCATTTTTATGTGTCTTAATAGTCCAACAATAAGAAAAAACGTATGCCATATGATCCATGATTTCAGCCAATAAAAATTATATTTACAAAGAATTTTTAATAATCTAGGAAAATGATCATCCTATAAGGTTAATTTTAAGAGGCATGAAATCTTAAAGTATGAGCTCAAACAGGTTAAAAAAATACTCATACCAAAACTACTGTAGGAAAAACACACTAAAATTTTAAGACCATTTATTCCTGGTGATAGGGTTTGCAGAAATAAATTAATAATTATAAGCCAGAAATGCTTTGATTTGCCCCCAATTAAAATGTACTTCAAATCACAGTTCATTACCTTTCATAAGCTCCCGTCATTCCCTCTGGGAAGGAGAAAGACGTGTCAATACGTGTCAACTTGTAACACTCTCAAAAAGAAGCAGGGTGTGTGTGCCTACTGTCAGCTCTCAGCTGCAAGTCAGCAACTGCTCTCACAAACCAAAGGAGAGAAAAGGACGTGGTGAGAGCAACTGCTCACGTGTCACACCAAGGAGTTGTGCTGCTGTCTCCGATGCCTGCTTTAGCATCTAAACAACAGTGGGACTTTTTCATGTTTTTCTTTTCTCCTATAATTTCCTTTATTACTCACCCTTCACTTTTTAAAATCTCTTTTAATTCATTCAATAGAAGTCCTACAAGATAAAACTCCTGTCGATGAAGTTTCTGCTATATAGTTGTAAGTAGAGGTCAGCGCATAACATCAATTTTATGCCTTGTGCTGCTTGTCCCAATTCAAAAGAAAGAAATTCAGATGCTATTCTATTTGCAGAGGCATTCTTCGGTGGCAGAATTGGGCTGCAAAATTCTTTACAGGCAGGTAAAAATCAATAGTAAGTAAATAAATAAAAGAAAACCAAGGTTAGCCAAACTAAAATGGAAAGAAGAGATGCTCCCTTTAGATAATTTTCCAGCATTTAAAAAATCATTCCATCCTATTGTTTTACTTTATTACTGTTCACTCTCACTTCTCCCTAATACCTATACTCTTCCCCTAAAAGTGATGAATAAGATATACAAATATTTTAATTATTTTGATTTTGCAATTTGACTACTTTATGATTCTCTTTCAGGTAACCCCAAACAATATCAGGCTTAAGTAATGTCCACTTTTGATTTCTGTAGGCTTCTCCGAGGGGCAGTGTCATTGTTTGTTTCTCCTGTGGCTATTTTGGCTACTTCTAATGATAGAGGCCAAAAACATACTAACTACCTAAATACAACAGGTGTTTTTTAAATGAACTTTAATATCCATAATCTGTTGAATGTTGAATTCTAAAATGAGCCTCTAAAGTTGTTAAGATAAATATCCCATGAAGTGCTGAAAAGGTATGAAGCAAAACAATAAAGATAATGGAAAATTCAACTGAGGAAAAGATAAGGTGCATTCACAAGCCGATAATGTACACAAGATGAAAGAGCACAATAAAACTGTCTTCTATTCCCAGTCAACCAGTTGGCCTCTAAGTCTGGCCATGCTTCGGAGATCTGCCCTATAGATGAAGCCACCTTATTATATGGTCCCGTCAGTATTCTCTGTAATTGCACATTTTTGTATCAATAGGGGGCTTCCCATTTATGCTCTGATGACCTGGATAATTAAATAGGGATTCCTGGTCTAAGTATTTAAATTATTTTCCATAAATAAAATGTAAAACTTGGTTACTGATTAGAAAGCTCTAACTCTCACAAGTCAGATCTTCAAGTACCACCAAGGAAGATTTTACAATGAGTCTGCTGCATGCAACTACCTTAACATCAACATAGACACTTAACTACTCTTAAGCTGTCTTCAGTTCTTGACATGAAAAAATTTATAAGTATATTGCCATATCATCTAATTAGTTGATGAGGAAAATATAAGAATTCAATACAAAACATTATCAAAAGGCAGATGGTAGAATAATGATAGAAAAGTTGTTTAAGAGAGTGAACAAATCCTCAACATGGAAAATTGCTAGTTTATAGGTTTTCAGGACCATTTTCTTGCTCTGGTGTATATCTGTCTGAGAGGCTTGTCTTAAGAGAACACTGACCCCACAGAGGTACCAGACAAATTCATCACTGATAAAACTAAACTGGCTAACTATGAAACCAAAAAGTGCATCAGTAGCATGGGGATGTTGATACCACTATCAGTCAGCCATCAGCATCCATGGTCAAAACCATATACACAGTATCTTTCGAAACTCATTTAAATGATAGTACATTTCCTGATCTGTATGGTGCTCATCAATTCTCTAGAGATAGCTTTCTTTTTTCTCAAAAATTAATATAATGAAGACCTAAATGAACAGCATTTTAAATATCTTTAAGTAACAATATTTGAAGGATAAACCAAAATTTCAGAATTTATCCTTTTCACCATTTTCTGAAATTACCTTTGTCTGTTACACCCACAAAAGCAATAACATGCTCTAGGTACTATAAATGAAAAACTCAGCTTTCTTCCTTCTTCCCTACCGTGTTTCTCTCCCCTGAGTCTCCTTTACTACTCACACAGAACGCTTCACTTCTGCCAGTTCTGCTCACCAAACGTGGTAGGGGAGTTCACCAAAACAGCACGCAAGTCTCTGATACCAGCTGGGTGTCCTACAATTTAACTCAGTTCTGACACTATCTACCCAGAGAGAGCATCAGATCTCACAGGTAAAGGGCTCAGTGCCCCAAGGCTGCACCCCTCACCCCTATTCCAGATTCCAGTGGCAAACTCAGGTTATCACTTGTGGGTTTTTTTTTTTTAATTTTTTTTTTTAAAGGGCTTCAAATGCTTGGCTTTTTTTTTTTTTTTTAATTTATTTTTGCTGTGTTGGGTCTTTGTTTCTGCGCGAGGGCTTTCTCCAGTTGTGGCAAGCGGGGGCCACCCTTCATCGCGGTGCGCGGGCCTCTCACTATCGCGGCCTCTCTTGTTGCGGAGCACAGGCTCCAGACGCACAGGCTCAGTAGTTGTGGCTCACGGGCCAGTTGCGCTGCGGCATGCGGGATCCTCCCAGACCAGGGCTCGAACCCGTGTCCCCTGCATTAGCAGGCAGATTCCCAACCACTGCACCACCAGGGAAGCCCATCACTTGTGTTTTTAACCAATCAAGCTATAGATCAGAGGTTCCAACTACCCTCTCCTCAGGTTCGATTAGTTAGCTAGAGGAACTCACAGAACTCAGGGAAACACTTACTTACATTTATCAGTTTACTAAAGAATATGATAAAGGATATAGATGAACTGCTAGATGAAGAGATACATAGGGTGAGGTCTGGAAGGTTCTGAGTACAGAAGCTTCTGTCCCTATGGAGTTGGGGTGTGTCATGCTCCCGGGTGTGGATGTGTTCACCAACTTGGAAGCTCTTTGAACCCCCTACTATTGGGATTTTATGGAGGCTTCCTAACATAGCCATGATCAATTATTAAATCCATTTCCAGCCCCCTCCCCTCCCTGGATGGGGGGTGGGTAGGGCTGAAAATTCTAAGCTTCTAATCATGGCTTGGTCTTTCTGGTGACCAGACCCCATCCAGGAGCCATCTAGAAGCCCACCCAGAGTTGAGTCAGTAGAACAAAAGACGTTCTTAGTACTTTGATCACTTAGAAATTTACAAGGGTTTCAGGAGCCCTGCATCAGGAACAGGGTCAGAGACAAACATTAGGACAATAGATGCTCCTGGTGTTTTTGTCACTTAGGAAATGACAAGAGTTTTAGGAGCTCAGTGCCAGGAACAGGGGACAGAAATCAATATATATATATTTTTTCTATTATCTTACAGGTATTTTCTCAAAATAAGGCCTTGTAACCAAACAAAAGGGCACTTCCTGACCCATGTTCTCTAAAATACCTCA
This sequence comes from Hyperoodon ampullatus, assembly GCF_949752795.1. NCBI lineage: Eukaryota > Metazoa > Chordata > Mammalia > Artiodactyla > Ziphiidae > Hyperoodon > Hyperoodon ampullatus. Next base: position 87,540,970 of record NC_136921.1, on the reverse strand, counting down.
ACCACCTATTTAGTAAAGCATGGATTACACTGATGTAAATTCATACTAGATGGTCTCTCAGTTCATTCAAGGTCTTTGATCATATTTGACTTCTGCCAAAACCTGCCTACCCTCCCTAAAACACCACCACCCCTCAATTTCTTCCCCTGTTCTCTACTTTGTTTTCCTTCATTAGTCTTATCACTATCTGCCACTGTAGTATAGATGTGTCTGTTCCCTGACTCCATATCCTCTTACCTTTGGCCTCATAGCCTTTTTTACCACCTAACTTCTCCTGTTTTGTTCACCACTGTATTCCTTAGCACCTGGAACAGTATCCAGCACACAGTAGGTACTCAACAAATAGTTTTTTGAAGGACTGACTGAATTAATTAATGTCTTCCCAACTAATATGTAAATTCATGAGGTCAGGATCCACGTCAGTTTTTCTTAATAACCTATCCCCAGCAAGAATGTCTGGCACATGGAAAGTGGAGAGTAAAATCTCTGAACGAATGAATGAACAGTAGGAGAGGAGAGGACTCATATCCTTTTCTTACAGCACATTTGGGTTGAGGAAGGAGGAAAGGAGTGTGACACAGGGAGAAACAGAAAGGTAGAGGAGTGACAAAAGTAGTCTCGGCAAGGGACCCGAGAGATAGAACTTTCTTATATCTCAGGTTTGTTTAAAGAGTTTATAAAGAAAACATATAAGGACTTCACTGGTGGCACAGTGGTTAAGAATCCAACTGCCAATGCAGGAGACACGGGTTCGAGCCCTGGTCTGGGAAGATCCCACATGCCGTGGTGCACCACAACCCCCGTGCGCCTAGAGCCCGTGCTCCACAACAAGAGAAGCCACCACAAGGAGAAGCCCAGGCGCAGCAGCGAAGACCCAACGCAGCCATAAATAAATTTATATATATAAAAAAATTCACTGGGCATAAAGAAAACATATAAGATTTAAGAACTCAACTTTTTCTGTAACATGTTCAATAAGTAGCCAATCAATAAGTAGAAGAATAAGGCTGTCAGAGCCTGAACAGCAGGCAAGACATTAATGCCTTCATCTGAGGTTTAAACAGAATTGAAATGTCATATACAATATCAAGAATCAAATTATCAAGTTCCAAGCGATGTCTACTTCCCATCAAAGGTCTTTTCTATTTGTTTTCAACATCTCTAACAATTAAGCCTTTTCTAAGGGCCTTTAAAAAGTACTTCCCCATTTAATTAAAAGAGAGGTTTTTGAATTTTCAACCAATTTATAGGTAATAATCCTATTGAGCAAGTCATGCTAGTTAATATGCCTACATCTTACAATTTGATTCCATAAAAGGGTTTTCAGAAAATTATACTACTCCTTTTAAGAATGCTTCAGTGCAATTAACACATGTTCCTTAGTTTCTATGGCAACAATTACAGGGGCCAGGCTCCTGACCACCATTTGTGTGTAGAGAGGCACCAACATTCCTCCTTGAGAATACACCCTTGCCCCCACAATTTCACAGGGAAGGGCTGGACCACCATTAAGACATATAGTCTTGTTTGGCTATCAAATGAGGATGTAATTTTCCTCCATGTTTGGCTAAGTCCAGAGTCATATAACTCTTCATCTACCCAACAGTACAGAACAGTAGCACTCCAGGTATCTATTGAAAAATATTACTTCGAGTCATTGCTACCCAATTTTATTAATTATCAGCAGCTTAGATGTGAAAAAACAGTATTTATGGAAAATTTTCTGAAAGAGAAGTAATCCATCTGTTTCTAAAACAGCCTAAAATCTATCTCAGGATTAAATTAAACAATGAAAAATCTGTATATCATATTGGCCCCCAGGAGAAATACTCTCTTTCAATGTCCCTTTGGCATTATGCTGTCAAGATATATTGAGAGCCCTATGAAACCCATTGCTGAATTCACTGTTGAGATATTTGTGGAGGATATTGTTCATCATGCTGCACAATATCTTCTCCGAGGTTGAAGAAGTCAACAGGTCCCAGTATCATCCTATTTAATATGCTTACTTAGCATATTAATAGCTTGATTAATTGTTCTTCTCTGGCAGAAATAATTTTTGTTTGTAAATACTGAATAATGAAATAACTGTGCTTCCTTTTTTGAGCTGACCATGAGAAATCATAGCTTTAATGCTAATGTTAGAAAAGAAGAAAAGTTTAAAATTAATTATCTAAGTTTCCTTTTTAAGAAGCCAGAAAAAGAGAGCACGTTAAACCCAAAGCTAGTAGGATAAATGGGGTAAAAAAGCACAAATCATTGAATTTCTCAAATAATAGAGAAAATCAACTAAAAATTGGTTCTTTTAAAAGATTAACAAATTGAGAAGCTCCTAGCAAGCCCAGTCAAGAAAAAAGAGAGCAGACAAAAATTACTAATATAAGATTTGAAGGAGGAAACATCACTATATATCCTAAGGACATTAAAAGGATAATAAGAGAATACTAGCGACAATTCTATGCCAATAAATTTGATAACTTAGATGAATGGACAAATTCCTTGAAACGACTTATTAGAACTGACACAGAAGAAACAAAAAACCTGAGTGGTCTTCTATGTATTAAAGAGATTGAATTTGTCACCCAAAAACTTCCCACAAAGACTACTCCTGGTCAGAAGATATTATAAAACATTATAAGAGGAAATTACACCAATATTACACCACTCTTTTAAAAACAGGGGAAATAGAGAAAAAAGAAATGTTTCCTGGTTCAAGGAAGTCCATTCTCACCCTTTATGTTCAACTTTATCCTGGCAATCCTAGCCAAGGCAGTAAAGAAAGAAAAATACATAATACAAGATATAAAGATCAGAAAGAATAAGTAAAACTGCCAGTATTCGCAGACAATAAGATTGTCTAGACAAAAAATCCTGAGGAATCTACAAAACAACTACTAAAACTGAATAACTTTCCCAAAGTTACACCATTAATAAAATCAGAACTGGAATTTGAAACAAAACGGTCTGGCTCCCAAACTCTTAACGCCTACACTATGCTTTCTACTTAGAGAAGAGCATGCAGCTACACTTGTATTAGCCCACAAATCTCAACACAGCCCCTACAGTATGTATTTGTAGTCTCATCTGATGTTTTGGAAACAGAGGTTCAGAAAGATTAATAACTTCACCAAGATCACATGGGTAAAGGGTTGGAAGTGGCAGAATTTGAATCCAGGTCTGGCAGACGCTACAACAAAGTTGATTTGAAAATATCATGCTTTACAGATTGGATAAGGAAACAATGAAAAGATCCAGATCCAGATGATAAGGCCCTAAAACAAAGCAGTAGAATACAAAGGCCAAGAGAAGAACTGGTGACTGGTTAGGTACAACAAGGGACATAGGAAAGGGAAGACAAAGGTGATGCATAGTTTTGAGAATGAGAGTGGTAGTGTCATTAATAAAACAGGAAAGTAAGGAGGAGGAACTAATGGAAAAGGAAGTTAAGGAAGATGAAGTCAGTTTTAGACAAGCTGAATATCAACTTGTTAGGTTAAGGATAGTTTTGACAGCAAATGATAGAAAACCTAACATAGAGTGGTTTCTAGAAATAGGGTGTGTTTTTCTTGACAACAAAAAAGCTGAAGGTAGGCAACTATTGATCTATTCAGAAGCTGAACAAAGTCAGAACTGGAGTCTGTATTTCTCCTGGTCCTTCCTTCTGGGATTACAGTATGGTGGCCATAGGCCCAGGCTTTAGGTATTAATTCCACGCAGAAGGAAGAGAACAAAGGAGTGTCAAATACATCTGTATCTTTCATCAGTAAGGCAAAAACTATCCTAGAAGCCTCTAGCAGACTTTTGCTGTGTCTTATTGGCCAGAAGTGTATCACATGGGTACCTAGCCTCTAGGGAGGCTGGGAAGATAAGTATTTTGTTTTTCTTACCTCTCTAGCAAAGGTAGATGAAGGAAAACAATGTCTGACCCAAATATTAATGGAATATTTGATGTGGGAATATCCAACGGAGAGACAAAAATGCATCTGGTCTAGATGATAAACCAAGGATACTGAGTGTAAGTAATCTGCTCAGCTAAAGCACAGGAAATGGATTGGTGCTCCAAGGAAGAGTGTGCACAAAGAGAAAAGAGGGTAGTAATAGAGCTTTGTTTTTCTGTTCACACAGGGGAAGCAAGCAATGCACATGGATGCAGCTGAGTAAACATGGTACCCCGGCGCCTCCACTCCAGCCAGTCAGATTGTTTGCTTTCCTATGTTTGGCTGGGTCTTTCCCTGTCATCCTCCCCACCCAATTAGTTCCATCCTCTTTCTCTTCCCTCCGTCACTCAGTATTCCCAAGACGGTCTCTCCTCTCCCATTCCCTCAACTGTGAATTGAAGGTACTAGAGGGAAAATTCACTCTTCATTGCCGCTGTTCAAGTGCATAAAAATGGATCTCAATCTGACTAAAGAAAAACTAGCTACCTTGGGGCTGGGGAGGTGGAACAAGATAAGAAGCAGCTACTCTGGAAGGGCTATGAAATCTTATAAACTCATAGGAAATTCAAACTAAAAGGGATCTTCCAATCCTGCCCTCATTGGAGGAGACTGAAGTCCATTTTGGGGAACCCAAACTAAGACAGTGAGGCAGAATTTGCTTTGCTGAGCACCACTCTACCTCTGATGACTCTTTCGGGCTCCTAGGCTGTGTCCAGGAGACTAGGCTGCAGGATCAAGAGTGTGATGGACCAAGTACCTTTCTCTCAGGCCCATTGCTCTGCGAGCACACCATCCCCCATGTACCTCTCATCTGAGGGAGTCCAGCTCTGGCTGAACCTTTCCTTTCCTAAAATCCTGAAAGGACAGGTAGAACCCACACCACAGAATTTAACCCTGGTTACATATTAGGGTGTGTTGTACTCTAATTGCTCCACACATATGTCGCGTTCCCATGTTTTGGAGCTACAATGAGATGTCCCTCAAGAAGTTGTAGATAAGATAGTGGCAAGTATCTTTACTTTTAAACTTGAAAGTATTAAAGTTTAAAAACAGTATATTGCTAACATCACAAAAAGAGATCACTTGACATTCTGTAACTCATAATGCAAGTAACACTTCTGAGAAGGATTGTTGCCAAAAAATCATACTTAAATCCAATCAAGCTCTAGATCTAAATACCAATTTACAGGAAATACAGGGGACAGGGACTTCCCTGGTGGCACAGTGGTTAAGAATCTGCCTGCCAATGCAGGGGACACGGGTTCGATCCCTGGTCAGGGAAGATCCCACATGTCACAGAGCAACTGAGCCCGTGTGCCACAAGTATTGAGCCTGAGCTCTAGAGCCTGTGAGCCACAACTACTGAGCCCGCGTGCCACAGCTACTGAAGCCTGAGCACCTAGACCCCGTGCTCCGCAACAAGAGAAGCCACCGCAATGAGAAGCCTGCGCACCACAACGAGGAGTAGCCCCCGCTCGCCGCCAATTAGAGGAAAGCCTGTGCAGCAACAAAGACCTAATGCAACCAAAAAAAAAAAAAAAAAAAAACAAACCTGTTTCTTCAACAAATTTATTACAAAGAAGAAAAAGAGAGAGCTAGAGGGAGAATCCAGAGATTAAAAAAAGACCTAGAGATATATCAACTAAATACAACTTATTTGGATCCTAATACAAACAGACTGCAAAAAAAAAAAGAAGAAAATATTATGAGATAAATGGGGAAATCTGAACTCGGATATTTGATTCTATTAGGGAATTAATGTCACATTTTTAAATGTATGACAATGGTATTTTTTATTGAGTCCTAGCTTTTAGAGATATATATGGAAATATTTACAGAGAAAAAAAATACTAAAAGGGACTTGCAACAAAATAATCCTGGGAGTGGTGGGGGACAAGTGGGGGTATGAATAAAACAAGATTGGATGTGAGCTGATGACTCTTGGAGGGGGAGGGGCTGGGACAAGAGAATTATTATACTCTTCTCTCTTCTTTTTGTGTAGTTTGAAATTTTCCATAATAAACTTTTAGAAATAAAAATTAGAATAGAGGGGCTTCCCTGGTGGCGCAGTGGTTGAGAGTCCGCCTGCTGATGCAGGGGACACGGGTTCGTGCCCCGGTCTGGGAAGATCCCACATGCCGCGGAGCGGCTGGGCCCGTGATCCATGGCCTCTGAGCCTGCACGTCCGGAGCCTGTGCTCCGCAACGGGAGAGGCCACAACAGTGAGAGGCCCGCGTACCGCAAAAAAAAAAAAAAAAAAGAAGAAAAAAAATTAGAATAGAGCTATGCCCTATCATTTCTTAACAAGTATTCACATCAGTCAAGGAAACAAAGAAGGAACAGCAGAGGCAAATGCTGGTGCCCACTCAAGCCCTTTCCAAGTCAAAGGGGGCGTGCAAGGACTTGCCCTCATGGTGGCAGACGCTACTCCATCCTTGAGGAGGAGGATGCCTCTGGCCATCTCACCCTGATCCCATAAGCACTTTCTACAATCAGGGAGCTGCACTGAAGCTGGAGATAAAATGATGACTACAATACAACACAGTAATACATCAAGTGACACACAAAAAGGAGTCAATAGGCAATTGCGATGAAGTCTGACTTGTGCTACTACATTGTTGGACAAAGCGTGCTATGAGAGCACATAGAATGGTTCTCTAACTGGAAGAGGTGATGGCCAAACTGTCCTGAAGGATTCCCTGAATTATCTTCTGATTACAATTCAGTTCCCGGGCTCTGTCGCTCCAGGAAGAGAATGAGCTGGCCCGAAGTTATTAAGTGTCCTGATCTCCTGGCAGCTTTGCTTCTCATTGTAAATGCATAACATGGCCTTCTAATAACAATTGGATTTCCATACAGCTTGCCCAGAGAAGGAATACATTAGCCAAAGGATGTCAGTATCCACTTCTCTGATGTTATTTTCAAACTAATGAACTGTCTTTCTGGTTTTTACAGGCTCTGAGAGTTTGGTGCCTATGTATCTGTCCCTGAAAAAATGTATTAATTCTTGATGTGCTGACAAGTCAGCATTCCAAGATTGTAAGGCCAGTCCTGAACCCTGGGTAATGTCATCCCTTGGGACCTGCCTGGGTAGATAGACATCAGCCTTCTCCAGTGATAGCCTTCTGCTCTGCGTGCTTCTTTGATCTTCTATATTCCTCAAGGCTGGGACCATGTCTGATGCTTCTTTAATATCTGAGTCATCCTCTTTCACCATGTCTGCTATGAAGCATTCTGGTTTTTAACAAATTTGTTCCTTGATTTCTTTCACTCTCATTCAACCCAATCAAAAATAGCTAACTCAGTATCTATTTGGGGATCAAGTCAGATGCAAAGACACTATGTAAGAGGCATTTTTAGAAACATTAACAATTTTTAAATTCCTCGGCTGTTTTTAAAGACGACAACTTTTCCACACATCCATATCATGTTAACTTCATTTTCTGCTTGGGTCTGTGATCACCAGTGCTCCCCAAACAACCCAATCAGCCAAGGACCTCCCTTGACACTATACTTCTAACTGAAGAACAAGAAACCAAACATTGTGAACTCCTTCCCAGACAAAGACAACTTTCATCTCCAGTGGTTTCTCTGTCAATGGCTTAGGTAGATTCTTTCACCTGTAAAACGGGATGGCAAACTTTTTCTTCAAAGATCCACATAGTAAATACTTTAAACTCTGTGGGCCACACAGTCTCCTGCCATTGTAGTGTGAAAGCAGCCGTAGACAATACTTAAGCAGATGAGCGTGGCTGTGTTCCAATAAAACTTTGCTTATGGACATTGACATTTTAATTTCATATAAATTTCATGGGTCACAAAAGATTAATCTTCTTGTGGTTTATTTCCAACTATTCAGAAATGTAAAAAACATTCTTAGCTCAGGAGACACACAGGCAGCGGCTTGATCTGGCCCATTGGCCACAGTTTGGCAACTCGTGCCCCAGAGTGATGAATACTGGCAACGATTCACTATATGTATTGTGAATATGAGTAGTCCCTTCATAACACTCCCTTACCAACCATGAGAATTATGACCTATAATGGTTCTTAAATTCACAAGTGGCAAAACTTAAAATCTTATGGAAAAAATATTTTCACTAATGTTAAAAAAAATGGTCAACACATTTTTTTTTTTTTTTTTTTTTTTTTTGCTGTACGCGGGCCTCTCTCACTGCTGTGGCCTCTCCCGTTGCGGAGCGCAGGCTCGGGACGCACAGGCCCAGCGGCCATGGCTCACGGGCCCAGCCGCTCCGCGGCACGTGGGATCCTCCCAGACCGGGGCACGAACCCACGTCCCCTGCATTGGCAGGCGGATTCTCAACCACTGCACCACCAGGGAAGCCCAACACATTTTTTAAAAAGGCATTTTACATCCCAAATACTGGGGTACTATGTAATACATTTCTAGTTACCATCCCTGCTCAGAAAAAAGTTGTAAGATCAATGAGGTAGTACTAAGCTTGTTTTACTTTAACAATATTGTCTGTTGAGACTTTTTTCAATGTATTTTTATCCATCCGAATGTTCAATGTCTTTCTGATTTTATAATTAGTATTTGTACACTCTCACCTTCTGGGTCCCACCATAGTCCAAAAACTTGGATGCTTGGTACATAAAAAGCTTTGGGTTTTCTTTCTTCAACCTAATCCACATATCTGCATATTTTTAACCCATCTCCCCACATGCAAGCTTATATAGCATTGCCTGTCTATGACAACTTCCTAGGCACGCTTAACGAACATTTCTATGGGATTATTTTCCTTGTTTTTTTAAATTTGTTTCAACGTTCATTACATACATCTTTACTCCTGCAGACTTTCTACTTTAACTTCCCTTTTTATTTTCAACCCCTCAGTTGCTCTTTTTCTAGTTGTCCATGCCACTTGCATGATGCAAATATCTAAACTACATTTTCCAGCTGTGGAAAAGGTCCCAGCATCATTTCCCCAAATAGGACATCAAGGATCACTGTACCATTTCCTCTTTGTTTATGTGTGTGCTTGAAAATGTCCATAATCAAGAGTTTTAGAAAAATAGAGCATATGCTCCTATGTTCTTGATTTGGTTACAAGAGGAATTTGTGGTTGAGAAGAAATGAGCATATTTATATGACCCACCTGCGTGTCTTTGTTCACATTGCTCCCAGAATTCTCTGCCTGATAAAGTTCCCCTCGACCTCCACGGGCCAGGCAGGAACCTGTGGGAAGCATCCCTGGCAGAGCTGAAGACTCTCTCCTCTGCATTCCCAAAGCATCTCATACATCTCCATTAAAGCACTTATAGTTGCATTGTGGTTAGTTGTTTATGTAGCTGTCCCACCCCTACCCGCCCACCCCCTCAGTCAATAAGCAACGCTCATCTTTCTTTTCCTGCTTCCCCAGTGCCCAACACAGTGCCTGGAACAGAGCATCAAGACTGCATTTCTCAGAAATATCGAGGGCAGCGTCCCAAAAGGAATGACTCCAGGGGCCTTCCCCAGCCAACTTCCACCAGCACCCTTAATCTTCCTCCTCCCCTAAAAAGTTGACAATCTAAGTAAAAATGCAACTTCAAAACAAGTACCTCAAGGCCCTCTTACAATGAGACTGCCACTCCTAAACTCTCCTTCAAAGGAATTCTAGCACCGACACTGTGGAAAATGCAAGGTTCTCTTAAAACCACAAAATAATATGCTCACATGGCACCTCACAGTTTTCAAATTACTTTCATGATAATTTTTTTTCATTTGGCCCACTAATCCTTGGTAAGACAGTGTTATCCTCATTTTTCAGACACTCAAGGAAATAAAAGTCACATGTCCAAGATCAGAACTTGTGACTGGTGACAGCTCTGGGCCTAAAATCCTTAATTTATTGATCCGTCTACTCTCCTGAACTCAAGGAATGCTAGGTTCAGTGTCTATGGAGGATTCCACCCCCAACTCCACCCCCGGAGGTTTCTCCCCATTATGAATTATAGTATTAGATTAGATTGTGGCACTATGTTCTAAAACTCCATTCCAAACAAAAACGTTTGGGCAAATACACATTATGAAAAGAAATGTGTTAGTTACCTTGTGTTAGCTTGTGTTAATACTGCTCTATGATTTTTGCTGTAAGTACTTATTGACTAAAGGGTTGCCTGTGAATTACTAACTGTTCAAAAAATGGCATGCCATGAATTTCTGCAAATAGAAATATGCAGTCTATTATCTGAAATAATGAGGATAGCCTTACTATTTATAAGTACAAGAACTTGATTTTCTCTTCCTTGATAATTCATCTTTCCTAAACTTCTTTTTTTTTTTTTTTTATGCGGTACGTGGGCCTCTCACTGTTGTGACCTCTCCCGTTGCGGAGCACAGGCTCCGGACGCACAGGCTCAGCAGCCATGGCTCACGGATCCAGCCGCTCCGTGGCATGTGGGATCTTCCCGGACCGGGGCACGAACCCGTGTCCCCTGCATCGGCAGGCAGACTCTCAACCACTGCGCCACCAGGGAAGCCCAGCCCCTTCCTAAGCTATTAAATTCAGATTACTTATCACATTAGCAGGCTCTTCACTTATTCATGCTCTTACTTCCTCTACATAATTCTGTATGAGGAATAACATCCTCATAATAACCATCACTTCAATTCTCTTACTATTTATTGCATGCGACTCTTTCAGTATTAGCACTATCATCTTAGACGTAAACAGGGCACTGCCTGCCAAAAATCTTGCTACTGTGTGGTAATTGAAAGTAAAAATTATTTCTCAGATATATTAAGCTATTCAAATGAGCCACGTTTAGCTTTTCTCAAATTACTTGATTTTTTTCAACAAAGGCCTATAATAGTAAATTATGTAAAGCAGGTCACGCTTAAGATTTTCAAGTTTGATCTGGTTACGAATCTGCTAAGTGTAAAAATTTCAATATGGCAGAGCGTAAAATATTTCACACAAATGCAAATAGAGATGTCATGCAGATAGCTGCAGGACATGAATCACTGCCCTGCTGCATCAAACTCGAAAATCAGAGGCAGTTCACTCTGCAAGGTTTCTTACCCAGTTCTTAAAAGTTCAGATGCATCACCTTTTAATCAGGGTAATAAACTATAATTGCTAACATACTGTGTAATGTTTACTGCTAAACCCACAATCTGGACAAACAGAAAATTATGCTGTCAGAGCCTGAAAACAACTGCAGTCCGCTGTTACACACAGCACCCTCCTTAACACGGGGCTGTCGTGGGGAGTTACAACGCTTTATGGTTTTAATTTTTTAGAGTAAGGGTCCCTTCCCGAGAGGCAGGGTATTAAGACGAAAGCAGTCTCCCGCGTGACCTTCCTAACACAGACCTTGGGCAAGCGACTGCGGGGGCAGAAGCTGAGAATTTCAGAAGGCACTTGACATCTCCACTGGGTCCTTCACACTTGGCTTTCAGGAACTAAAAAAAAAGCACGTTACTCTGCACCTGCCTTTCCCCCCACCCTCCTTAAAACTTATTTACCCCTGAGGGTCTGAACGGCCGGAAGAAGGTAGGAATCTATTTTTCTGTCCTGTGATGCCAAGGAAAATAAACCCCGACCCGAGCGCGGAGCCGGGAGTCGCGGGGGGCGAGGAGACCGTCAAGGAGGGGCGGGGGGGTGGGAACTGGCGGGGCTGGGGCTCCCCCCACTGCGCCGCAATTTCTCCACCACGTGTGAAAATCTCGTGCACGGGGAGCCCCATGAGAGACCGGGATCTGCGTCCCCTGGTCCCGGGTGCGGACCCTCCGCTCCCTCCCCGCTCGGGGACCCTCCTCCCGCGGCCCCGGCGGGCGTCCCTGCGGCCGTCTCCTGGCAGGGGCAGCGCGCAGAGCCCGGCCCGGCGGGGGCCCTTCCCCGGCTACCTTTTATCCAGGCAGGCGATCCACTCGGCGGAGGAGGAAGAATGGGCAGCGTGCGCAGCGACCATGATGGGCAGCGGCGCGCGGCGTCCCCCGGCTGCGGCGACCTCCCGCGCTCGCTCTGCCGCTGCCTTGTCTCCGCCTCGCCCGCCGCGCGGACCCGCTCCTCCTGGCCCGCCGCGCGCCCAGCGGCCTGCCGGGCGGGGGGGCCGGCGAGGGCGGGGGACCCGAGGGGCGGGACGCGGGGACCGCGCTGCACTGCGGCGCCCGGGGGTGGGGAGTCCCGCGGTCCCGCCCGCTGCAGGGAGGGGGCTTGGGAGCGACCCCGGGTGGCAGGCCACCTGCGACTGGTGGCTGCTGCGTCTCGGGGAGACCTGAGCCCCACCCCTCACCTCGGGGCCTCTGAAGCGTGGAGGGGGGAAGGCGCCGCGGGTGGGGGTGGGGGGACGGGTGTCAGTGTCTATGTATTTTTCATACAGCAAATGCCACTAAAATGGCTGCTGCCTCTCTGTTTCCTTAGAAACCCATTAGTTTCCCTCTGCAGCTGTCAAAACCTGCTGGCGGTTTCTTGCTCACCTTTGCTGTTTCCCCTTTCCAAAGGGATGGAGAGGAGGGCTATCTTGGCTTGGGCTGGGGACGCCCACAGTGGTCTCTGAGTGTGGAATTAGTTTCCCCCTGAAGGGTGAGGGAGGGCTGGGATGGAACGGAGAGGCACTGCAGGCATGGTTGGAAGCCCAAAGGGGAGGCCAGTGGGCCAGAATGGTGACCAGTGGTGACTGAGGGGTTGACAGACCGAAGTCGCTGGCCTTGAACCTTGAAGTTGCTTGGGCTCCCATCACCTGCTTGATCAAACACACACACACACACACTTAAGAATGGGGAGTAGTGGGGCCACAGCAGAACTGAGGTTTGGATTGGGGGCCAAGATCCCACTGCGCTTGGTGTGACCTGAATGGCTGGCTCCACATGCCCTTCTTTCCGTGGCTGGAGTGTGGAATGGTTGGCTGGTCACCCCACCTGTCCCTGGTAGACGTACAAAACAAATGATATGCCTAGAAGTTCAGTGACGTTCTGCCAAAAATCAAATTACACACCGATGGTTGCTTAGGAATTTGGGAACAAGTTAAATCTTTTAGACTACTACCAAGCAGTGTTTTGATGTTGATGTTCACTTGGGAACAGACAGTGGGGAAAGAGACATAGCATTGCTAACCTCACTTTGTTTTTTTTCTCTCCTACCCTCCCCTCACTCCTCTGCTCAGAGGGTGTTCAAGGAGACTGGAGAGAATGAAACAGCAGGTGCATTCTGGCATCTGTTTATCCTAATAAAACTCCTCCAAAGGATCTGCCGTTTCCCCTCTGCTCCATAACCAGGATCTGGTTTCAGACCTGCAGCCGTTCCCTCAGCAACACCTCCCTGCTCAGTGTTTGTCCCCCAGGTGACCTCCATCCTGTTCATTTCTACCGTGTTTAAGGGAAATAACATTGAAAATGCTATACTATACAAAGATTGCCAAAGGTATTTATGTTGCTTTTTTATGCTAGAGGTATGAAGAAGGAAATGAGTCTCCTATATTTATTAAGATTCATTTATAAAGGGATCAGAGAACTCTTGAGAACATTTCAAGGTCACCAAATGCTTTCCCCAAAATGCCTTTAATCAGAGAATGTTTATAGGTAAGGAGCTAGAGGCTAGAGGAGAAAAGGACTGCGCATGACCCGTCATTACCGGAGGCTTGGAGTTGCCATAGTTTTTAGCTATGATACTAATAATAGTCGTCATTTATTGAACTTCTGCTGAATGTCAGATGCTGTGCAGAGTTCTCTACATGTGTTATCTCATTTAATCTTCAGAACATTTTATGAAGCAGAGCCAGAAGGACAGATGTCCAAGGTTACTCCACAAGACAAATATTCTTGAAAATGTAATGAACTAGAGAAAATTATATTTATCAGTACTTCCGGGGAGAGTGTTGATTGGGTTGGAAGGAAGATGCCAATGAGCTGCTTGGAGTGGGAGTGAGAGCCCAAGGCCTCTATCGTGCATTTTAAGGACTGTAGGTCTAATGAACTGCAAGGCTTTTGTTTTGCCCTATGGGGACACTGCCTTTCCTCCAAATAGAAATTAAAGTATTATTTAAAGAATATCCTTTTGAAGAAGCACCAAGAATCATTGCCTTCCCCAGAGCACACACATGTCCCTATCCAGCCCTGGATGTAGGTTCCAGTAACTCCAATATACTCACTGGGACACTGAACCTCCAGAGAGGTCCATACCCTCAGCTACTGGAGCAGGGGACCCTGAACCAGATTCGGGTCTGTCTGAATCCAAAGCCCTTGCACTGAGTGATGGTGTCACTGGTTGTCTATAATATAAGGGTAAAAGGCATGTCAGAAATGACTGCCCACGTGATAAGAATAAAATGGTTATAAATTGTTTTTTATAATAATTTTAAAAATAATAAACCCGTCTAGTAGGGGAAAGGAAAAAAGAACATGTGTTGATCTTTAGGGGGAAAATAAATAAAAGTGTAGAATAAGAAGTAAATATTACTGATAATTCCGCCACCTAGAGATAACATTGCTAATATTTGAGCACATTCCATTCTATATTTTCTATTTTTAAAAGATACAATCACAAATACACCCATAAACACATGCATATAACTTGCTGCTTACATTCAATTATGTATATATGTGTATAGATACATGTATTCATACAGACTTGAAAGCATTAATATTTTATAGGCTACTTTTTCTACTTGGAATGGAAAAATGATTTGTGTGTTTAAATGAAATCCTCATTAAAAATTTTTACTGGCTACAAAATATTCCAACGTATGGATATAATTTACCTAAACTTTTTTAAAAATTGAGATATAATTGACATATTATATTATATTAGTTTCAGGTATACAACATAATGATTCAATATTTGTATTCATTGCGAAATGATCACCACAATGGCTAGTTAACATCCATCACCACACTAGCTAGTTTTTTTTCTTGTGATGAGAACTTTTAAGATCTACTCTCTTAGTAACTTTCAAATATACAATATAGTGTAATTAACTATAGTAAACTTTCTTTTGAGGCCTATTATTTTGATTGGCAAAAATGTTTCTGCTTAATCTCCTTCCTATAGCTTTGCTCTGTGAGACAGCTAAACATCTCCACTGATGATCTCCAATGAGATGAGGACCAAAAATCACAAGATCCAAGTGTGTTACTGCTAATTATTACTAGTTGTAGAACCTTGAATGGGTTTCTTAATGTTAGAGTTCCATTTTGTTCATCTGAGCAGAGGTTCAAAGTTAGGAATTTGAGGACAAACAGCTGAGTTCAAATTCCAGCTTCATCTTCTACTAAGTGTTTGACCTTAAATGAATTGCTTAGCCTAAGACCCTGTTTCATCACCTGTAAAGTGGATAAATTAATGGTATTATACATGAATATGATGCTTATAGGACGTTTAGCATAAGTGCCAATCACATGATATGTGCTCAATAACTCTTAGCTGTTATTGTTATTAGTCTCTGTACAATGAAGATAAACGGTATCTGCCCTCTGCATTTCAGAGGGACCTGGTGACAATCATTTGAGATCACTTATACTAAAGGGCCATGACATTTGTAAACTGCAAGTTTTGACTATGTAGGATACAGGGAAACAGAGAAACAGTAAAGCTTTTTTAGACTGAGTCTCAAAACCTTCTCATTCAGTCTATGCCTAGCTCTGGCATTCTTCATAGGACAGCTGCAGGTACATAGCACTGGAGAGTTATTGCAATATGTAGGTCAACAGCGCAGTAACAGAAGTAGGATAGGGCCCTACATTTTTCCATTCTGAGAATTCTACTGAAGATTGGGCATTCACTCATATCCAGTGTAAGGGGAGGATCTGATTCACCATGTTTTAGGTACCTCATGGAAGGTGGGTTATAAAAACACATCCATCACTCCTGCTGGCGCTGTAACCTATTCATTGAAGAAGCAGTACTTCCCAGGTGAAGTTATAACAGCAATTTTGATGTTTTCTCTCACTGTCCCTTTAAACTTGCTCAGTGAGACTAATTCTACCCCTGCCACTGGATATAGCTTTTTTGGTCACTTATAGGGAATAGAAAGCATTAGTCTTTCTGTTAGAATGTCCAAACCAATATATTACTAAATACTTCAATCTTTATTCAAAGATAAGAATTCTCTCTTCCTCCACCGTCTAGAGCTGGTCACAGGCAGGTGTCCAGCTTTTAGGAAAGAGGAGGTGGTCAGCTTCTCCTTTCCTTGCTCATCTCTGCCCCTACTTAATACCTGCTGGTTTTTACCCTTCCAGAAACAGAGGAGTAAGGAAGAGAGGAGGAAAAAGGAGGGCGGGAACAGTTACTTGGCTGGAACAGTTGTAAGATGGCATCATATTTTCTGGGCCTGGCAACAAAGACAACAAAGGTGTCTTTTGGGTGCTTTCATGTATTTTTGGGCGGCCTCCCTGCTGGCCCTTTCAACATGAGCAGGTGTTGCTCGTTTGGTACCAGCTCCCTATTCAGACTTGGCTTTCCTGAGGGCCTCTCCGAACCACCTCCCTCTGTAGGAGAGTCCCAAGGTATCCTCCACTCACATCCCAGGGGTCTTCTTGAGCAGGGCTCAAAGGGGCTGCAGAATGGTTCTCTCCTGTGTGGCCCACAGCTAGTCCATAGATACACTCATGCCTACTTTGCTCCAATAAACTGAGCGCAGACCAGTCCTAATGATAGCACTTCTCACCCTTGCCAAAGAAGCTCACCAGTCCCTCTCTCCTGATCTTTAGATTTCCAGGGCTGGAGTCAACTCGGACGTCAGTCCCCTGTCCCCACCAACTGTAGGGAACTGTTCTCTGGGTGGTCCATTGAAGCGCTCCCTTCCCTACCCTTGGTGGTGGGAATCACAGCACAGCTTTCACCAAGAAAATACTCCTCAAGGAATCCTCCCTCTGTTCCTTCTTCCTAGATACTTTTATTTACTCCTTTGGGTGAGGTGTTTTAGACTCATGAAACTGGTCTTCAGTATTTTGATTGAAAGTCTGCATCTTGCCACCTTACTTTGGAATTTCATATCTGTTCCATTTTGGTGCCTCAGGTGAAATTTGAATTTAGCATCTGTGACAAGCCAGTGAAAACTGAATCAAGTCAAATTTCTTTTCCATACCTTTGACATTAATGCCTGCTCAACCAAGACAACTGCCTTTTCCAGGCAGGGCTATCCACCTGGGAGTTGTAAGGAATACCACATTCATTAGGAACGTACTGCTCACTGGTCCCCTGAGCTTTCCAAAGAAGAAATGCGTAATTTAAGATATCTGATCAGGAAAGCCCCAATTTGTGGATTATAATAAAAAAACTCTGTGGTTTTGATTTAAAACTTTGAAGATTTGTCAATTTGGGGGGAGTATATTTGGATTAAAATCTTAAAACAGTAATAAGCGGGGATACGAAAGTGACAAAAATTTTGTTTACAGTAACATAAATATTATTTTAAAAAATTTTGTCCATAAGGCAAAGTCAAATGACCCATAATATTTACATTAATAAGTTATATATTACTACATTTCTTTGTGAGTTTTGGGGGCACTGGAATTAGAGCAAACAATAAAATATTATGAAATCAAGAAAAAAATAGGTTTGGGACTATCTAGTGACTGCCTTCCAATTTCCAGATTCATAAAGGATTAATGTAAAAGTTTAAGTCAGCAGTGTTTATACTCCCTGTAAAGAGTCTATATGTGGTTATAGGCCCTTGTTTCGCAGAAAGATAAAGTGTACAGTCAAGAGGCATAGTTAAAAAGAACCGTCTGTCCCCAAAATTATTCAGTTAAAATTTGTGACTTAGTTATGGAAGCAAGTCCTAAAAGAAGAAAACTCTTTTACTCCAGAAGTAAAATTGTATTCTAGAGAAACATGCTGACCTCTATATAGAAAACTGATATTATTGTGTTAGTTCATTTAACATAAGAACTCCCTGCGTAGAGGGAGTGAGCTGTGAAAGAGCATGAATGCTCCAACTGGCCACCTTTCCAGAAGAGCCTATTCCTCTGGAACCAAGACTGGTGAAAATCATTGACATGCAGATCACTCAGATCTGAACTAGGCATAAAGACTAACCCGGTGCAATACTCCACCTGTGCCAAAGGAAGGCCTCTCGACATGTGAACGTGTTCTGTTCGCCACTTCCTCAAGGTGAGTGGTAAAGAGGCAGTAATGGACTTGGGTAAATAATTTGGGTTGAAGAAAATGTCACCATATCACCACATTCATCTTAGGCCTATTTTCTAGTGGAATATATTTATTTTGGTAAATTAACAAGCTTCTATTCCTTTTGGATATTGTGTGAGAGAAGCGTAGTACATTATTCAACTGAGAAAATCTCTACCTGGGTTATTATACACATTTTTCATATTAATAGAGAAAATTACCATTAAAAACAATTTTGAATGAATTGCAGTCACCTAGCTTTTGTTACAATTTCTTTTTCATCTGTAATCCAGTATGGGCTCCTCCATATTTCAAAACCAGATTACTGTATATAGGGGATTCCATGGAGAAAATAAGAACAGAAAAGAGAGAATGTGACTAAAAATCTTATTGGTTGTATGAAACCAAGAGCACGCAGAACTTGACGGAAATAAAACAGAATTGTCATTTAAAGCAAGATGTATGTCACGTGTTGACTGGGCAATAACCTGGCGATGAGTTGAGCTCTTCTGCTTAGGTGGCACCAATATTCATGTAAAAGACATGGTAGTGTTGCACAACTGAAGATATTTACCGGCTTTTCTGGATTAAAAGCGTAGTCGGTTCCAGAAGCAGAAAATAACTCAGAAGACTTAGGAAGAGGTCAAGAAGCAAAGACAGGGCTCTTTACCCACTGTGACCTGCAGGGCAAGGGCACCACACACCTTCTGCCCTCCACGTTCACTTGAGGGAGATTCCAATTCTGTCAGCTCTCCCTGCCTGATGACCTAGAGGCCCTGATTCCCACAGCTCTTCACCTTGTCCAGGAGCTGTACAGTTTAAACCCTGGAAATGGAGCCTTCCCTTCAGGTGAACCTAGGCCTACTCATGACAGGCCTGTCTGTGTCTAAGATAACCCCACTGGCACCCACTCAGCTACCCCCCAACCGACTGGAGAGACAGGGCCTTTTTCATTTTTTACACCCATCAATTCACCTAGTCATTCAATTCAATAAATATGTATCGAGTTCCTGCCATGTGCCAGGCACTGTGCTCGGCACCGAGGGAAGAGCAGAGAACAGACAAATTTCCTGCATTCATGATCCCTGTTGCAGTGGGTAAAATGAGAGAGAAGCAAATAAGCACATAAATATATCATATGACCAGTGGGGATAAATGCTATGAAGAGCAATTAAGTAAAATAAAGGAATACACAGATGGAGATGGACTTCTATTTGGTATAACATAGTCAGAGAGGACCTCCCTGGTAAGGTGACTTTTTTTTTGGCTTTTTTGTTTTCTTAATTAATTTTATTGGAGTATAGTTGCTTTACAATGTTGTGTTAGTTTCTACTGTACAGCAAAATGAATCAGCCATACATATACATATATCCCCTCCCTCCCTTTTGGACTTCCTTCCCATTCAGGTCACCACAGTGCATTAAGTAGAGTTCCCTGTGCTATACAGTATGTTCTCATTAGTTATCTATTTTATACATAGTATCAATTGTGTATATGTATCAATCCCAGTCTCCCAATAAGGTGACTTTTGAGCAGAGCATGGGACCCGTCTACACACCACCTGTCTCATCTTCAGCCACTTGCTTCTCCTCAGCTGCCTCAGCAGCTAACCGACCCCATGGTTCCCCACACCCCATGGTTTCCCTGCCTGAGGCTCACCAGCCACAGGCCTAGAATATGTCTTCTCTCACCAAACTCAGCTGAAAAGCCAAACTGCAGGGCCTTGTTTCCTGAGCAACTGCCAATGGGGCTGATTGATGCGATCCAGAAATGCAGAGGCTTAATTCCCTCTGAATGAACTTTGACCAGTGGGAGACAGGAGATTGGAGGATACCAGGCAGATAAAACCTCTCCCTTGCTCCCTCTGATGGACTGTTTGGGTGCACGGTTTCTCCATACAGCCTGACTGAAGTCAATCTGTGTGACCAAGCCTGTGTGCTTATTGAGTGCTATTGGTTGGATCGTGTTCCCCAGAAAGATACGGTGAAGTCTTAACCCCTGTGAATGTGACCTTATCTGGAAATAGGGTTTTGCAGATGTAATCAAGTTAAGATGCGGTTATGAGGGTGGTTCCCACTCCAATGCAACTGATGTCTTTGTAAGAAAAAGAAAAGACAGGGCTTCCCAGGTGGCGCAGTGGTTGGGAGTCCGCCTGCCGATACAGGGGACGCGGGTTCGTGCCCCGGTCCGGGAGGATCCCACATGCCGCGGAGCGGCTGGGCCCGTGGGCCATGGCCGCTGAGCCTGCACGTCCGGACCCTGTGCTCCGCAACGGGAGAGACCACAACAGTGAGAGGCCCGTGTACTGCAAAAAAAAAAAAAAAAAGAAAAGACAGAGATACCCAGAGAGAATACGGCCAAGTGACAATGGAGGTAGACACTGGAATGATGTGTGTACAAGCCAGGGACACCAAGGATTACCATCAAACCCCAGAAGCTAGAAGAGGCAAGCAAAGGTCTCCCTTACACGTTTCAGATAGCAGGTGGCCCTGCCAACATTCTTGATTTTGGACTACTAGCCTCCAGAACTGTGAGACAATAAATTTCTCCTGTTTTAAGGAATCTAGTTTGTGGCACTTTGTTACAGCAGCTGTAGGAAGCTAACATACTGAGTCACCAGCTGTGTTGGATTGTACCTCCTAAATACAGCCCTAACAGTCCTTGCCTGAGACTCTGTTTTCCAGAGAAACGTGGCTATGACGACCAGGGACCTGAATAAATGAAGAATGATATTTGAGGGGTTATTTGAGGACAGAGATTACAGACAGAGCGAAGACTTGATGCAAAGGCCTGAGGTGCCAACATGCTCGATTAGAGGAAGAGGAAGGAAGCCAGCAGATTTGGGGAGTGAATAAGGGGAAGAGTGTCAAGAGATGAACTCAAAGAAGGAGCCGAAGACACCATCCCTAGGGACTTAGAGGCCACAGAAAGGACTTTAGGTTTTTGGGTTTTTTTTAAACAATATGTAACTGAGCTATAATTTACATCAAGTAGTAAAATGAACTAATCCTAAGGGTATGATTTTATGAATTTTTTTAACATATTGCTATGGTCTGTATGTGTCTCCCCCCAAAATTCATGGGTTAAAACATAATCCCCAAGGTGATGGTATTAGGAGGTATTGCCTTTGGGGGGTGATTAAGTCATGAGGGTAGATATTTCATGATTTGGGCCTTTCTAAAAGAGGTCCAAAACAGCTCCCCCTTGCTACCTTCTGCCATGTGAGGATAACACCAAGAAGTCTGTGATCCAGAAGAGGACCCTCACCATGCTGGTACTCTGATCTCAGACTTCTAGCCTCCAGAACTGTGAGAAATAAATTCCAGGTATTTATAAGCTACCCAGTCTCTGGTGCTTTGTTATAGTAGCCCAGATGGGCTAAGACACATATGTATAGCTTAGTGTGGCCATCCAGATCAAAATGTGGAATATTTCTGTCACCCCGGAAAATTCCCTCCTATCTTCCAGTCAGTACAACTTACCAATTCTGAGGTAATGACTGCTCTCATTTTTATCGCTATAGACTTGTTTTATCTGCTTTTGAATATTATATAAATGGAACCATATAGTATGTACTACTTTTGCTTGAAATAATGCTTTTGAGATTCACCCAAGTTGCTGTATATATTATACTTCACGTATTGTTATTGCTGTATTTCATTGCCTGAGTATAACACAATTTGTTATACATCCTCTTGCTGACGAATATTTGGGTTATTTGCAGTTTAGGTCTATAATGAATGAAGCTGCTAAGGACATTTATGTACTCTTTTTTTGGAAGTATCCAGTAATTTCTCTTGGTATATACCTCGGTGTGTACTTTCTGGGTCAATAGGGGTAGGTTTATGTTAACTTTACTGGTTTTACAAAGTGATTGCCCCATTTCACATCCCCGCCAGCAACGTGTGAGGGTCCCAGTTCCTCTGCACCCCCTCCAACCCTCAGATTGTCAATCTGTTTCATTGTAGCCTTTCTGGTGTGTGTTTAATGGTATTTCATACTGGTTTTCGTATGCTTTTTCCTGACGACTAATGATGAGCTTCTTTACATCTACTCATTGGTCACTTAGATATCTTCTTTCATGAAGTACTTATTCATGTCTTTTGTCCACATTTTATGTCTCTGGTAAGGCCATATCCCATTTCTGTATCAGTTATCTATTGCAGCATAACAAATTACTCTAAAGCTTGACAGCCGAAACAACAAACATTTATTATCTCCTGACAATCTCTGAGGGTCAGGAACCTGACAGCAGCTCAGTTGGGTTCTGGCTCAAGGTCTCAGGTGGCCGATGGACTGTTGGCTGGGTTGTAGTCATCAGGCCAGGCTTGACTGGGGGGCCAGAGAGTGCACTTCTAAGCTCACTGAGTTTTCATTGTGAGTATATGTATGATTTTTGTTAGGCTGGTGAAATATTGAAAAGCTTCAAGACACCCTGTCTCTCCCACTGACTTCTGGGTGCCCAGGATCTTAGGTTGAAAAAACTCATCTAAAAGAGTAGATAGTAGGAAAGAGAGACCCAAGGTCCCACAATTAGTTGGGGGAGAGGGAGGCAAGAGAGGGGTGTTAACAATCTGAAAATACTGCAGCTCAAAGAAACGTAACTGTTTGAAATGGCTCACTTTTATTAAGCTCCCACTATCTCACTGGCAGTTTAAAAGAATCAGGGCAAAGTGTTTCTAGTCTTCCATAAATGATCATTTGATCCAGCAATTTCCCCTGTGGAAATTTATACCAAAACTAGAATCCACAATATAGAAAAAGCTACATACAAACATGCCCACTGAAACACTATTTATTAGAAATCTAAATTGTGGAACTGTTACAGAAAATACATATTCCCTCAAAAGAATTCCCTCGAATCATTAAAAGTAGTCATTATAAGTGTTTAAGTTACAATATTATAGGAAATGCTGAAGATATAATGTTAAATGGAAAACTAGGTGAAAATTATTATAATGTGATATCATTTATGCACAGAGGAACAGATCGGAAAGGAAAAGTATAATCCCTGTGTTAGAAATGATAGGGTAATTCCTCCCACTTCCCAAGTTTTCTGCTTATTTTTATAATTTAAAACATCTAAAATTACCAATTGCCATGCCTACCTTAGACATTGAACTTGATGAAATAAAAACAAAACATAAATTACCTTATTTTTCTCAATTTATTTATTTTCCTCAACTTTTTAATTTGAAAAATTTCAAACCTACAGAAAAGTTGGGATACTAGAACCATAAATTCCTGTATATTCCTTGCCTGGATTTACCAACTGTTGCCACATTTGTTTGCTCTCTCCTTGTATAATACACATTTCTTTTAACCATTTGAGAGTAAGTGGCAGATATTTTAACACCACGGTCTTAAATACTACCACAAGCATCTTCTAAGAGCAAGGGCATTCTTCTACCTTCTCCTACAGTTATCACACTCAAGAAATCTGACATTGATATATCCTATTATCTAATATAAAGTTTATATTCAAATTTCCCCAATAGACCAAAATATCATCTTTGTCTTTTGCTTGTTTGCTTCTGTTTTAGTCAAGATTCAAACAAGGATCACACGTTGCATTTAGTTGTTATGCATTTATCTGTAGTCTCTGGATCTAAAACTACCCCTTAACGGTGTTCTTTTTTTTTTTTTTTTTAATTCTTTCATGACACTGGCTTTTTAAAAGACTCTGAGCCAGTTATTTTGCAGAATATCCTTCAATTTAGATGTGTCCGACTCTTCCCTCATGATTAGAAATGACCTGAATTTCTTGGCTAATTCATTGATCTTATTTTGTGTGGAAAGATTTTACTCTTTCTTATGTCCTGTGAAAATAGAAAATCTTTAATGTGTTTGTTAGAAAGACTAAGCGGAGATTTTGTTTGGGTGAAGTATTAGTTGGACTTGGGTATGTGTATCTGAACTTCATCATTTTGTCATCTAGAAAACAGTAACTAAGAACAAGTAGCTTAAGAAATCCAAGCACTTGAGAGCCACTATAAGTAAACTCTAATTCCCACAGCAGAAAGGAGGGGGTCTGTCTGCTTTTTAACCACCCATGGCTTATTTATATCAAAGGAATGTTTCCTATTTTTTATTTCCTTGTATTTGTCAGGTTGGTCTGTAATCAAACAGGGAGTCAGTTGGTCATAGATTTAAAGATACCAGGTTGCAGCCTAGAGGATAAAATCATCTGCTTAGCCACTGTTCAGGGGAGTAATAGTATGTGTGTTTTCAAACTGTTTTACTAGAACTTTTGAGTCCTGAAAATACCTGACTTCTGAACTAAACAAGCAGAATCTAGGCAGAGGGAAATCTATATTTCATTTATAACTTGGCCTGTTATAGCTGCCAATAAATCACACCAATTCCTATAAATAAGAGCCATGGCAAAGATATTGCCTTCATGGTAAGTTCCTCTTACTTGAGACTTACGAATCTGGGGTGTATTGCTAGGAAAGGCCTACTGAATGCATCCACGGCATTGGCTTAACCCCAGGGATGATGAAATTCTTTGAACCCATGGCATCACTCTTACCTCACTTGCTCATGACAGCTACTGCTAATTAATCACAGAATTCTTTCCTATTAGCCTGGACACTGCCCCAGAAAATTTCCCAGCAGAGCACTACAGGTGAATTAGTAATAATTTGGAGTCAATACATTAGATAAACTCTTTATAACACTTAATAAGACAAAGAATATTTTTCTAAATCTCATCTAGTTTTTAGCTTCTCAACTTCATCTGCACATGAATGGCAAAGGCCTGGAAAAATGTTTCTTATGAGTGACCTACAGATAACTGACAAACTTGGTCAAAGACTTGTAATCAGAGCATGTTGACAAAGTGATTTGACAAGGGAAAAAGAAGGAGAGTGTATTAGTCAGGGCTGACTATTTGCTGTGACATATTGGCCTCAATCTATATAATAGCTGAACCAAAATAGAAGTTTATTTCTTGTTCATGAAATAATCCAAATTGGTTCTAGGTTGGAGGGATGGGAATGTGTGAGCTTCATTCTACAGTATGATTCCATTTATAGGACATTCTGGGAAAGGTCAAACTATAAAGACAGAAAACAGATCCAAGATTGCTAAGAGCTGGGAATAGGTGGATGTCTTGAATACAAAAGGAATTTTTGAGGTGATGGACCTGTTCTATATCTTGAGTATGATAGTAGTCATACAACTTTATGTTGCTGTCCCAATTCATAGAACTGAACACTAAAAAAAAGGTGATTTAAAAATGTTCTGTAAACATATACTTGGCTTAAAAAATAATAAGCTACTACATAAAAAGATACAAAAGAAAAGGGCAGGGACTCTGCCTTACTTTTTCAGTCCTATAGTATACTGCCCTGCAAGAAGATGACATTTATGATCAATTGTATTTTGGTCCAGAAAATCCCTTGCCCTTCCCTGTCGCACCTCCCACTGTGGGAACTTGCCTTATCAACCCAAATGGTATCACTCCAAGTACTAATTCATTTGACATTGTTCTAAGAGTTTGCTAAAAATCCTATAAGCCTAGAGTATTACATCATATTTGATTGAAAATGCATTTAACATCAAAGAAAAAATTACTCTGAATGCTGTAAAGGGCTAGATTTTTCTAAAACATATCTTATAGATTCCAATTATTTTGTGAGCCATGTCAAATCAATCTTTGATCAGTTCAGTAATATGCATTTTTTAAGGTCCCTGTGAAAATGAAAATTGTACCAAATAAGGTATCATCAAGGTACGGTAATTTTTTGCCTTGCCCTCCTGTCACAATTTTGGATTTGCCCAAGTTAGGATGCTACTGGGCAGTGAGACTGTAACTGACATTTCTCTGCTTCACTAGACCCATATTCCTTCCATTAGTGTGTAATTCTACCTGTCACAAACTATCCTGTTACCTAAAACTAAAGACTACCTTCTCTTAAAAAATACATACCATTTCAAATGTCATTTTTATGATTACAAATTTTATATTCTTATATTCAAGTTTTTGAGCAAATTATATTCCACATGACAGATTCCTGGCTTCTTTTACCTTTCCATTATGGACCATTTCAAAAAAAAAAGATCAGCAGATTTCATTTACCCTTCCCCATGAAAAATAGGACATTCCTCTCTTTAAGCTAGTAGTTCTGAACTCTATTAGAACAATATCCCCTTTTTATAACAAATATTGATATTTTATACTGTTTCCTTTACTATCTTGAAATGAAGTGTCTTGCCCACTGCAAATGTCTAACACCCCTAGCTCCCATTCACCAGAAGCCAATAAGCTCCACCAATCATGGTGACAACTAAAGTTCTAGGTTGTCCCCCAAGGTGGAAGGAGGGTGGAAGCACCGCTATCAAGAATGACTAATTTAGGGCATATTTCCTTAATGGCAAATACTGGTCTACTTAAAAATGATAGATGCAGAGTAAAGAATAATTAAATAACAAGTTCAATAGGTAGCACTACTCGGTAGCTTTTTAGTTACCTACTGCGGCACAACCAATCACCCCGAAATTTAGCAGCTAAAAACAACACACATTTATTCTCTCACAGTTTCTGAGGGTCAGGAGCCTGAGAGCAGGTTAGCTGGGTGGCCCCGGCTCAGGGTTGCCCGTGAGGTTGCAGTCAAGCCAGGCTACAGCCATCTGGAGGCCTGATGTGGTCTCAAGGATCTGCTTCCCAAGTCGCTCACTAGAGCACAGGCTTGGTTTAGCAACACAGGGCCCTCCCGCATCCCTGCTTCCCCTAGAGCAAGTGATGAGAGAGAGAGAGAGCAGTGTTGTTTATAGTAGTCTCAGAAGTAACCTACCATTGTTTCCGCCAGATTCTATTGACCAGCCCTGGTACAGTGTGGGAGGGGACACCACAGGCTGTGAGTACCAGGAGAGATCTCTGCATCTGTAAATAAAGGCCAGTACTCCAACCCATATTCAGGTTACAATTTTACTGAGTTGTAAAAGATTACTTCATAGGACAGAGAGGAACAGAAAATATTGGGGAAGTTTTGTTCCAACTAAATAGAAACTGTTCCTTAGCAACATGAAAATATCGTTTTAGTTATCTGGACTCAGAATCACAGTTTATCCAATGTCAATTTTTACCTCTGTATTTTAGACTTATTCAATCGCTGAATGTGAATAAAAAGCCCATTTAACATTATCTCAGGTATAGATAAGACTGGAAAACACACTCTTTGAATACATATATATATACAGTTGACCTTTGAACAACACGAGTTTAAACTACATGGGTCCACTTGTACGTGGACTTTTCTCAATTAAAAAAAATCCAAGGGATTCAGAACTATATATGGAGGGCCGACTGTAAAGTTATATTCAGATTTTGATTGCGCAGGGGTGGGTGCCCCAACCCCTGCATTCTTTAATGGTCAACTTTACATTAATTCTAGAAAATAAATTTATTGAATTAGAATTTTAGGACAACCTAATCAGCTATTTTAGTAGTAAGTGTATATTTGAGCCAAGCATATGGAAATGGTGTAGACTGAGAAAAATGAAGGTGAATATATGGGCAAAGTAAACACTTAAAAAAAATCAAAGCCTTGTTTCTTTTTTAAAACAATTTTTATTGGGCTTCCCTGGTGGCGCAGTGGTTGAGAGTCCGCCTGCTGATGCAGGGGACACGGGTTCGTGCCCTGGTCCGGGAAGATCCCACATGCCGCGGAGCGGCTGGGCCCGGGAGCCATGGCCGCTGGGCCTGTGCGTCCGGAGCCTGTGCTCCGCAACGGGAGAGGCCACAACAGTGAGAGGCCCATGTAAGGCAAAAAAAAAAAAAAAAATTTATTGAGGCATAGTTGATTTACAATATTATACTAATTTCAGATGTACTGCACAGTGATTCAAAATTTTTATAGACTATACTCCATTTATAATTACACAATATTGACTATATTCTCTGTGCTGTACAATATATCTTTGTAGCTTATTTATTTTATACACAGTAGTTTGTACCTCTCAAACCCCTACTCTTATCTTGCCCCTCTTCCCTTCTCTCTCCCCACTGGTAACCACTGGTTTGTTTTCTATATCTGTGAGTCTGCTTCTTTTCTATAATATTCACTAGTTTGCTTTATTTTTCAGACTCCACATATATTTGTCTTTCTCTGTCTGACTTATTTCACTGAGCATAATACTCTCCAAGTCCATCAGTGTTGTTGCAAATGGCAAGATTTCATTCTTTTTTATGACTGAGTAGTATTCCATTGTAAATACCACATCTTCTTTATCCGTTCATCTGTTGATGGACACTTATGTTGCTTCCATGTCTCAGCTACTGTATCTAATGCTACTATGAACATTGGGGTGCATGTATCTTTTCAAATTCTTTTTCATTTCTTTGGATATATACCTAGGAGTGAAATTGCTGGATCATATGGCAGCTCTATTTTTAGTTTTTTGAGGAACCTCCATACTGTTTTCCACAGTGGCTGCACCAATTTACATTCCCACCAACAATGTACAGGGGTTTCCTTTTCTCTGCATCCTCACTAACATTGGTTATTTGTGGTCTTTTTGATGATAGCCATTCTGACAGGTGTGAAGTGATATCTCATTGTGGTTTTGATTTGCATTTCCCTGATGATTAGTGGTATTGAGCATCTTTTCATGTGTCTGGGGCTATCTGTATGTCACCTTTGGAAAAAATGTCTGTTCAGGTCCTCTGCCCATTGTATAATCAGGTTGTTTGTTTTTTCTTTACTATTGAGTTGTATGAGCTGTTTATATAGTTTGGATATGAACCCGTTGTTGGTTGCATCATTTGCAAATATTTTCTCCCATTCAATAGACTGTCTTTTTGTTTTATCAGTGGTTTATTTTGCTGTGCAAAAGCTTTTAGGTTTAATTAGGTCCCATTTGTTTAATTTGCTTTTGTTTCCTTTGCCTTAGGAGACAGATCCAAAAAAATGTCACTATAATTTATGTCAAGGAGTGTTCTGCCTATGTGTCCATCCAGGACTTTTATGATTTCCAATCTTACATTTAAATCTTTAATCGATTTTTAGTTTATTTTTGTAAATGGTATGAAAATAAATTCCAATTTCATTCTTTTACATGTAGCATTTCCAGATTTCCCAGCACCATTTATTGAAGAGACTGTCTTTTCTCCATTGTATATTCTTGCCTCCTTTGTCATATATTAGTTGACCATAAGCACATGGGTCTATTTCTGGGCTCTTTATTCTTTTATATTTCTCGACCTTGGAGAAGTAGTCTTTTGTATGAGATGTCTTATATGTCCCAGCAGTGCACTCCCCTCTGGTCACCAGAGCTAAATGTTCTAGGGGTGTCCCCTATGTGGGCTGCATGGGTCCTTCTGTTACAGCAGGCTGACTACTGTGGGCGGTCTGGGAGGTGTGGCTGGCCCCTGGTCCAGTTGGTTGCTAGGCCCTGCCTTGTGTGGAAGCTGCTGGCTGCTAGTTGGTAGGGCTGGGTCAGGAGGCAGCTGGCTGCAGAACCCTAGGGGGCCCTGGGCTAGTTCTGACTCAGTGGTCGGTAGAGTCTGAGCCCAGGAGATCCCAGGGTTGGTACCCTCCCTCTAGTGGGTAAAGCCAGTTCTTGGGGCAGTGCTGGGTCCTTAGGTCTGGCTGCAGGACTCAGTGGTCCCATAGCTGGTGACAGACTGCTAGTGTGGGGTAGGGCAGTTCCTGACACAGCTGGCTGCAGAGTCCAGGGTGTCCCGAAGCTTGTATTGGCCTACTGGTGAGTGGAGCCAGATCCTGGGGCAGCTGGCTGAAGGGCCCAAGGTGTCTCAGAGCTGGTATCAGCCTGCTGGTGAGCAAGCTAGGGCCCAGCCCATCCCAGGGCAGGTGCTGGACTACTGGCAGGCTGTGGGGCTGTGGTTGTCCTGGGGCTGGTGGCTGACTCTGGTGGTTGAGGCTGGTCCCGAGGCTAGAGCAGGCTTGCTGGTGGGTGGGGCCAGGACCCAGGGGATTTGGGGGCTGACATCTACCCACTGGTGGGCAGAGCTGCTTTCCAGGGTCTCTGGCTGCAGGGCCCTGGGGGTCCTGGGTTTAGTGCCTGCAGGCTGGTGTGTGGGGCTGGGTCCTGTGTCCTTTGGTGGGCAGGGCCATGTCCAGGGGTGGCTGTGGCCTCGGGAGGTCTTAAGGTAGCCTGCGTGCTGGTAGATGGGGCTGTCTCCTCGCCTAGTTAGTTGCTTGGCCTGAGGAGTCTCAGGATTGGTGCCTATAGGCTGGTGGGTGGCAGGGCTAGTTCCTGAGCCTAGTAAGCTAGAGGGAGGATTCTAAAATGATACTCTCCAGCAGCAGTGTCCATGTGGTAGAACGAGCTCCCAGACATGGCTGCCACGAGTGTCTGTCTCCAAGGTGAGCTCCAGTTGCCTCCTTCCTCTCTGGGAGACTCTTCAAGATCAGCAGGGAGGTCTGACCCAGGATCCTTTCAAATCACTGCTTCTCCCCTTGGACCCGGAGCATGTCAGAGTTTGTGTGCACCCTTTAAGAATGGAGTGTCTATTTCCCACAGCCCTCTGGGTTTCCCGAAAGTAAGCCCCACCGGCCTTCAAATCCAAACATTCTGAGGGCTTGTCTTCCCAGTGCAGGATCCCTGGGCTGGGGGGCCTGACATGGGGCTCAGACCCCTAGCTCCTTGGGGAGAACTCTGCAATTGTAATTATTCTCTGTAATTGTAATTGTTTGTGGACCGTCCACCTTGGGGTATGAATTGACTTATACCACAACTCCATCCCTCCTGCCCATCTCATTGTGGTTCTTTCTTTATATCTTTTGTTGTAGATCTTTTCTGATAGGTTCCAGTCTTTTTAATCCAGAGTTGTTCTGTAAATAGTTGTAATTCTGGTGTGCCCATGAGAGGAGGTGAGCTCAGGGTCTTTCTACTCTGCCATCTTGGGAACTCTCCAAAGTCTTATTTCCAACATAATTCCACCTTCTTATTAATGAGTATGCCATCTACACATCCATCTGTTTACATTTCCTAAATCTCAAGGGCAGGTTGTCCATTTTGTTCCTTTTGCACTGGATTGAATTTTTTCAAAAAATTTTATAAACACCTTATAAATTGTGCCAATTTAAATATAGAGGCTAGGGGAATTCCCTGGTGGTCCAGTGGTTAGGACTCCCCGCTTTCACTGCCAAGGGCACAGGTTCAATCCCTAGTCGGGGAACTAAGATCCCATAAGACGAATGGTGCAGCCAAAAAAAAAGAAAAAAATTTTCTTTTAATAAAATAATAAAAATAGGGGCTAAAAATCATTATAATGAAATGTTCTCTAATGACCTAGAATGATTAATCACAATTATGATACTCTAGATTATAATATACACATTTATTAAATACCTTAGAAAAATGGCATAATAGTTTTATTTCATCTCTAGATTGATAAAAGAATGCTCATTTAGCAATTGAATTCTGGCCCTTCAAGGGATCTTAACATAAATATATATTTAAGATGACTATGACCTTGTCTGAATTTTTCCATTACATTCTAGTTTTTATTATACTACTTGGGCAGCCAGTTCACATGTAACAGGTTTTTTTTTTTTTTCCTTATGGAAATAAACGTTCACTCAAAGATGGAAAGCTATTAAAAGCACTGTATAGTCATCCATCAGGCTTTGTTTGCCCCGTGTCCTACCCTACTGGTTCAGTATCCTGTCAGAAAGGTTGCAGTCCCCTCAGGAAGGCCACTGTCACATAATGATTCAAGCTTATATGAAGGTCTCTCACAGGATAGCCTGGTGAGTTTCCTAGCCAGGCTTTGTGTCTCTGGGCTTTCTAAAAAGGTTAAACTTAAAATACACTGTGGATTTCAGAGGTCTCTACTGTGGACTTCAAACTAGGGTTGGTGCAGGAGTTGTGGGAGTTGAGTATGTTGGACACTTTTAAGGGGATCGATTTCCAGGCCCTCAAATTCCATATTACTCATGCATAAAGCTGATCTGCCTGAGAACTCGTGTTGATGGAGGCATTGTGCCCAGTCTTTCCCAGCTACTCCCTCCCAGTCACCTTTACCCTACTTCATAAAATAAGGCAAACCTCTCACCCACGTGGAGTCCTGCCAGGGGGCCTGATTCCAGGGTGTGAGTGTCTACAGGGACACGGCCTTGATCAAAGCACTGGTTTGTGTCTCAGCTGCATGATTTCAAGAAAGAAGAGATAAAAATTCCCACGATTATCTGCTGAGCAGGATTACATTTTCAAGTATCCAAAACATATATTAGAAGTGAGTGAGTGTCTTATATTTTCTTGTATATTCATCAGACTCATAAGATAAAAATTGTAATAAACTACTGCAAAAACATAATTAGACACTCTATATTCATTTTTTACTTGGATGCTTTCCTGCTTGTTCTTCTTGCTCAACCACTTTCTACCAGTTTATTCTATCCTATGATGTACTTATTAGATGTATATTAGCTTAACAAGAATACTTGTGGATTCTACTGTAAACAGTCATTAATACAATTTTTGGTAAATTCTACATGTAAAAATATCCAGTAATTTGTTTTTGCTGTCAATTTCTATTGACATAGTCTATATATCTATGGATATATGGACTAATTAAAAGGAAAAAGGCTCCATCCATCTCATTAAGAGATATAGTTCCAATAACATTTTACTTATTATGTTTAATAATTATCAATTTTAATAATGCAGTTATCTTGTTATGTTTAATTTCATACTAATAACAGTGATGATAACTTAATCCAGAAGAAAAATTTAACACTCAGCTTTACCAATACAGGAAGCAAATATCTTAAATTTCAACATATACATAATTTTTGTTGCAGAAAAGTATGATAAGATGATTAATTTTTTAAACTTTCAAATATAAACAATAAAATTCAGTGGGTAAAGTAAAATAGAAATACAAGTTCAAGGGGAAATAGGTAATGTAAATTTTCCTAATGTTGAAAAAGAGACTGTTTATATTTTTATTGAGATATAATTGACATATAACATTATATTAGGTTCAGGTGTACAACATAATGACTTGATATCTGTATATATTGTGAAATGATCACCACAATGAATCTAGTTAACATCTAGCATACATAGTTAGAAATTTTTTTTCTTTTGTTGAGAATTTTTAAGATCTACTCTTTTAGCAACTTCCAAATATGCAGCAGAGTACTATTAAATATAGTCACCGTGCTGTACATTATATTCCCATGACTTATTTATTTCATAACTGGAAGTTTATACCTTTTGATCAACTTCACTCATCTGGTCCTACCCCCACTCCCCACCTCTGGCAATCACCAGTCTGTTCTCTGTTATCTATGAGATAACACACATAAGTGAGATTATACAGTATTTGTCTTTCTCTCTGACTTATCTCACTTAGCATAATGCCCT
Organism: Hyperoodon ampullatus; assembly: GCF_949752795.1. NCBI lineage: Eukaryota > Metazoa > Chordata > Mammalia > Artiodactyla > Ziphiidae > Hyperoodon > Hyperoodon ampullatus. The sequence continues at coordinate 87,507,615 of NC_136921.1, read as the reverse complement.
CACGGTCCATCCATGTTGCCATAAATCCTATGTTTTTAAAAGTAAGCATATGAAATTGCTTTGGTATTCAGATTATATTGTATACATTAAAAAGAGCTGTTGGGTCTCAGGACAGGCCATCCCCAAATATGCCATGATGACATATTGATTATTTTGAATTAATGTTGTTTGAGAAACAGCCGGTGCAAGAACACTCTGATCCTCCTCCTCTCTGTCTCCCTGAAAGCAGGAAATAAATCTCCCCTGGGAAAGGGACCCTCCCTGCCTCTGAGGGTAGAGAGACAGCCTCACCGCTGGAGATGAGGAATTCAGGGCTGAGAAGCCTGTACAAACAAAGCTTGTTGCTCCTTTGCTAATTTACCACCCAAACCCAACCTCTGCTTGGATTCCTCACTAATTAAGCATCCAAGCCTAAGTTCCTTTGTTCTGTCAATTCCTCACAAATTTGTTGTTTCCTTGTCTCAGAAGTATAAAAGCTGCCTCCTTTGGCCACTTCTTAGCTCCTATTTCTATAAGACCTCCATATATATGAATTAAATTTGTTTTTTTCTCCTGTTAATCTGTCTTGGATCAATTTAGTTACCAGAACAGCCAAAAAAACTCAAGAGGGGTAGGAGGGAAATCTCCCCCTCCCCGGCAGAGTGGTACACTAGGTTTTTGTTAAAAGTGTCAACATCATTATAGGGCTATATCTTTGCTACTATTTAAATTTATGAGGAAAAATTTCAGATGTTAACAAAAAATGTGTGAGAAGGCACATTGTTTTTCAAAACTATTTTAGGGAGTATATAAGCAAAAAAAAAAAAAAAAAAAATCACTACTCTAATGAAGTAAAATCAATGGCCCCGGTGTTCTGTTCCCAGATCTACTGTAAAATTAAGCATTTCTTTCAATTTCTTCATTTGCCTTATTTCTCTAAATATAAAATGGGAATAATAATAACTTTCTTTATGGTCAGAGATGTCTGCAGAATTCTTGCAAAAACATCCCCTGGACGAAGTGACAGAGTGGCATGGACATATATACACTACCAAACGTAAAATAGATAGCTAGTGGAAAGCAGCCACATAGCACAGGGAGATCAGCTCGGTGCTTTGTGTCCACCTAGAAGGGTGGAATAGAGAGGGTGGGAGGGAGACGCAAGAGGGAGGAGATATGGGGATATATGTATATGTATAGCTGATTCACTTTGTTATAAAGCAGAAACTAACACTCTATTATAAAGCAATTATACTCCAATAAAGATGTTAAAAACAAAAAACAAACAAAAAAATCCCCCGTGTAATAGGAAGCCACACTGCATGTTAATTTACTTACAAACTACTGACAGGTTGGAAATAAAAACATTCACTACCTTGTTCTTTTTATATTTGTTAGAAGTTATTTCAGAATCTGAAAATAAATGACCATCCACTGTCCAAGAGTTCTAACAAAAAAGATAATTCAGAATCTCAGAGCTTTAAGACAACTTCTAACTTTCTCTTTTAAACCTATTCCCTTTATTGTCTTAACATGACTGTTTTACATAAATAGACACATATGTCCTTTTGAAAACAACAAAAATATGAGATAAGCAGATAAAAGAATTTTAGAAGTTCATATTTCTAAATCTTCTATAACCTTCTCCTCTTCTGAGCAAACAGAGCTCTTAATAGTCTTCTGTAAGTTTCCAGATATATCATTTGCCTACACCTCAATTCTTATTCTCATTACTGAGTGACACTGACCTTGATTCCTTCACTAAAGAAAAGAAATATATTATTTCATTCACACATTTAACAAAAAATTTATTCAGCATTTCCAGTGGATTTAGCCTGTGCTAAATCACTGGGCAGGGAAGTGATATTGCTGTATGTGGGAATGTAAACTGGAGGTGGGTGCGGGATTGGGGGTGAAAGAGGAGATGAATATAATATCTCGGAACTCAGTCTGGAAGCAGATCTGGAAGTTCTGGAAAGAAACTGAAAGGCTATATAGTTCTTCATATCAGTCACAAGGGACATCTCTAAGTAGCTATTAATGCTAAACATCTCTGAGAGTAATTGTCCAGGCAGCGAAGACAATCGTAGAAATTGAACAGGAGAAGAAAATGTCAAGTGAAATTTGGCCTAAGTCAAAAATCCAGTCTCTGCTGGAAGATGATGGTCTCTGAGCTCACATTTACAACACAGGAAAATATTTTAGTTATTCAGTAAAAGTCATGCAGTAAAAGTAAAAATGTTAGTTTATGCTGGCATCAGCCAGCATTGGACTAAATCACTTCTGACATCTCTTCCAACAAGAGGCTTGCATCAGAAGGCTACAATCTGAGCACAGAACCAAGAGAATTCAGTTATGTAACTGGTGATTGTTTATAGGCATCAGAGTCTTCCTCACGTGTGGATAAAATGACTAATCCAGCTGAGAATTAGAACATCCTTGCTTGTGCTGGGGATGCTTTCCATGCCTTAAGGGTGGCAGTGAAGGGTAGGGCAGGGCAGAATAAAAGGTTGCTAACCACCTGGGTGTAGCTTGACAGTCCTTGGACAATTTCACTAATCTTTGGCACCTCCAGCAGAGGGCAGGCAGGTATAGGGAAGAGAGAGGAAACAGGCCTTTCTCCGTTTCGTTTACAGGCTGTCCTAGCCTTGCAGGGGAGTGTGGGAGCATAAAAATAGCCATGTGAGCTGAAACTGTGCAAAGCAATCTTCATAACTGATAAGTTTATATTCATAACATTGTTCCATGACCTTTAAAATTTTTGTCAAAACGTTTAAACTCTCTCACTATCAGTTATAAATGTATGGGGAAATGAAATAATAGTAAAGACAGTATTTATTTAGTACATTATAATGTAAAACATTAGATACATTGAGAGTTAGTATTTTATTTCTATGTAAAAAAAAATTATCAAGATACAGCGCTTACCTTCTCATTGTAGAACTTACAATAGGAAACACGCATCTTTTCTATGTCTTGGCTCATTTCTAAGCTTGGATCAGCCTCCAGCATCTTATCCTTTGCACTTTCAGTGTCAGTATCACCAAGAGTTCCTTTAACAGCAGCTCTTTGGTACTCCTGTGCTCTGGAAGGATATGTTACACACGATTTCAACAACTAGCCTCGCCTCAGGTATCAAACCAATTACCTAGAATATGCGTGGGTTTACAAATGTCCACCAATCCCTGCCTAGACGCCACCTGCTAATTCCCACCTAAACCACACCATGGCTAACTCCTTTGCAACTGACCTCATACAACCCAAGGGCTCAAGCCCTTGGGAAACTCATTTGACTGGATTCATTTACGCAGTTACTACCTGCCTGTCAAATTTCTATTGAACTCAGCTCTTTTCTTTTTTAAAATCAAAATAAATTATAAGTTTTCTATCAAGACAGTTTTTTGTGGGGACTTTGACACACAAATATGGATAGAACTATCAGAAGAAATAGCTGGCCAAGCAGAAAATGCCTGTGTCTGGAGAGCAGAATTTGGGGGGTAACAAGGTAGAACAAGCTAGTGATTTTTTTGTTATAAGCCATAACTTTTTAATTATGTGCATCTATTACTTTGTTACAAATAAAAATTAAAAAGGAAAAGCAAAAGGCAGCTTTATTTCCTCTGAAATAGGGTGACAATATTTGGTTAAATTAGGTCAGTATTTGTAGAGCATCTGTTATATGCCAAGTGTTGTGCTGGGCACCAGGAAAACAAATCAGAAAAGAATCAAGTCCTGCCTGGAAACCGGCCACCGTCACCTGAATCCTTCTCACAGAATCTTAGTGGTCTTGTGGAATGAAATCCAGTGTACTGCTTCTAACTTTTACAATCAGTGTAAAAAAAAGTCAGGCAATGTCTGTATGCAAAGTCAAGTGTCTCAGAAAAAAACATGAAAGATTCAGTTGACTATTTGCAGGAATTGAAGGATGTATTTCCAAGCTCAAATTTATTTATAGCTCAGGTTCACTGAGAAGTTCTAGTTTTACTCAGTTGAGTCTCCTGATAATGACTCTCTTGATGATGAATAAGTTTTCCATGCCATTTAATAAGTTCTTGCTGTGCTTATATCCTGCTAATTTTTATTCTCTCATAGAAAATGCACATTTATCTTGCCATAAAAATGCATAATTGAATGTCTGACCACCCACTGCAGCAAACAGAAGTGAAAGGCTTATGTTATTATGACAACGTACTATAATTCTTTGGTATTTGAATGCCAACAAATTCCGGGAAAATGAGACATATACTAAGGTGTGATGGCTTTTGAAATATTTTAAACGTTCCTAAAATATTAAAATATGTGTTTCTCACATAGAAGACAAAATCTCTAGAGGAGGCTTTGAGTCAAGGCATTCTCTTCAAATCTCACCCCAACTTTCATCTCTGTCATCAGCTCCTCTTGTTGCAGTCCTTCTCACCTGGTCCCACATTAGCATCACCTGGGAGCTTCTAAAATAAACCAGCACCCCAGACCCACCCCATGAGATTCTGATTTACTCAGTCACAGGAGGAGCCTGGTCGCGTGCATTTGTTTAATATGTCAACAGGTGGTTCTAATTTGTAATCAGGGTTGAGTGCCATCGCCTAAAACAGTGTTTCTCAAAGTGTGGTCCTTGGACTAGCAGCGTCAGCATCATCTAGGAATTTGTTACTAATGCAAATCCTCAGGCCCACTCCACCCCAATGAATCCAAAATTCTGGGGGTGGAGCCCAGTAATCTGCATTTTAACAAGGCTTCCATGGGACTCATGCACAGTCAAGTTTGAACCATTAGACTTAAAAAGAATATAAAAACCAGAACTGCCAGGAGAATGGAGTTAAGGAATGAAGGAGAATAGAGCCAGGTGGGCTCTCTTCCCGGGGTATAGGAAGCTCTGTCATCATGCGGGTGCAACAGCAGGCCTTGCTGATGAAGAGGATTTTCTTAATAATAAGCTTATGCAGCATGATCATACCTTGGTGAAGTGAGTCACACTAGCAAGCTAGCCTGAACCTGCATTATATTTTTTTTTTGCATGAGATGAGGGAGATGCTTGGGAGAAAGAAAAGGAAGGAGCAGAAAAATGATCAGAAGTCTGGTGAGTATGAAAATTAGGAGATCTATATGTTTAGTGGAACAAAATGAGGGTTCATCCATGCATACATGCACATAGGTACACATAAAGAGAATGCAAAATTGACTGGTTTTAGGAAATATTTTATCTAGTCCTCTAGGGGAGACCTTGATGACTTTTTTCTCTACTAGAAAAATTACCCAGTAGACTGGAAGTCCTTTGAGGCAAAGGTAGGAATGTTCAGCTCATCCCTGGATTGTACTTGCAAAATGAACAAGTGCTGAGATTCTGATTGTTTTATAGGGCTTTCAGCTTTCCAATGAGGTGCTCTGATAGTTGCCACGGTTAAGTCCCTTTTGGACAGTATTTTAAATTCTCCTCATCAGCAAGGAGCACATGGTAAGGTTCCACTGTGTAGTTTTTTGCTAAAATAATAACTGTGGTAACAGGCAATATGGGTGAGGTACAGGCTGTTCGACTCCTGCTGTGTGAGTGAGCCAGTACCTTGGAAATGGGGAAGCTTCTTCCATCATGTAGTCTCAAGACAAGGATTACACATATTTATTGGAAGATTAAGGTCACACTAATTTTTTTTTTCCTTTTTGTGGTACACAGGCCTCTCACTGTTGTGGCCTTTCCCATTGCAGAGCACAGGCTCCAGATGCACAGGCTCAGCGGCCATGGCTCACGGGTCCAGCCGCTCCGCAGCATGTGGGATCTTCCCGGACCAGGGCACGAACCCGTGTCCCTTGCATTGGCAGGCGGACTCTCAACCACTGCGCCACCAGGGAAGCCCCACACTAATTATTTTTAAGTGGATCTCCAATCTTGGGGAGAGCCTAATTTAATTGTTGGGGTTAATTAACATCTCTAACCATCTCAGAAGATTGTATTAGCCGAGACATTTGGAGCTGAGTTTGGAATCTAGGGCATCAGTGCTCAGAGTATTCTAAAGATAAGGAGGACAGTTGCTCAGTCCATCATGATGAATATAGTGAGCGCTGTACTTGGTATAAGCAAAATCTACAGAAGAAATAGTCTTCTGGAAATGTCAGAGGCTCATTAAAGCTGGATATTAGCAGGAGAAAGTAGGAGCAGGAATCTACCTGGATAGTTTGCCAACAAATTTAAAACTAAATGCAGTATTTAATCTTGTTGTGTTTCTCTGGGACTGTACAGATAGGGCCAATCACAGATCTGGGGAACTGGCCACAGAATTATTTGTTGCCTTAATGATTTTAGCCCAGTGGGTTTTCCCAGCTGGAGTTGGCAAATGGAGAACTAGATTTCCTTAAGGCAGAAAATGAGTAACATTTAACACAAAGAAGCCTCTCTATTCAGAGTAATAGCATAGTCACGATAAACTGGGAAATATGCTCTTACATCTCTAACAAGTTTACCAATTTTACAAGTATAGGATATATGAATTTATATTAATACATAAGTGCTTTTAGTAGAGAAATTTAGAAAAATATTAATTGGGGTAGAGGTATAGGAATAAATTAGGATATATTACATAACATGAATTTTTCATTGATTGGTAAAAATGTCACCACTCTTTTCCTTTTCTTTATACATTATTTACATTTGAAGGTGTGTAATACTGTAAAAAGATTTCATACATACAAGGATATTTAATTGTCATGAATATATCATCTTGTGGATATTGAGAAACTCCATAGGACACCTTATGAAAGATATTGACTAGAAGAATTTTAAGAATACAAAAAATAAATAAATAAAAGAATAAAATTGAATCTACTCTTTATATAGAAACAGAAGGAATGTTATACATAGTCGAGATGTATAAATGGGAAGAAATAAATCGATAATGATATTAAGTCCTAATATGTCTATCATCCTATGTGATCATATTAAAGCATATTATGATTATTACATACTTTCCTCAACAATCAACCTCTCAAGCAGATTGTTAGAGCAACTAAATCAAAATGTACCATAGTCAATGATATTCCATAATAATGCCTTTTATCAACACTGTAGGCTATTATGTAGAATTTTATATCGCTGAAAAATGAAAACTAGAATGTGCTAAAAATCTGTTTGGGATGGGTAATATATTAGTTATCTATTAACGCATAACAAACTACCACAAAATTAGCAGCCTAAAACAGTATATTACCTCCCAATTTCTTGGGTCAGGAGTCCAGACTAACTGCATTCTCTATTTAAGCTCTTATAAGTGTGCCATCAAGATGGCAGCCAAAGTGTGCTCTCTTCTGGACGCATAACTGGTGAAGAATACTCTTCTAAGCTTGCTCAGGTTGTTGGCAGAATTCATGTCCTTGCAGCTGTAGGACTGAGAGCCCTGGCTTCTTGCTGGCTTTTAGCTGTCAGCTTTCATCATCAACTAGGGGCTTCCCAGAGGTCCTGCCAGCTACCTGCAACTCCTGGACACTGCCTGCAGTTCAGTGCCACCTGGGCTTTCCCATTATGGCTGCCCACTTCATTGAGCCCGAAAAGAGAGTCTCTAGACCAGGTCGGCTACAAGATGAAGTCTCACTTAACATTGCATAATAACAGGAGTGGTATCCATCACTTCTGCCATATTCTGTTGGTTAGAAGAAAACCATAGGTCCTGTCCACACTCAAGGAGAGAGGATTATACAAAAGCTTGAACACCAGGAAGCAGGATCATGGTGGGGGGAAGGAGAGGCACCTTAGAGATTTTCTACCACAGGTAACTTATAACATCTGCCAGCATTTCATTTCCTCCACCTGCAAAGCAGGAGCTCACGGAGCCCATAAGCCCCAGCTGATGGGTTGTTGTGTGAATCTAAATGAATATAACACAGAGCCTGACAAATAATAGGCCCTCAATACACAACAGTTAACACCTCTGTCTCCCTTCCTTTCCTCCACAGTGTGATAGAGTATTTATTTCCTAGCTTTGCAATTTTGTTGTTCCTTGATGAAACAGGATCCTAATGATGTCTATCAAAAAAAAACAAATCAGGATGCTAAATTCTTGACTACTTGGAGGCGGGGGCAGGGGGTGTCTCTTTTGTCTCTGAGAATATTGGTTTACGGTAGCAAAGGATACTTACCTAAAGGTAGTGCAGAGTATAATTTTCTTAAATTAGCACTATGGATCAAGAACAGTTTTTACTCTGGAGACTGGAGGATTCATTTCCTATAGTTGAGGCTAAAAAGAGTTAAGCAAAGAGAAAGAGCAGCTAGCTAGATCCCTTGCCTTCCCCCGTCTCCTGGACCCACAGTTCTCTGCTGTGGTCCCTCAGAGATGAGATGAGTCCCTGCCCACCCAAAGTTGGTTCAGAAGTCCCAGACTGGTGATACTGCACATGCACCAAGAGGGTATAAAAAGGTTTCTTTCTCACATAATGAGGCTTTCTAGGGAGAGCAGGGGAGGCTCCCAAGCAGTTCAAAAAATGGCTTGAGATCAAGAAGACTGGCTTTGGCTTTTACTGAGGTAGGGTGTGGTGCTGGGCTAAGGGTAAGCACTCCTGTGTGAGAGAAGGGGCTTGTGTGCATAGACTTCCTGTGGGCACCAAAAGGGGGAGTGCGTGCGCTTTTGAATCGGCTTGCCCAGATGTGGGTCCAAAAAGGAAGAGGGAGGGATGAGGCTTGACAGCTGTCAGCAGTCAAAAGGGAGTCAGACTCTATTACCTTCATCAAGAAGCAGAAAAGGAAAGACAGCTCTGTCCTCCCCCAGCCCTGACCCCGACCCATTTGGGCTTACACGGGACATCAGTGGGAGGAGCTGCTGCCTTGCTCTAGAAACAAAAGATCTAACACTCACACAGCAGCATGAGCCAGGTACCCTCTAAGCATTTTGCATATCCTGACTCGTTTAATTCTCACACCAACCCTATGAGAGAGGTGCACTAATTACTCCAAATTTATAGAGAAGAAAACTGAGGCACAATGAAGGATCTTGCCCAAGGTCACCCAGTCAGTAAATGGCAAAGCCAGATTTTAAACTCAGGTAGCACCATTCAGAACAGGTGTTCCTAAGCTGTCTACTCCACGGCCTTTCCTGCACAGATGCTGCTGCAGTGACTCATGAGTTCATGAGACAGTGGTTTCCGGTCGGTGTGTCATCCATTCTTCCCAGGTGTATCCACATTGTGACTCATGTGTAAAATGTATTTTTCCTACCACCACAGTGATGTGTCAGATGGGCTGAAGGAGGGCAGAGTAGAGCTTGGTGGAGGGTAAGAGGCTCACTGTGGGGTAAGGCTTTCCTCAAGGAAAGTCGTGGGTTGCAGAGACAGGAATCCAGTCAGGAGAGTGAACAGCTCTGTCAAGCACCCTCCAGTGCACGTGGAAGGCTGAGCTGGAGGATAGGGTGACAACTGTGGGTGCTTTTGCAGATTCTGTGAGCCTGTCACACTTAGGTTGATTGTCTTGCAGACTTGTTTAGTGTCTTTTGATCAACCTTGCAGTGGACAGCAAAAATTTCTAAATTTTGAAACTGTGTGACAAATGTCAAGAGGTTATGGATTAATATTGTAAAATTCCAGAGTCATCAGTACCTTGTAGTTGAGTCTTTTGCAAAATTTGTTTTTATGATATATTTCTTTACAAATACAAAAATATCTCACTAAGGCATAAAGAATAATATAACCAATTTGCATATCTCTCCATACAGATTAAGACAGAATATTTCCTATGCCTTGATGTCCCCATGGGCTTATACAAAGGCACATCTCTCTCCACCCAGCCGAAGGTCACATAATTCTGAAAGTCTGTATCGGTTACCTCCGAGCATGAACTCCCTTCAGTGCTCCAGTGTAGAATTCTTGCCAAATTGTGTGTGTGTGTGTGTGTGTGTGTGTGTTTTGTTGCAGGGGAGAGGAGGATTAAGGGAAGAACTCTAGCTATCCCTTTAAAAATAACCCAAGGGGTAACTTCACCAATGTCTTTTGATCTAAATCCTTCCCGCTCTGTCTCATGATCCAAGTAAGATAATCAAACAGCTAAAATAGACATTGTAATCACATAGTATCCATCTTGGATCTCATCTTTAAAAGCAGAGACTTTGAAAATTCAGAGGTTTTTCAATCAAAGCTAATTTTTCAGGAGGAGAATAATGTATGCACTACTGTTCTATAACAATTTGTGTAAGTATGTGCACATTTTTGTATTGTTGAGCTCATTCATAAGAAGTCTTTAAACTTGTTATGGAAATAACATACCCATGTGGACTAGCAGTGTAGTAATGTTACCAAAAAAACCTGAACGAATTTTTTGGCCAACCCAATATTTAGCATACAGTATGTATTTGAAGCTGTAAAGAGAAAATATGACTCAATGAACTCTATTTCCTGCGTCCCCTCAAATATATTTTATTTTGTTTTAATTGGAATTACCCCCAATTACGAATGAAATTAAGCAGCTTTTCTTATGTCTATTTCCTATGTTGTTCCTTCTGTGAAATATCACGTCCTGTCTTTTTCATTTTTCTATTAGGTTGCTTATCTTACCCTCCACCCCAGCTTTATTGAGGTATAACTGACAAATAAAGTTGGATATACTTAAAGTGTACAACATGATGACTTGATATATGTATACGTTGTGAAATGATTACCACAATCAAGTTAATTAAAATGTAATTAATATATCCATTATCTCACATAGTTACCTTTTGGGGGGAGACAACACTTTAAAAATACTCTTTTTTGCAAATTTCAGGTACACAATACAGTATTATTAATTGCAGTCACCATGCTGTACATTAGGTCCTCGGAACATTAGACCTTGTAAGTGAAAGTTTGTACAGTTTTTCTTATTGATTTAAGGAGGGTTTTTTTTGGTTTTGTTTTTAATATTCTGGGCTCTATTAAGGAGACACAAAGGTGTCAGGACAGATGCTTCTCTGAATATGTGTCCTTTGTTTTTGCATCTCCTGGGCACCTGCCAAGTTTTCCTGAGGGGGAATGTAAAAGAGGAATTCCCTGCAGTTGGTCGCAGGGCGCCACCTGATATGCATCCTCTTTGTCCCCCATTATCCATTCTAAGTGCCCTCACCCTCAGCTTTAGCTGCCAACAAGGCAGTGGATTTCATGGTGGTGTTTCCTAAGCCTTCATTCCTGAGGAGTCTGGGCCCTTGGTTTAGTGCATCCTTCTCAGGCTGGGTTTGCTATGAACATCCACAAGCAGTTAGCACGGGGCAAGAGCATAGCAGGAGGTGTCCAGGTGGGTGATCTGGGTTCTGCATATATTCTATTCTGCCTGCACTGTGTAGAAGCAGCCCTACCTTCTCCTGAGGATCAGGGAAACTGCCCCTGACAAGATGGTGACTTCTCTTCTTCCCCGCTGGCCCTGAACACAGAGTTCAAAGTTCACTGGCAGCAACCAGAGCTTGTAGCTCAGTGGGAAGCTTACCAGGTCGCCTTGCACATTCACCTCCTTTGGGAAGTAGGATCTCGAACCCTGCAGAGCCCAGAATTGTGGGGATATAAAGCACATACTCCCACAGCGGGTCATTAAGAGCCATGGTAAGTGGGGCTACTTTTCCTTTCACTCTTGGTTCCCAGACACACCTATTTTTCCTTTTGAGACCACAGTGCCACATAAAGTTCTCTGATTTAAAAGTCTCATCTTACAATACAAAGGAACTTATTTACAAAACAGGAACAGACTCACAGACATAAAAACAAACTTATGGTTACCAAAGGGGAAAGGGTGGGTAGATAAGTCAGGAGTTTGGGATTAGCAGATACAAGCTACCATATATAAAACAGATAAACAACAAGGTCCTACAGTACAGCACAGGGAACTCTACTCAATATCTTGTAATAACCTATAATGGAAAAGAATCTGAAAAAGGATATATATATATATATAGGATATATATAACTGAATCACTGTGCTATATACATGAAAGTAACACGATATTATAAATCAACTATGCTTCAATTTAAAAAAGGAGTACATAACAAAATTTAAAAATTAAAGTCTCATCTTACAGATTGTTGTCTTGGACCACGCCTGGTACCACCTGTGTTAGCCTGGGTTCTCTAAGAAGCGGATGCTGAGATGGGATTAGATATGCCAAAGATTTGCTGGGGGAACTGCCTGTGAAGCACAAAGGAGGGGAGAGCATAGGAGACAGAGGGCCTTCAGACCCTGATCATGAGGTGGGACTGACATCGAGAAAGGAAAGAAGCTTGGGAGAAGAGCCTTGGCCCTCAGTGTACCGCTCTAGTACTCGTACCTGGTCATTTACTGGCTGCGAGGCCTCAGCGTGAGCATCGTGCAGAATCCAAAGCTATTTCAGCTGGAGCCTGTCAGTCAACTCTGCTCCCCACAGCACGTTCTGTTAAAGGGAGAACTGAGCAGTGCACCTACGTGGCTGCCGCAGGTGATGGGATGTGTTTCCAGGGTCAGGATTCCTGTCAACACCCTTTGAGAGACTTGTGTAAAGAACAAAATCCCTTTCTAATGATATTTTGGCCAATTTGGACTCTGCTTCTTTAAATGCAACAGCACTTGGATATTCTACATCACACAAGGCCTTAATAGTTAAATATCTAGCACCTAACAGCTCTGGGAATAGCGTAGAAACTCAATACATTTTGTGCGAGAGATATTTTTCAGGAGCATAGATTTACATACTGGAAATGTGAAGACCAAGAGTAGGAATTTGAACTTGATTTCATAGTCACTGGAGACAATGAAGATTTTTTGAGAGTCAGTAGGATGCTGCAAGTAACCACATACAGCTGTATGTTCAGCATCAAATGGAGGATTATGGAGTTTTGTAGGTACTTGTATAGAAATAAAAATCACCCAAGATCATTACAACCCCAAAGCACTGATTTATCAAACAAATATGTATTGGGTGTATGTATCAGGTTCTGTGCTAAGTGCTGATTTGGCTCACTCAACGATAATCAGATGTATCCTTCAATGCTTAACGCTTACATGTTATTCATGTGATATCTTATTGTTTAAATTAGCGACATTCTTGTGAGGGAAATATTATTATTCTCATTTTACAGATGAGGAAACTGAAGTTTAGAATATTTAAGTAACTTACCCAAAGCGAGGCTTTGTTCATACATTCACTCAGCAAATGTTTCTTTGGGCACAGCTGGCAGAAATCAGACCATGTAGAGCCCTGAAGGTCAGCCTCAGGATTTTAACCCAGGGGGAAGGGAAGCAGGGAAGTGCTGAGAAAAGGTTTGCAGTTTTAAAGGCTCCCCACTGCCCCTGGGGTGCTCTACAAACAGAGGAAACCCTCAGGGACTGTTTTGAAGAGGAAGCTATTGGAGTGGTTCAGGTGAAAAAAGATGGTGGTAGTAAATGGAGGGGAGGAGACGAATTTGAGAGATATTACGGAGGCCAAAATATTCAGCAATTGGTAAGTGACTGGACATGGGGTGAGGGAGCAGGAGGTATTAAAAATAACTAACAGGGCTTCCCTGGTGGCGCAGTGGTTGACAGTCCGCCTGCTGATGCAGGGGACACGGGTTCGTGCCCCGATCCGGGAAGATCCCACGTGCCGCGGAGCGGCTAGGCCCGTGAGCCATGGCCGCTGAGCCTGCGCGTCCGGAGCCTGTGCTCCGCAACGGGAGAGGCCACAGCAGTGAGAGGCCCACGTACCGCAAAAAAAAAAAAAAAGAAACTAACAGGATCTGGCATGAGCCACTGAGTACATAATGATGCCACTTGCTGAGATCAAGGGCACAGGTGAAGAAGGACTAGGTCTGGAGGGGAAGACGGCATTCACAGTGAACCCCGTAATCCCAGTTTGATTAAAGTTGCTGGGGTGTCAATCCCAAACCCACTTGAGGTGACTGAGTCATCTTCAGCTTAGTTTACTGATCTCAGAAACACCTACAAATTTTTCTTCTCCCCAAAATACACCTTTCTCCCTGCCATCAGTTCTCTCTTAAAACATAGAACTAATTGATTATCACTATTGCTCAAAAAAATATATATATATATATTTCTTTCTTCTGCTCTTGAGAGGCAAGGATCCATGTTGAGGGCCCTGATCTTTAGCACAGAGCTCTGCACTTCTACACATGGCAGGTCAGTGTTTCTGGCACACCATACTCTCCTGCTTTTCTATCTTTCTCACTGGTTGCTCTTATTCAGTCACTTTTGCTGATTTCTTCCCATTTTCCCGATCTCTTAAACTTCATCTCAAAGATGAAGTACCCCAGGGCTCAGTCCTTTGACCTCTTCTGTAACTATACTCACTCCCACGCTGATCTCATCCAACCCCATGATTTAAGTACAGTCTCTACACTGATGACTCCCAAGTTAATATTCCTGGCCAGACATCTCCCCCCAGCCCCCAAATTATGTGTCCACATTTTAATTCAACATCTTTACTCAGAGGCCAATAAACATCTCAAATTTACACATGTGCAACTGCATTTCAATTGACCCCTTAAAATTGGTTCCATCTGCTCTCTTCCTAACCTTACAATGTATCAACTTCAGACCCATGAGGTCAGACTTGCTTCCTCTTTTTCTCTTATACCCAGCATCCAAGCTGTCACAAAATTCTCTGGACTCTACCTTCAAAATATATTTGATTTCATTTCATGCTGCCTCCACCCCTCCCACGTTGTTCCAGGTGACCACAGTCTCTTACCTAGACTAGTGCAATAGCTGCCTAATAGACCTTCCTGCTTTTGTCCTTGACCTTTGTCTTAGTTAAGATACGCTAGTTAGCTATAACAAATGTACCCCCACAAAACAGTGACTTAAAGAGCAACAAGCTTTTTTCTTATGTGATAGCTGAGGACTGGGTCCAAGTCTTTTTTCTTTTTTTTTTTTTTTTTGCTTGTTTGTTTTATTGGAGTATAGTTGATTTACAATGTTGTGTTAGTTTCAGGTGTACAGCAAAGTGAATCAGTTATACATATACAGATATCCACTCCTTTTTAGATTCTTTTCCCATATATGTCATTACAGAGTATTGAGCAGAGTTCCCTGTGCTATAGAGTAGGCCCTTATTTGTTACCTATTTTATATACAGTAGTGTGTATATATCAATCCCAATCTCCCAATTTCTCCCTCTCCCCCTTTCACCTCGGTAACCCTAAGTTTCTACATCTGTGACTCTTTCTGTTTTGTAAATAAGTTCATTTGTACCAGTTTTTTAGATTCCACGTATAAGTGATATCATATGGTATTTCTCTTTCTCTGACTTACTTCACTCAGTTTGACAATCTCTAGGTCCATCCATGTTGCTACAAATGGCATTATTTTGTTCTTTTTATGACTGAGTAATATTTTATTGTATATATGTACACATCCTCTTTATCCATTCCTCTGCTGATGGACATTTAGGTTGCTTCCCTGTCCTGGCTATTGTAAATACTGCTGTGGTGAATATTGGGGTGCATGTATGTTTTCAGATTATGGTTTTTTCTGGGTATATGCCTAGGAGTGGGATTGCTGGGTCATATGGTAGTTCTTTTTGTAGTTTTTTAAGGAACCTCCATACTGTTCTCCATAGTGGCTGTATCAATTTACATTCCCACCAACAGTGTATGAGGATTCCTTTTTCTCCACACCTTCTCCAGCATTTATTGTTTGTAGATTTTTTGATTATGGCCATTCTGACCTGTGTGAGGTGATACCTCATTGTGGTTTTGATTTGCATTTCTTTAATAATTAGTGATGATGAGCGTCTTTTCATGCGCTTCTTGGTCATCTGTATGTCTCCTTTGGAGAAATGTCTATTTAGATCTTCCACCTGTTTCTTGATTGGGTTGTTTTTTTGATATGAGCTGCATGAGCTGCTTGTAAATTTTGGAGATTAATCCTTTATCAGTTGCTTCATTTGTAAATATTTTCTCCTATTCTGAGGGTTGTCTTTTCGTCTTATTTATGGTTTCCTTTGCTGTGCAAAAGCTTTTAAGTTTAATTAGATCCCATTTGTTTGTTTTTGTTTTTATTTTCTTTACTCTAGGAGGTGGATCAAAGGAAGATACTGCTGCGATTTATATCAAAGAGAGTTCTGCCTATGTTTTCCTCTAAGAGTTTTATAGTATCTAGTCTCACATTTAGGTCTTTAATCCATTTTGAGTTTATTTTTGTGTGTGGCATTGGGCCCAGCTCCCAGTGCCTCAGCATCATCTGAGTCCCATTACTTCTCCAGTCTCATCTCCTTCTACTCTCCCCTTCACTCTCTCCATTTGACCCATAATGGGCTTGCTGTTCCTCAAACATGCTGGCTACGTGCCCACCTCAGAGCCTTGGTGTGGCTGGATTCTCTTCATGCAGATGTCTTCCGAACTCACTCTTTCATCACCTTCAAGACTTTGCTCAATGCCATCTTTCAATAAGGTCTACATTGATTTCCCCATTTAAAACTGTGACACCACATCCTGCCCTCTTACACTCCATACCCATTACCTTGATTTTTCTTTTCTATCACCTATCACCTTCGAATATCTATGTAATTTACTTATTTAATGTTTACTGTCTATTTTGCTCAACTAAAATACAATCTCTCTTTTATTTACTGTTATTTTTCCAGTACTTAGAATAATGCCTGGCCCCATCACAGGTGCTCAATATTTGTTGAGTAAATGACAGCAGCTGAGAGTAAGGCCCAGGATTTGTAGGTGCTGATTCAGATTCTATCCGAAGGTTAGGGAGTTAGGAACTACTACCCCCTAAATGTGTGCCAAGTCTCACAGAGGGAATCAGGAAAAGCAACCTCAGTAGACTGGTACAGTTCTATTCCCATTACAGCAACAAAAAATCAAAACTAATAAAATAAAACCCCATAATGTACATGTCTTCTAGTAGTGACCGGAAGTGTCATCTTCACTGGGATTGGGCCATATTACATAATAAATAAGGCCGTTGTTCCTGGTTCAGAGCATCACTTCACCTTGTTTTGGCTCCCTTCCCTAGTGGTCCCCACCTCCTCCCCCAATAAATTAAATATGATAGCTAATTTAAATGCCTGCTATAGAACTCTTACCAAAGAGAAGGAACAACTCTCATGGTTATTACAATCTGAGACAACAGAGCTCACAATATCCAGGGAGCACATACCAGCCCAGAAATAAGCCAGACTCACTAAGCCTGTTGCCAGGAGAAGGATCTAGAACAGTTTTTTGGCCATAATTTATATTTCTCTGAGTTGCTTCACAGTTTAGGTAGTGAGCTAACAGTCACAGAAGGAAGAGAAGTGTCAATGCCTGGAGTTAATCCTAGGTTTTTCCTTTTCTCACTGGCCCCAGGCCCTCTGCAGTTGCTCCTGAAACCTGCCTTAAGCTTTCCCAAGCTGGGAGAAATGCCTGCAGGCTTTCACAGTACCGACTGTCTTGTTCCCTCTGGCCGGAGAGCTTTGTTGCCAAATTCACAAATTTATTGTCTGCGTCAAGACTTAAATGAGCCCACAGTTGTTTCCAGAGACAGTGGCTCCTGTAGACATAAGGTAAAAAAGAGTAGCAGAATTCAATTTATTCAGGAAATATTGATCGAGCATCCAGTATGTGCCAAGCACTTCGTAGCGTATTCAGTGATGAACAAAATAGAAGGGTCTTTTCCCCAAAGCCTGCAATTTAGTGAGAGATGCTGACAAGTAAACAGACAATTACATACAAGTGATAAAAGCTGTGGCTGAGGACGCTGTGGGAGAAGCACCTGGCTGGAGTTTGGTGTATTAGGGTAGAGATGGTGCATCGAGGAAAGCTTCGCAAAATAACTCTACTAAGAAGAACGGACCTGACATAATGCTTTCTTGATCACGGAGGGAAAAAAATGGTTCCAGATTAAGGAGAGTGTTTTTTTTGGTACATTTTGTGTTTGGCAGAGAATTTTCCTTTTAAAAAATTAAGATTAGGTTAGATATGCTAAGTTCAACCTGGTTTCCAACGGATATATCCGTGTTACTGCCCTCTTTTCTTCGTTGTTTCTGTTTTCCTCCAGTCCCATTTTTTCCCTCCCCATTTTTTTCATAATGTTTTCAATTTACAGGACAAATAAGTTGAGAAACAATGAGCTGAAATTTCATGACCTGTTGGTCCTATTTCTACTGAAAACACTCTGACCAGGTTTTTCACCCTCGGGTGGTCGTCACTGATCCAAGCCCTCCTGATAAATATAGTACATAGGTTGTGAAAATGCTTTCAGTCCCCACTTTCTCCAAGATTTCATCTCGTTGTTCAAATGACAAGAAAGAAAAGACTCTTGGGATATGAAAATTTGGGGAAGTTAACTAACAGGTATCAATTCTGCAGTAAAAAACAACAACAATCAAACCAAAAAACTGTTCATCCATAAAGGCACACAATACAGCCTATGATTTCTGAAAGTTTAATTATTTGTTAATTACCATTATCATTAATTAACATTATTAATTATCATTTTAGGCACTATTGTCTTAAAGGGATCTCTGCAAGAGTGTCAAAATTTTATATTCTATGCTGTAGAGCTCAGTTTTATTAAAGGTCTCCCTCCTCCAAGTTGCCTGCAGGATCCCCTTCTGGTGAATCCCAGACACTCAGGATAAACCTGGAGTTACACCTGTTAGCTGTTACACCTGTACTTGGAAATATCATCTGATAAACCTGGTTTCTAGAAGGTTCTTCTGCCTTTGAAAATATTACAGAATCTTGCTTTTAGTCACGAACAAATATTTAATAAACACCTACTTTGTGCCAAGGCCCTATTTCAGAGACAAGTAGAACCTATTACCTGCTATCCAATTGTACCTTTCTTAGAGGGGGAAACATCAAATGAATAGTATGGGTAATAAGTATTACAGGAGAACTCAGATATGGCCTCTTGCTAACAGTAAGGAACATTTTAGTTCGTTTCAAAAAACATTAGCCAAGACTAATCTGCTCTAAAATTTAATTTTTAAGTTTTTCAATATAATGCATAATCATTGTTTTAAATCAAATAGTACTAAAAAACATAAAAAGCGGCAGGTCTCCTCTCCTTCTCTCTCCCCATCACCAATCCCACTCCCTAGAGACAGCCACTTTTAATCTGATTAGCTGTCTCATCTGGCATTTACCTCTACATTTAAAATAATATGCCTATAAGTAAGGTGATCAGATACCCAGTTTCCTCATCAGTTCCAGTTTACATCTGTTGTCTTGGCATAATATCAGTGGTTCTCTTCACTCTCATCAGAAGCATCTCTATGTGATAAATTACATAACTGCCATACTTACAATGAATCATCATGATTTGTTGACTAATTACAGGACCTGTAGACTTATGGCAACTGAGCCCTCTAACACCCTCCACTTAAAAAAAAAAAAAAAATCATCCTCCTGGGCTTCCCTGGTGGCGCAGTGGTTGAGAGTCCGCCTGCCAATGCAGGGGACACGGGTTCGTGCCCCGGTCCGGGAAGATCCCACATGCCGCGGAGTGGCTGGGCCCGTGAGCCATGGCCGCTGAGCCTGCACGTCCGGAGCCTGTGCTCCACAACGGGAGAGGCCACAACAGCGAGAGGCCCACGTACCGCAAAAAAAAAAAAAAAAAATCATCCTCCTAACTTAGCTATATAATTTTGGGTTAAATCCCAAATCAATATTTCCCCTATTTTGAGTATCCATTGCTAAGCCAAGTACTTCACTGTGATATTATCTTTCTTGTATAATGTTTTGTTTTCCCTGGAGTTAATAATTGCCTCTTTAAAATTTAATTTTTTGTGTACCTTTATCTTTCCCCAGGTGCTTTAACAGAGCTATGAAATGCATAAGCAGCAATTTTTCCAAACGCTCAAACACTTCAGATGATTTTTCCCTTGGCAACATTGTGCCTAGAGCCCTGTCCTTCTGTTCCATTTCAGACCCATTTGCTCCAGACCAGTTGCACAGCTGTTGTCCTGAGGCTTCTCTTCAATTTCTAAAAAGACCATTTTTCCATAGAATCTAAAAGCCAGTCAAACAACTGAAGTGTAAAGGCAGAATAAATATATTCAAGAATCAAAAAATATACCTCGCAAATACCCTAGAAAGCTATTAAAGGATGGGCTTCAGCAAACGAAGTATGCATAGAAAGAAGAAAGCATAGCATATTGGTACCCCAACTAATAAAATCTCTGAATTTTTTGTTCCTGCCTGAGGAAGTATAAATGCTGTATGATGTCCCAAAATGAAAACCATTTATCACTTTGGAACAAAAGCAAAATATAGAGAGATCTAAGCAGGCTTCTGGGTTATGATCTAAAACTGCAAAGCCTTAATAGTTGTGGCATATGGCAAATTGCTTGAAATTTAGACTATGAATAGAATAAACATTTAAGCCAAAAACAAATTTAGTTTGTAAGGAGTGGAGGAAAGAAGGTATGTCATCCATAGAGAAGCTATTTTGTGATTCGTGGATAAGAATATAACCTGAACACTCAAAGTAACTTAGCAAGAGATTTTGTTCTGATGTAATGATGCTGGTTTTAAACTTTAAACATCTTGAAAACGCAGGGGAATGTCTGAAATGAAAGTTGCTGCTGATTCAGAGATGAAGAATATAAAATCAATAGTTCAGGGAAGGTTCCACATTTGTCTTCCTCTCTGCAGACCAAGAATAGCATTCGTCTCTTTCAAAGTCAGGTAAGCTCTCTTTATCAACAGTTCTGCCTCAACCAACTCACTATGCTTATCTGAGTCCCAAGGTTTTCCATAGAAATAGTAAAAGAAAAAATGTTCCTGAATTTCTGCTACTCTATCCAATTAATTTGTTCATTCATGTGATAAATGTATATTGAGAATCTGTCTTTCTCCAACTTTACATTTATCTTTTTCCCCCCTCCTCTTAAATATATTTAAGTTTCTACTGTGTCTTCACTTGCCTTTTAACTTTCTGGGGATCTCCTGAGGGTGACAATAGAATTTTCTTCTAAGGCAGAAACATTGACTCTTCTCTCTCTCTTCTGTAGTTATGTTTATCACAGACACAGAGAGATGTAATTACCCCTTGCTGTTTATTTGTGTCCAGATTTATTGGTTTAATTACATCATCAGTATGCACTATATCAAGAATAGCCTTCATATCAAACATAATAATGTGGACAGTAGTCTACAAAAGGCTTTTCACAGCCACTAATTTAAGTTATAAATTTTTATAATGACCCCCTAAAACAAATGGAAAACATATTATTATCCTCTGAGGAAGTGACTGAGGCCTAAAAATATTGAATTTGAAAAAAAATCAAAGGACCTTGTCTTATGGATATATCCCAATCTTTTTTGGTTTGCAAAATTCCTAAAGAGCAGAAACTATCATTGCAATTATCTATCTACTATCTATTCATGTCAGTGATCAAATATCAACTATTTATAATTTATAATTAAATGTATAATATTGCTATCTAAGGATGAAAGATCACAAGGGTTAGTGAGAAAGAAAACAAAGTTGTCCAAAGGTTTTAGATTTAACTGAAGAAGATTGGAAAGACTAAAAACAAGTAGTTGAAAAATAGACTTCTCCTACATTGTATTATTAAAAAAAAAAAAGATACTCAGAATAACAGTTGTGAAGAAGACATATAAAACTGTATTTAAAAAAAAAAGAAGGCTTCCCTGGTGGCGCACTGGTTGAGAGTCCGCCTGCCGATGCAGGGGACACGGGTTCGTGCCCCGGTCTGGGAAGATCCCACACGCCGCGGAGTGGCTGGGCCCGTGAGCCATGGCTGCTGAGCTTGCGCGTCTGGAGCCTGTGCTCCGCAACAGGAGAGGCCACAACAGTGAGAAGCCCACGTACCGCAAAAAAAAAAAAAAAAAAAAAAGCACCAGGGATTAATATTTAACAGCGCTGTCCAATAGAACTTTTTGTGATGGTGAAAATGTTCTGTGTCTGTGCTCTCCGATATTGTAGCCACTCCCCACATCAGGTTACTGAACACTTGAATGGGGCCAGTGTAACTGAGAACTAGGTTTTTAATTTTAATTAATTTAAATTTAAATTGTCACATGTGGCTAGTGTCTACCTTATTGGACAGTGCAGTACTAGAGTATTCAAAGAATTCTAGCAAATCACCAAGAAAAATGCAAGGTTTTCCAATAGAAAAATATGAATAGATTGATAGATCAGGAAGCCTAAACAGCTAGCAATGATATGAACAGGCCCGAAATCACAAGTAATTAGAGAAATGCAAATGAAAATCATAAGATAGTATTGATAAAATTTAGAAAGTCATATAATACATGTTGGTGAGAAGGTGGGGAAAACAACCCTCATTTACAGTTGAAGGTGGAGTGTAGACTTGTGTGGCTATTTTGGAAAACGATCTGGTGAAATTAAGTATGTGTATCACATAGACGACCAATCCATTTCACTTGCCCTAGAACAACTCACACACAGGTCATCAGGAAGGTGTGTACACAAAGCTGTCCATTATACGTTGTTTATGATGGTAGAGGTTAGAGACAACATTAGTTCATTATAGTGGAAATGGAGAAGCAAAGTGCAGTGGAGGCGTACTATGGAATATGCTGCTCCAGTTGGAAATAATGAACCAGAACGGCATACAGCAACAAGGACTTAAAATGCTTAAAAACCTAGTGTTTGGTGAAACAGATTGAGATGTGTAGTGTAATCCTATTAATGTATGTTTTCAACAGCACTCACACAGAAACTAGTGCTATTTTTTTCAAAGATGCTTACATATCTAAGGACAAATACCGAGCCTATTATTCTTGAGCTATGAGGGGTAGGCTGGAAGGAAAGCAGAGAGCAGGGATAAAGGAAGAAAAAGAGAGAGGGCTGCTGCAAAGAAGAGTGATGACAATATGCCATAAATGGAAGAATATGATTATCTTAACCCTCTGTACCAAAGAAGGGGGAGCAAAATATGGCCTATTACCTGGATTTCCTGGATCTTTTCATCACTGTCTCCAGTTTTCTTGATACTGTGCTTTTTTTTTTTTTTTTTTTTTTTTTGCGGTATGCGGGCCTCTCACCGTTGTGGCCTCTCCCGTTGCGGAGCACAGGCTCTGGACGCGCAGGCTCAGCGGCCATGGCTCTCGGGCCCAGCCACTCCGCGGCATGTGGGATCTTCCCGGACCAGGGCACGAACCCGTGTCCCCTGCATCGGCAGGCGGACTCTCAACCACTGCGCCACCAGGGAAGCCCTAGAAGCATGTTTTGTGTTCTGTTGCCTCTTTTATGTCAGTGCTTGCTTTAAACAGACACGCTTATCATTCATTATATTGGGCTCTGCTTGTTTCTGCTATTGCTTTGGCACAACGGACTATTTTATGTTCCACTCCAATATTTCCCTAAAGAACATAGTGCTTTGTGAGACCTGTCCTACAGACAATATCTGAATATTGAATTAAATCTATAATAACAGAGCGAAAGGGCCGAGAAGAACAGAGCCGGTTGCAGTTCACAGGTGCACGAGGAGGATGCTCTGAGTGCAGGTTCAGATGCTCTTCTTTCAGACAAGCTTCTCAGCTGAGTGTGTCACTTAATCCTCTGCACCTGAGATGATCTGCATACGCATGTGGCCGCGCCTGGGATTTGATTCCTAGGACAACTTGGAAGCGTTTTCAGATTCTCTCTCTCTCCTCTTTCTCCTTTCCTCTTTTAGAATTTTGCAGGAATGGATTTGTGGAATTTCTTTTTCTTGATATAGAAGCTGATCTTGTAAGCCTTTCATAAGTTGAGAAGTGTTCTTTTTCAGGGTACTGCAAAAGAGAGTAATTGGACACTCGGATTTTACTGCACCTGCCCTAAGACACTATCATGATCTCTTTGTAAGTTTGTTTACCTTCTAGGTTTTTTTTAAATTTCATAAATAAGTTAATGACCTCCTCAAAAATCAGAACTGACACTTCAATTTCAAAACGGTATCTTTAAAATAATGGAAATTAATGTCTATATGGATTTCCAAACTACAGCCAGAAGAGCAGTTACTTCATTTCATTCTTTCACAGCTTTCCCCTTCTGCAAAGCAGGCATGCCTCTTGAATACTGGCAATAATATGTTAGGAGAAATTTTAGGTATGCAAGTGTATTTCATTCATCACTCCCATTATTACCAATGATCAGTCTACCTCCAAATAAAAATCAAACTGAAATTTAGCATGTATCTGGCTATTGAAGTCTTTTATGTACTTACATTTCAGAGAATAGAGCCTGAGCAATTAATCAAATTCAGAATTAAAAAAAAAAAAACACCTTAGTTTCTTAACTGACATAACTGTTTTGCTTCTCCCAGGTCAGGGAAAGAAAAAAATGTTGGAGCAAATTCAATACATGACTGAGATTTGAGAGATTTTAGGAAATCTTTTTACCTGCTGTGGCCTCACTAACTAGTTGACATCAGTTACTACAGCTTGCCTGGGAGGAAGATCTCTGTGGGTTTTGTACTTGTTTTTGTTTCTTTGTTTTTTTTTGTCGCTGATTTATTCATGCCCTTTAAGCACATATATATGACGTATATCTATATATCTCCTACTACGTGCCACACATTGTTCCAGGCCCTGGGAATGCAATACCCATGAGTCATTATTGCACTTATAATCCAGAAAGGGGAAATAAACAACTAAGCAATTTAAATAAGGTGTCATAAGTGCTCCTCTAAGATAAAGAACACTGGGAGAGCTCATAGCAGAAGCAACCAGAGTAGTGATTCGAGTCAGGCTTTTCAAATAAAGGGATATTTAAGCAGAGTCCTGGAAGATGAGCCAGACCCAGTCCTGTGGAAATAAGAATGTGAAAGGAATGTGTTTCAGGCACAGGGAGGTACAGCAGGGGCTAGCAGGAGGTGAAGCTGGACGGAGAACATCACACATGGAAGCATGATATGATTAGATGAACATTTCAGAAACATCTTTCTGCCTGTAGGGTGAGCATGGAGAACAATTAAATCTGTCAGGAATCCAAACAAAAGCCCATCTACAGTAATGCAGTAAGGATAGAGAAAGAGGATTTATGGAAAAGGTAAATCCCCAAGATGGCTGATTGATTAGCTCTTGGGGTTGGGTGGGGAGAAAGCAGTTGACCCCAGCCCTTACTTAACTTTTAGCCACAGTGGTGAGCAATTAGTCATTCAATTACCCCCATCCAGCTGCAGGGGAGGCTGGGAAATGAGGATGGGCTATGTGCCCATGAGTAAAATGAAATGGGCTTGAAGAGCACATTGCATCATCTCTGCTTTAGTTGCCAGCCAAAATTGACTCAATTTCCAGAAGCTGAGCTACAAATTGGTAGATGCAATTGAATACTGATGTGTTTGTTTTCACCATTTTTCTAGGTTGTAGAGATTCAAAGATTGAACGATCACTTGGAGATTCCATGTTTTCTCTTCTACCTGAGAAGGTCTAGTCCTACTATGAAGACTCTGCAATCAGCAATGTTAAACCTCCAAATAATTCTTCCATCACTTTCATTTTCTGAGAAAATAGATGTTTAACCATACATATATACTTCCATGTTTTCTCTTTCAGCAAAATATCATCTCAACCAAGATGACCATATTAGTTGTCTATTACTAGTTTGGGGTGGGGGGTTGGTCAGGAATTCAAACAGGGCACAGTGGGAAGCACGATAGCTGTGTCTGGGGCCTCAGCTGAAAAACTCCGGGCCTTGAGAGTGGAGTCATGTAAAGGCTTGCTCATTCATGCATCTGAAAACTGATGCTGGCTGTCAGCTGGGGCCCCTCATTCCTCTTTACTTGAGCCTCCCCATGTGGGCTGGTTTGACTTTCCACACAGCACAGAACCTGGGTTTCAAGGACAAGTGTCCTGAAAGAGCCAGGCAGAGCCATATCTTTCTTATGGCCCAGCCTCAGAAGCCACATTGCACCACTCCCATCATTCCCCACTGACCAGGATTGTCACAGGCCCTGTCTGGGTTCAAAGAAAGAGTACCTAGATCCCCTCTCTTGTGGGGAGGGGTGTTAGCCATATCTCACAAAGAGCCTGTGAGATGGGATAAATATATTGGTGCAGCCATTTTGGGAAAATACCTTATGTCACAATGACCAATTCATTTTAATTTGGGAAAGGAGTTCAAATCTCAGCACAGCTTTGGTGCTCAATGTTATTCCTTCTTTACTAGTGTGTCTTTACTTTTCCAAAAGAAGTAAATGAAATGAGTGACTAAATCTTCAGTCCCCCTCTAAGCTGTCAATGAAAAGATCTCTTCTTACTCAAGGTTACTAGCTCTTTGAAGATAATTATCAGAAAATGTACCAGAGATAAGCCAGTAACATAAAAGTAACTCTGCTATGGCTAATTTTTCGGGACCCTTTGAGTTGCAAAGTGACAAAATTGAATTCAAACTAGCTTAAGTAGGTAAGAATTCTTTATCTCATGAATCTGAGCAGTCCAGAGGTTCAGATGGATTCAATCATAGCTGTATTCAGGGACTCGAAGGATGTTATCAGGCCTCTGTCTTTCCATGTCTCAGCTCTTTGCTCCTCTGCCCTGGATAACTCCCAGAGAGGCTCTTTCCTTGTGGTGACCCAGATGGGTAGCCAGCATCTCCAGACTCAAAGCATCTCTAGTGCTTGTGATCTCAGGAGATAAGCTTCCCCTAAGCCTCCTCTTAGCATCCCTAATAATCCCTGGAAAAGGATTCTGGACCTGTTTGGGTCAGATGGAGGGAGTCACTGGGTAAGTCGCTGTCCTGGTGTGTATTAGGGTTCTCCAGAGAAACAGAACCAGTAAGATACATAGAGACATAAGAGGAGATTCATAATAGGAGTTGGCTCCTGTGTTATGAGGCCGAGAAGTCCCACCATCTGCCATCGACAAGCTGGAGAATCAGGAAAGCTGGTGGTATCATTCACTCTGAGTCCAAAGGTCTGAGAATTGAGGGGATGATGATGTAAGTCCCTGTCTGAGTCCAACAGCCCAAAAACCAGAAGTACTGAAGTCCATGAGCAGGAGAAGATGGGTGTCTCAGCTCAGGGAGAGCTAATTTGCCCTTCCTCTGCCTCTTTGATCTGTTTTGTTCCTAACAGATTGGATGGTGCCTGCCTGCATTGGTGAAGGCAATCTTCTTCACTCAGTCTCCCAATTCAAATGCTGATCGCTTCTGAAGATGTGCACAGACTCACCTAGAAATAATTTTTCACCAGCGACCTGGGCATCCCTTAGCCCAATCAGGTGGGCATACAAATTTATCGATCAGAAGGCGGATGGGAACTTTGGCCAGCCTGAGTCACCCCCTAGTGGCAGGGATCCAGGATCTTATGGTTTGCAGCCCCGTCAGGTGTCAGAGGGGTAGTTACTGAGTGAAACAGAACAGCACTGATACCAGATGGCAGGTGTAAGTAGTTGAGCTCCAAATTCACCATCTGTGACCAAAGCAAGTATAAGTTTTAATTCCTCATTAAATTTTGGTGCAGAATCTTGGTAGAGCTGAAGGGGAGAAAGTCAACCTATCAAACTCAAGTTAGGATGAACCCAATGAGCAACCTCCTGTGCTCTTAATCTGTCACGTGGGGTGACTAAACCATTTCCACTTTGTAAGTATAGAATGTCAGATTTTTCTCATATCCATATGTTCATTGCTATTTTATCTTTGAAATGGCATAGTTGGACCTCGATCTTAACCTATACTGAGTTTTATAGGTCTCCTGTGGAAAGCTGAGTTTGAAATCTACTCTGCACTAAATCACAAAGGAAAAATGACCTGCCTTATCCTGTTGGAATATGATTTATGAGTTCATGCTTAGGTGTTTTATGACTACGTATCATAACTTATTAGTGCTTCCGTTAATATCGCCAGTCATGAGCCATAAAATCAACTCTGAGAGTATCCACAGGCTTTTATAAAGCTCTGACTTGGGCTTCCCTGGTGGCGCAGTGGTTGAGAGTCCGCCTGCCGATGCAGGGGATACAGGTTCGTGCCCCGGTCTGGAAAAATCCCACAGGCCGTGGAGCGGCTGGGCCCGTGAGCTATGGCCGCTGAGCCTGCACGTCCGGAGCCTGTGCTCTGCAACGGGAGAGGCCACAGAAGTGAGAGGCCCGTGTACCGCAAAAAAAACAAAAACAAAAACAAAACTCTGACTCACTAGTTTTTCTGTAAATCATATAAAACATTTTTGTAAAAAAGTGGCAATTTCACGTGGTTTTGGTTTAGCATTCGCATTTTCTAACAGTAGAACCAGAGCTGCTCAGAACTGTGGAAGCACTTAGAAGTCATCGGGTCCCACTCTATTTCTCTCTGAGTGGAGTGCAGGCAAACAGTACCTTTAGTGGAATGAATGAATCTCTTCCATGACGTCATGCTGCTGATAAACATTACCTCACAACATTCTACGTTTTTTGGGTTTGTTTGCTTTTAAGAAGAATTCTAATTATCAGAAATTGGCCCTATTGTTTTTCTTTTGAGTCCTACAGAATTAGCCTCCACACGTCAGGTGCTGCACTTCTCATTTCCAGATAACCATGGCTTCCCCAGGGCTCCTCTTCCTCAGGCATCATGTCCTCTGTTCTGTCCGACTTTCTGCATGTGTCATAGTTGCCATAGCTACCTGTATCTTGACCATTTGACTTTGGCCATGTTCCTATTCTCACTGGCAATAGTTGTTCATTGTATTATAAATCTGCCAGCCCCTCTGTTTTCTGGTCCCCATTTTTTGCATCTTATTCATAGTGAAACCTCAGAAGACTGTCAAATTATTTGCTGGAGTCCAGATACCTTATTTCAAGGCCTTTGCCTGAAAACAAACAATCTAAAAAAAATGAGATGTGTTTTGTCTGGCATTTTCCCTATGTGGAACATTAAGGTTATCAGTCTACGGTTTGCAGCATCTTCTTTCTTCCTACTTAAAAAAAAAAATGGAGACTTTTCCCTGACTTTGATCATTGGATCCTTTTTCTTCTCCCTGAAGCATCAAAGACTATTAGAAAGTTTCATTGATCTCATCCACAGGTCCTGTTAGGATCCTTGAATGTAATTGTGGCAGGATAATATTTTGAGATGTTACCCAAGATTTTCTTTTCTGAATTTCTTTTACTCTTTGCCCTTTATTCATTTAGTCAATGCATTCATTGCCTCCGGCAAAGGTTTTTAGAGCAGAAAAGCAAAGAAAAGTCTTTTTAAATCTCTGAAGCTTGTGCCTTTGGACATTACAAAAAAAAAAGAAAACAAAAAACAAAAAACAAAACCCTTGGCCCAGGGGGAACTCATGTCATAAAAATTAGGTGGGGAAAAATTGTGTTATCTGCAGTCAGACTCTGCTTTTCTCGCTGTCACACCCCCTGCTTCTCTTCATCTCCACCTGTGGTCTATTGAGCTACATGAATTTGTACAGACTGGAGAAAGAGATAGGAGAAACCCTCTGTACATTTGGAAATCCAAGACCAGAAGAGAACATGGGCACCCCTGAGCAAGTGGCAAGGGGTGAGGGTTTTCTCCTACCCAGAAGGAGCAGAATGAGTGGAAGTGTCTAAATGATGTATCCAGGCAACCAAAGACAGCCTCACAAATTCCTCCTCTTTCCAGTGCAACTTGGGACATGATTCTTTTGCATGATTGATTTTTTATTTTAAAAAGTGTTCATATAATTATCTTAAAGATGATTTTGCACATTAGTTATCTTTGGGGAAGCAGTACCCTGCTTCTATTATTTAGTTTTAATGGTAACAGAGGAGTTCTAAATTTTGTTCTAGCAGCTAAACCATGCAAAGAGTGCTTATACTCTCAAAATATTAAGCATTTTTCAGAAAAACATGAAATATTGAATCGAATTCCAACAAATTAGCAGTACTTTTTTCTAACAGAAAATGACTACTTTAAGTAAATAGTATAAAATCACATCCACAAAAGTCTGTTCAAGAAAAATGCAAACAGCTATTCCTGTCACTGTTGTGTACTGATACTTGTAAATGGATGTCATATGAGGCACCAAATTTATTAAAAACTAATAAAAGAAAACAATATTGAGAAAATTGTCTATCCATTACCTTAATTTTTATGAAAATTTTTTCTAAATGTTTTCAAATTAGAAATAGGTGATTATTTGTTTTAAAAACAAGGAAAAAAAGGTGATTATTACATGGTTCTGGCTGATAGGTGTTCCACAGAAGCATGATTTAAAAACCACCTTTCTCAAAGGAGTCCAATTAAGTAAGGAAGGGGTTTGGCAGCAAAAAAAAAAAAAAAGTTCAATTAGGAATTTTACTTCTATACGTCTTCTACAGCATTTCTTCTGAAGAAGTTATGGGGGTGTGCTGGTCAGCTCTCCTTTCAAAAAAGAACTTACCATTTAGCTGGGTCGATGAAAATAATCAATAAACAATCTGTAATAGGAATAGAAAAGAGTTTTGAGCCAAACTGAGGACTATAGCCCAGGAGACAGCCTCTTAGATAACTCTGAAGAACTGCTCCGGAGAAGCATGGTTTTCAGCACAGTTTTATATCTGTCAGAACAAAGAACATCAAAGGAGTGAGGGTACATTCCTTCAAGGTTTAAAAAAACCCGATGAGCAAGTGCTCAGCGAGTCAGTGTGACCTTGTCACCTGGGAAGGGAGTCTTATCATTGAAGGAGAACCAGCAATGGCGTCCCAGGAAGGGAGGCATTTAATCTTTATTTTTAGCATGGACATTCTTCTCTTGTGGTCAATGTACCTTTTTCTTTAATAAAGTAGATGTACAATGTATGTTTGATAGGCCACAAACAGACTGTTTTAGTTAGCATAAAATTCAAGTCAACTCGTGTTTAAGTCAGAATGACTTCTCCATACCTCAATATGTAAAAACTTCTTTCATCAGCTATAAAGAGTGCAATTAGCCAACAAGCTCCATCTGTTGGCACCTTCAGGCTCTGCTTCAGCCTTCAAGCCAAGGCCACTCTTCCAGGGTAGACCCCAGCCAATGGCTGGGCATGGTGAGTGTACCGGCCATTTCTGCCCTAGGAGGGGATCCTCATGGGCAAGCTTTGCTCTTGAGCTCCCCATTATGGTAGCCAAGACTGTCAGTCCTACATCATGGTCTAAGGCTCTCCCTACCCAATACTGTTTCCTCCCCAATTCATCTCTAAACTTGGTTCTCATTACCCCCCAATAAGCCTTCTGCCATCCTAACTTTGTCTCAGTGTCTGCTTCCCAAGTACCCGACTGACACAGCTTTCTGTAGCATGGGCTTTAAGTAAAACACTAGCTGGTAGCATTTGTTTTTACTGACATGCATATATAGCATGTAGATAGCTGAAGTTGACTACAGGGAAAAACTGTTAGTAACTGGTTTAATTGAACTTTGGATTGATAAAGTAGTGATTGACCTTGTGAGAGCATGAAAGCATTTCCATCATATAAGACCACAGATTTGAGAATGGATTTGAGAAACTTATCCATAGCTTGAAAGTGCTTTACATTAAAAAAAAATTTTTTTTACATGTGGCAGTAATTGATGTAGAAAACCTCATGACATCATTCGTTTATAATACTGATATTAATGGCTATCATTTATTAGTACTGACACTATGGCAGAAAATGTGCTAAGGGTTTAACATACATTATCCCATTTAGTTCTAAAGGCTGATGTCTAAACAATATTAATTCATGAATTAGTTAATTGCTCTTAAGTGTTTCAGCTTTAGCCAGGAAGTGCATTAGCACTAGATCTGGAAATTGCTATCCTGGCTATATAATGAGTATGTCCATTAAAATGTTAATGTATAATGGTGGATCTTGGGAACAG
This sequence comes from Hyperoodon ampullatus, assembly GCF_949752795.1. NCBI lineage: Eukaryota > Metazoa > Chordata > Mammalia > Artiodactyla > Ziphiidae > Hyperoodon > Hyperoodon ampullatus. Next base: position 87,475,999 of record NC_136921.1, on the reverse strand, counting down.
AAACGTCATGGTGTTTATCAGCTTAGTCCAGTAAAGTGTATACTGTAGGAGTAATTATGAGCCTTCCAACTACATTATTTATTTAGAAAAAGTACTATTTATGTGAAAAAATCACACTTCTACTATGTGACTTGGAAAATTATGATACAATAAATCTGTGTTTGACTTATACCACTTCCATCCATGTATTTCTTTTAAAATCTGAGTCCTTTACCAAATGGATATGAAATGAATTTTTCTTATGTAGTGTATGGTCAGGCCACTCAGGATGGCTGTTCTCTTGCTCTCTGTACATCCCCTGCTCACCCAGTGCCTGCTTCCCCTATACCCTACTCATATGAACGTGCTTGCCCCCTGTCCCAGCTGGTGATTGTTCTAATCCTTAGGCCAGAACGACTCCACCTGCTAGTTTACTAAAGGGAGACATCTGCCCTCATGATGGTCGTGAGGGTTGTTAATCTGAGGGGGTTTTAGGGACATGCCCCAGCTGTTGGTTTCCCTGGTAACTGATGAGCCAACTGACGACATCAATTCCTCCTATAAATGGTAGCTTTCCCCCACCCACCTCCCAGAGTAGTGAAGACCGCTGCCACGTCCTGTCTGCAGTCTGCAGTGGGGTGTTGCTCCAGGACTTTTTGCTTCAGAGGTGGGTGCAAGATGCCCTATCCAATAAGCCATTGATGTCTCTGTCACCATCTCCAGGCTCTTTCTTCAGTTTTGAGGCTGCGTAACCACAAGGCTTGCAGGCCTGTGTGGTGCAGCCTAATAGGGAGTATATCAAGGATGGGAACAGCTGCCTGAGAGTGGAGTCAACACTACCAGATCCCAAGGTAGGGACCCCTGGCTATTTGGAATGAGGTTGGATTTTGTCAAGTGCTTCTCCTGTGTCAACTGATAATATCACTGATTTTTCTTCTTTAGCCTGTTTATATGGTGAATTACATTGCTTTCTTTTTTTAATGTTGAACTAGCCTTGCATATATGGAATAAATCCCACTTGGTAATGGTATATGCTTTTTTACAAATTGTTGGATTTGATTTGTTAATATTTTGTTGAGGATTTTTGCATCTAAGTTCTTGAGAGAGATTTGTGTGTAGGTTTCCTTTTTGTACCATTTTTGCCTGCTTTTGGTATCAGAGTAATACTGGCTTTATAAAATGAGTTGGGAAGTGCCTCCTTCTGTTTTCTGGAAGAAATTATGTAAAACTTACATTAATTTCTTTAAATATTTGGTAGAATTCTCCTATGGAACTATCTAGGACTGGAGATTCTCTTTTGGACTTTCAAATTACAAATTTCCTGGTTAAAGGATCATATAGATTATTTCATGCTGGTTGAGTTTTGGTATTTTGTGGGTTTTCTCTGGCTGTTTTGAAAGGAAAGAGGAAAACATTCAATATGACTTTCAGATATAATATGAAGATTTTACTAGTAATTTGAGAAGAAGTTTGCAGTGTGAAGTATCTTCTCAGGATTTAACTATTATGGACTTGTTAATCATGAATCTAAACCATAGCTAAATGTAACATTGAGGGCTTGTTTATCAGTTTTTTCCTTCTTTCACCCCAAATTTATGATTTTATTGGCTCTCTTTTCAGATTATTGAAAGAAAATGATTCAATTTTTATGCAACTCAAATCCCAAAATCCTAACAAGTATTTCATTTGAAATCATACATGGAGTCTAGAAAATAAAAACATCCTCTGCTATTGAAATAATACATTGGATATGTGTTTGCTATTTTTACAGCTGTATTGGTCTCACACACAAACAGCAGGATAATCATGCCTTCCAATGACGATGAGCATTTAAGAAAATGCATATACCCATTTTACAGACCTAGTATCCAGGGATGTTTCCTTTCTTACTTCTCTGAGTTGTTTGGAAGTATTTCTTCTGTGTGGTCTTGATTTTATAGAATGCAATGGATAGCTTAGTTGCCTGCAGCAGTAATACTATAAATTGCTGTAAATCAAATTAACTTCATTACACTGGTCCTGAGAAAAGTTAATCAGAGAAAAATGTAAATCTTATTTCCTTTATTGAAAATAAAATTTCGGATTGTTCTTTTTTCTTTTTTTTTTTCGGTACGCGGGCCTCTCACTGTTGTGGCCTCTCCCGTTGCGGAGCACAGGCTCCGGAAGCGCAGGCTCAGCGGCCATGGCTCACGGGCCCAGCCGCTCCACGGCATGTGGGATCCTCCCGGACCGGGGCACGAACCCGTGTCCCCTGCATCGGCAGGCGGACTCTCAACCACTGCGCCACCAGGGAAGCCCCAGATTGTTTAATATGATACTTAATAGAAAAAAAGGCCAGTTGTTTGAGTACACTGAGCAGTAGTAAAAGCTGTCTTTTACTTTGTTCAATTAAAGGTACTTGACCAAAGAATCACAATGTTGCCCCTTCTAAGACAAATTGGAGAATCTTCAGTTTGAATATGTTCAGTTTTTTCACTTAATCATTTTCTGGAGGTTTTGTGTGTACTTCTCATAATGTTAAACAGAACACCATTGTAACTTTGCTTTGAATTCAAGTGCTATTATCTGCTGATTGGAAATAAGTGCATTTAGGGTCCTCTCAAAAATGCCCATTATTAACTTGAAAAAACATAGGTCTGATGTAAGCATATTCTTAGTTTTGCCTATTGCAATAACTCACAATAATATGTGGGACTTACATTCTTTTTTCATTACAGAAATTTAAAATTATACAATTTAATGTGGTTTATGAAAATACCCAATTATCCATGAGCCTCCAAATGTTCTAACTGAAAACGGAACCCAATCAACTGAGTGGCAATTAAATGATACTGGGAAAGAAAAATTTAATTCCATGACCTAGAAAAGCCATCTGAGGATGGTGCTTTTCTTGTAGTCTTTTAGGCCCAGTGCCTTTCATGAGGCTTGCTATACAGTAGACACTCAAAAAATACATGTTCAGTAAGCAACGAATCATAGGTCAAATAGCTTTTAATATTTTCTCAAAGGGTCTAGATGCCTCACACACAGGGAAATGATGTATAATTCAAAAGAACATTAATGATTTTAAACAGAAGGAAATGGAATAAGCAAAGAGACATTCGAAACAATAAAAAAGCAAGTTTTGGAGGCAGTAAAACAGCCACGGGTAAATGTATGGATTGGGTTTCACATGGACAGACTAAACATATAATGAATCATAAACTCTCATACAATGAAGCATGATGGAATTTTTGAATTGACCTCTTTGCCTTAGGCATCTCATCCTCAGCTGAGCCAAGTATTGGCGAGGCTACTATTAGTAATCCTTAGATAAGTACTGCTGAGATTTTTGCTTTATACTACAAAAGCTGCATACCATCTCATATGGCTTGGACAGCTATGGTCTTCCGCTAACCCATAGCTCCTTTCAAAAATATTTTTACTAGAATTGCCCGAGAAACATCTGGAGAGTAAGTGTACTGGAAGTGGTACACCATCCTGTCCTGAACTGGAAGCTGTAGTTTCCAAATGTCAGTTGCCAATTCTTATTCTGTTCCTGGGAGTTTCCCCTCCCTCTGCTCCTCCTCCCTCACCTGCTGCCTGCAGGGTCCTTAGAGTTGGCTGCTGCCCAACCTGCTCATTTAGGACTGGCCCTGCTACAGCAGGACACAGGGTCAGCCTCCACTTGGAGTGTGGCCAACCTCATTCCTGGTGCCATACTCCTGCATTCTCCATTACATGACTGCTGAGGAAGAGCACTTCGCTTCATTCCAGTAGCTAGAAAGAACACAGAGCCTAGCACTGTGGGGCAGCCTGTAGCTGCAGTGATGACACTGCAAATGCAGTGAGAGTTGGCTTGCCTCAGGCTAACACCACCTCTTATATTTGTTTGAGGCAGGCCCAGGAACGCCAAGACAACTGGGGGCATGTTGAAGCCATAATTCTTGATTGGGTCAAACTACATCTTAGAGAAAAGTATGAACAGCAGGGATTTGTGAAAGAATTTTACTCATAATTTACCCAATTACATTTTCACAACTGATTGTATTTCCAAACTCATAAAACAAAATTTTTTTAAAAAGCACTTACTATGTTGGATTTTTAATTTAAAATGGACCCAAAATGTAAGCATGTTGCTGTTAGTCTTTGGCTGGTTTAAAACATTCCCTTTGAAGGTAATACGTCCAAGAACTAATCTAGGCACAAACTGTTTCTCTAGGATACCCTTGTATATTTTCACTCTTATGTAATTTACCACTGCAGAAAATGACTCCAGGATAAGCTCCCAGGAATAATATCTCAAACCTTGCTACAAAACTACCATGAGAAAGAAACTACCACTGCTTAATAGTGCAGGGTTTCCTTTTGGTGTGATGAAAATGTTTTGGAACTAGAGAGAAGTAGTGGTTGCACAATTGTACTGGATGCCACAGAAATACTTTAAAAGGGTTAGTTTTAGGTTGTGTGAATTTCACCTCAAGGAAAAAAGTAGAAACAACAAAAAAGGGAAGGAGAAAAAAAATCACCACCATATCCTGCCACCTCTGAGCACTAAAATCTAGGAACTCGACTTTACGGTAGCACCAGCACTGATGCCATTTCTGTTTCACGAACATGACCCTTGCGACCACAATGCCCTCTGAAAGCCAGACAGATATGCCATGACTCACACCAGCACATGGGAAACTGCACGGAACTTGTTCTTCGTGTTGCTTAGGGCAGGTGTTTCTAATCGCCAACGCCAGGTTACTGTCTGTCCTCTAGCAGCAAAGGAGACTGAGGAAGCAAGACTCATAGTATGGAAGTTTACTAAAATATAGAAAGGCCATTCAAAAGATGGTGGGCTGCCACAAAATGGTAAGATTTATTACATCCTCCTTGTCATGTGGATGTCGTGGATACCGAGAATTTGATTAAGTGCTAAGAGAGAGGAGGCTTTGGCACATTTGACCTCCCAGATGATCAGGCAAAATCTTTGTCTAGCAACAACACTCAGTTTCTTTTGGGGGTATTTATACTACAATCAATATTTGGTGTGTATACTACATCACTTGTTAAATTGGCCTGCATTCTTCTCCCAGGCATCACATTCCCAGGAAGTATGGTTAATCACTATCTTGTTTAGACATAGGACTACCCTATCTAAGAGGGGGCACCAGAGATGCCACCCTTGGAGTTATCCACACAACTAAATGATTTTATATATTTTAAAATTGAAATATAGCTGATTTAAAATATTGGATTAGTTTCAGGTGTACAGCAAAGGGATTAGTTGTATATATTTTCAGATTATTTTCCATTACAGGTTATTACAAGGTATTGAATATAGTTCCCTGTGCTGTATAGTAAATCCTTGTTGCTTATCTATTTTATGTATCGTAGATCATATCTGTTAATCCCATACCCCTAATTTATCCCTTCCCCCATTTCCCCTTCGGTAACCATAAGTTTCTTTTCTGTGTCTGTGAGTCTGTTTTGGTTTTGTATATAGATTCATCAATATTATTTTTTAGATTCCACATATAAGTGTTATAATATTTGTCTTTCTCGGTCTGACGTACTTCACTTAGTATGATAAACTCTAGGTCCATCCATGTTGCTGCAAATGGCAATATTTCACTTTTTATGGCTGAGTAATATTCCACTGTATGTATACCACATCTTAAGCCAGTTGTCGGTTGATGGGCACTTGGGTTGTTTCCACATCTTAGCTATTGTAAATAGTGCTGCTATGATCACTGGGGTGCATGTATCTTTTCAAATTAGAGAATTAGAGCTTTCTCTGGATATATGCCCAGGAGTGGGATTGCTGGATCATATAGTAGCTCAATTTCTAGTTTTTTAAGGAACCTCCATACTGTTTTCCACAGTGACTGCACCAATTTACATTCCCACCAGCAGTGTACGAGCGTTCCTTTTTCCCCATACTCTCTCCAGCATCTATTATTTGGAGACATTTTGACAGCCGTTCTGATCGGTGTTAGGTCATTGTGGTTTTGATTTGCATTTCTCTAATAATTAGTGATGTTGAGCATCATTTCATGTGCCTGTTGACCATCTGTATGTCTTCTTTGGAGAAATGTCTATTTAGGTCTTCTGCTCAGTTTTTGATTGGGTTGTTTTCTTGATATTGAGTTGTTTGAGCTCTTTGGATATTAACCCCTTGTCAGATGCACCATTTACAAGTATTTTCTCCCATTCCATAGGTTGTCTTTTTGTTGATGGTTTCCTTTGCTGTGCAAAAGCTTTTAAATTTGATTGTCCCATTTGTTTATTGTTGCTTTTATTTCTTTTGCCTTGGAAGACTGAGCTATAAAAATATTGCTATGATTTATGTCCAAGAATATTTTGCCTAGTTCTCTTCTAGGAGTTTTATGGTGTCAAGTCATATTTAGTCTTTATTCCATTGAGTTTATTTTTGTATATGGCATGAAGGAGTGTTCTAATTTCATTGATTTACATGTAACTGTTCAGCGTTCTCAACACCACCTGCTAAAGAGACTGTTTTTTCTCCATTGTATATTCTTGCCTCCTTTGTCAAGGATTAATTGACCATAGGTTGGTGGGTTTATTTCTGGGCTCTCTATTCTGTCCCATTGATCCATTTGTCTGTTTTTGTGCCAGTACCATGCTGTTTTGATTACTGTAGCTTCGTATTATTTTCTGAAGTCTTGAAGGGTTATGCCTCCAGCTTTGTTCTTTTTCCTCATGATTGCTTTGGCAATTCTGGGTCTTTTGTAATTCCATATAAATTTTAGTATGCTACTTCTGTGAAAAGTGTCCTGGGTATTTTGATAGTATCACATTAAATCTATAGATTGCTTTGAGTAGTATGGCCATTTTAACAATATTCTTCCAATCCCAGATCATGGGATAACTTTCCATTTCTTTGAATCATCAATTTCCTTTACCAATGTTTTATATCTTCAGTATATAGGTCTTTCATCTCCTTGGTTAATTTTATTCCTGGGTATTATTTTTTTATGTGATTTTATTTATTTTTGGCTGCATTTTTTGGGGGGTGGGGTCTTCGTTCTGCGTGCGGGCTTTCTCTAGTTAAGGCGAGCGGGGGGCTACTCTTTGTTGTGGTGCACTGGCTTCTCATTGTGGCGGTTTCTCTTGTTGTGGAGCACGAGCTCGGGGCACGCAGGCTTAGTAGTTGTGGCTTGCAGGCTCAGTAGTTGTGGCACACGGGCTTAGTTGCCCTGCAGCATGTGGGATCTTCCTGCACCAGGGCTCGAACCCATGTCCCCTGCATTGGCAGGTGGATTCTTAACCACTGCACCACCAGGGAAGTCCCTTTTGATGTGATTTAAATGGGGTTGTCTTTTAATTTCTGATATTTCATTGTTCGTGTAAAGAAATGCAACAGTTTTCTGTATATTAATCTTGTGTCCTACTACCTTGCTGAATTCATGTATCAGTTCTAATCGTCTTGTGTGGAGTCTTTAGGGCTCTGTATATAGAATATCATGTCGCCTACAAATAGTGACAGTTTTACCTCTTCCCTTCCAAATTGGATACTTTTTATTTCTTTTTCTTGTCTGATTTTCTGTGGCTAGGACTTCCAATTCTATGTTAAATAGTAGTGGTGAGAGTGGGCATCCTTGTCTTCTTGATGAATTTAGCAGGAAGGTTTTCAGCTTTTCACCATTGTGTATTACGTTGGCTGTGGGTTTGTTGTAAATTGTATTTTTTATGTTGATATATGGTCCCTCTATACCCATTTTGGTGAGAGTTTTTATCATGAATGTTTGTTGAATTTTATCAAAAGCTTTTTCTGCATCTATTGAGATGATCATGTGGTTTTTTTTTAATATCTTTATTAGAGTATAATTGCTTTACAATGGTGTGTTAGTTTCTGCTTTATAACAAAGTGAATCAGTTATACATATACATATGTCCCCATATCTCTTCCCTCTTGCATCTCCCTCCCTCCCACACTCCCTATCCCACCCCTCTAGGTGGTCACAAAGCACGGAGCTGATCTCCCTGTGCTATGTAGCTGCTTCCCACTAGCTATCTATTTTACGTTTGGTAGTGTATATATGTCCATGTCACTCTCTCACTTTGTCCCAGCTTACCCTTCCCCCTCCCCGTATCCTCACGTCCATTCTCTAGTAGGTCTGCATCTTTATTCCCTTCTTGACCTTAGGTTCTTCTGACCATTTTCTTTTCTTTTTTTTTTTTTTTAGATTCCATATATATGTGTTAGCATACAGTATTTGTTTTTCTCTTTCTGACTCACTTCACTCTGAATGACAGTCTCTAGGTCCATCCACCTCACTACATGCTGAGAGGTGGCTGTGGGCTCAGCAACTCTTTAGGCAGCCTGTCTGCCGATAGGTGAGGCTCTGTTCCCACCTAGTTAGTTGTTTGGCCTGAGGCGTCCCGGCACTGGAGCCTACAGGCTGTTGGGTGGAGCCAGCTCCTGCTGCCAATGATCCATGTGTCAGTAACCAGGAGTGTTCAAGAGGCCAAATGCTCCTCACTCTGTCTGCCACCAGTGCCCATGTCCCCTGGGTAAGCCACATCTGCCCACCCCCACTGCCTCCACAGGAGAGTCCCCAAGACCAGCAGATAGGTCTGTCCCAGGCTTCTATCAAATTACTGCTTTTCCCTGGCTCCCAATGAACATGAGTTTTTGTGTGTGCACTTTTAAAGTGAACTCTATTTCCCCGAGTCCTGTGGGGCTCCTGCAATAAAGCCCCACTGGCCTTCAAAGCCAAACACTCTGGGGGTGTGTCTTCCTGGTGCTGGACTCCTGGTCTGGGGAGCCTGACATGGGGCTCAGAACTCTCACTCCTGTGAGAGAATATCTGCAATATAATTATTCTCCAGTTTGTGGGTCCCCTGCCTGGGGGGTATGGGATTTGATTATATCACAAGTTCACCCCTCCTACCCACCTCATTGTGGTTCCTTCTTTATGTCTTTAGTTGTAGAAAATCTTTTATGGTAGGTTCCAGGTTTTTTCATCAATGGTTGTTCTGAAGATAGTTATGACATTGGTGTACTCCTGGGAGGAGTTGAGCTCAGGGTCTTTCTACTCTACCATCTTGGCTGCTCTTCCCCTGGTTTGTATTATGCTTGAGTTCTCCTCTTTTTTGTTTTGTGAATGAATTGTATATTTTTGATTTGTTGTTACCATGGTTTTCAAGTATGTTAACCCCTCACTATATCTACTTCTTTAGACTGCTAGTCATGTACGCTCAAACCCATTTTTAAAAAAATCTACATTTTCTTTGTCACTTTCCCTCCCACACATTGTAGGATTTTGATGTCCTCTTTTATTTTTTTTACATATACGTGTACCTATATGTATAGTTTATATATGTATAATAATATATATTATTCTTTTCCCATTTATATTATTACAGAGTATTGAGCAGAGTTCCCTGTGCTATATAGTAGGTCCTTGTTGGTTATCTATTTTAAATATAGTAGTGTGTACATGTCAATCCCAAACTTCCAGTCTATCCCCTGACCCTTCCCCTTGGTAACGATAAGTTTGTTCTCTAAGTCTGTGAGTCTGTTTCTGTTTTGTAAATAAGTTCATTTGTATCATTTTTTTTAGATTCCGTGTATAACAATATCATATGATATTTTTCTTTCTTTGTCTGACTGACTTCATTTAGTATGATAATCTCCAGGTCCATCCTTGTTGCTTCAAATGGTGTTGTTTCATTCTTTTTAATGACTGAGTAATATTTCATTGTAAAAATGTACCACATTTTCTTTATCCATTCATCTGTTGATGGACATTATGTTGCCTCCATGTCTTGGCTATTGTAAACAGCACTGCAATGAACACTGGGGTGCATGTATCCCTTTGAACCATGGTTTTCTCCAGATATATGCCCAGGAGTGAGGTTTCTGCATCATATAGTGGCTCTATTTTTAGTTTTTTAAGGAACCTCAATACTGTTCTCCATAGTGGCTGTACCAATTTACATTCCCACCAACAGTGCAAGAGGGTTTCCTTTTCTCCACACCACCTCCAGCATCTATTGTTTGTAGATTTTTTGATTATGGCCATTCTGACTGCTGTGAGGTAATATCTCATGGTAGTTTTGATTTGCATTTCTCTAATGCTTAGCGATGTTGAACATCTTTTCATGTGCCTCTTGGACATCTGTATGTCTTCTTTGGAGAAATGTCTATTTAGGTCTTCTGCCCATTTTTTGATTGGGTTTTTTGATTTTTGATATTGAGCTGCATGAGCTGTTTGTATATTTTGGAAATTAAGCCCTTGTCATTTGCATTGTTTGCAAATATTTTCTCCCATTCTGTGGGTTCTCTTTTCATTTTGTTTATGGTTTCCTTTGCTGTGTGAAAGCTTTTGACTTTAATTAGGTCCCATTTGTTTATTTTTTTTATTTTCATTACTGTAGGAGACGGATCAAAAAAATATTGCTGTGATTTATGTCAAAGAGTGTCCTGCTTATGTTTTCCTCTAAGAATTTTATAGTATCCAGTCCTACACTTAGATCTTTATTTATTTTTTTTATTTTTTTGCCATACGCGGGCCTCTCACTGTTGTGGCCTCTCCCGTTGCGGAGCACAGGCTCCGGACGCGCAGGCCCAGCGGCCATGGCTCACAGGCCCAGCCGCTCCGCGGCATGTGGGATCTTCCTGGACTGGGGCACGAACCCGCGTCCCCTGCATCGGCAGGCGGACTCTCAACCACTGCGCCACCAGGGAAGCCCCACTTAGATCTTTAATCCATTTTGAGTTTATTTTTGTGTATGGTGTTAAAGAATGTTTTAATTTCATTTTTTTACATGAAGCTGTCCAGTTTTCCCAGCACCATTTATTGAAGAGATCATCTCTTCTCCATTGTATAGTCTTGCCTCCTTTGTTGTAGATTAATTGACCATAGGTGTGTGGGTTTATTTCTGGGCTTTCTATCCTGTTGCATTGATCTATATGTCTGTTTTTGTGCCAGTACCATGGTGTTTTGAAGACTGTAACTTTGTAGTATTGTCTTTAGGGAGCCTGATTCCTCCAGCTCCATTTTTGTTTTTCAAGAATGTTTTGGCTATTTGTGGTCTTTTGTGTCTCTATACAAATTTTAAGATTTTTTTATCCTAGTTCTGTGAAAAATGCATTAGTAATTTGATAGGGTTTGCATGAAATCTGTAGATTGCCTTGGGTAGTATAGTCATTTTGACAATATTGATCCATGTAATCTAAGAACATGGTATATCTTTCCATGTGTTTGTGTCATCTTCGATTTCTTTCATCAGCATCTTACAGTTTTTGGAGTACAGGTCTTTTGCCTCCTTAGGTAGGTTTATTCCTAGGTATTCTTTTTTAAAAAATATTTATTTATTCATTCATTCATTTATTTATTTAGATGTGCTGGGTCTTTGTTGTGGCACATGGGATCTTCGCTGCTGCATGTGGGATCTTTTAGTTGCAGCATGTGGAATCTTTAGTTGTGGCATGCGAACTCTTAGTTACAGCATGTGGGATCTATTTCCCTGACCAGGGATCAAACGTGGGCCCCCTGCATTGGGAGTGTGGAGTCTTAGCCACTGGACCACCAGGGAAGTGCCCCCTCAGTATTCTTTTTGATGCTATGGTAAATGGGATTGTGTCTGTAATGTCTCTTTCTGATCTTTTGCTGTTTGTGTATAGAAATGCAACAGATTTCTGTGTATGAATTTTGTATCCTGCAACTTAACCAAATTCATTGATGAGTTCTATTAGTTTTCTGGTAGCATATTTAGGATCTTCTACGTATAGTATCATGTCATCTGCAAACAGTAACACTTTTACTTCTTTTCTAATTTGGATTCCTTTCGTTTTTCTTCTCTGAATGCCATAGCTAGGACTTCCAAAACTATGTTGAATAAAAGTGGCAAGGGTGGGGCTTCCCTGGTGGAGCAGTGGTTAAGAATCCATCTGCTGATGCAGCGGACACAGGTTCAAGCCCTGGTCTGGGAAGATCCCACATGCCGTGGGGCAACTAAGCCCATGCACCACAACTACTGAGCCTGAGCTGTAGAATCCGCGAGTCACAACTACTGAGCCCATGTGCCACAACTCCTGAAGCCCGAGTGCCTAGAGACCGTGCTCCCCAACGAGAGAAGCCACTGCAATGACAAGCCTGTGCACTGAAACAAAGAGTAGTCGCTGCCCACCGCAACTAGAGAAAGCTTGTGTGCAGCAACAAAGACCCAATGCAGCCAAAAGTAAAAAAAAATAATAATAATACATAAAAGTGGTGAGGAGGGACAGCCTTGTCTTGTTCCTGATCTTAGAGGACTGCTTTCAGGTTTTCATCATTGAGTATGATGTTAGCTCTGGGTTTGTCATTATGGCCTTTATTATGTTAAGGTATGTTCCCTCTATGCCTACTTTCTGGAGAGTTTTTATCATAAATTGATGTTGAATTCTGTCAAAAGCTTTTTCTGCATCTATTGAGATGGATCATGTAGTTTTTATTCTCCAATTTGTTGATGTGATGTATCACACGGGTTGATTTGTGGATATTGAAAAATCCTTCCATCCCTGGGGTAAATTCCACTTGATCTTGGTGTATGATCCTTTTAATGTGTTGTTGGATTTGGTTTGCTAGTATTTTGTTGAGGATTTTTGCACCTATGTTCATCAGTGATATCTTTGTCTGGTTTTGGTATCAGGTTGATGGTGGCCTCATAGAATGAGTTTGGGAATGTTCCTTCCTCTGCAATTTTTTGGAATAGTTTCAGAAGGATAGGTGTAACTTTTCTCTAAATGTTAGATAGAATTAGCCTGTGAAGCCATCTGGTCCTGGACTTTTGTTTGTTGGGAGTTTTAAGATAACTGATTCAATTTCAGTATTGATAATTGGTCTGTTCATATTTTCTATTTCTTCCTGGTTTAGTCTTGGGAGATTGTACCTTTCTGAGAATTTGTCCACTTCTTCTCGTTGTCATTTTATTGTCATAGAGTTGCTCATAGCAGTTTCTTACGATCCTCTGTATATTTGTGGTGTCCGTTGTAACTTCTCCTTTTGCATTTCTGATTTTATTGGTTTGGGTCCTCTCCCTTTGTTTCCTTGATGAGTCTAGCTAAAAGTTTATCAATTTTGTTTATCTTTTCAAAGAACCAGCTTTCAGTGTTATTGATCTTTTCTATTGTTTTCTTTGTTTCTATTTCATTTATTTCTGCTCTGATCTTTATGATTTCTTTCTTTCTACTAACTTTGGGTATTGTTTGTTCTTTTCTAGTTGCTTTAGGTATAAAGTTAGGTGTTTTTTTTTTAAGATTAGGTTGTTTATTTCAGAGTTTTCTTGTTTGCTTAGGTAAGCTTGTATTGCTAAAAACTTCCCTTTCAGAACTGCTATTCCTTATTTCAGTGATTCTGAGATAAAAGAATGGGCTAGATGGCAGCGGCTGGCATCAGTGGACACTCTAAAGAAAAAAAATATTTTTATTCAGACATAAATAAAACTTATATTTCAAAAAAAACTGCTTTTCTTGAGACCATAGGTTGTGTATCATTGTGTTTTTATTTTCATTTGTCTCTAGGTATTTTTCGATTTCCTCTTTGATTTCTTCAGTGATCCATTGGTTGTTTAGTAGCATATTGTTTAACCTCCACATGTTTGTGGTTTTTGCAGTGTCTTCCACGTAGTTTATTTCTAGTCCCATAGCATTGTTGTTGGACAAGTTGCTTGATATGATTTCAGTTTTCTTAAATTTACTGAGGCCTGTTTTGTGGCCTAGCATGTGATCTATCCTGGAGAATGTTCCATGTGCACTTGAACAGAATGTGTATTCTGTTTCTTTCAGATGGAATGCTCTTTAAATATCAATGGTCCATTTGGTCCAATGTGTTATTTAAGACCTGTGTTTCCTATTTGATTTTCTGTCTGGATGATCTGTCCATTGATAAAAGTGGGGTGTTAAAGTCCCTGCTGTTTATTGTGTTATTGTTGATTTCTCCTTTTACATCTGTTAATATTGCCTTATGTATTGAGGTGCTCCTATGTTGGGTGCATATATATTTACAATTGTTATATCTTCTTCTTGGTTTAATCCCTTGAGCATTATGTAGTGTCCTTCTTTGTCTCTTATAACAGTCGTTTTTTTTCTGTGGGGCCGTGGGGAACAGTCTTTATTTTAAAATCTATTTTGTCTGATATAAGTATTGCTACTCCAGCTTTCTTTGATTTTCATTTGTGTGGAATACCTTTTTCCATTCAATCACTTATTCTGTTTTTGGCTGTGCCATGCTGCTTGCAGGATCTTAGTTCCCTGATCAGAGATTGAACCTGTGCCCCAGCAGTGAAAGTGCTGAGTCCTAACCACTGGACTGCCAGGGAATTCCCCTCTTTTTTTTCAATGACTAGATTTTAGTGTCTTTAAATTTTTATTTATTTATTTATTTATTTATTGGCCACACCCTGTGGCTTGTGGGATCTTACTTCCCTGACCATTTATTGAACCCGTGCCCTAGCAATGAAAGGGCCATGTCCGAACCACTGGACTGCCAGGGAATTCCATCCTCCACTCACTTTCAGTCTGCATGTGTCTCTAGATCTGAAGTGCATCTCTTGTAGGCAGGATATATTTGGGTCTTGTTTTTGTATCCATTCAGCCAACCTATGACTTTTGGTTGGAGCATTTACTCCCTTTAAATTTAAGGTAATTACTGATATGTATGTTCTTATTGCCATTTTGTTAAGTGCTTTAGATTTGTTTTCGTAGGTCTTTTCCCCCCGTCTTATTTGGTTCTCCTCTTGTGTGATTTGATGACTGTCATTAGTGTTATGTTTGGATTCCTTTTCCTTTTTTGTGTATGTCTATTACAGATTTTAGGTTTGTGGTTACCATGAGCTTTTTGTATAGCAGTCTATATATAAACATGATTTTTTTAAAGTTGCTGATCTCTTAATTTCAAATGCACTTTATTTTTTTTAACATTTTTATTGGAGCATAATTGCTTTACAATGGTGTGTTAGTTTCTGCTTTATAACAAAGTGAACCAGTTATTCATATACATATATCCCCATATGTCTTCCCTCCTGTGTCTCCCTCCCTTCCATCCTCCCTATCCCACCCTTCTAGCTAGTCACAAAGCAACAAGCTGATCTCCCTGTGCTATGTGACTGCTTCCCACTAGCTACCTACTTTACATTTGGTAGTGTATATATGTCCATATATACACTACCACTCTCTCACTTTGTCCCAGCTTACCCTTCCCCCTCCCCATGTCCTGAAGTCCATTCTCTAGTAGGTTTGCGTCTTTATTTCCATCTTGCACCTAGGTTCTTCATGGCTTTTTTTTTTTTAAGATTCCATATATACGTGTTAACACACAGCAATTTTTTTCTCTTTCTGACATACTTCAATCTGTATGAAAGACTCTAGGTCCATCCACCTCACTACAAATAACTCAATTTCAATTCTTTTTATGGCTGAGTAATATTCCATTGTATATATGTGCCACATCTTCTTTATTCACTCATCTGTCTGTGGACACTTAGGTTGCTTTCATGTCCTGGCTATTGTAAATAGAGCTGTAATGAACATTGTGGTACATGACTGTTTTTGAATTATGGTTTTCTCAGGGTATATGTCCAGTAGTGGGATTGCTGGGTCATATGGTGGTTCTATTTTTAGTTTTTAAAAGAACCTCCATACTGTTCTCCATAGTGGCTGTATCAATTTACATTCCCACCAACAGGGCAAGAGGGATCCCTTTTCTCCACACCCTCTCCAGCATTTATTGTTTGTAGATTTTTTGATGGACATTCTGACTGGTGTGAGATGATACCTCATTGTAGTTTTGATTTGCATTCCTCTAATGATTAATGATGTTGAGCATTCTTTCATATGTTTGTTGGAAATCTGTGTATCTTCTTTGGAGAAATATCTGTTTAGGTCTTCTGCCCATTTTTGGATTGGGTTTTTTGTTTTTTTAATATTGAGCTGCATGAACTGTTTCTAAATTTTGGAGATTAATCCTTTGTCCATTGCTTCATTTGCAAATATTTTCTCCCATTCGGAGAGTTGTCTTTTTGTCTTGTTCATGGTTTTCTGTTCTGTGCAAAAGCTTTTTTTTTTTTTTTTATTAGTTTCTGCTTTATAACAAAGTGAATCAGTCATACATATACATCTGTTCCCATATACCTTCCCTCATGCATCTCCCTCCCTCCCACCCTCCCCATCCCACCCCTCCAGGCGGTCACAAAGCACCGAGCTGTTCTCCCTGTGCTCTGCGGCTGCTTCCCACTATCTATCTACCTTACGTTTGGTAGTGTATATATGTCCATGCCTCTCTTTCGCTTTGTCACAGCTTACACTTCCCCCTCCCCATATCCTCAAGTCCATCCTCAAGTAGGTCTGTGTCTTTATTCCCGTTTTACCCCTAGGTTCTTTGACATTTTTTTTTTAATTCCATATATATGTGTTAGCATACGGTATTTGTCTTTCTCTTTCTGACTTACTTCACTCTGTATGACAGACTCTAGGTCTATCCACCTCATTACAAATAGCTCAGTTTCGTTTCTTTTTATGGCTGAGTAATATTCCATTGTATATATGTGCCACATCTTCTTTATCCATTCATCCGATGATGGACACTTAGGTTGTTTCCAGCTCCAGGCTATTGTGAATAGAGCTGCAATGAACATTTTGGTACATGTCTCTTTTTGAATTATGGTTTTCTCAGGGTATATGCCTAGTAGTGGGATTGCTGGGTCATATGGTAGTTCTATTTTTAGTTTTTTAAGGAACCTCCATACTGTTCTCCATAGTGGCTGTACCAATTCACATTCCCACCAGCAGTGCAAGAGTGTTCCCTTTTCTCCACACCCTCTCCAGCATTTATTGTTTCTAGATTTCTTGATGATGGCCATTCTGACTGGTGTGAGATGATATCTCATTGTAGTTTTGATTTGCATTTCTCTAATGAGTAAAGATGTTGAGCATTCTTTCATGTGTTTGTTGGCAGTCTGTATATCTTCTGTGGAGAAATGTCTATTTAGGTCTTCTGCCCATTTTTGGATTGGGTTGTTTGTTTTTTTGCTATTGAGCTGCATGAGCTGTTTATAAATTTTGGAGATTAATCCTTTGTCAGTTGCTTCATTTGCAAATATTTTCTCCCATTCTGAGGGTTGTCTTTTTGTCTTGTTTATGGTTTCCTTTGCTGTGCAAAAGCTTTTAAGTTTCATTAGGTCCCATTTGTTTATCTTTGTTTTTATTTTCATTTCTCTATGAGGTGGGTCCAAAAGGATCTTGCTGTGATTTATGTCACAGAGTGTTCTACCTATGTTTTCCTCTAAGAGTTTGATAGTTTCTGGCCTTACATTTAGGTCTTTAATCCATTTTGAGCTTATTTTTGTGTATGGTGTTAGGGAATGATCTAATCTCAAACTTTTACATGTCCCTGTCCAGTTTTCCCAGCACCACTTATTGAAGAGGCTGTTCTTTCTCCACTGTACATTCCTGCCTCCTTTATCAAAGATAAGTTGGCCATATGTGCGTGGGTTTATCTCTGGGCTTTCTATCCTGATCCACTGATCTATCTTTCTGTTTTTATGCCAGTACCACACTGTCTTAATTACTGTAGCTTTGTAGTATAGTCTGAAGTCAGGGAGCCTGATTCCTCCAGCTCCGTTTTTCGTTCTCAAGATTGCTTTGGCTATTCGGGGTCTTTTGTTTTTCCAAACAAATTTTGAAATTTTTTGTTCTACTTCTGTGAAAAATGCCAGTGGTAGTTTGATAGGGATTGCATTGAATCTGTAGATTGCTTTGGGTAGTAGAGTCATTTTCACAATATTGATTCTTCCAATCCAGGAGCATGGTATATCTCTCCATCTATTTGTATCATCTTTAATTTCTTTCATCAGTGTCTTATAATTTTCTGCATACAGGTCTTTTGTCTCCTTAGGTAGGTTTATTCCTAGATATTTTATTCTTTTTGTTGCAATGGTAAATGGGAGTGTTTTCTTGATTTCATTTTCAGATTTTTCATCATTAGTGTACAGGAATGCCAGAGATTTCTGTACATTAATTTTGTATCCTGCTACTTTACCAAATTCGTTGATTAGCTCTAGTAGTTTTTCAGTAGCATCTTTAGGATTCTCTATGTATAGTATCATGTCATCTGCAAACAGTGACAGCTTTACTTCTTCTTTTCCAATTTGGATTCCTTTTATTTCCTTTTCTTCTCTGATTGCTGTGGCTAAAACTTCCAAAACTATGTTGAATAAGAGTGGTGAGAGTGGGCAGCCTTGTCTTGTTCCTGATCTTAGTGGAAATGGTTTCAGTTTTTCACCGTTGAGGACAATGTTGGCTGTGGGTTTGTCATATATGGTCTTTATTATGTTGAGGAAAGTTCCCTCTATGCCTACTTTCTGCAGGGTTTTTATCATAAATAGGTGTTGAATTTTGTCAAAAGCTTTCTCTGCATCTATCGAGATGATCATATGGTTTTTCTCCTTCAACTTGTTAATATGGTGTATCACATTGATTGATTTGCGTATATTGAAGAATCCTTGCATTCCTGGAATAAACCCCACTTGATCATGGTGTATGATCCTTTTAATGTGCTGTTGGATTCTGTTTGCTAGTATTTTGTTGAGGATTTTTGCATCTATGTTCATCAGTGATATTGGCCTGTAGTTTTCTTTCTTTGTGACATCCTTGCCTGATTTTGGTATCAAGGTGATGGTGGCCTCGTAGAATGAGTTTGGGAGTGTTCCTTCCTCTGATATTGTTTGGAAGAGTTTGAGAAGGATGGGTGTTAGCTCTTCTCTAAATGTTTGATAGAATTCGCCTGTGAAGCCATCTGGTCCTGGGCTTTTGTTTGATGGAAGATTTTTAATCACAGTTTCAATTTCAGTGCTTGTGATTGGTCTGTTCATATTTTCTGTTTCTTCCTGAGTCAGTCTTGGCAGGTTGTGCATTTCTAAGAATTTGTCCATTTCTTCAAGGTTGTCCATTTTATTGGCATAGAGTTGCTTATAGTCATCTCTCATGATCTTTTGTATTTCTGCAGTGTCAGTTGTTACTTCTCCTTTTTCATTTCTAATTCTATTGATTTGAGTCTTCTCCCTTCTTTTCTTGATGAGTGTGGCTAATGGTTTGTCAATTTTGTTTATCTTCTCAAAGAACCAGCTTTTAGTTTCGTTGATCTTTGCTATCGTTTCCTTCATTTCTTTTTCATTTATTTCTGATCTGATCTTTATGATTTCTTTCCTTCTGCTAACTTTGGGGGTTTTTTGTTCTTCTTTCTCTAATTGCTTCAGGTGCAGGGTCAGGTTGTTTACTCGAAATGTTTCCTGTTTCTTAAGGTGGGATTGTATTGCTATAAACTTCCCCCTTAGAACTGCTGTTGCTGCGTCCCATAGGTTTTGGGTCGTCGTGTCTCCCTTGTCATTTGTTTCTAGGTATTTTTTAATTTCCTCTTTGATTTCTTCAGTGATCACTTCGTTATTGAGTAGTGTATTGTTTAGACTCCATGTGTTTGTATTTTTTACAGATCTTTTCCTGTAATTGATGTCTAGTCTCATAGCATTGTGGTCGGAAAAGATACTTGATACAATTTCAATTTTCTTAAATTTACCAAGGCTTGCTTTGTGACCCAAGATATGATCTATCCTGGAGAATGTTCCATGAGCACTTGAGAAAAATGTGTATTCTGTTGTTTTTGGATGGAATGTCCTATAAATATCAATTAAGTCCATCTTGTTTAATGTATCATTTAAAGCTTGTGTTTCCTTATTTATTTTCATTTTGGATGATCTGTCCATTGGTGAAAGTGGGGTGTTAAAGTCCCCTACTATGATTGTGTTACTGTCGATTTCCCCTTTTATGGCTTAGTATTTGCCTTATGTATTGAGGTGCTCCTATGTTGGGTGCATAAATATTTACAATTGTTATATCTTCTTCTTGGATCGATCCCTTTATCGTTATGTAGTGTCCTTCTTTGTCTCTTCTAATAGTCTTTATTTTAAAGTCTATTTTGTGTGATATAAGAATTGCTACTCCAGCTTTCTTTTGATTTCCTTTTGCATGGAATATCTTTTTCCATCCCCTTACTTTCAATCTGTATGTGTCTCTAGGTCTGAAGTGGGTCTCTTGTAGACAGCATATATATGGGTCTTGTTTTTGTATCCATTCAGCCACTCTGTGTCTTTTGGTTGGAGCATTTAGTCCATTTACATTTAAGGTAATTATTGATATTTATGTTCCTATTCCCATTTCCTTAATTGCTTTGGGTTAGTTATTGTAGGTATATTCCTTCTGTTGTGTTTCTTGCCTAGAGAAGTTCCTTTAGCATTTGTTGTAAAGCTGGTTTGGTGGTGCTGAACTCTCTCAGCTTTTTCTTGTCTGTAAACGTTTTAATTTCTCCATCAAATCTAAATGAGATCCTTGCTGGGTAGAGTAATCTTGGTTGCAGGTTTCTCTCCTTCATCACTTTAATTATGTCCTGCCACTCCCTTCTGGCTTGTAGAGTTTCTGCTGAGAGATCAGCTGTTAACCTGATGGAGATTCCCTTGTGTGTTATTTGTTGTTTTTCCCTTGCTGCTTTTAATATGATTTCTTTGTGTTTAATTTTTGACAGTTTGATTAATATGTGTCTTGGCGTATTTCTCCTTGGATTTATTCTGTATGGGACTCTCTGTGCCTCCTGGACTTGATTAACTATTTCCTTTCCCATATTAGGGAAGTTTTCAACTATAATCTCTTCAAATATTTTCTCAGTCCCTTTCTTTTTCTCTTCTTCTTCTGGAACCCCTATAATTCGAATGTTGGTGCGTTTAATGTTGTCCCAGAGGTCTCTGAGACTGTCCTCTCTTCTTTTCATTCTTTTTTCTTTATTTTGCTCTGCAGCAGTTATTTCCACTATTTTATCTTCCACCTCACTTATCCGTTCTTCTGCCTCAGTTATTCTGCTATTGATCCCATCTAGAGTATTTTTCATTTCATTTATTGTGTTTTTAATCGATGCTTGATTCATCTTTAGTTCTTCTAGGTCCTTGTTAACTGTTTCTTGCATTTTGTCTATTCTCTTTCCAAGATTATGGATCTTGGAAATAGAATCTTGGATCAGGTTTACTATCATTATTCTGAATTCTTTTTCAGGTAGACTGCCTATTACCTCTTCATTTGTTAGGTCTGGTAGGTTTTTATCTTGCTCCTTCACCTGCTGTGTGTTTTTCTGTCTTCTCATTTTGCTTATCTTACTGTGTTTGGGGTCTCCTTTTTTGCAGGCTGCAGATTCGTAGTTCCCGTTGTTTTTGGTGTCTGTCCCCAGTGGCTAAGGTTGTTTCAGTAGGTTGTGTAGGCTTCCTGGTGGGGGGGACTAATGCCTGTGTTCTGGTGGTTGAGGCTCGATCTTGTCTTTCTGGTGGACGGGTCCACGTCTGGTGGTGTGTTTTGGGGTGCCTATGGCCTTATTATGTTTTTAGGTAGCCTCTCTGCTAATGCGTGGGGTTGTGTTCCTGCCTTGCTAGTTGCTTGGCATAGGGTGACCAGCACTGTAGCTTGCTGGTCGTTGACTGAAGCTGGGTGCTGGTGTTGAGATGGAGATCTCTGGGAGATTTTCGCTGCTTGATATTATGTGGAGCTGGGAGGTCTCTTGTGGACCCGTGTCCTGAAGTTGGCTCTCCCACCTCAGAGGCACAGCACTGACTCCTGGCTGCAGCACCAAGAGCCTTTCATCCACCCGGCTCAGAATAACAGGGAGAAAAAGTAGAAAGAAAGATATAGTAGAAGAAAGAAAGAGAGAGGGAAAGAAAGGAAGAAGGGAAGAAAGGAAGGAAGGAAGAAAGAAAGGAGGGAGGGAGGGAGGGAGGATGGAAAGAAAGAAGGAAAGAAAGGAGGGAGGGAGGGAGGAATGAAAGCAAAAGGAAGAGTGAATGGAAGAAGGGAGGGAGGGAGTGAGGAAGGAAAGAAAGAAAGAAAGACAGGAGGGAGGGAGGGAGGAAGGAAAGAAAAAGAAAGTGGAAAGAAGAAGGGTGGGAGCGAGGGAGGGAGCAAAGAAAAAGAAAGAAGGAAAGGAGGAGCGGAGGGAGGGAGGGAGGAAGGGAAGGTAGGAAAAAAAGAAAGAGCAGGTAAAGTAAAATAGAATAAAGTATGAAATATAGTAGCGTTATTAAAATTAAAAAGTAATTATTGAAAAAAAACACGGACCGATAGAACCCTGGTACATATGGTGGAAGCAAAGCTATACAGAGAGAATCTTACACAGAAGATTACACATACACATTCACAAAAAGAGAGCAGGGGGAAAAATCAAAAATCTTGCTCTCCAGGTCCACCTCCTCAATTTGGGATAATTCGTTGTAAAAAGAGGAAAAGGGCGAGAAGTCTGAAATCTTGCTAAGCCCACCTCCTTAATTTGGGATAATTCGTTGTAAAAAGAGGAAAAAGGGGGGAAAGTCTTAAATCTTGTCCTCAAAGTCCACTTCCTCAATTTGGGATGATTCGCTGTCCATTCATGCACTCCACAGACGCAGGGCACATCAAATGGACCGTGGAGCTTTAATCCGCTGCCTCGGAGGCTGCACAGAGAGATTTCCCTGTCTCTGCTCTCACAACTCGCGGGTCTCAGCCTTGGACCTGGCCCCACCTCTGCGCGTAGGTCGCCGGAGGGCGTCCGTTCTTCGCTCAGACAGGACGGGTTTAAAGGAGCCGCTGATTCGGGGGCTCTGGCTCACTCAGGCAGAGGGGAGGGAGGGGCGCGCAGTGTGGGGCGGGCCTGCGGCGGCAGAGGTCGGCGTGACGTTGCAGCAGCCCGTGGCGCTCCGTGCGCTTTCCCGGGAAAGCCATCCCCGGGTCCCGGGACCCCGGCAGTGGCGGGGTGCACAGGCCCCCCGGAAGGTGGGGCGGACAGTGACCCGCGCTCGCACACAGGCCCCGCGGCGGCGGCGGCGGCGGCGGCGGCCGCTGCCCACGCCCATCTCCGAGGTCTGCGCCTTACCCGCGGCTCGCGCCTGTCCCCGGCGCTTCCCCAAGCAGCTCTCTTAATGCCCTCTCCTCGCGCACCAGGAAACAAAAGGGAAAAAAGTCTCTTGCCTCTTCGGTAGCTCCAGACCCTTTCCCCGGACTCCCTCCGGGCTAGCCATGGTGCACTAACCCCTTCAGGCTCTCTACCCGCCGCCAGCCCCAGTCCTCTCTCTGCGCTCCGACTGAAAGCCGATACCCGAGCCTCAGCTCCCAGCCCCGCCCGCCCCGGCGGCCGAGCAGACAAGCCTCTCGGGCTGGTGTGTGCCTGAGGGCACCGATCCTCTGTACCAGAATCTCTCCGCTTTGCCCTCCGCACCCCTGTTGCTGTGCTCTCCTCCGCTACTCCGAAGCTTTCCCCCTCCGCCACCTGCAGTCTCCGCTCGCGAAGGGGCTTGTAGTGTGTAGAAACCTTCCCTCCTTCACGGCTCCCTCCCACTGGTGCAGGTCCCGTCCCTATCCTATTGTCTCTGTTTATTCTTTTTTCTTTTGCCCTACCCAGGTATGTGGGGAGTTTCTTGCCTTTTGGGGGGTCTGAGGTCTTCTGTCAGCATTCAGTAGGTGTTCTGTAGGAGTTGTTCCACGTGTAGATGAATTTCTGATGTATCTGTAGGGAGGAAGGTGATCTCCGCATCTTACTCTTCCGCCATCTTCCTCCGGGTCCTGTGCAAAAGCATTAGTTCCCATTTGTTTATTTTTGTTTTATTTCCATTTCTCTAGGAGCTGGGTCAAAAAGGATCCTGCTGTGATTTATGTCACAGACTGTTCTGCCTATGTTTTCCTCTAAGAGTTTGATAGTGTCTGGCCTTACATTTAGGTCTTTAATCCATTTTGAGTTTATTTTTGTGCATGGTGTTAGGGAGTGTTCTAATTTCATTCTTTTACATGTTGCTGTCCAGTTTTCCCAGCACCACTTATTGAAGTGGCTGTCTTTTCTCCACCGTATATTCTTTCCTCCTTTATCAAAGATAAGGTGACCATGTGTGCCTGGGTTTATCTCTGGGCTTTCTATCCTGTTCCATTGATCTGTATTTCTGTTTTTGTGCCGGTACCATACTGTCTTGATTACTGTAGCTTTGTAGTATAGTCTGAAGTCTGGGAGCCTGATTTCCTCCAGCTCCGTTTTTCTTTCTCAAGATTGCTTTGGCTATTCGAGGTCTTTTGTGTTTCCATACAAATTGTGAAATTTTTTGTTCTAGTTCTGTGAAAAATGCCAGTGGTAGTTTGATAGGGATTGCACTGAATCTGTATATTGCTTTGGGTAGTAGAGTCATTTTCACAATGTGGATTCTTCCAATCCAAGAACATGTTATATCTCTCCATCTGTTTGTATCATCTTTAATTTCTTTCATCAGTGTCTTATAATTTTCTGCATACAGGTCTTTTGTCTCCTTAGGTAGGTTTATTCCTAGATATTTTATTCTTTTTGTTGCAATGCTAAATAGGAGTGTTTTTTTAATTTCACTTTCATATTTTTCATGATTAGTGTATAGGAATGCAAGAGATTTCTGTGCATTAATTTTGTATCCTGCTACTTTACCAAGTTCATTGATTAGCTCTAGTAGTTTTTCAGTAGCATCTTTAGGATTCTCTATGTATAGTATCATGTCATCTGCAAACAGTGACAGCTTTACCTCTTCTTTTCCAATTTGGATTCCTTTTATTTCTTTTTTCTCCTCTGATTGCTGTGGCTAAAACTTCCAAAACTGTGTTGAATAAGAGTGGTGAGAGTGGGCAACCTTGTCTTCTTCCTGATCTTAGTGGAAATGCTTTCAGTTTTTCAGCATTGAGGATGATGCTGGTTGTGGGTTTTTCATATATGGTCTTTATTATGTTGAGGAAACTTCCCTCTATGCCTACATTCTGGAGGGTTTTTATCACAAATGAGTGGTGAATTTTGTCGAAAGCTTTCTCTGCATCTATTGAGATGATCATATGGTTTTTCTCCTTCAGTTTGTTAATATGGTGTATCACCATATTAATTGATTGATTTGCATATATTGAAGAATCCTTGCATTCCTGGGATAAACCCCACTTGATCATAGTGTATGATCCTTTTAATGTGCTGTTGGATTCTGTTTGCTAGTATTTTGTTGAGGATTTTTGCATCTATGTTCTTCAGTGATATTGGCCTGTAGTTTTCTTTATTGTTGTATCTTTGTCTGCTTTTGATATCAGGGTGATGGTGACCTCATAGAATGAGTTTGGGAGTGTTCCTCCCTCTGCTATATGCTGGAAGAGTTTGAGAAGGATAGGTGTTAGTTCTTCTCTAAATGTTTGATAGAATTCTCCTGTGAAGCCATCTGGTCCTGGGCTTTTGTTTGATGGAAAATTTTTAATCACAGTTTCAATTTCAGTGCTTGAGATTGGTCAGTTCATATTTTCTATTTCTTCCTGGTTCAGTCTCGGAATGTTGTGCATTTCTAAGAATTTGTCCATTTCTTCCAGGTTGTCCGTTTCATTGGCATATGGTTGCTTGTTGTAATCTCTCATGATCCTTTGTATTTCTGCAGTGTCAGTTGTTACTTCTTTTTTATTTCTAATTCTACTGATTTGAGCCTTCTCCCTTTTTTTCTTGATGAGTCTGGCTAATGATTTACCAATTTTGTTTATCTTCTCAAAGAACCAGCTTTTAGTTTGGTTGATCTTTGCTATCGTTTCCTTCATTTCTTTTTCATTTATTCCTGATCTGATCTTTATAATTTGTTTCCTTCTGCTAACTGTGGGAATTTTTTGTTCTTCTTTCTCTAATTGCTTTAGGTGTGAGGTTAGGTTGTTTATTTGAGATGTTTCTTTCTTGAGGTAGGCTTGTATAGCTATAAACTTCCCTCTTAGAACTGCTTTTGCTGCATCCCGTAGGTTTTGGGTCGTTGTGTTTTCATTGTCATTGTTTGTAGGTATTTTTTGATTTCCTCTTTGATTTCTTCAGTGATCTCTTGGTTATTAAGTAGTGTGTTGTTTAGCCTGCATGTGTTTGTATTTCTTACAGATTTTTTCTTGTAATTGATATCTAGTCTCATAGCATTGCGGTCAGAAAAGATACTTGATATAATTTCAATTTTCTTAAATTTACCAAGGCTTGATTTGTGACCCAAGATATGATCTATCCTGGAGAATGTTCCATGAGCACTTGAGAAGAAAGTGTATTCTGTGTTTTTGGATGGAATGTCCTATAAATATCAATTAACTGCATCTTGTTTAATGTATCATTTAAAGCTTGTGTTTCCTTATTTATTTTCATTTTGGATGATCTGTCCATTGGTGAAATTGGGGTGTTAAAGTCCCCTGCTATGATGATGTTACTGTAAATTTCCCCTATCATGGCTGTTAGTATTTGCCTTATGTATTGAGGTGCTCCTATGTTCGATGCATAAACATTTACAGTTCTTATATCTTCTTGGATTGGTCCCTTGATTATTATGTAGTGTCCCTCTTTGTCTTTTGTAATAGTGTTAGTTTTAAAGTCTATTTTTTCTGATATCAGAATTGCTATTCCAGCTCTCTTTTGATTTCCATTTGCATGGAATATCATTTTCTATGCCCTCACTTTCAGTCTGTATGTGTCCCTAGGTCTGAAGTGGATCTCTTGTAGACAGCATATATACGGGTCTTCTTTTTGCATCCATTCAGCCAGTCTATGTCTTTTGGTTGGAGCATTTAATCCATTTACATTTAAGGTAATTATCAATATGTATGTTCCCATTACCATTTTCTTAATTGTTTTGGGTTTGTTATTGTAGGTCTTTTCCTTCTCTTGTGTTTCCTGCCTAGAGAAGTTCCTTTAGCATTTGTTGTAAAGCTGGTTTGGTGGTGCTGAATTCTCTTAGCTTTTGCTTGTCTGTAAAGCTTTTAATTTCTCCATCAAATCTGAATGAGATCCTTGCTGGGTAGAGTAATCCTGGTTGTAGGTTTTTCTCTTTCATCACCTTCAATATGTCCTGCCACTCCCTTCTGGCTTGCAGAGTTTCTGCTGAAAGATCAGCTGTTAACCTTATGGGGATTCCCTTATGTGTTACTTGTTGTTTTTCCTTTGCTGCTTTTAATATTTGTTCTTTGTATTTAATTTTTGATAGTTTGATTAATATGTGTCTTGGTGTGTTTCTCCTTGGATTTATCCTGTATGGGACTCTCTGTGCTTCCTGGACTTGATTGACTATTTCCTTTTCCATATTAGGGAAGTGTTCAACTATAATCTCTTCAAATATTTTCTCAGTCCCTTTCTTTTTCTCTTCTTCCTCTGGGACCCCTATAATTCGAATGTTGGTGCATTTAATGTCATCCCAGAGGTCTCTGAGATTGTCCTTAATTCTTTTCATTCTTTTCTCTTTATTCTGCTCTGCAGTAGTTATTTCCACTATTTTATCTTCCAGGTCACTTATCCATTCTTCTGCCTCAGTTATTATGCCATTGATCCCTTCTAGAGAATTTTTAAATTTCATTTATTGTGTTGTTCATGTCTGTTTGTTTGCTTTTTAGTTCTTCTAGGTCCTTGTTAAACATTTCTTGTATTTTCTCCATTCTATTTCCAAGATTTTCGACCATCTTTACTGTCATTATTCTGAATTCTTTTTCAGGTAGACTGCTTATTTCCTCTTCATTTCTTAGGTCTGGTGGGTTTTTGCCTTGCTCCTTCATCTGCTGTGTGTTTCTGTGTCTTCTCATTTTGCTTAACTTACTGTGTTTGGGGTCTCCTTTTCACAGGTTGCTTGTTCGTAGTTCCCATTGTTTCCGTTTTCTGCCTCCCGTGGCTAAGGTTGGTTCAGTGGGTTGTGTAGGCTTCCTGGTGGAGGGGATTGGTGCCTGTGTTCTGGTGGATGAGGCTGGACCTTGTCTTTCTGGTGGGCAGGACCGTGTCCAGTGGTGTGTTTTGGGGTGTCTGTGACCTTATTATGATTTTAGGCAGCCTCTCTGTTAATGGGTGGGGTTGTGTTCCTGTCTTTCTAGTTGTTTGGCATAGCGTGGCCAGCATTGTAGCTTGCTGGTCGTTGAGTGGAGCTGGGTCTTGACCTTGAGATGGAGATCTCTGGGCGATTTTCACTGTTTGATATTACGTGGAGCTGGGAGGTCTCTTGTGGACCAGTGTCCTTGAACTTGGCTCTCTCACCTCAGTGGCACAGCCCTGACGCCTGGCTGAAGCACCAAGAGCCTGTCCCCCGCATGGCTCAGAATAAAAGGGAGAAAAAAAAAGAAAGAAAGAAAGTAGAAGATAAAATAAAGTAAAATAAAATAAAGTTATTAAAATAAAAAATAATTAAGAAAAATAAATTTTTAAGTAATTTAAAAAAAGAAACAAAAAAATGGACAGACAGAACCCTATGACAAATGGTAAAAGCAAAGCTATACAGACAAAATCACACACAGAGCATACACATACACACTCACAAAAAGAGAAAAAGGGAAAAATATATATATCATTGCTCCCAAAGTCCACCTTCTCAATTTGGGATGATTCATTGTCTATTCAGGTATTCCACAGATGCATGGTACATCAAGTTGATTGTGGAGATTTAATCCGCTGCTCCTGAGGCTGCTGGGAGAGATTTCCCTTTCTCTTCTTTGTTCACACAGCTCCCGGGGTTCATCTTTGGATTTGGACCCGCCTCTGCATGTAGGTTGCCTGAGAGCATCTGTTCTTCGCTCAGACAGGACGGGGTTAAAGGAGTAGGTGATTCGGGGGCTCTGGCTCACTCAGGCCGGGGGGAGGGAGGGGTAGGGATGCTGGACGAGCCTGCGGTGGCAGAGGCCGGCGAGATGTTGCACCAGCCTGAGGTGCGCCGTGTGTTCTCCCGGGGAAGTTGTCCCTGGATCACAGGACCCTGGCAGTGGCAGACTGCACAGGCTCCCGGGAGGGGAGGTGTGGATAGTGACCTGTGCTTGCACACAGGCTTCTTGGTGACGGCAGCAGCAGCCCTAGCATCCCTTGCCCGTCTCTGGTGTCTGCGCTGATAGCCGCGGCTCGCACCCGTCTGTGGAGCACCTTTTTTTTTTTTTTAATATCTTTATTGGAGTATAATTGCTTTACAATGTTGTGTTAGTTTCTGCTTTATAACAAAGTGAATCAGTTATACTGGAGCTCCTTTAAGTGGCGCTCTTAATCCCCTCTTCTCTCGCACCAGGAAACAGAGGCAAGAAAAAGTCTCTTGTCTCTTCGACAGCTCCAGACTTTTTCCCGGACTCCTTCCCAGCTAGCTGTGGCGCACTAGTCCCTTCAGGCTGTGTTCACACCGCCAACCCCAGCCCTCTCCCTGAGATCTAAGCTCCGAAGCCCAAGCCTCAGCTCCCAGCCCCCACCCGCCCCGGTGGGTGAGCAGACAACCTCTCGGGCTGGTGAGTGCTGATTGGCACCGATCCTCTGTGCAGGAATCTCTCCGCTTTGCCCTCTGCACCCCTGTTGCTGCGCTCTCCTCCGTGGCTCTGAAGCTCCCCCCTCTGCTACCAGCAGTCCCCGCCCGGGAAGGGGCTTCTAGTGTGTGGAAACCTTTCCTCCTTCACAGCTCCCTCCCACTGGTCCAGGTCCCGTCCCTATTCTTTTGTCTCTGTTTGTTCCTTTTTCTTTTGTCCTACCCAGGTACGTGGGGAGTTTCTTGCCTTTTGGCAGGTCTGAGGTCTTCTGCCAGCATTCAGTAGGTGTTCTGTAGGGGTTGTTCCACATGTAGATGTATTTCTGATGTATTTGTGGGGAGGAAGGTGATCTCCGTGTCTTACTCTTCTGCCATCTTGAAGCTCCTCTGATCACGTGGGTTTTGACTTTTCTTTAGTTAATGTGGTGTATCACATTGATATGCATATGTTGAACCATCCTTGAGACCCTGGAATGAGTCTAATTTGATCATGGTGTATGATCCTTTTTATGTATTGGATTTGGTTTGCTAATATTTTGTTGAAGACTTTTGCATCAATGATCATCAAAGATATTGGCTGGTAATTTTCTTTTTTTGTAGTGTCTTTGGCTGGTTTTGGTATCAGAGTGATGGTGCCTTCATAGAATGAATTTTGAGAGTGTTCCCTCTTCAGTCTTTTGGAATAGTTTGAGAAGGATTGGAATAATTTCTTTTTTTTTTTTTTTTTGTAGAATTCCTCAGTGAAACTGTCTGGTCCTGGACTTTTGTTTGCAGTTAGTTTTTTTTTTTATATTATAGATTCTATTTCACTTCTAGTGATCAGTCTGTTCAAATTATCTGTTTCTTCTTCACTCAGTTCTGGCAGGCTGTTTGTAGAAACTTGTCCATTTCTCCTAGTCTGTCCAATTTGTCATATAACTGTTCATAGTATTCTCATGATTTTTTGTATTTCTGTTGTATCAGTGGTTGTTTCTCCTCTTTCATTTCTTATTTTGTTTATTTGGGTCCTCTCTCTTTTCTTCTTGATGATCCTTGATAGAGTTTTGTCAATTTTATTTATCTTTAAAGAAAAAAAAAAAAGCTTAGTTTTTTTTCTTTTCTTTTTTTTAAATTCTCTATTTTATTTCCTCTCCGATCTTCATTTCCTTCCTTCTGTTGACTTTGGCTTTTGTTTGTTCTTCTTTTTCTAATCTTCTAGGTGGTAGTTTAGGTTGTTTGAGATTTTTCTTGTTTCTTGAGAAAAGCTTCTATTGCTATGAATCTCCCATTTAGAACTGTTTTTGCTTCATCCCATAGGTTTTGTGAGGTTGTGTTTTCATTGTCATTTGTCTTGGTATTTTCTGATTTCCTCCTTGATTTCATCGTTGACTCACTGGTTTTTTTGTTTTTTGTTTTTTTTTAGTAGCATGTTATTTAGTCTCTGTGTGTTCTTTCCCCCACACACACACACCATGTTTCTTTCTGTGGCTGATTTCTACTTTCAAACCATTGTGGTCAGAAAAAATGCTTGAAGTAATTTCTAGCCTCTTAAATTTGTTGAGGCTTGTTTTCTGACCTAGTATGTGGTCTATCCTAGAGATTGTTCCATGTGCACTTGAAAAGAATATGTATTCTGTCTTTTGTTTTTGGATGTAGTGCCCTGTAGATATCAGTTAAGTGCAACTGGTCTAATGTGTCATTTAGGACCTTTCTTGCTTTATTGATTTTTCTGTCTGGAAGATCTGTCCATTGATGTTAGTGGGATGTTAGTCTCCTGCTATGTATTCCTGTCAGTTTCTCTCTTTGTGTCTGTTAGTATTTGTTTTATACATTTAGGTGCTCCTATATTGGGTGCATATATGTTGAGTGTAATATCCTCTTGTGTTGATCCCTTTATCATTATATAATGTCCTTTGTCCTTATGGACTTTGTTTTAAAGTCTATTTTGCCTGATATGGGTATTGCTACCCTTGCTTTCTTGTAATTTCCATTTGTGTGAAATATCTTTTTCCACCCTCTCACTTTCAGTCTATGTGTTTTGTGCCCTGAAGTGAGTCTCCTGTAGGCAGCATACTGAAAGGTCTTTTTAAAATCTAATCAGCCACTCTGTCTTTTGATTGGAGCATTAATTCATTGACATTTAAAGTAATTATTGATAGGTATGTACTTATTGCCATTTTAGATCTGGTTTTCCAGTTGAGTTTTGTAGTTCTTTGTTCATTTCTTCTCTTTGTTTTTCCTTCTGTGGTTTGATGGTTTTCTTTTCTATTATGCTTGAGTTCCTTTCTTTTTAGTTTTTGTGAATCTATTGTATGTTTCTTTGTTTTGTTTTGTTTTTTTAATTTTTTTTTTTTTTTTTGCGGTACGCGGGCCTCTCACTGTTGTGGCCTCTCCCGTTGTGGAGCACAGGCTCCGGATGCGCAGGCTCAGCGGCCATGGCTCACGGGCCCAGCTGCTCCGTGGCATGTGGGATCCTCCCAGACCGGGACACAAACCTGTGTCCCCTGCATTGGCAGGCAGGCTCTCAACCACTGCGCCACCAGGGAAGCCCTCTATTGTATGTATTTGATTTGTGGTTACCCTGGTTTTATCTACTTGCTTTAGACTGATAGTCACATAAGTACAAACATATTCTATAAAAGATCTTTCTTTTCTACTCCCCTCCCCCACATTTTGTGATTTTGATGTAAAATAGGACATCTTCACATTTATCCTTTTGCTGTTAATTGTAGTTATCACTTTTACAAAATTTGATTGTTTTGTAGTCTGTGTACTGGTTTACTTAAGTGACCTTCGATCCTTTGATATATTTACCTTTCCTATTGTGATTTTTCCTTTCCTATAGATTCTTACTTTTGTATTTAGAGAAGACCTTTCAAGATTTCTTTCAGGGTAGATTTGGTATTGCTGTATTCTTAGTTTTTGCTTGTCTGAGAAATTATTTTTCTCATTCTACTCTAAATGAAAATCTTGCTGGGTAGAGTATACTAGGTTGCAGGTTTTTCCCCTTTCAGGACTTTGAATATATCATGCCACTCCCTTCTGCCCTACAAAGTTTCTGCAAGGAAATAAGCTGATAGTCTTATGGGGGTTCTCTTGTAATTGACTTTGTTTTTCTCTTGCTGCCTTTAGAATCCTCTTTTAACTTTTGCCATTGTAATTATGGTATGTCTTGGTGTAGGTCTGCTTGGGTTCATCTTGGTTGGGACCCTCTGTGCTTCCTGTACCTGGATATCTGTTTCCTTATTTATGGCTGAAAACTTCCCAAACCTAATTTCTTCAAATACATTTTTGATCCCCTCCTCTCTAACTTCTCCTTCTGGAACCCCTATTATGTGTAGGTTGGCACGCTTTATATTATCCCATAGATCTTGTCTGTTGCTTTCATTTTTTTTCCCACTGGTCTTTCTGTCTGCTGTTCTGATGGGGTGATTTCCATTATTTTATCTTCCAGATCACTTATTCATCCTTCTGTGTTATTTAGTCTGCTATTCATTGCTTCTAGATTGGTTTTTATCTTGGTGATTGAATTGTCTAATTTTGATTGGTTCCTCTTTAGAGTTTCTAGTTCCATGTTACAGTGATCTGCATTTCTATTGATACTCTTTCTTAATTCCTTTAGCATTTTTATTACCTCCTTTTTGAACTAAGGGTCTAGTAGACTGAAGTCTGTTTCATTAATTCTTTCAGGGAATTTCTCGTGTTCTTTTAATTGGGAGTAGTTCTTCTGCTTTTACTTAACTGTTTCTCCTAAAATCATAGAGACAGAGAAAGTTATCTACTGTGGTCTTGAAGGGGTGTTTTTATGTGGGAACATCCCTGTGTAAGACTGTGAGTCCAATATTTTTGGTGCAGGGGCTGTTTTTGGTATGGAGGCCAGTCACGTATTTCCTTAAGAGTGTGCTGGCCATTATTCCCTTGATAGTGGGTGTGATTGTTGTTGTGGTGTCCAGAGCCTTCACTGGGCCTTCTCTTTGCTCTGTGGCTGTCATATCCCTGTCAGGGATGGGGTTTGCTGCCTGGTTGTTGGAATAGAAGCCTTGAGGGTCAGGTTTGATAAGGCTTCATTGCCCTGAAGTGTGTGCTGTGTCTCAAAGGAGGTGATCGCTGAAGCAATTGAGGCCCCTGTGGTCACAGCAAACCTATGTGCTGCCCATGCAGGTATGTTCAGTTCTGCCTGGAAGCAGCCCAAGGTCACGTTGCTTTCTCCGTTATGTTCATCCCAGACCTAGTACTAGGCTGTAGTGTGGGGTGGGCTGGTGCTGTGGCTGCAGGAATGGAGGTGTTTGTGCTGCTGCCTGGGACTTGGGCTGCCTCCATGACAGGCCTCTCCCAGGACCTGTCCGCCCCAGATCTGGCCCCAGGTTACAGTGTGGGGTGGGTGGAACTGGAGAGCTCCCACTGGGAAACAAACTGCTGTGTATTCCTCCCCAGGGACTGTCTGCACAGAGAGTTGTGTCTCTGTGGCACCACTCTGTGTGTGTGCTGGCAGTGGGTTCCGATGCTGGACCTGTGCCCCACTGTTCACATGCTGACAATGAGCTCTGAGGTTTGGCCTAGACCACACCCCAGGCCCTCCAGGCTGTCTCCATGCAGTTAGACAGAGTCCTATCCCAGGACCTATCTGCCCGAGATTCAGCATCTTCCCACTCTGCGTTCTAGCAGTCCTGCTCTGCACGCCTTTGGGACTGGGAAGGGCATGAGGTGGCAGCTGTCAGTACTGGTCTCCCTCCGCCCTGATCGCTAGGCAAGTCAGCATGCACACACTCCCTGCAATCAGAGTCCAGGCCACTCCAGCCTCTCCCAGCAGACCTCCCAGCAGGCAAGGGGGCTCCCCAGAGTGAGAGCCTGCCCATGGGGACCTTTCCTCCTTCACAGATCCCTCCCAGGGGTGCTGGTCCCATCTTGATGCCTTTTTTTCGTTTATGTGTTTGGTCCTACCCAATTACATGGAAAATCTTTTCTGCAGCTTTGGTTGTGTAAGAGATCTTCTGCCAGTTTCCAGTTGGTTTTATGTGAGAATTGTTCCACATGCGGGTGTATTTTTGATGTGTTTATGCGGTAAGTGAGCTCCACATCCTCCTACTCCACCATCTTGATCCTCCCTCCCCCAAATGGTTTTATATCTATAATAATATAGAATTTCATGGCCACCCAATTTTATGGTCATCTCATGTCATAAATTCGAAAAAGCTGGCAATCTTGTCTCTCGCTATTAAAAGCCTATGGTTAATGACTGCTGAAGAAATGTGAAGGGTGGGTAGTATATGCCTAATTATTTCCAAACGTGTAAACAGAACAAAAGGTGCAGTAATTTAAGAATGCCAGGACTAAGCAAACCAGCAGTGTGTTTTTTGCCATACATAAAATACTTCACGCCACATTTTTTCAAGTGCATTCAGTTTGACTATAAGAAAATTTAATTTGGGGGGCCAGAAGTTAATCATATACAGTATTTGCAAACCAGCTTAACTCAACCCTGATTACCCATCTGTTTAAAACTTCACATTTATGGCACAGCAATTGAAGATGCAAACTGAAATTGGTTTTTTTTTTTTGGCTTCCTCTCTGATTGGCTGTTCACAAGGCCACAAAGGGACCCTAACACTAGCAGTCTGTTTCCCTGGTTCTTTAGCTATGCAGTCCTTTTATGGAACTTGTTGGCTTTAATAATGAAGGGAAGATTGATGGTCATATCCCATTGATCAGGAACAGGACAGGAACCTATCTTTGACTAGAGGAGTTTAATTTTGACTTTCGGCTGGTACAAGCACACAGTAATGCTGGTTAAATTAAGGCTTTTCCTATATTACTTATATTGTGAAAAGTTATTCAAAGAGTATACTAACATAACCTCTTGAAAATCACATAAGAGAAGATGTTCATTTATGCAGTAAGTCAGTCATCTGTGGATGTTTGGATAATGAAAATCTAGCATAACTCAAACCATACAAACTACTGCCTGCTTTGGCAATTAGAATACACACGGAAATCTAAACACTTCCTCTACCAAGCATGGTGAGGTGCACTATGAGCCACGTAGCTTCGACTTTTTTTTTTGGCGGTATGCGGGCCTCTCACTGTTGTGGCCTCTCCCGTTGTGAAGCACAGGCTCCGGATGTGCAGGCTCAGCAGCCATGGCTCACGGGCCCAGCCACTCCGCGGCATGTGGGATCTTCCCGGACCAGGGCATGAACCCATGTCCCCTGCATCGGCAGGCGGACTCTCAACCACTGCGCCACCAGGGAAGCCCAGCCTCGACTTTTTGAATGTTTACAGAAAGCTGACCCTTGATGATGAAAGAGACCTTTATTTTAAAAAACAATTATATTTAAAAAAACCTAAATTGGGTCAATTTATTTTCTGAGTAAGAGTTGATCCATGTTTTCAGTTTATTGCCATACACAAAACATTTTATAAAATAATAGGGTAGACTGCCACTTCAACATCTTCATGTAAAAACTTCACAGTGCAAGAAAGTGATTACCATTAAGTATGAAGACATCTAAAGCCAGCTAGTATTTTAAGTACAGGGCAGAATACTTTTTGTGATTCTTCCTAAAAAAAAAAAAAAAAAAGTTGGCATATTCTTTAAATGCCCAGGTTACAAAAATCACTTAGTATCCATTTCTTATCTTTTAGTATATTTTTAAAATCTACATGGCATCATACTAAATGCTGGTGAGGAAAAATAGTGTAAGAATCTAAAAACTTTTCAGGTAGCACAATAATTTAAAACCAACTAGGAGAAAGCATTCCCCCAAATATTTTTGTATGTAACTTTGTGTCCCTTACCACAGTAATGAAGTGAAAAAGCCATTATACCTTAAAAAGAAGCTAAAGGAAAAGATTTCACTCTTCCTTTGAAAACACAATTTCTTAGCTCTTAAATAAAGAGAAACTTTAATTTTGTGTGTGTGTGGGTGGATATAAGTAAAAATATCAAATTTATGTCAGTTGTACAAATGAGTTTTCTCATTTAGGAAAGAAATACTTTGATTCAAAGGATTTGAAACTATTTCATCATTACAAGTGTAATTTTAAGCTAAAAAAACCGTGACACATTGAACTAATATAAATCATCCACTAGCATATCCTATTGTTTATCATAAAATCCATAATTAAGGAGTAATAGGTAAAAGATCTTTTTCCAACATTTGGTCCCATCAGCTAATCAGCCCTGGGCAAACCCCACACACCCCAAGTTTCAGGATCCTCATCTCTTATGTGAGAGTCCTGGGCTAACGGCCCTTTAACATCCCTTCCAATTTACAAATTTGTATAGCACTGTTAAGCTTACATAATCCTTTTGAGAATGAGGTGTTTCAACTCAATGTATTTTACCAGATAAAGTTCCCCATTTAAGTAGTAAAGCTGTCCTTTAAACGTTTAAAATCTTACTTTAAAATTTATTTTCAGTGTACTTCCCTGTCACCTTAAAAGATGAGGTAAGACTAACAACTTAGTCTCTTGACTTTCATGATCTCTTAGACCAGGCAACTGACAGTGATCAGCAGATACAGCTTGAGCCCTCACTCCAATTCTGGGCAGCTTTGGGCTATACTTTGAGTCTCAAAAACGAAGATGATACCACCTGTTTGGTATCTCTGTCTTAAAGCCCAACAGAGTTATCATAATATACTGAATATACCAAAAATTTGTATGCTACAAATTAACATTCGAATGCAAACATTTGAATGTGATAAGCCCAAGGTGACTTTTTCCTGATAAAGTATAGATATTTTTCATAACATGTTTTTTGTCAATACCTGTGCATTTACAGTTCTAATCCTTTGGTTTCCTGACTCTTCTGTA
This sequence comes from Hyperoodon ampullatus, assembly GCF_949752795.1. Lineage (NCBI taxonomy): Eukaryota > Metazoa > Chordata > Mammalia > Artiodactyla > Ziphiidae > Hyperoodon > Hyperoodon ampullatus. The sequence continues at coordinate 87,438,952 of NC_136921.1, read as the reverse complement.
GCCAACTTGTCTCTTGCTTCCAATTATGCTTCTAATTGCACCAGTTTGTTCCTAGAGTCTAGAAGTCTGACCTTTCAATAGGTGAAAACCAAAATCTAAAGATCTGTTATGTTAGCAAATGTGGTATCATCATTACTCACTTTAAAAGCGTGGCTTCCTAACTAGGTGAGGCATCAGACTCATCTAGGAAGTGTTATAAAAATTGAGATTCCTGGGCTCCAGCCGCAGCGTCTGATTCTGTATGTCTGGAGTAGGACTCAGAAAACCTTTCTCAAAAGCTCCCCCAGGTCATCTCAACAATCGTTAGTACAGTTTTGGGGACTCACTGTTCTGCCCTCAATTTCTTAAATTCAATTTAGAATTTTAGCAGCTGTTAGGTTTTAGTATAAAAATTTCCCATTGCATTAATCATAAGCATATTCAAAGTAGATTGCCCATGATCTTGGCTTAGTTCCATAGGAAATCAATCATGACAATCCTTTGCAATAAAATTAAAACATGATACATTAACTTCAGAGTGAAGACAATGCATGTAGGTGCTGAAAGGTGGCTGGTTCTACACTTAACAGGGCAACTGTTTACTACTTTAATTGTCGTCAGTCATGTAAATCTGTAGATCATCTTATTACATCTGCCATTACTAAATAAAGGCTGGCAGAACTCCTCTAAAACAGAAAGATGGCTAACTGGCTAATCGATATTAAGGAAATGTTTCTAGCAGACATAAAAGTATTTCTTAAAAAACAACACAGCTTCCTGTAGAAACCCAAAGACTTCTACGCTTCTGAAGTCTACCGTAAAGAGAAAGTTGACCAGAACTACAGTTGTTTAAAAATGTTCAATTAACTGTGAAAATTTAAGTGCAAAATAGGTACAATTTCATCCTTTAGGAGATTTAACAGGCATAAATGGAATTTAACTTACCACTTATTCTATCTACCCAAATAGTTAACTGTGAAAACGACACATGAAGTATTTGGTATAATGTAGTTCTGAACACCATCCCTTCCAAATTTAATAAAAAAAAACACATCTGGATTTTCCAGGGGTCCCAAGTGTGTCTAGGCACTGCGGAATGTTGTCATGTCTTTTGGTTCTCTGCTGGGAACACACCAGTCGTCAGCCTCGTGGTTGGTGTTGTAATGCTTCCAGGCAGCTTTGTTATACACCGGGAGTCTTTCTATTGATTCTGTTGACAGAGCCTGAAAGTCAAAGCAGGACCTAAATCAGACATTTTTTTTTTTTTTTTTTTTTTTTTCTGTACGTGGGCCTCTCACCGCCGCGGCCTCTCCCGTTGCGGAGCACAGGCTCCGGACACACACAGGCTCCGCGGCCATGGCTCGCGGGCCCAGCCGCCCCGCGGCATGTGGGATCCTCCGGGATCGGGGCATGAACCCGTGTCCCCTGCATCGGCAGGCGGACTCTCAACCACTGCGCCACCAGGGAAGCCCCAGACATTTTTTTAGAATGCATTATTTGAGAAAATCTACAATGGCAAAAAGGTTACTACAAATTAAACAATACTTTATTGGATTTGTATTTTATCAAACATAAGACCATCTACATACATTTTAAAATAGAGCACATATTTGAAATGTGTTATTTACTAAGCCTATGGCAACTGCTTGATGTGCATGTTGAGTTTATTGCTTGCGGTAATTCTCCAGACAGCCTGGGAGCTGCTGGATTGAAGTTTTACACACATGTGATAGACATTCTTATAAAACATGACGAACAGAAGTTGGTTAACTGAAGAAGTCAGTTAAGTGTAAAAGCATAAAAATTCACATATGTACCTTAACATGTAATCGTACAATCATTTAATGAAATCTGGGTTTGATCCTGTGTCTTCTCCTACATTAAAGTCACCAATGTTAGTTACAGCATACATGATTTCTGCATCATGCAGAGTTAACCCTCTGTATCACCACCCCACCCCCACATGCATACCAAAGTCTGCCCATGCTCAAGTCGCTTATATAAAATACTGTAGTATCTGCGTATCATCTTTACCTATCCTCCTGTATACTTTAAATCATCTCTAGATTAATTATAATAGCTAATACAAGGTAAATGCTATACAAATACAATGTAGATATTATGTAAATACTTGCTGATGTGCAGCAAATTCAAGTTCTGCTTTTTGCAACTTTCTGGAATTTCTTTTTTCTTCAAATATTTTTGATTCGTGTTTGGATCTATGGATATGGAACCCAGGTATACAGAGGGCTGATTGTAATTTCATGTTTCTAACATATTATCACAATTAATTCACCGTTCTATTTCAGCTTCCTGTGTATCATTGAGATAAACTATGTTCCTCATTATCTTCAAATTAGGAATTTTGGTAGGGTTTCAACCTTAAGCCACAGGTATTCCCCAAGATGTAGAAAATATTGAACTGGAAGTTTCATTCCAATAATAGTAAGGAAGGACCTTAATTATTCTATAAGACTTCATGTATTCTATTTTTTTCCAAAATGGAGCTACAAACCTTTCACCTATACATCATATTCTCTTTATGCTGGAACTCCTTGATCTATAGACTCAAACAAAAATGTTACATTTGATGATAAAAAGGGCATCATGAAGGCAATGTTTTTAAGTTCCTCACAATTGAGATGGTTCAAAAAAAGAAAATTATCTTGAAAGAACTTAACCTTTTCAGACAAATTTTACTTTTTCTTTTACTTTTTTTACTTTTTCTGGTCTTTAGCATTTCCTATAAAATAGGTGCCATCTAGTGGCCAGAACAAGAAACTAGCGTCGCTAAAAAATTAGGTACCAACAGCCCACTGCTGAACTAATCCAGCGCTTTCTATCCCTGTAATTTATACTGATTTGTCAGATAAACACATGGAACAACCCAGGCAAGTGTGTTTCCACCAGGTGAGCTATATGCTTACGAAGAGTCACCAGTAATTGTTCCTAAATCTGTTAATATACTTAAATCTGTCATTGTAACTTAATCTAAGTATTGCTTTTAACAAAGCACAAAAAATGGGCGGGGGAGTTCTTTGAAAACTAAGATGAATGTTTCATAAAGACTCATGAAGGAAAGTCACATAAAAATTGCTGTCAAATCAGAAGACAACTGTAAGGAACTGCATAATAATCAACAAGGATTATGCACTTGGCTGTTTCTTTGATTAAAGAAACCAAAACAATGTATTGTAAGTATAGCTTCTGCAAGAAAGACAATTGAAACTTCAATCTGCAGACCCATATGCAAATGAAAGGCCTCAGCAAGTACAGCAAAAGGCTGGTGAATCAATGTCAATTCATGTGTCTTATCTTACAAATTTAATTTTAACGTAAGTTTTTGACTCCCCACTTTAACTCAGTTTTTTTTCTATTAACAAAGTCCTGATCATTATAGATGAGCATTTCTTACCTATAGTCAAAGAGATCATTTGTCAAAACAGATGAGATCCTTGTTATAAAAACATTTATATTTTAATAGCACGAGGTAGAAGAAAATTTCATTACAGTTAAATGCTGGCATCTTATAATCAAAGAAGTATCATTAAGTCCAGAAGACTATGGTCATTACCTTAATGTAGATAACCGCATCTGTCCCATAGCCCTCTAGGGAATACAGCTTTAGGTCTCCTTGGAAGTACTGTGCATAAAGGCGTGATATGGGCAATCCGTAACCAAAACCAGCCTGTTTGATGAGAAAAATGAAATTCTATTCGGAAAGCCACGTACTGAAATACTTCTCTAATTAAAATAAACGTTATTGGAGTATCCCAGGGCTATCAGAGCCCGCATCTAAAAGATCAGTTAATACTTAAGTATTAAAAATGATCAAGCTGCAGCCCAGTTGAGTACTGCATTAGATGGCTTCCCTCTGGTCATTTAAAATTCCTCATTCTTCTTATTTGTATAAAGCGACCTGTGGGGGTCTAGAAGAAGCACGTTTCTTCTCTTCTTTATTGCCCTGCTCCAGAGCATCCCAATACTGCTTTTGGTGATACTATATAAAACATGGCCTCTCTCAGGAGCAAGAGTAGAAAGAGCCTGGTGGCAGCCTAACAGATCTATGTCATGGCCTCACACCAAGAACTGCAGCCCATGTTCTGAACCTGAAGAGATCCCTAATAGTTCTCTTTTAATTCTCACTGACAGGTCACTTCCCCTGCTTAAAAATCTTCGAAGCACCTCAAAACCCACCCCACCTCCATCATCCCGACCCACTGCCTAAAAATCCAAGCTTCTAAAGAGCTTTCAAGACTGTAAGATCAGGTCTATCCACCCACTCTCCAGTCCAGCTGAAGTAAATCTCCTGCTCTTAAGTCCCTCAAACAGATCATGTTATTTTTCACATCTGTGTCTGTTCATTCTGTTCCCAGTATCTGGAATGGCCTTCTTTACCTGGATAAATCCTACCAATTCTTTAATACAAAGAAGAACATTTGGATAAATGTAAAAAAGGGTTTTATCACCAACTCAGATGTTCAATGACGTTCCATATAGTACTTCAGTAAAGAGTGTATGTGGATTCAGGAATCAGTGCTATTAACAAATCCAGGCTCTGGCCTTATCTACCTCTATCATGTATTACTTGATTTTTTTAAACCAGAGTTTCTGTTTACCCCTCCAAATCAACTATCCATTCTCCACATTTCTCCTTGCCCTGGGAGGCTGACCTGAACAGATGTCAGTGGATTTCTGTGCCCTCTGGTTCCAGTGGGTCTCGCCAATGGGGAACCCAGTAGGAGTTCCAAGGGAGTCAAGTCAGGGTATTCATCCCCTGCTTCTTTCTCACTGAGGTTGCTTCCCCTGGGCAGGCTAGGTCCCTGGAGAGTAAGCAGCTGCTCTGCAACTTTCCCTTCTGGGTTCTGCTATCTTCTCCTTCTCCCCTTGAGTCAGGGTGGTGACAGCTCTGCTGCTGCTAGCCAGGATTCCTGTGCTATCCCACCCCTATTTCTATAATTTGTCTCTTCGTAGATAAGCCTTCCTTGAATTATAATTTGAGCTATCTCTTTCCAGGTGGGACCCTGACTGATACATTAAGTGGCTCTAGAAATGGCCCCAAGAAAACTGCATGAGCAGGTGGCTCAGGATCCCATGGTACCTGATCTACTTTATCACTGCCTCTCCCTGAACCTACCACACCTGTGGACCCATCAGGCTTCCCCTGTAAGTAGTTAACATAAAAGTAAAACAGCATGGGCCTGGTCCACTGCTGGATCTACAGTGTCCCACACCAGCCAAAAGGGGACTGCCCTTTCACTACAGCCCCTCTCAGGGCCGGGCCTGAAGGATAGGAGTGAAAGCAAATCCTACCAGTGGGTGGAATTCAAAGTGGAACACCTACATGGACCATGGGCAGTGGCAAACGGGCTGGCTGGTCAGAAACTTGGAAAGAACAAAACTGGATTAACAGAGAACGTCTGGAAGAGGGAAGTGTGGACAGTCCTCTCTGAAGAGGCTTACAGTGTGAAGACATTCCATCTATGTAGATGCCCACCAGAAGGCATCCACGTGGAGGAAGCTCTCAGTAATCAGGTATGACCTGATGACCACTCCTGTGGAGGTCAAGCAGCCTTTCCCCAGCTGCGCCAGTGCTTGCCTACTGGGTCCACTTACAAAGGGGTCATGACATCAGGAATGAGGCTCTGTAAAAGCTTAACAATAGGCTTACCCTCGGTAAGGCTGTGTAGATGTATGGGCAGCCTGTGCCACATCAAGCCTCCTGTTTTCTTAAAAACTCAAGTAAATTTTGCATCCTAAACAAACACTTACATGGCATTTACTATGTGCCAGGTACTATAAAAAGCATTTTAGATATATTAACTCAGTCTTTATAATAATTCGATTTTTTTTTTTGCCACACCACGCTGCATGTGGGATTTTAGTTCCCCAACCAGGGATCGAACCCGTACCCCCTGCGGTGGAAGCACGGAGTCTTAACTATTGGACCTCCAGGGAAGTCCATAATTCGAAATTTAAAGATGGGGAAACTATGGTATTGAAAGGTCAAAAATATTCCTAAGGCTACACAGCTAGGATGTAGTACAGCTGAGAATGGACCAGACAGTTTAGATTCATAGTCTGGACTAGAACACTATGCTGCTCTCCACAAAAATTCTACAATGTTTGTTCACTACAAAAGCAGCATATCCCTTTTCTCCACTTCTTAGAGTAAAATCAGAATCTAAGAAGATACTAGTGTTTATCTGACCTTTTCTGTCCCACAGCACATGGATGCCTACCCATATCTCAACTTGAAAAGCACATTGCTAGAGCAATCATTTTAAAAGTTTGGTAAGACGTGAACTGTATTACAGTTGTAGCTACAGAATCTGTGCTGTGTAACTAGAATGTGCTGTGCAATTAGAATGAAGTCCTTTTAGTAACTTCCTAGGAAAGAGTCTAAAATAGACCCATCTTATACTGTTTTTAATCATGTTACAGCATAACTCCAGTGTATATGCCAGAGAACCTTCAAAGCCTGGAAGAACAAGAGTTTTTCCAGAATTACAGGTACTAGATCTGGCGAAGTGCTTTTCTGGGTGTTGCAGGACCATGAATGAGTCCATTCAAAAGCTAACCTTATTAAAACCTGAAAATAGGTGACTATGATCAATTAAAAAACCCATCAACGCAATTATCATTTGAGCCATTTTCAGGTTGGCAGTTAAACTGATCAGAGCTCTAGTCATACCTCTCAGTCTCAAAACATGTAATCTTTCTAATTACAAGTACTTGAGGGGAAAAAACAAACAAACACTGAAGATTAAACCAAGTACTAGTAAAGCTGGTAATTTAGGCTTCACATTAGAGATAGTATATCAAAATGTGGTTTACCACATGGAAACTACTGACACACCACTATTAACCTTGGCAACAAGAACTCTAAAACCATACTCCTTGTCCTATGCTCTTATCATTTAAAAAAAAAAAAGCATTTTAAAAACTATAAATTCAGAGGAAAGTGGGTTTTTTCCCCCCTAATAGCTTCCTTTCGTCCTTGTGGTGAAACCTACACAATGGCTTAACTGATTTATGTGGTAAATTATTTTATGACAAGTCACAAAAACCTGCTTCACAATTTCTTGATCACATACCAAGGGCACTGCTCGGGACGTCTCAACACGAGGCCGGGGTGCAGTTGAATACATGTAGTTGAAGAGTCGGTCAATTTTCCTCAGAGGAACACCACCTCCTCGGTCACTCATCTAAGGTAATAAAGGATCATGGCCTGTCACCAAGTCCCAGAAACAGCAAAATACCAACACATGCTGTGTCACCATTTAACTGCTGGCTGAAAAGCTCTGCTTTCCAAAATGAATACCATGCAATCCAAGTTGCGAATGTAAACACTTCCCTCACTGCTGGACTTAACCCCTTTAATATGTAGAATTCTAAGACACAAGGAACTCCACTGTAATACAAATTTCAATGCTGTGGCTTTGTGTAATTATGCAGTCACACTAATGATGCAGTACAGCACACAATGGGCATAGGCTTAGCTTATCTTGGATGTAACAATAAATTTGTAATTCCTTTCTGTCAGGCAGTTTGGCAACCAGATGAAACATGCATGTACCCTTTGACACAACAATGTTTATCCTGAGAAAATAATCCAAAAAGCATGCTAAGTATGTATGAGAATATCCATCACAGCACTGTGTAGAACAGCTAAAACTGGATTACCACCTAAATAGGGGGCTATTTAAGTAAACTAACACACATTCTAAAACAGAATACTATTTCGCCACTAAATATTAGGTAGAACCGTATGTACTGGCATGAGAGGCTCATAAAATATTGCTAAGTAGCAAAAAAAAAAAATGGAGAAGCATTTATGACATTCTAATTCTGCAAAAATTATAAAGAAGTCTAACGAAATATAATTCTATTGTCAGTGGAATTTTGAGTGACTTTCTTCTTTTGGGGTCTTAGTTTCTTAATTTTTTTCCACAATTACCTCTAATATGGAAAAAAAAAAGTATAATTTCCATTTTCAGGGAGGAAAAAAACAGAACCATTTCATTGTGTTTTAGAGTCTCATCTACAAGTAATTTCACAGCATAGTCTCCCAGACAACTTTCTGGTGAGTTATAAAGGACATAGTTCTTTACATTGTTCTTATGTCATTTTCCAACTCAAATCATATGGTAGATTGAATTTAGTAATTTATTTAGATTGTCTTCATTGTTTTCCTTCAGTTAACATGGACTTGTTTTCCTAGCTTTCGTACAGCTTATCTTCTAATCTACTTCAGCCATTTTCCCTTGTCACAAAATCTAAATTGATTCTATCTATAATATTAACATGGTTGTGAGATACAAACCTGCTTTTAACAAATGTATATAGATATACAGATAAAAACTGTATGGAATGATATGTATTAAAAAGCCAATTTGGGGCTTCCCTGGTGGCGCAGTGGTTCAGGGTCCGCCTGCCGATGCAGGGGACGCGGGTTCGTGCCCCGGTCTGGGAGGATCCCGCATGCCGCAGAGCGGCTGGGCCCGTGGGCCATGGCTGCTGGGCCTGCGCGTCCGGAGCCTGTGCTCCGCAATGGGAGAGGCCGCAGCAGTGAGAGGCCCGCGTACCGCAAAAACAAACAAACAAAAAAAGCCAATTTGAATGGCTTATAGCTGAGTTTTTATATAGTCTCTAAAAATATTTATGTGCACATCTATTACTCTCACAATGGAAATTCATAGCTATTTTAATTTTAAAAATACAAATTTGCTTTGAAATATCATTTGAAGACTGGCCTCTGATGTCTATAATTAGATAACTACAGTATAAAAATATACAAGAACTTTATTAAGAACTTGTATATGTAGCATTATGATTGAAATTGTTCTTGGCTGTGAATTCAAGCCCTGTGAAGAGATTCATTTTAGTAAGATGAATGAAGGGCTCTGGGTATTTTCTGAGATCCATCAATTTGTTAATTATTCATCCTCTAATTTAATGCTCTGCTGCACATTTACTGGTAATATGAGTCAAGTGTGGTTCTATAAATATGAAGTAAACAATACATTAGATACCAAGATAAAAAGGTACACTTCAATAAATATTTCCTGATTTTCCTTAACCTTTTGGTCAGAAACACTACAGCAATCCAGCAGGTATGAACAAGAAGTGATTTCTAGCCATAGGTTAGTATGATACAAGCAGAGAGTGGAAAAGAAAGGCCAGGGGTGACTCTGAGAAGTGTCATCTCATTAGAGGTGAAGGGGTAATCTAAGCCATGGAAATATAGTTAAAAATTGATAAAGGTAACTGCTTTTGCTTTGCAGCCAAAAATGCAATAAACTGGAACCAGTACATTTTTGAAGTGGTCAAAAGAGTCTCCAAGAGAATTGTAACAGGTATTATAACAGAACCTGAGTTCTTTGGGAAAAAGGGACAGAAGGAATAACGGAGAGACAGACACATTTGGTCTGCATGTATTTAAGACAAGAAGAATGGCACTCTGATGACAAATATATTGAGAAAGAGATGTGAAAACTGAAAAACTCTAAAGATTATTTGAAGAAAAAAATCAAGAATCATAGAAACATAAGCCTACACCAAGGAAAAGGAAAGAGATTGTGAAAGAGAAGGGCAGTGTGGAGTAATGTCAACAGGAAGGCAGAGGAAGAGAAGTTTGCCAATTACTTTGAAAATTTTCTCCTCAGTGCATGAAATCACCACCTCTCAATGTCATCTGAGACCTGCCATCCCTAACGTCCTGTTTCCCATAACACTAGGCTCCCTGGGCTAATATATGTGGATTTTCAGGTCCACGGGAAATGAACCACTACTAACTTGATGACAGGTCTGAAGGCAGGAAATTTACTAATCCTGAATTCACCCATAGCTCCTGAAGTTTCTTATTCAACAGCTTTTTAAGGTCTGGTTTGTAAAATTGCCAACAGTGAATGAATCAAGACAGTTAAGTTTTAATTTATAAGACATGTGGCTATAACACTTATGTTATTTACTCGATATAGACCAAACACCAAATCTGAAACAGTAGCTAGACTTGTAAGTCAGAAAAAAACAATTCTTTCACAGGATTTTTAGCAGAGGGATAAAAAGTTAAAAAAAATGTCAATAATTTCAACAAGCTAAAAGAATTGGGGAAAAAAAAATCCAGGCCTTGATCCTGAAAAGTCTAGAGTAAGTGATGGGGATGAAAGCTCTACTGAAGAAAATTAAAGCAAGCATTTAACATGGAAAGTGCTAACAAGAGCAGATGCACTCATGTGACCTGGATGTGAGGAGAGCCTGATATAGCTAAGGACTTGTACAGAAGCTTCTGGAACAGTCTGTTCAAAACCCTTATAAGCCTTTCTTTTTTTAAACAGCTTTATGGAAATATAATTCACATACCATACTATTCACCCATGGTTTTTAACATACAGGCATACCTGTGAGATATTGTGAGTTCAGGTCCAGATACCACAATAAAGCAAATATCACAATAAAACGAGTCACTTGAGTTTTCTCGTTTCCTAGTGCCTATAAAATTATGTTTACACTTATCCTGTAGTCTATTAAGTGTGCAACAGCATTATGTCTAAAAAAATGTACATAAACATTAATTTAAAAATATAAAACAAAAAACAATTAGAATAGCAAAGATCACTGATCGCTATAATAAACACAATAATGAAAAAGTTTGAAATATTTCAAGAATTACCAAAATGTGACACAGAGAAATGAAGTGAGCAAACGTTGTTCGTAAAATGATGACAACAGACTTGCTCAACGCAGGGTTGCCACAAACCTTCAGTTTTTTACAATAATGCTGCAAAGTACAATAGAGTGAAGCATCATAAGACAAGGTATGCCTCCATTCACAGGTATGTACAACCACCACCACAGTCAATTTTAGAGTATTTTCATGAAACCACAGGCTCTTTACTGATTACACTCCTAAGCAACCACTAATGTATCTCTTGTCCCTATATATTTGTCTATTCTGGACTTTTTATATACATTAAATCATAATGGGTGGCGTTTTGTGATTAGTTTCTTTCACTTAGCATATTGTTGTCAATGTTGTAGCATCCATGTTGTAGCATGAGCCAATACCTCATTCCCTTTATGGCCAAATAATATTCCATTGTATGGATGTACCACATTTCTGTTGATCTATTCGTCAGCCGATGAACATCTGGGTTGTTTCTAGATTTTGGCTACTGTGAATAATGTTTCTATGAACACTCATGTGTAAGTTTTTGCTTAAATACCTGTTTTCAAGCTTTTGGGGCATATACCCAGGAATGGAATTGCTGGGTTATTATGAACCTTTCTTTATACCAGACAGAGTCCCTAAGCAAAGCCTGTCCCCCAGCACAGAATGAGTCACTGATGAGTGCTGAAGAACTCAGTGAACCTTGATCCATACAGTGATGGATGACCACAAGTAATGGAAAGCAGCTGCAGACCAGCATGCTAAAGCACAGGAAACACAAACAGAAAAAGGTACGAGAAAGACCATGCTGCAGCACAACTGATGCCCCAAAGCGGAAGACATATGGGACTTATTTTGAATCAAACAGACCTTAATAAGCAAGTAGCTAACACATAACTAACCAAAAAATAGGGACACATTAGCATCTGGACTGGAAAAAAGTGACACATTCACATTACTTTTTCAGCAGAGAATATTCCCATATATTTATTTGTGCCTCATTCTTTTATATGAATAGCCAAGAGGGATAAACAGAAAAGAATTCAGAGGAAACAGTACAGAGAGCTGAAGCATTTTAATTTTTTAAAAAACAACTAATATCACTATTCTCAGAGTGATTTTAAAAAAAGATGAAACCAGAACAGAATACTACAAAAAAAAAGTGATAAGAAAAAGTTCCTGGGAAATTTATAATAGAAATAAGAATTCAATAGAGGAGTTGGAAATTCAAAGTCAAAGAAATCTCAAAGTAGAATGAAAAGTTCAAGATATAAAAAACAAGAAGAGGGCCTCCCTGGTGGCGCAGTGGTTGAGAGTCCGCCTGCCGATGCAGGGGATACGGGTTCGTGCCCCGGTCTGGGAGGATCCCATATGCCGCGGAGCGGCTGGGCCCGTGGGCCATGGCTGCTGAGCCTGCGCATCCGGAGCCTGTGCTCCGCAACGGGAGAGGCCACAGCAGTGAGAGGCCCGCGTACCACAAAAAAAAAAAAAAAAAAAAAAAAAAAAAAAAAAAAAAAACAAGAAGAAAAGATAAAAATCAGAGGGCCATTTCACAAAGTCCAACATCTTTGAAATATGACTATCAGAAAGAGAAACAGTAAAGAAGAAAGTATTTCAAAGAAACAGTGGAAATTCTAAAGGACCCAGCTCAATGGGTACAAAAAGGCTCACATCGTCACATCATTATGAAATTTCAGAACAGAGCTGAAGATCTTAAAAACTCCAATTAAACAAAGAAAACAACAAAACCTGTCACTTATAGCTGGTCACTTACAAAGGAACAGGAATTGGAATAAGCATAAGTCTTCTCAAAAGGAATAGCAGGAGTGACGTCAGCAGAAACAGTGGAGAAAGGACCTCCAAAAAGTCCTCCATCAAAGCACCAAAGCAAAAAGGCAAAAATTGCCAGGACTCTGGAAATTAACCAAAGGCTTGTAGCAATCTGGAGAGTATTGACTCAAGAAAAACAATAATGAGCTTTGTGGTATTTTAATTTGGCTTATTCCCACGTCCCATTCCCCCACCCATCAACAACTTGCAACCAGAGTTGCCTGGCAGCCACTGGGAAGACTATCTTTCTCTGACCTGATTCTGTGCCCCCCAGTGCAAAAAAGCCTTCCGTGCATGTACCCCCCATCCTCAGAAACACTTGTCAAAAACACTTAGAGGTAACTAATTAATTTGACAGCTGCCTGAGGCAGTCTACAACAGTTAAGGCAAATAATAGGCTACCCAAAAAACTTAGTAGGAAAAGCTAAGGAATGAGATGTCCATAGGGGCTTAGAAAAGCTCAAGGATATCCTGAAATCTAGAAGATCATGCTCATGCCCAGGGCTATGTTCAGGAAGAACCTAAGAGGGTCCTAATCCTTCACCTCTGACTGACCTTGAGGCTCTGTACAAGCAGAACCTGAAGGTTAATTCAGAGTTGTCAACTGCCGGGCTAAACATTGAAGGTGTGCCCCCAATATGCACACAGAGTCTCTTGAACAAGACTGGGAGAAGGCATTTAAAGAAACCTCAGTCCAATGATTAGTTGACTACTAAGCAGAAAGCACACACAACAAAGAATATAGACATTATAGAATTAGTTTTATAATGAAAAGTCACCAAACAAACAACTACCATCAACAACTTTAGGGACCTGGAAAGTAACTGATCTTCAGAGTTGTTGCATAATATATATATATTTTTACACCACACCCAATTTTCTTTATTAATATCTTACACTAATATAGTACACGTGTAACAATTAATGAACCAATAGTGATATGTGATTATTAACTAAAGTCCACATTTTGTTCACATTATGCCTTTTTTTCCATAACAGGACACCCCATTACGTTTGATTGTCAGGTAAATGTCTCCTTAGGCTTCTCTTGGCTATGATAGTTTCTCAGACTTTCCTTGTTTCTGATAACCTTTCAGAGTTTTGAGGAGTTCTGGAGAGTATTTCATAGACCGTCTCTCAGCTGGGATCTGTTTGATGTTTTGCTCATGGCTTGACTGGCGTAAAGGGTTTGGGGAAGGAAGACCACAGAGGTAAAGTGCTCTTCCCATCACATCCCATCAGGGGTTCCTACTATCAACATGACTCACTTTTTTTGGTTATGGTCTTTTTTTTAAAAAATATCTTTATTGGAGTATAATTGCTTTACACTGCTGTGTTAGTTTCTGCTGTATAACAAACTGAATCAGCTATACATATGCATATATCCCCATATCCCCTCCCTCCCGTGTCTCCCTCCCACCCTCCCTATCCCACCCCTCTAGATGAACACAAAGCACTGAGCTGATCTCCCTGTGCTATATGGCTGCTTCCCACTAGCTGTCTATTTTACATTTGGTAGTGTATATATGTCCATGCCACTCTCTCACTTCATCTCAGCTTACCCTTCCCCCTCCCCGTGTCCTCAAGTCCATTCTCTACATCTGAGTCTTTATTCCTGTCCTGCCCCTAGGTTCTTCAGGACCTTTTTTTTTTTTTTTTAGATTCCGTATATATGCGTTAGCATATGGTATTTGTTTCTCTCTTTCTGACTTACTTCACTCTATATGACAGACTCTAGGTCTATCCACCTCACTACAAATAACTCAATTTCGTTTCTTTTTATGGCTAATATTCCATTGTATATATGTGCCACATCTTCTTTATCCATTCATCTGTCAATGGACACCTAGGTTGCTTCCATGTCCTGGCTATTGTAAATAGAGCTGCAATGAACACTGTGGTACATGACTCTTTTTGAATTATGGTTTCCTCAGGGTATACGCCCAGGAGTGGGGTTGCTGGGTCATACGGTAGTTCTATTTTTAGTTTTTTAAGGAACCTCCAGACTGTTCTCCATAGTGGCTGTTTCAATTTACATTCCCACCAACAGTGCAAGAGGGTTCCCTTTTCTCCACACACTCTCCAGCATTTATTGTTTCTAGATTTTTTGATGATGGCCATTCTGACTGGTGTGAGGTGATACTTCACTGTAGTTCTGATTTGCACTTCTCTAATGATTAGTGATGTTGCACATCCTTTCACGTGTTTGTTGGCAATCTGTATATCTTCTTTGGAGAAGTGTCTGTTTGGGTCTTCTGACCATTTTTGGATTGGGTTGTTTTTTTGATATTGAGCTGCATGAGCTGCTTGTAAATTTTGGAGATTAATCCTTTGTCAGTTGCTTCATTTGTAAATATTTTCTCCCATTCTGAGGGTTGTCTTTTCATCTTGTTCGTGGTTTCCTTTGCTGTGCAAAAGCAATTTTAAGTTTCATTAGGTCCCTTTTTTTATTTTTGTTTTTATTTCCAAATAAAAAGGGGTCAAAAAGAATCTTGCTGTGATTTATGTCATAGTGTTCTGCCTATGTTTTCCTCTAAGAATTTTATAGTGTCTGGCCTTACATTTAGGTCCTTAATCCATTTTGAATTTATTTTTGTGTATGGTGTTAGGGAGTGTCCTAATTTCATTCTTTTACTTGTAGCTGTCCAGTTTTCCCAGCACCACTTATTGAAGAGGCTATCTTTTCTCCATTGTATATTCTTGCCTCCTTTATCAAAGATAAGGTGACCATATGTGTGTGGGTTTATCTCTGGGCTTTCTATCCTGTTCCATTGCTCTGTATTTCTGTTTTTGTGCCAGTACCATACTGTCTTGATTACTGTAGCTTTGTAGTATAGTTTGAAGTGCAGGAGCCTGATTCCACCAGCTCCATTTTTCGTTCTCAAGATTGCTTTGGCTATTCGGGGTCATTTGTGTTTCCATACAAATTGTGAAATTTTTTGTTCTAGTGCTGTGAAAAATGCTATTGGTAGTTGATAGGGATTGCATTGAATCTGTATATTGCTTTGGGTAGTATAATCATTTTCACAATATGGATTCTTCCAATCGAAGAATATGGTATATCTCTCCATCTGTTTGTATCATCTTTAATTTTTTTCATCAGTGTCTTATAGTTTTCTGCATACAAGTCTTTTTTTTTTTTTTTTTTTTTTGTGGTACACGGGCCTCTCACTGTTGTGGCCTCTCCTGCTGTGGAGCACAGGCTCCGGACGCGCAGGCTCAGCGGCCATGGCTCACGGACCCAGCCGCTCCGCGGCATGTGGGATCTTCCCAGACCGGGGCACGAACCCGCATCCCCTGCATTGGCAGGCGGACTCTCAACCACTGCGCCACCAGGGAAGCCCTGCATACAAGTCTTTTGTCTCATTAGGTAGGTTTATTCCTAGGTATTTTATTCTTTATGTTGCAGTGGTAAATGGGAGTATTTCCTTAATTTCTCTTTCAGATTTTTCATCATTACTGTATAGGAATGCAAGAGATTTCTGTGCACTAATTTTGTATCCTGCTACTTTACCAAATTCATTGATTAGCTCTGGTAGTTTTCTGGTAGCATCTTTAGGATTCTCTATGTATAGTATCATGTCATCTGCAAACAGTGACAGCTTTACTTCTTCTTTTCCGATTTGGATTCCATTCATTTCTTTTTTCTTCTCTATTGCTGTGGCTAAAACTTCCAAAACTATGTAAAATAACGGTGGTGAGAGTGCACAACCTTGTCTTGTTCCTGACCTTCAAGGAAATGGTTTCAGTTTTTCACCACTGAGAACGATGTTCGCTGTGGGTTTATCATACATAACCTTTATTATGTTGAGGTAAGTTCCCTCTATGCCTACTTTCTGGAGGGTTTTTATCATAAATGGGTGCTGAATTTTGTCGAAAGTTTTTTCTGCATCTATTGAGATGATCACATGGTTTTTATCTTTCAGTTTGTTAATATGTTGTATCACATTGATTGATTTGCGTATATTGAAGAATCCTTGCATTCCTGGGATAAACCCCACTTGTTCATGGTGTATGATCCTTTTAATGTGCTGTTGGATTCTGTTTGCTAGTATTTTGTTGAGGATTTTTGCATCTATGTTCATCAGTGATATTGGCTTGTAGTTTTCTTTCTTTTTGGCATCTTTGTCTGGTTTTGCTATCAGGGTGATGGTGGTCTCATAGAATGAGTTTGGGAGTGTTCCTCCCTCTGCTATATTTTGGAAGAGTTTGAGAAGGACAGGTGTTAGTTCTTCTCTAAATGTTTGATAGAATTTGCCTGTGAAGCCATCTGGTCCTGGGCTTTTGTTTGTTGGAAGATTTTTAATCACAGTCTCAGTTTCAGTGCTTGTGATTTTATATTTTCTGTTTCTTCCTGGTTCAGTCTCGGAAGATTGTGCTTTTCTAAGAATGTGTCCATTTCTTCCAGGTTGTCCATTTTATTGGCATATAGTTGCTTGTAGTAATCTCTCATGACCCTTTGTATTTTTTTTTTTTTTTTTGTTTTTGCGGTACGCGGGCCTCTCACTGCTGTGGCCTCTCCCGTTGCGGAGCACAGGCTCCGGACACGCAGGCTCAGCGGCCATGGCTCACGGGCCCAGCCGCTCCGCGCCATGCGGGATCCTCCCAGACCGGGGCACGAACCCATATCCCCTGCATCGGCAGGCAGACTCTCAACCACTGCGCCACCAGGGAAGCCCAACCCTTTGTATTTCTGCAGTGTCAGTTGTTACTTCTTTTTCATTTCGAATTCTATTAATTTGAGTCTTCTCCCGTTTTTTCTTGATGAGTCTGGCTAATGGTTTATCAATTTTGTTTATCTTCTCAAAGAACCAGCTTTTTTATTGATCTTTGCTATTGTTTGCTTCATTTCTTTATCATTTATTTCTGATCTGATCTTTATGATTTCTTTCCCTCTGCTAACTTTGGGGTTTTTTGTTCTTCTTTCTCTAATTGCTTTAGGTGTTAAGGTTAGGTTTTTTGTTTGAGATGTTTCTTGTTTCTTAAGGTAGGATTGTACTGCTATAAGCTTCCCTCTTAGAACTGCTTTTGCTGCATCCTATAGGTTTTGGGTCGTCATGTTTTCATTGTCATTTGTTTTTAGGTATTTTCTGATTTCCTCTTTGATTTCCTCAGCAATATCTTGGTTATTTAGTAGTGTATTGTTTAGACTCCATGTGTTTGTATTTTTTACAGATTATTTCCTGTAATTGATACCTAGTCTCATAGTGTTGTGGTCGGAAAAGATACTTGATATGATTTCAATTTTCTTAAATTTACCAAGGCTTGATTTGTGACCCAAGATATGGACTATCCTGGAGAATGTTCCATGAGCACTTGAGTAGAAAGTGTATTCTGTTGTTTTTGGATGGAATGTTGTATAAATATCAATTAAGTCCACCTTGTTTAATGTACCAGTTAAAGCTTGTGTTTCGTTATTTATTTTCCTTTTGGATGACCTGTCCATTGGTGAAAGTGGGGTGTTAAAGTCCCCTACTATGATTGTGTTACTGTCGATTTTCCCTTTTATGGCCATTACCATTTGCCTTATGTATTGAGGTGCTCCTATGTTGGGTACATGTTTACAGTTGTTATATCTTCTTCTTGGATTGATCCCCTGATCATTATGTAGTGTCCTTCTTTGTCTCTTGTAATAGTCTTTATTTTAAAATCTATTTTGTCTGATATGAAAATCGCTAATCCAGCTTTCCTGTGATTTCCATTTGCATGGAATATCTTTTCCATGCCCTCACTTTCAGTCTGTATGTGTCCCTAGGTATGAAGTGGGTCTCTTTTGGACAGCATACATACAGGTCTTGTTTTTGTATCCATTCAGCCAGTCTATGTCTTTTGGTTGAAGCATTTAATCCATTTACATTTAAGGTAATTATTGATATGTATGTTCCTATTACCATTTTCTTAATTGTTTTGGGTTTGTTTTTGTAGGTCTTTTCTTTCTCTGTGTTTCCTGGCTAGAGAAGTTCCTTTAACATTTGTTGTAAAGCTGGTTTGGTGGTGCTGAATTCTCTTAGCTTTTGCTTGTCTATAAAGCTTTTAATTTCTCCATCAAATCTCAATGAGATCCTTGCAGGGTAGAATAATCTTGGTTATAGGTTTTTCCCTTTCATCACTTTAAATATGTCCTGCCACTCCCTTCTGGCTTGTAGAGTTTCTGCTGAAAGATCAGCTGTTAACCTTATAGGGATACCCTTGTATGTTATTTGTTGCTTTTCCCTTGCTGCTTTAATATATTTTCTTTGTATTTAATTTTTGATAGTTTGATTACTATGTGTCTTGGCATGTTTCTCCTTGGATTTATCCTATATGAGACTCTGCGCTTCCTGGACTTGACTATTTCATTTCCCATATTAGGAAAGTTTTCAACTATAATCTCTTCAAATATTTTCTCAGTCCGTTTCTTTTTCTCTTCTTCTTCTGCAACCCCCATAATTCGAATATTGGTGCCTTTAATGTTGTCCCAGAGGTCTCTGAGAGTGTCCTCAATTCTTTTCATTCTTTTTCTTTATTCTGTTCCCTTTCTCTTCTTTGTTTGCACAACTCCTGGGGTTCAGCTTTGGATTTGGCCTTGCCTCTGCATGTAGGTCACCTGAGGGTGTCTGTTCTTCGCTCAGACAGGACAGGGTTAAGTAGCAGCTGATTAGGGGGCTCTGGCTCACTCAGGCTGGTGGGGAGAGAGGGGTACAAAATGCAGGGTGAGCCTGCAGCAGCAGAGGCTGGCATAGCACTGCAACAGCCTGAGGTGTGCTGTGTGTTCTCCCGGGGAAGTTGTCCCTGGATCACGGGACCCTGGCAGTGGCGGGCTGCACAGGCTCCTGGGAGGGGAGATATTGATAGTGACCTGTGCTTGCACACAGGCTTCTTGGTGGCTGCAGCAGCAGCCTTAGCATTTCATGCCCGTGTCTGGGGTCCGCGCTGGTAGCCGCAGCTCGTGCCTGTCTCTGGAGCTCGTTTAGGCCGTGCACTGAATCCCCTCTCCTCACACACCCCGAAACAATGGTCTCTTGCCTCTTAGGCAGTTCCAGACTTTTTCCCGGACTCCCTTCTGGCTAGCCGTGGTGCACTAACCCCCTTCAGGCTGTGTTCACGCAGCCAACCCCAGTCCTCTCCCTGAGGTCTCACCTCCAAAGCCTGAGCCTCAGCTCCCAGCCCCAACTCGCCCCAGCAGGTGAGCAGACAAGCCCCTCAGGCTGGTGAGTGCTTGTCGACACCGATCCTCTGTGCAGGAATCTCTCTGCTCTGCCCTTGCACCCCTATTGCTGCGCTCTCTTCCGTGGCTTTGAAGTTCCCCCCCGCCCACCACCCCCCGTTTCCACCAGTGAAGGGGCTTCCTAGTGTGTGGAAGCTTTTCCTCCTTCACAGCTCCCTCCCCAAGGTGCAGGTCCTGTCCCTATTCTTTTGACTGTTTTTTCTTTTTTCTTTTACCCTACCTAGGTATGTGGGGAGCTTCTTTCCTTTTGCAAAGTCTGAGGTCCTCTGCCAGCGTTCAGTAGGTGTTCTGTAGGAGTTGTTCCACATGTAGATTTATTTCTGATGTATTTGTGGGGAGGAAGGTGGGCTCCACGTGTTACTCCTCTGCCATCTTGAAGGTCTCCATGTTATTTTAAATGTCTAATTTTCAACAGAAATTATAAGATATACAAAGAAGGAAGAAAGTGTGCTCTATACACAAGGGTAAAAAAGGAATCAATAGAGACTATACCTGAGGAAACTCAAATTTACTAAACAAAGACTTCAAATCAGCTATTTTAAATATGTTTACAGAACTAAAGGAAATCATTTCTAAAGAAGTAAAGTATGAGGATGATGTCTCACCAAATAAAGAATAGCAATTAAAAAAAATAGAAATTATGTAAGAGAACTAAATAGAAATTCTGGAGTTGAGAAGTGTAATAACCAAAACAAAAAAATTCACTAGGAGGGCTCAACAGCAGACTTAAATACTTGTATGAAAGCATCATCAATAGTGATGACAGGTCAACTGAAATCATCCCATCTGAGAAACAGAAAAAAAAAAAGAACAAAGCATCAAAAACACCTGTGAGACTCCCATCAAGTGTACTGACATGCACATATTGGGAATTCCAGGAAGAAAGAGAAAAGGACAAAATAATATTTGAAGAAATAATAACTGAAACTTCCTGATTTTGATGAAAAAGATGAAGCTCTTCAAACTCCAAGTATAATAAACTCGAAGAGATCCATACCTGGACAGATTACAATCAAACTGTCAAAAGCCAAGAAGAAAGAATCTTAAAAGCAGCAAGAGAAGTGACTCATCACACACAAAGGATTCTAAAAAGATTAACAGCTGGTTTCTCATCAGAAACCATGAAGGCCAAAAGGCAGTAGGATTAACATATTCAAAGAAATGAATATAGAAAGAAAAAGACTATCAACCAAGAATTCCATAGCCAGTAAATTATCCTTCAAAAATGAAGGAGAAATTGAGACAGTCTCAGATAAGCAAAAACTGAGTTCATCATTAGTAGACCACCCCTATCAACAAATACGAAAGGGAATCCTTCTGCCTAAAATAAAAGAACAACAGACAGTAAATCAAATCCACATGAATAAAGCAAGAGCACCAGGAAAGGTAACCACATAGATAAATATAAAGGATGGTTTAAGTGTATTTTTTTGTTCATAACTTTTTTCTCCTGTATTATTTAAAAGACAACTGCACAGAGTGATAATTATAAATCTGTGTAGATGGGCATACAATGTATAAAGACATGTATATGTATAAGCCAATAACACCACAAAGGATAGGGAGGGGGAGGGAACAGACCTATACTGGATCAAAGTCTGTGTATACTATTGAAATTAAGTTGGTATATAATCTGAACTAGATTGCTATAAATAAATATTAAGTATAATCTCAGGACAACCACTAAGAAAATAACTGAAAGAAATATAATTTTTAAAAAAACAAGGAAATTAAAATGATAAACTAAAAAGTATCATTTTAACAAAAAAAGCAGCAGTAATGGTGAAATAAAGGATCAAGAAAGACATGAGATATACAGAAAAAAATGATAAAAGGGCAAATGTAAATTCTACATTAACAACTATTATGTTAAATGTAACTGGCTTCAACAGTCCAATTAAAAGGTGGACATTGGCAGGATGGATTTTAAAAAATGATCAAACCATATACTGTTTACAAGAGACATGTTTTAGATTCAAAGACACAAACAGGGGTTCAAAGTAAAAAAGTCTGGAAAAACATACACCATGAAAACAGAAACCAAAAGAGAGCTGGGATGGTTATACTAATATTGGATAAAATACACTTTAGGTCAAAAATTGTTAATAGAGACAAAGAAGGACATTTTACAATGATAGAAGGTCAACACATCAAGAAGATATAAAATTATAAACATATATACACTTAATAACTGAGCTCCGGGGCTTCCCTGGTGGTGCAGTGGTTAAGAATCCGCCTGCCAATGCAGGGGACACAGATTCAAGCCCTGGTCCAGGAGGATCCCACATGCCGTGGAGCAGCTGGGCCTGTATACCACAACTACTGAGCCTGCGCTCTAGAGCCCGTGAGCCACAACTACTGAGCCCACGTGCCATAACTACTGAAGCCCGCACACCTAGAGCCTGTGCTCCGCAACAAGAGAAGCCACCTCAATGAGAAGCCTACACACTGTAACAAAGAATATCCCCCACTCACTGCAACTAGAGAAAGCCCGTGCGCAGCAAAGAAGACACAATACAGACAAAAATAAATTAATTTTAAAAAGTTCATCATATAGAAGTAAAAAAAAAAAAAAAAAGACTGAAAGCTTTCCCAAGATAAGTAAAAAGAAAAGGACACTAGTTGTATTCAACATTGTACTGGAGGTTCTAGCCACACAATTAGGCAAGGAAAAAAAACAGATTCGAAAGGAAGAAGTAAAATTATTTCTATTTACAGATGACATGATCTTGTGTATAGAAAATCCTAAGGAGTTCACAAAAAAATTATGAAAACTAATAAATGAGTTTGGCAAGGTTGCAGGATACAAGATCAGTACACAAAAATCAATTATATTCCTATACACTGGCAATGTACAATCCAAAAATGAAATTAAGAAAACAATTCCATTTACAGTAGCCCCCAAAAGAATAAAATAATTAAGAATAAACTTAACAAAATAAGTGTTAGACTTGTACACTGAAAATCACAAAACACTGATGAAAGAAATTAAAGAGATCTAAATAAGTGGAAAGACATCCTGTTGTTCATGAACTGGAAGACTTAATTGATCTAAAACATTGAACACGATCCCCATAAAAATTCAAGCTGGTGTTTCTTGCAGAAATTGACATGCTGATACTAAAATTCTTATGAAAATGCATTGAACCCACAATAGTCAAAACAACCTTGAAAGAGAAGAACAAAGTTTGAGGACTCACATTTGCCAATTTCAAAACTTACAACAAAACAATAATAATCAAAATGTGCTTAAGGAGAGATATATAGACCAATGGAATAGAATTGAGAATCCAGAAATAAACCTATACATTTACAAGCAATTGATTTTTGACCAGGATGACATGAAAATTCAATGGAGAAAGAAGTCTTTTCACAAATGGTACTGGGACAACTGGATATCTACGTGCAAAAGAATGAAACTGGATCCCTACCTCAAACCATTTATAAAAATTAACTCAAATTAGATCAAATTAGACCTAAACATAAGAACTAAAACTATAAAACTCTTAGAAAGAAACAAAGGCATAAATTTTTGTGATTTTGGATTAGGCAATGGTTTCTTCTTAGATGTGACACTGAAAGCACAAGCAATAAAAGAAAAAATAGAATAACTGCAATTCTTCAAAATTAAAACCTTTGTGTTCCAAAGAACACTATGATGAAAGTGAAAAGATAAGCCACAGAATGGGAGAATGTTGGCAAATCATATATCTCACTAGGGACTAGTATCTATGATAGAAAATAAATAAATAGAACTCATAGCTCAACAATAAAAAGACAACCCACTTAAAAACTGAGCAAAGGATCTTAATTGACATTTTTTCAAAGAAGATATATATCACTTACACCCATTAGAATGGCTATAATCAAAAGGACTGACAATAACAAATGTTGGCAAGGATGTGGAAAATTGGAACTTCATTCATTACTGATGGAAATGTAAAATGGTACAGTCACTTTGGAAAAGAGTTTTGCATTCCTCAAAAGTTAAACAGAGTTACCTATAAGCAATTCAACTTGTAGGTATATTCATAAGAGAACTGAAAACCAATGTTCACATGAAGACTTGTACACAAATGGCAGCGTTATTCATAAAAACCAAAAAATGAAAACAACCCAAATGTCCATCAACTGATGAATGAATAAGCAAAATATGTTTATACCCATTCAACATAATATTATTCAGCCATAAAAAGGAATGGATATGTGCTATAATATTATACTAAGTGAAAGAAGTCAGTCACAAAAGACCACATATTGTATGACTGCATTTTTATGAGATGTCCAAAACAGGGAAATCCATACACAGAAAGTGGATTAGTGGTTGCCAAAGGCTGGGGAGAGGAGGAAATGGGGAGTGACTGCTAACGAACATTGAGTTTTTTCTTGGGAGTGATGAAAATGTTCTGAAATTAGACAGTGGTATGGTTGTACAACCTTGTGAATATACTAAAAACCACTGAATTGTATACTTAAGAAAAAAAGGAACAGTAGATGCCTTCAAAAGTTCTGCAAGATGATTATTTTTAGTCTATAATTCCATGTATGAACTTAAATGCTAGGAAAATGGCAATTGAGGCTGGGGGAGGAGAAAGAGGGGAGATGCTCTAAGAGAGCTAACTTCTCAGCTACCATAACTGAAAGCTGATGTTAGCTATTTAAAATTTTCTAATTTCAGAAATAGCAATATTAGAATACTACTTTAAACTACCTAAATACCAGAAGAACTAACTAAAAGACTATCTCTGAGTAGTGACCTACAAATGGCAAGGACCTGACATATATGATTTTTATACGCTCTTCATTTATTAATTTAATACAAAATTTAAAATGACTATTTTAAAGAGAGAAACATCATCATACTCTAAGAAACTGGACTATCTGAAAAATGTAGTAGAGAAGGCCTGGCACTCGGGTCAAAAGACTGTCCTGTGTCATTTATTGGCCATCTAATAATGAGCTAATCACTGTGTCTAGTTTCATATCTGTAAAATTGAGAATAAAATTACCTTTGCTCCTAACTAAAATTTGCTATGAAAATCAAATGAAACAAAAGTAGGTTAAAAAGCATTGTTTAAAAATGAAAAATTATGTACTATCTACGTAACACTACAAATATCCAAGTATTTTAGATTTTACTTATCAAAGTAGATACCAAAGTGGACATTCATGATTCTGCTAAACTGTCTCCAGGATTTACTTTAACTTGAATCATCTGGATGAAGGACCAGAATAGAAACAGACTCAAGGGAATATTCCATAACCTGCCAGATAAATGAAGCAATGTGCTGATTATCAATTAGTTACAGAATTTCTTTCTCCTAAGAATAAACTGTCTTCTAGAAAATATGTGCATGCCTGTACATCAATTTTAAAAAATAAACAAAGAACAGCATTTACCTTCACAGTCAAATCCTCATTACCCAGTGTGACGTGGACTTGAATAGGTGGGTAAACACCTTTGTCGGCGTGATGCTCCATCGTTGCTCTCATTGCATTCTGAAATACATAAGGGTTACATTAAAAATGCAACTTTAAAGAGAGAAACGAATTACCATTTTCAAGTACATATGCACTACTTGAAATTTTTCTAAAAATTTAATTCAATGGAAATATGCCAGAGAATCATAATTCTTATAACCATATTTAAAGAATTACTTTAAAAAAATAAGTCAGTTTTGAAGGACTTGGTAGATATTTAAAGATCCCAACTAAATTCTGCATATTTTCCAAAAGCAGACTTCTTGAAACTTTTAACTAGTTTTACATGAAAGCAGAAAATTCTATCCAAATATTTTTATAATTTGGTAGATAATGGGCAACTTATTTTTTGAAAACAGTTTCATCTCCATTTTAAAGAACCATTTTAATTTTCATAAATTGCTTTAAGAAAAAACAAATTTTTTCATTTAGTATTAATAGCAAGTCTTATTATGATGTAGAAATGAATCCAAGTTACCACTAGTTTGAAACTAGGGTATTTACACTGTAAAACTGTTTTGACCAATTTCTAAAGGATACAGGGTACACAGTGCCAACATATCATAAGCACTAAGTGATAACATGACATGTAGCACTGGAGTAGGAACTGCTAAGACTAGATACAGTTTAAAAGGCAAAAGACAGGACTGAACTTGGAAATAAGAGTGTGTGGCCCTGGAACACCAATCAGGATTGAGTCCCCTGAGGAGGAGATTCTGTCATCTCTACCAAAGGCCATTTAAGATAAGGTTTCAGACAGAAGCCATTATCACTGACATAATATAAAACCTGTTACATAATATGGTAATATTTCTTTTATAAAGCATCATGGGGAACAAGATCTTTATGTGACTGCAATTTCAAGGAAAAAAGTTACTTTTAATCCTTGAAGTGCCAATCGTTTATTCATTTAACCACTTTGGTAGAAAGATTTTTGTAAGATGTTTGATATGTTCTTGCTGTCTTAGAACCAAGAACATTCTTCAATCTTTGCTATTCTAAGACAGTCAACCAGTTTTTCTGTGTTTCACTGTATTTTTCTTTTTCATGATCAGGCTGAAAGCCACCTCTTCTCTCTTCCACAGGCTCTTGGCTGAAGACATGGTAACCACACTGAGAGAGACTACAGGCTTGATTTGGGGTGTCATTTTCAGCCACATGGACCCGTACCACTCCTCATCACTCACTTTCCTGTCTACCAGCAAGTGTCATTGGTGTGTTGATGAGAAAATATGTACTCTCAATATTATTAGCATAATTGTATTTAGTTTTCAAAATTTGTTGTAAAGAGCAAAAATAACAGCAGAAGTCCTATAAGTCAATATAAATGACTTTCTCAAAAAAAATGCATGTAACAGTGGGACTGGTCCTTTAGAGGTGAAAGTTGAGAATCATTCTTCTAAATATTTTGTTTTGTAAAAATATAAATAAAACTTTATTGAGCACCTATAGTGTGCTGCCATTGTATTAGAATTTAGTATGTTATTCTCTTCATAATAACCTAGATAGTATTATCCTTGTTTTACAGAGGAGTAAACTGAGGCTCAGAAAGGTTGAGTGACTTGCCCAAGGTCACAAACATATTATGTGGCAGAATTGGAATTCAAATCCAGGTCTTTCTGAGTCCCAGGTCTGAGCTTACCACTAAACTGAGGGGCCCGTGAGTGTTGACAAACAGCTGATCTCCAGTGATGTGACATGACACCGAACATGAAAGGGTATCTTTTAATGAAACTGAGGAAAATGCGGTACAGTATTTAAACTTTCAAAGCAGATTCCTAACCTTAGAAAAGGACTGATAAAGGTGATGTAATACTATTTTACAAACCTTGAAAAGTTCAAACACCATGTGATAGAGATGGGATGGTACATAAACCACTTGTATTGGCTGTCCTGGTGATTTTGCTACAGAGCAGAAGAGAAAAATATGAAAGTACAGAGAGATGTGCTTAGAGCATTTTAAAGAATATATTGTGTAGTGATGAAAAGAAAACATTTACTATGGAGGATAGTACTATTTGGGGGAGAAGGGCCACACCAGTTCTTCACTGAATCAGTGTTTGAACCCAATGCTCACACAAATTTATAACTGACTGTGACAACATGAGTCCTGCACTCACTCTTGCAACCCATCTTCCCATTCTTGTCTACAACGGTGAGTCTGTTTAAGACACTCAGCCTTAAGGTCGGAATTTTACCTTCCAAAAAGAAGTGTTAAAGTCTACTTGGTCCAACCCACATAAATACATTCTTTCTTTAAAAAGCCATTTTTTAATTGTTTCACCCAGGTGGAACGTTTTGTCTTATTTTAGGCACTTCAACGGATATAGATCTGAATAAAAACTTTGAGCTAGCATCAATTTATCAAGGACCACTAATTCTACATTCAAACATTTAATAGGAGCCCAGCTGGGGGTAGAGGGCAGATAATAAGTAAAGCAGAACTTTTAGTAAAGGAGTAAGAGTCTCCATACCTTAGAATTCTAATTCAGCCAATAAACTGGACTCTCCACTGAATACTGTCCCTTGGAAACATGGACAGTACATCTGGAAACTGCCCACAGCAGTTCAGGTTCCCAAACTATCACTTGTGCATTGTGGTTCTTATTTACTGAATGGTACCATACGGCTTTAGAAAACCAGGCAATTCTATTTTCAAAGGGGCAACTTCCTCCACTGCTCTCCCACTCTAAGGTCCAGAATACAACTCAGTAAAGCCTATTTAATTTTATTCTTCTTAAAGGGTGATTTTAACTTAGGAAATGTTTGTCCCTCTATCAAACTACCCTACCTCAAGGAAAAACAGGGAGACTCATCAATCTCCTTCCAAGGCATCTAAACCTTTTGTGTCCAAAAGGCACTAGTCAGGGTAAAAAGAAGACCATCAGAAATAATCAGATTCTCATATAGATGAGCATCCTTCTTTCCTCTTTTACATCTCCAGTCTTTTTACTTCCTCAACAATAAAAAATGGTTTACAACTCAGGAAATAGAAATCTTAAAGGGTAAACCATACATTATTGAAGTACATATAAAAGTCAGATGTAATTTTCTCAGCATCACTTTTTTCCATGACTAACCAGAAAATCAAAAATAAGCAAAGAATCAATATTATCAATTAAAAATAAGGAAAACGGGGAAGAAAAAGCCAAAATGTCTTTCAGAAAGGATCCAACTAAATTAAAAAATATATATATGTGTACACACACACATAAATACATATATTTTTTAACATGATTTGCTCTCCCTCAGCTTTCATATCCAATAAAGAAGTTGATGAAAAGTTCTTTTAATTAAAACAAATCTAAATTCTTCTTATCATTCCTTCTCTGGTAATCATAACATTAATCATTAAGGAAAAGGCATCAGGCTTACCATTTAGTTCTTCAAGTTCTAGTTCGGGAGAGTTAATATAATACAAATCACACAGACGCCTAGCATTTTCATAGCCATCTAGTGTGAATCAAAACAAAAACGTCATTAAATAAATTTACTTCTGTTTCATGCATTAAGATGGCAATAGTATATAGACAAAATAAAATTTTAAACTTTCTATAGAAAAAAATATACTTTAATAATCTTAGTTTGGGGAAGGTCTTTTTTAAGTACGACATGACAAAGCCTAAAGGCCAGAAAGGAAAATATGACAGATATGATCACAAAAAATTAAAATATCTGTATGGGAAAAGACACCATAAACAAAGTAAAAAGAAAACCAGAAGGCTGAAGAAAATATTTACAATACAGATAACAAAAATTTAGAGTTGGTAAGGGTTTAGGGAATAGCCACTCTCATTAACTGATACGTTTTTGGAGGTATCAAAATTTTAAATGCACTTTAAATATTTTTGATTCTAGGAATCTTGCCTTCTAAAATACTAGCAAAAGTCAGCACATATCTAAGGATGTCCACTGCAGTACTGTTGGTAATAGAAAATTTAAAACAACCGAAGTAGGCATCAATAGGAGGATGGATTAATACATTCTGATACATCCATAACGGCCATTCAATAACCTGGTGTATATCCATATGTACTGCACATGGTACAGTGTCTGTAAACTTGTAGGAAAACATACACAAAGTACCCATTTTCCAAAAACAAACAATATAAGACCAACAGTTATGTATGTGTACGAGTATACACGGTACAAACACAAAAAAGTGTGGAAAGATGCAAACCAAACTATTATGAATTATGGCTCCAATATAGGGAATTAGAAAGGGGGGAGGAGGAAATATTTTGAAGTCAACAGATAGCCTCATAATAACACCACACTCTGCCTAACAAAACACTGTATCAACAAAACATTCGTCCTATTCATAGTGCACAGTTAGCATTATAAAGTTATATTCAAACCCATACATCCACTCCTAACATTTTATCTCATGATATAAATAATTATTTTAATAGCAAGAAATAATAGTCAATTTTGATTTTTTCATTTTTTCTGAAAGAAGAAAGGTACTTACCTTTAATAACTTCAACCACATTGCAGTTTGGATTTATGCTTCCAATGTGTTTTCGATGAGACAGGCTTCCTTTGCCTTTTCCACCAAATAATAAAGCTATCAAAAAATAAAAAACAAATAAAATAAGCTAAAATACCTAATGCCCCTGTCCAGATTTGAATACTGTTTCTCTAATTGGTAGCAAACAGTAGAACAAGTATTTTCCTTAAACATAAACATAGTATTTTACATAATGTTAAACATAAAAACTCAATTTAAAAAAAGCTCCTTTGTACGGCAGTCTATTTGCTTTTTTATTTTTTTTTTTGGCGGTAGGCAGGCCTCTCACTGTTGTGGCCTCTCCCGTTGCGGAGCACAGGCTCCGGACGTGCAGGCTCAGCGGCCATGGCTCACGGGCCCAGCCGCTCCGCGGCATGTGGGATCTTCCCGGACCGGGGCACGAGCCCATGTCCCCTGCATCGGCAGGCGGACTCTCAACCACTGCGCCACCAGGGAAGCCCTATTTGCTTAATACGTGAAAAAGTAAAATTAAATGTTCTCCCTGGGCCTCCCTGGTGGTGCAGTGGTTGAGAGTCCGCCTGCCAATGCAGGGGATACGGGTTTGTGCCCCGGTCCGGGAGGATCCCATATGCCGCGGAGCGGCTGGGCCCGTGAGCCATGGCCGCTGAGCCTGCGCATCCGGAGCCTGTGCTCCGCAACGGGAGAGGCCACAACAGTGAGAGGCCCGCGTACCACAAAAAAAAAAAAAAAAATGTTCTCCCTAAAAGGAAGTTTTCTAAATAAATTTAAAATATACCAACACATCTTATTTAGCTTCTTCTCTTGACTTCCAGACACTTACAGTGCTGATTGAGTAGCATTCTAATTGAAATGCGACTCATGTAGAAACGATCCAAAAAGTACTGAACATTCTGGCTGGTGACAGGATCCACCCCGAAGCTCTCCTTGTATTCAATCACACCCTGAGCCATCGTGGGAATCACGTCATTGTGTCGGTTCCTGATCCGTATTACAGTATCTGTAAAGCTAAACAAACCTGTCTGTTAAAACAGCCAAATATTTTGGCAAGTGAATGGGATACTAAAATCTAAGTTTACTCAATCATACTAGGCAAGGAAGCCCTAATTCAGTAAAAGAAGCATCGGTGCATGTTTTCTTACACTTATTTAAATATATTTCAGATGATAAAATATACCACATCTATGGAGATGTTAAGAAATTCCAAAATAGAACTTGTGAGGTGTAATTATTTTCTTGGAACTCCTAAAAGTAAGGCTGCCACAAAACACAATCCTACAAATGTGAAGGGTTTTCTTTAACCATTATTAACTAAGATTATCTGAGCACTTGCTATGAGGATGGATCCAGGGACATTCAGCATAAGGGAAGACAGAGCACTTGCTTCTAGGGAACACATGCTCCGTAAGGAATGAAGATGAATGAGCCAATAAAGGCTGTCTGTTTTGGAACTATTCCCCAGGTTCAAAAAGAGAAAGGGCCACTTAGAAAAGTAGAAAAGAATTCTAAGTCCATTCATCCAATGAGTTTAAAAAAAAATGGGAGAAGAAAAGGTGAATGTTGTGTTCAAAGAAAAATCTTCAAGCCATCCAGGCTTCCCATTTCTATCATTCGTTAGACATTACTGCATGGTTAAAGAACTAAATAAAAGAGGAAAGAAGTCTTAGTTATGAAGTAACAAAATCCATCTTGTAATATACCCATAAGAATTTACACTTCCGAATGAGTGCTTTCTCATTCAAAGTCATCATCTTGAATGCTATTAACCTATTCCAATGATGCTCTCACTACTCAAAACATTTTCTGGAATTCCTAGCTTGTAATTAGTTTCGAGACCAAACTTAATCCAAAATATAAACAACAAAACTCCTCAAAAACAACAATCAACTCATCATTTCTAGTCACTCCTTAATCATTTATTTCACATCTCTCTCTCTCTTGTCAAAACCAAAACCAGCAGTATTCTGCCTGGCCGCTCACCTTATTTTTTAAAATTCAGCTCTGAATAACTTTGCCCAGAAGGTTCTACAGCATAATGTTTCCTTTTAAGTAAGACTGAGTGGGTCCAAATCCATTTGCTATCTCTGTGACCTTAATGCTATCTTATGTTACTTAACCTCTTTGTGCACACAGTATTACCTCAGTAGAGTTATTTTAAAGATTAAATGACATCACCTGTGTAAACTATGCTGCATACCTAGATACAGAGTAAATTCTTGATGTTATTTTCAGACCAAAATCATGTTTAAAAAGTGAAATGTTGCTATCACCTTTAAAGACAGTAAATAAAAAATGTGTAATGCACTCGAAGGACAACAAAAGAGGTAGTCTTTAAGTTCTGAGCAACATTCACTGGAATAAGCAGGTAACTTTCCTTAGGGGACTATGGGGCTTATTAGTCCTGGTATGTTGATTATTAAACAGGTCACATTACTTACACTGTCTCACAGACCACTGGTCATAAACTGGAGACCCATAGACAAGTTTTTGTAGGCCTTCAGTGTTTGTTAAAAATTTAATTAGTTTCCAATCTTTCAAAATTAGGAGATTTTACTTTAAAAAAAAAACTAGACTTGCAGTTTTTCTTACACACACACACACACACACACAGATCAGATGATCTGGGCAGTGTTTCTGCTCAGCAATCATCAGCGGAGCTGAGATGGCTGTCCTTTAGAAGCATGCACTCTCCAGGTCAAGAGTCCTCACCAGTCCCCTATCATCCAAGTGGCACTGAGGCCACATCTACATTTCCATATTGGTCATCACATTTGAATTGTATCTTTCTTTACACTACAGTTAAGAGGAACATGAAGCTTTTCTTATGCCCAGCCCAATTTATGAACTTATGTTACCGATTGGCCTGTATGGGCTGCTATAGACACATATACCACCATATGTTCTAGAGTAGTGGGAAACTAAAAGTTAATCAATTTTCCTAAAGTGACCCAACAGCAGGTATAAGCTCAATACCTTTATATTTTTTATATGATGTTCAAACAGTACAAAAATTGTGTTCAGAATAGGGTCAAAACTGTGTACTTACTCATAAATAGTTTTAGCATCTTCAGCACTTTTGTCCTTAAAATCAAGAAGCTCCTGAAGACTCTGGATATACCTAAAATGCAAATCAACCCCTCATAAAGCTGTTCTTTTACATTTTGAAACTTTAATATTGTGAAAATGTTCAAAAGGCATTTTTAACATTTCTTAATTTTTAATTAATTTTTAACAAATTATGGTTGAAGTAGGATTTTTATACCCATTCACATTCAAGCAAAGTGCCTGACAATAATTAGAAGAAGGTACATGTTTTCTCCTAAAAGCTTAGGTTAAATTTGATTTAAGAATTTTAAGATTTCCTACTTCTTTTTTTTTTAAGTTCTATACTTTAAGATAGTTTTTAAATTTCTTAAAATTACCACTGTACCTTACAGTATAAATACTGACTGTTATGAGAACTGAGTCTGTCACCAATAGCTATGTGATATTGGGCAAATGACTTAACTTGTCTTAGTCTCAGTAAAATGTGGAGGCCAGCCTACCTTGGTCTAAGAGTCTAACTTAAATGCCTCTGCTTTAAAAACTTAATTTTAGATGTTTGTGTCCAGTCAACAGATGTTTATTGAAAGTTTACAATCTAACACGTGGTTCTTTTAAACAACTGAACAAAAACACAAAAGTCATGAAAATGCAGGTTTTTAATTTACCTAACAATTCAAGGGAGCAAATCACCTGGTAAGGGAGCAAAATGAGCGAAGCCAAATGACTCTCTGAAGGTCATGCTGAGGAGCACAGTGGCAGTGCAGTGCCAGAGCCAAAACACCTAACATTCAATGACCATCAGTAGTGTAAGGTCTGCTTTGGCTTGATCTAAAACTGCCATAACTTAGCAGGCATCCAGGGGCAATGAAAGTGTTTTAAAAATCTGTAAATCCACATGTTGGTTTGGAAAGTTGTTTCTGACAAGCAATATGCCTTACTGCTTGCCAACACATTCCAAACTCAAGTGATTCTGATGTCTACTGTTGTGACTTAACACTTACTTTTCTCTTTATTGGCAAGAACAATTATGCTCTTTATTCAAGAGATACTGAAACCAAGCAGGACCCTGTGGGGCTCCTGGGCATGGAAGCCTTTCCGTGTCCCCTGTTTCTTGTTTGTAGGGAATAGACTCCAGCCTCCACGACCTTCCCTGAGTTCCAAAGGGCAGGTCCAAACAGTTGGTAATCAGGGAAGGGAGGGGATGCAGAGACAAGGGAGGAGCAGCCAAGAAACAACAGTGCAGCCTTGGGGCAGGGTCCTGGTTCCACCTCAAGGGACAAACATAACAATATCTTTGAGCTTTTTTACAGAACTAAAACCCCCAACAAATGGAATATGTTAGCATTCTTTAATCCAGAGAAGGTCACAGTTTGATAACCTCAGGAAGCTCATCAGGAGACCACCTGAGGCCAGATTAAAGGACTGCAGGCACATATCCTGATCCTTATCAGCAAACCCTGCCCTTGAACCACTGCTATAATCACCAAATCTCCCTGGGTTGGGACACAGTTTTTCAGGGCATGAGGCCAGATTAAAGGACTGCAGGCACATATCCTGATCCTTATCAGCAAACCCTGCCCTTGAACCACTGCTATAATCACCAAATCTCCCTGGGTTGGGACACAGTTTTTCAGGGCATGAGCCCGCTGTGTTCCCCTTTGCCTGGCCAAGCAATAAGCTATTCTTTCCTACTTCTCCCAAAACTCTTGTCTTCAAGATTTGATTCAGCACCAGTGCACAGAGGCCGAGTTTTTGGCATCAAATTATCAACACTTACAATGTGTTAGGCACAGATAAGATTTCAAAATGCAGCATATTCTATTTTTAAATGAATTAAAAACAAAACAAAACAGGAATAAGCCTCCATAGAAAAGTGTATGTCCCCCTTCCATCAGAGTTCCTCTTACTTAAAACCACATTTCTAACTGTTACATTCTTGGACTAAATGGCATCTGATTATCATTTATGTAGCAGTCATACTTCTTTCACTTATTTAAAAAAACTGACATTAGATCAGCTTCTCCCAAAACTATAATGCCTACAACAGGAAAGCTAAGATCTTCACGAATCATAACTGGGAAATGTCTTGCAGCTCATTTTTTTCCATTTAAGACTGAAATCTGGCAAACCCTTTTGTTTGAAATGTATAGTGCTTAAGAGAATAACACTTTTAATAACATTAACAAGAAAGGCTGTACACAGGTGGCCACATATGTGTGCACACTTTTAATACCTCTACTGTCATCTTTTAAAAGGGAGATCATAGTTTCTACACAATTCTAATAAGTTCTAATTGTTTTTAAATGGTAGAATAAAGATTTTAACTTTTGTGATTTATAAAAATATACTTCAATAAAATGAATTCAGTTTATAAAAAATATTTACACCCTTTAATACATTTTATTAATCTGACCACAGCATGGGGCAGTAGAAACAAACAAATCTGAGTTTGAATCCCAGCTCCACCACTGGTACTGCCTTGGGCAAAGGACTTAATCTGTAGGTGCCTCAGTTTTCTCATCTATAAAATGGAGGTAATCATGCCTACTGGGCAGGGTTATTGAAGGGATTAAAGGTAATGTACATAAATCCCTAACTGTCAACATACGGTAGATATTTTTATTACATTATAAAATAACATCCCTGCAGATTTAATACCACATATCTTAAATATAGTGTTTGTATTTCTGTGCAGTTCTGATTGTTTTTTTCAAAACCAAAAAGTAGTACAGTCCAGGATTCAGGGGATAAGCCCAGATACATCCAAACAAAGGAGGAGGAATGCTGCCACTACCTTAAGATTCCACTGAAGAGTAAAAAAGTATTTGCTTTAACTTTGGGTAAAGTCTACAACTCTATCGAAATTGCAAACACAAGACAGAGAATCTTACCAGCTTTGCACCAATTGAACTGATGGTGTCCTGAGAAGATTATCTGGAAGAAGACTTATTTCTTTCATTATATTTGCCAATCTCACAGGCAACTCTTGCCGCAGAAACATAAATGAGGTCTTTTCACAAGCATTCACAGACCCTGAAACCAAACACAGTGGGAACAGCAGTAAGTGGAGGCCATAAGGCAGGGAGAAACACAGAGGGAGTTATTTGGCAAGTGGTAGCATCACCATACGACAGGACAAGGAAGAGGAGGCAAGGGACAAGACAGCCTGAATGACCTTCCAACTCCCGACCTTCCAACCACACTGTAGAGCAGCAATGAGGATACTTTCTTATCTCCCTTACTCACATCTCCCATCTTAGAACTAAGACAACCTAAGCAAGCCTAAGCAAGTCACAGGGTCTAATTAACGTAGGACCTGCAAAAACCTATCCTATATAACCTGTTGTTGCTATCATTAAAAAAATCTGTTTCTTAACTCTAGGTTTCTGAGAAGAAGCTCTCTAAGAAACAGTGGAAATTTTGACATGTTCACAGGAAGATGCATTGATTCCACGCAGAACCACTATACTAACTGCCATAAGCAACGAGTAAATGTAGAAGAGTCTTTCAGGCAACAGAAAGCAAAAAATACCAATGCCTGTTCAGCAACCATCTTCAAGCTTCTCCCCCAGCAGGTCCTATTCAATTGTTTGATTCCTGGAAAGCAACCTGCTTCCTCCTCCACTCCTATCTCAAGATGCTAAGCAGAACAGCTGTAGAATCTCCTTTGGCAAGCAGTTTCATTTAAAGTTAAACTAAAAAGCCCTGTTATTTCAGTAATGCATTTTAAACTCACTGATTTAATCTTGCTGATTTAGCAATAGACATCCTTAGCAAAAACTAGATTGTCAATAGCAGGAATTATTGTATTAAAACATTTTCTTGTGAAAGTTTAATGGCATACTTGGGAACAAGGCCAAATTCACCCCTTAATCACACTAGAGTCATTTTAAAGTAAAAACAAAAACCAAGAGCTCTGAGCCAAACAAAACTGCCACTGTAAACCACAAGTTCAAGATACCAAAAGATACCATGGTGGTATCTTTCAAGCCACTAGTGATCCGTTAGTGACCAAACAGCACTCAAAATGCAGAAGATAACTTTGCCTACTCAAAATTTTGACTTTATTAGTTTTCCCCGTTTCCCCTTAGCGCCCCCATATGAGAAGACAAAGTTAAATGCCTGACTTTGCAATTCCTCTCTGCATCCTTTCTAGAGAAAACCAGGAAGCACCCATCCGAGGAAGAGGAAAGTCGATAGTCACTGTGGTAAACAAACCCCACATCATATTGTACTCACGCACTTTACACGTGCTCCAGAGTTTGTTGTTGACGAAATGAATGTGCCACTGGTGGAAACTCCTAAGCCAGTGGCAAGGAAAACATTCTCTGAAACACCGGGCCAGTTATAACCTGCTTCCCCTATCAGCACGCCACTTTTATGCAATCATCATATGCAAAACTAAGCATTTATCAGCACTCTGCAGAATCGCAACGTGACTCCCGGAGGTATCAGCACACTCGCTTCCCACCGGAGCTGCGCTCTTCCGAAACGGCCAGGCTGCGAGCGCGGAGGTGCACACGGGCGCTGAAAAGCGAAGGGTCGGTCATTCCGCCCTCGGCCCCGGGTTTGTTTTTCAACAATACGCGGCAAAAAAAAAAAAAAAAACCACAAACCCACACGCTTCCAGCTATCTCGCCTGCCCCTGCACCTGAGCAGAAAGATCCATCCGCGAGAGAGGAAGGAGGTGCCTAAGGCGCCGGGGGAGAGACGTTGAGTGGGGCGCTCAGAAGACAAGAGGGCGTCCGCGCGGGCCGGGCCCGGCCGGGGTCAGCGGCCGCAGCTCCCGGCTGGGGCTGCGCAGGAAGGCCCGAAGTCCTGCCCGCACTCACCGAAGTCCAGGAACTGCTTCATGGAGAGCGGGGACGGTGAGAAGCGCGCGTAGAAGTCCACTTGGCCCGGAACGCCGCGTTCGGGCGCCGGGCCGGAGCCCGAGTCCGAGGTGAGGCTGCGGCTGACGCTGAGGCGGGCGGCGCGCAGCCCGGGGCCCGGACCGGCCGAGGCGGCTCCGCGCAGCAGCCGCGCCAGCCTCATGCTGAGCCCCGCCGGAGGAGCCGGAGCCCCGGGCGCCAGGTCGCCGCTCCGCAGCTCGTCCGGGTGGTACGTGAGGGACGTGGCGGCCTCGGGGGCGGGGAGCGGCTGTCACCGCCGCGGCCCCCGCCCCCTTCGCCGGAGCCCGCCCCCTTCGCCGGAGCCCGCCCCCTTCGCCGGAGCCCGCCCCCTTCGCCGGAGCCCGCCCCCTTCGCCGGAGCCCGCCCCCTTCGCCGGAGCCCGCCCCCTTCGCCGGAGCCCGGCCCCTCCCGCGCCGCTGGGCGGGGCCCGGGGGGGAGGAGGTGGGGAGCGCGCGCCGGGCCGCCCCCGGGTCAGAGTCCGGCCCCCCGCGCAGCGGGGCGGGGCCCGGAGAGCGGCAGGGTGGGCGCGTGCGCCTGGAGGCCGGGCGCGTGCGCCTGGAGGCCTGGCGCTGTGTAGTGCGCCCTCCCACGCCCTTTGGAAACAAAACCCACCTTCCTCCTTACCCCGCCCTTCCAGCCTCAGCCGAAAGGCTCAAGGGCGGGGCCTGGCTTAAGGGCGGGGCCTAGCTCCGCTTCCAGGCGCCAAGGTGTCCTGCTGTGAGCGTGTTCCAGAAACCCTGCTCTGTGATGCAAGCCCAATATTTTACAGGGGAGGAAACTGAGACCCAAAGAGTTTCAGGAGCAGGCCGTTGCCAAACAGTGGGACAAAAGTACGAATGGTGATCACTGCAGTGTGTGGCCCTAAATAATAGCACAACGACCGCCGTCCCAGGAGAATAGAATTGGCAGCCCAACTTGAAGCGTTATCTACAGGCATTCTCGGCCTGGGCAGCAGTGTATTAAAAAAGGCTCCCTGCACTCCGATTGCCCTTCTCTCTGTCCTCTTAGCGTCACAGTTTGGTTGCCCCATCCTTTCCAGGTTTCTAAATATAATATAAGACTAAATGTAATATAAGACTAGAGAATTTCTAATTTTGATTCAATCCCTTAGAGTTGCAAAGGCTGAGTCACAGTGAAAATCACCACTGTCCCTACTCTCCACTGCTACTTCCCCATATTATCGAACCACAGTGCTTTATAATGTCCTAGATGCAACAAAAATACTTTTCCATGGGTGTATAGTTTATCAATTTTATTGTATAATTATACAATAAAAATTTTATATGTATACATATATACGTATATATGTATATATATACGTATATATGTGTATATATATCCAGCAGTTACTGGTATAGAATAATTAATTTCTCCATATGGTCAGTTCTTGGGTTGTATAAAAGTATATGTATAAAGAATGAGATGAGGACTTCCCTGGTGGCACAGTGGTTAAGAATCCGCTTGCCAATGCAAGGGTCACGGGTTCGATCCCTGGTCCAGAAAGATCCCACATGCGCGGAGCAACTAAGCCCATGTGCCACAACTACTGAGTCTGTGCTCTAGAGCCCGTGAACCACAGCTACCGAAGTCAGTACGCCCTAGAGCCCATGCTCTGCATCAAGAGAAGCCACCGCAATAAGCCCATGCACCGCAACGAAAAATAGCCCCCACTCTCCACAACTAGAGAAAGCCCGTATGCCGTAACAAAGACCCAACGCAGCCATAAATAAATAAATAAATTTATTTATTTAAAAAAAAGAATGAGATGAGATATAAAATAGATAACTAGTAAGAACCTGCTGTATAAAAAAATAAATAAAATTCAAATAAAGAAATAGAATGAGTGAGAGTCTCTTTTTAAGGTGTATTGGTGTTACCAAACCGAGTTCTTTGCCCAACGTGCGGCAAGACAAACTCTTGAGATGCCGAAGTTTGCAGCAGGGGAAAGGTTTATTCACGAAAAGGGAGAATAAAATTTAAATCCACCTACCCTAAGGCAAGGGGCTTGGGATATTTATGGGATAAAGAAGTAGGGTGGTCTGAGGCCTGGGGAAAGGTGAATGGAGGTAAGGTGGTGAAGTAACCCGTGTTCTGCACATGCACAACTGAGCTACATGCTTTTTCATGGGATGCTTGTTCAGAAAATGGAGGGGTTAGTATGATCTGAGGGTGGAGTGTTTTGGCCTTCTGATGTCAAAAGGTCATCTATCCAATAGTGCAGAAGGCCCAATTGAATAGTTGGTGGTCTCGACCAATATGAACTGGGCAAGACTAACTCCATGTTCCTGAAAAACAACTTTTGAAACCGTTACTATAGTGATCCATACGTCAGAGGTGTTATCTATAGGGGGCGGTTAAAGGAGTCTTGTGATATATTGTCTAAGCTATGTGAAGCTTGAAGGGTGTGCAATTTGTAGGAACAGTTAAGGCAGGTTTGATCAGTGAAGGCAGGTTACATGATATGATTGATTAAGCAAGTTACAGTTTAAGGGATCTGTTGACTGCCCTTGCTTTCATTATCCCACAGGTTTAGCTTGAAGGAGAACATTGACCACCTGGAAACAAGCGTAGGCAGTTGAGGGGATGGGGTGGAAGCAGCACTCAAACATATTTTCCAAAAGTGGTGCCTCTAATAATCCTTTCAGGTATCTGTTAAAATGGTGGTGGTTATGATTTTGGTGACAATATCTTAGAGGAAGCAGTATGAACATAAAACTATGAGATATGTAGCGAAAGTAATCAGAGGGTGGTATCTCTTTTATATGTTTGCTGCCCCATCAACCATACTCTGTACCCTCCAAATGTGGCCCTCCTTCATCCATTCTATGAATATTTGTTGAATGCCTAGGTACCAGGTCATGTTCTAGGTGGCTGGGAATAAAGCCATGTGCAATTCAGATAGGATCCCTTGCACATAGGCCTGCTTTTACAAAGCATATTATGCAAAGTCCAACATGGTAGAAGAATTTTACACGTTGTCTTCCAATATTAGCCTGCTCCATAAAAGAAGGATTAGGTTTGTTTTGAGTGGCCCAGACAGCAGATGGAAGACTTGTGCGTGGAAACTGTAGGGAGACAGATCTGACTCACACATGGAAAAACTTTGGTTACAGCCCTTTGACTGTGAAATGGGCAACCTTAGAGGAGGAGGGGGTTCTTGTCAATGACTGTTAGAGTCTGGAGGACAGCTTTCTAAGGACACTGTGGGGAGGATGATTAGGAAGCAATGTGGTGCTATGAAAAGAGACTGGATTCTGGTGTCAAATCCTGGCTCTTTCGTGAACTGGCTATGTGGCCTTGGGTGAGTTACTTGACCTCTCTGAGCCTCAGCCTCCTTACCTAAAAAGGGGGTATAATATCTGTCTCACTGGGGGTGACTGTAACATAGATAGTTTAGCCATCTGTGTTAGCACAATGCCCAGGACATACTAAACACTCAAATGCCCTCTTTTTTTTTTTTTTTTTTTTATCATTACTGGTGGTTTTTTAAAGTTATTTCCTTATTACGGTTTGATCAGAACCACTCACATACATGTTTTGCATGAAGCCAACTTTACCAGAGATTTGGTAGAAAACAATTTACAATGGAATATTAGCCATCCTTAAAATAGTCCCTCAACTACTCTGCGTTCTGCTGCAGCCTCCAGTCGTTTGCCTTCCTTCCAGATCACTCCTTGAGCTCTAAATTCTTCTCACACTATCATGCAGTTTTATTCAGCTTCCTCAGCCCTGATTTGCAACTGTGCTGTTTTCCACCCGAGCATGTCGAGGTGCTCAGCTGATCATTAACTTGTGTGAAAGCACAAAGGCCGGGCAGAAAGCTTGAGATTTATCATATCAAGGTTCTTTCACCCAGAAACCAATCCAACTTTTCTTTTCTCCAAAGTATATTCACCAAGCTTCCACCCAATATACAGAGAATGAGTATATAAAAATAGATTTAAAATTACATCAACTTTTCACTTCTTGGTCAGAGGCTTAGGGTCCAGAAACTGGAGAGAACATTAGATTTTTTTTTCAGGTATCTGTTAACATGACGGTTGTTAAGACTATAGTAAAAATATTTTAGAGGGAGCCATAGGAGCATAAGACTGTAAGATATGGGATCAAAGGTAGAAAGTGATCAAAGGGTGGTATCTCTTTTACGAACTTTTACCAAAGGGCTATATTATTTAACTATGTACATATAAAGTATAATTGTAATGTAAGGCTCTATAAAAATCTTTATAGCAGACTTGGGCGGGATTCTCTAAATTCACTGAGATTTTATGATTCTTGTTGGACTGATCTGACTGAAAATCATGGAAACAAGCTGGACTATGTTCACCCTGTTTCCTTTACCCTCTGGCTTCATGGGGCTCAGAGGACAAGAGGGAAGTTATGACTATTTATTCTCCTGCCCCTTCCTGCTGGGCCATTATTTGTGTCCCTCTTAAGCGTGGCCACAGCTCCCTCCCCATGCCCAGTGAGCCCTAGAGGTGGTATCAGTTTCCTTCTCCTGTTAACTGGGGGTGCTTCACGATCCCTGTCTCTTTACTCTTGCCCACACCTCTGTAAAGAGTCCCTTCACACACTCTTCAGCTTCCCCTTTGAATACGCTACCATTTCCTGTCCCAGAACTCTGATGCTTTACAAAGGTAACTTTCAAACAAAAGATAAAAATCATGACTTTCATGCAACTACAGAATGAACACATCATCACATTGTGTACTTTTAACATCTTATGATTTTATCAATTATACTTCAATAAAGCTGCAAAAATAAAATGAACACACCAAAATTTTAATTAACACATTCATTAAATGAGGGAATCAGAAAAGGTATTACAACCAGTTCAAAGGAGAAGCCAAAAAATAGGATTACAGAGATGAATTTGTAAAGGGCTGTAAAACTGGCTTTTCCCCTTAGGAGTCCGGAACCCTCCACCTCCACCTCCACCAGACAGAACGTATTTGCATGGATATAGGCAAGAATTATTTGCATTATCAGTTACCTACAATTTACATAGTTATAAATAGCTCAAAGACAGTGAGTCAGGATCAGACACCCTAAGAAGTTGTGCTCTGAACAATGCATGGTATTTTACTGAGGCATGATTTCCCCCTACCTACCTTTACCTTCTTTCTTTAAGGAGGACCGTCATTCAAGTGATTACCTGTGCAGTGATGTGGAGGCCATCCTGTTCACCAGGACTTGTTTTAGAGAAATCCCCGTATTTATCTGGCGTAGGTATTTGATGTGCTGCTGGAGTTGAGAGGGAGATCCCCACGCAACGAGTAACAGAACAGCCCTGCAGGAAGCTAGGAGAGGAATCCACTCCGCAGAGCTCAGGAGGAGGGGAGGTGGCATTTGCAAAGGCTGTTTCACAATGAGAGCGCCCCCTGAACCCTCAGTAAAGTTCACTAGAAAAAGAAAAAGATGGTTGAGACTGGGTCTTTTGTGCCTTTGTGCAAATTGGTGAAAGGGGTGAATTTTGCATGAGAATTGGGGGCAGCATTTGCACTTGAGGAGCCTAAGCAGTGGTCGGGTTGAAGGGGACTCTGAGGTCAAAAACCCCTAAGAGTTTACAGACCTGACAGAA
Organism: Hyperoodon ampullatus; assembly: GCF_949752795.1. NCBI lineage: Eukaryota > Metazoa > Chordata > Mammalia > Artiodactyla > Ziphiidae > Hyperoodon > Hyperoodon ampullatus. The sequence goes on along the minus strand of NC_136921.1, from coordinate 87,395,776 downwards.
CTCTGGACCTGGACAAACTGGAATTAGCCATTTGAGCTAATTCTGGGGGCAAGTAGTCTGCTGATGTCTGAATTATATGTCATCAGCACAGTTGTTCTCTTTAAAATTTTGTTGTGGGGGAGGGCGTCCAAATTTCTAGTTTCACCATCAATTTCCCTTTCTTTCTTTCATTTCTTTCCTTCTTAGGTTTCTAGCTGCCTAGTTCTGGGGTTCACTCATTCTGTAAATGTTTCTTTAGACATGCTGTGTCCTGGGCAGGCACTAGTTTAAGTTCTGGGGATACAGCATCGTACAAGACATCCAGGTCCCTACTGTCATGGGGCTTCCATGATAAGGGGAAGAGACAGAGAATAAATATATAAGATTATCTCAGAGAGTGCTACAGGCTATAACAATAATAAACAAGAGTAGTGTGTGTGTGTGTGTGTGTGTGTGTGTGTGTGTGTGTGTGTGTTGTATGGAGGCTGAGATTAGGACCTTCAGAGGCCCTAAAAAAAAAAGATGTTAATGTGACTCCTCCCACCATGAGCCTCAAAAAAACCAATCATTGCTACTGCAAGAAACAAAACAAAAAATCCCTAAGCTTGTTGGCCTTCATTCATTCATAATTCAGCGAAAAAGTCATTAGGTGAGACTTTGGATTATGATTGCTATGATTCCCTCAAAACACATAGCTGGCTACGGTCATCACCTCAACTTGCAAATAACCGCGGGCAAGGCACAGAATTAAGGCTGAGGCGCTGGTCTTTGGCTTCCTGGGCACTGTCCTGTCCAGCCGCCTCCTCCACTCTCAGGAGATCAACTGAAAGGCTTTTTCAAAGGTCCTTTTCCATTTGTTCTGCCTGTGGAGGTGCCCCCCACTGTCAGGAAACTATAACTTAAGATTCTGTAAAAAGCTTGGAGCTACAGCCATGTCCTCTTCAGAACAATGTGAGTTGCCACATTTCACTGATACTTAGAATTTGTTTCTTTCACATTTTAACACTTCACAAATCAATAAGGTCTTACAATTCCTATCAGAACAGGTGTTGACATTGCCTTTTTTTTTTTTTTGCGGTACGCGGGCCTCTCACTGTTGTGGCCTCTCCCGTTGCGCAGCACAGGCTCCGGACGTGCGGGCTCAGCGGCCATGGCTCACGGGCCCAGCCGCTCCGCGGCATGTGGGATCTTCCCGGACCGGGGCACGAACCCGAGTCCCCTGCATCGGCAGGCGGACTCCCAACCACTGCGCCACCAGGGAAGCCCTTGCCTATGTTTTTGATCATCAAAACTTGCAGACTGGGTATCAGCTGTCTGGAAGAAAATCCTGAAGAGTGAAGCGCTCTCTTAAGAAATGCTGCAGCACAATACTATTTTTTGGAAAAGACATTTATTATTTTGAGCTAAAGGTTAATTTTAGATTCAAACTGTAAATATGAAGAAGTTCTTGGAGAATCTTAACCAATTTATTTCACTTACTTTTTCCTATTATATGCATAAGGAATAAGATGATTAAAATCTGTCTAAATGTATCTAGAGCTCTTAGTAAGATAAAATTTTAAGGGATAAGAAAGCATTATCATTGGCAACCTTTTAAAATTCTTACTAGAAGGAATATCAGGAGACAATAAACTGTCTCTAATGCAACTGGTAATTGGAATTGAGATCACCTGGGGAGGGTACAGGACGCCAGAGACAATCCCTCACAGCAAAAATATTTAAGGCATGACAATAGTGGAAGCCAAAGAAAAAGCGCTTTCAAAAATGAGGGAGCATTCGATATTGTTAAATATTCTCCAGCAGTCAAGTAAAATGAGAACGTAGAAGTGTGCTTTAGACTTAATAACCAAAAAGTTGGTGGTGGCTTTGGAACAAGTGGCTTCATGAGAACAGTGATGAGGAAGTAGAGATGATAACTGTAAATAAATACAGTCATTGGGAAGGACCACTGTGGAGTTGGTTTATTTATATATTTTACAATGGGAAAGTCTTGAGTATGTCTAACTGCTGGAGGTGAGGAACTTATGAAGCAAGCTGGATATAAAGAAGAGGGAGAGGTTAAGTGCCTGAATAGGGTCCCGGAGGACTGGAAGCGTTGCCTTAGATGGGAGGAGGGACACATCTTTGATTGGGATGCGTTATCAGTATGTTTAAGAAATGTGTGGCATTGATATGGGCAGACCTGGGCTGGAATCAAGGCTCCACCGCTTTCTAAATGGGTAACCTTGGCTAAGTTCCTCACTCTTACTAATGATTACAGCCATTTCTCTTTCTGTGGCGTAGGCACTAACCAATGAAGCAGTTATTTTAACAGAGAATGCTGAGGCTGTATAGCCTAGTGGAGAAAACATTGTGTGTTCAATCAGACCAGGGCTCAAATCTAGTCAGGAAATTGAGAAAATCCTTATACAATAATTTGCGTTTTTTGTGTGTGTGAAGCAGGAGGTATAGTGTGCTTGAAGCTAAAGGGAAAGGTGGGAGAAGCTCACTGGATAAACCATCTAAGGAAAGGAAGTTCAGAATAACTATGTCTTCTTTTGATAATCCTTCTAGAGATGCGTTAGGGTTGACGGATTTTACTTTGTATTAAGCAGGACTCTTGCAGACTCAAGTACAGAAAACCTAGTTCAAACTTCCTTAAATAAAAGACCATTTTTTTCTCAAGTCACTGAAAAATTCTTTGAGTGGTACATCCAAAGCATCAGAGTGTGTCCTGCCCTCCTCTTCCTCTTTCTTCCTCCCATATTTCAGCTCTGCTATTCTTGGTGTTGGGGTTTCTTGTGAAGCTTCACAAGCTTCACAAGGCTGACTCCCTGCATTATTTTAGAGATGGACAGAGTAGCAGCAGGCTTTAGTCCCTGATGGGCAAAAGCTCAGTAGTGAGCACCCCTCATTGCTCTAGAAAAACACTAGGATTGACTCTGGCCAGGCTGGGGCCATGTTTCCAGCCCTGGAAACTGGAAGTAGGTGTGGAGAGGTGGTACACACACACCTATACCTATCCAACATCAGGGACTGAATTAGAAGAAAGGGAAACAGCAGATTCTTTCATCTGAAGGGATGCTGGGCAGGTAAAGAAACAACACATTATTTCCATGTTCTGCAGACTGGTAATGTGTTTTCTTATTAAACACTGGGATTTAATGGAGACATTCAATCCATGAAATGTGACATTCTCTCACAGGATAATGATTTTTTTCTCTATTTTTATTCCCTTCATTTCCAGATTATTTAGGTCAGATAATGTGCATACACATTTCTACCCTCTTTTAGAGGAGATTTAGAAAAAAGAAACAAGATTCACCTTGATGTGACGTATATCTTGGAGAATCAGGTTGATCTTAAAAGCAATAAAAGTATTCTGAATCCAGCATTAGCTAGAAGAAGGCAGTTACATCCCCTCTATGTATTTTCTTTTAATTTCCTAGATCTTTTACCATTTTCTTTGGGTGAGTGACCATATCAGTCGGAATTCAGGGCATAAAAATAGAAATCATTCTAGATATTGCTGGCATGAAGGGAATTAATTCAGGAAATTACATGTCTACCAAATAGACTAAAGTAGGCTCTAGCCTGGGCCTCTGAGGATAATTTCTAGAACAATGACCCATCTGGGAATTTCTGGAAATTGAGGAGAAGACAAATACTTGTAGCTGCAATCCACGGTCGAAAACAGGAGAAAAGAGACCACCACCAGTCAATCCTTTCTGATACTTAAAGCTAGAAGACACTCAACACTGAACCTCCACAACCATGTTTGCTTGTGGAAACACCCACTGAGTCCACCTTGCAGATCTCAAATGAAGGAATGTAATTCATAGACTCTAATTCACGTGCAAAATCCCTAGCTATAAGGGAGTCTGGAAAAGTATTTTTAGCTTTCCAGCCCTTCTAACTAGAAGAAGGGTGGAATAGAGGTTGGGCAAGCCAATCTATCACAATGGTCTTAAGCATCTTATTCATTTCTTTTCTGGCAGGAGTAGTTGGGTTGTTTGTGGTGGCAACAGGCAAAGGGAAACTGAAGAATTGTTGCTGCTTGAGAAAGGAAAAGTCAAATTCAAAAACTTAACTCTTAGAGTTAGCCTGACCCTTACTTCAGTCTTTTTCTTTTGTTACTGATTTAGAGAAGTCACTATAACCAGACCAACATATCACTGCTTCTGTGGGTCAGCCACCAGAACTGGAAGATTGTTCCCCATTCAGTTGTAATGGGATTCACTGTAATGGGATTTTGCTTCTAGCAGGGCAGGTGTCTTGAAGGCATGACCCATAAAAGTAGCCTAAAATGAATGTTATCTATCCTGTCAAGACAGTGAAAGCTATAGACTCACATATAACAAATACTAAAATGTGCCCTGATTGCACTTTATCCACAAGTCTGAGGATGTTAGGGGGTTGGAAATTGTATAAAGTGAATAGACTGGTGTCTATTTCCTAGAGGCCTAGGTTATAATCCTGCTTACTCCATATACCGTTTTATAGATGAGGAAATTAAACCATTAGGGGTAAGTAAACTTGCCCAAGGTCACACAAGTAGGAAGTGGCAGAGAAGTAACCTGAACCTTGAATGAAGATCGACTCCACAGACCCTTGCTGCCCAACGTGTCATCCGTGGACCAGCAGCATTGCAGCACCTGGAGCTCGTTAGAAATGTTGACTCTCAGGCTCTTTTCCAGGCTGCCTGAAGCAGCACCTGCATCTTAAGGTCCCTAGGTGATTCTCGGGCATGTTAAAGTGTGATGAGGACGGCTCTTAACCACTTTGTTGATTTAAGACTTCCTAACCAGGGTGGCTTTCTCAGTTTGGTAAGCGCCCTAGAAGTTGTTCCATTAGCAATTTGATGACACCATGGAATCAAACAGACCCCCAGCTTTCCTAGGGAAAAGTGCCTTGTTTTTTTTGTTTGTTTTTTGTTTTTTTGGACTTTATCAGGTCTTTCAGTCAATGCATGGTGACATGTGCGAGGGAGAAATGGGAGTTGTTCCAACTGTCCTTCCAATGACAGACTTGGTCTACTGTAAGTGATGTAACTCAAGCACGAGATGGGCTCTGTGAGCACATCCTCTTCTGCGTAGCAGTAAAGGTATAAGCAACAAAGCTACAACATGCCTTCCCATTACAGGGAACCAAAGAATCAACAGTGTGGGTGAAGAACTGAGGAAGGGTTCAAAAAAAATAATCCTTTCTTTTTACACTCTTCCATTTCAGAAAAAAAAAAAAATCAAGAAGAATCAGTACATAGCAATTTCAAGATGCCTACAGACTGACTTTGTGCGCAGGCTCCCACCCCAACCCACATTTTGGTCATTGTATTAAGGGCTTGAAACAATTGAACACAGAAGTAAGGTCACTCTTGTTGTACAAAATGACGTATATTGATAAGCAGTTTAAGAGTTAGGCTCCCAGTATTTTTTAGTTAGTTACGGGTACTTGGACTTGCAGATTGTAGCTATAACAGGTAAATCACAGGGTATGATAGACCTCGAGAGTGAGGAAACGAAAGGCCGGCGACAGTTAAACTATGTTTCCCCATCTGTAAAATGAGGAAGTAGAACTAGATTTCCATGCTTCCTTCCTATTTTAACATTTTATGAATCTACGTAACAAGTGTGATTATAAAAATAGCTAACATTTGGGCTTCCCTGGTGGCGCAGTGGTTGAGAGTCTGCCTGCCGATGCAGGGGACACGGGTTCGTGCCCCGGTCCAGGAAGATCCCACATGCCGCAGAGCGGCTGGGCCCGTGAGCCATGGCCGCTGAGCCTGCGCGTCCGAAGCCTGTGCTCCGCAACGGGAGCACAGTGAGAGGCCCGCGTACAGCAAAAAAAAAAAAAAAAAAAAAAAAAAAAAAAAAAAAGCTAACATTTAGTGAGCACTTTCTGATCATCTATTTCTTATAAAAATCCACGAGATAGGTACTAATATCAATCTTACTTTACAAATGGAGAAACTGGGGCACAGACATGTCAGTCACTAACCGGGGTTATATTTCTAAGAGGGGAAGCTAATTCACACCCTGGCAGTCGTGACTGCAACCTCATTCTTGTTCAATCACCTCCTACTTTATGGCAAATATGCCTCTAGCTTCCAAGCTCTCATTACTTGGAAGCACCACACAGAGATAAGGCATTTCCACACAGAGGGCGGACCCCTTGCCATAAATATTCAGGCCATCCAACGACCTCTATAGCAGCTCTCAACCTGAGCTACACTTTGAGTCACCTGGGGAGCCTTAAATAGCAGTAATGCCTGGGATCCCACCCTCAGAGATTCTGATAAAGTCAGTCTAACATGAGGTCTGGGCACTGGGACTTTTAAAAAATGTTTCTTAGGAATTCAAATAGGCAGCCCAGATTGAGAATGACTACTTCCAATTTTCCAGGAATGGGGTTTGTTCTGAAGGCAAGTTCTACCCACACAGAACCAGGCACTGACCTTATGTGTCAACCGTTGATACCTTGTTGCAAGATTTTTAATCTGCTACTTATGTAAATTTACCTGTGTTCATCAGTACCATCTGTTATCTTAGATAAGCTTCCAATAAAAGGTCAGAGCCCATGTCTTATTTGTATGTGTATCCCCAGAGCCTAGTAACATCCTAGAAATTTTATTTCTAATTGGGAAAAAAATGATGAAACCACACTAACCATCTCCATATTACAATCACAGGATCTGTTACAGTGACAATAACAGAATCTTAAATCTATCTACTGGTTATTGTTGAACTGAATACTTATCTGCTAGGCTTCGAGATAGTAAAAGCAGCACACTCTGTCCCTGTAGTTGGAGATTTCTTGGGGATGTTCTCAAAGAATGAAGAGTGTGTGAGAAATTTTATCTAACCTCTGCTAATACGATATGTCTCTGCTTATTTCCATGACCCCGGCACAGGCAGCCTGACAGAGAGATGCTCCAGGGTCAAGGCAAAGAGACTGAGGCACTTAAGCTTTGCTGACTGCTACAAAAATCACACTTGCTTTCCTTCATTCCAGTATAGCCATGGACCATTACCCGGTTAGCTTTTCCTTTTGTGGTGCCTGGTCTACCTTGCACTGTGCTAGACAAGTTTTCTCACTCTGACTTGTGTTTTACAGTTCACTTACCCATAGAGGATTTAACCAGGAATCCCTTTATAACACTTCCCTCCTAGATGGGTCTGTTGGTAACACCTCTGCAGACCTGGCCTCAGCCACTAGCACACAGCACTCTCACAATCTAACAGCTGGGTCAGAGTCAGCAAAACCTGTGTTTTAAGGTACAAGAGAAAGAAAACTGTTACTTGCCATTTGACTATAATCAGGAACTAGTGGAGGAACAGATGCCCACTAGCTTCTTTGCAATAGCCAGTCTTCTGAAATCATTCTTCAGTTCGTTTTCTCCATCTCTTTGAAGCTCAGTGCACGTGGCTGGACCACGGAAGTCCAACCAGAGGATGGACCATCCATCCTTTGGTCTCAAGGAACTGCCTTTAATCATTTACTTCATGCTACCCAAGCTGATCAAACAATCCTTCCACATTCCTGTTTTCTCAGCTCTGGGGATGTATTTATGTGGAAGCCAGCCACCTACAGCATTTCACTCTTTCCTCTTTTAAAACAAAACAGTCCGTCAGTCCCAGCCTGTCTTCCCACATTGTCCTTCTGTGGGTTAGGGTACTAGAGATGAGCTTCTTATTGTTTTCATTTAGGGCAGAAGGCTAGAACTTATCCTTACTTCCCTGGTCTGGACAACTTAAAGCATTCCCCACCGACATCAACCCCACATTCTAGAATATTCTGAACCACAAGGGCATAACATAAGCCATGATGCACTGCGAGGTTGTGGCAATGACACGTCAGTGTTTGCAGACGGGTCCAAGGATCCCCTGTAATAATACCACTATCACTCTTAGGTGTCCCTGTATTTTATGAGAGGGGGAGAAGCGAATAGAATCACAGGAGTCATATAAAGCACTGCCATGACCTCCAGCCAAGAGCATTTATGCCATAGCCTAGCCAAACCACAGTTACTGACACTTTTAACAGTTATGTTGATTACACATTATTGCAGTGATTTAAACTGGGTATACCCATAGGACTGTGGCTAATAAAGGGTCACAGCCACTGGCCTATCATTAAAAAGTGCCAATCACTCATTTCTTTGGGTGATAACATCTGTCTGATCTTCCGAGAAAGCTAAGACTTAACACGTTACACCAATGGAAAACTATTACCTAAGAGCCAGGGCATATAATACATTTTAGATTGGAAATTTATTCAGGCCAGGGCATGCTATATTGTCTGGGTGCTATATACATACCTTATATTTATTCAATTGTGATAATCCAGCTAGAGAAGTTTCATAAAATTGCTTAAATTTAAATGAAATCCATTGGTGAGGAAAATATTTTCTGACCTGTCAATTCTGCCAAATCAGTCCTTGGTGACCAGTATAATGAGTCATGTCACAGCTGGCCTGCTCTCACATCCAAAGTGTGTTCTAAGAAGAAAGAAACTTAGCCATAAGAACTTTTCACTTCATGCCATGGTATCATTGCTAAATGATGCGCTATCCTTCACAGGCATCATAAGCCTTTGAAGCAAATGAATCAACACATACAGACATCTCCCAATTTGTAGGTATCTTGAACAAACCACCTTTAAGATCATTTTCTTTTGAAAATATTCTCAACTGAACAGTAGAGCCAAAAGGGGGGAAAAAACCCCATCAATCACATTTACATTGCATTTTGGGGGGGGCACTAATATCTTTGGCTGATGTGACATTATTCTTAGTGTCCCATATAAATAAAAACACGAAAAACTTTACAGTTTAGTTTGATGAAATAAAAAGGCAATTCACATTATTTATAATTTCACATATACAATGCTGTGTTACTAAGCAATGAACACTTTCATAAAAAAATTTATTTCACACTTTTATACAAATATCCACAGGTATTTTTCTAATCATGAAATAATTTTACAATGCTAGTTAGTATAAAAATGTATCAAATGCAAACAGACCAGTGACTTGACTTGAGATGACATTTTTAATAACTATAAATTTAAACACCACTACATTCTTGCTTCTTTTGTTGTTGAACCACCCTTGTACACCGCCCCCCTTTTAGGACATTCACTTTTATAACAAAGGTCTATAAACACTTTCAAAATATCAGCTTCTGAGCAACCTATACGCCAGTGCACTAGGTTGCAAGTTACCTAAGCAAGAAACTGAGATTTTAAACACTGTTATGACCTGTTTTAGAGAAATCTTTGTAAACAAAATATCACTTATAAAACTATTTTTGTTTGGAAAATTCCAAAGTACAACTAGTATCTTAAGGGCACAACATTTCTGAAAAGAAAAAAAAATTAAAACTCCAAAGCAACAATGGCACACGTAGCTGTATTTTGTTCTTTTAAAAGATTCTGAGGGCTTCCCTGGTGGCGCAGTGGCTGAGAGTCTGCCTGCCGATGCAGGGGACACGGGTTCGTGCCCCGGTCCGGGAGGATCCCACATGCCGCAGAGCGGCTGGGCCTGTGAGCCATGGCCGCTAAGCCTGCGTGTCCGGAGCCTGTGCTCCTCAACGGGAGAGGCCACAACAGTGAGAGGCCCGCATACCGCAAAAAAAAAAAAAAAAAGATTATGAGATGCTGCTTACACTATAGCCAAACAAATTAGCACCTGTTTGCTGTTGCGCACCATATAACTTAACATTTTGAAGTACAGTGATTTTTTAAAATTTAGTTTTCATATCGATTCAATCTCTATTGAAGGTATTATATAATAATATCTTCCTCCTCCCTCCCCTTCATCTTTAAAACTAAACAATTTAAAGTTCTTTTTTAGAGTAGTCAAAGTCTTTTGGGGGATGCAGACAGGAGAGGAAACAAAGGAAAAAACAGAACATCAACTCACTGATTAAATGCTTTCAATAACATTTAAAAATGTCAAAGCCACGATGTTCTGACTTTTGGTTATCAGGTATTCAGTAGTCTTACGCTGGATCGGTTTGGGTCCACCCTAGGTACTCACCGTTTCTTTCAAGTCCTGAATATACAGTATTTTCAGCAGTGACTAAACTGCACTAAAGTCCAACAAACAATCCCATCATTTCCAAGAGTTCCTGAAAGTTATAGCATGAAATTCAGAAATATCACACAGGGTTCTAAACTAAAAAATATCTGCTGTCTTTAAGAATTAAACATCTTACAGTTAAATCCTATTTCTTAAATGTTTTGGGTCTGGAGGGAGGGGGTGAGGGCTGCCATGAAGGGAGATGTTTTAATAACTTAAACTTATCTGTAAAGTATAACAACTCTGATACATTTATAAAGAATTACTGTTTTCTTTAGGCAGTCAATAATTTAGGTCCAACCAACGACCTCTCGTGTTCTAATTCTGATTGCTTAATCCAACCTGAAGGGTAAACTGGAGAATCTTTGGCCTGTTAGTCAATAAAAAAATGGTTTGTAAAAAAGAAAAATAAATACCATATACAAATAAGTATAACTAGCATTCAAATCTGTTATGCCTGTGTGTTTTAGTGAAAGGGGAATTAAACCTGTGTATTTGGTGTGAGCAGGTATTCACACATCTAGGAAATGGAAAAAGATGGCAGGATGGCAGCATCACCTTCTATTGCACACTTAATTTATGGGAGCACTTTAAACTGAACCCAGCTACCCTGGCCCCATAGTCTTGTAACACAGGACAGTTGACTTGTAGGTTCTCTGGTCCCGCGAGAAGAACATTTGCAGAGGTGGTGCCGAGGTCAGGACGGTCACTCTGTTGGCGCAGTGGTTGTGGTGGCTTCTTCCAGCTATACCATCAAGAGGATGTGGCAGGTCCTTCCCCAGCACAGGTAAGTCAGTCACACCAAAAACAAAGGCAACCCGGAACATTAAATTAAGGCAGTTAAAGAAAAATCCATTCCAACAGCCTTCAAATTGGCCGTGCAAAACAGGAGCCTCAGGCTACAGAACAATGTCCACAGTTAAAACTGTAGGCTTGTACTGTGTGTAGTCTGTCTGAAATCTATATTCAGGTATTGAACAGGCTTTTCAATCCATTTGAATTTCTGGGTTGGGGGAAAAAAAAAAAAGCAGTTTGGGTACTGTGAAGCTTTTTTGGCCCCCCTAGGAGTAGCTTTCATTTTCATTCCACCGTGTGATCCACTGTTTTTTTTCAAGGTTATCATTGTATTTTTCATCTTGGATCTCTCGCTCCTCTTTCCGGATCCTTACAGCATGGTATCGGGGAACACTATCGTCGTACCTAGAGCGTTTAAAGAATCCACACTGGAGGCGGGGGAGAAAGACACAGAAACAAATTAAATAATTCCAACAAGAGCAAATCCACTAGATGGCAATGTCTAAGCTTTCTGTTCAGCTATGCCTAACTTTGGACTTGGACAAAGAATAAAACACATGGTTTTCTTTTAAGAAGGAACCAATAGGTCAAAAAGAAATGATAACAGCCGGTGGGGATAAACGGAAGAGAACAGCTGTAAAACTGGAAGAAAAGTCCCTTTTTCCATCTTGTCTTTCCATCTTATAACAATGTTAGTTGCCTCTAACAATTGAAGAGCTTATGAAACAGTGCTTCCATTTTTTATAATCACAATACTGTATGTAAAAGATCTAATTTTCAGATTATTAGAACATCATGTTAGTTTCAAGAACACATTTTTTTCAAGGCCATACACCAAAGATTATTTGATGCCCTCTTCACTAACAAAATGGAAATCAGGTCACAAATATTTTATAAATTACTACTTGAAGTGGGTCAATTTAAGAAATCTCTCCTCCAAGGCTCCAGTACTTATCTCTCAATAGCTAGAAGGTAATTTATACTGCCTGGATTTCCAAACAAAGCTTCCAAACTAAGCTGTTTCATTAATAAATCATGTAGTAACTGTGTCCTGCAATAAAATCATTTATGTACTGCAAGGAATTTGAGGAAACTATCACTTGACTGAATTTCAGAGCATCCCATAATTTCTTTTTTTTTGGTGAAAAGACAACATTTACATTTAAATTATTAATGAATATATATTTTATTGATCTTTAAAAAAATATTCAATCTGATCCAAAGTAGATTTTTATTGAGAACATATCTGGAAATTTAAAAATCAGATTGAATTTTTTAAGTGAATAAAATATATATGTATTTTTTAAAAAGATGTTTTTAATTTAAAAATGCAGATTAAAAGGTGGATGAGGAAGATACTTAGAATGGTTGGTTAATGTGTTTACTATGTGACATCAACAGGAACAGAACATTTGTTTTGAATGATGCTAAGTTATAAAAATGGCATGGGGCAAAATAATGTACGAAGTTATCACTGAGTCAATGGGAAAAATGCACCAAGAAGTTTTGTTCTAAGGCCTTTTCTATTTTCTGCAAAAAAGCCAAAACACCTATCTGTTACAATATGTGGCTCTTGCCCCATTTAAACAAAGAAGAAATCAAGGGTGATACATAAAACTGAAATGGAATTGGGATTCATCGTGACAGTGCCACGGAAAGGGATTATAGGGGTAATTCTACCCTCTCATGCCCACAGAAATGAAAAAAGGAATCTCTGCCATTCCCATTTCCGTGGGTTTACAAATAAGAGAAGCCAAATACAAACTTAAAATCAACTGAGACCCAAGATTTAAAAAAATCTCTAGGAACAAGGAACAAGGTCAAACTCCATTACAACGTTCTGAAATAAACTGTTCAGGGCATTTTTATATTAGAATTTTGTATACTGAAGGCCATGTTTGGCAAAGAATCATCTGAAGTTGACCATAATTTCCATCACGCCAATAGTTAGAGTTTGTTGCAATGGTCTTTGACCCATGGTAGATATGCAGGGAAAGGAAGTTGCATGCTTAGCTAGCATAAAACAATTTCTGAGCAACAATAAAAGCATTCCAAGCCTTCCCCATCACTTCATAGCAAGGAGATCAAAAAGATGACAGTGAGAAAGGCTTCTCTTCAAGAGAAACACAATGTTTCCAACATGCAATAGGTTAATGAGGCAGTCAACACAAGCTTCTATCTGTGGGAAATTCCAAAATGGACAAGAAATCTGGGATGATTTCTTATGCATCTTTGAAATTCCAAGTGAGATGCTACATACTGGATTAACAACACATGGCAAACTGGGCTACTGTGGAGGTCTAAAGCCTCCTTTTGTGTGTACATAGATTGCTGTTTTCTTCATTGCTGTGGGTAATGTTTAATAACAACAACAACAACACAAAATTACTCACCTGCAATGAAAGATTCTTTGTGCATTTTTTAAAAAACTGTAAGCTTTCAAGTGAAATAAATGAAATAAATCCAAGCAAGGCAAGCCAGTGTGGACATTTGGAAACATCTGTTAATGGGACACACACAGCAAGCTGTTGCTTTTAAAGTTAGCCACCACAACCATAGCGGGTCCCACAGCTAGCAATTAAAAAACATTGATCAATTACCAATTACAGAAGGAGATCAATACTATGCATCAGAAGTAAGCCTCTCTTTATCAGACGGCTGAGCATGGATCTCAGCCTTGTGATATGTGGCATCATAATGATCTTTCTTATTTCTCTTGAAGAAACCACACTACAAGGAAGCAAGGTATTTAGTCAGTGTTAACAGTTTTGTGTATAAAAGCTAAACAAAAGAAAATCTCAGATTTTAACCTGTTTTCTACTTACAGCTTGTTTGCAAAGAGACCACTATGGATCAACCAAAAGGGACCAGCCCCTGAGCTATACTACATGGTGACAGCAATTAACCCAACTCTATTACCATGGGTCTCTGGTCAAATATTTATATGGATGACATTAGCTGATTGATTTTTCTATTTGTAACAAATCCTAAGGACCAAAATCATCCTAAAAGGGAAAATATATACACATCTGATTACAGCTTTGGGTGGTTTCTTCTTGCAGGGAATACAGAGTCTAAAAATAGGCAAAAGATTGACATCTACAGTTTACTGATTCAAAGTTTAAAGAATAAATTCTCTAAGGCTTAGCACAAATCCAAATAAAATAGATTCTGTGAACATTTTTCTGCCCTTCGCAGTGAATTTTATGGAATAAATGCCATTTGCTTGGGGCCTTGGTGGGGGTAAATCACAATATAAATTCAAATACACTGTCATGAAACAACGACAGCTGTCATTTTCCCGAATTCTGAACCACCATGTAACACTTAAGTGGTAGGAACCTGTACTCCTCAGGTTAGGTCACTCTAAATGAGTATAAAGGTATAATTCCACTTTCTACTATAATTTCCTCATTCAACTGTGGAGAACTTTTTCTACTTACTTTTATCTAGTTCATAAGGCCATGGAACTGCCCTTTGATATATAACTTGATTGAACAATTTCTGCCCTCCTGGAAAATTCTGCAGCCTAGCCTGGCAACTCAGGAAGTACAAATCTTGATCTGCTTTGTACGATGTGGTAGCTACTAACCACGTGAGGCTATTCAAGTTTAAATTAAATTTAAAAGTCAATACCTCCATTGCACTAGCCATATTCCAAGTGCTCAACAGCCACATGTGACTAGTGATTACCATAATGGACAGTGCAGCTTCAGAACATCTCCATTATTACAGAAAGTTTTACTGTTCAGCGTTGATCCAGGCTGTTGATCTAGGCTATTTACCTGGATATTTATTTCTGACATTTAATTTATTATACAGTGAGCACACCCAGCCAACTTTCAGTAACACGTGCTAGTAAATACTGTGGGAAAAGGAATGAACCACAAACCAAGAGTCCTTGTTATGCCTCTAACTTGGCAACATTCTTAATATCCATGGGCGTGAGCATCTTTGTTTACTAAATGAAGGTGACTGGACCAGGCTGGAGGACTTTTCTCTTATATCCTCAAACAAAACGCTATGCAGAATCCCTATGTTCAAAGCAGATAAAGTCACAACAGCTCTGGTTGAAGTGGGGATACTGCCCCTAGCCCCACCTGCGTAGCTTCGTCTTAGCACCTACATGGATGTGCAAAACTCAATTTAAAGGCCACTGAACCAGAGTCCTCTCTGGTCCTCAAAGTCTATTATTTTAGCACATAAAAGCAAACAGTTCAGCTTCAGAAAGAAAAGTATAAAGTAATAAAAAAGATTTTCATGGGGGGGTTGTAGAAGTTGTCTGATCACTTTAGAGTTCACTTGTGAGTCTGGATACTTTAGAACATAAAAAAAAGAAGACACAGATCATATAGTCCAACCCACTTACTAAGCAGCTAAGGCAAACCAGTGCCCCAGGGAGGTGAAATGATTTGTCCAAGATTATATAGCTTGGGTTTCTTAACTCTCAACTTACCCTCATTAGAGACTGCCAATAAGATCTGCTCTGAAAAAGATTGTTCTTGTGACCTCTTCTGGAGAGCAGAAGGCCATCCTCAAATATCAAAACTTGCATTCAGATTTTGATATCAAAATAATCTCCAGAGCATCTCCTATATTGGCTGGCTGTGCTCATCAGACAAACCTACTACCTGAAGTAAACATCAGAGGTAGGACTGGCTAACATCCCATGGGAGGATGGGTCTTGGCATGAGCAGATACCAAGCTTCAATCACACAACTGGAGGACACAGGAAAATTATCTCAGAAAATTATCTTGGCAAGAGGAAGTTACTTGGAAAAATAAAGCTAAAAAGAGATGCCCAATATTTGAAAGTGAGACTATCCTGAGCCCTTGTCCATTATACTCTTGGATCCAAGGAAAAGATAAGGATAGTTTGATCCTAGATATTGTCGGTCGAGTTTCATAATCTGTTAACCTCTAGACCAGATGTGTTTGGAAACCCAGAATTTTTGGCATTTTAGAAAAGTAATACACTGCATACATAATGTCACAGTAATCAAAACATTAGTATTTCTGCAGTGAGACTAATGAGTAAAGGATAAAGACCATAAAGAGCCTCTCTTCACATCATGTCAGGTTGTGCTGCCAAATAAGTCATTACAAACTGAGTTTTTTTTTTTTTTTTACAAGTTGTGATTGTTGACAAAGGTTGATAAAGGTCTGTGAACCTCCATTACTCACTGAGAATAATCCAAAATCTATAGGTCATAATCTCTGGCAACAAAAGTATGCAACATCTCATACATTTTTTGTAATGTAGACTATTTACTGGTAGAAAGCAGGAGGAAGATACTACATTATATTTACAGGACCAAATTCTAATGAAGAACATTATATTAAACACAGATCTTCCTTATGTTTGATATAGGCTATGATAACTACTCTGGGATTCATTAATTTCATGCTTTCCTATTCCTAATCTAGCTGTAACTATAACAAGTCCCAACTGCTGCCATGAACATTTCTTTACGAAAGTTGAAATTAACCGGGATACAGATTCTGATTAATGTGATACCCAACAATTTGGCTTAGATTCAGAAGTTGATCTTAGATGAAGAAAAGGTCATAGTGGTAAAATTTTTTAAATTGTTATTTGCCAAACGTGCTAAATTACATGTGAAAAACACCAAAATTTACACACTTAAGAAGCTCCTTATAATGTACAAATACTATATACCTTTAAATACAAAATGTTAGACAGATATTCAGATGTTCATTGTATAATTCTCAAGTTTGCTGTATGTTGGAAAAGTTTCATAGTAAAATGTTGGGAAAAGGAAGCAATGAAAAAAATGTATATACTATCAGTGTTAATTTACTTTTTAAAAAACTTGAAATAAAGTTTGTATCACAAAACTCAAGTGCTAGATATGACTTACCTTCCATAGTAAAAATACTAATAGAGCAAGCATCAAAATCCCAGCAAGAATAGCCACTAGGATGATCCACCAAGGTACTCCTGAATATTGAGCTACAGTCTTTGAGGGAAACACAGTCACACGAACCTATGGGGCATAAAAGAAAGCAATATCGTTATAAACTGAGGTGAGAATTAAACCATGAGTTTATATTACTAATTCTGCTTCCAGACACATTTTGGTCAATGTAGCCTATGGACAGGTGAGATGTCTTTTTGATGTGAGATCCTTTCCTTAGTAACGGAATACTGCTTTAAGAGACATTTCTTGGAGATCTTTTCCCAGAACCTGGAAAATGCTGGATTGTGGGTTTTTAAAAAAATTTTATTTATTTATTTATTTTTATTTTTGGCTGTGTTGGGTCTTCGTTGCTGTGTGTGGACTTTCTCTAGTTGCAACGAGCGGGGGCTCCTCTTCGTTTCGGTGCACGGGCTTCTCATTGTGGTGGCTTCTCTTGTTGTGGCACACAGGCTCTAGGCATGTGGGCTTCAGTAGTTGTGGCTCACGGGCTCAGTAGTTGTGGCTCGTGGCTCTAGAGCGCAGGCTCAGTAGTTGTGGTGCAGGGGCTTAGCTGCTCCGTGGCATGTGGGATCTTCCCGGACCAGGGCTCGAACCCGTGTCCCCTGAATTTGCAGATGGATTCTTAACCACTGCGCCACCAGGGAAGTCCTGGATTGTGTTTTGACAAAGTAATTATTTCTTTGCTAACTTATGTTTTTAAAATTTTTGTAATCAACAAAAGTAGAGAAAATTGTATAATGAACCATCATTTATTCATCACCAAGTTTCAACAATTATCAATAGGGACACAACCTCAATCTTGTTACATCTATATAACCTGGTATCTTTTTGAGAATGGTCACCTCTCTTAATATAGCATCCAACAATGGCAACAAAAGGGTCTGTTTATGCACAATAAGCCTACATTCCTCCCTCAGATTTTAAAGACATTATGAAATACAAAAATAGGGATGGAGCTATTAGATGGTATTAGAGGCATTAGATGGATACCATTCTAATTCTTCCTTAGGGTTGAAACCGAGCAGGACCCTACAGGGCGCCCCCAGCTGACAATTACTTGGAACCACAGGACTGAGATGGTCATCTCTGAACATAGAAGATGACCTCCTCTCCAGCACGTAGCCCCTCTTTTCCCTACATAATCTCTGAGCAAAACCTGGTGAGTTGGTTCTTTGGGATACAAGTCCACCTTCTCCCCAGGATTGCCAGCTTCCTCAACAAAGCTATCTTTTCTTTTACCTAACACTTCTCTCTCACAACTGGATTCTTGAGTGACAAGAAGCCAAACCCGAGTTCAGTAACAGGATAGCAAACTAAGGATCCTCATAAAGAATAAAATTTCCTGAAATGGCTTGGTGTCATCTTCTACAACAATGTGTATAGACAAACTAGACTCTGGATTCATTCAGAGGCAGCTTAGAGCTTTAAGTGGCAGGTGATGAGAAGCTTAAGTTCTAAACATTTGATAGCTGGCAAATACCAATTAAATAGAAATAGTGTTTATTTAGAAATCTAAAAAGTTGCTTATGGCAATTTGCTACAACTTGGTTACATGGGTTTAGAATTCAAGTGGATTTTTGTAACACCAGGAGACTTTTTTTCCCCAGGAGATGATTTTTCAAAGCACATAAAAGACCTGGTGAAAGCTACAAATATGATTTTGTAAACTATACTGATTAGAGATCTACCAGTTTGAAGTTTCTGATATTTTTGAATTTAGAGAATATAAAGTGAAGGGTAGAGAAAATTTAGAGGGAACAATTTAATTTCTGAGAAATGTTTCTATTCACGTATTCTAAATTAATATTGAATTCTGGATGCTGCCTAAAAACGCTTCTATGTCTACACTGTGATTCAATATTACTATACTAGAACTCTTTCTTTAAAAATCTCTTAAAGTACTTCCCTTCCTACTTATCCTAGAAAACAGCTTCTCAACCTCCTTTGGCTTATGGAATATACTTAAAAGCAAGAACTGCTTTCCTTTAAACATTTAATAGGAAAGAATTCACTTTTAGAGTTTTTAGCATAAACACCTTTCTCAGATACTATGTTTCCTGTTATGCTCTCAATGAGGTTTCACTCAAGCTCCCAGCCCCAGGGAGGGCCTCATGGCTCACTTCTGTTGCCTCCCTTCCCCCAACAGGTGTCCTAGCTTTAAGCTAAAACAACCCTTTCTTGAGATTACTGGTTCAAGCAGAGGGGTACCCACGAAGTAGGGAAGAAAGAATGGTGAGAGACTGGTGAAGAAGTAATATAGTTGATGTGACTGCTAAGCCAGACTATTCTAAAATAAAAAGATTATTTCAATTAGCCTATGCTTTATCTCATTTAACTTTGCTTCCCTAGTATGTAGCATAGGGAAGCCACACAGTGTGTCCCTGGGGCAAGGTGATGACTTGGAAGGGCCATCCTCATGTTTAAGAATAAGCTCTGATGAAACCTTGAAGTGGAGAGTGGAAACTGGTCCATGGCAAGGGCAAGCAGCCTTATAGTCACACCGCATACCAGAGCCTTTTAAATGGCTGATCATAGGGGGAAACCATGCCCATAAAAGGCTGCAATCCAACAGCATAAGGGCTGAACAAGGTAGTTTATTTTGCGGGTTGGGGCTGGGGTGGTGTGTAGTTTTAAAAACGAAAACAACTCACTGTGCATCAAAGACTGAGGACTGATGCTAGGGGCTGGGCCACACATTTAAAGGCCAGATGTGCTCTGCAAACCCAGTGTGTGCAAGGCCAAAGTGCAGTCCAGGAAGGTGAGAGAGGCCAGTCAGCAAGATTTTATTGTTTGTTTCCTTAAATTGTCAACTGTGTGTGTGTGTGTGTGTGTGTGTGTAGGACAGTCATTCTCCAGCTGGGACTGAGAATGGGGGTTGTGTGGAGCTGGCCTTAGAATCAGGTGAGGGGAGACCAACTGTGAGCTGCGACTCCCAGAGCGCGGGAAGCCTTGTCTCATCTTGTCACAGCAACTGTTACTGATGGACAATGACAGGTTCAGGCCAGTAGAAATTACTCCAACTCCAAAAACAAAAAAAATTTTTTTGGTTTCATTAAAATCTAGGCATTTCCATAGGGATGACCTGTGCATGTGAACCTCATCCATCATGTGCCCGTAAGGGGAAAAAGGGCTTAACTCTGCTGATGCATTAAATTCCATCACCAGTGAGCAGTGCTGAGACCACATTAGCTTGCCCCCAGACAAACTGTTTCCCTAAATCACTCTGTCATGTAATATCCAACACTCTTATTGAAGATCAGTATAAGAAACCACCCGATGAAGAGATTTTCCTATCTTTCACAAAACTCTCTATTAAAGACGCCATCCTCTTAGTGAGTATTCTTCATATCAGAAATCCATCTTATAAAAGGATCCATATCTCAAGTTCTTCTCTGAAGTTAGAACCAAAAAAAGAAAAGCTCCTCCCCCTGAAAAATGAGGTGCCTACTTTCACCTATCACATTCTTTCCCATCTTTGCCAGTCAGGAAGCTTAGACACTCTCTTCCTACTTCCTTAGGAATGAAATGGGGGTATGTAAGTACAACCCATAAGTAATCTCCTTCTTCCTTGGCTTACTTCAACAATTCTCTCCCAGTTCGCAATCTCCTAGACCGTGCAATTCTTCACAATTGACACTATCTTGTTCAACTTTGCTTCTCTAGCATTTTTGCAGGGAAGACACGCAGTGTGTCCATGGCTAACTGGATTGTTAATTGGATCAATTTAATTGATACTAAAATTTTAGTAACCATCTTAGCTGTTTCAGTTAGGTGACCAGCTCTCTCTGACTTTGTTGTAACAATATCTTGAAAGTGTTTTATTAAGAAATGCACACAAGACTCTTGAAATTAGTTGGGTTATAAGGAAACAAAGTTTTTTTTTCATCTTTTTGAAGCCAGGATTAGAGTAAAAGCAATGGAAAGATGTTTCAATATTAACACCAAAAGGGCTTCCCTGGTGGTGCAGTGGTTGAGAGTCTGCCTGTTGCAGGGGACACGGGTTCGTGCCCCGGTCCGGGAATATCTCACATGCCGTGGAGCGGCTGGGCCTGTGAACCATGGCTGCTGAGCCTGTGCGTCCAGAGCCTGTGCTCCGCAATGGGAGAGGCCACAACAGTGAGAGGCCCACGTACCACAAAAAAAAAAATTAACACCAAAAGACAAGACTGAATTACTCAACCTCCTTTCCTTCTATCCCCAAAGAAAACTGATCTGGACACTGGAAAAGAGAGAGGAACCAAGATATAAATGAAATTGAAACCCTCAGTAAGTGAGGGAATAAAAAATGAAGGCATACTGACACCTGAATTAAGCTTGAATCTTCAGGCCTCCCAAAACTGCACCTTAAAATCTAAAGAAACGTGTAGATATGATATCTGAGGTACTATTGTATCTCAGAAATCAGTTAATAGAAGAGGTAACAGAAGACTAGAGACTAAAAAAAAAGTCTCGGTTTTCAAAAGAAATGGGTTCTAGACATGAGACTAATAACCCGTTTTCAAATCTACCAATTATTAAACAAATCAAGTAGGATTACAGCAAAGATTCCAATTCCCGTTGGTAGGTATGGGCTCTCAAAGCCTGAAGAACATGAAATGCCCAAGAGAACCTCATCTGCATTTGTGACCCAGCCATTAGACTGGATACGAGGGGACTTAGTTCCATTATCTTCGAGAAAACAAGAGCACCTGATGAGGAGCTTTGAGCCCAAGGTCTGGTCTTAACTCCACATGCTGGTCCTGTGACCCTGAGGGAGAGACAACCTTCCTTTTTGGACTCAAGTTTTCTCATCTAAACTTGAGATTTGGGGACTTAATGGGGAGCAAGTGTCACAGAGCCAAAGAACAGGAGCCCTGAAGTCAGACAGGTACAGATTTCAATCCAGGACCCCAAATGACATCCTGTCTCTGTGCCTGCTTCCTTTTTTGTAAAGTGGGTACAATGTCTACCTTGGCATTCTTCTGCAGTCTAAATGACAGCATATCGGTAAAGCATCTGGTAGAGGGCAGACATTTAATTAATGTTTTATTGTTAGTCCCTTCCCCCTAAAGTGTTCTTTCTCTTTGCAGCTCTAAAAACTCAGTGATTCTCAGGGTTTCTGATTAAAAGCCACAGAAAATTATAGCAACTGCCTTCAGTCAGAGAGGGAGTTAAAGGATTCTCAGGGAGGGTGTAGCTTAGTTGACAGTTCTTATGATGCCTTATTAATAAGAGGTAGAAAGGTGGGCTGGAGTAACCTGCAAAGATAATGTAAGGCCAGGGTGAGGGTACGTCCTGGTGAGCCTGGGACAGTCCTGGCTTGCACCAGATGCCCCAGCATCCTACCCAGATAAACGTATCCTGGTTTGGATGATAAATTTTAACAGCTAAGGGCCACTATATCCCAGAAACCAAGGTGATCAGGGAGACTCACTGGATTTTCAGCTGGTGAAAGGACTGAAGCCAGGACACTGTCATAAGTACATCAGTAGATCAGCTTCAGGACAGTAATTCACAATCTTTCCTTCTCCATTTATCCTCTTTTGCAAAACATTCCCAACTGTAACCTGTAGGCATTTACTTTGAGAGCTTGATACAAGCCCCTGTGGGTGCCAGACCCCCACAAGGAACCTCTGACTAGTGGTACACAAGCTCCTAGTCTTGTTCAATAGTTTTCTTAATTACCTGGAGGAAGACACAGTAGGCATGCTTCTTGGTTTTAAAAAAGATAAAGCTTGCAGGGATAGAAAGTTAACAGAGAGCAAATGACCAAGACTCAGAATTATGTTGTAAACCCAAACAACGGACCAAAAGTAAATCACATAAAATGCAAGGATACACTTAAAGGCATGCATTTAGATTTTTTAAATTTGCTCAAGGGTGGCATATGGGAAATACAGCTTGACAGCACATTCTGATGAAAACACCTGGAAGTTTCAGCAGAACACAGACGTAAAAACGGCAGTTGCTAGAAATGCAAACAATCCTCAGCAACCATTTAAAAACCAAATTTTAGGCTGAACTAACAGAAGCTTGGGTCTGAGACACTGGGAGGCAGGTTCGGGTAAGCTGAAAGAGGCAGACCACACATCCGCTCAGCCCTGCCTGGGGCCGGCCCAGGAAGGGCAGAGACCTGGAACCAGTTCAGCTGCGCCAGGGCAGGATGGAAAACTGAAGAGCTGGGTGCTTAGCTCTGAAGAGACCTGTCCAAGGAGGCATTACAGTTTCCTTCAATTATTTCAAAGGCTGCTACGTGGCTGAGAGAGAGGACTTATTTTGGACTTGTTCCAGGGGGCCATAACCAGAGACTGATTTTATAAGATTCAACTCTGGATTCCTATATAGAGGTCGTTTCTAGTAACTGCTGCTGGCCACACATGCCACGAGCTACCCCATAATGCAGTGAGGCTACCGTCACTGGGGGCACGCCGACAACGGTGACAAGCATCAGGGGCGGTACAAGATGTGGGGTCTTTATAGACTTGGGAGGTGCACCCATTCTCTCCTTGAGCCAAGAGCTCTCAAATCTACCCCATGCACCACAGATCGAGATGACCCAGGAATCACTTCTTTCTGCAATGATTCTATTGAAACACTGCTTGGGGTGGGCCGCACCTTAAGACACCATCTGCTTTCTCCTTAAAGGGGGCAACAGTGCCGTGAGGGAAATGAGATCCAGAGCAGCACGTCCTCAGGCCACGGGCATGGGGTGGAGGAGAGAGATCTGCTCTGAGCTGAATGAAGCCCGGGGACCCCTCACCTGAGTGCCTGCATTGGGCAGCTTAATATTCTCGGTGGCAGCAGTTACATCAATGGAAGCCCGCACGAGAATGTCCAGGTAGTTCATCTTGGAGTACTCCTGTCGGAGACAAAGTTAGTGAAAGCATTAGTGAAGAGGGAAATGTGCTGGGAGGTGGCAGACAACTTGAGGGGCACAGCCCGGCAGCGGAGCCCACCTCCAGAAACGTGCTGTTCCAGAGCCTCGAGCGCAGAACCACGGAGGCCTTGCTATCCAGCCCTTGGAGCGGGCACGCGATGTTCACACAGTTCACGTTGACGCTGCAGTTCTGGGGAGAAAAGGAAGAGCAGGGGTTACGGTGCAGTGGTCTGGGGAAGGCCTTCCCGCCACCTCCTGTCAAACACTCACAGCTCTTGAAAAATACTTACGAGGGTCTGGTATTTTCTTTCGGCAAATAAAGAAAATTTTCTACCATCGTCTGTCTGTCTTTCAGCAATTTCTCGTTTCTTTCTTGAGTTGTGAGCCTCCTGAAAAGAATTACATCCAAAATAGTTCCACCTACGCAGTGGATGAGAGTCCGCCTGCCGATGCAGGGGACAAGGGTTCGTGCCCCAGTCCGGGAAGATCCCACATGCCGCGGAGCGGCTGGGCCCATGAGCCATGGCCGCTGAGCCTGCGCGTCCGGAGCCTGTGCTCCGCAACGGGAGAGGCCACAGCAGTGAGAGGCCCGTGTACCGCAAAAACAAACAAACAAACAAACAAAATAGTTCCACCTAATTTTTTGGCACTACTGTACAAACCTCTTGAGCTCTCCCTCCCAAATACTGCCAAATTCACATGATTGACAATTAATCTTCACCCTTCTCCCATCACCAAAGGCGCAGAAATAATTTAAGTGTAAAATCCACCAACCTACCTTTAGTTTCAGGAAGTTTATTTCATTTTGTGGCTGACAAGCTATCTTTTCCAATCCTTTGGATTCTACTTTCACCAAATAAAGCAACCATTTGCCATTGCTAACTTCTTTTGGCCACTGGATATTCAAGGTTGCTGTGCCGAGGTTTTTAAGAGGTTTGCCCAAGTTAATCACCTGTTAGAAAATAATACGTTATTATCTCAGTGTAATTCCCTCAACATAAAATTAAGTAAGCAGTTCCTATTGCCAAGAGAAAAAAGCCAAAATATCTGGCATAATACTACAATAAAAGCACAGTTTCCAAAAATGGAGTATGGATAGGGCATTCAAAAATAGAGATTCGGGGCTTCCCTGGTGGCGCAGTGGTTGAGAGTCCGCCTGCCGATGCAGGGGACACGGGTTCGTGCCCCGGTCTGGGAAGATCCCACATGCCGCAGAGCGGCTAGGCCCGTGAGCCATGGCCACTGAGCCTGCGCGTCCGGAGCCTGTGCTCCGCAAGGGGAGAGGCCACAACAGTGAGAGGCCCACCTACAGCAAAAAAAAAAAAAAAAAAAAAAAAAATAGAGATTCGTGCTTAAAGATTCTTGTCAATAAAAATATAAAGAAATAAGAGATCAAAGAGAAATAATTGTTCATTCAATCCAGGAACAACTTTTGTTGTAACAGAATCTGTGGTGTAGATATGCCAGGCTCTCAACAGACCCAGGAAAAAGTCACATGTGTGTTTGTGTATCACTCTGTAACCACACTGCCTGGCAGATGACAAAGCCTGCGTGGTGGCAGTGCACCCACAACCTGCTTCTGGGAAGCCCCACCTGCTGCAAAAATGAAGCTGCCCCCGTCCTTGGGATAACAACTGAGAGACCCGGAGTAAGACCCTTCTGGCAGCCAGGAACCCACGAGTGCAAGCTGGGGGCGGGCAGGGAGCAACTCCCTGCAGCAGAAATCGAAAGAGTTTGTGTGGAGGACTGCTCCGGAAACCACAAACCTCTCTTCAGCCACATCTGCCTAGGTGCCATGACCACCACCCACTACCTGTCCCATCCATGTCTGCAGAGCTAACAGATGCTTTCAGAAGAGAATTCTGCCTCTTCACCCTATTGCAGTCACCGGGGGGCCCATTCTTGCTACTTCAGACTTTCACACCTCAACAACGGTCACTGTGTTTTCAGGAACATGATTGGAGCCACACAGACCTAAACCTGCCTATGACTTAGGAGCCACCTCTGTACCATGAGAATATGTTCATTCAATGGGACCAAGAGCCACTGGGATTGCCTACTTTGAAATGGGTCAGAGCAACCACTAGTCTTCCTTACTGGCATATGCCAAACCCACATTCACCATCACAACACTGGGCTCGGGAAAGGTCGTGAACGTTAACCACAAGCAATAGGAGAGATGACCTTATAATAGAGAAAGAAATAAATCATAACACATTCTAAAGCCAGATAGAAATTACTTTGAGATTTTTGTTTTATAGACAGACTCTGGAGGGGGAAAAGTCAATTCTTCCTTTCTCTCTACACCACATGTACATTAAAACTCTCTAGGACCAAACTGAACTGGATTCTGAACAGAATCTTATGTTGAATGACAGTTGTGGTTCTCCATTCTGGAAAACATGACTTTTACACTAAGCCAGTATGGTGTTTAAAAGCTGGCAAACTCACTTCATCATGTTTATTTATTATTATTTATTAAAATTACATATTCAAGACCCTATACAGCACATGTTAGCTTTCAGTACATAGAACAGAAGGGCCAACTGCAGCCACTTACCCTGAACTCATACTCAATTAAACTTCCCACTTCCTCTTCAGATTTCATAGCTTGCTCACCAATGACTGTACCTCCAAAATACACCTGGGAAGGTTTAGCAACTCTGTTAAATTAAAAAACACCAGTTTTAGCGAGGATTGTAAATGGTTCTTTCAAACACTGATTTGTTGTGCTAAACACAAACACTTACCCGGAGACCGATAAAAGCAGTTCAATAACCACTCTTGCTGTAGCTGTAATTGAGGCCAAATTATCTTGATTGCTTGTTCTGAAAATGAAAAGGAAACAATAGGGTTTTATTTTAACAGTCAGTTTTCTCATTAAATTACACTTCTTTTATGATTTAGATAAAGACCAATTCATTGACTTGCTGTGTTTTCATGAAACAATTCTGAATGGAAGGTTGAAAGAACTCTTACGTTTCCAACTTCAGATTAATATCCAGATCTGTAGTGTCAAAGGTGATCTCAGTTGTACTTAAAATTAAATAAAAAGTAACCTAAAAAACAGAAATTGCTGTTAAACACAGACTGAGCATATTGACACTGTAATGTTATTTAAAACATTAAAATACAGTATGTAAAGGCATCACCTACACTGGAATTTCTTTTAAAAGGATTCCCAAGCTCGCAGTCTGCTTGTGAGCCGTTCTGGTTTGCAACACAACTCAACTGTTTCTCCTGGAACAGAAGAACATACCAGATCACAACACATGCACCTGCCACACAATGTTTTTTTCCGTCCAACACGGTCTCCAGAAATACTTACAGGGAAGGCCCTCAGTTCTCTATATGCAGAATAAGTCAAAGTGTCCGGAAAAGTGGCGATGAGTTTAGCTTCATGAGCGTCATCCCCATCTTTGGTGGGATTCTTTGGGTTGGAAGGGCTGTTTGTCACTGTTATTTCTAAAGCAATGTCCTTCTGATCTTTTAGAACTAGTTCTGGTACACCTTTTTGACTATTGAAAAAAAAAAAAAAGGAAAATGACAAAGTTCTCAATACATTTTCAATAACCCTTCACAAAAAGTCACTGCAAAGCCAGAGTCATTTTTGCTAGTGCTATGGAGCAATTCTTACATTGGTAAGTAAGAAAATTTGTCTTGATTTCCTTCTCGGGTACAAAATTTATATTCTAGCTTAAGGTTGCTGTTACATACATTGTCGTCTCCACATCCCTCTTTTAAGAAGTGCACCTGTAGGAAAACAAAATCGTTGTAATTTACATCACTTAGGACTCTAACTAGGTGACTGCTTCCATACAGTTCATTTCCCTGTGTGACAATTGCCACAGCAGAATCCAAGCTACAAACATACTTTGCATCAAACGCCCACTCTGTCCTTTAATGAAACTGTGTTTTCAGAACACTCTGGCCAGGGCACTGAGGTGCTGTAGGATAGTAAAGAGTAAACCTGGCTCTGCTGCTCACTCAGTTGTATGGCTTTGGACGAGTCACTTAACCTTTCAGAGTCTAAGTTTCATCACAGGTGACACGGGATACCACCTCCCTACTATACAGGGTTACTGTAAGAATTACCAATAATAATGACAGTGCTACCTAACTAACACATGATTACATATTTTAACTCATGTAATCCTCACAAGGGACCTATGAGGCATATACTATTCAGAGCCCCATTGCACAGATGGGGAAATAGAGTTCAAGGTCAGGAAAGCAAAGGGCAGAGTATCTTGCACTGTGCTAAGGGGTGCTCAATAATCACAATGATAAATAATTAGGAAAACAGTCTCCTTGCTTGTCACGTTTAACGTGACCATGGAGCTGGGAATATACACAAGAAATATTAATGTGACTATGACATTGAGAGTATATTAAAAAGTATACAAGGAACTATGCTTGATGACAATAAACACTACAATGTGTAGATTTAGGCATCAGCCCTCAAGCCTAACTCACTCGTGAAAACCTTCGTCAGTGAGCCATTAGAACCAGGTGCCTCAGAGTGGATGCTCCAGTATGAACTAGAGTTTAACAACAAGTACAAAACGCCAAATCAAGATGTCACCACTCCCAGCCTAATCTGGCATCTCAGCCATCCTAAACCCTAGCAAACAGACCACACTTCATAAGTGGTATACAGCAAGCCATCCAATATAAATATTTCTTCCTAAGATTACAGACGCTACATTAGGCACTAAATGACTATTTCACTGTTAATACATTTTTGCCTTGCTGAATTTTGATACTCCTTGATTTTAACGTTCAGACTAACAACAGTTTGTTTTCTACATTTTAATGTTCTCAGTGGTAAATAAAATACAATGCATTTTTCTTCCTACATACAGCTACAGGAGAAACTTGATGTGAGAATAATAAGTTCTGTCAATTATAGTCTCAATAAGTTGCAGTGGCCAAAAATTATTAAGAACAATACTCTCGGGGGCTTCCCTGGTGGCACAGTGGTTAAGAATCCGCCTGCCAATGCAGGGGACACGGGTTCGAGCCCTGGTATGGGAAGATCCCACATGCCGCGGAGCAACTAAGCCCGTAAGCCACAACTACTGAGCCTGCGCTCTAGAGCCCGTGAGCCACAGCTACTGAAGCCCGCGCGCCTAGAGCCCGTGCTCCGCAACAAGAGAAGCCACTGCAATGAGAAGCCCGCGCACTGCAAGGAAGAGGAGCCCCAGCTCACCACAACTAGAGAAAGCCCGTGTGCAGCAACGAAGACCCAACGCAGCCAAAAATAAAATAAATAAAATTAAAAAAAAAAAAAAAAAGAACAATACTCTCTGGCTCCAAATTGTACCCTGTATGTTCACTGTTGATTTGGGAAACATTTTCTGCAACAAACCTTGCATATATTAAAAAGCTTATTTACTGCAAAGGAATGGCCTTTAGAGCAAATCAATCACTAGTTCTATTGCCTTCAGAGATGTCTGATTTAGCATAATAACATGGCAAACAATGGCAAAATGAAAGTCAGAAAGACTTACATCTGTATGAACAGACTTGGGTTCATTTGAATTCAGAATTGGAAGAACTTCTGGAAGTGAATTCACTCGCCTCCGAGTGCTTGGCTGTTGGATCTCTACTGAAGCTGTTATGGGGATGGGACGCAGTTTATCTCTGATATTTTCCTGGAAAGTATGCAGAGATACAGTTAAGCATGATATACATGCTACTGGGGAACTCCGAAACAATGCTTTCCTTTGTACTGGAAAATGGGTTGCTAGCATAAATGTCAGAAATCTCCACGTCACCACGGACCCCCTTTAAAGAACTGATCTGTCTGCAGCCCTCACCTGGAGCCAGAGGGTTTCCTCCATGCACGCCTTCTGCTTCTGCCTGCTCAGAGTGAGCTCTTGCGTATACTTGGGCTCAGAACCGTGGTTTCGAAACTGAACTCTTGATGACAGCCCAGATTTTCTTCTTTCCTTTTCAGCCTCCAGTGTGCCCGCAATGGCTAGGTGACATCAACAAAATCATGGCAACTTAGAAGTGCATTCATACACAAGGCAGCTATGAAGTATGGTGAGTTCCTTTTTGATATATTTTAATACCTCCTAGGACACTTTTTCCCACTGCCATTGTTTTCCTTCATATTTCCTGGTAATGTACATTCTGACTGAATTATGATGTTTCAAATCAAGCTGTTCTTTCCCACCCATTGCTGTGAACAATGTTTTAAAGCTACATTTCCATTGGGCCACCTGGGGGAGCTCGAGAGTAAGTCAAAACCTCAGAGCAGCATCTAAGAATCAGTTTCTGACTGTGTTTCTAGAACTCAGAGTACCTCAGACAACAGGAGGGCAGCCAACACTCCCTAAGCGCCTAAACTGACTCCCCCTTCAACAGTCCTATGCTTAAATTCAAGAAAGTTCTCTAGATAAGCAGCAGGGGCTTCTCCTGAGTTGTGTCAGGAATGCAGAACCTTGGGCCCCAGCCAGACCTACTTAACCCGAATCTGCATTTTAACAAGATCATCAGGTGGTTCTTATACACATTAAAGTTTAAGAAGCTTTGATAAAGGATAGTTGTCTAAAAGAGGAACAATATATATATTAGAGATGGAGATGTCTTTTGACAATAGGATGAGACTTTTCACTTAAAGAAAAAGAATTAAAAGGTAAAATATACTTCCTTTCAGGGGCTAGAGGGCCCGTTTGTCAGCCAATAAAACTCTGACAACCAAAGTTTCCACTTCCAAAGCCCCAGAAGGCACATCTTGCTTCTGATTACCTACACTAACAGAGCTTGGAGACAAGCTAGAATTTGGATGATCAAAATCTCATTTCTTGACTTCAGAATGCATTCTTTGCCAGTTCGCTATATGTAACTGCTACCTCTAACTCTGTTTCTTTATGGGCCAATACTTAAATGACTTACATTTATTAAATCACTCACTAACCATCAGAAGAGGAAGTGACCCAGTGTGTACAGGGCCAGAGCAGGTAGCTTCAAGGAAAAAAATCTGCTCCAGAAAATACAGAAAATGAATAACCCATGTTCTAATATTCACATTAGAGTTTGGAAGAGACCTTTTTAAGAGCATCTATTTTAATTCCCTCTTCTTACACATGAAGAACTGGAGACCCACAGAGCTAGGTGGCTGGCCCAGGGTCCTACAGTGAGGGATGGAGGCAACTCCTAAAGTCTCTGTCACAAACACAAAAGATGACTGCCTTACAAAGCCTCTTAGACATGCAGGTTCCCACTTCCCCTAGGCCTCTGCACAAGTCACTCTCCCCCTTCTGCAGGCTGGACCACCCCCTACTTTTTGACTCCCCGTCACTGGCTGACTCACCCTACTCCTCCTTCACATCTCAGCGTGGACATCGCTTCCTCTAGGAAACCTCTCCTCGCCCCTCCTGGGGGTCCGACAGTATTCCTCTCATAACCACACTTAGCCTGCTGAGCTGTGACTGCCTGACCATCTTCCCAGGCAAAGCCGTGCCAGGGATCACCTCGGTCGGTTTGCCACTGTACTGCCTGGCAACAGCACAACACCTGACATAAATATAATTGGTAGAATAGATGAACAGAAGCATACACGCCA
The DNA here is from genome assembly GCF_949752795.1 of Hyperoodon ampullatus. NCBI lineage: Eukaryota > Metazoa > Chordata > Mammalia > Artiodactyla > Ziphiidae > Hyperoodon > Hyperoodon ampullatus. The sequence goes on along the minus strand of NC_136921.1, from coordinate 87,364,568 downwards.
ACATACAGCCAATGCACATTTGCACACACACAATGTGACGTTATCCTTATGCTGAAACAATAGCTGTTCCAATATGGAAGGCCAAAATTTAGAAATGACAGTTTCAATAGTAATTTCTGTGTCCATCTAAAGAATTCTTAAATGTCACGGCTGCCAAATGGAATGTGCCTCCATTTTAGGCCCTCTGTGAACCTTGACATCATCCATTTATCAGTGACCTGCTAACTTCACAATGAACCAGACGAAGGCTCACATGCTGAGTGCCCCTCACAGCAAAAGCAGGGGAGGGTGTGGGTGCATTAAAACCGTTTATCTACCAAACCCACTCTAACCTTTTCTGACCCTCCAGACAGTTCACATCATCTTAAAATCCCTGCCGGCCACCTTTGCTGACCTTTTGAGGGGCAAGCCAAGTAGAATAGTCATTAAGGTTCAATTATAAATATCTGTACGTATGGAACACCAACCACATCTGAGGACTGCTGAGTTAAAACAGCCTAGTCAAACAATAAGCTCTCTGACACTGGGAACACAGATTTTAGAGGTATTAACTTCTGCAGCTTTGTGCAAGTTCTGCTTTATTTGATTCAGAATTTCCCAATACCGTGGAAGCAAAGGCAATGAAAACAGGTTTTCTCTCAATGTCTTCAGAAAAAAAAAAGTTCTATCTATAATAGGCCATCCACAAACACTTGGTTAATGGAGTAGTTATATAATATAAAATTAATGTACATGGCATCAAGTGCAGCATTAAAGCTAGAAGAAAGTTTGTAATTTATTTTGTATAAATGATTGATCTGGGGGAAGACAAGGAGTGTTCTGGTGAGATTTCACATCTACAGGCAAACAGAGTGGTTTGAGAACATGACCAATAGAATAAAAACGTGCCTCCATTTCCTCTCCTTGCCCAGTCAAAGAATCACTGTTTCTCCTGGTCTCTCTAGGCTACTTCCAAACATAATGGTAAAAGGCCCGTCACCCAAGCCAGCAAGGGTAAGGCACTGTATTTGGGTAAAAACAACACAAACTACACTGAGAGGATGACAGATTGTGAGAAATCATAAAATATGTCGTCACTGAAAGCCACACAAAAAACTATTTTCTGTACTCAATAAAATACCGGCTACATCAAAAGTAAAGTGAAAGGCCACAGCTCCTCCGGTGTAGAAAGTCCTAATACACGCATACCGTGCACACTCCATGCAAGGTCCACAGATCCTGTGGGGAGACCGTACAGCAGGAGGTGGCCCAGAAGAAGGGGCCTAAAAAGGTCAAAGAGATGAAGAAACCACCTGAGGACAGTTTAAAATCTGGTAAGTTGAAGGCCAAGTAGACCTATGACAGCATGGATTGGGTGAAAGCAGACTTAGCTGTCCAATTCTGGGGTGTTATAAAGGGACATTTTTTAATAAAGAAAAGAAAGTAATACTTTAGGTAACACGAACAAACCCTAAGAGAACTCACTCCATCTCAAGGTAGAGTAAAAACTGAAAGCCATGAGAATAGACTACCCTGTCCTTCCAGAAAGCTTCTCCTGGGGAAATTGCTGCACTAGAATACCAAGCTGCTGGGACCACGGCCGACCCAGGAAGGAAATCACCCTCACTCTGTACTTCCTCTTTGGGGAAAAGATTTTCTTTAAATTCCTAGGCCCCCAACTTCACTCTGGCTTACTCCTGAAGAGGTACAGCTGCTACTAAAACATACCAGACAAGGTCTTGGTGATCATCACTACTGTGAGAGTATTGTTAAAAATTTGTCAAACTCTGTGGCAAAACTCCTATTCGGGTTATAAAGAAAGGAACCGGACTAGACCTTATAAATGACAACCTGCTTTCCCCACCTTATCTCATTTGCTCTCCACCACAATCCTATGTAGTAATTCCTATCAGAAGCATTTTTTTTTTTTTTTTTTTTTTGCGGTACGTGGGCCTCTCACTGTTGGGGCCTCTCCCGTTGCGGAGCACAGGCTCCGGATGTGCAGGCTCAGCGGCCATGGCTCACGGGCCCAGCCGCTCCGCGGCATGTAGGATTCTCCCAGACTGGGGCACGAACCCGTGTCCCCTGCATTGGCAGGCGGACTCTCAACCACTGCGCCACCAGGGAAGCCCAGCATTTTTTTTTTAACTGATAGGAAAATAAAAATTCAAACGTTAAGGGACTTGCTCTGTGTTGAAGGGTCAGTCAGCATCGGTGCTGGAACCAGGAACAGAGCCCAAGTCTCTGAGTTCTCAAGGCCAACCTTCAGGTCCCCCCAGGGCCCACCCTCGGGGACACAGCTTGGGTGTTCTGGGTCACGGAGGCCTCTGGGAGGGGACCGGGCAGCAAAGAGACTATAAACTGGCAATTATTAGAGCAGGACACGGGCTCCTGCGGTCACTCTTCTACAGCTACCACCCCCGCCACCTCACAAGTACAAAACCAGTTTTCCACACTGCTTTTCAAAGACAGAAATGGAGGAAACAGTTGTGGAAGCAAATGAGTACTTTTCCAAGGCATTCATTCTGTCCTACACCATCTGCTCTGGAAACTTCAAATGGGGACCAAATGCAGTTTTCCCCTTGGGCTTCACCCTCCTGATTAAAGAGGAGACAACAGATAGACTTAGTTCTTTAAACCAGAATTTATGGATCCATTCTGGCCAGTACAGTTTTTTATTCTTCGATTATTTATGCAACTTTCAACCTGGCAGACAGAAAAGATATAATTTTAAAAGTACCGGGTACTTACTTATTGAAGGATTGTAACCAGTGGGTTTGGCAGTATATTCAAAACAGGCCTTAACCTTCAGGCTGTATAAAATCAAACACATATTTCTTAAGAGATGCATTATTGCCCTAGAAAAAAAATCCCAACACATTCCCCAACCCTGAAATCCCCCCAGTGACGACTGATGAGTAAAATGTTATATATTCACTTGACAGATTCCTCTTCCCTTTGCCCATTTCTCTTAATCTTCCCTGTGGCTCCTCAGGGTAACAGGGCCATCATGAAGCAGAGACGTGACACTGGGGGAAGAGTGGACACAGCGCAGACGCTCACCATATCCCACTAGGCGCCCCGCAGGGCATTTTCTGATGGAGATCAATTCTGTTAGGTGTAACTGTGACGGTTTGCTGAATATTAATCACAGGCCGGGATCTGAAGACAAAGGAGTGAAAAAGCAAGCTCAGCCTTTTGCTACTTGGAGGTAAGATGAACTCACATACTAGATAGGCATCCTCAGATGTGGCATCTTAAAAACCACAGGAAAAAAAATGTTCCCCAATGTGATTTCTGCTCCCACACTGCTAAAGAAAACAACTGTTAACAGAGATCATTTAAAACCTGTTTACACGATATTTATAAAAATGTTTAAATATGATTTATTTAAAGTTATAGACTGTTTTAACAATTTTAATATTAGAGTTTTTTAAACTGAAAGAATAATATGGGCAACATGTAAAAGTTCCAGAGTTTTCAGGCAAATATGTCTCTTCCCCACCTAAACCCCTAAGGAGACTTGCATGTCCTTCCAGACATATCAGTCTGTTTCAGTTAAAAATATTATCTAAAATTAAATATAAGAACATGCATCTATTTTTTAAGTGGGAGCTTTTCATGCTTATCACTCTGCATGCTACTTCTTCTCATGCACTAACATTTCAGAGGTCTTCTCATATCTATACACACAAACCAGCTGGTGGTGTTGCATGTGTCAACATAACATCATTTATTTAACCAGTCCTTAATCAGTAGACATTGATAATTTTTTTAAGGCTTTCTGCTCTGACAAACATCCTTGCATATACATCCATGCACATGTATGTGTCCTAAATACATACATCTATTTATCTGTAGGATAAACTCCTAGGCAGAATTTCTGAGTCAAAGAACACATGCATTTTTAATTCTGAGTAATCTTGCCCAAGAAAGATTACACCAACATACACCTAACACCTGGGGTGCTCGCTGTCAGGATTTCTACACACGTGAATTTTAGTAAGCCAGGCAAATCCTGAACTTACGGGTCCCCATCTTACAAACATTTGTCCTTCCTATCCTCCCTCGGAATCTCCCACCCCCAACCTTAAGCTTTTGTCCACCTGCTGCCAGTACTGACTACAACTTTTCTACCCGCACAATATCTCTATAAGCAAAACCTTGAATCCTTTATCCTTTCCCCTCTCTGCTCTGCCTAACCCAACCTCACAAGCACACAAGAAGCTGAGTCCTACAACTTTAGCCCTTCTCACCATGTAAAAACATCATCTTCCCCCCTTACATATTCTTCCCGACTTCCCACAGCCAAGGGGTCACCAAGGGCCTGTGGCTTAACCCCTGCCCCAGAGGCAGGGAAGTACAAGTGTATGGTGGCTGGGGAGACAGCGCACCGCTCTGCTCCGTCGCTCTCCAGCACGGACTCAGAGCAGGTTCTATTGTTCCACTACCACAGGGATTCAGTCACCCTGACTTTAGTGGGTTTGTGGTAAACCCAGCCATTCTGGAGAACAGTGTTTCGACAAGAAAATGTATCCAAATTCCAAACAGCTACTTTGAACTTCTGGAATCCCTCTATCAGTAGGCCAGAGAGGTTTTGAGTACCATCCTGGGGAAGCCAGGAGCCAATTAAAGGGCAAATGTTGCCTACATTTTGTTTCTTCATTTCCCTTTACCTTAACTCTCTACCTTTCTATTGTTATTTTACATTTAGACAGCTACTAATTTCTAAGATCCTAACTACAAGCATACTTCGGAGATACTACAGGTTTGGTTCCAGACCATGGCAACAAAGCAAAAGGATTGCAATAAAGGAGTCACTTGAATTTTTTGGTTTCCTAGTGCATATAAAAGTTATGTTTATACTACACTGTAGTTTATTAAGTTGCAATGGCATGATGTCTTAAAAAAAACAATGTACATGCCTTAATTAAAAAATACTTTATTAGCAGAGCAGCTCCCTCGCTGCGATCTATTCAAAGTCAGCCCTCGACACAAGGGTTTGTAGAAAAAGAAAGAAGAAGAGAAGAAAAAAAAAAGAAAAAAAAAACCTTTATTGCGAAAAAAAAAAAATGCTAACCAGCATCTGGGTCTTCAGGAAGTCATAGCAATAATATCAAAGATCAACCATAATGAAAATAATAATAATGAAAAAGTTTAAAATGTTGCAAGAATTACCAAATTGTGACACAGAGACATGAAGTGAACAAATGATATTAGAAAAATGGCACCTCACCACAAACCTTCAATTTGTTAAAAAAATAACCAAGAACCCTGTATCTGTGAAGCACAATAAAGCAAAGTACGATAAAACGAAGTACGCCTGTAGATATGTTCTTAAAGTTTTGAGAGCATATTTAAAAGGCAAAAATTCACAAATATTTTAAAACCAGTTGCTACAGATGCTAGAGTGTTTTACATACAATAGTATTAAGGCTTTAGTGCGGCATAAATTTCAAAAGGAAATATTTTAACACATACTTCTGCCTAAATCCTATTTTTATTTCTGTTTTTAAACACACAACATACACACACAATTTTGAGTGCACATTATATATGAATCATAAAAAATGTTTTAACACATAAAGCAAATCTTATGGCTCAGCTGTCTCATGTTTAATTAGCATTTATTTATTAAGTACCCTGAAGTACTAGTATAATTTAGTGGGGAGAAATGCCCAGGGACTGAAGTTGGGAAGATCCTGTTCTCACAGGATCCAGCCTTAAAAGTTCAAGCAAGTCCTGGGCCTCCATTTTCCTTGTTTGTAAAATAAGGGAGTTATCTTATTTCTTATTATCTTATTATCAAAGGCTTTTGAAATTTACTTTCATACTATCTATGAGGAATGAAGGAACACATTTACAGGGTTCATAGTCAACCTACTTATGAGGACAGGAAAGTAAGGATATTAAAATATCAATTACATACAGAGGCAAATATTTAATTGGCTAAAGTCAGGTTATCTGCTGGGAAAGACGTCGTAACCAAATTTTGTTACAGGAATTCAAGTCTTCTTGACACCTGCGGTCTATACCTCAAACTAGAACTAGAAGTTCAAATTGCTTTTTGATGGAAACTTGCTAAAATACTTGAATGTTATGCTATACTCTTCCACCTTTTAAAAATGTTGACTATTTTAAGGTTAATACCTAACACTTATATGTACAGAGAGAAACAGGCATATAAAGGTAGTAACACACATTCATTCAGTTAACTAAATTTTTTTTTTTTTTTTACTTTTTCCTTTGGCCTAATATCCCAGATACATTTTTCTCCACTTATTTTCACATCTCCTACTTTTGTCATCTGTAACATCTCTTGTGGTTCTTAGTTTTCATATAAAATGGCTTTCATAGATCTTGCCATTTAACTAGAAAACTATTTTTCTACAGTATTCTATACTACAGTATATAAACATACAGCATATTCTAGTTTTTTAAAATAGTGTTCTCTTCAGAAGTGTCCTGGTGTCGTTTTCTTACCCCCAGGGGTCTTGCTTAGGATTCTATTTAGACATAGAGGCCACATCTACACTTGCATCCTTCTGGAAGAACAAAGGGCAATATGGCACCAAGTGTACATATGGCACAGATTTTTTTCTTTTAGGGTTTCATTGTACATCACTGCCCATTTTTTTAAAGACATTCTTTAGATAAAAATGACTATAAAGCCAAATAGTTAAGAAAAAAACAAACCCAAATGGTTCACTCTCACCAATGAGCAAAGAAATGCAAATTCAATCAAAAGATGAGATCACATATCACACTGGCAAAAATTAAATAGATTCACCCTGTTCAATGTTGGTATGGGTGTGAGAAAATGGTCCCTCTAGTAGGTTGTTATTGTGAGCATAAATTGCTACAACTTTTCTGTGGGTATATGTATTAATACAAAAAGTGCTAACCTTATCCCAGCAATTTTATTTCTAGGAATTTTTCTTTAAAAAAATCCATTATACAGAGATACATACAATATACTATATAGCACACTGTTTATAATAGCTAAAAGTCAAAGACTGTCTAAAACTTCCATCAACTGAGGATTCATTAAATGCATATTATGGAATAATGTTAAGTTGTTAGAAAGAGTAAGATTGATGTATCTGCATTAACAACTGAAGAGATTAATTTTTAAAAACTAGAAGAGAAAACAGCAGTTATAGTATGGCCTTTTGATGATACCCTAGAACTGGAGAGAGACTCAAAACTATTAAAAGCTGTTTCGTGGAAGAAGAGAATATTGGGGAACTTGCACTTAACTGAAATTCTGTATTAACCTTTTTTTTTTTTTTTTTAAAGAATGTGCTACTTTTTAAATAATAAAAAAAAAATTTTTTTAACAATTTTTCCTGGTGATTTCCAGCAGTGATGGAATTGCTGGGATAAGGGGACTCAGACACAGCTGATGGGCACACTGTTGCAGCCTTTCTGGAGGTCATTTCACTTGTGAACCTGAATCACATGTCCTAAAACACACATGGCCCTTCAACTTAGCAACTCACTTTTAGGAATTTATCATAAGGAAATAATCCAGGACACAAAGAAAATTAAGGATGTTTACCACAGCTTTGTGTATCATAATAGAAGCAAACAACCAAACCTGGAAAGCAACATAAATGTGTCCAATGACAGTATGGCAGTAGTTAAGTAAACTATGATCCGGCCATGGGATATCTCAGACAACCATTAACTTCATTTCAGAAAAGTATTCTATGACAGGGAGATAGCCCACTATGCATTATAAACTCACTCATGGAAAAAGGCCACTGTACGTTACAAACCAACAAAAGCAGGTTACAATATGTACATTATGATCTCAATTTTGTTAAACATATGTGTATATTCACAGAAAATTAAAAACTAGAAGGATATAAACCAAAATTCTGGAGTTTCAAAATGGATGGTGAAATATAGGACATTTATTTCCTTCTTTATATTCTTTATACTATCAAATTTTGTTTCAGTTTTTATGAAAATAAAGGTTTTTGAAATATATTCAAAAGTAAAAATTTTCCACCAATTCTGACCTTTTTAAAAAAATTAGTTCAAAATTACAGCAAGACTTTACAAAATAGGTTTTTATTACATCATTACACTACTCTGAAGAGAAAAAGAATATTCAAAATTCATACAAGCCTTTGCCTTTGAAGTATAGTTGTTAACAAATTTCAATTCAAAGGTAAAAAAATTCTAGTGTAAGCAGATTACCAAACATGCTTTAAGTCAGAGATTACACACCTGAAAATAGTTACTGAATCTGAGAGGGAACCAACAGCAACATCGGGGTAGGAATTTCTATCAAGGTCCATGTTTCCGGCAATTGAATATCCAAAAAAAGGTGATTTACCCTCGAGAATCTGAAAGGAACAGGGCATCAGAATGGACACTGGGCCACCAAAATGAGCCCTTATCCATGCTTTGAAAAAGGCACATAAGTCTCTTTTGAACTGAAGATTAAAAGTTTACTTATAAATTACATTAAGTCAAAACTAAATCATAAATAAGTATACATATGATCCAACACTTCATACATTTTATTTCATAAAAGTTATCTGATTTATGTTGTACCTCAAAAGACAAAAGAGACAATTTTTGATGAGCTTGTGTACTATATTAAGTGGATCAGTGTATTTCAAACCAAATCTCTCTACCTGCTCTCCAAATGTCTTGTTTTTCTCGAAAGCAATTTTTAGTTTTTGGTATCTGAATTCTATTCAATTACAATCATCTCTTATGTTTGTCCAGTTTCATCTCTATTTAGTATGCTACTAAAAGGAATATATCACATTTCCATCTATTTATGCTGTCAGGGTAGAATAGTCTTTTCCTTTGGCTTACTTTGATTCCTAATTCACCAAAGAAACTTTACAATTTAAAACAACCAGGTCATTGAATTTATATCTATTTACAAGCTATCTTCTAATAATACATTTTTTATAAAAACAAAATTCATACTATTGTAGACTTGTAAATAAAACATGATTAGTGTGAAAATTCACATAAACCTAAACATTCTATTAGAAAGCAAACTGTTGAGACCTTTATTGTAGAAATCCAGGTTATCTGGTTACCTGTGTTGGTTTGGTATTTATTCCGTTCGCAGATCCGTGATAGATAAAAACCTTCCCCTTACCATCGTAGGGTGCTCCAACTGCAATATCTGTTGACAACGCCACAGTTTAACAAACATTAAATTTTAAAAGCATTCCAATACAATGTTTTAAAATAAGATGCCATGAGCACTCACTATTTTAGACAATCAAATAATCTATAAATCATGACCAATTCACAATCCATTGTCTACCTGGGTAGCCATCTTGATTAATATCACCGATATTTTTGACCGCAATGCCAAACATAGAATCTTTGGTTCCATTAAGACGAATTGGCTTGACATTATTCCATCTGCCTTGCTGGTTAATGTAGACATACGCTGCACCTCCAACTTCTCCACTTCTGTCAAAATACTGTGGGGCTCCAATAACTATATCTTGCCACCTGAAAACATAATGAGGGGAAGAACTGTGAACCATTGGCTAAAATACCAGCGAGCTTAGGGAGAATCCCACATGCCCAGGTATTAAGGACACAAAGAGATATGATAAAAGGACCTCAAATCTGGAATTTATATATCATCAATTAAAGTATTTTTAAAAAACCAAGGTAGCCTCTAATAAACACCCAAAGAAAAATATCAAGGGTAAGAACTTGAAGCCAGTTCCCAAGTTACATCTAGAGTGCGCAGACTCCCAGGAAAGATTCCACTCCCCTCCACCTTCAACTCTCTACGAGACCCAAACTGGCACCACCAGCCACAGGGACCTTTGTATCGACTTTGTCACCAATCCCTACTTTCAACAGGACATTCTGGATGCTCCAACAGCCCCTCAAGAAACCACAGAACAGAACCTCATAGGTGTCTTTTTTTTTTTTTTTTTTGAGTTAAAGTTTAATTCTCACGGACCCATGATCCCAGCACATAGTAAAACTGAAAACTGAAAATGTAATCCTACCCGCTGGGGAGGGTAATGGACGCCTACTGCCAAAATATAAGTGATGAAGAGTGATGGAATGGTAAACATCTGGCAGCAGAAATATTTTTTCCATCAACTAACCTGAAAGGATATTTCTTCTCAAGATCTACAGAAGCCAGAGCGGCAATGAATTCTTTGCAAATATAAAATAACCTAAGAGGCTCTTACCCGTCTTTGTTGAGGTCCACCACTGCCACGTCATAGCCAAATGAAGAAGCCAGCCCTTCCCCATCAAATATGTGCTCAGGGAGAAGGTGCGTAGTATTCTCCTTTATTTTAAGCAAAACCACAGCTCCACTGTGATTGGCTCTAGGAGCACCAGATACAAAAGTGATCTCATCTTTGGAAACAATACCCTTCCCTGAGTCCAAAGAAAACCCTAGAAAAACAAAACAGTACATATCAACTCTGTTTTTCAGGAGGTACATAACACTGGTTACTCCCACCACTCTCCTTCTGACCCCCCCCCCCACCAGCTATCACATCTACGATAAGAGTCACAGAGCCAAGAGATTTGACACAAGTACAAAGTAGTAGGCTACTGCATTGCTTTCTATGGGAATGTATTAAGACTTTTAAAGAAAAGCACCTATGCTATTTGGCATCTGTGTAACTTGAATCATGAAGCAGTCATGCATCTTAAGAATAAGTTCGAACCCCATTTTAATACTGAAACTGCTGTAAAAGGAGATCAAGCTAGATACTAAATTATCATGGGAAAGTTACATACTATATACTGAGATACAACCTGACATAGTGTAACTGAGTGCATGTTATAGGGTTTTGCTATAATGTAGTAGTTAGTAACTTCTGTATTCAATCTCCTTGGTCGTCAGGCAAGAATAAGAATGCTAACAACATCAATATACCACAGACAGCGTTTCACTATTTGGGGTCAACTCAGTTCTCAGACACGAACATGCAAACAAAACCATGACTGATGAGCTGGAGTGTTTGAGAACCTAGTATAAACAATAGAGGTGAGCAAGTTGTCATCTGTATCAATTACATACTTGTTCAGAGGGCAGAAAAATGGTAGAACACCTCACCATAAAGCATCAGGTAGGATGTCAGATTACCAATATTGAGGCTAAATGGCAAGCAAACACAAACGCCCATATCAAAATCATTCAAATTAAGCCAATCTTCCTATGTAAAGGCGAGGCGGATGCAGAATACTATAAGCTCACCCTTTTTATTGGGTTTTATTTACAAAAAGCTTCACCACTACTGTTGCAGTTCTCAAATTGTGAAGTGAGTCAAAAAATAGGATGAGCTACAAGTTTAGAAGAGGGCGATACAATTGAATCCAGCTCTGGAAGCCATCTGTCTGCAGCGCCTCAACCACGGCATGCTTTTTATGTGTGCTTCACTTGAAATGAAATCGAAAATAAAAAGATTTATGCTCTGTATGGATCAAAAAAAAATTCTTAAATGACCATGACCAAGACAATTTATTTGTCATCTCAGAGGTCACAAACCTAGGTAGCTATTCATCATCACATCAGGGGATGTGTCGGGCTGCTCCCTGGGAGGCTGTGTTTTATAAACAAACTGATCGGGATCTGTATAGGAAATGCTGGTCAAAAACAGCAGGCCTGTACACATGCACGGGACGGAAGAGATTGAAGAAAAAGCAATTATACTCGGTAAGAGGCACGCCAGCTACTGCCGTGCTCGCTGGATGATGAGGCCACCACTGCATCTGGCAAGCCACCCTCTTTGCCAGCTTCCAAACCTCATGCAGATCATTTTATTCCTAAAACCTACCGATTTTTTTTGAAATGACAGATGCACAGACAGCATGGACAACCAAAATGTAACAGTACAAACTTGACACTTTTTCCCCCCAGGCAACCATTTTTGAGGAAATCCATTCCAAAAGTGGCAAATGCGTTCAATAAAAAATGTTTAATATTTTCAAATGTTCCAATAGAAACTAAATTTATAAAATCCATGGGCATCTATCTTACAGACCAAAGTGTTGGTTTCTTGACCAAAGCCTTTAAATTGAAATATCATAAACTAATTCCTAAATAACCCATTTGAAGAGAGGTTGTCTGTTAAAATTTATTCAAATAAAATATTGGTTTGTTGATAATATTTACCTTGGAAAGGATTTTACCCTGAAAAAGCCTATTTAATAATTGAGACTGCAAACCACTCGGCCTTGTGTTCCCTTCCTGTCCTGCAAAGCCACTAACAACATTCACACACCCAGCTGCTTCCCACCCTGCCCCAGTCATTTTCATAAGAATTTCTTCCCTTGGCTAGGGGATTATTAATTGTGTGACCTTAGACTAGGAAATTAGTGTCCCTAAGGCACAAGTTTTTTTTTCCCCATCAGCAACAGAGGGACAATAATACTTATTTTATATTGTTGGGAAGATCAAATAAGACCTATAAAGTAGTAAGTATAGTGTGTGATTTATAGCACATGGTAGGTGCTTAACAAGTGATAAGTATAACTTTTCTCCCTTCTATGCCTTCACACCAAGTTTTTAATTTGGGGGTGGGGAAGTTTCTGAAGGGTTTTTTTTTTTAATTAACAGTATCGTTCATACATATCTATGTAATTACAAAAATTTTTGAAGAATACATTTACTAATACCTTGTTTAGAATTATTTTTAGATCTACACCTATTTTTTCTTTTTTTTTTTAACCTTCCATTGTTCTAGTCATATCTCTAGCATATGGGTACGTCTCTATTTTTGAAAAAGAATAGGTTACTATTTAGGTTTAGGAGATTTTTTACATTTTTTCCAAGAATTGCACAGTAATTATTCTTTATGTCAACTCATACCAAGAATTAAAGCTTTTAAAAGCCTTTGTGTAATTACCATAATGCACATGAATAATTTAGGACACCCATTAGTAATGCAAACAAGCCTTAGGAGTTAAGGAATTGGCACTTAGACACAATCCGGGTGTCCTCAACAGCTGCCTTAGCAGTCCTGCTTAGGCTCAGCTGTAAAGCCCCCATGCCACCCGCCAGGGGCTTTGTGACAAGAGGGCCCCAATCCAGGAGCAAGGCCAACCCGTGGAGAACAGCAATCACAGAGGACGGACCTGGAGGTCTTGACCTGCCACTTAAGAGTAACTTCATAAATGCAGCTCTTAAAGAGTCTCTCTCCAAAAAGAGGCACTGAAGGGAGAGGGAAGGCATTTCAGCCTCGTGCTAACATCCATGCATGAACAGCCTGCCTCAGGTTACAGAGGCCGGCACTAGCTCAGGAAACAGACCTCCACATGGGAGGACAGAAGATTTTAGGAGATAGTGGTAGGTTTCCTCCTGCTTTGAGCAAGCTCAGGTCAGACGGGAAGGATCCCAAGCATCGGTCAGGTTACCTTGGGATCACCAAGGCTTAAATTCCAGTAAATGCAGCCACAGTCCCCTGGCTCCAACCTGGCCTCTTCTCAGCCTAGCAGTCCAGGGTCCTGTGACAGCGGTGTCACACAGAGGCATCTGGAGAGGCAGGCATGCCGTCTACTCTCGTTCCTACCTAAGTAACTGTTAGCAGGAACAGGAACTAGACTTTCATCACGGTTACTCTCTCCACCAACTTCATAAGGCCCATCTTCAAAGATGCTCATGTCAAAAAAAGTGTTATTCTTTTGCTCTACGCGAACAATCCCTAAAAGAATGAAATGGTTAAAAAAAAATGAAGATGAAACAAAATAAAATAGATGGTTCCTAATAAACATTCCTCGTGTTATCATTAAGCACAGAAAGAAACGTCTGGAGGAAGAAAAGGAGAAGAAAGATGACTTTTGAGGTTATTAAAGTTAAAAATCATGTTCGTGTAGATTTTTACATCAAACAAATTTGTTCTAGTAATAAAAAAAGATGCCCATGCATTTTCATGAATTATCTTTATAATGCCATGACACTAGATGGAAAAGTGGAATGTTTACTTAGTTAACTAAACCTACAAAAAACTTTTAACTTATATGAACCTGATATATTTTACATTTTCTATAATCCTAAGTCAATTTATCTTTTTACTATACTGTGAAAGTAAGATTAGTAGTTTGATCTTTTCTTCCAATCACTTTAACCAAAGATTTAAAAGCTTTAAAAAAGTTTCACAGCTAATAATTGAAAAGAGAAGATCTCACATAGTCCACTATAATTGGTAACATTTTAAGTCAGAATTTATAAAGCAGATAAAACGTTTCCCATAAATTAAACCATACATAATTGATGGGTGTTTTTATTGTTTTGTTTTACTATGTATGGCCTCTATTCTTGCTAAAATAAAACAATTTCTAAATTCATGTGTTATTTCGATTAGGTCAAGATAACCTGACAAATGCTGTTACGTGGAAGTTTCGGTTGGGGCCGGGGAGGCCAAAGGAAATTCCTCCCAAAGGTTGCTATCGAGCAAGGTGTTCTCAAGGATCATTTCTAATAGGAAATTTCTGAATGGAAAAAGGGAAAATTTTCCTAAGCTTTTCCTGACTAGTGAAAATGTTATAACACAGGATTTATTTTAATAAATTTCTCAAAAAAAAAGTCTTATTTCCAGATCAGATGCATTTCTCTTCACTACGGATTACAGTAAGGTTAATTGTCCTTTATAACACAGTGGTTTTTCTACACCTGCTTAATTTCTTCAGAGAAGTTGAACTTTTACTACAGGATCACTGACCATGTTCATCCAGGCAAAAAATGCAGGCCATTCTTCTCCCTCCCTCCCTCCCAGTGTCTCCTTTTACCTATATCACGAAATTATTTAAACAATACCATTAAACTATCTTTCCAGAAGTTATCCAAAATCATCTCAAAATTCCCTAATTTGACATCTACGCTTCTAACTATACTGCTTTATTAGCAAAACACACCCTTACATAATGAAAAAATGTCTGTATTAATACAATGTTATTTGTACATGACACCACTCAATTTTTTCAGTTTTCAGATCCCTGCCTTAAAATTAAAACTTTCAGCTTCATGAAACAGGCAAACACAAAACAGCAAAAACTAATGTTAATTATATTCTTACAGAAGAAAGTTAATTATATTAATGTAAACTGCTGGCAGAGAGAAAAAAATCTCTTAAAACATACATTTTGAACATTATTTGTTTTTAAAAATCAGAATTTAGATACTTTGCTATCCTACCCTACTTCTACAACATAAAAGCGCCTTATAACACATTTTGTTTTCATTTAAAATGTACTAAATCATGGTGCATATAATAGCAATTATGTAATAATTCTAATCTCTATTTCTATAAATACACACGTCATACCTTTCCAGTTGTAAGTGCCTGGGGCTCCAAACGCAATGTAACGAAAGTCTTTAGTAAAAGTAGCTGCTACACCTTGCTGGCAAGAACCAAATTTTTCATGACCTCTTAATCGGCCATCACAAAAACTCCAGTCTCCTCCATCCATATCATCTTCAATCCTGAGATTCTGACTTAGGACGTAACACCTTCCAAAAATGTCTCGGGATTCCTGATTTGTATTAACATGCTGCCTTTTTTCATATCGATGAGCACATGTCTGCAAACAGATGGAATAAAGTAGCCCATACACATCAGCAAACCTTACGTTTTTCATTACAAATTGATGAAATTATCAATAATCAAGAGGTTAATTCTAAGTGGGATGTTAAATGTGGCCTCCTCCTGAGATTGGATCTGAAAACCAGCAAATCTTCCTCCCCAAAGTTGCAAGAAGGAGACCATTATCTAGCACAGGGCTTCTGTCTTGCCCTCAGCCTGAGAATAATGCTCCAAACCAAATACTGAATGCCAATCTGTAATCCACAGGCAAATTTATTTATAAATTTACTTGTCACATAAACAGTGGGAAACACCCGATTTCATCTTCTCAGTTTAATTGGTTTTTAGTGGCTATATAAACCTTCACATCAGTATGTTTGTGAAAAATAAGTACTCATACTCCAGAGGAGAGAAATCATGGACATATTTTCACAGGGATCAGGCTAACACTGCTAAAACAAAGACATTTTCCTTTTACCTATACTATTTCCTTATAATCAATACTAACTAACTTATCCTCTAAACTCTGAGATTAAATTTATTTTAAAAGGCAGAGACAATTACACTGCTGGGAGAGATGAAATAATCTCTAATTTTACAGGGTATTCATGGCCACCCTCCATATAACAGGCTGAAAACACTTTACAATGTCCAAGTCAATTTCCCATAATGCATCCCCTTAGGTATAAAAATTCAGTGTTTGGTAAAATTCTCACTTTTCTCAAAATTCTACATAAATTTGTTACAGCAACCAGATTTTGAAAGAGACAGAAAGATCATCATAATCCAGCCTGGCACCTCCAAGGCCACCTCGCACAATCCATCTAACAAACCCTTTTTTCTTCGTTACCACTTCTATTTGAAGAAGCTCAGAATATATAATAAAAGAGTTTAAAATTATCTGATCCTTACTTTCCATGACCATTCCCATATTTTTTTTTATAACTCATCTATAATAGCTACATAGTTCCTGAGACAAAAAGCATGCCTAGTTTTTTTTGTTTGTTTGTTTTTAACATCTTTATTGGAGTATAATTGCTTTGCAATGTTGTGTTAGTTTCTGCTGTATAACAAAGTGAAGCATCTCTAGTTTTGCTTTGCTTCTTGTTTTAAGACCATCTAGAGTTTTAGGGACATTGGTAAAGGTTTTTAAATAAGTTTTTTGAATCTGAAAGTTCTAAAGAAAAGCAGATTGTAGAGCTGTTTCAAAATAGATCAGAAATCACAGGAAAAATAATGCTTTCATTTCTTCTTGACATCAATTCCTGATTTAAAGCAGTCACTTTTCTAGAATGTATACTCTATGCAAGCAGAAGCTCTCCCTGTTTTGTTCAATACTGTAAGCCCAGCAGTGGCACACAACAGGCACTCAGACATTGTAGAATGGACACACTTCTCCACACTTACCACAACTTTGCCCCCTGGACCTTGGCTCTGGACGGTGACCCCCATCCACTGATCTTCCTTGCTTTCCGATGAAGGGTCAGCTGTGGAGAAAGCAGCACAGGTTACACACACACAGTTAGGACTTCAAAGCCATTGCAACAGGAAATGAACCAATAAATGAACAAAAATATAAGAAACAGCTTCTAAATTGCCTTGACTCCAAGTCTAAACACTTAGTAAATTTAGTTACTCAATCCAGAAAAATTACTTCTCATCTTAAGAAAACGGGTGAGTGATTATTGGTATGAATGATTCATAAAATTCTTTATATAAAATACATACCTTTACCTGGTAGCCCTTCACTTTCTCTGACATCCAGGGTCCCGAGTACAGAAACTACCATCCAAACTAACAAAAAGTGGGTACTTCTCTACATACTCCCAAATTTGTTACATAATAGCATGAACTCTTCTTTACTGCAGATGGGAAGATAAGGCCTCAGACTCACTTTATATCTTCCTATCAATGCAGAAAAGGAAAGTGATATATTTATTTTTATCTCCTTCCTCCAAAAAGGAGAGAGGGAAACCATAAATCTCACCATGTGCTCATTTCAGTATCAATCTGAGCCTACTGTTTGATCCTACATCCAAATTTTTGCCTTCCCCAATGAGAAGGCAGGCATGATTTCCAATCTTGAATCATCACAAAACTATGAAACCTAACAACTTTAGGTAGACAGAAGGAAAAAATGCCAAAATGTTAAGTAAAGAGCAATTATGCCTACATTATCAGTGGGTCTGGGTTTTTTCCTTACAGTTCAAAGTCATTTACAAGTTTCCCACAATTAACATGTATTATTTTCTAATCAGTAAAAAAAAAAAAAAAAAACCCCAGAACAAGTGCTGTTGCTAAAAAGATGAAAAAGCAAGAGAAGCACATAAACATGAACCTGCAAATCTGCTTAGACCAAGAATGTCAAACTAGGTTTGGTTGCAGCTTCTCAGGACACTAATTGCTCTGCCTACCACACAGAGTCTGTGCAAAACAAGCCTCTAACTGAGACAGTAGGGCAAAATTTATCCATGTTGGCCAGCTTTCATTTTAGAGAGATATGATGTTTAAACAGTCTTTCTCCCAAATATTTTAACAGCAAATGAGAACTTTTGGCCGCTGAGTACAAAATACACACTCAATTTTCTTCGCGGCTGTGAATACAGTTTCTCTCCCTCCCGTAGAACCTCAACACATCACTAGGTGGCGACATCGATACACCATATCAGTTTAGAAAGCAGAGTTGGCGGGGGCGGGCAGGAACTACGCTGCAGCCCAGTGACTTAAAACGTAAATGTGCTCAGGGCAAGCAAGAAACAGACGAGGCTGATGCAATTAACAGAGGCTCTCTCTCCAAGAATAAATGCTTGTCCACCGCTTTCCTTCCGCCTGGAAAGGGCAAGTGGGATACAAGGCAAGTTGGTCAAGGGAACCCTGAGCGAGTGCAGAAGAACTCACCGTCGTTATCAAATTCAATCCGTGGGCACGGCCCCCGGGAGGTGATGTCGCAGCTGTACAAGCCTCCTGTTCTGCTGGCCTTCTGCAGCGGAAGGGCCACTGCCCGTGGGGCCCCCACGAGCAACCTGTTGACGAAGCAGAGAATTTGCAGATTTAAGTTGAATACGCATTTAACGTTTCAATCAGTCAGAACCAGGAGATATTGGGGTTATTCTTTATCAAGGAGTCCCCTAATTCTCTGCCAGTTTAGGTGGTGAGGGAGAACAAAAGCAGAGCCCTGTGACACAGACACACACACACACACACACAAAACGATGCAAGTCAAGCACAAGAAGAAGGGTTGTTGAAACAAGGTGAAGGATACGCGCGTCTCTCATCGTATCAGCAGCTCTCCTGCGGAGCGCGATTCTGGTGTTTCAGAAGCCACGCTTTGCACAGAGCTTGCCCCCTGCACCTAAGCCAAGGACGTTATAAGGAACCTAGACACAACAAACACTCCCACACTGGAGAAGAAAAATGGTCACATTAAACTCAACAAGCGATGATACGTCCATTTCCAACATTGTGCCTTCCTAGGGGTGGTTTTCGAAGGTAATTTTGAATGTCCCCCAGATTCCAGTTTTTACAGTTATTAATTAAACCGGGAGGCCGTTAGACTGAGGTGGCTCTAACGCTGCAGCAGCCTACGGAAGCGAACCAAAATCTCAGCCTGTAAACGCCTCAAGGTTGCAAAACCAAACCCTAAGGGCAACCAATCACAAACTGTGTCCATCCCATCAAATCATTTCCTTGCTTTGCTTCCTTACTTTCTCTGTGTCTTTCCCTGCTCCTGTTGGTGGAGCACCGCTAACCACTTCCGCTTGACGCTGCCAGGTTCGCACTGATTTCTGCTCAAACTCGTCGAGTTTTTAATATGCCTCAGTTTACCTTTTAACAACACAGATTTGGAACCAAACCTTTGCCCAAGACACAACTCAATTGAATTACTCTTTTGCAGCCTCTTTCTGCATCAGTTCTTACTTCCTGGCATTTTGGTCATCTCGACAAGCTCCTCCTTTATCGTCCAATTAATCCCCACCAAGGATTCAGGGATACCACTTATGTACTAGGCATCCTAATATTCCCTCTCCCCTCCCACCTCAGGGTTCTTGCTATCTCCAGTAAGAGGGGCTCCTAAGCCAAACCCACAAGCCTTAAAATCTGTTTCCCAGCCAGAGGGATCTTTAGAGACCCACTACCTTTCTGCTGTGTTCTTTTTACTTAATGCCCTTTACTCACCATCACTTTTACAATCTTTGGGCTCTGGCTGACTGACACGAGGAGAAGAAACAAAGAGAAAGAACATACACCTGACTGGGCAGCAAAACAGAGCTGAAAGAGAAACCAGGCTGGAGTTGGGGAAAAGGGCTGGGAACACGAATGTGAGCCAACAACCAACTCCCAAAACAGAAAAGCCACTCCTGGCCTTCAAGAAACTCACAAATCTCAGATGCCAAAAACAAAAAACAAAAGAACAAATAAACAACCCCCCACACACACAACAGTCCTTACCACTTTTGTCTTTGCTGTGATCCCAATAAAGGATTTAACTTTTTTCTTTTTTTTTTTTTAAACCAATGCAATGCAGTGGGTACAACGGAAGGAAAATGCACTCAGAAAATGGAGACAGGAGCCAGACTCTGCCCAGGGAGAGCCAGTGAGGCGGGTTTTACAGAAGGATGGCTGGCTTGGGTGGGAACATGCATCCCTAGCACCAGCCCTTCCTCCCAGACCCTTGGGTGGGAGCACCATCAGCCTCCACCTCCAATCCGTCCAACATTTAAGGGATGAAACAAAACACACCAAAGTAGGGAACTGCAGGACCAAGGTGGGGTCCTTTGTGCCTGGAACTTCTGGGCAGAGGCAAGGCCAAGGGCTGTCCCACACCTATTCCGCTAATGTCATTTTTGATCCCAGGAGCTCTGACAAAGAGCTGAGAGGTGAACTAGGCTACACTGTGAGTGAACAAGCTCAATTATCCAGCAAGTGTGGAGATGGAACCCTGTCTAAGTACTTCGAGGGATAAGCAAAGTGCTGGGGTCAGAAGCACAAAATCACAGGATGTGGGCATTGGAAGCACGGGAAAATGCATCCAGCCCTCTAACTTCACAGAAGAGGAAACAGAGGCTTTGGGGAGGAGGGTAAGTACCCTGTCCCTAAGACCTCACAGCTAGTTGGGAGCCAGAAAAAAAAACTACCTTGGAGCAACGTTTTCCCCATTCCTCTAAACTGCTTCCTAGGAAAATAAAACCCAGGATTTTAAGGTGTTTACAATTTAAATGAAAGGGCAAAACCTACACAAATGAAACACTGAAACAAGAACTGTTCCATTTACTGACTAAGACTAATTCAGAAAGGGTGAGGGAAGGCGGAGGCGAAGCCTTATTGCAGCTGGGTAGGGTGAAGGTCGCGAGGAGATTTCCTGAAAGGTAATGACTCCAACAGGGAAGGCTATAAAGAGCAGAGCAGGCCAGGAGTTCCAAGGTTATTACCGTGTACCTTCTCCGACCACTTCCCCTCCTCATCCCCGCCCAAGGAGCCTGGCAAGCTACCATAGGCAGGTACTGGGGCTTGTTATTTCCCGTTGAACTTCCTCGCTCATTTGTTCACTTATTCATTCCACAAACATTCAAGAGCCTCCTAGGGTGAGTAAGAATTGCCCCCTCCCTGCCAAACCCTGGCCCTGTGGGAGCCAGATCCATAATTGGGTCTTTAAACCACAGGGAGGTAGAAGCAATGGGAGGGCAGGGCAGAGTGCCGCGCTAAACCCGCCCTGGAGCGAGTGTCACCTAGAGATGACAGGAGCTGGAGGTGGCCCAGTGAGGGGCACAGCATGTGCACAGGCTGAGAGGGAAGGGGCCGGAGGAAATGGAGGAGGAGGAGTCGGCGATGCAACAAGACGGGATTGGGGATGGGCAGCCTGATCTGCGGAGCTCCGCGTTCCGGTGCAAAAAGGCCCCAGATGGGCTTCCCTGGTGGCGCAGTGGTTGAGAGTCCGCCTGCCAATGCAGGGGATACGGGTTCGTGCCCCGGTCCGGGAGGATCCCACGTGCCGCGGAGCGGCTGGGCCCGTGAGCCATGGCCGCTGGGCCTGCGCGTCCGGAGCCTGTGCTCTGCAATGGGAGGGACCACAACAGTGAGAGGCCCACGTACCACAAAAAAAAAAAAAAAAAAAAAAAAAAAAAAAAAGGCCCCAGATGCGCACCTGCGCAGCGCCTCAGAGCCCCTGGCTTCCGCTGACCGTTTGTCCCCAGCAGGGGACAGGTGCTTCCGGGTTTCCTGTTGTTGAAAAAGCTGCGGAGATTGTTCCATTTACATGGACAGTCCTTCAGAGCCAGCCGCTCCCTCCAGCCCCTTTTCCCCTGGCTGAGTGGGAGGGCTTCTCCCTCTCCGGTACCTGCAGATTCCACTGCTTCCCAGGCCCTCAAAGGGCGGGCCTCCACCACGCAGGAACCCTTTGACATCAGTTGGCTGGCTAGTTACAGGGCTGTAACGACAAAATTTCCCGGATGCTACGAATGCCAAGCTCTTGCAGAAGTTCCCCCGCATTCTTTGCGGTGGCTACTGCATCTGAAAGCTGACCACAGACAAGGATGGAAGCAGCTGGAAGATTTGGGGGCGGGGCGGGGGGACAACACATAGGAAAAGGGAACTTGACAAAATAAGAGAAATGTACCTCTGGAGAATAATGTTAGCTGTCACACTGCCTTGTGTTCCCAGCACTATTTTTCCTCCCAGGTCCCTGGACAGTTAGCACAATAAGCCCCGCTTCAGAATCTGTCCCAGCTCAGACGGAGGAGGCGGGGTGCTCTGGGGCCTCAGGCCACAGGCAGCCAGAGAGGGAAGAGCAGACACCCATCAGTGGGGGGTGCCCCTGCTCTAGCTGCACCCCGTTCCCTGGGACCACACTTACAGGAAGACAGTGATGCGGAGGGCAGGTAGAGCTAAGTCAGACACAATCAGTCATAGAAAAGGTAAGGAAGCACCTTGATGGAAGAACACGGTACCCCCAACCAAAGTCCACAAGTGGCAGGTGTCTCAATCCTCAAGATAAAGTCACCGTCTCCTGTTCAGGAAATAAGCAAACTCTGATTTCTGCTTAGAACCAGCCTTAATCACAGGACGTCACAGCCCATTAGCTGAGGCTATGTCTGGCAAGGATAAAGAATTGAAAATAGAGCTGTATCCAGTCAATGACACCATCCCCGGTGCAACCCACCTACTTCCTCATTAAGTCCTTAGGGCCTGGGCACTGGCCTAAGCCATTCAGAACCCAGCCAGCTCCTGGGATAGCACAGCGAGTGCAGCTCTAGGAGGGACAGTCTGCATCTGGGGGGAAGACTCAGGCCACACCAAAATCCAGTTTCTGCTCAAATCCCACTTTTTTCCCTTTGAGGCTGGGTTTAATGTGAGCACCAGAAACTCTGGGCACTGCAGGGATGGATGCCCACAGCAACTCCTAGGGCCCGGGGAAGCAGCTGCCAGGCTGTTCATTTCCTTTTAAGAAGCAGCAGCAGCAGCTGCTTTTTACTGACGCGCCCAGTACCACTGGAGGAATTTCAGAACTACAGTCACACCTCACATTCAGAGTGACAGGGACCAGAGAACATGAAGTTACGGCTTTTGAAGGGAAGTGGTGGAAATTAACAGAACAGGGTCTTAGAAACCTATTCCCATATATCAGGTCAAAAGAAAAACTGTAATCAAGGAAGGGCAAGAATCTGGATTTGAACTAAGATTGTTTTAGACACCAAAAGGAACAGGAAAAATTACTTCCCAAATTGCTTTCCACGGGGCCATTGGACAATCACCTCCACTGTTTCAAGCTGTACTGACATAAAAACTGCCTTGGGATTCCAACATATTGGAAACTTACCTTTAAAATACAAAACTCAAAATGTGTAAAACCACATCATCTTTAAAGATGAGAAATGAAATTTGAAATAGTAAAATACAATGTAAAAGGCAAATTGCACAAGTGTGGCAGTGACTGAGGACATGATATAAATTCAGGTCTTTGGAGTCTAGATCAAAATTCTTGGCACAAAGATGCAGGACCCTTATCATGCTATTAACCACAAGGTTATTTCAAACTTCAAGCAAGCCATACTCCTATTTCCTATAGTCTAGTTCTCCCCCAAGCAGACCCAGTATACTTTTGCATAACTACATCAACCAAAAGTTCTAAACACTGGGGTACTTTTAAAACTCTAAGGACAATAGCAGCTTTGCGTCATTGTTTTTGGCGATAATTCATTTCCTCAAGGATTAAAGATTCTGCCTCTAGCTATGCAACTCTGTCCCAGGAAATGTGAAATACTGCTTCATTAGAACAAGGACACTATTATTGCTTAATTTAAAACACAGCCTTCTTAGTTTGTCCAAATTAAACCTTAATTAGAAGATGGCATTAATAATTCAACTGTGTCACCTCTACATTTAATCCATCTTTGAGCTCAGTCTTTAACAGTAATAAATACGGATGGCAAGAAATCAAAAACAACTTACAGTGGAAAGCAACAGATTCTACACTCATCCCAAGTCCCACTCTCTGGGCAGAACTCCTTTTAAATTCTGGATTTACTTCTCTAGAATGCTAGATATTGATATTATGCTAATACATTTATTTCTTGACTTAACAGCTTTAGGCAATTAACTGTTGACACCACAATATGAAAAAGGGAGAGCTTAAACTTGCTACTTTCCCTCCTATGTTTAATAACTATATTACTTTAGTTCTTCTATTTGCTACGCTTTAAGTTTTAAGTAATATATTTTAATTTCTATTTTCTCTTCATCAATTTCTGACAAAATCTCTCCATTCCCCAGCTGGGGAGATGATGCTATCAGCACTCTGTCTCCCCAACTTTCCTCTTGGTGCCTCCAAGTCCTACCATCCATTGGCTATACTTTTACACTATTACCAGAGCTATTACCATTTACAATTTGTCTTGTAACCACATTTTGGTCACCTGTTCTTTTATACAACCAGGTAAATATTATTCAGTGCTGAACCAAACAGCATTGAAATTACCCTCTATCTGGGACCAGTATCAGAAGCTCTTGCCCTCCAAGGACACTGTTCCTAGCATCAAGGTCAGACAGACTTGCTTTCCTTCCATTCTATCAGTTGTTTGGTGGACTTCACATTTGGACCATGACTTCTGCTTTTCTTGGCGTTTCTCATTACCAGTTTTTCTCCCTTACGTTGTTTGCTTTTATTCCAGCCTCAATTGTTTCTAAGCTCCCAATTGTACCTGAAATCAGGATCTCTTCTTTGCTCAGGTGTCCTCCTCAGAGCCCTTGGACCTCCTAGAACCACACAGACTGACTTGTTCTTCTGGGTCTGCTGTCCGAGGTCATCCTAGCACTTCCCTTTACTGCCCCCTCCTGGATTGGTCTCCTTTGACCTAGGATCTCATGTTTTCCTCTTATTTGGTTTTCTTAAATGTCATCCTGAAGAACAGTACATGATAGGTAAACTGAGTCCCTGCATACACAAAAATGTCATTCTGCTCTCACTCTTGACTGATAGTTTGGGTGTAGGATCTAGGTTGGAAAACACTTTCTTCAGAACTGCTCTAATTTTTTCTAGTATCCAGTGCTGCCAATGAAAATTCTGATGTTAAGTCATATTTTCGTTCCTTTAAAGGCGACTTTTTTTTTTTTTTTTTTTTTTTTGCGGTACGTGGGCCTCTCACTGTTGTGGCCTCTCTCGTTGCGGAGCACAGGGTTCGGACACACAGGCTCAGCGGCCATGGTTCACGGGCCCAGCCGCTCCGCGGCATGTGGGATCTTCCCGGACCGGGGCACGAACCCGCGTCCCCCGCATCGGCAGGCGGACTCTCAACCACGGCACCACCAGGGAAGCCCTAAAGGCGACTTCTAGGCTCTGCATGTTAACCCAGGCGTTCTGAACAGCACGACAGTACCTGTACGTGAGCCTTTTCTCGCTCACTGTGCACTGCATGGGCTCTTTCAATCTAGAGACTTAGGACATCAACTTCCAGGAAACTCTTATGGTGCATCGGTCATTTTACTCATTCCATTTTCTGTTCTTTCTGGAATCTCGGTTAGCTAGTCAAGTGTGGGACCTCCTGGATTAATCTTCTCAGTTTTTCCTTCCCTTTCTCTGGTTCTGAGACTTGACTTAATTTTCTAGTATTTCTAATGAAATTTAAGTTTCAGCAATTATATTTGTAATCTCCAAAAGCTCTTTGTTTGGATTGTGCCTTTCACATAATAATGCACCCTATTCTTATTTTGTGGATTAACATATTCTCAAATTCTCATATTCTAAGCATTTTCCCTAGAAGTTTTTTTGGTTTTGTTTTTCCTTTTTTCTCCTTCTGTTCCTGGATTTTCTGTTTCTTCCAATTTTTCTTCTGGCTTACTTCAGCCATTCCCTTTCATGCTGCTAGCTCTCATCATATGCCGGATAATCCTTGGTTCTCTTGTTTTGCTGTTGCCTAAAAAGTTCCATTTTTGGCTGGGTCTCACCCCGATCAGGAATTCTGAAAGGAAGTCCTGGGTGGGGCCTGCTGACAGAGGAATCACTTTAGGCTGAGTGAGTAGGGAGCTGCTGTCAAGACTGAAAACCAGTCTTGAAATGCTGGAGGAGGAAGGCTTAATTCTTGGGCTGCCAGTGTTCACACTAGAAGCCCCAGCTTTCCCTAGCTGTTTTTTAAATACTATAACTGCCTTGCTTACCTCTACAAGAATCCATTCTTGAGTTGTAATCATTCAAGCTTTGTAAAACATGCACCTGTCAACATCCCCACCCCTTTCCCCCCAAAAAGAAAGCATTATGGTTTTTTTTGTTTTTGCCAGAGTGTTAAATTCCAGCGTCCTATACTCTGTACAGAGAGATGGGGAATGAAGGTGTCATCTGGCATCTGTGGTCCAGCATATAGACCTTTACTTCCAGATCCATGCCTGATTCCCAGAGCCTGCCTCACCTGATGATTCTCAGGGTGGGCACAAGGCAGACCACCTGCCCCCTTTTTCCTAGTCCCTGCATGATATACTCCTGAGTGTGGCTCCCTCCCTTGTTAAGGCCATAAGCCAGATCCCATCTGCTTTCTGCCTTTTAGTAATAATCTCTCAGCCATCACAGAGCCCTGAGGAGCCTGCAGGGAAACCTGTATATCTAGTCAGCCATCTGGAACCATAAGTCAAAATCCAATCATTTCTTGAAGGAATCAGATTTTCATCCCAGCCTGGATTCCTTGCAGTTTGAAGGTGAATGTCTTTTTCCCAGCTGTTACCACAACATCTCTATCATTACAATCACCCCTCACATACCAGGGATTCCTCATAAAACTCCGTGCATGGGGGAAAAAAAAATCCAAAAAAGGGTTTTTTGGCCAATTTGTATATGTAAGCCTTTATGAATGTAGATGAAAGAGTCCACTGACATTTGATTATTTATGCAAACATTTTGAATAACATCTTATTAAAAATTCATCTAATAGTTTTACACTTATTTCTCAAAGCAATTGTATTCAAACTCCATATGCTGCTTTGACATTACTTTCTGAAAAGCAATGTCTAACCCAGTTTTCCAGGGCATTTCTAGGACATTTTAAAGTTTATAACCACACCTAAGACTTGCAATTATCGTGTCAAATCCTGAGGAATTATTACTAAGTGTGAGCTAAATTTCTTTGCTTCCTTTTTGAAATCATTTTATTTAAAATATTTTAAAACAAATTTAACCTCTATCAGCACCCACACTTATAATTGATTGAGGTCCCTTTAGGCTAATGTGTTTATAGCGAACAAAACTTTGTTGCTCAAGTAAAGTAATCACAAGGGCAGCTCTCCGAGGAAAATGACTTTATAAGGGCTCAAATATAAGGTGGGATAATTTGGGGATAAAAATAGATCTTGCCTTATATTTAAAGGTGTATGGAAAATAGCTCTAAAGCCTCTAAGTTGGAAAGCTCTCTGTGCTGTGAACAGGAATCTTAAGAAAGGCCCCTGGGTCACGCCTTCTCCTCCTCTGGAAGGTCTAGGCCCTTCCAAACAAAGGCCACGTTGTACTGAGTCATTTTTGGTCAGACTGTCCACAAAGTGGTTAAAGCTTCCAACACTTCGCTGGGCTGACCATAGGTCCAGGTTTCCCCAGGACACTCCTCATTCACACCTATTGTCCCGGGCCCCCTTTCATTCTCAAAAATGTCCCAGTTTGGTAGATAAACTATATAGTCATCCCAGCCTCAGGTATAAAGCTAGCAATGTAACCTGACTGAGGCAACAACTTGAATTTAATAACGCTATCCTTGACAGTCCAACTGTGTGCTTGGATATGGCACAGTTTCCCAGGTACCGGGGAGTTACTTCGGCCCGGGAGGCCCTGCAGTCAATTTCCACATGACCAGGCTCGCCGAGGGCAG
The DNA here is from genome assembly GCF_949752795.1 of Hyperoodon ampullatus. Classification (NCBI taxonomy): domain Eukaryota; kingdom Metazoa; phylum Chordata; class Mammalia; order Artiodactyla; family Ziphiidae; genus Hyperoodon; species Hyperoodon ampullatus. The sequence goes on along the minus strand of NC_136921.1, from coordinate 87,336,706 downwards.
CTTGTCTGGTCATCGAAGCTCCAATGGCCCTCTGACAGCCCCTCTCCACCGCAGCCAGGCTGACTCTCCAGGTGTCCACCGGCAGAAGCACTGTCCCTCCTCTGGCTGGAGGGGGAGGTGCCTGCTTTCCAAGGACGAGCGGTCAACAGGGAATGTCCACACCCCGCCTACCACCCCCAGCCACCATGAGCAAACCTGGTAACCTGCCAGGTTTTTGCTAAGGATTGCTAAGGAGTTTTGTCCTTTCCTCCCCTTCCTTCTTTACGTGGTGAAAAGAAGAACAGGCATTACAGCTTGGCTGTGCTTTAACCTAAACCCCGCATGTCTGCCTCTCAGTCATACGGCTTCAGAGGAAGGGCCTGCTTCTCCCTCCTTTGGAACCAGAAAATCGGTCAATCATCAGACTAACTCCCATGTTAGACTTTCCAAAGTACATACATTATTAAAGTTATAAAACTTAAAAAGACTATTCTTATTTTGATGACTGGTTATTTGAAGATCTAAAAATATACAAGGGAACTCTGCACTCAAGAACTGATATCCAGGGGCTTCCCTGGTGGCGCAGTGGGTAAGAATCCACCTGCCAGTGCAGGGGACACGGGTTTGAGCCCTGGTCCGGGAAGATCCCACATGCCGCGGAGCAACTAAGCCCATGTGCCACAACTACTGAGCCTGCGCTCTAGAGCCCGTGTGCCACAACTACTGAAACCCGTGCACCTAGAGCCCGTGCTCTGCAACAAAAGAAGCCACCGCAATGAGAAGCCTGTGCACCGCAACGAAGAGTAGCCCCCGCTCGCTGCAACTAGAGAAAGCCTGTGCGCAGCAACGAAGACCCAGTGCAGCCAAAAAATAAATAAATTTATTTTAAAAACCCTGATATCCAGCAGCAGTGAGCTGTGCATTAGCAAATATTATTGTATTTAATGTGTGCTGTTAGTCCTGAGGAATCATTTCCAAACAACCCAAAAACTAAGTATAGATATGTTGGATAAAACTCTAGTTTTCCTATAAGTAGTCAAGATAGGAAACAGACTTGTCTTCTTCAGGGAAAGTCACTGCTATTCACAACCACGTAGCAGTGCCCGGGTGCCTGGCTGAGTGTCTGGACATGAACTCTCTGCCCTCACCGGCCCTCTGCATAGGTCAGGGCTATGAGGCATCTAGAATGTAGCTCCATGAAGGCACACATCTTGCTGTTTTTAACCCACGAACCTATCCCAAGCTCCTACAGCTGGTGCCAGCACATGGCGATGCCCAAGTATTCACTGAAGAATGACCACAGCCCAAGCACCTCGAGGTAGGATGTGTAAGAGCCATTCTCTACTGCCCTGAACAGCAAAGCAAGTAGCAGAGGTCGTTACTACCAAGTGACTTGGGGGCAACAGCCATCTACGCAACGAGACCTTGAGTTGGGCAGGTGTGTTAGTTTTCTGTGGCTGCTATAACAAGTTACCACCAACTTAGTGGCTTGAAGCACAGATTTCTTATCTTACAGTTCCTGTGGTTCAGGTATCTAGAATGGGTCTCACTAGACTGAAAAACCAAGGTGTCGGCAGCTCCTTTCTGAAGGTTTAGAGGAGAGTGTTTCCTTGCCCCTGCCAGCTTCTAAAGCTGCCTGCATTCCTTGACTCACAGCTCCTTCTTCCATCTGAAACAGCAGCAAAGTATGTTCAGATCTCTCTTCTGCCTCCCTCTTCCACATTTATAAGGATCCCTGTGACCACACTGGGCCCACCCGGGTAATCTAGGACAATCTCGCTAATCTTAAAGTCAGCTGATTAGCAACCTTAATCCATCTGCAACTTTAATTCCCCTTTGCCGCTTAACCTAATACATTCACAGGTTTGGGGGGTTAGGACATAGACTCTTTGTAAGCATTATTCTGCCTATTACAGCAGGAAATCTAAACAGTCTCTTTCTTATTGAATTGTACGCAGACACCAAGAACTTGAATTTGGAATGATAACCTAAAATACTTTTGCTGAAGCTAAGTATATGTCAGGAGCACATTCTGGGTTTACCTTCTCCCTCACTTTCGACACTTTAGACTGCGCTGCTTTCAAACCCCTCAACTACCATGATCTCTCCCGGCTCAGAACCTCTGCACACACTCTTCTCTCCCCCTGGAATCCTCCTACTCTCCCTCTTCAGGCCTCTGCTTAAAACCCTTCATGTACCTTCCAAGCTAGGCCGGGCCCCACCTCTTATAAGTCCTCATCTACCTTCCCTTCCTAGCGCGACCACGGTCAGTAATGACATGTCAGAGGAACTGCATACTGGCCACCTCCCTCACCAGAAGGTCAGCTCCATGGGGGCAGGGCCATGTCTGTTCTGTTCACTGCTGTGTCCCCCAGTGTCCAGCTCAGGGCGAGCAGTTAACAGGTATTTTTTTGTTGTTGTTGTTACATGGGCCTCTCACTGTTGTGGCCTCTCCCGCTGCGGAGCACAGGCTCCAGACGCGCAGGCTCAGCGGCCATGGCTCACGGGCCCAGCCACTCCGCGGCATGTGGGATCTTCCCAGACCGGGGCACGAACCCGCGTCCCCTGCATCGGCAGGCGGACTCTCAACCACTGCGCCACCAGGGAAGCCCCAGCAGGTATTTTTAATGAACCAAATTCATCATAGTAATTTACACAGCTAAAAGGTGAAGTTCACTTTTAATGATTTCAACACAGCAGATTTAAACTAAACTGAGAAACCTTCCACTATTTCTACAAATGGCCCTGTAGAGGAAAACGGGGGACAGCACTGCCTGCTGCCACCCCCATCCCTTGGCCTATTTCCAACAAGTCAGACTTTCCTTTGAGGGCTCCAGTTGGTCTTCAAAATATGTCAGTATTCTGTTTTGTACAGTGATTTTTAAACTGTATGTAAAAGCTAGATTATAATGCATAATGTAGCATTGTTTCAGAACAGTTATGCCAACAAATCTGAGTAAATGATGGTGAAATGCTGGCAGCCAGTCTGAGAGCACAACCTTTCAATCATCCCCCTGTTCACTCCTTCATTCCTTCAGCAAATATCTCCCAAGCTCCCTGCTGCAGGAAGCGCTCTGCCCACGCTGTGACCGGGCTGCCTCCCCGCCTCAGCTGGACCTGTTGGAGCAGTCAGTGGTTCCGATTTCCAGGATTCCTACCAATTAATGCCTTCCCAAGAGACACAAAGGAAACTGGTCTTAGCAACACCTTACACAGACAGCAGTTTGTCTCCGTGGCCCACACTGCATCTGGGAACCACAGGAGGGGCTGGGAGGTTTCAAAGGTAGCTTTAACATCAGTGCTCTTACCCATGACCCAGCTGCAACGACACACACCAAAATGAGCCCATAGGATGGGTTTTGGGAGAAAGCTTTAAAACATCAACTTGTCAAATGAAGCTTGAACTTTGTTTCTGGTTTTAAACATGCAGAACCCATAAACCCTAATGTTTTTGAATGTCTTTACTCAACACACTTGGATTTTCCACAGGGCTACTTACAGACGAGAAAATACAGGAGAACTGCCCTGTTCCTGTATGTGGGGTCACCATGTGGCTCTGGTCCTATGACACTGCTACCTTGTTACCACCATCACTTCCCCTCCCCGCCCCACCGAGACTCCAACCGGACCGACCACCTGAATTCATCCTTTCCGCCAGGCTCTTCGTTCATGCTTCCACACTGCGCAGACGCTGTCCATTCCCCGCAGAACGTCTGCCCCATGCCCAACTCTTCCCTAGACCTCCACTCCACTCCAGCATCACCTCCATGAGTGAAGCCCAGCCCTCTCTGCCTCCTCGGGTGTTGGTTGCCATGTGGACCGTAGCTGAGCCCTGGTATCCCTCTGGGCAGACACAATGCCCACCGACCCCCACCAGGCCCTGGTTTCCTGGAGGAGCTCATGGAGCCCAGCTTGATCTCATCTGAGCCCCTGATTTTAGGGAGACAAGAATAAAGGTTCAAAGAGGACCTGCCCAGGTCCTGTGGTCAATTACACAGCCTGCATTTAAGACCTTAATAGTCAAAACAATTAACCCGTGATCCAGCTAGAAGATGGAGGGAAACTGGACAAGGAAACTGACTACATTCCACCTCTTTCTGAATCAAATTCTAAAGCCGTATTTCATTCACTGTTTGAGAGGAATCCCCAGAATATCAAATTCCTCCACAATCTTAGCAGTAAGATTAAGCACCAGGGGCTCCTCTTCACTGTTAGAACTTGACAAGATAATTCTAGGAGGGCACCATGCAGAGAGCTTTGAACTGTGGGCTCACGTCGCTTATTTAAGAGGAGAGGGACCCAAGAGTCTCTGCGACTTCCCAAGTCTAGTTTCATGTTGATCTTCTAGTCCCGTCCAATTAGGAACTAGACAGGGCAGCTGGAGGAAAAGGCAGCAAGGCCTATGATACGAGCCCATCAATACTTGCCAGATTTATCCTCCCCCTCGCTGGTGGTTCCCCTTCCAATAGATCTTGGAGGCTTTCCTTGTCTCTGGCTACACTCTTGTCCTGGGGCTGGAAACACCTTCATTTAACAGGTGACTCTCAGAACATCTTTTCAGCCCAGACTTCTCCGCTAAGCTCCGCACTCCGACACCCAGCTGTCTACTAGATGTCGGCACTTAGCATCTCACATTTAATGTGTTCAACACAGAACTCAGCATTCCCCCAGCCACGCTCCCCACAAGCCTTCCTTCTCCCGGTAAATGTACACTATCCACCCACGTGTCCGTTCAGGCTAGAAACCTAGGAGCCATCCCTGATTCCTCGCTTTCCCTCACCTTCCACATCCGAGGCATCAGTACATTCTCTTGGTTCTGCCCCCACATTTCACTCTGACCCACTTCTCAGTGGCTCCTTTGCTGTAAGGATGGTCCAAGCCTCCATCTGGTCACATCTGGACAATTGTAATACCCTTCTGACCGGTCCCACCTGCTTCCACTCTTGTCCCACCCCAGCCCATCTCCACAGAGCAACCACTGCTCTTTCTACGTCTTAAGTCACATCACATCACCCATCTGCTTACAGCCCTCACTGGGTCCCCATGGCCACTGGCATGAAATGCAACCTCCCGCCATGCTGCACAAGGCCCTACGTGAACTGCCCTTTACCTGCCACTCTAGCCTCACTCACCTCGATGTGCACTCCTGCCACACTGGCCTGGCTTCTGGCATTTGAACACCAACCTATTTTCCATTTCAGGGTCTCTGCAGTCACTTCCTTCGGCTGAGACCATTCCTGCCTCAGATCTTTGTGGGATGCACCCTTCACATCCCTCAGGGCTCAACTCAAAAGTCACCTCCTCAGAGAGGCCCTCCTTACTCATCCTACCTAGAGCTCTCCCTAAGTCACTGTCTACAGATTCTCCTTATGTAATGATCTTCACAGCCCTCATCAGTACCTGAAATGACGAGGTTTGGCACTTTGGGTCAACTGCCCATCTTCCCTGCGCTAGAATGCTACTGGCTCCAAGGGTGCAGGGGCTCTTCTTCTTTTTTTTTTTTTTGCGGTACGCGGGCCTCTTACTGCTGTGGCCTCTCCCGTTGTGGAGCACAGGCTCCGGATGCGCAGGCCCAGCGGCCATGGCTCATGGGCCCAGCTGCTCCGCGGCATGTGGGATCTTCCCGGACCGGGGCACGAACCCTTGTCCCCTGCATCGGCAGGCGGACTCCCAACCACTGCGCCACCAGGGAAGCCCGCGGGGCTCTTCTTTTGCGCCCTGAACACACACCTAGAGCAGTACCTGGCAGGTGGATACTGCTCATGCATCCCAGGCTCTGCCTTAGCAAAAGAGATTGCTCCCTACTCAGGTGTGCTAACTACTCACATTTGTACGGCACTCTATAATTACAAAGTCCTTAACATACACTTTTATTCAGCTATGTCTCAGCAATTGGGAGGTAGGTATCTGCATCTCAGAGATGAAGAAGCGGAGGCTCAGACACCACCTGGCATGGGTAGGGCTTCCCACGTGCCGTACTCTTCCCACTGCAATGGCAGCCACGCCCTGCTGTCTGTCCCCACACTAGCCATCCATCCTAGCTGCCCCTCTGCTGCTCACCTGCCAAGCACACAAAGGTCTTGGTGCCTCGGCTCATGCCATCCTGCCCCCGTTCCACCAAATCCTCCTCAACAACAACTTCCAAACTCCAGCTCTAGGTTTTATATATCAAGACCCTGTCTCAAGTTTCACCTCTCCAAAGTAAACTTCCCTGGACCAGGATTTCTCCCAACTTCACTTAATTAGACTACAAACGCCTTGAGGGCAGGAATCTGGTCTCCCCCCGACCTTTTTTTTTTTTTTAAATAACCTCAAGGGGTGTTTGGCCAAGAAAAACCAAAACCCTATTTAACTATACTAACTGGTTGATCCAGTAGGGCAAGCCTGAGCAAAAATTCACAGTGGAACAAATCTGTTCACTTCCTAGCCTTGGGTTTTCACATTTACACAGAAAGGTAAATTTTCTCTATGAACTACAATCTCACTTTCAAAAGACTAGATTTCTAATAACCTTCCAAGAAATCACATGAGAAATACCTACCCTAACCTGCAAATCAGGCCAAATAAGCAATTATTATTAGTACACTGGAGCTATCATCTCCCATGCTCTTACAATGTATTAGGCACTCTGCTATGAGCTCTTTAAGAAGTAGACACTGTTACTACCACCCATTTTACAAATATGGATGCAGGTTCAGAGAGGACAAGTAACTTGTCCAATGTCACACAGCTGGTAATTGATGAAATAGGGGTTCTGCCCAACACTCCCTAATCTTGCTCTACATCACTACACCCAAATTCTTCTTTCTGCTTCATTTTAAAAAGTATTTATTTTTCAAGAGTTATAATTAAGGTCTATAAAGCACTTTAAGATCCATGCCACAGGGGCCCAAAGGATACTTGTGGCCTTTATGTGGATCACAACACCAGTCATCTTGTCCTGGCCGTCCCAACATTTCTTGAGACTTTTTTCCTGTCTCCTTGGAGAAACATGCTGGAACTAAATTCAATCTCCAGTGACTATGAAACTCCTGTGACATCTGAGCCTGAGGGTTCTAGTTCTTACTTGACTCAGTACATTTTACTACAGGTGTGTCTCTGACTAAGAACAAGGGAGCTCATACAATAAAAGAACACCCAAAGCAGAACATGTTTTTATTATCCACAACACGCAACTCCTCTTCCGGCTCAGAACCTCAACCATCAACTGGGGGAAAAAATGTGAAATCACAGCATCAATTTCAACTATTTAACTGGAATGCCAACAAGGGCGGTCAGATCAGCAACATGGAGAAGCGGGTGGGGAAGGAATTCTGGTTCCAGCCCTGGCATCAATTTTTGGAATGACCTTGGTTCAACACTTGCTTCTAACCTCCCAACAATAGAGATTTAAATAATCTGAAGGAAAAAGAATATAGTTCGCACCCAACAAGATAAAATCACGATACTGGCCTATATTCAGAATGGCCAAGAATTCCACTTCAATTCAACAAAAAATGATAAAGTATAAATATATAACCAGGGACTTCCCTGGCAGTCCAGTGATTAAGACTCTGTGCTTCCAGTGCAGGGGAGGCAGCCAAAAACAATAATTAATTAATTAAATAAATATATAACTAGCTCATTTTAAAAAATAAAATCATGAGCTGAAAAGGGCTTTTCAGCTGACCAAGCAACTGATTACCAGTAAGACATCACTCAAGGAGTTATAATAAAAATGCTTTTATCCCATAATTCAAGAAGACACACGCACCCCAATGGTCATTGCAGCACTATTTACAATAGCCAGGTCATGGAAGCAACCTAAATGCCCATCGACAGACGAATGGATAAAGAAGATGTAGTACATATATACAATGGAATATTACTCAGCCATAAAAAGGAACGAAATTGGGTCATTTGTAGAGACATGGATGGATCTAGAGACTGTCCTATAGAGTGAAGTAAGCCAGAAAGAGAAAAACAAATATCGTATATTAACGCATGTATGTGGAACCTAGAAAAATGGTACTGATGAACCGGTTTGCAGGGCAGAAATAGAAACACAGATGTAGAGAACAAATGTATGGACACCAGGGGGGGAAAGCGGGGCGGGGGTGGGGGTGTGATGAATTGGGAGATTGGGATTGACATGTATACACTAATATGTATAAAGTGGATAACTAATAAGAACCTGCTGTACAAAAAATAAATAAAATTCAAAAACCAAAATGCTTTTATCTACTGCAGTAAGAAAAGGAAGAATGAAAATCTCCAAGCAATCCTGTTCTTTCAGTTTTACAGTAGCAGCTGCTTGTCCAATGTGGCACTGGATCACTTCCTGTGCTTCTGAATTATCAGATACCTGACTTTCCAGTTGCCAAATCAAATCACGTTTGTCCTTCTAGTGAGCTGTCCTTTTAAGAAACCTGTCTGAACTGGACTGTGAGCCCACCCTCCCATCCTTGACCTTCACACAGTGCTTGGTACACAGGCATTTAGCAAGTTTCTGGTAAATGAAATTTTATAATTATCATTGTATTTCATAATTTTAAATTCAAGTATGTTGTTACCATATGGTTTTTCTATGCCAAGTGGACTGAGCATATCGTCAGTGCTAACTCAAAAAAAAAAAAGACTCACTTCTTAAAGGCTGTTATCAAATAGCTCATTTGCAAAGGAAAAGTGACTTTTCAATTTCCATCATGCTTCAGTCAAATACTTTTAATAAAAGCCGAGAGAAAAGGTATATTTAAAAAGCACATACCTGGTAGGTCACTATATCCATTTGACTATTGCAACAGCTTAGGAAATCTAGATTTTTCAATGTTTTGAAAAGGAAATTAATATGATCACATAGTTTATTTTCTAAATGAGATAACTGAAGCAACGGGCTTAGTAGCTGGGCCAGAGACTGCTGGCTGGCACCCAGTGCCGGTTTCCCCCTTTTTCCATAGTAAAAGAACTTTTAGCTGGGCATAGGGCCATAGAAAGCCCGCGCACAGCAACGAAGACCCAATGCAGCCAAATTAATTAATTAATTTTAAAAATATATTGAGCAATCAATATGACTTGGAAACCAATTACTCAGCACAGATGGTGGTGTAGTATTGGAGCTACATCCCAGAGCGCCCTGTTGTATTAGGACATTTCCCCATTAGTTGCTGGATTGTGGCAAAATATGGGCGGGGGGTGTCCTATGGGAAGAGTGGCCAGGGCAGTGTCGAAGGACACTCGGGAGATGGGGGAAAGCTCTTACCAACCAGAAGTATTTTGAAAGTTTAACAACTAGCACTACTTTATTGGTATGCACTGGCTAAACATCCGTCCTACTTGGGCCTGTCATTATTGGGATAATATGGTACGTGCTTATCACAGCTACCACCTCCAGCTAGCCCACGCCTTCTTACCTGCCTGGTAACAGACTGGTAAGTCAAAACCGTAATCAGAAATGTGAGGGAGTTCCACGAAGACCTGGTGGGTTCAAGTCCTGGCTGTCCCACCTATTAGCTGGGTGTCATCTGTATGATTATCTGTGAAATGCTCCTATCTAAGTTTTCTCATAGAGTGTTGCAAGGATCAAATGAAATAACCCTGTTAACTCCAATGCAGGGATGAAGCACTACATGTGCTCTTATCAGTATCTGGTGAACACACATTCCAACAAGCCATTCTAATTTTAACAAGTACATTTTAACAAGCATAGGTCCAGGTGGGGCACAAATGCTGAAGGCATGAGGAATCCCAACAGCTTGGGCTTAAGACTGTCAACTCTAGCTGTTAAAAAGATTCCAGCAACTCTGCCAGCTGAGTAGCCTATAATAATATCAGATGGTAGCATATAGTTTGTGACAGAAAGTCATGAAGAGCAGCCAGACACACCTCCAGAATCAGCCATGATCATTAAAACAATGCTGGGCAAGCCACTGCACCAGGAAGTGATCCTCTACGTATAAGGTGAAAGGAGGAAGGTATAAAATTCTTCACTGCAGCACTGCTTTTAACAGCAAAAGATTAGAAAATACCTGAATATCCAGATTGGTTCAGTGAATCATGGTTCATGCTTAAAAACGAACACTATGCAGACATTAAAAATACTAAAGAAGCCCTTTATTTACATCAAACAAGCTCTAAAATATGCCAAGAAAAAAAAAAAAGCAAGGTTCAGAAGAATACATGTGGCATGCTATCATGTGTAAAAAAAAAAAAAAAAAAAAAAGTAAATTCTTTCACAGGTGTCTGCAAATTTATAAGCAAATATAAACATACACAACCAACTAGTAAAACAACTGTTGTCTCCAGGAAGAATAGGACGACTAGAGACCAGAAGTGCAAGGGTAATCTTTTTTTAGTTTTTATATTTGTACCATGTGAGTATATTACCTATTCAAAGGTAAATTTAAAATGTAATTTAAAAAATGATGTTGGATGATGGACACTGGCTTATTAAAAGCCTTGCAAAGAAAATGACAGAGATAGATGGTCATGGAGGTTAAAAATCAGTGCCCAAATCCCACTCCTTGGCATATACCCTGAGAAAACCATAATTCAAAAAGTCATGTACCACAATGTTCATTGCAGCTCTATTTACAATAGCCAGGAAATGGAAGCAACCTAAGTGTCCACTGACAGATGAATAAAGAAGATGTGGCACATATATACAATGGAATATTACTAAGCCATAAAAAGGAACGAAACTGAGTTATTTATAGTGAGGTTGATGGACCTAGAGTCTGTCATACAGAGTGAAGTAAGTCAGAAAGAGAAAACCAAATACCGTATGCTAACACATATATATGGAATCTAAAAAAAAATCGTTCTGATGAATCTGGGGCAGGACAGGAATAAAGACGGAGATGTAAAGAATGGACTTGAGGACACGGGGAGGGGGAAGGGTAAGCTGAGATGAAGTGAGAGAGTGGCATGGACTTATATACACTACCAAATGTAAAATAGATAGCTAGTGGGAAGCAGCCGCATAGCACAGGGACATCAGCTCGGTGCTTTGTGACCACCTAGAGGGGTGGGATAGGGAGGGTGGGAGGGAGACACAAGAGGGAGGAGATATGGGGATATATGTATATGTATAACTGATTCACTTTGTTATAAAGCAGAAACTAACACACCACTGTAAAGCAATTATACTCCAATAAAGATGTTAAAAAAAAAAATCAGTGCCCAGAAATCATGAAAAGGCAAACCTCATAACTGCATAGGACAAGCTCACACGTGCTTTCCGTAGGCAGCTGCAGGCAGGCAAGAGTTAGAGACTGAGTTTCACAGCCCATTCCAGAGGTGTGACGCACACCAATAAAGAGGCACATAAACCCGTACCTACTGTGTACCAGGAACTGTGCTGGCCGGCCATCTGGGCGTTACAATCAAGTGCAAATGTATTGTAATGGACAGAGGCTGAAATATACTGAGGAGGGACACATAGTTTTTCAAGGCTGGAGCCCGCTGTGTCCCCCTTTGCCTGGCAAACTAATAAAGCTACTCCTTTTTACTCTTCCAAAAAAATTTTTTTATACACACACACACACACACACACACATAGTGAAGAGAGGAAATCCAACCAGCTGAGAGGGTGGACAAACTTTCCACCACAGTCAAGTGAGATGCAGAATAAAATGCAATGACATTAGAAAGAGGAACTGTCACTTGGCTATAAAAGTCCACGAAACTGACAGCATTCAGGGGAACATCTCAGCTATGGAGAAACAACACAAAATGCTCACCCCTCACATCTTCCTTTAGAAGGGAATGAATGTGCCCAGTTCAGGAGCATTGCAGGGTTTAAGTGCGGTAAGTACCTTTGATAAATAGCTGCAGGGTTCAATAAATGCCTTTGTCTTAGATGCTGTGGACACTGTCCAACCCAGCCCGCAGCAGCCACCTGCCACAGGGAAGAGCGGGAGTGAGTCACTGCCTGAGGCAGTACCTCACCTTACATCTAATCTAAAGCATGAATGAGAGGTATGGAGGGAGCCTGGGTGGCTTGTTCAGAAACAGAGCGGGGGGGGCTTTCCTGGTGGCGCAGTGGTTGAGAGTCCGCCTGCCGATGCAGGGGACACGGGTTCGTGCCCTAGTCCGGGAAGATCCCACATGCCGCAGAGCGGCTGGGCCCGTGAGCCATGGCCGCTGAGCCCGCGCTCCGCAACGGGAGAGGCCACAGCAGTGAGAGGCCCGCGTACCGCAAAAAAAAAAAAAAAAGAAAGAAACAGAGGGGGTAGGGATTCCCCATGGGGAACACACAACCGCTTCTGCATGCTCAACCGCAATCCCAGGCCCGGTTCCTCATGGAGAAACGGTTATCTCAGAAACTCAGGATGGCAATTTTTTTTTTTTAATTAATTTATTTATTTTTTGGCTGCATTGGGTCTTCATTGCTGCGCACGGGCTTTCTCTAGTTGTGGTGAGCGGGGACTACTCTTCGCTGAGGTGCGCGGGCTTCTCATTGCGGTGGCTTCTCTTGTAGAGGACAGGCTTCTAGGCATGCGGGCTTCAGTAGCTGTGGTTCGCGGGCTCTAGAGCGCAGGCTCAGTAGTTGTGATGCATGGGCTTAGCTGCTCCGCGGCATGTGGGATCTCCCCGGGCCAGGGCTCGAACCCGTGTCCCCTGCATTGGCAGGCGGATTCTTAACCACTGCTCCACCAGGGAAGCCCAGCAACTCTTTTTGATGAGTACAGATTTTTAGAGAAACTTGGTGGAACTTGAACAGATCTGCTTAAGCTTCCGGTGACATTTTATAAAAACAGACACATTGGCTAGATTGATCCCTGCAAGGGTGGGCAGTGGAGGTCGAAGACAGGGAGGGGCTCAAGTGTGGAGAGAGCTCTGGACACTAGGGGAAGGAGGGGTGGAGGCGCAGCTCTGCCAGTAGCTGGCTGCATGACTGACAACAAATCCTAGGCCTCCAGTTCTTTATCTATAACATGAGAGAGACGGACTACCTTTCTAGATCATTCCCTGGGTTCCTTCCTAACTTCTGCAGGGGGTAAGTAGTTTTGGTAGTAAAGCAAGCCACAAAAGCATTATTGGGTAATATGACTACTCTTTGTGCATGTGTGGGGGTCAGATTTCTTTTAAAGCACGTTTCTGTTTTATTTGTGAAGAATGACGCACGTCAGGCTCCACGTTAAAGCAAACACAGATAAATCAGTCCCAACCTCTTGCCTTCAGAGGGCCCACAATTCAGAACCACCAGTAAGCTTTATTTTGACAGCTCCCAAATAGCTTACTAGAAATTTCATAATGAAAACATCAATAAGAACAAAGAAAGCCTATTAAACTCAACAGATTCTGGGCAATACAGAAATTAGTCATTAGAAATCCAAAGAGACAATGAACAGGGGAAAACGATAATCGAATACCTGGGAGCAACTTTAACAGGGCTCTAAAGAAAGCAGGGGGTGGGTGGGTAGGGAGGGTGGTATGAACAAAGTATGTGCAAGACAAGCTAAAGCCGGCCTTACCAACAGGGACAGCTGTCAGTCTAATCTGATGTTCCCGAACACACACTTCCTCCTGAACATCAACCCATGAATGTGCCACTGTCACATCAAACCTCAGCTGCACCTGCACGCAGGTTTCATTTCAAAGCTACTGAAATGGGTTTCATTTCAAAGCTACTAAGAGGTAGGTAGGAAGAGTAGCAAGATAAAAGAAAGAAACAGCCAGGTTTTTTTTTAATCTGTTGCCATTTCCTCATAACTTAGCAAAAAACTGAAAACAAATTACTTTGGTTTCTCAAAGAATATGCATGAGGAGCCCTAGGGTTCCACAAATGGAGTCAAGGGCACAGCTACTGAAATCAACCAGGAGCCGTCCTTTACCAGATTGGAAAGACATACTAAGCTAGGAGACTGGAATTTTTTTTTTTAACATCTTTATTGGAGTATAATTGCTTTACAATGGTGTGTTGGTTTCTGCTGTATAACAAAGAGAATCCATTATATGTATACATATGTCCCCATATCCCCTCCCTCTTGCATCTCCCTCCCACCCTCCCTATCCCACCCCTCTAGGGGGACATAAAGCACGGAGCTGATCGAGGAGATGGAATTTTTAACATCATAAATTTGTTAAAATTTTAATTCCATTGCCACTAATCTATGTTAGAATATCATATCAGATGATATGATTTAGCACAATTCTATGTTTAGGTATTTAAGTTTGGTTTATCAATATTTTATGGCCTCATAATAGGGTCACCCTGAAGGGTAAGTTGTGACAAAGTGAGAGAGTGGCATGGACATATATACACTACCAAACGTAAAATAGATAGCTAGTGGGAAGCAGCCGCATAGCACAGGGAGATCAGCTCGGTGCTTTGTGACCACCTAAAGGGGTGGGATAGGGAGGGTGGGAGGGAGGGAGATGCAAGAGGAAGAGATATGGGAACATATGTATAACTGATCCACTTTGTTATAAAGCAGAAACTAACACACCATTGTAAAACAATTATACTCCAATAAAGATGTAAAAAAAAAAAAAAAAATAGGGCCATCCTGATTTCAGGGCACTCCAGAAGAAGTTTAAGGAGTACAGGGGTGTTCACAACCATGTGGGTGTTTAACACTACTGAACTGTATACTTTAAAATGGTTAAGATGATAAATCTTATGTGTATTTCACCACAGTTTTTTTAAAAATAAGTAGTAGTACTAATATCAGGGCGTAAAGGATCATTCTAAAGAAATGGTCATCCCACTTCCTATTTTCTACAAGCCTTCAGTGTATTGGGGAAATTAACTCAAAGGGCTTAACAAGTGCCTTTTGGGTACCCATTTCTGTCTATCAGATTGGAACCAAAAATGGACAAGCCATCAGCCTTGCTCTTAAGAAGCTCACAAACCAGCAGGAATAATATCCATCAGGGAGACATTTAGAGAGTGCCTTCCATATGCAGGGGATTTGGCCAGGCCAAGAGGGCAAACAGATGCTGTCTTACGTGCAAGCACCTATACATACATCAGCAGAGGCTAACTAACGCTGACCTGGAGAATTCTGAGACTCAGCTGGAAGAAGTGCTACGGTCATTTGGGGTGCCCCCAGTTGGCAAGGGGGACAGGGCAACAGTGGCTGTGTATTTGCTATCGCTATACCAGGCCATTATGGGGGAAAGACATTTAAAAATGTAAGATACTGTTCTATTAAGAGCAAGACCACAGGGTACAGGTTCAATTACAGGAATCGCCTACCAAGCTGTAGATGCGTATGGCATAGCACCTGGTGAACTGGGCATTGGGCAGCTGGGTTCCAGGGCTCACGCCGCTACTACCTAGCTGTCGCTCGACGTTCCTGGGTGTCAGTCACCCCTCTGCAGAGAAAGGGTTGCGCCGGTCAGTGGTTCAACCATTTTCTCAGAAGCCCTGACTGACAGGGGAGATGAACAAGTATGGGGGCATAGCCCAAGATGACCGCCAAAAGCTTGAACTGTCTTTAAAGCCTTGTGTTTTATATTAAAAACTTACTCATATTTCATTCTGCACTATACTGAGATAACTTTTTTTTTTTAATAACACCACCATGCCACCTCCGAAAGATGTTCCCTAATGGATCTGTGGTACACCCCAGGGTGAGGGTGGCAAGGTCCTGATGAGCCACACTTGCGTAACTGCAGAGATATTCTATATCCTTTTGGATTCAGATTTACCTCAAGCTACCTCTTTAGCCAATAACACTTTTCTTGAAAGAAGAGACTGAAAACTGCCAGCATTTTAGAAGCCACAGTGCCACTTAGTCTCGTTTTCTACCTCCCTGACAACTCAACAAGGCCATACATCATTTTTGCTCAATGCACGCAGTGAAATGCTGCATACGTTGACCTTGATCACCAAGACAATCAGTCGGGCCAGGGAACAGGAAGCCGGGCCTCGGCACCCCTGTGTGTTGCCCGCTCACTCTCACCCAGCACGGTACCCACCCACCTGCCAATGCCCCACCCCCACCATGTCCACCCAGCCTGCAGGACACACGGATACTGTGCTGTCTGAGACAAAACCAGATTCCAGAGCTGCAGATACTCCTACATGGGAAACGTCCACCCAACACATAAAGTGAGCCTTGTAAGAATTTAACAAAATAAGAAGCTGTGCTTCTCTGTAGCTCAAATATAGCATAAGAAACTGGAAATCCTTAAAGGGTTTTGCCTTGTTTCCATCTTCTCTTCCTTCCTCCAAGTCCCGTATTTCCCCTTCCTCTCTTCAAGGCAATGTGATAGTTCCCATCTATCTGTGAACCTCCCCCCGGACTCTGGGGGCAACTTCACCTTTGATCTGACCCCCAAAGGGTAACCTCTGCTGTCTGCCAGACAGTAAAGATAAGATAGCTACAAAACTCCCCCACGTGAGGGGATTATAGTACGATTTTACTCTAAGGCAGCCACAACAGGCAAGGCTAGTGTTACTGGACGTGATGGGCATGACGCTAAGGGCTTCACACTCACTACACTCCATCTTCACAACTCTACGGGGTACTTATCATTAGTGCGTCCATTTTACTGATGAGCACAAGCAACTCGCCCAAGGTCAAGTCAACAGAATGTGAAGCAGCTGGGATTCAAACTCCACACTGCTTTGCCTCTAGAATGGAGTTCTTACCCCTACAAGGCAAACTTCTATGCAGGTACTGAGTAAATTAGGGTTAATGATCTATTACTATTCACTGAGAAATTAAAAGCAACCAGAAAAACCTCACAGTCTCCCACCAAGATCACTACCCACCGACCTGCATCCGGGCCCCTTTATTCTGTGGTGTGATGAGCTACCTGTGCTCCAGTAACCAGGCTAACTTCTCCACTGGTGTATCCCCCTCTCACCTACGCACAGACATCACACCGGCCATTCTCCCCACTGCTGCCTTCACGTTTCCCTTTCTACTGGATTATCCTCATCAGCAGACCAGCTCACTGTCACTTCCTCCCCTCTTAAAAAAAAAAGAAGATTCCCTCTTGACCCCAGTTTCCCCTCCAGCTCTTGCTCCGCTCCCCTCTTCAGCAACACTCAGAGTCCCTATTCTTTTTAAATTTATTTATTTAATTTATTTATTTTTGGCTGCGTTGGGTCTTCATTGCTGCACGCGGGCTTTCTCTAGTTGTGGCGAGCAGGGGCTACTCTGTTGTGGCGTGCGGGCTTCTCACTGCGGTGGCTTCTCTTGTTGAGGAGCACGGGCTCTAGGCGCACGGGCTTCAGTAGTTGTGGCACGTGGGCTCAGTCGTTGTGGCTCGCAGACTCTAGAGCGCAGCCTCAGTAGTTGTGGTGCACGGGCTTAGTTGCTCCGCGGCATGTGGGATCTTCCTGGACCAGGGCTCGAACCCGTGTCCCCTGCATTGGCAGGTGGATTCTTAACCACTGTGCCACCAGGGAAGCCCAGAGTCCCTATTCTTTGCCTCCAATTCCTCTTCTAGTCTCTCACCAACCCACTCCAACCAGGCATTGCTCCCACTCCACTCCACAAGGCTTCTGATAAGGTCACCAATGGCCTCCATACTGCTAGGCCAGGGATCAATTCTCAGCGTCATCTGACACAACTGATTGATCACTCCCTCTCTGAAACACCTGCATCATGTGGCTTCCAGGATAGCACATCACCTAGCTCCCCATCTTACTGGCCAACCCTCTCCGTGCCTGGTGCTGGTCCCCCCACCTCCCTAACCTCTACGTGGGGAGTGCCTTGCAACTGTGTACTTAGTCTCTATCTTCACTTGCTTGGTGAACGCATTCATTCAGCCCACCATTCTAAATACAACCTAGAAGCCCGGGGCTCTACTATGTGTATCTGCAATCCAAACCTTTCCACCTCAGCTTCAGACTCATATTCTTCGACTGCCTTTTCGACAACTCCACTTCATGTCTAGACATCTCAAGCCTAGGATCTCCAAAATTAAACTCCTGCTCTTCACCCTAAATCCATTTCTTCTGTAGTCCACCCTAAACCATTGAATGACAACGGTTTTCTCTTCCAGCTTTTCTCTCTCTTATGTCTAGTCCATAGGAAATCCTGTTGACTGTACTTTCAAAATATATCCAGAATCCAGCCACTTCTCACTATCGTCACTGCTACTATCCACTATCATCTCTTACCTATTATTAAAAGGACCCTCCTCATTAAGATCACTACATCTATATACTTGAGTCTATTCTCAGTAATGTAGCAGCTAGAGAAATCCATTTAAAATCTAAGTCAGAATATGTCATACTCTTCTCAGAATCCTCCAATGGCTCTCCATCTCATTCGAGAGTAAAAACCAGTCTTTCAAAGACCTATAAGGCTCTACACAATTTGGCTCCAAGGAGACTATAGGCTTCCTTGCTGTTCCTGAACATGCTAGGCATGCTTCTGCCTCAGGGCCTTTGCACTTGCTGTTCTCACCACCAGGGATACCTTGCCCCCCAATATTGACATGGCTTGCACCTTCTCAGTGAAGTCTTCCCTGCCCGATGGCCAATCACTCCCTACCCCACTCCCACTCTTTGGTGCCTCTCTCCACTTCATTTTCCCCTGTATCACTATTACCATCTAACATAATACCCCTATTTATTTTGTCTCTTCCATCAGAACCTAAGTAGGAATTTTATCTATTTTGTTTGCTGCTGTATCTCTAGCCCTAGAACGGTGCCTGAGTATTTATTAGCAACTTTTATATGGGAAAAAGAAGAAGCTGGTTATGGTTTCTCTAGCTAGTCCACAGCATACTCCCCTCCAAGTTTTTACTTGGTCCTCATGTTCAAGTAAGGATAAAAATCCCTATATATTTTAGGTTGAAATATACAACATATATGCACATACATAGAAATAAACGAGCTTACAAAAGACCAATTTCTTATCCTATGTAGTGAAGAACCTTCTCTGTTGGCTTCTGGTTGGTGGTGTGGCTAAGCTGAGGGGATCATCCTCTGAGGGTCCCCAGGACGCTTCTCCACACTCCCACACCCTTTCTCAGTTCATCTCTGTAGCAGCCTTGGGCCCTTTCTGAATACACGGCTTAGAAAGTACTTTTCTTTCTAAACTGGCTGGTCTGATATGGAATGTGAAAAGACTTTACCACGTGCTGTGCATTAAAACACTTCTCCAGCTGGCCCCCAAAGTCTTCCCTTAAGGTCTGGACCATCTAATTCAGTGGGTCTCTCCTTCGATCTTCCCCAGGACCCTATCCTTGATCCACTAGAAGGCCCAACAGAGTCCAGGGCCATCTCCTTTTACACTTGTGGGTTCGTGCAGAGACTCTTCATCACGCAGATCTGAAAGCCAGATCTCAACTTTTTCTGAGTATTGTCCTAAGTTGGCCCGTGGGCCTACTCTCAGTAGCAGCCATGAGGCCTCAGTGGCAAAGCCATTTTCCTAGAATCATGTCTGCATATCCACTTGAGCACATCTAAACCTCTTTAAGCTTTTCCTTCTTTAAAAACTCTTAGGTTTATTTGTGTCCCAGCAAAGGTGAATTCCATATGCCCAATCAATAGTTTTTCAACAACCTCACATTCACTCCAGGTATTTTAAATATCTTTTCCTACCTATCTCCAATCTCTCCAGAGCCTTGTAGAATTCTAAACATTTCCATTTCACTACTTCAAAATACCTTTGTTCTCAAGGGACAGATGAAACTACACTGCCAGGACGAGGGGGATCAGCCATCACCTGACCGGAGGTATCAGTGGGAAGGGGACCCAGGAAAGATTTTTTTTACTCTCCTCAGCAAAGAGAGGGAGTACAGAACTTCAAACTCGCAGTGCTACTGAATGGGCCATTCACACCAAGGAGCGACCATTCCACACCTACACTATGCTCACTCTAATGGGATCCTCTAGTTAACTTTATATCATGTTGCTTTATCGGGACCACAGAAGACTGACCACTTGATCAATGGCAGTAAACCCTGAAGACAAGGACTCTGGTTCTGCAAAGACAAAAGGTTAACTGGCTCAGGAGACCTACAGTTCAGTGACATCCTACGCTCTGGGTCTGAAACAATTTATTATCATGTGTATCCCTCCCTCTCTCTCTCTCTCTCTCTCTCTCTCTCACACACACACACACACACACACACACGATTAAAATAACTTCAGTACAAATGAATGTCCTTTTCAAAATGAAGAAACTGTAGCAACACTGATATCACCGAGCAAAGCAAGCACACACCACAGGTAAATAGGCATTACCCTGTGCTTTGTTTATTCTTCATATCACTAACCAATGTGCCCCTTGCATAGTATACCAAAGCTTATTTTTATTTCTATACTCCCATTGGCTACGTATATAGCCAATTTCTCTAAAGGGTTTTTC
This sequence comes from Hyperoodon ampullatus, assembly GCF_949752795.1. Lineage (NCBI taxonomy): Eukaryota > Metazoa > Chordata > Mammalia > Artiodactyla > Ziphiidae > Hyperoodon > Hyperoodon ampullatus. Next base: position 87,316,463 of record NC_136921.1, on the reverse strand, counting down.
TTATATCTGAAATGGCTTTTCAAAAAAAGTAATCTTCGGATTGTATGACATGTAAAACATATCCAGCTGGTTGGCAAATAAACATGCGAGCAGACAACCAGGGCTCCATGTCACTTGTTTTTGCCTTCTGCACTTTCTTTTGTGGCACTTTCCCCATTCCTCCTAATTTAATTCGGAACAGTCATCTCTACCATTTAATTGGTTTTCGAGACTTGAAGTTTTCTAAAGTCTTTTTGCTGATTTGGGATTAGATGAAGTGACAGCAGTATCCAACACTGGAATCCAGTACTGTGGCCGTGTGGGGAAGGTGGGCTGCTACACTGTGGCCTATGAAGGTGTCATTCTGCAAACACACCAACCACGGATCAGGTGAACTGATTTAGAATTGTCTTGCCCTGTTTATCGAAACGGAAAAACCAGACAGCAGTGGTTTAGATGGTGATCATTCTACCCTGTTACTAGGCTAATAAGGACCTACACTGGTGAAGAGCCAATTGACCTGTCCCAGTTCACAACTAATTCACAATTAGCCTCAACTGAGTTCCAAGAGATCTCTGTATGCAATTCTAAATGCCAGTTTAACAGACAAACTAAAATCTGCTAGAACATGACCTTCACACTTTGTCCGTGCATCTTTCAACTTTTTAGGCAGCTTCATCATCAACAAATCAGATCCAGCTTTGCACAAGCTCCTTCCTACCATACATTAATGCCAAAGGACTAAGAAAAATAAATCGTCATCAGCCCTGCCCTGGCTGGAGTGCACATTACCCAGCCTACCAGGAATAAGGGGGGAGCTGAGACTTTCAAAGTCACAGAGGTCTGAGAAGATCTGGAAACCAGACAGTATGAATCACTCCACCCTGTAACTGCACAATCCACCCTCCGTGGGTACCCTAGGCCCGAAGTCCCTGCCGTCCAGAACTTCATCATCCCCGCACCAGTCTGCTCATTCATCTCCTCTGCTTACTGAAACCCTGCTGGTGTTTTATCTACCGCGTGGCAGCTACCAAAAGGACACAAGGCGTGGTTCTTCTGAGGTGTACTTTCCAAACATGTAGCTGTAGGATGGATGCGAAGGGAGGATGGACACTTGAACATTACCCAAATCAAACCCCAAAGGAGAAAGCACACACTGCACAGGCCGGGAAGCATGGAAGATGTGGACTGAGAACCAACTTGCCCAACATGTCATGGCCACTTCACCTCTCACAGCCTTGGTTTCCACATTTATTTAACACACACACAAAATGCTTATTACTCTGAGTCAGGACTAGTCTAAGGTGCAATTATCCTCACTTTACAGCTGAGGAAAGAGACCCAGAGAGATGACGTATTGTGATTTATAATAATATATTTGGTTTTCCTTCCACTGTTCCTGCCACAGAGCTCCTAAAACCCTTGGAATTTCCTAAGTGAGGAGAGTGACAAAGATGTCTTTTGTTATGTTAATGAGATGGCCAAGGGACTGCACCTGGGAGGGGGCTGGTTGCCAGGAGAACCGGGCACTTGATTAGAGGGTTGGAACTTTCAGCCCCACCTTCCCGACCTCGACCTCTGGGGAGGGAAGAAGGGCTGGAGGTTGAGTTCAATCAGCAATGGCTAATGATTTAATCAACTGTGCCTGTGTATCGAAGCCTCCATAAAACCCCAAAAGGATGGAGTTTGGAGAACTTCGGGGTTGGTGACCACGTGGAGATTTGGGGAGAGGCGCATGCTAGGAGACAGCACAGAAACTCTACTTTCCCCATACGTTGCCCTATGCATCTCTTCCACCTGGCTGTTCTTGAGTTATATCTTTTTATAATAATCTGGTAATCTAGTAAATAAAATGTTTCTCTGAGTTCTGAGAGCCACTCTAACAAATTAATCAAACCCAAGAAGGGGGTCATGGGAACCTCCAATTTATAGCCAGTCCGTCAGCACAGGTGACAACCTGGACTTGACATGGGCATCTGAAGTGGGGGAGAGGCAGTCTTGCAGGACTGAACCCTTAATCTGTGGGATCTGATGCCACCTCCAGGTACAGAGTGTCAGAACTGAGTTGACTAGTATCTGAGAATGGCTTGGCGGTGTATGTGGAAAACCCCTACACGCTGGAATGCGGAGCAGAATTATAGGTATCCTGCACACTGTCACAACTAGTAAATGGCAGAGCAGGATTTGATCCCATCTAGCTCTAGACTCTAGTTGGGATCTAGACTCTAGCTCTAGAGTCTGCTCTTATCCACTAAGCTATTTTTGCCTTCTGTGTGAAAAAGGAAAGCTCATCTAGCTCAATCTTAGAAAACTTTATGAACAGATTCTTAGATCACATCTATGGAAACTAGTACAATAGATCTGAACTGAGTCTAGAATTATATTTTTTATAAAGAGATTCCCCAAGTTACCTTGACGACCAGCCAGATTTGAGAACCCCTAAGGTTCCTTGCAAATATAGTTATTTGATTCTAAACTTGTACCCAAAAACACAAGGGTAAGATGAGCAGTAAAGCTCCCAGGGCCCTTTACTGCAGGGCTCAACCTTGACCACCCTCCCAAAAGGCCATTAGCTCTCGGTTGAGACACGTGATCCACTCGGTTCACCATTCTACAGCTCCCACTGGAGGGGGTGAGCAGCTTCCTCACCACTGCACTTAAGAGTTACATGTATCCAAGATTCCCTTACTAACCATGAATAAGTAAAGCTTTAGCCATCAATTCACAAGTGCCCTCACATTCTTACTTCCATCTGCCCTCCACACCCTTGTCAAGTAGCTTCCAGAATCTTAAGCTACGGCCATCCTTCTCTATCTAGTCTCGTTTTAACAACCAGCAGATCCTGAGTACGCACTGCAGTGCAGGTCAGCCTGTATTTCTGGGGTTAAGTTCTAAAGCCTGCCTTTAAGGCAAAAGTCAAGTGTAATTAAAAATCACCCATGGGGCTTCCCTGGTGGCACAGTGGTTGAGAGTCCGCCTGCCGATGAAGGGGACATAGGTTCGTGCCCCGGTCCAGGAAGATCCCACATGCTGTGGAGCGGCTGGGCCCGTGAGCCATGGCCGCTGAGCCTGCGCGTCCGGAGCCTGTGCTCCGCAACGGGAGAGGCCACAGCAGTGAGAGGCCCGCATACCGCCAAAAAAAAAAAAAAAAAAATCACCCATGAAAAAAAAAATCACTCATAAAAATCCCTCAGCTGGGACCTGGGCCCCTGAAAACTCAAAAACCAAGAATTAAGGTCTTGTGGAGTCTGCGTTACCACCATAGCTTCTCTTTCCCTGGGGGCAGCAGAGACCAATGCCTACGGTGAGCAGGGAAGGACACAGGGCTAAATAAAGGGATTTCTCCGTCTCTACCCTGAGCTGGAAAAATTGATTTCACAAGTTAAATTGAGTGTATGATATGACTCCATTGTACTTGCAAGGCATATGCTACGTGCTATCAGGCAAAGAAATGAACGTTAAGACCCCTGCCCTCACATAACCTATAATCCAGCTGGGGGAGATTAGATCATCCTCTGAAAATGGCAGATAACCGTTAAACATAAAACCATCAGAACATGATACGAAGGGATACGGACCTTCAAAAGAAGAAGAAGTGCTGTAGTATGGGTTGGGCTCAAAAGGCTTTCATGGAGAAATTTAAACTGGTTCTTACAACATGATTATGTTCTTCAAGGTGGGCTGACTCGGAACCAACCAGGGTTCCAGGTAAAACTGACCCTGTCACTTAAGCAAAGGATAGTATTTTCTATTACGTCTCCACTTTCTATCTTGAAAGTGCCAGATAATTCACCTGCCACTCTGTCCATAGCAATATGTTAAGTCAAGGTTCTTAGGGGAACCAGGCACCATAGTTCCAGTACTATTTGGTTACAAAGCTTAAATTAAATCTTGATATTACTGTTATGCTAAAATAGAAAATTATACAACTAAGAACACAGTACTTGCTTCTTTACAATAGTGTAAAACTTTATTACATGAGGATTTCACCTGACTTTCCCGACATATTATTCATACCACAAAAATACTTTTCTTTTTTGACCCTAAGTCATTACTTGGATGGGCTCACACCAGCCTGTGTTCAAATTAAACTTGTCCATTTCTGCTTTCTTGCAGAGTCCTAAGATCTCCTCCAAGTCTCCCTGCCCATTTTGGCTCTTTCTTGACTCTGAGGACTCAAGGTGACCGAGACAGTCCCTGGACGATGGCCCTGGGCCACATGGCACTCTGAATGAATGCAAGGAAGCAAGTACTTAAGTACACATCCTGGACACAGTTCTGATCCTGAGCTGGCTCCAGTCACCCCTCACTGGGCTTTTTCAGAAGGAGAAGGAGTGACAGGCAAAGAAGGACCCGGAAGCTGATCCAAGGCCAGCTGGAATAAGGGTCAATAGGAAGAGAGTCCAGGCACAGATATTTAAATAGACAGCCTGACCCACATGGGGAGCAATTTAATAAATCAACCTCACATAGCACATTTCCAAAATTCAGATGCTGGCCAATTTCTCCAGGTCTGAAAGACACTTCTGACTTTTCCTTTTAGAGGTGGAATGAGCATGAGTCAGAAATACCAAGTTCAAATCCAGATTTTGTTAAGATTCTGCTTAAGCACTCATGAGACTTCAGACATTTCCTAACTTTCAGCTTCAGTTTCTTCATCTATAAAGGGAGCTAGTTGGGCTAGATGATCTCTAGTTCAGTAAACACGATTTTAAGAGCGGGAGCATCACAAGTCTGAGAAAAACCAAGAGCAAAAGTTGAAGAGTCAGAACAGAAGTGACAGTGGGCCTGGAGAGCCTTAGGAAGACAGCAGTGATCAGAAAGTTCCCCAAAATAAGAAAATGGCAATTGGATTAGACCCAGGATTGCTCCCTGAGGATATCACTTATCTCTTCCTTCCAGATTCTGCCCTGCAGTCATACACAGATCCATCTCTTCCCAGAAGAGCTAAGAGGGATGATTCACAGGATGGACATACCCACAGATACCACCCCCTACTTTCTACCTAGGCAGGGTGACTCAACCTTAACTACCTAAGAGAAATGAAAGATTCCAAGGTCCTCAGACCTCAGTAACTCAACCAACCATCTAATAACCTTTTGGAGTCTGAAACTTCTTTAATACACAGCCGAGGAAAGTTTTACAGTCTCTATTTCAGTTTTACAGTCCCCAAAGTTTTAGAAACACCCAGAATGTTTTAAGGCTCTCAGATACAATATTATTCTGTTACAAGATGTTAAGTAGAGTTTAAGATGTTATTAAATATTTAAATGGCATCGTAGAAAGTTTAACCCACAAAAATCTATGGTTTGTTCCCATAATGCTGCATTCATCTGCTATGCCCACACATCTTTGAAATTTTACTTCTCCTGCCTCAATAAAGTCCCCTGTTCAAGAAATTAACTTTTGTTATAAGTCTAAGATGGATTAAAGTTAAATTGCTTTGAAAATGGGTTTCATAAATGTGACTAAGTTTAAATTACCCAGCCTACAATAACCTTCGACTTTACTCTTTGGCGGAGTGAGAATCACAGGATGTTTAACACCTGTGGAAGGGCACACAGTAGGAATTCAGTTACTGCTTCTAAATGCATCACCATGTAGTCAGCAAATACCCATGCCAGGCAGGAATCAGGCACTTTGCATGTTATCTCTTAAGCCTCACGACAACCCTATCAAGCAGTAATATCTCCGTTTTACAGATAAAGACACTAAGGCTCAAAGTAACAGCTGCTAAACGCCGAGAAGGAATGTTGAGCTCAGGTCTCTCTCACCAGTTCCCTGAAATACTCCCACTGAGCTTTTCCATCAAGTACAGAGTTTAGGAAGCTGGCCCAGAAGTTGTGAGGTCTCAGCCTCACCGGCTGTTATTTACACACACATCCTTTACTGACAAAGGTTACAACTGATGTGGATATGGCCTGTGTGTGCTGGTTCTCCTGGTTGGGCCAGTGCCGCTGGACTACTTTACCAAAAGAAGCGATGGTGGGGGGGGTCGCAGGGGAGGGGCGCGGGGGGGCGGGGAGCAGCATTTGACATAAACCACAGCCCCCTAGAGTGTGGTTACTGCCACACTCTGAGCTCTAAGGAAAGGTACAGCCCCCTTAGAGTGGGCCGCTCCTCTCCTTCAGTCCCTAAGAAGAGCATTTCTAGAAGGCATCAGACCCCAAACACAGGCTGCTTCTTACTTGCAGCAGCTCTAATACAGAAGCCCACCAGAGAGAACAAGTTTTAGCAAGCATGCGGCTAACCATAGTGACAACAGAGATCCTGGCTGAAGTCACGTTTTGCAAATCTCCACCCCCAAGACACTTTTTTGCCCCAGTACTTCCCCTTCACAATCTTTGCTTGAACAAGTATTTCAAGGAAACCACCAGCTTCAGTAGGCATCTGGCGCAGAGAATGCTAAGGAGAATGTATTCCCTCTGCGGGCCCTCGATCATTTCTGCACTAACAAGTTCACTCTCCATATGGGTAGATGCACATCTACATGCTCAAGTATTCAGAGACACTAAATGTCATCCATTCACTGAGTGACCAGAAACCACCTTCCATTTCAAATGTACAGCATAACAATTATTTCTACTGAGAGAAAGCAGAGTAGAAGCAGCAGGCCAGGCCTGCAGACCACCCCCAACTAATTTCTTTGCTTCACTAGCAGGTGTTACCAGAAAAATCTGACTTTAAGATTCAGGGACCCGCAACATTCACCAATTCCAAAGTTCTCAATTGCTGAAATCAAGAGGTTTCCTCCAGCCCTAAAATCCCATTCCCCTCTCATAAACACAAAGTGCTCTTTCCTGTAGCTGCACTTTGCTTTCTTCGCTCTGTTGGTCCTGGAAGGACCTCAGTTCAACTAAAGGCCTGGGGGGAGGGGGAACCTTTTGTGAGTTTATTTTTCGGTAGCACAGATCAAGAATGTAGCCCACAGCGACTATGGCGACTAAGCTCCTAAATACCCTCTCCAGCCTAAAGAGTTTGATCATGTGGGAACCAAACACTGTCTCCAAAGAAAAGGAGAGGCTAAGAGTGCCGGTCTGGTCTCCACTTTCTCCAGGGAAGAGCACCGCTCTGCCATGCTGCGGGGCTGTCACTTCCAAACCTTGTTTGCAAAGCACCAGCCCAGATCGGACATTTTGCTTTCACCCCTCGGCAGGGCCTGCCCAGTGCAGGGGCCCAGAGGGTCTCGGGTGGCGCCGGACGCTTTGGGGCTTGGGCGACGGGTCGGCCACACCACTAAGAGGGTCTTGTTTTCTCAGCTGATCTAGCCTGCGAACAGGTGCGTGGTTAGTTCCATCTTTTTGAAAAGGGGAAAGGCATGTAAAAGTCTCTCCTACTAGAGCACCCGCCCTTCGGGAAAAGCCTCGCAGGACGTGATAAAAGGTGGCTTTCCAACTTCTGCGGGGCGCGCGAGTCTGCGGGGGCCCACGGTGCTCTCTGTGAGTTTGGGAAAGGCCTGGATCTCCCTGAACGTCCCTCCCAGTCACCTCACCGCAGCGTACAGCGACCCTCCACCCCACGTCACCCCCGCCTAGCACACACGTGAAGCTCAGCAAAGCATGCCACCTGCCGGGTTCCCAGCAAACACGCCCAGAAGGAAGGACCGCCGGAAAGCACTTTGTTTGAAAAAAAAAAAAAAGTAAACTCTCCCGGGGCCGAGGACAGCCCCGCCTGGCACCGGGGCCGCGGTCCGCAGGGGTCGGCCCCCGGGTTCTCCTCCTTCCGGGGCTGAATGGGGGGAGGCGCGGCGCCGGGCGGGGCCGGAGGCGAGCGCGCGGGGCGTCGGGCCCCGCTTCCCCCGGGGGCCGGCGGAGTCCCGGGCGGGGCAGGGCCGGCCGGCGGGAACGCGGCGCGCCCTCGCCCCGGTTCGCTCGCGGGCCGGCGCCCCGATGGGGTGGACAGAATAGGGGAACTCACAGCCGCTTGTCCTCGGGCTGCAGCTGCCAGTGCATGGCCAGCGAGAAGCCGAAGAGGCTCCCGGAGTCCCCGGTTTTCTCGATCACATTGTCCTCGCGGGTGTCCAAGTTGAAGGCGGCGCCGAGCCGCGGCAAGAGCCCCGCCGACAGGTAGAGCAGCCACAGCCGCCCCGCGGCCGCCATGGGCCGGCGCACCGGGAGGGGAGCGGGAAGCTGCGCGGCCGCCCTTCGCTCCGGGCTGGGTTCGAGGCTGCCGCGCCGCTGCCGCCGCGGCCACCTCGGTCTCCTCTCGCCGCCTCGCCCGGCCCCACCCCCGGGACGAGTCGCGCTCTCCGCCTGGCCGCTCCCCCTCGCGGGCAGCTCCTGACCACTGAATGAGCCCGTTGTTCTCTGGAGACTCGCAGGCGTTTTATCAAGTGACGAGGACGCCGGCCCCGCCCCGGCCCTCCCCACCCCCTGGCCCCTCCTCGCACGCCCGCCGCCGGCACCTTCCCGGCCGGCCCGGCTGCGGTGCGGCGCGGCGCTGCCCCTCCCTGCCGCCCCGCACCTGGCCCGGAAGCCGCGGCGGGGAGACCCCGAGTAGAGCTGAGGGCCGGGCAGCCCCAGCTCGGGTGTCCTCCTAGAGAGAAACACTTGAATTGTAGTTGCCATTCGGCGCAGAGCCGGAAAGGCGTTTACTACCTGTTAGTAAAGACAAGTGCTGGTGATGCGCTGGCCCTAATGGTCCGGAGCCCTGGGCGCTCGCCGACCGAGGCCCACGTGCAACTGCAGGCTTCCTTCATTCATTCCACAAGTGTTTATGGAGCGATTAACGCGGGCCAGGTACTTGGGGGAATGGAGCTGCATAGGTTGTCCTCGGCCCTCAAAGACCTAACAGTCGAAAAGGATAACAGCACAAATAGGGCTGTGCAATTGACAACGCGCAGCTATTATCTCATTTCATACTCCTAACAATCCTTTGAGGTGGGTGTTTTCTTTTTGCAGATGAGAAAACTGAAGCTCAGCCTTGCCCCAGAGCATCCACGGATCTGCGTCCAGGTGGAAAAGAGAGTTTGTGGGAGAAGTCACACTGGTGTAGGCAACCTCACACTTGGTTTCCAGGTGTTCTCAGACTGAGAAGGTCCTCAACAGTGAAGGCTGAGTTATTTAAAGTGGCACCCACGAGCTCAGGAGCCCTTCTTTCCTGCCCCCAAATTCCCAGAACTAGTTGCGAGGAGTACTTCCCTGCCAAGAGACCGCTCTGAGTTCGGTGTGGGTGGCCTAAAGGCTCCAGCCTCCAGCATAAGGGGTGGGACCTCCAGTGAGGTGTTGACCCCTGGGGTAACTTTATCCTGCGGGGGTTGTTAACCCGGGGAGAGAGAATTCAGGTTACTGTGAATTTGGATGGCAAAAGAGAAAAAAAAATTACATTTTTATTTTCACTAATCCTTTAACGGACATTTAGCATTTCCTTCCATTATGAAGGTAGGCAGTACACCACGGTGGCAGTAAGAATCCATGACTTAGTCTCCAGTAGAACCCATAGGTTTTTTACATCACATCACAGTTGCTGCAAACATCTTAAATTACAGTAGTTATCAGACCCTCAGCTAGATCTTGTTATGTAATATGTCAATTAAAATGTATATAATAGTGCTATAACACAATTTTTTAAAAATATTGTGTTAACTGTATTTCAATATAATTGGTTTCCTTTGTAATCCCATGTATTTTATTTTATTTTATGCATTTAAAAACTGTTCTGGGCCTTCCCTGGCGGTCCAGTGGTTAAGACTCCGTGCTTCCAATGCAGGGGACTCAGGTTCCATCCCTGGTCGGGGGAACTAAGATCCCACATGGTGCACGGCATGGCCAAAAGGTTAAAAAAAAATATAATAAAAACCTTGTTCTGAAAAGGGGTCCATGGTCTTCAGCAGTCTGCCAAAAATGCTAGCCCAAAGGCTCCTGGAATGCCTTGGGGAGCCTGCCTTGAAATCTGACATAGAAAGAGAAGCAGAGTGCAGTCCCAGGGAAGAGCTGGAGCTCTGTGTGTGCATTTGGTGATGGGGGGTAGGGGTCATGTGCCATCTCGCCTCAAGGGGTATTTACACCAAGGGAGCAGCCTGTACCACACCGAAAAGCCACCTGAACATCATCAAGGGTCCACAGGTGGTAACAGCTGCCGGGAGTGGGGTATGTCCCACTTCTCTCCCAATCGATAACTCCAGTCAAATATAGTCCAAAGTGGGGTACAGTGAGTTCAAGTTCAGTAGACAATCTTGAAGATCGCACTGTTTTAACCAGTACGTGATAACCTTGATAAGGTTGAGAAACCGTTGGAGACTATAATCTAGTAAGCTAAGAAACATCTGCAATATGATTTTTCATGCAAGTTAGCCTTTCTTCTTCATGGTAAACACATACTATTCCAGAGGGACAGGTCCCAGCTATTATAGTTAGAGCACGACGAACCTCACTGCAGGCTGGTACTCAGCAGGAGCCACTGATGGGGCTGTAATGGCTATTGAAATACTTTTGAACTAGTAGCCAAAAGCTATGCCCTGAGCTCCCCAAGTTCAACTGGCCCCACCCTGGCCACTTTCCTAGGACCCGCCAACTTCCCCACAATTCAGCAGCTGAAAGGTTTGAGCCCTTAAGCCCTGCCTGGCACTACAAGGGCTTCTTCTTTTTTGGGTTTTTTTTGCGGTACGCGGGCCTCTCACTGTTGTGGCCTATCCCGTTGCGGAGCACAGGCTCTGGACACGCAGGCTCAGCAGCCACGGCTCACGGGCCTAGCCGCTCCGTGTCATGTGGGATCTTCCCGGACCGGGGCATGAACCCGTGTCCCCTGCATCGGCAGGCGGACTCTCAACCACTGCGCCACCAGGGAAGCCCTACAAGGGCTTCTTCTGATTGGGTGTGCTCATGTCATACCAACTGTTAACTATACTGAATATCACCCCTTGCTTCCACGAGTAATTCTTGCTTCCTCCCAAAGATATGTTTAGTCGATGACATTTGAATAGCCAGAGTTAGCTCCTTGATCCCAAATACTGATTATGCTCAAATTGAAATTTTACATAATGTTAAATTTAAATATAGTGCTACCGAATTGAGTACTACTTGTGCGGGAGAAGGAGGGGATAAAAACAAGGATGAGAGACTTGTTCTGGAGTGTGCCAAGTGCCCATCACAGATGACCCACACTCTTGCCTTCCACCTCTCTCTGGCTATGATGCCAAACATACTTGAAGTTGAGTCAAACCCAGGCTCTTAATAATAAGCTCTTTGAAGATTGGCAGCGCTTCCTGATTAACTGTAACAATCAAGGTTTGTGAATTAGTTGTCATTTCCGTGGTAAATAGTTAAGACGGACATAAGAAGTGTCTTAGAGAAAGGAGGTTTAGAGGTCCTTCAGGACCTGCTGAGGACAATGTCAGTCTATAGGGTCAAAGGAATGAAAGAATCAAGACCTCTAAAAATTATGAAGTAAAGACCTGAGGAGGGAGGTACATAGTTATAATGAAAAAAATTCTGGAACAAAAAGACACTTGTCTGGAACCAAAGTGAGAGAGAGAGCTTGATGATAAAGGTGTGCTGACCATTAGATGGCATGGGGGGGGTGTATGAAAAAACCAAAGGGCTCTACAAATCCAGTTATGACAAAATTGTGTCATGTTCCCAAAAAGCCTCATTAGAAAACAAACAAAATGGAATACCTAAGAAAATGATACAATAATCACAGAAGAAATTTTACAAACTGAAATTTTTAAGTAAAAAGGCAGTGAAAGCAATGAATAGAAGCATTTGCTCAGTTGACAGCTTTCGAATTCTTGTATTTTACCAATACACTTTTCAAAAGAAATGTTTTTGTTCTATATTCCACTTTTGGTAGAGCAGCTTGTAAATAATTTTAAACTATGGGTCACCCATGCAAAGGTCTGAGGAACTCATGTCATGTCTGATATATTTTCCATTTCCTGGGACCTACTTTAATCATTTTTCCTCTCAGGTTCCCTGTTCTGTTGACTTTGTCGTCAATAAATATCATATTTGCTGCTTTTAGGCAACGTAGAAACTATTAAAACATCTCTTTATTCTTCTGTGGTTGCGTTACATCGCCATATCAACAGTTTCACGTGTTCCCTGCAGCCCTTTAATGAAGGCCATTTGTCAGAGTGGTTAGCACATGGTCCGTGGAAGCCAAGTCACTTCAAATCCCATCTCTGCTCCACACTGGCCAGGTGACCTTAAACAAGTCATTGAATCTCTCTCCACCTCAGTTTCCCCAGCTATGAAGTAGGGATAATAGTATCCACCCTCAAAGAGTCGCCTTGCCTTGAGGATGAATAAAGTTAGCGTGAGTTGGGCTTCCCTGGTGGCGCAGTGGTTGAGAGTCCGCCTGCCGATGCAGGGGACACGGGTTCGTGCCCCAGTCCGGGAAGATCCCACATGCCGTGGAGCGGCTGGGCCCGTGAGCCATGGCTGCTGAACCTGCGCGTCCGGAGCCTGTGCTTCGCAACGGGAGAGACCACAACAATGAGAGGCCCACATACCGCAAAAAAAAAAAAAAAAAAAAAAAAAAAGTTAGCGTGAGTTGAAGCACTTAGAATGTTGTGTCAGAACTTCCACCCGTGTGTACAGGCTTTCACAATTTGGCTTTTACAAGTTATGCACTGACCCATGGTATACCTACAGTTTTATAAACTAGGTGTATATAGCAAACTGTTCCAAACTGGGATTCAGACTGTTCAGTGGCAGATTTTTTTGTGTTTCAGAAAAAGAAATAGAGTTTTCCCCAATTGCTTTTTTTGTTTCTATATACACGTTCAGGGGTTTTCCTTCCCCACTGAACCTTAATGCTTTTTGTGTGGATATTTTATTTGCTGTAAGTCACAGCACATTTTCTAGGGGCAAATCTGCCTTTGGTTTGGATCAGGATAATCCAAATTGCCAGCTCTACCTTATTTTAACGCTCAGATCTATTTTATTTATTTATTTTTCCAGTTTTATTAAGATATAATTGATATAGAACATTGTATAAGTTTAAGCTATACAATATAATGATTTGATATATGTATATATTATGAAATGATCACCACAATACGTTTAGTTAACATCCATCACCTCACAGAGTTACAGTTTTTTTCCTTGTGATGAGAACTTTTAAGATTTATTATCTTAGCAACTTTCAAATATACGATACAGTGTTGTTAACTATAGTCACCATGCTGTGCATTACAACCTCACAACATATTTATCTTATTAACTGGAAGTTTGTTTCTTTTGACCACCTTCACCCATTTCCCCCACCACCCGCCTCTGGTAATCGCCCGTCTGTTCTTTGTTTCTATGAGTTTGTTTGTTTGTTTTTCAGATTCCACATATAAGTGAGATCATACAATATTTGTCTTTCTCTGACTAATTTCACTTAGCATAATGCCCTCAAGGTCCATCCATGTTGTCACAAACAGCAGGATTTCTTTCTTTTTTATGACTGAATAATATTCCATTGTGTAATATATATGTGAAAATGTGATATATATATTTTTTCTTTACCCATTTTCTTTATCCATTCATCCATCAATAGACCCTTAGGTTGTTCACCAGATCTTTTTTTTTTTTTAAAAAGATGGTTTTTAAAATTTTATTTTATTTTTGGCTGTGTTGGGTCTTCGTTGCTGCATGCAGGCTTTTCTCTGGTTGCGGTGAGCGGGGGCTACTCTCCGTTGCGGTGCTCAGACTTCTCATTGCGGTGGCTTCTCATGTTGCGGAGCAGGGGCTCTAGGCGCGCAGGCTTCAGTAGTTGTGGCATGGGGGCTCCCTCGTTGTGGCTCGTGGGCTCTAGAGCGCAGGCTCAGTAGCTCAGTAGTTGTGGCGCACGGGCTTAGTTGCTCTGCAGCATGTGGGACCTTCCCGGAACAGAGCTTGAACCCATGTCCTCTGCCTTGGCAGGCAGATTCTTAACCACTGCACCACCAGGGAAGCCCCACCAGATCTATTTTAAAGTAAATTTAAGTTGAATGTTTCTAATTTGCTTGTTATGAATGCATTAAATGTTGTACAGTATTTCATGTTGCCATTTTAGGTGGGATTCTTTTCTTCAAATTTGTTTTGAGGGAAATTTTCTAAGCCAAGAAGGCACATTTTGCCAGCCAGCCAGAAATAAACTCAAACTTTAAATGAATCAAGTTAAATCTAAAACTGAGCTCCCAAGGCTGAGGTGAAACCCCTACTGGAAAATTTGGTTTTCCATTCCCACCATCATCAGAAACAAACATGAATCTCTGTGTATCTCATGCCATACAAATGCAGTCTTGACAGGCCAAACTTGGAGGAGACGTTTTTAAAATTTTTTCTTGCTTTCTATAAAAATATCTTAACTGGAAAAAAAAAAAAAAGACAAGCTGATTCTGAGTTAGGACTTAACCCAGTGATCTCTAGAGTGTATCAATTCAGGTCAAAGCAAGCACTCAAGGAAGGCAGCTTAGCCTCACCCACTTCCCAGCTGAGGGCCTGGAGCAAGTTCCTCTACTTCTCCAGGACTCAATTTTCTAGTCTGTAAAATGGCCAGAAATCTTACTTCACCAGGTTGTTGTAAGGATTAAATGAGATTATATATGTGAGATACGGAGCACAGTGTCTGCTATTAAATATGTGCTGAATAAAATAATAGCTGTGAAAATGAAGGAGAAGAAAATATACTAGAATATAAAACAAAGGAGGGCTTCAGATCAGGGACACATAGGGAGAGGAAGCATGTGAATGAGGTCACCTGCGCCCCACATTCACCTAATGTAAGTGGTCGGGGTAAACCATTCCTTCCCATCATAGCTTGGCAAATAATCTCTGTCATATCATAACTTCTCAGTGCTTGAGGTTTGGATGGAAGCAAGTTTGTGCTTCACCCTGGCTCTGGACCACTTCTATCTCCTGCCAGTCTTTGCAGAAGCAACAATGGGTTCCAAATTCAGTATCATAAGTTTGGAAGAGAAAAAGTTCAGAGGACTTGCCAGCCAGGAGGCCTGGTGGGAGAAAGAGATGAAAAGTGGACATATGTGCCCAAACACATCCTTATCTTCCTCTTTCCACGATCTGATCAGCCAGGGGAAAAGTAACTGCTAAATATTATCAAAAATCATGGCCAACTTAAAAATCATTGTTATTTTGTTTGAAGCTTTATCTTAATTGAATACATCTTGCTGCTAATATTAAAGCAGCTTCTACTACTTAAAATGAATCGTCAGGGTAATTAGGAGAAAATGACACTTCACAGGGAAATCAGATCCTGAACTTCAAAATCTCCTCAAAATTTTTGAATCTGGAAAGCAAGCCACTTGCACACAAATAATTAAGTACTCAGTATATTTAACAAGTTGATTCTCCTGTCGCATTAACAACACATTTGAAGGCAATGTAATACATTCTGCCCTGTGAACACACCACTATAAAGAACAAAAAGCAAAGAAAGGAGAAAAAGAATGCAGAAATTTGGACCACCTAACAGCCAAGAATGTTCCTGTAACAATGGCTTTGCTGTCCCAGATCACGTGATCCAAAGTGAGGGGCTGAATGGTTCTGCATTGTACAAGGTGTTTCTGGACGCTCCCTGGTGAAAAGGATACTTACACCACATTTCATTTTCAAAAACCTTTCAGTGCATCTCCACAAGGCAAAAGGTATTGTCCTATTTTATGTCTGGAGACATCGAAGCAGGGACTTTTCGTAAGAGACAGTGTCAGGGTCTCCGACCAAATTAAGACTCAGGATATCCTGACTTCTGATTTCATAACCAACACCACACGTTCATAACCAACCTTTTTCAGCCTTGGCTGGCAAATAGTCCACCAAGACCAAATTTCCTGACTCCCAAACAAGGAATTGTAGCAGCTCACAAAATGTCATCTTGATCAAAGCTGTTCTCTGGCAGGAAAAAAAGCCAGCAGTCACGTTTTATCAGTTAGGCTGGGGGTGGGGGTCCATACATGAACACGTGTTGCTTGTTCTTGCTGCTCACAGGAGGACGGAAAGCGTAGAAAGGCTAACCAGGGTGGTTTGTGCCCTACCACGTCCGACGAACCAGGGTGAATTTTTTCAGCCTTGGACCCTACTAGGAAATAGAGGCTCCACCCCATTGCTCCAGAAGTTTACTTTCCCCAAGTAGCCAACTCATCCCCGGTTGCTGTTGGTTACAGACATGGTTGGGTAAATGCTGTACTGGTTGAAAAGGAGGTAAGAGAGTATGGGAGACAGTCAGCTCTTTGATTTTGAAGGGCTATTAGAATTTCCTAATTTACTCTCTGTAAATAACCAAAACACGTACATCTATTTCTCTGAGACTTTATGTGTTGACTGCAGTCATCTAGCGATGTCTTTAGGGGTTATAAACAGTTTTTAATCTGTAGTTTTTAAATAATTCAAATGCAGGAAAAATGGTTTGAGAGTTATGTGTATTTTTAAAACATATTCCAAAGTTGAAATATTTTCAAATGTTAATTATATATTAAATGTTTTATATATATGTGTATATATACATATATATACACACATATATATGTGTATATATATGTGTATATATATATATATATATTCCAGTCATCAGCCACTTAGAATAAATATTCAAAGAAGAGAGAGTAGCATTAAGTAGACACCATATCCATCTGCCCAGGCACTCCCTTTTCAGACTCCATCAACACTTTGCATACACCTCTCTCCTACTTCATATTGAATAATACTGTTATTTATATGCTTATATAACTGTCTGCTAAACTGTTAGTTCCTTCAAAGTAGGGGCCATGCTTTACTCATCTTTGTATCCCCAGTACCAATAATTAGGCCTGGAACATGGAAGCTACTAAAAAAATGACTGACTAGGGTACCTAAGGGTTTTCATCAATCATTACTTTTATGCCAGAAGACTTCTTTGAAGTTGGAGAGGTTTTTTAGAAAGTGTGTCACCCTTGCATTACGTACTTAAAACCGAGCATACGCAATAGTGCACATTATTCAAAGGGCACATCCTCCCCACCCAGATTCCTCTAAAGATAAGTAATTCTCATGGAAATGGAAAACCCCTGCAACAAGTCAGCCAAGTAACAAGGCGCCATTTTGGACTCAAGGTCTCTGATACTATAATCCTGCCAACAATTCAAAGACAGCTAGAAAAAGTGAAAGTGGACTGCCTAACCTGGAGTGGAAATTCTTAACAAAGGATTTTGGGGAGATTGGAGGGAGAGTGGAAAGGAGGAGGGTGGATTGCAGAGGGGGGCATGATGGCTGCAAATCCAGAACTCCTTTGAACAAAGAAAGCAGGCACATCCTAAGAAGGCTAGGTTCCTGAAATTGGAAAACACATTTGATTCACTCTTTGGTCTACTGTCCCAAAGTGCTAACAATGTTATCACCTTCAGTCTATCTTGTCCTTTAGTCACCAAAGAAAGAAAAGACATGGTGACATGAAGTAGGAAAGGTTCAGGTAGTAGATTTCCCTAACCTCCCACTCCACCACCCAATCTACCCAATAGTATATAATAGTATATAACTGGGTCAGCTCTGCATCCTGCCCTCTTCCCATTCCAACTGCACATGCCTACATGGGAGGATGCTTAATGTCAGCTAGACATTCTCAGGAAAAGACTTCTGAGAGAAAGCATGCATTGAGTATCCAGCAGACACAGCTGAGGCTTATGAGCTTGAAGCAATACCACAGATGTGATTTTTTTTTTTTATTGCAATGAAAAAACACTGCAGGGAATAGGCTTCTGTTTGCATCTGTAAAGATGATATAATGTGGTTCCAAGGCACAATTATAATTTACATAGAATCCTGGAGACATGGGCAATGTGTGAAGGAGTATGGTTGTAGCAGTAAGAGACTACAAGGTGAACAATAGGAAAAGGCATCCAATGTGAGAGTCCCAGAGTTTAATACATACAGACTATATTGTTTTATATAAACATCAATGTTCTCTGTGATTTATTCAAGGTTGATAGTAAAATTGTCAGCCAAGCGTTATCTACTTGAAACCTGTGCAATTACTCTCAATCATATATTTCATTGAACTGATCCCCCAATTGTTACTAAATATTGATATTATTAAGCACTCAATGCATATCAGGGTTTACTAAATGTTATTAAGCATTCAGTGCATACTCAGTGTGTGCATAATGGTTTCTTAAGAGTTTTCCTCTACTTTTTCCCCATTTTTGGATAAGGGATTTGAGAAACGACTTATAATACTGAATTCTTTCTATACGGTCACAAGAAAGTGTTTGAGGCAAACTTGAGATGGCCACAGATTTTTTTGACATTCCTCTCATTGAGAGGTGGGGTCTACTTCTCTTACCCTTGAATCTTAACTGGCCTCAGTTACTTTCCTGACCAATAAAAATTGGTCAAGAAAGCAGATATGACATTCTGGGACTCCCTAGGCTAAAGCCTAAGGAGCCTTATAGCTCATTCCTGGGACTCTTGCAACACTCATTCTTGGACCCTGAGCCACTATGTAAGAAGTCCACCTTCCATGGTGAAGCAGCCATGAGACCACATGGAGAGGGAAGGGGCTGACTGAGCCCAGCTTTTTGGCTGTCCATGCCAAAGTGCCATGTATGGGACTGAAGCTATCCTGGCACCTACAAACCTATCCAGCTACCATCTGGATACCACCAAGTAATCCCTGCTGACACTTTATGAAGCAGAAGAATCACCCATCCAAGCCCTACCTGAATTCCAGACCCACAGATATTAATAAAGCGATGGTTGTTTCAGGCCACTACGTTTCAGGGTCGTTTGTGATGAAGTGATAGATAACCAAAACAGATGCAGTATAAAGTTCCTGTGTGGGACTCCTCCGAAGGTAAGCATTAGCTTCTACTCAGTTGACCCATCCGCTGCCATCTTTCTCAGCGGGACCAAGTCCACAGTGCCAGGATGTGGTTGACTAAGCTACTGAGTCATGCTCTTGGAGAAATGAGATCAGTTATACTTGCTTAAAAGTTGATTAGAAAGAGTTTTGGGGGAGATGATTTCATGGCTCCATGACTAATTCCCAATCACTCAATAACAGGTCCAAAGCATGAGCAAATACGGTAGGCTTTATACATTTTCTCCCAGCCTCTAGCATGGGGAAAGGAGAAGAACAAAAAGCAGCTCTGTCATTGTGTGGTTGGTGATGCCTTCCACAGAGCCATATGGTGCTCCCTGACCCATTTCATCTTTAAGAGTCTTTTATAGTCCCTAGTTCCCATTAGCATTACACATATCCATCATCACAACGAATCTGAAGATGGCACTAAAGACTTTCTGTTAATCAGGAGGACAAATCCCAGAGTATCATGCCAACAGTGCGCAGGAGAACCTCAGCACAATGGAGGCTTCCTAGAAACTTAAAAGATCCCCCACCAAAGTCTCTCAGCCTCCCTCTTCATTAAAGGCTTTGTTTTTTCTCTCTCCAACTCTAGTTTCATTTCGTGAAAAGGTTCACCGCCTTATGTGCCATGAGCAGACAAGCTTATCGAATGAACTGTAAATCTAATCAGTTTGGCATAGGGGTTTCATGGGAGCCATGTAAACAATAGCTGGAGTTGTGTTAAGCTTCAGTGACTCCAACTGATTCCCAGTGTGGTTCATTTGTCCAGAACAGTTGGAGATACAAAGCCAAGCCCATTAATTTCAAGAGAGTGGTTCTAACAGAGGAACAAGCTGTCAGTCCTCGGGAGGGTTTCAATCCAAGCTCTAACTACAGGATCTTATTTATGGCATAAGATATGTCTTTGAGTTACTCAGTTTCTTTCCATTTCCTCAATATTCTGTATTTCTAAGAAGATCCTGGCAATTCTTGTTGAAATTGGAATCCTGTGGAAAAATGAGCAGAGAACGTCTCCGAGTTCCTCTGACCCCTCATAATAGTAAACAAAGTGGGGTCCTGAATCCCCACCCAAGAGTTTTCTTAACATGGCGGTGCCCCAGGTTACCTCTGAAAAATGGACTTAATTAGTTTCAGCAACCAATTCAGCTCTATATCTCATCTGTATACTTTTACAGCAACACATTTATTTTTTTAATGTGCATGACACTCTCAAGATTGTAAAGTTTATGTAGTTACAGTACCGAAGTCACACCAGTTTTCAATCTGCTAAATCGCATGTGCTTAAGTTTCCAGATGGAAAAATGAATATTCACCACAGCTCCATCAGGAATGCCAATTTCCCATCACTCCCTAGCATTGGGCAATGCAGTTTAAGTACTGTGTTAATTTAAGACATTTTCTGGTCCTCCAAGACTTGTATTTACATACTAGCTGAAACTGCAAGTGGAAATGAATGGGGGATGATGATATTTGCCTTATCTCAAATTTTCTGTGAGAAGGAGAAAAGCACTTATGCTTGAAATAAGCAGATGTGAAAACACTTCTCACTAATCAAAATGTTTACCACTAGTTTAGGAGAGGCTGCCTGTTTAGAGGCAGTGAACTTGATACATATACTTAGCAAGACGAGTGTATTTGGTGTGACAGAACCTTGAAGCAGAACTTTTTCAGCTTAGCTCAAGATGAACATGAGCAATACCACATTTCTTTGCTTATTAGGCTTTTCACAGTTCATGAACTTGGATTCGAGAGTGACTCATGTCTATTTCAGCGTAGACTCTCTCACACCAGTATATTCTCAGCTTCAAGTCACTATAACCAAAAGTAATACAGGGGGAAAAATGCAAAGAACAATGTCGCTACAAGATTCAAAGAATTAGCTTTGTAAAATATTTTAAACTAAATTAAGGGAACTTTAATTGGTATAAATTAAATATCTACTATTCCGGAAGACAACAAAAATCATGCAATTGCTCTCAATTTGATCCCAGGCATGTGATAATATTCATAACAGAAAATTCATGAAATAATATATATGAAGATGACAGAAACTTACCAGCATGATTCTGTAAAGAGCTTTGCATAACAAACCACTCTGATTTCTTTCTATAATAAAATTATGGCCACATAAACTGGTAGAAAGTGACAAGAAGTCCACTTGCATTTTCTTGATTAAGACCATTGTGGTTGTAAAATTCATAGGCTCCCACCTGAAACTAGCTTAAGCTATACAATTAAAATTCAACAAAGTTTATGGAACTAATTATAACAATAATAACTAACATTTATGGGATATTTGCTCTGTAGTAGGTACTGTTCCCAGCACCCATTTTCATTGATTCATTCATTTAATCTTTGCAATAACCCATATCATTAATATTCTTAGTAATCCCATTTTATACATAAGGGAAGTCAGGAGCAGCAGGGTCACATAAGTCCCCCAAGTTACATAAATCTGAAGTGGAGCCAGATTTTGATTCCAGGTGGGCTGGCTCCAAAGCCTGTATGCATGACCCACACACCCAACCAATTAATTACGTGACTCTTTATCAATCAGGAAGAAGTGTTATCTTCTGGTTTTATTTTGGTCCGAGTTAGAGTGGGGCTTACGGATTAAAGTCAGAAGTCAGAAGGTAGTAGTGTTCAATGGAACAGTGTCCACCTGTGATGTTCTGAGGAGAGTCTCATGGGGTTCATTCTTAGACTCTATCTCATTCAATATCAGTATTTATTAGGTAGAAAAATGAGTTAGAATATATGCTCTCAATTTTTACATGATAATGACTTTAGTGAAATTGTTAATATCATGGAAGGCAATAGAAATTCAAACTAACAGCAAATGGGGAAAATAGTTCTATAAAACCTACTCAATTTAGAGTTATTTGTAGTGAGGTGGATGGACCTAGAGTCTGTCATACAGAGTGAAGTAAGGCAGAAAGAGAAAAACAAATACCGTATGCTAACATATATATGGAATCTAAAAAAAAAAAAGGTTCTGAAGAACCTAGGGGCAGGACAGGAATAAAGATGCAGACGTAGAGAATGGACTTGAGGACATGGGGAGGGGGAAGGGTAAGCTGGGACAAAGTGAGAGAATGGCATAGACATATATACACTACGAAATGTAAAATAGCTAGCTAGTGGGAAGCAGCCGCAAAGCACAGGGAGATCAGCTCGGTGCTTTGTGACCACCTACAGGGGTGGGATAGGGAGGGTGGGAGGGACATGCAGGAGGGAGGGGATATGGGGATATATGTATACATATAGCTGATTCACTTTGTTATACAGCAGAAACTAACACAACATTGTAAAGCAATTATACTCCAATAAAGATGTTTAAAAAAAAAATCCTAAACAAAACAAAAAAACCCACTCAATTTAGATGTGCCAGACGTACCAAGATGTTTTTTAATCACAGGGCCAAATCAGCCACTCCCCACTGCGTGCTCTTAGTTTTTCTGCTGGTTTTTTTTTTTTTTTTTGGTTTGCTTTTTAATTTTTTTATTTATATTTTTGGCTGCGTTGGGTCTTTGTTGCTGTGCACAGGCTTCCTCTAGCTGCGGTGAGCAGGGGCTACTCTTTGTTGCGGTGCGTGGGCTTCTCACTGTGGTGGCTTCTCTTGTTGCGGAGCATTGGCTCTAGGCACACAGGCTTCAGTAGCTGTGGCACGCTGGCTCAGTAGTTGCAGCACACAGGCTCTAGGGTGCACAGGCTTCAGTAGTTGTGGCTCAAGGTCTCTAGGTCGTGGGCTCAGTAGTTGTGGTGCACGGGCTTAGTTGCTCCATGGCATGTGGGATCTTCCCAGACCAGGGATTGAACCCGTGTCTCCTGCACTGGCAGGCAAATTCTTAACCACTGCACCACCAGGGAAGTGCCCTCTGCGTGTTCTTTGAATGACCACCTCCCATGCCCAGCACAGATGATTGCACATGGGTGAACACCTGACCCAGGGGTGTCGGATCACCCTTGGGTCACAGTCAGTCCACAGGCTGGAATGAAAAGATGAGCTGGGCCTATCAGATCCCCACTCTTGGGAATTTGCTTTGGAAAACAGTGACCCAGTTGGCAACAGTAACTAAAGGTGAAAAGTTGTGATGTAGGAAAGGAAAGAAGAGGCCATTGTGGCCACGTCATGGGCAAGCCAAAGCTAAAGGGGAGCAGAAGCTTTGAGTGAGCAGACAGAGCAAGGTAGTCAGTTTAGAGGGGAGAATGAGGCAGAAATAAAGTCACAGAAAGGTTTCAAGTGTAGGAAAGCTCTGTTTTATACTACATGGTGTCTTATTTATCACTCATTAAGAATCTACTTGACACAATCTCTCCGGTGTTCTATGTTCTTCGGTGATTTCTCTTGGTTATAAGAGTAACTATGGGGCTTCCCTGGTGGTGCAGTGGTTGAGAGTCCGCCTGCTGATGCAGGGGACACGGGTTCATGCCCCGGTCCGGGAAGATCCCACATGCCTCGAAGCGGCTAGGCCTGTGAGCCATGGCTGCTGAGCCTGTGCGTCCAGAGCCTGTGCTCCACAATGGGAGAGTCCACAACAGTGAGAGGCCCGCATACCGCAAAAAAAAAAAAAAAAAAAAAAAGAGTAACTATGGCTAGGGTGATGTTCCCCTGATATTGGGGGAGGGGTTTATAACTTGGTCTGATTTGAAAGAACATCCTCTCCAGTCTCATTATGACTAAGGCAAGTCCGCGCCCAAATACCTGAGGGTTGTGCCCATACACGCTGCAATTGAGATAACGTAACCTCAGGTGCTATTTATCTGAAGGGCTCCCAAGCTGCTGAGCTCCTGGCAGCTGTTCAAGAAGAAGGAACACCCATACTTGGGAAGGAATAGTAGCTCCCATGGTAAGCACAAGACCTATAAGTAGAAGCCGTAACACCTTGCAAGCTGAGTGCCAGCTCTCATGGTCTCAGATAAGCGATTAGCTTTCACTCAGTCCCTTGTAGCTGAATCGGACACAGGGGGTGAGGCACAGGGAGTGTGTATTTAGCACAAGTGCTCGATGAGGCTCTGTGCATTGTGGTGCAAGATACCAACAAGTCCTGCCTAGGCAGAAGGAGACAGGTACAGCCTAAATGATTGTCAAAGCCCTCCAAAGGCTGAGCAATTTGTGTGATTACCCTTCACTTTTCCTCTCAATTGGGCACAACTCTGACCTCTAAATTTTACCACAATGTTCTCTGTGCCCCTGGAGTGCTGTTGTTCGCTGCCTCGATTTCTTCATCTACAGAATAGGGTTCTCAGTGCCTGTCTCCAAAGGAGAATCAGTTGGTTCAAGCCCGAGATAGGTGTTGAAAATATCGATCAACAGTCACAAAATCTCATTACGACAATCACAAAAGGTTTCCCAATGCCTTCTGTTATCCTGGAATATTTTTTTTAAATCAATTACAGCTTGAAATAAGCTCAGGTAATGTTTCTCAAACTGAGATTCACAAGTTCTGAAAGAATTTTTTGATTTGGGGTTTTCCTTAAGACTATGATCTAAGAAAAGTAATATAAGAGTCTTCTGAAACATTGGGATGACCAAACGCTGTCCAGAATTCAGCATCTGCATTTGTGTCTCCAAGAGACCCTGTGCTAAACCCTCAGTGTCATATATTATACAACACTGTACACACACTGTATACAAGGCAAAGTACTAAATTGATTGGACAACCAATATAATGGATCAATGGATAGAAACCCAACCATAAAAGCTAAAAATAACAACAGTGACCACAATGAAGCATCAAATAATGATCCATCATGTTCAAGATGGAAAGAATCAAGTCAACTAGTGAAATGTAAAACAACTGAACACATATGTTATTAAACCCAGCATCAGCAATTTTGTTTCCATAACATACCATCTGTTGCTCATTTAAATTTTACTTATTTTATAAATATGGATGTTTAATTGAAATGTCTTTTGGTGCTATGTTTGTTTAAGGGTCATAAACCTAAGAAGTATATACCTAGTTTTGTGTGTGTCTATATTTAAGTAATGTTACTTAAAAGTAATAGTAATTTGAGTCATCACTTGGGCTACTAAGAACTTTTTCCATGAAAAGCCATCCATACGTTAATTTGAAAAACACTGAATTAAGGAATTAGCTGGGTTTTGTATATTAAATAGAAAATCTCATTCTAATGTTAGCTATTATAAAGGAGTTTTGTCAGTAACTTTCAAGCAGAGATTTAAAGCTGGTGGATCTTCCTAATGTTATTCAAATGCACATTAATTCATTTCAATGCACATTAATTCATACAGTCACTCACTGATTCATCGAACATTGAATATCCGTTAACAGGCACTGTGCGGGAATGAGAATGAGTAATATGGTAGTATTTTTACCTTCAGGCTTCACAGCATACTTGATAAACCTAAGAAATGCCCAGTAGAAATCTGTTTGCCTGGAAATCAGTAGACACCTCTTTGGGGAGAAAAACTCTAACAGTACGTGTTCACCTCTGAGTGTGTCTACCCTATTAGTGGAATGACCAAATATGTTATTTAATCCTGTCCTATTCACCTATTCCTATGATAGCACCATACTGCTCTAATCAAAAAAAGTTTATGATATATTTTTAGATGTGGGCAAGTCCTACATCCTTATTCTACTTTTTCAGGATTTTCCTAGATACTCCTACATGGTTTTTTTTTTTGTTTTTTTTTTTTTTTTTTTGCGGTACACGGGCCTCTCACTGTTGTGGCCTCTCCCGTTGCGGAGCACAGGCTCCGGACGCACAGGCCCAGCGGCCATGGCCCACGGGCCCAGCCGCTCCACGGCATGCGGGATCTTCCCGGACCGGGGCATGAACCCGTGTCCCCTGCATCGGCAGGCGGACTCTCAACCACTGCGCCACCAGGGAAGCCCACCCTACATGGTTTTTTTTTTTCAGGTGAACATTAGAACATTTTTGTCAAGTTCTCCCTAAAATCCCATTGGCATTTTTCATTAGGAATGTGTTAATAATCAGAGCTTAATTGAGGAGATTGACTTATTAATATTGTGTCTTCAGTGGTAGAAATATAGAAAATGTTTCTCCATGTATTCAAATCCTCCTTTCCATGTATCAAAAAGAAACTGTTTTTTTCTAAATATAAGTCTAGCACATTTCTATTTCCACGTATTTTATGTTTTGTATGTATGTCTTGTGAATGGGATCTCAATTTTTATTACATTTTCCATTAATTGCTTGCATATAGAACAGTACTGATCTGCATAATTATTTTGTAACTGATCCCCCTAAATGCTTATTAGTTGTGATAATTGAGTAATCCCAAGTCTTTTCACCTGAATGCCCCAAATGGCAGATGCCATTTTAACTGATGTAATTAACTCAATTTCATTAAATCTCTTATTTTGCCATTACTTGCATTTGATTCCTTAATATGGTATTTGTTGTAATATAAACAAATTTGGAGAAACAATTTTATTAATAAAATCGATTCTCTAGGATGACTTGTCATGCTTATTTCCCAGTATGTTCATTCCAATTTGACAAACATCGTTTTTCACTTGCTCCCCTTGGTTTAGACAGTCTTGTTTTATTTTGGGGGGGGCCGCGCAGGGCAGCTTGTGGGATCTTAGTTCCCCAACCAGGGATTGAACCTGGGCCACAGCAGTGAAAGTGCCGAGTCCTGACCACTGGACCACCAGGGAACTCCTAAAACAAGTCTTCTAATTTTTAAATTAGGATTATTTCATCTCCTTTTAAATATGTAAATCTCACAAAATATTTTATTATAAAACAGCAATGTAGCAGGTTCTAAAATATTTATGCTACACTTTACTTAGTCAGATGCCTTACATTAACTTTTAATTTAGTGATAACATTGAATAATAACACACTGTTTCAGATTTCCAAACAGTGACAGGTCAAAAGCAAAAATCTAGTTGCTAATCGGCTGCCCTTGTGCCATGTCAAACTGGTTTCGAGCAGCAGAATTTGGCATTTTCGTTCTGCTTGCTCACTGCCTTGGCCCAAGGAAATGAGTTGGACGAGTGCCCTTCTCTTTTATTCAGAGATGCCATAGATTAATTGTAAAGACTTCCTTTCATCTACATAACAGAATGGGTTCAGATAGCCTTTTAAGCTATTATCTGCAGTTTGGAACTTTGTGCTGGAAAGTCATAGCATTTATACAGAAGAGGTCTGTTAGAAACAGTGAACAATAAGAGTTTGACATTTTTCTCTTTCTGCCTCCAGAAAAAAACCAAAGCAACTATTTGATTACATTTATGTATTTCATAAAAGAATGTGGGGTTATATTCAAATGCCAGCAAACCTCATGGAAATGACAAAACTGTGCAGCTTGTTTAAGTGGACATTCTCATTAATACCTCACTCCCATTGAGCTGATGGAAGGAGAGTGGCAGCGAATTATTCCACGTGCTCTGTTAATCACTCAAACTGCGTACTTGTTTAAATGTAAGAAAAATAAGAAGCCATGCCCAATCTAGGATGAAACTCAGCCTCATTTTGTAAGGGGGGCAGCAAGGAAGGGGGAGAATAGTAAATACTGTGCAGCACATTGAGGATTTTGGCTGAAATAAGGCAAGGTGTGCAAATACTTTAAACAGAAATTAAATCCAAAAAAATTTCTTTTGCCCTTCCTTGTAAGTACTTCTTGGTTACATCAGTTTTTTTGTTTCCTCTCTTGACTTCATTGATTTTGTGTGAGCCTGCATGTGTGCACATTCTTTGAATATAAATTGCTTTAATTAAAAACCACCTGAGCCAGAGCATTCAGTTCTCAGTTTAACAGGGTGAAGGTTTAGCAGAAGGGCTTTCACATCCCAGTTGTCCTTCCAAAGGAGCTGTGATTTTCCAGGACAATCTTTTCTTTGAACCCAACATGAAAACACATTAAAGTTCTTTTTGGAACAAAGAAATATACATAGGAAATAAAGACATTGTTTTATCAAATCCTCATCTTCTACTCTGACGTAAGCTGGCTAGGAAAGAAAGTGTCTCCTTTCCAAGAGGAAAGTGGATCGAGCCTGTTTTCTCCATACCTAATCCTGCCCCACCTGACTGGTATTATAAAAATGTAGAAGCGAGTTTTACCATTTTCTCTTCCCTGGAGTTTCATCCCCGTCTCCTCTCATTTATCCAGCACAGCCATTGAGCCAGTGTGAATCATGGCCTGAGTAAGCAGGGTTGGGTCTGAGCTCCTTTATCTGGACTCTAATGACTTTTTTTTTTTTTTTTTTTTGCGGTACGCGGGCCTCTCGCTGTTGTGGCCTCTCCCTCTGCGGAGCACAGGCTCCGGATGCGCAGGCTCAGCGGCCATGGCTCACGGGCCCAGCCGATCCGCAGCATGTGGGATCTTCCCAGACCGGGCACGAACCCGTGTCCCCTGCATTGGCAGGCGAACTCTCAACCACTGCACCACCAGGGAAGCCCTCTTCTGACATATTATTAATCATATTTATTTAAGCTGATTTGGCTTCATTCTAGGATGAGGAAGAGCTTTTGCTGTCCGAGTCTGGGCTGCTCAGAACACAGAGGAGAGCAAAAACCCCATCTCTCCTCCACGACATCACGCCCCACAGGCCACCTGGCTAAGACCAATTCAGGGTACACTCATCCAGGGTGTTCTGTCTACATTGTGTCCTCTGACACACATGGTGTGTTTGTGGTGGCCCTCAAGCTCGCCACTGCATAAACCAAGAATCCAACTTCTTCCGCCTCTTTCAGAGCTCACCCATTGCCCCAAATAATCCCTCTCCACCCACAGACCCAACTGTAGGTTTGCAGCAACGAGGTCCTTGCTGCATCCCATTGCCTCTGAAGTCTTTCCAGTACCTCCTTTCAGGGGTCTCTCTAGCTTCTTCGCCCTCTGGATTCTCTACATGCAATCCAGTTCTTGCTCTCTCTCTACCTGTGTGGACTTGATGCCAACCCTACCTTCAGTTTTGGACACAAACTCTAGCCCATTCACTTCCAGAGGCTTGGGCCCCGTCTGCCAGATGCCTAATAAAGACACGCTTCAGGACGTAAGTAAGATGATGGGATGCACAGAATGCCCAGATTGTGATCACTGTCTCAGAGTTTGTTCTCATCCTAATATCAAGAGTAACAAAAGTCTAGTCATGCTACTTAACAGTCTGGTATCTGAGGACATCTAAGGAATATCCAAACCAAGTATTGACAAAAGTCACATGGTTCAGTTTTTATGAAACTAGCCAGGCACTTCAGTAGATTAAAAAAAAAAGGTATATAATACACTGCCACTTTGAAACTTTTAAATTAGAGTTTAAAATATTTTTCTACACTTATTTAGCACCTACTCTATATGCCAGGTGGTGGACTAGGCACCAGATAACAAAAGTGAATGAAGACACAGTTGGTTAGCCCAGGAACTTTACAATGTCATAGGGGAAATGAGACATAAACAAATAGCAGTGGTGCTCTAATAGACGTGAGCCCTGAGGACAGCGGGGACACATGGCAGAGCTTAAGAGATCCTGAGTGGAGAGGTTAGGTCATTCTCCAAAGATTTATCAAAGGCCTAGTTTGTTCCCAACACTAGGAATAGAGTTAAAAGGCAGCCCTTCGGGGCTTCCCTGGTGGCGCAGTGGTTGAGGGTCCGCCTGCTGATGCAGGGGACACGGGTTCGTGCCCAGGTCCGGGAGGATCCTGCATGCCGCGGAGCAGCTGGGCCCATGGGCCATGGCCGCTGAGCCTGAGCATCCGGAGCCTGTGCTGCGCAATGGGAGAGGCCACAACAGTGAGAGGCCCGCGTACCACACACACACACACACACACACACACGCAAAAAGACAGTCCTGGTTTTCAAGTTGCTCACCATCTACTAGGAGAGCAAGATAAATATGAATACAGAGCAATGTGATACAGGGTATAATAGGGATATATAAGGGATACAGTAGAACTCAGAGAAGGAGGTCCAACCATGGTGATTCAAGATATGCAACTGACCAATCAGAACTGACTCCAGCCGTGAACGATTGGCTCCATAAATGGCTATACCAGCTGATTAGGAAAGAACCCTGTCCCTAGCCCAGTCTGGATGGCCAGGGGGCTTCCTGAAAATCAGGAAGTGATGCTTGATTAGACACTTGAAGGACAAGTAGAAATTGGCCAGGCAAGGTCATTTCAGACAGAGATGACAGCACAAATGCTTGGTGGAGTGAGAGCACAGTGCCTAACCAGGAGAATCAGCATGCCTTCACCAAACACCCCCAGTGAGCACCCCGTGGGGCTTATCAGAATCAGGCCCTGTGAAATGAGACAGCCTGCTTGTTGAAACCATCTAGAAGCCATCAGAAGTGACATTTGAAGATAGTCAGGACTGGAAACAACACACACACACACACACACGCACACACACACACACACACACACACACGACACTGCTGTTTATAACCAGAAGCCCAAGATAGGTCCTGGATGATGAAGACTAACGCTGAGCCAAGCACTAAAAGGGAGAGACTGGTAAATAAAGGAAAGCACACAGAGGATGGAGAGTGGGAAACAAGAAAACAGCCTACCTCAGGAAAGGCCTGAAAACATTTCCCAAAGGAAAAAGAGAAAAAAGGTAAAGATCGAACCATAAAACTGCTCCAATGATAATCTATTTCAGGGACTTCCCTGGTGGCACCGTGGTTAAGAATCCGCCTGCCAATGCAGGGGACACGGGTTCGAGCCCTGGTCTGGGAAGATCCCACATGCCACGGAGCAACTAAGCCCCTGAGCCATGGCCGCTGAGCTTGCGTGCCACAACTACTGAGCCCCTGTGCCACAACCACTGAAGCCTGCATGCCTGGAGCCCGTGCTCTGCAACAAGAGAAGCCACCGCAATGAGAAACCCTTGCACCGCAACAAAGAGTAGCCCCTGCTCGCCACAACTAGAGAAAGCCTGAGCACAGCAATGAAGACCCAACGCAGCCAAAAATAAATGAATAAACAAACAAACAAATAAAATAAAATAATCTATTTCACAACTTAACTAAAGATAAGATAATAAGACTGAATGCAAAAATGGAAAAATAAATGGAAAATGAGTAAATACAGTGTAACAAGTATAGCAGGCATCTGTTGCTTCTGCCTGCCCTGACCCACCGCCATTCTTCTGTAACGGAGCCTCCCAGGCCATGTGGTTCAGGTGGACCTGACCAGCTGGTCCTCCCTTTGCCACGGGTATGGGAATATGACCCAGGCCTGTGAAGGTAGCCCATTCTCTCAGGCCCCAGGGATGGGTTCACAGGTGAGCAAGTGATCTAGGCTCAGCCAGGCAGTCTCTGCCAGCACTTTCCTGATGGAGTTCAAAGGAAGGAACTCTTCCTCATTGAGAGTTGGGAGCAGGTTGCATGTGAACTTTGAGATGCTGAAAACCACCTTCACCAGTGAGAGATGGGGTCTAGATTACATCATTTCAACCTCTCCATCCCTGGGCCTCTGTGTTATTTGAGCTAATTCCCATTTTTGCTTGAGCCAATTTAAGCTGGAGTCTGTTGCTTGCAACCGAAAAGTTCCTGATTAATTCAAGTAAACTTTCAGGCACTAAAATAATGGTTTTAAGTGACGGCCATTCTGGCCAGTTCCTAAGAACGTCCCTAAATGGCTAGCTCTTACATTGAACTCTCACAAATGGAAATATTGGAAGTGAAGGCCAGAGAGCATTCACAGAAAGCACTTGGTTCTGATTTATTACAGAATTCCTGGTACCAAAAATTTATGCCAACAAAAAGCACTGCACTAAAGTATCTCCCAAAAATATTTTGTGAGTCAGAAAATCTGCCTAATGGATTCCTTCACTTCAGAAACACTTATTGAGCAGGTCTGGGGCCAGGCACTGGGCTTGATGTTGGGAGGAAACCGAAGGCATCCTCGCATAGAAAGATGCACAGTCTGGGGAGACAGACATGTGAAAGTGAGCAGGGTAAGAGATGTCATCCGGGAGAAACAAAGTGCTGTGGGAGCCCAAAGAAGGAAGCAAACAGCTTCCTCCCCTCCGAAGTGAAAACAAGCCTTCCGTTTCAGTGGAGAATAGATCGCAGACAGGCTCACCTACCACATTCACTTGAAACGTGTTAGTTATGGTGGAGAAGATCCCCTCTAGCTTTGACATGCTTTCACACTCAATTAAAAGAAAGGGAAGCTGTACTTGTTGAGTTCCCACCCTGCGCAGGGCATGGTTAGGTATCTGTGTTAACTCAGAAGACAAGGTGCTCTGTGACATGACAGAAGTGCCAGGGCCTCGATATGCTCTGAGGCCTTCAAGGAAACAGTTCAACAGCTAACTACTCTGACAGTCTTGGTGACTAAAATACTGCTGACTCAGTCAAAATGTAAGGGGGATGGGGGGGCAGAGAAGTCAGTAATCAAAGGCAATTGTAATTTTAATGCAAAAAAATCCAGAGTAAACAGAATACCCAGAGTTCAAATAAAGGCGGGATCAGACCCTGCACTTGCGTGACTCGGCCTCACTCACCTCCCTCGAACTCCAGCCTTGCTCCGGAGATGGGGGTTCTGTGCATCTCGTAAGCTTTGTCATCTCCTGTCTGTCTTCCTGTCCCAAACAGTAAAACAGTCCTCCAAATGGGCATGACTCATGTGCCCATATTTGGGGACAACAGGATAACGTGAAGCCAGAAACTGTACCTAGAAACTTTGCTTCCTATAGAGAGAGGGAGAAAGGAAGGGAGGTGCACCCTCCACCTATGAACGCTTGCAGAGAGGAGGGAAGCTGGTGTGGAGCGTGGAACCCAGTCTTGCTACTGAGATAGGGAGAGGGCTTGGGTAGAGGGTGAGGAGACTGTGTGTCCTGCAAGAAGGCCTCGCTCACCAGGGTTATTAAAAACAGCATCAGACCCTCTTGAACAGTGATGACCTGATGGAATTAACCAAATCCTCCCAGGAATTTTGAAGACACCAGTAAGTAATGAAATTCCCCAATTTCCCCCATTTTCCCTCTCTCCTCCATCCTTTACTCCAGCCCCATTTTCTAGGAGCCTTTGGGGCCAAGTAGGCCAGGTATAGGATTGTCCTCACCAGGCTCCACGCAAAGCAAAGGGAATGAGGCAGGAGTAAAACGGAAAAAACTAATGGGCCACCAACTCAGAGGTCGCTGAAGACAGACTGGGACCTGAGATCTAGCCAAATTCTGCTCCTAACCCGTCCATTTTTTCATCTACAAAATGAAGATGTATTTCTTGCTTTGCTATATCGAGGCATTCCCAAAGAAAAAAAGACTACAAAACAAAAAGGGCTTCGGATACAAGAAATTATTCTGTATATTTAGCTATAGGATTTTCCAAAAATTATTTTTAATTTGCTTTTAATCTAACATAAGGGTGGGGAAGTTCTTGGCATTAGCTGTGATTTGTACTGAATGGGGAAGCATGCCACTTCACTACCCACATTAAAATAACCAAGATAGCTGACATTTATGTGCCACACATCATACCAGGTTTATATATATTAACTCATTTAAAGGTAGAGTTTTTTTTTAAATAATGGAGTTCAAAGAAAATTAAAGGGAATTTACATATCTTCTGTTTATTAAGAGACATTTTTTCATTCATTTGACAAAGACTTATGAATGGATAAATGAAGATACAGGGTTTTTACTTCTATATATTTAAGGCCTCATAGAATTTCATGTTATCTTAGGAGATTTTGGAGTCATTCATAAGACAGAAAACCGATTTAGCCAATAATCGGATTATACTGACATCAAAAGTTATCTCAGGCTCTGAACTCACAGTCAAATATATTTCCCCTACTGATACCTTAAAACCATGCAGTTTTTTATATTTTGACTTTTGATGGTCTCCTCTCATCCTGGAAATCACCAAAATGCCCTCATGTAGTTCATGCAAAGCAGCCATTCAAAAAACATTTAGTTAACACCTACTGTGTTCTAAGAACCATGTGTTGTTAGTTGCTGGATCTATGGGAATAAATACGGTCCAGCTCTCACCCATGAAGAGATCATTGTTAAATGAAGACGTACACAAATAATTACAATACATCCCGATATGTGGCAACAGAGAGGAACACAGTTAAGTGGACATGAAGGATCCAAACTGCATATTCTCGATCTTTCACATTCTAGGAACAAAAAAGTACAACACCCACTTCATAACATTGAATGATGTTTTCAGATGATCAAGAGAAAATCTACAACCAAGTGAGAAAAAAACTGGGAAGCTGGTGCTTAGAAACCTTATCAGAAAGTGTGGATTATCACACTCTTGAGAGATGTCCCTTTTACCCCAGCGAGCAAGTCTTTCGGAGTCAGATGGTGAAATCAATCATTGAGGCGTCGGATTTCGGAGCCAGCTGGGAAGAACTGGCTGGACTCCAGCTCTATGGAATGGCCTGGGAGGGGCACCCTCTGGATAGGCATCCTGCACTGTTTGCTTAAAGCCCTTCTAGCATGTGCTGTAAGCAGCAGCTGACTGGCCTAGGACATCCCCCGCCCACATGCCTTTCCCAGGTGTTCTGGTAAAGAGCATCCCTGAAAGTCATTGAGACCGAGGAAAGAAGGGAGGAACAGAACACAGCAGAAATTCTCAAATGAGTTAAAAACATGAATTCTCTATCTCACTAAGCCAAAGAGGATCCATATAATACACTAAGGCTACAAGGGAGCTACAATTCCTCCCCAATTAGCCCTTTATTTTGGCCATGGCTCCACAAAATAAAGAACTGACACCCAAACGATTCAAGTCACTTGGGAATAGCCCCTTCCTATTCTTGCCAATAATTGTAATTATTTTCCCACGCGTTATTTGAAGACTATTGACCGTCCATGCCTTACCCAATGAATAATTTGTCCAGTTGTAAAAATGTTGTCGCTAGAACAACTAGATATCCAGACGTGAGAGCTCTGAGGCCGAGACCAACTATCTGAATTGTCAGGAAGTTGGTGATAGAAAATAGCCTAGAAGACCCCAACGGAGCTCTGGAGTCCTCACTGAGGGCTTTGGTCAAAAAGTGTCTTGTATATGTTATGTCTCTCACTCAGACAATGATACTGAAGGAGAAAGAATGATAAAATTTACATTTGTGAAAGGTTTTCTATATATTAACAAGCTTCCGTGTACTTTTTTTTTTTTTTTTTTTTGGCAAGGCTGGTGTCTCTTCCTAGCTATTAGCTCACTCCCTTACTGTGCTTCAGATTCTTTGATTCCAGGGGAACAGCCTTAAGGCTCAGCCTGAGAACACTGCACGCACTCCCCCATCTCCTCACCTCCACAGTGGAAGGTCCACTTGGAAGCCGCCCAGGCCAAGTCCTCCCCAAGGAGCGGAGAGGATGCCACCCAAAGAGCTCGCGGAGCTCCCGCCACCTCCAGTGCGCATGTACTCCCCGCCCCAGCAGAGACCACCGCTGGTATTTAGCAAGAAGCCTGCAGAATAATTACTATTGCTGACAGCTGTTAAGGGCCCATTAGGGAGTGTCAGTTTTCCACAGGCAGCTGCATTTCTGAGAAAAGGGCCTGACCTTGGGGCAAAGAAAACAACAAAAATCCCCCACAAAACTAGCAGCTCTTTCCATTTCAAGAGAACAAGTTGTTGAACCTGAAGTGGCAAGAGAGTTCGCAAACCCCTTGATCCCTCACTTCTGGCACGTTCCATCCACTCTGGGCTAAGATGTGGGTCTGGACTATAACATAAGCACTTCCCCTCCCTACCTCCAAAACACATGCTGAGAACATGGTGAACAGCCTTAGGAATTCTTCACAGTCAAGGAGGAAGTTGGGGAGACTTGGGTTTGAAACATGAGGCCAACCATGGCACATGCTTGGATATCCATTTATCACCTCGTGTTTGGGAATGTTAGTAAGTGCATGTACAGTGGTTGGTGCTTTGGAAGAAATGAAGGAGGCATCAGATGCCATCCCTGCCCTGGAGGAGCATACAATCTGGAACGAGAGCTAACACTTGGCAACAATTAAAAACCAAAACAAGGGCCTCCCTGGTGGCGCAGTGGTTGAGAGTCCGCCTGCCGATGCAGGGGATACGGGTTCGTGCCCCGGTCTGGGAGGATCCCATATGCCGCGGAGCGGCTGGGCCCGTGAGCCATGGCTGCTGAGCCTGCGCATCCGGAGCCTGTGCTCCGCAACGGGAGAGGCCACAACAGTGAGAGGCCCGCGTACCACAAAAAAAAAAAAAAAAAAAAAAAAAAAAAAAAAAAAAACCAAAACAAGACTAAGTACTACACATAATTCAGAGATGGTATCCCATGGCACTCACAGAGCTTAGGGAGCAGAGAGGTCACCAAGGCCAGAGTGTGGTCCTCAACCTCCCTTTCTTCAGGCCCTCTGTAGATGGCTGTCCTCCCAGGAGTCTGTCCCAGCTTTCTTGCTCAGTAGTTCCTAAGAACCCATATTAGGATTCTCTCAGGTGCTGCTGACACGTACCCAACTTGAATGAGCATTAAGAGAGTGGGTCTCATAGAGAACAGACTTGCGGTTGCCAAGGGCGAGGGAGGGATGGAGTGGGAGTTTGGGGTTAACAGATCCATACCATTATATATAGAATGGATAACAACAAAGTCCTACTGTATAGCCCAGGGAACTATATTCAATATCCTATGATAAACCATACTGGAAAAGAATATATTTTAAAAAGGATGTAGGGCTTCCCTGGTGGCGCAGTGGTTGAGAATCTGCCTGCCAATGCAGGGGACACGGGTTCGAGCCCTGGTCTGGGAAGATCCCACATGCCGCGGAGCAGCTGGCCCCGTGAGCCACAATTACTGAGCCTGCGCGTCTGGAGCCTGTGCTCCGCAACAAGAGAGGATTCAATAGTGAGAGGCCCACGCACCGTGATGAGGAGTGGCCCCCACTTGCCGCAACTAGAGAAAGCCCTCACACAGAAATGAAGACCCAACACAGCCATAAATAAATAAATAAAATTAAAAAATAAAAATTAAAAAATAAAAAAATTAAAAAGGATGTATATATATGTAGAGCTGAATCACTTTGCTGTACAGCAGAAATTAATACATTGTACATCAACTATACTTCAATTAAAAAAAAAAGACAGTGGGTCTCCATCCTGGCAGCACATTAGAATCACTCAGGGACCTTTAGAAACTACCTATGCCCAAATTCTGTCCCAGACCGACTGAATCATAATCCCCAGATGAGGGTCCCCAGCATCAGATTCCAGTGGGTACAAGGTGGAAAACCACCGGTTTAAGCAATAGAGGGTAATTTGCAGGCTCACCAAGGAAACCACAGGAAGGGCCAGGGGGAGCCACCTTAGGGACAACTGGAACCAGGACATTGAACACAGATCTCCTCTGTTCCCCTGCTCACTTTCACACCCCTCTGCTGCATCTTCTCAGACCCCTTCCTCTGTGAGGTGAGATTCATTGCCAGTAGCAGCTCCGGCTCACACTTTAGCAACTAGAAAGGAGAGGGCTTCCTTTCCTTGGGGCTATATTGAACCCTCGACCTTCAGTTTTTAAAACAAGGCAAAACTCTGACTGGCCTATGTGCCACCCCTTGACTTGTGTTGAGATAGTATCATTGGTCTAGTTTGGTTCATGTTCATGTTGCTACCTCTGAGGAGTGCTGGGAGACTAAAATAAAGCCTTGCTGTTCAAAGTGTGGTTCATGGACCAGCCGTGTAGACATCACCCAGGAGCTTGTTACACATGGAAATTCTCAGGCCCCATCTCAGACCTGCTGATTCAGAACCTCCCTTCTAGCAAGATCCCCAGGTGATTTGTATGCACGTGAAAGCTTGAGAAGGACTGCTCTGTGCTCTGGTATTACTTTCTCAGTTGGTGAGAGTATAGGTATTCCTTTCTCTTGGTTTTATGTCAAAGCCGCAGAAAACAGATGCCACCATTCCCCCTCTGCCACACCCACCAGCAGCAGTACCAACACCTGGTCTCGCCTGGTTGGCAAGAAACCCAATCAAGCTCCTTGCGCTATTTCTCTTTGCCCTTCTTAAAAGCTAGCTCTGAGGACTTCCCTGGTGGTGCAGTGGTTAAGAATCCGCCTGCCAATGCAGGGGACACAAGTTCGATCCCTGGTCCAGGAAGATCCCACATGCCGTGGAGCAACTAAGCCCGCGAGCCACAACCGCTGAGCCCTCGCGCCACAACTACTGAAGCCCGCCTGCCCTACAGCCCGCATGCCGCAACTGTTGAGCCCACACACCGCAACTACTGAAGCCTGAGCGCTCTAGGGGCCCACGTGCCACAACTGCTGACCCCGCATGCTGCAACTACTGAAGCCTCACGACTAGAGACCATGCTCCGCAACAAGAGAAGCCTGCACACCGCAAACGAAGAGTAGTCCCTGCTGACCACAACTAGAGAAAGCCCACACACAGCAACGAAGACCCAACGCAGCCAAAAATAAATAAAACTTTAAAAAAATAAAAATAAAAGCTGGCTCTGATCAGCAGACTGGGGTCTGCGGTTTTGCTGCGGTAGCTGATATGGAAGGGGATGTGGTACTCTGGGCCAAGTAGGGTCCAGCAGCTGGTGCTTATCAGCCCCACCCTGAGATACACACAGATGTGTCCACACTGACCTTCCTGGCTGAGGACATGTGGGAACTCAGAGCTTCCCATGGGAATGGATGATGGAGCAAGGAAGCGAGAAGGTTGATGTAGGTGTTATGGCATCCTGCCAATTGCCTCTGAATGCAGAGCCCTGGCGTCTCTGCCAGCCAGAGAGGGGGATTTGCCTCTGAAACCCGGAAGCATGTGGGAGGCACAAACATACAGTTTAGGCATCTGGACACTCTGTTTGCTCAGTGATGCTCTAGGTCCCCCCTGAGGATACCATTCTTATATTCAGTGCACTCCCGAGGCCCCAAGCCCACCTTCTGTGACCAGATGTCAGCCAGTTTTTTTATCCTCACCTTTCCCTCCCCCTGTCCATTTCCTTTCCCACTCCATGAGGAAAGGGTAAAAATTAGTGGGCATTCAGTAAATATTAGTTGAAGAAATAAATAGATGAATAAATAAACAAATGAAATTTTTCATATTTTTGAAGGAAAGAGAGTTGACCTTGGCTTTCATCTGCTTTGATGGATAAATAGTTTCACTTCTGGGGAACTACACGGAATGAACATTTTAAAAAATCATCACTTCATTTTTGTTTACATCTTTCCTACATCTCCACCCTCTACAAACAAGAAATCCGCTATATATTTGTACTCCAGAGCCTCAAATTTTTATTCTCCCAAATATGAGCTACAGGAAAAGCCTTTGGTCTCAATGGCTTCTTACCAGTAGCTCCCCTAAAGGATGAAGATCTTTTCCCCCCAGTTATTTGAGTACTTTCATTCCAAGGAAAAATATATTTCTATCCCCTTATTCCAGAGCAGAATTAGAAATGAGAGCTGGCCTAAATACTTCATCTTATAGAGAAGGGAACTGAACTCCAAGGAAGGGACTAGATTTGTCCAAGGCCACACAAATAGTAAGAGGCAAATTGTGAGTCTCCTTGGTTCTGATCTAGTTTTTTCTTTCATACCACAGTGTAGCCCATTGACTGCCCTGCTATTTGCCCTTAACTCAGGGGCAATGGCGTGGCCACTTTCCTGTGATAAGAAGCAGCCTAGGAAAGGGCCCCACCAAGTGTTCAGTCCAGCAGCCCCACCTCTAATGGGGGACAGGGGGAGGATGGACCATGCAGAATTCCTGCGGCCAATTCCACTCCAGCCCCAAAGTTACTGACCTGATTTTCCAAAAGCCCACTTTTTTCTGTCTCCCTTACCCAGCCCAAGCAGCAATGGAGAGAATTTTACTCAAACTTTCCAAGATAACTTCCCTTTAGTCTGAGACCAAGCATGTGTAGCCTCAGGCCAAAGGAATATTGGGAAGTTTATGAGCCACTAAAAATAGACAGTTATAACAGAAACTCCCTCCTACTTCTGCCATTTTCCCTGTTGACTACACAAATACGGAGGCAGACTCCAACCATGAAAGGGAAAAGAAAGCATCACTGTAGCTCCAAGCTATGGTGTAATCTGATGGGAAATACGTTTTAGAAAGAACTGCGATTTCAGGAATGACAAATATCACACATGGAAAGTAGAGGACCCATTGGAGCGTTGTCTGGTGCTGAATCCTTCCTCCCAGAGCTAAGGGAGGGCCGGGCAAGAAGGAATGGCAGGGCGAACCCACAGCCAGAGAGGCAAACCCACCATAGACCGCTGCTCATTTGCAGCCTCCGGACGCGCAGGCTCAGCGGCCATGGCTCACGGGCCCAGCCGCTCTGCGGCATGTGGGATCCTCCCGGACCGGGGCACAAACCCGTGTCCCCTGCATCGGCAGGCGGACTCTCAACCACTGCGCCACCAGGGAAGCCCCCAGGCTCTCATTTCTTTTCGGAATGAAAGCCAAGTTTAATCATGGTGTGGGTTCAAGAACATTTCAGAAGAACTCCAATAGGACAATTGGTTTCTTTGAAGAATGTTTGCGCCAGTGATGCAGACTGTCCCTTGCTTTCTGCCTGGACTAGGTCTGTACTTGGTTGCTTTAAAGATTCTGTTTCATTTTATTCACTTTATAGAGCCTGGAAAATAGCCAAGTTAAGTACGGTCTTTAGGTCCCAATGTAGCTCGTTTCTTGCCAGCCACATATCAGGAATCCCTGAAATATACTCCACTGAGGTGAGGGCTGTAACTTAGTGGCTTGGGTTAATCCAGTGTCCACTAGGCCTGTACAGCACTCCACGTGGCATTGGGATGAAAACAGAGAATCCCATGAAGAATGAGGGTCAACCCAAGTGCTTAAGAGAAACCAGGTGCCTGCTTGGTTGGTCCTGAAGCAAATGACTTTCATGGCCCTCAGGCTGTATAGGTGTGAAACATCTGCAGTTATACAAAGTAAGGAACAAAGAATACGAGAAACAAGTCCGCAGAAGAGAAAGCAGGTCTTTTCCATCCACTTCGTCCAGAAGGTAAGTGGGGCCCTGACGTAGTTCTCCAGATTCTGGTTCTCCCCCAAAGGAATAATTTAAAGTTGTGCATGTTCCAAGCATTACTTGGGCACTTCTTGTACTTGAACTCTGTTTGGATCCTCTGCATTGATGACTGACCCACTGTAAGATGGCTCTGTTCTTTCTATTTTTAAAGACTCCCAGAGGAGGAGAACCAGAACCTTCTTTCACTGGCCATTTTAGTCTTTTAACAGCTCTTTAGAGAAAATAAAAGCATCCTCATTCCTAACCTAAATCCCTCATGCTGCAACTTAAATCCATTTCTTCTTGTCTGGCTCTTGGTAAATATAGGAAACACCTGGAGCCCCTCTTGTGTTCACTGCCCAATTATCTCAGCTTTCCCATTTTATTCTTTTTTTTACCTTCGTATCCATCTCTTCCGAGTCCTCTCCAAATTCTTCATCCCCCTGTCTCATTATGGAGTCCAGAAGCAGTCACAATAATAAGTAGTGCCCATAATATGAAACATACAAAATGTAAATAACATTATATAATACAATTATATGCATTAGCTCATTTGAACCTGAAAACCACCATTCCGTGTGATGAGTGAGCCGTTATTATTATTTCTATTTCGCAGGTTAGAAAACTCAAGGAGTTGAAGTGAATTGCTCAGGATCACAAATCTAGGAAGTAGCTGGACGAGGAGCCAGACCCAAGTCTTCTAATTCCCAGCGCAGGACTCTTTCATGACACCCTCTTGTCCGTCTTCCGTGGGAAATCCTGCATGGAGCAGAACTGTGTAGACCAGCCTCCTGTCTAGACCCAACCCCTCCCTCCGTTGATCCTCTGCACTCTGTTACCACTTGAGTCAGAGCAGGTCACACACTGCCGTTCCACTTGCTTTTCACTCCTGGAGGGCAAAGACCCGGTCCTACTCGTTTTGGGTCCTTGCACCTTGCTGAGTAGCTTGGCAACTGTAGGTGCTCAACAGCTGTTAAGTAGAATGAATGAATAATGAATGATTTAAGTAGAGTGAATGGATGAATGACAAAAGCATCATAGGGAGGCATAGAGGAGGGTGGCAATCAGTTCTACTATTTGCGAGGCAAATAGGCTGAATACAATAAAAGGTACAATGACACAACTACTGTAGAGCATTAAATGAAGCGTCCGCCTTGAAAACTTTCAGGAAATAGGCTTTACCGGTCAGAGCATATTATCCAATATTATACCATTCAAATTACAAACAGGTATTGCCATGGTTATAAAATAGTAAAAATACATAAAATGCCAATGTTAAATATTAAATCAATTGTTTTGAGTGATTTCAAATCCTGGAAATTCTTTTCACATGTTAATGGATAGTCATATTCTCCATGCTAAAATGACTTCTACTTTTATTTCCAGAATATTTCCAAATAGTAAATGTCTAACCTATCACTAAGTACATGGCAAATTTTTTTTTTTTTTTTTTTTTTTTTTTCAGTATGCGGGCCTCTCACTGTTGTGGCCTCTCCCGTTGCGGAGCACAGGCTCCGGATGCGCAGGCTCAGCGGCCATGGCTCACAGGCCCAGCCGCTCCGTGGCATGTGGGATCTTCCCGGACCGGGGCACGAACCCATGTCCCCTGCATCGGCAGGTGGACTCTCAACCACTGCGCCACCAGGGAAGCCTGATGGCAAATATTTATTGTTCACATTGATGGGTCATATTTTTATTCCTGACTTCCCCAGAAAGCTACATAGGATAAGCCAGCTTAACATTTATGAAGCTTTGCCAACACTTTTCTTCCCATAAAAGATAACAGTATATTGGAAAGCCCAGCCTCTGTTTAGAGAGTGACCTGGCTTTTAACTTCTTTATGGCTTGGGAGAAGTTAAAGTTTAGATAGTTAAAACTAACCATTGGAGCTATGGTTCACATCTAAAGGCATAATTTTAATCTAAGCACTTCATATACTGGGAAATTTATGTCCCCTGTGGCATACTGTAAAAATGGTCTTATTCTCTGCTTAGGGAAAACTTGCATTCAGTTGTGTAGTCATGCATGGTTAGCAAATTAGGAGCCAGCAATGGATCAATAACAGTATCCTCTCACAACTAACAAAAGTCTTAAAAACCAAGTACTTATTTAAATTCTATTCCTATTTTTATTCACTCTGAAAACTGAAGAGGAAGAGTGGTATTTGATGTTATTGCTAAAGTACCATTATAGGATTAAAAGAAAAAAAGGTAAAGGCTGAGTAATTGTTTATCTAATTATTTATGGCTTCTTATCTAAGATCACATTTTTTTTTAGGTTCTCCAAAGGGAGAAGGGAAGTGGTTGCTTCCTGTACACAAAACTTGCTTTGTCACAATCAACAATTTGGAGACCATAATAAGCAGTGTAGGACGTGATGGTTTCTTCACTAGAAAGTGTTCCTTAAAGACTTTGAACCGAGCTCTTTGATTTTGACAAACCCAAAGTTCCCTTGCTGGCACCCACCCGGTGCTCAACTCTGCACAAGGAGAAGAAATTGCTGGCATTTTCAATTCTCACAACCTGGAGATCCCCTTTGACTAAGAGAAGTTCAATGTGAAGAAAAGAGAATAGAACATTTCCCACAAATGAAAGACTTGATTTTAATCTAAAATGTCATAGGCTGGACTACCATTTGGTACTAAAGACATCTTAGCAAACTGGAGGGAGAGCACCATATTTGTCGAGGGTTGGCTAGACTTCAGGAAACCAAAGGCTGGCTTCCTAAAGGGGCTGCCCCTTCTTGCTGTAGGGTGTTGAGCATTCAGAAGATCACTGTATTAGTCCATTGCAACATTCTTATCCAAAGACTCAACTAAGAAACCAAATGAGAGTCAGAAAACTAGGTCATGGCCAGTGGAAATTCAGCACTTGGTTTAGACAAATCAAGTGCCAGGCTTGATCGGGCTCAGGAATCTGGAAAGTTGATGGGTCTATGCAGACTTCAAAAAAAGCAAATGTACCGGTGAGCTAACTGGATTCAGCGTCTGGTCTTTCAGACTGAGTCACGTGGGAAGCAGGTTCTGAGAATGTGGTTGGGTCGAAGTTCTGCAGTGCTGAGAGTACAGGGAGGAACAGATGGTGCCCTCACTAGGCTTGAAGTTCAAGAGTTTGGGAGGCACTGCCTGGGTCCAGAGCATTGGTTGAAGGATGTGAAACTACCAAGGTGGAATAGGCAGGCAGGCAGCTCTTCAGTCTCATCTTAAACCAAACGCTCCAGCCATATTGAACACCTTGCACCTTTTCTGAAGAAGTTAAACTCTC
The DNA here is from genome assembly GCF_949752795.1 of Hyperoodon ampullatus. NCBI lineage: Eukaryota > Metazoa > Chordata > Mammalia > Artiodactyla > Ziphiidae > Hyperoodon > Hyperoodon ampullatus. The sequence continues at coordinate 87,272,552 of NC_136921.1, read as the reverse complement.
TTTGCCTTCCTTCTGGGACTTCACATGTGTTGCTACCTCTGCCTAGAAGATACATAATCGCCCTACCCCACCCTACACACACTCAGAAATCACTTTTTATGGAATGCTTTCCCTAACCCATGCCTCACCCCAAGACTGGATTAGGTGCCCTTCCCCATACACCCCCCATGGCCTCCATAGAAATACCACCAGAGTATTGGGATCGTATGTCTCAAAGGGTTTCAGCCTTATTTTTAATTTCTTCAAAAGAAATCTTAACTCAGAACTACCACCAGAGTATTGGGATTGTATGTCTCAAAGGGTTTCAGCCTTATTTCTAATTTCTTCAAAAGAAATCTTAACTCAGAACCTAATGCAAAACCTCAGAGCAGGTGAAGTGCGGGCAGGAGAAGGAAGGAGACCCAGGGCCTGCCTGCCTGGCCCCGTTGCTTACCCCAGGAGGTCATTCTGAGAAATTTCCAAGGAAAGGTTAATGGGGCTCAGAAAATGCTTTTAAAATCTCAGACCTAATATATGTGATTGATTATACATAAGATACAGGCATTCTTCATTCAAAACTATCCCATGAAGTACTTATTTACATTAACACTATTAATCATTGAAATGGTTCCAATCTGTATGGCATGGACACCAGCTAATCAGAAATATACCAGCTATTAACCAACAGTGTAGGTGTCCCAGCGCATACCAGATGAATGTAAGCGTTGAACACCTACAAAATATATCCACTAGACATCCTCCATTCGTGTGTATTTTCTTCAGGCTCTGAGTCACTAGCACTCAGCTACACTCCCCTGAGTTAAACAATCACTTTTTAACCTGATGTGGCCTTTCTTCAGGCCCACCATTTTACGTGACAGTGAATATCCATCACGGGCGATAAAGTGTGAAATAATGGTGTTGGGCCTCCCAAGAGGCAATGGAAATGACTCACACAGGATTTGGAATGCAAGTTTTAGGGTGCCTCATGTCACCTCCAAAGAAGTGGCTGAGGAAACAGTGAAGTATCCAGATCAGCAGAATTGGCACACATCACAGATATTACAGTAGCCTGCGAGGATTAACCCACAGTTGTAGGAATGAGAGTTGAAAAGAATGAAAGTGTGTTTGCCGGTGTACCAGGAGTAGGACACAGCCCCACGGGACCCTGCTGGAGTGACTCTGTATACGTACCACTTCAGCCAGAGTCCCCAGGTCCAGAAGGCATCCACCGTATGCCCACCCGACCCAGACACCTGGGTGGCACATATCCCTGGAAGGATTTCAACAACTTGGTTGAAGTTAGTGGGGCAGAAAACTGGGGCTCTGCACAGCAGGAGTGGGCATGAAATATTTCATTGTCATTCTTTCATATGATGTGACTTTTATATGTCCACATATAAAATCACTGGCCTTTTATTTGTCTGCCTGGTCCATTAACTATAAGTCCCTTGAGGGCAGAAACCATGTCCTATTCATCTCAGTATCCCCTACACCAAATACAGCACCTGGTATGTAGTAGGAAGGTAATAAATGGATAGATGGGTAGGTGTCTGGGTAGATGGGCAGATGGATAAACTCATAGGTATCAGCAGACCAGCAGTTTTAGCATCAAAGAGGTATGAGAGCAGGGACCAGGGGCAAAGGGAAAGAAGATCTCCATAGAACGAAACAAGTGAGGCTTAAAACATAACTGCAGAGGGCAGGGCAGCAGGTGCAGAAGGGTGTGATGGCAAGGCTGACCCCTGCTAGAGGAGGTCTCCTTGCCCAGTGTTAGAGCCGGGCGCCATCCAGGGCGCAGGCTCCTCCCAGAGGCTGGGAGTAAATGCAACTCCACCGTGCCCAGTAAGACTTCCAGGAAAGTCAACAGAGGGACATTCGAAGGCTGATGCTCACGGCTTGGAAGATACTTATCTGTCTCTGACTTGAGTGGCTTTCCCAGCCCCTAGAAAGAAAATGAGCATTATGAAAGGACCTTAACTGGCCTGGACAGTGCCAATAGTAACATAAGTTACCATGGTAGCAAATGCGCACACTTCCTTCTCAATAAATAATACCTCCTTATCTGCTTTCTAAACAAAGAATGACTAAAAGAAGAAAAAAAGAAAGCAAAGCTACACCTCCTGCAAGAGATGCCTACTTCCTTCTGCTTTTACTTTTTCAGATTCTAGCTGTTGCCTGAGAAGCTGCCCCATGATTATTTGGATCTCAAAGAGCAAACAACTGTTACTTCATAACAGATGCGGTAAAGTCGTGCAAGGGCACGTTTTGCTCAATTTGACGGTCGTAAGGTGGAGGGCCTGTTGAGGCATCAGAGAGAATCTGGAGAATTATTCAGAGTCCACTCATGATGACATTTGCAGTAATTATGGAAGAAGAAACGAAAAAAAAGAACGGCTGTTTGAAACGAATTCTCTCTTCAAAGTGGAAAGGATGATCTTACAGTATTTTAGGATGACATGATGCGTGGACGCTTTTAAAAATTCTTTGGTAGAGACAGTCTGGAATCAAAACTCAACTGAAGATTAAAGGGCTTGGGGTGGGAGGGGGTATGAACTTACTTCTTTGTTTCATTAGTTCAGCTCCAGTCTTTCTCCTTCATAGAAACCAGACACAGGAAAATAACTTCTGAGGTCATCTTATGGATGCCCTGCAGGGTCAGCGCCAGTCTATTCTCCTTAGGTCTGAGTGAAGTGTCTTATTCAGGCAATTTTGAAAGGATTTAAGTAATGCAGTTCCCACCAACTTCCTTTGGCAAATTTTAGTATTCACAGCCTTGAGCGAAGGTTTTGGGGGGTGGGGGGCGTTTTTGTTTGGTTTTTTGTTTTTTACTTTTACAAAACGGCAGGCAGATAGATAATGGCCTGGCTGTTGCTTTCAGGCCAGCAACCTGCAGGCTCTGCTGTTGGTAGAAATGCCATATGTGTTCTAGGGACCCTACTAAGAGCAGGCTCCCAAGATGCCTCAGCATCAGGGGTACTTTCAGGTTGTTGTGGAATCATAGAAAATTTCCTTTTCTTCCTTTTCACATTTTATCCTACATTCCGGAGGGAACTATCAAGTGCTGCAAGCCACAGTCTTCCACTGGGGAACTCCATGCCCCCCGACCCCCATCCCTCGCCGGGCTAGGGGACAGGACTAGGCAGGCAGGCCACAGACGGGTAGGTGACCCAGCATGGAAGCCTCTGCCCGGAGGATTGCTGGTGATACACCCGGGCCAGTCAGATTCTGTCTCTTGGAGCATCTTGACGATGAGACACAAGAGCACTGATTGGCAGGTGAACAGTGAGAGTCCACAAGTGAACCAGAGTCAGGGGTTAACAGAGGTCATGAGTACCCCTGAGCTGGGGCTAGCAGAAGTCCCTGAGGTAGAAAAAAAGATGTACGGGAACACCATGCAGGTGGCAGGTAGATGCTGGGAAAATCCGAGGAAAGACGAGAAGAGCTTCGCAACCATGATTCTTTGTGGATTCCCAATGTCGCCCTGAGGGAGCAGCAGAACAGGCCCCAGAGACACCTCAGATCCTTCCAGTTCCTGAACTCCACGCTCTCTTCCATGAGGACCTCTGTCCTCTAGTCTGGGCCCTTGTGGGATCCCCATCTCTGTATCGATGTCTCTCCTTACAACATTGCCATTACCTGAGGCAGCCAGAGAGGATCTCCAAAGCAGGAAGAGACTCTCTCCCACGTGGGGCACCTTGTGGCCCTCAGAGATGGACCCTGGCACAATCTGCCACATGACTCTGAATGGAAGGGCGCTGGGACAGGCAGGTGGAGTAGGGATGGAGTCATAGGTCTGTCCAGCCCCTGTCACCTCTTCCCCTTGGGCGGCAAGGCTGAGAAGCCACAGGAGCCAGCGTTACACAGCTCCAGGGTGAATGGGGCCCCTGGAGTCGCACAAGTCAGCCCTGCCTGGCAGTCCTTTAGGAGGCCCAGTGACGGGAAGTCACGTTCCCACAGCATCTGCAGACCTGAGACTGCCCCTCCCCAGCCCCCGTACCTCCAAACTGTGCCATCTCACTGGGCTTCCAAGAGAGAGCGCCACCTTGGTCACTTCCAAATGCCAAAGTCACTTGGCTCAGCCCTCCTCTACCTGCCCCATGACAACCCCTCGTACTGTGACTTGAGGGACCCAGAGCATGAGCTGAGCATGACTTTTAGCTGCTAACAAATGGCAACTCTTCTTCCCTCTGAGTAAGGAGCATGTGCTGGGCGACCTCCGCGGGCGCAGGCGCGGGCAGCTTCTCAGGTGCTCCTCTCTTGTGTGGGTACCTAGTTTGCTCTTTGATCAAAAGAAGCCAGGGTTGGGCCTCCCTGGTGGCGCAGTGGTTGAGAGTCCGCCTGCCGATGCAGGGGATACGGGTTCGTGCCCCGGTCTGGGAGGATCCCATATGCCGCGGAGCGGCTGGGCCCGTGAGCCATGGCTGCTGAGCCTGCGCGTCCGGAGCCTGTGCTCCGCAACGGGAGAGGCCACAACGGTGAGAGGCCCGCGTACCACAAAAAAAAAAAAAAAAAAAAAAAAAAAAAAAAAAAAAAAAAAAAAAAAAAAGAAGCCAGGGTGCTAAGGAGGGAAGATCAGCACATCTACCGTTAAATTTCTTTGCAGCAACTCATTACCAAAATAAATTGTAAAGAGAAAGAAACAGGGTAACTTGAAAAGGAAAAGTGCACCTTATTAGCGTGTTTGATTTTGTGCAGTCACAAAGGAGGGAAAGGTGATTGGTTTGTTGGTTTTGGTTTTATGTTCCAGGTCTAGTGCTTGTAAGTGCACTCATTTATGAGAAAGTAGCCAGCAAAGGGAAATGTTTTAGACTTTTTTTTTCTGGTTGACTTTTTAAATAAGCAATTGTAGAAGTTTTCTGGAATTTGTCGCCCAAAAAGGTAGGTGGAGACAAAGCAGCACTCCCTCTCCCATAGCATCGTTGGTCTTTTACCTGAATGCTGAACTCTTAAATCTCTATGTACAGTTTTTGTTCCCAAAATGTAATTATAAGTTCAGGATGGTCCATTGTCCAGACCCTACATGTCCCGACCTCTCTGTTGGCTGTGGACTACCGTGGAGTCCTGGATCTAGCAGGCAACACCTCACAGGCCACCGTGCAAGCTGGCGGAGGGTGACTGTCTGGAAGGCCACTCACAGGCAGGATACATCCATGGAAAGAACTGGAATAGATGCAGGCACACGCAGGCCTGCTTCCTCAAGAAATGCATCCTCTGGGAGATTGTATTTAATGGATACACCCTGCTTCCCACTCTCAAAGCCTGGGTGGGTCCATCAAAAATGAGGGAAATGTCTACAAGATGCAGGAAGATCCTCTGGCTCCAAAAGATAGGGCTGGAGAAAGGCATTGAGTCCTGAGAGAATAAGTAACGGGAACCACAGATGGGGAGAAAAGGAATTCTTGCTTCCATTCAAAACTTTTAAGTGCTTTCACCTGCTAGAATGGAGTTGGAATGGAGTTGGAATGACGGCTGTGTGCTATTTTTTCAGTTAAGAGCTCTCCCCAGAGCAGAGCTTATTGTAGTAGGGCTTTGCAACGCATGACTTTCTGTCCTGATGGCTCCATTCCATGCTTCCGGCTTTCTGAAATTCTTTTGCAGAGCAGTGCCTCAAATCTCTCGCTCACGAGTTTATCAAGATTCTATGTGAGATTATCATGCTAAGTGAAGTAAGTCAGACAGAGAAAGACTAATATATGATATCACTTCTATGTGGAATCTAAACAAAAATGATACAAATGAACTTATTTACAAAACAGAAACAGACTCACAGACATAGAAAACAAACTTACGGTTACCAAAGGGGAAAGTGGGGTGGGGAGGGATAAATTAGGAAGTTGGGGGTAACATATACACACTACTAATAGATAAACAACAGGGACCTACTGTAGAGTGCAGGGGACAGTAGTCAATATTTTGTAATAAACTACATGGGAAAATAATCTGAAAAAGTATATATATATACATATATATATATATATGTATATATATATATATATCTGAATCACTTTGCTGTACACCTGAAACTAACACAACACTGTTAATCAACTATACTCCAATATAAATAAATAAATAAATACATTTAAAAAATGCAATGGTAAAGAAAAAAAAAAAGATTCTCTGTGAGGATTTAGAACAAGGCTCAGCATTCACTGGAATAGCCCAGCCTTTTTTCTTTCCTGTGATTTCTATGTTTTTTTTTTACATCTTTATTGGAGTATAATTGCTTTACAATGCTGTGTTAGTCTCTGCTTTATAACAAAGTGAATCAGTTATACATATACATATGTTCCCATATCTCTTCCCTCTTGCGTTAATGAACCTGTTCAACGGTCGATCTACGGGCTTCTAGGAGAGGGAGCGCCCAGCCTCTGAACTCAGTCTGTCGCACTTGGAAAGGAACAGAGGCCGTGGCCAGGCAGAGGGGGCCGGGGAGTTTAGGAAGCCTTCCAAGACTCAGACCATTGTGTGGAGATGTAAAAGATCACAGCTCTCCTGGTTATTACCAGTGATGAATGGCTGGGCGGGCAGTTCTGCACCACAAGAATTGCTGAAATTGAGGAAGCCTCCTGGAATGAACGGCAATTGAGGAGGAAGTGAGAGACCTATGGCAGAGTGACCTTAGTGGCAGAAAAGCCATGTGTCACATTGCTGTAATAATTTACGACAAACATTCCTCTGTCTGGGATTTGCCTTTAAATAGAAATCGCAGATGACGCACGCTAGGGGCATCACCTCCAGGCACAAAATCCACCAGCAGGGAAAACTGCATGCAAGGCTTTCAGGGCTTTGGGGGACTGTGGCATGAAAGAGCCCAGCTATTTGAGTTTCATCTGTTAGTTTTTAAAGGCCAGTGGATACGGGAAAGTTGTAGCTGGGAATAAGCAGCCTTTACCTCATAGGCTGTTAACAAACTTAGGGGTCTCTGCTCATTGCCGTGTCTGAATTCTCCTGAACGGCTCAGTCCCTGGGAGCTGTCTCTTAGGAGCCCAGCCATTTGGACTTCAGGACTATCTCGGGCCTCAGGGGAGGGGTAGTGGTGTCTGTTAGTCTAGACAAAGGAGCTCATAGCTATGGAGATCCCCTGGCACCATGTCAGCCGCACACATTTCCTAGCTTCGTCTCCGTTACTTCAGAAACAAGGCTGTAAAGAGTGAAAAATGATGGGGTTCGGGTTACCTCTTCAAGGCAGGTAAGGAAATGCTCAAGGCTGTAGGCAACTGGGCAGCCATTCCAGAAGCAGGACTTCTAGGGATTCAAAGATGGTGCCATCGCAGGGCACTGGTCATAGGAAGTACTTGACCTAGGAGTGGACACTGGCCTCCCCAGCTGGTGAAAGGAGCGGTCACACCCGCTGGCTCCCACCCAAGGACCCCTGGTCTCGGGCCCACCTCCTTCAAACCGCAGTTCTGTCTGTCCCTCCCGAGCATTTGCGGTTCATGAACTTGCCTCCTCTTCCTCTGGATCTCACTGAAAATTTCTACCCCTGCATTTTCCCACAGAGAACTGTCTCTCAGTTCGAGCTGAGGGAAGGACTTGACTCCACCATCACAGCTTAAGTACCATATTCCTCTTGTGTCTGCCCCCCATCCTCCTAGTCAAATAGGGCGACTCTGATGCTTATCAGGCAGCCTGTGAGAGCAAGGCATTCCACTCTCTAGGGCTCAAAGTGAGTCAACAGGGAAACAGAATTTACTCTATTGTAAAGTAAACGTTATCTTTACGGGTATCGGACCCAAACAAGTTCTGTGACACGGAAAAAACTGATGGAATTTAAAATGTAGAATATGTAAAACTTAATGCCAAGGATCAGTGGCTCAAAATAAACACGGAGGTGAAAGATCACAGAACTTAGGTCACAATTCAAAAGCATAATACAGTGTTCTGCAAGCAGAGATCCAGAGAAATATCTGTTAAAAGCAAAACATGGTCAGAAACACGCTGATATCAGGACTTACACATATATACACACAAGTGTAGGTTTGTGTATGCATGTGTATTTGCATACACATATGTGTGTATGCATGTACATGCATACATATGTATACATACACACACATATATATGTATAAAGAGAGAGAGAGGTGGAGATGGGGAAAGATCTCGCCACCATTCTCTCTCCTACTTCCTAATTCTAAGAAGCAAACAAATGGTCCTCAAGACTAAAATTTTAGGTTAGAGGAAACCTCTGGGACGTTAGAGACAGGGCATAAGAACAGCTAATGGGAACTCTTTTTACTATCACATGATACCATGTGATTTGCCTTACACAGGGCCCTGGTTACCAGCCCCCTTCCACTCCTGTGCCTTCACTCACTCCCTTCCTCTCGCCTTCATGTTCCTGATTCCAGACATAGTATGGACTATCTTAGGGAATTATCTGCAAGGAATCCTGTCTGCCTGGTTTATTGTACTGGACAGCAGGTAGATGAATTATTTTCTGGTCAACAGGCAGGAGAGAACAGTGGTGAGCCTGGATGCGAAGCTATGTTTGTCCAGGCAGCTGTTCCCACCTGTCTTCCCAGGCAAAGAGCAAAGGGGAGTGACTGATGTAGGCTGTCACCAGCACTGAAAATCTCATGTTGAACTGGAACCAGGATCTTGGAGCAGTGGTTCTAGATAGGACTTAAGGCAGCAGGATGTCATGCTTGTGGGCACCTCACCAGAATTCTGCTTCACTGACCATGGGGATCCCCATCATTAGGAGCTAAGCACTTTCTTCTTCAGGGAACAGGTAATCTTTGTCTTCAATGCTGCCTTTTAGTTATCAGATGTAGGAAAATCTTTAGCATGTCAGAGTTAGAATGCTTGACCTTTGCCGTTCTAAGATATTTACTGCTTCAGGGCCTCCAACATACTTCCAGAAAGTTCACAGAATATGGAAACCGAAAAAAAAAAAAAAAAAGGAAAATCCTGGGGCTCAGGGAAGACTGAGATGAGGGAATTCATCTTTCCATCCACTCTCTTTATGAGTGCTGTTATTAAGAATACGCTAAAGTTGTTATGTATTTTTCAGGCATTTGGCCAAAGCACCAAGCCATTTTAAGTTTGAGTGGAAGGAGAGTTATTCCTTCAAAATCACTACCTTGATAAATGTTTTTTATTTTATCCCCTGGATGGATTTAATCCAAAGTCATTTGCTTATTGCCTTGAGAGATTCAAGCTCAAAGATATTTAATTATGCCTAACCTTTATCCCATCAAGTAGATTAAAAGTCTAAAGCACTGGCTGGCCTCCTGTATAGCTGGTCTGTTAGATATGTATGTTCAATTGCAGCTTGCAAAAGAGCAAGAAATTACATCAGCCTTAAGATAGTACTTATTCAGGACTTGGTTCTATTTTGAGCTTACGCTTGGCTTAATTGTACAAAGCAAGGAAATAATAGGACAGTGAAACTACTGAATTCATAAATACATTTCTGTTAGCAAGAAAGGCCAAAAATGTCATCCAATGTAAATTTATCCTTGGCTACTGAGCGATTACACTTTCAAGGACTTGGGAAATTGGCAAGACTTCTGGTTCTGTGCCAGCAGTGGTCTTAAATGTGGTCTTATAATAGAAAAAATGCCATATTTAAGAGAGTAGATGCAGGTATCTTGTTTTGGTGAGGCCCCTCTCACTGTGGAATCCCTAAAGGGGAGTTCAGGGAGAAATCTAAGCACTGTGATGTCTAGTAATTTTTCTCTACTTGCCCCAATAAGCAGGCAGATAAGTAACGTGGTAAGAAACTTCAGTTGTGAACGACGCATATACCACAATATCTTCATGAATAACAAGGTTTTCCTTGATATGTGGTACTGAGACATATAGTAAAGGAGATGATATCTGTGCTAAAAAGAATATGGAAAGCCCACACTGGGGTAGTGTGTGTGTGTGTGTGTGTGTGTGTGCGCCTTTGTGTGTGTGTGCATTGGTATGCTGGTAAATGTTTCACAACCAACCCTCTGAAACAAAAAGAAAAAGCCCTGGTGTGTAGCATTTGCCAATTTCCATGATGTAAATACTCCCACCACAGCTGATTTCAAGCTCCCAAGGAGACTTCACTGAACAGAGGTGGGAAGAGATGCACAGTAGCACACTATTATATAGTATTCCCAGCACATGGATATCATAGACATAAAAAAGCAGGAAGTGACAGAGTTTGAGTGTTTATTATCTTTGCTTTTAAAATAATTTATTTAATTATTAAGTTTATATAAATTTTAATAATGTCTGTGTTTAGTTGTTGGCTTGCAAAGTTCCTAAAATGTAACAATTGGCTCTCAGGAACTGGCTCCAGCACACCGTGTGTGTGTATGTGTGTGTGTGTGTGTGTGTACACATGCACACATGTGCACATGGAATGTAACTGAGGCCTGGACAAAGTGTAAACCTATCTATGGGCCAAGGAGTGTGCCAATACTAGAGCCCTTCTCTTTGAGTTTAAAAAGATTTCTAGAGTGAAGCAGAATGCTTAGTGGACAAAACAAAAATTGGCCAGGATCAGGAATATAGAGTGACCCCAGAAACCAGAGTATGAGTTCAAGACTCCCCAAGAGTTTGAATGACATTAATGCCAGGCTGCAAATGAAAAAATGCGTCCACCTTGGCTGATCCCACCTCACAGCACAGGATTTTAGTACAATCTTTCCAGCAATTACTCAGAGAACACTGTTTTTGTTTGTTTGGGTGGGTGGTTTTGTGTTTTATGGTATCTGAATTTTTTTTTTTTTTTTTTTTTTTGTGGTACGCGGGCCTCTCACTGTTGTGGCCGCTCCCACTGCGGAGCACAGGCTCCGGACACGCAGGCTCAGCGGCCATGGCTCACGGGCCCAGCCGCTCTGCGGCATGTGGGATCCTCCCGGACCGGGGCACGAACCCGTGTCCCCTGCATCGGCAGGCGGACTCTCAACCACTGCGCCACCAAGGAAGCCCTGGTATCTGAATTTTTAGCAAAGAGAATGTATTTTTGTAGCCTGATAATATCCTTGATTGTGGATCGAAGAGCATAATAGAAGGGGCTGCTATCATTCTCATTGACCAACTATTTCATAGTGAACTGTGGTCACATATTTTTCTTTTGGTCCAAAACCTTCACACACACCCTTGTTTTGGTAACTGGTCCAGTCTTCCTGACCACAGAAGTGGGTTTCTGACCCAGGTTTGCCAACCTCCTTCTTAGTCATGCTAGTTGGTTTCTGTCACTTGCAACCAAGAATGCTAACTAATAAAGGGATTGGAACACGTCAAGAAACCTTAAAATTATTGGGATGGATGGAAGGAAGGGGGGGAAGGAGGGAAGGAGGGAGAAACTAAGGAGAAAACAACAAGGATAAACAAGGGAGGACCAAATTTAAGTAAAAATTTCATGTGTGGGAGGTAGCTAGGAGATCTACGTAACAGATTGGTGGTTGTTTGAGGATAAATCTTTATAAATCATTACCCTCCAAAAATCATTTCAAATATTCTTCTGAAACACTCAACACTTTTCACGTTTTTTTTCATGAACCCTTTCTTTTTTTTTTTTTTTTTTTTTTTTTTTTGCAATACGCGGGCCTCTCACTGCCGTGGCCTCTCGCGTTGCGGCGCACAGGCTCTGGACGCGCAGGCTCAGCGGCCATGGCTCACGGGCCCAGCCGCTCCGCGGCATGTGGGATCTTCCCGGACCAGGGCACGAACGCGTGTCCCCTGCATTGGCAGGCGGACTCTCAACCACTGCGCCACCAGGGAAGCCCCATGAACCCTTTCTTAACACAAGTTTTGCATGTAAGGAACTGGGAGCGGCAGAAGTGGTTTGTTCATAGGGACGCAATGTGGAGACTGGACAAGAGCATGCCATCCAAGTATCTCTTAACTCTGCCCTCCTCTGCTTTCCATCATCTGCCATGGCCCTGAGTTGACCTCTCTTTCTTTCTTGTCTGGACTGTGGCCATAGTCTTCCCTTTGTTCTTCTGGGTTCTAATATCTTCTTTACTCATCCAGTTTTTATATTACTATATGAATTCTCTTCCTAAATGGAAATCTGATCATGCAAAATAAAGTCTAAATGCCTTGATATGGCCCATGGCATCCATGCCTCATTGCCCACCATGCCCACCCTGCACTCCAGCCAAATTTTCTGGTATTTCCCGAACACACTAGGCTTTTTCTCATTGTTGTTCTCCTGTTCATGATGTTCCTTCCCTCCAGGATCACTTTTCCTCTTTGCTCTTCTTGAAAAAAATACTCAGTTTAAATGTCACCATGAAACCTTCCTGACAATTTCCATGGAAATATCTCTCTTTCTGCACATTACTATCACTTGAGTTAATATGCTTATTATTGCAATTATTACAACAAAGAAGAATAATTTATATATTTGTTTCCCTGCTAAGCTGTGAGCTCCTTCAGGAAAGTGACAGTTTCCTGTATAACCATTACCTTGCACGTTATTTGGTATATTTTGGATGCTTGGCATACTACTTGAATGAATGATTGCATGAATGATTACATGAATGATCAAATTAATGGTAGCAGATTTTCTCTAAGCACTAACCCCATGAAGTAGACACTACTGCTGCAACTTCCCCCTGAGGAAATGAAGGCTTAGAGGGTTGAGTCACCCAAAGGTCACCCAGAAAAGGATGGTGGAGCCAGAATTCAACCCAGGAAATCTGACTACTGCTCCTACTTCTATACTAAACTGCCTCCCTAGACTGAAAAATCTCCTTTTTTGGTCCGGATATTCGGCCGCTCCTTTTTTTGTCATCTAGAATCGCAGATCTACACAGTCAGCTCATATTCTGGAAGCCAGTGGACATCCCATGAAAATTCAATCCACAATCCCTGTTACACTCTTACTTGAGCTTGGAAGGTTGATCTGCCTAAGCCAATCTCTGAGACATCTGGGTGTAGGGCAGAAAAGTGCTTTCCCAAAGGGCTCTGCCCTGAGGGGTGAGTAATCCTTTTCTGCCCTTTCAGGGTGGGGCTTTAAGATTTAAAGAGCTAGTCTTAATTAGAGCATTTCCTGGCTGAGTAAATATTAAACTTAAATTCAGCTACGCCTTAGGTTAGCAAGTCAGGGCTTGAGACTTCACCCTCCATGATTCCTCCCAAGTTCTTCATGGGGGAGGGGAGTGGTGGGAAGGCAAGGAGAGAACGTAGTCTAGGGAACAGGGAGACCTCAGGAGCGCTGACGAGGCAGAGACCTAGTCAACCTGCACGGCAGATCTGTTACTAAACCCTGTACACACAGTTACCTACCGTTCCAACTGGTTAAATATTCATCTGTGGCCCTGTTCCTGCCGTTGGGCATTAATTAGACTTTGCTTAAATAAGTAATTCTGAGAGTCACCTGCCAGGGAGGCTACCTTAGGCAAAGCAAGGGTTTCTCTAATTCTAAGAAGCCAGATACTTGGCAGTCACAAATGAAGAACTCAAAAGTTTTAAGGGGCAATGGGAATGTCACTGGACTTAGTCCCAGTTTTCTTATTTTAACTGGAACACTGGCCAGAGGACCAAAATGAAGAGTGCTGCACCTGGAAACCACACTAGTCCATCACCCTGACCTCACAGGACCGTGTCAGACCTTCCAATGACCTGTACATGCTAAGAACTGGGGACTGAGGTCAGGACGGGGTGACCAGGCGCTTTATTAGAACTGCTATTATTGCAGGAGCTATTGTGTGAACTGATTTGGATCTTTTAGCAAGTGTGGGCTCTAACATAGAAAGGGTAGAGGCTGTGAAAAGTAGAGAGCAGTGGACTGAACCCAAGGGCACACCCCCAGGCATTGCTGGTCAAGGAGGTTGGTGTCTAGAGTGCGAAGCAGACAGTAAGACTCCTAACCTGCGTCCATCCACTCTTCTGGAAATAGTACCCTATTTTACCCTAGTGAACTACCTTCTCTCCTTGATCGGGACCATCAATCCCAGCACCTTGCTCACCTCCAGCCAATGACTCAAGCCAGACGACTTAGAGGCTTTCTCTCAGGAATCTGACTTTTGAACAAAGTGACAAAATGACTGGTGGAGTTGATTTCTCCTACTAAGGTAGCACCCATCAAATCTGCTGCTTAGAACACACTTCCACTTCTGCTCAAACTTCACAATTCCTGCTTGTTCTAAGTCTACTTATTTAACTTTCCTTTCGATTCTGCGAGTTACTCCACAGTCGTCACATAAATGTCCTTTCTGTTTGTTAGTATTCGTTCCTCTTGTTTGACACCTAAGAATCCTAACTGACATACCATGCAAATATATATACCTTTAGATTATATTTTCTTATATGCTGTGTTTATAGCTGTGTGTTTAAACATCCTCCTCCTTCAGCACACTGAATATTGTTTTCACTTCTGTTTCAGACCACCCACTGGACATAGCTTAGAGATGATTTTTTAAATGCAGACATGGAGGATAGATGAGTATAGGGATGATCAAACACAGACTGGTGCCAATCAGTTCAATCCGATTGTTTTCCAGCTGCCAAGAGGGAATGAGAGTTTTGTTGGGCAAAAAAGAATGAGGTAATTGAGATGCTTGGAGCCCAAGGAGAAACTGAGTAAGCCTGGGAAGGATCCTTATAAAGCAACTTGAGAGCCTTGCTGCCTAGGAGGGGGGCTCCAGGAAGTGAAAGATGTGAATAAAGTAAGGTCTGCAGCAAATGCCTTCTTTCTCCTCCTTCTCGCCTTGATCCCTGGGTCCCAGATGCCAGGTTAGTGCCATCAGGATAAGAGGGTGGTGTCTCATCAGCTGCACAGGTGTTTGTGGGAAGGCCTGGGACTGTAATGTCTCTTTAATGATGTTTTTATGGCAACATGTTTTTTTCTAGTATCAAGGAACTAACACATTTTCTGGACCCATCATTTTTACTGTTCCACGCTCCTGTACCTCCTCTCATTGCTTCTGGCATCACTAGTCTACTTGGGATACTTGCATTATTACTGCCATTTGTTGTCTTCTCAAACATTAATATGAACTATTTACATATCAATATTCCTAGTATGCATGGATTACCCATGTCCTAACCAAACTTAATTTTGGATCAAGTTGAATAAATCCCAAATCATTCTAGTTAATGGATGTTTTAATATACAAAAATACACTCTAACTACTACACAATGATCTCCAGTAGGTAAAAGAAGCTATAATATCAGTTGTCATAGATGAGCAAAAAATACATTTAAATTTGGCCACAAAGAGATTTCTGGGCCCTTTTACATTCAAATTAACATAGACATGTAAATTCAAATTTACATTCAAATTAACATAGACTCATGTTTATATATCATCGGAGCCTGTAGCTGTGGCTTTATTTTAGTCCTAGAATATTGATAATAGTCATAGGTCAATTTATGAGTTTTTTAAAGAAATTGTTTCCCAGACCAGGCAACACAGATTCCTCTGTCACAGCCCTTATTCATTGGTCATCCAAATGAAGATGAAAACAATGGAGTCAGGACCAGGCCTGTCCAGTTAATTAAGCTTCCGGAATTGCCTTACAGGGTGAGTTTCCCAGCAGAGCTCTAGGCCATGTAACCTGGGGATAGAACAGAAATTCCATTCCCCGCTGAGTCACTCACTGCAACACCCTGGGTAACTTACTCAGGTAACTTACTCAACCACCTAGGGCTTTACTTGCCTGAGTGATAGAATGAGGATGTGGAAATAAGAACACCAAGCACATACATAATTTGGAGGAATGAAGGAGAAATTAGTGACAATATCTGCAAAGGATGAGAAGAAGCCACAAATAACCTCTTCTGGCAGGATTATTCACAATCAGAAATGTAAATATGCTTCATATGTGTATTCTTCCTTTCTACAAACTTTTCTCTCCACAGAGACAATTGAGACGTTCATTACTCAAAAGACAGAAGATTGAGATTTTAACAACCACACATCATCAGTTCAAAGACACCTGTTCATCCACATTTTACCATTTCTGAAATCTAGATGTGTCTTACAATTCTTATTTTCGCATCACTGAACTAAGTATGGTCTTACAATTCATGGCATCTTAAATTTAATGACACACGGCATTTCTTTTTTCACTTATACAAATGGATCTACACAGACTTACCTCGTTTGGTCAAGTGGCTTGCTGAAGGGATTGTGGTGGCCCTACTGGCTTTGGAACCCTGAACTTTTTTTTTTTTTTTTTGTACCTTGCTAGTCACTAGTAGATGGTCAACAAATAGTAACTAATTTTTTTTTCAGATTTTATTTCATTTCCTTTTATTTATTTATTTGTTTGTTTGTTTGTTTTGCGGTACGTGGGCCTCTCACTGTTGTGGCCTCTCCCATTGCGGAGCACAGGCTCCGGACGCACAGGCTCAGTGGCCATGGCTCACGGGCCCAGCTGCTCCGTGGTATGTGGGATCTTCCCGGACCGGGGCACGACCCCGCGTCCCCTGCATCGGCAGGCAGACTCTCAACCACTGTGCCACCAGGGAAGCCCCATTTTATTTTTTTGATTCCCAAAGCAAAGACATTGATAAAGCAAATACAATCTGCAATAATAAATACATCTGCAGTAGATGCTAAATATCATTAAATTATTATATAATTTAGACAGTAAATATGGTCTATTTTTGCTTCTTTCCAATAGAATACATTTCATGACTTTTTTTTTTATACAGCAGGTTCTTATTAGTCATCAGTTTTATACACATCAGTGTATACATGTCAATCTCAATCGCCCAATTCATCACACCACCACCACCACCCCCCTGCGGCTTTCCCCCCTTGGTGTCCATACGTTTGTTCTCTACATCTGTGTCTCAATTTCTGCCCTGCAAACCAGTTCATCTGTACCATTTTTCTAGGTTCCACATATATATGTGTTAATATATGATATTTGTTTTTCTCTTTCTGACTTACTTCACCCTGTATGACAGTCTCTAGATCCATCCATGTCTCTACAAATGACCCATTTCGTTCCTTTTTATGGCTGAGTACTATTCCATTGTGTAAATGTACCACATCTTCTTTATACATTCGTCTGTCAATGTGCATTTAGGTTGCTTCCATGACCTGGAACCCTGAACTTTTGCAAGAGGTTGACATTCAGAGATAACCAGAAGCACCTCTAACCCACTAAGACAGATTCATTTAGAACACAGCTTGATTGGTGAATGCTTTGACAGGGGGACACACAGAATTCTATGAGACCAGCCAGCCAGATGTGGGTTGGAGGAAGGTTGTCAGGAAGACTTCCTGGAAGAAGTGACGTCTTAGCTGAGAATTAAAGAAAGGGTCAGAAAAAAAAAAAAAAAAAAAGAAACAAAGAAAGGGTCGGAGTTACCTAGAATAAAGTTACTCAAAGTGTCCACTAAGTCTATTTGTTAACAGTCTTCCCTGGGTAAGTACAGAAATTGAGAGTAAACATTTAGAAACTTCTATAACATTTGGGCAAAGTAATTTTATGTCTGTTGAATCTAATTATAGAAAATTGGGGAATGTACTTTACGAATCTGTTCTTAAATTTTTAGTTTCCGTGGTAATTAATTTTATTGTAAATTTTTATTAAAAAATGAGTCAGGACAGATTGGAAAATGAAAAAAACAAAGCCAAAAACCAACTGGCTCTTCCTCACAGATCTTTGGAGAAACACTGAGTTAGAGGAAGTGATAAGGAAGGACTTAAGAGAGATAAGCAGCATTTGTGAGGTCCTGGGAAAGAGAGGGAGAGGGAGAGAGATGGAGATTAAGAGAGGGAGGTGGGCACAAGTGATGACCATTTGTATAAAATTTCACATGGGAATTAAGAGACTGGAAAAATACTGACCAAAATGTTACAAGTTGATTATCTCTGGATGGTAGCATTTTGAAGAATTTTCATGTCCTTAATTTTAAGCTTCTTCACCACTATAGTGAATCCTGTAGTGGACATGTTTTGGTTTTGCCTACACAGCATCCATTCTCCTTCCAGGGGAAGATGTCTGCCTGATTTCCTTCTGGGAAATCTCTGCTCCCCAAATGTGTGTGGTCTTGGAGGGACCATCCACTGAGTCAACGAATGGGTATGGGACTCAGGCTAAACCAGTGGGCCTCTCTCCCTGGGATTTGCAAGAAGAGAAGCATATATAAAGGATCCTTCACCCCACTGTGGACCAAATCATCTATTTGGTCCAAGAGCTCCAAGCTACTCTGGCTTCAGTGAGGCGCAAGCCTGAGTGTTATGTGTTTTCTTACACTCTCTGAGCTACCTCATTCCCTTCGAACAAATTCCCTTTGGTTCAAGTTAGTAGAATCAGTTTCTTTACTTGCAGTCAAAGAATGTTGTCTGTTAACATGTATGTAGTACCTTTGCAATAGGAAAAAATTGTGAAACGAGCCTCCAGGGACTGACTGATAGCTTGTGGAATGGTGAAGATCATGGGTTCCAGAGTCAGAAAGTAAGCCTCAAATCCTCCTCCAGCCATTTATCAACTGTATGGTTTTAGGCAAATTCCTAATCCTAATCTGTGTCTCAGTTTCTTCCTTGTAATGAGAGAACGACAAAAGCATTGACCTCAGGATCGTTGTGAGGATTTAAAGACGTAATACATGTAAAGTGCTCAGAAAAGCGCCTGGCACACAAGTGCTGTAGGAGTGTTTGCTATTCTTGTTTTGCTAATACAGCCCTGTACCGGAACACAGTGCAGCTCTGGACACCAGATTCTCTTTGTCGGTTCAATCTTGTAAGTTCTTTGGTTCCTATTCCAGGACTCCCGCAGTTCTGAGATTCATCCACTCACTCCGTCTCCACTTCTGAGATTTGTTCGCTTACCCAGAGCCTTACTCTCTGGCTATGCTTTATATTCAAATTCAAAAAGGCTTTGATTGGTCTGGCTTGTCTCCATCACTGGATCTCTAGGGTAAACGCTGTTGTGTATAGAGTAGCCCTAAGGGCGGGGCCTCTCCTAGTCCAATCAGCTCCCTGCCGCAGAGCTGATGGGTGATGGAGGGAACGCCTTGGGCTGCCTCCATCGTCAACGCAGTGTGGCTGCTGGGCAACTAGCACAGGACACAGAAGGTCTAGTGTTCCCATTGCAGCAACATCAGCACCCAAGAAGCCCACCCGCTTTGTTCTGGTTCCGCAGGAGCTGCAGAATTGTCAGAGGGAGCCAACTGGTAATGCTGTCTGAAAGCTGGGTTCTGAGAGTCTCTTCCAAACACTTAGCGAATGCACCGAGAGCGAGGATTTTCCCTACCTTCTCTTCCTGACATAGCTGCCAGGCATATTATGTCAGGGGGAAACTTTTAAGAAAATTCACAGGAAGAGTGAGCTTTCATGTAGAAAATAATGTGCTTATAAGGAGTTTTATTTTTCCCCGTTTACTTAATTTGGCTGGCTTAGTGTACTGAAGGTTGGGCAGTTTTATAAGATTTTGAGAAGATGAGTTCAGGAATCCCGAGTGAGGATCGTATCCGGACTTCTTGCTGATGGTTGCAGAGGTTAAGACATCTGCGATTTATCAGACCCTAAGTGAAGCAGATACATCACAGCACCTGCCTGATAGAATTCTCTTCAGCATGGAGGCATCTGGGGCTGGATTCTGCTGATACCACATAAATTTCATCTCCCTATAAAGCTCTGCCCCCTGAAGAACACTTAAAAGGAATAAAAATCAGGAAGCCTCATAAAATAGGGACTCCGGCTTCTGTTAGCCAGGCCTGGGAGAGGGAGCAAGCAGAGGGAGTCCAAAACAGAAAGCCCATTATAATGGACTTACCAGGAGACAGGACTATTACCTGGGTAATAGACTAAAGTGTTAGTCCATCCAGCTATTTGGGACATGATTCCCATACAATGAGTTCCACGTAATAGGCTGCAATACAATATGTTTCTACTGTTCAAGAATTAAGGTGTTGAAAATGACAAGCTCCATTTCCTGGTTTAGGGACAATCTTTCAGCTTCATTTAGTTTCTGCATCACAGTCAGGAGCTACAGAGGTGGAGAGAAAGATCTATGTGCTTCCCAGATAGCATCTGGAGATGGGGAAATGGGAAGTTTGAACTGGGAATATAGAGGTTTGGAAAAGGTGTATTGTGGTTCCCTGCAGCTACAGGGCGTGAGGATGACGTCAGAGTCATGGGGGTGCCCGCGTGGGAGCACATGTCCACCTCCCCAGTTCCTAGGGGGAAAATCAGAATGGAGAAAGTGCACACCGTTAAATCTTGTAAATTGTAAAACTGAGGCCTCTGTTCTAATTTTTTCTGTAACAATGTAAGAATCATAAAGATCTATCAGGATAGAAAATAAAATCAAGTAATTGTTCATTGAAGGATTGCTAAATGATTAAATGAGTTTCCTATATTTTTTGTTACTTTCATCCAGAAAAGAAATATGTTTTAAAAGCACTGCCTGGGGTGGTTATGGAAATAAGTAAAGTACCTTACAGGCCCTAGATGATAACCTCCTTAAAATGTGCTGATGATATGAAGATATATCCTTCCTCCCAAGGAAAGGAGCTTTAGGAGGACATTCATTCATTTATCTAGTCATTGTACAAATGCTTATTTAGTGTATACTGTATGTCAGGCAACAATTAGGTGATGAGGATATGGCAGTGAACAAAAAAGCCAAAACTCCCTGCCCTCAGGGAGCCTATATTCTATGGGAGAAAGAAAGATAATAAACAAATAAGTAAAAGATAACGCAGAGCAAATGGAGGTACCACGCAAATAACAAATGTTGGTGAGGATATGGAGAAAAGGAAACCCTCGTACACTTTTGGTGGGAATGTAAATTGGTGCAGCCACTGTGGAAAACAGTATGGAGGTTTCTCAAAAAACTAAAAATAGAACAACCATATGACCCAGTAATTCCACTCTTGGGTATACACCCGAAGAAATACACAAACAAACCTAATTCGAAACGATGCATGTACCCCAATGTTCACAGTAGCATTATTTACAATAGCCAAGGTATGAAAGCAACCTAAGTGTCCATCAACAAATGAGTGGATAAAGAAGATGTGGTATATATATACAATGGAATAATATTCAGCCATAAAAAAGAATGAAATTTTGCCATTTGTGGCAACATGGATGGACTTGGGAGACATGCTAAGTGAAACAAGTCAGACAGAGAAAGACAAATACTATATGACATCATTTATACGTGGAATCTAAAAAATACAATAAACTAGTGAATATAACATAAAAGAAACAGACTCACAGATATAGAGAACAAACTAGAGGTTACCAGTGGGGAGAGGGAGGGGGAAGGGGCAATATAGGGGTAAGGGGAAAAAAGGGTTATGGGATTAAATGAAACCATGTGTGTGAAACTGCTGAAAACTGTAAAGCACTATAGAATTTAAAGAATCTTTCATTTAAAAAAAAGTCCACCATCTAGGTGATGCTGTTAAAATCTTCTCTGCACCTAGAGAATATTACGCTTAGTGAAAGAAGTCAGAGAAAGACAAATTCTGTATAGTATCACTTATATGCGGAATCTAAAAAAATAATACAAATGAATGTATACGCAAAACAGAAACAGAGAAACAGACTCTAGATATAGAAAACAAGCTCGTGGTTATCAAAAGGGAAAGGGAATGGGGGAGAAGGAAAATTAGGGTTATGGAATTAAGAGATACAAACTACTATGTGTAAAATACACAAGCAACAAGGATATACTGTACAGCACAAGGAATTATAGCCATTATCTTATAATAACTTTTAATGGAGTACAGTCTGTAAAAATACTAGAACACAATGCTGTACACCTGAAACTAATATAATATTGTAAATCAACTATACTTCAATTTTTTTTAAAAAATGGAGGTGCCAAGGAGTTGGGAGGGATGGAACTCTCTGTGGTAATGACATCTGAACAAAGACCTAAGGACATGATGGAGCAAATATATAGCATCTGGGAGAGAGCTCTACAAAGAATGATTCTGACTTACTTCACTCTGTATGACAGACTCTAGGTCTATCCACCTCATTACAAATAGCTCAAGAGAAAGACAAATACCATATGCTAACACATATATATGGAATTTAAGAAAAAAACAAAAAATGTCATGAAGAACCTAGGGGTAAGACAGGAATAAAGACACAGACCTACTAGAGAATGGACTTGAGGATATGGGGAGGGGGAAGGGTAAGCTGTGACAAAGCGAGAGAGAGGCATGGACATATATACACTACCAAACGTAAAATAGATAGCTAGTGGGAAGCAGCCGCATAGCACGGGGAGATCAGCTCGGTGCTTTGTGACCACCTAGAGGGGTGGGATAGGGAGGGTGGGAGGGAGATGCAAGAGGGAAGAGATATGGGAACATATGTATATGTATAACTGATTCACTTTGTTATAAAGCAGAAACTAACACACCATTGTAAAGCAATTATACTCCAATAAAGATGTAAAAAAAAAAAAAAGAATGAGTCTGGAAAATCAACATCAATATTTAGCCAATATCACATCCAAGATGGCCCGTTAGGTGTGATTTCCAGGAGCTTCACGACAGGCATTCATGTCTCTTCTCCATCGCTCAGAGGCGGATGGTTCTGGAAGGGAGAGACGGGAATGTGTGGGGTGGACCCCACCCTGACTCTCTCTAGGTCCGTAGCAGCCACACACACGTGTCTTCACTTAAGTTCCAAGCACACGTGCCTCTCTCTGCTCCACCCTTCCTCCCACCTCATTCCTCTTTTTCTTTAAGTGGCAAGGACAGATTTCATTGGTAATACACTATCGCAACAAGGAAAAGAGTCCTATGTGAACTGAACTGAACTTTGATTTGTACAGAGGTGATTAGCTGTTTTGTTTTGTTTTTTTCTACTGAGATATAATTCCTCTTTCTTTTTAAAGAAAAGCCGTAGCCATACTTTAATTGTTGTTTCTTTTGGTGACAATGTGATATTGTGGATCAGGAGAGAAGAAGTTTCAAACAGAATGCACAAAATTGAGAGCTTCTGAACATACTGTCTTAAAGCAACCTCTTGAGATCTATTAGCTGAGTAGAAAGGAAGGAAATTAGGGTTGGGAAGGTGGGGTTGGATGCAGCTTCCCATGTCTTTTTATATATTCTAGATGGAATAGTTTGGCTAGTAAAAGTCAAATGTTGTAAGGTTGTTGCCTTTCGAGCCAATCCTATAAAAACGTCAGAACTGGAGCGTTCCAGATGTGGTAGACATCAGAGCAGATGAGGAATCTGGGGAAGGGCAGGCTCCATTTTCTGGGTTCTGACCTGTCTGTAATCTGTTGTTACGGGTTCTTCAGATTTGAACGAGTCTCTGGGCTCAGCACACTGAATCATAGGTTTCTAGTTTCCCCAAAAGGAAACAGCCTTATTTCTTGTGATGTATTTGCCTAGTAATTTATAATTTTATTTTTTCTAGTAAGCAGCTGACATTCAGCACATTTTTATTCATTTTGTACAACAGGCACTAAACAATTCTGAATGCCAGGCACCTAATCAGATTAAGAAAATCTTCATGTTGGCCAAAGGTTTCTGCTTTTGTGCTACAGTGAACTTCCCCATGATCAAATCTAAATAAGAAAGTCAGTTCTTTCTTCTCTAACCCATCTCAAGGAAGGAGGTGAAGCAGCCCAAGGCTTTCAGCGAAGATCCTTCCTCATGCAAAGCCTTATCAGATTCCCCCACCAACTTGGTCGTTTACAATATATTAGGGCTGAGGGTGGGGAGAAAAGGCGCAATTACACAGGATTAAAATGAAAATTCAATTTAGAGATCAGCTGACTCATTTCACGGTCAAAGTTTTTCTTTGGCAGCAAAATTATATCTTGATAAGCCAAAATTGGGCTTAGTTTTCAAGCAGGCTGGATGCAGGTTGTGGCAGAATCACCATCTATACTGACTCTACTGAGATGCTAAACCTTTAGTCACCTTCCAGAGGAAAGTCAGATTCTAACTCAAAGCAGCTGAACCCAGGTAACCAGATCACCTGGGACTGGCTTCAGCAGCCTCAGCTCTTGTCCTGATCATACCTTGAGGTTGCACTTGACAATCTGTCATGTCGGAAAAAAATAATAGACCTAAGGCCACAAACACTAGTGACATCAATGTCAATGAAGATTTCACAGGAAGACAGAAAAGATTTCCATCTTACACCACACACTGAAACCTTCACAAAAGTCTTTTATAATTTCTCTCAAAAATTTTCTCTGTAAGTCACCATTTCACTTTCTCTTCATTCTCTTTCTCCACACAGCTTCTAAAACTCCAGAGGAAGTCAGTTCTGGTGCTCAGTTTGCATATTCCACTTAGCAAAATAAAATCATGGTGGTATATTCATACAATGAAATACTACTCAGCCATTAAAAAAGAATGAAATACTGATACAAGCTACAACATGGATGGATCTTGAAAACATTATGCTAAGTGAAAAAAAAAGACATGAGAGGCCACAAATGGTATGATCCCACTTATATGAAATATCCAAAATAGGTAGATCCATGGAGACAGAAAGAGGATTGGTGGCTGCCAGAGGCTGGGGGGAGAGGGTAATGGGAGTGGCTGCTTGCTGAGTATGAGGCTTCCTTTTAGGGTAATGAAATGTTTCTGAACTAGACAGACGTGGTGGCTGTAAAACATGGTGGATGTACTAAGTGTCGTTGAATTGTTCAATTGAATATGGTTAATTTTATGTTATATAAATTTCATGTCAATAAAAATAACTAAATAAAATCATGGCACTGATTTCCCCCAACACTTTTATTAGAAGACTGTCCACCAAACATCTATTAGTACTCAACCATGTCTCCTGCCTCCCCACTCCAGAGAGTTTATGAAAGCATTTTTTCAACAAAACTGGTGAGTTAAGACTTCCCAGTGACTAAGAAAATAAGATTTTGTTTTTCCCATTCACCCAAGAAAATATCCTAGACAGAGTAGGTCCATACAGAGTAGGGTCTGAGGGATCCCCTTGGGCTGGACCATGAGGCTCTGAGGGATCTGCCCAGGTCTGGGAGAGGAAGTGAGGAGTGAGCCAATTCACACTAAGGTGAGTCTCTTCGGTGGAGAAGCCATGAATCAAACCGCAAGAT
This sequence comes from Hyperoodon ampullatus, assembly GCF_949752795.1. NCBI lineage: Eukaryota > Metazoa > Chordata > Mammalia > Artiodactyla > Ziphiidae > Hyperoodon > Hyperoodon ampullatus. The sequence continues at coordinate 87,247,610 of NC_136921.1, read as the reverse complement.
TGGAGAACTGGGCTTATCTTGGGCCATTAGCTCAGCCAAGGACTCCTGCTATGATGGGTGGGGTGGTGAGAGGGCTGGAACGTGCCACTTTATAAGCCACACCCTAGCCGAGCCAGTCTAGGGTCATCCTTCCTATATTAAAATCATGACAGGTATTTTACACACTCATCTGTTTCTAGGATTTTGTGTTTTGCTTTGTCTTATTTTGATTCTTGGTAAAGTTCCTTTTGAAAAATTTCAAATTTAATCTCAGATTTATGTCATACTACCTACCTTTGGCTATTTTACTGCTGGTGACAGATTCCACAGTCCAGCTGGCACTGTTCCATCCCTTGATCAGGGGGTATGAAGGGCAGGGGTGGTGGTGAGAAGTACTAATAACACCAGCTCATAGTGTATAGCATGTTCTCATATGTTATCACTTTTCACCCTTACAACACTTTAAAACAAATATTATTTTTCTCTTACCCAACATATATAAACAGTTCATACAACTCAACATCAAAAAATCAAACACCTCTATTAAAAAATGGGCAGAAGGGGACTCCCCTGGTGGCGCAGTGGTTAAGAATCTGCCTGCCAATGCAGGGGACACAGGTTCGAGCCCTGGTCCAGGAAGGCCCCACATGCCGCGTAGCAACTAGGCCCATGGGCCACAACTACTGAGCCCGCGTGCCACAGCTACTGAAGCCCTCGCGCCTAGAGCCTGTGCTCCGAAACAAGAGAAGTCACTGCAATGAGAAGCCCGTGCACCACAATGAAGAGTAGTCCCCACTCACCGCAACTAGAGAAAGCCTGCGTGCAGCAACGAAGACCCAACTCAGCCAAAAATAAATAAATAACAATTTTCAAAAATGGGCAGAAGAACTGAACAGACATTTTTTTAAAACATCTTTATTGGAGTATAATTGCTTTACAATGTTGTGTTAGTTTCTGCTGTATAACAAAGTGAATCCGCTATATGTATACATATATCTCCATATCCTCTCCCTCTTGCCTCTCCCTCCCACCCTCCCTATCCCACCCATCTAGGTGGTCACAAAGCACCGAGCTGAGCTCCCTGTGCTATGCTGCTGCTTCCCACTAGCTATCTATTTCACATTTGGTAGTGTATATATGTCAATGCTACTCTCTCACTTTGTCCCAGCTTACCCTTCCCCCTCCCCGTGTCCTCAAGTCCATTCTCTACGTCTGCGTCTTTATTCCTGTCCTGCCCCTAGGTTCTACAGAACCTTTTTTTTTTTTTAGATTCCATACATATGTGTTAGCATATGGTATTTGTTTTTCTCTTTCTGACTTACTTCACTCTGTATGACAGACACTAGGTCCATCCACCTCACTACAAATAACTCAATTTTGTTTCTTTTTATGGCTAATATTCCATTGTATATATGTGCCACATCTTCTTTATCCATTCATCTGTCAGTGGACACTTAGGTTGCTTCCATGTCCTGGCTATTGTAAACAGAGCTGCAGTGAACATTGTGGTACATGACTCTTTTTTTTTTTTTTTTTTATTAGTTTCTGCTTTATAACAAAGTGAATCAGTCATACATATACATATGTTCCCATATCCCTTCCCTCATGCATCTCCCTCCCTCCCACCCTCCCCATCCCACCCCTCCAGGCAGTCACAAAGCACCCAGCTGATCTCCCTGTGCTCTGCGGCTGCTTCCCACTATCTATCTACCTTACGTTTGGTAGTGTATATATGTCCATGCCTCTCTTTCGCTTTGTCACAGCTTACCCTTCCCCCTCCCCATATCCTCAAGTCCGTTCTCAAGTAGGTCTGTGTCTTTATTTCTGTCTTACCCCTATGTTCTTCATGACATTTTTTTTTCTTAAATTCCATATATATGTGTCAGCATACAGTATTTGTCTTTCTCTTTCTGACTTACTTCACTCTGTATGACAGACTCTAGGTCCATCCACCTCATTACAAATAGCTCAATTTCATTTCTTTTTATGGCTGAGTAATATTCCATTGTATATACGTGCCACATCTTCTTTACCCATTCATCCGATGATGGACACTTAGGTTGTTTCCATCTCCGGGCTATTGTAAATAGGGCTGCTATGAACATTTTGGTACATGTCTCTTTTTGAATTATGGTTTTCTCAGGGTATATGCCCAGTAGTGGGATTGCTGGGTCATATGGTAGTTCTATTTGTAGTTTTTTAAGGAACCTCCATACCGTTCTCCATAGTGGCTGTACCAATTCACATTCCCACCAGCAGTGCAAGAGGGTTCCCTTTTTTCCACACCCTCTCCAGCATTTATTGTTTCTAGATTTTTTGATGATGGCCATTCTGACTGGTGTGAGATGATATCTCATTGTAGTTTTGATTTGCATTTCTCTAATGAGTAAAGATGTTGAGCATCCTTTCATGTGTTTGTTGGCAGTCTGTATATCTTCTGTGGAGAAATGTCTATTTAGGTCTTCTGCCCATTTTTGGATTGGGTTGTTTGTTTTTTTGTTATTGAGCTGCATGAGCTGCTTATAAATTTTGGAGATTAATCCTTTGTCAGTTGCTTCATTTGCAAATATTTTCTCCCATTCTGAGGGTTGTCTTTTGGTCTTGTTTATGGTTTCCTTTGCTGTGCAAAAGCTTTGAAGTTTCATTAGGTCCCATGTGTTTATTTTTGTCTTTATTTCCATTTCTCTAGGAGGTGGGTCCAAAAGGATCTTGCTGTGATTTATGTCATAGAGTGTTCTGCCTATGTTTTCCTCTAAGAGTTTGATAGTGTCTGGCCTTACATTTAGGTCTTTATTCCATTTTGAGCTTATTTTTGTGTATGGTGTTAGGGAGTGATCTAATCTCATACTTTTACATGTCCCTGTCCAGTTTTCCCAGCACCACTTATTGAAGAGACTGTCCTTTCTCCACTGTACATTCCTGCCTCCTTTATCAAAGATAAGGTGACCATATGTCCGTGGGTTTATCTCTGGGCTTTCTATCCTGTTCCATTGATCTATCTTTCTGTTTTTGTGCCAGTACCATACTGTCTTGATTACTGTAGCTTTGTAGTATAGTCTGAAGTCAGGGAGCCTGATTCCTCCAGCTCCATTTTTCGTTCTCAAGATTGCTTTGGCTATTCGGGGTCTTTTGTGTTTCCATACAAATTGTGAAATTTTGTGTTCTAGTTCTGTGAAAAATGCCAGTGGTAGTTTGATAGGGATTGCATTGAATCTGTAGATTGCTTTGGGTAGTAGAGTCATTTTCACAATGTTGATTCTTCCAATCCAAGAACATGGTACATCTCTCCATCTATTTGTATCATCTTTAATTTCTTTCATCAGTGTCTTATAATTTTCTGCATACAGGTCTTTTGTCTCCTTAGGTAGGTTTATTCCTAGATATTTTATTCTTTTTGTTGCAATGGTAAATGGGAGTGTTTCCTTGATTTCACTTTCAGATTTTTCATCATTAGTATATAGGAATGCCACAGATTTCTGTGCATTAATTTTGTATCCTGCAACTTTACCAAATTCATTGATTAACTCTAGTAGTTGTCTGGTAGCATCTTTAGGATTCTCTATGTATAGTATCATGTCATCTGCAAACAGTGACAGCTTTACTTATTCTTTTCCGATTTGGATTCCTTTTATTTCCTTTTCTTCTCTGATTGCTGTGGCTAAAACTTCCAAAACTATGTTGAATAAGAGTGGTGAGAGTGGGCAACCTTGTCTTGTTCCTGATCTTAGTGGAAATGGTTTCAGTTTTTCACCATTGAGGACGATGCTGGCTGTGGGTTTGTCATATATGGCCTTTATTATGTTGAGGAAAGTTCCCTCTATGCCTACTTTCTGCAGGGTTTTTATCATAAATGGGTGTTGAATTTTGTCAAAAGCTTTCTCTGCATCTATTGAGATGATCATATGGTTTTTCTCCTTCAATTTGTTAATATGGTGTATCACGTTGATTGATTTGCGTATATTGAAGAATCCTTGCATTCCTGGAATAAACCCCACTTGATCATGGTGTACGATCCTTTTAATGTGCTGTTGGATTCTGTTTGCTAGTATTTTGTTGAGGATTTTTGCATCTATGTTCATCAGTGATATTGGCCTGTAGTTTTCTTTCTTTGTGACATCCTTGTCTGGTTTTGGTATCAGGGTGATGGTGGCCTCGTAGAATGAGTTTGGGAGTGTTCCTCCCTCTGCTATATTTTGGAAGAGTTTGAGGAGGATAGGTGTTAGCTCTTCTCTAAATGCTTGATAGAATTCGCCTGTGAAGCCATCTGGTCCTGGGCTTTTGTTTGTTGGAAGATTTTTAATCACAGTTTCAATTTCAGTGCTTGTGATTGGTCTGTTCATATTTTCTATTTCTTCCTGATTCAGTCTTGGCAGGTTGTGCATTTCTAAGAATTTGTCCATTTCTTCAAGGTTGTCCATTTTATTGGCATAGAGTTGCTTATAGTCATCTCTCATGATCTTTTGTATTTCTGCAGTGTCAGTTGTTACTTCTCCTTTTTCATTTCTAATTCTATTGATTTGAGTCTTCTCCCTTTTTTTCCTGATGAGTCTGGCTAATGGTTTATCAATTTTGTTTATCTTCTCAAAGAACCAGCTTTTAGTTTTATTGATCTTTGCTATCGTTTCCTTCATTTCTTTTTCATTTATTTCTGATCTGATTTTTATGATTTCTTTCCTTCTGCTAACTTTGGGATGCTTTTGTTCTTCTTTCTCTAATTGCTTTAGGTGCAAGGTTAGGTTGTTTATTCGACATGTTTCCTGTTTCTTAAGGTGGGATTGTATTGCTATAAACTTCCCCCTTAGAACTGCTTTTGCTGCATCCCATAGGTTTTGGGTCGTCGTGTCTCCATTGTCATTTGTTTCTAGGTATTTTTTAATTTCCTCTTTGATTTCTTCAGTGATCACTTCGTTATTAAGTAGTGTATTGTTTAGCCTCCATGTGTTTGTATTTTTTACAGCTCTTTTCCTGTAATTGATATCTAGTCTCATAGCATTGTGGTCAGAAAAGATACTTGATACAATTTCAATTTTCTTAAATTTACCAAGGCTTGATTTGTGACCCAAGATATGATCTATCCTGGAGAATGTTCCATGAGCACTTGAGAAAAATGTGTATTCTGTTGTTTTTGGATGGAATGTCCTATAAATATCAATTAAGTCCATCTTGTTTAATGTATCATTTAAAGCTTGTGTTTCCTTATTTATTTTCATTTTGGATGATCTGTCCATTGGTGAAAGTGGGGTGTTAAAGTCCCCTACTATGATTGTGTTACTGTCGATTTCCCCTTTTATGGCTGTTAGTATTTGCCTTATGTATTGAGGTGCTCCTACGTTTGGTGCATAAATATTTACAATTGTTATATCTTCTTCTTGGATCGATCCCTTGATCATTATGTAGTGTCCTTCTTTGTCTCTTCTAGTAGTCTTTATTTTAAAGTCTATTTTGTCTGATATGAGAATTGCTACTCCAGCTGTCTTTTGGTTTCCATTTGCATGGAATATCTTTTTCCATCCCCTTACTTTCAGTCTGTATGTGTCTCTAGGTCTGAAGTGGGTCTCTTGTAGACAGCATATATATGGGTCTTGTTTTTGTATCCATTCAGCCAATCTGTGTCTTTTGGTGGGAGCATTTAGTCCATTTACATTTAAGGTAATTATTGATATGTATGTTCCTATTCCCATTTTCTTAATTGTTTTGGGTTCGTTATTGTAGGTCTTTTCCTTCTGTTGTGTTTCTTGCCTAGAGAAGTTCCTTTAGCATTTGTTGTAAAGCTGGTTTGGTGGTGCTGAACTCTCTCAGCTTTTGCTTGTCTGTAAACGTTTTAATTTCTCCATCAAATCTGAATGAGATCCTTGCTGGGTAGAGTAATCTTGGTTGCAGGTTTTTCTCCTTCATCACTTTAATTATGTCCTGCCACTCCCTTCTGGCTTGTAGAGTTTCTGCTGAGAGATCAGCTGTTATCCTGATGGGGATTCCCTTGTGTGTTATTTGTTGTTTTTGCCTTGCTGCTTTTAATATGATTTCTTTGTGTTTAATTTTTGACAGTTTGATTAATATGTGTCTTGGCGTATTTCTCCTTGGATTGATTCTGTATGGGACTCTCTGTGCCTCCTGGACTTGATTAACTATTTCCTTTCCCATATTAGGGAAGTTTTCAACTATAATCTCTTCAAATATTTTCTCAGTCCCTTTCTTTTTCTCTTCTTCTTCTGGAACCCCTATAATTCGAATGTTGGTGCGTTTAATATTGTCCCAGAGGTCTCTGAGACTGTCCTCTGTTCTTTTCATTCTTTTTTCTTTATTTTGCTCTGCAGCAGTTATTTCCTCTATTTTATCTTCCACCTCACTTATCCGTTCTTCTGCCTCAGTTATTCTGCTATTGATCCCATCTAGAGTATTTTTTATTTCATTTATTGTGTTTTTAATCGATGCTTGATTCATCTTTAGTTCTTCTAGGTCCTTGTTAACTGTTTCTTGCATTTTGTCTATTCTATTTCCAAGATTATGGATCTGGGAAATAGAATCTTGGATCATCTTTACCATCATTATTCTGAATTCTTTTTCAGGTAGACTGCCTATTACCTCTTCATTTGTTAGGTCTGGTGGGTTTTTATCTTGCTCCTTCTCCTGCTGTGTGTTTTTCTGTCTTCTCATTTTGCTTATGGTACTGTGTTTGGGGTCTCCTTTTTGCAGGCTGCAGGTTCGTAGTTCCTGTTGTTTTTGGTGTCTGTCCCCAGTGGCTAAGGTTGGTTTAGTGGGTTGTGTAGGCTTCCTGGTGGTGGGGACTAGTGCCTGTGTTGTGGTGGATGAGGCTGGATCTTGTCTTTCTGGTGGGCAGGTCCACCTCTGGTGGTGTGTTTTGTGGTGTCTGCGGACTTTTTATGATTTTAGGCCACCTCTCTGCTAATGGGTGGCGTTGTGTTCCTGTCTTGCTAGTTGTTTGGCATAGGGTGTCCAGCACTGTAGCTTGCTGGTCGTTGAGTGAAGCTGGGTGCTGGAGTTGAGATGGAGATCTCTGGAAGATTTTTGCCGTTCGATATTATGTGGAGCTGGGAGGTCTCTTGTGGACCAGTGTCCTGAAGTTGGCTCTCCCACCTCAGAGGCACAGCACTGACTCCTGGCTCCTCAATTTGGGATGATTTGTTGTCTATTCATGTATTCCACGGATGCAGGGTACATCAAGTTGATTGTGGAGCTTTAATCCGCTGCTTCTGAGGCTGCTGGGAGAGGTTTCCCTTTCTCTTCTTTGTTCTCACAGCACCTGGGTCACAGCTTTGGATTTGGCCCCGCCTCTGCGTGTAGGTCGCCGGAGGGCGTCTGTTCTTCGCTCAGACAGGACAGGGTTAAAGGAGCAGCCTCTTCGGGGACTCTGGCTCCCTCAGGCCGGGCGGGAGGGAGGGGCACGGAGTGCGGGGCGAGCCTTTTGGGAGGTCTGGGGTCTTCTGCCAGCGTTCAGTAGGTGTTCTGTAGGAGCTGTTCCACGTGTAGCTGTATTTCTGGTGTATCCATGGGGAGGAAGGTGATCTCCACGTCTTACTCTTCCGCCATCTTACCCGGAAGTCTCCCCTGTGCTCTGTTCCATGACTCTTTTTGAATTATGGTTTTCTCAGGGTATATGCCCAGTAGTGGGATTGCTGGGTCATATGATAGTTCTATTTTTAGTTTTTTAAGGACCCTCCATACTTGAACAGACATTTTTTCGAAAGAGGAAATGCAGATGGCCAACAGGCACACGTAAAGATGTTCAACATCGCTAATTATTGGGGAAATTGAAATAAAAACCACAGTGAGGACATCACTTCACACCTGTCAGAATGGCTCTCATCAAAAAGAACACAACTAACACACGTTGGTGAGGATGTGGAGAACAGGAAACCCTTGTACACTGTTGGATGGAATGTATATTGGTGCAGCCACTGTAGAAGACAGTATGGAGGTTTCTCAAAAAACCAAAAATAGAACTACCATATGACCCAGTAATTCCACTCCTGGGTATAAAAAAACAAAACAAAACACTAATTCAAAAAGATACATGCACCCCAATGTTCATAGCAGCACTATTTACAATAGCCAAGGTATGGAAGCAACCTAAGTTTCCATTAACAGATGACTGACTTAAGAAGATGTGAGATAGATAGATAGATAGATGTGTGCATACACACATACACACACACAGATGCACACACAATGGAATACTACTCAGTCATAAAAAAGAATGAAATTTTGCCATTTGCAGCAATACGGATGGACTTGGACAGCCTTATGCTAAGTGAAATAAGTCAGACAGAGAAAGACAAATACTGTATGATATCACTTATATGATATGTGGCATCTAAAAAATACAACAGGGCTTCCCTGGTGGCGCAGTGGTTGAGAGTCCGCCTGCCGATGCAGGGGACACGGGTTCGTGCCCTGGTCTAGGAAGATCCCACATGCCGCGGAGCGGCTGGGCCCGTGAGGCATGGCCGCTGAGCCTGCACGTCCGGAGCCTGTGCTCCGCAACGGGAGAGGCCACAACAGTGAGAGGCCCGCGTACCGCAAAACAAAACAAAACAAAACAAAGGAAACAGCAAACTAGTGAATATAACAAAAAAGAAACAGACTCACAGATACAGAGGACAAGCTAGTGGTTACCAGTGAGGGGGGAGGGGCAGTATAGGGGTTGGGGAGTGGGAGGTACAAACTATTGGGTGTAAGGTAGGCTACAAGGATGAATACAACACAACACAAGCAATAGAGCCAATATTCTGTAATAACTGTAAATGGAGTGTAACCTTTAAAAATTGTATTAAAATATATATGGGGGAAAAACAAGGAAACAAAAAAATAGGGGGAAAAAAAGCCAAAACAACAACAAAAAGACATTAACAGGATGCTGTGTGCTTTGGACAAGCAGTCCCCTTAGATAGTTTAGATGTATATTTCAGGAAGAATTTTAATGAACCCAGACTCTTGCATTTTCCCATACATAAAAAAAGCACTAAAATCATTAACTTGAGATGTCCATTCTTTGTGACTAGCAGTAATCTTTAACCATGATGTATGCTTGATTGCACATATTCCCTAGCCAAAAAAACCCACAAAAAAACATATAAACTGCCTTCTCCTCCCACCTCTTTAGAACATTTCTCTCAGAGCTACTAAGAGGCTGTCTCCTGGGCTATCGTCTCCAGTGAGACTCTGAATAAAACTTTTAAACTCACAGAACAATAATATATATATAATATTTAGAAATTAGGAAATTAAATTTAGATTTAGAGAAAACGACCCATAGATGCTAGGTAAAATCCAGGGACACTGGGTTTGATAATGAGGTGAAACATCAAAGGAGATGTTACGAACTGAATTGTGTCCCACCAAAAAGGATACATAGGAGTCTTAACCCCCAGTACCTCAGAATGTGACCTTATTTGGGGATAGGGTCTGTATAGAGGTAAAAGTTAAAGTGAGGTCATCAAGATGGCCGTAACCTAATATAAATGGTGTCCTTATAAAAAGGAAAAACTTGGACAGAGACAAATACTCATAGAGGGTAGACGCATAAGGAGAAGACAACCATCTATAAGGCAAGGAGAGAAGCCTGGAATGAATCCTTCTCTCACAGCCCTTGGGAGAAACCAACACTGCCAACACCTCGATTTCAGATTTGAGACAATAAATTTCTGTTGTTTAAGCCAACAGAAATTGGTACTTTGCTATGGAAGCAAGATATGGGGAAGTGTGGATGTGGATTCCTTGCTAACGGGAACATCACTAGAGAAGCTCCACAGCATACTAGTCACTCCACCCAGCTTTGGGTACCAGCACCCTGAGAGGGGCTGCACAGGAAGTTTGGAGTTTCCAGGTAGATGAAAGAGTCCCTGCCCTGGAAGCAGACTTCAGCGTAAGTGGGAGACCTGGAAGTCAGCTTCTAACAGGAAGGTGCTGACGGTCATGGGCACAAGAATAGAATACAAGCTGCAAAAGGAAAGGTGGGGGTAGGAGTGGCCAGCTTGAGAATGCATCTTGGGCCCCTTGCCTGTGCCTCTCTCCCTTCCCTCACTCTGGCTACCTGGGATCACCTTCCAAATCAACTAGCATGAACCTGGCTACTCTGAATTGAGCTGTGTTGGAATATAAAATATGTACCACATTTCAAAGTATGAAAAAAGAACATAAAGCACCTCCTTATATTCGTTTCCTAGAACTGCTATAACAAATCACCACAGATTTGGTGGTTCAAAACAACAGAAATTTATTCTCTCACAGCTCTGGAGCCAGAAATCCAAAATTTATGTGTTAGCAGAGCCATGCTCCCTTAGAAGGCTTGAGCATTCCTTGGCTTGTGGCTGCATCCCTGACCTCTGCCTCTGTACTCACATGGCTTTCTCCTCTGTGTCTCTGTCCTCCTCTTCTGTCTCTTATAAGGACACTTGTCATTGGATTTAGGGCCCACCCAGATAATCCCAATGATGTTATTTCGAGATCCTTAACTTAATTACATCTGCAAAGACCCTCTTCCCAGATAAGGTCATATTCACGGGTTCCAGGGATTAGGATGTGAACATAAATTCTGGGGAACCACCTTACAACCCACTACACTCCTTAATAATTTTTATGTTAGTAACATGGTGCATTCGTTTGCTAGCACTGCCACAAAAAAATATCATAGACTGGGTGGGTTAAACAACAGAAATTAATTTTCTTATAGTTCTGGAGGCTAGAAGTCTGAGATCAAGGTGCCAGCAGAGTTTGTTTCCCCTGAGGCTTCTCTCTTTGGCTTGCAGATGGCTGCCCACTTGCTGCCTCTTCACATGGTCTTTTCTTGGTGCTTAAACATCCCTGATGTCTCTCTTGTGTGTCCAAATCTCTTCTTCTTATAAGGACAGCAGTCAGGTGTCCTTGATGACCCACCTTGGTGATTAGAGCCACCTTAATGATCATTTTAACTTGATTACCTCTGTAAAGACCCTATCTCCAAATACATTCCTAGCTTTTCCAGCCTATATAATGGGAGGCTGGCAAGGGAGAAGAGAATGAGCTTTTAGTAGCCCTTAGTAGTGTCTGCCACAATAAAATCAACTGTAAATCAACTACCAGTAGATGCTCTTAGTGTTTTTAATGCAAATATGTTTATATAAACACATATGGTCACATAGGTCTACTGCACACAGTTTTATTCCCAGTTTACATTACTTAATATTTTGAGTATCTTTCTATAACATTTTGAAATTCTTTGAAAATGTAATTTCCAGCAGTTGTACAATATCCTTATGCTATTCCACATTCAACCACTCCTCTACTCGTGGACATGGAGGTTATTTCTACTTTGATAGAACTTTCTAGCTGTCATATCCAGAGGCAGAAGGGTGTGCCTTGGAAGGTAATGGGGTGCCCACCTTTGGAAATATTCCATCACAGGGATGAAAGAGATAAGATACAGCATGGGGGTGGGTGGTTCCTGGACTCTATGACATCTCAGGCCCTTCCTCACCTCCTCAAGATGCAGATGATAGGGTGTAAAAGATAGGGAGATGTGATCAGGGAGAGTCGCTGTGCCCTCTCTGTTTCGTCTTCCCATTCTGCTGCCTGAGTCCACAGGCTGTGCAACATTCCTCCTCTGGATACCCCCAAGGTCAGCACCCCACACAACACCCCATCCCAAGGTCACACCATCTCTCTCACTATCTCCTGTCAAGGAGAATAGGCTGAATCACTCTTCACAGGCTTTAAAATTGCCTGAATATAGACAGCAACATCTCTGGCTCTTATTAATGGGGCCAAACATGAGAATCAGTGGGAAGCACCTAGGCCTGGACCAGCGGCGCAAGGATGGAGAGAGCCTAAGACACCAGGAGCTAATGACAACATCCCAGTGATGCTCCTCTTCTGCCTCTTGCTGCTTTGAAGCCTATCTGTGGCTTTCCAGCCTGCCACGGGGACAGGGAAGGGGCAGGTATCTTCATTATGACTGCTCAGCAAACACCACCAGGGTCATGTAGGTGAGCTGGGTAATGCAAGGAGTGAGAAGTGTCAGTTCCCAAGGGTTGTGTGCTAGGGGGTCACAGACACTGGAGTGGTGTTGGGGGACAGGGCAGACACCTGACTTATCAGTGAAGGGTTTAATATCAGCCGTTGCTATATATAGTTATGCTTCAAGGGATGTGATCTGACCTAAGTCTAAATGAATCTAAATTTACCTTCCATGGAATCACGGAAGTATTCATACTCTTCAACGGGGTCAACATCCCAAGCCTACAATTCAAAAACTAGAATTCAGGGCTTCCCTGGTGGCACAGTGGTTGAGAGTCCGCCTGCCGATGCAGGGGACGCAGGTTTGTGCCCCGGTCTGGGAGGATCCCACATGCTGCGGAGCGGCTGGGCCCGTGAGCCATGGCCGCTGAGCCTGTGCGTCCGGAGCCTGTGCTCCGCAATGGGAGAGGCCACAGCAGTGAGAGGCCCGCGTACCACAAAAAAAAAAACCAACAAAAAACAAAAAACTAGAATTCAAAACCAAGATTTTTAAGACACAAGCAACTTGCCAGATGACAACTCAATGACAAAAAAATAGCCATTAGCAACATCACCAGTTTATTCTCAGTTACATGGACCTTAGCTCATCCCTCCAGTATCTTGCTCTTTTAAGTGGGTTTAGGGAACAAATATTTAAAGGTCAAATAAACTTCAGTGATATAATATTGCTAATGCCAAGCACAAAACAACCCAGTAAGAAAAGTTGCAAGTATTTGCATTGTCTCTTTTCTAAAAATGGAGTTCCAATTGCTTGCTGGATGAATGGAATTGGAAAGGTCAGCAGCCCCAAAGGTCATTTTCTTGCCTATGAACATTGTGTCTGCCACACAGCACAATCATGTGTGCATCAGCAGCTCACTAGGGGCAGACCAAAGGCTGGAGCCAGGGACCTGAGCAGAGGAATCATTTGTGTCTCAGCTCTGCCAACAGCTGCCCCCAAGGCACATCTCTTAATTACTCCATGACTTAATTTCTTCAAGCTCTTATTTGGGTCCATGAATCTGGCCACCAGAAGGAATCTTGAAAAGTCCCTTCTACTAATAGCTGCCCCCTTTCCCCCAGGCTAATATCAAAGGAACCCTCTGTAATTTTATTAAATTAATAAAATATCCTTCTTAATATTATTTAACCTTTGGATTAGGGACAAGTCTCATTCTGTTCATCATAAGTCTCTTAAAATTTTATTGATTCTAAGTCCTCAAACAGAACAAAGTGTACGTAAACTTGGTAAAGCACAAGTCTGAGAAAATGTTAAATATCCCACTTATATTCTCGACTGCAACCCTCATAAGATGCAGGACATTGTATGAGGCAATCTGTTGGTTTATAGAGCTGGGTAGACTATGCCCCTGGTCTCCAAGAACTTGCAGCATAGAGGAGAAACAATGACTAATATAGATATTAAGAGAGAAATGAAAAGGATACATGGGTTACACACAAAATACGAACAGCTCGGGCTTCCCTGGTGGCGCAGTGGTTGAGAATCTGCCTGCCAATGCAGGGGACATGGGTTCGAGCCCTGGTCTGGGAAGATCCCACATGCCGCGGAGCAACAGGGCCCGTGAGCCACAACTACTGAGCTTGCGCGTCTAGAGCCTGTGCTCCACAACAAGAGAGGCCGTGACAGTGAGAGGCCCGTGCACTGTGATGAAGAGTGGCCCCCACTTGCTGCAACTAGAGAAAGCCCACGCACAGAAACGAAGACCGAACGCAGCCCCAAAAAATAAATAAATAAATAAAATTTTAAAAAAACACAAAAAACGAACAGCTCTAGTAGACACATCTGGGACATCTGTCCAGCCCACAGTGACCAGCTTTCTCTGAGAGCTGCCTCTTCCCTCAGATAGCACATCCACAGCCATGTTTACACACCATCACTCACCCCCCATCTGAACCACTGCTGATTGGACCAGCGGTGGACACCTCACCAAGCTGAGAATTGCAATTCAGAGCACCTGTAAACTCAGACAGTCTAGGTGCCTATACGTCTGGAGAAGAAGGAGGACAAAAAAGAGCAGAGAGGAGCAGCCCGAGACCCTGTGTGCTCCCACCCCCAGAGGCTGAGAAGACGGCTGCCTTGGTTGCTAACGGCTTTGCCCTTTCTGGTACCTGGCCTGCATGGGGCCCCAAGGACACTCCTATCTTCCTGAAACATCCTTGTTTCCTATGAGAAATTTCCTCTTTCTCCTTGAGCTGGCTCAGGCTGCTGCTACATTCAAAGCCACCTTGACTAGGCCTTGATCATTAACATGCCCCTCATATAAAAGAGACACAGATCATCCAAAACAGCCAGTAGTCCAAAAGCCATTTTTGGCCCTGGAGGACACCATGAAATGAGTATGTTTAAATTGCTGAAATTCATAGCACCTTGAACGAAAATGCAAGCCCACAGCAATGTAAACTTGATGGGCAGCGTCCAGCGAAGGCTGTCTGTTTCCTTTGTCCTGCCCTAGACTCTGCTCTCCTCTGCTCTCTGGTCCTCACAGGATGAGGAAGCATTACCACTTTCCCTCTCCTTCCACCCGTCTCCCCCGCAGACCCACAGCTGAGCACCTCATGTTTTGGCAGGAACCTTTAAAGGCCCTTCCCTAAAGCATCGAGCATAACAGACGGCCGCCTGAGAAAATAGTAGAGGAGGCAAGAAGACCACTGGATTCTTTTCAGAAAAAGTTTACCATCACACCTCAGATCATTTATAAAATAACTAATGCCTAAAAGACATGCAAAAGAAGACCTGTGAGCGGTTGGCTTCCTGGTCAATGAGGGTTTCCAGTGTGGTTCAGAAGTTTTGATGGAAGAGCCATGTAGAAAGGGACCTGATTAAGGATCCATAGGAACAAAAACCATTGCAGGAACGAGAGGGAAGAAGACTCTATCAGAGCAGCCTGAAGGTTCATCTGGCTGAGGAGAGTGTGCAGAGTGGGGTGGAGGGCGGTGGGAACACTGGTGCTGTCCTTACAAAGCCTGGTAGGCCCAGTATCCTGGGAAACAGAATCCACCAATTGCACTGAGAGAGATTTCTTTGTATAACCCAAGCCTTCCCCATGGCGAAATAATCCCCTCATCACTACCCAACACCTACATCTTAAGTAGTTTATGGACCTATCAAATACCACAGGGACCAAGGATCATGTCTGGTACCCTATAGATGTGCCCAAGAGGAACAGCTTCCAGTTTATAAGGACTTGGTCATGGAGATGACTTCATTCGATCACAAAACGCGGTGACTTGGAGGGACCTCAGGGAGCCCTCTTCCAACACAGCTCCTTCAGTTTCCAGATGAAACAAAGTCTGGGTATGGTTACAAAAAAATGATCTTAGTCCAAAGATCCCCTAGGCTTGGCCAGGCTATTTTATTGTCTCCCAGTCTAACAGGACAGGACAGCCTGGCCGGCTCCCAGGCCTCGCATGTGAGGTTTTGCCAACAGGCCTCACGGAGTCCAGCAGAGAGGTTGCCAAGCCCAGGCCCCAACCGGCTCATTATCTGCCCGCAGGGTTCTCCCATGACTCTCTGGCTGGCCCTGCTGCCACCTCTCTTTGTGGGCCAGCTGAACCGGCACGGCTGCTGGTGTGTTCAGTCAAAGGTCCTGCCTCTGTTTGGTTGATAAGCACGGTCAAGTTGCAAATCCCACTGCTAGGACACAGGCACTCCTGCCCTGATTGTCTTCCAAGCCTGCACTACCTTGACACGTTGTCACCTAGGGCCTAGGGTGACCCAGGCCTGAGGCTTGGGCACAAGGAAGAAGGGGAAGCTGCAGTCCAGAGTCACAGAGCCAGGCTTCTCTCTCCAGAATCACCACACTGCATGTCCCTGCCAGTTGGCTCTTTTAAATTATTCTTTTGTGCCTCAATTATTACAGCTCTCCCAGGTCCTGAAAAGCTTCTTTCCTGGAAAACACTTGAACCAGCCAGTAAAAGTACTGACTAGCTTAAGAGATCTAGGTCAATGTTTCTAAAAGTGAGGTTCGCGGCAGAAACACTGGGTGCTTATTCAAAATGTAGGCTCACGGCACCATCCCAGGCTTTCTGAATTAGAATCTCTCAGAGTAGGGGCTGGAAATCAGATGGTTTAACAAGCCCCCAGGTGAATGTGACGTGCACTAAAGTGGTAAGACCCACTTGACCCATTGTGGGTCTGACTCAGTGACCTCTGGCAGCACCGGGTGGTCCCTTCCCTAAGTCCTCCAGGGCTTTTCTTCTGAGCCTTCTGTGAAGAAAACGTACATAGAACTTTGCAAATGTCAACTTAATGACTAAGATTATCATTTCTTGGAGGCAGATGTCTATTTCTTTCTCCTGGACCTCACCTTATCAAGTCCCAGTAGGAGGATAATTGCCCATGGAGGATACCTAAACCACCTTTCATCCCCTTCTCTATAAAGAATGTTTAGTCCCTGCCCCCAATCCCATGAGATCCATTTCAAAGTTTAATGACCATTTGGGGGCATAAATCTACAGTGTTTCTTTCTGAGTAGCAAAGATCTCTGGAGCCACTGACTTCCCTTCTACCTGTTTAGAAGATAATATGAAGATTCTGACAACTCAGCTTTATTTTTTTTAATTTTATTTTATTGGAGTATAATTGTTTTACAATGTTGTGTTAGTTTCTGCTGTACAATGAAGTGAATCACCTATATGCATACATACATCCCCTCCCTCTTGGAACTCAGCTTTATTTTTAAAAGAAGCCCACAGGAATACAGAAGGCACCCCTCCCTTCTGCTGGCTAAAATACCAAGATAACTAAATGAGATCTTATTCTTGTGCCCAAGATGACTCTTCACCTATTGACAGAGAGGTGACGATCAATATTAGGTCTGCAGCCTTGTTCCAACCATGAGCAAAAAGCTGACAGTGCATCCTACACATATTTTGTGTTTGCATCTTGCCTCTAAAGAATCCAAAGCACTTCCACCTATTTCAGTGTGTACTCTGTCATGGAGGAAGGCAGTTTTATCCACTCTACTTCATGAATAACTCTTCTGCAGCCAAAGGAATATGTGATGTGTTCAAGGTAGAGCACGTAAGTAAAAGCAGAATTCTAGTAATTAATTAAGGTGACTTGATCCTTGGGTCAGAAAACTGAGCTACACTCTTCGCGTGAAATTGTCTTTTGGCGTATTCAAGACATCTTAATCTTGTTGGCATTCAGTCTGCAAATAAAGCTGAACCACAGGTAACTCCACTTCTGTATCCTTTTCCCCACCTTTAATGCCCTGCTTTCTGACATTAAGGATCTCACCTGTTCATATGATTCATCAGAGGAAAAAATGGCATTAATTAACATCAAAATGTTAAGGACTTAATGTATTTTCCCACAGATATCTGGATTATGAAAGAGAAGCCTAGAAGAGGATTGTTTTACCCAAAGAAATGGCTGGCTAATGGTGAAATTTTAGGCATCAGTGGGATAGGAAACTTCCTACTATTCCTTTAGACGTATATTCTGCCCAAGCAGAATGTCAAAACCTGTCTATAAGATACAGTATATTAGAATGAAGAAACTGTCAAACATAATATGAATTTAAGCAACCAAACTCTGTTCCAAAGCACCTTAAGATGGTGATATTGGAGATCTAGAATCATAACATTAAATAAACCTGTAAACCTGGAGACTTCTAGTGTGGCCCAAGATGGAAAAATAAAAACTTATTTTTTCCCCCACCCAAACATCTATTTATTTTCCCACCCAAAACATCTAAAAAATCCAAAATATATGAAAATAGTTCCCAACACACTGGACATCAGGCAATGAAGGGCAGTGATCCCTGAACGATGAGAAATGGATGAGCCCTAAGATTGCCCCAGCTTATTGCACTGAGAGAATTTCCAGCCCAGAGCACAAGAAGGGGGAACCCGGATGGAGTCTGGCTGTGTCACTGAGTAGAGGAAACTGGGGTGGCCAAGGTGGCTAGAGTCCACAGGGTGGAAACGAAAGAGATGCACAGAGAGGGGACTGTGGAGACGGGCAGAGGATCCCCCTTGAGTATTCAGCTGCGTATTGTTCAGTGCCTGCAAGAGAGGAAACTGCCTGAGGCTGGAGAAAAGACTGTCTAAAAGGGTTAGAGGGGACAAGGAGCAGAGAGCTTACGAACGGCTGGGAATAATGCCTGTTCCCATCAGCCAGAGTGAAAAACCTTATAATACACAGGGTGTGGGATAGACTACTCAGAAAGGTCTTAACTTGGTAGTAAGGAAAATTAACCCTAGACTAAACACTGCCTCAGTCCCACCTAACAAAGCTTACTCAAGAAGAAACAGATAACCTGAATAGCCATATCAAAGAAACTGGATTTGTAGTTTAAAACCTTTCCACAAAGTCAACACCAGGCTCAAATGCCTTCACTTGGGAATTTTGCCAAACATTTAGAGAAGAAAAACTATCAATTCTATACAAACTCTCCCAGAAAATTAGAGAAAATACTTTCCAAGATTCTATAAGGCCAGCATTATTCTGATACCAAAACCCAGACAAAGATATTATAAGAAACAAACTGCAAACCTATATTCTTTACACAGAGATGCAAGGATTCTCAACAAGATTTTAGCAAATTGATCCAACAATGTAAGCCAATAAAATTATATGTAAATACACATAAATAATACTAGCCCTGATGAGAAAATACATCATTAGTTTGAGGCACAAATATTTCTCTTTAAAAGCAGCGACTGTTTAAGAGCTATCTGTAAGCCATGTGTTCATTTAATAATTATCCCTTGTGGCTATTAAAATAAAGACAGATTACTTGCTGATGGCCAACACTGAACAAGTCCACAGACTGTGGGCCTGCCTTTTCAGTGTTACTTCTACTGTGAGTTCCCCATGAGCAATAGCTGGGTTTTCCCATCTTTGTATTTTCAGGGCTAGCAGAATCCCTGGCATGTTATCAATCCTTTCTTCTTGTTCCCAGCCTCTTAGCATGGGAGATAATAAATGTCCTTGCTGTTCCTGCCAGTCAAGTTGAAGTTCCCTTACTTGAAGTCAAGGGCATCAGAATGGACACAACCATTGAGCTGAGTCTCAGCTTCTTCAGCTACAGAAGGACAGTACAATCTGCCTTCTCAGGTTTTGAGGGCAGTAAATAAGATAATGCGTTTAGAACTTCTTGCACAAGTTCTGTCTCAGGAAGTGCTAAATAACTGTGAGTTCCCTTCACCTTCTCTTTCCCCTTTCTTTCTTATGGAATTTTCCATCTAAATATTAGAGATACAAAGTTCAACACACATGAAGCTTATAGACCTGTCACTCTGTTCTGTCAGCTGCTAAATTTGATGCCACCTATTTTGAGGTAATTCATTTTTACCTTAACTTTTATTGATTTTCTCTCTTACTTGTGTTACTATTAAACTCACCGAAGGATTTATTCCAGGAAACAATCAAAAGAGGGTCTATGAATGAAAACCTAACTTTGCACTAGGCAAGCAACAAAGAAAATGGCTGAGAAGACTCTTCCTTCCAGGAAAGTGGGGAGGGGAAATATAAGGGTAGGGGAATAAGAGGTACAAACTATTAGGTATAAAATAAGCTTAAAGGATATACTGTACAACACAGAGAACATAGCCAACATTTTATAACAACTGTAAATAGAGTATAACCTGTTAAAATTATGAAACATTATATTGTACCCCTGTAATTTATATTATATTGTACATCCACTGTGCTTCAAAGAAGGAGAAGGAGGAGGAGAAGAAGAAGAAAAAGAAGAAGACGCTTCCAAAAAATAAGCCATTTTGCTGGTAACCCAGCAGCTGCAGCCCATGTTCATTCCATCATGATTTTCAAGATTTTTTAAATTTGGAAAATGTTAAATTTACAGGAAAATTGCAAGCACAAGGAATAATAGTGCTAAGAACACTCATATACTCTTTACCCAGACTCACCTATTGCCAACATTTTGCCCATTTGCTTTATTATTGTTTCTCTCTGTCCCAATCTCTCTCTCTCTCCATCTTTGTATATATTTTTTATTTTTTTCTGAATCATTTGAGGGTAAGTTGATGATGATGCCCATTATAATATTAATTTTAAATCTCATTTTAGAATTTAAACACTTTAACAACAGATACTTGTACGTGATTTGTGCATGGTTCAAAACCCAAAGTGTATAAAAGGGGATAGAGTTGAAAATAGATCTTCCTTCCATCCCTATGTCCTAGACACCCTATGTCTCAGCATGAGAACTTAAAATTCAGAAAAGAATGCATCTTGAGATTCTCTGAATCCATTTTCTTTCCCAATTATATGAAAACTTCCCTATATCCAAAACAATTGAAAAAATTATATTTACCCAAAAGAGAAAATCCAAGCGACCTAATACCTATCAGAACCCCTCAGAAGCCACTGCTCTTTGTGGTGCTACAAAGGTTTGAGACTTTTGGTTTTACTTAGCCATTTATTTATTCAACATGTCTTTGTGCATCGACCAATCCTTTATTGAGTCCTAGGCCCTGTGCTAGTGTGATGCATTGTATTTTCCAAAATTTCCCATCCCCCATGCTCTTCTCACAGTGTGATTCTGCCACTCCTCCCATAGAGAGGTGGATCTATGTTCCCTCCCTGACTTGTGACCACAGCAGAAGTGACATTATTTATTTGACTTCCAAGGCCAGGTCATAAAAGGTAATATAGCTTCTCCCACCAGGTTCTCTTGGGATGCTCATTTTTGGAATCCCGATGCCATTGTGTGAGAAAGCCCAAGCTGCCCTGTGAAGAAGCCCATGTGTAAAGGCACTGATAGTTTTCACCAACTTGCCAGCCTTATGAGTGAGCTGCATTGGAAGACTTCCAGGGGAAGAGGTCACTTCAGTGGAACCCCAGTGGAGTCCCAGTGGAGCCACCCCAGCTGACACTGCATGAGGAGGGATGAGTTGTCCCCGTGGAACCCTGTCCACGGTGTGGATTTGTGAGCAAATTAGATCATCTTTGTTATTTTAACCTATTAAGTTTTAGAGTATTTTTCACAACAGTTAACCAGAATAGCTAGGTACAGAGGATGCAAAGATAGAGAGATCTATTAGATAAGGTACCTGCCTTCAAAGACCTCATACTCTAGTGGAGGAGATGGGCAAGTCAACAAAAATTAATTAAATACAATATGATGAGGACTTTCTATATAAATACCATTCCTATATCACATTTTTTCCCTATATAACATTTTAAGAAATGGGAGAAATTACCTGAATTTGGTGGAGACTCAGAAGGATTTGAAGGAAACAAAAGCTGAGTTAGGTCTTGAAGGATGAGTAGGAGTTCATCAGATCGAGGCAAGAGGTCCCGCCCATCACTGCAGTGCCACAGAACTGTGTAGAGAATGTAAAGAAGGGTGGTAAGGAGGGCAGGGGTAGGATAAAACCCGAGAGAAGAAAGGATTCAAGTTAAGGATGTTGGTTAGAATGAGAACAGAGACAGACAGGAAGCAGGAAGTGGGAAGGCTGAGAGACGGAGAGAGCAGGAAATATATGAGGCCACAGGATAACTGGGGCTGCTGAGCAGGACAGGGTGCTCAGAGAGCCCAGGACCAAGATCCGGGTCTGATTCTGCCTCTGACATATGAGCTATGTGAGCTGTCGGAGCCTGGGAGAACCCCTCTGTCAACAGAGGGGTGGGAACTTAGGAGCTTTAAGGCCCTGTCCAATTGTGTGACATTTAAAGTCACAAGTCTAAGGGTCAGGGTTTCTCAAAATGTGGCCCCATAGAGTCAGGTTGCCTGGGTACCTGCTAACCTATATCATATCAGTTCCCCAGGTTATCCCGATGCCAATTATGTTTACCAACCATTATTGTATGAACTGAATGGAATTGAACTTCTCTTCCTCTTGGTTTCTTTGCATAAAATAGAGAACAAAGAAACGTTTGCATTCTGTGGGCAATACTGTAGAAATGTAACATACAACTGTGTAAGATTTCTTTTAAATACCACACCATTTTACCCAAACTGAAAACTGATGGTTTCTTTTTCCTTTAGATAAGAAAGTAGTATCTCGATTTCCTTTTTTTTCTTAAGGAAGCAAACTTGCTCCATGGGAGGGGCCGGTAAAGTGTCCTGCTTGCCATCAGGAGCTGAGGCTACTCTGAGAAGACTTGAAAGCCCCAGGGAGGGAGGCTGGATAGACATGTTGACGTTTACTCCATAACCCCCTCTGGCTGGGCAGCCACTGAAAGCATCAGCCCTTTGTTGTGATAAACATGGCAAAAACACCAGCATCTTTTAGAATCTTCTAAATAGTCGGTTGTACAAGAGATGAGAGTGATTGATTTCATTGGCGGGTACAGGAGCATGAGCCATGGGAGGAATCTTTGGGAAGAGAAAGTCGCCTGGACAAGCTTCTTGAAATCAGGCAAGCAGAAGCAGAGCTGAGGCACGACCTGCTTTTCAAATGTTAATGAGTGTTCTTAATCAGATAAGGGTGGCTCTCACCAAGGGTTCTGCTCCCACACACCCTAGTTGGAGGCTGAGCTAGACTGGCTTGCTCTTGATTTAACTTAGCCCGGATCTCATCCAAGGGCAGGCCTGGTGTTTTTATCTTTTAAAACATCAGGAGAATTGTTAAATAAGACAAATTTAGGAAATATAAATTCCCCCACCTCCCTTAATCTCAACAAACTCAGAGAAGCACACGTGTGTCTATTTGGCCCAGAAGATTCAGCAGTTAGCTGAAAAATTATCAGATCTTATAAGAAAAAGAAGGAAAACAGAGAGAGAGAGAGAGAGAATGGAAAAAGGAGCGTACAGAGGGGAGATGGGCAAAGTCCAGGCAGTGTAGTCCGCGGTGTTTACTTGTGCGGGCTCCTTCGCCTGGTAACGTGAAATGGACCTCAATCCCTGAAGGGAGAAGAAGGAAGCCCCTTGGGGAAGGAAGCACTGTGTCCTGGCCGAGGGCCCCTCCCGCTGCTGCTGCCAGGAGGTCTGCAGACTCACTGCTTGTTCCTGAGGGTCACTGAATTTTGGCAGCATCCACTGGCCGCATCCTCCCTTCCCACAAGTGGTGCCCGCTGCCTGTCCAGCCCCACACCAAACAAGAGGTTCAGGGAAGCAGCCCCTTTTGTAAGGCACTCCAGGAATTTGTGATTTATAGGAAGGAGACACCCCTAGGTGTGAGAACACAAACCCCAAAGAGACAAGGATCTACAGCATATATTTTAGCTCTTTCTTTTCCCTAATCTGTAGCACTTCTGAGGGGTCTATTAAAACTTCTAAAGGGCAGAGGGTGGGGAGGTGTTGCCTAATCTAGCTTTTTTCTCTCACCCCAACTTTTTTTTCAAGGATTCATTTCCATGTCTTCGTGACATAACTGTCCTGAGTTGATTTTTGCAAACCCAAATTCATGGCAATGCCAAGAAAGAAAATTCTTCCAACCTGTAAGACATCAAAAGCAAGGCTGGCTTTATCCCATTAGACAATAGACAGGCTCACGAAGCCACTGCTAGTTCAGGCTCAGGGTGGGGTCACCAGGAGGAGGAACAAGGGGACTCAGGCTTTACTCACCACCTGAGTCCACTACAGGCCTGACAAGCTCCGCCAAAAGATAAACACCACAAGGGAAAAGAACTTCGCATAAATATCGCCATGAAGACAAAGAACAATGTTCATGATTTTTATGTCCACGGGAGCTTAGGCACAAAGGCATATTGGAAACTTCTTTTTCTTCTACATTATGTAAGGACTGGTCCATGAGACAAGCCTCTGTACCCCCAAGCAAGGGGAAGCCCAATCCCCTAACACTGGAGGGCTTACAAGACAGCCAGGGTCGGGCGCCACCTCGGAGAAGGCAAAGCAACCAGATCAGGGAAAGGAAAAGAGGAAATACGATCTTTTTTTCAAGGTCCTTCCATGGATTTTAGCATCTAGTGCATACAAGTACTTTACGAAGTTTAATAACACAAGCCTTATAATGAAAAAGACAGTCTCCCGCTCCCCTCCCCAACCTGTCCTTTTCAGCCATTTCTTATATTTCCCCCCCCAGATTTCTGAATAATAAGCTTATACTGCTACTGATTTATCCATTTGGGACGTGACTTATTGGCTTCCTATTATGTTAGAGGACTCTTACATCTGCTTCCCTATTTTGCCTCCCCCTAGTCTCTCAACATAGATAAATTACAATTTTTGGTTAAATCAACAGTTTGTGTTTACGTTATTAGATGTTGATGCCGCTGAGGACAGCAATGAACTGAAGTTTGATATCCTTGGTCTTCTGACATTGAGCGTTGCTATTGAGAAGTCCTGGGCCATCGCAACTCCTGTTCCTTTAAATGGAACCTGTTTTCATCCCTCTAGGGTCTTTATCCACAGTTTCTGAAATTTCAAAGTGGTGTAACGTGGTGTGGATCTTTTCAAATTCACAGGGAAATTTCCTGGTATTTTTTCTTTGCCAATTCTTTCACCTCGTTTTCTTTCTTCTCCCTTTCTGGAATTCCTATTGGGTGAAGGTTGGCCTTCCTGGACTAACTCCTTTATTTTTTCTTATCATTTCTTCCTTCCTGGGCATCTTTATCTTTTGGTTCATCTTTCTGGGAGATATTCCCACTTATCTGGCAAATCTTCTTTTTTAGCTCTTCTATTTTTAATTTCTGAGAGATTCTCTTTCTTGTGCTTTTATCATTCCTGGATTAAAGCATTCTGCCTCTGATTAATGGGTATGGCACTACTTCTTATCTCCCAAAGAATATTAAATATATGTGTTGTGTGTTTGTGAAGTTTTATTCTGTTCCCCTGCATTGTTTCTGTTTCCTCCTAAATCTTTTCCCTGCTGGAATGTTTTTGGACTCTTTCATCTTGGAGGCTTTCCTCCAGAATCAGGTGACTCCTGGATGTGCATCCACATTGAAGTCTAAGATCTAAAAATCTGATTCGTGGGTTTGCTTTGAGGTGTGGGCAGGGCTTGTTGGCTGGTAAATTTCATTGATGGAGACCGGGTGGTGAGCCAGCCTTTTCAGGGTGGGACCCCAAATGGCATTCTCTGCAGGTCTTTTCTATGCAGCCACTCACTTCTCTGGGGTCTCTTTTATTTTATTTTATTTTATTTATTTATCTTTTTGCAGTACGCGGGCCTCTCACTGTTGTGGCCTCTCCCGTTGCGGAGCACAGGCTCCGGACGCGCAGGCTCAGCGGCCATGGCTCACGGGCCCAGCCGCTCGGCGGCATGTGGGATCTTCCTGGACCGGGGCACAAACCCATGTCCCCTGCATCGGCAGGTGGACTCTCAACCACTGCGCCACCAGGGAAGCCCCTGGGGTCTCTTTTATAAGAGTACTGTTTCCATTCATGAGGGCTCCACTCTTACAACCCAATCACCTCCCCAAGGCCCCACCTCCAAATACCATCATACTGGGGGTTAGGATTTAACATACGAATTTGGGGGACACAAACGTTCAGCTCGTTGCAGGAGGGGACATTCTAGTTCCCTTTGTGTCCTTACCTTATCTTTACTTTAGATGGTCTTTCTTTACTTAGATGATCAACTTCTCACTTTCCAACTTAAAATAGCCTCTACTTCCCAATGCATTTTAAAGTCAATATTCACTCAAAAAAGTGGAATGTTTTCCTGTAGTATTTTGCCTCTTTGTAAACTAAGTAAGATTTGACGCATATGTCACCTGCCGAACATTGACCCCTGTGAGGGCTTGGGATCGTCTCCACTCTTCTATGGGCCATAGGAGATGACACAATGCCCAGCACACATCCCACATCACAGCCCTTAGGAGCTACAAAAGATCTTAAGTTTATCTGGTCCAATCCCCTTCTTTTACAGATGATCTAAGTAAGCCCAAACAAGATGAAATTATTTACCCAAGACTCCGAGGAAGAGGTCAAGCCAAAACTTGACCTGGACCTTCCAACTCAGAATTAGCGCCCTCCACTCTACCAGGCAGGCCAGAACAGGTGTTCATAAGTAGCTTGTGTCTACATCACGACCTAATAATCCGTTTCTCCCCATCATAGTCCAACTTTCTCTTTTCTTTTTTTTTTTTTTTTTTGTGGTACGCGGGCCTCTCACTGTTGTGGCCTCTCCCGTTGCAGAGCACAGGCTCTGGACGCACAGGCTCAGCGGCCATGGCTCACGGGCCCAGCTGCTCCGCGGCATGTGGGATCTTCCCAGACCGGGGCATGAACCTGTGTCCCCTGCATCGGCAGGCGGACTCTCAACCACTGAGCCACCAGGGAAGCCCTCTCTTTTCTTTTTAAATGCTGTTCTTTTAACAACAATAATACTTAACATAAACCTAATAGTTAATTACATCAAAAGGAAAGAAAGGACATAAAATATTGGATGAATAACTACCTACCCAAATATAACACACAATCAAAAATACTCTCCATCAGTAGTTCCATCATGCCTTCTCTCATAAAGCACGTCACAGGTCTGCACATTTTATGCCCCTGGATGCCGACTGCTTTGTGTACCTGCAGAGTCTTTATTTTTTTTAACTTGACAAAACTAGCCCCAACTAACCCCTGTGCTGAGTGTTGCCTTCATTAAGGTCACCTGAGTGAGTTTAATTTCTAACACCTGACTGAAGGAGGTTCTGATTGTTTGCTTTTGTGTCTCACTCTAATGGACTTATCCCACATCACTGTTACTGGCTAGAGCCAGAACCGAACTCGGGTTTAGCTGCTCATCACTGAAAAATCAATGTTCGAGAGCCAAGGGTTGGTGCAAAAAGAAAGGTGCTTTATTCAGGAAGTCGCCAACCTGGGAAGATGGCAGCCTAGCATTCCAAAACTATCTCCCAGGTATCAGGGGACAAAAGGTTTTAAAGGGGAGTTTCAGGGGTGCACAGGTGGGAGGGCTACGTGCACAACAGCACAGTCAGCTCCAACAATCATCTTGAAACTGGCCATGCGGTGGTCTGGTCAGCATCATCTTGATTACTTTAAGCGCAGTTAATCTGCAATTCCAGGGTAGATGTGTTCCCATTTCATTGAGGCCAGTTCTTGTAACTGTGCAAGATGGAGCAGCTTATGTCATGGCTACAGTCTGGTCATTATGCAGTTAGCTTTTTCTCTCTGGTGGTGGTTTTAGTATCTGCAGAACAATTCAGCAAAGTGCCTCAGACACTGTTATCTATGTCCTTCAGGGAGGAACTAAAGATTCTGTGGCTGCTACATGGCTGATCCACTGTTCAAACTGTCACCAGCTCTCCAGGTCTGACTGCCATCCTTGTCACCACATGTTCACATCCTTTCAATCATCAAGTCTTGAGTCAGGCTTCTGTGACTCAGGGGAGGCTTTTCTACAGACAAGAGGCTGGCAGAGGATACAGTGGGGGGTCTGTCCCCGGGAAGGCCCCATACGGTCCTGCTGGTTACATCACCACTCACTCAAGCACTCAGCAAAGGCTCATTGCAGGCCTACTGAATACCAGGCATTGTTCTAGGCCTTTGGGATACAGCATGAGCAAGACAAAGACCCCTGCCCTTGGGGTGCTTACATTCTAACAATAAGCATTAAAAACAAAAAAAGTAAATTATACAGCATGTTGGATGGTGGGAAGTGATGTGGGAAAGAGAAAAAGTGCAGGGTAAGGGGAATGGGGAGTGGTCAGGAGAGGTGACCTTTGAGCAAAGCCTTGAAGGAGGTGAGGGAATGAGCCCAGGAGATATCTGGGCAGGAGGTTTCCCGGCAGAGGGAACAGCCAGGGTGAAGTCCTGAGGAGAGAGCATGTCCAGTCCATTTGAGGTAACACCACTTCCTGATGGGTGACATATTTGGGGAAAGAATCCTAAGTAAGAGAGAGTTGTCATTTCCTGATTCCAGAGAGAAAAAAGAAAGGAAAACTTCTAGAAAGAAAGAGTGAGAACCTGGAGGTACGGAGTCTGTAACAGTGGTGTGAGAGTGGCATGGGAAAACTGGGTAGCCAGAAAAGATAACTGAGAAAAGAAGGTAGCACTGTAAAGTCAGGAAATTGCCGTGGGGATGAATCACAGCGGGGCTGAATCTCACACACCTTTGCATTCACGGCATCTGGTGCAGAACAGAGCACACGGCAGGCCTGCGGAATGAAGGGATGACCGTTCTTAACACAAGACACTTCTTGTGCTTTGTGTGGTAAAGGACTAGAATCAGCCCAAGAGCTGTGCTATGAGGTCTGCTGCAAATTTGCCCTTGAACTTAATTTATTTCTAAGAAGGGGGATGTACCTCAAAGAAAAGTTTAGCAATATTTTTTCTATTCATTGGTTTATTCAGTCTGCTTAAAATCTAGTCCAGTGAATTATGGAGTCTGAGAAATGCATGTGTGGCTAAGACATGTAGGCACGTGGGAAGTTGTACCCTGGTAGTTGAACTGAGCGTGAGTGCAGTGCATATGTGTGTGTCCTGTATCAAGATGATGTTAATGAGGCTGGGAGAAATGGATATTAATAGAGTCTACAGATTTACAAACCTTTTCAGAAGGTATTTATATACATTCCAGCGTGACATCGGATCGCATCAAGGTTCTTTTGGTTGAAGTAACAGAAAGCACTTCAAACACTTAAGCAATAATAAAGAGTAATGTATTACAAAGATAGAGGTAGAGCCTGGAACCTCAGGGCAAGAAATCAGTTAGACATTCCCAAGGAGCTGAAAGCCAGAACTAGCAAGTCAGCGGGAACCCAGGAGGCTCCCCACCGTCCTGCTTTTCTCCATCCTCATGCTGTGAGGCCACGTGGTCTCTCAGCCCCGCCTCTGTGCAGGTGTGCCCCCTCCCCACCCTTTTCTCTTGGCAGAACTGCTTTCTTCCCTGTCCATTCACATGGCTTCCCCAGCATGCCTGGGTTTATATTACCTCCATTTCAACAATGAATAGAGCCTGAGACCAGTAGTTTTCAGTCTCATTTCCAACATTGCAGGAAAGATTGGCACTGCTTGGGCCAGTGTCTCCACCTGCTCCAAGAAACCACAACCAGCGGGACAGTCACGCGTTCAAACATGGCTGCCTGCGCGTTGACATTGACCTCTGTCAATTTGGCCTAAGTCACATTCATCAGGCTCTTGTCAGTAGCTAATGAGGACTCCGCTGGTTAGAGGTATGTGAGCACTCTAGTTCCCCTCCCCAACTACCTCCCTATGAGGATGGTGTCCAGATGAAAGCAGGTCTCATTCAGAATTCCGCCACACATACAAACATTTACACAGAAGCAGGCACAAAGACATCAGACCACTCAGAGAACTGGACGCTCAGAAACGTAGCGATTGACATCAGCTTGCACAAGAAGTTCACTCAAGCGAGGGAGAGGTGACAGCACTCCAACCGCAGAATCAGCTCAACTCCCAGCTGCATTAGTGGCCGAATCCCCTGGGACTCATCAGTGCACAAAACTCAACAAAGCCTCCATCCTAGGCTTCTCCAAGGTGGTGGTAGGGGTGGGGTCCATCAGGTGGACTCACTCTAACACCACACGAATGCAAGGGCACAGCACCCTTTACAACGTTCCTAGCCAATCCACAGTTGGTCCTTGCAAATCCTTGCGCTCATTAACAGACCCTCTAGTCAAGATGCAGGTGGCTGTCCTCTGCTACCTTTGGAGAGTGGACTCCTGACCAGGACCCTCCAAATGTACCTACAATGCTCTGGGGTGTGGATTCCTGATTAGGGACTTCAAATGTGAACCAACCAGCCCTGGGCAAATGAACACACACAAATACACACACACACACACACACACACACACACACACAAGGGCCCCTGCCAGATGAATTGGCCTCCTCTAAAGGGTTGTCTTGGAAGTTTTCCCATGTGCCACTGCTGCTTACACGTCACTGGCCAGCCCTGTTAGCAAAAGAATCTGGGAATGTTCTTTATTAACTGCGCATATCCTTATCTGAACAATACAGGGGTCTTGTTACCAAGGGAAAGGAGGGAATACAAATTGGTTGGGCAGCCAGCCCCCTCTGCTGAACTCACTGATCTAAAGCAAATCGCTTAACCCTTGTCTCAGTTTCCTTATCTATAAAGTGGGATTATCAATACCTACCCTGCCAGTTTCTCAGGGTTTGTGTGAGAATCAAATGAAAACACTTAGAAAACTGAAAATCCTTGTTCAAATAGAAGATATCATTCTGACAGTTTATACAAGAAACCACAGTGTTATATAACCATCAAAAGGGTCATTCTTTCAAATCAAAATGTAACCATACATAAGCACTTACTCTTGATTCCCCAAAGCTTACTTGTATTTTCCAGACCAGAAGGTGTCATTTTTTATTGTCAAGGATCTTTTGTGACACTTGCTAGTTTATGGGAGGCTGACTGGACATATATGGAGGCTATCTAAAGGTATGTAACACTTATTGGGGCTTTCTCTGTGCCAGGTGCTGTGTTTCACATGAATTATCCACTTAATCCTCACACAGACTCCGGCGGTGGGTAATGCTGTTATCCTCCCAGCCTGCTGATAAGGAAACTGACGTGAGCGCCATCAGCACCTAACACAGGCAGTGGACACCCATTCCACTCTCGGCCACATCGGCAATGCCTGAGCATCATCCTTTAATTCTAAAATGTTGTAGCTTCTAGTTCCCATGTGTATGGGTAGAACTGTGTCCCCACCCCCTGCCCCTGCAAAATAGGTGTCTTAACCCCAGTACCTGTGTATGTGATACCTTATTTGGAAATAGGGTCTTTGCAGATGTAATTAAGTTAAGATGGAGTCACACTGGATTAGGGTAGGTCCTAATCCAATGACTGTTGTCCTTATAAAAAGAGGGAAATTTGGATGACCACACAGAAGAGAAGGCCGGGTGAAGGCAGAGGCAGAGACTGGAGCGGTGCATCTACAAGCCAAGGAACACCAAGGACTGCCAGCAAACACCAGAAGCTACGAGACAGGCATGGGGTGTTTCTCCCTTAACTCCCAGAAGGAACCGGCCCTGCTAGCATCTGGATTTCAGACTTCTGGCCTCCAGAACTGTGAGAGAATAAATATCTGTTGTTTTTAAGCCACCAAGTGTCTGGTAATTTGTAATAGCAGCTCTAGGGAACGAATACACCATGTGAATATGTGATGGCCCTAAAAGGAGCCTGGTGTGGACTAGTGCTCTCTCCACCTCTGTGCAAATGAAGTTGGGCTCATTCTCGGGCACAGCCTCAGCTTACCTAAGAGGTGCTGTCTTTACAGACCGAGCAAGTTCCTCCCCAGGCACGCTCCTGGTTCTGTGGAAGCCACTCTGACTGTGCCCCAAGCAATGGGGTGGGGGTCTGTGAATCCACCTGTGAGATGCAGGGTTCAGCCTGAGGGTCTCAGCCACAATCATGAGGACTGGCACACGTGTTCAGGTCACAAGATCCGTTAGGGCTGGGCAAAGGGAAAAGCCTCTGACTTTTCTTTCTATTCCATTTCTATTCAGATTGCACCGAAATCTCTGTGGGGAACTAGATCTATTTGCTGGGTGAGGAATCATTTGCATTTTTGAAAACCATGATTTCCTCTACTTTTTGGTCATTCCATCTTCAAAAATGTTTGTCAAATCTACATATCACTTGTGCTTTTTAAAAAGCAGTTTTATAACACTCGCCAAAACGGAGAGCCAGAATCACTTGCCAAGAATAAAAAGCAAAAATATTAAAATATAAATATTTACCTGCTTACTTGTCTGTATATCAGGGAGCACAATGGCCAGAGAAAAGATGATTGGTAAATTGGGGCAGGATCCATGCTACTCTAATAGGCCAGATAATTTTTGTGAATAGAACTACTTTGAAAGCTACTGGAAAATATTAAGTAACAATATGAAAGAAGTTTATTATTGTAAACTTTATTACTGCACTGCCGTGAGGATTCTCAGACCACCACAGAGCTACCTGTTTGACACACATTCTGTAGAGATAAAATTCCAGAATGGGATCAATCTAACAGGCTTTTAAATACTTAAGTGCCACTCATATTTAAAAGAACAGATGCTGGTATTTCAAGTCTGAGAAGATTAACATTATGGACATCTGCCATCTGTATGACCTTGCTTAAGTGTCACTTTATCACCCCTGATAATAACTGGTGATGTGCCTAGTCTTGACTGGAGAAAATAAATAAGACTACTAGGCTAAGAAGAGATCTTTTCATTGTGCTGATGAGAGGAGAAATCTGGACACCCAGCCAAAGAATACAGGCTAACCTTTGTTCAGAGACTCGCATGAAGAAGAGGGGAAAGGGCTGCTGGGATAAAGAAATACTTGTGTTTGCAGTGTGCAGGGGCAGATGGGATGCCACACTCCACGGCACACAACAAGCCTTCTACTGCGCTGAGGCTCGACACAAACAAGTGTGTCTATTTGGGTCTAATATTGCTTTTCCTGGAGTTGAAGGTTAAGACCCGTACAGGGATGTGATCCCAATATGGAAATGGAAGCATGAGGGCCTAGAATGCCAAGCCAGTTACCCAGCTTGTCGGCATGAACATTCAAGAGTTTGGCTGTTGTGGAAAACACTGAGCAAGTTGTGCGTGTTTCCTGCCACCACCTTTTCCTCTGCATGCTGCCCTTTGCAGAAGTAGCAGACTAAGAAAATGCAGACTGTTCTCCACAATAATACTCCCAGGGTTAACCGAAAACAATGACTCCAATGCAAAACAACTCAGAAGAGCATAAAAGACCAGGACTATAACATTTCTCAGAGGAAAGGCAAAAATGGAAAGGGGAGTAACACCGTCACATAATAGTGAGACTATAGTGATGTCCTGGCCAGAAACAGATGGCTCACTCAACCGGGAATTCTGAAGAGACTTTTTAATGAAGGGATAGTTTTTTTGGAGGTGTGGGTTAAGGGGCAAGCCACAGCAGAAAACTGCCACCACTCTGTTTGCTAGAGCTGCCAACACAGGTTACCTCGAATTGGATGGCTTAAACAACCACAATTTATTATCTCACAGCTCTGGAGTCCAGATGACTGAAATCAAGGTGTCAGCAGGGTCATGCTTTCTTTGAAGGCTCTAGCAAACAATCTGTTCCAGCCCCTCTGCTAGATTCTGGTAGTTCCTTGGCTTGTGGCAACCTAGGTCCAGTCTTCACATGGCATTCTCCCTACGTGCATGTCTGTGTCCAAATCTCCCCTTTTGATAAGGACACCAGTCATATTGGATTAGGGGCCCACCCTACTCCAGCATGACCTCATCTTAACTAATTACATCTGCAATGATCCCTATTCCAAGTAAGGTTACGTTCTGAGGTTCCAGGGGTTAGGATTTCAACAGACTCACTTTGCTGTATACCTGAAACCAACACAACATTGTAAATCAACTATATGCCCATAAAAAATTTTTTTTAGTTATCATAAAAAATATCTATACACATGGCACTTAGAGTTCTATATATGCCTACATTTGTGGGGAAAAAAAAAAACTAGGAATTTTGGAGGGATAAAATTCACCCCCTAACACTCTCCGAGGCCCAAAGAGGCAAAGGGAGGAGGGGTGTTGGAGACCCTGGTTGAGAGCTGAAGCCAGGGAATGGTGTTGTCACGAGGGACACAGCAGAGCCAGAACCTGCCAAAGTAGGGAGGGGGCCAGAGAAATTAATATTCTGCCTTTTCTCTCATCCCACTCTCCAGGCACAAAAGCCAATCAGAAGGCGGAGGACAGGGGAGCCAGGTGATACAATTTGGGGAAGTCAGCCATCTCCCAGGATAGGGCAGAGAAGGTGGGGAGAATGGAGGGGGTAGGGTGGTGAGGTTCGAGGGGCAAAATGAACACCCATTTACATGACAGACTCAAGGGATCCAAATGGGTTAGGGAGAGAAGTTGATTTATAAGAATTTTCCAAACTGTAGCTTGGGAATCAGCCCATTTAGAAAATCCAGAGAAAAATCAAGGTGAGCGTCCTCTCCCAAGAAAAATATCTGTTTGAAAATGTCTTCCCTTTAACAGAGTCGAAGGTCTACATTTCAACAGACACAATGAAGGCCTCCCGAGAGAACATCACGTTTGGGTGCACATGCTAGAAGATTTCCCACAAAGCGTCTTCAGATTATTTCATCACATCTTTCTGTCCTCCTGAAACCTGAGTCACCCCAGATGTCCCTTCATTCTGTATTCCAGTTCAATCCCACGTCTCCATTTCTATTCTCACCACCTTGTTTCAGGATTTCCTCACTTTTCCCCCGCCCACCCCACTGGGCCCAGTCTTCCAGACTTAGTCTCCCACAGTCCATCCTGGACCCTGTGGGCTGCAGAGTAGAATTCAGACTCCCTGGCATGATGGTCTAGGCTCTCTGTGGTCTGGTCCCTGCCTACACTTCAGGCCTCATCTCCCGCTCATCCACGCCCCACCCTCCGCTATGGTTCTCCAATAAATTAACCCACTCTGTCAGGAAAAAATGAGAAAAATTTTTAAACGGGCCAAAAATAGATTACTGGGTGTCCTGTCTGGTGCACCCTACTGGGTTACCCTTATCTTTCCTTGGTTTTGAGCTAGTTTATTTCTGTGAGTTGTAGACTATTTTATATTTCACTTCCGTAAGTTGTCGACTATTTCCTATTTTATTTCTGTAAGCTGTACACTAGTGAAAGTGATGCAAATGAGTCTTGGCCACAGAAGTGCAAATTGTGTCCCTGGAGATGCACTAGGTTATTGCCCTGTGGATATTGACTGGTTTTGCATCTATTCTTAAATTCTTTTCATCATTTCTGATAACTTACAGATGAATGTTCTTTGAATTCTCCTTTGAAAAATTTATAACATCTTAACAGTTTTCTCATTAATTAATGAGTTCAATAAAACCTTTGACAGATGCTCAATTTATAATTCTATTAGAGTCACAGTTCTATCCTTTTAAATTTTTATATCTTTTAGTAACTCCTATGGTTCTCTGATTGGGCCACACTCTTTCCTACCTCTCTTTGTACAAGCTGCTGGTACTGTCCAGAATATTCTTCCCCATCTTTGTCTACCTGGTGAACTCCTAATCATCCTTCAATGCTCAGCTAAAGGTTGCCTCTTCTGTGAAGTCTTCCCTGATTACTCAATGAATACTCCTGATTCAGTAGTACTTTGTATGTGCCTGTATTTCCATGCTTAGTATGTGTCCATATCTGCTTTCCACACTTGTCTTGGAACTCCTGTTGGTAAGGGCCATATTCTACTCATCTAGAATATGGATATCTATATTCTACTCACCTGGCACAGAGTAGGCACTTAACAGTATTACTGAATACTTATTTAGTACTTTTACCTGGGTTTCCTTTTAATTCTCACAACAGAAGTAGGTAACATTTGTGTCTACCTTTTATGGATGAAGAAATTGAACTTAACTTGCCCGGGATCACACAGCTTTGGGAGTTTCTGACCTAGTGGGTGTGTCATCTGACTGAATGTTCCTTTTTTTTTTTTTTTTAATTTATTTATTTATTTTGGCTGCGTTGGGTCTTCGTTGCTGCATGTGGGCTTTATCTAGTCGTGGCGAGTGGGGGCTACTCTTTGTTGTGGTGCTCGGGCTTCTCATTGCGGTGGCTTCTCTTGTTGCGGAACACGGGCTCTGGGCGCACGGGCTTCAGTAGTTGTGGCACACGGGCTTAGTTGTTCCGAGGCATGTGGGATCTTCCCGGACCAGGACTCAAACCCGTGTCCCCTGCATTGGCAGGCAGATTCTTAACCACTGCGCCACCAGGGAAGTCCCTGACTGAATGTTCTTAACTGCTATGTTATACTGTTTGTTGATTCAGCAAATCCGTGGCCGTCAGGCCCTCTTTAAGTTATGCTTAAACAGAACAACCATGACTTAGGAAAAGAAGGGTTGACGTTTGGGTTTTGTTTTTTTATCAAGAGATAACATACATTACCAGCTTGGGACAATGAAGAGCAAAAAAATTTACAATACCTTAATTTAAGAAATTAGCCAAAACATAACCACAGAGAACTGGCTATCCAAACGAATTCATGGTTATTATTACACACTGCAGCATAAATGAAAACTGCTGTTTCTGGCTCACACAATCAGCACAGCAGTTGGCGCATACAGGTGTCCAGCAGGTAGTATCTGTCTATGGGCATTTGCACAGGGACGTTCACAGTGCAGGGGCCGGCTGTCCTGAGGGGCTGCCCGAGGAGCCCCAGCCCCTATTCACCTGGTGCATCTCTCCTGGCCAGCCTGCTCCTGCCAAGGGCAGTTCTATCAGGGCTGCATCTGGGGTTTGGAGTTGACGGAAGTCTCTGGAGAATTTTAAAAAATACACTCAATTGCTCGACTTTGCTAAGCAGGTGAAGAGTGAAACAAATGCTGCTTCACGACCTGGGTAAGTCAGCTTCCATCCTTGAGTTGACTCAGGGCACTCTGACCTCCACTCACAGGGTTGAAACAAACAGAGTGCATTGCCATAATAAGGGAAATGTTGGGAAAGGCCGTGCTGGGCTTTGATTACCTAGTGTGGTGTGATTAGGGTAACTTTGATGTTGATAATCCGTCTGAGGGCCCTTCATCTCAGTGCCCCGTCCTTGGAGGTTTGGGCTCGGGCAAGCCAACATAATCATTACCTCTGGCTCCAGACTGTGCCGGAGAGTAGGCTGTGCGGAGGCTGGGGGAGCAGCGAGGCCAGGCAACCACAGCTGCATTTCTCCTCAGTGCCAGGAAAGGTTCTAATTCAAAACAAATGTATTTATCACTCCCAACCGCTCCACAGGGCAGGGCATCCTGCCTCTGGGTGGAGTGTCAGTGTACAGTGGGAACTGTGGCAGGCGGCCAACGGAAATTTCACATTTCACCAAGGTTCCTGCCACTCTGCAATGGTCCTGTAGACCCAGCATCACTGAGTGGAGAGAGTCCAGCCTCCCAGCCAGCCTTAGAGACCCAGGCGCCAGGCCAGGGCCAGGCCCTCAAACCACCAGCCAGACAGCCCCTGCCACAGCAGGCCAGGCCCTGAGACTGAGCCATCCCCACCTGGTGGCTAAGGTGCTTTCTAAGCCAAGAGCATGGGCCAAGGGGGAAATCGGTCTGTATGAATCCCCGTGACATATGTGCCGTGGTTCCCTGTGTAAGGAGTCAGAGGCTTCTTCTATTGTAAGACAAGACCACCTTTGCCTGGGGGGTCCAGGGGCCTGGCTGGACATGTTCCAGAGAGAAGGAAAGGAATCGCAGGCAGTTATAGGTTTCCAAATCACTGGGCTCCGGGCTGCTGACCCGTCCTTCCTCCTCCAATCTAGGCTTCCCCACTACCGGAGTTCTTTCTACCACAGACTAGAGCTTGTCTCTCTCCATCTGGACACTCGCCTGAAAGAAGTCCACACCCTACAGGTGCCATATCCAGTGCTTCCTGGTTCTTCCTGTACCCGCCTGTACCATCTCAACACTCTCTCCTTCACACCCCTCACTCACCAGCCCACCACTCCCCAAGCAGGCCATGCACTTTCTTTCTTTGTTTTTTTTTTTTGGCAAAGATTTTATTTTATTTTTTTAACATCTTCATTGGAGTATAATTGCTTTACAATGGTGTGTTAGTTTCTGCTGTATAACAAAGTGAATCAACTATACATATGTCCCCATATCTCCTCCCTCTTGCGTCTCCCTCCCACCCTCCCTATCCCACCCCTCTAGGTGGTCACAGAGCACCCAGCTGATGTCCCTGTGCTATGCGGTTGCTTCCCACTAGCTATCTATTTTACATTTGGTAGTGTATATATGTCCATGCCACTCTAGCCCCCGAATATCCTCTACCTTCTGCTGCTCATGCTTCAAGGCCCAGCCCTCCTAGGTAAGGGCTCCTGCCTTTCCTACCCCCATTCAGACAGAACTTGAATGCTTTCCTCCCTTCACAGGCCTTCATAGCTGTGTGTACCCACCTTTAGTGTAACATTAAACTACATCGGAACTGATATGTCCACCTCTCTGATTATGAGCTCAATCCAAGTAAGGGCTCCTTTTGTATTCACCTATTCTCCAAGAGTGACTAGTACAGCCCCTGGCACATAGTAGGTGTGCAATAAATGGAAAGAATGAACGAGCGAATGTCCAAAATCATCCCCTTTCCTTGGAGAATCTCTTTTCTTAGGAGGACGTAATCCAATTCTGAGCCTTCTAGGGGTCAAAGGACATTTATCCGTGGAAAATTGTTTGCTCTGGACAAATTCTGCCTTTCTCCCATCCCTAGAGAAAGCCCAAGGCAAAGAAGACAATGTGCAAACTAACCACTTCACGATAAGCGTACTCTCAGGTGCTAACAATTTTACTGTGCGTTAAGAGCAAAGCCAAGCCACACAGAGAAGTGAGACCTCCTGAACGTCCCCCACCAAGCATTTAGCTGACTGCTCTGTTGGAATTTTGATGACAATACTAGGCATCTGGGTAAAGATGCACTGTGCAAGAACAGAGAGATTCTGAAGACAATTTTATATATAAATCTTTGGCCTTTCACTTCTGGAGGCACGGCATCCTGAGAGAAGAGAAAAAGGTGCAATATCTTTGGTTTGTGACCTGGGCTGTACCATTCCTACAAAATTCCGAACCTTCGTGTCAGAACTGTTACTCTCTTCAGATTCTTTTGCTTTAAAAAGAGTTATCATTATTATTATCCTTATTAAGATTGTTCTTATTGAGAATCACCTCCTCTAAGAACAAAACAGGCTAAAATCTGAAGCAAATATTCCAACTTTCCCAAAGATAAGATTTATAATGTCAGTATTCTGATGGTAAGATCAAGGTCCAATTAAACATAACAAACTAATGGCTATACAGGGGCGTTATACGCCCAAAGCCTTTCTGCATACCTAATCTCACTGATAAGAGTTGCTCTAACTCATCAGTTCCACACCTGGCAAAGGGGCAAAAATTTAAGCACTTTTCTCCTACCCCACCCCCCACACTGCTGAGTGTCTCCCCTCACTCCACTGCCCACCCCAGGTGGAAAGGAAACCAAATATCCATTCATCTCTAACACCTCCAATCCCATTTCCAGGAAAAGGAGGTCACAGCTCTCCCTTGCGGAAAGAAGCAGAGTGCCCCCTCCCCACATCCTGAACGCCCCTCCCTCTCCAGCCTAGCTCTGCCCACCTCCCCACCCCGACTCAGCTACAGCCCTGATGAACTGCTCCCTGCTTCCAGAATGCACCATGCTCTGTGACCTCCAATGCCGGTCACTATCTCACTGGGCACCTCACTCTTACTCAACTTTTGAGTCTTAATTAGATAACACCTCCTCCTGGAAGCCCTCCCCCAGCTCCCAAGGCTGAGTGAGGGCTCTTTCAAACAGTTCCTAGCTCGCCCTAGGAACTGTCCCTCTCCTATCCCAACAGTAATCATATTTCTTTATGATAGTCAATTATACTTGTTTTCTCACCCTCTAGAGAGCACTGTCCAATAATCATATAATGCAAGCCATACGTGTAATTTTTAATTTTTTAGCAGCCTCATTAAAAAAGTAAAAACAAATAGGTGAAATTAATTTTAACAAGTTTTATTTAACCTAATATATTGAAAATATTATGATTTCATCATGTAACCAACATAAAACAAATGTTAATGAGATACTTTACACGCACTTCTTTTCCTACAGAGCTTTGAAATCTGGTGTGTATTTTACACTTACAGCACATCTCTATTCGGACATTTCAAGTGCTCAATAGCCACATGAGGCTGGTGGCTATTGTATGGGACAGTGGGAGTCTAGATTAAACTCCTTGAAGGCAGGGCACGGTCTCAACCCCTCACACTAGTATATCTTGCACTGTGCTCAGCACAAGGGCAACAGTGTGAATATCTTAGTCCATTCGGGCTGCTATAACGAAAATATCACTGGGTAAGGCTTGTTGGCTTAAACAACAGACACTTATTTCTCACAGTTCTGGAGGCTAGGAAGTCCAAGATCAAGACACTGGCAGATCCAGTGTCTGGTGATGGCTTGCTTCCTGGTTCATCGATGGCCATCTTTTCACGTGCCTTCACGTGGCAGAAGGGATAAAGGAGTTCTCTGGGGTGTCTTTTATCCGATTCATGAGGCCTCTACCCTCATGACCTAATCACCTCCCAAAGGCCCCACCTCCTAATACCATCACATTGGGGGTTAGGGGACACAAACATTCCATCAATAGCAGTGAACAGTGTCTGTGAGTGACTTCATCCCCCAAGGAGGGAGGCTGGGTGTATGAGTGCCTCCCTGTGGCCCAGAGCAATGGGTGTCTATAATATAAGGTGCAAGTAAGCACGTGTGGGCTCAGCTAAAACCCTGTTCCAGTGAAACTCCCTAAATAAAAGAGAGGTGGCCAGATTATGGGCCACTCACATCATATTTCAAGCGCTACTCAAAGGACAGAAATACCAGTTCAACAAAGCAAACTGATCAGACCCTTGGAATTTAGAACAATGTAATTTAACCTTCATATAAGATTGATACCAAAATGGAAACACAGTATCTCCAGGAGAATTCCTTGAAATGACTCAGCCAGAAACCGTTCTCTGCCACAGGACCAGAAGGCAGGAAAGAAGCCTGAGGCCAAGGAGGAAGGACAAGTGTGGAATTATCTGAGTCCTACCCACTCTTTGTTTCAGGATTCCTAGAGTTTTTATCCTAAAAGCTGACACTTTTAAAAGTGCTCTTTGGAAACAACAAAGCAGTGGTGCCAGGAAAAACAATGACATCAGCCCCAAACCCCAGAGAAGCAGCCTTTGGGAAGACCTCAAGGACACACAAGGAGGTGACACTGCAGAGCTGAGAACCGTCTCTGTCTGCTCTGTCCAGTCAGAGTTCTAGATTCCCAAATACACAGATCTCAAGGACTTCTGACATAACAGTTGCTAAACCAGCAGTTCTTAAGTTTTGGTGGGGGGGGCGGGGGGTATCAGTAGAATCCTCTAGGGGGCTACTTAAATATCCAGATTGCTGGGTCCCACCCTTCAGAGCGTTTAATTCAGTTGTTCTGAGGTGGGTCCCAGGAATATGCACTCTTATCAAGTACACCTAGGAGACTGTGATAGGGAGTTCCGCACTTTGAGAAAAACAACCCTGAATAATCAATTCACTTTTCTCTTACCTCTCCTTTCTGAACACCCCCAAAGCTATACCTTCTCGGCCACAAGTATGGCCATGTGGTTCCTGTGCTGCATAATGGCTCCCAGCTGAGAAGGCAAGTGGGCATTGAGATCTAGGTGCCTGGCATGGGGCCGTGCCCACCCAGAGTAACTAATGAGCACTCTTTCTTTGAAGAGAGACGCCTCCAAATGCAAGGCTTCTGCCCTAGTGTGGAGTCGGGTCAGCCCAGAGGGGGCACTTTTTTTCTGATTCATGCAAAGACACTATATAGGCTAGCAACAGCCCTGAATCTGTTGTGCAACACCTCGGACACTGCATCTTCCCCAGACCCCAACATCTGACACCCTCAAACACTCACTGCTCTTGAAGCTGGAAACCACAAATAGAATTGATGGCTCATCATTTTCCTTGTGCCTCACTAGCCAGCCAACAGCCAGCCAGGTCCTTCCT
This sequence comes from Hyperoodon ampullatus, assembly GCF_949752795.1. NCBI lineage: Eukaryota > Metazoa > Chordata > Mammalia > Artiodactyla > Ziphiidae > Hyperoodon > Hyperoodon ampullatus. Next base: position 87,206,241 of record NC_136921.1, on the reverse strand, counting down.
GGGCCCCAACGATGCCCCAGCAGGGGCAGGCCCAGCGGCAGGTCAGCACCTCCCTGAGCGAGGCCAGTCAGCGTCTCTGCGTGAATGAGGAACACACCATTGCCTCACTGCGTTTCTTTCCTGGAAAGATTCTGCCTCGCTGATTTTATGTGCAGGTGACAGATTTCTCCTGGGCTTGGTGATTATTTAACAGGAATGATGGTTCCATGGGAATAGCTCCTGTACACATCTCCAGGTTACCTGGTTTCCTGAGGGAGTAGACTGCTGAATGGGACGGACGCCCAAGTGACTGACTACATTTCTACAAAGTCTCTTTTCACTCTTCTATTCTCCCGCAGTTTTTAAAAATTTTCTGAACTGGATGAACACTTTATGACAGACTGTACATGTCAAGGCAGACAAAGAGCAGGTCATTGGACCTGCTGTGAATCTCAGATACATCCTGGGTGAAGTGAAAGAGGACTCCCCCCAGCTGCTAAGAGGGAGGAAATGCAATCTGGGCTGGGCTGGGAACTCTAGCTCTGCTACAACCTGGCTAATTGTTACTGGGCAGAGAGACAAAGAACAGATAAGAATTTGCAGCCGCAAGAGAAAAGAAATCCGAAAGGGATGGAAGAGTTTAGTCAAAAGACAGTTGGAATCTGAACCTACCTTTTTTTTTATTTATTTTTTTTTTTTTTGCGGTACGCGGGCCTCTCACTGTCGTGGCCTCTCCCGTTGCGGAGCACAGGCTCCGGATGCGCAGGCTCAGCGGCCATGGCTCACGGGCCCAGCCGCTCCGCGGCATATGGGATCCTCCCAGACCGGGGCACGAACCCGTATCCCCTGCATCGGCAGGCGGACTCTCAACCACTGCGCCACCAGGGAGGCCCTGAACCTACCTTTTTTTGTTCACGGGACAGCTACAAGGTGCCTCTTCCCATCACGTCACAAGCACTGACTATCCTAGGTCCAGGGAGACATGGGTCCCTCAAAGAGCTCACTCACAGAATAGCAGGTGGTGTAGGTATAAACAAATAATGACAATAAAATGTGGTGGGTAGCAGGAAAGGGAAAGGCAGCACCAAGCACTGTGGGCGTACCCAAGAAGGAAGGCCCCCAAGGATGACAGTAGTGCCCTGAGTGGAGCTTGGGGAAGGGCAGAGAGAGGAGCATGACGGCCTGACTGGCTTCCACCAACTGGGTCCACCCCTAGCGATGGGACTAGGATCAACACAAACCAATCCTTAGAAGGGACAAAAGGGAATGGATTCTGGAAGATCAACCAGCAAATAGTTCTTACAAACTCCATCATCCAGTTACCATCATTCATTTCAATAGCTCTTACCAATGGTCCCTCAGCTCGTTTCCAGTATCTTGCCGTTGTAAACAATGCCTTAATTGACATCCTCACACATACATCCTTGCATGTACAAGGATAACTACAGAATAGATCCCTGGAAGTAGAACCTTGAGTTAAAGGGTGTCTGTTCTTATAACTCTGATAGACATGACCATATTGCCCTTCAAAGGGGGCGCCCATTCACACCCACAGCATCTCTGAGATGGCTCACTTCCTCACAGCCTGGCCTGTGTGTTGTCAACTTTCTTAGATCTGTACTTTCAAAGTTCAGTTTGGAGGGAGGGAGAGAGGAAGGGAGGGAGGAAGGGGAAGGGGAAATGATGGGAAAGAAAGGAAAGGAAAGAAAAAAAAGGGAAAGGATTCTGTTTTTAAGACTTTTCCAGTTGGAAATAAAAAATAAACATGCTAAGTACCAAAGGCCTTAACACAGGCTCTATACAGAGAATCTGAGTTAAACATGCTCAGATCTCAAAAACAAACAAACCTAGAAATGGAATAATGTGATATCAGAGCACTAAGCATTAAGTAACATTCTAAAAGTGCATTTTGTAAATTCTCAACAGTCTACAGTGTGAGAGAATATGGCAATACTGGTCTTACTAAAGCAGAATAAAGCGTTGAATCCTAAGGACCATTGCTCAACTTGGGAAAAACCTTTCCTCTATGGATCCTCCCCCTTGGATGTTGCAGACAGGAGAGTTCTCAGCTGACATCCAGATGCCTCGTACACTGTAGGTCCTGTAGCAAACACTGGCTGTGACAGTCTAAGATCAACCCCTGACAACTTTCCCTAGTTTCAGAATGACTGTGTATAATTCTTGATTATGTTTAAAATCTTCTTGTGAATATAACTGCAGATGAATGCATTTTGCTACTGAGGTCCATAAAACCCTCTGCTTTGCTCACATTTCTCAGGATGGCTAAAACGATTTCTCTCCTGGGTGCAATGATGAGGGAAAAGAAGCATTTCTTCTTCCAAACCCCCTGACATCGTAACTACCCACCCAATCCTGCTTTTCTCATTATCTGTACCAACCATCCTGCGATCTTTCTTTCCTATAAGATTCTTAAAGGAAAAAGCAAAAAGGAGAACATTTTTGAAATAGTTACAAAGGTGGGAGAGAAAAAAGCAAACACATTTTTAGGAGGTTTAATGTGCCCATGGGAAAGAGGGTCAGATAAACAAGGTCGGGTGGGGTGGGGATTAGTCCTGGGTAGAACAGTCCAGGGCATATGAGGCTGTATCTGGTGGAAGTCCCTGGAGGAGGGACCAGGGAATTTGCAGACCCGAACATCAGAGCTGGAGCAGTTTACCAGGCACTCTGAAGCCATGTGGGTATCCACAGCACCCCTCAGAGCAGGGCCACATGCTTGAGGGCCGCCCAGCGCCTGTGTGCTCTGCTCAGCTGGAACTCTCTCCAGCAAAGGGTCTGGGTCTCCCTCGGTTTCCCTTATTTCCCAGTGTATGTGTATAATTGGTGCGTCTTTGCCAGGATGCCAAAGAGTCCAGAGTCCAGATAATTCCCTGATCCTTCAAACCCAGACTGGCTAGGCCCTTCAGTGTAGCCTGGAGTCCTGGGTACTGACTGGTCAGGAGCCAGTAATCCCTCGTAGGATGGAGGGTCTCCAGGCAGGGAAAAGTTTTCCCTCAAAGACCTACCCACAGCCAGGTTCAAAGGCCGGCTCTGGAACGCTGTGTCCCTGGTCCTGCTCGCGGTCCCACTCCTTGTTTCTGTCCTGCCGTCTCGCAAGAAAGGGAAGCCATGCCTCCTCTGTGACGCGCCCCCCCGACCACCACCCACAAGAGGCTCTTGCTCGTCCTTCGATTGATCGCTGCTGTCCGTGATCATTACTGCAGGAACGATCTCCTCAGCAAGTGCCCCCCACTTAGCACCCACTTAGCACCCACAGGTCTCTCCTCAGCAGGAAACATGGTGCCGGCACATAGGAGATACTCAGCCATTGAATCAAAGTAGGCCATGCTATTTTCTCCTCCCACAATCCAATTCCGGAAAGCGTCTGATGTTTCTTGTAGCTGAGAGTCCAGAGGATGATAAAATCATCTATTTACTCCCAATTAAGTCACCTTGCAGACCCTACAGAGTCACACTCTGACCGTGACTAAGCTCCTGCTTCCTCAGTTTCCCTCCCTCCTTCCTTCTACACTCTGCCTCTACCCATCCACCCACCCCCGTCCCCAGCATCACCAAAGCCTGGAGCCACGAGGCCTCTGGAGCCTGCCCTTCATTCTGAAACAGCTGCATGAATTCTTTGTCCAAGTGGAGCCCTCATCAGACAACCTCTCTCTTGCTGCTATTATAACCTTTCACAGCATAATTTTGATGTATTTTATGCTTTAAAAACCCCTTCCACCAAGGATAAAGGGTGAGGTGGAGTAAAGCGAGTGAAGAGACAGAGAGTTCTGCCATCAACAAGCAAATTTCTTCCCCTGAGAAATTACTTAAGGGCCCTGAGAGGCTTGGAAGAGTCAATGGCCCTCCCTAAAAGGCACAAGGTGCATCGAGAGACCAGAGACACTAATAGTTTAACTGTAAGAGCTCAGCTCAGACAAAATAAGGCAGAAACCCGAAAGAAAGGACTCCAAATGTTTTTGAGATTCTTAGCGCAAGGTTAAGGAACTGACCACAAACCAAAAGGACCCAGAAGGTCAAATCAAGCCTAGAAAGTTACTTAATTGTCTTTACCTCCCAAATAGTTACCAATGCACTCATCTCATTATAGGCAGCACCCTCAAAAGGAAGGCCACCGGGAGGAGCAGAGGGAAGGTCTGAGAGCTCCTTGATAACCACATTAGAAATCAGAGAAGGGCTTCCTTGGTGGCGCAGTGGTTGAGAGTCTGCCTGCCGATGCAGGGGACACAGGTTCGTGCCCCGGTCCGGGAAGATCCCATATGCCGCGGAGCGGCTGGGCCCGTGAGCCATGGCCGCTGAGCCTGCGCGTCCGGAGCCTGTGCGCCGCAACGGGAGAGGCCACAACAGTGAGAGGCCCGCGTACCACCAAAGAAAAAAAAAAAAAAAGAAAAGAAATCAGAGAAGCAGGTCAATTAAAAGAGATACTAAGTGCGCGTACACATGCCAGGAAAAAAGGGGGCATCAGACTGGAGCAAAACAAACCACCATCTGACAGTCCACACTTTTTTTTCTCCCTCTAAATTCCTAGTTGCCTTAGATGTAATACTATATTTGCAAATTCTCTGGTTCATGAACTGTTTGAAGTAACATAAAAGCCAATTATATTTCATAAAAAGCCAAAAAAAAAAAAGACACCAGGTGTGGCCAGGAGGCTGCAGCCACAGGGCTGGCCCCTCTGCAGGGGTGGAGCCCACGGCTAGCCCTAAGCCCAGGCAGGGCAGCAGCTGCACTGTACGCCGTGCCCCCTTGGCACTGAAGTGGCAGGCAATTTGGAGGCAGCCACTTGGACTCCGTTGGGCCCAATGAGTCCCTTGCCTAAACCATATGTCTTCCCTTTCCTTACAAAGCTGTTTCCTCAGCGGGTTCAGTGAGGAAACCCCTGAGTAAACAGAGAGCATGTCATTGGCCCCAAGGTTTCTCTGAGGTGTACCCCAGGGATGCAGCCCCGGGTGAAGCCCACTTCCAGTCCTCTTGCCAGCCCTCCAGCCCGTCACAACTGTTGTTCCCATGAAGTAGCTGCTTTCAACTCCATTCGCGTCAGCCTCCGAAGGAAAAGCTTACAGCAAGGCGGAGGAAACCTCCAAAGCAGATGTCTCCCGAGGGCACGGAAGCCCTCGGGCCCTCCCTGCCAAAGGGTCACCCCCCCCACCCCCGGCAGCAGAACAATGCCTCCAGTCTTGCTGGGGAACTCCACAGGCTTCCAGGTTGGCTCGTTTTCAGCATCTGAGTGGTTCGGGGGCCTCATCTTGTGTGAGGGGGAGGGAGAGCAAGAAGTAGCTAACATGTGAGGCCGCAGAGGCATGGATACAGCTATTCTCCCCATTTTACAGGTGGGTAACCTAAGGCTCAGAGGTCAATAGCTGAGGATTGATAGGACCAGAGGTCTAGCCCAAGGCTGTCCAATTTGAAATTCCACATCTTGACCAGGACCCTTTATCAGTCAGGGGCTGGTACTGGGGCCAGGGCCACAAACCAGGCTCACCATATAGACAGGAAGGCCCTTGATGTACTGCCAAGCTCAAGGGCTGGCTCAAGAAATACGTGGGCTGCACCTCAGGAAGGGGGCCAAGGGAAGCGGGTTTTGGCAGTAGCAGAAGCCCCTGTACTTTGCCAGTATTATCGTCGCTATTTGGTCCAGAAACCCAAGAAATAGTAGATAATCTCCACCACTTACTTACTGGTATAATCTTGAGCAATTTACCTAATCTCTGCATGCCTCAATTTTCTCATCTGTAAAATGGAATAGTAAGAGCCCCTACCTCAGAGGGTGGTTGTGAGGAGTAAGGGAGTTAAGGTGTGCAAAGCACCCAGCAAATGCCTGGCACGTGGTAAGCACTGTATATCACTGATAGTAGCATTGTCATCCTCCTCCTCAGCATCACCATCAGCATCACCATCATCTTGGTCTGAAACCTCCCCCCACTTCTCTCCAGGCAGAATCAAGCACTGCTGCCCATTACTCCCACAGCCTTTAATGACACCTTGAATGTAGCCCTCATCACTTTGTACCAATGCCTCTAATCTGAGCAGGAATTATGACTTTCCATCTCTGTATCTTCAGTGCCTTATACAATGCCTGGCATGCAATGGATATGAAGTAAACATGTGTTGAATGAATGAAGAATGGTGCTTGATTCTAAAAATAAGACTTTCAGATAAATCACAAAGGTGTCTGATTTTTATAAGATTTTTAAATATGACTTCGACCATGCCTTAGAAATCAGAACATCATAATAGGCGATAAGAAAATTGAAAGGGCTTTAAATCATGATGTCAGACACGTGTAAGAGATTGTCATTTTAACAATCATTCTATCAAATAATAGTAACAAACCCCATTTGAAGCACTGAGTGTCCCTGATGCCCTAAAGACCCCCTCCCTATTCAGCATTTGAAGACTCAGAAATAGGCAATCCCAAGAAGTACCCCCATGAGTCTTGCCATAAGTGAAAACATTTCCAAGGAATCAGCATTTTGTGGAATGTTTTAAAATGAACTTTCAAAGACAGACTCCAAAAATAGGTTCATGAAATACTGACTGAGCACCTCCTGTGTGCCAGACTGGACCGACACATGTAAGATATGGTGTCCAGGAGGGGAAACAGGTACGTGAATAGATAATTCATATACGGGGAGTGATATGCAGAGGCAGGCCCAGTATATTCAGAAAATACAAAGGATGGGACCAATTTGGGGGTTGGGGGATTTTTAAATGGCAGTAGAGACTGACCTAGGACAATGGATGCATTTTTACGTTCTTTCCAGGGCAGCTGTGGTTCAGAAATACCAAGGACTGCTAAGCACATTGCTGCACATTCTAAGAAGGTGCCACTACCACACTTGTAACCCATTTAAGGGGCCAGCAAGAGGAGGCCCCCCCCCCGGACAAGCGGCTGGGGCTGCTAGCCTGCGTGGAGTCCCGGGGCAGGGCGCTCCCTCCCACCAGCCAGTGCATAGTTATCTTTGCTCAAACAAAGCCAGCGCTGTCCCGCTGTCCCGGACTGCCGAGGGCTTCTCTGCAGCCCACAGGCCCTCCCCGCTGAGTCTACAAATAATAACTGAATGTCGCCCAGGTCACCTTAAAAATGCACACCACCATCAGGGTCCTGGGGAGGAGCCTTATCCTGTCATGCTCTGATGACTCCCTTCCTTCAAGCCCAGGCCTGTGCACCCACTGGTCATCATGGGTGTGCTTCCGGTTTTCAAGGGGTGGCTACATTTTGTACTTGGATAATTACTTTTAACTAAGGGAGGTGCTGTGAGAAGTGAAACAACAGTGCCTGTTCACAGTGGGTGAGAACCTTTAACTCATCATGTGCAGCTACATACTCCAGGCCAGAAAGATGCATGAGAGTACAAATGAAGAGAGCTCTCAGGTTTGGGACTGAGTCGCCCTCATTCTAAGGAAAGAATCTTACAGCTCGGACCCCTGTTGGTCAATATGGCTGCTGGGACACGGCTTCCTCAGAGGGCTTTTGCCCATCCCTATGCACGTGGGACTCTGGAGGTAGGTGCTGGCATGAGGTCTCTTAAGAGGATTACAAGCCAATCATCCCAAATCAGGCTCCTCAGTTTTCAGTAATTACCCTCAATCTAACCTTCCTTTTCCCTTGGAGGCTAAGGGGGCCTGTGAAGCCACTGTCCCAGGCCTCGAGGCACCTGGCAATGCAGGTCCCAGGAAGGAACTCAAGGAAGAGGCTGGGCTGGGAGGAGGAGCAGGAAATCTTGGCAATTCCTGAGCTGCGCTGGGCCAAGGACAGTGGACTGAGAACAGTAGTACATGCCTTTCGTTAACTGAGAAGTGCCCCCAAAGAAATTCCACGTCATCGAGGTGCTTGTTGCAGTGGGAAAGGCAGAGGAAGGAAATACCAGGAGTCAGTGGCTGACAAGATAGAGCCCTGTGTTGGGCTTCCCTGCTGGCGCAGTGGTTGAGAGTCCGCCTGCCGATGCAGGGGACACGGGTTTGTGCCCCGGTCCGGGAAGATCCCACATGCCGCAGAGCGGCTGGGCCTGTGAGCCATGGCCGCTGAGCCTGCACGTCTGGAGCCTGTGCTCCGCAACGGGAGAGGCCACAACAGTGAGAGGCCTGCGTACCAAAAAAAGATAGAGCCCTGTGGAAGAGTCACCAGATTCATAACATGGGAAAAATGAGAACTTTTGGAATATTTGGTCAGCTCAGGTATCAGGTGATTTTTGCAAATCATGGCATTTTAAAATAATAACAATACACTGGTTTCTCTCTTATTATGTCATATGTTTATGGCAAAAAGTTGCGAAAACACAGAAAAGTGTAAAGAAATAATCAAAATCATCAGGAAACTGGCCACCCAAGAATAACCACAGTTAATATGGTATGAGATATGTGAGCTAATATGGTGAGATTTTTGTATAAAAGTCATATAAGATTGTTGGTATAGTTAGATATTTTATTGTCTCACAAAGATTTATTGATGGCCTATAATGTGCTGGGGATACAGCAATAAGCAAAACAGACAAGTTCCCAGTCCTCACGGATCTGGAACTCCTCATGGAAAAACAGACAATAAGTAAATAAATACAAAAATATGCCACGTACCAGGAAGCAGTAAGTGCTATAGAGAAAAATAAGGCACGATAGGTGACAGAAAGGATGGGGTGGCAGTGGTGGGCTGAGGAGTGGGTACTATTTTTATACGAGCAGCCAGGGGTGATGTGGCCGATAAGGTGAGATTCAACCAGAGGCTGAAGAAAATGAAGAAGCAGCTATGCAAGTATTTCAGGCAGAGCGAAGAGCAAGTGCAAAGTCCTGAGGCCACAAACACTGGGCGTGCTGGAAGAACATTCCGGAGTCCAGGGTAGCTGGAGCGGAGTGGGTGAGGGGCAGGTGGAGCAGATGGGATCAGAACAGGAGTTGAGTGGGCGGAGTCAGATTACCGAAGACCCGTAGGCCACGGTATACCCTGTTTTGTTTTACCTATTGTGATAGTGGGAGAATTCCCTGACTTCATTATATTTTCTTCAGACACATAACTCTTAGGACTTCCCTGGTGGCGCAGTGGTTAAGAATCCACCTGCCAATGCAGGGAACATGGGTTCGAGCCCTGAGCCGGGAAGATCTCACATGCCGCGGAGCAACTAAGCCTGTGCGCCACAACTACTGAGCCTGCGCTCTAGAGCCCGCGAGCCACAACGACTGAGCCCGCGTGCCACAACTACTGAAGCCCGTGCGCCGAGAGCCCATACTCCGCAATAAGAGAAGCCACCGCAATGAGAAGCCCCGCTCACCGTAGCAAAGAGTAGTCCCGACTCGCTGCAACTAGGGGAAGCCCGCGCGCAGCAACGAGGACCCAAAGCAGCCAAAAATAAATAAATAAATAAATATTTTAAAAAAACATAACTCTGTAATGACAATAGGATTGTACCATATGGACTAACCATAATGTAGTCAAGCAATATCTTTTGTGGTTATTTTGATTATTTTTCTCTGTTATTAGTAGTATGATGATTAACACATAAATCTTGGGAGCCCTCTGGTTATGTCCATACAATAAATTCCTAGAAGGGTAATTAGTCAAAGAATATAAATATATAAGAAATTTTTTATACACATTCCAAATTTGCCCAGAAAGGGTCTGATAAATTATAACTCTGTATGTGTAAGAATTTCCATTTCAGTGCTGGATATGACAACTTTTAAAAATCTTTGGCAATTTGATAAATGAAGACCTGTACTACTGATACACTGTTACTTTAATTATCGCCTGATCATTACTGAAGTTGATGTTTTACATATGTTTATTGCAAATTGTCTGATCAGGTCTTTGTCCAGTCTGATCAGGTCTTTTTTTATTGAGCAGTTTTTTTCTTATTGTTTTGAAGAGTTCTTGTATATAAAGACTCAACTTATTTGCTATTATTTTTCTCAGTTCTTAATTATCTTTTATGTTTGCTTATGGTTTTTTAACTTAAATTTTTAATATTTATTTAGGCTGTGCAGGGTCTCAGTTGCAGCACGCGGGATCTTCGTTGCAGCACGCGGGATCTTTGTTGCGGCACATGGGATCTTCATTGCGGCATGAGGACTCTTAGTTGCGGCATGTGGACTTTTTAGTTGCCGCATGCATGTGGGATCTAGTCCCCTGACCAGGGATCGAACCCAGGCCCCCTGCATTGGGAGCACGGAGTCTCACCCACTGGACCACCAGGGAAGTCCCCTTAACTTAAATTTTAAAATTCTTAGGTAGTCAAATCTATCAGTATTTCTTTTATGATTTCATCCTTTGCTTTCTCACTGCAAGATCTGATAAATATTTACCTATATTTTCTTTATTTTAAAAATAATTTCCTTTAAAAAAAATCAGCCCTACTGTTTATGCGATAAGTATATAACTTTTTTCTACTTAGCCAATCAAATATCATCCTATGATTATGAATTGAGCAGTGTGACCTTTTCTTATAAATATGAAGCATACATTTATAATGTACAAAATTCATATATATGTGTGTGCATGCTTACACAATTACCAGATTTTCTATCTTATATCCATTAATTTGTAAGTCTATTCTTGAAACAATATGAGATTTACTTATATATTGTAGCATTTTAATAATTTTGATGCTTGGTAGGGAAAGCATTCCCCAAAATTCTTACTTTTCACATTTTCTAGGTTATTCTCTTTCATTTATTCTTCCTATAACTTTAAATTGTTATCACAATCCATAAACAACCTCATAGTAATTTTATTAGAATGACTTAACAGTTAGAAATGAATTTGCAGAGAATGTACATCTTCACAATTGAGTCTTTTGTAACGTGGTATGTCTCTAAGTTTAGTCAGGTCTCTTATGTACCTCAAAAAACGTTGCCATTTTCATCATAGATTCTGTACATTCCTTTTAAGGTGCTTATTCCAAAGTACCTTACTTTTTATTGCTATTGTGAATTATTTTTTGTAGATTTTTTTTGACTGCAATTGAAAAAGCTGGACAGAAGACGTGTGTGATGTACATCATGAAGAACAACCTCATTCCTGTGCTAACGGAATTAGAGCACACAGCCCTGATGGACAACTTCCTATCCACAGCCCCACACTTGGGGGGAAAAAACGATCATGTGTGTAGTGTGTATCAGTTAAACTTAAAGGCGAGGCTGCTATAACCAAAAGACCTAACAACACTGTGGAATAGAGAACAAAGAAGTTCATTTCTCCCTATGATAGTCAGAGATAAGCATACCAGCCTGGTGGGTAGCTCCGGTCTATGAGCTCAATCATGGACCCATGTTGCTTCCAGGTTACTGCTCTGTCACCCCCTAGGGCATTGTTGTTGTTTATTTGGTTAAAGCTAGACTGCCTCTAAGTCAACATTGCAAAAGGGGCAAAGGGAAAAGAAAGTGTTGGAGGGGTGTACACAGCCTTAGGTCTAGGCCTGGGAATGACACACAGTACTCAGACTCCATTTGAAAGAACTTGATCACACCACCACACTGATGTGCAAGGTGGGTGGGAAAATACAGTCTAGCCCTGTATCCAGGAAGAAGGGGAAAACAGATATGGTGGACAACTACCAATACCAGCCATAATGTGCCCCCTCAAGAAGAAAATGTGACAAGAGAGGCTGATCACTTTAAAAGGGATATGTATGCCCATAAATCGTACCAATGTTTTCTTAGGTCAGTCTCCCAAGGCAATAGAAATAAAATCAAACAAATGGGACCTAATCAACCTTACAAGCTTTTGCACAGCAAAGGAAACCATAAACAAAATGAGAAGACAACATACAGACTGGGAGAAAATATTTGCAAATGATGTGACCAACAGGGATTAATTTCAAAAATACACAAACAGCTCATAAAACTCAACAAGAACAAAACAACAAACAACCCAATCGAAAAATAGACAGAAGACCTAAATAGAGATTTCTCCACAGAAGACATTCAGATGGCCAGTAGGTACATGAAATGATGCTCAACATTGCTAATTATTAGAGAAATGCAGTTCAAAACTACAATGAGATACCACCTCACAGCAGTCAGAACGACCATCATTAAAAAGTCTACAAATAACAAATGCTGGAGAGGGTGTGGGGACAGGGGAACCTTCCTATGCTGTTGGTGGGAATGTAAGTTGGTGCAGCCACTATGGAAAACAGTATGGAGGTTCCTCAGAAAACTAAAAATAGAATTACCTTATGATCCAGCAATCCCACTCCTGGGCATATATCTGAACAAAACTATAATTCAAAAAGATACATGCACCCCAGTGTTCGTAGCAGCACTATTTACAACAGCCAAGACACAGGAACAACCTAAATGACCAGAGACAGAGGAATGGATAAAGAAGATGTGGTATATATACACAATGGAATACTACTCATCCATAAAAAAGAATGAAATAATGCCACTTGCAGCAACATAGATGGACCTAGAGATTATCATACTAAGTGAAGTAAGTCAGAAAGGGAAAGACAAATACCACATGATACCACTTATATGTGGAATCTAAAATATGACACAAATGAACCTACCTACTAAACAGAAGCAGACTCATGGATATAGAGAACAGATTTGTGGTTGCCAAGGGGGAGGGGGTTGGGAGAGGGATGGAGAGGGAGTTTAGGGTTAGCAGATATAAATTATTATATATAGAAGGGATAAACAACAAGGTCCTACTGTATACACAGGGAACTATATTCAATATCCTATGATAATAGGATATTGAATATAGTTCAATATCCTATCCCTTCTCCCATAATGGGAAAGAATATACAAATGGGAATGTGTATATATATATATATATATCTGAATCAGAAAAACCCTGGGTCTCTGACGACTCTATAGCACTGAGCACATACTGCCTTAGACTTTTACACGGAAGAAAAATAATCCTTTACTGTATATAAGCTGGCTCTCTGTGACAGCAGCTGGGACTGTATCTTAATTAATACAGAATGTCAAGAACTCTTTCTGGACACCTGTGAATTCGCTTGTCTTGGCTGTCCAGGGTACAGTGATGCTGCAACAACCCCTGTGCACAGCTTTGGGGAATTCATGCTCTCGTTCTCTCCCAACATCTGCTTACTCATCCCCCAAATGTGTGTGGAGAACCTGCCCTGTGCCCGGTACAGAGCCAGGCTTTGGGGACATAACAGTGAATGAGGCAGGGGCTCCATCCCTGAAGTTTGTTTGGAGAAGACTGGTCACATTAAGCAGTATGTAAGCATGAGTTGATGGAGAAACTCATAGAGGGCTAAGAAATTCTGCTGAAAGTAGTTGATATCAAGCCAGAGACCCACACCCATGTCTCTCAGGACCTGTAAACAGGTGCACAACATGCCAACTCCACAGGAGGAAAGGTGGCTCTGGAAGAGAAATCCTAAGATGGTAACTTGTTTTTGCACCTTCCTTACTTGTCTTTCATATAAGGTTCTACAAAGTTTAGAAACCCTACCAGAATGCGGTGATATAGACTTTGCTTTAACATTTTAAAGAAGGTTAAAGCAAGAATGATTCTAACTGACCCCATGAGCTCCCCCGCCACTGGCAGTTCCTGTAAACTGCAGCCCTCACACCTCTAGGGCTGTGTTGGTGTGCTCTTTCACACCAACAGCTGGGCTACAGATCAGCCTCAGTTCCCGCAGCCTCTCACCTGACGTCGCTCCAATCAAACTCAACCTCTGGCTGTGTTCTAAACGTGCCTTGTGCTTTTCAACTTGTGAGCTTTTGTTCAAACTGTCCCCTGCGCCTAGAAAGCCCTTGCTCCAGGTTGTCTGATGGAATCTCAAATATCATGAGGATTCTCCTGATCCCCTGAGTTGAAAGTGTTCACATACACACAGCCAGACACTTATGTGAGTCTGCCTTGCCCCCAGCCAGATTGTAAGCTCCTCAGACCAGAGGCTGTGTCTCTGTGTCTAGCTCATCTTGGTGTGGCCTTAGTGCACAGCTGTGCATGTGAGAGGGGCTTAGTACATATTTGTTGGATTTGATTAGGCTGAATTTTCTCTCTTGTGGCATGGTAACAGAGCAAAAGGGCTCCACGGGAGGAGCCGGGGCATGAGATGATGGGCTCACCTTGGCAGTGTAGCGTTGGTTTTCTTGTAGGTAAAATTGGGATAATAATGATACTTCAGTCTGCTGCAGGGGTAAAGAGTGGACATCTAGAAACAAAGGTTTCCTCTGAAGCAAGCAAGGTCAATGTTGCATATATCCCTTCTAGATGCACTCCATAGCACAACCAGCCACAGCTCTATTGCTAGAAAAGAAAGGAGATGCAGGTGTTAATGGACAGCTAGCAGTCTCTGCCATATAAACAAGCCAGAAAGGAAATGAATGACACATTTAATTACATTAACTTAAAAATTCTATTCAACCAAGACAACAAAAAGGTAAAAAAGGTAAGCATTAGACAGGAAGAAAATGTTAGCAACATATATAATTGACAAAAATTAATATCTAGAATCTATGAAGAACTCTTTCAAATCAATAAGAAAAAGAGAAATAACTTAATAGGAAAATGGGCAAAAGATGTAAACAAGCAGCACTCAGAAGAAGAAACCCAAGTGGCCAATACACATGTGAAAAAAATAATCAGTCTCATGAATAACTGGGGAAAGACAAATTAAAACCATAAATAGATACCATTTCACATCCATCAGCTTTGCACGAAATTTTTAATCTGACAATACCAGAATAAAGAGCAGGGTGACTCAATCACTGTTGGAAGTTGTATAAATTAATGCAACTGTTTTAGAGAATTTGATGCTGTTAAGAAAAGTCAAAATGCACATATCATATGACCTATCCATTCCACCTTTAGACTGATATCCTGGAAAAACTCTTGCACCTGGGTACAAGGAGAGTGCAAGGACACTCATAATGACATTATGTGTAATAGCAAAATAAAAATATTACAAGCAACATGAATGTCCATCAACTGGAGAACGGATACACAAATTGTGATTTATTAACACAGTGGAATGCTGTACAGTCACTAAAACAAATGAATTAGAGCCATGCAGATTAATATAGACGGATCTCACAAATATAACTCCGAATAAAAAGAGAAGGTTGCAAAAGAATCATACAGGATGCTGCCATATATAAAGTTTGAGAATATGCCAAACAACTCCACATATTGTTTAGGATACACAAATTTATGGTGGAAATATAAAAGAAGGCATGGAAGGGTAAACACAAAATTCAGAATACTAGTTTCCTAAGGGCAGTGGGATAGGGAAGGGGGAAGATACAGTCATCATGAGTGCATAGGGGATGTCAACTGAATTGATAATATTTTATTTTTTGAACTGGGTAGTAGGCACATAAGTATCCATTTAATTTTTTAAATCCTTTTTCTATGTCTGAAAATATTTCATGATAAATTTTTTTTTTTTTTTTTTTTTTTTTTTTTTTGCAGTACACGGGCCTCTCACTGTTGTGGCCTCTCCCGTTGTGGAGCACAGGCTCCGGACGCACAGCCTCAGCGGCCATGGCTCACGGGCCCAGCCGCTCCGCGGCATGTGGGACCTACCCGGACCGGGGCACGAACCCGTGTCCCCTGCATGGGCAGGCGGACTCTCAACCACTGCGCCACCAGGGAAGCCCCATGATAAATTTTTAAATCATGTATTAAGAGAACGGGTTTGTGGTAGTCAGGGCCCAAGACAGTCCCACTGACCCTGGCCTCCTGGTATTCACACCCTTGTGCAGTGGCCTCCCTAAAATGATGCTGTGTGACTTCTGATGCTAGGTCATAACAGGCATTGGAGTTTCTGCCTTGTTCTCTTGCATCACTTGCTCTAGGGGAAGCCCTCTGCCATGCTGGAGGACGCTCCTGCATCTCTGTGAAGAGGCCCACGTGGAGAGGAACTTCCCGCCGACAGCTCGTACCAACTTGCCAGCCATGTGAGTGAGCCACCTGGGAATCAGATCTTCCAGCCCCAGCCAAGGACTGCAGTCCAGGTGACATCTGACTACAGCCGTATGAGAGACCCCGAGCCGAGAGGACCCTGCCAGGCTGCTCTGAACCCCTAACCCACAAATAAGGTCATCAGCCTACCAGCAAAGACACATCCCACGAAAATATAACAAGAACAAAATTTAAAAGAGGTCGGTTGTGGGTGAATGCAGGTATGTGCCAGCTCCGTGGCTGCAGTTAAACTTGAAGTACATTCCCAGGGGTGGATCCCGATGTGATGTTACCGGGAAAGATGCACGGCCTGCTGGGCTTACAAAAAAGCTTTACTACCAGCACTGCTCAGTTCTCTGTCTTTCCTTAAAGACAACTGTGCAACTTTGCATTTACTTGGTGTGATAAAAAGTCACTGACCTGAGGTGAGAAGACCTGGCGGGGGTGGGGGCGGGATGTGCATGTTATAATTTGGGCTTCTTTTGTAGACTCCAGCTAGCATAAACTGAAGACAACTTTACTGAAAGGAAAACAACCCACAGGATGGAAAGAAGAGCTGAACAGCCAGGCTCTGAGTCATCCTGGGGATCATGGAAACAAGAATCCACCGGCCTTCTCTTTATACAACTCCAACACCTTCCTCCCCCAGAAACTCTCCCCATGAGATTCAAGTGTCCAGTATAAAGAGCCCAGTGGCCTAGCTAGAGCCATACGCCTAACCCTGGGGGTGGGGGACAGAAGGGGTTGGAAAGGTGGGACAGTCCCGTGATTGGCAGACCCACCAGAATGCAGTGATTACAGAAAAGTCAGTTTCCCAAAGAAAGAGATGCTGGGCTGGCAAAATAAGAGATGTCCATTCACTGTCTAGCCTTATATGCTTGTCATAGGCTTAAATAAGGTCATGCACCTGTGAGAGTTTCTCTTAAATCTCTGTAAATGTAAAGTTCTTGCTCAGTCTCTTTCTTGGATTTAGAAGTAAGCAAGAGCCTTTCCTTCTGACACCCCTACCCCTCAGAGGCCTGGAGGGAGCTGCAGCAACCTTGCGGGCACTAGATCCTGCAGGTCCAGGGCTCTGAGCTCCAAGTCACAGCTGTCATCAGGCAGGGAAACCAGCAAGTTGCTTCCAGGAGTGTTGTCTGAACCAATAATCTGAGGCTTAGAAGAAATGCAACTGCTTGGCCTTTATGGGAGGGGTGTCTCTGAAGTTACCACTGTGTCTCCTTCATCGTCTCTGAGACACCCCCCACCCCCCGTATGGAGCACCCACGGTGTAACGCAGGACAATACAGTTGCCAGCCCCTGGCTGCAGCTGAGCCTTGGCCGTCTGTGCGGCCAAGTCAAGTAAAAGGAATCCACTGCCAAAGGAATTACAAAGAAATCGTAGCAAACCTTTCACTGGGTCACATGGTGCAGACCGCTTTTCCCTTCTTTTACTCCAAATGCTGTTTCCAGAGCCCTGGCAGACTGACTGACATCTCCCTCCCAGCCACCTACCTCTCCTCCCCTTTGAGGTCCTCAGTTGGTAATGTCTTTTTCAGGCTCTCTCCTCCTCATTGGCTCCACTTCATCTCAATCACAAATAGAACGCTGGCAAATTGAGATGAGGAGGAACCAGCGTTCTGGAGACAAGTAGGAGAGTAGAAGTAGGAGGTTCCTTAGGAAGCCAAACATAGGCTTGAACATCCCCATGGAACCACCTCTCATTCCTCATCTCAGACATGATCCCTGGGGAACCTTGAACAATGTGAAGAACAATGACCAGATGGGGTTACAGGCCCACCTGGAAGTTCCCATTAGGACCCCAGGGACAACAGGTGTCCTCCAGTGTTCATGCTGCTACCACAGACCTGTACAGCGACTGCCCCTCTCGTACTCTGTGTCCTGGAGGGGGAGTTTTCTTTGTTCCCAGTTCTTGAAATGGTAATAATTTTCCTTGTCATCCTGTCGTCATGGGAGACAAATGCATCAGTGTTGGTAATCCTTAGATAAAAGGTGCTTTACATGTGTGAAAAAATGAGCTTTAATTTCGTCTCTCGGGTATATGGTGAGGATTAATTAGTTAATCTTAGCAAAGTGCTATGATTGGCAGGGGGAATTATCAAAACCCTGGGGAAGGAGGAGATTTGAGTGTAGTCATTTCAAACTGTTCTGCTGTGAACAGCAGCTGAGGTAGCGGCTCTGGTCTCTCAGATGTCACAGTCTTGGTTTGCAGCAACACCCTAGACTATACATGCCTGGCCAGGGGTGAAAAGGTGAAAATACCTTTGAGAGTGGGGAGTGAGGGGAGACATCAATGTACAAAGGAAAACTCAGGACCTGAATCAATCTCTGATTCTCTTCTCACCATTGACCCTCACCTGAGTCCCTGAGAGCACCTGTGTGAAATGGAGCTGCTGGGCGCTGACCCAGCACAGAGCTGCCCCCAGGAGAGCAGGGAGGGCAAGGAAGGCTCCCCAGCTCAGGCCATGCAGCAGACAGCCCCTGGACCTCTCTAGATCCCCATGTTCTCATTTGTAAGATTAAGAGCGTGAGCCAGATGTCTAGATACTGTAGAAAGACACGGTAATAGCACATGCTTACCCAGCACTTATGGCATGTCAGCCATTCTTCTGTGTCTTCACTCGTATTAACTCAGCAATCATGGCAGCCCTGTCAAGGTAGGAGGTTATTTTCCCCACCTTCCAGAGCTGGTAAAGGTTATGTGTGAAGCCAGGTGGTCAGGTGCTACACTTTTAACTATTACATCATGCTGCCTCCTTAAGGAAAAATCTCTTCGTGAACCTCTCTGTTCATGAAGAACTCACAGTGGGGGAAACAATTTTAAAAGTACCAAATGTGAAATTCTTTGGGGCTCTCCACAATTTAAGCCTGAACTCATAGAAAGAAATAGCTCTGTTATTCTTCCAGGTGTCTGAACTACCATAACATATAAAAAGGAGACTAAGAGTACAACGGCTCTCTCCTCTGAGCTTTTAAAGTGAATCACATGTTGGCTTTTAAACCTAGATTGTATCCTTAAACTAAAATAGTTGTTTAGACAACAACAGTGCTTTTGGTAGTCTCTTAGCAAAACTGGCCAGTTACGTGAACCCAAAACACTAAGCTTATCAGGTTTGCAAAAGCCATTTGGAGACTTAAGGGCACTGATTTGAGTAACTTTTCAAGGGAATCTTAAGAAGAAATCTAAGCATGAGATCTTTTATCTGCTATTGTCTGGTTCCCCATTCTAATATATCAATCAGTCAATGAACTGTTGACATTTGAACGATGCACTGGATAGATACGAGATCCATGGCTGTGTCAAAAATGGCAGTTATTTATGTCAGTATCTGATTTTTACTTGCTCTCTTTTCCTCAGTCCAGTTTCTTCCAAACCAAGCAATGTATTCAATAAGTAAATTCTTATTCAGGTGAGGAACCAGGGACGAAGGAGTGAGGGCTGGGCCTGGGGAGTGGACGAGAGGAGACAGGTGTCTCTGATGCATTTGTCTCCCACAGGTGTACTGGACCTTCCACCAGTGACAGAAGGACCTCTGAGGAAGGGTAGTCTGGCCTTGGGCTTACAGTCCTGCCCAACTTTCCTGCACATGTAGCTTCAATAAGGGGCTTTCCTGATACAGAAAGAGAACTAAAGCTTAGAGCTGGAGATTGCATGAAGCTTCTGATAAGAAGGAGAAAGAAGCAGCAAGGGAACTCCAGGGAGGATCTAATAGTGCAGCATCTAAGAGCACAGGCTCTGGATGCAGATGGGTTGTGTTCAAATCCTGCCACACTCACTGACCCGCTATATGTCTTAGGGCTTTGCTTCCTTGCTGCTCAAACATGATGTGAAGAAACTTAGAATTTACTCCAATATCCACTCTCATCTTCTTCCTTACGACAGAACTCAAATATTTACATTGCTGACTGTGAAACAGTAAGATGATATTTCCCAGCCTCCCTTGCAGCTGGGTATAAACGTGTAACTAAGTTCTAACCAATGAAATGTCAGCAGGAGTACTGTTTGGATTTCTAGGAATAAAAAAAAAAAAGGTAGCCCTTTCACTCTCTCTTCCTGCTTCTTGCTGCCTGAAATAGACATGTGATGACTGGAGTTATTGCAGCCATCTTGAACCTTGAAGTAATCTTGAAGTGATATGCTGAGGATGGTGGAACAGAAAGATATCTTGAATGACACCATGAAGCCACCATATCAATAGTGGCCTGGCCTACTTCCAAATGTCTTGTTTTATTTTTATTTTTTACATGGGATAAAATTTAACTTCTATCTATTTAAGCCATTATTGTTTAGGACATTTCTGTATAAACAGCTGAAATGAATATTAACTGATACAAAGGATAGCATTAATAACTACCTCAACCTGTTTTTGTAAGAACTAAATGAAAGAATGTACATAAAATTCTTAGTGCAATTCCAAGCACACAGTAAGTCTCAATAATTGTTTGTTATTACTATTAAGTGATTGAGAAGGTCAGAGCTTAGAATGATAGCTCAGAGCTAGCTTGATAGCTGTGAGAGCCAAAAGGGAACTCAGTCACCAACCCAAGCCCCAAATTTTAAAGATGGGATGACTAAGGCCTAGAGAAGCAGGGGCCCTTGAACAGAACACCTAGCCTGATAGAGGCAGCCCAGGTCTCCTCACATCTATGTCTTTCATACCCTTTCAAAGCTGAGGAGTGGCTGACACAAGAGAGGATTAATAAAGTCACAAGGTGACCCCTAAATAATAGGATACACAAATGTCCTGAGGAGGACTAAACATTTAATTCTGAGGCTTTCATTCAAACAGTATCAATCTGCATTTGATTATTTACTTAACTATCAGGAAACAGGGGGGTGGGGTGTGAGAGAATGAATAAGGAGATCATGTTTGGCTTCATAATGGACTGTGCAGTGTCTGTGTCTGGAAGCCTGCCAGGTCCATCAACCATGGCACCACTGTGGATGGAAGCCTGAGACACCGGCAGTGAAGGAAGCAGGCTTCTCTGATGGCTTCACCTCAGCTGGCCCCTGCCCAGGACCCAGGAAGAAATGCTTCCTAGATGCTCTGAAGAGTCCCCTTAGGGGCTCTCTGATGCCAGAGGCCTGTGACTGCTCACTCACTCATCTTCCCAACTGTGAACCAACAGAATCACTTACCTGCCTTAAATTCAACAAGTAGCCTTAGTCTGTTTGATGTTCCTCAGGGGCAGGACTTAGGCTGGTTTCCCTGGGTCTCTAGCAAGACCACAGCTGGCAGAGTTACCTTGATGAGTGAGAGCATCCTGCCTCTAATCTGCTGAGGACAGCAATCTCCAACCAAACATTCACAAATGCCAATAAAATCCTGGCTCCAGTAGCTCAAGGAGGCTCCACAATAAGTCACCCAGAAAGTCTCTTGGGAAAGAGTGACAAATGGGTTTTTTTCGTGTGCCACCTGATTAGTTAGTACTGGTTTCCTGGAGAGCTGTGTTGAGAAGGATTCCTAAGCTTAGCAGTAAGGAATTCTACAGTGTATTAGCGTTGCCATGGGCCAGGCAAGAGATAGAATCACGGGTTCCCACATTCGCCAGCCTTAGCCTGGCTTTCAGATGTGCAAGAGCTGTGTTAGACCATCAGCCTCAAACTAGTTCACCAAAGATCTGTGTCTTAGAGGAATTTTGGAGCGCCAGCCTGTGGCTCGTAAATACATCCCTACTGCCTTCTCACAGACACTGTTTACATAAAGAATCAATTTCAAATTGCCTTCACTTTTGCCATTTTTGCCTTTGAAAGCATTTCATCAGCAGAATTCACTGAATGGGGTACTGTTGGGTGTTTACTCCAAACAATTAAAGCATAAATCAAATATAAAATGTGTACAGTACTACTCTGGAAGCACCTTCTCTTCTCTAAAAATCCCCACTCTCCGTTTTCAGGGATGGGTCCCCGGCAGGTGCTCAACCACAAGATCTGGTCCTCTGGTCATAGTTGCTTGCCGTTGAGGTGGCTACCTGCCTCAAGTTGAGCCAATCTGATCCATCTCCTGGGAATGTCATCTCTGAACTGAAAGTCACAGAGGTTGGGAGCAGAAGCTTATAAAAACACAGGGGTAAAGCAGGTATCTCAAAATCAGTACCTTACAGGGATCAGCTGAGCAAGCAGGCAAGTATAATAAAATAGCAGTGCCACTATGATAATAAATGGCAGCTAACACTAAGTCTGTGTTTGGGGGGATAATAGAGAGTGGTGGGGACTGTGTCCAACAGGAGAGACATGCCCAGTCTGAAGGGGCAGCCGCTAAGCTCCATCCAATTGTTGCCACATGGGAGAGGGGCCTAGTGTTGCCAAATTGTTTGATTTTTTTTCAAGAGAAACCAGAAATCTAG
This sequence comes from Hyperoodon ampullatus, assembly GCF_949752795.1. Classification (NCBI taxonomy): domain Eukaryota; kingdom Metazoa; phylum Chordata; class Mammalia; order Artiodactyla; family Ziphiidae; genus Hyperoodon; species Hyperoodon ampullatus. Next base: position 87,184,013 of record NC_136921.1, on the reverse strand, counting down.
ATTTTTACATGAAGGTCTTCCAATTTTTTTAAGTTGTCAACTAAATTTCAAAACTAAATTTTGGTCAAATAAATCATGTCTTTGGTAAAATACTCCCTGAGAGCCAATGATTCACAATCTGTACTGTTGAAAGGAAGTATCTACGTCAGTCAGGGTCCTATCAGGACACAAATTCCTTGCTCAGAGAGGAGGGATTTATAATGGGAAAATTTACAAAATGTAATCAGAAATCACAGCAGCATCTTTTTCAATCCATCTCCTAGAGTAATGGAAATAAAGACAAAACTAAACAAATGGGACCTAATTAAACTCAAAAGCTTTTGCACAGCAAAGGAAACCATAAACAAAATGAAAAGACAACCCACAGAATGGGTGAAAATATTTGCAAATGAGGCGACTGACAAGGGATTAATCTCCAAAATTTACAAACAGCTCATGCAGCTCAATATCAAAACAACAAACAACCCAATCCAAAAATGGGCAGACGACCTAAATAGACATTTCTCCAAAGAAGATATACAGATTGCCAACAAACACATGAAAGGATGCTCAACATCACTAATCATTAGAGAAGTGCAAATCAAAACTACAATGAGGTATCATCTCACACCAGTTAGAATGGGTATCATCAGAAAACCTACAAACAACAAATGCTGGAGAGGGTGTAGAGAAAAGGGAACCCTCTTATACTGTTGGTGGGAATGTAAATTCATACAGCCACTATGGAGAACAGTATGGAGGTTCCTTAAAAACTAAAAGTAAAACTACCATATGACCCAGCAATCCCACTACTGGGCATATATCCAGAGAAAACCATAATTCAAAAAGATACATGCACCCCAATGTTCACTGCAGTGCTATTTACAATAGCCGGGACATGGAAGCAACCTAAATGTCCATCAACAGAGGAATGGATAAAGAAGATGTGGTACATATATACAATGGAATATTACTCAGCCATAAAAAGGAATGAAATTGGGTCATTTGCAGAGATGTGGGTGGACCTAGAGACTGTCATACTGAGTGAAGTAAGTCAGAAAGAGAAAAACAAATATTGTATATTAATGCATATATGTGGAATCTAGAAAAATGGTACAGATGATATTATCTGCAAAGCAGAAATAGAGACACAGATGTAGAGAACAAATGTATGGATACCAAGGGGGAAAGCAGGGGTGGGGATGAATTAGGAGATTGACATTGACATATATATATAGTATTGATACTATGTATAAAATAGATAACTCTTGAGAACCTACTGTATAGCACAGGGAACTCTACTCAATGCTCTGTGGTGACCTAAATGGGAAAGAAATCCAAAAAAGAGGGGATATATGTATACGTACAGCCGATTCACTTTGCTGTACAGCAGAAATTAACACAACATTGTAAAGCAAATATACTCCAATAAAAGTTAATTAATTAATTACAAACAGTAAATGCTGGAGAGGGTGTGGAGAAAAAGGAACCCTCCTACACCGTTGGGGGGAATGTAAATTGGTACAGCCACTGTGGAGAACAGTATGGAGGTTCCTTAAGAAACTAAAAATAGAGCTACCATATGATCCAGCAATCCCACTCCTGGGCTTATATCTGGAGAAAAGCATGGTTCAAAAGGATACATGCACCCCAATGTTCATTGCAGCACTGTTTACAATAGCCAAGACATGGCAGCAACGTAAATGTCCATTGACAGGTGAACGGATAAAGATGTGGTACATATATACAACAGAATATTACTCAGCCATTAAAAAGAATTAAATAATGCCTTTTGCAGCAACATGGATGGACCTGGAGATTATCATACTGTGTGAAGTCAGACAGAGAAAGACAAATATCATATGATAATGCTTATTTGTGGAATCTAAAAAAAAAAAAAAAAAGATACGAATGAACTTATTTACCAAACAGAAACAGACTCACAGACTTAGAGAACAAACTTATGGTTATGAGGGAGGAAGGGTGGGGGGTAGGGATAGATTGGGAGTTTGGGATTGACATGTACACACTGCTACATTTAAAACAGATAACTGACAAGAACTTACTGTATAGCACAGGGAAGTCTGCTCAGTACTCTGTAATAACCTAATGGGAAAAGAATTTGAAAAAGAATAGATACATGTATATGTATAACTGAACCACTCTGCTGTACACCTGAAACTAAAACAACATTGTTAATCAGCTATACTCCAATATAAGATAAAAATTTAAATAAATAAATAAATATGTTAAAAAATGTAATGGGAGTAGGGTAAAGTGAGTGAGGCCTCAGGTGCAAAATTTAAGGGGGCACCACAAACCTTAGTAAGCAAGATAAATTATACTTTTATTGTTTATATTTAATTATATTTTAATGCAATAGTTTAAAAAATCAAAATTAATGCAAAAAATATCTATGATGAACAAAATACCAACATTTTAAACAATGACAGGATCAGTATTACTGCTATTTCCTTTTGCCTCAAGCTCCAGTGTGGCCCAGCACAGCACTAGTCAGGGTGCAGGGAAACCACAGGGGTAGTGCAGTTCCCTGGGGACGGTAAAAACAGAGCTGTTACCACAGCTAAGTCCAAAGAGATGAAAGGCAAGAGGGCTTGCTAGAACTTGGAAGGAGAGTGTCATGTTGAGAAGGTAAACTTAAGATGACCTGTGACTTCCGGCCAAGAGACTGGTCAACCCAAGGCATTCCTCAAGGTAGGAGCCAAGGGAAGAAACATCCTGATCTCACTCACTCTCCTTTCTTCCTCTGATCTCTGGGCAGGATACACCACTGGCCAAACCCAGCCAGAAGTCAAGGGAACAGGAGCTCATTGATGCAGTCCCTAGAGCTCATCATATAATCCAATGAAGCACAGAGCAGGGTGGGAAGGGTAGAAAGTGGACTGGAGAGGCAAATGGAAAAGACCCGGCACAGGCCTAGAACTCCTGCCCTGATCCCCAGTCCACTTGAGTCCTGGGAATTCAGTGATTCCTGGGACTTGGTGAGTTTTTCCAGTATCCTCCCAGCATAGCCTTTTTTCTGCTTAAGCTAGCTGGAGTTGGTTTCTGACATTTGCCACCCAGAGAATCTTACTTAACATGCCCGACCTGTGTGAGAATGACTGTATGTAGACAGTCAAACCCCAGGTGAGTTCCACCAGTACTCAACCATGCCTGACCAGTCCCAGCTCACACTCAGAGCTACCTCTTCACACCACCCATCAGCATTTCAGGACTTCACGGACATGGTATTTCCTAACTAATAACAGTCTGTTGAAAAAAGTGACTGCTCATGGTTAGTTAGCAATAGCAAAATAATAAAGCTGAGTGTACCCAAAAAAGCTCAAGTATATTATAATGACCCTGCCCTAAGTTTAGGTATTGAGTTATTGCTTGACCTACAATTCCACGGATTTCCCTTGGGGGAGGGGAACATTGAATCCATCCTGTCCAGCATCCATAGAACTTTGACCAAGATATTGGGTTGGCCAAAAAAGTTCGTTCGGATTTTTCCACATCTTATGGAAAAACCTGAACGAACTTTTTGGCCAATCCAATACTTATGCGAATTTTTTTTAAAAGCAGTCTGTAAGTAGGAGATAATATGACAAAGGTGGAAATTTTACATTAATTACTCAAAAAAAGGAAAAAACAGTCAACTTTGTAAGAATAAAATTTACTCTGAAAGTGATTTTCAACAAGAACCTTGTTTAGGCACTGTTGTGGGCTTGTGTCTTTCAAAAATTCATATCTTAAAAAAAATCATTTGGAAATAGTGTCTTTAAAGAAGTAAGTAAGTTAAAATAAGGTCATTAGGGTGGGCCCAAATCCAGTATGGCTGAAGTCCTTATAAGAAAAGGAAATCTGGATACAGACACACAGAAGGAAGACCATCTGCAAACACAGAGAGAAGATAGCAATCTACAAGCCAAGGAGAGAGGAACAGATCTTTCCCTCAAGGCCCTTAGAAGATATCCAAACTTGATCTCAGATTTCTAGCCTCCAGAACTGTGAGAAAATAGATTTTTGTTGTTTAACCCAACCAGTCTGTGGTACTTTGTTATGGCAACCCTGGCAAACAAATACAAGCACCATAACAACAATAACAACAAATATTTGTAAAGGGTTTGTTAAATGCCAGGCACTGCTTTTAATGCTACAGATATTAACTCATTTAATCTTCACAATTTCTGTGGGAGGTAAGAGTCATGTTTATCATCACTATTTTATAGATGAAGAAACTGAGGCATCGAGAGGTTCAGTAACTTGCCTAACATCACACATGAAACAAGTAGGAGAATTTGGATGACAAACCTCAGTCTAAATCCGAACTCTGTACCCAAAATCTGTGCTTGTAACCGCTATACCTTACTGCCTCTTGGGTGCAGAATTTTAAGATTCCTTCTCCTAACCCAACTCCTGAGCTGTTACTAGCCAGATCATACCAAATGAAAAGTCAGATCATACAGGTGCATCCATACTCAAGTATTTGAGCCCCTTTGATGAATCTGATACCCTCAAAGACATTGGAACCAGATAGTCATGGATTAAATTTTGTGTTCCCAGGGAGATCAGCTCAGTGCTTTGTGTTTACCTAGAGGGGTGGGATAGGGAGGGTGGGAGGGAGATGCAAGAGGCAGGGGATATGGGGATATATGTATATGTATAGCTGATTCACTTCGTTATACAGCAGAAACTAACACACCACTGTAAAACAATTATGCTCCAATAAAGATGTTAAAAAAAAAAGTTCTGTGTTCCCCCAAAATCATATGTTGAAATCCTAACCCCGAATGTGATGGTATTAGGAGGTGTGGCCTTGAGAGATGGAGCCCTCGTGAATGGGCTTATAGCATTATAAGAAGAAACACAAGAAAGATGACTTTTCTCTTGGCCATGTGAGGATAGAATAAGAAGATGATCCTCTGCAAACCAAGAAGAGTGTCCTCATGGATACTGGATCTGACACCACTTTATTCTTGGACTTCCCAGACTCCAGAACTCTGAGAAATAAATGTTTGTTGTTTAAGCCACCAGTCTACGGTATTCTGTTATAGCAGCCCAAACTGACTGAGATACAGCTCTTAAAAATCACTGGGTATGAGATATGGGTGATTGAACCAACCTTATCCCACAACTGAGGCATGCAGTTTAGTTCAACATAATTTGATGGGGTTATACAGTGTGTTTCCCCAAGTGCTTATGGAAGGTCATGCTGGAACCTTTGGCCATCAAAGTCCTGTTGGTTCTACCTACTTATCCAGGGATGTCTCCCAGGACAATTAAAAGGCATGCAGCTTAGGTACTGCTTCTGAAACCCCTTTCCTGTTGCCAGTGTCAGCAGCCACCGCCACCACCACTGCCTGGCATAACCTCCAAAGGGGTGGGGATGAAGCAAAAATAGTAGCTGCTTCATAGGGCTGTTGTGAGAATTTAATGATCCTAGCACATACTTGGCTCTCAGTAAATGTTAATCTTTTTTCCCTTTGCAACCAATTGATATAGCCTTGTGAAAGCTGAAGATGAAACTGTTGGTTTTTAACTGGTCTTGTGTTTACATTTTAATTCATTTTATTAAATTAAACCTGTTCTCCTGACTTTTCCAGGGTTAATGACTTGTGTGCGTGCAGATTTAAAAGATACAGACTGTGCCTAGTCTGTGCAGTCAGCATGTGGTTGTGAGTAGGATGCTTGCTGCAGGAACTCCTTCATCTCAGCAGCTGCCTGGAAGGGAAGGGGACTCATGACGTGTAAAAACAGGGAAGAGGCATTCTCCCCCCCAAAATCAGCATTCTGAAAGGATAACCCTGTTCATCCCAGTCCTGTTTTGGCCAGACTCTCCTGTCCATTAAAAGTGCTAATGTCCAGCTGTTCTAAAATACAGGAGTTGTGATTTATTTCGCAGTGCACCGTGCCAGCCCAGCCCAGAGCATGCTTCAGAGTCCTGGTTTTCCTCTTTGCACAAAAGAGCTTGGACAAAACAAAGCTGGGATGAGCAGGGTCACGGGCTCCTGTACCCTACTGGCCAAAGACTAGGAGACAAAGGCAAAACAGAGACTGGTTGTCCAAAGCTTTGTGGATCGTGGGAAGTGGTGTTGCCAAGGTGATGACTTATCGCCAGACCGGAGGAGCTGGTGTTAACAAGGACAGGAGACCCGAGCCATGTTTCCTGAAAGGGAAGAGAGAAACTCGGAGGGAATTTACCACCAATTAGTAGGATTTCCATGTTTTGTCTAGAATATGTATTTCCAGCCTGCCTTATGTTGGAAAATTGTGTTCAGAACTCTGAACTCTGAACACAGCAGACTTACATCCTGACTGTCAGAGATAATTTAAAATCAGATGAGAGGGAAGGAAGGGACATTAAGAGTCATGGTTGTTGTCCAATCCAAACCCGATAAAAAGCATTTGATAATGGTCTATTTATAGAGACATATGGGATGGTTATTAGGAGCACAGTCCAGGCATTGGGCCCCAGCTCCAATGACAGATTTTGTGAGAGACACTCACCAGTCAGGAAAATCATTTAATCTCTTGGTACTCAGATTAGATCACCAAAAAGAATGAGTAAGGCAAGTAGAATTTCATATTGGAGAGAAAAAGGCAGGAAGAGCCTGACTCCTCACATTTAGTTTGGAATATTAATCATTTCTCTTTTATTTTACAACCAGAGCCCATTGTCGGGGGACAACGAATCAACATGCTTGTTTATTTATGCTTAATTCCATAGACTTGCCTACCAAGGACCACTAAGCGCTCTGTTTTCTGAGCCAATACTGTATTTGAATGAAAATGTGGGTTTTTCTAAGAGAAAGTCAACTCCAGACAGATCCATACTCAACTCAAAACTCACCTCTGCACCCTTCAAGTCATTTGCTCAGTTCCCTTATTTTATTTCTTTTTCTCCCTTATGGAATTTTATTTTTTTAATTGATGTATAGTTGATTTACAATGTTGTGTTAATTTCTGCTGTACAGCAAAGTGATTCAGTTATACCTATATATACACCTTCTTTTTTCTTTAACATCTTTATTGGAGTATAATTGCTTTACAATGGTGTGTTAGTTTCTGCTATATATAACAAAGTATAGTATAGTATAACAAAGTGAATCAGCTATACATATACATATATCCCCCTATCCCCTCCCTCTTGCATCTCCATCCCTCCCACCCTCCCTATCTCACCCCTCTAGGGGGACACAAATCACCTAGCTGTGCTATGTGGCTTCTTCCCACTAGCTATCTATTTTACATTTGGTAGTGTATATATGTCCATGCCACTCTCTCACTTCGTCCCAGCTTACCCTTCCCCCTCCCCGTGTCCTCAAGTCCATTCTCTGTCTGTGTCTTTATTCCTGTCCTGCCCCTAGGTTCTTCAGAAACTTTTTTTTTTTTAGATTCCATATATATGTGTTAGCATACGGTATTTGTTTTTCTCTTTCTAATGTACTTCACTCTGTATGGAAGTTATTTATTAGCAAGTGAGAAAAGTCATGGAATAAAATCAGGGGACTGTGCCCACTATTAAGCCATAAACAGTTAGTTCTTTAGAAACTAGGAAGGGAGTAAAGGGAGAGCCTGAGGGCACAGCCAAGGAGCATGGTTATTTCTCTGGCACAAAATTGGGACCTAAGTAGTTTTCTGAGAGTTTGTTAGAAACACAGCACAGAATTTCACAAGCTAAACGAACACTATGGTTTAAATCGCCAAGACAGCGACATCTTTTGCATAACACATTAATGGCTAGCTGAGTGCTTTGTTTTTATCTATATTCCTCATCTGATTCTCACACCCCCTTGAAAAGTCAACAGATAAGGTACAGACTATTATCTCCATTTTATGGAAGGGGAAACAGATGCTCATAGAGAACAGAGTATCCAAGGCAGCCTTGTACACAGTGAATGATGTAACCTATGAGAGTTTTTTCTTTTAATTTATTTATTTTATTTTAATTTTGGCTGCATTGGGTCTTCGTTGCTGCATGCGGGCTTTGTCTAGTTGCGGCGAGGGGGGGCTACTCTTCGTTGCAGTGTGTGGGCTTCTCATTGCAGTGGCTTCTCTTGTTGCGGAGCACGGGCTCTAGGCACACGGGCTTCAGTAGTTGTGGCTCACGGGCTCTAGAGTGCAGGCTCAGTAGTTGTGGCACACAGGCTTAGTTGCTCCGCTACATGTGGGATCATCCTGGACCAGGGCTGCAACCCGTGTCCCCTGCATTGGCAGGCAGATTCTTAACCACTGCGCTACCAGGGAAGCCCCTTATGAGGTTTTTATAGCCACCAAACAGTAGAGCCACGACCTAAATCTAGAGCTTCGGATTGCTAACCCTGTCCTATAAAATCTCAACACATCACCACCACCAACCCCAGCTTCCAAAATAAAACTTTCTATTCAAACATAAAGGCCTCACAAATAGTCATGACAGCCACTTAAAGGCAAACTTCTTTCTCTGTGGAATTCACTCAGCACTATCCTAGAGCATCACAAAATCTTAGACAGGAAAATAATCTCTAGTCCAATGTTCCGGTTTTATAAACAGATGAAGAAATTGAGGCACAGAGATGTGAAGTAATTTGCCCCAAATCACACAGCTGAATGACTTGTTGCATTGGTTAACTAAAATTTTAAAATCAATTTAGTCATTCCACAGTTTACAATTAGAAGGTGTCCATTTGCATAATGTGAACCTAATTAAACACCATATTTAAGGGGTTAATTAAGTGGGCTTAATCTGATTCTACTGGCTCCCAAGTAATTCAAAGTTAAAAATTCATAGCACATGCTCCAGACGCCAGAGACAGGTAACTGGGAAAAGTGGACAGTTACATGTAAAAGAATGAAATTAGGGCTTCCCTGGTGGTGCAGTGGTTGAGAGTCCGCCTGCCGATGCAGGGGACACGGGTTCGTGCCCCGGTCTGGGAAGATCCCACATGCCGCGAAGCGGCTGGGCCCGTGAGCCATGGCCGCTGAGTCTGCGCGTCCGGAGGCTGTGCTCCGCAACGGGAGAGGCCACAACAGTGAGAGGCCCGCGTACCGCAAAAAAGAAAAGAAAAAGAATGAAATTAGAACATTCTCTAACACCATATACAAAAAAAAAAGCTCAAAATGGATTAAAGACCTAAATGTAAGACTGGAAACCATAAAACTCTTAGAAGAAAACATAGGTGGAAACTTTTTTTTTTTTTTTTTTTTTTTAGTTTCTGCTTTATAACAAAGTGAATCAGTCATACATATACGTCTGTTCAGGTGGAAAACTCTTTGACATAAATCATAGCAATATTTTTTTGGAACTGTCTCCTAAGGCAATGGAAACAAAAGTAAACAAATGGGACCTAATTAAACTTAAAAGCTTTTGCACAGCAAAGAAAACCATTGACAGACTACTGAATGGGAGAAAATATTTGCAAATGATATGACTGATAAGGGGTTAATATCCAAAATATATAAACAGCTCACACAAGTCAACATCAAAAAAAAAAAAAAAAAAACTCAGTTAAAAAGTGGGCAGAAGACCTGAATAAACATTTTTTCAAAGAAGACATACAGATGGTACATGAAAAGATGCTCGACATCTTTAATCATCAGAGAAATGCAACTCCAAACCACAATGAGATATCACCTCACACCTGTCAGAATGGCTATCATTAAAAACATCACAAATAAACAAATGTTGTCAAGGATGTGGAGAAAAGGGAACCCTTGTACACTGTTGGTAGGAATGTGAATCAGTGCAGCCACTGTGGAAAACAGTATAGAAGTTCCTCAAAAATCTAAAAATAGAACTACCATATGACCCAGCAATTCCACTCTTGGGTATATAACCAAATAAAACAAAAACACTAATTTGAAAAGATATATAGCACCCCAGTGTTCATAGCAGCATTATTTACAATTGCCAAGGTATGGAAGCAACTAAGTATCCATCAACAGATGAATGGATAAAGAAGATGTGGTATATATTTACAATGGAATACTACTCAGTCATAAAAAAGAATGAAATTTTGCCATTTACAACAACATGGATGGACTTGGAGAATATTATGCTTAGTGAAATAAGTCCTACATAGAAAGACAAATACTGGATGATATCACTTATATGTGGAATCTAAAAAATAAAACAAACTAGTGAATATAATTAAAAAAAGAAACAGGGCCTCCCTGGTGGCGCAGGGGTTGAGAGTCCGCCTGCCGATGCAGGGGATACGGGTTCGTGCCCCGGTCTGGGAGGATCCCATATGCCGCGGAGCGGCTGGGCCCGTGAGCCATGGCTGCTGAGCCTGCGCATCCGGAGCCTGTGCTCCGCAACGGGAGAGGCCACAACAGTGAGAGGCCCGCATACCACAAAAAAAAAAAAAAAAAAAAAAAAAAGAAACAGACTCACAAATATAAAGAACAAACTAGTGGTTAACAGTGGGGAGAGGGAAGGGAGAGGAGCAAGACAGGAGTAAGGGATTAAGAGATTCATACTGCAATGTGTAAAATAAATAAGCTACAAGGACATATTGTACAGCACAGGAAATACAGCCAATATTTTATAATATTTTTATATTATATTATATAATTATTATTTTATATTATATAATTTTATAATAACTATATATGGAGTATAATCTTTAAAAATTGTGAATCACTATGTTGTACACCTGAAACTTAGAGAATATTATATTATAAAGCAAGTATACCTCAATTTTAAAAAAAGAGAGACAGGTAAACCAGTCCATCATTCGGGATGTAAATAATAGAGACCCCCGACTAAAAGAAGTTTAAACAATAAGAAAAATGTATTATCTCATATAACTAGTCCAGAAGTAGGGCAATTCCAAAGTTAGTTAATTCAGTGGCTCCGAAATGTCACCAGGAACCCAGGTTCTTTCTTTCCATCACACTCTGTGATGACCAGGTTCAGGGCTCACGTATTACATTGCCGTGTTTAACTATGGTCCTGCCCCAAGTCCAAGCAGCACAGGTAGACAAGAGTGCCTGGGGTAGAAAAAGGAATGCCCCTCCCCCAGGACCCTTTTTTAGAGCAGGGAAAACCATTCCCAGGAGCCCCACTGAAGATGTCCTTTTTTTTTTTTTTTTTTTTTTTTTTTTGTGGTATGCGGGCCTCTCACTGTTGTGGCCTCTCCCGTTGCGGAGCACAGGCTCCGGACGCGCAGGCTCAGCGGCCATGGCTCACGGGCCCAGCCGCTCCATGACATGTGGGATCTTCCCAGACCGGGGCACGAACCCGTGTCCCCTGCATCGTCAGGCGGACTCTCAACCACTGCGCCACCAGGGAAGCCCAAGATGTCCTTTCTTGTATCATTGGCTAGAATTGTGTCACATGTCCTTCTCTAAACTAATAATTAAAGGTAAAGGGAATGGAATTCAAGCCTGTCTTAGAATAATCAAGATCCAGACCTATTCCTGCCCCTTCTGAGTGGTCACCCCACTAGACTCCCATACCGTTTTCACAAAGGCTCATGCCAGCCCTGGTCATAGCAAAGGTCAGAGTTAGTATTTTTCAAACTAAAGGTTGTGATCCGTAAGCAGGATAAAATCAACTTAGTGAGTCACCATTGGCATTTTTTAAATGAAATAAAATAGCATAAAAATAGAGTGCTTTGACGCAGACGTAGAGAATGGAGTTGAGGACACGGGGAGGGGGAAGGGGAAGCTGGGACGAAGTGAGAGAGTCGCATGGACATATATACACTACCAAATGTAAAACAGATAGCTAGTGGGAAGCCGCCGCATAGCACAGGGACATCAGCTCGGTGCTTTGTGTCCACCTAGAGGGGTGGGATGGGGGGGTGGGAGAGAGACACAAGAGGGAGGGGATATGGGGATATATGTATATGTATAGCTGATTCACTTCGTTATACAGCAGAAACTAACACACCACTGTAAAGCAATTATACTCCAATAAAGATGTTTAAAAAAAAAATAGAGTGCTTTGCATGAAAAGGCAAGTATTATTTCAAGAAACTTTTGTTCCAATTTTTGTATAACTACTGTGTATGAGTGCGTACTGCATTGTGATATTTCCTATCATGGGTCATAGTCAAAGGCTTGAAACCCACTGCACCAGAAGGTGCTTTTAGGGAATTCCCTGGCAGTCCAGTGGTTAGGACTCCGTGCTTCCACTGCAGGGGGCACAAGTTCCATCCCTGGTCAGAGAACTAAGTTCCCACAAGCCACGTGGCCAAAAAAAAAAAAAAAGAAGAAGAAGAAAGTGCTTTTACTGAAGGCAGAGCTCTACCTTATTCATTCCTGGGTCCTCGGCACCTGGCATATAAGACACTTCAAATATATGTTAGCAACTAAGCCCATGAGCCAGAACTACTGAGCCCATGTGCCACAACTACTGAAGCCTGTGCACCTAGAGCTTGTGCTCCACAAGAGAAGCCACAGCAATGAGAAGCCCGTGCACCACAACGAAGAGCAGCCCCTGCTCGTCACTAGAGAAAGCCCGCATGCAGCAACAAACACCCAACGTAGCATAAATAAATAAATAAATAAATGTACAGGAAAAAATTATATGTCAGATGAACTGAATTGATGAAAAATTTGAGATTTACACTCTGCTCCCTAATTTTCTCTCACAAAGATTAATGTATCAGGCTTCCCTGGTGGCGCAGTCGTTGAGAGTCCGCCTGCCGATGCAGGGGACGCGGGTTCGTGCTCCGGTCTGGGAAGATCCCACATGCCGCGGAGCTGCTGGGCCCGTGAGCCATGGCCGCTGACCCTGCGCGTCCGGAGCCTGTGCTCTGCAACAGGAGAGGCCACAACAGTGAGAGGCCCGCGTACTGCAAAAAAAAAAAAAGATTAATGTATCAAGGTGTTTTCTGGCAAACTTCAGCCAGCTGAGCAGGTAATGTTTCCCCATGGCCAAAATGGTCAAGTGCCTACCTTTGGCCATGTATGAGATGGGCATGTGGCATACCTATTTCATTTAATCTTCCCAGCAATTCTATAAAGTTTGTTATTATTACCCCCATTTTCCAGTTGAAGAAATGATAGTTCAAAAATGTTAATTTGCTGACATCACAAAATAAGTGGGTGGGGGAGAGGGTTGGCAGGATATGAAAGTGGGTTGATCTGACGCCAAACTCCTTGACCTTACCCACCACTATCAGCGTGTTATGTCAACGACCCTTTGCACCCCTCTGGAAGAGCGGGGGAGAGGCACAGCACTGGCTCTGCTCATCTCGAGTGAGAATGTCTTGCCCACACAGGAACACCTTGGACTTGATGACTGTACCAGAGACCTCTTAGCCATGCCTAGTCCACAGCTGTTGGGCTTCAAATCCCAAAGGATTCCTTCTGCCTCCCCGGCAGCCCTGGCACAGGGAGACACTGTCAAACAGTTCACGCCAAGTAATCCACAGCACAGGTAGCTGGGATTCCAGAGGAGGGCACAGTCCCAAACAGAAAGCTGTGACTCGTGGGGGCCCCTGCTGACCTTCTCAAAGGCCTCCACACTCCCAGGCCTAAGAGCACTACTGGAGAACCATTTTAAAAGGCCGGCTTTGGCCCATAGTTACTGCAGCTTGTGGGCTCCCAGACCCCTGTCCACCACATCCTTAGTAACCGTGGCGGTTCCAGGCTTTCTGGCCCAAGTCATCAGCCACTGAAATCCAGGAGTTATTTCATTAAACTGGTTTCAAGTTACATGCTCTTATAAAACTGAGGGGAAATTAAACCTGCCGGCCTATTGTCTGTGCTGTAAACAACCACCTCTTTCTCAGTGAAATTTCTCCCAGGTCTTGCGTCCCACTACTGAGTGGAATAGAGGAGTAGCTGAAGCATTGGTTTTACCAAATTAAGTTTAAAAGATCTCTGCTTTCTGAGTGTCTTGTTCCCAGTCACTCTGCACTCTCAAAGGCTGAATCTTTTTGCAAGAGCCCCACATTACCTTTCTTCTGAGTATTTCTTCAGTGTATCAGGAGGACAAGACAGCACAGAAGAGCGTCTCCTGTCTTCAGTTTCTGTCTTTGCCTTTAGCTTTCTGATGGTAAACTGCCAAATGTGCCAAGAAACTTGACTTCAGAAACGGAAAAGGGGAAACACATGCTCACACAAACACCTTCATTTGGCCCAAGGTAGGTTTGCCCTCTTTTTCTCTCTTTTTTAAACTTAGACATATGGATAAGAGCTGAAAATGACTCTAGAGAAGAATGTGTTTTCTCCATGCTAAATGCCTGAAATCCCAGCTAGCCCTGTGTAGCTGGACGATGCTTCCAGATCTTTGAGAGGGTCAATGCAGGTGTTATAAAAATCCCTCTCATGTAGAATTCCTTAATCTTCTGACAGCCAGTACGTGTACGGGGAGAGGGCACATGCCCCTTAGGGACAGTCTTGGAGCATGTTGCTCCCCCGGCAGATTCACAGAGTGTAGAGGGTACCCAGAGGGGGCTGAAGATCCCTGTCAACTTCCTGTGAACCCCTGCCACCACTGCTGCATGGAGTATGACATCACTAGGGGAGAAGTGGGAACAGGGAACTGGGATTTAAGTACCATCTCCCCTGCTTACTCTAAGCAACACTGAATATATACCTGGACCTCTCTGTGCCTCAGTTTAAATACCTGTAAAATGGGACAAATGATATCTGCCACACAATATGGAAAGGTCTTTGTAAATGATAAAGCATTATTATTCATAAAAGTAGTAACATTAAGGAGACCATAAGGACTCTTCTCTGATTTGTCCTAAGCTGCTACATCTACAACATTTAAGGGGAAATTTTTGAAGGTAAATTTCATTATTGTTGTCATCACTGTCGCCTTCCTTAGTCAAACACTGAAAGTAGACTTGGTACCAGATGAAATAGTCATCAACATCATCCCTAAAAGAACAGTTGGTCAGATATTTCAGACATCAAAACAGCCCCACCCCCGCCCATCAGAACACTCAGCTGTGTCACATTCCTCCACTTAAGGCTCGCTTCAGACCACACAGCACCTTCGGGTAATTTTAAATTTCAACCCACTGCCTCGCGCTATCTGGGCTGCACACTACAACAGCCTGGTTCCTGTCTGGTGAACCACATTGAAACCAAGGGAGTAAAAGCTAATGTAATTGGTTGAAGTCATTTCCAGAAATATACTGTGGGGGACCTATCAAGAAGGTATCTGGGTTCTAAACAGGAAATCATAATAATTAGAACTAATGTAGCATCCACGTTACTTTAAGGAAAACAATTGTTACAAAATCAAATTCGCCAATACAGACTCACCAAGCTCCTTGTTAGAAATTGAAGGAGGCTTGCTTTTTTATTACATCCCTTTATTCCAGTAAATTCTTTGCTCATTCTAGAATGAATCTTAATTATTCACAATCCTTATAGTTCATGAAATAACACCATTATAATTATACCAAATCTGAAATACAGCTTGACCCACGATGTGAGGCAAATGGGGTGCATTAACACACAGTCGCACATGAAACGTGTAGGCAGCCTCAGAATTACGGCAAATTTAAATTGGTGCCAGAGAAAGAAAATACATATGCCTTTTTTTTTTAACATCTTTATTGGAGTTTAATTGCTCTATAATGTTGTGTTAGTTTCTGCTGTACAACAAAGTGAATCAGCTATATGTATACATATATCCCCATATCCCCTCCCTCTTGCATCCCCCTCCCACCCTCCCTATCCCACCCTTCTTGGTGGTCACAAAGCACTGAGCTGATCTCCCTGTGTTATGTGGCTGTTTCCCACTAGTTATCTATTTCACATTTGGTAGTGTATATATGTCCATGCCACTCTCTCACTTCGTCCCAGCTTACCCTTCCCCCTCCCAGTGTCCTCAAGTCCATTCTCTGCGTCTGTGTCTTTATTCTTGTCCTGACCCTAGGTTCTTCAGGACCTTTTTATTTATTTATTTATTTTTAGATTCCATATATATGTGTTAGCATATGGTATTTGTTCTTCTCTTTCTGACTTACTTCACTCTGTATGACAGACTCTAGGTCCATCCACCTCACTACAAATAATTCAGTTTCATTTCTTTTTATGGCTGAGTAATATTCCATTGTATATATGTGTCACACCTTCTTTATCCATTCATCTGTCAGACATTTAGGTTGCTTCCATGTCCTGGCTATTGTAAATAGTGCTGCAATGAACATTGTGGTACATGACTCTTTTTGAATTATGGTTTTCTCAGGGTATATGCCCAGGAGTGGGATTGCTGGGTCATATGGTAGTTCTATTTTTAGTTTTTTAAGGAACCTCCATACTGCTCTCCATAGTGGCTGTATCAACTTACATTCCCACAGAAATGGGCTTCCCAGACCCCTACTGTGTCAGTACTCCACACCTTAATCCTTTGTATATAAATACCTCTGAGGTGTAGAAAGTCAGATAGGACGCCCAAGAGCACTAACACACAATGAACAGTGGAATCTTTTTTCTTTTTGCAGGAAGTGACAACAAGAAAACAATCTAGAAAATGTGGGCAAAATGGAGGAAAGGAAAGAGCAAAACATAAGATGAAGAAGGAAGTGGAAAGGAAAATAAAACACAAGGGCTTTCATTGTGTCCTGACTCTGGGCTTGAGCTCAGATTTTCTTACACATGCCCTTCAAGAAGATGGAGGGGCAGCATCAGGGCTGATACCAGGGAAAATTCTCCTTTACTCTGCACAAGTCAGGTGTCTTTAATACATTGTAGCCATTTTTTTTTCCTGTTTCTTAGGGCTGGGCTTTCTTTGTTAGAGATTGGCTTGCGGTGAGTACACTATTATCGACCACTGACAAAGCAACAGGACATCATCTGTCCCTGGGCACTTGCTGGTTACCTATCAATCACTTTTTATTGACTCTGAGCTAAGATTTATGAATTCAAAAACTGCAATTTAAAATTTTATAGGCAAACTAATGGTCTATCAACTTATACAAAGCTGAGTCTTCACTAATGCACTTGAAGGGCTGACGGAGCCCTGTTTTTGGGGGAGGAAGGAAGGAACACTTACTGGACCCCTGGTGCGTGTGCCAGGCACTGTGTGGGATGCTTTACATGTATCAGATGGAATCTAAGTTGCCACCAACTGTAACATACTCATTATTTCATGTGCCATCAGAAAAGCAAAATCACTACCAATTAATTGAAGGATGCTATCCAGGGTGTATTTATTGTGAAGCTAAGGAAACTTAATAAGTCTCAAGGCCCTGCACTTGCACAGACCCTCCCAAGGTTCCCAGAGGGGCCCCAGTAGTGTGTTCACATGGCCACATATTTTTGTAAAATTTGAAAAAGGTATTTTAGCTACAATCAGACCACTGTCTCTTTGCACTCTGACTTCCCCTCTGCCATACTTCCCCTTGTGTTGGCTGGCACTGGAGTGGCCGTGGGCAATTTGGGGATCTTCTTAAAGGGAAAGTTGACTTGGGGATACATTTAGTCTGGGTTCAGTGGGATGTGTGCATGTGGTCGCAGTCACATTTGTGCAGTCAAGTCATTGCTGGTCATTCTGGTGCAGCAACAGTGTCCACCTCTTCTACCCTCCACACCGTCAGCTCTCCTGTGGTGAGACCCTCAGTGCAGGGCTCCAGGTTGTATCGAGTGTCCACATGTCCCACCATGCTCACCAGAGGTATATGGCACGAGTAGTGGGAAAAAACAAGGTTTGAAGTATATGAAGCCGAAAACTAGCCCGTGGAAAATTCTTCCAAATCTTATAGCTCCCATATGAAAGAAATTTCATAGAGGTTTCCCCAAATTTGACAATCCTAAAAATTTATCTGACATTACCTAAAATAAGTGGTGAAGCTGGAAAACACTTCTCTAAATTATCTATAGTAAAAATGAATTCTCCATCAACCACAGAGAAGGAAGACTGAATAGCCTACCTATTCTCTCTATAGAAAATGACATAACAAAATCACTGTTATACAGCTGAAAAAATGTAGGACAAAGAGATATTATAAAGGCATGTCAGGCAGTTAATTAATAGTATGGTGTTTTTTGTGGATTTTAAGGTGTTCGTGATTTATTTCAGCTTTTTAAAATTTATAATTTGTTGTGATTCCTTTCTCATCTAAACAAATATTCACATTTTACCTAACTTTGCATTCATCATTTTACATTCTTTTTTTTTAAAGTTCTCCAAATAATATAAGTTTCAGCCCCATAAAACCTGGATCCACCCCTGGATACCATCCCAATTTCAGGGAACTTTTTAACTTGAGGGAGGGGAGGGGAGAAATATGTGTTTTAGAACTGATGAAATACATAGTGTGTATTATTTCATTTAATTCCACATAACAACACTATGAGGTAGGTATTATCACACACATTTCACAGATGAGGAAACTGGGCTCAGGAAGCTGAGAAATTTGCCCAAAACTAAGCAGGGCTAATTCTGTTGTCATGGTTTCACCAGCAACCTTCAAACCTTGAAGCCACAAAATGAGGCCTGTGTGTGTTTGGGTTGAATCACTTTTTGCAGAGCCTCAAAGCTCCTCTGTCCCCACTGAGTCAGTAAGATTCAGAGGCAGGTTTAGAACAAGACTCTTTTACTCTGAATCCCAAAGTCTTGCCACCACTCTGCACCACAGCCTCTTGGGAAAAGAACTGCTATCAGCCACTTCCTCCCTATAGAAATCCACATTTCCTGCTACCCATCCAAAGAAGTATTTCATTTCACCCTTATGTGTAATTATGTAATTAAAAGTCTTTGTCGTATGTTCAGAAGTTTTAGGAATTCAGCAAAGGACCAGTCCCCAAACTCTGCTCCTAACCCCTATCCCCACAACCAGACCTAACCCAGAGAAGACACCCCTTTGGGTTAAGACATTAAAGTCCGCTTCCTTTCAAAATGTACGTGTCTACCTGGAAGCAGAAACTCAACAAGGAAGCTATTCTTCCTTATTAAGTTAACAAGAACATATTATTCAAAAGCACTAACATGGCAGGATTCCTGTGAGGAAGGCAGAGTGTTGGTCCTGGCAGACTTTTCTTTGTTTATGGAGGTGAGGTGCAGCAGTGCTGTGGTCATTTTTACTTCTATTCTACCTAGCCTGTTGCAGTTAATAAAACCAACTGATTATTTCCTGGTGTAAAGCTCCTCTTGGCCATTAAGCCAGCACCACCTAGTCCAGTACTTCAGGGGATGACATGCAAGGAGTCCTACTACCACTGCTACATTTGGGACTGTCCATCATCAAAGATATCATCATGGACCACCAGCCTGAGCTTCCTGTCTCCCTTCCCCATGAGTTATGGGAAGCCAAGATTTAGAGCAGGAGTTTAATGTGGGGTCCTTGAGCCTCCTTGAAATTACACACCAAGCTGTTGCAGGAGTAATGTGAGACAGCATTTCTTCAGGGAAAAGCCCATAGCTTTCGTCAGATGCTAAAGGGATCTATGATCCCACCTGCCAAACGATTAAGAACCACTGCTTTAAGAGAAAAGCACTGAAACAAAAGTTAGTACAGGTCTCAGGGAGCTGCTCGCACCAAAAACATAGTCAAACTTTTTTTTTTTTGACCACAAGAACACTCTTTTTTTAAAAAAGAAGATGAGTCTGTATGTGTGTGATGAAGAAAGGGTTTATTATATTTAACTAGTTTATAATGTTTTTAATTTGTTAAATCATCAGTTAAGAATTTCTGATTATTATTAAATCATGAAAATAATGACAAGATTTACTTCTTTGAAATGGTTTGTATTATAATACTAGAGGAGTTATCAATCTTCCACTTTTAAAGTACTGGACCATTTTACTTTGAATAATACAACTTAGCAAGAATTCCATTTTTGGCCATAAGTCAGACTACTAAACAGAAAATATTGAGCTGCGGAGAAATCACCCTACCCCCGTTTCATTTTGACCTTCTTCTCTGCAGCTATTTTTTAAATATATTTGCTGTGTTTAGAATACATTATTTATTACTTGAACTAAAGCAGTAATTTGTTTCTGTTAATATAAAAAAGTTCTGCCAACTCAACCAGCTTCCTGAATCAACAAAAATCATGATATCATTAAGGGTTACTTTAAAAAAAGAAAGCAGCTTTTCTTAAGAAAGAACTTCTCTTGTTCGACCTTTGTCTTGCTTCCTTGATTCATCTTCCTCTGACATACAAAATACTTTCATCTCATATTTCTGTCCCTGCAGGCCCATCCAGTCCTTATCCCATCACCCCACAGAAAAACCTAATTTTGGATTCTGAATCAGGCCTTTCCAGTTTGTAACTTTGAGAGAAAAGACCTACAATTGGCTTGAGAAAAACTGTAAACTGGAGTGCCATACCCTTCAGGCAGAGATGTTTGTTCAGCGTTGGTCACACAGACATCCAAACTCATGCATGAGCTCCTTCAGCACCGCCCCTTGAAAAGGGTTTGTTAAACTTACTGCAAATAAAGGAGGTAGTAATTCTTTTCATTTCTTAAATGGTTGGCTTTGGAGTTTGGTTGTTTGTTTTTTCTCTCCCATTTCTGCAAAGGAGAACATTGAATCTCTCTGTCCCTCTCCAATCCTACTGACCACAGCAAAGCAAACATCTGGTGATGTGAGAGCAGGTAAGTCCAAAATCCTTGACATCATTCCTACACCTGGAGAATGTCCCACCTTAGGCGTGCTCACCTCCTCTCAGTAGATGCCCCAAAATTCACTTTCCTTGCTTCTCTTGCAGCTAAGGCCTCATCCACATGATCCAAACTCCGCCAGTCAGATGTTCTTACACAAGGCTTCATTCAAAAATGAGCCACAGGAAGTGGCCAACTGTGCAGAATCCATTTCCTAGAAAAGGTGGTAGTGGGTGTCTAGCTCTCATAGGCAACAGCGGCATGAGCTGTGCTGTGGAGTCTAGACCTAGTGGCAGTAGCGGAGGCCCTTTGCTGATTCAACCCAAGGCACGGCTGGTCTAAGCATTGTTCTGGCTTCCTGACCTCCAAGCCTGACTCTCCGACCCGCCTGGAGATTTTGAGAGTGTCTTAATATACTTTAATGAAGTCCTTTTCTGCTTTTTTTTTTTTTTTTGACCATTTAAAAATATTTTATAATTAAATCTCTACTTAAATTAACAATTTAATATTTAATTTAATGAATTCAAGTGATTTAAGAGGCATAGAGCAATTAGAATTTTCCGTTTTGTGTCAGTTTTCAAGGAATCTGCCTATTTCATTAAAGTTGTTGAACTTTTTGGCATAAAGTTTGTTTGTAAGAGTCTCTTAATCTTTGCCTGTAGGATCTGAAGTAGTAATCCTTCTTTCATTCCTGAAATTGGTGATGTGTCTTCTTCCTTTATATCTTGATCAGACTAGCGAGGGGTTAATCAATTGGTTGACATTTCCCAAGAACGAAATTTTAGCTTTGTTCACTTTCTCTGTGTTTTCTTGTTTGTTTGTTTGTTGTCTATTTCATTGACTTTTGCTGTTATATTTATCATTTCCTTTTTTTCTACTAACTCTTGGTTTACTTTGCTCTTTTTCTGAATTTGTAAGGGAGTACCTAAGGCATCGCTTTTAGACAATTCTTCTTTTGTAATATAAGCATTTAACATTATAAGTTTCCTTCAAAGCAGTGTTTTTGCCACATCCCACAGCTTTGATATGCTAAAATTTCATTATCATTCCATTTGAAATATTTTACAATTTTCCTTATAATTTTGACCCTTTTGTTGCTGTTATTTTTGAGGTTCAGGTAAACTGTGTGTCCTACTCCTGAAGTAGCATTTTGGTAATTAAGTTTATTGACACCATAGGCAGCTTTGGCACAGACTTTTTTTTTCTTCTTCTTCTTTCAGCTTGCCTCGGTGCCCTATGACACTCTTTTTTTAAATTGAAGTATGGTTGATTTATAATGTTGTGTTAGTTTCTGGTGTATGGCAAAGTGATTGAGTTATACATATATATATTTTTGTCATTATAGGTTATTACAAGATATTGAATATAGTTCCCTGTGCTATACAGTAGGACCTTGTTTTTTTTTACCTATTTTTTTGTTTGAATTTATCTTTTATTTATTTATTTTTCAAACAATTATTTCATTGCTTTTAAAAAGGTCAAACTTTTTTTTCATATTAATTTCATCTGTTGTATTTAAGTATCCACTTACTAATTCAAAATTTTCAGTGTAAACTAAAGTTGTTAAGTGAGAAATATATAGTATCCTTTCTTTTTTTTTTGCTTTATAACAAATTTAATCAGTTATACATATACATATGTACATATGTTCCCATATCCCCTCCCTTTTGCGTCTCCCTCCCACCCTCCCCATCCCACCCCTCCAGGCGGTCACAAAGCACCGAGCTGATCTCCCTGTGCTATGCGGCTGCTTCCCACTAGCTATCTACCTTACGTTTGGTAGTGAATATATGTCCATGCCACTCTTTCACTTTGTCACAGCTTACCCTTCCCCCTCCCCACATCCTCAAGTCCGTTCTCTAGTAGGTCTGTGTCTTTATTCCTGCCTTACCCCTATGTTATTCATGACATTTTTTTTCCTTAAATTCCATATATATGTGTCAGCATACAGTATTTGTCTTTCTCTTTCTGACTTACTTCACTCTGTATGACAGACTCTAGGTCCATCCACCTCATTACAAATAGCTCAATTTCATTTCTTTTTATGGCTGAGTAATATTCCATTGTATATATGTGCCACATCTTCTTTACCCATTCATCTGATGATGGACACTTAGGTTGTTTCCCTCTCCGGGCTATTGTAAATAGGGCTGCTATGAACATTTTGGTACATGTCTCTTTTTGAATTATGGTTTTCTCAGGGTATATGCCCAGTAGTGGGATTGCTGGGTCATATGGTAGTTCTATTTGTAGTTTTTTAAGGAACCTCCATACCGTTCTCCATAGTGGCTGTACCAATTCACATTCCCACCAGCAGTGCAAGAGGGTTCCCTTTTTTCCACACCCTCTCCAGCATTTATTGTTTCTAGATTTTTTGATGATGGCCATTCTGACTGGTGTGAGATGATATCTCATTGTAGTTTTGATTTGCATTTCTCTAATGAGTAAAGATGTTGAGCATCCTTTCATGTGTTTGTTGGCAGTCTGTATATCTTCTGTGGAGAAATGTCTATTTAGGTCTTCTGCCCATTTTTGGATTGGGTTGTTTGTTTTTTTGTTATTGAGCTGCATGAGCGGCTTATAAATTTTGGAGATTAATCCTTTGTCAGTTGCTTCATTTGAAAATATTTTGTCCCATTCTGAGGGTTGTCTTTTGGTCTTGTTTATGGTTTCCTTTGCTGTGCAAAAGCTTTGAAGTTTCATTAGGTCCCATGTGTTTATTTTTGTCTTTATTTCCATTTCTCTAGGAGGTGGGTCCAAAAGGATCTTGCTGTGATTTATGTCATAGAGTGTTCTGCCTATGTTTTCCTCTAAGAGTTTGATAGTGTCTGGCCTTACATTTAGGTCTTTATTCCATTTTGAGCTTATTTTTGTGTATGGTGTTAGGGAGTGATCTAATCTCATACTTTTACATGTCCCTGTCCAGTTTTCCCAGCACCACTTATTGAAGAGACTGTCCTTTCTCCACTGTACATTCCTGCCTCCTTTATCAAAGATAAGGTGACCATATGTCCGTGGGTTTATCTCTGGGCTTTCTATCCTGTTCCGTTGATCTATCTTTCTGTTTTTGTGCCAGTACCATACTGTCTTGATTACTGTAGCTTTGTAGTATAGTCTGAAATCAGGGAGCCTGATTCCTCCAGCTCCATTTTTCGTTCTCAAGATTGCTTTGGCTATTCGGGGTCTTTTGTGTTTCCATACAAATTGTGAAATTTTTTGCTCTAGTTCTGTGAAAAATGCCAGTGGTAGTTTGATAGGGATTGCATTGAATCTGTAGATTGCTTTGGGTAGTAGAGTCATTTTCACAATGTTGATTCTTCCAATCCAAGAACATGGTACATCTCTCCATCTATTTGTATCATCTTTAATTTCTTTCATCAGTGTCTTATAATTTTCTGCATACAGGTCTTTTGTCTCCTTAGGTAGGTTTATTCCTAGATATTTTATTCTTTTTGTTGCAATGGTAAATGGGAGTGTTTCCTTGATTTCATTTTCAGATTTTTCATCATTAGTATATAGGAATGCCAGAGATTTCTGTGCATTAATTTTGTATCCTGCAACTTTACCAGATTCATTGATTAGCTCTAGTAGTTTTCTGGTAGCATCTTTAGGATTCTCTATGTATAGTATCATGTCATCTGCAAACAGTGACAGCTTTACTTCTTCTCTTCCGATTTGGATTCCTTTTATTTCCTTTTCTTCTCTGATTGCTGTGGCTAAAACTTCCAAAACTATGTTGAATAAGAGTGGTGAGAGTGGGCAACCTTGTCTTGTTCCTGATCTTAGTGGAAATGGTTTCAGTTTTTCACCATTGAGGACGATGCTGGCTGTGGGTTTGTCATATATGGCCTTTATTATGTTGAGGAAAGTTCCCTCTATGCCTACTTTCTGCAGGGTTTTTATCATAAATGGGTGTTGAATTTTGTCGAAAGCTTTCTCTGCATCTATTGAGATGATCATATGGTTTTTCTCCTTCAATTTGTTAATATGGTGTATCACGTTGATTGATTTGCATATATTGAAGAATCCTTGCATTCCTGGAATAAACCCCACTTGATCACGGTGTATGATCCTTTTAACGTGCTGTTGGATTCTGTTTGCTAGTATTTTGTTGAGGATTTTTGCATCTATGTTCATAAGTGATATTGGCCTGCAGTTTTCTTTCTTTGTGACATCCTTGCCTGGTTTTGGTATCAAGGTGATGGTGGCCTCGTAGAATGAGTTTGGGAGTGTTCCTCCCTCTGCTATATTTTGGAAGAGTTTGAGAAGGATAGGTGTTAGCTCTTCTCTAAATGCTTGATAGAATTCGCCTGTGAAGCCATCTGGTCCTGGGCTTTTGTTTGTTGGAAGATTTTTTATCACAGTTTCAATTTCAGTGCTTGTGATTGGTCTGTTCATATTTTCTATTTCTTCCTGATTCAGTCTTGGCAGGTTGTGCATTTCTAAGAATTTGTCCATTTCTTCCAGGTTGTCCATTTTATTGGCATAGAGTTGCTTATAGTCATCTCTCATGATCTTTTGTATTTCTGCAGTGTCAGTTGTTACTTCTCCTTTTTCATTTCTAATTCTATTGATTTGAGTCTTCTCCCTTTTTTTCCTGATGAGTCTGGCTAATGGTTTATCAATTTTGTTTATCTTCTCAAAGAACCAGCTTTTAGTTTTATTGATCTTTGCTATCATTTCCTTCATTTCTTTTTCATTTATTTCTGATCTGATTTTTATGATTTCTTTCCTTCTGCTAACTTTGGGATGTTTTTGTTCTCCTTTCTCTAATTGCTTTAGGTGCAAGGTTAGGTTGTTTATTCGACATGTTTCCTGTTTCTTAAGGTGGGATTGTATTGCTATAAACTTCCCTCTTAGAACTGCTTTTGCTGCATCCCATAGGTTTTGGGTCGTCGTGTTTCCATTGTCATTTGTTTCTAGGTATTTTTTAATTTCCTCTTTGATTTCTTCAGTGATCACTTCGTTATTAAGTAGTGTATTGTTTAGCCTCCATGTGTTTGTATTTTTTACAGTTCTTTTCCTGTAATTGATATCTAGTCTCATAGCATTGTGGTCAGAAAAGATACTTGATACAATTTCAATTTTCTTAAATTTACCAAGGCTTGATTTGTGACCCAAGATATGATCTATCCTGGAGAATATTCCATGAGCCCTTGAGAAAAATGTGTATTCTGTTGTTTTTGGATGGAATGTCCTATAAATATCAATTAAGTCCATCTTGTTTAATGTATCATTTAAAGCTTGTGTTTCCTTATTTATTTTCATTTTGGATGATCTGTCCATTGGTGAAACTGGGGTGTTAAAGTCCCCTACTATGATTGTGTTACTGTCGATTTCTCCTTTTATGGCTGTTAGTATTTGCCTTATGTATTGAGGTGCTCCTATGTTTGATGCATAAATATTTACAATTGTTATATATTCTTCTTGGATCGATCCCTTGATCGTTATGTAGTGTCCTTCTTTGTCTCTTCTAGTGGTCTTTATTTTAAAGTCTATTTTGTCTGATATGAGAATTGCTACTCCAGCTTTCTTTTGGTTTCCATTTGCATGGAATATCTTTTTCCATCCCCTTACTTTCAGTCTGTATGTGTCTCTAGGTCTGAAGTGGGTCTCTTGTAGACAGCATATATATGGGTCTTGTTTTTGTATCCATTCAGCCAATCTGTGTCTTTTGGTGGGAGCATTTAGTCCATTTACATTTAAGGTAATTATTGATATGTATATTCCTATTCCCATTTTCTTAATTGCTTTGGGTTCGTTATTGTAGGTCTTTTCCTTCTGTTGTGTTTCTTGCCTAGAGAAGTTCCTTTAGCATTTGTTGTAAAGCTGGTTTGGTGGTGCTGAACTCTCTCAGCTTTTGCTTGTCTGTAAACGTTTTAATTTCTCCATCAAATCTGAATGAGATCCTTGCTGGGTAGAGTAATCTTGGTTGCAGGTTTTTCTCCTTCATCACTTTAATTATGTCCTGCCACTCCCTTCTGGCTTGTAGAGTTGCTGCTGAGAGATCAGCTGTTATCCTGATGGGGATTCCCTTGTGTGTTATTTGTTGTTTTTGCCTTGCTGCTTTTAATATGATTTCTTTGTGTTTAATTTTTGACAGTTTGATTAATATGTGTCTTGGCGTATTTCTCCTTGGATTGATTCTGTATGGGACTCTCTGTGCCTCCTGGACTTGATTAACTATTTCCTTTCCCATATTAGGGAAGTTTTCAACTATAATCTCTTCAAATATTTTCTCAGTCCCTTTCTTTTTCTCTTCTTCTTCTGGAACCCCTATAATTCGAATGTTGGTGCGTTTAATGTTGTCCCAGAGGTCTCTGAGACTGTCCTCTGTTCTTTTCATTCTTTTTTCTTTATTTTGCTCTGCATCGGTTATTTCCACTATTTTATCTTCCACCTCACTTATCCGTTCTTCTGCCTCAGTTATTCTGCTATTGATCCCATCTAGAGTATTTTTCATTTCATTTATTGTGTTTTTAATCGATGCTTGATTCATCTTTAGTTCTTCTAGGTCCTTGTTAACTGTTTCTTGCATTTTGTCTATTCTATTTCCAAGATTTTGGATCTTGGAAATAGAATCTTGGGTCATCTTTACTATCATTATTCTGAATTCTTTTTCAGGTAGACTGCCTATTACCTCTTCATTTGTTAGGTCTGGTGGGTTTTTATCTTGTTCCTTCTCCTGCTGTGTGTTTTTCTGTCTTCTCATTTTGCTTATGTTACTGTGTTTGGGGTCTCCTTTTTGCAGGCTGCAGGTTCGTAGTTCCCGTTGTTTTTGGTGTCTGTCCCCAGTGGCTAAGGTTGGTTTAGTGGGTTGTGTAGGCTTCCTGGTGGAGGGGACTAGTGCCTGTGTTGTGGTGGATGAGGCTGGATCTTGTCTTTCTGGTGGGCAGGTCCACGTCTGGTGGTGTGTTTTGGGATGTCTGCAGACTTTTTATGATTTTAGGCAGCCTCTCTGCTAATGGGTGGCGTTGTGTTCCTGTCTTGCTCGTTGTTTGGCATAGGGTGTCCAGCACTGTAGCTTGCTGGTCGTTGAGTGAAGCTGGGTGCTGGTGTTGAGATGGAGATCTCTGGAAGATTTTCGCCGTTCGATATTATGTGGAGCTGGGAGGTCTCTTGTGGACCAGTGTCCTGAAGTTGGCTCTCCCACCTCAGAGGCACAGCACTGACTCCTGGCTCCTCAATTTGGGATGATTTGTTGTCTATTCATGTATTCCCCAGATGCAGGGTACATCAAGTTGATTGTGGAGCTTTAATCCGCTGCTTCTGAGGCTGCTGGGAGAGGTTTCCCTTTCTCTTCTTTGTTCTCACAGCTCCTGGGTCACAGCTTTGGATTTGGCCCCGCCTCTGCGTGTAGGTCGCCGGAGGGCGTCTGTTCTTCGCTCAGACAGGACAGGGTTAAAGGAGCAGCCTCTTCGGGGACTCTGGCTCACTCAGGCCGGGCGGGAGGGAGGGGCACGGAGTGCGGGGCGAGCCTGCAGCGGCAGAGGTCGGCGTGACGTTGCACCAGCCCGAGGCGCGCCGTGCGTTCTCCCAGGGAAGCCGCCCCTGGATCCCGGGACCCCGGCAGTGGCGGGCTGAACAGGCTCCCGGAAGGGCGGTGTGGACAGTGACCTGCGCTCGCACACAGGCTTCTTGGCGGCGGCAGCAGCAGCCCGAGCGTCCCACGCCCGTCTCTGGGCTCCACGCTTTCAGCCGCTACTCGCGCCCGTCTGTGGAGCCCCTTTAAGCAGCGCTCTTAATCCCCTCTCCTCGCGCACCAGGAAACCAAGAGGGAAGAAAAAGTCCCTTGCCTCTTCGGCAGCTCCAGAGTTTTCCCGGACTCCCTCCCGGCTAGCTGTGGCACATTAGCCCCCTTCAGGCTGAGTTCTCGCCGCCAGCCCCAGTCCTCTCCCTGCGCTCTGACCGAAGCCCGAGCCTCAGCTTCCAGCGCCGCCCGCCCCGGCGGGCGAGCAGACAAGCCTCTCGGGCTGGTGAGTGCCGCTCGGCACCGCTCCTCTGTGCGGGAATCTCTCCGCTTTGCCCTACCCAGGTATGTGGGGAGTTTCTTGCCTTTTGGGAGGTCTGGGGTCTTCTGCCAGCGTTCAGTAGGTGTTCTGTAGGAGTTGTTCCACGTGTAGCTGTATTTCTGGTGTATCCGTGGGGAGGAAGGTGATCTCCGCGTCTTACTCTTCCGCCATCTTACCCGGAAGTCTCCTTCTCTGCTTAAACTGTGGTGAGTGTGTTCTGTTGTTGGTAACAAAGATCCTTGAGAGATACAATGCCCGTGGAGCCCTACCTGTCCTCCAGGCAGCCTGCTTCTCCCGTTCCATCTGGCAGCTGTTCCCCCCCTCACAGGGCCTTTGTCCCCCTCCCCCAGTGGGTTAAGTTCCTTCCTGCCTCAGGCCTCCATGCCAGCTGTTCCCTCAGCTAGGAATGCTCTGTCCCTGCTCTAACCCTGGCTCCCTCCGAAACTCAAAACACAGCTCAGAACTGATGAGGTTAAGTCCTTCCTCACACACAGCCTCCTGGCCTCCGTACTTGCCCTTCATGGTCCTTATCACAACTGAAATTAAGTACTTAGTTGGTTAGTTTTTCTTCCCAAACAGACTGTACAGATTATAACAATAACTAACATTTATTGAGCTCTTTCCAAATACTGGGAAGCCGTCTAAGCACTTGACATGGATTATTTCATTTAATCTTACTGCAACTCTGGGGAAGGTATTATTGTAACACCCATTTTACAAATGGAGGATCTGAGGCCAGGAAATCTGACTCCAGATCACACTCTTAATCCCATCTGTGGTCTCCATAAGTGGGCGCCTGCCCCCGCAGAAGTTGTACAAGATAAGCCATTGGCGGGTGGAAAGAGAATATTAGAATGTATCTCTCTATATATGTATATATTTATTTATCTCATCCTATTTTATATGTCCATTTTATAACGTACATATTTTATGATGTACATAATAAGCAATACATTACATAATTTATGAATAAATAAAAACAGCATAGATAGGCTCAATTTTCTTCCTATAGGGACTCGCAATGACTCAAATTTGGAGGGCACTGCTCTCAGCTGTGTGAAAGTAGAGCTCTTGCTCACCAGTGTACCCCCAGCAGCCAGCACAATGCCTCACACGTAGTAGATACCCAATAAATATGTGTTGACTGAACAGTTGTCCCTCTTACGGTGACAACACCCAGCACTAACTAGGAAGAAAGCCCCAGTGTCCCATCTATAAGTTCAAGTTCCCAATATTTTTGCATCTGTGACGACTTCCTTGCTCCCTCCTGCTACGATTCTGCATCTGAGACCAGCTGTGCTCAGCCACGCTTCGGGATTGTCCATTCCCCTCAGAGACTCACTTTCTGTTGCGCCAGAGGCAGCAGCAGTACCTGGGGCAGCCCGTGGTTTCTTGGATTGCTTGCACTGGCCTACTGTCACTGACAGTAAAGCCTGGGTGGAGACTGGAGTGCAAGGGGCAGCTCGGGCCGTGCAACGTCACCTGCAGAAAGTCTGCACACCCCGGTTCCTCTCTCTTTCTGCCTCTGCCGCCCTCCCACTCAGACTAATTTGAGCTCCTCCTTTCCCTGTAGTTACAAAGGTTCCTGGGGGCTTGGGGCATGGAGGGGGGGTCATGCCTGAGCAGGGAAGAAAGGGAACAGGACAACAGGAATTTTATCAAAGAGTGAGAGGGACCGACAACTTGAGAACATGGCCCTTCTTCCTTCTCTGACAAAGGGCTGGTGAAAGTGGGATGTCACTGGACAAATTCTTGCTAAATTAAAAACAAACTAAAACCACCATCTAATGCGGGTGAAAAGATGAAACTGGCCAACCCACGTGGGCGTGGATTTCCCACAGGGCTCTTGAAAGCACTGCTTTGAACACAGGCTCAGACCCTATAAATGTTATTCTTCAGTCATTTTTAGAATTCCGCATCAGTTGAATTGTTTTTAGATAGGTTTGTGGGTTGTTTCTTCTCTAAAAATCTAAGAAATGGGAGGCTGGGTGGCGAATAGGGGTAGCACAGAGGGGCCTGCAGAAACATCAGACCTAGCCGCCAAGGAACATCGGGGTTGGAGGTCCCCAGGTCAGGGGAGGTGAGTCGGTGAAGAGGCCAACAGCTGTATTTGCAGTCACAGGTGCGGCCCTGCCCAGGGCAGCCCCACAGGGTCAGCTGACCTGTGAACATCATTCCTGGAGCTAACAGCAAGCCACAGACCAGGCTCCCACTGGCCACCCAGGGGGTTGACTTTCAGTCTTGAATTTCCAGCACCTTCAGCACTGCCCATGGGGATGCAAACAGCAGATAATCTTCCTCTATTGTGCTGCCTCCTTTAGAAAGGAAATGGCGGAACTGCCGCAGAGTGGAGCTGGGTGTCTACAAAGGCCACTCCTGCGGCTGCACCCCTCCTGTATGTTCGAAAACAAACGAGTTACTCCTTCCAAGTCTTCTGTGCAGAGACAAC
The DNA here is from genome assembly GCF_949752795.1 of Hyperoodon ampullatus. Lineage (NCBI taxonomy): Eukaryota > Metazoa > Chordata > Mammalia > Artiodactyla > Ziphiidae > Hyperoodon > Hyperoodon ampullatus. Next base: position 87,153,061 of record NC_136921.1, on the reverse strand, counting down.
TCTGAAGCCGGCCTTCGCCACAAGGCCGCCTGCCAGGCTCTTTTGGAGCGCATTTCTCATTTATTTAAAGCACATGAATTGTGATGGAAAACTTCAACACATTTTAAAAGATATTTTAAAGATATCTCAAAAAAATTTTCATGAAATACATTTTAAAGATATTTTCTCTACAAATATGTATTCAATATGCAGAGTCATCAATCCAGCAATCATTTAGTCAGAGCTTGTAAGTGCCAGGCAATTATGCTGAGAATGTTCAATGCAAAAAGCATACACACACACACACACACACACACACGTGTGTGTGTGTCTACAAATGGATACCTGTAAAATTTGAACTAAAACATTAGCCATCTAATCTTGACATCGAATAAATTAATTGCTTAACACCCAAACTGATAGTAGGAAAATGCCTGTTCCTATTATTGTCTAGCTGGTGGTCTCAATCAAGTGTATTCACCTGAATCACTTAGGGAGCCTTTTAGAAGCACAAATGCCAAGGCCACACCTCAAACTCACTAAATCAGAATTTCTGAGAATGGGCCCCAAGAATATGTCCTTTGAAAATGTTCCCAAACAATTTTGAAGTTTTCCCCTTGTTCAGAGCCACTGATCTAGATGATCTTAACAGTAGCTGAACAACTTGAGATCCACATTACCTGGTTACTAGTAGCAAGCTCAAAACCAAATTTTTTTTATCATTTGTAAGTAATCATCATTAACTGTGACCACATTCAATGAGCAGGGGCTATATGGCAGGGTGGGGGGGCACTTTCAGCTAAAGGCAGATGCAAAGCACGACAGACGCCATGACTAAGATGTCCCAAACAAAAAAGGACAAGGAGCCCAGGTATGATACTAGGGAAGGAAGGCAGGGAAACGACATCTAGCACTTAAGTAAATGCCCCAGAAATAAAATCCACCCCAGACACCAAGAGAGTGGCATGGAGAAACTCAGACCATGTCCAAACCCTACTAACTAGAAAGAGGGTCTATATTCCATCACTGGCTCAAGTCCCAGTTGGACCCACCCAATTAATGGCATCCCCTAGTAGCTGGTAGATAGGCAAATAGGGGCCACCATTCCCCACACTAAAAAATTGGGAGAAAAACAAAGGAATGTTATTAGTGTCAGGGAAACCCGTTTATTTAAAGAGGTTCATTTGCACACAAGAAAAGGGTGAATAATAACGAATGTTTTCAAGAATTTCCTATGAGAACTGTTCTAAGTGCCTTAAACAAATGAACCCAATACTATTAGATACCTACTATTATCAGAAGCCCTCAGGTCGGGTCTCAATTAAAGCAGTTTCAGAAAGCCAGGTTTAAAAACCTTGTTTCATCAATAAGATTCTCTGTGTTTCTGCCCTGGTGGTGTGCCCCTGACCTTCAGTACATTGACTTCTGGACATTCCAGCCATGCCACGGGTCAGTGCTATACGTGCTCGGGCCAGTGTGAACAAAGGAGAAGCATCCCCATTAAGCATGATCATGGCCATGATTACTAGCAAAGGACTCTAAAGCAATGCTCTCCAACAATTAGAATGTGAGACACAAATGTAAGCCACATACATAATGTTTACACATTTTCTAGTAGCCACATTAAAATAAGTAAAGGGTGAAATTAAGGGGCTTCCCTGGTGGCGCAGTGGTTGAGAGTCCGCCTGCCGATGCAGGGGACACGGGTTCGTGCCCTGGTCCGGGAGGATCCCACATGCCGTGGAGCGGCTGGGCCCGTGAGCCATGGCCGCTGAGCCTGCGCGTCCGGAGCCTGTGCTCCGCAACGGGAGAGGCCACAACAGTGAGAGGCCCGCGTACCGCAAAAAAAAAGGGTGAAGTTAATCGTAATATATTTCGTTTAGCCCAATACATCTAAAATATTATCACCTTAATATACCCATATGAAAAAATTATTGATGAGATATTTTACATTTTTTGTTAAATCTTTGAATTCCAGTGTACATATTATATATATCTCAATTTGAACTATCTATTATTTTTTAAATTCCTTGAGGAATAATTGGGAATAATTGACAAATATAAATTTCAAGTGCTCAAGAACCACATGTAGCCAGTGGCTTCCATACTGGACATCTCCAGAGGAATGTAAAGGTCAGCTGCAGGGGAGGGGTCGATACCCAAATCACCTCTCAGTGCTAACTTCAGAGGATGTAAGCTTTTTTTTGGTTTTTAAATAACAGCCACTTTTCCTTATACTTTCATCTTTAGAGGATAGAAATTATCACCCCTGGCTTGGATGTCTTCCATTTTCAACGTGAAAATTATTTGGAATAATTCCTTTACATTCTAGGAGTCTCTTATGCAGAAACTTTTTTTTAACTGGCTAAAGCTAGTCCCATCAGGACTTCCTTGTTTGAGTCTGGAATTTGGTGAATAAGTGTCTGTCAACCCTTCCTGTGCCCTTGGGTTATCTCTGACTTGCTCTATAGCCCTCTAATGAGGGCTTTGAGCTGTTCCATGAAGAGGCCCAATCTTTCAAGAACCCAAGGTTTTGTACATCCCAAAGCCCCTTTGGTCTCAGTGTCTGCCTTTCTCTGCAGTTGTCCTCAGTCTCTCCTGCTGTGCAGGGACCAGGGCAGCACTCAGCAGTCCCACTGCAGGTGGCACATGTTTAGTGCAGAGAGCACGTTTGGGGTTTGTACCTGTTTCAACCATGCCTACCTTTTTCGTGCCCCCTTCCTTTTTTTTTTTTAACTGTTAATATACCTTGGTAAGGCAATGACCTTCCGAAAGCACCCAGGATCCTTCTCCATTGGCCTTTCTACTTTTTTTTTTCATTGCCTACATTTCTCAGAAGGATTGGCCTTGTTCTTCATTCTTGCTTTGTACAATTTATTTATTTATTTATTTATTTTATTAGTTTCTGCTTTATAACAAAGTGAATCAGTCATACATATATATAAAAAATATGGAACGCTTCACGAATTTGCGTGTCATCCTTGCGCAGGGGCCATGCTAATCTTCTCTGTATCGTTCCAATTTTAGTATATGTGCTGCCGAAGCGAGCACGGCCTTTCTACTTTTGAAAAACAAATTCTTTGAGAAGACAGATCAGAATTCCAAAACCTCAAGCTTCAACAAGGAGTGGCCAGTCTGACAGTTACTACCATGTACGAACTCGTCTAATATTTTTAAAATCCTAAAACATAATTTGGGTGACTAATATCCCCTGGGATAGGCCAGACACTTGGTTTCTTCTAACCCCACCCAAATTCCCAAGTGGATCTCAAAAACATGCTGTAGGAAAGCCTGTTCTGTTTGTTTTTATCGTACCAATACCTTCAAAGCTGAAGTTATGTGATCAAGAAAATATTTCCCTCCTGATACACTAGCTGACCATGGCATAGAGGCCTTGGAAGGACAGCTGATGTGGGGCTTGATGTTTCAGTTAGTCATGGACAGCCATGGTCTGTGAAGAAAGCAAGCCCGACCTTCTGGTGCAACACTATAACCAGGGAGGGATGTGACTGTCAAAAAGAAAAGAAGGAGAGGATAGATGAAAAAGAGAGAAAAATGGGAGTATGTGAGGAGGCCTCAGTTGGCTGGGGGAGGAGAAACAATCTCTGTGGAGCGACAGGATTTACACCATGGGAAATATGGAAGGCAGGCCTTGGAGCCTTCCTTCAGGATGTCGGTTTGCTCCCTGCAGGATGCCCTTTCTCATTAAAGTCTTTAAAACGTTCAGTATGAAAAAGACTAAGAGAAGCTGGGAAGGGGAGAGGGGAAATCAGCTATTCCTCATCAGATCTCACCTCTTAAAACAATGCTCGGTGCCACCAAGGGGTCAGCAACTAGATGTTTTCTTCCTGCTCTCAGGGCCTGTGCTTCCTTCTCTCCCCGCCCTCTGTGGGTCTCAAGATTTTAATAGGGAAGGTGGAGATTTTGCAACTGTCTGGAAAGCAAGTCGGGCATTTTTTTTTCTGGTTCTTTTAAATCCTGGGATTTTCCATCATTCACCATCAAATGAATTCCTAAGGAGTTTCTTGCTAATCCCTGTCTAGGTGATACTAGACACACACACATACACACACACACACACAATCACAGTATAGATTCTGGTTGGAGCAAACAGCAGGCAATACATTATTGACAGTAGAAATACTGAAATCTTTTGTTGAAAGGGGAGGACGTTTCCTGGGCGTTTTCATGTGTTGAGTAGACAAGAAGCAAGGGAAGCAGTTGTTGATGGTGACTAGCAAGCTGGCATCAACTGTGGTGCTTGTGGCTGCCCCATCCTTAAACCACCCTGGGAGGAATGACTGTTCTGTTCCATCTGACTCATGATTGGGGCAATTATTTGAGTAGCTTAGAGGTCCTGGGGCCTGTCATCCAAGGGGGACTGCAATAAAACGGTTGGTGGGAGAAAAAGGCAAATACTGTATCACAAAGCTTAGAGGCTCTATTTCCAGTCAAGAAGTCCTTCTAGCTTTTACCTTTCAGAAACTATCAGCTGTTAGTTGGTAGGAACTTGATTTTTTTTTAAATTAATGTTGCCATGCCAACATTATTTCTTTTATCTTTTAATTTTTATTTATTTATTTATTTTGGCTGAGTTGTGTCTTCGTCGCTGCACGTGGGCTTTCTCTAGTTGCGGCGAGCGGGGGCTACTCTTTTTTGTGGGGCATGGGCTTCTGATTGTGGTGGCTTCTCTTGTTGCAGAGCATGGGCTCTAGGTGCGAGGGCTTCAGTAGTTGCAGCACGCAGGCTCAGCAGCTGCAGCTCAGGGGCTCTAGAGTGTAGGCTCAGTAGTTGTGGTGCACGGGCTTAGTTGCTCTGCGGCATGTGGGATCTTCCCAGATCAGGGCTCGAACATGTGTCCCCTGCATTGGCAGGCGGATTCCCAACCACTGCGCCACCAGGGAAGTCCCACCTGATTATTTTAAAACAATTTATTTGGCATATTAAACTCCTGACCTAAGAAGATCACCGACATAGTTTATGGTTTTTACAATTTTTAAAAGTCCCATGCAAAAAGGGCCTCTTCAATCCAAGGTTTGCAGTGGTATTTAAATACAGGCCATCAATATATCAGGACAAAACTATAATTCAAAAAGATACATGCACCCCTACACTCATAGCAGCACTATTTACAACAGCCAAGACTTGGAAGCAACCTAAATGTCCATTGACAGATGAATGGATAAAGAAGATGTGGTACATATATACAATGGAATATTACTCAGCCATAAAATAGAATGAAATAATGTCATTTGCCACAACATGGATGGTCCTAGAGATTATCATACTAAGTGAAGTAAGTCAGACAAAGAAGAATATATTATATCACTTAAATGTGGAATATAAAATATGGCATAAATGAACTGCCACAAAACAAAAACAGACTCACAGACATAGAGAACAGACTTGTGGTTCCCAAGGCAGAGGTGTGGTGGGGAGGGATGGACTGGGAGTTTGGGATTAGCAGATGCAAACTGTTATATATACAGAATGGATAAACAACAAGATCCTACTGTATAGCACATGGAACTATATTCAATATCCTGTAATAAATGATAATGGAAAAAAATATGTATAACTGAATCACTTTGCTGTACAGCAGAAACTAACACAACACTGTAAATCAACTACACTTCAATAAAATAAATTTTTAAAATTTTTTAAATAAATAAATTAAATTAAATTAATAAAAATGGGCCATCAACTGATAAACGGATTTTTTAAATATGGTCATCCATACAATGAGTGTTATTCAGTCATAAAAAGGAATGAAGTACTGATACATGCAACAACATGGATGAAGCTTGGAAACATCATGCTAAGTGAAAGAAGCCACACAAAAGGCCATCTGTTGTATGATTCCATCCACATGAAAAGTCCAAAATAGGCACATCCATAGAGACAGAAAGCAGATTCATGATTATCAGGGATGAGGGAGAGAGGAAAATAAGGGGTGAATGTTAATGCATACAAGGTTTTCTTTGGGGTGATGAAAATATTTTTGAACTAGATAGTACTGATGGTTGCACTACATTGTGAATATAATAAATATTATTAATGGTAAATTTTATGTTACATGAATTTTACCACATTATTTTTTTAAAAAGAGCCTGAGTTAAACAAACAAAAAAAGAAGCCATACTGGTGACAGATGGTAACTAGATTTACTGTGGTGATCATTTTGTAATGTATAGAAATATCAAATCACTATGTTGTGCACCAGGAACTAACATAGTGCTATAGGTCAGTTATACATCAAAGCAAACAAATAAACTCATAGAAAAAGAGATCAGATTTGTGGTTACCAGAAGCAGAGAATGGGGGGAGGGAGAACTGGATGAAGGTGATCAAAGGTACAAACTTCTAGTTATAAGATAAATAAGTATTAGGGATGTCATGTACAACATGATAAATATAATTATCACTGTGTGTTATATATGAAAGTTGTTAAGAGAAGAAATCCTAAGAGTTCTCACCACAAGGAAAAAATTTTTTTCTATTTCTTTAATTTTCTATCTATATGAGATGATAGATGTTCACTAAACTTATTATGATGATCACTTCATGATGTGTGTAAATCAAATCATTATGCTGTACACCTTAGACATGTACAGTGCTATATGTCAATTACATCTCAATAAAACTGGAAAATACATATGTACGTACAAACACCCTTCCAGGGAGCATACCTGAATCCTTGGAAAAAAACAAAGAAAAAGAAGGCATACTAACCAACCTCTTTAGCAGAGGCCTTCATACCCTTGAGTTCAGCCTTGTTAAAAGCTTTCCTGAGTTAATCAACCACCAATTTTTCCCACTCAGCCCCATAAGGGAACAATTTGATTAGGCAGGCCAACGCCAGACAGCTACTATGTATACTGATCTTGGTCTGTCTTAATCATCAAAATGCTGCTGTCTCAGGGCAAGCCCTTCACAGCTTCTCACACAGGTGATGGAAAGCAGTCGCACGGAGATTTTCTTCAAACCAGGGAACAACCGAGAGATTCATTTCACACCGGGAATTTTCCTTCACTGAAACACAAAGGTGGTTCAAGGATCTGAGTCTGATTGCATGACTCCTTTTGTGTAAATAAAAGGGCACATGTAAGCATGGACATGGATCTGGCAGTGTACACATAAATGTTTTTCAGGATAGAAACAGAAACTTGTCAACAGTATCACCTTAGGGAAACGGACTGGGCCAGGAGAACTTCATTTGTTATTGTGTATTGTCTAAACCCATTTAAATTCTCCAATCATGTAATTATATGACTTTTATAATATATATATTTCTATATTTATATTTGCATGTAAATATAGGTAATACATAAATATAATATTAAAAATGCCAGCCGAGTCACTTGACTCTATAAACTGGATCTTGTAAATTTAACCATTAGAAAACAGCCAACTGAATCCAAATTGAGAGATATTCTGCAAAACAACTTACTTGGACACTTCAAAAATGTCAATGACATAAAGAACGGGGTGGGGGGGAATGCTGAGGAACTGCTCCAGATGAAAGGAAGCTAGAGACCTGACAATGAATGCAGTGCACGTGATATTTACATGCTGCGTTCATCTGATCAATTACCTAACCTCTCTAAGCCTCAGTTTTTCCATCCCTAAAATGGATTGATAATAATCACTATCACTCCATAGGGCTGTTTGCAGAGTTAATAAGACTGTGCATGCAAGTGCCCAGCACACAGAAAGTACTCCATAAATGAGAGTGTAATTATTTCTTTAAAAATCTGTTGTTTTGGGGCTTCCCTGGTGGCTCAGTGGTTGAGACTCCGCCTGCCAATGCAAGGGTCACGGGTTCGTGCACTGGTCCGGGAAGATCCCATATGCCGCAGAGCGGCTGGGCCCGTGAGCCATGGCCGCTGAGCCTGCGCGTCCGGAGCCTGTGCTCCGCAATGGGAGAGGCCACAACAGTGAGAGGCCCGCGTACCGCAAAATAAAAAAAAAAAATCTGTTGTTTTGAAGGGTCTGACTCTAATGGATGAAAATCAAAGATCACTTTAAGAAGTCACCTAAATTGTAGAAAAAGGGTTACTTAGTGAGGGATTTAATTTTTCCTGAACAATTTACTATGAGCAAAATCTTTGAAAAATGATACTTGTAAAGGGCAAACTTACTACATAATGACACTTCCAAGGTTTATTATTCCTAGTATTTAAATACTTCAATTTTAACACAAAGCTAATCATTAATATTATCGTATTCTACAAGTAATTATTTTAAAAGCTTTTGCTATAATAGCTGAAACCAACCTGGCTATTCCCGGTACTGAAGAAGGTAAAAGTGTTTATTTTTTTTTTTTAGGACTGACATGAAAGAGACTGATTTTTGATGCCAAGAAATCACTTAGCATTCATGTGACTTCAACTTCACGGCATCTTGGAATATGTTTATCCTTGATCAAAATTCCTCCTGGGGCAAAATGCCAATACCTTCTCCTCTCTACTACGTTCCCTAACAAAACCCAAAGAGAAATCAAAGGCAAGGTCATGACCCATGACTCAGCCATGCTGGCAAACACTTTGGAATGTCATGAACTACCATGATCTGTAACCACTTCGAGTCCATTTCTTCTGGTCACCTCTTGCCTGGTAGATAATACTGTACCTAGCTTTCCACGTAGAGGAACTGAGGTGCAGAAGTGGAATGAAAAGGCTGAGATCCGGATATCCATTAGGGTAAAATCACTGAAGTCCCCACAGTTGGGTCCCAGTGCCCATCATTCATTGTATGAAGTACGAAAGGTTGGTAAGGGAGGGTACCTACTTTCAAAACAGCCTCTTAATTTGCCGGGGGTTGCGGGGCCGGGAGGGTGGCGGTATTTTTTACCATTAGCCCTAAGTTCAGCACAAATGAAGATAAATAATTTTTTATTTTTAGAATGTTACGTAATAAACTTTTAGGGAAATCTTTATTTCTATAAGATTGACTGTGAGCTTAACCATAGAAAAGTGCTGGACGCTATTTTCAGCACTTTACAAATATTAACTAATTCAAACCTTATAATGGCCTTATTATTACCCCCTTTTACAGACGAGGAAACTAGGCATGAAGAGTTAAAATAACTTGCCAGAAGTCATGGGATGACCCCTAAAACACATTGTTAAGTAAACTGTAGAATACTATATAGATCCCATTTCTATGAGAAAAAAAAAATCTTTAATGTGTGTGTGTGATGTAAATGCAAAGAAAGAGGCCTACCTAGACAAATACACTTCAATCACCACTGGTGATTATTTCTGGAGTGGGAGTAGTGGGGTGGGAAGATAAGGAAGACTTTCATATTCTGCTTTTTTTACTTCTCAATCATTTGCATATTTTATAAGGAGGCTATTTCAGGCATTAACATTCATAATTTTTTTACCTTAGAAAAATCAAATAAAGAACCATATCTAACAAAGCAACCACAGAAATGAGCTTATCCTTCCTTTAAGGTACATAAAACTCCATGTGTGATTTATTGTTGCAGTAATCGCCACGAAAATTTTTAAACAAGTCTTTATTGCACACCTGCCAGGCAGCGTGCTGGGTGCTGTTGTGTATTTTATCTCACTTGATCTTCACCAAATCCTCTTAAGGGATAGATTCAAGTTTTATTTCAAACATTTTAAAACGTATTTAGGGGCACTTGGGTTATTAAAATGGAGTAATTTATGTAACACAATGTAGCACTGTTCTCATTTATCTTTTACCATTTCATCCTCCTAAAATATGGTGAAATAGGAAGCTCAAGAGATTATTATTCCCAGTTTATACATGTGGAATCTAAAGCTCTAAAAGAATAAATAACTCAGTCAAGATACAGTGAATTACAAGTGAACACTATAAACAAGAGCCAGGTCTCCTGGTTCTCGACCTCACATTCTGGCCACCAGAGTGTAGCCCAACTGGCCCAGTCACGTCTGCCACCTTATTGTCAACACTCATTCATAGAGTGACTGGATATGAGCTCTTAGTGACCATCTAACAAGTGGCCCTCAATCCTGGCTACACAATAGAATCACCTGGAGAGCTTTTAAAATATATCAATGCCTGGGGCTCATCCCAGTCCAATTAAAGCAGGTAGGGTTCAAACGTGTATTTTGTAAACACTCTTCAGTGATTCTAAGTGAGAACTGAGAACCAACCTTAGGAGGCAAATAGGTGTCACCTGAAATGCTAATTCCGATTCCCTGAAATAGGTACAAGAGGGCTGTGTGGGAAGGGCTCTGAGCGGGCGTCTGGGCTCGGGGAGAGCGCTGTGAGTAGTGAGTGGTGTCTGCTGTGGACGTGGGAGGGGTAGGCGGCACGTGAGCTGTGTGCCGGCCAGTCCTGATCTAGAAGGAAACCGAGGCCGGAAGGTTTAAGTGATTTACCATAGTCACCAAAGGAGCTCGTGGCAGAGCCGAGTCTAAGCCCGGGTCTCCTAACGTCCAGCTAAGCCCTCCATGTCTTTACATAACTGAGTAGCTCCCAAACGAATTCACAACCACCAGGAAGATGTCAGACCAGCCCTGTGATTAACCGGACCATGGCACCCACGACGCACCGGCCGTCTCGTGTGCCTACACCCAGCATCGCTCCCATCACTGTGTGAAGAGGCCCCTGAAACAGGTGCAGCCCACGGCGGCCAGCAGGCACCAGGCACTTCCAGTACCAACTGCTCTCACTGCTGCCACCATCCAGGTTGAACTTAAAGAGAGAGCCAGAGAGAAGTAATGCTGGGCCTGGGGTTGGGAGCTGTGGCCACAGCTTCCCTTTATTACTAAGCCACAGGAAAGGCCGCCCAGGAACGTGCCTGCCTGCCCCAGGCACATTTCTCTGGCAGCATCCAAATCCCTGCCTGTCTTAGAAGCCTGTGGGGGAGGTGACTCGTGTGTGTGTGTGTGTGTGTGTGTGTGTGTGTGTGTGTGTGTGTGGACTCAGGGATCTGTCATAAATGCCCCATGAGTCACCCACTTCCTGACCAACACACTGTGGAGACAACTTCAGGATGCACAAAAGCACAGGAAAAGAGCCTCTTGGCGGGGAGCAGGTTATATGTTTTCGGGAAACCGGTTACTTTTAATATAAATACACACACAGCCCCCAAGCTAAAACTCAACACATTTAGTGTCTCTTCGTTGAGATAATTCTGTCTGTAGCAGTTTCTTTTATTGTGGCAAACTATACGTTACATAAAACTTCCCGTTCTAACCATTTTTAAGCGTACAGTTCAGTGGCATTATGTGCATTCCCAGTGCTGTACGACCACCCTCACCGCCCATCTCCAGAACTTCTTCTCCCCAAAGTGAACCTCTAGTCCATAAACAATAACTCTCCCTTCTCCCCTCCCACCCAGCTCTGGTATCCACCAGTTTACTTTCTGTCTCTAGGAATCTGACTACACTATCTGCCCATAATGTTTTTTTTGTTTGTTTGTTTGTTTTTTTTGTGGTACGCGGGCCTCTCACTGCTGTGGCCTCTCCTGTCGCGGAGCACAGGCTCCGGACGCGCAGGCTCAGCAGCCATGGCTCACGGGCCCAGCCGCTCCGCAGCATGTGGGATCTTCCCGGACCGGGGCACGAACCCGAGTCCCCTGCATCGGCAGGCAGACTCTCAACCACTGTGCCACCAGGAAAGCCCTGCCCATAATGCTTTACTTCATGAATCATTTATCACTTCATTGTTATCATTTTTAATGGAAAAAATGGGTAATGCTCTGGCTTCTTGACGTCTATTTCTTTAAGGATTCCCTAAATATAAATAGAAATGATTCTTTTGAGTTTCTATTCGAATTGGGTAGCAGAGGATGGAGAGATGGAGAAGCAGGGATGACCAGGGTCGGGGGGTGGGGGGTCCAACTGAGCAAAGAAGTGAGCTTCAGAGCACCAAGCCCAACACATTGTGGTTGCTCATACAAAGAGACACCAAAATGCCACAATTAAGTGCTTTCCCCAGTTGGGCAGCAGTGGCTCTGAAAGGCAGCCAGCATGTGAGCCACTTCAGTGCGTGAGCCACACAGGGCTCCCTACCTTAGCAGTTTTTCTGGGAAACCCATAAAAGAAAAGCAGAGCAAGAAATGAGCATTGATGTCTTTGACCCACACAGTTAAATGGTTGTTAATAACTCTGTTTCACAATGCATCTGCAGACCAGCTCTGGCTCTGTACACCTCTGCAGGAAGGCGGAGGCCGTGCCCAAGAGGACCGCAGCTGCTTCCACTCGCTGTCCCAGGGGAACCTCACAAAGCACACTTCTTGCCCCTGGTCACTGGTCTCAGGGCCGGTGTGGACAGTCCCCCAGTACATAGGCTTGGGAGAATCAGAAAGAGGTTCACTTCCGAGAAGTCCTGTGGAAGGTTTAGTCTAAGCAAAGGTTCCTAGCCTGGGGTCTAGAAACACCCCACCCCACGGCCACCATGACCCAAAGAAGAAAGTCAAGAATCTTGGGATTTGTGAATATTTCCCACTCAGACCATAAACCAACCCCAACGAATGTTGTAAGGAATACAAAGACTTATGCAAAGTGTAATCCCTTCCTTCAAGAAGCTCACATCTGGTTAGGAGACTCACAGTCTCCATGGAGGTGAGACTGCCTATTGGACGCCAAATCCTCCTCGGAGGAAGGTGCTAACAGAGCTGGGTTCCTCTGGAAGAAAGGTTTCTGGAGGAAGTTGAGTCCTGGGACTCTCAGAGGCCAGTTCTTTTAAGAGATGTGGTCGTTTTGGTGTACAGTCATGTCTGTTTTTTTAAGTTTCTGATCTTTGATCTCTTCGAAACAGGACTTGACCATGGGCTGCCAAGACCCTGACATGCTGGTCAGTGAGAGGAGACCCACCCTCCTCCAACCTATCCCTGAGGGGGGCCGAGGTAGCCCAGCACTGCCAATTTCTAGAGGACCAGAGGCACCATCAGAGACCTCGCCTGCTGATTCACTTCCACACCTCGTTGAGCTCCACCCACAGAACAATCCGCAGCTCACTCCGAATCCCCCCACCCCAGCATCCTAAAACAGCTACAAAGGAAATTAATGGTTTCCCCCAGAGGCTTTTATTTATACAGATGTAAAGCCCCTAGAAATACCCTCCCAGATTTGTAGACCTCTTCTTGCTGTTGTTTTTCTCCTGTTGCTTAGAATGAAAGAATGAGGATGACACAAAAATAAACCCCTTTAGTACTACAGAAGGGTGAGAGTTCAGTGGCAAATTGCAGACAGTGATTAAGTGAATACGGGCATGGTATTAGGACACACACCGCAGCCTGTCACCTTTTCAAAATTAAACGTGATCACGTCCCACACACGCTTACATCATGGCCCTCCATAAAACGCTTGAATGGCTCCCCACTGCTCTTAGGACAAAGGCAAAGCTCCTCAATGGAGCACACAGGGCTTGCCTGTCTGTCCCTGGTGCCTCTCTAGCCTCAACCCACATCCTTCTCTCCCCGCCCCACAGGCACGCTGCCCCACCTTCAGTGCTGCAGGTGGATTGCGCTCCCTCTAGCCTGAGAACTTTTATGCATGCTATTCCTGCCTAGAATACCGTTCCTGCTCAGCCCTTCATCTAATTGAAGCCCTAGCATTCTCTAGACCTCAACACAAACTTCGCTTGCTCAGAGCAACAGTCCCTGAGCCTCACATCTCCCCATTATTCTCTCTCTAGCCCTGCCATCACAGCCCTTTTCCTCATGTGCTAAATGAGACTATCACTTCTGTCACTTTCAGATTTCCTGTGAATACTAAGTGAGAAATAGTATGGGATGGCAGATACAGAACAGATGTGTCTATCCAATTTTCTAATGTGCCTTCCCATACTACAGAGCCTGCAAGGCTAAAACCTAGTTTCCAGACTCCCTTGCAGCGATGTCTTTGCAAAGGACTTGAATTTACAAAGTTAAGAAGACATGAGGTATGCATCCTGCTAGCACAGATCACAAGTGGAGCTGGAGCCAATATTTCTGATCTCCAAATTACAATGAATTATATTCTTAGAGCCAACATTTCTGGGACTGGCTTCCTAATTGTGGCAGAAGCAGATGCTCTCTGGGTAGGCCAGTTCTGGGATCCAGCTCTGGAAGACATTCATGGAAGGCCAGCCCGAAGCCTGCACCTGATCATCTATATTAATGCCCTTTCTGCTTAAACTACTAAAGTGGTTTCTGTTACCTGCACTGAACCCTGTTCAGTGATATATATGAGAAAAAGCTTCTGGAACTGTAAACTTCTATGGAAATGTGAGCTATGGTTACTCATCACGGCGCAGAGCTGCCATCTGGAAAGGGGCCACGGGAATAGCCATCAGTCACGGAATGTGCAGTTTCAGGATGACTCACACTCTTGGAACAGTCTCCCCAGTGCCAACAGCCATTTTAAACCAGAATCTTCACCTGAAACATGGAGGTGTCTCTAAGTGTCATTTTGGAATCCAGCTTCTCTTCTATAGTCTTGTTTTTCCCTATCTAGAAAACAGGAACAGTGTGGAGTTTGCAGCATGTGGCGCTTGGGGAGGGCTTTCTAGAGTTGATCATTTCCTAAAGCATATCCTGGAAGGGCTGACATTCCTGTATCAGGTGGAAAGCTCATGAGTCATTCTCCATGGCTCATACATACCTCCCTCACTTTGGCAAGTCTACCCTGCATCCTTGATGCTTGCTCACCCTGCAGTCATTCCCAACTCAGGGAGGGAGGGAGACAGAGGGCTGTGGGTGCTGCTCACTCCTCTCTCATTTTTCACCACACAGGGCAGACCATCTCAGCACCCAGCTGTGTGAGGCCTGGCTGAGGCTACTGGGTTGAGTCCCAACAGGATGACAGCATGGAGGTCTTGCTTCTTCAGCACATTGTTTTTCCAGCCATCTAAAAACTCTGGCTCAGCTACAGACAGCTCAGCTGGAATGCCCCGGGCGTGGCACTCGTGAGCCTGAATGGAAAACCTTAAGCTCAGAGGGAGAGTGGGTGAAGTTGAACAAACATCACCTAAAGCAGCCCTGGGGCCTCTGATTACTTCTCCATCTCATTTTACCACTCTTTAAAGGCTTATGGCGGTCACCTGCCAGGATGAAAGCACCTCAGCTCAAGGAGCTGGCGGGACAGAATGGATAAGTGAGAGATTAAACACACAGAGCACTGCAGATGTGACTCGAGAGAAGTGGCAGGGAGAGGGAGAGAAAGAAAAAGTCACCACCAGATAAAATTGTGCTCGTGGCTGGCCTAGATAAAAATGAACTTGGGGACTTCCCTGGTGGTCCAGTGGCTAAGACTCTGCGCTCCCAATGCAGCGGGCCCGGGTTCCATCCCTGGTCAGGGAACTAGATCCTACATGCCGCATCTAAGAGTTCGTATGCCGCAACTAAAGATCCCACATGTGGCAACCAAGACCCGGAGCAGCCAGATAGATAGATAGATAGATAGATAGATAGATAGATAGATTTTTTAAAAAATAAAATAAAGATGAACTTGCATCCCTTCTGGGTGGGAAATGTCCCTTTTTGATGAAACAGGGAGTTCGTCTGTGCTCTGGGCGAGATCGGGTGCTCCGGGAGCAGTGTTTTGGGAGTCCCTCCTCAGACAAAGTTCAGGGCCCAGCTGCCCTTGGGGAGGGGGTAGCTGAGCTATCAAAATCCCCACATTCACCCCATTTTCAACTAGGGCAGTTCCAGCCATACTTGTTTCACATGTTGGACATCTTAAATGGTTTCATTTGAAGAAAGAGATATGTGGGGTTTAAAAAAAGAGAGAGAGCTGGCAAGCCACTCATCTGAGGAGGAAGCACTAGGCTAGGAATCAGGAAGCCTGGTTCTACCACTAATTTTCTGGGCAACCTTAGCAAGTTATCTCAGCCCTCTGGGCTTTAGCTTCCTCACCTGGACACAGGAAAAATACTGACTTCAAAAGTTGCTGGGCTTCCCTGATGGTGCAGTGGTTAAGAATCTGCCTGCCAATGCAGGGGACACAGGTTTGAGCCCTGGTCCAGGAAGATCCCACATGCCGCGGAGCAACCAAGCCCATGCGCCACAACTACTGAGCCCGCGTGCCACAATACTGAGCCCGTGTGCCACAACTACTGAAGCCTGCATACCTAGAGCCCGTGCTCCACAATAAGGAGCCACCACAATGAGAAGCCCATGCACCACAATGAAGAGTAGCCCCCGCTCGCCGCCAAGTAGAGAAAGCCAGTGTGCAGCAACGAAGACCCAACAAAGCCAAAAATAAATAAATAATTGTTTTAAGTAAATGAAATATTAAACATTAATTTAAAATGCTGGAAAAGTTTAGGTTTAGAAGGGTACATAAGCCACATTTAGGTTTGTTCTACAAAGCTCAAGCGTGTTCAAGGGTTTTGCTTTATCCTGAAGTATTTCCCCAACCCTTGGGCTGTTTCTACACAAATGCCTCTTCACGGATGTCTGTCTCCATGGCAGCTGGCCAGTGCTGCTTGTTCTCTTTTTGTAGTTCTCTCTCTCTTTCTCTCTCTCTCTCTCTCTCTCACACACACACACACACACACACACATACAGTAACACAATTGAAAAGAGGAACTTTTCTGAATTCTGGAGAACTTTGAGTGCTGTACCTTGAGAGAGTTCCTGAAAGCACCTTGTCAGGTTATTTCCCACTGCCAAGATGAAGGAAAGGAGGAGGCACTGGAAAAGAGAAACCATCACTCCAAATAGAATGGAAATGGAAGCACTGCAAAGTAAATAGCTGAAAATATCGCAAGTGTCATTCACCATTCACAAAGACTATCTTTAGACAACATAATAATCCAGTACAACATTTATCCTGTCTGAGGGATTATTACAGCACAATTTTACCTTTCCATCTTCCATGGCATAGTGTGATTTCTTTAATAATCATTCTTTGTCTTTCCCAAGTTTTTGGGGTCAGACTAATCCAAATGATGACTTGGGGAGACTGAAGTGAGGGTTGTTGGCAGCCTGGAAAACCACTCGAGGACTCTCACGTCTTCAGCGTCGCCACACAATTACAAATTACTGCTCTTTAACTAGCCTTTTCCTTGGCATGACCTGGGATTATTTACTGTGCACTGTCTCAGGCCTGGGATATCTCTCCCTCTACCCTTCTCCCACGAAAGTCCTAGTTCTTCCAGGAAGCCTTGCTTCACCACAGCAACTTACACGCTCTTTCTCTTTTTTAAATCCATACGGTGTAATTCAACAAGTGTTAATCACGTCCCTTTCCAAGGTGGAAAGAACAGAGAACTATTCAACCTAATTCACTGGGGGCGGGTGGTGGTAGGGGGTTACTCTAAGAATAAATAAGAGGTAAGGGGAGAGACAGGGATGTCACAGGATCTGATACTGAGCCATGGTACAGCCAGTTCTCATGAGAACTAAAGCTTCAGAGTGTCTTTAGAGACATTAGCAGCAGAAAATCTCAAGCTTCCTCTGCTGGTGCCCCACCAATAACAGAGCTGGTGCCCTCACGTGTTTGCTTCTTTCTCCATCTCCACCAGCTGGCCTCCCCCTGCTCACTCATAGTTTTGCTGGCTTCAAGCTGCAGCAATTTATCCATGATTTGGCTGGCTAGGGTCCCAGAACTACCACTTAGCATCCTTTCACCTTTTTCCCCTTCTACCAACTGGCAACTTGTTTCAGTGTTTTGGACTTCAAATTCCCAAGTAAGAACATCTGATTTGCCCAGTTAAACTTCTAGAGCTAGACAAGTCATAGCCAGGCAACAGCTTGGTTCATCTTAGGTTAAATGGCCCCTCACTAGCTTGGAGATGCTGAGAGATTCTTCATGTAGAGGCCCAGCAGAGATTTTATGGGGGCTCTGAGATTATGTGTGACCTTTAACTTCTAAGGATGGTTATTTTTGGTAGCAGTTGTAGGCTAGTGTCTGCATGGGTCTTCTTCACTCTAAAACCACAGTGGGAATAAGAGTGGAAACTTACCTAGAAGCCCCATTTGAAAGAAAGCCCATTTCTGGCAACTGGACAGGAGAAGACTTGTTCTAATACCATTTGGGTATAAGATATGACACACACTACACAACTTTTTGGAGTAGGCACAGGCTGATGAGGCCGGAAACTTACAGGAATGGGTTACACATAGATGACCAAGACTTCGCCCTTGATGTCATGGAGCCTATATTATTCAGGGTTCTCCAGGGAGATAGAATGAATAGGATATATATATATAGAGAGAGAGAGAGATAAGAGGAGGTTTATAATAGGAATTGGCTCACATGATTACGGAAGCCAAGAAGTCCCATGAACTGGCATCTGCAAGCTGGAGGACCAGGAAAGCTGTGGTGTAATTCAGTCCTGCCACAAAAGCTTGAGAACTAGGGAAGCCAATGGAATAAGTCCTAATCTGAGTCTGAAGGCCCAAGAAGCAGAAGTGCCAATGTCCAAGGGCAGGAGAAGATTGATGCCCCAGCTCAAGCAAAAAGCAGATTTGCCCTTTCTCTGCTTTTTTGTTCTATCCAGGCCTTCAATGGATTGGATGATGTCCAGCCACATTGGTATAGTGTTCATATCTACCAGTTTACTGATTCAAATGCTAATGCTAATCTTTTCTGGAAATACCCTTACAGACACATCTAAAAAAGGATATTTTACAAGTTATGTGGGCATCCCTTAGCCCAGTCAAGATGACACATAAAATTAACCATCATAGAGCCCCATCTAGCACAGAAGATTGACATGTAAAAAAATATGTTCCAAAACAGTACAAGGCATTGGGTAGCACAAAAGAAAGAATGGGTGATTCTCTAAGGGTAAGCTTCCTCGTTCAAGCAAAGTTGTGAATAACAAGTTTAACTGGTAGACAAGGAGGGCAAGACATCCCAGGCAGAGGGATCATCAAGGAGAAAGGTATGAAGAAGTGAAGTATAGGATGCTCCAGGTCAGAGCTGTTATAAAATATAAAGGGAGCAAAAGTAGGAATTAAGGCTGGAGAGAGGTATACAGGGATCAGATCATGGAGACCTTATAACTCAAAAAAGGACCAGTAGTGTTTTAAGGAGGAGAGAGGTATGAAAAGACTTTCCTTTTTGGAAAATTACTGTGCCAGAAATGTGGAGGACATGTTAAATTGAGGAGAGGTTAGAGGCAGGCAGATCAGTTATGATGCTATTAGACTTGAACCCAGGCATTGGCAGGGGAAATAAAGCAGAGAATGTGTATTTTCAAGGTCAAGAATGTAGAACAAGTTTAGGGTAGAGGGAGATAATAATGAATATAATTTGGTACATGTTGAGTTTAAGATGCATCAGGGCTACCCAGATAGATATTTCCAATATAAGTTTTTGGACAGATGGTCCTGAAGTTAAGGAGAGAGGTCAGATCTAGAGACAGAAATTTGGGAGTCTTGTGCATCGACATGGAGGGAAAAGCCATGGGCTTGGAGAAAATCAGTGAGGATGGAAGGTAGGGAGCACAGTAGAAGAAACAGGAGAATGGAATCCTGGCAGTAATGGCACAATAGATTACATGGTATCTTGTAACATTTTCTGAATATTTCTCTTTCCAACTTAATTAAATTATCCATGTTACCTTCTTCCTCTACTGTTACCCTCTCTCTTTTCAGCCTCCCCAACTTCCTTTCCCAGGCCACTGTGAACCTATTCAGTGGCTTTGTGCAAGTTACAACAGTACACACCCTCTGGGCACTTGGCTTGGCAAGCCAGCTTTGGGTAAATTAGGAAAAAAAGTACCATTCCTTTGGGCTAAGGCAGTCTCATGCCAATACAGAGCTCAATAAGTAGAGCCAAGATTGATTCACCATCTCAGCCTGGACCTTTGTGCAACACACAAACTGCTCAACTTTACGTGGTAGCTCTGGCCCCCATCCAACAAGATCTACACAACAAGATTCCTAACAAGGCCCATAACAAGTACTTGTAAATGACTCTTCAATTTCCTTGTGATTTAAAGTATTTTAAAGCAGCATTTTATTTCCTCTCTTTGTACCGGACTGTGCTGTGACAAATTTTGCTAATCATGGCTCTTCAAACCTGGCCCCCAGATCTTAAGAGTTGAGAAATAAAAACATCACACCAATCTCTCTCACACACAGGCAGCTCTTGGTCCTTGTCCCTGATTCTCGTGAAGGAAGGTCACAGAATCCTCTCTTTCAAAGGATGGCAGCTCTGAGATGCCAGCAACTTCATACTCTGTGGCTTTAGTCTGGCCTGCTCCCAGCCACATGCCATGCCCAACCGATGTCGCTTTCAAGACTTTCTTCAAAGCAGCTTCCTTTCTCCTTTGTTCTCTGTCCTTTGAGGATAGTCTCTTTATGAAAAACTGATTAATATCATTATTGAACACAGTTGAGAATTCTCTATCCTTGAGATCCAACAGTCATCTTATCTAAACGGATTTATTCATGCTGCATATCGACGTGTAATGTGCCCGGTATAACCCTTCAGGCAAGGTCCATGCTTCTGCAAATGCTCCGCCATGTTTAAAATTATGGCGTAAATAATTACAGGATTCACTTCACTGATATTATTAATAATAAATTTCTGTGAATTACACTCTCAAATGCCTGGGGTGGCTTTGAATGAAAAAGAGATTAGAGGGAATTTCAAAGAAGATAGAATGTTGGAATTAGCAAACTTTGAAATTAGAAAAAAGAGAAAATTAGAAAAAAAGAGAGGAAAAATAAGACTTTTCAGCTGCATTGAAAGTGTCATTGAAGTTATCTGGACTCCAGTTAATTTTATCACATTGTCATCCTCACATCTGGCACAAATAAAAGAAACTCATCCATAATCCTACCAGCCATCAAATTAAATTACTCTTATTTTTCTGTGTTCTCCCTCTGATCTTTGCCACATGTATATAAAATGGGTTTGTAGCTTTAGTCACAGATCCTGGCTAATTTTACTAGATTTCAAACCCACTGATATGAAATGGAATTTAAATCAATAAGTATGAATTGAGCATTTACTATTATTTAAATCTCAGCCATGGGGAAGGCTACCAGACAGGTGCTGCCCTGTAGAGTTAAGAATCTCCTATATAGGTGTACCAGAGACAAAAGCAGGACAGACTAGGAGGCAGCTGCTAGGAGGGAACGCCAGCATTAGGAGTCAGGAGCTGTGGGTTCTGACTATTTCAACCAGCTATGATCTTGGGCAAGCCTACCTCTTGGTTGCCTGAGTTTCCTCATCTGTAAAATGAAGGGATTGAACTTAATCAATAGTTTTTAAACTCTGCTCCTCAAAAGGCTGCAAGAAGATGCTGGGGCATGAGGTGTGGTGCTATAGCACTGATCTCCGCCCACCTCCCTGCAATCAGAGCAGCTCCAGCTTTGTCTACTTTTTATGCCGATGCGTCGGACAACAAGACAGATCATGTGCGTTCAGGGCCGTCTCAGAAAAGCAAGGACTGGGACTTCCCGGGCAGCACAATGGTTAAGAATCCGAATGCAGGGGACACGGGTTCGAGCCCTGGTCCAGGAAGATCCCACATGCCGCACAGCAACTAAGCCCGTGCGCCACAGTTACTGAGCCTGTGCTCTAGAACCCGTGAGCTGCAACTACTGAGCCCGTGTGCCACAACTACAGAAGGCCGTGTGCCTACAGCCCGTGCTCCGCAAGAAGAGAAGCCACCGCAATGAGAAGCCCATGCACTGCTCTCTGCAACTAGAGAAAGCCCGCGTGCAGCAACGAAAACCCAACACAGCCATAAATAAATAAATAAGCTGATCAATAATATGAAAGTGTTTAAAAAAAAAAAGAAATAAAAGCAAGGACATAGGGTCACCCTGGTTATCAACAATACAGGCAGCCAGGGGGGTTCACAGAAGGGGGAGGTAAAGGAGGGCAGGTGCAGAATGGGAAAGGTGCATGGAGGAGCCAGGGCTTGGATGGACCTTGAGGGAAGGTGGTACACAGGGTCCCTGACTTACAACAGTTCAACCTACAATTTTTTGACTTTACAGTGGTGCAAAAGTTATGTGCATCCAGTAGAAACTGCACTTCAAATTCTGAATTTTGATCTTTTCCTGGGCTAGCAATGGGCAGTACGATACCCTCTCCTGATGCTGGGCAGTGGCAGCAAGGTGCAGCTCCCAGTCAGCCATGTGATCACAGGGTAAACAACCAGTACACTTATGGCCATTCTGTGCCCAACCATTCAATACAGTATTCAGTAAGTTACATGAGGTATTTAACACTTTATTATAAAATAGGCTTTGCGTTAGGTGATTTTGCCCAACTGTAGGCTAATATAAGTGTTCTGAGCATGTTTAAGGTAGGCTAGGCTAGGCTATGATGCTCAGTAGGTTAGGTGTATTAAATGCATTTTCAACTGACAATATTTTCAACTTACCATGGGTTTATCAAGATGTTACCCCATCAAAAGTCAAGGAAGATCTGTACTTGGAAAGACAGAGGGAAGAGGTAAATGAAGAGAGCATTTCAGGAAAAGCATAGTGCCCAGAAAACAGGACACACTTGGGCTGGAGCTGGCCTGGGGAGCAGAGAAGGCTGTGGAGTAGGATAAAAAGAAGGGCATGAGTGCTTGAAGGCAAGCATATAAATACAAGTTTGACAAAGTAAGCTACAAGATCTCCTGAAGATTTCTGAGCAAGGGAATGACATGCTGAAATTGCTCATAAGGAAGATTAGTGTGTCAGCTTTTCACAAAGCAAACACTTCTTGATGTTTATGAGGTGTCTGTAGGCACTGAGAATACAAAGCTGGAGAAGGCAGTGGCTGCCCTTGAGGAGCCTGGCAGCGGGGAATGCAAATGGGTTGAAACAGAGGACAGCAAGAGTTGGGGCTGGATTATGGAAGAAAACTGGGGGCAGAGTAAAGGGGGAAGAAGCAAGAGATGAAAGACATTGCAAAGTAAAAACTAACACGACTTGGTGGCTCACTGAATAAAGTAACTCAAGGAGAGGAATAAATAACAAACGACCACACTTTTTAATCCTGGAGCTTGAGTGTAGCTTCCTCTTCCTCTTGGGGCCACAGGTAGACCACCTTTCCCAGCCTCCCATGCAGGTGGGTATACCATGCAATTGAACTCTGAGGAAAGATTGTGAACAGAAGTAATGTGTTCCCCGTAAAGGTCTGGTCCGTAAAAACTTCCCACATGTGTTTCTCCACTCTCCTTCCCATCCTCCCGATGAATGAAGAGGGCTCTGAGGCTGAAGAGGAGGCCAGATCCACAAGACTGAAGGAGGGCTACATGAAAGTCTGCCTGCCAAATAGGAACACCACCTGGGCTTCACATGGCTCACTGCGGTAAGCCACTGACATTCTGGAGTCATTTGTTATGGCAATTAACTTATCCTGAGACTGAAACAATAATCGTGCCATTTTAACAACCAAGAGAAGAAGTTGATATGGGCTTAGAGGATGAGATAATAAATTCAGTGTTTCATTTAGGGTTGTTTTGCTTTGAGGTACTATAAAACCTGGCCTAAACTAATTTAAAGGGGGGGAAAAGGAGTTATTGACAACACTTCCAACTTTCAGTTCTGTATAGCTTAGAAGGAAGCTTATTCCACCAAGTTATGAGTTTCACTTTGATTGGCCCAATTTAAGTCATGTGCCCCACCTGAGAACCAATCATAAAAGCCCTGGTTGTCCTGAGTGGAGTGGCTCTGTACTGGGAGAACAGTCAACTCTACCCAGAGCAAGGGTGAGGGTGATTCCCCAGAGGGAAAGCAGGGTACCACTACTACAGAAGGGGAAATGGACGTCCAATGTTAAAAAGCAGTAAAAGTGCTTCACTTTCTGTTTCAGACATGCCTAATTATCTGGAATATCCAAATGGAAAGGACTTTATAGAACAGAACCAGACAAGCAGTTCAATCCAGGCTGTGTGAATAAGAGATTTTCTTCCTTTTTCTGAACCCCTAAATCCGAGAAGACTGAAGGAAGAAGGCAAAGAATTCTTTTTGGGAGTCCCATTTGATATGTGGCTTCACTTATTGCCTGTCATTTCTACTCAGTCTTTTTTTTTCCCCTTATTTTTTCTGGGTGGGGGGGGTGCGTCAGGTTTTAGTTGCAGCACACAGGATCTTTGTTGAGGCACACAGGATCTTTTCGTTATGGCGCGTGGTCTGCTAGTTGCGTCGCAGGCTTCTCTCTAGTTGTGGTGCACAGGCTCCAGGGTGCGTGGGCTCTGTAGTTTGTGGCACATGGGCTCTCTCGTTGAGGCACGCAAGCTCAATAGTTGTGGCACACAGGCTTAGTTGCCCCACGGCATGTGGGATCTTAGCTCCCCGACCAGGGATGGAACCCGCTTCCCCTACATTGGAAGGCGGATTATTTACCACTGGACCACCAGGGAAGTCCCTCTACTGAGTCTTTATGTGAGAAGTTTGGGAAGTAAGGAACATATTTTTAGGGACACAGGTGAGGAACACAAAAGAGATAATACATAATATTGAAGAGTATTTTGCAAAACTCACAGTCCCATAGCCTTTTAAAAAATGCTGATTTTTAGACTCAGTTGATGAGGGCGGCTGAGTTGGGCTGCACAACTCCAGGACCAGCTTTCATTTAGAAAGCTAACATGAAAACAGTGTCCCCTGGAGTTGTACAATATACCAGCACTGGATTCAGGAATTCTCTTTACATAACAAAAGTCTTTAGACATAGAGAATGTGACTGCCTATGGTCTGAACCCTGCTTCCACAGCTTGGAACATTCTAAAGCCTTCCCCATACTTTTATAAAATGCTTGATTTTACTTGAGACATTTACAGACTATATTCTACTTACTTACTTCTGGATCTTACTACGTCTTCTTGATATTTCATGCCCCCCAAATCCTCTCCTTCATGTGAGTCTGCCATCTTGGTTCTACCCTCTGTGGATCTCTATGAAAGTTTTCCTAAGAACTTTACTTAAGATTTAAGGTTGTCACCGAGGAAGAATTACATCATATGCCAGACAGCAAATTAATAAAATCCCCATTTGATTTTTCTGTTCTCCCCACAAATCCCTCTTTATAAACTCAAAACTCCAAATTTTTCCTAACTCTTTTCCTGCTCCAGTACTTCAGTATCTTCTATCTAGACTTTCTTCATACCAGAACCATGCCATCCCGATTACTGTAGCTTTAAAGTTTTGAAATTAAGTCATGTAAATCTTCCAACTTTGTTATTTTTTTCAATATTGTTTTGACTATTCTAGATCCCTTAGATATCCATTTTCAGTTTTTCAGTTTCTACCCCTCCACCCAAAAAAAATCTGGGGAGAAATGACATCTTAACAAGATCGTGTTTCCAATCCATGCACACAGTATATTTCTCTCCATTTACTTAGGTCTTTTAAAATTTCTCTCAGCAGTATTTTGTTATTTTCAATGCTCAGGTCATACACGTATTTTGCTAAATTTAACCCTAAATATTTAATTCTCTATGCTGTTATTTATGGTGCTTTTTAAATTTCAGTTGTAATTGTATATAGCTATCATATAGAAATACAGTTGATTTTTATATGTTGAGTTTGTATCCTGCAACCTTGCTAAATAGGATGCAAAATGATACAGTAACTTTGGAAACAGTTTGGCAGTTTCTTATAGAGTGAAACATACACTTACAGTATGACCTGGAAGTTCCACTTTTAGGAAATGGAAACATGTCCTCACAAAGATGGGTATGCAAATGTTCATAACAGACAAAACTGGAAACAACCCAAAGGTCCATCAACAGGTGCATAGATATACAAATTGTTATATATCCCTACAAAAGAACACTATCGATGATTAAAGGAACTAGCTAGTAATACATGCAGCAACATGGATGAATCTCATCGATGAATTTCAAACAGAGCAAAAGATGGCAGACAAAAGAATGAATATTATATGATTCCATTTATACAAAACTCTGGGAACTACAAATTTAATATATAATGACAGAAAGTAGATCAGTGTTTGCCTAGACTAAGGATTAACAGGAGGAATACCTGGGAAGGGGCACGGAGGGGACATTTTGGAAAGATACAAAAGTTCTGTGTCTTGATAATGGTGGTGACTACAGTGCTGCTTACATTAGTCAAAACTCACTAAATTGAGCATTAAAATGAATGCATCTGGGCTTCCCTGGTGGCGCAGTGGTTGAGAGTCCGCCTGCCCATGCAGGGGACGCGGGTTTGTGCCCCGGTCCGGGAAGATCCCACATACCGCGGAGCGGCTGGGCCCGTGAGCCATGGCAGCTGAGCCTGCGCGTCCGGAGCCTGTGCTCCGCGACGGGAGAGGCCACAACAGTGAGAGGCCCGCGTACCGCAAAAAAAAAAAAAAAAAAGAATGCATCTATTGTAGGTACATTATACCTCTTTACTGAGAAACTGAAACTGC
The DNA here is from genome assembly GCF_949752795.1 of Hyperoodon ampullatus. Lineage (NCBI taxonomy): Eukaryota > Metazoa > Chordata > Mammalia > Artiodactyla > Ziphiidae > Hyperoodon > Hyperoodon ampullatus. Next base: position 87,126,809 of record NC_136921.1, on the reverse strand, counting down.
TCAGGCTACTTTTTAGAAAGCAAGAAGTATGTATGCACCAAGAAACAACTGAACTTCAAGAACATAGCACATAGGACAGAAAAGAGGGAAAATTTCCTAAACTTCACTAGATTGTTAGCCTCTACACACAGTGCTGACCAGTAGAACTCTCTGCCCTGTCCAGTACAGTAGCCACCAGGCATACATGGCTATTGAGCTCTTCAAATGGGGCTGGTACAAATGAGGAACTGAATTTTACATTTTATTTAATTTTAATTAATTAAGATTTAAATTTTAATAGCCACCTGTGGCTAGTGGCACCATACTGGACAGGGCACTCAGGATAGGAAGTGTATTTCCTAAGTCTTGGTGTGCCTATTACCTCATCTTGGACCTGGTAGTAGCTGTTCACTGAAGGCAGAAAAAGGAAAAAATGAAATTAAATAGGATCCAAATAACCCAATGTACACTGTAGCTGTGCCAAGTGGTGGACAGAACACCAGACTTGGTTCTTTGGTTCCTCTTCTGTTAAAACGGGGCTCTTACTCACTACAGACTCACACTGTCCATATGAGGCTAAAATGAGATATGCAAGTAGGAAGACTAACCATAAACGGCAAAGCAGTGTGCAAGTGGAAGGTACTGCATGCATTAGCAACGTAGTGGCAGCATCTGGCGCCACCAAGGGATTTTAAATTGCACGATCAAGAGGGTCATGGTCAGGCCTTCCCGGAGCCACAGGAAGAGACTTTGCATGTAGACCTTGGTTCCAGTCTAGCTTTGACATGCTAACACTGCAGTCTCCGAGGAGTGTAAACCACGGGCGCCTCATAAACCTTTCGATTTACATACATACGTGTGACCTTTCCTTGGGCCACTTTACCAGTTTTGACCGCTGATTTGCAGGGGAGCGCGCTCTGCATAAGAAATGATGATTGCGGCGGCGGCGGCCTGCAAGGATAAAAGAGGTGGAGCTCACTACCGGCAAATGAAAGAGAGCCCCCACGGTGAATTACAGTCCCGCCGGAGGCAGAAACAGAACCTGGAATCCTCGTTTGCACTCTCCGTGGTTCAAATGGTGTCCCGCGATCTCCAGTAACTGCTCGCTCCTCCCTCCACGGCTCTCTTTTGTCTTTGAAAGCCCGAGACCGACAGTCAATTATTATCTGTGCATGCAGGTGTTGTTGAAGAGCCCAATTTGTGAACAATGGCCCTTCCCACGTTGTCCAAACATAAAGATTGCTCCGCAGCTGTTATTTGCGGAACCTGTCACCGTTCGCCGCGCTGCCGCGGAGCCGCCAGCTGTCCCGGAGCGCGCTGCGCCCGGCGCCGCCCACCGTTGACATCGACCCCCGCCCTCCCCGCGCCGCTGCCCGCCGCCGCCCACCGCCGCCCTGCGCGGGTTGCCCGGAAGCCCGGCGCGCCGCCCTGCTCCACCCGCCCGGCAAAGCACGCCTGGCAGCCTGGCCGTGGTCTCCGCCTTCCTCGGGCGGTCTGGCCCGGTTTCCAAAGCTCACTCCTCCGGACCCTCCCTTCCCATTCCGTATTCATCGGGGCAGAAAAACAGAATCCACGGACGGAGTTGTTAAGCCAACCTGATAGGACACGAGTTTAAAGAACAAATATTCATTTGGGTGTTTATTTTAAAGGTGTGACCCAAAATTCAGGTTCAGATCTCCTTGCCCTGTAACATCTGGACGAAATTGTCTTGAACCCACCAATTCTACAGTTGAGGAAGGTCCAAAGACTCCCCCAGAGTCCTGCTAGTTCCCATGGGGTCTGATGTCCTCTTACCGCCTGAATCTGCACGCCATTCTTGAGTTCCTCCACCTACCCTAAAGCAAAATGCAGCCCTTCCACTGGTTCCCAAAATAAATCTGCTGGCATGAAGCAGTTCCTGAGAGGTTTCACTGAAAACGCAGAGGGGGTTTCCACAACAAGAAGGGACACCTCTTGAAGGACACTCTCAGCCATTCTCCCCACCCCCTTCCCATGGTGACATCCCTTATGTTTCAACCCCGAGAGCTCCAAATTCCTCTCCCCCTATTATACACACAGCAACTCTCTGATCCCCAGGCCCTTCCCCCAAGCTTCACTACCCAGTTGCTCCCAACGGCCTTCCATTGCCAGGGCTCCCTCTCCTTCAGGGAAGAAGCACTTTTCTTCCTGGTACAAAGACCTTCAGTTTCCAGTGGTGTCCTGCTGGCGTCAGCATGTCTGCTGGGCTGCCAGTTTCTCAAAAAGTTCACTGGCCTCCAGCACTCCGTTTTCTCATGTCAGGACAATTCACATAGAGTGGATGGCTAGCTACTCAAGGAGCAGGATTTCATAATAGTTTTCAGTCCCGAACTTCCAACAATGATTTTAAAAACATCAATTGCTGAATCTTGTAGGATGCAGAAGCCATGCTTGCTGGGCAATATATACTTAGATTGACATATTTTACAGTCTAAATTCAAACTGTCTAGTCTTTTCCAAATCCCTGACAGGTGACTTCAGTCTTCCTCAAGACTGTCCATGCATTTGTGTACCCATTTCAAGATTACAGACACGAGCATATAGTATTTCTTAGATTATGATATTATAGATACCTTATAATAAAGAATATTTTGAGTGTGAACTGAATATATTTCCTAAATTTCTTCGGACACCAATTTCTAAGACCTGTGCCATTCTCAAGCATGGAGCTATATAAAATAAACTGAATAGTCCCAGACCTCTTCTTAACCCCATTTTATGCTAATGATAATGCACTCTAAAATGATCAGTCATGTCCTTTACAGAGTAACATTAAGGCTACCTTCCTAATTTGTAGTTAAAATTTTTAAATGTATGTTAAAAGCGTAGAATACTCTATAATTCCTTCTCCCTTCACTTTTACCCAAGAGATAAAGACCAATCAAAAAGAATTTTTTAAAATCCTGATCTTAACTAACATATCCCGGTTTGTTTTGGAATATTATTAAGGGTCTGAAAGAAAAAGAAATTTTTTGAAAGAAAGTTGCAATCAGCTTCCCAGAGAGAACATTAAGATTCAAGAAATTTCCATTTCGAAGGACTCTAGAATTATGTCCGCTGCCCTTGAATTCCATAACACCAAGGCAGCAAGGCAAATTCACACAGGAGAAGTAATGGGACTTCCTGAACACAAGGCAAAACTCGTCTGATTCAAAGTGGTCCAGTCCTCAGCGGTGGCATGTGGTTGCTTCAAACAGCAACAAGCCTGTGCCTGCACCAACGTTCTAGGCTGGTGCCCACACACTGTCTCCAGGGCAGGGTTAGATGTCACAGCCACCCGGGGAGGAGAGCAGTTCTGTGCATGTTAACAAGCTCTGTGGAAGAAGGCAATCCACTTGGCTCAGTACCACATTAGACTGGGGAAATACGAACTGGACTCTGGGCAAATATTTATCTTTGAAGGACCTCCGAGAGACCTCTGGGGGAGGAAAATAAATCTCTACACATGTTTACTCATACTGATTTCCACAGCCCATCTAAATACAAGTGCAGCATTTCATTAAACAGACTTCTTCAATGGCCACTGAGCTGGGTAAATACATTATAAATAAAGGCACGGATCCTCTTTTCAGGGCAGATGGAGGTGTAATGTTTGAGTACATGATCCCTGTCTCCCAAACCAATCCCTTCTCTGGGGGCCCAGGAAGCAAGGAGTTTGCTAAAGGATTTCATTTTCTTTTTCGATAGAGTCGTTTATGGAGGGACTTCCATTTGAAGGAGAATATGCTCATTTTCACAGTTTTGGAAAAACAGAAATTTAAAAGAAGGAAAAAAGACCATTGTGAAGGCTGCTCACCCTTGACCTATCCAAGGAAAGTGCTAGGATTTGTAAGCTCAAGAAGTTCATTGAACATGATTTTAAAAATGACTTGCACAGGGTCTGTTTCCTCATCTGGCTGGAACCACAAAGCTAATATTGGACTCCAAGTTTGAGTACAAGAAGGAAAAGTGCATGACCTCAGAGCACCTTCCCACAGCAAGGCCCCAGGTGATGCTGAGAAAGCACTTGCTTTTGGACAAGGCTCCAGCATGTACATACACACACACACACACACACACACACACTCCTTCCACACAATGGCCTGGTGTAAAGAAAGCAGGGAAATCCTTCCCCAGGCTACAGATTCACCCATGTTATTAGTCACCCTACACTCCTCCTCCCAACTCTCCCTGGCAGCTGGGCTGGGCAATGACTCAGGAAGGCAGGCGGTGGGGAGAAGCTAGTTCGCCACCATGGCTTAAGAAAAAATACTGAGGCCTTTTCAAGTATAATTAACTCATAAACTTACTAGTCATCTGGAAAGGGGAGAAGGAGGCCAATGAGGGGTACAGGTGTGTGTTTGGGGCAAGGTAGGAGATGAAAGACATTTGGACAGTAGTTGGAGGAAAAGTGATAGCCCCTATTTTTGTGAAGATGGCTCATGTAAACCAGCAAATAACATTCTGATAACCTATGCACACTTCTCCATGAGCCATTCTGCTGTGGGGAGTTCTTCCGAGTTCAGCAAGCCTCCGACATCACTGATGAAACCAAGTCCCACTAGCACCACATATTACCTACTGGAGGAAGATGCAAGCAGCACTGCGGAGTATTAACAGGATCTCAGGAAGGGAGAGTTGAGAGCGATAGCATGAAACTCAGACCTGAGCCAAAGTGAGAGCTGAGTACCAAGACACACCACAGTCAGATGGAGGAAAAACAGTGCCAAACTACAGTGTCTTCAGGACTAAAAGAATTTCTGTTGAACATGGTGGATCCTTTCTCTGAGTATGATATCTGATTTGGCCATCTTGAGAGAGAACACCAAAGGAAACCCAACCTAGACACAACTGATTGTGTTTGGGGGTAGCACTGGACCTGCTCTGTTTTCTTTGTGCATAAAGCAAAATGTCTCTGCCCTCCATCGTCACTACTCAGAGAGCAGGGCAATTCCTTGCTCTCTGCTAACCCCACAACGATCACATCATAGATGTTTACCACCCTGACCCTTGCCTATCCCTCCCTGTCATAGCTGGCTGCTCACACCAGCCATGATGACATGATTGTAGCTCCAAAAGTGGACATTAGGGAGGATAACACCCTAAGATTCTCAACATTCAATTACACGCTCCCCAGCCCTGATGTTCCAGACTGCAGCACTCCCATCAGCATGATCTGTAACTGATTTATGAAGCAAACCCCACTGTTTCTGGCTTTTATTCAGCCCCAAATACAAAGGAATGAGTAAAAGCTGTTTTCTCTGCAGCAGTATCTTGCCTCCTTGGCAGGTGGAGGATGATGTATGGAAGAGCTGGCATCTCCTCCTCCTCCTTGGAAAGGGATTCAGCACACACAGTCCTGTCAGCCAACACACCAGCCAGCTGACTCTCCGGGGGCTGCAGAAGGCCAAGCGGCAAGGCTGGCCCCAGCTGCCAGTTCCAGGAGAATAAGCCACTGAGTTCGTTCTGCCCTCTCCTGGAGCCCAAATCCCCGGGCAGCCTCAGCCTCCATAGCCCACGGTCTACACTCCACATTCCCAAAAAACCTCTCCCATCGTTATGTGTAATCAGGTACATTAAAATGTCACTGGAGCTTTCTCTTAATGCCCTTTCTAAAAGCCTGTCTGTCCCACTAAAGCCTCCCTTTAATCTACCCATGTTTCCTCTATAGAACACATACATTCGTACCTTCTGATAGGCACAGAGCTATCAACAGGCTATCAATAGAGAAGCTTTCCTCCAAATGCTGAAACTTTAGAATGTCGTCTGTGTTGTCTTCCTCGTGTTCTTACAGAGTCAGTGCTCCGAGGACTCAGGAGCCCTCTGTGCACGGAGAGGCTGCTCGCACTCGGCCTCTCAGGCACGTCTCACTGTCTGGCCCAGTAGTGGCCCCTGAGGTCTTTACACAGGGGCCTGGGGCTGCAGTCTGACTGGGGGAACGGGGACTCGTCTAAAGCTGGCTCTGTGCAGCAAGCACACTGTTTACTTAGATTTAATGTTGACGTGCCGAAGTTTAGAGTTGGAGCTCGCGAAATCATGAGGAGCCCGAAAACCCCACCTCCACCTTGGAGCTGCAGGCTTAATAGCCCAAGTGTAGCCATTGATTACGGTGCCAAGATACCCCAGAGTCCTTCTAGAAGTAGCTTCAGAGGCCAGCCGACCAGCTTTCTGCTGTCAAAAAGGAGGCATGTAAAACAGCCCATTTCCCTAGCACGTGGCAAGGCTTAAGTGAGAAGCCCATTCTGACAAACATGGTGGCATGGGGTGACAGAACTCCTGTGTGGTTGGGGCAGCAAGCACTGCCATTAATCTAGCATTTACCAAGTAATACACACTATCTAGAAAGCCTTGACTATACTATCTCATTTAACACTCACCACAACCTTGTGGGGTAAATATCACTACCCACCCCATTTTAGAGATGAGGAAACTGAGCCCCAGTCCCGAGATCCAACAACGAGCAAGCAGTGGTCCCACGCTTTGAACCCAGTTCTGTCTGACTATAAACTTCCCTTGCTGCTGCAGCCTGCCATATCTCCCAGTTACATTATCTTCACACTGGATTTCTGATTTCCCTCCCTGTTATCAGCCCTCACAACAACAACAAGGTAGTTTGGTGCCACCCCTCAGCAAGAAGCACGAGAGTCATTTCCCAGGTTAGGAATGTAGGGTAAACAGCTCACTGCATCAGCAGATGACGTGGGGCCAGGCCATCAGAGGATGGCCAAAGCCAGTGGAGGCTGTCCTCTGAGAAGGAAAGGCGGGTTTGAGAAGGGGATATTTTCATTACCCAGTGAGGAAAGAATGCAGAGGTACTTTTTTAATCAGGGGATCTGCCCCCTTCTGGTTCCAAACAGCTTTCTGTTTGGCAGACTTAGCAGTCTTGTTGGGGAGGGAACTCCTTGGTGTCACTTTGTCATCACAAGCCACCACAAAAAATCTCCAAGAAATGACCCCACTATCTTCCTGGCATTTGCTACTTCACTCTAGCTCAGGTATTTTTTAGTGTATGTCCCATGCAGTATTTGCACATACTTATTCTAAAAAATTATTTGTTGCTTATCTGAAATTCAAATTTAACCAGGGTCTTATATTTTACCTGTATTTCGCACAGTGCTCCCAATATAGCACTACTCTCTTCAAAAAAAATAAGCATTCTAATAAAGGTCAGAAGCTGTCACACAGATGGTGATTGGGACCTAACCAAGCCAGCTAGGCCCTGAATTAAGACCCAGAGAATCCTTAGTGCACCCACCCCCGGAGCCCTCCCTTGGAGCTTCATGAGAGTATCTTCCAACCAGGAAAGGCCTAAGCTAAGCAGTTGGATCCCTAAATACCCCAAGAAAGGTAGATGAGTCAACAGTACATTGATCTCTTTGGGTTCAAATGCACAGTTCCTTTCTCCTCAGTTCCTGTTCAGGGTAAGTGTCCATGTAACATTCTCCTCTGCTAGCGACAGGGAAACCCCTTCCCTCTCCCACGCTAGCACATTTTTAACAAAGCAGCTAAGATCTCCCCAGCTGAAACTCCTCTTTCACAAAGATTTGCTTGGAGGAGCACATGTGAAGAATGGCAGTTACGTAGCAAAAACAAATTACACTGGATGCCAGAGCAAGTTCACACTCGTAGCCACCAGCTCTGTCCAGTGTTTTCATTTTTCAAGCGCAAGCATGTTGTTGAAATCTAGATGCCATTTCAAAACAAGATTCCGAAAGAACAGCAAGGGGGTTTCACTGGCACGGTATTCTATCCTGCTCTCCAGCGAAACAAACGTCGATGTTTCCACATCGCCTTCTACAGAAAGCCTGTTCTGTTCTCCCTGAGAAATCCAAGGCCCAGCCGACCAGGAGAGCAGCCTCCCCAAGTTCCTGCTGTAGTCCTGAAATTCTATTTTCTGTGTGGCCTCTCGCGCCTGGCTCTTATCACAAAGTCATCCGGGCCACACACCCACAAAAGACGGCACCTGATTTGGCAAGAGCTTAGGACCAACAGCCTGAACCCGGCTTCCTCTGGACAAGCCCAATCCCCTCCCCCGTTGCCAGGCTACCCGCACCTGGGACAGGCAGTCCCTTCCAGTTTCCTAACAGCCTGTTTCAGTGTGTCTGAGCTACAGGCCTGGGGGAAGATCCGGGTGACCTGTGACCTTGGCTAACCCTAGAGCAGTTTCAGTTACTCTTCTCTGGGTCTAGGACCAGTGATTCCTGTCGGGGGTGGGGAGCCCGCCCCTCAAGAGGAGCCTAATGATACTGTCCAGCAGGATGTTTTATTCAAAAAAGCAAAATTAATAGTATGCCATTTTATATTGGAAAATTATTTCTTATTTTTGCAACACAAACTACAGAAAAGAAAGTGCAAACATTTACAGAAATAAATCTTTCACATTTTGTAGTAAGAATAATAGCTAATATTTGAGAGCAGCCTAACACCAGGCGTTATGCAGAGCATTTTAAATGCATTATTTGGTTGATTCCCCAGCCATCCCATAAGACAGTACTATCATCATCCCCTCAGCCCCTCGGCCAAGTAGGGAGACAGAAGCACGTCCCAGTGAGGGCCAGGGCTGCAACTTAGATCCCAACACCTCACCAGAGTAAACCCTCACCATCACTCCACATCATATCCAAGGACCAGCTTATGTTTAGCCATCGCCTCAGATACCACTGGCTTTCTCCCCTGCCACAGAGACCTGAGACTACACTGAGAATCAGGAAAAACAACTATAACATTAGTTATTGGGACTTCCCTGGTGGTCCAGTGGTAACGAATCCGCCTTACAATGCAGGGGATGTGGGTTCGATCCCTAGTCAGGGAACTAAGATCCCACATGCTGCAGGGTAACTAAGCCTGCGCACCACAGCTACTGAGTTCGCGGGCCTCAACTAAAGAGCCTGCGTGCTGCAAACTACAGAGCCCCTGTGCTCTGGAGCCCGCACGCCACAACTAGAGAGAGAAAACCCGCATGCCACAACTAGGGAGAAGCTCAGGCACTGCAACGAAGGGCCTGCGCGCTGCAATGAAAGATCCCGCACGCCTCAGCGAAGATCCCACGTGCTGCAACTAAGACCCGATGCAGCCAAAAATAAAATAATATAAAAATAAGTAATAAATATTTTTAAAAAATCAGTTATTACCTTGCCATTTCCAACAGCCTAGTAGACTATACACATGCTACAGAGTGTCAGCAGGACAAAACTAATAAAATCATATGTAGACCTGGCTCTTTCTTGTTAAATTCTTGCCAAGGAAGAAAATCTTCAGGGAAGTCCAGGAAAAAATCGAGTTTGGCTGAATATCTTCAGCCACTGAAAGAAATCAGTATGTCACAGTATTTGATTAGTGCCTTGAATGCAGCAGGTACTAAAGCAATGTTATTCTGTTGAAATTGGGACAACTTTATAGGAAGGATGACTTCTCTCTCCCTATCCCCCACCTTAAGATGAACCTTAAAATGTCATTCATTCACTAGACAGACATTAATTGAGTTCTGCCATGATGAGGCATCACTGGGCATGGTGATAAACCCAAGATGAAGTAGGTGCCATTCCTGTAATTGAGAGCATTATAATTTGTTGGGGAAAGCTATATACTTTTTAAAGACAAATACATGTGTATTAGTTTTCTATTGCTGTGTTAACAAATTACCGAAAGCTGATTCTCTCACAGTTTTGTAGGTTAGAAGTCCAGGCACAGAGCGGCTGGGATCTCTGTTCAGATCTCACTGGGCTGAAATCAAGGTGGGCTGAGCTTCTCATCTGGGGCTCAGGGTCCTCTTCCAAGCTCATTCAAGTGTGGGAAGAATTCTTTTCCTTGCAGGACTGAGCTTCCCATCTCCTCCATGACTGTCAGCCAGGCTGCTCTTACCTCCTAAAGGCCACCTCCCTCCCTTGCCACATGGCCTCCACCTTCAAGGCAGCAATGGCATGTAGAATCCTTTTGCTTTGAAACTCTGACTTTCTCCTCTGGAACCAGCCAGAGAAAACTCTCTGCTTTTAAAGGGCCCACTGGATTAGGTCAAGTCCAATAGGCTAATCTCCCTTTTGTCATATCACGTAGCATAACCATGGTATCTCATCATATTCACAGGTTCTGCCCACATTCAAGGAGAGGAGATGAGGTAAGTGTGTGGGTCACTGGGGGTCATCTTAGAATTCTGCGTGCCACAATACGCATGTAAAAATACTGTGTTTTCAACCATTGTCGACAGTGGTTCCCCCCAACCCTTGGTGTCATCAGAACATGGGGGGAAGCAAGGATGCTTAATATCATATAGTAGTCAAAGAATAACTGTCCTGGATGAAATACCCAAAGGACGCTCACTGAGAAACACTAAACTAAATGAAACAGAAAGAGCCTTAAAATTTGATGGAATGTCAGAGCCCTTCTTTGAGTAGCAAAAGGTCCATTAAAGACTGATATGTTGTGACCGCCTGGAGGGGTGGGATAGGGAGGGTGGGAGGGAGGGAGACGCAATAGGGACGGGATGTGGGAACAGATGTGTATGTATGACTGATTCACTTTGTTATAAAGCAGAAACTAATAAAAAATAAATAAATAAATAAATTTAAAAAAAAAAGACTGATATGGCTCCTCTTTTATACTGGTAGATTCCCCCAAACCAGGTGAAGATAGAAATTAAATGGATAGAAACTGTGCTATGCCACATAATGATGGAAGCCCAGTACCTTCCCGAAACAGGACTAGGCTCCTAGCTAAAGGAGGAAGTATTTTCTTAATGTGATTTCTGACTTAATTATTCACCACCCTCTTCCTGTCTGTCCTTGGACGTTGCTCAAATTTAACAGGTCAACCAATGCAGTGACCAAGCTGACTACTGTTCTCAATGGTGGCTATACTGAGGGAAAACTTGATCTTGAGTTTCACCCCTCTGGTTTAGCACACTGTTATGGAAACCAGGGGACAGAGGAAGGTTATCGTGAGAATGAGGGTCTTTCCTCTGGAAGGAGAGAAATTTGGGGAGCAGAGGGCAGGGGAGTAAGGTCCTTCCCACCTGGAGGTTGTCAAGCATTTGAGCAGGGTCCTGAAGGATCGGAAGCTTTGCATTTTTGAGATAAGGCAGGGAGAAGCTCAGCAGTGAAGAGGAGGAGAGGAGGGCAGTGAAAGGGCAGTGAAACTAGAGCAGGTTACTTCTTTAGAAGGAGGAAGCTAAAGTATGTTTGGAGGCTGAGAAGGACTCAGTGGAAAAGAATAGAACGAAGACCAGACGAATGATACAATCGAAAAAGGAACCTGCAAGGTTTCAGAAAAGTCGGTGGGGGCGGTGGGGGTGGGGGTGGGGGGTGGGGGGGTATAAGATGCAATGGGAAAGTATTAACGATGGACACTTCTGCTTCTGTGATATGAGGAAGGAAGAAAGGATGGGTGAAAACACAGAGATGCTGAAGAGGGGAGTTAGGTCAGGTGGTCTCAGTCTCAGTAACTATAAGTCCTCTGCCAGTGAGAGTTTTTAAAGTGCAGTATATCTTACTTATTTAAAAAATGCCCAATGCTTCCCCTAATTTTAGCTATCCCTGCCATGGGGGTTAGGGGAGGAAGGCTTTGGGAAATACTAACGTTAGAAATTAAAAGGAATAAAAGCATCCATGACTAAGGAAGGGAGCCAACATTTGCTGAGTTATTAATGTTAAAACATAACATTTAACCAAAAAGAAATGGAAATAGAACAGAAGTGTTTCTTAAGGGCACAGGACAAAGATGTGCACGGTAGCCAAAGTCCAAAGGTTCCTAAAAGAGAGACACCGGATACCAGCTCCTCTATCCCGCAAACCTTTCTGGAAGGAAAATATGTCTTCACAGTTGAAGGGGGTAGGGAGTGCCCCTGCCATGACCTGATGGATGGGAAAAAGTTCTGTTTACCCATTTTTCTTCCTATTTGTCTATAACCAGCCAGGTGTTTACAGAAAGAGAGAAAAGTCATTGCCCCTATACTTACTAATATGCTAGCTCAATAAACAGGGGGGTTATATTCCATTCACATTTTGAAGGAAAAGTTACAATTGCTAGAGAAGAACTAGCTACTTAGTCTCATGTAAAAAGAATAATTTTGTAATGTACCAAGGTTATTTGAATTGAGTAAGGGGTCTGGGGAAATTTTGCCTGATGAAATCAGATTTTCCTAAGTGAGCAGCTACAGCAGAAGGAGGGTAAATGTTTTACCCAGTTCTGGTCAATAATGAGTCCAGTCTCCATTTCTGTAAAGAGATCGTACAACCTTACCATCCCTAATACAACCTTGGCCTCAAATCTTCAGCTCTGTCTGACAAGCTAGATCTTACCGCAGCTTGGGAATAGAGCTTTGGTTCTTAATATTTTTTTAATACATCAAAAACACTTCAGTTTAACTGATTTGGGTCAGCTGTGAGCCATTATTCAGTGGGAACTGATGGGTAAAGATGATATATATGCAAATGAATGGGAAAATTTTTGATGCACCAAGTTTAAGAGAAAGAGTGATATATATGCAGTGCTGTTATACTACAAATATTATAAGTAATCAAAACGGTTTGACATACTGTGTACATTTCAAACAAGGTTTGTTGTATCAGTCAAACCATGTAAAAAGCGTGATGTGCAATTTGAAACAGGGGCCAAGATTTAGCAGAAAATGACGAGATCAAACAGCAATTTAGGAAAAGAGAGAGAGAGGGAGAAATAGATTGTTTTGATTCCATTTCTATGGCTATCTAAGCAAAATCCAGGCCAGCTTTTTACAAAAACCTACCTAAGGTAAGTCACAATGAAGGGCTGGCTGGCAAGCCTTTAACATACCCTAGAGAAATGTATTATGATTCAGGAATATTTTTAAAATGTACTACTCAGCAAGAATACCGTAGCTCTCCTATAGATTAGGAAATTGACCATGTTCAAGGCCATTAAGGACAGCCCAGAGCAAAATACAAGAGAGTAAATCCTGGTACTGTTAGGCTTGGAGATACCCTCCTTCAAAAAAAAAGACAGATGAAAAAAGAAAAATACATTTTTTATTTGTACTTTAGCCCTGGAGCAAATACCAATGTAGTTTGCTCCATCCCTGCCTCCCTGTGTTGGGTTAGGTAGTTACAAAGAGTTGCCACCTGGATGGGGTGTAAGTGCTGAGGCTCAGAGAGAGACAGAGGCAAGAGCAAAGGATGACAGTACCCATCAGAGCAAGGACAGGGTGACCAACTGTCCTGTGTGCCCAAGCCTGAGGTGCTTCTCGATACTCAAGACACTCAGTGTTAAAAGCAGAAGAGTCCCGGGCAAACTGGGATGACTGGTCACCCTAACAGGCATGCAGGAAACTGCAGGAGTGGCTCCTGGGTGGAACTTCACCACCCCAGGCTGTTGGAGAACTGGGACTGTCGTACCCGGCTTGGTCCCCAGGCGCGTACACCATGGTTTGGCTCCCTGAGGGACTGCGCTCAACTGTCCCCCTTCCTTCCCTGCCAGGTACCATGGAGCATTCAAGGCACACAAACACACAGACAGAGACATACAGACACAGACACAGACATACACATTGTATATCTTTGCTATAAATATACTTACATGCTAGAAAATAAAATAGTAAGTTACAAGGTTTAGAAAAGTAAGGGAAAGCAAAAGGAACACAGCATTTCATTTCCTAGGCTCTGAATCATATTTATTTCAATTAAAAATTTTTCTAATTACAAGTAATATCCTCATTACAGAAAAAAAAAAAAGTACACAGAAAAGAAAAAAAGAAAGGAGCCAACTCCCATTCTATTCAGGGACAACCACTCAATACCTAGATGGACTTCCTGCTCTACCCGTGGTCCTCAACCTTGGCAACATACTGTAATAACCTGGGAAGCTTTTTAAAAATAGTGAAACCTGGGACACCCCCCCAGAGATTCTGAATTCATTGGTCTGGAGAAGTCTGATTTATTTCATTGGTCTGGTCTGATTTTATTGGTCCGGCATCAGTATTTTTTGAAGTTTCCTCCAGGGATTCTAAGACTCCGGGAAAGCTGGGAACCACTGCTCCAGGCCCTTTTCAAAGTGTCAGTCCCCTCACACACACAGACCCATACACACAAACACACACACGTTTATATCATACCTAGCATGCCTTTTAAAATTTCCTGTTTTTTCACTCAGCAGTATATAGTGAATAGATTCTCATGTCAATAAATCATTTTGCAACACTTTAAGTGGTAGCATGGTATCCCAATGTATGGCTTAATTCATTTAACAAATTCCTATTTTTGAATATTTTTACTGTTTCCAGATTTTGCTCTCATATCTGCACTGGGAATAATAATTAAAATTCTGGACTCTGGAGTTGGACTGCTTTGGTCTGAGTCCCAGACACTGCCCTCACTAGCTGTGAGTGACCTCAGGCAAGTCACTTAAACTCTCTGGGCCTCAGATTCCCCATCTGTTAAATGGGGTAATAGTGATGCCTTCCTCTTAAATGAGATAATACATATAAGGCACTAACCATGAGCTTAAAAAGCATTAGATATTATATAACTATTAACCTTTGTCCATTTCCTAAATTATTTTCTTAGGATAAATACCCAGAAGTTCAATCTTGAATCTAACAGTATGCATAATTTTGAGGCTTGTGATATGATTTCCACACTACCCTCCCACAAAAGTGTGAGTATCGTGCAATTACCAAAGTGTCTACTCTTGAGTAAAGGTGCCTCCACCCATTTTCTCCACCCCTTACTCATGTTGCACCAGTTTTATGTCTTAAGTTCATGATTGTAGGGACTTCCCTGGTGGTCCAGTGGTTAAGAATCTGTCTTGCTATGCAGGGGATGCCAGTTCGATCCCTGGTCGGGGAATTAAGATCCCACATGCTGTGGGACAACTAAGCCCGCGTGCCACAGCTAGAAAGAAGCCCATGCACTGCAACTAAGAGCCTGTGTGCCGCAGAGAAATATCCCGTGTGCTGCAACTAAGACCCAACACAGCCAAAAAATAAATTAATTAATTTAAAAAAAAAGTTCATGATTGTAATTATGATGCATGAACATGATAGAATGATCTGTAAAATTTGAAAATTAAGCATAACATTGACCTAAGAACTGGATTTGAAAAAGCTAATAATATCTGTAATTTATTTATAATTTATCTCCTAACTGCCTGGCAAAAAATGAGGTACTCAGGGGAAAAATAACAAAAACAAAAACAAAAACATGATACAAGACAGCTAAAATAAACATTTCAGGAAAAAAATCTTACTCTTTGAAAAAGAAAGGGAAAGATATGAGATGGTCATGAGTTTCAGCTCTGAGCTTCCTAGCAACAAAAGTAAAGACAGAAACACATTTCCCACTCCAAAATAAAAAGGAAACACATTAACTTTATCTAGAAATAGATGTCTTCCTGTTACTAAATTCTAAAAAGAATTACCATGCATTTCCTTATGTAAAAGCCACCAAATAACATAACAAACAATACAGTTTGGCCCAAATTTGCTGAAGATGTTAAAACTTTTTCATGTGACCAGTCCTCATATAGATCCTTGAAAAAATATGAGAACCTAAGACCTGGTTGTATTTCAGTGAAGACAGAGCTTTTGGTTCTAACTTATACCACATATGTTGTTTGGTGTTTCTCAAGTGTGAGTTAAACTGTGGTGGTCATTAGTGCTGTTAACCAAATATTTCTTGTTTTCCCATTTTCAGACACATGGTAAGATTGCATAGCTCTGTCCCCTTAAATTAGGTGAAATCATGTGACGTTCTGTGGCCAATGAAATGTGAGCATCAGTAATACATGGAAGTCTCAAGTGGAAGCTTTAAATGCCAGGGCACATTTTGTCACAACATGCATACTGTTGTGGTCATTAGGGTACTCAACAACAGATTCTTAGATATGATACCCAAAGCACAAGCAACCAAAGAAAAAAATAGATAAATTGGACTTCATAAAAATTAAAAACTTTTGTGCATCAAAGAATACTATCGGGGCTTCCTTGGTGGTGCAGTGGTTAAGAATCCATCTGCCAATGCAGGGACACAGGTTCAAGCCCTGGTCCAGCAAGATCCCACATGCCGCAGAGCAACTAAACCCATGTGCCACAACTACTGAGCCTGCACTCTAGAGCCTACAAGCCACAACTACTGAGCCTGCATGCCTAGAGGCCATGCTCCACAACAAGAGAAGCCACCACAATGAGAAGCCTGTGCACCACAACAAAAAGTAGCCCCCGCTTACCACAACTAGAGAAAGCCCACGGGCAGCAACAAAGACCCAATGTGGCCAAAAATAAATACATAAATAAATTTTAAAAAAAGAATACTATCAAGAAAGTGATAAGACAACCCACAGAAAGAGAAGAAATATTTGCAAATCATATACCTGATAAAGGTCTAGTATCCAGAATATATAAAGAACTCTTACAACTCAACAATAAAAAGACAAATAACCCAATCAAAAAGAGGATTTGAAGACACATTTCTCCAAAGGAGATACACAAATGGCCAATAAGCACATGAAAAGATGCTCAAAATCATTAGTCATCAGGGAAACGCAAATCAAAACTGCTTCATACTTACTAGGATGGCTATAATCAAAAAGATAGACAATAACAAGTATTGAGGAGGATATGGAGAAACTGGAACAATTGTACACTGTTGGTAGGAATGTAAAGTGGTGCGGCCACTGTGGCAAATAGTTTGGCAGTTCCTCAAAAGGTTAAAATAGCATTAACTATCTTATGACCCAGAAATTTCACTCCTAGGTATATACCCAAGAAAATTAAAGACATATGTTCACTCAAATCTTATACATGAATGTTCATAGCAGTATTATTCACAATAGCCAAAAGGTGGAAATAACCCATGTCCATTAATTGATGAATGGATAAACAAAATGTGGTTTATCCATCCAGTGGAATATTATTCAGCAATAAAAAGGAATGAAGTTCTGATAAATGCTACAATACGGATGAAAACATTACGCTAAGTAAAAGAAGCCAGACGCAGAGGCCATATACTGTGTGATTCCATTTATATGAAATGTCCAAATTAGGTAAATCCATAGAGACAGAAAGCAGATTAGTGGCTGCCAGGGGCTGACGGGTAGGGAAAATGGGAAGTGATTGCTAATGGGTACAGAGTTTCTTTTGGGGGTGATGAAAATGTTTTGGAATTAGGTAGTAGTGATGGTTGCATAACCATATGAATATACTAAAAACCACAGGATTGTATTCTTTTAAATGTGTGAATTATATCTCAATTTTTAAAAATAATTTTTAAAAGAATGCTAACGTCAAAACAAAACCTCAGTCAGCCTGGGTCCCTGAGTCTAGTTGAGGTCAATTAGCAAAACTCCCTAAACTTCTGTTGAGTTAATAACTGAGTTTAGGGACTTCCCTGGTGGCGCAGTGGTTAAGACTCCGTGCTCCCAATGAAGGGGGCCCGGGTTTGATCCCTGGTCAGGGAACTAGATCCCACATACATGCCACAACTAAGAGTTCACATGTCACAACTAAGGAGCCGGTGAGCCGCAACTAAGGAGCACACGTGCCGCAACTAAAGAAGCCGGTGAGCTGCAACTAAGGAGCCAACAAGCCGCAGCTAAGGAGCCTGCCAGACACAACTAAGACCTGGTGTAACCAAATAAATAAATAAAAGTAAATTTTTTTTAAGTTTATTTTTTTAATATTGTTGCATAAGTGTGCCTATCCTTATTGATAGGAAAACAAATTCCTTTTAAAGGTAATGAATTTGTACAGACTCCAAAGTTAATATAAATTATTTTCATTATTATGTTACTTAGATATATATAAATATAAATTTCAGTTTAAGGTCCTTGGGCTTATATATACAAACAACTATAAAGCCAAAACAAGGTTATAAACTAAACAGGTACAAAACTACAAAACCAATAATATTCAAGTTACCAGCACTAAATCAGATGGGAGATGACACTGTTTGCTTCAACTAAATCACACCTGAATAGGTATTGACTGCAAGGGTCTCAAGTCTGACATGCAGGTAGTGTCATGCCTCATGACACCTCAATTTTCTATCACTTTTCTAGGTTCAAACTCCTAAACAATTCACCCAGTCTTCACTTAGCACAAATGCATCTCATTAACCTGTGGCAAAGGAATTCTACTCTATACCAACACAAAAACTAATACAGACACAAATTATGGACAAAGATATAGTATGGCAGTATTTGTATACAAACAGATCATTTAGGCTACTTAGAATACATTTATATTGTGTTTTTTGGATTTTTTTTCAGAATAAAACATTTCATTTTTATTCTCTTAGCAAAATCTCACGAAGCTCTAAGATATACAGCCTCTAGATAGTTACGATGCATATCTAAGGAAGAATTTCACTAGCCCCAGTTTGTTGCGTCTTCCATACGTACAAAAGTACTAAAATCATTAACTTGAGATATCTGTCCTTTGTGATTAGTAGTAATCTTTTTATACTTGACATGTATTTCCCAGCCAAAAAAATTCATACACATACTGGCTCCTCCCCTACTGCTTCCAAGCAGTCCCCTCAGAGCTACTGAGAGGCTGTTTCCCAGGCTATAGTCCTCATAAGGTCCCTGAATAAAATGTAACTCACAACTCTTAACATTGTGCATTTTTTTCAGTCAACATCCGTAATAATACATTTGCTGACCAATAGAAGCTCCATGGCTCTCACTTTGAGAAACATTGTTGTAGCCTAGACCACTGGTTTTCAAATTTGAGCATGCATCAGAATCACCTGGAAGGGCTTGTTAAAACACTGATTGCTGGGCCCTACCTTCAGAGTTTCTAATTCAGTAGGCCTGAGGTGAGGCCCAAGAATTGGCATTTCTAAAACTTCCCTAAGTGATACTGATGCTCCAGGGAGCACAGTATCTTTCAAATATCAGGTGACTCTCTGGTAGCCATCAATTCAAGACAGGTTTCTAACAGCAATCAATTCAAGGATACACTCTCCTCTGATGCCTGAAATCAGCATCCTGTAGGGCTGACCGGAGAGACAGCCATCAGCTTTGATCACCAAACAGGATGAAAAGTTAGCCTCCAGTAATGAGAACTGTGATAGTTAATTTTATGTGCAACCAGACTGGGCCACAGGGTGCCCAGACATTTGGCCAAACATTATTCTGGATGTGTCTGTGAGGGTGTTTTGGGATGAGATCAACATTCCAATCAGGAGACTGATTAAAACAGGTTGCTCTTCCTAACATGGGTGGGCCTCATCCAATCGGTTGATGGCCTGAATAGAACAAAAAGGCTGACCCTCCCACTAGTAAGGAAGAACTGCCTGACTGCCTTCCGCTGGGACATCCTTTTTTTCCCTGCCTTTGGACTCAAACAGAAACATCCACTCTTTCTAGGTCTCAAGCCAGACCGCATTTGGACTGGGAACTACACCATCTCTCTCCTGGGTCTCCAGCTTGCTGACATGTCAGCCTCCATCATCATGTGGGCCAATTCCTTAAAATAAATCTTTCTCTATCTGTATCCATCCTATTGGGTATGTTTCTCTGGAGAACCCTAATATAAAAACTAATGAACCTTTCTTGGATTTTCACACAAACTGAGCCCAGAGGTAGAAGGAGGAAATTCTCATTAATAAACCTTCATGATCCATCCACCTCCAGTCAAAGGTTTCTATAGCAACCTGAGTTTCAAAGCGAGGCTCGGGCCACATTTTCACAAACTGAAATGGAATAGATGGAATAGATGAGTGGGAATAAGTAACCCCTTGTGATCAACCGAGAAAACGAGGAATAATAAAAGACTAGCACCAGTGCCTGAGTTGAATTAATTTACCAAGATTTAGGACTATGAAACACTGGGCACACACACTTACTCTGCCACAGAGATTACCTAATTTCTTAAGGTCAAAGCAACGCTTCCACATCATTACCATTTCATACATGAAAAGATTTTTCTTCCTTTTCCTTAATTACTTCTAACTCATTCTGAGAGGCCACATAGTAGTGTATTAAGAGTGTGAGCTCTGCAGTCTTATATTCTGAATACCAATTTCATCATTTGCTAGTTGTGATGACCTTGGACAAGCTATTTAACCTATATAAGCCACAGTTTACTCTTCTGTTCACTAGGAATAATAATCTAACCTGTCTCCGGATCTAACCAATAAAACAAACTACTTTTAAGTATTTATAATAGAAAGGGCTCCATGCGGGGAATTATTTCCACAGATGACGGAGGAGTTGAGATGGGGAGGAAGCTGCTACTACCCTGGGGTGGAAGACAAAGAGAGGAGATGAAGTTATGGAAGTCCAGGGTCAGCTGAGGAAGCTGGGACGCTGAGGGCTTGTCTGCAGCTGCTGCCAGAGCAGCCTCCTGAGGCAGAGGCGGTGGGGATAGGGGTGGGGGACGGGTCTCCCTGGCTTCTCCAACCCTCTCACCTTTCAGTCCTATGGACGCCTTCCACTGGACACACCATCCAGATGCAGCCCGGGAAACATGCCCTAGATCTGGCTGTCCTGTGGCACCGAGCAGGGGCTCCATCTGAGGGCCAGCGGTCCCAGAGCCAGCACCGCACAGCAAGGAGTAAGGGACAGCAGGTGTAAAGTCCCCGGTCCGCTGCATATGGCAGAGCCCTTGAAGCTGTGTATTTTAAATTGGGGCTGTGGTGTCTCACTCGCCTTTTTCCGCTCCTCACGGTCTCTCTTTGTCTTCCTAGTCTCTCATCACCCGGTTCTTTCCTCCCACTTCCTCGCCCACACTCAACAACGGAGAGCAAGTCGGCTGGCCTCCCAGTGAAACTACAGACCCTATGAAACCTGAGGGATGGTGGTGTCAAGCTTTAGCTGCCAGATCCCATGATGTCCTCCTCTTCTCAGAGCCTGAATCTCCTGCCTTCACACACCAGGTCACAGACGCATGACCACACAGCAAGCGTGGCGCCAGCACAAGCAAGACAGCAGGACGTGCCGGCCCTTTATCCTGAAGATCTCCCTCGCCCAGACCCACCCCCAGTGGCCATGTGAGCTTGTGCAGTTTGCTGTAGAGTCAGCTCCTTCAAACACCCCGGCTAGGTCTGCTCATCAGACGGAGATGGAGACAGATGACCTCGAAGTCCCCTTCCACCCCATCATCCTACAACACTACTGATGAAGTTAATTCCTATACAGGGACCCACAGGACGGAGGCCACCCCCCACAGCCCACATCACAAATATAAACCAAAGTCAGCCTGCACTTAGGGGAAACACCTGTCAAGGTACCTTGTCTAACACCAATCCTCCAACTCAGCTTTAGCTAGCTCAACTTACCCAAGAAAATAGGAGCTGCTAGCCTTATAAGAAAGTTCCCAACCTCCTAGCCAGTCATGTGCTGTTTCCGTGTTGCCTCTTCTAATATACTATAAAACTCGTTCTTGCCCAAAGTCCCTCCGGAAGAGCGCTCCACTGCTTGTGAGGCACTGTGCTCCCCTAATCCATGGATTGAGTAAAGGACAGAAACCTCACTAATAAACTGTTTTAGTCATTTGACACTACTATGGTTTCCATTTGTGTAAGGCTGGATTGTGGCATAGTCCCTGCCTGCCTGTGTTATGTTTAGACAGAGGTAAAAGTCCCAAAATTCTTGAGCCCTGGTGCCAAGAGTGGTTTTCTGTTATAGGACAGGCATTTAAGAACAAAGGACCCCAAGGCTTATCCTAGGAGCCGCACAGAGTATAATATTCTCAAATCAACCCTGCTTATAAATAAATTATTTGTAGATTAAAATAATTCAGAATTATGAAAGGAAAATTAGGGGAAGAAAAATTGCCCCATTGCACAAGGCCTATAATGAAACTTCTGTGCTAATTTATATCTTTACCATTCTCAAAACCCTTGTACATTTTTCCTTCATATTTCTTCCCTGGGGTGTATAAAAGAATCATTCCTCTGACAAGGTCCTTTAACACTTAAAACCCAGATGTGAACTGAGTCCATCAGCTTGACCAACCCATACCTGACTTTTTTTTTTTAACATCTTCATTGGAGTATAAATGCTTCACAATGGTGTGTTAGTTTCTGCTTTATAACAAAGTGAATCAGCTATACGTATACATACATCCCCATATCCCTTCCCTCTTGTGTCTCCCTCCCTCCCACCCTCCCTATCCCACCCCCCTAGGTGGTCACAAAGCACGGAGCTGATTTCCCTGTGCTATGCGGCTGCTTCCCACTAGCTATCGGTTTTACATCTGCATACCAGACTTCTTGTTAAGTCCAACTAGAAAGCAGTTGGCCAGAAACTCAACTTTTTGCTTTGTATCAGATTTGAGACAAGTCAGGTCACGATTTTCGACATTTCACCAGCCCTCATCTACTGGTGGTTCTCAAAGTGCGGTTCCCAAACCAGCAGCAGCATCACCTGAGAACTGGTTAGAAATGCAGAATTTCAGGCCTCGCCCAGCCCTACTAAAACAGAAACCACGGAGGGTGGGGCTCAGCAACTTGTGTTTTAACAAGCCCTTCAAGTGATTCTGATGTAGGTGAGGTCTGAGAACCACTGTGCTAGAAAAACACACACAAAAACAAAAAACAGACCAATTCCAGTGAAACATATCACAGATTACTGATCATTTTTCTAATGACCTGAATCTGAATTTAAATCCCAGATCTCCCCACAATCTGAAATCTACGGTCTTTCTAACACCTATTTCATTCAGTACTCATTGTATTGGGAAGGCTTTTATTATTAAGGGAGGGTAATTTCAAGCAAGAGGACAATGGGAATTAGAACACCGCTGCTATTGTCCTGTCAAAATGAACAAATTCCCCCCTACCGAACTGTCATTTTATGTCTGGGGGGAAAGGAAGGTTATATGCCTTTGCCAAACATGCCACCCTTGTGCTGCTAAATGCTTCTTTCCTATAATTGAGTGGACCTGCGCAAGTGCCCTTCTGTACCCACCAAGAAATAGCAGGCCCGACATGGGAATGGAGCCATATTTCCTTGCTCTTTTTTTCCAACCTTGTAAAAGCTCCTCATCCTTTCCAAGAAGAGGGGAGTTTGGGCAAAGAATTCTCCAGGGTGACAAAAAGCACTTTCTTTTCACTCTTTTGTTGGGCTGTTAGATTTGAAACCCTTTTGCCCTGAGAACAATACACTGCAGAGTTACTTTCCGTCACTGCCTTCCATGTGCTTTCTCTGGCCCTTAGGATAATAGGCCACCATTTTAACATCAGAGGCCCTGTGGCTGCAGTGAATCTAAGTGTAATGTAAGTCAGGCTCGTGAGTACTATTAGTCCAACTCTTAGCTAGACTGCTCTAAGGGGTTTAATTTTTAAAAAGCAATGTGGCACTCTAGTTAGAAGGCCAGTGAGCAGGAAATGGACTCCCACATCAATAGAATGCTAACCACCCTGGTGGCACACAACCCAGAAGGTAATTTGGGGAATTGAGGAAGTCGGAGAAGATGAATAAATAACAGAAGAACCAACCAATTTCCTTTTTCCTTTTTATGAAGACTAGGATTGTAGGCTGTAATCTTCTTCTCATCATTAATGAAATAAGGGGAAGGGGGAGTTTAAAATATGTGGTAGTGTTAAATAACCCATAACTAAATGCATGGCAACATCAAAAATATACATCTCAGATGGAAATACAATGAGGGTCTCGATATTTGATGTAAGGTTTTTTTCTAAATATAACTCCCTAAGGAAAACTCTTAAAAAAAATCTCCCCTAAAACATAGGCAGAACACTCTATGACATAAATCACAGCAAGATCCTTTTTGACCCACCTCCTAGAGAAATGGAAATAAAAACAAAAATAAACAAATAGGACCTAATGAAACTTAAAAGCTTTTGCACAGGGCTTCCCTGGTGGCGCAGTGGTTGAGAGTCCACCTGCCAATGCAGGGGACACGGGTTCGTGCCCCAGTCTGGGAAGATCCCACATGCCGCGGAGCGGCTGGGCCCACGAGCCATGGCCACTGAGCCTGCGCGTCCGGAGCCTGTGCTCCACAACAGGAGAGGCCACAGCAGTGAGAGGCCCACGTACTACAAACAAACAAACAAAAAGCTTTTGCACAGCAAAGGAAAACATAAACAAGACCAAAAGACAACTCTCAGAATGGGAGAAAATATTTGCCAATGAAGCAACGGACAAAGGATTAATCTCCAAAATTTACAAGCAGCTCATGCAGCTCAATATCAAATAAACAAACAACCCAATCCAAAAATGGGCAGAAGACCTAAACAGGCATTTCTCCAAAGAAGATATACAGATTGCCAACAAACACATGAAAGGATGCCCAACATCACTAATCATTAGAGAAATGCAAATCGAAACTGCAATGAGGTATCACCTCACACACGTCAGAATGGCCATCATCAAAAAATCTACAAACAATAAATGCTGGAGAGGGTGTGGAGAAAAGGGAACCCTCTTGCACTGCTGGTGGGAATGTAAATTGATGCAGCCACTATGGAGAACAGTATGGAGGTTCCTTAAAAAACTAAAAATAGAACTACCATATGACCCAGCAATCCCACTACTGGGCATATACCCTGAGAAAACCATAATTCAAAAAGAATCATGTACCACAATGTTCATTATGGCACTATTTACAATAGCCAGGTCATGGAAGCAAACTAAATGCCCATCAACAGACGAATGGATAAAGAAGATGTGGTACATATATACAATGGAATATTACTCAGCCATAAAAAGGAATGAAATTGAGTCATTTGTTGAGACGCGGATGGATCTAGAGACTGTCATACAGAGTGAAGTAAGTCAGAAAGAGAAAAACAAATATCGTATATTAACGCATGTCTGTGGAACCTAGAAAAATGGTACAGATGAACCGGTTTGCAGGGCAGAAGTTGAGATACAGATGTAGAGAACAAACGTATGGACACGAAGGGGGAAAAGCCGGAGGAGGGTGGGGATGGTGGTGTGATGAATTGGGCGATTGGGATTGACATGTATACACTGATGTGTATAAAATTGATGACTAATAAGAACCTGCTGTATAAAAAAATAAATAAAATAAAATTCAAAAAAGAAAAACTAATACTAAACTTTCTTTGGGTTATTTGTATGGAAATATGTTAATATAAATGTTTCAGACATTACATGAAATTCCTAAAAATCTTATATGTTCTGGTATAATGTTATAAGTCATAATTCTAGTTATTATTTTAAAATGTGTATCTCAGAAATAACTAAATTTCATTGTCAATTGCATTATTATGAACTTTCATCAAATCTTAACCATGGTCATTTTTAAGTCTTTTGTCATTTACAGACAGTTCTGGGTGTACTCTGATGCTTCTGCAAAAATGTTCCTATAAAAGGGTTTCATCTTCAAGGAATTCATGGAAAAGACTCTGACAAGTACAGGTTTCTGGTAACTGACTATATTGTG
The DNA here is from genome assembly GCF_949752795.1 of Hyperoodon ampullatus. Classification (NCBI taxonomy): domain Eukaryota; kingdom Metazoa; phylum Chordata; class Mammalia; order Artiodactyla; family Ziphiidae; genus Hyperoodon; species Hyperoodon ampullatus. The sequence goes on along the minus strand of NC_136921.1, from coordinate 87,101,488 downwards.
GAACTGAATGAATAAGCATTTTCAGAACTCTAATGGAAAACTGATGAATTCATAAAAGTGCTAACAAAAGATCAAGATGAAAAAAAATTAATTACATGGGACTGAGTGAACTGATGAAGATGATTATAATTTTTGTGACTTTCTGTATGAATAAAAAAAAAGAGTCATGTACCACAATGTTCACTGCAGCTCTATTTACAATAGCTAGGACATGGAAGCAACCTAAGTGTCCATCGACAGATGAATGGATAAAGAAGATGTGGCACATATATACAATGGAATATTACTCAGCCATAAAAAGAAACAAAATAGAGTTATTTGTAGTGAGGGGGATGGACCTAGAGTCTGTCATACAGAGTGAAGTAAGTCAGAAAGAGAAAAACAAATACCGTATGCTAACACATATATATGGAATCTAAAAAAAAAAAAAAGGTTCTGACGAACCTACGGACAAGAGAGGAATAAAGACGCAGGCGTACAGAATGGACTTGAGGACACAGGGAGGGGGAAGGGTAAGCTGGGACGAAGTGAGAGAGTGGCATGGACATATATACACTACCAAATGTAAAACAGATAGCTAGTGGGAAGCAGCCGCATAGCACAGGGAGATCAGCTCAGTGCTCTGTGACCACCTAGAGGGGTGGGATAGCGAGGGTGGGAGGGAGACACAAGAGTGGGGGGATATGGGGATGTGTGTATACGTATAGCTGACTCACTTTGTTATACAGCAGCAACTAACACACCATTGTAAAGCAATTATACTCCAATAAAGATGTTAAAAAAAAAAACTCTTCTAGCACTAAACCAGAAATATATATTTCTAAGCATTGCTCCGAATGATATAAAACTAACTATAACTCTCTATAGCCTCAAGTGAAGTGAACATTTGCTGGTAAGCTCAATAATTAGGTCATTCTAGACAGTCAATCTGGGCAAATCATGTCCCAAAGCTAATGTTTCGCCCGTAATTATCTTATGTCTGTCTACAACCATCAAATTAACCGAATAATTGACAACTCTCCAACATGATGTGCAGACAAGCTGCAAAGCATCCACTGGGGCTTCTCCTTTTGCTCCTTTCTTCCATATGTCACCATTTACCCTTCTGTCCTTTTCCCTTCCAAAGCCATCTGGGCCTATGATTTACAGAAGGATTTATTTGCAATGTTCCAAACCTGGCTTTTGTTGTAAGTGGTATTCACTTCTAATGATTTCAAGCATTCCACCAGAAATGCTTACCTGTGAGAGAGTACAGAGAACAAAGAGGGCAAGGTGCACAGACCTAGTGCTTCACAGTTTTCAAAGTGCTGTTTCGGGGCTTCCCTGGTGGCGCAGTGGTTGAGAGTCCATCTGCCGATGCGGGGGACACGGGTTCGTGCCCCGGTCTGGGAGGATCCCACATGCCGCCGAACGGCTCGGCCCGTGAGCCATGGCCGCTGAGCCTGCGCGTCCAGAGCCTGTGCTCCGCAACGGGAGAGGCCACAACGGTGAGCGGCCCGCGTACCGCAAAAAAACAAACAAACAAACAAAAAGTGCTGTTTCATAGCCTTGTTAGTCTCACCTCATAGCCCTGAGGTGGCAGTTATTTTACATGCATACTAACTATGTCTTCTAAAGACTTTCCCAAGGTCAAAGGTCTAATAAATTCAAAGATATCCTGGAACTCAGGTCTCCTGATCCTGAATGCTCTGAGACTGGGCTGGAATGTATTTCCAGGAGTCAAATGCCAAAGAAGGTGTAATTCTGATTCCCTTAATATGAGGGTAGAATACAGCAGGACTCCTGCAGGAGGATGGGAATGGATGTGTGTGCCTGAGGTTGGCATCCATATCTGTGAGGTTAATGTCTCTAAACTAGGGCTTCCTAACCATGGCATTGACATCCTTACCCTTACCTTCACAAAGCCAGTGAGAATGAGAAAATGAAGGTTTCTATCCCTCCAGGTATGACTAAAAAGGATGACTATTGCAGTACTTCTCAGAGCCCTGAGGGAATATTTACTCTAGGTTAGTAATTCCAACTTTTTTGGACATGAGATTTGTTTTATTTCAGAAGGCCCAGACCCCCCACACAATTTGAGTTACAATTGAGAACAGAATTGAGAACAGAAGGATAGTTCCTTCAAAATCCCTGGAGACAGGGAGTCCAGTAAGTTAAGGAGGAAGTTTAGCCTGAGTAAGACTAAGGTGTCTTTGGACACCATCTCAGCTGGGTTTCACAGATTGGGGGATTGTTCCAGAGCTGTAAGTTCAAAACCTCAAGTCAGTTTAACCATAGGTAATTAGACCCAAGGGAAACTATTCATTTTATCCAAACTCTGTCAACACTGATTTTTAATTAAGAGCTACTTTATTGAACTAAACTGAGTAAAACCTATCCTAGGATTCGACACTTGCATGTTCCAACCAGGACACCCTCCTCTATATAGAGGTTCTTTAGTGAAAGTGGCATTATTGAAAAAAGGTACACATTTGAGATTGTTATGACAAGTGTTATATGTGAAATTAAGGGGGGAGTGGCTTTAATGCATGGAGCAAACAGAAAGGAAGTGGTTCTAAAATATAAAATTAATTGACGGTAGAGAAATTTCTCAGTGTGCATGGAACAAGGTCCAGGAGAGAACTATGCTTTTATCTGAAGCAAAAGTATGGGATACTTTAGGAAGACCAGCCACATAAAGCATCTCTTAAAGATGCAGAAATACGGAAGCCAGGGCTTCCCTGGGGGCGCAGTGGTTGAGAATCTGCCTGCCAATGCAGGGGACACGGGTTCGAGCCCTGGTCTGGGAAGATCCCACATGCCACGGAGCAACTAGGCCCGTGAGCCACAACTACTGAGCCTGCGCGTCTGGAGCCTGTGCTCCGCAACAAGAGAGGCCACGATAGTGAGAGGCCCGCGCACCACAATGAAGAGTGGCCCCCGCTTGCCACAACTAGAGAAAGCCCTCGCACAGAAACGAAGACCCAACACAGCCAAAAAGAAAGAAAGAAAGAAAGAAATACGGAAGCCAGTCAAGAGACACTGCACATGATCACAGAGCTAAGAGGAGAGAGCTGTAACTACTATGTATCCAGTACTCCTCTGTATCATTTAGAATCCATTTCATGGTACGAAACAGAAAATAAACTCAAACTGGTTAAAAACAATAAAATTGATTTATTGGTTCCTGTAACTGGAAGTCAGGGTTGGATCAGATTCAGTGATTTAACTACCTCATCAAGGATCCAAGGCTCTGTCCTTTCTGCTCTGATACTGTGGAGGAGCTCAGCTGGGGCTTCAGCCAGAACCCAAACATGGGGCCTCTCCATGTGCCTTGGACTTTACACATGGTGGCTGGGTTCCAAGAGGGAGCATCCCAAGATTTTTTTTTATTGAAGTATACTTGATTTACAATGTTGTGTTAGTTTCTGGTGTACAGCAAAGTGATTCAGTTACACATATATTATTTTTCATATTCCTTTCCATTATGGTTTGTTACAAGATATTGAATACAGTTCACTGTACTATACACTAGGACCTTGTTGTTTATCTTATATATAGTACTTTGTATCTCCTAGTCCCAAACTACTAATTTATCCCTCCCCCACTTTCTCCTTTGGTAACCATGTTTGTTTTCTGTGTCTGTGAGTCTGTTTCTGTATTGTAAATAAGTTCATTTGTATCATATTTTAGATTCCACAAATAAGCTATGTCATATGGTATTTGTCTTTGACTCATTTCACTTAGTATGATAATCTCTAGATCCATCCATATTGCTGCAAATGGCATTATTTCATTCTTTTTTATATCTGAGTAGTATTCCATTGTGTGTGTATATATATATATATATATATATATATATATATATATACACACACACATACCACAACTTTTTTTTTTAACATCTTTATTGGAGTATAATTGGTTACAATGGTGTGTTAGTTTCTTCTGTATAACAAAGTGAATCAGCTATACATATACATAAATCCCCATATGTCCTCCCTCTCACGTCTGCCCCCCACCCTCCCTATCCCACCCCTCTAGGTGGACACAAAGCACCGAACTGATCTCCCTGTGCTATGTGGCTGCTTCCCATGAGCTATCTATTTTACATTTGGTAGCGTATATATATCCATGCCACTCTCTCACTTCGTCCCAGCTTACCCTTCCCCCTCCCTGTGTCCTCAACTCCATTCTCTATGTCTGCATCTTTACTCCTGTCCTGCACCTAGGTTCTTCAGAACCAACCCTTTTTTTTTTTAGATTCCACATATATGTGTTAGCAAATGTTATTTGTGTTTCTCTTTCTGCCTTACTTCACTCTGTATGACAGACTCTAGGTCCATCCACCTCACTACAAATAATTCAATTTCGTTTCTTTTTATGGCTGAGTAATATTCCATTGTATATATGTGTCACATCTTCTTTATCCATTCACTGTCGATGGACACTTAGGTTGCTTCCATGTCCTGGCTATTGTAAATAGTGTTACAATGAACATTGTGGTACATGACTCTTTTTGAATTATGGTTTTCTCAGGTTATATGCCCAGTAGTGGGATTGCTGGGTCGTATGGTAGTTCTATTTTTACTTTTTTGAGGAACATCCATACCGTTCTCCATACTGGCTGTATCAATTTACATTCCCACCAACAGTGCAAGAGGGTTCCTTATTCTCCACATGCTCTCTAGCACTTATTGTTTGTAGATTTTTTGACGATGGCCATTCTGATGGGTGTGAGGTGATACCTCATTGCAATTTTGATCTGCATTTCTCTAATGATTACTGATGTTGAGCATCCTTTCATGTGTTTGCTGGTAATCTGTATATCTTTTTTGGAGAAATGTCTATTTAGGTCTTCTGCCCATTTTTGGATTGGGTTGTTTGTTTTTTTCATATTGAGCTGCTTGTATATTTTGGAGATTAATCCTTTGTCAGTTGCTTTATTTGCAAATATTTTCTCCCATTCTGAGGGTTGTCTTTTCATCTTGCTTATGTTTTTCCTTTGCTGTGCAAAAGCTATTAAGTTTCATTAAGTCCCATTTGTTTATTTTTGTTTTTATTTCCATTTCTCTAGGAGGTGGGTTAAAAAGGATCTTGCAGTGATTTATATCATGGAGTGTTCTGCCTATGTTTTCCTCTAAGAGTTTTATAGTGTCTGGCCTTACATTTAGGTCTTTAATCCATTTTGAGTTTATTTTTGTGTATGGTGTAAGGGAGTGTTCTAATTTCATCCTTTTACATGTAACTGTCCAGTTTTCCCAGCACCACTTATTGAAGAGGCTGTCTTTTCTCCACTGTATATTCTTGCCTCCTTTATCAAAGATAAGGTGACCATATGTGCATGGGTTTATCTCTGGGCTTTCTAGCCTGTTCCGTTGATCTATATTTCTGTTTTTGTGCCAGTACCATACTGTCTTGATTACTGTAGCTTTGTAGTATAGTCTGAAGTCAGGGAGCCTGATTCCTTCAGCTCCATTTTTCTTTCTCAAGATTACTTTGGCTGTTCAGGGTCTTCTGTGTTTCCATATAAATTGTGAAATTTTTTGTTCTAGTTCTGTGAAAAATGCCATTGGTAGTTTCATAGGGATTGCATTGAATCTGTAGATTGCTTTGGGTAGTATAGTCATTTTCACAACGTGATTCTTCCAATCCAAGAACATGGTATATCTCTCCATCTATTTGTATCATCTTTAATTTCTTTCATCAGTGTCTTATAGTTTTTTGCATACAGGTCTTTTGTCTCCTTAGGAGGTTTATTCCTAGGTATTTTATTCTTTTTGTTGCAATGGTAAATGGGAGTGTTTCCTTAATTTCTCTTTCAGATTTTTCATCATTAGTGTATAGGAATGCAAGAGATTTCTCTGCATTAATTTTGTATCCTGCTACTTTGCCATATTCATTGATTAGCTCTACTAGTTTTCTGGTAGCATCTTTAGGATTCTCTATGTATAGTATCATGTCATCTGCAAACAGTGACAGCTTTACTTCTTCTTTTCCAATTTGGATTCCTTTAATTTCTTTTTCTTCTCTAATTGCTGTGGATAAAACTTCCAAAACTATGTTGAATAATAGTGGTGAGAGTGGGCAACCTTGTCTCGTTCCTGATCTTAGTGGAAATGGTTTCAGTTTTTCACCATTGAGGACGATGTTGGCTGTGGGTTTGTCATATATGGCCTTCATTATGTTGAGGTAAGTTCCCTCTATGCCTACTTTCTGGAGGGTTTTTATCATAAATGGGTGTTGAATTTTGTCAAAAGCTTTTTGTGCATCCATATTGAAATGATCATATGGTTTTTCTCCTTCAATTTGCTAATATGGTTTATCACATTGACTGGTTTGCGTATACTGAAGAATCCTTGCATTCCTGGGATAAACCCCACTTGATCATGGTGTATGATCCTTTTAATGTGCTGTTGGATTCTGTTTGCTAGTATTTTGTTGAGGATTTTTGCATCTATGTTCATCAGTGATATTGGCCTGTAGTTTTCTTTTTTTGTGGCATCTTTGTCTGGTTTTGCTATCAGGGTGATGGTGGCCTCGTAGAATGAGTTTGGGAGTGTTCCTCCCTCTGCTATATTTTGGAAGAGTTTGAGAAGGATAGGTGTTAGGTCTTCTCTAAATGTTTGATAGAATTCTCCTGTGAAGCCATCTGGTCCTGGGCTTTTGTTTGTTGGAAGATTTTTAATCACCGTCTCAATTACAGTGCTTGTGATTGGTCTGTTTATATTTTCTATTTCTTACTGGTTCAGTCTTGGAAGGTTGTGCTTTTCTAAGAATTTGTCCATTTCTTCCAGGTTGTCCATTTTATTGGCATATAGTTGCTTGTAGTAATCGCTCATGATCCTTTGTATTTCTGCAGTGTCAGTTGCTACCTCTCCTTTTTCATTTCTAATTCTATTGATTTGAGTCTTCTCCCTTTTTTTCTTGATGAGTCTGGCTAATGGTTTATCAGTTTTGTTTATCTTCTCAAAGAACAAGCTTTTAGTTTTATTGATCTTTGCTACCATTTCTTTCATTTCTTTTTCATTTATTTCTGATCTGATCTTTATGATTTCTTTCCTTCTGCTAACTTAGGGGTTTTTTTGTTCTTCTTTCTCTAATTGCTTTAGGTATAAGGTTAGGTTGTTTATTAGAGATGTTTCTTGTTTCCTGAGGTAGGATTGTACTGCTATAAACTTCCCTCTTAGAACTGCTTTTGCTGCATCCCATAGGTTTTGGGTCATCATGTTTTCATTGTCATTTGGTTCTAGGTATTTTTTTATTTCCTCTTTGATTTCTTCAGTGATCTCTTGGTTATTTTTAGTAGTGTATTGTTTAGCCTCCATGTGTTTGTATTTTTTACAGATTTTTTCCTGTAATTGATATCTAGTCTCATAGCGTTGTGGTCAGAAAAGATACTTGATACAATTTCAATTTTTTAAAATTTACCAAGGCTTGACTTGTGACCCAAGACATGATCTATCCTGGAGAATGTTCCATGAGCACTTGAGAAGAAAGTGTAATCTGCTGTTTTTGGATGGAATGTCCTATAAATATCAATTAAGTCCATCTCATTTAATGTATCATTTGCAGCTTGTGTTTCCTTATTTATTTTCATTTGGATGATCTGTCCATTGGTGAAAGTGGGGTGTTAAAGTCCCCTACTATTATTGTGTACCTGTTAATTTCCCCTTTTATGGATGTTAGCATTTGCCTTATATATTGAGATGCTTCTATGTTGGGTGCATAAATATTTACAATTGTTACATCTTCTTCTTGGATTGATCCCTTGATCATTATGTAGTGTCCTTCTTTGTCTCTTGTAATAGTCTTTATTTTAAAGTCTATTTTGTCTGATATGATAATTGCTACTCCAGCTTTCTTTTGATTTGCATTTGCATGGAACATTTTTTTCCATCCCCTCACTTTCAGTCTGTATGTGTCCCTAGGTCTGAAGTGGGTATCTTGTAGACAGCATATGTACGGGTCTTGTTTTTGTATCCATTCAGCCAATCTATGTCTTTTGGTTGGAACATTTAATCCATTTACATTTAAGGTAGTTCTTGATATGTATGGTCCTATTACCATTTTCTTAATTGTTTTGGATGTGTTATTGTAAGTCTTTTCCTTCTCTTGTGTTTCCTGCCTAGAGAAGTTCCTTTAGCATTTGTTGTAGAGCTTGGTGGTGCTGAATTCTCTTAGCTTTTGCTTATCTGTAAAGATTTTAATTTCTCCATCGAATCTGAATGAGATCTTTGCTGGGTAGAGTAATCTTGGTTGTAGGTTTTTCCCTTTCATCACTTTCAATATGTCCTGCCACTGCCTTCTGGCTTGCAGAGTTTCTGCTGAAAGATCAGCTGTTAACCTATGGGGATTCCCTTGTATGTTAATTGTTGCTTTTCCTTTGCTGCTTTTAATAATTTTTCTTTGTACTTAATTTTTGATAGTTTGATTAATATGTGATTTGGTGTGTTTCTCCTTGGGTTTATCCTGTATGGGACTCTCCGTGCTTCCTGGACTTGATTGACTATTTCCTTTTCCATAGTAGGGAAGTTTTCAACTATAATCTCTTCAAATATTTTCTCAGTCCCTTTTTTTTCTCTTCTTCTTCTGGGACCCCTATAATTCAAATGTTGGTGCATTTACTGTTGTCCCAGAGGTCTCTGAGATTGTCCTCAATTCTTTTCATCCTTTTTTCTTTATTCTGCTCTGTGGTAGTTATTTCCAGTATTTTATCTTCCAGGTCACTTATCCATTCTTCTGCCTCAGTTATTCTGCTATTGATTCCTTCTAGAGAATTTTTAATTTCATTTATTGTGTTATTCATCACTGTTTGTTTGATCTTTAGTTCTGCTAGGTCCTTGTTATACGTTTCTTGTATTTTATGCATTCTGTGTCCAAGATTTTGGATCATCTTAATTATCATTACTCTGAATTCTTTTTTAGGTAGATTGCCTATTTCCTCTTCATTTGTTTGGTCTGGTGGGGTTTTACCTTGCTCCTTCATCTGCTGTGTATTTCTCTGTCTTCTCATTTTGCTTAACTTACTGTGCTTGGGGTCTCCGTTTCACAGGCTGCAGGTTCGTAGTTCCCGTTGTTTTTGGTGTCTGCTCCCAGTGGGTAAGGTTGGCTCAGTGGTTTGTGTAGGCTTCCCGGTGGAGGGGACTGGTGCCTGTGTTCTGGTGGATGAGGCTGGATCTTGTCTCTGGTGGACAGGACCACATCCAGTGGTGTTTTCTCGGGGTGTGTGTGAACTTATTATGATTTTAGGCAGCCTGTCTGCTAATGGGTGGGGTTGTGTTCCTGTCTTGCTAGTTGTTTGGCATAGGGTGTCCCACACTGTAGCTTGCTGGTCTTTGAGTGGAGCAGGGTCTTAGCGTTGAGATGGAGATCGCTGGGAGAGCTTTCGCCGTTTGATATTACATGGGGCCGGGAGGTCTCTGGTGGAGCAATGTCCTGAACTCGGCTCTCCCACGTCAGAGGCTCAGGCCTGACACCTGGCCAGAGCACCAAGACCCTGTCAGCCACACAGGTCAGAAGAAAAGAGAGAAAAAAAAATAATAATAAATAAATAAATAAATAAAATAAAGTTATTAAAATAGAAAAAAATTATTTAAAAAAATTAAAAAGTAATAGAAAAAAAGAGAAAGAAAGAAGAGAACAACCAAACCAAAAAACAAATCCACCAATGATAACAAGCGCTAAAAACTATACTAAAAAAAAAAGAAAGAAAGAAAAGGGACAGTCAGAACCCTAGGACAAATGGTGAAAGCAAAGCTATAAAGACAAAATCACACAAAGAAGCATACACATACACAATGGCAAAAAGAGAAAAAATATATATATAAAAAATTTAAAAAGGAAGAGAGCAACCAAATCAATAAACAAATCTACCAATGATAATAAGCTCTAAATACTAAAATAAGATAAACATAAAACCAGAAACAAATTAGACTTATAAAACAAACCCCAACTCTACAGTTGCCCCCAAAGTCCACTGCCTCAGTTTTGGCATGATTCGTTGTCTGTTAAGGTATTCCACAGATGCAGGTTACATCCAGTTGATTGTGGAGATTTAATCTGCTGCTCCTGAGGCTGCTGGGAGAAATTTCCCTTTCTCTTCTTTGTTTGCACAGCTCCTGGGGTTCAGCTTTGGATTTGGCCCCACCTCTGCGTATAGGTCGCCTGAGGGCGTCTGTTCTTCACTCAGACAGGACGGGTTTAAAGGAGCAGCTGATTCGGGGGCTCTGGCTCACTCAGGCCGGGGGCAGGGAGGGGTACGGAATGCGGGGCGAGCCTGCGGCAGCAGAGGCCAGCATGACGTTGCACCAGCCTGAGGCGCGCAGTGTGTTCTCCCGGGGAAGTTGTCCCTGGATCACGGGACCCTGGCACAGGGCTGCACAGGCTCCCGGTAGGGGAGGTGTGGACAGTGACCTGGGCTTGCACACAGGATTCTTGGTGACTGCAGCAGCAGCCTTAGCGTTTCATGCCCGTTTCTGGGGTCCATGCTGATCGCCGTGGCTCACACCCGTCTCGAGCTCGTTTAGGTGGTGCTCTGAATCCCCTCTCCTCGAGCACCCCTGAAACAATGGTCTCTTGCCTCTTAGGCAGGTCCAGACTTTTCCCCAGACTCCCTCCCGGCCAGCCGTGGTGCACTAGCCCCTTCAGGCTGTGTTCACGCAGCCAACCTCAGTCCTCTCCCTGGGATCTGACCTCCGAAGACCGAGCCTCAGCTCCCAGCCCCCACCCGTCCCAGCGGGTGAGCAGACAAGCCTCACGGGCTGCTGAGTGCACCGATCCTCTGTGCGGGCATCTCTCCACTTTGCCCTCTGCACCCCTGTTGCTGTGCTCTCCTCATGGCTCTGAAGCTTCACCCCCCCACACCCCCCGTCCCCACCAGTGAAGGGGCTTCCTAGTGTGTGGAAACTATTCCTCCTTCACAGCTCCCTCCCCAAAATGCAGGTCCCGTCCCCATTCTTTTGTCTCTGTTTTTCCTGTTTTCTTTTGCCCTACCCAGTTACGTGGGGAGTTTCTTGCCTTTGGGGAAGTCTGAGGTCTTCTGCCAGCATTCAGTAGGTGTTTCTGTAGGAGTTGTTCCACATGTAGATGTAGTTTTGATGTATTTGTGGGAAGGAAGGTGATCTCCATGTCTTACTCCTCTACCATCTTGAAGGCGCACCCCCTCCAGTCCATACCACAACTTGTTTATCCACTCATCTGTCAGTGGACATTTAGGTTGCTTTCATGTCTTGGCTATTGTAAACAGTGCTGCTGTGAACATTGGGGTGCATGTATCTTTTCAAATTACTTTTCTCCAGATATAGGGAGCAACCCAAGATTGAGTATTCAAAGAGACCCAGGAGGAAGCTGCAAGACTTCTTATGACCTAGGCTTAGAAGTCCCAGAATGTCATTTCTACAACATTCTATTGGTTAAGCAAGTCACTAAGGCCAACCCAGATTTAAGGGGAAGTGGGGTAGACTCCGTCTCTTGAGGAAAAGAATAAAATATGTGTACAGGCAGGGAAGACTATCTACCACAACATGAATGACTGAGCACCACAGAGGCAGTCCCCTACTGAGAAACCTCTAATTAGCTGTGACTGCCAGTGTGCTGAAGACCAAATTCCTGGCCTTTGAGACCCTCTGCCTGAACCAGTTTCCTTTTCCAGGCTCATCTTCCACCATTGTCAGCCACCCATCATTGCCCCAATCAACCTTGTGTTTTTCCACCTCTTTGCTTTTGCTTATGACATTCCCTTTTCTGCAAAGGCCTTTCCCCATTTACTTCTTCCCAACCGAATCTTGCCCCCTAAGGCCCAGCTCAAATCCCTCCTGTCCCTGCTCAGACTACCCCAGGCTCAGATGATTTCAAACCACTCTGAACTTACCCCACACCACTGATTAGGCCCTTCCTGTGGGGCAATTCATTGGGTAATATTCCATCTGACAGAACGGCCCCAGGAGAGAGAACGGATGACAAAGTACAGGCTTTTGCTCCTTATTCTCTTGGTTTAATATTTTATGGCAAACATTTAGTTTTATAATATAAACACAAATTTCAGATTTTAAGAGCTAATAGAAATTCATTAGAAAAATTGATAAGGGCTAGAATAATCTCCAAAGTTTCGTAAAGAAAAAAATAGTTTACTCTGGGAATACTAAAAGAAAAAAAACTCTCTAAATGGTATTAGTTCATGACTCACTCCACTCTTAATATTTCACTACTCAGCAGTGTGCGCCTTCCTCTGGTTTATTATTTTCATACTGCAGTGTTTTCTCTGAGACTGTTTAGCAAGAGTGAGGAATGGAATTGGGAGGGTCAGGAAACTTTGAGAGCTGCACCAGGCACGCCTTGCAACCTGCACAAAATATTTTGACAATTGAGCCATCAAGTCAAAAGTCATCCTTAGCCCTGACCCTGGGCTCACCATCTTTTATGAACACGGAAAGAGGGGTCAGATATGAATCAGACCAAGTCCACTTCCCTCTTTAGGCTATTTCACAATGTATAGCCTTGAAAACTGCCAGCCCAAAAGAGAAAATCTGCTCTTTTCCTGACTCTGTTTTTCATAATATAAGCTCTATAAATAGATTCTTCTGCTCTCTCAGCCTTTGTTCAACATTGGCTCCCTCAAGTTAAAAAACAAAAACAAACAAGAGACACGGGGGAGCAGCCTCCATGAGGAGGTCCTTCAAGGCTTCTTCTAGCTTTCAGACGGGAGTACACATTCCTAACTAGTAAGAAGATATTTTACCTATCAAGGCCTAGAGAAAAAGAAGTCCACAGCTGCCTCAGGATTAACAACCTGACTGAGAATGCATCCCTCCTTCTAACCAAAATCCCTCTTGGTGGTCTAGGATCAGTCTGCCAACCCCTTAATGAACTCCACAGAAGGGAAAGTGCCATGATAACTCATGGTACTTCTCCTATGTATCTGCTGGAGAAAACAGACAGTAGATGAGACCGTCCTTGCCTCTGTAAGGTAGTATGGGAGATAACTGTAAACAGAGATGCCCTTGATATCTGTAAATGAGGCAGGCGGGTGTTACCCCTGGAAGGAGAATTAGCTAAAGAAATAATGATGAAAGGGGGTCCCTGAATATTTCCAGGTGGCTATATCTTAAGGAGGCATTCCTGCAGTGAATTCTGTGAAAGATATAATTTCTCCCACTTTACTAGTCCATCCCCATACAAGATGTCACCTGGTACATAAAACTACAAAGACAAACCCCCATGAAGCTCCAAATTAGGGAACAGGGAGAGGGTCTCGAGTGGATAAGCATATCTGGCTGTAAGTCAGAATTCCAACCTGTCTTCAACAATCTAAATCCTACCTACTGGTGTGGAAAGGGAGATAGCAGAGAGCCATCTTCTATTCTGGAGTAGAAATACTTCACTGTGAAAATGGACCAGAGCTTACTTTCAGGGCAGGGTTACAAGGTCACCCTGCCCTCATCCATTAACCTCCACGCCCCAACCCCCTGGCACATGTTTACCGAGGTGGGAAGCTCAGGCAGGGGGGTGTTATGATGACCCAAGCAGCTGCCAGCTGAGTGCATGGCTATTACATGGTAGCTAGACTTTTACCCCTTGAGTTATGATGAAACAGATGGATAGAACTCACAGAATTCCCTCACCAACAAGTCCTCTCAGACAACTCTATCTGCAAAAACACTTCATATGCCAAAAAAGTACATTAATTGGGGCCAGAAGAGCCAAGTGATCTGCAAGCTACTGTATAAACAAAGTCACTTAGGGCTCCTGACAGCCGCATGGCTTCCTAACCCCTTTTAACCTCAGCCTCACTGAAAACTTAACTTTTTTTTTTTTTTTTTTTTTTTTTTGCAGTACGTGGGCCTCTCACTGTTGTGGCCTCTCCCGTTGCGGAGCACAGGCTCTGGAGGCGCAGGCTCAGCGGCCATGGCTCACAGGCCCAGCCGCTCCGCGGCATGTGGGATCTTCCTGGACCGGGGCACGAACCCGTGTCCCCTGCATCGGCAGGCGGACTCTCAACCACTGCGCCACCAGGGAAGCCCTGAAAACTTAACTTTTGAGCAAAAGCTTGAATTGAGGGAGCGAGCTACAGGGGTATGTGAGTAAGGAGCTTTCCAGACAGAGGGAATGGCCAGGCTAAGGAATCACAAGTGGATTTCTCTTTCCCACATTCTGGAACTTCACCCCTATGAGCATGTCAAAGGCCAGGAGGAACCAAAGGCAGGGACACCAGAGCAGACCAATATTAGCAAGGGAGGCCCCAGAGTCCCCTTTAGACCTTTGTGGTGATGGCGAGAGAGGGACCCAGTGGTCCCAGAGGTTTTGCCTCCTTCCCTTTTCACGCCCATTTCCTCTCTGAGTGAGCCCATCCAGCCCAGACCTCCCCATGGTCCCTACTCAAAGATCCCACTTCCTGATGGGCACCTCCAGATACGTTCCCACAAACATTTCATGCCCACAAATCCCAAACGGACCTCAGCATCTTTCCCCAAAAACCTTTCCTTCTCCTCCTAAATTCAGAAGTCCACTCTATCACCCAAGCTGGAAACTTGCCTCTTCTCTCTCCCTTGTGGCCCAAATCCAACAAGATGCACTGTCGTAGTAATTCTGTCTGTATAACATCTCCAGAATCTCTCCTCTTCTTTGTTTCCTCTGCTGTTATTTTGCTTCAGACATCGATCGCATCCTAACCATTCTCTAGCCTGTCCACAATGATCTTTCTAAAACCAAATCTGACCATGTCACTCCCTTGCCTAAACTTCTTCAATGGCTTTCCATAGTACAAAGTCCTGACTCCTCACAATGACATAGAAGTCCCCCAGCGCAAGGCCCCAGACTCATTTCTGACCATTCTCTCCTTAAACCCTGTGTCAGCCATCTGCACTGTACCACTGTGCTCCCTCGAACCTGCCATGCTCTCCATCAACTCCTGCCTTTGCATGTGCCTTTGCACCTGGAATACCTTTCCCATCCTTCTTTGTCTGGCTTATTCTCATTTATTCTCCAAGACTCAGCTGAGACATCACCTCCTGTGGGAGACTCTCCTCACCTCCCTGGGGTCTGTTAGTGCTCCCCGCCTTGTGCTCCATCATACTCTGTGAACTTCCCAATCATATACTCGTAACCCTGAATTCTAAGGGTTCCTCTCTCTCACTAATCTTTGAACTTATTTAAGGCAAAAGCTGTTCATCCCTCTTTGCCAAACAAATGAGAACCATCCCAGAGCCACATTAAAAAACAAACAAACAAACAAACAAAAACAATGGAAGGATTCTCAGCTCACAGGAGGAACCAGGATTTTGGTTGGTATGGGGACCAGAAGCAACTGCTCGACCTTCAAGTTTGAGAAGTTATACTAGACGTACAGACGGGAGTCCCAAGGCACATCAATTCTGGGGAGTGGGATTTGGGCAGGAGACAGGAGCTTCAGCTTCGAATAAGAGACCTGGGGCCTTTGTATTAAGATGTATGAGAATGAGTGTGAGCAGCTTTTCATTAAAGGTACAGAGTATCACAGAAGAGGTGGGCAGTAGAGATATTACAAGTCCTAGATAAACAGGAGAAAAATGTTAACTTGGCTATTTAAAAATATCTTCATTTATGGGACGTGCTGTCTCCAGTGGAATACAAAATCATTTTTTAAATCACTGAACATGTATCAGATTAATTGGGTTGTAAATTAATTAAAGCAGCAAAATCTATATATGCAGGTGGATCTTTACTGTTGACTGCATACGCCAAGAAGTTTTCTACTCAAAATTTTAAAAAATCAGAGGTAAGATATAATGCTCAAGAAGTAGAGAAAGCTGGGAGTTCCCTGGTGGCCTGGTGATTAGGATTCTGGGCTTTCACTGCATGGCCTGGGTTCAATCCCCTGGTCAGGGAACTGAGATCCCACATAACATGTGGCCAAAAAAAAAAAAAAAGAAGAAGAAGGAGAAGTAGAGGAAAGCTGACCCCTTGGTTACACAGTGGGAAGACCCATGACTGTCTTCACAAAATGCAACTGTCTTAGTCATAAACCAACCCTAGCTGAATTGTACACCTTTTCTTACATCTTACATCCTTTCTTTATATCCTCACCTGACCCAGGCCACCTCCAGTCCCATCTCCCAGTTATTACTTATAAGTTAAACCAAACCAAAATGTGACCTGAATCAAGGTTCTGCAGTGTTTTAGATAAGCAAAGCAGAGAACCAGATAGAAATGTTATAAAACTTAAAGTTACATTTCTATTTCAAAAGAAAAATTTTAAGACAAACCCTTTCCCTTTGTGAAATAACTTTCTGAAACTTGAACAGTATGGCAGCAAGGCAAACACACTTCCAAACACCAGTCAATTTGAATCAAGATTTCTTTTGGAAACACATTCTAAGAAGTCACCTTCACACGAAAAAAAAAATGATTTCTTTTGGGGGCTCATGAGGGATGGGTGGAAGTATTTACTGCAAGGAATAGAAATGTAATATTAATCTAATTAATAAACTTTCTCATCAGCTTTCCTTGCACAGCTATTGGTAGGTTTTCTGTCTTCAAAATAAAGAACATCTTCCAGATGGATGCCCAGTTGGAAGCGAACCTACCGGACACAGGTACGTGTACGCTGTCCTTTGACGCTCATATGCCGTGGGACACAGCTTTCCTCACTTTCCCCAGTAATGAAGATGGATCTGAAGTGAGCCACTGTCATGCTCCTCATGCTTCCTGGGGTCAAGTGGGCTTTGAGGTTCAACTTATGACCCTGAAACAGAGGCTTTTTCTATGTGTGAACTAACCAGCTAATGTGAGGATTAAATGCATGTATTCAATTTATGGATACTAGAAAATTAAGCCTATATTTAGCAGCATGCTATAGATCACACCAGCCTGACAGTACAAGTATTCCTAAACCAATTAACTATTCCACAACTATCTATTACTGAGCATCTACTGTGTTCCAGGCACTGTGCTAAATTCTTCACCTGATAGTGATGTTTAGTATATCCAAAAGCACAAATTAGATTCCTTAAAGAACTTTAAGATTCAATTCAGACTTCCATCCTCCAGGAGACCATCCCTGACCCTCCCAGGCTAGGGGAGGCGTCCTTCTTCTGAATTGCCTATATGCATATTTCTATCATTGGGCTGACCTCATTGTTTTATAGTTCTCTTTGTGTGTCTGTCTCTAAACACAAACATGAAATCCATGAGGGCAGGACACTTTGCTGGCAAATCCTCATAGCTGCACCTGGCACAGAGCTACTGTGTGGTAAGTAGTTAGTGTATTTTGGTTAAAGATATGAAAAAATAGCAAATGAATGGAGAAAACCACACCCATAAACTAGGACCTTAGTCAAACTGCAAAATGAAGGACTTTTCAGACTATGGCAGTGATTCTCAAACAGGTCCAGGCAGTACTGCCCCTACAATCTGTGATGCTCATTCCTTCCTTCCTCTATTTATTTAACAACTACCTGTGTCAAGAACTGTGCTAAGTATGCATTGATAAATAAAAGATGGAGTACCTGGCCCTGGGGAACCTATGGGCTGGCAGTGTTCTTGGAACAGCACCAATCCATGCCTGGCCTTTGGGGAATGCCATGTCTCCATCTAATTCTATCATATTCTAGGAAAATAATTCTTGCAGAAAATAATGGTATTTTACATACTGGCAATATAATATTACTATTGTGAAAGCATATCATGAAAAAAAATTAGTAAGCCAAGCCTAATAAGCTGGTTTTGTGTTTTTTCATTAAATTTAATTTATTAGATGTTCATATTTACTGTTAGATAAATAGCAACAAGTACCAAAGAATTAACATAAAGTTGTGGACAGCAAACTTTCATTTGAGAGAACTTAATCCATTTTCTGTGACCTGATAGATTACCATCACAGTTTGACTATAGTGGGAAAATACCACTGTTCTGTACACAAATTACTTCTGCAGATTGCTTTGAGTGGTTGAAGTTAGAGGTTATGGTATATACATACTCAAGTGTTGAAGGGTGACACCTACAGGCAGGATAACATACTGCAGCTCAGATCTATTAGATACTAAAGAATACACCAAAAGAATCACAACAGAAACAACAGTGTTAGTTTGGGAGTTTTTTGTTCCCCAACATCCAAATCCTCTTCCTATTTGGGTGAAATCCTCCAATGTAAGAGGCCCCAACTTCCATTATAGAAGCTAAACTGTATAGACCCTCCTCTCCCTAACCTGGAGCTCAGCCCATTAGACAAGATCACCAGTGATTTTGAATCTTAAGAAAGAGATGTCAGGAAGAAGGGATGAGTAGATTAGGATTGCAACAGTGGCAGAATCCAGCAGTGGTACCTGGGTCCAGCAACAGGTACAGAATGTCCTGATCAGACGATTTTTTGCCTGGCCTCCCTTAGTTCCTATTGACAGCATCTGCTTTTCCAAACTCTTGCGTCAATTCTGTGAACTGGCCAACATCTTTCCAATAAATTCTTTTTCCAGTTAAGGTAGCCAGAGTAAGTTTCTATTGCCTAGAATCAAGAATCTTAGCTGATGCACTAAATAACATTTATTGAGTGCCTTTTATGTGTCAGGCATCGTGCTAAGTCCTACACATGCAATATCTCATTTAGTCCTGCCCCAGTAAGAATAGAGCAGGAAATAAAGGCAAAAAGACTAATTAACTTGCCCAAGTCATACAACTAGTTTGGCAGAACCAGGATACAAAACCATCCAGTTTAACACTAGAATTAATTCTCTTAATCATTTCACTACCTCACAAAAAATATTCTGGGGCTTTTGAAAGTATAAAATTGGAAGATAAGACTTGAGACATAGTCCTACAGTCTGTGGGCATTGTGAGCTAATAAATTACAGAGAGAAGTCTTGCAACGGTATAAGGAAAATAGAATATTAAATTGAGATTGGAGACAATTTTACCATGCAGTTGATGAAGCTTAAATGTTCTTCCCTCACAAGGTGCTCTTTCCAAAGCTCTAAATTTAATTTTTTATTTTCAAATTTTTCTTCTTTTTCTTAAAGAAGGCCCTTCAAAATGGTAAAGCTTCAGACTCCACAAAACCTGGTTCCACTCCTGGATGAGACCATGAATTTATCAAATTAGAGACTCATTTTCTAGCTTCAGATTTGGAGATCAAGCAGAGAATCAGAGACCTACAGAATGTGGATCACAGCACAACCTTCAAGGCCACTCCTGCTCTGCTGTGCCCAAGGGGAGAAAAAGGGAGAGTTAGGAGTTATTCCTCATCACTCCATTTAGGGTCAGTTCAGCACACTCAGGGACCCATGGGTCCCCCAAAAGCTGGCTTCCTTCTTATCCAGCATCTGTGCACCCAGCAGGTGCAAGAGCAGCAGCCAGGACTGGGTGTGAGTCCCCCTGTCTCAGGCACAGAGAGTCATCAGGCCGCCCTTCTTATAGAACCAGCTGGATGGGGTCCTGACTCTCATGAGGAAAGGACAGAGAGCCAAGCCTCATCAGGGAGACTAGGAGAATCCTACCTTTCTTTAAAATTTCGATATTTTGTTCACCATGGACTTTTGCATTAATTTTTATTTTTCAAATTGCATTAAAATAGTATTTACCTTGACTACTGAGTTTCTTGGGCTCCCTTAAATTTTTCACCCAAGGTGAGTGCCTTACTCACCTCACCCTTATCCAGGCACTGACTCGGCACATAGAGAATCACCAGACATGCAAAGTCTGGGGTTTCCCCTAAAACAGCAATAACTCATCCAGTCATTCTTCTGTATTTCCAACATAGCATTGCCACCTAAATCAAAACCATTTTATTGTAATCCAGATGCATCATCCATCTTTATATCTGAATCTTATGAGCCTTTATTACTTTAAGGGATAAGGAAAAAAACCAAATCTCATTACTAAGTAATACTGTTTGGAAGGTTCTTGGCCTTAGGGCAGGATTGTCCAACCAAGACAAACAATGGTTAGGCCAGTGGTTCTTTGCCCTGGCTGGATATTAAAATCAGTTGGGGAGCTTTTTAAAAATGCCAGTGCCAGAGTCCTACTTCTGGAAATTCTGATTTTATTGGTATAAAGTGATGCCCAGGCAGGCTTTTTTAAAGAACTTTATGGAGGTACAATTTACATACCATAAAATTCACCCACGGTAAGTTCAGTGATTTTTTTTAGTAAATATATACAGTTGTGCAACTATCACTACAGTCTGGTGTGGAACCTTCTCTTCACCCCAAAAAGCTCCCCAGTGCCAGTTTATAGTCAGACCCTGTTCTCACCCCAGCCCCAGGCACCACTGGTCTGCTTCCAGTCTCTAAACTTCAAGCACCCGTATTTTTTAAAAGCTTCCAAGTGATTCTTGTGCAGACACGGTTAAGAACTACCATTCCAGACACCAAAGAGCTAAATTCTCTCCTTAGTCCTGCCTAAAAAAATTTAGACAGTTTCTGTTAGAATTTGTCCCTATTGAAAAATCCCTAATTTCATGTCAAAAAATCTTGGTGAAATAGAATAAGTTTTGTGACAGTCTGTAATCAACTTTACTAAAATATCACTAAGTAAAAAAATGCCTGTACGTATATCTACACCCCTAATAAATATGAAATGCCACATTTCTACACAGGCCTAGGATACAGAGTTCTTTTGTTTTGTGGTAAAATTAAAAGCCCACTGTGCTATCTTCAAAGTCATATTCATTGCCTAAAAAATTAACAAAGAACATTTACCTCAGACTGAAAAATTATGAGGATTACAAAATGACTGTCCTTAGATGTTCAAAAATTCTTCAGGGAAAAGGTTTTAGAGAAGAACAAAGTACCTTTATTAGTATGTTGCACAAACATAAATATGATATCACACTAGTGCAGGAAAATTCTAGAAAAAAGTCACTGGCAAGTTATCATGTGGAGCTGATGTCCTCCTGTCATTTTAGGCATGCAGGGCAAGCAAGCACTTGTAAAGGGGTGAGCCTGAGGAACAGGAATGAACTTGACAGAATTCACAGAAATGCCAGCCCCAGAGGGCTATAAATGTGAGTAAACCACAGCCAGAGGCTGCTGGATGAGTCAATGCTTTTTCAACGCAAGCAGTTCTTCTGCCTTCGTGGGCCAGGACAGTGAAACGCAGACAGCACCAGCTGTCAACACAGCCAGTACGTGGGAAATGTTATGGGGTGCAGCTGGAACGTGACCCCGCCCATACCGCTCCCTAAAGTTGCAAAGCTTTAAAACAGTGTCCTCAGCCAAGGAGGTGCTGTCTCCAGTTAGGCCACCGAAGTTCTCCAGCAACAAGGTTGCCAAGAGTCAGGAGGGCAGCTTCTGAGCAAGCGGCCCTTAACTATGGATAAAGAAAGTTTGGATTTTAGTCAAGTGGATGGCCTCAAACCATGCTTTCCCTGTATTTAGATTTTTAATTCCTAACACCAATTAAGATACTGGGAGGCAAATATTAAGCTATTTCCTCCTGTGATTATCAGTACTGAATTCTTAGTCCACAAGAAAACCTCAAATGACTTTGAAAAATATCACCTGAGAAGATTGGATAAAGAAAGCTGATGTGTTCCAGCCTACCCCTCCCTCTCCAAATCATTAGAAATGACAGAAAATAATTTTAAATAGATGAATTAGAAAATTGAAGGTAAGCAAAGAAAGGCAGCCTCTGGGGCCAGTAATAATGATCCATCCCTGAAAGACAAAGGACAGATGGAATCAGATTCACGTACCTAAAACAGACACGAGGGGACAGTGGTGGGGATGGCTCCAAGGGACCCTAAATTAGAGGGAGAAGATATTGGGAGCCTGTGTGGATGAGGGGTTCTGGGCCACCATCAGAACTGGAGGAGCAGGGACTTCCCTGGCGGTCCAGTGGTTAAGACTCTGTCCTTCCAGTGCAGGGGGTGCAGGTTCCATCCCCGGTTGGGGAACTAAGATCCCACATGCTGCGGAGTTCAGCCAAAAAAAAACCAGAGGAGCAGCCAAGCAAGTGGTTACACACACACACACACACACACACACACACACACACACACAACACATCCCAAACTTGTAGGAGCAGCAAGCCCAAGGGACATATTTTGTGCCAGAGAATCAAGGCGGTGCTTCTAGTAGTTGGCCTCACCCAGGAGGAGTGCAAGTGTCTTGGCTAGAAGACTTTAGTGAGTCACCCTGCCCAGCCCCACGTCCTGCTCCTGCCCTACCACCAGAGGACAGCACATTCTCAGACACAACACCTGGGCCTCTCAATGGCCCAGATACACAATACACAATCACAAACCACCAAATATTTGAAGAAAACCCTTACTGTGACAGACACATCAGTTACAACAAGAGAAGAACTGTCCCACCTCCCCCCAAAAAACAGGCTTTAAAAACCCAGTAGATGAGCTGAACAGCAGAATGGACACAGCAGAAGGCAGACTTAGAAAGCTGACGGGTGGAATAGAGAAATCCTCCCAGAAATGAAAAGGATAAGACAGGCATGAATGGTACATCCAGAAGAGAGAGAATCTAAGAAAGGAACCCCTCAAAAAATGACAGAAGAACATTTCCCAGAGCTGCAAGATTATCTTGCAGATAAAATTAGGACTACTTTTATTTTCTTTACACTTTTTTGTGTTTTTCTAATCTTCTTCAGTGAGCCTTGTATAGTCAGGCCACTCAAGATGGCCGTTCTCTTGCACTCCGTACATCCCCTGCTTGACCAGTCCCTGCTTCACCTGCACCTTACTCATATGACTAGCCAATCCTCTTAATTATAGGGCTTCATCAGTAATTGTCTACATGCCCTGGTAACCAATGAGCCAACCTGATGTCAATTCTCCCTATTAGTGGTAGCCTCCATCCCCCCGAGTAGTAAAGACTGCTGCCATGTCCTGCCTGATGTCTGCTGCACACGGTGGGGTGTTGCTTCAGTACTTTGTTTCAGACATGTAAGATCCCCTATCCAACAAACCATTGATGCCTCTGTCACTGTCTCCAGGCTCTTTCTTTGGTCTCATGGCTGGGCAATTACAAGGTTTGCAGGCCTGCAGGGTGTAGCCCAACAAGCACACAATTTATTCAGAGAAAAAAATTTTTAAGTACGTATAAGGTCTGAAAAGAATAAATAAAAGAAAAATCCCTAAACCACATGACAGGCTTCCTAAGGGAAATGAAGAAGGTAAATTCAATCAGAATTTCTCTAAGAGATCGCTCGTAAGTGAAAATTGGTCATCAAATAGAAATCAGAAATTTTGCTAGAGGTCTTTGAAAACAGGAGAAATGCTGATCCCTTCCACTTAAAAATTGGAAATGGATTCTCCTGTAGCTTCTAGACTTACCATCCTAACTATATGTCAGAACTAGAGGTGGCCTTGTGGGGCCTTGAAAATGCGCACTAAGAGACAGAACTGTCTTCATAAGGCAATAAAAAGCCAAAGATGGCTTTTGTGGCATATTTTAGGCAGAACTGCCATCATCCAGGGAGGAGAAGGAGGTGGTGTCCCAAGACAGAAAACCTAAGGAGTAAATGTCTGCTTAGCAAAGGCCTCAAGGATTGCCATTTACATCTGTGTCAAGAAATAAAACAAACAGAACCTCTTTTCAGAGCACATTCCTGTGCCCCAAATCAGCACCCACGTGAGCCTCTGAGATCTTTGTGTTGTGGCCACCCTAGGCAGGTAAAGTAGTGCCATTGTCCTCGTCCTTGCAGGTTCCTCCTTATGTTGGAGAGATGCTCAGGAGGGTTTCCAGGATCCAAAAATATATCATAGCAAGATGCAAAGTATGCCCAACCCCTTGCATGGCAAGATGCTATTTCCTGGGGTCTTTTTACATTTTTCTCGTTTTCCTCTGACTTTAGAATTTACAAAACAACTTAGACTTACATACAACCTGTCCCCATGCAGTTACTTCCCCTAGGATCCAACAGTTTTAAGGTCTGCTAGGGGACTAAAGAGGGGAAGCAGGGAGTTTCCATTTAAAAATATAAATGTATATTTTTTTAATGTTAAAGCATCACCAGAACTCAAACATCAACAAAGGCAACAAATAGAGGGGCCCCAAAAAAGATGCCAGTGATTTAATTGTAAAACTAAGTCCAAGTCTTTGCAGCAGATCCTGAATCAGACAGATTCATATTTTCACAGACGTATTGAGTACCTACTATGTGCCAGGCATCATGCTAGTTGCTAAGAATGCAGTGCCTTCTGAGCCTTGAGGGGGAAAGTGGGACAGTCTGGTATGGAAGAGACAAAGCTTACCTATCCCAGCACCTCCAAGACAAGGCCTCCAGGAATGTCAGGGGTCCAGTGAGGGAAAGAGACAATGCGCAGTTGGCCCATGCGGCAAAGGTGAGGGACCCTTCCCGCTGGGATGACCAGAGACACCTTCATGGTGGCATCAGAGGTGAGTCTAGAAGGATAAGAGTTTCAATAGGCAAAGCCATATGGGAGGGCAATGAAAGGCAGAGAGAGATGTCTGAGAGAAAAAGAGAGGAACGAGACACCTTCTGGTCTTAAAATTGTAGTTCCAAGGTCACTGCAACTCTGTAGCCATTCATCTGACCAGGAGACTCCAGGAGCTAGGGCCTTTGTGAATGAAAGGAAGGCTTTCCTTTGACATGGATGCTGAAGGAAGTGAGCAGGAAGGGGCACGAGGGAGGAATACCGGCAGGCAGAGGTTGGAGACAAGGAGGACCAAAGGCCTTTTCTTAGTCAGAAAAGTGAGTTGAGGATGGCTCCTTTGCTCATTTGCCTCAGAGCTGTCCTCTCAACCTATCCCGGTCACAGTCCCTCCAACCCAGCCTGCCTTTTAGGACAGTCTTGGTAACTCAGTGGCAAGAAACAGACACTGGGGGAATCACATCTGATACGAGCATTTCCAAACCAGATGTAAATTAATTTCCTGTGATTGATCATAACCAGGAATGTGTGCTGACGTTTGCAGGTAGACAAAGAAGCCCACTCAGGAGGCTGGAGAAGACAAGCTACCCAGTAATCCTGTGAAATTAGTACGGTCCCCTTGTGTGTGGCTACAAGCTAGAGAGGAAGTCATTACACCCTTGCAATTTTCTCAGACACCTGCCAATCCACTCAACAATGGGCCTCCCTACTGTCCAACCACAGGGAGGGCAGTAGGTGGGGCAGTAATAGGACCAGATTCTAGCTCTAACTCAGCTCTGGAGGAATCTTGCTCCCTCTGGGAAATCCCTGATGGCATCACTGCTTCTGCTGCATCTACCACCCAACTCCAAGCTACAGGCCCTCCAGCCAGACCAGGTCTCCTGCAGGCAGGAGAGGCCAAAGAGAAATGCTTTGTAAAGCACCTTAAAATCCTCTAATGAGGGGATGAGTTACACATCCATACTATGGAAAATCGTGCAATTGTTAAAGAAAATGAAGCTTTGTCTATATCAACAAAGGAAGATGTCCAGGACAGGGCACTAGGTGGAGAATGCAAGCTGCAGTGCAGACGTATAGAATCATTCCATGTGTTTGTATAAAATATTAAAAAAATACATATATTCTTGCAAGTACATGGAAAGTTTCTGGAATATTATAAAATAAACTATTCTATATATGGAAGTAGGATAGAGGGAGCTTCATTTTTATATCCTTTTGGCTGTTTATATAATTTTTAAAAGTTTGAAAACCTTCTCTAAATGATATGATGAAAGAGGCCAAGAAAAACTATTATAAATATGATGTCTCTATGCTAACTGAAGGTAAAAAAAATTATCTTCTTGTACGTCTCTAGCCTGATATACATTTCTGTATTAATACCACAGCTTTGCCAGGCTTACTATGGTGCTGCTTCTGTTCAATGGAGCTTAAGCTTTTTAGTGAAATCAAATTAAATGTGAGTGTATGTACAAGGTGTATTTTCAGAGAGAGATATAAACATGTCTAAACACTGAACAAATCTATAGCTAATACACTCACACTTCATGCAAAGGCTTTTGTAGTGTTGGTTTGGCCTGCTTAGCATCCCTTTGCTCTTTGTCTGGAACAGCAGAATTACCCTCACCTGACTCCATGGGATCCTGGTAGGGTTGTCTGTCATGGTGCCACAATCCCCACACCCCCCCTCAAAGAGATGGGCTCACAACCCTGGCTTGCCCATCACAGTACCCCATTCTCCTAGCCACAATTATTTGTCCAGTGATAGGCAAATGTCTTAAACTGGACCAATCAGAATCTTCCCTAAGATTTGACATGTAGGCACTAGAAGAGAAATGTTGTTTCTCTTACTCTAGGATCTTGAGCTTAAGACCATGAAGGCTTGAATAAACCCAGGCAGAGATAAACAGAGTTGAAAAAGTGAGAGTGAAGGACAGAGCTGATGGCATCACCTCAATTTCTGGATTCAGTTACATTTGAAGTCACGATTACCCCCTTGGACTTCCCATTTGTCAGAATCAATAAACTTATCCTTGTGGCTTGAGCTGGATTTTGTTGGTTTTCTCCCTTGCAACCTAAAGGGTCCTAACTAATTAACATCTCCACTTCCTCACTGGAGGTTTAACAACCCACTCCATGATTGGGACTATCAGCCACATTCAAGATCCAAAATTATAGTCTATATTCTAATATTCTGAATGTCATTGTTAGGTAGGATATCCTATTTGTTCTTCAGGAAAAGGAGGTACAAGGAACTTTCTATATGGAATTTCCCCCAAGGTCATACAATTCATCAGAAGCCAAGTCCAAAGCAAAAAACAATTTCCCAGACCTTTTCTTTAAAAAAAAAAATTTTTTTTAAAAAGCTTTATTCTATGTCAAAAGCAAAGGAGAGAACTATCTGCATAATCTACAAAGGGAAGGGAAAGAGAGATGCAGTCTTGATGATGTCTTAATTCAGGAACAGTAAGGACCAAAACAAACCAACCTCAAATTCCCCAAATTCTCAGCCAACTGAGCTTTATCCGACTAATCTTGCTGATTTCTTGTCCAAAAAGATTCTCCACAACTGTGAAAGTGTCTAAAATCCAAGTAAATTGTTTTTAACTATACTTACCTTCGAGTCAATTAGGTAAAAGATTTCAAGGCTTTCAGAATGTTCATCTAAAGCATTATTTTATAGTATAAATGAAAGTTGTAACAATGGGAGTTCACAGTAAGTTCTTCTTTCTCAATGAGAAGTAAAATAAAAGCCTGATGAGTAACCGAGGCAAAAACGCAGCATAAAATTAGTTAAACTCTTTGGAGCAGGGAAATGGTAGACAAGAAAGGAAATTCATAAAGGAACTTTTTCAGTGCAAATGGTAGAGCAGAAAGAGAAGGTGAGAAGCCTGTATGTGGAGTTGAGATTTCTCGGGAAGCCAAGCATTTAGCACAGCCAGGATTCTACAGAAGTATGCCCTATTCAGAAATTCTGTAATCACAGTCACTAAAGGCCAGTTCACCAAAAAAAATTTCATTAAAGAAAGAATGTACAATTCAGATAATGGACAAGAGAAAATCTAATACAAAACCTGCATCACCTCATGCAGCTGAGGAGTGAGTCCAGGACTCACATAACATCTCTGAGCCTCAACTTCCTCACCTGTAAATGAAGGGGCTAAACCAGATGGTCTCCGACATCTTTTCTAGATGCACAAATGATACCACTTATAGTTTCTCACTCTGAGCCTCAGAGATGTTATATATTAAAAAAAAGGAGGGCCTCCCTGGTGGCGCAGTGGTTGAGAGTCCGCCTGCTGATGCAGGGGATACGGGTTCGTGCCCCGGTCTGGGAGGATCCCATATGCCGCGGAGCGGCTGGGCCCGTGAGCCATGGCCGCTGAGCCTGCGCATCCAGAGCCTGTGCTCCGCAACGGGAGAGGCCACAACAGTGAGAGGCCCGCGTACCGCAAAAAAAAAAAAAAAAAAAGGAAATTTCAATTTTTAGTCTGTCAGGCAAGCACTGAAATATGAAAACTATAAGGAACTGGATTGTTGACTTGTTTCTTCCTTTATGTGCAGAAAGCATGACTATGTCCCAAAAGGATATTAACGGAAGGCACAGAATCTATAGAGGTCCTGGCACATTATAGCCAGAGATTAACTGATCACGCGAAAAAAGGTAGTTAGGGACAGGAAAGCTCCATCCCGAAACTAAATCCATATTCTTCCTTCTTTGCAGTACATTTTACACTTATGGAATTGGCTAAATTAGAAGAAAAGAAAAAGAGGGGAATGCATATTATCACAATTTGCTCAAAACAGTGAAAAATTAGAAATTCCCTAACATCCTGAAACTAGGATTAAACACATTATCTTACTTACATAATAAAAAATAATTCAATAATTAAAAATCATGCTTAGAAGAATACTTAATACCCGAGAAAATTCCCATAGAATATTGCTATAATTTTAAAAGTAGGTTACAAAATATAAACAGTATAAATGATATATATATACATATCGTTGTTTATCTCGAAGTGGTAGAATTATCAATGATTTATATTCTCTTCCTTATATCATTGTACATTTCCAAATTTCCTACAATGAACATAATCTTTGTAAACAGGTAGAAAATGTTTTTTTTTTAAAGGCAAACTACTTGTTTGACTTCATATATTCGCCTTATGGAAAAAATAATATTCCCTCCCTTCTGTTTTAGCACCCAGGAGGCTCTTCATGTACCTGGGTCTCTTTGCAGAGATTGAAAGACTAAAAGCTGGGGACATGTGAATGCAATATTTGGGTCAGGAAGGTCTTTTTAAACAAAACAGAAAACCCAGCAGCTATAAAGTAAAAGACTGATAAATTTGACTCTATAAATATGAAAATTTATGAAAGGTAAATGACGTCAAAAGACTGAATAGATGTAACAGCCAAAAGTCTAATTTCTTTAATGTATAAAAAGCATTTGCAATCCATAAGAAAGAGTCCAACAATCCAATAGAAGCAGGAAAAGGAGAGGAACCATCTACTCATAGAATTCAAATTGCTTTATTCATGTGAAAAATAAACCTCACTCAAAATTTAAAGAATGCAAATTAAAACAATGACATGCTACCTTTTTAAAAATAAATTTATTATTTATTTATTTATTTTTGGTTGCGTTGGGTCTTCGTTGCTGCACACAGGCTTTCTCTAGTTGCAGCGAGCCGGGGGGCTACTCTTCGTTGTGGTGCGCGGGCTTCTCATTGCGGTGGTTTCTCTTGTTGCGGAGCACGGGCTCTAGGGGCGTGGGCTTCAGTAGTTGCAGCACGCGGGCTTAGTAGCTGTGGCCTACGAGCTCTAGAGCGCAGGCTCAGTTAATTGTGGCGCACGGGCTTCGTTGCTCTGCAACGGACCAGGGCTCAAACCCGTATCCCCTGCATTGGCAGGCGGATTCTCAACCACTGCGTCCCAGCCCCAATGACATGCCACTTTTCAATCTTTCACGTTGGCAAATAGTATTTTTAAAAGCTCAGTAAACTTGTTGTTAACAAAGTGGGGGATGGGGAGTAGTCACTGAGGGGAGTACGACTTGGTGCTACCTTTAACTGGCAAGATCTATCAAATTAATAATGCAAATATTCTTCATCAAGACAATTCCACTGCTAGGAATTTATCCTATAGACACAGTTGCACATGTACTCCAAACACGTACACACAGATGTTCACTGAATTGTTTGCAACAGCAAAAGAACGGAAACAACCTCGATATCCTTTAGTGGAAGGCTGATTGAATAATTATGGTGTGCTGCATACCAGAACCCCAGGCAGCCATTCTAAAAGAATGCCCGGGATCTACCTGTGCTGATGTTAGGCCATCTCCAGGATATATTATAAAGGGAGAAGAGAAGGGGTGCACAGTTCCTGTGTACAGAGGACATTTCAAAGGAGATATCCCTATACTTGAGTTCTGGAATAAATCAAAAGAAAGTATTAGCAGTGGCTGCCTCTGAGAAGGGGGCTTGGGGCCATATAAAAGGGCGGAGAGGCTTCTGTACTGCTTGAAGTTTCTACCATATGTATTTATTATTTTTCCATTTTAAAAACTAGCTAATTATTTTGAATAAATATTAAATTAATATTTAAGCAGAGCGGGGGACTCCATGGTGCTTTGAGTCAGGAGGAAGGAGATTCCACATCCAACCCCAGCAATGAGCACTCATGAAAAGTCAAATGCAGACAATTTTTAAAATAAAATTAAAAACGTGCAGATATTATTTTTAAAAATTAAAGCAATGTAACAAAGAAACTGGAGTAGCACTTCCCACCAGCATACAGCGAGTTGGAACGAGTGTGGCCGCGCCCGAGGACCACCCGTTGCCCTAACCGCGACTGAAGCCCCCAGGCCTTCTCTTCTCAGAGACCACTCTTTCGTGCCATCCGAGGAGGCGACAGCAAATCGAGGCGCCAAATTCCCGGGACAAGGGGGACAGCCAGGACGGCCGGAGCTCGCACCCTTCCAGAAGGTGGCGCAGGGCAGCCCCTCGGGCCGGCGAGGTCCAGCCCTGGAATGTACTGTCAAGGGCAACTTTTCGGGATTTGGAAAGCTCTGCGTCGGGCACCGCTCCGTGAGGCCGGCGCCCCGGCATCAGCTGCGCCCCGATTCGGCGCTGCCACCTGCGCGCAGGGGCTGAAGCCGGCCGCTCCCGAGCGCCCCTGCCCGGCCCGGGCGCGCATCCGTAGGGTCACAGTGCGACCCAGCGGGCCGCCGGAGAAACTGCGCCCCACGGCCGCCCCGGCGACCGGTGGGTGGGGCGAGGACCCGGAGAGTCAGTGCTTTCTGCCAGTTACAGTCTCAACGAAAGGTGATGCGGACCCAGTGTCCTTCCTCTGTAAACGGAGGGAGTCTGTTTGCCAAGACACTGTTGCTAAATTCCACAGGTCTTTCTTACCGCACTCACCCTCTGGGTAAAATTCGGCTTGCCGGAAAAGTTCTGGTTTGAGAGGCCTGCGGTATTTTATTCAGAATTCTGGACAACTGGTCATTTATGAAGTCCAAGGAAGGAACTATCAATTTCTATCTGAAGGATGACTCTTATTATGGTCTAGTAGAATCTATGGACAGTAGAACTGACTATAAGCAGGCTCGACCAAAATGCCACCTCCTTCCTGAAATCAGCCTCTAGGTTAAGTAGACGTGTCCCCTTACTTACTGTCATGGCCTGTGTAAAGGTCTTTCCACTGTGAATCAGATCTTCACATCATCCTCGTTACTGGACCTACAAGTTCCCTGAGGCCGAGACCATGTCTTATTCATTGTGTTAGGAGTGGGGGAAAGACAGAAACGATGCAGACGTCAAGAACAGGAGAAAAAAAACAGAAGAAACAATCTATGTCATAAAAGCCTTGGTCCAGTAGGCCAGCATTTCTCAAAGGTCGCCCTGTGCATATTAGTTTCAGGCCATATTAATGCCATAACTCGTGAATATCAGGTAACTCTGAATATACAGGGATCTCACATTTTGCCAGGGAAAAACCCTCTTAAAAAACAAGGTTACGGTTTGGGGGGGCCTTTTGGCCACCTTAAAAATATAAATGTTTCAGCAATAGATAAGAGAGTTAAATGTCTGTGTATAGGATTGAATTCATCCCTTTAGTTACACATTAAAGTTTAAGTCACATGTGAAATAGCAGGTTGATTTTGTAATACTGCTTTTTTTCCTCTC
The DNA here is from genome assembly GCF_949752795.1 of Hyperoodon ampullatus. Lineage (NCBI taxonomy): Eukaryota > Metazoa > Chordata > Mammalia > Artiodactyla > Ziphiidae > Hyperoodon > Hyperoodon ampullatus. The sequence continues at coordinate 87,070,000 of NC_136921.1, read as the reverse complement.
GCTTTTTATGAAGCAATTTTATTTAAACTCTCACCTGAGTGTTTCAGTATCTCAGTCATGCCAAGAGGCCCTTCTTAAAGCATCTAACACAGTCACTTTTATTTACATACATTATTTTTTTAAATCCGTGTATGGTGCTGTCACTGGACATTTTAATCCTAACCATAGTTATATAAATTCAGGGTTTTTTTTTTCAAATTTGTGCTATAGGTTTAGATTTATCTCTTTGACATATTCACTAACTATATTGCTTTTTAATCATTGCTTTTTACATACACACCAAATACTTGCATAGGGAGGTCATACCCTGTATCAGTAAGGGTCTAGCTGCAGAGAACAGAATCTGTTCTGACTAGTTAACACAAGAGGAGATTTGTAACAGTATCATAATTTCCAGAATCACTGAAGTGGGGGTGGGTGGGGAGGGTTTGGCAAGAAACAGACTCTAGGCTGAGCTTCCAAGAATAATTCCAAAGCCACACCAAAGGATTGGCCAGAAAACAAAAAGCCACAAGCCAAATCTGGGTTTGCCGCTGCAGCATGCAACATTGTGCCACTTATGCTATAATCAGAAAGCTGCCAGCTGAGCCAAGAGTCTGCTGTTGAATATCCCCTCTGCTACCATCCACAAACCAAAGTGAATGCCTTGTTCCGAAATCAAGTTTCATGCAAGTTAATCTGACTTTTGGAACCGAAAGTACCTCCAAATGCTCACGGCAGAGTCTAAGAAAACGTTCTTTTTAGCTTTCCAGCTTCTTCAATATAGGAAGACAGATCAGAAGAAAGTTTGAGAAGACGATGAGCAAGCTGGTCCATAGCATCTGCCTCATCCTCTCAAGAATAATTACCAATTTTTTGTTACATTTATTTGCTCCCTCCCTTTTTTTTTTAAAACTAATTCCATCAGACAACCTTTACCAACTACTAAAACTAACATTGAATAGGGAGGGTGGGAGGGAGGGAGACGCAAGAGGGAAGAGATATGGGAACATATGTATATGTATAACTGATTCACTTTGTTATAAAGCAGAAACTAACACACCATTGTAAAGCAATTACACTCCAATAAAGATGTAAAAAAAAAAAACTAACATTGATTAAAGCTGTCTCAGGATCAAGTTTTCCTCATAGAGTGCTTTAGCTGTTCAAAAGAAAGTGATTGAGAAACTGGCTTGAAATATGAGATCTTGAAAGCCCTTGAATATCAGGAAACTCCATCTTATGTATCTTATATATTCATCTCCATCTTACATATCCATGAAGGATAATTTGGAAGAAGAAAACCTTACTTCATATTTGGGCATACACAGTAGTTGTTCCATGAAAAGCTTTTTTAAAAAAGAGTTTTGGGCTTCCCTGGTGGCGCAGTGGTTGGGAGTCCACCTGCCGATGCAGGGGACGCGGGTTCGTGCCCTGGTCCGGGAAGATCCCACATGCTGCGGAGCAGTTGGGCCCGTGAGCCATGGCCGCTGAGCCCGTGTGTCCGGAGCCTGTGCTCCGCAACGGGAGAGGCCACAACAGTGAGAGGTCCGTGTACTGAAAAAAAAAAAAATAAAATAAAAATAAAAAAATAAAAAAGAGTTTTATGGGCAAATGGATTACAGGCATACCTCAGAGACCTTGTAAGTTCGGTTCCACACCACTGCAATAAAACGAATATTGCAATAAAGTGAGTAACATGAATCTTTTGGTTTCCCACTGCATACAAAAGTTTTATTTGCACTATACTGTAGTCTATTAAGTGTGTGATAGCATTATGTCTTTAAAATGTACATGTATTAATTTAAAGAAAAAAACTTTGGGCTTCCCTGGTGGCGCGGTGGTTGAGAGTCTGCCTGCCGATGCAGGGGACACAGGTTCGTGCCCCGGGCCGGGAAGATCCCACATGCCTCAGAGCGGCTGGACCTGTGAGCCATGGCCACTGAGCCTGCGTGTCCAGAGGCTGTGCTCCGCAACGGGAAAGCCCACAGCAGTGAGAGGCCCACGTACTGCAAAAAAAAAAAAAAAAAAAAAAAAAAAACTTTATTGCTAAAAAGTGCTAACCATCATTTGACAGCCCAGGGTTGCCACAAACCTTGCATTTGTTTAAAAAAAAAAAAGGCAATATCTGCAAAGCACAATAAAATGAGGTATGCCTATAGTTTCCAAGGGCTTCTATAACAAATTGCCACCAATTGGGTGGCTTAAAACAACAGAAATGTATTCCCACGTGGTTCTGGAGGCCAAGAGTCTGAAATCAAGCTGTCAGCAGGGCTACCCTTCCACTAGAGGTTCTAGGGGAAAATCCTTCCTGGCCTCCATTTTCTGGTAGCTGTCGGCAATCCTCGGCTTTCTTGGCTCATGGCCACTTCACTCCAAACTCTGCCTCAGTCTTCACATAATCTTTCTTCCGCGTCTGTCTTCTCTTCTGTCTGTGTCAAATTGCCCTCTATTTTTCTCTTATATGGACATATCATTGGATTTAGGGTACAGTCATATAATTCAGGGTGATCTTGTCTTGAGACCCTTAACTTAGTTACAATTGCAAAGACTCTCTAAATAACATAACATTCACAGTTTCCAGGGATTTGATGTGGATGTATCTTTTGGAGGGGGGGCCCACCATTCAACCCACTACAGAGATAAATTTAGGAAATGCTGGACTAAACAAATAAAGCCATTTTTTTTTGCTGCAGGATTTTGCAAAGCCTTTAATTTGTTAATGGGCACTGTGAAACTTTTAGAGAGAGAGACACTATATACAGTGATTCTCAAATGTATTTGACCATGTAATCCTATTCACAGAAGTGATGTTCCACAGAACACACTCCAGCATAGGCCTATAATTTACCTGCTGGGCAAGTTCTCAGAAAGAGTATCAGTAAGTATCAGAGAAGCCAAAAATAAGTGACTGAACAGTTGAAGGCTCTCAAGCATTTGGCAAGAGTAACTATTCTAAACTATGACCACGCATCAATGCTAAAGATCATCACAACCTTACAGCCATAAAAATGAAATAAAATAAAGATTTATCCCCAATTATTAGACTGCTTCCTACTAGATTCTATTTCGGTTCAGGATAAAGTGCAAACTCTCAATCCTTTGCAACCAAATCCTCCATCAGTCTTCTCGCCCTATATTAACCCTTGCTCTAGCCAAACTGATCTATGCACTGAATTTCCTACTGCCACACTTTTGCCATGAAAAATACCTTCCCCAATGCCTCACCTATTAACAGCCTACATTCATTTCAAGTGATGCCTCCTAGATAAAGCCTCCCTGGTCACCCCAGCAAGAAGGGCTCTCTCCCTCTGTCCTGTATTTGGCACAGGACACTTGTCGAGTGCCTGGTTTTAGAGTTCTTTGCATGAAAGATCATCTGTCACTGGCTAGTAAGCACAGCACTGGTGAACAAGGATCATAATTTAGATCTCTTCCTATCCTCTAAGTGTTCTGGCACAGCGCCTTTCACAGAATAGATGCTCAAAAGAAATGTGTTGATTGACTAAACAAATAATCAAATTAATCTTCTCAGGAACTATGTATGTAGATGTAAAAGTGCTGTACAGGCTCCTCCAGCCCACTCCATCTCCCAGATGAGAGTGAATTGGAGACCAGAAGCTTGCCCAGGAAAAGGGCAACTTAGAGTTAAGAGAGTTACCCAATCAGCGATGGATGACAGACCCAAATGCTGATGGCATTGAGGACCTAGGTTAGGCAGAGTCCTGGGTACTCTTAATGATTTAAGGCAGAACAGCATATCCAAAAGAATTGAAAGCAGGTGCTCAAATACATGTACATATGTACACATGTGACACACATGTTCATAGCAGCACTATTCACAATAACCAAAAGGTGGAAACAATTCAAATGTCCATCAACACATGAATGGATAAACAAGTTGTAGTGTATACACACAATGGATTATGGAGCCACAAAAAGGAACAAAGTACTGATATATGCTACAAAGTAGATGAATGTCAAAAACATTATGCTAAATGAAAGAAGCCAGACACAAAAGGTCACATGTTGTATGATTCCATTTATCTGAACTATCCAGAATAGATCCAAAATAGGTCAAAGAGACAAACTTCCAGTTACAAAATAAATAAGACCTGGGGATGTAATGTACAGCATGGCAACTGTAGTTAATACTGTTTTGCATATTGGAAAGTCGTTAAGAGAGTAGATCATAAAAGTTCTCATCACAAGAAAAAAGATTTTTAACTATGTATGGGGACAGATGTTACCTAGACTTACTGTGGTGATCATCTTGCAGTATATGTATACAAATATTGAACCGTTATGTTGTACACCTGAAACTAATATAATGCTATATGTCAATTATACCTCAATTTTTTAAAAAAAGAAAATGAAAGGGCCCTTTTTAGCTCCTAAAATCAACAGATATTTATGCTGATCTTAGATCACAGATATGCTGTTTTAGATCACTGCCTTGTACTAGCTGAAGTTATTGTAAATGTCTGTCTCAATTTATATATTAGTCTGTTCGGGCTGTCACAACAAAATACCACAGACTGCCTGGTTTAAAAAACCGAAATCTATTTTCTCACAGTTCTAGAGGTTAGAAGTCCAAGATCAAGGTGTCATCGGGTTTGGTTTCTCCTGAGGCCTCTGTCCTTGGCTTGCTGATGGCCACCTTCTCACAGTGTCTTCACATGGCCTTTTCTCTGTGCACATGCATCCCTGGTATGCCTTCTTATTCTTATAAGGATACCAGTCTTATGGGATTAGGGCCCCACTCACATGACTTCACTTAACCTTAATTACCTTTTTAAAGCCCTATATCCAAATACAATTGCACTGGGGGTTAGGGATTCAATATATAAATTTGAGGGGGAAACAATTCCACCCATAACAAGTTATAATAGCACAAGATTCCAATGTTCATCAGTAGGGGACTTGGTGACATAAAAAAAAAAGTCACATATTGTATGATTCCTTTTATATGAAATATCCAGAATAGGTAAATCCATAGAGACAGAATGCAGATTGGTGGTTGCTGGGGGAGGGAAAACGGGGAGAGACAACTCAATGGGTATAGAATTTCCTTTCAGAGTGATGATAATGTTTTGGAACTAGATAGATTTGGTGGTTGCACAACATTTTGAATATACTAAGTGCCACTGAATTGTTCACTTTTAAATGGTTAATTTTAAATGGTTACTTTTGCTATGTGGATTTTACCTCAATTTTTTAAAAAACTTGTATAGCATATGAACAAACCTGGTATTAATGTGTAATAAGTGATGCCAAGAAAACATTTTTGTTATAGAATAATATTAAAAATATATGATTCATTTTCATAACTTTATTCTCATTTTGTCTATGGTAAAAGGTCACAAAAGCAAAGAATTGTCTGGGACTAGTCTGTAGTTATGATTTTAATCATTTACTATTAGAAACTTTCACCTAAAAGAATACTACACTAAACAAGAAAAGCAAAGCACAACACAACTGAATGAGCCCTTGTGGTAACTTTACCCCCATATAGTAGAGTAGGGCTCAGCTTCAGGCTTAGGAGTTATGTGCACTAGAATGTCAGCCCCAGGAGAGCACGGCCCTGTCCCCCATAGGTCTGCCTTGTCCCCCATAGATATCCAGTGCCCCTAACACTACCAGGAACATGTAATTGTTTATCAAGCTTCTTGGAGAAGCCTGGACACTGCAGTACAGGAGGTGAGTGGTCACTAAGGTCAGGTCAGGCTGACTTTAGTTCAGGACCTGGTTCTGCTGAAAGAAACAAGGGAGGCCTGTATCCTGCAAATGCTGAGGCCTTCACACTAGCACGTCCTCGAGGTGCCACTCCCCCAACTTCCATCAGACAGATGCTAAAGGGGCTGGCAGATGAGAAGTCCCAAAGGAAGACACACAAAGTTGAACCTTCCTTGTATCTGCTCTGGCACATGGGGACTGGCACCCCTGCCTACCCTTGGCCACACTCTTATGTATTGGCTAAGTACCCATTCCTAGCTACACGCTCTGGTTCCCGCCATAATTCCTAGCAAATTCGGCGACCAGACTTTGGACTAGCTCCTCAGGTCACACTCATGTCCAGTTTAAGGTTGACCCCTTGGATTTGGTAACCTAGACACTGGCCTCACCCAGGCACAGATCTGGCCCCCAAACTCTGGTCCTGGTGTTACTCATGGCCCCTACTTCTCAGGTAAGATGCACCTCAAGCCAAAAGGGTACACACTTCACACAGTCCCCACCCTATCCATGCCAAGGAGTAAAAGAGACTAATATTCAGCCTCATTAATAAAGAAGCACAGGGGCTTCCCTGGTGGCGCAGTGGTTGAGAGTCCGCCTGCCGATGCAGGGGACACGGGTTCGTGCGCCGGTCCGAGAAGATCCCACATGCTGCGGAGCGGCTGGGCCCGTGAGCCACGGCCGCTGAGCCTGTGCGTCTGGAGCCTGTGCTCCGCAACGGGAGAGGCCACAACAGTGAGAGGCCCCCGTATCGCAAAAAAAAAAAAGAAGCACAAGTCAAAAATGTGGTATTAGCTTAAAAGTCAGGATGGACTGTGAAGTCACACAGTGTGAATCCAGCCGAATGGGCAAAAGATCTCTTTCTCCTGCTTTCTCCCTATTTAAACCCCTCTACTTATCCCTCTCTCATGGTCCCTCATTCTCTTATCCCCTGTTGTCTAAAGTGCTCTCTGTCCTCTCAGTATGTCTCTCATTGTCTTCCACCACTCTTTTTCTCCTATCTCTTTTATCTAACCAATATATAATATAAAACTGATTACAATACTATAAATATTTCTTATGTATTTTTTTCATTCAATTTAGAGAGCTGTTGTCAGAATTTACAGGAGTGATGGCTTAAATGTCATTCTCCATAAGAATCCTTTGATAGGGCTTCCCTGGTGGCGCAGTGGTTGAGAGTCCGCCTGCTAATGCAGGGGACACGGGTTCGTGCCCCGTTCCGGGAAGATCCCACATGCCGCGGAGCGGCTGGGCCCGTGAGCCATGGCCACTGAGCCTGCGCATCCGGAGCCTGTGCTCCGCAACGGGAGAGGCCACAACAGTGAGAGGCCCGCGTACCGCAAAAAAAAAAAAAAAAAAAGGAATCCTTTGATAAAATACTGATTCCAAGTCTAGGATAGGGAAAATACAAGTGAACCCGGGATATTTTGTTGCGCCAGAAAGCACGGAAGTATTCAAAGACTAACCAGGACATGTCAAAAAGTCACAGGAGGTTATAGGATGCAGCTTGAAAGGGTTCCTGCTACCCAAATTTGGAACAACTTGAGCAGCAAATGGAAATGGAGTAATGATAATAATGGATTGTTTGTAAAAAATAGTAATAATCCATGCTCCATGGTGATACTCAAAAGAGAGAAGGAGAAAGAGAGATTTTCCTCATAGAAGAATGTCAACTAATAAATATAGAAGGAATGATAGGATTAGAAAATGACCATTTTGCAACCTGTGATATAATTATTAATTTAGGCAATGGATGCAAAAAATGTAGGGGAAACAGTATATTCACATTGACTCAAAGTATCACTGCACAGAGGATTTACTAATTATAAAGGGAGAAATGTAGGAATATGGGGGACACCTCACTAACTGGTGGATCACTAACTGAATGACCACACTTAGCAGCATATTATATGCTTTCTGGTGTGATGCAAAAAGAGACACACAATCTCACCTATGTAACATTTTTTCCAAAAATGTTTCCCTAAAAGTAATCAAGGAAAAACAATCAGAACAATGCCGAATGTGATACATTCCACAAGGGAACTGGCTTGGTCTCTTCAAAAAACCAGTGTCGGGCTTCCCTGGTGGCGCAGTGGTTGAGAGTCCGCCTGCCAATGCAGGGGACACGGGTTCGTGCCCCGGTCTGGGAAGATCCCACATGCCACGGAGCAGCTGGGCCCGTGAGCCATGGTCGCTGAGCCTGCGCATCTGGAGCCTGTGCTCCGCAACGGGAGAGGCCACAACAGTGAGAGGCCCGCGTACCGCAAAAAAAAAAAAAAAAAAAAAAAAAAACCAGTGTCATCAGAAAGGGAGGGGGCAGTTATTCTATATTAAATGAGACTGAAAACATAACAACTAAACATAATTCATGAATCTTGATTGGATCCCAGACTGAAAAAATAATCATAAAAAGACATTTGGGGGAATTCCCTGGTGGTCCAGTGTTTAGGACTCCGTGCTTCCTCTGCAGGGGGCATGGGTTTGATCCCTGGTCAGGAAACTAAGATCCCACAAGCTGTGCAGCGCGGCCAAAAATTTTTTTTTTTTTTTTTTTGCGGTACGCGGGCCTCTCACTGTTGTGGCCTCTCCCGTTGCGGAGCACAGGCTCCGGATGCGCAGGCTCAGCGGCCATGGCTCACGGGCCTAGCCACTCGGTGGTATGTGGGATCTTCCCAGACCGGGGCACGAACCCGCGTCCCCTGCATCGGCAGGCGGACTCTCAACCACTGCGCCACCAGGGAAGCCCCAAAAATTTTTTTAAATAATAAATAATAAAAAAAGACATTTGGGGAGAAACTGAATACAAATTATACATCAGAATTATTGCTAATTTTCTCAGGTACGATCATGGTATTATGGTTACATAGGGGAAGGGTCATTATTCTCAAGAGATGCTTGCTAAAGTCAAGGGTCACAATATCTGCAACTTTCAAATGTTAACAGTTGGTCAACGTAAGCAAAGGATGTATAGATGTTAATTTTATTATCCTTTCAACTTTCCTGTAGATTTGAAAATTTTCAACTAAAATGTAGGGGGTGGAGACTTGCACCTGATCTCAACTGTGTGTTTTTTTAGTTTCTTCATGATCCTGAACAGTAAAGCATTCCCCATGTCCTTGTAAATTATCTTTTGTTTCAAATGCCTTCTAATCTGACCCTCCTGAAGCACTTGAAGCTGAACTCACACCTGTTCCAAGAAAAGCATGGTTTCCACTGCCCAAAAGGGTACAGGCTTTCCCTCTTCACAGCTGTATCACTAAGAGCATTTTTCTGCTTCAGCACCTCACGTGTTTGTCATTTTCTCATGGATGTGTGCAGCTTTAGGAATCTGTTACTGTCTCTTTGTGACTTCAAGATGAATCATTCTCCCAGTCTCTGGAAGAAAAGATACCATATGACCTCCTCATTGCCCTGTAGCAAGAGGGGGCCAGGCCCACAGCCCTCTGCTCAGATCACTAGTAGATTCCAACAGTGGCTTCCAAAGTTTATAACAGATGCCAAGGTATGTTAGGAATACTACTGGGCTAAAAATTGGGAATCTCCTTGGGAAAGTCATTTCACCTCTCAGGGCTTCTGTTTCTTCATTAGTTTAAAAGAGTGATTGGAATGAATGTTTTTAAAGTCCTCTTCAAGCTCTCACAGTTTATCATTCAAGTCCCTGCTTCCTTGGCCCAGAAGGCAAAGCTAGGGCTAAGTCTCCTCCTTGAGAACAGTCCTAAAATTCTTGGCTGCTGCCATGGTGAAACAGCACCCTCAGCTCTTCTCCAAACTGAAACATTTTCATTGCAGCACTATTTACAATAGCCAGGACATCAACACAACCTAAATGTCCATCAACAGAGGAATGGATAAAGAAAATGTGGTACATATATACAATGGAATATTATTCAGCCATAAGTAAAGAACAAAATGATGCCATTTGCAGCAACATGGATGGGCTGTCGTACTGAGTGAAGTAAGTCAAAGACAAATATCATGTGATATCACTTATATGTGGAATCTAAAAGATGGGTACAAGTGAAATTAGCTACAAAACGAAATAGAGTTACAGATGTAGAAAACGAACTTATGGTTACCAGGGGGTAAAGGCGGGGAGGGATAAATTGGGAGATTGGGATTGACACATACACGCTACTATATATAAAATAGATAACGAATAAGGACCTACTGTATGGCACAGGGAACTCTACTCAATACTCTGTAATGGCCTATATGGGAAAAGAATCTAAAAAGGAGTGGATATATGTATATGTATATGTATAATTGATCCACTTTGCTGTACACCTAAAACTAACACAACATTGTAAATCAACCATACTCCAATAAAAATTTTAAAAACAAACAAACAAAAACTAACCTACCTCAGCACCTGGCCTATACTTACCTTCCTTCTGGAAACAAATATATCAGTTGGCAACTTGTAAGCCTCAGAAAGAAATTAATTCCATATGTACTTAGCATGCTATATAAAGAGAGCATCAAAGGAGGACACTCTGTGTGGAATATGGTTAGCAGCTTTCTTTATTCTTTAAAGTTGAACATTATCTGTTAGCTATAGGCCCCCTTGGAAAATTCTGACAGAGCCAAAGGATAGAAGATGATAGAAGATATGGGCAGAAATTGCAAAGGAAATCAGTAAACTTTCATCCAGGGTGTGACCAGGGCAGATGAAGAAGATGAAAAGTATAAGAGATTGGTAATAAACAGAGAAGAAAAAATTTTAGAAAATATCATACTGCAAACTGGTTCTTTCTCCACATTCAGTTCACCACCCTATGCTTCAATGGTATTTTCTATCCTGTTCATTTTTATAATAAATAATGATGCAAAACTATCTAAACAGCATCCTTCTCTGGTTAACCATTCAAGCCAAGCAACAGTCCACAAAACTGTCATAGTCTCCAGAGTGAAGAAGCCACTACCTCCTTATGATTAGCTAATAGAGTTCAGATTGGATACTGTGAAAGCCAGAAGTGGGCCTGCCCTACCTCTCAGGGACACAGGCTAAATCAAGCCCTCCTGTCTTTCACACGACATAGGCAAGTTTTGTTTTGGTTTGGTTTGGTTTTTTGCCACTCCGCACTGCTTGCAGGATCTTAGTTCCCTGACCAGGGATTGAACCGGCACCCTCTCAGTAGTGAAATAGCAGAGTCCTAACCACTGCACCGTCAAGGAATTCCCACAAGAATGCATTTAAACAAAGTAAAAGAAAAAGTTATTTTCCTTTTAAAGGAAAGAACCCAGTACTCAGTGAGCTCTGGCCACAACTGAGAGCTGAGGTGGTTTATAGTGACCCATCTGCATATTTTCTTAGTTAAATTAGATTTGTCATCTGTTGCTTATTCAACAAATTTGCTATAGTCAGTGTACTTGTAGTTAAAAAAAAAAATTGTTTGGGTACTTCAGAGAGCTAATAGGAGCCTGTCAGGGAGCTCTCTCACAGAAGTCAAAGAGAAAGGCCATGTCTCTCGATCCTTATGGTGAGCTGTATTCATGTAAATAATTTGTTTTGTTTATTCTTTTATCAACGTCTCTTCCTTTCAAATGTAAATTCCATAAAGGTATCTGTATTTTTCACCATTGAATCCTCAACCCGTAGCATATAGTGAAATGCAATAAAGAAGATATAAATATAACATTTGTAATAAGGAAAAAATGTGATATGGTTCTCTATTTGTTCACATCTTTATTTTCAGGAGATTTTAAAGTTTTCTTTATATAGATCCCAGAACACATTTCTCACTAAGCTTATTCCTGGATATTTTGTAAGTTTTATTTGTTTTTAAAAATGCAATCTCTCTTCCTCTTATTATATTTTATAGCCCACCAATGCTGGCATGTGGGAAAACTTTCGATTTGAGTATGTCTATCCTGCTTGCAGCCAGTGCACTAAACTCTCATTAAATCCAATAGCTGGGGGTTCATTTTGCTTGATTCTCTTAGTAGGTTAGGTATAAAATCATATCATCTGTAAACAATAAAAGTTTGTCTTTTCCTTTCCAACAATCTAAATCTTGTTTCTGTTTCATCTTTAATTGCACTAGTGACAAACTGGGAAAGACATCAAATAATAATGGTAATGGTGGGTGTTCTATCATCCATTCACGGTTCTAATGAGAAGGCCTCTGGTGTTTCCTCATTCTGATTTTCACAACTGGAGCCCAGCAACCTCCCATGTGCTCACTTCCTTTCACTTTACTCTTATTACAGACAACTTAAAATAATCCTAATATAACAATCTAAGTCTTAATAACACCAGGGTGGTTAGCTCTCAAAGAAGTCTCCTTTCTGCCCCTAAACCACAACGTGAGAGCATCCCTTTGCCTTTGTTAAACACACACACACACACACACACACAGAGCAGATGTAGCATGTCCAAGCTATGCCACCTCAGGGATTCAGGGGCTGTGGAGGGCGGTGGAGTAACGCTGATAACTCAAGGGCTCCAGCACATCCACAGCACTCGTGGCTGAGGCAGTTCCTGCAGCTCTGAGAACATCAAGAATTGGCACCCTTGGCATAAACACGCGCATTCCCATGGTGAGTCCTGGCAGCACCATATGAATTAGCGGATATTAACTGTGTGTTTGTCCTAATCAGCACAAAGTTGAACAGCATACTGAAACAATATAAAACAAATTACTTCTGCTCCTGCCCCAAACAATGACTCTGGTGGACTCTGGCTCTTTTCGTTGGTCCAACCACCCATCCACGCTTAAGCAAATTCTTTTTCTGTCTCCTCTACTTAATTCAAAGCAGGCTGAAACTGGAAACCATTTTGGAGCTCATGGAGAGACTCTGCCCTTCTCTGGTCTCAGACCTTCTCCATCTCCTGCACACATCTCCTCCTTTTCAGAACCAAGCTCTGCCACTAGCTGCCTCCAGGGGATGAAGGCCACGGTCACAAATACAGGGCAATACACCGTCAGGTGCAATGGCACCAGGACCTAAGTGTATGGGCCTGATGCACCACCTAGGCAAGGAGGTCTTCTCCAGGGAATCCCATCCTCCCCAGCCCACTGTCCAAGCTTTGCTGCTGTCAGAGCAACCACAGGGGAAGCTTGGTGTCATCTCCACTGTCCTGGGCACTCAGAACTACTTCCAAGACTTCTCTTGGGTTTTCCCAACTATGGCAGCAAGAGAGTCATTATGGGGAAGAGACCTGGGAGATGCATGATAACAGCAGTTACATCTCCCCTTCAGCCGGCCTTTGGCACTGGCTCTACTGCCACCATCACTCTTGAGCTATGTTCAAATAACTTAGAACCTTCCTTCCCCCTTCTTAGCCTCTTGCAGGGCTACAGGCTCCCTGGTCTAGTAGGAGAGGCAAGAATATGTATGTGTGTCCATACTGATGCTCATGGATTGGGGGTAGGGAAGGCAGCCTTTGTCCCCATCCCCGGCTTCTGTCTCTCACCCCTTGATGAAAGTCTGCAGCAAATGTGCTGGCCCAAGCTATATCCCAGAGCCAACCCTAACCCCAACTTTTCTAATGTTTGTCCCCAATGCTATGTTTCATTCATTCATTCATTCATTCATGTTTACTTCATTCCAGTCCCCAGCCCCGACCAGTGCCCGCCCCTAATGCCCAGCCCAGAAATCCAAGCCCTGGTATTACACTAATAATAGGTCATTGTAGCTAACGCTTGTAAGCTAGCACACGCACACACATGCGCGCGTGCGCGCACACACACACACACACACTCAGTCTTTATAGCAATCCTCTGAAGTAGGTACTATTATTATCCCCCTTTTATAGATGACAAAACTGAGGCTCCAGGGGATTAGGTGACTTTCCCAAGGTCACATAGCTTGTAAACAGCAAAGCTGAGATTTGAACCCAGGATCTGCAATCCTAACCTCTGAGCTCATGCCAACACTGAAAGTTTCACTCCCTGTCCCCAATCCAACCTCAGTCCCACCCTCAGGCTCTCCAGATATGATGGCAGTCGGCACTCCTTAATAATGCAGCTGAGACCCACAGCCTGCCACCCAAAGTCAGGAGGCAGAGTCTGCCCACCTTGCCCCATCAAGTGCTCTCCTGACACACCCTTTCCCTTCCTACAGACAACAGAGCCCAAGTCAGTGAGAGGTCAGTGCTTAACCAGGCCACGGCGGTCAGCTAATGGAAGTCCTAGGGAGCTTCCCAGCTGCTGATTAAAATGAGCTTCAGACACCCAGGATGCGGCCATGGCACCTCAGGCCTACCTTCCAGGGCTGTGGAGGATGTTGCTGCATCAAAAGCATTCCTGTGTCTGGAAACGGCTGTGAAATCTGTGGGCAGCGGAAGAAGGCAGCTGTGGGAAGAACAGAAGGCCTGAGGGTGAGAGAGTTGACAGGAAAGAGGCCTGGGCAGAGGCCTTCACTTCCCCTGCAAGAAACAGCAGTGGAACCCACACACTGCCATTCTAGCGGAACCCTGGGCATTGACATCTCTGAGCTGTGTGTCAGCAACTCCAGGCTGCTGTTCTGCAACTTTCTGGACCAAATTGTGCTCTCCCACTTTATGTGATTTTCCCAGCAAACACGCCTAATTTTATTCTCAAATTGACTCAACATCTCTTAGCTCCATCTGCCCCTATTCCCCCATCCCCACACTTCTAGCACTTCTTAAGGCATTCATCACTGTGGATTATTATTATTATTTTTTTTTTTGTGTGTGTGTGTGTGTGGTATGCAGGCCTCTCACTGTTGTGGCCTCTCCCGTTGTGGAGCACAGGCTCCAGACACGCAGGCTCAGTGGCCATGGCTCACGGGCCTAGCCGCTCCGCGGCATGTGGGATCTTCCCGGAATGGGACACGAACCCGTGTCCCCTGCATCGGCAGGCGGACTCTCAACCGCTGCGCCACCAGGGAAGCCCTGGATTATTATTAATAATCAGATGTACAATTTGTTCAGAATTTACAGGCTAACTCATTTAGTTCTTACATTCATAAGTCATTTAGTGCTTTGAGATAGGCATTATGCCCATTTTACAGATGGGGAAACTAAATCCTAAACTCAATTGCCTCAGGTCAAGCAACTGACATAACACATTAACAGGGTCAGTATAAGACAAATAATTACACATTCCTTTTATTGAGTTCAAGATAATGCCTTTTACTGAGATCAAGATAACTTTGCTGGGGCTTCCCTGGTGGCACAGTGGTTAAGAATCCGCCTGCCAATGCAGGGCACACGGGTTCGAGCCCTGGTCCGGGAAGGTCCCACATGCTGCGGAGCAACTAAGCCCGTGTGCCACAACTACTGAGTCTGCGCTCTAGAGCCCGCGAGCCACAACTACTGAAGCCCATGTGCCACAACTACTGAGCCCGCGTGCCTAAAGCCCATGCTCCGCAAGAAGAGAAGCCACCGCAATGAGAGGCCCGCTCACCGCAATGAAGAGTAGCCCCTGCTCACCGCAACTAGAGAAAAGCCCACGCACAACAAAGACCCAACACAGCCAAAAATAAATAAAATAAATAAATTTTTAATAAAAGAGATAACTTTGCTTTAGCAAATGCTAAGCAGGCAAAACAAAAATGACTCACTGGTTTCTCTGGCCTTTGAGTCACCAGTTTAAGATCCTTGAGTTACCTAACTCAAATCAGCTTGCCTATGCGGAACCATGCTCTTAACACCTAGGCTATCCCACTGCTCTATTATTCCCTTTGTTACTAGTCAGTCCACCAGTCCTAAAAAGAGTTGTGTGAGAAAGGAAGCAAAGAACCAGTGTTGAAGAATCCCCAGTGCAGCTTAGAGGGAAATTCCTGCCAACCTATACTGCAATACAAATAACTAAGATACAAGACAGAACCTTGTAATCCTAAATTTGTGCACAGTTCAGGGAAAGAACTCTATCTCATTCTTTAATTCCCAATATAGAACATTTCCAAAGAGAAGCAAAACTTGCTTTTAAAATAAGGGGAAAAAAAGCAAAAGATGCCATCAGAGTCATTTTGTGTCTATTTCATTATCTTGTTAAGACAATGCTTTCCAGCCACAACCAATGGACAGGTCGAGGGGGTAGGGGGAATACAACAGCTAAGAACAAGTATGAAACATGATCTAGGGAAGTGGGTTCTAACCTGAGACCATGGAATCTTTAATGGCCTTCAGGGGCTCCCGGTACATATTGGAAGCTCCTTCAAAAATTTGTGTGTATGTGCGTTTTTCTGGAAAGAGTGTTCATGGCTATCGTCAAGTGGCCCAGTATTGGGGGGAAAAAAAACAAACCACTAAGAACCACTAACTTACAGTAAAAATAAATCTCTTCTATAACCCAGCAGTATTTTCTAAAACCCAACTGCCCCTCCCTCCTGAAAATAGTGACCTCTCCCCCAGTGGCACCTTAGAGGAGCTGGGGGGGTACCAGGAACTCACTGACACCAGGCTTGGCAGCCCATCTTACAAACCCTTCCTATCATTCCTATGCCCCTGCCTAGTCTCCTCCACAATGGAAGTCCAAGTATGATCCCACAGCACCCTAATTAGGCCAAACTGGGAACATTCAAAAGAGCTAAAAGGGATATAGCATGGAGAATAAACACCCAGTCCCCAGGAGAACACAGCTCAAGTAGCCTGCAGAATCGCTCAGGGAAGCCTGGAAGGCTGGAATCAGTCAGGGAAGCAGATGAGGTTTCTGAAGGTTAGGGAGGAAGAGCATATTACATGGGCTGGGCTTGCAGGTGTAACAAGCAGAGATCAGAGGCAGAAACAGATTAAAGCAACAGGCATGCTAGGAAGGAACAGATGGTCTGGTCCAGGGCCAGGGAGGAAATGAAAGGCAAGATGAAGGCCATATCATTAAGCATCACTGAGAGATGAGGCTTGAACTTTTGTATGGAAGATGTCAGAGACTGGGCAGATTTCAATGGGGAAAGAGAGTACGTGACTATGCTCTACAGAGGAAGCGACTGAGAAATGTGGTTTAAATGAATAGAAAACAGAAGAAAGGTATGACTGCAGAGAAGAGAAATTGGCCAGCACATGGAGTGTCAGGTATTAGTTTTGAAGGGACATGGTAGATGAATGGACAAGTCAGCAAGGGGCATATAAGACAAGATGCAGGTATGGATAAATGGGGTGACTTAGGTCAAAAGAAATGAAGGGATCCTCCCCTCCATTTCCCCACCACAGACCTCCAAGGGCTACAGGCCTCCCACCATATGCCTATAGCCTGCCTGCACAGAGGTCTGCCCTTGGCTCTAGTAACTATTAACATAGAATTATTGTTAAGTACCTGTGATGGTTTCAACGTCCATCTCTGCCCATACCTCAGTGGAGCAACCTTTTTCCCAACTGAGTAGCAAGGATTAAAGAAAAATAAAAATTATAGCACAAGAAAGTCAGAAAATGACCAATAGTCTCCTACTCAGTTCTAGAACAAGTCCCATACCCTGAACCTGAATGATCTGCATTCTTTTCCTTGACTTGTTGTTATTGCAGGAAATGGTGAAATTCTCAACATCCTAATAACCATCAGTAAATGACTCGTTAAATAGATTAGGGTTTATCTGTGCTCTGGAATACTATGCAGCTACTTTAAAGAATGAACTGCATCCAGATGTACTAACATAGAAAAATGTCCGAGATTCCTTGCTGGGTGAAAAAAAAACAAGCTGGAGATAATATATATAATGTGATCCCACTCAGTTAAAAAAAAATTATACAAATAAATATATATTATATAATTGTGCTTGATATTCATCCATTCATTCAGGAAATGTTTATTGAGCATCTTCTGTGTATCAGGCACTACACAAAAATCTCTGCCCATACAGAACTTACATTCCAGTGGGGAAGATGCATAATAAACAAGAGAAATAAACAAAAGGCATATGTACAATGTACAAAGTGCTAAGGATACAAAGAAATCAGAGAAGGGGGACAGAAGTGTGGGGTGGTTGTGATTTTTGACACCACTATCTAGTCTAGACCTCTAGGAGGTGTATTTGAGTAAAGAATGGAGGGAAGTGAGGGAGGAAGTCAGGCTGCTGTCCTTAGGAAGAGCCAGGGAAATAGGAGAAGCAAAGGCTCTGAGGCAGGAGCCTGCCTGGAGGGTTACAGCCAGTCGGGGAGAAGGGACTGAGCAAGCAGGGGTAACAGGGCCTTGTAGACATTGTGAGAACACTGCTTTTACCCTAAGTGAGATGGATACATCTGCAAAGAAAAGCATCTTAGAAAATATGTTAATCAGAAGTTAATTGAGAAATGGGATTAGGAATAGGTGTGGAAAAATCTTTTTACTTTTCACATTATATACTTTTATACAGGTTTTAAATTTTTATTGAGTTTCTATACCTCTTATTATTAATTTTTAAACTAGTTCAAACTCAAGATTTCTATTTTTTTTTTTTTTTTTTTTTGCAGTACGCGGGCCTCTCACTGCTGTGGCCTCTCCCGCTGCGGAGCACAGGCTCCGGACGCGCAGGCTCAGTGGCCATGGCTCACGGGCCCAGCCGCTCCGCCACATGTGGGATCTTCCCGGACCGGGGCACGAACCCGTGTCCCCTGCATCGGCAGGCGGACTCTCAACCACTGCACCACCAGGGAAGCCCAAGATTTCTATTTTTTAATGGTAAAAATCAGCATTCCAATAAATACATAAATTCAATTAATTTGCTGCTTTTGTAGTGGTCTGTGTTTTCTTAGATTCTGTATTTGTCTATTTGTCATCCATTCATCACAGAGCCAATTATGTTAACTATATTTTCTTATTTCCTGTATTCTTGATACTCTGGGGCCCTTACAGACCCAGAGAGAGACTGCCCCTCCCAGAGTTTGCTAATTCCTAAAGGTAATAACAACTTGCCAAAGAACACACCTTTCATATGCAAACCAATCAATCTCCCAGTCTATACTCCCAACTATCTTTTTATCTAACTCTCACGCAACCGAGCCAATGTTTCCCCCACCCTAAATCAAGCCCAGAGCCAGGTACCGGGCAACTACAGACAGCCCCTATGTCCCAAGGCCCAATGCAGTTATTCAAGCCAGCCAATTCTAAACTGTTCATTCTACCCTACCTTGCCTTTCCCCAGTAAAGGCTCTGGTCCGATGTTTCCTGTCCCCCGCCCCTTCTGCCTCCTGACCATCCTTTCCCCTGGGGCCCTGTGTGATGTGGTGTAAAATCTTCATTCAACAGCACTGACGAATGGATAAACAAAAAGGTCCTATTGTATAGCACAGGGAACTATATTCAGTATCCTGTGATAAACCATAATGGAAAAGAAATGAAAACGAATGTGTATGTGTGTATATATATATACACACATATATATGTATATTATATGTATAACTGAGTCACTTTGCTGTACAGCAGTAATTAACACAACATTGTAATTCAACTATACGTCAATAAAAATTAAAAAAAAAAAAACAGCACTGACATCTCCAAGCCATCACTCAATCAAACCTCTATATATTAAATCCTGGGAATAATTTTAGAATAGGTAGCTATGTGTCTTTAAAAATTCCAAGGATTTCCAGGTAGAGAGGAGGAGGGATCATTTTGTTTTGTTTTTCATTTTAACTGTTGAATTAACTTTCCCCAGCTCATTCAGACTTCAGCCTATGTCCTTGAGAAGCAGGAAAAGAGCACCAAAAACCATGAAGTGACAAAACTACAAATGTGACTTAGCTGAGCAAACTGTGCCCTAGTTAAAAACAAAAACACAAAATCACATCTTCCTCCTGCCACTCTCAACAACTGCTATAGGTAAGGAGGCCTTAGAAGGAGAAAGTTAAAGGGTGCAGGTGGTATTGAATGTGAGGAAGTCTGTAGGGGAAGCCAGGATGGGGGTTTCTGCTAGACCTGAAGGGGGTGGATCACAGAAGAGTACCTGCTTCAGCCCTCAAACTATTCTGGAACAGGGATTGAGATGCCTAATTAAAGGTGTCAGAGTGGAGTTTTTATATAAAAGAAAGATTTGAAGCGGAAGTCATTAGAAACCTAAGAGAATACAAAAGTTGAACCAAATTAAGTCAGAGAAGGCATGTGAATGTGTGTTTAGAAGTGTTTGTTGACTGTGGTCAGCCTTTGAAAGAGAGCCATAAAATGCAAATTATAGGTTTGCATTAGGGCAGGGGGCCTGCAAACTTCTGGAAATGGCCAGATAATAAATATTTGCAAGCTCTACTGTATTTGTCATATCATCCCAACTCTGCCATTATAGCACAAAGCAGCCATAGCCTACATAAATGAATGAGCATGACTGTGTCCAATGAAACTTTACTGATGGGCACTGAAATTTGGATTTTACATAATTTTCACATGTCACAAGATAGTATTCATCTTTTTATTTTTTTTCAACCATGTGAAAGTGTAAAAACCATTCTTAGTTTCCAGGCTGTAGTTTACTGACACTTTTCCTTAGGGAATGAAGTTTAGAAGGCTGTAAAGATCTTAGGAGAAAAAAAATGCTGGGCTTTGTTTCTTTTTCTGAGGATACCTCTTGGTGTGGGAAATCTTGCAAAACTCCTTAACAAGGAACTCCTACACCTTGTTACTCTTCCATTCTGAGTCTGTCTCAGCATATTCAGTTCTCGCTCTCCCTCTGACTCAACAAATAGGGTCCTAATCCCCTTTTCTCATGTTGCTGTGGGTTCCTCTGTGTATTAGGCCAATGTTACATCCCTGAGCTAAAGGAAACTTCAGGATGGACTTACTTACTTATGAGCCATAGTAGCATTTATTGGATTTGGGACCCAGAAAACACCTTAAAATAACCTGCTCCAACTCCTATATTTTATAGCTAAAGCAACAGAGGCTCAGTGAGGGTAAATGGCTTGCCCAAGGTCACCCCGCTCTCTGGAAACAGGCCTGGGACTAGAACCCACCTTTCCAGCTTCTTCCACATTTGTACATTTCTGCTCCACTACTTCATTTGCACTCTCAGGAAAAAATTATGGAGCTTGCTATGGAATTGAGGGGTGGGTAGTGTGTGGAGAGATTGTAAACACTTTGTTCAAAGAACATAGAACATAATTAAAATGTCATTACCACATCTATAGAACAAACTTGGGGCAAGGAGAAAGAAATCGTAGAGATCTAGGAGACAGGGGGAGCTGAGAAGTATTTGCAAGGGATGCTCAAATACACACCTTCCCTAAGCATCGTCTACATACTACTAATGATAATAATGTCTTCCACACATCAATATTCTACAGCAATTCTCAGAGTGTGGTCCAGGAACCCACGGGGGTCCCTAGACACTTTCAGAGGCTCCATGAGGTCAAAATTGTTTTCATAATAAAACTAACACTTTATTTGCCCTTTTCACTGTCAATCTCTCAAAAATATACAGCAAAATTTCCAGAGGCAACTCCGTGTGTAATATTGTAACAGACTGAATGCCAAAGTAGATATAAGAATCCAACTGGCTTCTATCAAGCAAGACATTAAAGAGATTTATAAAGATGTAAAGCAATATCACTCTTCTTTCTAATTTTTTTTGTTTTAGAAAACACTGTCATTTTCCTCACAAATGTATTATTTGTTAACATCTAACAGATTTATTATTTTAAAAAATGAACAAATAAATATTTTAATTGTTCAGTTTTAATTTCTAATACAACAGATATCAATAAACAAACAAGACTTTTATTATGGCTCCTCAATAGTAAAGGAGTCCTGACCACAAAGTTTGAGAACTCACTGATTTACAATTTTTCAACTGTTTTGCCCATGCACGAAAAAAGCAAATTAATTTGAAAGGGTTACTGAATTTTCAGTAGCCTTTTATCAATATGCATTTTCTTAAAAGATACTAAAATTACAACTATTATTATATGGTTAAAATGGCTTTTATCACCACAGAAATAAAATTTGCATCTCCACAGGAATAAAATTATAAATATCTAAGATAGAAAAACTCTGCTGGACAAACGACGCAGTTTAATCAACAACTCAGTGGCAAGAAAAGAAAGAGGGCAAAGAAAACAGGAAATAAGAGACTTAGAAGACCTAGAAACCAAATGCAATGTGTCTACCTCATAAGACCCTGATTCTAACAAACCAACCATAACAAAGCACTCATGAGACAACTGGGGAAATTTGGATCCTGAGAAAATATTTGATGATATTAAAGAATTGTTTCTTTTATTTAAGTGTAATAATGGTATTGTGGTTGTGTTTTTTTAAACAATCCTTACCTTTTAGGGATACAGGCTAAAGTATTTATGGATAAAATCATTTAATGTGTTGGACTTCCTTCCAAATAATCCAGTGGGAAGAGGAGTAAGACAGATGTAAGCAAGATTGGCCATAAAATGATAATTAACAAAGCTTGGAGGTGGATACATGAGACACCATTCTTTATATATTTGTGTATGTTTAGAAAAGTCCACAATAAAAAAAACATTTAATAGGTTGTCATGCTAAAAAAAAAAAGTGATAAACCACTTCCCTAACTCATTCTTGATTTAGCCATTTGCAACTCAAAAAGCCATATAATTTTTCAGCAGGGAACTTAAACAAGGTGCCCCCTTGTAACCAGAGCATCAGATGGTAAGAGAATACACTTAGAGCAAAAAGCATATCCCAGGAGGAATTACAACTTTGCAGAAAGCAGCTATTAAAAAAAGCTGCCCCCAAAGGGGACTCTTGCTTTGGGTGGAACACAGGACCTGTGAAAAGAACCCTTAGCTCTATCTTGTCCTACCTACTCCAAGACGCCCACCTGGGTAGCTACTAGTGTCTTACCAATCTACAAGTATACTAGTCTCCCTTGGAGGGCCACCATGTTATCAGGGGTATCCAGAAGTGCCTGGAACAGGAACGATCATGAAAGTGGACCACTTTACTTGAACATGAGCTCACCTATACTGATCTCATAGACTGTTTTTTTGTTTTTGTTTTTTTTCATAGACCGTTTTTAATGACAAAATTTAACAGATGCATATTGAAGAATGACTTATTTTACCATTTATTTTTCTATACTGACCACATTTTTAAAAAACTATATTGCACAAATGCCCACCACAACAACTTTGAAAAGTAGTTTGGAATTATTTACTAAAGTATAAGATACATATATCCTATGATCCCTCTATTCCATTCCTTGGTACATATCCAACAAAAATGCATATATATTTGTACCAGGAGACAAGCACAAGAAATTCTTAATGACAATGAAGTCAACCCCATGTCCATCAATAATAGAATGGATAAATTATTATATACATAATCATAATGGAATATGATACAGCAGTAAACATGAGCAAACAACAGCTACACCTATGACAGGGATGAATCTTATAAAGTTGAGCAAAAAAGACATATACCAAAGAAAACTTTCTGTAGTGTTAAAGAAAAAAAAATAATTTCATCTCTTGGTAAAGACTGAGTACTGAGTAGAAAAAAAGTACTGCCCAACTGAGGAACTTAATCCAGCACAGAGTCGAGGCTCTGGAAGATGAAACTGGGGGGACAAGAAATAGGGCAGGTCATTTAAAGCCAAAAAGACCAAGACTTTTCTTGGACTGATATTAGGAAAACAAAGCCTCATAGTGAGGTTGATTAGCTATGGGAATTGTGTACCCAGCCAGGTTCACACAGATGTGGGCAGGCTAGGTAGCCAAGTTGGTGTTTCTTAGTATTAGTCCATCTAGGTATAGAGCTCAAAAATAGGCAAAACTTTAAAAAGCAAGGAAATGGTTACCATAAAAGTCAGGATAATGGTTACCTGGGGTGCAGGGGAAGGTTGAGAAAGAGGTGATCTGGATGGGACACATGAGAAGCAGTTCTGGGGATAAGAGCAATGTTCTATTTTTTGATCTGGGTAGTGCTTTTGTGTTTTTTTCTAATTATATTTATTTTGTAATTATTCATCATACTTTGTGTTTTATGTACCTTTTCTCTGTGTGTTATCTTTCACAATTAATAAAGGTTTAGAAAAAATAAATCAGCCTCATTTTATATAACTATAGTAGTCCCTCTGAAATTGTTAAACTTTTAATAAGTGTATTAATACACTTTGACTTTTGGATGAAGGTATCAGTAGAAAATGGAAGCCATCTATTTCTGACTTGGCAAATTCTCGTATGTTAAGTTCTCATGCCTGTTGACTTAAATACAGATGAGCTGTAGAATAAAGTTAACAAACTATTCCAAAATATGACATTTGGGTTCTAAAGAATTCCAAGAGTATTCTAAGAATGACTTGGAAAAGTACTGTATTGTAACTTATACCATAATTTAATTTGAACCTTCTCCATTTTACTAAGCCTTATACCAATTGAGCTAACATTTCCAGGCCATGAAAAGTAATTTGAAAGAATTCCCACATTCTCAGAACACTAGAAAACCAGTGCTCTGGAGATCACACTCTACAAGTTGACTCAAGCAAATTTCAATATGCAAATACATGCTTTTAAATTAAGCTTCATTAAAATGCACTTAACGGTTTAAGTGGAGGCTGATTTTGTAACCACATTTGGAATTTAGATTCTTACTACTTTAAAACAAATGCTATGTAAACATGAAAATTAGATAATCAAATGATTCTTTGCCCTCCTTCTACAACACTTTTCACTTGAAACAACTGATGTACTTTAAAACACAAATCTTCAAAATACCCCAGTGAGGAAATGGAGTCCCTAGCTTTGGAAATACACTTTAACCAAGTCAAAAGCAGACTGCCCTGATGTCATGAAGACCACTGGAACAGGGAAATCTTAGAAAGGTCATCTGTAGCTCATCCCAGAAGCCCTTTCCAGGCCCAAGCAGGCCCTTTGCATTCTCCTGTCCTTGCCTGCCAACTGCAGGAGGCTGACCTGCATTCCCAGAGCTGGCCTCCATTCCTCCAAGCCTGTGAGGTCCTCTCTCCCGAGGTTTGGCTGCAAAAGGACCCATGATCTCCTTCACACTCCCTTCATTACTTTGCTTTTTTGAGGAAAGGGAAGAGTGTGATAAAAAGACAGAACACAGAGACCTATAGCACTCATCCACCATGTAATGCAGCCCACACCCCTCCAAAACCTGAGGGGGAAGTGTCATTAGACCCTCATTTTACAGAGAAGAAAATCAAAGCCCAAAGAACTTGTGGAATCTGAGGTCACACAGCTAAGACAGTAGAGCCCCACCAAACCACTGCTTAGGGCAACTGACTTCCCTGCCTCTCTGCAGACTTGGTATCTTAGACCCCACTCCACTCAGTGGTTCAGAGCTAGGGCTTAAGGTCAGATAATCCTCATTGGCATCCCAGGTCCATCACTTCCAAGGTGCGTGATCTCAGATGGATTACTTAGCCTCTCTGGCTTCAGTTATCAAGTCAAAGCTCAATGAATGGTGGCCATTATTATCATTTCTTTCACACATGCTACACTCTAGTGTAAACCTCTGTTCTCAGATTTTCCTTTCACTAAGGGTCACCTGAGGGAACTTGTTAAAAGCAGATTTCTCCTGCTCTTCCCTGGGAACCTCTGAGCCAGATCTAGGAAGCACCATTTTAATTTTTTAACAAGAGTCCTAGAGATCCTAATACAGAGAGCCAAATTTTAGCAAATACCAATCAAGTACTTCTACCTTCTCTTTTTACTCCTTTGAAATAAAAGAGCTCACCAGATCTATACATACATTTGTTTCCCTCAGGAAAGCTCTGGTTCTAAGAACTTGAGGTCTTTCTTCTGAAACAGATCCCATTACATATCTGTCTTCTAGCTGGTGGCTTTCAAACATTTTTTACCATAACCACAATAACAAATACATTTTACATAGCAACTAAGAACACATACGTGTTTATATATACATATATAAATAATTTTTTCACAAAATAAGGTGCTCACTATGCACATTGCTATTTTCATTCTTTTTTGATCATTTAATGATAGGCACAACTTTCTAATTTTATTTCACAACCAATAATGAGTTGCAATCAATAAAGACCAACACTAAAATGACCCAGATGTTGGAATTAGCATGCAAGGAATTTAAAGGAACTATTATAAATATGTTCAAAGGTATAAAAGAAAATGTGCACATAATGAATGAACAAATAGAGAACCTAAGCAAAAAATAAAAACTATAAAAAAGAACCAAATGGAAATCCTAGAATTGAAAAAAATATGTATATGAAATTAAAACTGCACTTACTGGACAGATTGAGATGGTAGAAGAAAGTCAGAACTAGAAATTATTCAGTTTGAAAAACACAAAGGAAAAAAAAAAAGGAAGAGTCCCAGAGACCTGTAGGACAATATCAAGCAATCTAACATACATATAACCTGAACCCCAAAATTATCAAGAAGAGAGAAGAAGCCCTCCAAAATGTCAATAAATAGTGCCCAAACCGTCTCCTAACTTGGTGAAAGATATAAATTTACAAATTCAAGAAGCCCAGCAAAACCCAAGCAGAAGAAATGAAAAACACACCTATGTATTTCACAGTTAAACTGCTGAAAATCAAAGATAAAGAGAAGACTATTTAAAGCAGCCAGAGAAAAACAGCTCATTACTATCCAACTTCTCATCTGAAACAATGAAGGCCATAAGACAGTGGTGCAACATCTTTAAAGCATTTAAAGAATAAAAGACTTTCAACTTGAAATTCTACCTCCAGTGAAAATATCCTTCAACAATGAAAGCAGGGACTTACCTGGTGGCACAGTGGTTAAGAGCCTGCACGCAGCAACGAAGACCCAACGCAGCCAAAAATAGAATTTAAAAAAAAAGTGCATCAAGAAAAATGTGGGGGGGGCCGGAGGAAGATGGCGGAAGAGTAAGACGCGGAGATCACCTTCCTCCCCACAGATACATCAGAAATTCATCTACACGTGGAACAACTCCAACAGAACACCTACTGAACGCTGACAGAAGACCTCAGACCCCCCAAAAGGCAAGAAACTCCCCACATACCTGGGTAGGGCAAAAGAAAAAAAGAATAAACAGAGACAATAGGATATGGACGGGACCTGCACCAGTGGGAGGGAGCCGTGAAGGAGGGAAGGTTTCTACACACTACAAGCCCCTTCGAGGGCGGAGACTGCAGGTGGCGGAGGGGGAAAGCTTCGGAGTAGCGGAGGAGAGCACAGCAACAGGGGTGTGGAGGGCAAAGCAGAGAGATTTTGGCACAGAGGATCGGTGCCCTCAGGCACACACCAGCCCGAGAGACTTGTCTGCTCGGCCGCCAGGGCGGGCGGGGCTGGGAGCTGAGGCTCGGGTATCGGCTTTCAGTCGGAGCGCAGGGAGAGGTCTGGGGCTGGCGGCAGGAAGAGACCCTGAAGGGGTTAGTGCTAGCCCGGAGGGAGTCCGGGGAAAGGGTCTGGAGCTACCGGAGAGGCAAGAGACTTTTTTCCCTTTTGTTGCCTGGTGCGCGAGGAGAGGGCATTCCCCTCCCTCCCCTCTGCCTGAGTGAGCCAGAGCCCCCGAATCAGCGGCTCCTTTAAACCCGTCCTGTCTGAGCGAAGAACGGACGCCCTCCGGCGACCTACGCGCAGAGGCGGGGCCAGGTCCAAGGCTGAGACCCGGGAGCTGTGAGAGCAGAGACAGGGAAATCTCCCTGTGCAGCCTCCGAGGCAGCGGATTAAAGCTCCACGGTCCATTTGATGTGCCCTGCGTCTGTGGAGTGCATGAATGGACAGCGAATCATCCCAAATTGAGGAAGTGGACCTTGAGGACAAGATTTAAGACTTCCCCCCCCCTTTTTTTTCCTCTTTTTACAACGAATTATCTCAAATTAAGGAGGTGGACTTAGCAAGATTTCAGACTTTTCGCCCTTTTCCTCTTTTTACAACGAATTATCCCAAATCGAGGAGGTGGACTTGGAGAGCAAGATTTTTGATTTTTCCCCCTGCTCTCTTTTTGTGAATGTGTATGTGTAATCTTCTGTGTAAGATTCTCTCTGTATAGCTTTGCTTCCACCATATGTCCCAGGGTTCTTTCGGTCCGTGTTTTTTTTCAATAATTGCTTTTTAATTTTAATAACGCTACTATATTTCATACTTTATTCTATTTTACTTTACCTGCTCTTTCTTTTTTTCCTCCCTTCCCTTCCTCCCTCCCTCCCTCCGCTCCTCCTTTCCTTCTTTCTTTTTCTTTCCTCCATCCCTCCCTCCCTCCCACCCTTCTTCTTTCCACTTTCTTTTTCTTTCCTTCCTCCCTCCCTCCCTCCCTCCTGTCTTTCTTTCTTTCTTTCCTTCCTCCCTCCGTCCCTCTCTTCTTCCATTCACTCTTCCTTTTGCTTTCATTCCTCCCTCCCTCCCTCCTTTCTTTCCTTTCTTTCCATCCTTCCTCCCTCCCTCCTTTCTTTCTTTCTTCCTTCCTTCCTTCCTTACTTCCCTTCTTCCTTTCTTTCAATCTCTCTTTCTTTCTTCTACTAATTATTTCTTTCTACTTTTTCTCACTGTTATTCTGAGCCGGGTGGATGAAAGGCTCTTGGTGCTGCAGCCAGGAGTTAGTGCTGTGCCTCTGAAGTGGGAGAGCCAACTTCAGGACACGGGTCCACAAGAGACCTCCCAGCTCCACATAATATCAAGCAGCGAAAATCTCCCAGGGATCTCCATCTCAACACCAGCACCCAGCTTCAGTCAACGACCAGCAAGCTACAGTGCTGGTCACCCTATGCCAAGCAACTAGCAAGGCAGGAACACAACCCCACCCATTAGCAGAGAGGATACCTAAAAACATAATAAGGCCACAGGCACCCCAAAACACACCACCAGACGTGGACCTGTCCACCAGAAAGACAAGATCGAGCTTCAACCACCAGAACACAGGCATTAGTCCCCCCCACCAGGAAGCCTACACAACCTACTGAAACAACCTTAGCCACGGGGGACAGACACCAAAAACAACGGGAACTACGAATCTGCAGCCTGCAAAAAGGAGACCCCAAACACAGTAACATAAGCAAAATGAGAAAGCAGAAAAACACACAGCAGGTGAAGGAGCAAGATAAAAACCTACCAGACCTAACAAATGAAGAGGTAATAGGCAGTCTACCTGAAAAAGAATTCAGAATAATGATAGTAAAGCTGATCCAAGATTCTATTTCCCAGATCCAAAATCTTGGAAATAGAATAGACAATATGCAAGAAACAGTTAACAAGGACCTAGAAGAACTAAAGATGAATCAAGCATCGATTAAAAACACAATAAATGAAATGAAAAATACTCTAGATGGGATCAATAGCAGAATAACTGAGGCAGAAGAACGGATAAGTGAGGTGGAAGATAAAATAGTGGAAATAACTGATGCAGAGAAAAATAAAGAAAAAAGAATGAAAAGAACAGAGGACAGTCTCAGAGACCTCTGGGACAACATTAAACGCACCAACATTCGAATTATAGGGGTTCCAGAAGAAGAAGAGAAAAAGAAAGGGACTGAGAAAATATTTGAAGAGATTATAGTTGAAAACTTCCCTAATATGGGAAAGGAAATAGTTAATCAAGTCCAGGAGGCACAGAGAGTCCCATACAGAATAAATCCAAGAAGAAATACGCCAAGACACATATTAATCAAACTGTCAAAAATTAAACACAAAGAAATCATATTAAAAGCAGCAAGGGAAAAACAACAAATAACACACAAGGGAATCCCCATCAGGTTAACAGCTGATCTCTCAGCAGAAACTCTACAAGCCAGAAGGGAGTGGCAGGACATAATTAAAGTGATGAAGGAGAGAAACCTGCAACCAAGATTACTCTACCCAGCAAGGATCTCATTCAGATTTGATGGAGAAATTAAAACGTTTACAGACAAGCAAAAGCTGAGAGAGTTCAGCACCACCAAACCAGCTTTACAACAAATGCTAAAGGAACTTCTCTAGGCAAGAAACACAACAGAAGGACTATACCTACAATAACGAACCCAAAGCCATTAAGGAAATGGGAATAGGAACATACATATCGATAATTACCTTAAATGTAAATGGACTAAATGCTCCCACCAAAAGACACAGAGTGGCTGAATGGATACAAAAACAAGACCCATATATATGCTGTCTACAAGAGACCCACTTCAGACCTAGAGACACATACAGATTGAAAGTAAGGGGATGGAAAAAGATATTCCATGCAAATGGAAATCAAAAGAAAGCTGGAGTAGCAATTCTTATATCAGACAAAATAGACTTTAAAATAAAGACTATTAGAAGAGACAAAGAAGGACACTACATAATGATAAAGGGATCGATCCAAGAAGAAGATATAACAATTGTAAATATTTATGCACCCAACATAGGAGCACCTCAATACATAAGGCAAATACTAACAACCATAAAAGGGGAAATCGATAGTAACACAATCATAGTAGGGGACTTTAACACCCCACTTTCACCAATGGACAGATCATCCAAAATGAAAATAAATAAGGAAACACAAGCTTTAAATGATACATTAAACAAGATGGACTTAATTGATATTTATAGGACATTCCACCCAAAAACAACAGAATACACATTTTTCTCAAGTGCTCATGGAACATTCTCCAGGATAGATCATATCTTGGGTCACAAATCAAGCCTTGGTAAATTTAAGAAAATTGAAATTGTATCAAGTATCTTTTCCGACCACAATGCTATGAGACTAGACATCAATTACAGGAAAAGATCTGTAAAAAATACAAACACATGGAGGCTAAACAATACACTACTCAATAATGAAGTGATCACTGAAGAAATCAAAGAGGAAATTAAGAAATACTTAGAAACAAATGACAATGGAGACACGACGACCCAAAACCTATGGGACGCAGCAAAAGCAGTTCTAAGGGGGAAGTTTATAGCAATACAA
Organism: Hyperoodon ampullatus; assembly: GCF_949752795.1. NCBI lineage: Eukaryota > Metazoa > Chordata > Mammalia > Artiodactyla > Ziphiidae > Hyperoodon > Hyperoodon ampullatus. The sequence continues at coordinate 87,039,575 of NC_136921.1, read as the reverse complement.
TCCCACCTTAAGAAACAGGAAACATTTCGAGTAAACAACCTGACCCTGCACCTAAAGCAATTAGAGAAAGAAGAACAAAAAACCCCCAAAGTTAGCAGAAGGAAAGAAATCATAAAGATCAGATCAGAAATAAATGAAAAAGAAATGAAGGAAACGATAGCAAAGATCAACCAAACTAAAAGCTGGTTCTTTGAGAAGATAAACAAAATTGACAAACCATTAGCCAGACTCATCAAGAAAAGAAGGGAGAAGACTCAAATCAGTAGAATTAGAAATGAAAAAGGAGAAGTAACAACTGACACTGCAGAAATACAAAAGATCATGAGAGATTACTATAAGCAACTCTATGCCAATAAAATGGACAACCTGGAAGAAATGGACAAATTCTTAGAAATGCACAACCTACCAAGACTGACTCAGGAAGAAATAGAAAATATGAATAGACCAATCACAAGCACTGAAATTGAAACTGTGATTAAAAATCTTCCATCAAACAAAAGCCCAGGACCAGATGGCTTCACAGGCGAATTCTATCAAACATTTAGAGAAGAGCTAACACCCATCCTTCTCAAACTCTTCCAAACAATATCAGAGGAAGGAACACTCCCAAACTCATTCTACGAGGCCACCATCACCTTGATACCAAAACCAGGCAAGGATGTCACAAAGAAAGAAAACTACAGGCCAATATCACTGATGAACATAGATGCAAAAATCCTCAACAAAATACTAGCAAACAGAATCCAACAGCACATTAAAAGGATCATACACCATGATCAAGTGGGGTTTATTCCAGGAATGCAAGGATTCTTCAATATACGCAAATCAATCAATGTGATACACCATATTAACAAGTTGAAGGAGAAAAACCATATGATCATCTCGATAGATGCAGAGAAAGCTTTCGACAAAATTCAACACCCATTTATGATAAAAACCCTGCAGAAAGTAGGCATAGAGGGAACTTTCCTCAACATAATAAAGGCCATATATGACAAACCCACAGCCAACATTGTCCTCAATGGTGAAAAACTGAAACCATTTCCACTAAGATCAGGAACAAGACAAGGCTGCCCACTCTCACCACTCTTATTCAACATAGTTTTGGAAGTTCTAGCCACAGCAATCAGAGAAGAAAAGGAAATAAAAGGAATCCAAATTGGAAAAGAAGAAGTAAAGCTGTCACTGTTTGCAGATGACATGATACTATACATAGAGAATCCTAAAGATGCTACCGAAAAACTACTAGAGCTAATCAATGAATTTGGTAAAGTAGCAGGATACAAAATTAATGCACAGAAATCTCTGGCATTCCTGTACACTAATGATGAAAAATCTGAAAATGAAATCAAGAAAACACTCCCATTTACCATTGCAACAAAAAGAATAAAATATCTAGGAATAAACCTACCTAAGGAGACAAAAGACCTGTATGCAGAAAATTATAAGACACTGATGAAAGAAATTAAAGATGATACAAATAGATGGAGAGATATACCATGCTCCTGGATTGGAAGAATCAATATTGTGAAAATGACTCTACTACCCAAAGCAATCTACAGATTCAATGCAATCCCTATCAAACTACCACTGGCATTTTTCACAGAAGTAGAACAAAAAATTTCAAAATTTGTTTGGAAAAACAAAAGACCCCGAATAGCCAAAGCAATCTTGAGAACGAAAAACGGAGCTGGAGGAATCAGGCTGCCTGACTTCAGACTATACTACAAAGCTACAGTAATTAAGACAGTGTGGTACTGGCATAAAAACAGAAAGATAGATCAGTGGATCAGGATAGAAAGCCCAGAGATAAACCCACGCACATATGGCCAACTTATCTTTGATAAAGGAGGCAGGAATGTACAGTGGAGAAAGGACAGCCTCTTCAATAAGTGGTGCTGGGAAAACTGGACAGGGACATGTAAAAGTATGAGATTAGATCATTCCCTAACACCATACACAAAAATAAGCTCAAAATGGATTAAAGACCTAAATGTAAGGCCAGAAACTATCAAACTCTTAGAGGAAAACATAGGTAGAACACTCTATGACATAAATCACAGCAAGATCCTTTTGGACCCACCTCCTAGAGAAATGGAAATAAAAACAAAGATAAACAAATGGGACCTAATGAAACTTCAAAGCTTTTGCACAGCAAAGGAAACCATAAACAAGACCAAAAGACAACCCTCAGAATGGGAGAAAATATTTGCAAATGAAGCAACTGACAAAGGATTAATCTCCAAAATTTATAAACAGCTCATGCAGCTCAATAGCAAAAAAACAAACAACCCAATCCAAAAATGGGCAGAAGACTTAAATAGGCATTTCTCCACAGAAGATATACAGACTGCCAACAAACACATGAAAGAATGCTCAACATCATTAATCATTAGAGAAATGCAAATCAAAACTACAATGAGATATCATCTCACACCAGTCAGAATGGCCATCATCAAGAAATCTAGAAACAATAAATGCTGGAGAGGGTGTGGAGAAAAGGGAACACTCTTGCACTGCTGGTGGGAATGTGAATTGGTACAGCCACTATGGAGAACAGTATGGAGGTTCCTTAAAAAACTAAAAATAGAACTACCATATGACCCAGCAATCCCACTACTAGGCATATACCCTGAGAAAACCATAATTCAAAAAGAGACATGTACCAAAATGTTCATTGCAGCTCTATTCACAATAGCCCGGAGCTGGAAACAACCTAAGTGTCCATCATCGGATGAATGGATAAAGAAGATGTGGCACATATATACAATGGAATATTACTCAGCCATAAAAAGAAACGAAACTGAGCTATTTGTAATGAGGTGGATAGACCTAGAGTCTGTCATACAGAGTGAAGTAAGTCAGAAAGAGAAAGACAAATACCGTATGCTAACACATATATATGGAATTTAAAAAAAAAAAAAATGTCATGAAGAACCTAGGGGTAAAACGGGAATAAAGACACAGACCTACTTGAGAATGGACTTGAGGATATGGGGAAGGGGAAGGGTAAGCTGTGACAAAGGGAAAGAGAGGCATGGACATATATACACTACCAAACGTAAGGTAGATAGATAGTGGGAAGCAGCCGCAGAGCACAGGGAGATCAGCTCGGTGCTTTGTGACCGCCTGGAGGGGTGGGATGGGGAGGGTGGGAGGGAGGGAGATGCATGAGGGAGGGGATGTGGGAACAGATGTATATGTATGACTGATTCACTTTGTTATAAAGCAGAAACTAATAAAAAAAATAAAAAAAAATAAAAATAAAAAAAGAATCCAACTGCCAATGCAGGGGACACGGGTTCGAGCCCTGGTCCAGGAAGATCCCACGTGCCGTGGAGCAACTAAGCCTGTGCACCACAACTGCTGAGCCCGCACTCTAGAGTCTGCGAGCCACAACTACTGAACCCACATGCCACAACTATTGAAGACTGCATGCCTAGAACCCTTGCTCTGCAACAAGAGAAGCCACCACAATGAGAAGCCCGTGCACTGCAACAAAGAGTAGCCCCCACTCGCTGCAACTAGAGAAAGCCTATGCACAGCAACAAAGACCCAATGCAGCCATAAATAAATAAATAAATAAATTTTTTTAAAAAAGCTCCTAGAAGCATCTAGAGAGGAAATAGCAACAGGTTTCACACGAAAGATGTGGAGCACCAAAATGGCATCAGAATTTTCAACAGCAACCTCAGAAGCTAAAAGGCAATGGGCAAAGGTTTCAAAATTCTTAAGGAAAATTATTTCCAAATTAGAGTTCTACACCCAGCCAAACTATCAAGCTAAGTGTGAAGGGAAAATAAAGAGTTTGTAATATGTACAAGGTTTAAAAAACCTTACCTCCACCACACCCTTTACCAGGAAGCCACAGAGACTGTGCTCTGCCAAAGACATGGGGTACGACAGACAGGAAATCCTACTTAGAAGAGAAGTGCAACCAATTCCCATGCTGATGGTGAAGGAAAAGCTCAGGATGTATACCAAACACAGAGGAGAGCCAGTCCAGACCACGGCAAGTCAGAAGGCTCCAGGGGAGACTTTCTCAGGGAGATGAACCTCGTAAAATACTCACGTGTCTGAATATACTAAGGAAATTTACATAACTAGGGTATAGTGTACAGACAAAATAGTGATGAATGCATAGAAAATTACACAAATAAAAACAACAATTATTAATTGTGGTGAAACACAAAACATTGTGCAGCCAAAGGAAAATACTCATAGTTTCACATGACACAGGCCAAATAGTGTAAACACTGAATGCTGATCTATCAAACATACAATGTAACTCTCTTGGGAGCATGTGGGGCACTATGAGAGGACACGTGTGTAACAAGTGAACAAGAAGTATAAATGCTCGCCTTCCACGGTGAGAAGTCAATAGACAAAGCTTAAAACTGAGAAAAGTTAAAGTAGCAATACAAACATGTTTGGTAGAGTTACAGAAGTCAATATCCAAAAAAATCAGATAAAAGGTTGAAATTGGTTGTCCCTAGGAAGTAGAAATGAGGACAGATGAGTATGTAGGGTAAGAGGAGCTTCTTTTTCATAACAAGTGTTGTGTAAGTATTTAATTCATGTTGAACTTCAGTAACAGATGAAAACTAAATTTAAAAAGCAAAAACAAATTCCACCACCACCACCAAGAAAGGAAAAGAAAGATAGAGAAAGCAGCGAGCTTGCCACTGTTGACAGCTCAGACGCCTAGCCATGACAGGCTGTGGAACAAGTAGACGGTAAAGAAGCAAGTCATGGGCCGTGAGACCCAGGAGAAAGGGAGTGAATTCTGAATGGCTGGATCAGCAAAGGCTTCTGAAAAGCAGGTGATCAATCATTTGTAGTAGAGAGTTAACATGCTCCAGAATTTTTCTATTCATTTCGGAGACCGTTCAAAATATTATACCATTTGCAACATAGTTTGAAAAAATGAAAAGTTGGAAACATCCCAATGTTCATCAATAAAGGACTTAAATAAATTGTAAGCCATCCATACAGTGAAACACAAAGCAGATATCTGCAAGGAGGTGGAACTTTGTGTGCAGATGATGTAGAAAGATGCCCCAAGATGTTACCAAATGAATGCGGAACAATATGTGTCATATGAGTCCATTCTGTGTAAATAACAAGTATATATAATATATCCTGGAAAAAATGTTGAACTTTATTCAACCAGCTACTGACAATGGTTGTTTCTGGGAGAGAGACCAAGGCAACTTACACTTTCTATATTACAATCATTTGTTCTTCAAGTATTTATTGAACACCTAAATATGTTATGTACTCTATTGTTTGGACTTTTTATACCGAGTATCAGCAGAAAAAAACAAAGATTTAGAAATAAGAAAAAATAAATACTAAAATAATTCAAAACAAAAAAAAAAAAAAAAAAAAAAGAAAAATGTGGGATATGGGAATCAGGGATTCAACACAGAAGAAAGGCAAGGGGAATTCAATTCCAGGATGATGATGAAATGACAGGAATTCATTCTTTCCAGAGAGCAAGCAGTCCCATTTGGAGCAGATGAATAGAAGGTGCCAGAGAAGGGAGTTTCCACAGAAAAAAATGAACCTGATAGATCATTTAATGTGGTTGACCATATTAAGAGAAGTTTTATAGATTTCTGAAATTATAAATTTATATAAATTTTATAAATTTTATAGATTTATGACTTTCTCTTAAATTAAAAAATGTTTAATTATGAAATATAAAGAAAAGTTTAAAAAATATGTACTGGCTGCCAATGCAGGGAACACGGGTTTGAGCCCTCATCCAGGAAGATCCCACAAGCCGCGGAGCAACTAAGCCCATGCACCACAACTACTGAGCCTGCACTCTAGAGTCCACAAGCCACAACTACTGAGCCAGCATGCCACAACTACTGAAGCCCACACTCCTAGAGCCCATGCTTCACAACAAGACAAGCCACTGCAATAAGAAACCCGCACACTGCAATGAAGAGTAGCCCCCGCTCACCACAACTGGAAAAGGCCTGCATGCAGCAACAAACACCCAATGCAGCCAAAAATTAATTTAAAAAAAACAATGAAAGCAAAATAAAGATGTTTTCAGATAAATGACAACTAAAAGAATTCATCACCAACAAAAGTACACTATAAGAAATGCTAAAGGAAGAAATTCAGGCTGAAAAGAAATGATACCAGATGGAAATTCAGATCTTCAGGGAGAAATAAAGATGACCAGTAGTAGTAAAAATGTAGATAAATATAAAAGACAATCTTTCTTCTCTTAATATATTTAAATACATATGACCATATAAAGCAAATTATAATATTGTGGTATTTTTAGCATACTTATATTAATACATATGACAACCGTAGCATAAACTGGAGTCAACAAACTTTTTCTGTAAGGGGCCAGATGGGAAATATTTTAGACTCTGTAAGCTATTGATATATGGTCTCTGTTGCAACTACTCAACTCTGCCATCATAACATAAAAGCATCCACAGACAATACAAAAATAAATGGGTATAGTTGTGTTGCAATAAAAAAAAAGCAGGTACGGGGCAAGATTTGGCCCAAATGTCACGGTTTGTTGACCTCTGGCATAAAGAATTGGGGGTAAGTGAAACTGTATGGTTGCAAAATTTTTATATTTTGCATTAATGGAACCAAAACTCTAAGTAGACTCTAAGAAAACTTTAAGGATGTATACTGTAATCACTAGAGCAACCATTCAAAACAAAAATGCAAAGAAGAATAACTAAAAAATAGAGAAAATAAAATGGAATTCTAAAAAAACCTAATTGACTTAAGAGAAAACAGTGAGGAAGGAACAAAGAAACAACAAAAACAAAACAAAAAAAAAACTCAGTAGAACCAATAGAAAACAAATAGTAAAATGGTAAACCCAAATCCAAATTTACCAATGATTTACAGTAAATGTCAATGGACCAAACATTCCAATTAAAAAGCAGAGATTATCAGACTCAGTAGAAAAGCAAGACCCAACTACATGCTTTCAAGAGACACACTCGTGCCAATTATCAATATTTTGCCTCTCAGCCCCAAATTCATCTTTCTTTTCAGGCTCTGTAAAAATGGAGTTAGGAATCTAAATATTTTCCCTTTGCCACCTGCCACAATATTAAGCTTTGTCAGTGGTGACCACTGGAGCTACATTGCAGGAAGAAAAGATTTTCTTTGCTGGCTTCAGAGTGCTCTCTCACCAGACACCTACAACACTGTCAGCTTCTCTAGTGCCCAGCTCCTAAGTGCACAATGGTCAGCAGCACCCAGCATCCAGCAGATTCTCCAGAACCCCTTGGGCAGTCTCACAGCAGAAACCACCTCTGTGTGAACAACTTTCCTCAGCATCCTAGAGGGCAAGTTTCTGGCAAGTTCCAGAAGGTGGATTTCCAGCAAGATTTGTTGATGTGGCACCACATTGACTTCTCTGCCATACTGTGAGCTATGGCCCAACCCTCTCCAACAAGGTGGAGCTTTGCATCAGCTTTGGCAAGAGGGAGGTGGAGGGAGAGACCCTTCCTTGGGCACCCTATCTCAGCCTTAGAAATAGGGGTGCTACTTATATCTGCTCTTCTTATATTCTTGAGATTTTTTTTTTGGCTTTTTACTAATCAAGCCCTCATTATTCCAATCCCCTCTTTTACTTAATAATTCTTTATATTAAACTTTTCTGGTTCAAATTACTGTAGTTTCTGTCCCCCAGTTGGACTCTCACTAATATGACACTTTAAATACAGAGATATATAGGTTAAAAAAAAGATGTTTAAAAAAACCCCCTGCAAACAGTAAGCATAAAAAAATCCGGATTAGCTATATAATTATTATATAAAGTAGTCTTCAAGATGGACTATTACCAGAGAAATAGTGAGACATTTCACAATTATAAGAGATCTAATTAATTAGGAAGACATAAATATGTATGTGCCTAATAACAAAGTTCAAGATACATAAAGAAAAAGTTGGCAGAATTAAAGGGAAAAACTAACACAATCATTATTGAATACCTTAATACCTTTCTCTCGGCAATTAATAGAAGGCAACAAACAAAAACAGTAAAAACAGAAATTCTCAACAATACTATCAACCACCTTGACTTAATTGACATTTTAGAACATTATATCCAACAACTACAGAATATAGGTTCTTTTCAAACACACTTATTACAGTCACTGAATCAGACCGTATATGGGCCATAAAACAAGTCTCATTACATTTCAAAAGATTAGAATCCTTCAGAGTATGTTCTCTGACCAAAACGAAATTAAAGTAGAAATACATGTGAATATATTTCAACTTTTTCTGAATTACTCAAGGCTTACTATTCTAAATATTAATAATTTACCAAGTCCTAAATGTAAGGCCAGCCACTGTAAAACTCTTAGAGGAAAACATAGGCAGAACACTCTATGACATAAATCACAGCAATATCCTCTTTGACCCACCTCCTAGAGAAATGGAAATAGAAACAAAAATAAACAAATGGGACCTAATGAAACTTAAAAGCTTTTGCACAGCAAAGGAAACCATAAACAAGATGAAAAGACAACCCAAGAATGAGAGAAGGGCTTCCCTGGTGGCGCAGTGGTTGAGAGTCCGTCTGCCAATGCAGGGGACACAGGTTCATGCCCCGGTCCGGGAAGATCCCACATGCCATGGAGCGGCTGGGCCCGTGAGCCACGGCCACTGAGCCTGCGCATCTGGAGCCTGTGCTCCGCAACGGGAGAGGCCACAACAGTGAGAGGCCCGCGTACCGCAAAAAAAAAAAAAAAAAAGAATGAGAGAAAATATGCAATGTTGCTTGCAAACGAAGCAACAGACAAAGGATTAATCTCCAAAATATACAAGCAGCTCAATAGCAAAAGACAAACAACCTAATCCAAAAATGGGCAGAAGACCTAAACAGACGTTTCTCCAAAGAAGACATACAGATTGCCAACAAACAGATGAAAAGATGCTCAACATCACTAATCATTAGAGAAATGCAAATCAAAAAAACCACAATGAGATTATCACCTTACACCAGTCAGAATGGCCATCATCAAAAATCTACAAACAATAAATGCTGGAGAGGGTGTGGAGAAAAGGGAACCCTCCTGCACTGTTGGTGGGAATGAAAATTGATACAGCCACTATGGAGGACAGTATGGAGATTACTTAAAAAACTAATAATAAAACTACCATATGACACAGCAATCCCACTAGTGGGCATATACCTTGAGAAAACCATAATTCAAAAAGAGTCTCTATGGAAAATATTTAGTCTACACTTGTATAAATACATCTTTATGTATTTCATTTTCCATGACTCACATTAATTTGACTGCAACTTGTCTTGGTGAAATACTTTAACATTATAAAGCAGTAAATAATTTGTTATTTTTACAAAAAAAAAAAAGAGTCATGTAATACAATGTTCATTGCAGCACTATTTACAACAGCCAGGACATGGAAGCAACCTAAGTGTCCATCGACAGATGAATGGATAAAGAAGATGTGGCACCTATATACAATGGAAAATTACTCAGCCATAAAAATGAACAAAATTGAGTTATTTGTAGTGAGGTGGATGGGCCTAGAGTCTGTCATACAGAGTGAAGTAAGTCAGAAAGAGAAAAACAAATATCGTATGCTAACGCATACATGTGGAATCTAGAAAATGGTACTGATGGACCTAGTGTCAGGGCAGGAATAAAGACACAGACGTAGAGAACGGACTTGAGGACACAGGGGAGTTAGGGGAGGCTAGGACGTAGTGAGACAGTAGCACTGACATATATACACTACCAAATGCAAAACAGATAGCTAGTGGGAAGCAGCTGCATAGCACAGGGAGATCAGCTCGGTGCTTTGTGACCACCTAGTGAGGTGGGATAGGGAGGGAGGGAGGGAGGCTCAAGAGGGAGGGGATATGGGGATATATGTATACATATAGCTAATGCACTTTGTTATACAGCAGAAACTAACACAACATTGTAAAGCAATTATACTCCAATAGATGTATAAAAAATAATAATAACAATAATTTACCAGGTCCATCAGAACCTAATCAAGGTGTGTCAAGACATTCCCCCTATGCTAATTAGCCTCAAATTGCTGTATTTGGGAACCATATATCAGCTTTTGGTAGATTTGCTAGATTTGTTATCTCCATCCCTCACCATCAGTTTCCTTTTATCTTGCTCTCCTTTTATCTCAAGAAACAATACTTTAAACTCCTATTTCCATTTGTAAAATGGAGATAAACAGTATGTATTTTCCTATTTAATTTGTAAGGATTAAAACTAAATAGTTTGAAGATATTATTTTTATTTTTAAAAGTTTACTATAGTAGTATCTGTCATTCAGTTGCTCAATAAATATTAGATAATCTCACACACATACACACACACACACACACACCCGAAATTTATTTCCAGACCAGACCTTTCTTATGAGTCAAATGAAGGACTTCCCGGTAGTCCAGTGGTTAAGAATCCACCTTCCAATGCAGGGGACGCGGGTTTGATTCCTGGTCGGGGAACTAAGATCCCACATGCCGCAGGGTAACTAAGCCTGCGTGCTCTAAAGCCTGCACGCCACAACTAGAGAGAAGACCGTGTGCCGCAAGGAAGAGATCCCACGTGCCACAACGAAGATCCCGCGTGCCGCAACTAAGACCCGACACAGCCAAATAAATAAATAAGAGTCAAATGATACCTGATACTCTACTTGGAAACCTCATAGGCATTGTAGTAGACTGACTGTAAAAAATGTCCCATTTCTTCATCCCTCCCTATAACTATGCACTTTGCAATGTGACTTTGTAGCTCTTCCCACAAAGAGGTGGAGTCTACTTAGAGTGACCAGCCATCCCAATTTACCCCGGACTGAGGGGGTTCCTGGGACACAGAACTTAAAGTGCTAAAGCCAGGAAAGTCATGGGCAAACCAAGATGAGTTGGTCATCTTAAGTCTACTTCCCCTTTTGACTCTGGACTGGCTTTATGACTTGCTTTGGCCAACAGAATGCCGTGGAAGTGACAGTGTGCAAAGTCTAAGTTGACTCTGGTTCCAGCCAGTGGAAGAAGGGCAGGGAAGAGTCTCAACTCTGTCTCAAATGGCCCATCTTAGGAGTGGTACTCGTGACTCCCACTCTGTTCCACTCATAGCCTAGAATTGAATCACATCATTAACCTAAGTGCAAGGGTTTGGTGGAAATGGCAGTCTAGCTGTGTTCCCCAAAAGATCAGATTTGGGGAGACAGCACTTGTTCTATTCCACAATTTTCCATTACTAGTCCAAATGATGAAGTTTTATTCTGATTAAACACTAAATTGAGGCACAGAGAAGTTAAGTAATTTTCCCAAGGTCACACAGCTTGCAAATGGCCAAGCTAGGAATTGAGCCCAGAGCCTATACTTTTAACCACTCCAATATATTTCTAATACTATTTGATTCTCTGACAAATTACTTTGTAATCTGTTAACAATAACAACGTTTCCTTTTATCTAAAAAAGGATGCAAGAAGCTGGACATAGCTATAGTCAGTTCCCTATGAATAACTTGCAGGGCTCCTCTTCATCCCCCTCTACGGTTTCAGAGAGGTGTAGAAGCAGCCTGGGCATGCCACACAGGGAAACTACCTAAGGCTCAGCATAGAGGGACTCTGCCCAGGGGACTAAATGAGGATAGTGCAATGCTACATGAGTTAGGTAGTAAGTAGCCTGAGAGCCTTTCCTAAATTCAGTGCTGCAGGCAGCCCTGCACTCCCCACGTCCCAGCTCCTGACCTCTTCTTAAGGCACATGGGCCCTGCACTGCGACTGGGAGGCCAACGCCCATATCCCCAGCCTGCTCTGGTCCGCTGGAGTTAGCAGGCCTTCTCTGCTCTCAGCCTGCCACCTGGAGAAAGCATCCTTACGCACTGGAGAAGAAAATGGGGCAACACCCTCGCCTTGGCCTTTTAGAACCTGCAGAGCCTAGGCCAGAGAATGCCCAGTTCTCCAGATAAACAGGGCAGCAGACAAGAAAACACGTGGTGATATGTTCCCACACAATAATCCCAGGAGGAAGGTATTGGGTTTTTTGTTTGTTTGCTTGTTTTTGTTTTTGATTTAAGTAGAGTTGACTTACAATATTAATTTCAGGTGTACAACATAATGATTCAGTATTTTTATAGCTTATATTCCATATAAAGTTATCATAAAATATTGGCTATATTCCCAGTGCTGTACATTACATCATTGTTTTTTGTTTGTTTGTTTTGTTTTTGCGGTAAGCGGGCCTCTCACTGTTGTGGCCTCTCCCATTGCGGAGCACAGGCTCCGGACGCGCAGGCTCAGCGGCCATGGCTCACGGGCCCAGCCGCTCCGCAGCATGTGGGATCTTCCCAGACCGGGGCACGAACCCGCGTCCCTGAATCGGCAGGCGGACTCTCAACCACTGCGCCACCAGGGAAGCCCCATTACATCATTGTTAACATTTATTTTATACATAGTAGTAGTTTGTACCTCTTAATCCTCTTCACCTACTTTGCCACTCCCTCCAGGAAGGTATTATTATTACCCGCATTCTACAGATGCAAAAACAACGAAGCACAGAAAAATTAAGTCTTTTTCTCAAGGTCACACAGTAAGAGCAGCGGTTCAACCCAGAAAAGTCTGGCTCCCGAGCCCAGGAGTCAGCACATCCATAGGAGGTGGCACAGCTCTTTAGTGTGTGATGAGGAAGGGGCGGGGGTGGAGAGAAGGGAATCCGTGTACCCAAAACGGTACTCTGAGTTTCAAACGGTTCCTTCCAAGTTCTTTTCCCGTTTGGTACTGGGGGGCGGGTTGCTTCAACCACTGAATAGAAAATAAAGTGAAATGGACCTGACTAGAGTCTAAGACCTGTAAGGCACAAGGCGAAATTGGCTCTGAAAGTTCCAGAAGTATGCTATAACTGACAACCCAGCACCATGAGCCTCAGGGGGTGACCATCGAGTTTGGGCGTCCGCACAGGGCTTCACCTCCGCCCCTCTTATGGGAGGAGTTACCCTTCAACCTGACAGGCAGCAGTCAACCGTGGCTGGGCACGCAGAGGGCAGGAGGTTCCAGAATGAACGCAGCTCTCCCCGCCCGCCCCGCAGGCACTTGAGCTCGCCCGACGCAAACCTTCCCTGCGGCGTCCGCCCATGCGGTGCCTAGGGCAAAGAGGCGGAGATTGTTTTCTTTCAGGTTCAAGAATAAACCTTGTTGAGACCCATTTGTTTGCACACCTCTTATCACCCCACGTGGGTGCAGCTGAAAGTGCAAAGTGAAGGTCCCAGTGTTCGGAGCTGGGGGGGGGGCGGGGGCGTAACTTACTCCATCAGCGTTCCTGGCCCGCCTGATCCGACACTGAGCTCTGAAGCTTTTAGCCGCGGAAAGAGAACGCGTCCCTCTCGCTCACTGAAGCTTGTCCGCCTTGCCTAGTCTCCGGCCTTGCGAGCCCCAGCTGGACACTGAGGCCCTGTGCAGCGCCTCAGAACCCGGGGGACCCTTCGCCCCAGTCTGGGCGCCCTGGCGGGTCAGGAAACCCCGCTTTCGCTCTCTTTCCTTCAGCCACTGAAGAGGCAGTAAAGCGAAATGGGCCTGGTTCTGGGTCAGGAAGACCTAGAAGGTAGTCGGGGAAATTGGTCTGAAAGTTGTAGAAGCATGTTGAACTGACCACCCAGCGCCATGACTCACCCGCGGAAGGTTCGGGGCTGTGAACGCTGACCGTCGGCTCACTCTCGCCAAGCCCTTTTGGGCTCACTCGAGCAGGGAGCGGAGGTGCGGCAACTCAGCGGGGACAAAACACCTGCGCGGAGCTGCGGTTCGCGGGCGGAGCGGGAGGGGGCGCCCGCCTTCCCCGCGCCAAACAGTGACCCTCGAGTCTGTTCCGGGATCATCCCGGGTCGCGAGCCGTGCCCGCGCAGGCTAGTCTCCCGGAGAAACCTCTCCTTCCAGTCCGCTCCTGGGGCCGCAGGGCCCCTTCCTAAGCCGTCCCTCTGCCTCGGAGCCCCTGGCCCGGGAGAGGTGGGTGTGCCGCGGCGATCTCCCGTGACCCCCAGGCCTGAAACCGGACCCCGGCAGCAGCGGCCTTGCCTCTGTGGCCCGGACCTGCGTTCGAGTCCTGACGCTGCTGCGTGTCCTGAAGCGAAAAAAAAAAAGAAAGAAAAATCAGTCTCTGTAAGCCTTGGTTTCCTCGATGTGGATAATTGTGAACCCACCACATAGGATGGTTCCCAGGGGTCAGTGCTTGTCAGAACTCCTGGACTTAAGGAAACGCTCAAGAAATAAAAGCTGGCCGTTACTACTGTATTAGTTGTCGCAATGTATCTGCTTTTTCCACGAGACTGTAAGGTACTGGAGAACAGGAACTCCCAGCACCTGGCACAGTACGTGGCATGGTAAGCGAGACTAGCTGCCTGGGACCCTCGACGGTAGAGTGCAGAGTGGGAACAGGGGGCAGTCCAGCAGCAGTGCGTGCGACCCCGAGTGACGTAGGCGAGTGAGAATGAGCCTGTCCCGGCTGCGCACAAACGGCACTTCGGCGCCCACCCCGCCCCCCCCCCCTGCCGGCAGGGGTCATCCTCTTCCCCCACCCCCCCATCCCGGCACCCCTCGGCGTCCGCTTTCTGTGTAATGGAGGACGCCCAGTGGTCGGGCAGAGGCTGTGCGCAGAGCCAGGGGAAGCCCTAAACGCCTGACCCAGGCCAGCGGTGGGGCAGAGGCCTGAAAGCAAGGCGCAGCAGACCTGTTCTCCAGAGCCGCTCGCTGTCTGCCAGAGGTTGGCAGCTGTTCGACCAAGGCTTACGGTAAGTACCCTGTGGTTTACACTATGGCAACAGAGAAAGGAGGGGTACCTAACTCAAAGGAAGTCGTTTCTGCCCTAGAGCCTCACTGTTCATGTGTACAATGGGAACTATGATTCTGTCCTTGCCTGCAAGGCTTGTCACGAGTCTCCCAAGGGAGGAGACAGATAAAGGGCGGTCGCGACAAGCTGGTGGGCATGGGATCCAAAACAGGAAGGTCTCAGCGACCGTACTGGAACATAGAAGACCAGAGCAGAGACACTGAGCCCCCTTCCTTCCCCCATCCTTCTCTAGAAAACTGAAAGCAGAAAAGGGGAAGGAGGGTGCCCTGAGGTGGAGGAGGAATTTTGGCTGCAAGGAGGCATGTCTATTACCCCAAACTCGGTCTGAGCCCCCCCTAAACTCCTCTCAAATCACTATGGAGAGGCATCCCCCTACTCTGAACTGTGGACAAGAGTGTCAGTTCTCTACAGTACTGTCTCCCTGACTTTAGACCAAAGTGAGGAAATCGTTTGGATATTGTGATCTGATAATTTAGGCAAACCCAGATTTGTGCCCAGATTATCAGAATTAACATCTCAGGTCTTTACTTGATTCTCCAAATGCAATTGTAAATTCTGCCTCTCTCTCCCTCTCTTTCTTTGCTCATTGCCTCCGGTCTTTTCTCCCACATACAGACAAGTCCCTTGTTTTGCAGTTAAAGGGGAACTGGGGTCATATTTCCTTCCAGGAAGATGCTGTTTTCCAGATCTAGCTGACCTGGACTTCAGGCCATTAATGCAGGTTCTCACAGTTAATAAAATTAAACACATTTGCCACCATGAAAAAGTCTGGAGTACATGCTTGGGGTGGGAACAAAGGAGCAGAGAGACGGCAAGGTTATGGAAATTAGATCTTTTATATTTCGTTTTCAATAGGAAAACAAGTTTTTACCTTAGGTCAAAACAGCTACCACTGTGGTGACAGAAAGATTTGTAACTTGGTGTCAGGACACCAAAAAGCAATCTTGATTACATATCAAGAGGTTAAGTTTGAGACTGGGGCCCACAAAGCAGCAGGCTGAGCGCAATGCACTGATGAGGCAATGCGGCCTGTGGCGAGACCCACCTCCCGGAGCTTTCTAAACCAGCAGCTCCCGCTTCTCCATCTAGGGGCCTTCTGTAACCAAGAGGAAGGCTGCAAACTAAATCCAGGCGGATTACGTTCCTCACTATTCCGCAGAGAGTGAGCTATGTGGATGCTGCAGTTTTAATTACACACTTGCTTTTTCTGAGGAAGAAAACCAAAGATATTTTTCAAAGTATTAACTTGTTTTCCATTAGGCAGTTGTTGTAACAAGTTCTTTCAGCGACGTGTTATGTCTTTAGAACGGGGTGCTTCAGATGGCGCGCACTAGCACAATTTTGTGGCTTTTAATTACTATTTTGTTCTTTTGGGGGGTTTCAGAGGCTGGCGCCTCGGCATGATTAGACCGTCTACTGGGCCCACCGCAATCACGAACACTTCCACCAGGTGGCGCCACAAGGCAGGAACTGCGGACTCCGGTAAAGGCGAGTGTCCCTCAACTCCGGGCCACGGTTTCCAACCACCAGGAAACAGAGATATAAAGGAAGTCGCCACTTCAGATTTAAAAGAAGAAGAAATTGCAATGATAGGGCCAAACACCGCCCTAAAGTGAAAAAAACTGTAAAATAGGGTTAAGTGCATGAGATAAAACTTTTCTGTTTCTGTAAATTTAGCAAGGTTTGTAGTATCGAGACAACACTCTCACCAAAGTATCATCCCATTTCCTTTTTCGTAAAAACATGGAATTTAAAGTTAGAACGAACTTTGAAGGCCATCTGGTCAGTCCAACCTAGAGAGGAAATCCCCGGGATCGTTTTTCGGTTGTCAATTAGCTATCAAATACACGTAATTACTCAGAGTCTCGGTGTGTCAGAAAAGTACAAGGGAAAATGCTTTCAAATATATCATTAGCAATACTACCTTTGAATTTATATCGCTTTTCTCTCAAGGAACAAGGAAAACAGTTTAAATATTATCGAATTAATTGTCCTAATATCCCTGTGGGTTGGTTAGGAAGCAGGTATTATTATTATACCACTATATCAATGGACTATGTCAAGTGCCGAGTGGCTGACAACAGTAAATGCCAGACCCTTCGAGGAAAAGCGGAGCTAGAACTGGCCGGGCTCTCCGCACCGCTTTATTTTGATTAATGTTTGAAAGCTGACCTCGGACGTGAAAGTATGAATCACTGGAATTGGTCGACACTTGTACACAGAATGGGTTGGGAGACCCCATTTCTTCTTCTCGGAGGCGAAATGACAGTCTCCGTCTTCACGCCTTCTGTCCTCCTGCCATCGGTCACCCTGATTCCCCGCCCCCCGCCTCCAGCCCCTCGCTTCGCAGCTCACATTCAGCAGCAGCCTGTCTGCACCCACGACCACAGCAGCCGCAGCGGCAGCCCTGTGATTTCCCCCCACACCCCCGCCCCGCGCCCGGCGTTCCGGAGCTCCAGAAGCCTTGTGGCTCGGCGCTTCTGATTGGCCGTTGCTAGGTGACGTCGCCTGAGCTCACGTGACGAGTGTTAAATGCCCACCCTGCGGGAGCCCGGCCCACAGACAATCGTAAAGCTGCTCGGGGCTGCTCACCTGCTCTCACCTCCTCCCGGAGCCCTGGCCAGGCCCCGCCACCCCTGCCCCCTCCACTGCCCGCCCCTCGCCCAAGCCCGCGCTGGGCAAGGAGCCGAGCGGCCCGAGAGGCGGAGAGAGGATGCGGCCGGAGGCCTCTGTCCCGAGCAGTGCACGGTGATCGCCTCCCCCGGAGGAGGAGTTGCCTAGACCATTGCCGCATTTCTTGTTTTCCTCCCCCCTCCCCCACTGTAATTACATTGGCTGCTGGAGGGGACAGGGAGAGACGGAGGAGGCGCCTCGCAACCCCCCTCGCGCCCGCCACCCCTTCTCTTTCCCGTCCCGGGCCAGGATGACTGGAGTCTTTGACAGTCTGGTGGCTGATATGCACTCGACCCAGATCACGGCCTCCAGCACGTACCACCAGCAACAGCAGCCCCCGAGCGGCGGCGGCGCTGGCCCCGGCGGCAGCAACGGCAGCAGCCTCCACAAGCCTCAGGAGTCGCCCACACTCCCGGTGTCCACAGCTACCGACAGCAGCTACTACACCAACCAGCAACACCCGGCGGGCAGCGGCGGCGGCGGCGGCGCTGGGGGCTCGCCCTACGCGCAGATGGGTTCCTACCAGTACCACGCCAGCGGCCTCAGCAACGTCCCTTATTCAGCCAAGAGCGGCTACGACCTGGGCTACACCGCCGCCTACACCTCCTACGCGCCCTACGGGACCAGTTCTTCCCCGGCCAACAACGAACCTGGTAAGCATAACTTTCGCGTCAAGGGTGCCAAGTCGGTCTAGTTCCTGGGATGGGTGGGATAAAAATGTTTGGGACGGGGATCCATCTGGAGCCCTGGCCTTTCACACTGATTGCTTCCCGCTCGCCTCGCGCCCTTTACCCTCCTCAACTTTCAATTGGCCGAGGGTCACCGGGTACGTCCCTCGGGTACCCGGGTACTCGGCTGGTGGAACCAGGTGGCCTCGGCGGCCGCCTCACAACAACCTCATTTCCCTACCACCTGCTGCTCCTTTCTCCCCCGGTTTGCGCCTGTCTTCCCCTTCCCTGGAGGGGCCGACTCCCGGGTTCGCTGGCGGCGCAGGTCCGCGCGTTGCAAAGTTGTGCCTGAGCGCCGCGCAGCGTCTCCAAGAACCCGCCTCCCGGCTTAGGCCAAGTTCCACGCTGCTCTCCCGGCAGGCGGGGAACTCCTGGGCTCCCGCGGTTGCGCGGTTCTCACGATTCCATTTTATTGCAGAGAAAGAGGACCTCGAGCCTGAAATCCGGATAGTAAACGGGAAGCCAAAGAAAGTCCGGAAACCCCGAACCATCTACTCCAGTTTCCAGCTGGCGGCTCTTCAGCGGCGTTTCCAAAAGACTCAGTACCTGGCACTGCCCGAGCGAGCTGAGCTGGCGGCGTCTCTGGGCCTCACCCAGACTCAGGTGAGGGCTCGCGGCCTGGGAGGCACGAGGAGGGCGCTGGCCTGGGATGGCCAGGAAGCAGGCAGGTTTAGGACTATGTTTTTTAAAGTATTTTTTATAGTACTTTTAAGGATTTCGAGGCCCGCGCCTTGGGCGGCCTAAACTTCCACGCCCGAAGCTGAAATCCCCCAGGGTGCCACCTCGTGTGAGAAAAGGATAGGACAGAGGTGGGCAGAAATCCGGTAGCAAGTTGTCCTTCCGCGTACTACTGATTAAGCGGGTAAAACAAGTGGCCCTCCTGACTCCCTCCGCTGTCACCATCACCTAAGTGCACACACATCAGCTCTCTCGGATTTTCTGAGAATACCTCCCATTGGAGCAGGAACCGACAGACCCTCTGAGGCCGCGGCACGTGATCGGCTTACCTGCCCAGGGTGTCCACCTCTTAACCAGCTGTCTTCCTAAGCTTCCTCCCCTCCCCTGCCCCAGGCCGAGGTTCCTCCATTAATGCTCAGGTCCCTTTTCCACAAAGGTCAAAATCTGGTTCCAGAACCGCCGATCCAAATTCAAGAAAATGTGGAAGAGCGGTGAGATCCCTTCGGAGCAGCACCCGGGGGCCAGCGCCTCGCCACCTTGTGCTTCGCCGCCGGCCTCGGCGCCGACCTCCTGGGACTTCGGCGCGCCGCAGCGGATGGGGGGCGGCGGCGGCCCGGGCAGCGGCGGCAGCGGCGCGGGCAGCTCCGGCTCCAGCCCGAGCAGCGCCGCCTCGGCTTTCCTGGGCAACTACCCGTGGTACCACCAGGCCTCGGGCTCCGCTTCGCACCTGCAGGCCGCTGCGCCGCTGCTGCACCCGGCGCAGACCCCGCAGCCGCACCACCACCACCACCAGCACCACCACGGCGGCGGGGGCGCCCCGGTGAGCGCCGGGACGATTTTCTAACTCCCGGAGACTGCGCCAGAGACTGAGAGAGCAGAGACCAGTTATCCTTACTGCTCGTCCCCAGAGCCATAGGGTCCCTCCAGCTGGCCCGATGATGCCACCCGCCGCTCCCGGAGGTGGCGGCCCAGGATGGCCTACCCCAGGCCCTGCTACCCTCGCGGGGCCACCGCGCGGCCAGGGACTGGAAGGCGTCTTCTCGCGCCACGGGCTCCTCTCGGAGAAACCCGGCATCCGCGGGAGAAACCCTGCCAAGGCCGCCTTTCCGACCTGAGCCCCGCCTCAGACTTGCCTCCCCTCCCCTCCCCTCCCCGCCCCGCCCGGCGAGGCAGTCCGGCGCCTTTTTCGCCCCGGGCCGCGAGCAGAGTCCCGGAGAGGGACGCCTGCCCCGCCCGCGAGGCTGCCTGGGCCCTCTGAGGCTCCTTTCTCCTTGCCCGCCCCCAGGCTCAGCTCCTGTCCTCTGGGGTTATTGACCTCCCGGTCCTGCCGGCCTGCCCTCCCCCCCACCCCGACCCCTTGACCCCGGCGGCCCGCCGCTTTTTTTTCTGCCCTGCTGTTTCCAGCCGTTGGAGCCCTCGTCCCTCCCCCGCCTTAGCTCTCCTCGCAGGAACGCTCCCTCAGCTCTCTCCTCATCCTTCACCAGTGGAGTTTTTTTATTTTTATTTTTTTAAAAGTTTAGGTGCCTTTGCGGATGACCTCATTTTGATGTTGGGGAAAAAATGATTTTTTTAATATGTGGACACTGCAAAAAATGTGTTTAAATTATCTTTTTTAAAACCTATTCAGGATTATTAGCCTGGACTTCGATATAGCGTTTGTAAATAAAGGTGTCTGTGCAGATTTTCCCACTGATTTATTTGTATAAAAATACTCATCTTTTCAGACTTTTTTGTAAATCCCCACTTGTGAAAACTGCGGTTTAGCAGTGACCTCAGCAACCCCTCCGTTTTATTTTTCCCTTCGAAAAATGTTCTCAGTTTAACTAAGCTACTGATTTGGATTTGTTTTATCTTATCCTAAAGTCTTTGTTCTTGAAATGAAAGGTATTTTGGGGTTATTTATTATGAAAACAACATGCTCTTAATGTTGATTTTACAATATGAAGAGATTATTTAAATAAATTATTGTTTTCATTGGATGTGTGCGCTTTTTCCTTGGTGTCACGACCTGGAAGCTCGAGCCGCTGCCCAGGCTGGGAACTAGGTCAGACAAGAGTGACATTTACATCTATCGGAGGTTTCGACTTGCGGAGAGGTGCGGCGAGGCGAGGACCCGCACTCTCAGCGCAGGGCCGCAGCGAGAGTTCACGCTCTGCCCGCATCCGTGTTCCTGCGCGAGGTCCGCCAGCTCTCCGCGCGGTGAGTCACTCAGCGCCCGGTGGCTCCAGCCTCCGCCCGCCCGGCCCCTTCGGCGCCCGCGCCGCAGCCCCGTTCCTGGGAGGTCTCAGCCGCCCCCGCGCCCGAGGTGCTGGCAGGGCAGTACCTTCGAGCCGCCGCGGGGAACCTGCCGAAGCCGGGGTCTGACCCCTACTTTGGACCCTCCCCACTGTTTGCCCTGCAGCCCTTCTGGGACTGGTTGAGCTGAGAACTCAGTGAGTCACCCAGGCCCTCGCGAGACTCTGGAAAGCAGGGCGACCCCGGGCACACAGGGCTGCGCTAGCACACATGCAATCACACACTGACTCGCACAGCCACATCCATACTATCACATACTGGATTACACTTACACTCCTACACAGAACACTGACAAAAATTCATGTATATTCGCACGGAGACCGACGCACAGTGCTGTGGATTCGGCGTTGTTAACACCTCACGATCTCGAAAGGGAAACGTCCATACATGATTCAGCTCTGCATTCCACCTTGGGTCCCATGTAACTAGCGCCCAGCTTTGGAAGTGACCCTAATTTCTAGCATTCCCTTCAAAGGCCAGGGGTAGGTGGGTAATGCAGTCCTGAACCAAAAGTCTTTTTCCTTGAAAGCGCTGGGGCCTACAATTGGAAACGTCTTGGCTTCAGTCACAAACTGTGTGACTTTAGGCTACCCACTTAACCTTTCTGTGCTGCAGTTTGCAGATCTGTAAGATGGAATCAATAATAACAGATATCTCAGAGCTGTGAGCCTTTAACAAGGGAATGACAGTGTGTGGCACCTGGTAAGCACTCAATAAATTTTGCTTAAGTAGCATAGAGTTTTATCCCAATGCCCCCAAATAGTGAGGACATTGGGATAAAATGCCCTGCAGTTAAGAGGCCCAGAGTTACCCAGAGGCCTTTCCAAGTTCACCTTGTGTGGAAGAGCAGCATTCTAGGGCATTCTAGGGCTGGGAGAGCTCTGGCCCCTTCCTATATGAGAGGCTGAACCTTAGCCATCCCCTCTGAAGCGACCAGCGTCTACTGGAGAGGAGGTTGGGGGCAAGCCAGAGAGCCCACTTTGCCATATGTCCTCTAGGATGGCTATTCAGGCCATCCTTTTTGTGTGTCCTCAAGTAATGTCTGCCAAAAAACAGACATGGGGAACTTCCCTGGTGGTGCAGTGGTTAGGAATCCGCCTGCCAATGCAGGGGACGTGGGTTCGATCCCTGGTCCGGGAAGATCCCACATGCCACGGGGCAGCTAAGCGCGTGTGCCACAACTAATGAGCCCAAGTGCTGCAACTACTGGAGCTCGTGTTCCACAACGAGAAGCCACCGCAATGAGAAGCCCGCGCACTGCAACGAAGAGTAGCCCCCGCTACCCGCAACTAGAGAAAGCCCGCGTGCAGCAACGAAGACCCAAAGCAGCCAAAAATAAATAAATAAAATTTTTTAAAAAAAAACAGACGTGGGACATTGGTGACTTTCTAAGCATCACTGAGAGGAAGCCTCACTTTTCTGGCCAGATTGTTTTGAGGCCTGCATTGAATCTAGTTTACAGCAGAGTATGGTCCACAGAGTTGGGGCTCTGGGGAAGGCAGGGAGGCCATTCAGTCAAGTGTCCGTTCGCATTCCTGCATTGTTTTCCCAGGCTAGGGAAGCCTGGGATGAAGCTCATTGACCCCATGATTCTGACTTCCCTAAGCAGTTGCTGCCTAGCAGACCCCCATTCCTGCCACCGCTCCCGCCCCAGCTCCAAATTTCGTGGTTTTCTTTGAGTGCCAGTAGCTGCTGCCAGCCTTCTTTCTGCGGTTGACTGTGCCCTCCCTTCCTCTGCGCGCACTCCCCTCCCCCTCCTGAAACCAGCGAGGAGAGACGGGGCCGTAAATTGGCTGGTGTCGAGGATCTGCAGCAGACAAGATGATTAAGAGGCCTACGCCGAAGCGCCCGGGGCAGGGAATGTCAGCCCAAGTTGGAATCACGCAACAGGCCTTGGCATGAGCGAGCCTGGGAGCCGGGAGGGCGGGCGGCCCCAGCTCTGGGGTGGGCCGAGGCCCCACAGACTCGCCGGAGTCACCGAACCTGGCACCCGGCGGCGGCGGGGTCGGGCCGGGCCACGGCGCGCCTTTTCCCGGGAAGCCCTTGAAGCAGAGAGCAGAAGGGTGCAGGGGCCAGAGGAAGGGGGCGTTTCCGCAGACAAGGAGAAGGGCAAAGAGAAGGGAAAGAAGGATGCACCTGGGTCCCAGAAGTAAGGGGGCGGGGAGGAGGAGGGGTGAGCGAGGGGAGAAACAAAGCCTGGCTGGGGGAGGAGGGGGCAGGCTCCAGCCCCGCCGGGGGCGACGCGCCGGCAAGTCCTTCTCAGTCTCGCGGCCCGCTCGGAGACGCGGAGCCCTGTGATCAGCCCGCCGCCGCCGCGCAGACAAGCTCCCCCCGCGCCCGACTGCACTCCCCAAAGCGCGAATGAAAAATGGAAATGGGAAGCAGCGATCTCGGCTCCCTGCACTGGGAAACCAGCCGCGCTCGGCACACACATAAATCTTCATTGTAATTCCCTTCCATTTGCTCGCGTGAAATATCAGGCCAGAGACAGGATACGACAAGAGCTGGGAAGCAGAGGGAGGGAAGACGAAGAGTGAGGGGTGCCCGGTTCTCTCCGCTCCACCCCCTGGCAGTGTTGCTCGGAACGCCGGCTGAGCACGGGCACTGAGGTCCAACTCCAGTTGCAGGCACTCCTGGCGAGCCCGAGTGCCCTGCCCCTCTCAGTTCCCCCTCCCCCACCCTCCGTACCCCCACCCTCCGTACCCCCGCCCTGCGCGCCCTGCGCCGCGGGCCACCCCGCCCAGGGTGCTTCCCGGGTGTAGACACACACCCTCCCGCGGCCCCGAATTCCCGCCGCCCGCCCCGCCGCTCCCGGGCTGCGGGGGGAGGGGAGGGAGGCAGGAAAGAAAGGGAATGCATCCCGGGCCTAATCAGCGCGGCTGCAATGTGGGACCATTTAGGAGGCTTCCCCTCCGCCTTCTTTCAGGATTACTCGTGAAAATTGTGAATATCCGTCCTGTGTAAGGATTTCCGAGACTAGTGGAGAGAGTTTGGGGGAAGTATCAGGTTTGATGGGGGCGGAGAGAGGGCTGGAACACCGGAGCTTTGTTTACAAACAGTTCTTTGGTAGAAGGGAGGGGGGCGGAAAAGAGGGGTAAAAGGTCCCGTGAAGGAGAGTGATGTCAGGGAGCAGAAAGACCCCTTACCTTTCTAACAAAGATGTCCTCACTGACTGTAAAACCCAGGAGCAACTCCCGCACTCCCCAAAACACCTCCTCCCCCGTCCCCGTCCCAAGCACTTGCTCAAAAGTCACAAGCCGGCTCTTTTCCCGCTAGGGAACAGCGACCACCAGTCGCTTAAACCTGTTGGGGGTTAGAGACCTCTTTGAGAATGAAACTACAGATTCTCTCTTCCTCCTAAAATACTGGTTCCTTTGCATTTGACTTTGGGGTCCCCGCAAGCCGGTGGGTGGGACGCGATCCTGCAGTCTTGATTACGCGGGCCCCTGGCCGGGTCTGACTAGGCTCTCCGGAGATGGGCGGGCTCTCGCAGGGTCGTGATACCCAAAACCGCCCCAGGGAAGCCTCCCTCCGCATCTGGAATCTGCCCCCCAAGCCTAACCCGCTGCCCAGTCTCCCACCCCCCAAACTCAAAGGCGCGGGCGGATTCGGAGGCCCCCGCTACCCTCTGAGGCCCTCCTGCCGGGAGTTCCCCTCGCGGGGACGGGTTTGGCAGTGATTGCCCCATTACAAGACTTTACATTCCGCCCTGGGGCCTGGGGCCTGGGGCCGGGCGGGGCCGCGGGGAGGCTGTGTTTCACGAAAAGAGAGAGCAGGCAGGTCTTGGAGGAGCAGCCATTCCACCTCCACGTGAGAACACAAGCAGAGTCTCTAGATAGACCTTTCTTTCTCCGGCCGCCTCCGCTCCTCTCCGTCCTCCCGGTCGGGCCAGACCGCAAACACTGCAGTGTCTTAGCAGTTTGCGGGCTGCGCAGCGCTCCCAGGATTCTCCGGAGGCCCGTTTTGGGAATCCTCAGGAGTCCTGGTGCCACTGGCTGCGTCCCGGGTCCGGTCCCGCCAGCGCTAGGAGCTGGAGGGCGGAGGGCGGAGACCGGCGGTGAGGTTTGGGCGCGGAGCCCGGGAAGGTGGAGAAAGGCTCCCTGTGGTGGGTCGGGACTGCGGGCCAGAAGATTAGAACTCCGGAGAAAGAGAAAAGGCGAAGGAGAGGGAGGGACTGGACTTGGAGCGCGCCGGGGTAATCCCAGGGGGCCGACTCGGGCCCGCACAGAGCAAGCATGGCGGGCTTACCCCGCTCCCACTCCTGCCCTCCTTTTTGTGGCCCAGGAGGCTCAAATACCCTAGAGATGAAATCGTCGCTCACGGAACAATGGCGACTTCTGGCCCTGGAACCCGACCGAGTCCGGGCTGCTCCGAGCGGTGGCCGCACTTCCGTAGGCTTCTCCAGCCTGGAGCCGCAGCAAGCCCCCCCCACCCCGCCCCGGGGCAGCCCCCGCCCCGCCCCATCCCTCTGCGGCCCTGGCCTTGGCTTCTTAAAGTCGTAGGCTGTCTCAGTGCCCGAGAGAAGCACCGCCCAAGTGGGGAATGGGTGTTTCTCGGGGGCGCTCACTCTCTGCGGTGGAGATCAAAGAAACGCCTAGGAGTTCGCGGGGCGGGCCCCGAGGATCCGAGGATCCTTCCCTCCTCTTCCCAAAGCTTCCAAAAGAGCAGGTTGGTGTCCGCCGGCACTGGGCGGCACTCTGTCTAGGGGTGATGACCGCCTCACACCAACTCCTCAGCCAGCTACCCCCACACCCCACCTCCCGCCCCCTGGACTAGGCCTGCAGATTCCAGGGCCCTACTTGGCTGCACTTTGGAGGGGGTTTGCGAGAATACGGGAAAGGGGCCGAAGGAAGGAGGAGGGGAGAAGTGGAAAGAAAAAAAAATAGAAGAGGTGTTGGGAGGAGAAGCGGGGGGGTCGGAATCCTGCTCAGGCACTTTCCTGCTTAGTTGCCGCATTTAGGGTCGGGGTCCTGGGCCTCTCAGGCATCCCAGCTGGGGCCAGCAGGCACGCGGGAAAAGGGATTCTCTTTTCCCGCGGGAGAACAGTGAAAAGTTGCCTTGGGTGGCCAATTTTCTCATTTGCCCCTATTAAAAGAAAAAGCCCAAGAAATTCAATTAAAGCCACCCTGGCCAAGGCGCTATTTGAGGCATGAATGTCTCCCCTAAAGCTGCAGCAATCATGTGGCATTAGACACTTCCGGAATCCTATAGCCAACCTGAAAAATCCCAGACCCCCTTTTTCCCTAATTTTTGCTCTGATCTGTAATTTTATCCACATTTGCACTAGTTTGAGCATTCTGGCTCTCCCATCTGAAAGCCTGCAATTACTATATAATTCTTCGCAATTTCAGATGTCCTAATATGGACTGTAATTTTTGCGCAAGACAATTTCCTGCTATTTCAAGCATCAACATTGTCAAAGTTGTATGTACATAATAAATGGGAATATCAATGCATAGTTTTTAGCATAACATCTTGACTCCTCGATAATTATATCCGTTCGGAGCCTACGCAGAATTAGCCTGAATTGCATGGTAACTGCTGCTGCTTTAAAATTTTTAAAAATTACTCATAATTTTCCCAAAGATTACCAAGATCTCGAGTGCACAATGTCATCAGCGTAATGAAGAGTAAACATTTATGCTAATAATCTGCAATTTTTTTCATCAGCTATAAAGACAGAGGCTATATAGCCGAAATTTTCAGTCCTATTCTGCAAGCGCAGCGCTGCAAAAAGCCTGCGGCGCTCGGAGGCGTCTGGTCCTGGAGACCTCTTTCCACTCTTTACCTCAGGATAGGAGGATGGGGCTGGGGGATACTTTTTGGTTTTCTGGTTTTGTTTTGCTCTGGTTTGGTCGGTTTTGTATTTCCTATTTTTCCTTTTTTTTTTTTTTCTTTTTTTCCTTTTTTTTCCTTTTTGCCTTTTCTTTCCTGTCATTCTCCCAGCCAAAAGCCGCCTTCGACCCTTTTGATTTGATGTAGCAAAGATTGTGTCCAGATTATCTGAAATTGACACTGAAGAAGGTAAGGGTGGAAACCGGTTTCATTTTTCAGAGGGTTGGAAGGCTGCGCTGCGCCCGCCGCAGCGGCTCCCGCTCCGGGAATAGGAGGGTGGGGGGAGTGATTATGTATGCACCAGCTAATTCTTCCATCAAAACTTCTTGTCAGCGATGTCAGGATTATTTTTTTTGCTTTTTATAAAAACACTTGATGTTTCAGGAAGTGTTAATCCCTGAAGGTTGGGGGATGAGGGAGGGGGTAGGAAAGGAGTGGGGGGTGTGTGACAGTTTCTTGAACCTGGGGAAGGCACCCTTTAGAGCCGTTTGCCAGTCTACACTGAATTGGGGTTTGTTGTAGAGCTGGGACAGAAGGAGGGTTTCTTTGAGTCATGGGAGGGAGAGACCCTTACCCTCTCTATTGCACTTGATAGAGATTTCTATGGCCATGAGGGATGAGAAGCAGAAAAATCCGCTTTAGCCTTTGATTTCGGAGTGTTTAACCCAGGCGGTGGGATGACAAAAGCTAGAGATTTTTGAAATCGGTTTTTTAAAGATACAGAATGAAAGACATGAGTAGCAGGATAAAAATATATAGCCAGGGGCCTGGGTTGCTTCTTTCCTCCCACTTTTTCTTGGGATCGAGTTTCGCAGGTTTTGTATCCAGCACCCAGACCTACCTTTCTTCTGGTGACAGAAATTGACAATTTCTTCAAGAGGAGAGATTTAGTTAATTTCTACATCAAATGACTGTAAGAGTAAATTCATACTTCCGTGCATGTAGATGCGGGGGATTCTAAAACTTTTTGTGGCTCTTTAAACAGAATAGGCAAGTCTGGAGAGCCATCTGACCTAGCCCAGTGCAGATCTCAAAAAGAAAGAAATAAAAATAAAACATAATAATCAACGAAGGAACGTTGTGAATTATAAACATGTTTCCAATGTTGT
This sequence comes from Hyperoodon ampullatus, assembly GCF_949752795.1. Classification (NCBI taxonomy): domain Eukaryota; kingdom Metazoa; phylum Chordata; class Mammalia; order Artiodactyla; family Ziphiidae; genus Hyperoodon; species Hyperoodon ampullatus. The sequence goes on along the minus strand of NC_136921.1, from coordinate 87,011,412 downwards.
ATTTTAAAATATTGCCTAGATTTAGGAGCTTGATTTTTCTACAATTAGACCACTACTAGCAGGGCCACTCAGTCCCCAGCTTAGGAAACCCAAGACCGGTGAGGAGGGGGCTGGGGATTGTTGCTTCTGTCCCTCCACCCCCACCCCTACCCCTTTTAGAGCGAGTGTGTGAGAGAAGATATTAAAGAGGTATCTGTTGTTTGGCAATTTTGCTAAGTCTGTCTTCATTACTTCGACGCAGTGCATTTGCTAATTTGGAGGCCCGGCCATTGACAAGCTTGCTTCATACACCTGCAAGCAATTTGCCGGCTCCGGTACCGGAGAATTGCAGAGATGGCAGCTCGCACCTATTTGATTTTTTTTTTCTTTTCTCAATGCACAGCAAATTTGGCTTTCAGTGCGTTATCTCTTTTGTTAATGCAAAAAGATTCCCTGGGCGAAAAAATTGCTCATAATTACCAGAGAGATGGGGAAACTGCATTAGAATAAATAAACCTGAAATTACTGTAATTATGTTGTGTTTGATGGGCCCGGCTTGTAATCAAGAAGAGAATACAGTGAAATGATGCTGACCCTCTTGGGTTTGCAGCTGTACGCGCACTTTGGGGTCTTTTTTTGCAGAAAAGAGTCATTTTGATAATCATTAAGCTGTGTGTAACCTATTTCAGAAGTGTTTTAAAATGAGGTTCACATTTTTTGAACAAGGGGAAAAAAATCCCAAAATTGCATTTTGCCATTACAGACTCATACATAAGGAAAGGTTGTGTTTTCTAAGTGACAATTGTTAAGACATAATATTCAAAATCAGTATTTAATCATTATAATGAGGTATTGTTTAAATATAACCACCTTTAGATTATTCATAGTTTAATTAATATACTCATTATGAAAATCTTTGAATCGGATATTTGATGAACTACTTGTCAGTAACAAGGCAGCATTAATTAGACCTATATTGAGATTAACATTTTTTAAAAGTACAACCTCTTATAATTATAATAGAGCCTAACTAAAGACCGCCTTCGTTGAGCTAAAACTAATAATTTCTCTATTTGAACTGTTAGCATGAGATTATTAAATTAGTATAAGCTAATATCTCAAAGTATTAAAATCCGCTTGACCAAACAGATTTTGCCTGTGGCTTCAGGCGTTGGGCCCTGTCTGCCGTCTGGGGTACCAGAGTGGATGCGTGAAAGAAATCTGCCAAAACCTTCCCGCTAGCAAAGTCACATTTGGCAGGGGAAACCAAATCCAGGAAGGTCCCTGTCCCCGCGCCGGAGCCCAGCCCGGGAAAACAGTTCCCTCTTTTTAGCTTCGACACCCACCCGCATGCATCCTGGTCTCCAAGGTCCGATCACCCCCCTTAGCGCTCCAGGTTCTGGGGGCCTGTGGGAGAGGAAGAGCCCCACTCTCAGGCCCAGAAGGAGCCTCGAGGTTCCCCGTTCCATTCTCCACCACCTCCCCTCCCTCCACCATTCCCTCCCTTTCCCTCCCTTTCCTAAAGGGCGTCGGAGAAGCCTGGCGCATCTGGTCTTTCACCAGCACCAATTGAAAAATGGGTGCTTGTCATAACACAGATCACTGCCTTCCCCTCTCTGCTCCCCACCGCGCACTGCGAAGGGGCCCCCAAAGGCGGAGCACCAGCCCCCTCGGGAAGCAGTGTCGGAAGGCGAGTTCGAGGGAAGCGGGAATCTTTCAAAGCAGCCCGTCGGGGCCCCGCAGCTTTCCTGGGCTCTCTCAGCTTGCTGTGGGGCCTGGGGCTGAGGCTGGTCTGGGGTGCAGAAGGAGGGTGCCAGACTGATGCTAGCGGCTCAGAGCCCACGTTCTTCTGGAGTGTACTGATCAAAACGGTCCACCGGAGGTGCCCCTTAACCGCCTGGCCTTGGGACTTCTGCGCTGGAGGGGGTGGGGGCTTGGCTTGACAAGCTCTCAGGTTCCGTCGAGTCAGCGGAGCCCACCTGCCCCTCCCTCCGCACCTCCGCTTCTCCTAGTCGCAGAGAAAAGCCCGGGGTCATTAGGCAGGAATGGGCCTCTCGTTATGGATGGGCTCGGATGGGTGGGAGTGGCTGTGGAGGGGCCTGGGTGGCGCCTTGGGACTGTCCCCCGGAGCTCACTGATTGATTGGGGGGTAGCGTGACAGACGTGTCCTTCCGGCCCCTTTCCTGCGTCTGGCCTCGTCTTTTCCGCGTCGAGATCCAGCGCCCTGCGGGCAAGCAAAAGCCGGGAGGCCAGATCCCGGCGGATTCGAGGGGCATAGTCGGGTGTCTCCACTTTCAGGCTTCCAGGCCCCCTGCAAGGTGACTGGGCGCAGGGGGCACTTACATCTCACAGGGCGGCTGCTTGTGAGCTCTGCTTTCATCTCATTTCAGACGGCCTTCACAGTCCCTTTGGTTCCTGAGCCCTGGCTCTGCCAGGCCGCACCTGTTCATGATTCCCCTTCCCAGGGACCCTTGCCACCGCCCTCTAACCCAGGCAGGGATCAGACCCTTTGGGGGTGTGTGTGCAGGAGTTAAGCTTGAAGAATGGTCCCAGCAGGGGCTTCGCATGCCTCCGCTGTTATCCTGCTATGTCTGGAGACAGGAGTCGCTGCCCCTTCCTCATCTGTCCCCAGAGGTGGCAGTCTGCTGCCTGGCCCCAGCACCCCTCACACAGCACACCAGAGAGCAACCCTTTCTCGAAACCATAATTTTACTGTCTCGGAGAAACTTTATAACTTATTTACAAAGTTCTTTCCCCCCCCCAAGATACAAAGCAATAAGTTAACATTCTCAATATAAAACTAAACTTTGACATAGAGAACACAAAACACGGTTGATTTCATTTGATCACATTTTCCAAATTTCACAAGTAAAATGTCAAGATTCTCATTTCACAAAGCATTGGGTTTTACAGCCACACACAACAGAAAAAAAGCTAAGCTGTGCAACATGTTTACAGAACAATAATAATAATAATAATTAATAACAATAATATGTACAGCAATTAGATTCTGCACTGGAGACTGTGCATTCAGGGTGGTGACTGGCATTATTCTGTGGTCGAGCCTCTGGGGATTGTTGTAAAGCTGCTTTCGTCTTACTTTAAAGCCCACCGGCATTAGGGCACTGGCGCACCCCTGCACGTTTTCTCTCCCCGCCCATCAGTCCTCTCTCTCCACAAGGGAAGAATTAGGATTTTCCCGCTTAACCAGGCAAAGCGATCAAGCGTTCTTCCCGAGATGAGGAAATTGTGTTGGCTTCATTTCTTTCTCTCTCTCTTTTCTTTTTAAAATAATAAGGGATATGTAAAAAATGCAAATCATTCGGTTCCAACCTCTCCATACCAGCGAAGTACAAAAGTTACTATATAAATTAAAAATCACCAGGTCCTCCTTATTCGTTTTTCCGGGTGCGTTTAAAGTAATGGGTACATTTGGACCCTGCGCTCCTCGCGCCCCACAGAACCGTGAACTGACCGAACATTCAGCCTCAAGCGAAGTCCATTTCTCAATAAATAAAAACCCCTCCCTCCAATTTCCCCCAATCCCCGAACGAGCCACACAGATGGTTAGGCAGGCCCAGGAAAAGGTCCGAAAAGACAAAACGTTCCAGTATCCGGAACAGGGTGGCCCGGTGGACCAAGCCTCCTCCGACCTGGTGACTTTTTTCAGCGGCCGAAGAACGAGGACAGCGGACGGACGAGAACCTCGACTTCGTCAGCGCACAGATACAGAGCGAAAGGAGACAAGAAACGGACAGGACAGAAAGAGCTTTTGCTTTTTCTACATTGTGTTTTGTTTTGTTTTGTTTTCCTGATAGTCCCATACAGGTGAGGGTCGGCGGTCGGGTCCGGCGGGATCTTGCTGCGGCTCCCGCTGTCTCAGGCCGCTGTGCCTGCGCTTCGAGGCCACTCTGCTGTCACCGCGCGGCCGAGGCCGGGGTTCGGGCAAGGGCGTGGGCGCCAGGGAAGTCGCCGAGCCAGACCGCGCGGCACTCGGAGGAGGCGGCGGGCGTCCTGCCTTTACTGTTCCTTCTTCTTTCCCTCTGGGCCCTTCTCCTCCGGACCCACGGCACGCGGACGGGGCGGATGGACCGGGAGGCGAGAGGGGCCCGGGCAGAGGGAGACGGGAAGGAGGCGGGCGGGTGCGGACGCGCAACCTCACATGAGCTGGGGTTGCTGCATAGCTTCTTGGTGCGCCGAGGGGTACCACGACGTGTAGCTGGGGATGTAGGAGCCCGCGCTGCCGCCCGAGCCCTTCCCGGAAGAGGAGTTGGGGTTCCAACCGGGCGGCACTGGAGGAGAGCCTGCAGACAGCGCCCGGCCGTTGGCCAGCGCGCTACCCTCCAGAGCCGCCCCGCCCTGCTTCATCAGCTTCTTGAACTTGGAGCGCTTGTTCTGGAACCAGATCTTGACCTGCAAGAGCGGACAACAACGTGACTCGGTCTAGGTCCATTGTGCCTACCTTGGTCCTGGGGAGATAAGGGGGCCATGGGACAGCGAGAGAGGATACCCCGCGGGTCCCTGCCCTGCGCGACCTGGCAGCTCCCTGCTGGAGAAGCATACATACACTCCTTCCCCCATAAGAACCGAAGGCTGAGAGGCCCCACCGCGGGCCGCCGGTGGCCGGCAGGGGCAGCTCTCTGAGAGCCAGGGAGCGTGGTGGTGAGCGGTGCAGGGATCCAGGCCTTCGCCTGCCTGGGACTCAGCCCGAGCCCGGCAATCTTTTGGGGAAGACGCGGAGCCTGCATAACATCGAGGCTTCAATTCCAGTATGAACATCAATAAAAGAACCGAGTGGAGAAAAGAAGTGGAGGAAATTTATTTCCAGTTGTGACCCGCCTTCTCTTTGCGCCATCATTTCAGCCCTTGAGCGAGTTGCGGGCTGACTGAGGAGGCCACAGGGTTTTGTTAAACTTTTCATTTGGACTCAAATCCACCTTTCCTTAGCGTCTCCTAACTCTGCTCCAAATTCCGGCCCGGACATTGGAAACCCGCACCAGTCGTGATCAGAACGCCCAAGGGGTCCCCGGAATCTTAGAGAAACCAGGGAAGGAAGGTTCCGTTTCTCCTCCAGGGTCTGGGACTTGGGAGGCGAGAGGGCGGAGGAAAGGATTCCCCCCGCCAGCCCAAACTGATGAGAAGGCAGAGGAGGAGGGAGACAGAGGCTCGGGCCCAGGCCAGGAGTGATTAGCCACACATTTTAAAGGCAAAGAAGGGATTAACCCCCGCGTCTATTGTTCCAGTTGTTCGGGCACGTGTGACCTCAGAGTCCCCAAACAAAATGCCTAGGGAAATCCTTCTTGTGCCCTAATCAGATTGTCCAGGAACGGAGGGCAGAGAGAACTGCGGAGGAAGGAGAGACGTTGCGAGAGCCGGGGTGGGACACACACACACACACACGTTGCGAGAGCCGGGGTGGGACACACACACACACACACACACGCCCCCACACACACACACACACACGCCCCCCAACCCCTGAAGCTGCGGGTGCAGGTTAGCCGCGGGAAGCCTGCGTGGCGCCACAGTGGGGCAGCGCCGAGGTACCTGCGTCTGCGTGAGTCCCAAGGAGGCCGCGAGCTCCGCCCTCTCGGGCAGAGCTAGGTACTGAGTTTGCTGGAACCTGCGGTTCAAAGCCTGCAACTGCAAACTGGAATAAATCGTCCTGGGTTTGCGGATCTTTTTCCCCTTGCCATTGAAGCGCACTTCACCGCCTTCCACCACCGTGCTCTTCTCGGAGTCAGCCCCTGGAGGGACAGCAGAAGTGGGGGCCGTAGTTAAGGCGAGGGACTGCCTTTAGTGCGGGGAGCCCAGAGCAAGTGACCGCAGAGGGGTGGCAGAGGCAGGACCAGGAGTGAGAACACTCAAGAAACTCCGAAAGCCAGGGAAGTGTCCCGCCAAGTCCAAAGGTCCCGACCCCGGCCGCTGCAAGCGGACTGGGGCAGTTCCCAGGCGCGCAGCTCCTGCCTTTGCAGGGAAAGTTTGCTATTTTTACAGGCGGTAGTTGAGGTTTAATTACCCTTAATTGCATACATTGTTTACAGCTCTACGCAACAAATAATTACCGAGACTAATAAGTGCACATGTGGGTTTCTGTTTTCCACCAAGGCATTGTGTGCTCGGCTCACGGAGCCACCCAGAGGCCCAGCCAGTGTCAGGGGACGCTCTCGGATTTATCCTTTGCTGGATAGTTGCAAGTTGCGTGGATATATATTTTTAAAATTTCTTTGCTATGACAGGGATGCATTTACTGATACTCAAAACCTTTCACTGCTCCGGCGCACTCCCCACCCCCATCCCGTGTCTCTCTCCTCCACTCCTCTCCTTCCTTTCTCTCTCTCTCCTCCTCCTCCTCTCTCTTCGCCCCCTCCCTCCCTTCGCACCTCTTCCTCTCCCTGGCAGGCGCACGTACCTGGGTCCTCCAGGCGGCTCTGGGCGAGGCTGGCGCTGCCCGGGTAGGACTGCACCGAACTGATGTAGGGGCTGGACGCGTGGCTGCTGACCGAGTTGACGTAAGGGTAGCCCAGCGGTCGGGAGAAGGACGAGGCCGAGCTGTAGGCGCCGTCGGGCTGCGAATGGCCCGCCGAGTGTAAACAGTGCATGGAGTAGTGCCCGTGGGACATGGGAGAAGGAGACATTTGCTGGTTGGGTGGCCCAAACTCCATAAACACCGCCTTGCCCGACACGGGGCTGTTGAGACTCTCTGGCATGGTGGTCATGGTCATCTCTTCTCGCGGGGTCTGGGTGTGGGTCTCTCTCTCTCCTCTGCTTCCCTTTTGGGGGTCTCTGTGTTTCTCAGGACAGGAAGGAACCCAATTTAAGCGTAACAGGGGTTTTCACTTTCCATTCATAAGAAAATGGAGTTTGTCTCTTTGAAAAGTCTAAGCATGATGCTGCCGAGCTCCCCAAACTCGCTTCAAAGCTTTGACTCAGCCAAGGTCATAAATATTCATGAGCTGGCGGAGCTGATTGGTCCGCTGTCTTGCATAATCACCGGGGATTGGTCCGAGGCGCTCCGGCTCCGCTGGACTAGAGCGGGCGAGGCGGCCCGGCCTCGGGAGAGACGCATCCACACCTCTCGGCCGGGGCTCCTCTGCAACAGAGCACGCAGCGTGGGGCGCACAATGGGCTGCGGCGTCCGAGCCGGGACCTCCGCGGCCCGCGGCTCATCAGCCTCCCGCCTCCCCGGCGCGCCTTACTTCCCAAAAATCAACCAGTGGTTCGGCGCCGCCGCCCACCCCCTCCTACTGTCCCCACCCTCCGCCCGCCCCCAACACTGGGGACCAGGGCAGTTTCTCCTAGCAATCGCCACCCGGTCCGGTGCAGAGCTAGAGCAGCTCTGGAGCCCGGCCGCGGCCTCCCGTACGCGGAGTCGCGCAATGGGGGCGCCGGAGGCGGTCAACAGAGCGCTGTCCTCCCGAGAGTCTCGTGCCTAGAGCAGCACTCTCCCAGCGGCGCCTCCCTGGCCTGGGTCCGCTCTGCCACGTCCCTGGGGGCGGGTTTGGGGCCCTCCGGGCGCACTCACTCACTCGGCCGCCGCGCCGCCGCCGCTCCCTGGGGCCCGCTCGCATTGCTCCAGGCCAAGCTGGCCACTCCAGCTCGAGGCTGCACCGGTCTGATTAAAACAGTGCGCGCGGAGAGCCAGGAACCCGCGCTTCTCCTCCCAGGAAAGGCGACCGCACCGCCCCCTCCCCTCAACACCCACCTCCTCTTTCCCTCCCAACCTTCCTCCTCCCCCCTCCCCTCTCCATTCCCTCTGCGCCGAGCGCCCCGGCTCACTCGCCCCTAGGGCGCGGCACGGAGTGGAGCCTAGGAGCTGGCGGGCTCAGTTCTGCTTGAGCCGCGGACGCCAGGTGGTCATTTTCCGGCCTCCTGGGGTCTGGCGAGAGTACCCCGGGGTGTAGGAGTCCTGGAGGACACCGAAACCCGCAGCAAAACCAGGCCAGTGGTAGGCTCGCTTGTCTGTGTGTGAACACGTCTCTCATTGTCACCCAGGATCCTCCTCATCTCCAGGGGTCAAAGCGGGCGCCACTGGGCCTGGGGTAGAGCTGGTGGAGGCAAAAGCTGCCGCGGCGCCTTCTATCTGCTGGGGCGCTAGGTACAGAAAAGTGCACAAAAGCCCCCGCCGCCACCGCCACACAGCCACCCCCATGAGGCGTGGCGCACACCACGCAGGCTGCCAAGGGGCTGTTGGTTCCCTATCCCGCCAGCCCCACGGTGAATCCCAAATTACTTTGTTAGGTAATTAGAAAGTGTTGATAATTATTTCTTTCATAATTTAGCGGTGTGACGGGAACAGGGAAATGATCTTGTGAAAGTTCACACGTGCAGATGTATTAGTTACTGATTCATTTGATTAAATGCTAGTCTCAAGTGCTCGGATCCGCAGCTGAAGGCGCCCCATTAGCATAACACTGATGTTTAATTTTCATACGCATAATTAGCCATATATTTAACACTAATAGCAACATGCAGCCTTTCAGCCTTAAACAGCCCAGGGTTTGATCTGGCCTGAGCTGAACCTTCGCCCAGGCACCTTCCCCTTTCTAGAGTGCGCAGTGATCACAGGACAAACCTCTGTAATCAAGCACATTTTGGCAGAGGGAACACCAATAAAAATGAACATTCAAAACAAATTACATCGGTGCTGTCGTTACAGATATTAGTGGAAGGGGCTTCTCTCTTTTAACTTCTGTAGCAGCAGCTGCTGCCCGGGGGAATTCCTCTCCTTTGGTTTAAGGGAAAGATATTGGGGGGCAGAGATATTTCAGGCAGCGTGGTTGGAGCAAAAAATAAAAGCCAAGCAAAACGAAACAACCAATCCTCCAAACCAATAGCGGGTTTGCCAACGTTTTAAAAGATTTTTCCTTCTTTCTTTCTTTTTCTTTTTTCTTTTTTCTTCCCCCCCCCCCCACCACCTTAATCGCCGAAGCACACGGTGAGGCTTTGTAGCAACAACCAGCTAATGACTCCGCCACCAGACAACTCCCGGAGCCGTTCCACTCCTCTTGATTTCCGTGTTGCACTTGTGGTTTTAACTGCTCTTTCCTAGCGCCTGTTTTGGGGTGCGGAGTGCGGTGCGCCCTGCACCGCGGCTGATGTCGCCCGGGCCCCTGGTCTCCCGCGCGCCTCATGGGCCCTGCCCACGTAAGTGATCGCCGCAGCTGGCACGGGGTAGGGATTGGGACGGAGTGAAACAAGGCTGGCGATTCCGGGTGCTCAGGGCATGGCGTGAGGAAACCCGACGGCTAGGCTGCCCTGGGCCAGTTTATTCCAGAGAACTGCAGGGTGGGGGAAAGGGAGAGAGGCGGCCACAGGTCGCGACGGTCTACAGGGCTCTTTGCCGTTCACTTCTGGAGGGGGAGAATCCAAGTCTTCCGCAGCGCAGGGGACGGGGCCGGCTCCAGGGAACAAAGGCCCCGCACGGGAAACGGTTTCGGAGCCTGGGTTATTTTTAAAATGAATTATATCTGGGCGAGGGAGTGTCTACACTCCGGAATTATTTCTTAGCCCCAGAGAAGCAGGTTCGGGGAGGGGGTGGCTGAGCCGGGGCCCTCAGGTGCTGAGACTCCCGGCCTTGACTAGCTTCTCCATGTGTGATCTTCTCTCTATTCTAAGAGCCCAGGGTGGATCTCTCCCAACCCTCACCGCTAAGGCGACACCTGTTCTGAAACACTGGCTTGCTTAGATCTTCGCCTGTCCCAACTCAGAGAGGCAACAAAACTCTCTCATTTATCCTGAGAGCCCCGGTTTCCGCGTAGGACCTGTAGGAGACACCACAGGACCGGGCGCCTTGTGGTATTAGCAGTAGTCACGCGTGGCTGGAATCCCTGCAACCCGGGGTGAGGTTTGGGGCCAGTTGAGTTGGCGGGATTGGGTGTGGGGACATGGACAAGATATTTTAAAATCTGCTTCCAAATTTCAACTTCAAAGCATGTTAAACGGAGTTCATTCTAATTCAAGTTTGTTTCCTACGGAGCTGCTGACGACTGGCTGGTGCTAGTATATATACATATATACATATCATATTTAAACTTGAGTTTAGTCACTTTAATAAGTAGGATTATAAACCTGTCCCATAAATACCCCCACCTCGGAAAAATTACTGCACAAGCAGCGCGTTATCCCAGTGGCTGGTAAAACTCTTGTGGTCCTAATGAAATTATTCTTGGGGAATCTCCGGGTAAACGGATCCGTAGATAAGATACTGGCTAATCGCTGCAATCCGACTAATCTAGGAGAGAAGTGAAGTCATTCTCTGGCAAAACTCTCCCAAGGCCATCTGGGCCTTGTTCCTCTCTAGAAAATTCAGGTTGTTCTGGGGCAGCAGCCTCAGTCTCTAGGCCTTTTCTTGGCCAACTCCCCGGCACCCTAAAGTTTTCCTGTGGATCTTGTAAATCTTCAACCCCTCCCTCATCTTTTCCAGCTCTCAGATCCACTAGAATCGGAATCCCCTCTGTCCAAATTCTACATCCCTGGACGCAGAGAAAGGGAGCTGGAAGGGTTGGAGGATGCCCATGAGAACCGAGTTCAGGGAAAAGCTCAAACTAGCCACTTTTCCAAGCACGCTCGTTGGCCTCAGTTTCCTATAACTTTTCCCACACTCTGAATGTCACAGAGACGAGCTGGCTCTCCAGTCCTATCACAGAGGCCACCTGTCATGGCAATGACAGGTGTCCACACCTCTTTGGTGGTCTGGAGCTGAGCCCAGTCTGTATTTAGTGGATGGCAGCTTTGTAAAACCCGCTTCAGTAGAAACAAGAGTTAGCACAGGCACTGACGGACGGGTCACCCTAAAACCATGACGGGGGAGACTACTTCCTACATGGCGTGTTAGAAGCCCAGCACTTTCCACCTCTGAGCCCAGGTGTGAAGAGGTCCTGAGGAGCGAGCGCTAAGAAAGGCAGGGTACTCAGGGCAGTAATGGGCCTTGGGAGACGCAGAACGTGGGCCCTTGGATTTCCTGCTTCTGAAGCAGGTGGAGCTGCTGGCAGGCTGAATCAGGGTTAAACTCGCCAGCTCCAATTCCGACTAACTAGGCCCTTGCCGTCAAAAGTTCCCGTGACTCCTCTTGCAGGGATGCTCTGGGTCTCCAGCGCATTAGCGCGGGTCTGAAGGGGGCCAGTATTGGGAGAGATCAATTTAGGGAGGGGACCCGCCAGACACTGCTCACATCTGGGCAGGTGGGACCGATGCTCCAATTCCTAGGGCGACAAACGGTCTAGCTTGCCTTTGTGTGTCGGAGGGAGGGTCTCTCAAATTTAACCTTTGGGATGGGCGCGCGGGGCGGGTTGAAGGCCAGGGAAGAGGAGCCGCAGGGGACCAGGAAAGTCAAGTTTGGGGAGTGATAACCCCTGCGGAAGGGCCAGGCCCAGGGTCCAGAGGCAAGGAAATATTTGTAGCTAACTCCTCCACTGGCGGGCTAATCTTTTCATCGCGAAGCAGCTATGAAGGGGAAAGAACCGGAAGGGCTGGGGGCAGCTGGCCCCAGCGAGCTCCCTCAGGGCTGGCCAATGCGGGGGGGTCCAAAAGGGGGAAAGAAAGAGACTTTACAAAAATTCCTAACAGCTAGGCTCGGGCTTTTCTTTCTGCGGGCGCGTGTGCAAAGTTCAGAGACTCAAAAATTAACCACCTACCCTCTTCCCCTAGTAAACGTCAGAGACGAAGGAGCACAAGACACAGCGGTTTTAGGAGGCGAAAGCTTTTTATTCGGGCAGTCAAGACACCGGAAAGAGAAAGCTATGCATTTCTAGGAATCCCTCGTCTTCCAAATGAGGGCGTCCCCACTCCCTTCCAGATGCGTTTCCCGCGTTGGGAAGCAGAGCCCGGCGCCAGGACCCGTCTTTCCGAAGCCGCACGGCCACATCGGGGCCTCGGATCTGAGCTCTCAACGGCCACCAATCCCCACCGCGTTTTCCCAAGGCGCTACTAGGTGCTAGGTAGGTTACTGTGAGACCTGCCGTTGGCCTGTTTCTTCTCAAAGTTCTCCAGCTGGATTTCAGCAATTTAAGAAAAAAGGCGCCGGGTCTCTGCGACCTTTGGGTGGCTCCTCAGGCCTCGTGGGGCAGTTTGGTCAGGATCTGCGAGCCCCCCGACGTGATGAGAACTGTGTGCTCGAACTGGGCCGACCTGAAACACACAAGGCAGCGATCAGCAAGCGCTCAAGCGCCTGCGGGGCGGGGAGGAGCAGCTCGCCCGCGTCGTCGGACGAACCTTCCCTTTCTACACAATTTAAAAGAAGCCGGGCAGAAAGCAAACACCTTCGATTGTCCAAGGAGACCACAGTCCATGCATCCTCCAGCACTTTAAATTCAGGGGATCCCTCGGTTATAATTGGCTCTGTAAGAGGGAAAATATTTACTGCAGTGATCTAATCAGATTCTTGTTAAACATTGTTTCGGCTGATTATCAAAAAAGAGAATAAAAAGGTTCTCCCCCCTCCCTGCAAGTGCTTCCCCCCACGGGTTCATGTTGTCATCTCGCAAGCGCTGATAACTGATGTTGCTTACATAGTATGCTACAAACCAAACAGTAGGAAGAGGAAACGCTATGGCATTCAAAAATGTTACGAAGTTGCCTAGTTCGTAATTTTTTTAGAGGAAAAAAGGGCATTTTAATCAAGCCTTAATTGGGACCCTGTGGATAATAACCACCCAAACACCAGTCCCTCTTATGAATATCAGTCAGTTTTTAAAAAATATTTGAATTTTTAAAAGATGCTCAAAATGTTCATTAATCAGCAAATAACAATTTTCTTATTTCACTCTAATTGCTTCTCCATTAAGCCCCACAGTCAGAAATATGATGCCTTCAGGGTCTTAGGTGATTGGAATTTGGTGGTGACACCAATCACATGATCAGCCAGGAGTGGGTTACCAGAGAGTATGTCACTAGCTGACAGGGAGCAACGGACATAAATGCCTCTAGTTACTGGGTGTTAATGAAACACGAAAACAAAAACACCCCAAAAAACAACACGAAAAACCCAACCACCACATTACACTGGTAACAGAATTAAAGGTTGGACGGCTGCCGTCTCCTAAATGTGTTGGTAAGTATCTGATTTAGGAAGATGGGGCTCGAGGATATTATTTAATCAGATTTGCTATGCATCTGAATTATTTAATTATGCTGATTGGCTTTATTAGTCCTTCAACTGGACTGCCTGGCCTAGGCCAGCGCCGCTGCTTCCGCGAGGGATCCACTGCTCTCTGAAAAGGAGCTCAGCACTGACCTACGGTGAATGCCATGCCTTCCTCCATGCGTAGATCGCTGTCATTCGCTGTAAAACAAAAACAAAAACAGAAAACAATGGGTGTGGGGAGCGGGAATGGGAAATGGAGAGGCCAGAGAGAAACGGAATTAGAGGGGTTAGGCTACTCAACAAACATGGTTATCTTATTTATTTTTTATTTTAGGAAGAAAGGGTGGAGGTTTCTAGAATCCTGGGTGGTAGCTACCACCCATGGGTTAATAAGCACAGGGCTCCTAGGCCTCAGCCTTTGCATTTTCTGAGCTTGGGGTCAGGGCCCCCAGGAAGGGTGCACCAAGGCTGAGCAAAAGCAGCCTGGGTGCTTGAGACACCTGTTGGGCTCCCCCTCTCCACTGTCCCCTGGCCACTTGCTCTGAGGTCTCCTGGCTTCGCTGGGTCCTGGACCTTGCCCTCCACACCTCCAACCCAAAGAGTAAGACATCTTGGGAACTGAGTCAAAGGGAAGGCAGGTTGGTAGGAGGCAAGAACAGGGGTGACTTGAAATATTTCCAGGTGTTGGCGCTGGGTAGGCACATGACTAAGAGGCCCTTTCTGCACTCCAGCCTGGGCCTCTTATGAGCTGCCACTGGTGGAGCTCTTTGGCCCAAAGGGAGTTCTGACCTGCTGAGTCTCTAGGGATCTTCCAGGGGGTGGATTCCAGCCAGTAGTTCCTCCAGGGGCTGCTCCCACCACAAGCACACAGGTCAAGGCTCTAGGACCAACTTTCCTTTGGTCCCTGTCCAGCTATGCACCCCCCTTGGGGGCACTCCATAGAACTGCTTCCTACCCTAACCCAAATACCCCACCCTTTCTGGCCCACCCTTGCTTTCTCACTGTAGGGTACACATCCAGGCAGTGAAAAACAGGAGATTCTGGGGAAAAAACACAGGGTGGGTATAATCTAGAAATCACTAAGAGTACACGCTGCTAAATACATCAGCTGTCAACGCTGTGTAGGATGTAATGAAGTTTAACCGCAACAGTCAGCGGTTTGAGAAGGGGGCAAAAAAGAAAAACAGAAAACAGTCATATGTGCATGCTGCTGGGACATTGATGCTGTGGCGTTTTGTTTTCAGTAACTTTTTCTAGACAAATATCCCTTGTGCCTTCCAGCCATCACCCTTCAGGAGACAAAAAGCAAAACAAACCTTATTTTGGGACTGAAACGGCTGGGCTCTAATTCAATAACATAGTAATGTGCTGGTTACGATTAGGTAGGCCCTCCCCCATTCCCACCCACACACTCATAGGAAAGGATGACAATGTGGATTCAAAATTGCAGCAAGGGATTCAGGAGCAAAACTGCTTTATCCTGATTACATTCAATAAACAGCTCCCAAACCAACTTTCTTACCATGATGCCAAATTTCTGGATGTCCATGAAAGTAAGATCCTATCCCATGTCCCACAAAATGTGGACAGACTTGCAAACCATTCTGATGAGTTATCTGGCTTTAAAAGTAACCAAACAAAATACTTAATTAAATTGGATCATTTTAAATGCATACACAGATAAGACAAAGTCACTTCAAAATATTCTCTGAAAAAGAAAAAAATAAGTTATATTTAGAGTCGGATGGTAACAACTTGTTTTCATTATTCTGGAAAATTTCTAAATTTTGTCACAGCTTGTAACAACTCCCTCTGGATAAATGAAGAAAAAAAAGTATGTATCTAACACAGTAATTTGCTTCATTTACTTTATTATTATTATTATTATTTTTGCGGTACATGGGCCTCTCACTTTTGTGGCCTCTCCCGTTGCGGAGCACAGGCTCCGGACGCCATAGGCTCAGCGGCCACGGCTCACAGGCCCAGCCGCTCCGCGGCATGTGGGATCTTCCCGGACTGGGGCACGAACCCAAGTCCCCTGGATCGGCAGGCGGACTCTCAACCACTGCGCCACCAGGGAAGCATTACTACAGCATTCAAACAAGGCCACTTTTAGATGATGAGTGTGCATGCACACATATATAGCTCAATATAACCAAGATACATGTACAGGTAATGCAGGTCATAAAAATCTGCCTGATTTGTATGGAGTTTCACAAAAAGGCTGTGCAAATTACCACTGATTTGGGAACCAAACAAAAAAATTACAATCTGAAATGTGACTTCCTACTTCTATAATTCCCTTATTCTGGTCTATTTCAGAACATTAAACATTTTACAAACAGACACGCTCACGCAAAAGGTCACATCTACTTTGTCAGTATCCTTGAAACACTCCAAAACTTTGTGATTATTTGGGATTTCTACTAAAGACTTACACCATTAACAAAATTCATTAAAAATGCTTTTTAATCGCTACGATGCTTAAGTGAAGCTAGTATTGTGATTCCTAATTCTTAGTGCTTCATTAGTTACTTCTACATGCAAATCTTTTGGGTTCCATCTATCCCATATAAGTGAAATCTTACAATCCAACCCTAAAATCTTCACCTACAAGGTTAAGAAGTCGTTTTCGCAATCAGGTGAACATGTTCATTTCTGGGAGCACCAGAAAGACAAGAACATACATATCATTAACAATCTATATTTTCATGTGGATGAAGGGCAAAGTGCTTTAACCCTAACCATAATAATGGATTGGGATTTACAGGCCCACTGTTTAAATTCTTAACAAAACCAAAGTTCTTAGATCCCAAACTAGAGGTTCCAACAGCCCTTCGGTTTAGTTTAACATGAACTCAAAGGTGTTTAGCCAGCACCTTTATGAGCATTCCTGTCAATATACTTTTCTGTATACATTTTTAACATTCATCTCCAGACCTGTAAAATGTCTTCACTTAGGCCAGGATGTCACTATAAATAGCAGGTGGGCAGCCTCTCATTCAGATTTAATTTCCATGTAACAGTGCAGAAATAGGTGAGCTATGCATGTGTTGAGAGGAATGGTAAGTGAATGCTTTTATCTCTTAAGTTGTTCTTTATGGTTATACTTATTTCTGTGTGTCTTTGCACTTTGGACAGGATGTTCCAAGATGTTCCTATTTGTACCACACAATTTCTGAATAGAAACTCAGGATGGAGGGTGGATGGAGGGTGGAAGAGAGATTATTTAGTAAGATAAACTGATCTAGTATTTTTTTTACAAGAATAGGTTCTATCTAAACTTGTAAATTATGTTATCTATGTCCCAACAAACCTCAATAATTCTAAGAGGATTCATTATAAACTGTTCTATTTTCTTTTCTTAAAATAACCAAACTAGTTTTTTTTGTTTTTGTTCTTTTTTAAAGCTCTGATTGGCAGGCATCACAGCTACGTCGTAAATGTGTGTTACAATGGCAATCTTCATTTTAATTTCCGATGAGAGGAGAGGAAGAAAGCTCACTCTGAAAAAACACCTGGGGTCCCTCCCCACCCCCATAACTCTCACTCCTCTTCATAAAAGAAGCTGTGCAATTACTAGGTGGCTAAAGATATCTGAGTGCATTCTACAACAATTTACTGCCTGGATCCTGCTGGAACTTCTGGTTATAGGAGGATCATAGAATGTATGTGTCATGGATGCAAAGGTCAGAGGATTTCACAGCTGTGTGGAAAGAGGAAAAGAACAGGACAAATTTCCCTCAGTTCCTTGGTTGAGCACCCATCTCAGTGCTTGATTCTCAGGAACTAAGTAAACACGCCTGTCTGCTTTTTAGGGTATTTTCCTTTTGGATTGGTAGTTCGCTTTTTAACACATACTTCCTGGGACTGAACGGAATAAAATTTCATTAATATTTCTAATTACTGTTGAAAAGTGTACCCCTTCTACTATTCTACCGTATACTGTTCTTCTATTTTGGAATATAAGGGAAGCACAAGATTATTTACTTGATTCTAGGGTTTAAATCTAACTTTGCGGAGGCAATCCAAGCAATTTGTAGTAGCAAATTCCACTCTAACATGGAATCAAGTGGCTAGGATCCCTAGCTGTGGCATGGGAAAGTGGAGTACACGTGCTTCTCTTGACTGGTGTGTTGGGGAAAATGGAAGCTGCTGGGTGGGCAGGGGTGCCCAAGAAGTATACAACTGCTCCCCAACACCAGCCATCGAGGGTCATGACCCATTTCTGAGCATGAGGGTCTTCCTGCCTTGGACATTTCACAGATGAAATCTGCCTTTTTTGTTAAAATCTACCAAAAGAACGCTCCTGGTATTAGCTCTTCTGTTCTGATTTTCTCTAATTAAAAATTTTCTAAGACAGCCACTCACCTGAGCCTGAGTACATCTATGATTTGAAGCTCTTCAAATGGAATATTTGGGGATGAGAGGAGGGGAAAGGAGGAAGGAGATGTATAAAAGTAGTTTATGAACTTACCTGAAAATTATACTGTATTATTACAGTTCATGTTTCAGGTACAGTTTAGAGTTGAAAGAAAAATCTCTCTAAAGGAATTTCATCTTGTGATCATTTTCTTAATTTAGTTCCCTTTCATGAGATAGTTTTCCTCAATTGAAGTTTTGTCTAGATAAATTAAAATTCTTGAATCACTTAAACTACATTTTATGACTAAGAATACATTCTCCAAGAGGGCAGAGGAGTACTATATTTAAGTACATACTCTTCTAAAGAAATAAAAATGCACATGAAAATTGTTTTATTACCATTTTCTCATGAACTCTATAAACAGCACTGATTTCCAAATGGTCACATATCTAATTAAAGGATCTCAAATGGCACCTGATTTTCTAAGTTATGGAATTTTACTTTAATCTTTCCAGATTTTTATTTTAAGCAGTAGTTTTGAATGCAGGAATGCACAAATTCAAGGATTCCCTTTAATGACAAGGAATGTTTAAGTACAATGAGTAATATTTTTGAAAGCCAACAACTGTTTTCTAAAAGAGTGGTACATTTTTTTGTTTCAAACTGGATCACAAATTACTGTATTTTTCTTACAATAGTGCTGAACTTTTATTTGAGGTTTTCTGTTTCTGAAAAGCAGACATGATGGATTGAAATAAAAGATAATTTATTGCAATGCTTACTTTCATGTGCAGAGAGAAGCAGTGTAATTGTAATTTACAGTAGCTGTCAAGAAAAATCCATCACAGATGACATTAAAATGACTTATTTTGCCTGAGCCACTTATTGTTTAAATGTGCATAATCTAATAGAAAGAGATTTTTAAAAATCTGCTTTATATTCTTCTAAATTAATATCAAAACATATACTTATGAATTAAACATTAAAAACCATTCATTGATACTTTCATCATGACATTTACAAGTATAAGTTTAAATTATTTTTGATTGAACTGTCACATATTTGTGATGCATAAATCTACACATTCACAATATCTTCATATGCACAGCTCATATCATCTAGAGGTAATTGCAAAAATACAGATTTAGAAATATTTTAAAGCAAATGCAAGTACAGTGAGTATAATAACACCGTAACCTAAAGATCACTAGCTATCCCTCACGAAGCAGAAGGGCACAGAGAGAACTCTTTTCGTTAAAGTCTTTTAGCCAATACTTCTTCAGAGATACCATCCTATCCTTTAGGTTTCAGAAAATTTCAAAATTTCCTATAAAGATCACCAGGTTTTTGGTGACATAATACTACTGAAAGATGCTTGAATGTTCTTTTCATGGTGTATCAGTAGAGGGAGGCTATGCAAAAGATGGTGAGTATCTTAAAATAAACAAGGCTGAGTTGAAAGATGTTTGTCAACTTTAGGTCTGTAATGATTCCGAGTATTTCTGGCTTAAAGGTGGAGACTGTTTGTTTATTTACTCCCTTGAGATTTTGCCTGAAGGAGAAAAGGCGAAATAATAGATGTCCAGAAACACTGCCTTAACACATCAGAACAAACATTTGTTAGAATTGGGGCCAGTTTCCTCCTCAGTGGCAGACATAGACCATCTAAATAATGAAATGCATTAGGGTAAAGGAAAAAGTTCATTGTCTGTTATTTTTCACATAGTTTCGTAAGTGCAGTTGTCGGGACTGATCTGGTTTTCAAAGGAGCTTGTACATGCAAATTCATCCTCTGCGAAAACTGACCTTTGTATCCAGATAGCTAAAATCCAATGTCACTTTCAATTTTACTCTTCTTCTTCTTTTTTTTTTATGTAGCTAGAATTAATGTAGTGAATATGTAATGAAATGCATTATCCTGCATGGAGATTTATCAGATTTTCCGACTGAATGCTATGCTTTGCTAGTACTAGCTGGAGTTCACCTGCATGTTGGTGTGGCGTGTGGCTCTTTTTTGTAAAGAGTTAAGTCGTACACAAAAAAAGGGAACAAAGGTCAGCACCCAGCCGCCACTTGAATGTGAGATTTTTCTTTTTATTCCCCTTGATGTATACTAGGCTCTGTGTTATTAGTCTTAATGATGGAAAATTGTAGTGTTGATACAAATCTTTTTTTCAAAGTAGTAGGCGGGAGCTCCATTTGTTAGTAAGTTTTTTTGTGACTAAAAGCCACGGACAGTACATTTATGTAGCAGTAAAAGGCCTAGATGCTCTTTCCATAGCAGAGCTAATTATTCCTACTGTGACCTTACTGATCTAGCCTGTTCCTAGTACATCTCATCTGCACGCCTGTTCCTCTGTGTAGATGGTGTCAGAGAATATGAAAAACCCTATAATGAAACCATTTTCATGATGGAGAAAGGCTACTGGAGTTGCACTTGCTACAAAGAGGCTCAATTATATGAGTAATTGTGATAATTTTCTACATTCATAGCCTTCAATGGGGAAAAAAGAATGAGAGCCACAAAGGAAAATTACTTTAACAAGAAAGTACAGAGAGTAAAAATGGAAGAAGAGACAAAAAAGGGGAAAAAATAACCAGAAAAAAAGTTTAAAAAATAGATCTGGAGGGAGGAATAGCGAGACAGGGAGAACAACAGAAATGCTCAAAAGCCCATGTGCAGCTGTGTTGCACAATTAAATTGAATTTTTTTTTCTGCAGTTGATGAATGTGACTACTGCAAATGTGCCTCTGTAGTTAGCTATCATTTGTTGTTCCGTGACAGGAAAAGGATAATTACCTCTCAGAGAGAATCAAAGGCTGACATGCCCTTTAGACACAGCCATGAATGCAGAGCTCGATAGAATGCTTGAATAAGAATCTAGTGTTCTCTGCCCCCTTCTACTGAAGAATAAATTTTGTTAAAATGCAAGAGCACCACCAGTAAATTTGTTGAACCCTAGGTGTTCAAAAATATGAGGTACATCTATCGACTCATCCCATTTGCAAAAATAAAACTGCATTTTGAATTCATTTCTATTATATTCATGGACAGTAAGATAGTGAGATATGCATTAAATTTCTTTTCCCAGTAGGGGTCTGATTCAACATTTCCTATGAAAGAACAGAGAGACACTATCCTTTTTTCCCAGGCTAGTTAGCCTATAATTTAAAACTGTCAAAAACACAATTTTGTTCAAAGTCTTCAATAAAAGCTTCTCGCATATAACCCAAAGAGATTTTACTAAAGTTTGATTCAGACACTGTTACAATATTTTTAAAGCCATAAATACATTTAACTGATATTTTACTGCCTTTTTTCTTAAAGTATCTGAAGGCTTACAAAGAAAAAACGCAGCATCTTTTCAAGGTGACTAAGCCTTCCATCCTTCAGACAAATGGGAAGTATTCAGTGGTTCATATTAATGAGAACAGTACTTTAAAAGGTACTGATGTGATCATCTTTAACAAAATATGTTACTGTTAAATGAAAACACATATTCTGTATGTCTACTTCAAAACAGTTATGGGGAAGAAAAAGAGATCTAAAGTAGGTAACAGATTACAAAGAAAAGTCTTGAATTCGGAAAATACACATACTCTCAAAAAGCAAGCATTGAAGCCTGTGTGGAAAGTAAACAATGGTTTATAGGAAAAATGAACCAGAGCAAAAAAAAAAAAAAAAGAAGATCACCTTTTCAGGCTGTTTGTTAATCCACCAATTTGAAAGGTAAGGCTTGCTTGAGCCAATGCTTTATGTCTTTCTATCACAGGAATATGTTTCACTTCATGCCTTTATAAAATCTAGCTTTTCTCCTGTCTCACTATCCAAGAGCTGGGATACTTACCCCTTCTTAGTTACTCCTTCCACGTTTGGTGTAATTTTGAATATAGGAACACTACAGACCAACATGTCAAGCTAAAACTAAAGCAGTCACAAAAATATTGCTTGTTGGTTCTATAAGTTTCTTTGCTGACCTGATATAATTCACTTCAAAAAAAATTTTTTTTTTAAACTCAGGGAACAACACAGCAGCCTGGCAGTTCACATACTGATATCAGACTGAAATGATGGTTCTGAATAGTAAAACATGTCATCAACTTATACCAAGACACCAATAACCTTTGTACCATTTGCCAACCCTCCCTTTACTTGTCAGTGTAAGGCTTACCTGATTGTGTTTCCAATTACAGAGAAGGGAGCCCCCGCTCTGCAAGCAGCAATTGCTTCATCTCTACACCTCCTGGCAACCTCCACTAACTTTTTACCACATTCATCCACATTGCCCACCAAAAATGTTTCAGAGGTGTCTCCATGGTAGCCATTGTAGTAAACCTAAACACAGGCAGAAATTTAAAAATATGTCCTTGTTTAAAAATCTACTCTCCTAAAGTCTACATTGCATTCATTTATGAATTTAGTAGATTCATGTGTTTCACCCTTCCAGAATTACTGTCAAGTTTACCTACAAAAAAAGAAGAAATAGCCTTACAGAAATTACGAAGAGGAAGACATGCAATGATATTGCAAAATCTTAAAATAAATTTGTGACTAGTATGGCTATTTCAGCATTAGGATTAGCAATGTTCTTTAACATTTTGAGTCCTCATTTTATTTCTGAGACAAAGTTATATATGCAGAAATAGTGACCAAAGACACTGACCCACAATTACTACAATATGTTTAGAGAATCCAGAAGTATTTAACACAGTGAAAAGTTTCTTCAGTGTCATAAAGATACTTATCTTTTATTTACCAGTCCCACACTTGGAAGTGATAGATAATGGCAAGAAGAAATAAGATAGACATGTTGGTGTTATAACAGACAGAAGGAGAATTCAGTTCCAAGAACTGAAGTGGCTCAATATCGGAATGAAAAACGTTATAGAAAAATCCTGTCTGGAAGTGGAATCTTAATCAAATGTCCCAGATAGCAGAATGTTAACAGAAAACACTATACATGGATTTTTAAAGAATCAGAATGTAACAAAACAGGCTTAAGAATAAAATTACAGAAAATAGCATTTTATCTGTCTTCAATGACTCAGAAGGCCCTGTAGGATCTTGAAAGACACCAGATTCATTATAAAAATCAATAATTACCAAACACTGTAATAACTATAGAAGGCAGAGGAGACTGGTTGAATATTGATCCTTTGATATAGCATGGAATTTGCTATTTTGCATAAACCTGTCCTATGTAATTATTTTTCACATTTCTCTTTCTCATGAAATAGAATGCAAAACTGTAATAAAAGAGATTTATCTGAGCTTTCTGTTTTAATACCAAATTAATATGTATACTCTTCTGCTTAAAAAATACACTCTGTGAGGGAGGCAGGAGGTCTTTATTTTATCCTCACTTTGTAAGTCAGGAAACTGAGGCACAGACAAGTAACTTGTCTAAGGTTAGTGGCAGAATACAGAGGTAGAACCAGGTTAATATGATGGATTATTGGCTTCTAATCAAGTGTTTCCGCTACTACATCAAATTACCTTAATTACCTTGCAATGAAACAGTGTTTTATATATTTATTTCCATTTGTAATCCAAGAGAGTATAAGTTTTGATTTTATACACAAGTATATAACATTTACTAATAAAGAGTAATTATTAAAACAAAATGAATGTTTGTATAGTTGCTATTTAAGTAAAAATGTATTTTAAAAAATCTTTGCCTTTTCATATTACTTTTTGCTAGCCTGTAAAATGACTACTTGAAAGATTCAATATATATGGAAATAATACTTTTGAAAGTCTGTGGCAGTTATCTATAATTACTGTTTTTACCCACAAACTATCCTTATTTTATACTTCATTTATTTAACAAATATTTATGGAGCAACTAATATGGGTATCGCATTATCTTTTTTTAAACATTCAACTTTCAAGGGGGAAAGAAGTCGATTTTCTTGTGATATATACTAATGTAAACAATTACAAAATGCAATGAGTATTTTCTGATAAAAGTATAGGATCTAATAATGGAGTCTTTCACTTAATAAAATATTTCATAAAAAATATAATTTAAGATACTGACCTGTATGTTTTCTTGGTCCCTTCACATTTCTAGACACTTGAAAATATTTCACTTTGACCATTTTAATGTTAAAAATGGAATTGTTTATTGAAAGTCTTCAGGAAACTTAGAAAAGGCATGGACTATTCTCTTTGGACACATTGGAAACAGGAAGGAAGAGTATGCTGATTTCATTCAAAGAAGCAATATTTTATTAGGGGGTGATTAGGTGAGATAATAAATGAAGAGCCCCCAAATCAGGTACAATCCAAAAGAAAAGTGCATCATGAAAAATACTTCATTTCAGGTACACTTCATAAAATACTTCCTTCTACATATTCTGAGTTGGAAAGATAGCAACAATATATGTAGAACAAATGTTCAAGTATTCTAAGTAGGACAAAATGATATAGGAAAGAGCATCAGCAATAAAAGAATATTTGGCTATATCCTAAGACCAATTGATATGAAGAAAAAAAGCTGAATTAATTTAAACGACTAAAAATTGGACTGAACTAAACTACTGGATGCCAATCTCCACCACATTCCCACTCCCACCTAAGGTTCATGGTCTGGATATGAAATCACTATTATTAAGAATATTTCCTCATTAATAGAAACTGTACTTCTTGAATGCTATCTCAACTAGTTCTCATCAGATGTTTAGTTTATATTTATTTATTTAAAACGTATTTATTAATCATCAGATGTATAGAATTTATTCACAATCTCCATAATCCAAAGGTACCATTACAAATTTTTTTAGTAAAATGAACTGCCAAAGCACAAATAACCCAAGTCTGAGAGCAGTGAAAGGCTAAGGAAATTAGAAAAGGTTAGAGCTTGTACAGTTTGAAGTTCCTGTGTTAAATTACTTGGGGCTGTTATTTAAAAGAAAGGCTGTTAACCATTTGGTGAAAACTGAAGTTCAGAGAGAAAAGCACTCTGCTTGTACGCTTTGAGTTCAAGGCTCTCTATACCAGAAATGGAATACAACGTTACCTTCAGGGATTTTAATAAATCTAGGGAACACTGCTAGCAAAAGAGTTGCTGTCCAAATAGACTGACACACACAGGCCAATGTAGCGCCTAATGACAGAGTAAGATAATGACAGGCCCCACTCAAAATCAGCAGGAAGAGGAAGATCAATCTTGGCAGAGTGAAGGAAAAATGCTGGCTTTCTTCGCGTTAGCTCATCTCATACATATCTAGCTTCAGCAGCTGCCCAGTACTGTGGGCTCTGCATTAACTACACAGTGGATCAATAACAATTACACCTTCTCAAAAACATGACACATAGCAGGATTGGGTTGACATTTCACTTAGGCCAACATTGATCTCAGTGCATCTGATTCCAGCCCTAAATTCAAGTCAGGCCTGGGTTTACTTGGAATAAACACAGAGTTAAAGACAAAAAAGGAAACCAGCTGCTTGTGTCTGGGTCTAGAAATAAACAGCACTTCCATCGGTGCAGTTCACATTTTCAATCCACTCTTCTTCTTGTTGCTACCGGCAATTCTGAAGTTGATCAAAGACTATTTTTTATATGATTTACTCACCGTGACATCAATGTTGATAATGTCTCCATCCTGAAGAGGTCGACTGAAACATAAACAGGCAAAAAAATGGTGACAGACAGATCCCAATAAAAGGAATATAAAAATAAATATCTAATGACTACTATCACAAGCCTAATGAGTTGCGATGATAATTCAGAGCGGAGCAGGAATGAATGGAATAACTATATTTAATCTTTAATTTATGTTAGTCACATCAATTTTTACTAGAAATACCTAAATGAACATGTGTTGCCACTGGTAAAAAATCTACTTATTCTCAACAAAATATACTTAATAGTTACCTTAATTTTACAAAGAGCCAAAGCAATAGTAGATGGTTAAAAATCTAAGATGGTAAAAGAAATACTTAATGCACAAGCACTTTTTTTGTATTACATATTGCTTTAACAAACATTAAATGGTGGTATTATGTCCATTTAGAAGCAAAATACTTCAAAATTGTTGCTCTACCATAATCAGCTTCAAAAGTTTGCAGGTAGGTTTCAATTAAACTATAGTGTCTTTCAACATATGTTATAGATCTTAGTTTCATGTTTCAGTTTCTAAAGGAACAATATGTTATTAAGCAATGAATACCTGTCAGGAATACCATGACAAAGCACGTTGTTTACAGAGGTACAAACAGATTTTGGAAAACCTCCATAGCCTAGAGGTGAGGGATAGGCATCATGACTGATGATTTCCTGATGAACAAGAGCATCTATCTCTTCAGTTGTCATGTCAACCTAAAATATTAAATAAAGAAATTGTGGAGCGACAGTTGAAGACACTTCCTGTATTTACTGACTATGCCTATAGCTACAGCACTTCCAGATGAGGCTGTATAAATTTACTGTGATAAACTTGTGGTACAACATTTTAATTATGATTAACCTTAAAATCCTATTGTGCCTTTCTGACAACTGTTTGGGTATATGATGGTGTTATGGACTATTAAGAAATGGACATTTTAAAATCTAAGATCCTTTCAATCACTTGTGAGTCATTAAATGACATGACTCCTTTTTAGCCTGAAGGTTTAAAAAATATGTTCTGAGGCAATTCCTTCCTCTTCTTCAATGGTTAGTGCCCTGGACTAACGGAAGCATAATATTCTCAAAAGGATCTTCAATTTAGATGACAAAGCTTGAAAAGTAGGTCAAACCACACCTTTTTATCTCAGCGAAACATTACATGGGTTTCGCCATAATGGCATGGAGGTTATGGATCATCATTTAAAAAATTAAGTCTGATACATTTTGTAGAGATTCAGGTTCACTAATCTTGATTTCTTTCATGCCTAAATAAATCAATGTGTTTTCAAAAAATATTTTTCCCTTACTAGAAGGTATCCAATTGCTCCCAAACTAGAAGAAAACTGAAATCAAGTTTTGTGGGCACATGAGGACTATCTCCACAAATTCATAAATCATGAGCAAAATTCTAAAACAAAATCTTTTATTAAAAAGTATTTCTTCAAGAGTTTTCTTTATGTTATTTTATATTCACATTATGGTTAGTTGTGTTGCTATAACAAGTCTATTACACAAATGATACACTAAGTGCTTCATCTTTGAGTCTCACGTCCTAAATTCTGCCCACCTTTTGGAAACTACAGTATTTTCTTTTATGATCCTTACATAGCAGGATTCAGATTCAGTTTCAGATTATTCCAAAAGACCTAAATCTTGTAGTAAGATAGTTGTACATAATTACATTGCTGAATTACCTATAGCTTAGTGTATCTGGTCTGTCTTTCTTTGCAGAGCCAATGTAAGAAAATAAGAGACAAAGCATGAGGCAAAGCAACTCTTCAGGCACACGGAAATAATGTGGGGAATAAAAGCAGAAACTACAGGCAGGAGTAAGAGGGGAAAAGTCAAAGCCATCTGCCATGGATCAACTTAGATAGGCCGATTGTGCTCAAAGTATCTCCAGAATTCTGCTACTTAACATCAAATTTGTATTTTCAATTATCTCTTGAATAAACACAGAAATAATACGATCCCTTTCCCCTATCCCAAGGCTTTACTTAATTTTAACAAATTAGATGTGTACAAAAGAAGAGTTAAAGGGAAAGGGAAAAAAGGGGAAGAGGGTTTGTTGCCCCTTATGTAAGTCTTCTAGGCTTGGTGAGACGCCACCTTTAAACACTTCCCGGCCAGGAGGAGGACATGGCGGGCCAGCTGACAAGCCTGACGAAGCCCTTGAATCTGATCTTCATTCTTAACTTCTATGCTGTCTCCCCAGTCGGGTACAATGCCTGTCGTCACATAGTCTGGCTTCTTTATGTGCTTGAGGAAAAAGGATTGAAAACGAAGATCAGAACCCAGTGCATGACAATGGGATCATTTTTTCGGACACAGCCTCCTGCTTCATGGAGCTCTGCCCTTCCTGCCGGAGCACCGACCTCTGAAGCCAGCACAACAGACCCTCCAGGCTGCCCCCAGTTCCTTCCCCTGCCCTTTCGAACTTAACATGGCCTGTTAGTGCTGCCTCTGGATGGTCTGTTAACCTTTCTGTGCTTTGAGTCACACTGGACTGAAGGAGACTTCTGGTCAAAACAAACAGGAGTTTTCTTCCTTCTCCAACCCTGTTAGAAGCCTACTGCCATTGATAACAAATAGCACCAAGCTTCCCAATTGCCAAATGGTTAATTAAGAGCACTTTCATCTCCTCGACACAAAGATAAATTTATGCAAAGGACAGCTCACAACACCCTCTCCCAATGAATATATGTAAAAGGCTGACTGTCAAGTTCACGGACGCCTATCACATATGCACTTCTCTTACACTTTGCAACTGTACCCAAACTAAGAAGGAACTAGAGGACAAAACGAAACGGCTCTCTTTCCTTTTCCTTTCTTTTTTTTTTCAAGTACATAAAAAATACTCTGAACACTTCCATCATTTGTCAAAAATAAACAAACTCCCCCCTCCTCTAAAACTCAAAATGTTCAACTCTGATCTCCCTTGGAGAACATTCTCCACCACTAACTTAAATCCATGGGCAGTATTCAGAAAATAAATACTACCTTACACACAGAGCTCCTTTCAGTCCCAAGGTTTTGCACAGCTCTTTACAAACTATTTATGGCAACTGCTACATAAGTTTTGTTGAACAGTACCCAGTAAGGCTACAGAGCAGTTGGGGACAGGAAGCTGAGAGAGATAACGCTATTCAATGGACATCACAGCATCTCTGGAAGGGCTGAGGTTAGGGCTCTGCACTTTGGGAACTGCATCATGCAGGATTTAAGGACCTTCACTTAGTCTTGTGTTCAGATGGGCCTTTCTGACACAAGTAACGCCATTGCTTGGGCTGCAGCAGCTGAGCTCGGGGTGAGCATCTTCTCTGCTACAGCTTTACCACCAGCACCCACAAAGCACACCTGGTCTCCCACAGCTCCGCCTCCTCTCTCTTTGCAAGCTGGCCAGGTTACAACCACAGGCAGAAGGGCTGTTGGCTTGCCACTGAAATTCTAAAACAATACATTCACCTCTCTGGAGACTTCTTTTTTCTTTTCTACTAAGGAAATACCAGAAACATACTCTGGGCTCTGGTGGCCTGTCTTGTCAGCCCTTGTCACAAAAATGGGCCACTTACCTTCAGGGAGTATGATATACTTAATGTGGGTTTACTGCAAAAAAAAAAAAAAAAAACCCAGAAAAAGAAGGAAAGCAGGTGACTTTTGCGACAAATCTATATTTCTTTCACCTATTCTCGTTCTTCCTAAACAATCCCCACACCTCCTTTACACCGCATTTTGGAAAAATGGACAGATTGTCTATAATCTTATCTTCATGGTAGAAATTTAATATGGAAATTTTCATGATAGAAACTTAAATTCTAAGTGAATTAAGCAGTTATAAACTCAGTGCTTTGTTTAAAAAAATGAATATTATAGAACTGCAGGATGTTAAAACTTCCCAAACCACAGTTTTAAATCACAGACCAAGTTTAAAAATTATAATTCAAACAGCTCAGAAATCAAAGGTGCAAAAACACTTGATTGCTTCTGCAGTTAACCTTTATCTTGGCTGGAAAAAGCAGCAAATAATAGGCAATACAGTACCTTAGGGACTGGATGAGCTGAAGAAACTGCAGCCGGCAAAACTATACTGTGTGAAATCTCTCTTTGTCTCCGGAAAAAGAAATTTCTTCTTTGTTGACTGCTTGACTGCTTGTGTAAGTAGATATGATTGAGTGGTGAAGAGAAAATCCTGTGACAACCTAGAAGCAGAAATAGACATATCTGAAGTAAAAAAAAACTACTTAGTGCTACATTTTAAGATGTTGCGTTGTTGTCTATTAAATCATTATTATAATCCTTTATTGGCTCAAAAAGAAAAAGCCCCAAATAGAAAGGAAAGCAGTGGTATTCTGAGTTCTAGTACAATAGTAGCAAAGCATATTTATTAGCTAATAGTATGTTTACATAAATGTTTGACAATGGAAAACTCTATTCTAATGGGTAAAAAACATATAGAAACATCTGCTAAACACCAGGTCTATAAAAAGAGCAATTTCTGCTGTGGTACCTTAAAAGCAGCCATGTCCAGGATGACCCTAGATTCAGGGCACTGTTTGGGTGGCTTTATGTTCTTTAAAGCCATTTTCCTTTCATGAATCCTGGACAAATTGCCAGCTGCATTTTTTGCCCTCGATAGGATTACTACTCTGTGTTAAGTTCATGTGCAGCGAGGCATTATACTGAAATTCATTGTAATGAATGCTCAAGTCAGATAAAGACTAAATAGCAAAACTGTAGGGTGTAACCCTGAAAGAAAACGAATGTAGGGTCCTAAAGTACCCACAACAGGAATTTAGAAATATCTATCAAAATTTTAAGTGCACACATCCTTTGACTCAGCAATTCATCTCCTAGGACTCTACTGTATGCAATGATGGATGTTTGAAGATGAACTGTAGCACTGTTTGTGGTAGAAAAAAAATGGGAAATAATCCAAATGTCCATCCGTAGGGGACTGGTTAAATATATTATGGTAAATCTATACAACAGGAAACGATAGAGGTATTAAAGAGAATAAGCTAAATCATCTCTATGTATTGACATTGAAAGAGGTCACAATATATTGTTAGGAAAATGGCAAATGCTGAGCAGTACATATTAAAAGTTCATTAAAAGGAGCTTATGTAAAAAGCTCATGTAAAAAGAACTTATACATTTATACAGGCTTGTATATGCCTATAAAATTTCTGAAAATTGATATTCATCAATAGTGGTTATTTCTGGGGTATCTGATTGTGGCTGGGGTGGGGAGGAAGACTTCCTGATTCCTTCTGTTTTCTTCTATACTGATTGACTTTTAAAAACATTCACTTGCATTACTTTTATAATTAAAACAATAGTTTTAAAAATCCCCAACATGCCATAATTGCATGTCAGGGGTTGGCAAACTACAGCCCAAAGGGCAAATCTGCCCTGCTGCCTATTTTTATATAGCCCCAACCTAAAAATGATTTTTATATTTATAAATGTTTGAAAAAAAACATATTTTGTAACGTGAAATTATACAATATTCAAATTTCAGTGCCCATAAATAAAGGTTTATTGGAACATAGCTACACTCATTCACTTACAATTAGCCATGGCTGCTTCTGAGTGACAGTGGCAGAGTTGAGTAGTTGTGACAGAGAACATATGGTTCACAAAGCCTAAGATATTTACTACCTGCCCCTTAGAGAAGAATTTTGTCGACTCCCGGTCTAGAGCATTGGTTCTCAAAATGTGGCACCCAGACCAGCATATTAGTATCACATGGGGAAAAGATGCAAATTCTTGGGCCCCTCCTCAATTTACTGACTCAGACTCTGGGATGTGGTCAGCAATCTGTGTTTTAACAATCCCTCACCAGAGTGATTCTCATGCACACTAACGTTTGAGAATTACTGACCTAGGGTAATCTTTCAGCTGTGAAACACAATGGAAACACAAATTGCAGGTGAGTATTAGCCCCAAAACTCAAGATCTCTAAGTGGGAGAAAGGAAAAATGGGAAAAAGGCACAGATGCAAACAAACCCCAATAGTCATTGATTCAGTGTCCTAAGTTTCACTCAATTATGTTCTTCCAGAAAGCTGAAAGTAACATTGTTGTATCAAACTTACAGCAGTGTTTCAGGTATTATTTTAAACAATTCCAAATACCAGACAAAATGCTGCCAGTAATATCATTTCTTTAAAAAAAAAAAAGTTGCTTGATAGAGGCAGGTACATATTCCCTAAAGCTTGTAAAGTACAACATTTCCCTAAAGACAACACCACTAGCCCCAGGATGTTAACTGTCTATGAGGGGCAGGGTAGTTTCCTAGTAAAAGCAGATGGTTGGAAAGCAGAAGCCTGGACTTCTGTCTCAGCTCTACTACTTGTTAGCTGTGTGGCCCTGAGCAAGTGTCTTGTTTTGAGTCTCAAGTTGGAATTAATTGGAATAAAGTCTGTGAAAGTGCCCTGCATTTAGTAGATGCTCAAAAAATGGTAGTTCCTTCAAGAATACTTGAAAAGTAAAATGAGAAACCCTGGGCTTCACTATAGCTTCTAATACTGAGAACTTATTGTGCGTCAATTACTATGCTAGGCCCTTTACATATGGTAGCTCATTAATCTTCCTGAGAACCCTGTAAACTGTAAGCTGTTATTACTCATTCCACAGTTGAAGATACGGAAGCACACAAAGGTAAGTAACTCTGCCAGAGTGCCAAAGCTGCGGGAAAGCAGGTCCAGTTGCCTTCATGAAGTATATTGCTCTCCCACGCGTGAGAAAAAGATGAGCTAACAACACACAAGGACACACTCTGAAAATGTAAAAGGCCTCACAAAACTTGTAAAAGTTACCACTATTATTGGTTTTTTTTGCAAAAGTGGTGATGGGTTGACCTAATCCATCCTCTTTCTCAAGCCAAATTCCCTTTGCTGACCAAGAACATGCTGTAGAGGTTTGGCTGGGCAGTCTGTGGACACAGAATGGAAAATCTGGGTCCCAGTTAAAGCCAGGGAAAGGCTCAGGTGGAGTCAATCCATGATCCTGGGCTCCCTAACTGCATCCCTAGCTAGGACCAAAGACAAGCTCCCAAGTGTTTCCCTCCTGAGAAAAGCAGGTATTATGATGACTATTAATAACGATAACACTAATAGAAATAGAAAACAATAATAGTGGTTAACACTTAATGGCCAGTTTCTTTAATTAAGCACAGTGCTAGGTGCTCCACACACATTAAGTCTTACCAGTGCTGTTAGGGAGGCGGGCAGCTGTTGATGTCACTATTTTATGGATGAGGAACAAAGGCTCACATCTCTGGTGGCCCCAGCTAGAGTCCTCGAAGTCCAAATCCAGGGCTGTGTCTGCCGCTCCAAGCTGCCTTTCAACAGTGTGCACGGGCTCTAGTAGCTGGCATGCTTTGCTATAGCATGTGTTTTTTCAGCGATTCAATTTCAAAGAATTTTTTTTTTAATCATGAAAAAAAATAAACATCATGGAACCAGCCAACATTCAGAATGAAGGTATTTTTCATGAAAAGTCTTAGAACTGACTTAACTGGGAGGCATTGTGGTAGTGAAAATAACACGAGCTTTGAAGTCAGATCTGAATTACCAAAACTTCTGAGCCCCACTTTCTTCACCATTACATGGGAATAGTAGTGCTCTCCTCACCACCAGGTTGCTGTGAACATTAGCTGAGATAACACATATCCCTAAACCATCTTTTAAAAGTAGGTGCTCCATGGGGGAGTTCCCTGGTGGCCTAGTGGTTAGGATTCCAGGCTTTCACTGCCATGGCCTGGGTTCAATCCCTGGTCGGAGAACTGAGATCCCACAAGACAACGTGGTGTGGCCAAAAAAAAAAAAAAAAAAAAAAATTGGGACCTCATAAATGTTAATGTCTTTTCCTTTCCCTTCTCCACACTCAATATGTTTACCTGTGGGCCTCAAAATTTACTTATTCTTTTATTTGACAATTACTTACTGAGCTCCTCCTACATGCCATGCTTTGGACACGAGGTGAACCAGGTGACAAAGTCCCTGCCTCAGGGAGCTCATATTCCGTGGTGCGACACAGACAAGAAGCAAACAAATACATTCGATTATATCAGATGGTGATATTCCTGATGAAAAATGGGCCCGAATGACACCACATTGGAGCTAGAGGTTCTGCTCCTGGTCCTGCCAGGAGCTAACTGTGTGACCTCGGGCAGTAACAACAGCAGTGAACACTGGCTGAGAGCCTACTGGTGCCAAGCTCTGTGCTGAGCACTTCACAGACACTATCAACTGCTACAGGAGGTTTAGTAAAATGAGGGAGTGAACTTCATAATCTCTGAGGTCTATTTTTTTTAATATAAATTTATTTATTTATTTTTGGCTGCATTGGGTCTTTGTTGCTGTGCACGGGCTTTCTCTAGTTGCAGTGAGCTGGGGCTACTCTTGGTTGCAGTACACGGGCTTCTCATTGCGGTGGCTTCTCTTGTTGCGGAGCACGGGCTCTAGGTGTACAGGCTTCAGTAGTTGTGTCTCATGGGCTCTAGAGTGCAGGCTCAGTAGTTGTGGTGCACGGGCTTAGTTGCTCCGAGGCTTGTGGGATCTTCCCGGGCCAGGGCTCGAACCCATCCCCTGCACTGGCAGGCGGATTCTTCACCACTGCACCACCAGGGAAGTCCCTGAGGTCTCTTTCAGCTCTGACATGTGTGCCTTCATTCAGCAGCTTCTGACTGTCATTCTATGTCCCAGGCAATGGGACGATGTAGAGTCTGATCAATTTTAGGACTCATGTAGATTTTTTTCAATGCAGCTGATAACATGAAAGAGAGGTCATCTTTATCAGTATTATCAAGTTCAGTACACAGTCATTACAGGGGGAATCTTTCCAATGTTCTTAAACTGAATGCATGAAGTCATCAGGTCTCTACTAGGAGATCTGAATGAGGCTTCTGAGACATTCACTTCTAGAATGAACAGTGTTGCCGACATACCTGTTCTGCTAAATAATGGGCTCACTGCCAGAAAGAGGCAAGCACCTCCACACATGACTTAACCATTGGGAACACAGCCTGAATACATCCAATCTGTTGACAATTACGGTTTTGCAGTGTTCTCAGCAACTCCACTTTCATAAGATACATTTTTATTGGAAGCAAAATCTTTTCTTTCAATCTGATAAAAGACACCCTATAAATGTTGTCACAAAGTAACAGGATAATAAGGTACCATACCGTGTTTATTCTAACTATTCATTACAAACCAGGAAAAAAAAAAACAATTTAGTGTTTTCACAGGTGAAATGAAGAAATGGTCTTATATCAATATGTGCCTTTAGAAGATAATGGCTCTCCAATTAACATGACAAAAAATGTGGAGGGGGAGATCCTCAACTTTGCTTATCATAGTGTAATTCATAAAGAGCAATTAACAAATTTTCTAAATGCAGAGTGAGTAAAATGAAAATCCCCCATCCCAATTATACTCAGGGTCACAAACTACATTATCTGCTATAGATCACTCTAGAAAAGGTTTGTTGAATTTCCTGTATATTTCCTTTCTTTGTAAAAGCACTGCTTTGTACATCCAAAATGAACACATATGTTACACATCTGTTATATTTCAATTTAAAAAATAACTAAATAGAAGAACTGCTGATACCGTCTAATAACTACATGTAACTTCCAACTTGCTACTGTCAATGTTACACAGCTAATTTGATGCATGATGCCCATCATCAGAGGCAGGGACACCAGGCAGGTTTCCATCAGCCTCCGGACTGGCCCCTCGGTCTTCTGGGCACCATTATTCACCCAGGATTCACAGCAAACCCTCTTTTGTTAAAGCTATTTTTAGGAAACAAGGGTTAAGCTGACTAATCTGAAGTTTAGGAGATGCCAGTAGGAAGTCATCAGAAACCTCAGAAGAGGAGAGCCCCAGATCAGCAAGGAGCTGCTTTGGACTAATTTGATCTTAAAAGACATGATCATAGCGAGTGTTGTTACTGTCAATTATGTAACAGAAACTCTATATAAGGTCTCCTTAGGCAGTAAATCTATACGTTATTAGTTATGAATACTAGAATACTTACTGTTATCACAGGTAATAACAAGAATTTATTTTCAGTGTCATAAAAATTCTATCAGCTCCTAGTTTGAGCTGAATGTCAAAAATTATAAGCAACTGCTTCTTTCCTTCCACGGAGGAGCACGCTGTGCGGCCTGAATGTCTATTGAAATTGCTATATGACCCTTGGATCCTGCAGCACATTTTTCATATTCTAAATTTGTATTTGAAATGTAAATTTAGGTTACAGTTTTAAATATTTTCATATTCAGTAATAACATCAATTTCTAAAAGCTGTATTTTATTTCCCTTTACAGATTAAGTCTGAAAGGTGGGACTACAGAATTCAAGTATGATGGGGGAAGAATGCATTTAAAATAACTAATATTGCTGCACATGACATGCCCTATATTCACTGGCCTCTTACTCAGGGTTCATTTTAATTGTTATCTGCGCGTGCATTCTATACCACATAATGAAAAGCTTCCATTTCACTCACTGAGCCCTGGGTTTTTATGTGCACCTCTACTAATGACCCTTAATTAAGCCGATTTTACCCTCGGAAATGCAAGTTTTCTTTTGGTCAACAAGTATTTTTAAGAGAGAGTTCTGAATGAACTTGCAAAGAGACATTTAAAATGCCTATTAATGCTTATTATCTTAAGCAGTTGTAAAACTGAACAAAGTACATTTGTACTCAAGTGTGGGCTACCAACACCTCTATGTTTCACTGTACGTTTCCAGGGAAGCACTTTCACCCTCCAGAGTGCCATCAATCCTCAGTTATGGTATGTTTCAGAGGCTTCAAGTATCTGGGTAGAAAACAACACAATAAAGTAGCCTGTATCACTTTACATTAGTCAACAATGTCAACCAGAGATAATATGTAATTTAAAAGCCACCCTGTAAAATGTCTTGCTGAATGTATTTTTTCATAATGATCAGCAAATGTCAAAGTCTAGTAACAAAACTATTATTTATAGCATATCAACATCTAATTGATTTTACAAATGGAGGCAATTATTTTGGATGAAGGGAGGAATGCCTGCCAGATTTAAATGATTTATGATTACTAAGAGAAAACAACAATGTTTTGCTAATTCATTTTCAAATATGGCTCTTACACTCATTGATGATTTTAATTTTAAATCAAAGGATTTGCTAAAATAATACATTAACTCTAAAAAAAAGCAACTTTGTGACAGCAATTCAAGATATTTTTAACTGTTTAGAAATATTGCTTCCTACAGTAGGCTCAGGAGGGACTGTACCACAGAAATACATTTTCAAGGTGCTGATTTAGAACCACAGAAAGATCACAGTTCATGAACTCCAACCAGTTACCCAGGGTAGGAGCACAGGCTCTTACAGCACGGCGAATGCAGCCATGTCTCATATTTCCTGACCTAAAACATTGACAGTCCGCTTGATAGGTTTGATAACTTGCACAAATGTCGTGAAAGGAAAATTAAATAGTCTGCCTCACTCTCTGTAACTCCCATTGATTTTTATAATCTAGTAGTAAGAGGTACATGTTTTAAGAGTAAATGAGAAAGAAAGTTCCTTCCCATATCAAGGAGACTATAATGCAGAAGAGAAGCTCACATTTCACAAGAAATAACCTGTGCATCTGTTGAAGAAGAAGAAGAAAAAGAAGAAGGGAAAAAAAACCAAAACAGCTAGGGGAATGCCCCAGGCTGAAGCAGATACTGATTGGGCAAAGCTTAAGGACAAGGGCCCTTGGAACTAAACAAAAGCAAATTCATTCTGTTGACAGATGTTGATTACATCAAAGCAACAAGGAACTCCCCCAACTCCCATTTTTTAAAAATCAATTAATACCCCTCTACAATCTACACAATAAGGACAAAGTAAGTTTTTAAACCAATCATAACAGACATCATTAAACTTGTTTTTTAAAAGTTTTGGTTGAGGTCTGGTGTGTTTTTAGCTATGAGCTTCTCCAAACAGTGCTTTATTCATTCCCACGGACATGTCTGGGGAGCTAAGCTGCCCATGCCATCAGCCCCTTCCTTCCAGGGGTTAACTGCTCTGACTGCCAAATAAAATACAGAGCAAGCCATGTAATTATGGAGACAGTCAAAGGGCAGGCTCTATTTTGAAATCTATTTGCACGGACAAGGTCTTCCAATTGAGCTTACAGGAAACAAGCTGGTAAAGAGCCTCCTTTTCCCCAGATGCTTTCCACACTTTTTCTCCAATTCAGAAAATCATGGATATGGACACCATACACCATTACTTCCTGGATTTCAAGCTAAGATGCCATTACAAGGAGAAGAGTGGATCTGTTTCACAAACTTGTAAATATAACTTTTTTTTTTTTCTTAATTAACAGCATTTGGCAACAGCATCTGGCAACAGCCTCTGGACGATAAAGCTACAGTGTTTATTAAACAACATTTCTCAAGAGGATACAGGCCAATTGTTATGCAGGTGTTGGAAAACAGATCATTTTCTTTAATGCTCAAAATAAAGCACATAGTCAAGTCTAAAGTGTGCTGGCATAAACAATTATCTGAAATAAAGATTCTACTCGACATCCAACAGGGTTGTCCTTGAAGTTATTTATAGCTAAGATTGCTAAAACAGTAAAAAAGATTCCATAGAAATAAAAAAAAAGAAATGTGTAAAGTATTTTAAGTGACAAAAAATCACAAGTCACTTTTATGCTGAAACATAAAAATTTGTCCTAGTTGCTTAAAGCTCTAAGTTTGCAATTTCTATGAGACTTTATCATACTCATATTAGAATTGGGCCACCACAACTAATAACACTAAGCAGTCAGAGGAAGGTGAGATAGTAGTCTTCACCACACATATGAGGCTATGGATGTAACTCATCATCAAGCCTATAAACCAGAGCCTGGGAGTCCTGGTTCTAAAGAAGATGAGCTGGAAAGCCAGCCATAGAGCACTTCTGGGAAGAGGAAGGGTGGCGGCCTGAGGGCACCCTCTACCAATAATAACAACATTCAAGAATGATGCCCAGGTCACGGCAAAACATGACCTTCCCCAAGGCTCCATCAGGAAGTTGGCTCCGTGCTACATCCCTCTTCCTTTTTAACAAAATGTATCAATAGCAACTGATAGAGTATAATGTCAATGACAAGTTCAGAAATGGGTTTAGGAAAAATACTTCATTTTGCTTCTTAACAAAAGCTAATTGGATAATATGTTATTATTCATTAATTTACATCACTAGCACCTAGGGATCTGTGATTTAAACAAAAAGCATTCCCTTCTTCTTGGGTGACAAAAACAACCCAACCTATTCTAGAAACACAGATCAATAAACATACCTATTTAATAAAGTAGACTCATGTTTGTGAACCTAGAAAAAAGTTCCTTTAGGCCGGCCCAATCATAGCCGGGGGAGGAGTGTCAAAGATTATAGTAAGAACACAAAATCTAAATCTAAAAGCAGATCATTTGGTGGATAAGTGGAAGTTACACAGAAATGATTAATCTGTAAAAGGAACTAGGACTACTGTATGAAACTTCTCCATTTAAGATGAAAAATGTTTAGTTCAAACTTTGAATTTAAATTCATCTTTATAATCATAAAATATTGAGTCACACTGAAATAGTATATGCTTAGAAAATCCCATTGTGTCTCAGCTAAAGTTTAGAGAAAAGCAGCTTTTTAGCACTTCAACAATACATATACTCAGGCAACTTCTTGGACAAAGAAATATTGTACCCTTTCACAGGAAATAAAGAAGCTGTTTATTAGGGCTGTGGTTAAAATGTAATAATTCATTCCAGTTGAGCCCTGTGAAAAATGTCATCAAAATATCATTTTCTTTGCCAGATTTTCTGGATGCCGTAGTATCATTTAAATACAGAATAAAAGTCAAGCTCTGATCAGAGTAGAAGTACGACACCAAAATGACCCAAAAGCAAACATTCATTCTGTCAAAGTTACAGGAAAGAATTTCACACAGTCCTGATACCCAGAGAATGCACACTTCTAGGTTAGCAC
The DNA here is from genome assembly GCF_949752795.1 of Hyperoodon ampullatus. Taxonomy (NCBI): domain Eukaryota; kingdom Metazoa; phylum Chordata; class Mammalia; order Artiodactyla; family Ziphiidae; genus Hyperoodon; species Hyperoodon ampullatus. The sequence continues at coordinate 86,972,342 of NC_136921.1, read as the reverse complement.
AGAACATCTGGCAAACTTCAACTTTCCAAAGTCTCTCAAAAAAACATTCCTATTACCTCACATACTTGGGTTAAAGAAGAGGAAAAAACAGAAAAAAATTTATATTAAAGCACACAAGTAAGCATCAGAAAGAGCAGTTTCACAGAAATAACACATGGAATTCAATTTTAGAGAAAGTCTGTATAAAAATATCATGAGTTTACAAAAAACTGACATAGTAAGAAAGTCCTTCTTTAATTCTTTTAAAAAGACTATTCTTAAATACTACTGTCATGTAAAATCCTACTCAAAATATTAGTTATTTGGATAAAAATATCCAGTAATAGAAGATGTTGGGACTTATAATTTATGATCAAAGGCACAGCTTTAGTATGAATATTTTTCAATTGTACTAAAGCCTTTGAAAAGACTGTAATTTTAATCTTCCTCTCACAACAGGGTCAACTGAATTCTACATGCAACATGCTCTAGTTATATTTTTGGATGCATTTCTTTTTTCTTTCTCTTTATGAGCCCTTTAAAGTTATTTATGCAAATAATTGGTATAAAATAGCTCAGAGCTTTGACCCAAACAACAGTATCATTACCAAAAAACCCCTACAAAACCCAAAAAACATCTTAATATTTTCCTGAGAATGCTTTCACTGTACAGCTCCAAGTGAAAGGCATGAAACAAAACGGAACCATTTGAATATAAATCCTACGGTGGTATTTTGACAATCGTGGGAGTTCTGCCCTGTAACCAGGCAATAGAAGTGGTAGGTCGTTAGGTAGGTCAATAATCACAACCGAAAATAAGAAAGCTAAGCTCCAGGAAAACAATATATTTTCAGCTTCTGCAGTTGAGATTACACAGATTCAAGACAATAGAAGCCAAGATCACTCATCAAGGAGTCATTTTCACAAAAAATAAAGAGAAAATACACAGTAGCCTCTTTAGCAAAAGAAAAAAGTTCCAAATTATCTGAAGGCAGCTTTTTGAAGTGATGTAGTTATGTTGCCACAAATAGCTTTATATTTAATTCAACTATGTAGCCTTAGTTAATCACATGAAGAAATAACAGCTCCATTGCTTTAAGAATTAATGCAAAAAGTACAATGTATTAAAATGGTACAGGCTTAAAAGGGGAGTCCCGCAGAAGCCTGCTTACAAATTGGCTCTTGTATTTTTTTTTTCAGATATGGATGCTCAGCTATAAAATCATTATTTTCTGTACTAAAGATTAAAAATGAAAACCACTGCTACCACTACCCAAATGTGTACTCTTTACCTGTATAAAGCAGGCTGCCTCTCATAGCTGAAAACACAATATTACTTGAAATCCATAGCTGACCAAGGTCATTCACATTTGGTGGAATGAAAAATTCATCATCTCATTTTTAGATTAAAGTCTTCAGTAGAGCCACAGTCCTGAAATATTTAATGTGTACAATATCTGAAGCATGCTATTATCTAATGTGAACACTTTTTGAACTATAGTTCTACCCAAGTGTTATAAAACAAAAACAAAAATCTCAAGAAAAAACATAGCCCATTTGGAGGTAAAAAGAAATAGTAGAATTTCAAACACTTTATATTTTGCTTGTGAATGTGCCATGAGATTTTCCTCTGAAAGGTGTGCCTTTCTATTTATATTTACTTGAGTTCTTGTTTAAATTGTTTTCCCTTCTCTGAGCATTAGTTGGTTTACTTGGACAATTTAGTTAAATTCTCTAAGCCTTAGTTTGCTCATCCGTTAACAGGAATAACAATACCTTCTTCACAGGGTTGCTATGATAAATGTATGACATGAGGTATGGAGAGTGGCACAAGGTAAGCACTTGATAAATGGTAATTATGATCACTGGTTGCCTGACTATGGGAGAAGGTCACTCTAAAATGGACTGATCAGTAGGTAGAAACCAGCCTGAACGTCAAAATGTGTTTTGGATAATTCACAAGGTAAGTACTTCACAAAATATTCATGAGATCCTAGGTTGGGTCCCAGAACTGCTACTTAAAAACCATGCTATCCAAGGCACTGGTCCTCTCCTGCCTTTATCACAGGACCACCCTGACCATCAAATGAGACTGCAGATGTATAAACACTTTATAAACCAGACGGCATCTCATGATTGTAGTGTATTGAGAGAAGGCTTAAATTCAGTAGGATGAATCATGTACAGCCTAATTTTGACATTTTTCTGAGAGTTCTTGGTGGGGCCTTGCTAGAAAGCTGATGGTAAAGTCTAAGGAAAATCTCTTCTTCCATTTAGAAGCATAAACGATCCCAGCTTTATTCAAGAATCATATCCTTCCAAACACATTAGTATATAGAATAGATTTTATATTTGTGCAAAGGGTGGGATGAGAGAAGTATGTTCTAGAAAGAGTCTACTTGGCAGTGAACACATCCCCTGTAAAGCTCCTTACCACAAATAATTTTGAGACAGCAGAATGTTATTTTTATTCTGTTATTAAATAGTGTTCAGTCAATGTTAAGCTTAGCCATAAACTGTTACGTTGTCCTTGGTAATCTCAGTAACTTAGTTTGTAGGAGTTTAAACACATTTGTTTGACTATTTAATAGAAATATTCTAGAGCTCACCGAATCTTATTGTTTAAATGTATCAAGAAGTCTCCTTTGCATAAATATTCCTGTTTATTAAACAGTAATACAAGAACTTATTTATATTTCAAGCACTACCAACATACATCTTTTATGACAAAAAAGGCAAGCACTCCATAAGAAATGCTCAATCACTGTCAATCACAAACACTAAAATATAAAAACCAAAGCAAGCCGTGTGAACTGTATTAAATTCAGCTAAGCACAGAACTACCAACAGAACAAACAAAAAAACAAATAATTATCAGTGACTCACAGATCTATTTACATGAGATACACAAAATAACTTGCAAAGGTGTAACCATGGTAACGTGATAGCCTAAATTGAGTGCCTTTAAAATTTGCACTTATTTTAACACTATGCAAATGGCTGTCCTTACAAAATTTAAATATTTCAAAAGTAGTCAAAGCTTATCTTTGTTATCTGATCATTGATCAAAATAGTTTCAACTATAAATCAGCTGTCTTTAAAATTATTCATGGCCCAATTTAATGAAACCATGATAAAAATATCAAGCAATTTTTTCTAATTTTTCAGCAAACTATTTTCACAACCACTGATTAACAATTGAAAAAACTCAGCTGTATAAAATAAATCTCATAATAGTCAAATAATATTAAAACATGCTTTGACATAAAGACTTTTCTTAAACTCACACTGTTGCATGTAACCACCCCCCTTCTAATTAGCTACTAAAGCAGTAATGCTATCAGCTGTTTCAGTTTATAGGTGATTTTCACTGACAATTACCATTTGAATAGTTTAATATTTAATGCTACAGTTAGTCCTAATGTCTTCTATTTTATTTCTTAAGCTACAGGAGTAAAACATTATTTTGTAGTTCACTGGCTCCCACACTTAAGATGTAATGTTTAGTGTGTATTTCATTATGTAGATGAGCAATGGATGTTGCTTGACATGATTTAAATGGGTCAACAGTATTTTCCTAGTCACATTAATCATTCGGACAGCTAGAATTTAAAATATGGCCTTGAAAACTAAAACTGGAGAATCTATTCACACAAATGACACTCACCATTGGCGGGTTATCTAGGATGTGGTTAAGGAGAAGGAAGAGTTACAGACTTTGAACACATGTTTCATTATTTACTCGGAAACCACTTCAAGACCCTAGCTCTGTTTTCAGAATCTAAGTGAACACCCACAGGGACAGATTTCTGAGATACCAAACTGTAGTTAAAAAAAAAAAAAAAAAAAAAGCATTAGATGGAAATCTATGAAAACTTTTTCATTTGAGAAGAAAGAATAAAATTTGGGGAGCCCAGCTGTAAATGAGACAGGGCCCCAAGGGTGTGATCAGGCAAATGGTATCTATACAAATATACCGCAGCATGGATGAGGACACACCACTCACTTTGGACAGCCATCATGTCTTCACCTGCTGATGGCTCCTAGGAAGTGAAGAAGAGAAGGAGAAAAAGAAAAAGCAGAACTGGCCTTTAGAAATAGTTGCAAATCATCTTGTTCCAGCTGCATCAAAAGAAAGAATCTGATAAGGAACATGGAGAGAGACAGATGTGAACCCATGAACACCAACTCCAGTTTCCTCTTCCCTTCATTGTCACGACTGACCTCTCCACTGAGTCTGACCGAGGGACGCTCTGGTCTACATGGCTAGGCAATATGCTGGAAGACCATCCTGGACAACCATCCTACCACTTTGTTCCATATGAATTAGGTGCTTTCAAATAAAAGTATGGAAGCCACATGCAATCGCTTCCCTCCCACCAGAAGCTCTTCAGTGGGTCTTTGGCAGCTGTGAAGAAGACAGTGTCCAGCAGTAGCTTTCTCTTTCTGAACTCACTTCAGAAGGGTCATCCTCCCAAGTGGATGTGCTCTGTCCTTGCCTGAAGCCACACAGAATGAGCCAGAGTTCATGGGAAGCCTACTTTTTTTTTTCTGATTATGAAAATGGTATATGCATGGTATTAAACATTTTTATAACAATACTGAGAAAGCATAAATAGTATAAAGTAAAAAATGGTAAAGAGCTTCCTCAAATGATCACTGTTAACATTCAGCAAACACACTTTAGACCATTTCTCTATGTACCCATTAATATATTTTTATTATATTTTTAATAGTATATTAATTTATATTTTATAAATATTCTGTTTGTACATGTAGTTTTATAAACTGCTATTCTGAAAGCTAGTAATTTCTCTCCACAATATACAGAAGTTTCCAGTCTTTTTTTTTTTTTTTTTTTTTTTTTTTTTGCGGTATGCGGGCCTCTCACTGTTGTGGCCTCTCCCGTTGCGGAGCACAGGCTCCGGACGCAAGCTCAGCGGCCATGGCTCACGGGCCCAGCCGCTCCGCGGCATGTGGGATCTTCCCGGACCGGGGCACGAACCCGTGTCCCCTGCATCGGCAGGCGGACTCTCAACCACTGCGCCACGAGGGAAGCCCCCAGTCTTTTTTTTAAATTAATTAATTTAATTTATTTTATTTTTGACTGCGTTGGGTCTTCGTTGCTGCATGTGGGCTTTCTCTAGTTGCAGCGAGCGGGGACTTCTCTTCGTTGCAGTGCGCGGGCTTCTCATTGCAGTGGCTTCTCTTGTTGTGGAGCAGGGGCTCTGGGTGTGCGGGCTTCGGTAGTTGTGGCCCGCGGGCTCAGTAGTTGTGGCCCGCGGGCTCAGTAGTTGTGGCGCACAGGCTTAGTTGCTCCGCGGCACGTGGGATCCTCCCGGACTGGGGCTGGAACCCATGTCCCCTGCATTGGCAGGCAGATTCCCAACCACTGCGCCACCAGGGAATCCCAAGATACCTGTCTTTAACAAAAACTATAGATCTACATGATACTTGTTATCCTCCTGGGTTACTGGTTTCATAGTATTCCTTTATATGGATGGGTAACATAGCACTTTATTTAACTGATGATGAGCATTTAGGTGAGTTCTTGTTTTGTGCCCTGCACAATATACCTTTTACAAATACATGTATTTGTAATTATTCTTTTTAGCTTAAATTCCCAGAAGTAGAATTCTTGGGTTAAAAAATATACAGAATTCTGACATATCTGCAAAACTGCTCTCCACAAAAGAGCAATTTATAATCCCAATGGTGCCTATTCCCCTACACCCTCACCACTATTTCACCTTTGTCAGTCTGATAAATGAAAAATGGTATCTCGCTTTTACTTGTTTTTCTTCAGATACTACTGACGTTGAAGATCTCTTTATTTATGTATTTATATTCTTTTGTGAAATCTCCATTTAGGCCTTGTGGGCTGTTTTGTTTTCTTTTTTTGCGGTACGCGGGCCTCTCACTGTTGTGGCCTCTCCCGTTGCAGAGCACAGGCTCCGGACGCGCAGGCTCAGCGGCCATGGCTCACGGGCCCAGCTGCTCCGCGGCATGTGGGATCCTCCCTGACCGGGGCACAAACCCATGTCCCCTGCATCGGCAGGCGAACTCTCAACCACTGCGCCACCAGGGAAGCCCCCCTGTGGGCTGTTTTTTTACTGGATTTACTTTAAGTGTGCTCTGTGAATTAGAAACATTAAACATTTGTGTACTATATTGTTTCAAAATTTTTTTCAGTTTGCCATTTGCATTTCAACTTTGTTTAAAGTGTGGGCTTAGGGACTTCCCTGGTGGCTCAGTGGTTAAGAATCCACCTGCCAATACAGGGGACACGGGTTCGAGCTCTGGTTCGGGAAGATCCTACATGCCACGGAGCAACTAAGCCCGTGCGCCACATCCACTGAAGCCTGAGCGCCTAGAGCCGGTGCTCCCAACAAGAGAAGTCACCGCAATAAGAAGCCCGCGCACCGCAACGAAGAGTAGCCCCCTGCTCGCTGCCAATTAGAGAAAGCCCGTGCACAGCAACAAAGATCCAACACCGCCAAAAATAAATAAAATTAAATATTATTAAAAAAATAAAATAAAGTGTGGGCTTATATTGAATTTATAGATTAATCTAGGGAGACTATGACTCTCTAAAATATTTAGTTGTCTTATTTAAGAGATGTCCTTACATTTACTGCAGTCTTCTTTACTGTATCTCAGTAGACATCTAATGTCTTCACATAGGCCCTGTATATTCCTTATTATTTGTTTACTCTGGGATATTTTATATTCTTGGTTGTTATCATAAATGGAGTTTTTCCCATTATATTGTCTGCCTAAATATAGGACAATAATTGTTTTTCTTTTAAAAAAACATAAGTTTTAAAAAGTTGAAATATAATATTCCAGTGTCATACTTTCATGCTCCTTAATATATAAAAAAAATCAAACAGACATACAGACTCACATGCTTTTTCCACTGGAAAGAAGTGAGTTGGGACTGACTGGGGTTAACTAGACTTTCCTTTCCATCACTGCCAACTCACCCCCTCCTACCCTGTCTCTCCCCAACGTTACCCTTCCTCTTCTCAAATATGAAGTGTTAAACGAGATAGGCTAACAGGTGCTGGAAGTGCCAGTAAATTAAAGGCACCAAAAAAGAAGGTTAGATTTTTGGGAAAGGTTTGATATTTAAAATATTCCCCCTCAAAAGCAGTGACCTAATCATGAGGGGTTGGGGGAAAGAGTTAGAACTTTTTAAGAATTATTATTCTACACTTACCTAAATTTACAGCTTAGTCTTGTTTTTGTGTTGAGTTGTGTGTCTGGGTTGGGATGGGGCAACCGTAATCTTTTCAGTGGTAGGGTTCCATCTTAATTCAGCCTTTATGCAGCTGTAACTGTGCCTGTAGGCACAAGAAGGTCTGACTGCATTGAGCAAACAGCACAATTAAGAAAATTCCCCTCATCTTATAACAGTGAAAGAAATCAAGAACTTTAAATAAAAATAAATTTAAAACTAATCTGCCAGCTTTCCGACCAAGGTCTCTGTATAGCTCTAGTTGCCAGGATCCTCTCATATTCAGTTTGACTTCCCCCTGGGAAGCCAAATATTCCTTAAAGTTGTAGAAGGGGGGTCAGGGTGTGTGTGTGGAAAATCCTCTCCTTACTGTTCTCTTAGAGCAAACGCTGTCTTGACGTATTATCTTCCATGAGTTTCAGAATACTACTTTCAACTCCACCTGCAAGTTTGGAAAATCCCTGTGACATATATTTGGCAGAAAAAAATGCCTACTTTTTTGCATTATAAATATCTGATCCACAGGTAATAGCATGGAGGGTTATACCCTTTTCTCTAGTTTTACCTATATTTGAAATTTTCAATAATAAAAATTTTAAAGAGCATTTGGTCTAGCACTAAAAAAGAAAAATAGTTTTCCTAAAGAATTCAAAGAGGGCTTCCCTGGTGGTGCAGTGGTTAAGAATCTGCCTGCCAATGCAGGGGACACGGGTTCGAGCCCTGGTCCAGGAAGATCCCACATGCCGTGGAGCAACTAAGCCCGTGAGCTACAACCACTGAGCCTGTGCTCTAGAGCCCACAAGCCACAACTACTGAAGCCTGCACACCTAGAGCCTGTGCTCCACAACAAGAGAAGCCACTGCAATGAGAAGCCAGCACACCTCAACGAAGAGCAGCCCCTGCTCACCACAACTAGAGAAAAGCCCGTGCGCAGCAACGAAGACCCAACGCAGCCAAAAATATAATAAAAAAAAAGAATTCAAAGAAGTGTAGGAAATGGAAGAGTTATCCTAAATCTAGCATGCTGTTTACACATGAAAAAACAAAGTATTTAAAATGAGCATTGATCTGCAATTGCTCCTGTTAGGAACAGCCCCAGGACTGATGCTTCTTGATGGTAGAAACTGCAGAGTTATTCACACATTTCTAATTTGCAGTTTACAGCCATGCATGCTTCTTTGGAGTAAACCTGGGGTTGAGTTTTAACTGCTCATATGTTACGCAAGTAAAACTCCTAAAGTACATTATAGCACAAGAGGGCACAGGTTTGGACACCAAACTCTTTCTGAGCACAGTGTGATATAAGGTGCTGGCTGGGATCTGAAAAGTGTCTGGGGCTTGGCCATCATGGTGATGTACAGAGAGGCGGGAAGTCTTCATGGAAGTTCAACACTGGAAGTGCTGGAGAAACACTGCAGTGAGAGAAGTTCCATTTCCACCTTTGTGTCATAAAACCTTAGGCAGCAAGTAGATTTTTGCACAATGGTATGGGGCCCCTCAGGTAAGTATTTCAGGGATAATATATACAACAGAAAGGCCATAAATCTTGTAAAGGGGGTAGCAGTGGACTGACATGGACAGAATTTACACCTAGAATTAATGTGTCATCATTACCAAATCCACTGTGCTCCCAACTCCACTGCCATGACTAGATGATGCTGACCTCACTGAGTAATCTGAAAGGCTGGCAATATTTGGGTTTCGTGATGGCTAACTTCAGACCTCATAAATATTATGTAACTCTAGTCTTTTTGCCTCTAGCCAACAAGCCTGACTGCAATTTTCCGCCACAAGTGGCAAACTGACATTGAGAATTTATGAGCTCTGCCATATTAGTAATGCACATTTCCTTTTGAATTATTCTAGCCTGTAGCCTGAAGCAGATTATAATTATCATTCCTTTTGCCATACAAATCTGAAGATCTAAAAGTGGTTCAGGTGGCAACATCAATGTTTCAATGTTCTATGTAGGTTGGTAAATAAAAGCCCATGTATGACAAATGAAAAGCACATGGATATTTGTATTGCTAGAATTTTAAGATATCTTAGCTTATTAAAGCTTGGTCCCCATCACAGTGTGTCCATATACATTGATTCCCTATCCTATTAGAGATGTTTTTCACTTTACTATCAAACAAATGCATGTTGTACAGTTTGCTTGGAGCAGGATATTCAGGTAGTCAGTGATCCATACTATGGAAAAAGTTAGTTCTACACCAAGATAAATATGTGGTCTTAGCTGTTAGGAAAGCATTTTCCTACAGAAACAATGTGTCTAAGTTCTAGGCTAGCCCATTTGCCCATAATATAACTGAAATACTACACATTTGCAATGAAAAGAAAAAGCTAGGAAACAATTCAGCTGCAAACACCTGATATTTTAGCTACGTTATGGATTTTCTGGGAATGTTGCTGCCATTTACAGTGTGGTTTCTAGAGGAAAACATGTTCTACATGGACAATGAGGGAAAGTGAAATGTCCTCTCTATGGCCTTCTACCTCCCATTCTCAGCCTCTTCCTCTCCATCTCCCACTGGAAAGGGGATGGAGACTGAATGGCCCTGAAAATGCTAGAGAGGAGAGTAGGCCAAATCTCATTCCTTCTCATAAAACCTGTACCAGCCCCAGAGCTAGGACCCTCATGCTGCTTCAGCTTCTTCCGACATCTAGAGCAAGTGAAAGGAAGCAAGTCTGTTTTGAAGTTCAAGCAACCCCACTTCCCTGACCCTTAGCACCAGAATGAACACCTCAAGCCCCAGTACAGCCACCTTGAGAGGAAACATGGTGGCTCTGTGGGACTACTGTCACTCTAACTGGAGTTCACCAATATGGGCAGGAGGTCTGGTTAATAATAACTTAGATGGAGCCAGGGGAGCGGGATTGTCTAACTTCAGTTCTGGCTCTAAGATTTACTAGCTGCCAACCTTCAGCAAGTTACTTAATCATTCTGTGCCTCAGTTTCTCTATCTGTTAATAAAAAGGGAAAATTTTAAAAATTGTGAGGATTAAATAAGTTCATATGTATTAAGTATTTATCATTATGGCACCTGGCACATAGCAATCAAGAAGTTGAGCTATCATTCATTCTAGGTATAGTATCACTTTGAATGAAAAAGGTACATAAATGTTCTCTCCTTTTTTAAAGCTATATTATTTTTTCCCTCTGGTCTCCAGAGCAGTAGTGGTTAGGTAGGAAGATGAAATTTAGCAAGTGGACATTAATGCCCAGAAACAGTTTATGTACCTCTAAAATACTCCTACACTCACAAGGATGCTTCAACATATGCAAATCAATCAATGTGATATACTATATCAACAAAAGAAAAGAGAAAAATTATGTGATCATCTCAATAGATGCAGAAGCATTTGATAAAATTCAACATACATTCATGATAAAAACTTTGACCAAAGTAAGTATAAAGGGAACATATCTCAACATAATAAAAGCTATTTATGACAAACCCACAGCCAACATAATGCTTAATGGTGAAAAGCTGAAAGCCTTCCCACTAAAATCTGGAAGAAGACAAGGATGTCGACTCTCACCACTTCTATTTAACTTTGTACTGGAAGTCCTAGCCACAGCAATCACACAAGAAAAAGAAATAAAAGGTATCCAGATTGAAAGGAAAGAGGTAAAATTGTCATTATGTGCAGAAGACATGATATTCTAAACAGAAAACCCTGAAGACTCCACACAAAAACTATTAGAACTGATAAATGGGGACTTCCCTGGTGGCGCAGTGGTTAAGAATCCACCTGCCAATGCAGGGGACACAGTTTTGATCCCTGGTCCGGGAAAATCCCACATGCTGTGGAGCAACTAAGCCCAAGTGCCACAACTACTGAGCCTGTGCTCTAGAGCCCACAAGCCACAACTGCTGAGCCCATGTGCCACAACTACCAAAGCCTGCGTGCCTAGAGCCTGTGCTCCCTAACAAGAGAAGCCACCGCAATGAGAAGCACACGCACCGCAATGAAGAGTAGCCCCTGCTCGCCGCAACTAGAGAAAGCCTGCGCACAGCAACAAAGACCAAATGCAGCCATAAAAAAAAAAAAAAAAACCTCCTAGAAAAGAACATAGGCAAAATATTATCTCACATAAATTGTAGCAATACTTTCTTAGATCAGTCTTCCAAGGCAAAAGAAATAAAAGTAAAATACTCCTCTACACACACACACACACACACACACACACACTCCTCAAATAAAACCCAGACTTTTAAATTACAAGTACATATGACTAACAGACAACAGTAAACTTATTTATCCATGTTGTTTTTACTAATAATTTTTTTTTTTGGCTGCATTGCATCTTCATTGCTGCGCATGGGCTTTATCTAGTTGCAGCAAGCGGGGGCTACTCTTCATTGCGGTGCACAGGCTTCTCATTGCGGTGGCTTTTCTTGTTGGGGAGCACAGGCTCTAAGTGCACAGGCTTCAGTAGTTGCAGCACGTGGGATCAGTAGTCGCGGCACGTGGGCTCAGGGCATATGGGCTTCAGTAGTTGTGGCACATGGGCTCAGTAGTTGTGGCTCGTGGGCTCTAGAGGGCAGGCTCAGTAGTTGTGGCACATGGGCTTAGTTGCTCCGCAGCATGTGGGATCTTCCCGGACCAGGGATCGAAACTGTGTCCCCTGCATTGGCAGGTGGATTCCCAACCACTGCACCACCAGGGGAGTCCCACTAATAATGTTTTAAAGAAAGCATTTTAAAACTCAATGCAAGTACAGGTGAGGACATGGGGCAACAAAAACACTCAAATATTACTGGAGAATGCGTCAATTGGTACAACCACAATGAAAAACAGAATAAAGTCACTAGTTCAATCCCAGGTATACATGCAATAAAAATGCATACTGAGGTACAGAGATGCACCAAAAGACACGTACAAGAATGTCTGTAATAGAAAAAAAGTGTAACTAACCCAAATGCCCATCTACAACAGAATGGATAAATTATGATAAATTCATAAAATGGAAGGCTATACAGCAACCAAAATAAATGAACTACACCTACAGACAATAATATGGATGAATATTTAAAACATAAAGTCGAGTCAAAGAAGCCAGAAAAAAAGAGAATCTGTGATTCTATTTATATAAAGGTACAAATTCAGGCAAAATTGAATCATACTCTATAAGAATCTATACATGGGCGGGGGGGTGGTTAAGAATCCACCTGCCAACGCAGGGGACACAGGTTCGAGCCCTGGTCCAGGAACATCACACATGCCACAGAGCAACTAAGCCCGTGCGCCACAACTACTGAAGCCCATGTGCCTAGAACCCGTGCTCCACAACAAGAGAAGTCCCCGCAAAAGAAAAAAAATAAAAAATTAAAAAAAAGAGAAGCCCCCGCAATGAGAAGCCCACGCACCACAACGAAGAGTAGCCCCTGCTCGCCGCAACTAGAGAAAGCCCACGCGCAGCAGTGAAGACCCAATGCAGCCAAAATAAATAAATAAATAATATTTAAACTAAAAAAAAAAAAAAAAGAATCTATACGTGGGGGTAAAACTATAAACAAAAGTAAGAAAGTGAATACTATTAAAGTCAAGATTGTGATTACCTGGGAGATGAAAGAGGTTTGGACTGGGAAAGGCAATGAGAGTTCTTCTGAGGTACAGGCAACATTCTGATTTTTTTTTTGTTTTAACTGGCACAGTAGTAATATAGGTGTTTGCTTTACAATCACTCGTTAAATTGCCCAATCCTTTTACACATGTTTCTCTATATATATTATATTTCACAATAAAGTGCTAGAAGGGAGAGAGGAAAGAAGGCAGGAAAAGAAGAAAGGAAAGAAGGAGGGAAGGAGGGAAGGGGGGAGGGAGGGAGGGAGGGAGGGATAAAGCCAGAACTAGAAAACAAAATAAACCAAAAAAAAGATGAGAAAGCATTCTAACAATCGGGTTTCTGTATATTATGATGCAAGTAACTCAAAATATTAATATGTTAAATTCAAGCAATTTTTAAAAATCAAGTAAAATAGAAAATCAGAAATAATTCACAATTCTTATTATACAGTGAAAATTAATAGCATAGTTATCTATATTATATTTAATTGACCAGGCTATTAGAAATTTGTACTTGAAAAAAATTAAAATGAATTCTTATAATTATTCTATTACTACAAACTAGTTAATAAATATCTTCGATGGCCATATAACTATATTCTTATTCCAGGGCTTTTTAATTGATATAACGTACATGGGACAACTATACTGCTTGCTGAAGTAGAAAAACCTACCAAACTTTCTTAGCAGGAAAACTGTATCCTTTCAGAAGCTTTATAATAACAATAATAAAATAGCTGACATGTTTATAGCAATTTACAAAATAACTTCATACAGATTATTTAATTTGGTCCAACAACTTGCATAAGGTAAACTGGGAAGATATTCTTGTATGTATTTTACAGGCAAAAAACCCTTGAGACTCAAGGGGGTTAAGGGATTTGCACAAGATCACAAAAGTTACAAGTGGCAGATCTGAGTTTCAAACCTGAGCCTATTTCTTCTTTTTGAGTTTTTTTTTTTTTTTTTTTTTTTTTATTCCTGCCTGCATTGGGTCTTCATTGCTGCACGTGGGCTTTCTCCAGTTGTGGCGAGCGGGGGCTACTCTTCGTTGCGGTGCGTGGGCTTCTCATTGCAGTGGCTTCTCTTGTTGCAGAGCACGGGCTCTCTAGGTGCGAGGGCTTCAGTAGTTGCGGCACATGGGCTCAGTAGTTGTGATGCGTGGGCTCTAGGGAGTGCGGGCTTCAGTAGTTGTGGCTCGCGGGCTCTAGAGCGCAGGCTCAGTAGTTGTGGCACACGGGCTTATTTGCTCCACAGCATGTGGGATCTTCCCAGACCAGGGATCAAATCTGTGTCCCCCGCCTTGGCAGGCGTATTCTTAACCATTGCACCACCAGGGAAGTCCCTAAGCGTATTTTTTAAAACTTTTTTTAAAAATAGAAAATTAGAAACATATGCAAAAGTAGACAGATTACTATAACAAACTCCCATGTACCCATCATCTAGCTTTAACAATTATCCACTCATGCTGATCTTGTTTAATCTACAACCATTCTCCCTTCCCACTGAATTATTTGGAAGCCAATCCCAGATATCATATCTGTAAATATTTCAGTATGTGTATCTAAAAGATGAGAACTCTTTAATGATTTAACAATATAACTTTATCATATTAAAAAATTAATAGTAATTCCTTAATATATCAAATATTTGTCATCTTCAGATACTCTCCTTTTGTCAAATATATGAAAATTATATATATAATTCAATTTTTTATTAAACAAATGGTTTGTTAAAATAGGATCCAAGAAGATCTACACATTGCATTTGATTGACAAGTCTCTTATGCCTGTTTAATCAATTCCTCTCTCTTTTATTTTTTCTTCCATGTAATTTATTTGTTAAAGAAATGAATTTCTTTGTCCTTAGCATCTTCCTCACACTGGAATTCACTAGTTATATCTAGTGGTGTCTCTGTCCCTTATATTTCCTATAGACTGATATTAAACCCAGGGACTTGTTTTGATTCAAATTCAGTTTTTTTGGCAAGAATATTTAAGGGGAGGTCTCTGACAGATGTCTCTCTTTTTGTGAGGTTAGCAGCCACTGACGGTCAGTGCCTAGATCCATTAATTCATTAGGGGTTTGCCAAGTGGTAATATTTCATCGATACTTTTTAATTCGTTGGCAGGAATATTTCTACAAAGAAATCCTTTCTTTTTTTAGACTACGTATTTGGCCATCCTTATGTTCAGTTCATACAGGAAATCAAGCTAAAGGCTTGATTCTTTCTCTTTACTTAACCAGTTTTCAGAATAGCTAGTTAAAAGCTCAGAGCTCTCAACAATAAATTCAGTGTTCTTAATCAGAGATTAGATAAAATTTCTATCAAAAAGATTCTGATCTAAAATATTATCTATTTCTGTGTAAATAATTTCTATATGAAAGATTGAGTCAGTGAAACTTAACTGCACTTTGAAGTAAAAATACTGGTCAGAGTCCAGTGAAACAGAAACATTCTATTAATTTTTATCGTAAAGTAAAAACATTAGTCACCTAGGCTTAATAAATCACATATCTCCTCCACCCTTTTCTTCTCACACTTTCATTTGGGGGGTGGGGTGGAGCTGGAAGATTAGAGGTAACGAGACTGCAATTTAAAGCGGGGGGGACCCAACTCCAAATGGATTTTTCTTTAAGAAAGAAACCCAAAACCGAAAGAAAACAGGTAAAATTAGCTATTGGAAATTATGGCCATGTGAATCAACCCTTGCTCCCCACATCTGGCAGCACTTAGCTCCCTGAGGGCACACTTGGTGCCCTAGGGCACCGTTACACATGTTTGACCAGCGGGGCAACAACAAAGGACACAGAGGCTATAAAAAGAGGCAGCAGGTAACCATCAGGCCGGCCAAATGGCTGGGGCACTTTGACAAAACACACAATGAAGCAACTGGTTATTCCCATGGCTGAAAAGTCAGCGAGGGAGGGCTGTATTTTAGGATTCAAATTCCACAGCGTGCCTCTTTAAGTCACTGGGTTACTTCCTTGTTTTAATCAGGTCCACAAATTCTCCCTTTTCTTTCAGACACTCAGTGAAAAACATGGGAGACAAGCTGTATAAAGTGACCTTGTGTTCTTGCCAAAAACCCATCTGAGAATTCAGCTAGACTGTTTTCTGGACTTTCCCCCCAGACGGTGGAGGCAGTGAAGGTGCCAAGTTATCCTGCACACCCTGTGGCATCCTGCTCCAAAAGAGACAGAAGTGTTCATGAATGACACGGTCCATCTGATTATACCCATTCTACAACTTAGATGAGTACAGTACAATTAGTTTTAAATACGGCACCCACGTAAGCAGTCATTTCATATTTAGGAAGTAGGGGCTCTGCCTTTCCCACAGCCTAAAGCCCTCTTTTGGAGCCCTTGGTGCTGGTGTGTCTCCCTTCTCTCCCACCAAGAACGCCCACCCTCCCTCCCCTCCACCTCTTCACTAAGACTATTAAAAACATACCAACTCATTCCTTCGAATCCAGTCTTAGCAAAACACAGGAATGATAACGCCTATTAAACAAAGGCTTTGTGTGGATATTCCCTTAATCCGAAGGAATGATTCTACTTGTAGGAAATTTTAGATTCAAACAGGCTGTAGAGTGGAGATATTTGGGGGCCAGCGGACCCTTCTAGTGTTTTCAGTTACACCACTGTTAACGATGTTTCATAAACATGAAGCTCTGGGGGGAAAAAAGCTATAAATGTCTTTAGTCTCCCTTTCCAGTGAAATATTTCTGAATTATGAGTTTTTGAAAATGATGAGCACTTACAATAAAATATTTCTAAATTATCTTGAGTACTTATTCCATAAAACAATTTCTTAAAAGTAAGCAACAGGAAGATTTCTTGAGGTATCAGGCATACATACATGTCGGTGAGTGTTTAATTGTGGAATTAAGATACCTTTTAGCAAAAGCGTCCCATACAATTCAATGTTTGGAGAAGCTAAATATTTACTTTTTTTTTTTTTTTTTTGGCTGTGTTGGGTCTTCACTGCTGCGCGCGGGCTTTCTCTAGTTGCAGCGAGCGGGGGCTACTCTTCTCACAGGCAGTGTTGCTCTGTGGCACGTGGGATCTTCCCGGACCAGGGATTGAACCCGTGTCCCCTGCATTGGCAGGCGGACTCTTAACCACTGCACCACCAGGGAAGTCCCTATATTTCCATTTTTAAGTACAGAAGAAAGTTACATGAAAGATTTTATTAAGAAACAGAATATTTCTCACTAATTGATGTTGCTCCAGGGTCTCCAATTTGCCATAAAAGGCAGAAAGGTAACTGATGAGTGCATAACTATTGTTTGTGGCTTTATTACAAAACCAGAAGCATATCAACGATTTGAATTTAAAAAGATACTTCCAAATGCTGAAGGCTGGGGCCAGGGTTCATGGGTTAAGAGTGCAGACAAGGGTTTTGTCCGAGATATCCCTCCTGTAATGTGATAGCAGTGCTGTGTTACACATCCTCAGGCCCCTTACTTCTTGCCTGCTTTAGTTCATTTCCACCTCTGCAATATGTTTTTTTTTTTAATGTAGGCTTAAAAATTAGCTACGTCAGGTTTCATGAATTCGAGGCAGTTATTTTTGTAGCCTATAGTTTTTTCATTCACCTGCTATTTTAGAAAATGTTTGGCATAAAGCCCATACTACAGGGGATTCTAAGACCAGAAAACATAATCCTTGTCTTTGCTTTACTGTAATATAGACAGTTTCTCCTGTTTAAGCTTTTGCTTAGATTTTACAAATGGGCAAGAACTAAAAGATGCCAGAGTTTTTACAGCTTAAGGATTTTTAGGTCTATTTTTACAAAAATTATATATGTTTTAAAAGTGAATAAATATGTACATTTATAATTGTTGACAACAGTAAACCACACTTTTCAAGGTGACACATTCTCTGTGGAGTTTATTGATCATCTCTTGGTTTGTTATGGTTTGACCATACACTTCCTGCTGAATTCTTATTCTTCTATCTTCCTTCTTTGTTCAAGCTGTGCTGTATCTAGAAGACTAAAAATGGCCTATAAAGTTGTTTTAACAATAAATACATGATTAAAGTAACATACTAATCATGATTAGCTTATGAGAAAATCAAGAATCAAGTTAGAATATGTCTTTAATGTTCTTAAGTTACTGAAGTGAATTTGTAACTATAATGGACATTAAAAGCAAGCACTGTCCATTTTTTACCCCTAGGAAACTGATTTTTAGCCACAGCTTCAAGTTCTAACGTATCTACATCTATTTGTCATGTCGTTCACAGCAAATCAAACTTATTTTTCCTTATAAATCTTCCTTTCATAGATGCCCATGATGTTATTGGTAAATGAAAGAGCAAATTGCAGATCATCTACAGCAAGCTACCATTAGAAACACACATAGGGAATTCACTGGCAGTCCAGTGCTTAGGAATCTGCGCTTTCACAGCGGAGGGCATGGGTTCGATCCCTGGTTGGGGAACTAAGATCCCGCATCCTGCAAGCTGCGAGGAGCGGCCAAAAAATTAAAAAAACAAAACACACACACACACACACACACACACACACACACAGAGGTTTGCACATGTGTAGAAAAAAAGCCTAAGTGAAGATAATTACTAAGTTTTCCTGCTTAAAATTCTTCAATGTTTGTCAACTGCTTTTAGAACATTAATTCCAGCTTCTCAGAGTTGACATGGTCCTGCGTGGTCTGGCCTCTGCCTACCTCTCACACTCCACTCCCCCTGTCACTCACGGCCAGCCAGCCAGCGGGCGCCCTTTCTGTTCTCAGACATACTAAGTCCTTTCTCGTCTCTGCATCTGCTCTTTCACCAGCTCCTCACGTCACTGGCTCATTCACATCCTTCAGGCCTCAGCTCAAATGTCACTTCATCGGAGAGGCCTTCTGGGACCGCGCTCTCTAAAGTGGTCTCCCCAGTTACTCACTACCTCTTAACTGTTTATTTCCTTCCAAGCACTTTCCTGTTGCGGAGTTATCGCATTTGTCTAATTGTGTCTTTGTGTCTCTCCTATCAGGATGCCTGCTCCACCAGACCTAATCCACAGCACCTACCGCAGCTGTGGGTCTGTCCCTCTCCTGCTGTAGGTCTCTTCAGCCTGAGGAAATATTTAGTACTTTGCACAGGGATTTTCTTCTCAGAGTCTAATTTTCCCAATTTGGATTTCACTTTCTCCTCAAAAAAGCTAGTCACATGAGCAAACTCCAAAGTGGGTATAAAGTATAGCTAATTCACTTGCTACCTGAGAAGCTGGAGATGAGAAAACTTCACGCAAAGTCAGTGCAAATGACATCTGTAGATAAATTACAAATGAAGAAAATGATTTTTTTTTTTTTTTTTTTGCCATTTCAAATGAGTTGGTTTAATCCCAAATGGTACAGAATTCAGGATAGAACAAAGACTTAAGAATGCACTTTGGCAGGATTCTGGGCTGGGTTGATATGGATCTCATCGCTCAGGTAGAAATGGCTGAGAAGAACTAAAGATAAGATGAGCCACTCTGATTTAAAGAAATGATTTTTGAAACTATAATGTAAGTTAGAGGGGAAAATCAAGTAACACATACATATATGTGCCTATATATGTATAAAATTATATACACATACATATATAACATCAAATACACACACATATGTACAAATATATATATTTGATTACCTATAAGTATAGGATGAGACTCGATGGCTAATTCTAGGCACAGAGGTATATGGTTTTATGCATTAGGTTGGGAGTACTCTAGTATTTACCATCTTCCCCAGAGCTGGCTCAGTGTCTGCATACACTCGACCATCAGTACGTGTTTGTTGAATGAAGGAATGAACCCATTCATTCCCAGTTCCTGGAGAGATCTTGGCATATCCAATTCATTCTTTTAGACCCCTTCACATTGCTCTCAAGGAGAAAACTGGGGTATAGGAAACCAATATGGTTATTGTTATAAGTAATAATTGTCTGCCCCTGATCCAGAAACCTCATGTTTGCTCTCAGGACAAAGTAAATAAATATAGGTATTAAAAACTCATCGCCTTCCCCTCAGGATGGGATGATGGTACAGAACTGGAGGCTCTTACTGACTTGTACTTATACCAGGTCACCTTGCCTGCAACTGTGGTTTCATTATAGGGCCCCCAAATTTCTGCTCAGTTGTGTGGTCATCCATTCATCTTAATATGTCTCAGAAACTGAAATAAATGTTGAAGGCACTAGGACAAATTTTAAAGATTACTATATTGTGAAAATGAGACTAAGATGTGAAAGCAAGAAAGCCTTTCTGCTTTTTGTAGCAAACACAATGTCTAAGTAGGCAGCTATGGGTTCACTGTGAAAGCTGTGAAAGCTTTAAAAGCCTAACTTAGAAAAGGAAATACCCATGATGAGAGGGAGAAGGTTCTTCCATGAACTACTTATAGTCAAAATACGGGGCTCTCCCTAGGTTGGAACAGATCTCAGCAATGATCATCAATAGCTGCTAACATGACATAAAGAGAGATAACCAGACATGTGCCTCCTGATGGAAGTATATGACACGACCAATGATGCATTTTAGCCCCCAGATTGAACTTTAATCTGATCAAACTTCAGGATGGAAGTGATGGAATTTACAGGAAATACGGGGGAAAGAAAAATGATAAATGACATCATGGGGATCCAATCAGAAAATCTAGACTGAGAAAATCTACAGAACAAATGGCCTAGTTTCTTCAGCAAATAAATCACAAGGGAAAAAAAGAAAGGAGGGAAGGGGGACCTCTAGATTAAAAGATTAAAGAGACACATCAATCAAATGCAATGTGTAGACTGTGTTTGGTTCCTTATGCCAACAAATCAACTGTGGGGGAAAAAAAAGAGAATCAAGGAAATCTAGACACAGACATATTTGATACTAGGGAATTATTCTCTAATTTTGTAAGGTTTAATATGGTATATTTTTCAGAGTACTTATATTTTAACATTTGAGAGTTGCCTACTAAAATATTTATGGATGTAATGATATGTCTAAGATTTGCTTCTGCAAATAATCCGTGGATGAAGTGTATAGGGAGTAGATGGCGTAGAAGTGAACTAAGACTGTTGAAGCTGGGTGATGGGTCCATGGAAGTTCGTTTTACCATCCTCTCTACTTTAGTGTATGTGTAAAATTCTCCCTAAGAAAAAGCTAAAATAATACAAGATTCTATCAGTTAACATAGTACCCATCAAAACACACCTACGCTGGTTTTCACGTGGTCCAATAATTACATCAGTATCACACCAGGCATTTATTAAAATGCAGCTTTCTGAGCTCTGCCCCAGACCTACTGATTCAGAAAACCCAGGTGTTGGAAGCTGGAATCTCTAACAAACTAAATGATTTTTACACACACTAAAGTTTCTTACATAAATGATTCTTACAAACACTAAAGTTTGAGAACCCCTGACCAGGTATTTTGTGCCAGGTTTCATTTCTCATTTTCCAAGTGAGAAAATCAATGAATGGAGATAAATTAACTGGCCAGAGTTCATTGTGAGACCCTGAAAGAATTGAGATCTTTGAGCCTCTCAAATCTTGACTTTCCAGTTTACTGTTCAAGCACCAACTGAGCAACACGGCCTCATTTAAAAATGTATTATCATTAGCTTTTAAAAGTTTGGTTCAAATTCCACCAGAACCAATTTACCCTTTTGACCCTTCAAGATTAAAACACACACAACGTAAGTATCACAGAGGTCCCATATAAGATATCTTTAAAAAGAGGCCTCTATCAGGATGTAAGAGATAGCTTGGCATTCTGATAAAAGTAGAGGTGTTCATGGCCAAATCCCTGAGATTTGGCTGAAAACCGAAAGCCCATTTTCATTTGATAGGGCCTTAGTATAAGGTATACAGCAGGGGGTTTACCTGCTTACCAGTGGTGAAGATTATGTGTCAGGAGGCCATGTCCTTCTCCATGGTTAGGGGTCTGGAGGCCAATTTTTATCTGCCCAGAAAGGTCATTGGTTGGGGGCATGATGTGGGTTTCTCAGAGCTCTTCTTGTTTGTAAAGACACTCTTGGCTTCCACTCTTGGTAACGGCCTTTCAAAAGTAACTAGAGTATGAGGTGGGTACATTTTTCTATTTATCTAAATGGCTCACATTCACACTCCTCCCCCCTTCTGATATTAATCCAAGTGGCTTAATTTTGAATGAACGGGGGCTAGAATTAAAAATGGAGGTATACAAATCCTTTAATGAGCAATAACCAGTACCTTCACTTTTTCCCCAACATTTTATGAACATTTCAAACATATAACCCGATGCAGGGGACACGGGTTTGTGCCCCAGTCCGGGAAGATCCCGCATGCTGCGGAGTGGCTGGGCCCGTGAGCCATGGCTTCTGAGCCTGCGCGTCTGGAGCCTGTGCTCCGCAACGGGAGAGGCCACAACAGTGAGAGGCCCGCGTACCGCAAAAAAAAAAAAAAGTTCAAAGAATTTTATGGTAAATATTCACACTACCTAGATTCTACAATTAACTCCTTACTATATTTGCTCTTTATCACATTTCTAAACATTCTATATCCATCTTTTTTTTTCTTTTGGAGGCATTTCAAAGTAAGTTTCAAAGACAGTAACCCTCTCCCCCATATTTCAACACGTATAACATTAACCAAACTTCAACATGTGTTTAGAATTCCTTTGTTTTTGTATTTTGAGGTAAAATACACATACTGTGATATGAACAAATCTTTAAATCTTAAAGTATATCATTTGATGAGTTCTGACAAATGCATACACCTGTGTAACCAAATACCTATCAAGATATAGACTACTTCCGACATTCCAGAAGTTCCTTTTCTGCTCTTCCCAGCAAACCCCACTATCACCCAGTACCTAAGGAAATATGTGATCTGATACTTCCACATCATCAGGGACTGAAATTATTGTAACACTTCCCAAGTAGAATAACTTGGGCCAGACAGAGATTAAGTATTTTTCTTAGATCACATGAACATGGCATGAGAACAAAACCTCAGACCCTGAAGAGTTTCGTGCTTTTCCCACTTGATTATATCCCAAAATTTCATTTCAAAAATTTTAAATTAAATTAAAATCTAATTCGTGATTTCTGACTGTTTCCAAGCAAATAGACAAATTTTCTATAACCTTTTCTTAGGGCAAACGTATGGGAATAGCTAGTATAGAGGAAAAGAGTCATAAATGCATTTTAAAAAGAGACTAAAAATAATTCATATAGGAAATGCAATTAAGTTTAAATACACTGAATGCTAATACTCCCCCTGTAATCATAAAAACAAATGTTTGAAATATATTCTAACGAAAGGAAAAGCCCCTAGTATATTACACAGCTAAAAATAATACATTTGCTTAATATTTCCATTTTTATTATTACTTTAAATCTAATACAACCCAGATTTCAAAAATTAATGATTCTGTTCATCCTACTATTTTCTACTTATACAAGCGAAGGCAGTAACGTTACAAGGATATCCTTAGGATATCTGCAAACTACCCATAAACAGCAGTTTTTTTCTTATTTGTTTAACAACTGCTGTCATTCTTTCTGTAAGCAGAAATCACAAGATGTCAAACAAATTCTGCCTTGACTGACAGATGTCTCTGCTTGTTTTTATTAAAAACAAAAAATTTTCCCTGCATTAATCACCAACACTGGAGAAGTGGGGCACGGCTGGGATGTGCACCAGCCTCTGGGCAAGCAGAGATGCAGCACAGAAAACCACAGCACGAACTCGACTACCCAAATACCAGAACACATTTTTTTTTAACTCCCTTGGGAACCCAAGGACTCAAAGTTTTAGATTCCCTTAAAGGGAAAAGCAGGAGCATGCATGGGGGCAGGGTGGGATCATGTTTATCAGTCCCAACAGTTCATCTGGGCCTGGATCCAGGTAGTCTGCACGTCTAAATTTGATGAAATATAGGCGCCACCAGGTAACAGTAGTGGTCAGGGAGCTTGCCAGAAACCTGTAACTCAAAACTGAAAAATGAAATTAAAAGACTACTTTGGCCGGGCAATTTCTTTCTGCAGGATGCAATAACTGCAAACTACAAAGTTGAAAGAACAGACAATTCTTTGTATGTTTTAAAATTTCTTCTTCCTAAAGTGACACAACATCTGGGCCAGAAAAATAGACATAAATATTTTCAAACTTGTATTTCAAGACTGAACTGTAATGTTTCTGCAGAACTCCGCCTGTTCTTCCTCCTTTCTTCTTTCCTTTCCCACATTGTGCAGGGGGGATTAGGCTTACAGCAGGGAGCCCAGGCTGGCTGAGGTCTTGGATGTATCCCGAGGGCAGGTAGGAGGGGCAGTGGTGGCAGAGCAGACGCCTGACCCTGTCCTGTCAATAAACCTTAACCCCGACCTGCCAGGCCCCTGAGCCGGCTATTCTCTGTCTAGCCTCGTCTCTAATTGCTCTAAAAATGACTCTTCATTTAAAAGTACCTTTGTGTAAACACCCCACAGGAACTGACAGTCATCAGAATTACCACACAGTTCTAGTTTTTAAGGAGTGCGAGAAAAGTCATTTTCTACCTCATTGTGGGAGGACTTTGAAAACAGTTTCAACTGCTGTGCAAAACAATACTCATCACTCTTTTAGCTGACTCTGCAGGTGACATTAGTTTGACTTTTAAGACTGTTTACAGTGAAATGTTTGATCTTTTGATTAAGTTATTTGAAAGTAAAGATGGATACGTGATTCTCCCCACAAAACTAGCCTACTCCTGAGCACCCCGGACAGGTAAAGCTAAAGTCCTGTGCTTCTCATGCATATGATGAGGCTTCCCTATAAATTCTAAAAGGACCCATACTTTTTATCTAAACATGAAAATCCAAACCAAAAATTAAAAAGGGGAAGTGGAGAGATAAGAAAAGAGGCTTTGGAATGAAGTGGATTTCTTTTTTTTTAAATAATAAAATTAAATCAGCCTTGCAGATTAGTATAAAACACAAACTTCTTTTTACTGCTTTGTGGCTTAATTCCTTATTTCCTTTTTCTTTGTAGTGGTAACAAAAAATCACATAATTTACTAGGACTCCTTGGGAGCAATTCCTTAAATTATTTCTCTCCTACTGACATATAATAACATAATGGGAAAGACCGCTATTGTCAATTTTATAAACAGAAACTAGACTTGAATTCTGCAAATCCCAAGCTCTGTTCTGATTGGGTGCAGGTTGACTTCTGCCTTTTAAAGTATGGCTTATTTAAACAGCTCAAATTAAATAAATTATTTTCTCTAGTAACTTATTACTAAGCACTGACAAAGTAAAAGGAAGTCCTCCCTCCCTGTTCCATTTTCTCCACATTGCTTATCACCTTCTAAAATACTCTGTGATTTACTTAACATATTTATTTATTGTCTATCAATGCAAGCTCCTTGAGGGTAGGGATTTTTGTCTGTTTTGTTCATTGATGTGCAACAAACGACTAGAACAGTGACACATGGCAAGCCCTCAACAGTCTCAGAATTAATGAATAAAAAGTTGAACAGATTAAGCCAACACTCTTAAATAAAATCAGGGAATTTATCTTATTTCTACTTATCTACCTTATCCTACATTCAGTATAATAAGCAATCTTACAGTGGGCATGGAAGAGGACTGCATAGGCAGTCTTTCTTTTGGCTTTAATCAACTACCCAAAAGCTTTTTCTCCCCTCCTCAACACCAGTTAAAATGAAAGGAAAAGGGCTTCCCTGGTGGCACAGTGGTTAAGAATCCACCTGCCAGTGCTGGGGACACGGGTTCGAGCCCTCGTCTGGGAAGATCCCACATGCTGTGGAGAAACTAAGCCTGTGCGCCACAACTACTGAGCCTGCGCTCTAGAGCCCGTGAGCCACAACTAGTGAGCCTGCATCCTGCAACTACTGAAGCCCGCGTGCCTAGAGCCCGTGCTCCACAACAAGAGAAGCCACCGCAATGAGAAGCCTGCGCACCTCAACGAACAGTAGCCCCCGCTCGCCGCAACTAGAGAAAGCCCGTGCGCAGCAACGAAGATCCAGTGCAGCTAAAAATAAAAATAAATAAATAAATTTATTTTTTAAAATGCAAGGAAGAAAAGCCTTGACGTTTCAGAGTTGAAGTAGATCTTAGAAACCAATTAAAACTGAGGTCTGACATGGGGAGGGGGAAGGGTAAGCTGGGACGAAGTGAGAGAGTGGCATTGACATATATACACTACCAAATGTAAAACAGATAGCTAGTGGGAAGCAGCCGCATAGCACAGGGAGATCAGCTCGGTGCTTTGTGTCCACCTAGAGGGGTGGGATAGGGAGTGGGGGAGAGAGACGCAAGAGGGAGGGGATATGGGGATATATATGTATAGCTGATTCATTTTGTTATACAGAAGAAACTAACAACCTTGTAAAGCAATTATACTCCAATAAAGATGTTAAAAAATAAAATAAAATAAAGATACAGAGGATATAGTTTAAAAAAAAAACAACTGAGGTCTGAGCCTTCAGAATTCCCCAAGGAGCTTGTTGAACATGCAGATTCCCAGGCCCCTCTCCATACCTACTACTTAGAATCCCTATGTTCAAGTAATTTATTGCCTAGAAGGGAAAAAAAGATAGACTGATTAACCCATGGTTACAGTACAGCCCTAGAGGTACACTAAGGATGCTGCTGGAACCAAGAGACGGTGCATATCAATCAAAGTGTACTTGAGATGAATTTTAAAGAATGAGCATAAATGTAGTGCCAGATGAAGATAGTCGTGGTATATGCATTTCACACAAAGAGTAGTCTTTGTAAAATCTATAGGTGTTATGGCTTGAGGGAAGAGTGCCCATCACAAGATTAGAGATGCACGCTGAGGGTCAAAATATGAAGAGATTTGTGTTCTAAAATAAGGAGTTTAAAGAACTGTGGGAAGACATTAAAGACTCTTGTGATTCTAAATGCATAATACAGTTAGAACCACTGGGATAGCCTATCTCTAACTCTAGAGGACAGTGAGCTTTGGGGAATGAATAGACAGATCAATCAGCAAAGGAATGGCAGCTGAAGCCATAGGCTGCCAACTAAGGGACCTGCCTAAGGTCACATGGTAAGTTATACCCAGAGCTGAAGTTACCACTCCTCATTTAGTTTTATGGTCCCACCTCTGCACTACTTATGGAAGTATCTCTTAAGCGAGCCTCTTATCTCAGATAAAGAAAAGATCTCTAATACAATTTATCTTCTTTGTTGTATCTTAATAAGTTATCCTTCAAACCCTGACTGCAATTTATTATTAGAGTCCTTACATCCTCATAAATCTTAGTTTTAAGACTTAGTTTGGATTTACTCAAGTCAAGTTCATCACCTTGGCTACCCGTGACATTAAAGTCCTCCTTATTTTCCAGAGGCATCTATTTTCTAGTAACTTTTTTTTTTTTTTTTTTTTTTTTTTTTTTTGTGGTATGCGGGCCTCTCACTGTTGTGGCCTCTCCCGTTGCGGAGCACAGGCTCCGGACGCGCAGGCCCAGCAGCCATGGCTCACGGGCCCAGCCGCTCCGCGGCATATGGGATCCCCCCAGACCGGGGCACGAACCCGTATCCCCTGCATCGGCAGGCGGACTCTCAACCACTGCGCCACCAGGGAGGCCCTATTTTCTAGTAACTTTTTTAAACTTCTTTTCTTTTTCTTTTAATCATCACAGTAAGTCATCTATTTCTGTTCTTAATAAGCAGGCACAAGTTTACAGGACTCAATTCCATCTACTACCCTGAGTTTTCTCATTTCAAACATCAATAGCAATTGGACCTCCCCCACAGGACATTTCTTATTCAATGACATTAGAACCATCTACAGGCTCTCTTCTCTTCAGTGTTAGAAAAAAGAAGTAATTTGTAGCTAGAATCTCAATTAAACTTCTGTTTTTTACATAAACAAACTGAAATTTTCCCTGGAGTTTTTCAGACTTCCTTTTAATTACTCCCTTGTCTTATCTTGGGTTAATATTAAAAGGTTTTCCCTTATATCCAAGTAATGATGCTAGTCTTGGCAAGATGACTCAGTTTCACTCATATAGCAAATAGTTATTTAGTTCTTACCCTCTATAGAAACTTGTGTATTTACTGTGAGGGGGTATAGGAATTATTCATACTCCTATCCTAGCAGACTTGATAATCCACTGGTGTGACAAGGTTAGTGTGAAAACTATTACAAATATAACAGCCCATGGCTCACACTAAGTGTCTGTGGAAAAAATGATCGTCTCAGCATGCATTCCAACCTCCTGCTCAGTTGTCTTCTGTACCGTGGAGACTCAATAGATGAGAATTATGTTTCCTAGACTCCCCAACATCAAGGTTCTACATCTGAATTTCACCT
This sequence comes from Hyperoodon ampullatus, assembly GCF_949752795.1. NCBI lineage: Eukaryota > Metazoa > Chordata > Mammalia > Artiodactyla > Ziphiidae > Hyperoodon > Hyperoodon ampullatus. The sequence goes on along the minus strand of NC_136921.1, from coordinate 86,944,236 downwards.
TACCAGTTAGAAACATTCATGGGAGATTTGAAGTGGGGAGTGTGATGGCGGCCTCATTCTTGCTGCTTCTGCTATTCTTTCTTCTGCTGGTGAGCATGATGGGGAAATGTAAGGGTTTTCTGAGCAGCATCCTAGCATCCCACATTGGCTTCGTGAGTATTCAGAAGCAGTTGGAGGTGGTGGCAGCTTAACTTACCTGGTGGGCTGGTTCTGGAGGAAAGGAGGGGCTGTTCTGGAAGTTGTTCCCCGCACGCTCCGCCAACAGGCTGTTTCTTTAACCTCCCAACAATTATGGACACCCAATTTCCATGTTAAAGGCACTTCTGCTTGAAATAGCCAGAATGACTTCAGTTCCCTGCAACTTCCCCAACTGGTAGGGTTCCAATATTGGTGGAAGAAAGGAAGGAAGGGAGGCAGACAGGCAAGATGGCAATTATTAGGGAAGACCAAGAGAGGCTCTATAGAGAAGGTGGTGCTTGACGTAGCCCTTGATATACAGAGAGGCTTTTGACAAAAATGAAGGGTAAAGGAACAGCATAATAGGCTGAGGGTAAAGCATGAACAGAAGTGTAGAGTTATGAAAGGCCGGAGTATATGAAGTGTCGAGTGGTTTTGTTTTTGCTAAAGTATGGAGTATGCTTATTTGGAAGAGTAAAATAAGACTATATTCTGAAAGGTTTAAAGAGCTCAGTTTAGATTTAATTAAGCAAATTATTAAAGTTTTTATGTAGGTTAATGCCAATATCAGGAATTGCTCTTATATGAAAAGGAATATATATATATATATACATATATATATATATATATATATATATATAAAACTGAGTCACTTTGTTATACAGCAGAAATTAACACAACATTGTAAGTCAACTATACTTCAATAAAAGTTTTTAAAAATTAGTCTTTAGGGAAGTTAAAAGGGTAGAATGGATTGCAATGGAGAACCAGGATATTGCACAGTTAAGAGGCTATTACAAGAGGACAGATGAAAAGTAATGAGGGATTAAACCTCTGTGGTAATTTAGGGAATGTAAGAAAGGGGATGGACACCAGAGACTGCAGATGTATAATTTACATAACCTGATAATTGGTTAAACACATACAGATTAGCGGAAAGGAGTCAAAGATGACTCTGATGACAGTGGTGTCATTAACAGAAAGGGGAAAGAATAGAGGATACGTTGGTTCTGGTCTGGGGAAGACTTAGTTTAGATTTACTGAATGTCAAGTAGCAGCAGGACTCTATGTGAGGGTATCTGGAAGGTATTTGGAAAGGCAGGGTTGGTGCTGAGGAGAGAAGTCAACCATACTGAATCTGGAAACTTACCTCAGAATCTGATGATACTTAAAGTATTAACTAAAAGGTAATTAACCATAAAGCCTTCCTACTTCTCTAGCTACTCCTCAGCCTCTTTTGTAGGCTTCCCTTCCCTGAGCACTCCTTATATATCAGTTTTTCTTAGGGTTCTGTCCTTACTCCTCTTCTTCTCAAGCTACTACCTTCCCCTAGGGAGCTTACATATGTTCCGTCACACAGCCACCACATGTTCATGACTTCCAAATCTGCATCTCTGGCCCAGATCCCTTCCCCAAACTCTCCCGACCTGTTCATCTCCTCCGCTTGCTGGAAATCTCCGTTTGGCTCTCTCTGGGCACTTCACACTTAACACTCTCCATGTTAAATTGATCATCTTCTCTTCCAAAACTTGTCCTCCCTCCAGTGTTCGCTATGAATGGTACCATAATCCACTCAACTGCCTAAACCAGAACCTGGGAATCAGAGGGTCACCCACCACTCATCCTTTTCCATCATCTCCATCCCCAAATCCAAGCAACAACCATTCTGTGAGTCTACCTCACCAACAGCTCCTAAAACCATTCACTTCTCTCCACGCCCATGACCCTGGTCCAAGCCACTGTCATTTTTTGCCCCAAATGGTTACAAATGCTTCCCTACTGTTCTCTCAGTTTCTAGGGTCCTCCTCCAAATCATTCTCCTCCCTGAAGCCAGGGCGATCTTTATGCCATGCTGCTTTGAACCTGTTCCTCCCTGCTTATCATCTCTCTCACTTTCTCATTCAACGGCCCCATCAGGTCACCCTATGGCCGAGCTGACCCACAGCAGCTTGTCCCCATTCCTTGCTCAGAGCTTCCACTCAGTTTGTCTTGTTTTTTTTTGTTTTTTTTTTTATGTGGTACATGGGCCTCTCACTGTTGTGGCCTCTCCCACCGTGGAGCACAGGCTCCGGACGCACAGGCTCAGCGGCCATGGCTCATGGGCCCAGCCGCTCTGCGGCATGTGGGATCTTCCCGGACGGGGGCACGAACCCACGTCCCCTGCATCGGCAGGTGGACTCTCAACCACTGCGCCACCAGGGAAGCCCAGTTTGTCTTGTTTTTATTTTCTATTTTGAAAATAGTACAAAGGGAAACAGAGGTACAAAAAGTTCCTACACATCCTTCAATCAGCTTACCCTAACGTTAATATTGTACATAACCAGAGTTTTACCATCCAAAACAGGAAATTAGTATTAGTAGATTAATATGAACTGAAGTATGGATCTTATTTGAATTTCACCATTTTTTCTACTAATGTCCTTTTTTCTGGGCCAGCCTCCAAATCCAGTATTCCACAATGTAATTAGTTGTTAAGTCTTTTTAGTCTTCTACAGTCTCTGACAGTTTCTCAGTCTTTCCTTGTCTTTCACGAGCCCACTCAGATTTTTAAATCCCCCATTCTTATACAGAAGCAAGCAACCATGGATTTCCAGATGTCTGAGAAAGTCTCTTATATAAAATATAAATACAAAAAACAAAAACAAAAACCTCAGAGGAAACAATATATAGAGAAGAAAATTTCTAGAAAACTATTAATAATGTACTCAAGAAACCATGGTGAGTGTATTACTAATATACTCAAGAAACCATGTTGCAACCATGAAACAAGAACAGAATACTATTTTTAAACAAAACTTTCAGGGAACAAAACAGACTCTGGGAGATTAAAAATATGACAACAGAGAGGAAACCTTCAATTGAAGGGGCAGAGAATAAACTTGAGGATCTCTCTCAGAAAGGAGAACAAAATGACAAAGTTCAGAGGGGACCTGGGCATTAAAAGAACAACCACACAAATGAACATATGATTTTAAAATGTGGTATGTGTTATGAAAGAGAAGCCTAGGCCACAATGAGTGAGTATACTGGGGGGGTGAAATACAGGGGTGGTAAAGAGGGTCAGGAAATCCCTTTGATGAAGCTAAGACCTCAAGAACAAGCAGGACTTAGCCAGACAACAGCTGGGGAAGAGAAGTTCATGTGCAAAGGTCCCGGGGAGGAAAGGGCTTAGGGAATGAGAGCACCTGAAAAGCAGGCCAGTAGACAGGAATGGAGGGACTGGAGAGTTGGGGTGATACGACAAAGCCTTGGAGGTCAGGATTTTCATGGTGAGTGCAATGGGAAGCCAAGGAAAGGTTTAAGAGGAAGTGAAATGATCCAATGTGCTACTTAAAAGGCCACCTGAGTGTAGCGTGGAGATGAATTAGAAGAAGTAGCTTAGCGACTATATAATTGTCTCTGTCATCTTACGGATGTATCATAATTTAATCATTCCTCTATTTTATTAGACATTTAGGGAGTTTCCAGTTCTTCGCTAATATGAGTAATACTGTAATAGACATCCTTAAAGTGAAATCTTTGCCAGCATCTCTAGTTATTTTCTGAATATAGACTTCTTGAAGTGGAATTAAATAATTGAGTTAAAAGGTATGAAAATTTCTGACTATTTTTTAAAAGTTATCTTTAAAAGAGAAAGATTTTGATCATTACATATGAGAAACCTACTTCACAAAATGGATATCTTCCTACTTATTCAGTTAAATGATATCAACAGATGATTACTTAAGAAGATGAAAAACTTCCATTTGTATGTAAAAAGTACTCCATTTATTTGTTTTTTAAAAATGGTAAGCACTTAACATCATTAAAATTGATATCCAACTTCTTGGTTGGGATGAGCCACATTTAAGACAATCAACACGCCAGCAAGCATTTGGGACATCCTAAAATAACCTTAATGTAATGTAATCTTCTAAGGGTCTGTTTGTGGTTTAACTTTTTTATAACAATACTTTTTTGTTATAAACGTATTCACGGGCTTCCCTGGTGGCGCAGTGGTTGAGAGTCCGCCTGCCGATGCAGGGGACAGGGGTTCGTGCCCCGGTCCGGGAGGATCCCACATGCCACGGAGCGGCTGGGCCCGTGAGCCATGGCCGCTGAGCCTGCGCGTCCGGAGCCTGTGCTCCGCAACGGGAGAGGCCACAACGGTGAGAGGCCCGCGTACCGCAAAAAACAAACAAACAGAAACCAAAAACATATTCACAAATCTGAAAAAATGCTTTGTCAGACCGTGTTTCCCAGTGACGCGCCTGGTCAGGTTCCATGGAGGTTTTGCTCTCTCCATTGTCTCTTCCCATTCTCTCACAGGTGGCCTCTGTCACACGCAAATTTACCTCTTTTGGCCCTCATCTCAGCATCACCGTACGCAAGCTCTTTCCCCTCTTTACCTAGCTCTTCCTACTCGTTCTGTCTCCTTGTATACAGACTCCCTCACCCTCAAGGTCTTACATCTTTATCTTCTCTTCAACGATGTGATCCTTTCTCCCTCTTTCCCCCACACCCCTTCGCTCTCACTTTCATCTTCCCCCCGACTCCTCAGCCCTCTCCTCTCTCCTCTCACACACTCGAACGACTCCTTTCCCGGGTCCTGGTTCGGGCAAGGACTGTTGGTTAGAAAATCTGCCAAGGTGGCTGAGGAGATAATTGGGGCAAGGGTGGGGATGCAGACGCACGGATGCTGGGCATGAGGAGACCAGGTGGTCAGCCAGGGTTTCCCAGGCCCCTGTGGCAGGAGGGGGTAGGCCTGAACTAAAGGCTGGGGCCGCCAAAGCAGGGGACAAAGGCCGAGTCCTGCTGCTCGCCAGCCGGAGCACACGCACTTCAGCCACCCAGAAACACTCTGTGGCCTGGATGGGGTCTGAGAGTTGCCAGTTGGACGTACTGACCTAGACAACCAATTAAGGCATGTTCAAGGTCTGCTGAACAGAACAGTCTTTTAAACTAGGCTAAATCCCCTCTTCAGGGTTGCTGATTTTTCTCCCCCTAAATTTTCCAGATTTATAATCATAGTAAGAACTAGAAGACAAATCAGACAAGGATACTGAGAAATCTGATGTACACTGAACATTAGAGTTAATGGACTTTTGGAAACAAACCAGGTGCCTCTGGTGAACACCGAGGGATCTAGTAGGTATGCTTGATGAGAATCTGTGCTGGGAAGGAATTTAAGATCAAGGTCAGGAATGATTAATATGCATGAAGGAAGTCATCAACATTTAAGGACAAGCAATATGAATCTCATTAAATCTTCAATCGCTTCCTATTGCCTGAAGGAATTGGTGATAGTCTAATGATTAAAGCAATAACATTAAAGTAGAAAACAGTATTAGAAAATTAATCTGACTTTTATAAAAGAAGCTAGCACAAAGCACCAATCCACCTAAGAGACTTGACAAGACTCTCCTCAGCAGCTGTGATTTTTCTCTACTGGTGAAAGAGACTTCTGGGGGCTTTCTTTTTTTTAATCGAGGTAATTGATAATCTTTCACACGCTTCCCAGTGGGCCATCGTACTGCTGTCTGGCTGTTTGTCATGTCTCCCACTTACTCACTGTATCACCAGAACGCACCTCCCTCGGCCCCAGCCTTCTCCTGCTGTGTCGCTCACTCACATTTCTGATTGCAGCACCCCTGTGCTCACTCGGCAATACCCTGAACAGCTGCTATTCACGGAGCATAAAGTAGGGGAGAAATGACAGAAGACAACAGAGAGGAGCTGTTTTTGTAACATCAATTCTTAGAGGGGCTGGTTTTCAGCTGGACCAGCCAGTTGGCAGGGAGTCCGGTGAGGGTGTTCTTTTCATCTGTGACCTATTTCTATTTGATCTTATAGGAAAATCACAATCTTACTGATGACAGAGACAGGGTATGTGATGCCCCAAATTCAGAATTATCACAATGCTGAATAGAAGGATAAACAAGTGTGATGTGCAGACTCCAAATGTGAGAGATAAGGATCTCAAATGTTAATTTTCCTAAGTTAATATTTCAGTAATTAATAAGCTTTGTCTTGTAGATGTGTAAGGAATTTTTAGAAATCATGGTCCTATTACTAGTAGCCCTCCTTAGGGAAAAAGTCATTTTAGAAATGCCAATTCTATCTAAATGGTGGACTGTGAGTGACTTTTACTTTCTTCTTTATACTTTTTTTTGTTTTTGTTTTTGTTTTGGTGGCACCACTCAGCTTGGGGGATCTTAGTTCCCCGACCAGGGATTGAACCCAGGCCATGGCAGTGTAAACGCCGCGTCCTAACCACTGGACCACCAGGGAATTCCCTCTTCTTTATACATTTTTATAATATCTTTAAAAAAAAATAAATTTATTTGTTTTTATTTTTGGCTGCGTTGGGTCTTCGTTGCTGCACGTGGGCTTTCTCTAGTTGCGGCAAGTGAGGGCTACTCTTCGTTACAGTCTGTGGGCTTCTCATTACAGTGGCTTCTCTTGTTGCGGAGCACGGGCTCTAGGCGCGTGGGCTTCAGTAGTTGTGGCATGTGGGCTTCAGTAGTTGTGGCTCACAGGCTCTAGAGAGCAGGCTCAGTAGTTGTGGCTCACGAGCTTAGTTGCTCCGCAGCATGTGGGATCTTCCCGGACCAGGGCTCGAACCTGTGTCCCCTGCATTGGCAGGCGGGTTCTTAACCACTGAGCCACCAGGGAAGCCCCACTTTTATAATATCTTAATATTTCCACTATGAATACAGTTGACCACTGAACAACCTGGGGGTTAAGGGTGCTGACCCTCCTCGCAGGAGAACATCTACAAATAAATAGTCAGCCTTCAGTATCTGTGGACCATGTAGCACTGCAGTATTTACTATCAAAAAAAAAAATCCATGTATAAGTGGGCCCATGCAGGTCAAATCCGTGTGGTTCAAGGGCCAACTGTAGTTATTAAGGGCTTATTATTAAGAACTGTGTGGTAGCCAAGGTGGTCGCCAATGACCCAGCCTCCTGGCATCCACACCCTGGTCTGCTACACTGTGCTGGTCTGTGGGAGCAGGGGGATGGGATGTCACTTCTGAAATTAGGTTATAAAAGACTGTGGCTTCTGCCACAGTGGGCACTCTGGTACCCTCCTTGGATCACCAGTCTGGAAGAAGCAGGCTGCCATGTTGTGAGCAGTCCGATGGAGAGACACAGGTGGCAAGAAAGTGGCCTTCACAAGGAACTGAGGCCGGCCAAGAACCATGTGAGTGAGCTTGGCAGCGGGTACAACCTCGTGAGAGCTCCTAAGCCACAGGCCCCCAGCTAAGCTACACCCAGATTCCTGCCCCTCAGAAACTGTGACATAGTGTTTGTCATTTGGGGTAATTTGTTACACAGCAGTAGGTAACTAATACAGCTGCACAGGTATTATTTCTTTAATCTTCATAATAGCCTAGTGAGGTAAGTACTTGTCTCAACTCCATTTTAAAAACGAAGAAACTGAAGCCTGGATAGGTTAACATGCCCAAGGTTCCACAACTAGTAAGCAGCAGCAGCAGGATTCGAACCTAAGGAGCCTGATTTGACAACCCACACTCTTAGCCTGTGTTTATACAGCCTTCCTTGTATTACTTTTATAATCAGAAAATATATTTTCAAAGTATTTTCACTCATAGAAAAAGGAATTCCCACTCGTCCTTCACTCCTGTTGTAGAAGTAGAGATACTCTCACCACTTCCAAGGGGAATTTTCCCCCTTCTCCTCCTTCTATTCCTTTTCACCTCTTTCAGGTCTGCTCTCTCTCCAGGAAGTCCCCTGCTCTCCAGAATTTCCCGTGGTCCTTGTTCCTTACCAGTTGCCTTTCTTCCCTCTGCGTCTAAACATAGCCAGAACCTCTATGTGAAAACCAAAAGGTACGTCCACACAAAACTTGTACACAAATGTCCACAGCAGCATTATTTGTAAGAGTCAAAAAGTGGATATAACCCAAATGTCCAACAATTGGTGAATGGATAGACAAAATGTGATATCCCATTCAGTAGAATATTATTTGGCAATTAAAAAAGGGATGAAGTACTGATACATGCTTCAACATGAATAAACCTTGAAAACACAGTCCTAAGTGAAAGAAGCCAGTCATAGAAGACCACACATTATGTGATTACACGTATTTGAAATGTCCAGAATAGGAAATCTATAAAGCCAGAAAGCTGATTAGTGGTTACCTAGGGCTGGTGAGGATAGGGGGATTGGAGAGTGACTACTAATGGGTAAGAGGTTTCTTTCAGGGGTGATGAAAATATAAAATTGATAGTGGTGATGGTTGCACAACTCTGAATACACTAAATACCACTGAATTGTAAACTTTAAATAGGTGAATTGCATGGTCTGTGAATTATATCTTGATGAAGTTGTTATTTAAAAAGAGAACCAAGAATCTCCACACTTCTCTGCAGCCACCACCATCACTTTTCATCTCTCCTTCCACTGCTAAAATTTTGGTCTAAGTCTCTATGACCTCCAAGTGGCCAATTTCACTGACCCTTACTGAGTCATCCCAAAATTTCCTCCTGAGCCTCTTTTCCTGACTAGGTTCTCTGTTTCTGCCAACTCCCTCTCTTCTGCTCTGACAGCTTCTCTCCTTCCTCAGGTCCCCTTTCTAACCACCAGGTCCTGATTCCTCCTTCTCTGTATCATTTCTCTTGCATCCATCTCTCCCTTTCCATCCTGCAGACAAGGCACTAATTCAGGCCCCCATCACTTTGTTTCCACCAATATTTCCCAAATGATACGATAGCTTTCCCTCTTCAATACATCCAGGGCACCACCAGCTGCAGGTTATTTCACTTATTTGTCAAAAACCTTCATCAGTCTCTGCTGCCTATAAGATAAACCCTAAGCCGACCTTCAACGTTCTCATCACTTGGCCCTAACCTGTATTTTTTTTAATTTTTTTTAATATTTATTTTTATTTTTGGCTGTGTTGTGTCTTCGTTGCTGTGTGCGGGCTTTCTCTAGTTGCAGCGAGCAGGGGCTACTCTTCGTTGTGGTGCGTGGGCTTCTCATTGCGGTGGCTTTTCTTGTCGCAGAGCACAGGCTCCAGGCGCGTGGGCTTCAGTAGTTGCGGTGCGTGGGCTCAGTAGTTGTGGCTCGCGGGCTCTAGAGCGCAGGCTCAGTGGTTGTGGCACACGGGCTTAGTTGCTCCGCGGCATGTGGGATCTTCCCGGGCTCGAACCCGTGTCCCCTGCATTGGCAGGAGGATTCTTAACCACTGCGCCACCAGGGAAGCCCCTGTTTGCCTAACCTGTATTATTAATCTTCCTCTTCATAACTCTTCTATGCAAACTCTCAGCTCCAGCCAAACCCTCCATTCCAGAACCCTCTGAACAGGTCTTGACTTTTCCTGTATTCACGTGGTTTCCCCACCGCTGCCCTGCTTTACCCCCTTAGAAATGCCGCTCCCTCATCCCTCCGCCTCTCTGCTGACCACCTTACTCATCCTTCAAGGCCCAATTCTGTGAAGTGATCACTCCAGCCCCAAATTATCTTTCCTTCCTCTTTTGCCCAGAGCACTGTCATACTGTTTTGCATTGTTATAGGTATTAGGCTTCTTTCTCCAATTAAACTAAAAACCATCTAACCCAGTTCAGAAGTCACCTCCGTGGTGAAACTCCAGACTACTACCCCCAAATCTTCCAGTTCCTCACTTCCCATTCCCATTATATCTGTTCTTTGCTCTTGCTGGAAATTCTCGTCTTAGGACAACTCCTTTCCCCCCGACCCCCAAACTATCAGTCTCTTCCCTTTTTACTTCTACGCTCTAGATTATTCATTGTAATAATAATGAGCCCAGAAACAAACAAAATAGACAAGGTCCATGACCTTGGGAAACTTCCAGCCTAGGCTAGACTCTAGAATGCATTAATTCAACCCCCCTCTTGCTAACCCCCCACTCCCCTTTTCTCTTACTCCCTGGTCCTTCCAGGGCATCCATCTGGAAAATTCCAATCAATCCAACTATCTACCTTCAGTCTTTTATACACACAGGATGATGCCCATTTGGAGAAAATCACACAGTGGCAATGAATGGGGTCACTACAGATACACGGTATCTAATTTCACTTGGATCTCAACACTGCTGGGCAATCCTTCTATTATCCCTTATCATTTTTTCCTCCTATTTCCCAACCCCCTACCTCATTTCATCTCTAATCTCTGCAAAAATGTACAGGAAGAAACAGAAGTAATTGGGGGACGAGGAGCTTCTTCAATTTTCTGTCTCCTCTCCCAGCTGAAAAACTATCTACAGGCACACCTATCATTTCCTCCATCCCTAAGGGAGCAGGAGTCTGGTATCTTTACTCCTTTTCACACACATGCCTCAGTTGTCCCATTCAGGTAGTCCCCAAATCCTATACATTTTACTGTCAAAAGTAGCATCTCCAACTGGCTACTCCCTAGCTCTCACCCTACTTGCTTGCCATATTAAACCAGCCGAGCTCCCAGAAGGCCGCACAGGCTCTCACCCCTCTCTCTGCCTTTGGACAAGAGGCCTCTCTGTTTCTAGACTCCTTGCACTGGAGGACTCAGCCTAGTCTTCTCCTCCTCTGTAAAGGTGAAGGTGCGTCGGTCTCTACTGGATGATCCCATTGCATCATATGCTTACCTCTATCTGTGCATCCTTCTTATTCTGCTGCAAAACTGATTTACATGTTTGATTCCACCAAGGACTGTGAACTCATGGAGGACGAGAACTGTGTATTCCAAGGCCAGTACAGTGTAAATGGCACATCCCTTGCTATCTAGTTTCCTTTTGTGTTTCCACAATACTTGGGTCAAATCTCCTCTTTCCCCATTAATTTGTGCATTATTGCTTTGTGATCAGAGGATGCAGTTTATACAATTTTTCTTTCTAGAACTTACTGAGGTTTTCAGTGGCATAACTTACCAACTTTTATCCTATTTCGTGTATATTTGTAAAAAAAAATCCTAATCCAAGGTATCAAATTTAATATTAAATCAAATTTACTAATTATAACATTCTGAAATCCAATAACCTTATTATGTCTACTTAAATTGACAAATTAGAGGCATGCTAGTTTCCTATTATGATTACGGTTTTATCCATTTTTCCTTTTATTTTTAACAGCTCTTGCTTTATGTATTTTAACATGTTATTTGACTCATAAAGATTCATTATTAATAACATTATTGTATCACTATTAACTAGCCACTATTCATTTATTCATTCAAAAAATCTTTATTGAGTGGTTATTATGTGCCAGGCATTGTTCTAGGTCCTTGGGATACATCAGGGAAAAAAACAAAAATTCTTCTCTTTGCCAAACTTAGAGTCTATATATGTGGGGAGGTAGGCAACAGACAACATGACAAATAAGTAAGTCATACAGTGTGTTAGAAAGTGTAAAGTGCTATGAGTAGGGCCTTACAGGACATTATAAGGATTTTGGCTTTTACTCTGAGTGAAATAGGTTTTCAGCAAAGGAATGACATTATCTGACTTAACATTTTTAAAAGTTCAGTCGGGCTGCTGTGTTGAGAATCCAGTATAGGAGGGCAACGGTAGAAGCAGGGAGACCAGTAAGTGGTTACTGCAGTAATCCAGGTAAGATATGAGAGTGACTTAGCTCAGGTTGGTGACAGTGGGGTGTCTAGAAATGCATTCTGGGTATATCTGGGTATATCTTCTGGGCTTCCCTGGTGGCGCAGTTGTTAAGAATCTGCCTGCCAATGCAAGGGACATGGGTTGGAGCCCTGGCCCGGGAAGATCCCACATGCCACAGAGCAACTAAGCCCATGCGCCACAACTACTGAGCCTGAGCTCTAGAGCCCGCGAGCCACAACTATTGAGCCCGCGTGCCACAACTACTGAAGCCTGCATGCCTAGAGCCCCTGCTGTGCAACAAGAGAAGCCACTGCAATGAGAAGCCCGTGCACCACAACGAAGAGTAGCCCCCGCTCACTGCAACTAGAGAAAGCCCACGTGCAGCAACGAAGACCCAACACAGCCAAAAATAAATAAATAAATTTATTTCTTCTTTTAAAAAAGGTAGATTCAATGGGATTTCTTGACAGATTGGATATGTGAGAGAAAGAAAGGAATTGGGGTTGATTTGAAGGTTTATGGTCTGAGAAACTGACAGGATAAAAGTACCAACAACTAAGGTAGGGAAGTCTTTGGAGTGGAGCAAATTTTAGGGAAGAGATTAGAAGTCCAGTTTTGGAGTTTTGAACATGTTGATTTCGACATTTGGAAATGTTAAGTAAGCAGATGGATGTATGAGTCTGGAATTTAGGAGAAAGGCCTTGGCTGAGGGCATAAACACGGGAGGCAACAGCTTAATGGGTTATTAGAGTCATATAACTAATGAGATCATTAAGGGGATAGTGAGGGTAGAAAGAGAAAAGGTCCATGAACCTCTCTGTCCTCTTTGATGCTTTTTGCCTTAAATTCTATTCTGTCTAATATTAATATTCTTACTTTGCTTTTCTCAATGGATAGTTCTCTATTGACACATTTGACCTTGGGTTAACTTTCTAGCTCTGTTCTCTTTGGAAACCTGGCAAATGTGGAAAGTCAGCCATGATACTGAGTAATATCACTTACGGTAAAAATGACTCCAGTTTGATAAACTTCCTCTAGACTATGAATAAATTATAAATATCTGGTGATAAGGAATTCCCTGGCGGTCCAGTAGTTAGGACTCCATGCTTTCATTGCTGAGGTGCAGGTTCAATCCCTGGTCAGGGAACTAAGATTCCAAAAGCAGCGTGGGCAGCCAAAAAAAAATTTTTTTTTAATAAATTTATTTATTTATTTATTTTTGGCTGTGTTGGGTCTTCGTTGCTGCACACGGGCTTTCTCTAGTTGCGGTCAGCGGGGGCTACTCTTTGTTGTGGTGCGCGGGCTTCTCATTGCAGTGGCTTCTCTTGTTGCGGAGCACGGGCTCTAGGCGCACGGGCTCAGTAGTTGTGGCACGCAGGCTCAGTAGTTGTGACTTGCAGGCTCTAAACCACAGGCTCAGTAGTTGTGGCTCACGGGCTTAGTTGCTCCGCAGCATGTGGGATCTTCCCGGACCAGGGCTCGAACCTGTGTCCCCTGCAGGCGGATTCTTAAATGAAGCCCAATGGCCTTTTTTTTTTTTTTTGCGGTACGTGGGCCTCTCACTGTTGTGGCCTCTCCCGTTGTGGAGCACAGGCTCTGGACGCGCAGGCTCAGCGGCCATGGCTCACGGGCCTAGCCGCTCCGTGGCATGTGGGATCTTCCCAGACCGGGGCATGAACCCGTGTCCCCTGCATCGGCAGGCAGACTCTCAACCACTACGCCACCAGGGAAGCCTGGCAGGCAGATTCTTAACCACTGCACTACCAGGGAAGTCTAAAAAAATTTTTTAAATAAATAAATATCTGGTGATAAGTCATACTTGTTGTGTGTGGTGACTCCAAGTTTTGTGGGAGATATTTTGTGACTGCCTGCCTGCATGTACTACCTATAAGTTGTTCTTTAGGTTTTCCACTGAAAATTAATTGCTGCTGGCTCTTAGGTATTACATAGTGTTCTAGTTAATACTGCTTTATAACGAGTTACCCAAAAGTTAACGGTGTTTTAACAGAACTAATAATTTTATTATGCTCATGGATTATTTGCGTCGGGAATTTGGAAATGAATGTCTGAAGCTGCATGATATCTGAGGCCCTGAGTAAAGAAGAAGACTTGGCTGGGGATGACTCTAGGGCTGAGGGCTGGAACCAGCTGAAGGCTCATTCACATGTCTGGTGCCTGCAATGGGATGACTCAAAGATTAGGTCTCCTGACTGGATAACTTTCAAAGAACCTCTTCAAGTGGCTTGGCTTCCTCACAACACAGCAGCCCCAGGGTAGTTGGGTTTCTTACAAGGCAGCTGAAGCTCCCAGCATGACTGTTCTAGTGAACAAAGCAGAAGCTGCATCTCCTTTTACGACAGCCTTGAAAGTCACGCAGCATCACCTCCCCAATTCTCTTTTGGTTGAAGTAGTCACAAGACAGTCTAGACTCAAGGGGAGGGGACACAGGTTCGAGCCCTGGTCCAGAAGATCCCATGTGCCGTGAAGCAACTAAGTGAGACCCCACTTCTCAGTGGGAGGGGTATCAAAGAATATTGATATTCTAAGGGAGACGCTATTTGTTTTTCAAATCATCTTACTTCGAGAAATTAATGAAAGTCACGCGTATTTTCCTTCAGGAAAGTGTCCATATAGACAAAATTTTGCATGTATTGGAGGAGTTCATCTTCTTCCTTCCCATTGTATTCAAGAAACAGCCTTAGATTATCTTGATTCATTGATACATATCCCATCAAGAGGGACTCTAGGGCTTCCCTGGTGGCGCAGTGGTTGAGAGTCCGCCTGCCGATGCAGAGAACGTGGGTTCGTGCCCCGGTCCGGGAAGATCCCACATGCCGCAGAGCGGCTGGGCCCGTGAGCCATGGCCGCTGAGCCTGCGCGTCCGGAGCCTGTGCTCCGCAACGGGAGAGGCCGCAACAGTGAGAGGCCCGCGTACGGCAAAAAAAAAAAAAAAAAAAGAGGGACTCTATATCCCCTTCCCTGAATCTGGGCTTCCTTGTAATTGCTTCAACCAATGGAGAATATCTGCTAAAAGGAAAGGGACATTTCTTGTGCTAGATACTTTCACAGGTTCTCCCACTTAATTTCTTAATTTTCATTTAACTTAGATAATTTTATACCCTTTCTTTTTTTGAAAACAGGTGAAGAAAGTGAAATTCAGAAAGGTTAAGTTGTTTTTTTTAATGGACATAGTTTGTAGAGCAGCTTTAGGTTCACAGAAAAGTTGAGTGGAAAATTACGTTACTTTTTAAATTCACGTGATAATAAGTTGTAGAGACAGGATCCAAAATCAAATCTTTACCAGTTGCTTTTTCTGATATATAATCACTCTCTAGATATTAAGAAGCATATTATTCTAAGCACAAGATCTGACATTTCACTAGATACAAAACTGAACCTCTTGCTGCAATGTGAAGGACTAACACTGTGGGACTCAACTTGCAACAAACACTGGAGGATGTTCAATCCTTTCTTACTCTATAATCTCCCACTTTAACATTGTTATAGTAAGAATTCCCTAAATTCATTTTTTTTTTTTTGCGGTACGCGGGCCTCTCGCTGTTGTGGCCTCTCCCGTTGCGGAGCAGAGGCTCTGGATGCGCAGGCTCAGCGGCCGTGGCTCGCAGGCCCAGCTGCTCCGCGGCATGTGGGGTTTTCCCAAACTGGTGCATGAACCCGTGTCCCCTGCATCGGCAGGCGGACTCTCAACCACTGCGCCACCAGGGAAGCCCGCTAAATTCATTTTTTAAAATGCTATTTCTGTCAATTGCTTTTGCTCTTCTTCCTATAATCTTTCAATCTTGCTTTAGGATTACATTTCCACACTGCATGATCCTTTCATATACTTTCAGAAAATTAAGGAAGTAGATACCCAATTAAACATAAATCCACACAGTTCTAAACACAACTCATTGGTCACTTTTGGAGGATAAACTTGTTATTTTAAAAGCTGGTAAATACAGAGAACAAATCAAACATTTAACTTTTCAGGATGAGGTCTATCAGGGTAATCAAATACTTGATGAGAAAGTTTCTTTCTGTAGATATCTTCTAGCTAATAAACGCAGAAGGAATGACTGAATTAAAATATTACCATTTTGCAAACTCTTAATGAGCTAATGGAGCCAAGTAATGATCACCAGTGGCCACTAACATCACAAAAAGCAATACTCTAGGAAGTATTCTTGCCCAAAACAAGAACAACAACAAAAAGTGTAACCTAAATCAAGTCAGGCCTTGGATCTAACTGCCAGTTAATAGAGGAACATTTTGGGGCTTCCCTGGTGGCACAGTGGTTGAGAGTCTGCCTGCCGATGCAGGGGACATGGGTTCGTGCCCCGGTACGGGAGGATCCCACATGCCACGGAGCGGCTGGGCCCGTGAGCCATGGCCGCTGAGCCTGCGCGTCCTGAGCCTGTGCTCTGCAGCGGGAGAGGCCACAACAGTGAGAGGCCCGCGTACTGCAAAAAAAAAAATAGAGGAACATTTTAAATGACTCCACTGGAAATACAGTCAGCAAAATCCAGAATGTGGAAAGCTCCGTTAGGGCAGACTGCCGAGTCAGTTGCTTCAACAAATAAATTTCAAGAAAAAAAAACTGGGAAAATAAACTTACTGAATAAAAAAAAAAATTGACATCCTCTTCTAGCCATGTTGGCATAACTGGTACTAGAATTCCTTCCTGCCTTAAATGACTAGACAACTAGACAAAACGTGAAGGAGCTATTTTTCGGCATTGGCTGCTGAACAATGTAGGACAGTGAACCTTGAGGGTAAAGAAGTACACAAGGTGAGCCCAGATTGGCTCCAGTGTTCTGCCTGGGGAAACCATCCCAAATGTGGCCTTGGGAGATGGAGCCCAAGCCAAGCACAGCCCCTCACTGTTTACTTAGGGAGGCAGAGAGCAGAGGGCCGCCTGCTGAAGCAGCTGGAATTTGTGCGGTACTGAGGGTTCTGGGAAACAGAGAGGCACAAGGCCTACCGGACAGCGGCTGGTGCAAGGCTGAGAGCTGAATAGAGATTCCAGAGGTTGCAGGGCTGGGAGAAGTTGAAGTCTTAGCCCAACCCGAGTAGACGGGCCTCACTGAGCCCCACAGGCATTCAACTGGGACCAGAAAGATCAACTGGGCCCTCAGTGGAATAAGAACCACGCACATGCAGAGCAAGGGTGGGCAAATTAAGACCTGTGAGCCAAACCCGGCTCACTGTCTTTCTTATAAATAAAATTTTATTGGAATATAGTTATGCTCATTTGTTTATATACTGTCTATGCTGCCTTTGTACTATATTAGCAGACTTGAGTAGCTGCAGTAGAGACGATAGGGCCCACAGAAGTTTAAGGTATTTACTATCTGGCCCTTTATAGAAAAAGTTTGCTGAACTCTGCACTAGAGTAAGAGCCACACTCTAGTACTAAGAGCAAAACAAACAGATCCACCCTACCAAAGAAGAAAACCATGCCTGGCAGAACAGCATAATCTCCACAAGGTATTATCCACTTGGGAAGAATATACAATTACATATATGAAGAACAGAAAAATTTGATCCACAGTCAAGGAAAAAAAGTCAATAAAACAGAAAAAGACCCTGAGATCACCCAGATGACAGATTAACAGATAAGGACTTTAAAGCAGCTGTTATAAATATGTATGTACAAGTACATAAAGGAAAAGACGGACGTGAGTAAACAGCTGGGAAACCTCAACACAGAAATGGAAACTATAAGAAAAGAACCAAATGTAAATTCTAGAACTGATAAGTGCAATATATGAAGAAAATTTTAAAGGCTCCTGGCTTTTGGAGATACATAATGAAAAATCTACAGATGAAATTATATATCTGAGATGTGCTTCAAAATAATCCAGCTTGGGGAAGGGAAGTGGCTGGGGGTAAAGATGAAACAAGAGCTGCCATAAATGGATGACTATTGTAACTAGGTGATGGGTATGTACTGCTCTCTCCACTTTTCTGTATGTTTGAAATTCTGCACATTCAAAAGCTAAAAAAGAAAACCCAATCTCTACAAGAAAAAACTATTTTAACTGAAAAACAAGATAATGTTCAAATGAAGCTTTGCATATATCTTATTCTCCTCCCATCTTGCCAAATTCCCAAAGATACATAGCATCCACTCTGCATTTTCAAAGATTCCCAATGCTTGGGGAAAGTGAACATTTCATAAAAACTGTGAATACTTATGTAGGTGAATGCCATTCTCTCTATCTTTCTCTCTCTTTCTTTCTCTCTCTCTCTGTATGTTCTACACTTTGACACACATGGATATATCAATATTTGATTTCATAAAATGAGATTATATGAAATTGCTCTATAACTTGCATTTTCCAAATAATATACGTTGTGAATATCATTCCATGTCAACAAATAGAGCTCAACATCTTTTTTTTTTTTTGGTTAATGACTGCACAGCATTTATCATTGAGGGTCTACATGCCCTGTACTGTGTATTAAAGTTCATAATTTCAATGGGAGACAGGAACTATGCATTATAGAAAGCTATTTCAAGCAGAGGGAAAACATAAGAGCACACATGGCTTGAGGGACAAGTCTGACTTTAGGGAATTCAGGGTCATGATTTGATTGTGAAGTATGCTTTAATTTATGTAGTAACAAGCCATATCATAACAGAGTTTATTTGTATTTGTATTAAGGTACTTGTTAAAAAAATGATATAGTAAAAATCCATCTCCATTCTCAGCTATCAACACGAATAGAGTTTAAGTCACAGGAAGCTCCTTATTAATAGTATTGATATTTTCCAAATCATCCATGGCCTGCATCCCAAAAGCTGATTTCTAAGTTGGTTTGATGAAACTGAGGATACATTTTCCTACTGAAGCTATACAAAACAGTAAGGATCTCAGGTCAGTTGACAAAAGTTTAAAGTACCTAATTTATGGTGTAAAATAGCCCCTCCCCTACCTGGAGGTTAAATTTTTGAAAAACCACTATCATAAGAAAATTCTTAGTGGAAGAATCTATGGCCTCAGAGTCACAGATGAACAAAAGCACTTGTAAAAATTTGTACATTTGTTAAAAAAAAGACAAGAATAATAAAATATTAGTAGCATTATATGCATCTTAAATTACAGTAATGAGTATATATAAGTAATTTCCAGTTACCATTCCTTGATCATGGAAATCTTAAAGGTGTTCCTTTCCTATATTATAAATTACATAGACTTTTTGCTTTGTTGCAGAGAATATGCACAGTAAAAGAAATTTTTCCCTTGGGTCTGGTCCCATTCAAACATTTGATACCTTTTGTATTTGCTTGGTTGTTTTTTTCTTTTATACAGTTTGAAAAAAAAGGTTTGGAAAATAAAAATGCTATCTTCTCAATGTATAAAATTCAAACACATCAATTATGAAGAAAGTAAAAATCAGTACAATCTCACCATCTGGAAATAACAGCTACGAACACTTGGGTGAGCATCATGCTAGATATTTCTTTGGGCATATATACATATAAGGAAACAAAGATACAAACTTTATGTAAGTGGGATTTACTGTTCTATACCAGCCTTTTCTCCTCTATGCATGTCCATGACTTTTTAAGTCTACAGTATATCTACATCATCTTTTTAATGGCTGCACAGCATGCCATTGCATGGATAAACTATAATTTATTTAGTCATTCTCTTACCAATGGACATTTCAGATTATGGTGAATATTTCCCAATTACCATTATTATAAAGTTACATTCTTATTTATCCATCTTTGTATACTCATCCTATTGTTCTCTCAGGATAAATTCCTAAAAGCAGAATTGTTAGGTAAAAAGTATGTATACCTTACACCTTGATACACATTGCCACACAGCCCTCTGGAAAAGCCAAACTATTTCACACACCCACCAACTGTGTCTTTCTTAGACATTCTGCTGGACTTGCCCACAATCTGCCCCCTCTCCTCTCACTGGCATCAGTTCCCTCCACATGGACTGTGGAAGGACAGCAGGATAGTGATTAGGTCCAAGGGTTTACTTCCATCAGCTTCCTTCATCTCTCCCATGACTACACTGCTTAAGCCTTAAGCACTTCTCTTTTAGATTTCTTCCCTTCCCCCTCCCAACTTCTTTTTTCTAATTATCTCCAGTAAGTCTGACTCACAACTCAAATTACCTGGAATTCTCACAGTTGCCCAAAAAGGTATACAGAAGTAACACTGCCTTACATTAATCTTGGAGGGAGATGGACTATAAAAGGGGGTGGGGGCAGGGAATAAAGTCACTAACTAGGCCGGTCATATGACAAAAACTGACATTTTGAGATAAATTATTCTTTAGGCCTACCATATAACTTTTGTGAACAAATGCTTCTACAGGAGGTTGCAGTCTGAAAGGTCTTTCATTTGGTTATGAAACTGAGTACTTACTATGTGCACACATTGTATGCCAGGTTTTGGGAAGACAGAGATGAAGAAGATAAGATTCTTGTCTCTAAGAAGTTCCCATTCTAGCAAGGGAGATGTAGGTGTAAACAAATACTTTTCAGATAAGTGTGCATACTCTGATTCAGGGTAATAAGTGTTGTGATAAAGGCATGCCCTGAGTGCTATGTAAGCAGACTGGGTTAGTTTAGCCTGGGCAGAGGCAAATACAGCTTCAAAGGAGAGATGGCATTTAAGCGTGGCCTTGAAGGATGAATGGTTTGCTGGGTGAAAAAAGACATTGCAGGCAAAGCAATTAAGGAGGTACACAATGGCAAACCTTAGCAGAGATATGAGGTTAGGAAACTGGCAGGACCTGAGGCTGAAAAGGTAAACTGAGGCCAGACTGAGATGGTGCTATCCTTCGATGCTGAGGGATTCAGACTATCCCAGCAATGAAGAGTCCCCAGAGGTTTTTTTAGTAGGGAAGCATCATAATCAGATCTGAATTTTAGAAAGACAGCTGGGTGTGGGGAAGAAGATGGACTGAGGTGGAGACCAGTTACAGGGGATGGTAAAGAATTATACCCAGACCATGCAGAAAACTGGAGGCATCCAAGAAATGGGATTTCCTGACTCACTGGACACAGACACTGAAGGCAGTGGTGGGGACCAAAAGCCCTTAAATACTTACACTTAGGTACTACCTGGATGGCGATGTCATTAATGGAGACAGAGTATATATGCGGAGAAGCAGATGTGCAGGAAAATATTCATTTCCATATTGGACTTGTTGAGCTTAAAGGGCCTGTGAGACATCTAGGAAAAGATACCCAACAGAGAGCTGGCATTCAGGCCTGATGCTCAGTTCCAGGAGATCCTCTGTTGATTTTTAAAAACTGACAGTCATTGAGTTAGGTAAATTTGATTGCTGACAACAAAGAGAGGAAACAGGGATGAGGGCTTAGAACAGAATCCTGGGGAACACTAATATTTAAAGACCTAGAAGTAGAAGAAGAGTCTAGTGGAAGTCTGGGAAAATCAGAGAAACAGGAGGCAAGCCAGGAGAGACTGGCTCATAAAAGGAACAAGAGTGTAAAAGAGAAAATATGCCCCCTTCTTTGCCTTCACCATTCCTTCCCATACTCACTGGGCAAAGGATCTTATGTGCCAGCTTCGAGAGCTGGAACAAAGATTCTAATAAAGTGGGAACTGGGAGTGAGAGATTAAGCAAGGAGAGCACTCCTGGGGCCCCAGGGTAGGGATTTTGCACGTGATCAGGGATTTAGTGTCAGTGCTAATACCAGAAGTACCTTCATCCCTAAAAGGCTCTTGTTACCTTCTCTCTACCTTCCAAGAGACTAATCCATCCTTTCCGCTTTCCAATGTCACTACTTATAGTTTCCACCCATCCCTTAGCCCATGATAGAAGAGAACAAATTTGGCCAAGCTGCAGGGCTTGCGGGATCTTGAGCGGGATCTTAATTCCCTGACCAGGGACTGAACCCATGCCCTCGGCAGTGAAAGCACCCGGTCCTAACCACTGGACTGACAGGGAATTCCTCAGAAGAGAACAAGTCTTAACAGCCTCTCAATTCAGTAAGCTCTTGAGCCAGGTACTATGCTTATAGATAGAGATATAGATAAGACACGGTTCCTGCTCAACAAGAATTAACAATCTAGTTAGGAGTGGGGATGGAGAGAGGAAGTAGGTAACTACTATACAGAGGGTGTACTGTGATTAAAGCTACAATGAGCTGGAGAGTCATGAGAGAAACCTTATGCCCTTCTTAAGGTTAAAAAATCTCTTCTGGGGCTTCCCTGGTGGCACAGTGGTTAAGAATCTGCCTGCCAATGCAGGGGACACAGGTTTGATCCCTGGTCCGGAAAGATCCCACATGCCGCGGAGCAACTAAGCCCGTGTGCCACAACTACAGACCCTGTGCTCTAGAGCCTGCGAGCCAAAACTACTGAGCCTGCGTGCCACAACTACTGAAGCCCGCACACCTAGAGCCCATGCTCCACAACAAGAGAAGCCACTGCAATGAGAAGCCCACACACCACAACGAAGAGTAGCCCCCGCTCACCACAACTAGAGAAAGCTCACGCGCAGCAACAAAGACCCAACGCAGCCAAAAATAAATAAATTAAAAAAAAAATCTCTTCTTCCCATTTTCCAAGAGGGAAAGGTGCACATAGATGCTGATGATAAATCCTGGCACATAAAGCCTTATAGTGGATTAATTTACATCAATCTAAAAGGGTGAAAAGGAGGAAGAGAGAAAAGAGAGGACTCTTCATAAATTTACCCTTCATTTTCAACCCTGGGGGGCGGAGAGCAGGTGGTACAGGACAACCTGTCTGCAATGCATAATAAAAGTAATCATGAATAGCCCATAAAGGGGCCTTTCCCTATCACTAAATCTCTTCCTGATGACATATTTTCCCTCCCTCTTCTAATCAGAAGATCCCCCTCTTCTAGTCAGAAGATAACCCTCTTGTGGGGTATAGTGGGATGGGTTACTATAGCTATTTCTGTAATAGCTTTTTCCAAGACTGTCTGAACCACCATTTGTCAAAATCATAAGTGACAAAAAAGATGAATATGTTATTTCTATACTCTGCAAAGAGATTATATACATATGCATACATATATGTGTGTGTATATAACACGTGTGTGTGGGGGGGGGTTGGCTCCTCCTCTACCTTGACTATCTGCCCAGATCCTCTTCACCATTACCTGCAGTGCACAAAAAAGAAGTATAAACACCATTATTTCTTGTCAAAAGAGGAAACAGAAGAAAAGTAACTTGATTAGTAAACAGAGTTTGGATTGGAACCCAGATCTTAAGAGATGTAAATTGGTGCTCTTTTCACAAGGCTGTACTCTCACACTGGCCTCCACTCTCCCTTCCATCCAGTCCAAAATACTGCCTACATCACCTTCCCTTTACACATCTCTCACCTCATATCTTCCTGTGGCTCCTTAGTCATCTCCACTAACACTGTATTACACTGAAAGACTGAGGTCTATCTGCCTACCAACCTCCTTCCTCTCTAAAACCATCTTCCTTTTTACTTCTCACACATGCTCATCATACTTGTCCTGTCTCATCTGAACTTTGCAAACTGATTTCTGTGAAGAGACCATGCCATGCAGGGCAGAAGAATGAGCACTTAAAAAAAAAAAAAAAAAGAAAAGAAATCAGTGCCATGTTCAAATGCCCATTTTGCCTCTTACAATCTGTGCAATCTTAGTCTTATTACTTAACCTCTTTGTCTCACTTTTCTCATCAGCAGAGAATGCCTAACTCACTGGGTTTTAAAAGGTAGCTAGCATATGTTAGGTGCTTAACACAGTATCATGTACTTCAAAAGCACTTAATAAACTGTAGCTATTTACTGTGAAAATAATATTTGCTTCACAGGACTGTTGGTCCTACATGCCTGAAACCTAAATAGTCCTTGAAAATATTTTAATTCCCTTCTTCCCCCATCCTTGAAACAACTTCCTAGTTCTTTCCAACAAAGATTCAGAAACCGGTTCAAATCCAACAAAGATTCACCTGCAAAAGTATTTGCACATTTACTAAAATCTCACCACTCACACAAGAGTAACACCTACTGAAAGCTAGCCAGACAAAATTTCTCCTCTTCTTAACTTTAAGTCAATGGAAGAGAATAATCACATTTTGAAAGTTCCCCAAAAGACATGTTGTATCATGCCAACGGATACAAATTGCTTTCTCTGCGGCAATTGGGTGTCCAGGCGCATTTCAGTTACTGTAGGTTCATCGCTCTGCCCCAGGAATAAAAAAGTTTGCTACAGCAATCACACAACTGACGTGGGCGAAGAAAACCTCAGACAATGTCCCATAAATCTCAAGGAGGGACTGCAAATAGATGCCACGCAGTGACGTGATCTAGGCAAGTGACAAATGAACACCTGTGGGTATGTTCCTGTGGCAATGTGTCATCGTGTGTCTGCGTGTGTCCGCAGAACTGAAAGCACATTCGTGTGCGCCGAGATGTCTGATCGCGGACGTGTACTCCTTTGAACCCGACTGCACAGCCAGGGAGCGACAGTGAGAAGCCCCGCGGGGCTGTCCTCCAGGTGCTTACCTCTACGGACGAACAGGTGGACGCCGCCGGGCGCCGCCATGTTGGCGTCGGTCACGTGGCCGCGAGCTCTCGCCCCCACCCCCCGCTCGTCCCGCCCCGCCCCGCCCCGTCCCGCCCCGCCCGTTGGAGCCGTCCAGTCGCAGCCGTGCCGAAGACCGGAGGCGCCGAGGCCGCCGGAGAGGGAGTGCGCGTGCGCGGCGGGGGCTGACTGCGGGAGCCCAGGTGGCGGAGCGGCTCGGGCACTGGGGCCAGTAGGGGAACCCGCGGCCGGCCGAGCCCGCTCCGGCCGCGAGAGACGGGCTGCAGCCGCGGTTCGCGCGCTCGCTCTGAGCCCCCGCGCCCAGGTGGGATGGAAGAAGCCTGTCAGGTAAGCGTGGTATCCAATATTTGTAGCATCAACATTTTGGTGCATGGAAACGTAAAGTTGGGAGGAAAAAATAAAGCACAGTCTAGCGTTCAACATAGCACTTTGCATCGTCTGCCCTTTGTTGCAAATTATTTCCCTGGATTCGATTGAAAGGTAAAATTTGGTTCAAAGTCACCAGCTGCCCCTTTGCTGTCCCAGAATCTACATTACTCAGCAGAGACAACAGACAAGACAGGATCTGTGTGCAGCTGCAAAATCTATTCTGAGTACCACAGTGGGTATATTCAGGGGACTTCTCCTTCCTCAAGGACACCTCGAGCTCAGCGGTATTAAGTGGAGTCTTAATCCTAAATGTGACTTTTAACAATGAGAGGATGACGTCTGCCAATTGCGCTGCCGAAAGATGAAGCCTACAGAAAGAAGGCCAGTTATGAATCAAGTGAGGGAGCTGATGTATCCCTAGTGATGACAGTGAATTTACCAAATTCGCTGTTCCTCTTATCTGCATTCTGGGGCAGATTTCCATTCTGTCATAGACCAGGTATTAATCATCTTGGTAGCTTGGTACCCAGCAAAGAACCTGATATTCAAGGAATGTCTGGTGAAGGAATTGAACTCTGCATGGACCCAGTCAAACCAAGAATGTAACAGTCTCTAAATGCAGTGAAGATTGATAAGGATTCTTGGTGAACATGTGTGATGTCTCCTAATTAATATTTAAGAATTTAATTTAACTACACACTCCGTGAAAAACCCAGACAATTCAGAAATGATTTTTTTTTTTTTTTTTTTTTTTTTTTTTTGTGGTACGCGGGTCCCTCACTGCTGTGGCCTCTCCCGTTGCGGAGCACAGGCTCCGGACGCGCAGGCCCAGCGGCCATGGCTCACGGACCCAGCCACTCCGTGGCACGTGGGATCTTCCCGTACCTGGGCACGAACCCGTGTCCCCTGCATCGGCAGGCAGACTCTCAATCACTGCACCACCAGGGAAGCCCTCAGAAATGACTTTTTAAAGAAAGGGTAAATCCCCTTCCTCACCCTCTCTACACACCACAATCCCAGTATTTAGTCAGCCACTGTGTGTGTCATTCCATGCCTTTTACAGGCAAATGTGTGTAAAGATTTTAAATGGAATCACATACTTACTGTTGCAACTTGCTTTTCCACTCATAAACATCAAATCTTAGAACACTTAGAGCTCATTCTTTTTAATGACTACATAGTCCTGATGTTTTTACTTTTTTTTCACATCTTTATTGGAGTATAATTGCTTTACAATGGTGTGTTAGTTTCTGCTGTACAACAAAGTGAATCAACTATACGTATACATATGTCCCCATATCCCCTCCCTCTTGCATCCCCCTCCCACCCTCCCTATCCCACCCCTCTAGGTGGTCACAAAGCACCGAGCTGATCTCCCTGTGCTATGTAGCAGCTTCCCACTAGCCATCTATTTTACATTTGGTAGTGTATATATGTCAATGCTAGTCTCTCACTTCATCCCAGCTTCCCCTTCCCCGCCGTGTCCTCAAGTCCGTTCTCTACGTCTGCATCTTTATTCCTGCCCTGCCATTAGGTCCATCAGTACCGCTTTTTTAGATTCCATATATATGCGTTAGCATACGGTATCTGTTTTTCTCATTCTGACTTACTTCACTCTGTATGACAGACTATCCCTCTACTGGGTATGTACCCTGAGAAAACCATAATTCAAAAAGAGTCATGTACCACAATGTTCATTGCCGCACTGTTTACAACAGCCAGGACATGGAAGCAACCTAAGTGTCCATCGACAGATGAATGGATAATGAGGATGTGGTGCATATATACAGGGGAATATTACTCAGCTGAAAGAGGAACAAAATTGAGTTATTTGTAGTGAGGTGGATGGACCTAGAGTCTGTCGTACAAAGTGAAGTAAGTCAGAAAGACAAAAACGAGAGTGAGTTTGGGTAGTTCATTAGAGGACACATCTATACTTCTTGCAGACCCAGTTTTGTATGCTTTTGGGTCACCTTGAAAGATAAAAAGAAAAAATGTTTTCCACTGAGGTAAATAAAATATACAAGGATGAGAATGAAAAGTACTCTTTCAGGTGACTTCAAGCCCTCCTTTTTCAAATGCAGATCAATTCCAAGGAGAGAGTTTTTGAACGTGCTAATCTGTCCTCAGTGTAACTGAAGGCAACAATCTGAGCGCAGGAAAGGAGCCTGAGAGTTAGCAGAACACCGAGTCTCAAGAAGTGTGCAAAAAAAAAAGAAACCTAGAAGTCCCTAGAGAACTGTCAGAAGACATTAAGCCCAATTTCAAACACATCTGAGATAGAACACATGTTCATGTGATTCAGCTCAGCCAATCCTTGGAAAACCAATGCACAATTTATTCCCCTGCAACTAGAAGGAAAAGGAAAAGGACACACTATGAGAACTCAGGTGGCACCACCATAGTGGAATCCAGTGAGGAAATTTCCAGTAAGTTCAGCAAGGATGTGGATATGCAGGATGAGCTAGAAATGAAGCAGACATGAACTTTCACAGGTGATAGCTTGTGCACCGATTCTTGATTTAGCTTCTTTCATCACATCCTTCGGACCTTAGAAAGATTAAGAACTGCCAGCATGTGTCCTCCAAAATCATCAATTTATGAGATATATGCATACTGATCAACGGTATAAGAAAGGGCTGGACCCCTGACATAAGATCCGTGGCAATTCTAACATCTATGATCCTGGGTGTTAGGGCATTAGATTGCTTTCATTTAGTTGAGTAACTACTACTGACTCACTTCTCTACTCCATTTCTGCCCATCTTCCCATCTGTGAAATGAAGGTTAATTATGTTGTGGCACTTCATTGATTTGAACTCCCACCATTATTCAGATTTTGTACTTGTGTTTCTTGAAAAAAAAAGTTGAATAATTTTTTTAAACCAGGGTTCAAGAAATAAAGTATAACTTCCTAATACCTTCAGTTTCTGTGTCGCGAAATTCATTCTTAAATGTTAAAATATTTTTATTAATTGTGATTAATTATTGCTTTATAGGTCTTTTACCTTGGTTTTTAAAAGATTGTCTTATTAGCATCTTTTAAAATCTAATCTTCTTTTATTAAAGAAATAAATCAGAAATAAATTCCGACATTCTCATTTTTAAAAAGTCATTTTTTTCTTTCCTCCTTCTTCTACTTAATGATAGTTTATTTTAGACTTATATTACATAACTTCTTCAAAAGCTGTATATAAATTTGTGATAAAATTGAAATTATATTGGTTTCTATAATGTAGATACTGAATTTGTAATTCAGATTAACAATTTAAAATGCTCTAGGGATTATGCTACATGAAGTAAATCTCTTTTTTTTTCAATAAATTTATTTATCTTTGGCTGTGTTGGGTCTTCGTTGCTGCTCACAGGCTTTCTCTAGTTGCAGCGAGCAGGGGCCACTCCTCGTTGCAGTGCGTGGGCCTCTCACTGTGGCGGCCTCTCCTGTTGCAGAGCACGGGCTCCAGGCACGCAGGCTCCAGCAGTTGTGGCACATGGACTCAGCACTTGTGGCTCAAGGCACCAGAGCGCAGGCTCAGCAGTTGCAGCGCATGGGCTTAGTTGCTCCATGGCATGTGGGATCTTCCCGGACCAGGGCTCGAACCCATGTCCCCTGCGTTGGCAGGTGAATTCTTAACCACTGCGCCACCAGGAAAGTCCCAGTAAATCCTTTTAAAAATAAATTTTGCTTTGTAATACATCATCCTGTAACTTGTTACACAGTTTAAATTTTTAAGTACTTATGAAGATTACTTATAATGCAAGATACTTAAAAACATAGACTATAAAATAAAGACTAAGGTGCTTACATATCTATAGAAGAAGCTTGTTACATATGAACACATAAGACTAACTGAAATAAACTGGTGTTTCCTACTAGGCACAAAGCAGGCTCTGTGGCCTGCTGGGGGAAACTGGTGCCCTGGGACCTGCACAGCTTCAGTAGGGCTGTCATTTAGCCTCAGGAGCCTTCATTCTCCCTTCCTGAGCTTGCTTCTCAGTTTTGCCATCTGAATCAGAAAAATTAGCCTTTTCGTTTAATATCAGGATCGTTTCTTAGCAGTTTACTCTATGGCTTGAGAAGAATATTTCCCATCCTGCCCTCCAATGTGTTCAGTTTTAGTGTGAGGAAATACTTTTATTTATTTACATTTTTTAAAGCTTTTAAAATTATTTATTTGTTTGTTTGTTTGTTTGTTTATTTTTGGCTGCATTGGGTCTTTGTTGCTGCGTGCGGGCTTTCTCTAGTTGCGGTGAGCGGGGGCTACTCTACATTTTATTTAAGTCAAATGAACGTTCTTTCCATGAACTTGGAGTCCTGCATAAACATAATCTGCACATATAACAAGGAGCTGTCTAAGCTGACTGGACCCCTCTAAAGTTAAGGTCCAGCTTCAAATGATTCTATGTTCAGGCAGAAAGTTTCTAGGGCACTCTCAGCCAACTTGCTGGTAGAATATTGTTTCCTATACCAGTCACTTGAGACAATGATGGAGATGTTACTGGGTAATCTAGGGCGGCCCTTAGAGAAAATGTGTAAATGCTCCATGTTTTCTTGAGGAAAAGTAGTGTCACGTGCAAGAGGATCTGTCCGTGCTGTTTGTGCCCTGCTTCCTTCGTCTCTAGCAGTGTCAAGAGGAAGCCAGGAGGCAGCGGAGGGGGGCTGGCATCATGTGTGACCCTCCTGCCTCCCCATTTTTGATTTGTATAATGACGTTTTCTAGACCATGTAATTCCTAGGCAAATGAAACTTTAGGTTCCACCCCCTTCTAACAAGATTGCCCTACCTGAGCCCCTCCTACATAGAAATTCTGAAGATTCTGTGGCTCTCCAGCCATTTATAGGCCTAATCCAAGTGGGCTCAGCAAGTAGCATGCTGCACCCTCCCGAGCAGCCTGTCACTGTGATTAAGCAGAGTGGAATGGGATCAGATAGGGCTAACTTAGCTGTAGGGTAAGACCAAACTTTGTCTCAAGGGAGTTGTTGCTCTCAGGCACAGTATGGCCCACATTCATTTAAAGCCGCTCCAACCTCTTGGCTTGAAAGATATTATGGGAGATTTGTAAGCAGAAATAGTGCTTCAGCATAACAGCCTGTCCATCGTTGGAGCAGCAGGCCGCCTGGAATGGTGGCAGGGGCCAAGGGAGGGAAGAGATGGGAAGGCCATAAGGAAGAGGATGGGGGTGGTCCCAGACCTCACTCACTGATGCATCTGAGTTTTATCTTTTTTTTTTAATTGAGGTATAGTTGATTTACAATATTTTATTAATTGCAGGTGTACAACATAATGATTCAAAATTTTTATGGATGATACTCCATTTATAGTTATTATAGTATATTGGCTGTATTCCCTGTGTTGTACAATGTATCCTTGTAGCTTATTTACCTTACGCATAGAAGCTCGTACCTCTTAATCCCCTACGCCTATCTCTTGCCCTTCTCCCCTTCCCTCTCCCCACTGGTAACCACTCGTTTGTTCTCTGTATCTGTGAGTCTGTTTCTTTTGTGTTATACTCACTAGTTTGTTTTATCTTTTAGATTCCACATATAAGTGATAACATACAGTATTTGTCTTTCTCTGTTTGACTTATTTCACTAAATATAATATACCCTCCAGGTCGATCCACGTGTTGCAAATGGCAAACTTAAATTCTTTTTTATGACTGATAGTATTCTGTTGTACATATACCACATCTTCTTATCCATTCATCTGTTGATGGATACTTAGGTTGTTTCTTGGCCATTGTAAATAATGCTGCTGTGAACATTGGGGTGCATGTATCTTTTCAAATTAGTGTTTTTGTTTTCTTCGGATATATACCCAGGAGTAGAATTGCTGGATCATATGGTAGTTCTATTTTTAGTTTTTTGAGGAACTAACGCACTATTTTTCACAGTGGCTGTTGAGTTTTATCTTGAGGGACAGGGCTTCCCTGACCTCATTTCTTGGCTCTAAGGGAAGCTGGGTTAAAGCAGAAGTGGTGTATTTGCCCCATGAAATCTAAATAAAAACGTGTGCCGTTATCGACTATCATCCATTCTCAATTAGTAAGCCCTGGAAAAGTAGCACCTGCTTACACACTTCTGGAGAATGAAGAATTCCAGGCAGAGTAAGGAAGAAAGGCAAAAAGTTTCCAAGAGAATTTAGTGATCAATCAGCCAATCAATAAATACTTAAGTGCCTACTCTAGACTCCAAGGAGATGTGATATTACTTTTGTTCTTAGGAAGCCAGTTGGAAAGCTGAGACTAACATGCTCACAAAATTGTCCATAAAGAAAGACCAAGTACTCTTGAGACTATAAGCCTCTTAGGAGCAACACCAGGTGTGAGGGGTCACAGATTTTGGCTATCCCTGGCTGCCAAGAACTGAGAAAAATGCTGAACTCTAATTATATAAATTCCCAGGAACTTGCACCTGTTAAAATCCTTACTGCAAAGATGAAGGTGAAAGGGAAATAATGCTTCCTTTACCATCTCTAATCCACATTTGTAAAAAAAGAGAAAGGAAAACGCTCTCAATCTCATTGTTAGAATTTTTTAAAGTCTGTTTTGGTTTTTCTTTTGTTTACACATGTATGTAATATGTGCTCTTTAAAAACATTTTAAAAATACGGAAGTGTGAAATATAGAAAGTAGAAGTTCCCCAGAAAAGCTCTTCCCAGGTAATCACTGTTAATATGTTGCTATGTATTCATCCAGAGTTCTTTCTGTGCATATACCATTTGCTGAACTTTCTAAGGGAAGTTACCTGTTTTACTGTGACTAGTCACATATCTATATAGGATAAAAGACAGACTAGGCAAAGCACATGTGAGAGGGAAGGAATGGCTAGTATTACCTATGTCTTTGTTGCTGTCTACTGTACATTCTCTTTTCCTTTTGCCTTCACTCTGCCCTTGTTTCTCTTCTTCCAATGTTTCCACCCTTCTATAAGATTACTCCTCTTACTGTTTTTTCCCTTTCCCTCCTGAAATGATGGTACATTCCTGGTTACCTTCTCTTATTTTTTCGTCTTTGCTTACCCTTCTGCTGGGTTTATGGTTCTGTGTTTACTGTAGTGTGTTTGAGTAAACAGTGTCCTGTAGGGTTATGTGAGACCAGTTCATATAGAAAGCAGTTGGACCACTAAGATCAGAGGTTGAAAATATTTGTGATTTTGACATTTCCTACCTAGAAGTATGAAGCAGTACTCCTTGGTCAGTGAACAGTTATGCAGACTACACTGCAGTAAGAATCTCCAAAGTGGAGATTATGAAATAACAAGGGATTTAATAATAGAAAAAGAAAACTAGCCTGTGTCCCTTTTCCCTCTCCCACTCTCCACCTCCACTCCCCAAACTGGCTGACAAACTAAGCAGAAATGCACTACTGCTTAAATTGCATTTCTTAACTTCTTCTACTCGCCTCTCACTCAACAGATTCTGTATTCAAGACGGAAGCTGTTGAAACAAACAAGGGGGCAGATGCTGCCTCGACCTCTCTTCCCATTGAGCTGAGCTCCTCTGGGCTCCCCCCATCCACTTTAACCCAGAGAATAACCTGTCTGGAGAGCATTCTCCTCATCTGAGGCACACACAAACATCACCACGTTTTCCTTTGCTGGAGAAAGGATAAAGGAAGAAAGGCGGCAGCTGCTCCAGGAGCAGAGAGCAAACAAGCCTCACTGTGGTGGTCCCACAGCCTTCACAAAGGGGATTCAGAGAGCTAGGCAAACACACTGCACAGCCCAAGACTTCTGCACAGATTCACCTGCCAGTATTATTCATTAAAGATCTAAAGGACTGTCCAGGTGAACTGAAAGTCTAACCAAAGCACGTTTTCCAACTGGTCTTTTATGGAGTTGGAAGAGGGAGAATACAGTTGAAGAACTGGAAAGGGCTTTAAAGATCACCTAATCCAGCTAGAACTCTCCCCCTCCAATTTTAAGGTAAAGCTAGTGAGGCCCGGAAAGATCATAGGAGAGAAGATTCGCCCCTTTTTCCAGCCTGTGTACATTGAAACACTGGAGGTCTTAAAAATTTTTGTTTTATAAGACATTTATAAGGCATTTCTTGTAGCATTTTACACGCAACAGCTCTTCAGATGTTCATGAGACCGCATTACACTTTTACTGCATTATATTTCTCCACAGGGTTAATGAAAAGACCCCCAAATTATGACATGAAAAATTTCAAAGCATTGGTTTTACATTTAGTGTCTGTTGATTCATAGGGCCAGTGTGTGAAAGATGGGGACGGTTTGCTTTTGGTAGCCAAATAAATTATATGGTAAACTATGGTTCCCTGGAGAATCAGTTTCCAAAGAATAGAACTGAGTATAGCCCCCCCCTTTTTTTTTTAAAGAAACTCTTTACTCTCTTTTGTTTTGGCAAATTCTGCTTTGTGGAAGTCAGGCTGAGCACAATCTCACTGTTTAAAGGTGCCACTTACTGCTTCAGATAAACTTGTTTTTAAAATTTCCTTAGTTTACAGTTGTATTTTATTTGACAATTATATGGAGCTTCAGTTGCTGAACAATATTATTTAAACAAAATTTTATATCAAGGGAACACATATTTGGTTTTAAAAAACATGCAATTATAACAAGGTTTACAACGAAAAGCAGTAGTCTCCCGTCCTACTGTCTCCCAGTTTGACCCGACTCAACCAATCTGAACTGTTTTCATTTCTAGTTACTGCTCAAAGCCATGCCAATTATAGTTGATTATATTTAGACTCTGACTTTCTTTACACTTTTTTTGTAATTTCCTATTCTAATTTGGACCAATTACTTTTGTAGACATGTTATTCAGTTGCCATCCTCAGATTTTTTTTTATTGGAATCAGAATAGTTTTACTATTTCCTGTACTCCACATCTTACATGCTCTGATTTCACCTTCATGCCGTTGAAATAGATCAACTAGTAACTTCATCAGAAAGTGTGTGAAGTAAGTTTTCTGATTTCATAGATTTTCAAAACCACCTTTCTTTTCTCTCACACTTGGGTGTAGGATTCTTGATTCAAAATCATTTTCCATCAGAACTCTGAAATCATTGTTCCATTGTCTTTTAGCATGAAGTATGGCCGATAAGGAGTCTGGTGTTGTTTAAATTCCCCTTGCTCTCCCAAGTTTCCCCCTCTGAAAGCTTTTAGCACTTTTATGCTCAGTGTTTTGAAATTTAATAATGTAGTCTACATGTGGATCCTTTTAGGTAAGTGTTATAGTGGTTTAAAACGCAAGTGAATTATGGTGCCGGGGCTAAAATCCTATCTCTGCCAGCTACTAGCTGTGTGACGTTGGGCGAAATAATCTCCCTCGACCTCTCTTGAGGACGATACCATGTGTGCCTCTGAGGGTTGTTGTGCAAACTGAGATGACTGTTACAAGTGCTTAGCAGATAGTAAGTGCTCCATAAATGCTAGTGATGATTTAATCCTGCTCAACCTTCAGTTAACTCTTCTAATTTGAAGATTCATGTCTGCAGCTCTGAGGAATTGTCCTCCCTTTCTTTGATAATGTCCTTCTGTTTGCTTTTCCTCTCTGAAAATAAGCCAGCTATAAGATTTCCCACATTGATTTCTCTTTTCTCTCATATTTTCTCTTTTTTGATGTTCTGGGGAATTTCTTCAACTTTATACCCCAAGTTTCTGCTGCTTGAATTATAACAATCATTTTAAATTTCTAAGAACTCTTTCTTATTCACTGATTGTTCCTTTTTCATAGTATTGTTTTTATTTCATATATGCAATATCTTTCCCAAGTCTTATTTTGAAAACATAAAAGCATAAAGGTTGGAAGAATCACATAGTGAACACCTGTATATCCCTCCCACCTAGATTCACTAATTTAAAACTTTTGTCATATTTGCTTCATTTCTGTTTATGTACATATGTCTGTGTATGTATGTGTATGCCATTTACACAAACATACTTTTTTCCTGGACCATTTGAATGTCAGTTGCAGATGTCATGACTCTGTTCCTAAATAGTTTAGCATGTGACTTCTAGGAATAAAGACATTCTCCTACACAATCACAGTACCATTATCACAACGATGAAAATTAACAAAATTCCGTATCATCTGAGTCCATATTCAGATTTCTCTATTGTCTCAAATGTGTGCAAAACGTACCAAAATGTAAAATGTCCATGCCTTTTAAAAATTTTTATTTATTTATTTATTTTTGGCTACATTGGGTCTTCGTTGCTGTGCATGGGCTTTCTCTAGTTGTGGTGAGCAGGGGCTACTCTCCCTTGCAGTGCACGGGCTTCTCATTGCGGCGGCTTCTCTTGTTGCGGAGCACGAGCTCCAGTAGTTGCAGCACGTGGGCTTCAGTAGTTGCGGCATGCAGGCTCTAGAGCACAGGCTCAGCAGTTGTGGCGCACGGGCTTAGTTGCTCCACGGCATGTGGGATCTTCCCGGACCAGGGCTCGAACCCGTGTCCCATGCATTGGCAGGCGGATTCTTAACCACTGAGCCACCAGGGAAGCCCCCAAAAATGTTCATGCCTTTTCACTCAGCGATTCCGTCACTATCTTGCATACATACCCCCACCACATGTACAGAATGAGGTGTACACAAGAACGTTCACTGCAGCACTGCTTGTAAGAGCAGAAGACAGGAAAATGCCTTAAATGTCCATCAATATAGGATTGGGTTAAACACACTGAAACCAAACTATGGAATAAATATCCAACAGCTGTTTAGAATCAAGGTGTTTAGAATTGAAGTGTTCTGATATGCACCAATAAAGATATGAGTTAAATTTAACTGGAAAAGATTCTAAGTACTGCATGTAGTATATCACCATTTGTGTTAAAATAAAAAATGATGGCTTTCTGAAACTGATAATTAACTCTAAGGGACAAAAGAGAAACTGGGAAAAGTAATTGCCTCTGGAGAAGTGACCTAGGTGACTGTGTGGAAGGGAGGGCAGTTTACTTCTTATCAAATACTCTTACTCATTTTTTTTTATTAGTTTCTGCTTTATAACAAAGTGAATCAGTCATACATATACATCTGTTCCCACATCCCCTCCCTCATGCATCTCCCTCCCTCCCACCCTCCCCATCCCACCCCTCCAGGCGGTCACAAAGCACCGAGCTGATCTCCCTGTGCTCTGCGGCTGCTTCCCACTATCTATCTACCTTACGTTTGGTAGTGTATATATGTCCATGCCTCTCTTTCCCTTTGTCACAGCTTACCCTTCCCCTTCCCCATATCCTCAAGTCCATTCTCAAGTAGGTCTGTGTCTTTATTCCCGTTTTACCCCTAGGTTCTTCATGACTTTTTTTTTTTTTAATTCCATATATATGTGTTAGCATACGGTATTTGTCTTTCTCTTTCTGACTTACTTCACTCTGTATGACAGACTCTAGGTCTATCCACCTCATTACAAATAGCTCAGTTTCGTTTCTTTTTATGGCTGAGTAATATTCCATTGTATATATGTGCCACATCTTCTTTATCCATTCATCCGATGATGGACACTTAGGTTGTTTCCAGCTCCGGGCTATTGTGAATAGAGCTGCAATGAACATTTTGGTCCATGTCTCTTTTTGAATTATGGTTTTCTCAGGGTATATGCCTAGTAGTGGGATTGCTGGGTCATATGGTAGTTCTATTTTTAGTTTTTTAAGGAACCTCCATACTGTTCTCCATAGTGGCTGTACCAATTCACATTCCCACCAGCAGTGCAAGAGTGTTCCCTTTTCTCCACACCCTCTCCAGCATTTATTGTTTCTAGATTTCTTGATGATGGCCATTCTGACTGGTGTGAGATGATATCTCATTGTAGTTTTGATTTGCATTTCTCTAATGATTAATGATGTTGAGCATTCTTTCATGTGTTTGTTGGCAGTCTGTATATCTTCTGTGGAGAAATGCCTATTTAAGTCTTCTGCCCATTTTTGGATTGGGTTGTTTGTTTTTTTGCTATTGAGCTGCATGAGCTGTTTATAAATTTTGGAGATTAATCCTTTGTCAGTTGCTTCATTTGCAAATATTTTCTCCCATTCTGAGGGTTGTCTTTTGGTCTTGTTTATGGTTTCCTTTGCTGTGCAAAAGCTTTGAAGTTTCATTAGGTCCCATTTGTTTATCTTTGTTTTTATTTCCATTTCTCTAGGAGGTGGGTCCAAAAGGATCTTGCTGTGATTTATGTCATAGAGTGTTCTACCTATGTTTTCCTCTAAGAGTTTGATAGTTTCTGGCCTTACATTTAGGTCTTTAATCCATTTTGAGCTTATTTTTGTGTATGGTGTTAGGGAATGATCTAATCTCATACTTTTACATGTCCCTGTCCAGTTTTCCCAGCACCACTTATTGAAGAGGCTGTCCTTTCTCCACTGTACATTCCTGCCTCCTTTATCAAAGATAAGTTGGCCATATGTGCGTGGGTTTATCTCTGGGCTTTCTATCCTGATCCACTGATCTATCTTTCTGTTTTTATGCCAGTACCACACTGTCTTAATTACTGTAGCTTTGTAGTATAGTCTGAAGTCAGGCAGCCTGATTCCTCCAGCTCCGTTTTTCGTTCTCAAGATTGCTTTGGCTATTCGGGGTCTTTTGTTTTTCCAAACAAATTTTGAAATTTTTTGTTCTACTTCTGTGAAAAATGCCAGTGGTAGTTTGATAGGGATTGCATTGAATCTGTAGATTGCTTTGGGTAGTAGAGTCATTTTCACAATATTGATTCTTCCAATCCAGGAGCATGGTATATCTCTCCATCTATTTGTATCATCTTTAATTTCTTTCATCAGTGTCTTATAATTTTCTGCATACAGGTCTTTTGTCTCCTTAGGTAGGTTTATTCCTAGATATTTTATTCTTTTTGTTGCAATGGTAAATGGGAGTGTTTTCTTGATTTCATTTTCAGATTTTTCATCATTAGTGTACAGGAATGCCAGAGATTTCTGTGCATTAATTTTGTATCCTGCTACTTTACCAAATTCATTGATTAGCTCTAGTAGTTTTTCGGTAGCATCTTTAGGATTCTCTATGTATAGTATCATGTCATCTGCAAACAGTGACAGCTTTACTTCTTCTTTTCCAATTTGGATTCCTTTTATTTCCTTTTCTTCTCTGATTGCTGTGGCTAGAACTTCCAAAACTATGTTGAATAAGAGTGGTGAGAGTGGGCAGCCTTGTCTTGTTCCTGATCTTAGTGGAAATGGTTTCAGTTTTTCACCATTGAGGACAATGTTGGCTGTGGGTTTGTCATATATGGCCTTTATTATGTTGAGGAAAGTTCCCTCTATGCCTACTTTCTGCAGGGTTTTCATCATAAATGGGTGTTGAATTTTGTCGAAAGCTTTCTCTGCATCTATTGAGATGATCATATGGTTTTTCTCCTTCAACTTGTTAATATGGTGTATCACATTGATTGATTTGCGTATATTGAAGAATCCTTGCATTCCTGGAATAAACCCCACTTGATCATGGTGTATGATCCTTTTAATGTGCTGTTGGATTCTGTTTGCTAGTATTTTGTTGAGGATTTTTGCATCTATGTTCATCAGTGATATTGGCCTGTAGTTTTCTTTCTTTGTGACATCCTTGCCTGGTTTTGGTATCAAGGTGATGGTGGCCTCGTAGAATGAGTTTGGGAGTGTTCCTTCCTCTGATATTGTTTGGAAGAGTTTGAGAAGGATGGGTGTTAGCTCTTCTCTAAATGTTTGATAGAATTCGCCTGTGAAGCCATCTGGTCCTGGGCTTTTGTTTGATGGAAGATTTTTAATCACAGTTTCAATTTCAGTGCTTGTGATTGGTCTATTCATATTTTCTATTTCTTCCTGAGTCAGTCTTGGTAGGTTGTGCATTTCTAAGAATTTGTCCATTTCTTCCAGGTTGTCCATTTTATTGGCATAGAGTTGCTTATAGTAATCTCTCATGATCTTTTGTATTTCTGCAGTGTCAGTTGTTACTTCTCCTTTTTCATTTCTAATTCTACTGATTTGAGTCTTCTCCCTTCTTTTCTTGATGAGTCTGGCTAATGGTTTGTCAATTTTGTTTATCTTCTCAAAGAACCAGCTTTTAGTTTGGTTGATCTTTGCTATCGTTTCCTTCATTTCTTTTTCATTTATTTCTGATCTGATCTTTATGATTTCTTTCCTTCTGCTAACTTTGGGGGTTTTTTGTTCTTCTTTCTCTAATTGCTTTAGGTGCAGGGTCAGGTTGTTTACTCGAAATGTTTCCTGTTTCTTAAGGTGGGATTGTATTGCTATAAACTTCCCCCTTAGAACTGCTTTTGCTGCGTCCCATAGGTTTTGGGTCGTCGTGTCTCCATTGTCATTTGTTTCTAAGTATTTCTTAATTTCCTCTTTGATTTCTTCAGTGATCACTTCATTATTGAGTAGTGTATTGTTTAGCCTCCATGTGTTTGTATTTTTTACAGATCTTTTCCTGTAATTGATGTCTAGTCTCATAGCATTGTGGTCGGAAAAGATACTTGATACAATTTCAATTTTCTTAAATTTACCAAGGCTTGATTTGTGACCCAAGATATGATCTATCCTGGAGAATGTTCCATGAGCACTTGAGAAAAATGTGTATTCTGTTGTTTTTGGGTGGAATGTCCTATAAATATCAATTAAGTCCATCTTGTTTAATGTATCATTTAAAGCTTGTGTTTCCTTATTTATTTTCATTTTGGATGATCTGTCCATTGGTGAAAGTGGGGTGTTAAAGTCCCCTACTATGATTGTGTTACTGTCGATTTCCCCTTTTATGGCTGTTAGTATTTGCCTTATGTATTGAGGTGCTCCTATGTTGGGTGCATAAATATTTACAATTGTTATATCTTCTTCTTGGATCGATCCCTTTATCGTTATGTAGTGTCCTTCTTTGTCTCTTCTAATAGTCTTTATTTTAAAGTCTATTTTGTCTGATATAAGAATTGCTACTCCAGCTTTCTTTTGATTTCCATTTGCATGGAATATCTTTTTCCATCCCCTTACTTTCAATCTGTATGTGTCTCTAGGTCTGAAGTGGGTCTCTTGTAGACAGCATATATATGGGTCTTGTTTTTGTATCCATTCAGCCACTCTGTGTCTTTTGGTGGGAGCATTTAGTCCATTTACATTTAAGGTAATTATTGATATGTATGTTCCTATTCCCATTTCCTTAATGGCTTTGGGTTCGTTATTGTAGGTATAGTCCTTCTGTTGTGTTTCTTGCCTAGAGAAGTTCCTTTAGCATTTGTTGTAAAGCTGGTTTGGTGGTGCTGAACTCTCTCAGCTTTTGCTTGTCTGTAAACGTTTTAATTTCTCCATCAAATCTGAATGAGATCCTTGCTGGGTAGAGTAATCTTGGTTGCAGGTTTCTCTCCTTCATCACTTTAATTATGTCCTGCCACTCCCTTCTGGCTTGTAGAGTTTCTGCTGAGAGGTCAGCTGTTAACCTGATGGGGATTCCCTTGTGTGTTATTTGTTGTTTTTCCCTTGCTGCTTTTAATATGATTTCTTTGTGTTTAATTTTTGACATTTTGATTAATATGTGTCTTGGCGTATTTCTTCTTGGATTTATTCTGTATGGCACTCTCTGTGCCTCCTGGACTTGATTAACTATTTCCTTTCCCATATTAGGGAAGTTTTCAACTATAATCTCTTCAAATATTTTCTCAGTCCCTTTCTTTTTCTCTTCTTCTTCTGGAACCCCTATAATTCGAATGTTGGTGCGTTTAATGTTGTCCCAGAGGTCTCTGAGACTGTCCTCTCTTCTTTTCATTCTTTTTTCTTTATTTTGCTCTGCATCAGTTATTTCCACTATTTTATCTTCCACCTCACTTATCCGTTCTTCTGCCTCAGTTATTCTGCTATTGATCCCATCTAGAGTATTTTTCATTTCATTTATTGTGTTTTTAATCGATGCTTGATTCATCTTTAGTTCTTCTAGGTCCTTGTTAACTGTTTCTTGCATATTGTCTATTCTATTTCCAAGATTTTGGATCTGGGAAATAGAATCTTGGATCAGCTTTACTATCATTATTCTGAATTCTTTTTCAGGTAGACTGCCTATTACCTCTTCATTTGTTAGGTCTGGTAGGTTTTTATCTTGCTCCTTCACCTGCTGTGTGTTTTTCTGCTTTCTCATTTTGCTTATGTTACTGTGTTTGGGGTCTCCTTTTTGCAGGCTGCAGATTCGTAGTTCCCGTTGTTTTTGGTGTCTGTCCCCCGTGGCTAAGGTTGTTTCAGTAGGTTGTGTAGGCTTCCTGGTGGGGGGGACTAATGCCTGTGTTCTGGTGGTTGAAGCTCGATCTTGTCTTTCTGGTGGACAGGTCCACGTCTGGTGGTGTGTTTTGGGGTGCCTGTGGCCTTATTATGTTTTTAGGTAGCCTCTCTGCTAATGGGTGGGGTTGTGTTCCTGCCTTGCTAGTTGCTTGGCATAGGGTGACCAGCACTGTAGCTTGCTGGTCGTTGACTGAAGCTGGGTGCTGGTGTTGAGATGGAGATCCCTGGGAGATTTTCGCTGCTTGATATTATGTGGAGCTGGGAGGTCTCTTGTGGACCCGTGTCCTGAAGTTGGCTCTCCCACTTCAGAGGCACAGCACTAACTCCTGGCTGCAGCACCAAG
Source organism: Hyperoodon ampullatus (assembly GCF_949752795.1). NCBI lineage: Eukaryota > Metazoa > Chordata > Mammalia > Artiodactyla > Ziphiidae > Hyperoodon > Hyperoodon ampullatus. Next base: position 86,903,042 of record NC_136921.1, on the reverse strand, counting down.
AGCCTTTCATCCACCCGGCTCAGAATAACAGTGAGAAAAAGTAGAAAGAACTAATTAGTAGAAGAAAGAAAGAGAGATTGAAAGAAAGGAAGAAGGGAAGTAAGGAAGGAAGGAAGAAAGAAAGAAAGAAAGAAAGGAGGGAGGGAGGAAGGATGGAAAGAAAGGAAAGAAAGGAGGGAGGGAGGGAGGAATGAAAGCAAAAGGAAGAGTGAATGGAAGAAGAGAGGGACGGAGGGAGGAAGGAAAGAAAGAAAGAAAGACAGGAGGGAGGGAGGGAGGGAGGAAGGAAAGAAAAAGAAAGTGGAAAGAAGAAGGGTGGGAGGGAGGGAGGGATGGAGGAAAGAAAAAGAAAGAAGGAAAGGAGGAGCGGAGGGAGGGAGGGAGGAAGGGAAGGGAGGAAAAAAAGAAAGAGCAGGTAAAGTAAAATAGAATAAAGTATGAAATATAGTAGCGTTATTAAAATTAAAAAGCAATTATTGAAAAAAAACACGGACCGAAAGAACCCTGGGACATATGGTGGAAGCAAAGCTATACAGAGAGAATCTTACACAGAAGATTACACATACACATTCACAAAAAGAGAGCAGGGGGAAAAATCAAAAATCTTGCTCTCCAAGTCCACCTCCTCGATTTGGGATAATTCGTTGTAAAAAGAGGAAAAGGGCGAAAAGTCTGAAATCTTGCTAAGTCCACCTCCTTAATTTGAGATAATTCGTTGTAAAAAGAGGGAAAAAAAGGGGAGGGAAAGTCTTAAATCTTGTCCTCAAGGTCCACTTCCTCAATTTGGGATGATTCGCTGTCCATTCATGCACTCCACAGACGCAGGGCACATCAAATGGACCGTGGAGCTTTAATCCGCTGCCTCGGAGGCTGCACAGGGAGATTTCCCTGTCTCTGCTCTCACAGCTCCCGGGTCTCAGCCTTGGACCTGGCCCCGCCTCTGCGCGTAGGTCGCCGGAGGGCGTCCGTTCTTCGCTCAGACAGGACGGGTTTAAAGGAGCCGCTGATTCGGGGGCTCTGGCTCACTCAGGCAGAGGGGAGGGAGGGGAATGCCCTCTCCTCGCGCACCAGGCAACAAAAGGGAAAAAAGTCTCTTGCCTCTCCGGTAGCTCCAGACCCTTTCCCCGGACTCCCTCCGGGCTAGCACTAACCCCTTCAGGGTCTCTTCCTGCCGCCAGCCCCAGACCTCTCCCTGCGCTCCGACTGAAAGCCGATACCCGAGCCTCAGCTCCCAGCCCCGCCCGCCCTGGCGGCCGAGCAGACAAGTCTCTCGGGCTGGTGTGTGCCTGAGGGCACCGATCCTCTGTGCCAAAATCTCTCTGCTTTGCCCTCCACACCCCTGTTGCTGTGCTCTCCTCCGCTACTCCGAAGCTTTCCCCCTCCGCCACCTGCAGTCTCCGCCCTCGAAGGGGCTTGTAGTGTGTAGAAACCTTCCCTCCTTCACGGCTCCCTCCCACTGGTGCAGGTCCCGTCCATATCCTATTGTCTCTGTTTATTCTTTTTTTCTTTTGCCCTACCCAGGTATGTGGGGAGTTTCTTGCCTTTTGGGGGGTCTGAGGTCTTCTGTCAGCGTTCAGTAGGTGTTCTGTTGGAGTTGTTCCACGTGTAGATGAATTTCTGATGTATCTGTGGGGAGGAAGGTGATCTCCGCGTCTTACTCTTCCGCCATCTTCCTCCGGCTCCCAAATACTCTTACTCATTTTGAGTTTTGTACTATGTCCATGTTACATAATAAAAAAGTCAGTGCTTAATGTGGGTGAATATCCAATCCCATATAGCAGTGGTTCTTAACCAAGGGTGATTTTGCCCCCCGGAGGACATGTGGCAATGTCTGGAGACATGTTTGGTTGTTACAGCTGGAGGTGGGGATAGTACTGCCGGCACCTAGTGCACAGAAGCCAGGGGTGCTATTAACCAGCCAATATACAGGTCAGCCTGGCAAAACAAAGAGTGATCTGGCCCAAAATGCCAACAGTGCTGAGGTTGAGAAACGCTGCTGTAGAGCAATTCTTCTGGATGATAAGGTTTGAGAAGAGCTAAGCAAGACTAAAGGAATAAACAAAAAGAAAGTCACATGCGTATGCCTAGGCGTTATCGTGCCTTTAAGGTACTTCATATTTCTAGTAGTATAGGAAAGAAGTATAGGTTGGAGAAGTCCAATATGCTCTTGTTTGTATAGCTGATTCCAGATTGATACAGTATTATGCTTCTGTAACCTTAGTTGGTGTTAATAATTTTGTGTGTGTGTGTGTGTGTGGTATGCGGGCCTCTCACTGTTGTGGCCTCTCCCGTTGCGGAGCACAGGCTCCGGACGCGCAGGCTCAACGGCCCTGGCTCACGGGCCCAGCCGCTCCGCGGCATGTGGGATCTTCCCGGACCGGGGCACAAACCCGTGTCCCCCGCATCAGCATGCGGACTCTCAACCACTGCGCCACCAGGGAAGCCCGGTGTTAATAATTTTAACTGTTGTGAACAGTAGTATGGTCACTTTAAGAATGAGGTCAGACTAAAGTCCATGATTTCTAGACTTTAATCTGTAAGTATACTTGCACATGTATGCACAGCACATGTACAGGAAGAACATGCATGCATTGCAGCACTGTTTGTAACGGAAGGTACTGACACAACCTAAATAATAGGGGACTGGTAGAGTAACTTATGGTATATCCATACAATGGATACCATGCAGCCATAGCTCTAATTATCTCCAAGATATCATTAAGTTTAGGGAATTCTTTGGTGGTCTAGTGGTTAGGACTCTGTGCTTCCACTGCAGGGGGCCCAGGTTCAATCCCTGGTCAGGGAACTAAGATGCCCCAAGCCGTATGGCACAGCCAAAAAAAAAAGAAAAAACCAACCCCCCCAAAAACCAAGATATCATTAAGTTTAAAAAGCAAGTTAGAGAACAATATCTGTAGGAGGTTACCATATGTATATATGATACATAAAAGATATATATGCTCATTTATACGTATATCTCTGAAAGATATGCAAGATCTCAGAAATAGCGGTTGTTTCTAGAGGACTGGGGCAAGGAACTTTTCACTGTATGCCGTTTTGCATTTTTGTACTATATGCATACTACTTTTTATATATATAGACAGCTCTGCCTAAGTCAATGAGTTAATGCACTGTGTAACACCACTGCAATGCATAATACAAGGAGAATGAAATATGTATTACAATAAAGGTGTAAAGGCATATGGAAACACAGAAAAGTTGTAGATGTTGACAAATTGAAAATGTTGAAACGAGGAACTTCAAGCCATACTTCAAATGAGGCACCAATAATTTGTCATTACAAATAAACATCCTTTTTCCTAATACTTCTTTCTGTAGGTTATAAAAACAAGAGGGCAATTGGGGTATTTGTCTCGTGACTAGGGCAAACATGCAGGTGAGGTATTTCCCAGATGGTGATGAAAGAAAAGCCCCTCCTGGCATGCTTAAGACTTGGTTGGCCTACTTGATGGAAGATGAGATGGAGGAGTGGAAGCCAGGAGCCTAGGGTATATAGTCCTGGCTTTGCCACTAATTCACAGTGTGACCTTAAGCAAGTGAACCTCTGGATCTATTGTCCATCTATAAAATCAGAGTGTAGATCCTAAAAGACAAACTTAAAAAATCAAATGGAAAGTTTGGATTAATAACTACAATTGTGTCCCAGCTAAATCAACTTATGAAATTCCTTTGTTTTAAAATATACCTTATAACATTTTGAAATATTTTGTTGATATGCTAAGGTATTTCAAAGGAGCTTAATAAATAAATGTAAGAGTGTTTTGTCTACGGCTTCCAAGTCACTACAGGAGTGCAATAAGAAGCAGAAAAGAGAGGGAGTGACAGATTCTGTTTGGGAGATTGAATAAATAATTCTAAAAGAAAAAAAATCAAATGGATAATTCCTATCAGGGAAAAAAATTTCACAAAAACATGGAAAAATATTCAGCCTTCCCATTAAGCAAAAGGAATATAAATTTGAGATTTTATACCTATTGAGGCAACAACAAAATCAACATCCCGTACCACGGGAATTCTGTTAAAACCAGTATACACATTAATATCTGTTAGTAAGTTACAAAGCATTCTGGAAAATATGGCATGTTTATATAACTGAGCCATAGAGATATTCCTACCTTTTGACTCAGTAACTGCATTTCCCAGGAATTTATCTTGAGGAATACTTAACAGATACAAAAATATATATACACGAAGACACTAATTCATTTGAATGGTGTAATAATGAAAGAAAAAACCTAGGCAAATGGTTTAATATGGGCACATCAACATGAAATATTGTACGTCTATAAGAACCATTTTGAACACTAGAAATGTCTGTTAAAAACAAAATGCTACTATGTTCAATGTATATAGAGATAATATGTAATTTCATTTAGAAGGAAGAACTATGGGTACCTTATTATTTAATCAGTATTTAATATTCTCGAACTGGCTTTTCAATTCTAATAAAAAGAACGTGAGAATGAATTTGAGGAAGTAAATCACTTGACCTCTGAGGTCTGTGATTCTAATAATTCCCTGATATGGCACTGGAGGCTTTGCTGTGAGCTTTCCTTTAGTAGGCAAGAAAACAGATCAGATAAATCTTCAGAATAGACAAGACTCTGGTACAGCAAGCTGAGGCCCCTGCAATTTGGAGACAGTCAGGGACATATAGTGGGTTTGGTTTTTTTTCCTCTCACACATAAACTAACGTATAAACTGAATTTTGTGTGATTTATAAAAATACTTTTAGACATATACTATACCTACACCGACATCTGAGTAGAAAAGCTTAAGAGTGATGAGAAAAGATGTAAAAAGGATTAAGCACAGATCTTAGAACAGGGAGGGAGCCTTGAGATAATTCTAGTACAACCTCATTTTAAAGATGAAAAACACTGATGCTTAGAAAGGAAACATGATATTACATGTAGAGAAAATGCAACTTGGAGAAGATAGGGGGAAAAAAAAAGAGTGGTGGACGGGGGAAGGGAAAAAGGTAAAGGCAGCAAGTAAATACAGTCAATGTGTATGTGGGCGATAAACTGGAGGAAGGCTACTACCACAGAGTAAAAAGTGACTGCTAAGGCCTAGAAGGTGGCTGTGTTAGGTTTCACACAAGGTCCTGTACATCTATCCTGGTATTTAATTAGCCTGCACAAGGTGCAGATCTAACAGACATACTCTTCTAACTCAAAAGGAAGGTACAGCCTTTCAAGTCCGAAAGATTAATGCTAAACAAGATCTTTAACCATGTAACATAGAACACTGTTTAAAAACAATGTACAGAAATTGGTGTAACACCGGCTTTTTCTGGCTTCTATATAAAAAAGGATGTTGAAAGATAATTTATTTAGATTGTACTGATTCTCTTCCTCCGAGCTCATTGTTAGGTATCAATTGTGACTTTTCAATAAAAAATTTTTAAATCTGCTAATTTAGATGGAAAACAAACTGTTTTCATATAGTTTCAGAAGGACTCTGAACTGGTTCATTCAATCTGTACAAGTTATGTACATGTATATACTCTTTCAGAAATCAACAAATTTAATCTATATGTAAGCTTCTGAGATGAGATTGCCTGAAACGTTTGCAGCACTCTCATTTTAAGGGGATGGTTTAGTGCCCTTGGTATGCTGCTGGCCACAGCTATTTTGTGTCCAGAGGGTACTAGTCATTTTCCTTCTCCTATATTTGACAGATTTTACTGATGGAAAGCTGATCTAAGGATAAGACAGTGCTTGTCCAAGTTGGGATTTTGCCTTGAGCATTGAACACGTCAGATTTTAAAAGTAAAGTTCAACTTACATCTCATTTTTGATGTTATACAATACGTGGCTTACTGGCACACATTAAAAAATCAAGTTTTTACTTTTAATGACTGTATCAAGCAACTTATTTAGCTCTACTTCAATAAAATAAAGACTATATTAAGCAATTTATCATTACTTTGTTTTTTTCCTTGTTGGACTTCAACATCTTGGTAACCTTATATCAAATCACAACAGATATATACCTCATTTTACCCAAGATATAGTTCAACAATGGTGTGTAAACTGGATTTATGAACTGGTTTCTATCTTATATTATTATTTATAAAATGTTTATGGTAACTTCCAAATTATCTTCAATTAATATTTGATGCCAAACGTTTAGGTTTTAGGCTGTATTTAGTTTCCCTTCTATTACCCACCCTGCTCCCAACAAGTGGTTAATAGTTTATTTAAAACAACTCTACACTAGGAACATTTCCTACTTAGAAAAATCACATAGTAAGACCAAGATTACTAGGAAGACCTTAAAGAAATGTGTTTTAAAGGTGCCAGATGTAAAATCTTAGAAGGAAAGTGTGGGAGGAATGATAGTAAAGCTTAAAACCTAACGTTTTTTAACAAGACTGAAGAAGTTTAAGTATTTAAGAATCATATCAGTACACATTAACATATCACAACTAAGCATTTATTACACTGTTTAAGAAGGGAAGCAAGTGCAGTGGTATTTCAGAAGCTATATCTTTTTTTAATGTAATATATGCTCATAGACTCTAAACAGTATTTTAAAATATACAATCTCTCCAAAAGAAAATATTTAACTAAAGATAACTTTTAAGTAAAATGTTACAAGATTTTCAAGTTAAAGTCATCATCTGATTTTTCACAACACATGTACAGAAATTTTCAAACTTCCTGTACAGAGAAGTATAACCTCTACTCTTGAGCAAGGCGTTCAATAATACGTCGATAATCTTCCACAAGTTCCTGAAAGCTTTCTTCCAGCTGTTCATGTTGCATGCTTATTTCTATTTGGTTCATCTGGTTTGTCAGTTCTTCTGGTCTGAGACATTTTCTCATTTTAGCAAGATCTCTTTGTTTTTTCTAAGCAACAAACACAATTATTGGTTAGACTAAGAAAGCTAATAAAATTCTAATATAAAGAAATATGTCTCCAATGTTAAAAATAATAGTAGGAATATGCCCAAATTTGTCCCATACATTTTTTCTTAAGGAAGCCTAAACATAATGTTAACCGTGTAAACTCTCTAAAAGGAAGGTTCCAGAAGACATGTAATTTGTGTCAATTAATGGTAAATATAGATATGTGACTAACAGCCCCCTCTCCAAAGCATAATAAAGAACTGGCCAGTATAGACACTCAAATACTTCTTTAATAAAAAAAAATATATTAACTGAAGAAAGACAACTGAGATTAAGTGCTATTATTTCATCTCACTATTTAATCATTAATTACATCAATTTTCATTCCAAACTGGCTTCTGCCACTAGGCTCATTTATGAGTTCTCTTACCCAGAGATGTATTTATGGACCACATGTTAATTTCAACATAAACTGTTGGAAGAGTTTCAGAAAGATGAGCCCAAAACTGTCACATTTTAAAAAACAATATTAACTAGCATTTACTGAGTCTCTACTGTCCAGACATACATTATCTTATTAAACCCTCTCCACTTTACTGAGAAGGAAACCACCATGCTGAGGAGTTTGCACCACACTGAGGGGCTGGTAACAACTTTTAAACAGGACACTGTATCAGAACAATACTGTTAGTAATGCTGAGGACGGGACTGGGGGGCCAGGTCAGCAGCTCCTGCAGCACTTCAAGTAAGAGATGATGAAAGTCTAGACCAAGTCAGTAGCAGCAGAGATGGAAGGAACAGGACAGATTTAGGTAAGAAAACACTGGGTGATGTGGGGAAAGAAGAATGAAGAAGGACTCCAAGATTCCTGGGTGGGTGGCAACACTGCATTATATGAAACACTGTAATATATGAAACCTTCATACATTTTGGAGAAACTGTTCTAGATTATATTGATCCTCTTTTATTAAAGCATATAACGAAGAGCTAACTCTACATAGAGATCAGGAATCACATATATTAACTCATGTAATCCTAACAACTCTATAAGATAGGCACTATAATTTTCTTCAATTGATAAAGAAAAAAAAAGGTGCAGGAGTTAAATAACTTACAGAGGTAGTAAGCTGAGAAGCTAGGATTCAGCTCTTAATGATCTGCTTGGAAGTCTGTATTCTGAGTCCCTATATCTAACTGACTTCCAAAGACATTTAAAAAAAAAAACACAAAACCCTAAAAATGATATCTTAAATCCATCCTAAAAACTAATAAATGTCCCCTTAAAGGAAACCCTAATAATTCTGGAATACAGACATATACAGTGCTTCTCAAACTTAAATGTGCACAAAGATCACCTGGGAACCTTGTTAAAATGCAGATTCTGATTCAGCAGGTCTGGGGTGGGGTGAGATTCTGCAGTTCTAACAAGTTCCCAGGTGATGTTAATGTTGCTGATCTCCCCCCCCGGACCCACCCCCCCCCCGACCCAGCACGACCTGGGGGATCTTAGATCCCCAACCAGGGATCGAACTGGTGCCCCCTGCAGTGGAAAAACAGAGTCTTAACCACTGGATCACCACGGAATTCCCAATGTTGCTGATCTTCTAACCACACTTTGAATACTCTAGAGAAGTGATGAAAATTCAAATTTATTGCTCCCAAGGCCTGGAAGGACAGTCTATTTCTTACTCTTCAATCATGTGGATGATAAATGCTTTGTTTCTGCTGTAAAAGTTATTTTTTCTGCCAAGAGGCACAACTGCCCTATATAAGAGCATCTAAGTTAAGGAAACAGCTCAGGAACTAAAGGGTCATGCATCCAAAAATTATTGTGGTATGTGGTAGGAATAAAAGCTATTTTTCTATACTGCTAACCAGTTATAACATTTATGAAATAATCTAACCATACTGCTTGAATATGCCTCCAATCATATTAAATTCTTATATACAATAGAACCATCATATTAATTCTTAAATATTTCTTGACTATCAATTCTGTTCCAAATAACCTATAGAATGAATCATGTGCCAGTAACATACTGTTTTAAATTATCTTGTTTTTAAATCTCTAAGAGTGCTTACTTCCCCAATTTATCTCCCCCTTCCTTGCCACCTTCAATTTCTTCATTGTCAGTTTTTTTCAGATGGATGTCAGAATTAATCTCTATTATAATTTTTATGGGCATGGCAGTACATCTCTGAATTAAATTTAAGAGTTCTAAGTACCTTGGAATAAAAAATACATGTACTAGCTTTATGGAAAAATGTGAAACTATGATATAGAAGCTCCTCATGAGCATGTAAACTGTGGTTCAATTTTTAAAATAACTTGTTTACTGTTCAGGAATATTAAAATAACTTTAATATTCCTGAAACTATATATACACAACACTTTGTATATGTATGAAATATTACAAATTAATCTTTTAAATAATGTGTTTTAAAAAAAAACCTTAAAAAAATAAACTGGGACTTCCCTGGTGGCGCAGTGGATAGGAGTCTGCCTGACAATGCAGGAGATGCGGGTTTGATCCCTGATCCGGGAGGATCCCACGTGCCGCGGAGCAACTAAACTCGTGCGCCACAACTACTGAGCCTGCGCTCTAGGGCCCATGTGCCACAACTACTGAGCCAACATGCTGCAACTACTGAAGCCCACGCACCTAGAGCCTGTGCTCCATAACAAGAGACAAGAGAAGCCACAGCAATGAGAAGCCCACACACCACAATGACGAGTAGCCCCTGCTCGCCGCAACTAGAGAAAGCCCACGCGCAGCAACGAAGACCCAACACAGCCAAAAAAAACCCCCCCCAAAACAAACAAAAAACTGATTTGGGGGAACACCTCTATCCAGCAAAGTGACATACACTAGGAGTACAAATTAAATACTGAAAGACAGAACTCCTTAAGATTGAAATAGACCTCCTATAGGCTCAGAATAATTCTCACCCTCCAAAAATAAGAATTCCTTCACAGATTAGGGCTGTTGATAATTTTAATTAATGCAGACAAATTAATTAAAGATGGTATTAGTGTCAATTTATTTATGTTAACATTTGGCTTTAACACATGTAATGTGTTAAAGGTCCAGAAAACAATTCTTCCTTCTTGCCTAGTTTTCACAGGTTCCAAGAGGGTTTACAAATATAATCTCAAAAATGCCACCACCTCTAAGGGTTACTTAATTTCTATCTGCTGAACTAGTCTCTTTTGTGAACTAAAGAGATAAGGTTCTTTTGTAAGAATTTAAAAATAATAATGGTGTGGAGGCATTGACGAGTCCTAAGACTTCTCAAAAGATTATCTTTAGTGCTTCCCTGGTGGCGCAGTGGTTGAGAGTCGGCCTGCTGATGCAGGGGACACGGGTTCGTGCCCCGGTCCGGGAAGATCCCACGTGCCACGGAGCGGCTGGGCCCGTGAGCCACAGCCGCTGGGCCTGCGCGTCCGGAGCCTGTGCTCCGCAACAGGAGAGGCCACAACAGTGAGAGACCCCCGTACCGCAAAAAAAAAAAAAGAAAAGATTATCTTTAAAAACACGTACAATGCATTGTATTTCTTTCTCTTCAGTTCCTCACTATGGAGGCATTTCCATTTTAGAGACGCCTAATACCCAGACGTTAATAAGCTGTCGACACTCACACAATTAGTAAAAGGTAGAACTAGACCTCAAAATGGAGTTTTCTGATTCCAAATCCAATGATATTATAATGATTCTAAATTTTATACTTGTAAACCAATTATGAATTAGAATATGCCCATGAAACACTATAAAAACTTTAATGCTAAAACCAAGCAGCTGTACCAACTTTTCTTTTTTTTAGCCAAATTGTTCTAATTTATTTTTTGAACACCTGAAAATTACTTCTGTACTACAGACAGAGTTTCTTTTTGTGCTTTTAAAAAATGATTCTAGTTAATATAGGTTATTTTTATCCCTTCTTGGCACTGATACAAATGAATTATCAGTGTTTAGAGAACTTTTAAAGTAAGGTACAACTACTTCTAATAGCTACCCAAAACATTTCTTAGTGGGACAGTGTGATTAAGCCGATACGGAAATTTGAGCCCTCAAATAAAGGCAGCACAGAACTGGTGGACTTTGCTATCAATAAGTCATTTCATACCTCAGTAATAACTTATGACAATCTAAATTATAATTTCTTTTCATAAAATGTGTTGAAGTAAAAATGTAAATTCTAAACTCCAAACTTTCCCCATTTGGCATACATTTTAAGACCTAAAAAAATTTGAAATCACACTCAATATTAAGCAATTTTACTTTATCCTTAAATATAATTTTGCATTTGAGAATGCTGTGATAGCACAACAAAGTATATGAGTATCAACTTGGAATGACAAATTGGAGAAAATCACTTGCGTACATTCAACAGAGAAATCTTATAACTCCTCCCATGCCTATAGGGCATTCAACTATTTCTAGGCTTTTACTAAGTTTGTGGTAAGTTTTCAACCACATTGTGGCTATCAACCCAAAGTAGGGGAGAGGACCCTCAAGATTTCTTGGTTTTCTCAATGAGAAAGACTACTGGATAACTAAACTCATTAAAATGTGCATACTATAACTAGGGTTTGAGCAAATATCTGAAGAATTTATAATTTGTGTATGAGCTTTAGTGCAAGGATGGTGATACCCATTTTGGCTGTTAAGAATTTACAGAGTTTAATAACCAGTCTTTGGTTGTCTTTTAGATAAGGTGAACTTGCTAGACAGGTGAGGATACTTAATATAAAAAAATCATCATTCTTTAAGAGTAGACAATACTTGCTTTTATGAACTACAGAAATTCCCACTGTTTGGCATAACTTCATGACTACTATATATACTTAGAATTCATCCTCTCTCATTTGCCACATCTGCCTATATAAAATATCACAAGTATCTGAGATGCATAATTCAATAAATCATTTTACTTTACTAAAAGTTTTAATACTCTTAAATGTTGTCATGATAACACCTAATTATATTGTTCTACATGCCTAATTTCATCATAAAGAAATTTTCTAGCTAACAAATTAATATTAAAGATCAAAATCTTTGGAAAGTACCATTTCTACCAATTTTCTGTGTTTCTGAATTGATAAACATAAGGATTGATAAAGAATAAAATGTTACTTTGGACAATTTTTGGGAACAGAGACCATTATAATTTATTACAACCTGTTATATGCAGATGGTACTTCATAAGATAGAAAATCAATCCATTAAATTGCTTAAGAAAATAACACTATGAAGAAAAAATATATATATGAATTCAAGATACAAGGATTTATAGTCATAGGCAAATAATTATTTTTATATTCAGAATGTGATATGTTTAGAATTACAATAACAAATTAGGAAATACGGTTGCACTGCAAACAAGATGTGATAAAGGAAAAGAGCTGGGATTCAATGAGTAGTATGACCTATATACCATCAACATTCAAAAGACCGGCTCTATAAAGCAGAATCTATGATAAATAAAACTTGGATTAATTTAGAAAAATCAGGGACTTCCCTGGTGGTCCCATGGCTAAGACTCTGCGCTCCCAATGCAGGGGGCCTGGTCGATCCCTGGTCAGGGAACTAGATCCCACATGCTGCAACTAAGACCCTGCACAGCCAAATAAAATAAATAAATATTTTTAAAAAAGAAAAATCAGAACTATGTGTACTTGATACATTAAGTACTCATTATTAATTGACTTTCTCCTTCAATCTTAAGACAGATTCGAATTTGTCATTTATGTTCCCAGCTATTGTGCTGTATAAGCCTCTAGGTATAGTGTATTCAAATGCAGCAACCACACGTCAGGTGCTCAATAATTAGTTGTTGAATAAATAAATGAATATTCTCTCCAATCAGATTACTGCTCAGCTACAAGAATCACAGCAAATCCTCCTCCACACAAGCTGGCGTGGACAATATCTACCTTAATAACGGCCAAATGATGATGAGGCCAGACCTGATCTAGGAGGGGAGATTTGTGAGCTAGAGGAAAATAAAGGAGATGAAAAAAAGCGGGGGGAATGGAGCAAGAATAACAACAACAACAACAACAACAAAAGAGGTAAACAACACTAAGTTGCGATTTCAGCTATGGTCAAATATAGAGGTTACAAATGGCAATCAAGGCCATATTTAGGAAGAAAGGTGCAAAGGTAAACAGAATATATATGACAAATGGGAAGACAATTAGAAAAAACTAACAAGATAACTCTGTTAGGGAAGATTCTGGGCATTCAGTTTTTAAAAAGATGCATACAAATGAAAGAAAAAAAATAACCATGAATAGACTATCCTTGGGATTAGTTTTTAAGTGAATGGAAACAGATTTATAGCTTACATTGGAAAATTATGACAGGGAGAATTCTTATAACTAACTGGAAGAATATTTTCACTTTTGTAAAAGTTAATTTAGCAAAACGATTTGGACTCTCCCATACATTGGCATTTGCTAGATTTTCTTCTTTATTTTAAACAGTGACAAGAATATAATGTTTAAGACTCTTGAAAGTCCTACCTTATATGGGCTAATTAGTCTTCTTTTAATATCCAGTCTATAGCTTCTGTATTGTTCAGCATCACTCATGTCAGTTACCAGTAGTCGAAGAATTTCATAAACCCGTCTGGCATGTTGCTAATAAACCAAACAAAAGAAAAATATGAACATTTCAAATTACAAAATAGTAACACTTTCCCAAAAGAACACAGCATATATTGAATATTTGTCATAGGCCAGAAATTGTGCTAGGTGCCAGACAAAATGCAATAAAAGATATAATCTCTGGGGCTTCCCTGGTGGTGCAGTGGTTGAGAGTCTGCCTGCCAATGCAGGGGACACGGGTTCGTGCCCCGGTCCGGGAGGATCCCATGTGCCGCGGAGCAGCTGGGCCCGTGAGCCATGGCTGCTGAGCCTGCGCGTCCGGAGCCTGTGCTCCGCAACGGGAGAGGCCACGGCAGTGAGAGGCCTGTGTACCGCCAAAAAAAAAAAAAAAAAAAGATATAATCTCTGTCCTCAAGGAGCTAGCAGTCTAGTGGGTAACACAAATGACTACGGTATGGTTAATTTAATGATAGAAATATGCATAGAATATTATGGTAGCACAGCCTGGGGATGAGGGAAATGTTAGAAGAGGATTCCTGGGGGAATAAAACCTGAGTGAATCTTAAAGGAACGGGAGCATGCTATACTTGAAAGAGGCGAGGGCACTATGTGTGTGTGCATGTCGCATGCACACACATGCAGAAGCAGTTTGACACTGCTGGAGCACAAACTGAAAAAAAAAAAAGCGAGGAGTAGCAGCAGAGTGAGGGTGGAGCAAGAGCACTGAGCCTGACATACTGGGTTCAAGAGCTGGGTTTTATCTAGTTGGTAACAGGTTTGAGTTTTAAATAAAGCATTTTCTCAGCTACATAAAAATGGTAGCAAAAGAAGGGGAGGGAGACCAATTAGGAAGCTCAGTTATTAAATCAGGCAAAAAATGATGAGGTGGCGCAGTGGTTGAGAATCCGCCTGCCAATGCAGGGGACACGGGTTCGAGCCCTGGTCCGGGAAGATCCCACATGCCGCGGAGCAACTAAGCCTGTGTGCCACAACTACTGAGCCTGCGCTCTAGTGCCCGCGAGCCACAACTACTGAAGCCCGTGTGCCTAGAGCCCGTGCTCCGCAACAAGAGAAGCCACCGCAATGAGAAGCCCATCAACTAGAGAAAAGCCCACGTGCAGCAATGAAGACCCAATACAGCCAAAAAAAAAAAAAAAAAAGATGAGGGCATGAACTGAGATAGCACAGATAAGAATACTAAGGGAACAAGGATTCTAGAAATATAGAAGAGTTAAGACTGGCTGTGGAGGAGGGTATGGAATGACAGTTTTCAGAGTAGGAGAGATTTAGGAGGCAGCAGAACATATAAATCTGAAGAAAATTCTAGTCTAAGGGTAGGGATTTAAGCAATATCAGTACACAGGGCAAGAGTTTAAACTGTAAGACTAGTTGATGGTTAAGATCACCCAAGGAAAACATACACAGTGAAGACGGGGGAGAGGTCAGAACCCTGTAGTATAGTGACAGTTAAGGAGCAGACGAAGAACAGAGAAAAACAGTCAAAGAAATATGAGAAGAATCAGGAAGTCTGGGTAACACTGAAGCCAAAGGAGTAGGCCTATAGTTCTCCTATTTCTGTCATTTCACTTACCTATTTATTGGGAGTGGGGAAGAGGTCAGGTATACAGAGGTTGAGAAGATAACATTGAACTTTCTGGAAGAAACACTTGAGCTGAGCCTGAAAAAACGAGTACTATCTGGCCAAGCAAAGATGGAGGAACAGGAGAAGGGGAGTATAAGGGCAAAGGGAGCAGCTTACATACAGGGACATAAAAGGAGGAAAGTTGTAGCATAGTTGGGAAATGACAAGTTCAGCAAAGCCAGAGCGTGTGGGAAAGCGGTAGGAAGCTGAGGCTAGCAAGGTAGGCAGGGGCCAAATTATGATGGGATCTGTGTGCCATACTAAGGAGTTTTAATCCCAATAATGTGCTCATATTCTCTTTCTTTTAAAGGCTGAGCTATTAAATAAATTCTCATTAATAAAGGTTTAATACAGTCTGGAAATATAAATTATTTCTAAAATCACATTTTATCTTTAAGCCAGGAAGCGATTAAAGTGTTTTTATGCAGAAGAAGATGGAAAGTTTCGATTCAAATTAAGTTGCTTGTTGAAGGTCAGTGACTAGTAAACTTTTGGTATACAGTTTTGGAGCTCAGGAGGAAAATCTGGATTGAAGATTTAGATGAGCTCTCCCAGGCAGAATTAAGTAGAATGAGAAGAAATGAGGATTGGATAAAAAACTTTGGGGAAGAATTATATTTAGGGAGCATACGGAAGAGTAGAAGCTAGTAGACAGTATCTCAAAAAAGATAAGCACAGTGGTTAAGTGGAAAACCAGGAACTGTAGTACCTTAGAAGCCAAGGGAGGTGAGGTCAATAGTATCAAGTGCTAGTCCTTTTTTTTTTTGAATTTTGTTTTATTTATTTTTTTACACAGCAGGTTCTTATTAGTTATCTATTTTATACATATTAGTGTATATATGTCAATCCCAATCTCCCAATTCATCCCACCACCACCACTAATTGCTACTCCTTATTACTGGAATACTCTTCATCCCTCATACGTTTATAATCCAAAACCTACCCATTCTTCAAGGCTTAGATCAAATGCATCCCTTCTATGAAATACTCTGATTTCTTGCTTACGTAAATGTAACAAATTCCTCTGAACTCCCATATAATTTTTTCTGTACTTAAGATATTTACTACTTTAAAATTCAAACAAACATATATAGAAGTATAAAAAGTGAAAGTTAAGTGTTTTATTCCAACCCTCCTCCCCACCAATACAGTCTCCAGGGGCATTAACTACTTTACCAGTTTAGATAAACATTTTCTTAAAAAGCAAAAATAAGATCCTACTATCCATCTTTGTTCTGCTTGTTACACTTAATATAGCCATGAAATCAATTATCTTTCCATTCTATTAATGAGAAAATTGAAGCACAAGGAGGTAAAATAAATTGCCCTAAGAGCAAGTGGTGAAGCCAAATTTGACCCCAGGCAATTTGGCTTCAGGGTCTGTATTCTTAATGTATTTGCAATGTTTAAATTATGTACGTACTTAAAAATTTTTTTTTTCAAAATTTGAATGTTTTCCTCCTACAGACTAAAAATACCTTATTTATTTTGAACTTCTGTTGAGCCTCTACTGCCATATCTTCACTGAATCCTTGCATTAACTTTTCCCGGGAAAAACAGGGCAAATCTTGACAAAGCTTCACAAGCACAAAGTCTCTTAATTTCACATAGCTTTTGGATGGATCTTCCGCTAAAGAAATAAAGCAGAATAACATTTCCCTTACCTAACATAATTTCTTCATCATTTGCAACCTCAATATACATGCTAAGCTTAGAAAGGCAAATATTCTTAAAAGAATTTTATATATATATATATATACACATATATATACAAAAGTTACAATGTAAAAGGATTATTCCTTATAAATCAAACAATAGCACTATTATCTTTGTCAAATAAAATTATAGATGCAATCCTTTTGCAAATACATATATATTATTTGTGAAATTAGAGCTATTCCTTTTCAAATGTAAACTTTTTGACTGGTTTGTTATCATATATATGTAGCTTAGTTTTATTTTCAGTTAAAGCAGCTGTATAAACAAGAGATTCAAGTTTGGATAATCAACTCCAAAAGCAAGTATTTTCTGATACCTAAGGGTTCCAAAGCTCAATTTATAACTCCCTTACTTTAATAACCTTTATAGTCTGCTAGGCTTCTTTCACCCAATTAAAAAAATTCTTCCTTTTACAAAAGAAATCTTTTTTATTTAGAGAATAAAATGAAAATATGATTTTGATTCTTTCTTCATTGCATCTGGATAGCACAGATGTTCCTTTATGTTTGTCTATGTTAGCTGCATTAGACTAAGTAGTGGACAAGGAAAATATCAAAACATGATAGGTAGAAAAAATACTGCAGTCAGAGAACATGTGTTTGAGTCCCAGTTCTGTCATTCACAGATGTAAGGACTTTAGGCAAATTACCCCACTTCTCTGAGCCCTCATTTTCTGATCAGTAGAAGACTTGAAACAAAGAATGTTAACGTTTGAGCTAGTTCATAGTTCACAAGACAGTTTTGTTAAAATATCAATACTCTACAAATTATTCAATGCAATCCCCATCAAAATCCCAGCTGGCTTTTTTTGTTGCAGAAATTAACAAGTTCATCTTAAAACTGATATGGAGATACAAGGAACTCAGAATAGCCAAAACAACCTTGAAAAAGAACAAAAGTTAGAGGACTCAGATTTCCTGATTTCAAAACTTACTACAAAGCTATAGTAATCAAGACAGTGTGGTACTGACATAGGATGGACATGTAGATCAGTGGAACTGAGTTGAGAGTTTAAAATAAACCCATACATTTATGACCCATTAATTTTTGAGAAGGGTGCCTAGACAATTCAATGAGAGAAAGAATAGTCTTTTAACAAATGGCACTTGGACAACTGGATCTCCACAGCAAAAAGAATGAAGTTGGTTGGATCCCTTTTCCTCACACAATACACAAAAATTAACTCAAAACGGATCATAGACCTAAGTGTAAGAGGTAAAACTACAAAGAAGAAAACATAGGAGTAAAGCTTCATGACTTTTGGTTAGGCCAATGGTTTCTTAGACAACGAACCAAAAGCACAAGCAAATAAAGAAAAAGTAGATAAACGGGGCTATATCAAAATTTATAACTTTTGGGACTTCCCTGATGGCACAGTGGTTAAGAATCCGCCTGCCAGTGCAGGGGACACGGGTTCGAGCCCTGGTCCAGGGAGATCCCACATGCCAAGGAGCAACTAAGCCAGTGCGCCACAATTACTGAACCTGCGCCTAGAGCCCATGAGCCACAACTACTGAGCCGGCAAGCCACAACAACTGAAGCCTGCGTGCCTAGAGCCTGTGCTCCGCAACAAGAGAAGCCACTGCAATGAAAAGCCTGTGCACCACAACAAACAGCAGCCCCCGCTCGCCACAACTAGAGAAATCTCGCACAGAGCAACGAAGACCCAACGCAGCCAAATTAATTAATTAATTAATTAATTAAATTTTTTAAAAAATTGTACACTTTAAATAAGTGGATTGTATGACATGTTAACTATATCTCAATAAAGCTGTTTATAAAAGAGTCTGAGCTAAGGGTAATGTTTTATGATTGAGTCATTTATTCATTCAATCCATATGTACTTAAATACCATCTTTATGCTTCTATGCTGCAATTCATATACATGTAATTATTAGGTAAACATTATATGACCATGGCTTTAAGGTGGTAAAGAAGTGAAATTCTGTCATGGCATCAGTTTGTTATGAAATTATGATCTATCAGGAATGTACAGATAATGAAATCAACAGTAAACAAAATAACAAATGCAGATCTACAGAGAAAATCACCAAATAAACATAAGATTGTAATGTAATTAGTTACTTTATCTCATTCTTCAGTCTTTTCCATATTAATCTGGTCACACCATGGAGTTAAACAAGCCACCCAGAAACCTGAAGGACATTCTGATTCCTCTCCTATGTGATGCCACCAGTGTTTTTTTCAGCAACTACAATAACCTCCTCACTTGTACTCTGCAGCTTTGTAAAATGTAAAGTGGACTGACATAAACCTAAATTAAAACCATTCAAGTGTACCAACATAACTGTAATCTGTGTCTCAAAAAGAGAGATGAGAGAAAGAGACAGAAAGAATAGTTGAAGAAATAATGGCCAAAACCTTCCTAAATTTAATGAAAAACATTCATCTATACATCCAGGAAGCTCAACAAACTTCAACTAGGAAAAACACAAAGAGATCCACATCTAAATACATTATAATCAAACTGTCAAAAACTAGAGACAAACAGAAAATCTTGAAAGCCACAAGAGGAAACAACTCATCAGAAACCACGGAGGCCACAAATCAGTGGGGTGATATATTCAAAGTACTGAAAGAAAAATACTGTCAGTGAAGATTTCTATATCCAGCAAAATTATCCTTCTAAATGAAAGTGAAATAAGGACATTCCCAGAAAAGTAGACTGAAGAAATGTGTTGCTAGCAGACCTGCCTTACAAGAAATACTGAGGAAGTTCTTTAGGCTAAAGAAACATGGTACCTCAAGTCCACAAGAAGAAATTAAGAACACCAATAGTTATGAAGATAAATATAAAAACTGGAATCAATATTTTTTTCTCTCAACTGGTTTAAAGGACAATTACATGAAAAAATAATTATAAAACCAATGTTTGGCTTACAAGATGTAAAGAGGCAATATCAATTTATGTAACAATAATAGCACAAAGGAGGGGAGAGAGAATAACTGTGATGGAGCAATTCATTTTACTGAAATTAAGTATTAATCTGAATAGACTGTTTTAAATTAAGATGCATATTGTAATCCCCAGAGCAACCACTAAGCAAATAACTAAAGAAAAAAAAAAACTTCAATAAAAATGAATGAATAACAAAAAGAAAGGGAAAAAAAGAAAACAAATAGCAAAGTGGCAGGCATAATTCCAACCATAGCAATAATTACATTAAATGTAAACAAACACTCCTATCAAAAGGCAGAGATTGTTAGACTGAATAAAAAAGGATCCAACTATATGCCATCTTCAAGAGAAACATCATAGATTCAAAGACAGGCTGAAAGTCAAGGATGAAAAAAGATACACCATGCAAACAATATGAGGTCTGGAGTGACCATATTAGTATCAGGCAAAATAGAGTTTAAGACATTACCCACCCCACCCCACCCCCACACAAATTGGGAAAAAATAGTTTAAGACAAAAAGATTGCAAGAGATAAAAGGGCACATTTTATCACAACAAGTTAATTCATGAAGACGACATTACAATTATAAACATATACACAACTAATAAGAAAACCCCAAAATACATGAAATAAAAGCTAACGGAATTAAAGGGAGAAACAGACAATTCAACAAAAATAGTTGGAAATGTCAACACTATCCTCTCAATAATGGATAGAAGAACTCGACAGAAAATCAGCAAATACAGAGAAGACTTCAACAGCTCTCTCTATCACCCAAGTTGAACTGATACTTATATAACATTCCACCCAACAAGAGCAGAATACACACTCTTTTCAAGTACATGTGGAACGTTCACCAGGATAGACTATATGTTGGTCAAAGGGTCTATAAACTATGGCCCAGTAGTCAAATCTCATCCATGGCCTGCTTTTTATGACATGTAAACTAAGACTGGTTTCTAAATGGTTGTAAAAAACACAAAAAACCAGTAAGACTGTGCAACAGAGAATTTATGTGGCTTGCAAAGCATAAAATATTTACAACCTAGTCCTTTAAAGAAAAAGTTTGTGGCCCCTACGTAGGCCATAAAACAAAATTCAATACATGAAAAATAACTGAAGTCATATAAAGCATGTTCTCTGACAATAATGGAATTAAATTAGATATCAACAACAGAAGGAAATATGGGAATCCACAATATTTGGAAATTAAACAGCATGTTTCCAAACAACCCATGGGTCAAAAAGAAATCACAAGGGAAATTAGAAGATATTTTGAACTGAATGAAATAAAAGCACAATTTATGAAAATTTATGTGATCAGTAAAAGCAGTACTTGTATTTATATATAAATATATACTTAAGTATTATTTAAATGTCTATATTAGAAAAGGAGGACATCAAGTCAATAACCTAAGTTTCAATCTTCACTAGAAAAAGAACAAATGAAACTCAAAGCAATAAGGATAATGAAAATTAAAGTGGAGATCAACGAAGTAGAAAACAAATAGAAATGTTTATGAAAATACAAGGGATCCTGTACAACAAAACAATTTTGAAAAAGAACACAGAGGACTTTCACTTCCCAATTTCAAAACTCAATATAAAGGTCGAGGCTCTGCTGCCACTGGAGCCATGATGCCCAAAGAGGGCAAAAGGGGGACCACAAAGGCTGGGCTAGGCAGTGTTTGAGTCCCAAGGAGACCGACAAAGAGCTCCAAGCTGAAAAGCAGGCGACCAGGGAAGAAGAGGACCAAGGAAAGTGGGTAGAGATGGGGCTGCAGGTGACTCTCTAGCTTCAGAAGACAGTGAGGACGAAGCTGACCACCAGCAAAGGTGTAGGAGGGCTCATTAACATCAAGAACCCCAACCAGGTGGCACAGACGATCAGACAGATCACGCAACTAGATCTAGATAGGCCAAAGGAGCTTTCAAGGAGAGAAGATGACATTGAGAAGAAAAAGCAGAAGAGCATTACATGAAAATGTATTTAGCGGGGGAAACGGAGCAGGCCAAGGCTGCCTTGCCTGGCTGGTGATCGATCATTCAGAAAGAGCAGAAAGCAAGAGGGGCAGGAGGTTGCTAGGAAGAAAGAGGAAAGGAAAACAAATGATAATGCAACTCTGTCAGGAAATGAATACAGTCGCTCACCCTGAACAAGTAAGCATGGCTTGTAGGAAGAAATACCAGGCAACTGGGTCCCCCTGCCAGGACCTCTGCCCTGTCTTGCCCACCCTATACCCTGGCACCACTGCAGCAGCCCCCCACAGCTAGGAGCCCCTCACTGCATGGGGCTTCCTCTTCATTACCTTACATGTAAAATCATTTGGGGGAAAAGGAGGACTGTGCTTCGGGGAGGGAACAGCTGCTGTCTTTGAGACAAAAAGATGAAGACTCTATTTCTTCTGGAACCATTTGAATGTTTTTGCTGCTTTTAGAATCTGGAACCTTTTTGGGAGGGGCATTGTGTGTCTGAGAAGTGGGGTAAGAAGAGTTTCCACTGGTCACATAGATTGCACCTCCAAGGCGGCTGTACCAGGGTCAGCTGCTGCTGAGTTTGCGACAACCAGCCCTAGTCTGTGTCGTCTGGGTGCTCACTCAGAGAGGGACTATCTTCTGGGAGCCTGTGCCCCTGGGTCCCTGAGGGTCATGGCTCGTCCCAGGCCAGGCCCCTCTGACTGAAGCCTCTCCTCTCTGCTCCATTCCTACCCACCTGGCCAGGGCCAGTACCCATTTCTAACTCTACTCATCAATCATTTGAAGAAACGTCTGTTTATTCTACAGCAACCAGGCTGAACATGCTCCACAAATTCAGCTTACATATTTAACAGGTTAAACTTGGCATTATCATTAAGGCAAAACATACACACATGAAAAAAACTCATATATAAAGCTACAGTAAAAAAATCAAGATGGCGTTCTGAATAAACAGCCTCTGTTTCTTCAAAAAAAAAAAAAAAAATCAAGACGGTATGGTACTGGTAGAAGGATAGACGTAGATCATTAAAGAGTCCAGAAATAAATCTTTACATTTATGGGCAACTGATTTTCAACAAACATACGAAGGCAATTCAATAGGGGAAAGATAGTCTTTTTAACAAACTGCTGGGAAAACTGGATAGCCATATGTAAAGAAGATTAAGTTAGAAACTTTCCTCACATAATGCACAAAAATTACCTCAAAATGGATCACAAACCTCAATACAAGAGACTGGGGATGGGGACTGACTGCAAATGGACAGGAGGGAATCTTTTTACGGTGACAGAAATATTCTAAAACAGGTTGTAAAACTAGGCAAGTGTACTAAGAATAATGAACTGTACACTTAAAATGCATGAATTTAATGCTATGTATATCATACCTCAATAAAGCTGCTTTAATTAAATCTCTACTAAGTGACAAACTCTTAAGCAAGCATCTCTTAAAAAAAATGTTTTTAAGTGCTAATAGTGAGGCACATGCTTATTCAATGTCAGTTTTTCCAAGTCCACCTCTTCTTGAACTGGTTTAGAAAAAAGAACTGTGTTGCTAACATCAGTTTAAAATAAAATTTCGTATGAGTGAAAGCTTAAGTAAATTATATACCCCCAGAATTTTAGGAAAAAACACATCAAAGGTAAAAGAATTACAGTTGAGAAAAATCTAAAAAATCTCACGCCACATTCTTATCTGAAATTTTCACATATATTGAAAAATTGTGCAAAAAAAATTTCCACTTAGCTTTAAATAAGCCATTATAGACTAATAATATTTTGTTTGCAGCTTAATATAAGGGGCCAAGTCACCACTCAATCTTTCAGCACTTTAACTAAAGGTGTCAGCCTGAAAATGAACCTAAAATGGTAGGTAACACCCATTAATCTGTGACATCCTTCACAGATGAGTGATGCATTTAAAAGATGAAATTTGCCTGGATATAAATCTATGGTGATACGTGGGATCAAAACTTGAGTTTTTTCCCAAGTTAAGTACATCATCTACCAACATAAATGCTCTTCTGTCATTAAAAAAAAAAACTTCATATTATAAAAAATTTATAGGTAACACTCTAAAAAGCCATGTAACATATTCCAGTACTACAAGGAACATTTAAAGGACAGATATAATTAGCTCTTAATATACAACTAATAGGTTAACAATACTGAGATATATTCTAGCCCAAGATCAATTTCTATTGCCAAATGCAACTCTCTTCATAATTCTGGAAGAAACAAATCACCGATTCTATATGTAAGGTCATACAACTGATATGTATTCAAACGCTGTATATCTTGCGATACCGACATCCTCAAAAGGAAGATGGCACATGATATAAAGAACTGTTTTCCAGTATTTTACTTTAAGTGCTTAAGAAAGGGAATTCCCTGGCAATCCAGTGGTTAGGACTCGGCTCTCTCACTGCCGGGGCCTGGGTTGGATCTCTGATTGGGGAACTAAGATCCTGCAACCCGAGAGGCGCGGCCAAAAAAAAAAAGTGCTAAAAAAAAAAAAAAAAACGGGTGGCAATTACACCACAAACACCTATCTATCCTGTAACATAGGCCATTGATGGTTAAGTTTTAATTTTTACTATATCTGGCTATATGTCAAGTAAGCAAAAGGCCATCTCAATATAAAGAATATCCTGGATTGCAAAGAGAAATCCAGAGCCTGATAAAGATCCAAAAAGTTTAAAAAATATACACGGCTTCCCTGGTGGCGCAGTGGTTGAGAGTCCGCCTGCCGATGCAGGGGACACAGGTTCGTGTCCTGGTCCGGGAAGATCCCACATGCTGCGGAGCGGCTGGGCCCGTGAGCCATGCCTGCTGAGCCTGCACCTCCGGAGCCTGGGCTCCACAACGGGAGAGGCCACAACAGTGAGACAGGCCCGCATACCACACACACACAAAAAAAATGTAAAAAATACAAAATAATGGAGCTATAGGCAACTAAAACAACCAAAGAGTAGAAAATTCTGTACTTTTCTTTTTTTAAAGGACTGGGTTGGAAATTGAGGAGAATATCTTAGAACAGCTGATAAGGCATTTTTAGAATTTATAATGCTAAGAAATGTTAACACTGAAAATAAAGGCCAATACCCAGTTTTCAAATTCACAAGTCCTTTAGCATGTTTAGCATTTTCTCTTTAGAGACTTCAGTTTGCAATGAATAAAGGCTACCATTATTGATGACTCTTCACTGAGATTTAAGAAATAAAATTCTTTATCTGCTAATTGGTGCTAAGTATCAAGGACTTTATTGGTTGGAGTAGACAGAAGAAAGTGGTTAAGAGGCTTCACAGAAACAACCCCTGCTGGCACATTACCCACTAGAGAAGACAAAGACTACTTATGTGAACTCTAAGTCTCTAGATTAAAAACACCAAAAAAGTCCCTTCATGTAGTACCAAGTCCAAGCTCTATAAGTAAACAGAAGCTAAACAATTTTGAGCTTAGCTAAAAAGAAGTGTTATTGTTTGTATTATGTTTCTATAATTTTGCAAGTCACTAAGCTAGTGAAGGTGTCACTTAAACAATTTATAACTTTTGATATAAACTAACTTTAGTAATTACTTCTGTATCTCCCAAGTTTCCAAATCATTTAACAGTAGCAGTAAAGTTAGATGAAAAGATACATCAACTTTATAAACTGTTTGCCAAATAAACTGAACAAATAAGTCATACCACACTTGCAACATATATATGCCTAAGATTTCCCATTATATATTCAGTTCATTATCCTCAATTTGTTTAATTAATGAGCACTTCATACTCAGAGATGCAATCCAATCCCACAAAGACTTATGATTTAAAATGTAACCTTAAGCCATCTTTAAACAGTTCCAAAAAGACCTCAGGAGACTGCTGCTATTTAAAATAAAATAGTTATTTCTGACAAAACCAAAATTAGTAAAGAAGAGATTTTTTAGAAAGGCTCTTTCAACAACAAATCAAAATTTACATACCTGTAATATCAAGAACAGAAGGAGATGCAATGTAGTATCTATGAACTGTTTCAAGAAGTTGAGCACCATGGCCTTGACCTTGAAATGGAGTCAATATCAGCATCTGACTATAGTAAAGAAATTATATTAAAATATCACATGACCGGTTTACAAATTGCAAGTCACTACAGTAATATAAACACTTCAAAGTTTGTGTGATTTTTTTTTCAATCCAACTTCAAGAATTCCAAAAATTATTGAGATGCTCAAAACTGTAAACATTTAATCTTCCACACTGTTTCAAAGGGAACAATGAAATAAATCAGTACATAGCCAATGAATAATGGTGATTTTTTTAAAACAAACCAACACTATTATAACAAGTATTGGAAACTTCAGCAGTTCCTTCTTCTGAAATAAAAGACAAGGCACGTGTTATACTGCCAATTACCTTACACGTGGCCGGGTTTTGTCTGGGTACACATAGTAATTATAGACTGTCATGTAGCCTACGGTCGCAAAGAGTGTAGCTCCGTCCTTATTATACTTCTCAAATCTGCAGATAAAACAGAAAGCCAAGCAGGTCAATTACAGTCGCGCTCCCATGCAGTGTCCATTTTCTTTTCCATTCTCTGACTGAATTTTCAGTGTCAGCAAGCTACTCTGTGAGGGCCCAATGGGTACACCTGCTATGTTCTGAATATACAATTCACTTAATTGGTGTGCAGCAACTTGGATAAATCAGACCTCTTTACATCACTTCAGTGCACTTGCCTATTATAAAGATGAATAGGTGGCAAGTAAAAGAAAACACAGGCAAAGCTCGTTTTACTGTTTAAGCCTACATTCAGGGCCCTAACGGACAACAGCATTTTATTCAACTCTATTCTCAAGGTCTTCCTAAGCATAATGAAGGAAAACTCAAGCCTCATAAACAATAGTTTTTCTTTCCTGGGAAAAATATCATTATACTGTCCTAATAATTGGGCCGCCACAATTAAAATGCTGGCTTTGTGGAGGTAATAAGGTCTACTGTTGCTTTAGAACTGTACTTACACTAGAAAGTAGTGCCATCTTTCATCATCCACGTCAATAAAGCTAGCAGTTTCAATAAACCACATCAAAAAGGTCTGAAGCCTTTCATGATATTCTCGAAAGCCTCTACATGTCATGTCAGCCTAGGGAAAAAGCCAGGAAAAGTCAGGTGAAACTCATCACAGAGGTAAGTGAAAGTCTGTAGAACACAAAACTATCCTGTGGGAAAGTGTTTAGAAGTCTCAGATTAAGATGTGTACACAGACACACATACAAAACAGATCTTTGTTTTTAATGCTGACCAAGACTTGTTTCCTGAAGTTAGAATAAATCACGGAAAACACCACATCAAAACAGGACACAGGTTTCAGGCAAATGAGGTACTTTCACCCAGGGAATATTTAGATTTATTTTTACCTTATAAATCTGAAAGGTAAAGTTTTCTCCTCCTGTTGGACTGAGAACAGAGTATGTATGAAGTAAGGTTCCAAATGGCTTGAAATCAACTTCTTTTTCCAGCAACGAAAGAAAATCATTCGTGTTTGTGCAAAATCCAGGTGGAATGATTTGTCTAATTTTGCCCTCAACATCATCTGCCTAAGGAATGGAGATTAAAGGACACAAAAAAATTAATAAATTTGACTTAGTTAAATATGCTTAGTTTTTCTGAAATGGACAAAACCCACAAATATCACAAGACTTCAATTCACTGTTAAACTAAAGATCAAACACACAGTGAACTGGGAAAGGATGAGTTTCATGTGTATAAGATGCTGCCACAAAAATGTCAGATGAACACAAGTATAACACAGAAATAAAAAAGAGGAGGTGGGTAGCCTGAAATCAACTACAAGAATGAGGGCAATCCTATAGAAATTTCTAACATCATGTAGAAAATGCTGACCATGTCCCTTCAAGACGATTTAAACTGGCCAAAACAAAACGCTGCTTATTATTTTACACGGCTGCTTATTATGTTACATGTGTCAAGGAGAGTATATTATCCAAGACATGAAAGGATCACCAGCAGTAGTGAGGTGAGGCTAGGGTCTGACCAAACAAATGGCAACCTCACCATGAGCAAGTAGGTCATAACTCCCTCATACACGAAACTCAAAATTAAGATAAAAAATATACCCACTTAGGAAATACATAAATTATATGAATGGATATATTATCCACTCATCCTATAATGTGGCACAATTTTTACAGAGTTGGATTTGTGACAGTAAAAAGAGGCAAGACTGGACAACAAAATTAAACTCAGAGATTAAAATTATCCTTGTTAAATAACCTCAATGAATGTTAAACTATCAGCTGAGCAGACTTCATAATCCTTTTCAAAACCCCAAAGACCACTTGATTGAATACATTTACTACTTCTCTTTAACCATGAATATTTGATGAAGTCTTACAATAAAGTATTACTGCTTCTCACCAGGCAATAAAACTTAATGAATTGGTCTCAACTTAACAAAACCTTATCCCTCAATACAGTCCCTAAAAGCCTGACATTACATTCAACAAAATGAGCTTGCATTCTATTCAAACTTTTTCCTGAACAATGAGGCCAGGTTTTTACTTAATGGAGTTTGCCGTGAGTTCAGCTGTAATGTTTGTATTGTATCTATTTCCACAAGGACTGACACAAGAACACTTTGTGTTAACTTACTAAGCAGCTCTTTCATACCGTTTACATGCATGATGGGTATTAGTTCTAAACCAAGACCCTTGCTACTTAGCATTCAAAACAGGGAAATTAAGATGCTTAGGACAAAATACACTACAAAAGGCTAATACAACATGCTACTAATTCCTGTCCTTTCAACCATCTTTTAACTAAGCAGAAGCAATGCACCTGCAGATGAATAGCACTTTATTATCATTCAGTTACATTTTAGGATAGAGAACGAAGGATGGAATTTATCACAAACAAGTTTTATTTTCAATGCTCTGGTACTACCAACATTTATATATAACTTGTTTATAGCTATTAAAAAAAGCTATTATTTAAAAATATAGCTCTTCGACATTTTGCCCAACAGCTTATTTCTAATATGTGCACCAGTCCTTACAATCCATTCACCCTAAGATCAGATAAACTGCATTTGACAGGACCACTTTTGCTTATTTTTAAAGTACTATTTGATAAATTATTTTTCCTTGATACTGCTATCTAATGTGAAGAGACCATCTTAAGCATATTTTATAGAATTTGTACAATTTCAATAATTACAAGAGGAAAGTGTAGTAATAAGGGATAGGTTTAATAGGTCTGTTGTGTGGCAATTAAAATCCAAAGTAGTGTTGGGTAAAGTAGTATTAATTCAAGTTTTAAAAAGTCAAGAAACACTACTTTTAAATAAAGAGGTTTACAATCTATCAATTTAAAAGAAAACACTTCAAGGCATATACAGTGTATATAATTTTAACTTTAAAAACTTTCCCTATGTCCTGTCTTCTCAACAAGGCATTGCAAAGCATGATCAAATAACTTCACATATCAGACACCAAATGTACTTCAAAGATTTCTCAGAAACTCTAAGTTTCAAGTAGCAGTTCAGATAGCAGATAAAGCAGCCAAAGATTTGAGCTCAACAAAGTTGAAAGAGAGTTAATGTTTAACTTTCAGCCTTCAAGGGATACCTATTTATTGTAATAAATATCTTCAAATAAATATTTTGCTCTGGGCAAGTTTACACATTAAGAACTTTTACAGGGGAATGAAAGGCCAAGTTTAAAAACAAGGAATCTGTTACATATAAAACATTAGAGAAAATGTATATGTATTACATAAAATACATAACATAAAACCAAACAGCTCTTCAAACCCAGAATTCAGAACTTTGCACCACCAAAGGAAAAATGTCTGCATTTCTCTATTAAATGGATTCTGCTTTAAGAAAAAAAAAAATCCTATAACTGTCATGTCTTACAGATCTGTACTCTTTTCTAAAAGAATAAATATATTTTAGTTCAGTTAAATATTCATTTTTCATATTGGATTACTGGCCAGACAATAAAATTACCACTAGAGAAAACCCCCATATACTCATTTTCAATTGAATGTAGAATTAAAGATTAACTAAAACCTTTTAGTTCCAATGCTTGTGGCTAAAAGTTTAGATTCTGTTTCTGAAGATCCCTGAAAAATTCCCTATCTTCAAGAATATTCTAAACTTTAAGTAAAATTATGTAAAAATACAGTTCTAGAAAAGGATAAGAAATTAAGCTGACTAGATCAAGAATCTAGAATACAACCTGATATATTTAATAAGGATATGCCTTACAAATGTTTTCCTAACCCTTGGCAATATCTTTTTAATAAGGAAAGCATAAAAGTAACTCTTCTATTCAGGTCTTCTCTTAGGTGACTCAAGATGAAATATTTTAGATTGTATACTTTCTGACTATGGTCATCTCAATTTCCAATGTTCTGTACTTTGTTACACGTGAGATGTTTCCATGAAGCAATTTTTACAATTTTTCGTCACTGCATAAAGCAATGTACCTGAGACTAACTGGTAGTCTGCTATAATACAAATATGTTTACACTTGTACACATGTACTTATCACATTCGAAAACCAAATTACCTCTTTAGTGTCTTATCTTAAACAGCAGCATTTGTCTAAGGTGCTTTATTTTTGAAATAGCAACTTTAGAGCCATGTTAAATAGTAGTACATGCTATCCTTTACTTGGCTAAAGTGGTGAAGACTTAACATTAACTATAATTCTAAGAATATGCTATAAAACAAGCAAAAAAACTCCATATCTACATAATTTGTGCAAGATATGCTACAAAAACAAGCAAAAACACTCCATATCTACATAACGTGCTCAATCTTACATTCTCTGACAATATTTAAGCTGTAGAAATTTCCATATTGTTAGAGGCGTAGAGAAAAAGCGTGAATATTTCAACTACTGGAAAAACAAAGGTCGCATTATGTTAATTTATACTGCATTAGTGTTTTGCAACCTAAACTCACAACAAAGTTCCAAGATAAAAATCTAAATACATAATTTTAAAGCTTTTTATGATACTTCATTAAAAAATTACTCATTAAGAATGCTGACACCATTATCAAAAAAAGAATATAGTGGAATATACTGAAATATTATTAGTCTACCAAAGAGTTATTTTTTCACTTCCTCAAGATTAAATTTTTATAAATACACAGGATTTTTCTATTAAAAGAGCCCTAAGGAATCCAGAAAATTTAAAAAATCTGCTCTCATCTACTCTCAAACTCAATCCATATTAATGAGAGACAAGGATAAAATAGATGACTGAAATTCACAGATAATACAAACCTTATCTATGTATTTCAACTTTCTCCAACAAAACTTTCCCTAATTGTTAGCAGTTAGCAATACTGAACAATCTTAGTTACACACCCTTCCACTAAAAAGCAATGAAATTACCTCGAGAGGGCAAGGAGGTATCGATAAAGGCAAAGATCAGGGACAACCATAAGATGAACAAACCACCAGTGTCTGAATAATCAAGTTTATTGTATCGCAAAATTCAAAATAATTATGTTGTCTTTAAAGAGGACGGCTAGTGGAGATGTTTTACAGGCATCTTAATTGTAACTAAAAAATTTCAGGTGCCACTGGAGAGCATGTAAAAGAAAAAGAATGGATGATGAAAGATTAACATAATGGCAAAATTTTAACAAGCAAATAACTTCTAAGCAGATTTGCTGTGGTATATTTTTCATATGCAAAAATAATGCTACATAGTAGAGTCTGCAAAAACTCAATTATGATATATAATAACCTCAAAATGATACATCTAAAACAAAAATCTTGGGCTTTTTCCACTTAAATCTACTTCTCCCATCTTCCCCATCTCAGTGAATAGTACCACTACTGCTTAAGCAATGGGATCCTCCTCGTTCCTCTTTCCCTCATCAATCACATTTAATTCAACAGCAAATGCTACTGGCTCTACCTCCAAAGATATATCCTCAACCAGACAACTAAATGCAGTGTGGCCTGTAACACTGCAACATTCTGGTCTCCCTTCTTTCACTCTTGCCCCCTACAGTGTGTGCTCTGCACAGCAGCCAGAATCATCTTTTAAAAATATAAACCCTGGGCTTCCCTGGTGGCGCAGTGGTTGAGAGTCTGCCTGCTGATGCAGGGGACACGGGTTCGTGCCCCGGTCAAGGAAGATCCCACATGCTGCGGAGTGGCTGGGCCCGTGAGCCATGGCTGCTGAGCCTGCGCGCCCGGAGCCTGTGCTCCGCAGCGGAAGAGGCCACAACAGTGAGAGACCCACATACCGCAAAAAAATATATATATATAAACCCTATCATATAACCCCCACCTACTTAAAACCTCCAAAGGCTATCAACTACTCTTACTCCATATGACCTTAGTTTCGCCAACCCCCTTCAACCATCTCCTACCTTTCTCTCCATCACCACAACGACTTAACAACAGTGATCTTTCTGGACAACAAAAATGCCAAGAATGTTCTCATTTCAGGGCCTCTGCATACGTTGATCCCTTCAGATTACTACATGGCTGTCTCCTTTTCATTCAGAAACCAGCAAAATGTTTCTTCATACATTAACGTATTTTCATACGTATTAATTTGTTTATTTAATATTTGTTCATTGACTGCTCCTCTTGGCAAGAAGGTAAGCTTCATGAGAGCAGTGACTTTGCTTTGTTTGCTACTAGATTCCTGGCATCAAGAACACAGAAGGCATTGTGAAATGAACATTCTCACTGCAAACTGAGAAGAGGCAAGCCCATTCCTCCCACATCTGCTACCCATTCTTTTTTTATAAGGGGAAAAAGAGGTCTCTGCTTGAATATGTAATTTAAATAAATGATCTTCGACCATGAAGCAAATAAATAGTCCTACAAAAAGGCATTATAAAAGATGGATTCCTTACTCCTAACACAGTACTTCTAAATGGAGAAAGCTGGTTTTCAAGAATGGAACAATTAGAAGTCAATGCAAATACATAGCTATTTTCACTGCACATAATATTTGAAAGATTCATCAATAACTAAGTCAATAGTTCCTTTGGAAGAAATCAATTCAGCACTACCAGCCGGAACTTAAAAAACAAAACAAAACAAAAAGCCCCAAACCAGCAAACCCCTCAAACAAAAGTGAATTTTGTACAACACAAGAAAAAAAAACCACCACTGCATTTTTAAAGAGTATCTAGCGGGCTTGAAATTTTAACAATCTAATAAGAAATATTTGATTATAAAAAGCTCCATTTTACTAAGTCTGTGTTAAATGCTAGTTTATCTAAGATTAAATCTTTTCAAGTATCAAATCACCACAACTACAGTATTATTCAGAATCACTTTTATATCTGCAAATTTTCAAAAATTTCCAAGGGACACAAACCACTGAATAAAACAAATATTAAGTGCAGTTACATATTATTTATCTGACAAGCTTAGGCGTCTCAAACAGAATGGGAAATGGGAACAAAAAAAAGTAAGTGCTCAAAGTATTTCTGACACTGAAGTTTGAATAACGGATATAAGAGACTATTTTAGACCTCTTTATGCTATATACGATTCATGTTACAATTCCATTAAGTTTACTAATATGGTATTTTTCCCCATAAGGGGACTATTTGCAAGAGGAAAGTCCCTCACACCAGCAGTAAATTGAGAGCTAATAGCGTAGAAGTATGGGAGCAGGCAAAAATAAATCCACATTGTAAAAAACAGAAATAAAAACTAATAAGCACAAGCGCCTGGTCCCATTTAGAACAGGTCATAAACAGTTCTATAATCACATCTTTTAAGAGGGTATTACTATATATTATGCATACTACGACTAAGTGATTCTCTCCCATGTACAATACGAATCATTTATTGATACTAGTTGTGGGACTTTGGGCAAGTCCTTTACAATAAAAGAAAACAAACAAAAAATAATAATAATAAAAGGGGGCAAATCAACCAACGCAAGTAATGAGAGAAGGTTTTACAATAAAAGGGTGGGGCACAAGGTTGGCAAAAGGCTTAAGTCAGAAATTTAAAGTTAGTTAAAGCCTTGAAAAAGTTGGCTTCAATATCTTTAAATAGGAATGCCCAGGAACAGAACAAGTCTAAAATATATAATTTTGGGGGACTTCCCTGCTGGCGCAGTGTTTAAGAATCCGCCTGCCAATGCAGGGAACGCAGGTTCTAGCCCTCATCTGGGAAGATCCCACATGCCGTGGAGCATCTAAGCCCGTGCGCCACAACTACTGAGCCTGCGCTCTAGAGCCTGTGCTCCGCAACACGAGAAGCCACCGCAATGAGAAGCCCATGCACCGCAATGAAGAGTAGCCCGCGCTTGCCTCAACTAGAGAAAGCCCACACGCAACAACCAAGACCCAAGGCAGCCAAAAAAAAAAAAAAAAATAGAAGTGTCTTTTCCACAAATACTAAAAAAAAAAAAAGGGAGAAAATGGTAGGAAGAAATAAGTCACCAGTACCAAACAATTTCAAAAGCCAGCTAATCTAATCCATATTCCATTAGACTTGGGAATACTGTGGCCTGTGGGTCCACCCTCTGAGCCTGAAGCTCCACCTTCAAAATTGTTCTTCCTTTTTCTTGAAAGGTAGCACAAGTTTGCAGCTGAATAGTGTTATCAGCCTGTTTCCTGCCTATAGAATTTTAGAAGTCCATTAGCCTTCCCTCATTCTGTCAGTCCAAACTGGCCGTGTTTCTGCTGATATAACACTCTCGAAAAACCTTGTGGGTAATCTGTGTATACCATGAAGGTTCATGTCAATAGACAAGACGGTCCTCCACAGATGTTCCCTGAATTCATATCATAGAATTCAATCCCTATTCCTGGCTTTGTTGAGATTACGGAGAACAGTGAGTCACATGCCTATCTCTTCAGCAAAACAAGATTACTTAGCCATACTGTTGGCTTTCTCCCCACAGCACACTTGCCTGACAATGAATCTTCTAATTTTAGTGTCTTCAGAACAGGCTGAGAATCTCCCAAATCATCAAGTCCTAGATCTTTTTTGCTTAACAGTTCTTCCCTCAATTTCTCTCTTTCCTCTCACATTTTACTAAAAGCAAGAAACCAGGCCAAAGCTTCAATACTTTGTTTGGAAAACTACTCAGCTAAGTATTCAAGTTTACTGCTTACAAGTTCTCCTTTCCACATTAACGCAGGACACAATTCAGCTAGGCTTTCTGGCATTACACAACAAAGATCTCCTTTACTCCAGCTGCCAATAACATGTTCCTCAATTCCTTCTGGGTGCTCACCAGAGGCACCTTTTATTGGACTGTTACTAGTACTAGAGGGCATTCCTATTTCTATCAACATTCTCTTTTATAATGATATAGTATGTATTCTCTAAGATGATAAAAAAGTTTTCTCTCCCATGTTCCTAACTTTGCTCTGAGTCCTCACCAGCAGTGCCTTTAACATCCATATTTCTACCAACAGTTTGTTCAAGGCAATTTGCTTTTTCTATCATGTGTCTCAAAATTCTTCCAGTTTCTACCTATTACACATTTCTAAAGACATTTCTACAGTTTTAGTTGTTACAGTAGTATCCCACTTCCTGGTACAAAAATCTGTATTAGTTTCCTGTGGTTGCTGTACTAAATTATCACAAACATGGAGGCTTAAAACAACAGAAACGTATTCTCTCACAGTCTAGAGGCAAAATCTAAAATCAATATCACTGAGCTGAAATCAGGGTGTCATCAGGGCCACACTCCTTCCAGAGGCTCTGAAGGAGAATCTGTTCCCTGCCTCTTCCAATTCCTGGTGGCTACTAGCGTTCTCTGGCTTGTGGCCACATTACTCAGCCTCTGTGGTCATGCTGCCTTTGGTGGGGCCATAATTCAGCCTGCCACAGGTGCATACGCTTCATACTCTGCCTTTACCCTCTTTTGGTTCATTTGCTTCAAATAGTTTTATAATGTAATCAGCTTAATTATCCATGTTCATAAAGGAATATATATTAGGAAACTTGGGATTAGAAATATAGCAAGAGAAATTTTAATAAGAAAATTGTACATGAAGTAAATGCAGAAAATTTAGCTAGTTCCCTTCATCTTATTTAACTTTTGGGAAAATAAGTACTTTTAATGTCCAAAATAAAAAACTAAAGTTGGTAAATAAAATGTAACTCTGATCAAGCGAAGGTTTTTATGGAAAACGTCCACGCAGGAAACAGATCAGGCTAAGGATCGTGATCACAGGGTTAACTGGAATGACAGGCAGACAATCATTTCCATAACTAAATATTAAATATGTGGTTTTAAAGCTGCTATATAACAGATTCTCTCCTCCCTCAAACTTTTACATCTTATAATCTGTTTTATACTCAATTAGAAAACAGTTAAAAATAAATTTATTTCTGTTCTTACCTCTACACAGTCAAAGTTCTCATCAACTTTAGATGCATATTCAACACGGAACATTGTTGACAGGCTACCAGCAATATAATATAACAAGATCTTCAGACCCTTGTAACCAAAAGCAGTTTCACTAAAAGGGGAAAAACAGCAGTAGTCTAAGACCCGAAAATGAATCTTTACAAAGTCAAGACAAAGTATTAACCCTACATATAAACAAGTTTAACTTCATGGGTAGTTTCAAGATTTTAAACTATACTTATTAAAAACAAACACACAAACAAACCATACTGTAATGAAACTGTGCCTCCGCTTTCCTCATTTATAAAATGAGAGAATAATAACACCTACCTCAAGGATGTTTTATGGGTTAAATGAACAAGTTAATACATGTCAACTGTGTATAATATTGACTGGCACATTGTACAAGTATACTACAGCTACTGTTGCTGCTCTTACTGTTGCTACTACTAGGAGGTATTTCAAATCAGAGACAAGTAATGTCAAATTGATTCCTGGCTAGGCAAGCAGCTAAGACGTAGCCTTAGCCCAGTGCTTCCAACTTACCACTTGCATCCATCACCAACATCCAGAGCTGCTGAAAGTGGTGAGTGATAGTACCTGTATGATCACACCCCACTTATGAACTCAGAAAGCAGATCTGGAGCTGCTGCTATTTTTTTCCAACCTTGCTTCCCGCTACCCATCTACACCTTGCTACCCATCTACACCTTTTTCAGCTTAAAAAAAAGTCTTCTGGGACTTCCCTGGTGGTCCAGTGATTAAGAATCCACGCTCCCAATGCACGGGGCATGGGTTCGATCCCTGGTAGGCAGAGATCCTGCACACTGAGCCAAAAAAAAAATCCAGAATGGGTAAAACTATAAAGACAGAAAGTAGATTAGTGACTACCCAGGGCTAGGGAGGGTAGGAGAAAGAGGGAACAACTGCTAATTGGTCACAATGGCAATTTTGGTGGGAGGGATGAAAATGTTCCAAAATTGGCAGTGGTGATGATTGCACAACTCTCAGTATGCTAAAACCCGTGGAACTTTACACTTTAAAAAGCTGAACTGTATGATAGAGGTTTTTTTTTTTTAAGGTGATTACTGAAAGAGTGGTTAAAAGAAGAAGTGTCATTTCCAGATTTCTGTCTAGGCTACCAAAACAAAATATGAGCAGTGTCCATTCTAGGACTCTGAAAATTATATGTAGTAGAAAGGAGTGGCAATGACACTAGGATCAAGATCAATGTCATGGGTCCCAAGATACAGTTATCATGATTATGTGATTGTCATCTGCCTACCTTAGAGGAGGGGTATGCAAGCACACCACTTATAATGACATGCAAAGTGAGTGTGCAAAATGCCATTAAGAAGCAGTACCTGTGAAACTAGATCCTACTCACTAAGATATTACCATAGGAAGAGATTTTAAATAGCAGTAAGAGGAAGAGAATAAAATAAAAAGCTCCTTAAAGATAGAGATACAAAGAGAAAGCATTCTTATTTTTATGGTGTAATAAAACCTGTTTAAAATATGAAAGGCTCAGGGCTTCCCTGGTGGCGCAGTGGTTGAGAGTCCGCCTGCCGATGCAGGGGACACAGGTTCGTGCCCCGGTCCGGGAAGATCCCACATGCCGCAGAGCGGCTGGACCTGTGAGCCATGGCCACTGAGCCTGCGCGTCCAGAGCCTGTGCTCCGCGACGGGAGAGGCCACAACAGTGAGAGGCCCACGTACCGCAAAAAAAAAAAAGAAAAAAAAAGAAAGGCTCAAATTTTGGCACAAATCAATATATAATAAAATTCAGTTATTAATATTTAAAAGCACATAAAATGCATATCTGATGTATTAATAAGAAATTCTCAAGAAACTTGTTCCATGAAGAGACATTTGTCAATTTAAAAACACATTAAATAAGTATGTCCAAAATGTTGAAATAAAGCATAGAGAAAATAGCAATAAGAGGGAATATTTTAAACGTCAACTATGTCTAAACACCCTTTCCTACTAAAAAAAACATGGTTCCTTGAGAATATGCCCGACTCCAGAACTAGCAGAGGAAGTACAAGGTGAATGTGGAACACCTTATTGTATCACAAGGTAACATGTCCTCAAAATGATGATGATGTATCAAAAGGACTCAAAAAGCCAGTTTGAAAGAAGAGCCACTTGTTGAATCTGTGATAATTTGAGCATCAAATTAATAACAGTAAAAGATTATAACCCATTAAGTTAAAAAAAGAATCCCTGAGTCTATTCTGATATAAACAATACACAAGGGGAAGAAGAGAAGCTGTTTTTTATTGTAGAATGCAAACTAATAACTGCTGAAGGTGTGGCAGAGTTAGAAAATTGCCATTTTACAATCATAGTAAAATACTGACAGGAATCATTAACAGTTTTAAAACTACTGAGCGGAAGTTTGATGGGAAACAGGATATTTTCACTCTCAGACTATCTCCCCACAGATTACATATAAATAACAAAGAAAAGCCCATCAACCTTTTAGTGGAGAAACCTGGCAGATACCTGTAAACTTAATGACCCAAGTTAGCTTAACCAACAATGGGACAAACTGACATCATGGACTTTCTGATATGACACACTGAGAAGGACATATACAACTTCTGTTGTGGTACTACAAAAATATGCATTATCTGAATTTAATCATGAAGAAACAATCAAATGAGTCCAAAATGGTTTATAAAACTAGCCTATTCTCTACAAAAATGTCAGTGCCATGGAAAACAAAGCCTGAGGAACTGTTTCAGACTAAAGGGACTAAAGAGAGATGACAACTAAATGCAATACGTGATTCTAGATTGGATCCAGGATGGGGAAAATTGTTATAAAAGAATTACTAGGAATCAACTGGCAAGGTTTGAAATGTGGATTATATTTTAGAAAACAGTACTGTATCAATGTTAAATTTCCTGAGTTTTGATAATTCTACTATGGTTACTGTCCTTGTTTTTATGAAATACATACTAAAGAATTTAGGAGTAAGAGAAGATATATCTGCAACCTACTCTCAAATGGTTCAACAACAACCTATCAATATATTTATATAAGAGAATGATTAAAGCCAATATAGCTAAATGTTAACAACTGATGATTGTAGATAAAGGATGTACAGAATATTATTCTTGCAACTTACTGTAAATTTGAAATTTTCTTCAAAATCAAAAGTTAAAAAAACAAAAGGTGACAGACTATTCTAATAATGTAATGAAGGTTTAGGAAATTAAAGAATTGTGCTGAATAGCCCAGGACATATCTTTAAAGTTGCTTCTGAAAATAAATTTCTCTTAATTGCTTATTCACTTGTCACAGAATAAACTTGAGCTTTCCAGATTTAGGGGAGTGTTTTCTAAAAGCAGTATAGCAAAATGGTAGGAAAAAAGGAGTAGTTATGAATATGGGCTCTGCAGTCAGACTGACTAAATCTGAATTTCAGCCATTCATATGTCCTTAGGCAACTATCCAATCCTACGAATGTTAATGTTACAAATGATAATACCATTGCTAAGGTTATGAGAATTAAATGAGATAATGCACCTGTAGCACTAAATGATAGGTATTATATAGTAGATTGGTGTCTCAATGTAAAAATGCCATTCTAATATATATTTTAAAATAAATTACATGAAAAATAACAGTAAAGAGAATAAATTCTCATTTCTAAATTAAAAAAAATGTTTTTGCCATACTAATTTGACAAATATCTTGCTAAGTTACTTACTCATCCCCAAAGAGTTGATGGGTATATTCAGGAAAGAAAGTTCTAATGTCATTCTCAAGATCTTCAGGAAAACGAACTGTTTAAAAGAATAAAAAATATAGAGATATTAACGATATTAAAGATGACAGGTATTTCCAGTTTAAGAATGTCAGTATAACTAGGATACAGCCAACATTTTTCTTACTTAAAATGTCACTTTTCCATTATATGATTTACACTGGATTCTCATGAGAAAAACAAACAATGAAAATCAGAATATTACTTCGAGTGCTTCAGTGTCAAAACCCTACTGATTCTAAGAATTAGAAAACTAGGCATGACAGAGGCATCTGATTTAATTTTTACTTTTCTGGTATGTTTATACACAATGCAAAGAGTAAAAGAAAACAAAACCAAAAAAGCACTTTGAGATGAGAAAAGCTACAGTACAAAGGAAACAAAAACAAAGTGCTATAAGAAACATTCTGAGAACAAGAACAATCTGAGTTTGATGAAGCTCATAGCATCACATCATTCTTTATGCCTGCAAGATGATGATGTTTATGTTGTTCCTAGTTTTTTTCCTTTTCTTTTTTGCTATTAAAAGTAACGCTGCAATGACATCCTTAACCGTGCTATACTTTTACAAGTATACATAGAGTAAATTCCTGGTAGTACAAGTGCTGAAAAAAGTACTGAAATATTTTTGCAAATACTGCTTAAGTGCCCTTTAAAATACTGTAAATACACACCAGCAGCTACTTAAACTCCTTTATTTCTTCCATATCCCTGAGAATACTCTGTACCCTCAACTTTAATTTCTACTAATCTAAGATGGAAATGGGTATCTTGTTATTTTTATATGCATTTACTATGAGTACTGATATAGCTGGACTTTTTCCCAATATAACTTATCTTATGAAGAAAAACTACCAAAAAAAAAAACCCTTAAGCAATTGAAGAATGAAAAGATAACTGCAGATGAAAAGTTTCTAACACTGTCCTCGTAGAGCAGGTCATTCACAGGGTGCCAAAGTTATCATCTAGCAGCTTACTGATTTACAAAAGGAAAGACAATCTTTTCACTGTAGAGATCTGGTGGTCACCATCTTTCCAAGTGATCTCAAACTTAGAATCACTCATTGTGGGACAGACCAACAATATGTGCCTCTTGATTC
The DNA here is from genome assembly GCF_949752795.1 of Hyperoodon ampullatus. Lineage (NCBI taxonomy): Eukaryota > Metazoa > Chordata > Mammalia > Artiodactyla > Ziphiidae > Hyperoodon > Hyperoodon ampullatus. The sequence continues at coordinate 86,862,040 of NC_136921.1, read as the reverse complement.
AATGCAACATAATGCATACAGTATCACCTATGAAGTTTTCTTACTGAAAAACTTTATCCTAGCTCTAATCCAGCTTTATATCCTCCAATTTACAATACAGAAGGGAACAAATTAAATACCAGCAAAAGGAAACAGACAAATCCAGAATGCTGATTTGTTTAATAATTCTATGTAATGACTTTACTCTGCCAAATAAATCAATGGCATAGGGAGGGAAAAGTTCCATGGGTAGGAGGGACTGTTTTGGATTAAAAGAGATTAAAGAAACACCCAACAAAATGCATGATTCTTGAGTGGATTCTGGTTTAAATCTTTTTTTTTTTAAGCCACTCAAGACTTTCCAGAACAACCAGGGAAACCAGAAAATTTCATGATACCAAAGAATTACTACTAATTTTCTTAGGTGTGATAATTGTGTTGTTGTTATATATGTGCATATTCATATATTAGGACCTGTGCTATGAGCAAATTCATGATGTTCAGAAAGCTACTTTCAAACAATTCAGCAAAAAAACACACACATTAGGGCTTCCCTGGTGGCGCAGTGGTTGAGAGTCCGCCTGCCGATGCAAGGGACACGGGTTGGTGCCCTGGTCCGGGAAGATCCCGCATGCTGCGGAGCGGCTGGGCCCATGAGTCATGGCCGCTGAGCCTGCGCGTCAGGAGCCTGTGCGTCAGGAGCCTGTGCTCCGCAACGGGAGAGGCCACAAGAGTGAGAGGCCCGCGTACCGCAAAAAAAAAAAAAAAAAAAAAAAAGTAAATGGAAGGACAAAAAAATGTAGCATGTAAACCACAAAACCTGAAAATGCAATCTAAATTGTATTAAGGCAAAAAAAGCATTAAATGGCCTAAGAGGACAATCTCTTCAAAATGATTAAGGTGAATTCTTTCAAGCCTTTAAGGAACAAGTATACTTAATGCTTTAAAAACTGTTCAGAGTAGGAACACTAAAGTGGGAAGGCCATGAGAAATAGTTATAAAGAGTACAAAGGCTGACCTTCACCTTCCCTAAAAAGAAAGCAAAGAGGAGAAAAACACAGACCAAGCTCATCTATAAATAATAATGTAAAAATATTTAAAGATAATATAAAATAGTCTTCATCAAAACAAAATATCTCGAGGTACTGAAATGCAAGGATGGTTCAAAATCTAAAGATTAAAAAATAAAATTATTTAAATATTATGTTTTACATTGTATATAAGATAATATAATCAAAATTATTTCCAGGGAAACCAAAATGGCACTCAATAAACTCTAATATGCATGTTTGAATAAAAACTGTTTGCAAACTGAAAAATACTCTCCAATGTAATAAGCCAGGATCATGTTTAGTGGAGAAATAACAAGAACCATCATCATTAATTTAAGGAAGAGGAATGACAGCTATAATTTTTTAACACTATTCTGAATGTGCTAGCCAATGCAAATTGAAAAGAGAACAAAGTAAGAGGTATTTATAGAAAAGAAAGTGAATTTACTAAAATGTTCAGATGCTATGACTGCATGCTTGAAAAAAACAAAGAAAATCAGCTGAAACCACTCTCCACAACTGTAGAAGAAGCCAGTAAGATTATCTGTTTTTAAAATACATTAAAACAACAACGACAACAAAAATATATTAAAGACAAACAACTCAATTAAAAAATATGCAAAGGATCTGAACAGATACTTCTACAAAGATACACAAGCAGCCAATAAGCACATGAAAATATGCTCAATGTCATCAGTTATTAGGGAAATACAAATTAAAACTGCAGTAATATGTCATTTCACACCTACAAGGATGGCTATATATAAAAAAATAATAAGTGCTGAAAAGGATGTGGAAAAAGTGAAACTCATACATTGCTCGTGGCAATGTAAAATGGTGTAGCCACTATGGAATATAATTTGGCAATTCCTCCAAAAGCTAAACATAGAATTATCATATGACCCAGCAATTCTGTTCCTAGCTATTTGGCAAAAGAACTGAAAACAAGGACAACAGACAACTATATCTCGATGTTCATGGCAGCGTTATTCACAATTGCCAAAAGGAGGAAACAAGCCAAGGGTCCATCAACAGATGAATGAATAAACAAAGTGTGGTATACAACAGAATATTATACAGCCATTAACAGGAATGAAGTTCTGATACATGTTACAACATGAAACATTTGCTAAGTAAGTTGAAAATATTATGCTAAGTAAAATAAGCCAGACACAAAAGGACAAATATCCCACTTAAAAAGATATGTAAAATATGGGCTTCCCTGGTGTCGCAGTGGTTGAGAGTCCGCCTGCTGATGCAGGGGACATGGGTTCGTGCCCCGGTCCGGGGGGATCCCACATGCCGCGGAGCAGCTGGGCCCGTGAGCCATGGCCGCTGAGCCTGCGCGTCCAGAGCCTGTGCTCCGCAGCTGGAGAGGCCACAGCAGTGAGAGGCCCGCGTATCGCAAAAAAAAAAAAAAAAAAAAAAATATATATATATATATATATATATATATCTAAAATAGGTAAATTCATAGAGATAGAAAGTAGATTAGAGGTTACCAGGGGCTGGAGGGGAAGGTGAATGGGGAGTTACTGCTTAACAGGTATATATAGTTTCTGTTTGGGGTGATAAAAAAGTTTTGGAAACAGATAGTGGTGATGGCTGCACAACACTGTGAAGGTAGTTAATGCCACCTAATTGTATACCTAAACATAATTAAAATGACATATAGAAAAAAAGATTCACTCTTTCTACAGTAACCTACCCCTAGAGCACTGGACCTGTGTGGGAAAAGTATGCCTATCAATCCCTCACACACGAAGTGAAAACAGCTTGCTATGGGAGAAGAATCTTGGGATAAACCTTAGTGGAATTATTGGTATGCAGTCAAGAGTTAAAGTTATCCCATGTGTCTACTACAATGCCTGTCACATGGTAGGTTTCAATAAACATTTCTCCAGAGAAAGTAGAAGGGGAAGGGAAAGAGGGAGATAGGAAGAAAGCTTGTTTTGAGGGAAGCAAATTATTGCTGCTGACTGTAAGTGATTAGACTGACCAAATAACCCAGTCAATTTTAGCTCTGTGAAATATGTATAAAATTTATGTAAACTAGATTTTGATGTGGGGAAAAGATATATATTAAGAATTATTTTCCATAGTTCTCCCATACACAATAAAGAGAGAAAATATAATGGACGAGGAGATCCCATTTATAATAGTAGTAAAATAGATGAAACACCTTGGAATAAACTTAAGAAATGTTTATCATCTGTACATAAAATTTAAAACTCCACAGCTAGACATAAAAAAGACCTGAATAAATAGAAAGATATTCTTGCTATTAGAAAGGAAGATTCAGCAATGTAAAGATGTTGATTCTCCCCATATTAAACTTAAATTTTAATAGGATCTCGATTTAAAAAAAATCAACCAAACATCTCTTTGGAACTTGATAAAATGTCCACCTAGAAGAATACATTAGAGAAAACTTAGGAAAACTCTTAAAGAAATGAGTGGGACCTAGTCACACCATATACTAATCACAACACTTATTGTAACAGTACACTAATGGCTCAGGGGGAAAAAAAAAGGCCCCAAAGTAAACCCAAGAATATATATAATACTTCAGTATGATTAAAAAAGAAATTTTAATTGTTGAAGACAACAAATCAGCAGCTAGATAACTGACTAAACCATCTGGAAAAGTATAAAGCTGGATTCCTACCCTATGCCTTATCAAGATAAAGATTCAAAGGTTTCAATTTAAAAAGAGAAAAAAAATCAACAAATTATTAAAAGAAACAATAGATAAATCTTTTCATAATCTTAGAGCAGGAAGGACCTTTTTATAAGACACAGTGAAAACTCATAAAAGAAAAAGAAATTTCCCTAGATAAAAAATTTTAACTTCTACATAACAAACTTACCAAAACTCAAAACAGGGAAAAAAGTACTTGCAACTTATGACCAAAGAAGGGCTGATTCTTTTAGAATATAAAGGATATACTTCTCTTAGGATTAAAAATCAATTTTAATTATCAAATCAAAAAATGGTCAAAAACTGTGGGGGAAAAAAACCCTCAGAAAATAATGTGTTGGCAAGGATGTGGAGAAATTGGAATTTTTGTGCACTGTTGGTGGGAATGTAAAATGGAGCAGCAACCACTATGGAAAACGGTTCCTCAAAGAATTAAAAATATAATTACAATATGATACAGCAATCCCACCTCTGGGTATATATCCAAAAGAATTTGAAGCAGTATCTCGAAGAGATATTTGCACACCCCTATTCACAGCAGCATTATTTGCAATAGCCAAGAGGTGGAAGCAACTCAAGCGTCCAACAACAGATGAACGGATAAACAAAACGTGGTATATACATGTAATGGAATATTTTTCAGCCTTAAAAGGAAGGAATTCCTGCCACGTGCTACATGGATGAACCTTGAGGATATTATGCTAAGTGAAATATGCCAGTCACAAGAATACAAATACTGCATGCTTCCACTTATATGAGGTATCTAAAGTAGTCAAATTCTAGAAACAGAAAGTAAAAAGTATCTAAAGTAGTCAAATTCTAGAAACAAGTAAAAAGGTGTTAGCAAGGGGCTAACAGTAGGGGGAAAACAGGGATACAGAGTTTCAATTTTGCAAGATGAGAAGGTTCTGGAGATCAGTTGCACAACAATGTGAGTATAAACGCTAAACACTACAGAACTGTACACTTAAAATGGTAAAAAATAGTAAATTTTAAGTTATGTGTTTTTCACTACAATTGCAAATTAAAACAAGAAGCTATTTTTCACCCATCACAGGGGCAAGGTGTTCTGCTTTGTTTTTTTTAATGATAATATGCAACACTGACCAGGGTATAGGTAAAAAGGCAATCTCAAATTCTGGTGTAAGCACAGGTACTTTTTTGGAAGGCAATTTAGCAATGGCTACTAAAGTAGAATATGTTTGTAACCCTTTGACCTAGCACAGTGGTTCTTAAACAGAGACAATTTTACACACAACACTCAGGAGATGTGACAACGTCAAAAGACATTTTTGATTGTCACAACTGAAGGAGAACGTTACTGGCATCTAGTTAATAGACAAGGAATGCTGCTAAACATCCTACAAAGTACAGAATAACAAAGAATTATCTAACCCAAAATGTCAATAGTGCTGAAGCTGAAAAACTCTGATCCAGCATTTCAGTTTCTAGCCACACACTCTACAGATCACTCACACAAGTGGGTACATACATATGCAACGATATTTATTGGAGAATTACTTTTAATAGCAAAAGAGGAGAAGCACATCTCCCAACAGAGAATACTTAAATAAGTTATGATACAGTCATACTATATTACATAATTTAAAAGAATGAGGTAGATCTATATATAGTTACAAGGAATAATATTCAAGATACTATTAAGCTAAATAACAAAACAGCCTTACAACAGTATCCTGGTTTTAGAAAATTAATGTATGTACAAGAAAAAAAAACTTAGATCAGTATTACCTTTTTAGTGAGGCGTCAGGGCACCATTATCTGTCACTTTCTTTGTATTTCTGTTATGTTTGTACAGTTTTAAATAATAATAGCTAACATCTATTGTGAATTTCTAAATCAAACTGTTTAAGCACTTTACTTGTATTTAACCTCATATTTAATCTTTACAACCACTATACAGTAAATAATATGAACTCCATTTTAAAGATGAGAAACCTAAGAAATGGAAAGTGATGGAACCAGAATTCATGAGCTTATAATTATTTCTTAAATAGCTTTATTGAGTTATAATTTACATCCCATAAACTCAACTGCTTTAAGTGCTTTAAGTGTTGTAGCATGTATCAGACCTTCATTCCTTTTTATTGTCAAATAGTATTCCATCACATGGATATACCACACTTTGTTTAACCGCTTACCAGCTGATTGATATCTGGGCTATTTCTTTTAGCTATTGTGAATGATGCTGCTGTGAACATTCATGTACAAGTTTTTGTATGGACAAACATTTTCATTTCTCTTGGGTAGATACCTAGGAGTTGAATTGTTGAGTCATATGGCAAATATATATGTTTAACTTTTTAAGAACCTGCCAAATTGTTTTCCAAAGTAATTGCCTCATTTTATGTTCCCATCAGGAACATATGCGAGTTCCCCACATTCTCCCCAACACTTATTTTCTATTTTTTATAAGCAAATAAGTAAAAGTAAATATTTTTAAGAGGCTGAGACCACTTATACCTGTCACTTTTTGCCACACTGAACTTTCTATATGTAAACTCTGCCATCTCTCAAACGTCTACCCACACCATGACATAAACCAAGACTTCATAAAATCTGAATGTGTTCAATAAGTGTAGAAAACTAAACATTAAATTGCAAAAACAATACAATAACTATACAAATGACTGCAATAAACTGCTCTTACATAAAATTCTACTTCAAATTTAAAAAGAAAGATTATATACACACACAGTACACACGTAATACTACTTAGAAAAGGCATACATACCTAATTTTAGTTCAATTGCTGTGTTGGTGTTACATTTGTACTCTGCCAGTTTCTTCTCAACTGCACTCTTGTATTCAACCAAAAATTTCTCCATAGCACCAAATCCTAAGAAAAAAGGTTTTTAAAAAGTCTAGGTGGAAGTGGTTTAATTAGTCAAACCTACAAATAGAGTTCTTATTAGAACTGGAATAAAGGTAAGACTTATAACATGCTAACAGATCACAGATCTCCATATACTCCTACATAAATGTACTGAGTATGACCGTCTCATTATAAAACAGAAAAAAAATCACTTTTGAGATAGAGGCTTGTGAACTAGACCTGCTTTACATAAAGGAGTAAAGCTGATAATTAAAATGACAGACTACTGACATTTCTGAATATTTAATATTAATATAAATTACCTGCTAGGATTTATACCTAAGTAGCCTTTTTAAAAGAAATACAAAAAGGATGCTACTGCTCCGTTAAGAATCAAGGTGGGAATGTCCTTTGATAATTACAGGATAGCATTTTATTTCTAATACTGAAAAAATTCTACCCAGAGTATTTCCAGATCAACTATTAAAAAAACCAACAACAGAAAGCAGGCATAGAGGGAACCTACCTCAACATAATAAAGGCCATATATGACAAACCCACAGCCAACATCGTTCTCAATGGTGAAAAACTGAAACCATTTCCTCTAAGATCAGGAACAAGACAAGGTTGCCCAGTCTCACCACTATTATTCAACATAGTTTTGGAAGTTTTAGCCATGGCAATCAGAGAAGAAAAATAAATAAAAGGAATCCAAAGCAGAAAAGAAGAAGTAAAACTGTCACTGTTTGCAGATGATACGATACTATACATAGAGAATCTTAAATATGCTACCAGGAAACTCTAATCAATGAATCTGATAAAACAGCAGGATACAAAATTAATGCAGAGAAATCTCTTGCATTCTTACACACTAATGATGAAAAATCTGAAAGATAAATTAAGGACACACTTCCATTTACCATTGCAACAAAAAGAATAAAATACCTAGGAATAAACCTACCTAAGGAGACAAAAGACCTGTATGCAGAAAACTATAAGACACTGATGAAAGAAATTAAAGACGATACAAACAGATGGAGAGATATACCATGTTCTTGGATTGGAAGAATCAACATTGTGAAAATGACTATACTACCCAAAGCAATCTATAGATTCAATGCAATCCCTATCAAACTACCAACAGCATTTTTCACAAATTTTGAACAAAAAATTTCACAATTTGTATGGAAACACAAAAGACCCCAAATAGCCAAAGCAATCTTGAGAAAGAAAAATAGAGCTGGAGGAATCAGGCTCCCTGACTTCAGACAATATTACAAAGCTACAGTAATCAAGACAGTATAGTACTGGCACAAAAAAAAGAAATATAGATCAGTGGAACAGGAAAGAAAGCCCAGAGATAAACCCACACACATATGGTCACCTTATCTTTGATAAAGGAGGCAAAAATATACAATGGAGAAAAGAAAGCCTCTTCAATAAGTGGTGCTGGGAAAACTGGTCAGCTACATGTGAAAGAATGAAATTAGAACATTTCCTAACACCATACACAAAAATAAACTCAAAATGGATTAAAGACCTAAATGTAAGGCCAGACACTATAAAACTCTTAGAGGAAAACATAGGCAGAACACTCTATGACATAAATCACAGCAAGATGCTTTTTGACCCACCTCCTAGAAAAATGGAAATAAAAACAAAAATAAACAAATGGGACCTAATGAAACTTAAAAGCTTTTGCACCGCAAAGCAAACCAAAAACAAGACAAAAAGACAACCCTCAGAGTGTGAGAAAATATTTGCAAATGAAGCAACTGAGAAAGGATTAATCTCCCAAATATATAAGCAGCTCATGAATCTTAATATCAAAAAAACAAACAACCGAATTCAAAAATGGGCAGAAGACCTAAACAGACATTTCTCCAAAGAAGACATACAGGTTGCCAACAAACACGTGAAAGGTTGCTCAACATCACTAATCATTAGAGAAATGGAAATCAAAACCACAATGAGGTATCACCTCACAGCAGTCAGAATGGCCATCATCAAAAAATCTACAAACAATAAATGCTGGAGAGGGTGTCGGGAAAAGGGAACCCTCTTGCACTGTTGGTGGGAATGTAAACTGATACAGCCACTATGGAGAACAGTATGAAGCTTCCTTAAAAAACTAAAAACAGAACTACCAGATGACCCAGCAATCCCACTACTGGGCATATACCCTGAGAAAACCATAATTCAGAAAGAGACGTGTACCACAATGTTCACTGCAGCACTATTTACAATAGCCAGGACATGGAAGCAACCTAAATGTCCATCGACAGATGAATGGATAAAGAAGATGTGGCACATATATACAATGGAATATTACTCAGCCATAAAGAGAAACAAAGTTGAGTTATTTGTAGTGAGGTGGATGGACCTAGAGTAAGTCAGAAAGAGAAAAACAAATACCGTATGCTAACACATATATATGGAATCTAGAAAACTGGTACTGATGGACCTAGTGGAAGGGCAGGAATAAAGATGCAGACGTAGAGAATGGACTTGAGAACGTGGGGTGGGGGAAGGGTAAGCTGGGACGAAGTGAGAGAGTAGCACTGACATATATACACTACCAGATGTAAAATAGATGGCTAGTGGGAAGCAGCTGCATAGCACAGGGAGATCAGCTCGGTGCTTTGTGACCACTTAGAGGGGTGGGATAGGGAGGGTAGGAGGGAGGTGCAAGAGGGAAGGGATATGGGGATATATGTATACATATAGCTGATTCACTTTGTTATACAGCAGAAACTAACACAACATTGTAAAGCAATTATACTCCAATAAAGATGTTAAAAAAACAACAACTAATAATGCATAGAAAGATTATCTCAGAAAGGATACACAAGAAACTAGTAACCACTGTTACTTCTAGGATAAAGAGAAGGAATGGGGACAGGGTTAGGAAAGAAAATTTTCACTGTATTAGCAAAATTTTTGTAACCATGTGCATGAAGTCATAGGCTATTGAAATAACAAAATGGTTTTAGTATAACGTGGCTACCCATCAATGTATATAATAATTAACCATGGAAGAAACCATTATGAAAAGAAACTTTCAAGCAAAGATGACAATAAATCTCTTGACAAAATGATCATAAAAATTAGGAAAAATTCAGGAAAAAAAGGTCATGAACAGAAATGAAAAATGGGGTACGACATGCCACAAACTTCAGTAAGTGGTTAAAACACACATATACAGAATGTGGGGAACACTTGAAGCAGTATAGTTTAATGGTTTGGAGTCAGAATTGCTGGATTCAAATCCAGGCTTCACTATTTACTTACTAGATCTGTGAACTAGAGCACATTACTTGGTTTCTCTGACCCTAATGGATAAAAATGGTATAACAGAACCCATCTCAAACATCATCTATAAAAATGAGATAATAGAACCCATCTCAAGGCATTTCTGTATAATCTAAGCAACAAATCATACATTAGTTTAATCCCCACAATTCTGTAAGACAAGTAGATACTTTATCAGCCCCATTTCATATTCAAAAGCTCAGTTAGAAAGAGGTCTCGTTGGGCTTCCCTGGTGACGCAGTGGTTAAGAATCCGCCTGCCAATGCAGGGGACACGGGTTCAACCCCTGGTCCGGGAAGATTCCACATGCCGCGGAGCAACTAACCCATGTGCCACAACTACTGAGCCTGCGCTCTAGAGCCCGCGAACCACAACTACTGAAGCCCGTGCACCTAGAGCCCGTACTTCACAACAAGAAACCACAATGAGAAGCCCGCACACCGCAACGAAGAGCAGCCCCCGCTAGCCACAACTACAGAAAGCCCACACACAGCAACTAAGACCCAACGCAGCCAAAAATAAATACATTAAATAAATTAAAATTAAAAAAAGAAAGAGGTTTGACTGCTTAAAGGGCACCCGATTACTAAACGGTGGGACTGAGATTCGAATTTAGGTGTGATTCTTATAACACTACACCCTGTGCAATACATATGTCCCCCCTCTTTTATAGTACCAGTGTACCCCCAAATCCTACAATCTGTATTTGGTAGAAGAGCCTTTCCTTAAACACCTGTAGAGCTCATGCTATAGCCTGTGTATCCAGCACATCTATAAAAGTGTACTGAGACTACTATAAAGGCAATGGGGAAAGATAAAAGAAAAAGAAACTGTCCATCACTTCAAAAGATATGTAAATGGATTAAAAAAAAGCGTATACTCAACCCAAAACAATCTTTATAAACGTACAGAATAATAGCAATTATTAGTTATTAAATGTTGTGAACTGAAGAGACTCAATAAAGAGGTGAACAGAATAAACACAAGAAAATTAAAATAGACACCCCCTAAAAGAAAAGTTTAGATTAAGGAAGAATGCTTCACTGTCTCTCTTCAAAGGAAATCTAAATAGATCTTAGTAATACTAAATTGTGAGACATTAAGGAGACTATTACGGAGTCAATCAAGATTCAAATGAGAGCCCTAGTGCAGGGCAAGACAGCAATGCGCTAGCTCAGAAGTTGACTGTAGTGGAAGGCGGAGAGAGACCTGGAAGAGAAGAGTCTGAGCATTAAAATCAGCTGGCGGGAACAGAACCAGACTAGTGGATGAGGCAGCAGTAGGTAAAGGGAACGAAAAGAGAAACAGGCGTCCAGGCACCTGGCACCTTACAAGCCCAAATCACGACGCTTTCTCCTGGCCTCTTCGGCCCTCCTAAGGGCCGAGTTCCCCGCAGAAGGTGCAGAACCCCGAGCCGTTGGGGGCGGGGGCACGAACCTCGGCGGACAAGGAGATGAGCTGAGAGTTCCGCGCTTCCAGGCTGAAACAGGCCTTCTAGAACCCAGGCTGCAGCCCGAAAGTTCCAGGCGGGTACTGTCACTACCGTCTCGGCGTTCTTTCCCAAACCTGCCCGCCCCCTCCCCTTGGTAAACTTTTCCCGGGAACTTACCCGCCATTTCCGAGCTGCGAGCACCCGCGGCCGAGGAAGGACGAATCAACCCGCGCGCTCCCTGGCCGGAAGTGAGCACACTTTCTGACGCATTTCCCCCGCCCACCCCTCTTCTGGTGCTGGCCAATGAGAGGAGGAGATTCGAGGCGCGGGGTGGTGGAAGCGCCTCGAGAGGCGGGGCTAACACGGCAGGGAAGGCTCGGACGGTTGCCTAGCCACGGCCAGGACTGTCAGCCTCTGAGGCTTGAATTGGAGGAGGAGGCCACAGAGGGATATTCTCTGTTGAGATGCTCGCCGGCTCGAGGAGAGTTTCTTTGGGGTTGGTTTGCATAATATACATACCGCTGGCAGTTTTCTGTGCCCCCTTAACGATGTTTTGGAGACTGTTAGAAAAACTTTTCCCTTGGCCTGGACAGTAGATCCAAACACCTGAGCCCTAGTTTTACAGGTAAAATATAGGGATTGAGTTCTAGTTGCCAGAGAAATTTTCCCGTATTTTATTTGTTTCTATTTTTGCGGTAAATAGTTGTTTAACATCGTTTTTCTTTTATGTTTTTTTAACAGTATGTATACGGTGTGATATCTAGGTACTCCTGCTTTCGCATTTTAAGTTTATGAGGCAACAATTTAGTGTAAGGAAATTATAGTAATAATTTAGGTGACCAGAACTGTTCTGGTTCTACATCTCTCAAGTCCTAGTGGCGTAACCACATCACAGGATGCTACCTGATTTGGGCCATAGGGCTTGTTAGTGTTTAGTAGCTGCTGAAACTGTTTGTCCCAGATGATAAGCCACTGTTTAGGTATCCACAAATATTCCCATGATGTCTGTACACTAGAATGCCTTGTCTCAACAAATGTTGGTTAATAGGTTTTACAATGATGATACTAGAGCTAAAATGGACCCTTGAGATGATAATCTAGAACTAACACACTTCCTCGTTTTAGAGATGCGGAAACTAAAGCCCAGAAAAGAGAAATTACCCAAATTCACACTCAGTGTACAGCCTACACAAGAGCCCAGTTCTCCAGATACTCAGCTCAGTATTTGACTACATGGAGATGGCCCTCCTGAAGATAAAGATCAGAAAAGGTACTGAGAATGCTCAGATCCTTTTTCTTTAAGCTTTAATGAAACATAAGAAATTACGATCATAATGTTAAGAAGAAAATTGAAATCGTTGTCACTAATGACATTATGGATCAAAAATGGAAAACAATCTTTTTATATAATCATTCTTTCAAAATGGCAAGATTCAGCATTCCTTTCCAAAACCACCTTACCTGTAGATTGGCCAATAGCTGACCAGCAATTATGATCCTTAAAATAAGAAATCAAGAGGAATTTGTCTTAACTGCCGCAAATCTGAAACAGATTTTATGACTTTATGTGACTTTACGGTTGGTTGTAGGGAAGAAATATGTTGAAACATATATGACAATATGAATAAGAAATACGATGAAACCTATATATTGTATGACTAATATTTCATATGATCTGCTTGCAGAATTGAGGTTACAGTTTTAAATTGTCCTTGTCTTAGAACTCTTCACACATATTTATTAAAAATGTCACAGAATTCATGTTTAGCTAGTTTACCTAAAACCTAAATGAATGACTTCTTTCAGAAAGGTAAAAATAAAATTACCAAAAAGGAAAAAATATTTTTGTAGGGTTTTCCCACGCTTTTCAATTTATATTTTACCTTATTCTAAAGGGGATTTAGGAAGTGAATGTTACCACCATAGAATACAATTTCTACAAAAGAAATCTGCTGTCCTCCTGTATAGGAAGGAGGCAGCATAGTGGAGTGGAAAGTTCAGTGCCCTACTAGTCTCAGTTCTACTACTTCGTGATTGTGTGACCTTGTTTCATCTATTAAGTAGAGATAATAACCTTCCCAGTCATTACATTGAGTTGTTGTGAAAATCAAATGGAAAAATTTAGGAGAGAGGTTTGTAAACTGTAAAATTCTATATTAATATGAGGTGGTATTAGTATGATACCATTCATTCTAGAATAGGAAATTTGGAAAAGGCATTTTTCTCCATAGAAAAAGGCCATATTACACTGTTAGGAATGAACTAGCAACCATATGTTTGGTACAAGTTCAACTGCATATGGACTAGTAAATTTTGCCATCGTGTCTTGAAACCTCCGGAAGAGACTTTTTTTTTTTAAACGTGGTATTAAAAAGATGGTTATCAGAAAGTGGATGTAGGAAATTTGAGATCTAAAAGAAAAATGCAGGTACTTGATGTGTCTTTATTTCAAAATACATGTCTCTACAGACAAATAAGAATAGCTAGTTAACTCATTTGTTTAGCTCATAGTGCAAATAGTGAGGGTGTGGTGTATGAGTTCCCAGAACAATTATCCAGAATCCCCTATCCAGCTAGATGACTTTCATATGGAATAAAAGAAAGAAAATAAAAATAGGCCAGCTCATACTGAAAACTACTGTTAGAGGAATAACTTAAGATGCACAGCACCAACAGTTTGCACATTCCATATTTTAATTCTCATACACTACCCATAGGTGTGTAAACTAGTACTTTTTGAGAAGCAGTTTAGCAATTTAAAAAAATTAACATGTCTCTATTTGTACATCCTTTGAGGTAGTAGTTCCACTTAAAAGTATTTGTCCTACAAAACCATTTGCACAAGAATGCAAAGATAAATGATCAAAGATGTTCAAGGCAGCATTAATTTTATTGGCACATTGGAAATAGCCTAAACATTCATCAAAAGGGGCTGGCTAATATGTACTGACTTGGGAAAATACTATATAATAGGTTAAAAAATAAGTTAACAACATTATAATGTTATTTTACTTGTATAAAAAAGTGTATTTTGATATAAACAAAGAAAACATCCGGAAGCATAACCAACTAGTTTAACTCTGGCTCCTTCTAGGAGAGGGAATTTGGAGATGGGGATTAATCAGGGATTTTTTTTTAAATGCTGTTTGCTTCTTTTAATGAGGATGTATTGGTTTCTTTCATAACTAGAAACTTATCGATCTTTTGGAAGTTTTTAGACATGGTGGCTAACTCTACACTCTACATTCTATAACTTATGATACACAGAATTAAAGAGAAGCAGCTTAATTGGTACAAGAAACAGTTAGTTGAAAATTAATATTTCTAGTTTTGCATTCTGTCATTGTTTACAAGCAAAGACTGGTCAAAATGAGAGAAGAGGACTATAATTGCTTATTCTTGTTTACAAAATGACCACCCAGTGATGCCCACTTTACTTTTTGAAACTATAGTTTGTAAAAATGGCTTTAATTATGCATGTCTACTTAGGGTGACTAACACAATAATGCCTATGATATTTCACATTTCATAGTTAAAATATTACTTCAAATATTCTTTTCTCCATTCTAGCCAACAGAAAAACGACCATTATTCCTCTGTTTTAAACTTTTTTTTGCTGTTGTTTTGTGTTGCTTTTCAATGTAGAAGAGCTTCAGGATAAGAGGAGGGTGAAGAAAACTTTATCAAAGCTACTTTGATATTAAATAAATAAGACTAAAAAGTGGTGAAAATTATGACTAGAAATATTTTAAATTGATATTGTTTCAGTCATTCTGTCTTCCTTTTTTTGATTGTAGTAAAAAAATACATTACATAAAACTGACCATCTTAATCATTTAAAAAAAAAATAAATTTATTTATTTATTTTTAATTTTGGCTGCGTTGGGTCTTCGTTGCTGCGTGCAGGCTTTCTCTAGTTGCAGCGAGTGGGGGCTACTCTTCTTTGCAGAGCACGGGCTCTAGGTGCGTGGGCTTTTTTAGTTGTGGCATGTGGGCTCAGTAGCTGTGGCTCATGGGTTCTAGAGTGCAGGCTCCATAGCTGTGGTGCCCAGGCTTAGTTGCTCCGCAGCATGTGGGATCTTCCTGGACCAGGGCTCGAACCCGTGTCGCCTGCATTGGCAGGCGGATTCTTAACCACTGTGCCACCAGGGAAGTCCCATCTTAATCATTTTTAAGCATACAGTTCAGTAGCATTAAGTATATTCACATTGTTGTGAAAGCTGTCATTCTAATGGGTTGGTTTTCAGGCACCCCCTTTGTAACCTGTTTAACCATATCACTATGCAGAACAAGACTCTTAACTTCCTATGATCTGGACATACAAAATGAAGAGCTTTTATGCCTGCTATACAGCACTGTTAAGTATTTAGTTCATAAACCTCTTCCTTAAAAGAATTATAAAAAAATAAAATAGCTTTATGGTAGTGTTTCTTCTAAATTTTTTTACAAATCAGAATTTTGAGGGAATATATATAGTTGTTAACAAGCTAAACCAACCAATCACTGTGCAAATTAGTAAAAGAATTCTTTCTGAAAATTTTGCTAGAGGGAATCCAGAATTTAATGATCTAAGAGAAAGAAACTGTCATGCTAACCGGCACCATATAATACAAAGAGAACCTGCTTCATCAGGTAAGAAGGGTATGTTGGTAGGGTTAGGATGCGTTTAAAGAATAAAAAGTTTACTTTTACATATCTTTATAAAGTTAAATTTTGTTGTATATGAGGCAGTTTATGTTAATATAGATATGGTGTTATTTTTAATAGATTTTAAGAGCAACTAAGGTACTTTGAATAATACAGAATCAGGAATTTTAGAGCAAAGTGATTTTAGAAATCAGGTAATCTAGTCATTGTCATGTTTATTTGGTATACATATGCATAAAAACTTTTGCTGACATCTCTTCTATATATTAATATATTTCTACTACTGTTAATTCCTATATTAAATATTACTATTATTAACTTTTTTTACTAATTAATTTATTTATTTTTGGCTGCATTGTGTCTTCATTGATGCACGTGGGCTTTCTCTAGTTGCGGCGAGTGGGGACTACTCTTCATTGTGGTGCGCAGGCTTCTCATTGCGGTGGCTTCTCTTGTTGCGGATCACGGGCTCTAGGAGCGTGGGCTTCAGTAGTTGTGGCAGGTGGGCTCAGTAGTTGTGGCACACGGGCTCAGTAGATGTGGCTCGCCGGCTCTACAGCGCAGGCTCAGTAGTTGTGGCGCGTGAGCTTAGTTGCTCCATGGTATGTGGGATCTTCCCGGACTAGGGCTCGAACCTGTGTGCCCTGAATTGGTAGGTGGATTCTTAACCACTGCACCACCAGGGAAGTCCTGCTATTGTTAACTTTTAATTTTTTAGACAAAAAAGAATATGAATACTCATTTTTAATATTTTCTACCCCACCTGTGCACCCCTGAAGATCCCTGAGTTAAAAAACCGTTTGCTTGAGGTATTTTAGCAAGTAACTGATGAAGGTGATACTGTGGTCTAAGTCTCTCAGTTTGGTCCTATGTTTTCCCACTTTTTTTTTCCTTTCTCGCTGTAGAAAGGGCTAATTTCCTTCGTGAAATACGTTGCTTTGGGGAGAAAGTCACTATGTCTGGCACATGGTTGATATCTAATAAGTATTTGTTAAATGACTTTGCAGTAACAAAATCAAGAACACAATTATCTCCCAAAACAACTAAGCTTCCGCTTTTGTTCAAGCACTTCATGGCTCCTGGTATTGGAAACTGCTGTTTCCTTGCTTTAAAATAAACTTCCTTGAGCATGTGATTAGAATCAGACTAAAAACTACCTTATCCATATTTAAACCATTACTACCAACATGTGTATAACACAGGTGTTTTTCTATTAAATTGTTCTCTGGATGTCATCAGGGAGTAGGGTGTGTCATCAATACAATCGCCAGGAGATGATCTTTTGCCAGAGTAAATTTATCCCTGGTACAATGGCTCCAAAGACAAAATTCCATGGGACACGTGTGTTCTTGTAGCAAGCCCAGATCATCAGTAGCCCCGGCTTTCCCCAGAGAATTTTAACCCAAGTTAAATTCTAGCTTTCTTACAAAGCTCTAAGAAAGCCTAACTTACCCTCCTTCATCAGAGATTACCCTCCTTCTCTATACCTCCTTCTCTATCTCTCAGTCAGTTAGGCACCCAAACGTTTAGAACTAAATGTATGCTGCCTTCTCCCCAAACCCAGGCCCTATTTGGAGTCTACTTACAGAGTCCAAGAGAGGTATTGGGTAAGTGGTACAGTAGGTATAACGTCTCTTCCTCCTGTTCTCCCTGGGTTTCCTGCAACAAACAGGAGTGAGGCCAGGCTGTTACTTGCAGCGGCCCCATGTTTCACCCTAAGTGAGGCTTGTGTGCTCTTCTCTCACTTCTCTCCATTTGGCTTCATTGAGGCCTGCTGTATCTGGAGCCTGCTGTGTTGACTCACCAAAGCGGGCCTGCGTATCACAGAAGGATTGCCTCACTTTCTGATCTGTCCTCCTAGCGGATAATTATGAATCATCACGTTCTCCAGTCTTAAGCCTGTTCACCCCTTATTGATAACTCCTCCAGAGCTGGAACTGTGTTTGTTACCTTCATCCCTGAGTTCTTATTTGAAGTGAGAACAAATTCTTTTAACTAACATTTACTGAAGATTTTTTTTTCAGGTTAACTGTGGCATTGAATACATTTAACATTTAAATTTGCCTATATCCTGTCTTCTTAGGCCCACTCTCATGTTTATCTCCCTCCC
The DNA here is from genome assembly GCF_949752795.1 of Hyperoodon ampullatus. Lineage (NCBI taxonomy): Eukaryota > Metazoa > Chordata > Mammalia > Artiodactyla > Ziphiidae > Hyperoodon > Hyperoodon ampullatus. The sequence continues at coordinate 86,843,971 of NC_136921.1, read as the reverse complement.
CTCCTCTGCCTGGCCCTTAAGGACTATTCCTATATAAGTGAAATTATCTCTTTACTGCAATACTGTGTTATATTCTCATTTTATGAAATCTTATCTAAAAATCTGGATGTTAACTTTAAAAAAACATGTAATATTCTCAATTAAGGACGAATACTTGGAGAAATGAAAACTTCCATTTTAAAAAAGTTTTAAGAATAATGTCAAGGGATTCCTAAGATATTTTAAAATATTAACAAATAATTATAACATTTTATGTTATATAAGTTTTGTTAGACCAAGATCACAAGAAAAACCAGGACAAAATTTTCTTTTTCAAAAAATTGTGGCTGCACATCTACATTGTCCTTGGATATATAGAAGCCCTGCTGAGCTAAATTGTATGTTTCTTTCATTTGGTAAAGATTTTTGCTATTTTTTCCTTTTCAAGTGGACTTTCAAGTTATTTTATTCTCAGATTTTGAACTTCACATTGTTCTTTTGAGTAAAATGCACAGAAGGACTGCATCAGGGAGATGACAAATGTCATTTAAATAGTATCAGTATGATTTAATTATCTTAGGTTTTGCTTTGCTTTCCGTTAAATAAAATAAATTAGATAATATGTTTAAATGCTAAATGACAATTTTATTTACTATTGGGAGATTTAATTGTATGTGAGTCCATATCTAAGCACAAATGAAAATTGCACAGTTATATGTTTAGTACATTACAACACGTTATCCATTTATTAAAGGTAGATAAATACTTACCTAAATCATCATTGTGACAGATAAGAATAATAGCTGTAATTTGAAAGGTCATTCTTTGGTGATACTTTATTTTTATGCTATCTAGTTCATATATATTTCTCATTGGGGTTATATAGAGTGGAGATTTTTAAAAAGATAGCCATAAACTTTTTATCTCTTACCAGGCTTGGGTTAAGAAGGGGTTAAGGCATTCCTAGGTATGATATCAATATGCCACAGGAAATTCTTACCCTGCTCTAGTGTCCTAAAATATTCCAATGTGGGAGGAAGACTTCATAAATTAGAGTCTTTATATAAATATAGCAATGATGCTATAGAAATTGGAGTTAGAATAGGTTTTGGTAGATGATTTCACATTGGGTGGGCCTAAAGGAATCTTCACTAGAGGGCTCAAGGGACATGTTCTCTGAAATATCGGCACTATTAACAATTATATGTATAGACTCCCTGCAAACTGGAATGATTGCAGATAATGGAAAAAGTCAAGCATAATACTCAATTTTTAATGGAAAAGGGAGGCACTGAAAGATCACACTCCATTTAATCTTCTTTGAAATACTATGGTGTTAATCTTTGAAAAACAACAACAACCAAAAAACCAAAAGACAAAAAAACATGATTTATAAGTCCACAGAGGGTGGCCAAGTATCCATTGTCTAACATGGATTTGTGAAAAGCAACCTTGCTAAATAAACTTATTTTACTTCTTAAAAGAAGTAAATGGCAAAAAGAAGTATGTATAATAGTATGTTTGATTAGATACATGATCATTGCTGACCCTATGCAAATTGTGTTTTAGAGAAAATTCAGTTATCTGCTCCTGGCTTTGTTTAATATATTCAGATTACTCATACAATTGTACTTGCTATATATGTACAGTTTCAAGTTCTGATTCATTCACTTAACATTATATCATAAACTGCATACTACTCTTACTTTTATGTGACCAAGTGACTAAGGAATCTGAACTTTGTGGGGATATAAACATAAAATGTTGTATTTTTCCTCTAGTCACTGCTCCCACTGTACTATGTTGAATACCCTTTCCCCCCGGGCAGATTCCATAGTTTTCTGCTCTTTTAAGTTACTCAAAGCCTAGCCTGGCCTAGTTTAAAACTTTGGTGTTTTAAAACCCCCTCCATTGTGGGCCAGACTTGTAGCCACAGGGGATATGAAATGAGGAAAGGAATATAACCAATTTTTCACTCGTTCTCCCTCATCAGGCCCCTAAAGATTGGGCTGGGGAGAGTGTCTGGTTCTAGGATATGTTTTCCTCTTCCTTTTTCAAGGCTAATTCCTCTGGTATTGGGGGCTAGAAGTAGGAATAGAGGAGAAATGAATCTTGCTCTCTGTCTTGGTCGTCTCTGCTTCTCCAGCTGACGTTGACTGCTCTCAATGCTCTTAGTGCCTCTCCCTTAGCACACATTCTTAATTCCTTCAGTGAGCAGAAAGGGGCCTCCATATTGTACCAATTCCCTGATAAGGAAACTCCGGCACCTTGCTGCTGTTATTTACTTTGTTAGTAAGTCCTCCCTTTTGGGTGGAACGCTGCAAAAGCAATTCAAGCCCCAATATCTTCCTGGTGTCACTTGACCTACAAGAAATTCATGTATCACCTCTTGTGTGCAACCAATGTCCCCAATGCAATGGACACACATAGTCTTGTCAGCTATCATATCATCACAGGATAATGAAATTTAAAATGTTAGCCAGTGCCAATACTCTTCATATAAGGTGGGAGTGGGATGGGGAGTGATAATGATATAAAGTATAGATGTTATTGAACCCCTATTCTGTAGGTGGCCTTGAGGCCTAAGTTGATAATCATAACTTCATTTTTCAACCCTTCATTGCATGTCCTATTATCCCTCTAAGCTCCTTGACTGGGTCTGATTCTTTATCTAGTCCAGTGCCTAAACCTTTATTCCCAAATGATCCACTGAATCCACTATGGACTTATCTTTGGACTTATCTTATATTGGCTATCTTTACTGAGTTGCCTCGGTTGGGTTTCAGACATAGTCATTCTTGCCCTGTTGTATAGCAGCAACTGAGTTTCCCTTTGATGATCAGGATTAATCACCACATGGCTACAGCGACCCTTTTCTGCTTTTAATTCTACAGCTCCAGAAGCTGAAAATAGCCAGTGGGCAGTTTCAGTTTCCAATTCATCTGAACCTTGATGGTGTTTCCTGATGGAAGCATTCCTCCCGCGGATATAGGACCTCAAAAACCATGAGCCCAAGGTTGTTGGGAAGAAAGACAAAAATTTTTTCAGTGGTGAAGTGAAGAAATTGGTGTGATAGTGAGAGGGTACTTTTACTTCCTCTTTTAGTACATGGATTTGTGTGTTCCAGCTACATGAGATCCTCTTTTTATCTCCAATGTTCTGATATTTTATAATGTGCCTTGGTATTGAGCCTTTTTCATTCATTGTTCTGGATACACAGAGGATACTTTGAAACTCAAAACTCATCCTTTGGGGCCTCCCTGGTGGCGCAGTGGTTGAGAGTCTGCCTGCCGATGCAGGGGACATGGGTTCGTGCCCCAGTCTGGGAAGATCCCACATGCCGCGGAGCGGCTGGGCCCGTGAGCCATGGCCACTGAGCCGGCGCTTCCAGAGCCTGTGCTCCGCAACGGGAGAGGCCACAATAGTGAGAGGCCCGTGTACCGCAAAAAAAAAAACTCATCCTTTGGATTTAGAAAATTCTTATTTTTATTTGATAATTTCTTCCCCATAATTTAAAATCTCTATTTTCTCTGGAGATCCTAGTAGTCAACTATTAGGCCCTCTGGTTTAGTTCTCTATATTTGAATATTTTTCTCCCATTCTTTGTGTATTGCCCTATTTTCTGAGAGATTTTCACAACATTTTTATTACAATCCTTTTACTAACCATTTTATTACCACTTCCTAGCTGTGTAACATTGGGAAAATTGCTTAATATCTCAGTCTGTTTCCTCATATTTGAATTGGAGATAATAGCATGAAATAACCATACTTCACAGGGTTTTTTTGAGGATAGAGTCATAAAAAGTGCTTAGAATATTGTCTGACACATAGTAAGTACTCTATAATAAATATTAGTTAATATTAGGTATTCACCAGTATCTTGTGAATTTGGTTAGTGTAAGTGATCTTTGGGACATTTAGAAGACAATTTCTAACCAGATCCTGATCTTGGTGACTTTACCACATTAGGCCTCTTTTGAGAGGACCAAACAGTTGGCCTTTGGCAATCATGCCTCTCTATCTCATTATGTCCTTCAAATGCAACAATTTTTAAAGTCCTTCTCCATTTTTGCCTGTCTCTGTATCTGTGCTTACATGGGTATATTTTGTAATGTAAAATTACATATAATATCTTGTAAGAAACTCTTATTCTTAAAAAGGGAAATGATGGAGGGAAACATGATAATTCATGAAGATGGTCTGCCCCAGAAGTGTGCATTTATTCTTTTATTAAGCATCTTTATTTAACACTGCTATGTGTCTAGCACTGTGCTACTTGCTAGGGATACAGAGATTTTTGTTTTATCTTTTTCTTAATTACTTGTATTGAACATCTACTATGCTTGAGAATCTATGTGAGTTCACAGTCTACAGCAGCATTTTTTTTTTCCCGTTAGTGAGCCTTTTCATTGTTGTGCATTTTTGTTTTTTGTTTTTTGTTTTTAATTGTGGGTCCCTTAGTGGTCCTGCTTCCATGAGTGGCTGTGACCGGGGAAAAGGGGAGGGAAACCAGGCGGCACAGGGAGGGAGGGGTCATCTCCACAACATTCCATTTATACACAGAACTAAACAGACAAGCACAGAGTCACTATTGCGGTTAGAAGTTGGCAGCATGGAAAAAGGGAGGAGCAAGTGGGGAACTGGGGTGTTGTTAAAAAAAATACAGGTCCCCCCACAAACAGGGGTTCCTGGGGGGAGCTTGGTCTGTTTCAACCCAAGAGGAATCAGAAGATCAAAAGCGGTTTGGGGGGCTTCCCTGGTGGCGCAGTGGTTGAGAGTCTGCCTGTCGATGCAGGGGACACGGGTTCGTGCCCCGGTCCGGGAAGATCCCACATGCCACGGAGCGGCTGGGCCCGTGAGCCATGGCCGCTGAGCCTGCGCGCGTCTGGAGCCTGTGCTCCGCAACGGGAGAGGCCACAACAGTGAGAGGCCCGCATACCGCAAAAAAAAAAAAAAAAAAAAAGCGGTCTGGGAAGGCCAGAACCGTCAGGGATGGAGGGAGGAGGAGGAGGAGGAGGAGGAGGAGGAGGAGGAGGAGGAAGGTCCAGGGGGTGGGGAGGCTGTTTGGTAACTGGGGTGAAGGGACTGCCCTCCCTCTGCTGGGATCCCCCCAGCCCCTCCTGTCTGGCAGGAAGGGGGCGGCCTGCAACTCCCATGGGCAGGTCTGGGGCTGCCAGATGCTCCAGGCAGTGGGCTGGAGGGGGCTCACAAAGGCTTGCCCTCCAGGGAGATGAAGGCGCTGCCCCCCAGCTTCTCTGCCAGGGTGCAGCGGTCCTTGACCTCCTCATAGCAGTTTGCTTGCAATTCATGCTTGATCCCCGTCAGCTTCCTCTTGATGGCGTCCTTGGAGCTGGCATAGATCATTTTGCTCTTAAGGGGTGCACACTCAGGGGCCCAGAAGATGAACACCAGCTCCTCCTTTTTGCTCTCCTTGGTCTCATAGGTTGCGTCATAGAGGGCGTAGCAGCAGTCCTTGTCTGGCAGCCTCTTGACAAAGGTGGCGTAGGGGTTGTCTAGAGTCTGACCCACATCACCTACCAGGATCTCCTTGCCCTCCTCCAAGATGGTGTTCTTCTTGTCCTCGCTCAGGCAGAAGAGCACCGCCTTCTTGCGCCTCTTCACCTCCTCTGGTGTCGACGACTTACGCACCTTCATATCATTGAATGCTTTGATGGCCCCATCAGAGACAGCCACACCAGAGGCCATGTTTCTGGAAGAGAAAAGGAGAGAGCAAGGAGAGCCAGAAAAGAGAAGAGCTGCTGCTGCAGCATTTTTAAAGTATGGGTCGTGAAATCAATTCAGAATGTTGAAAACAGAATTAGAAAAAAAAATAGAATAGTACAGAATAGTAAATACCAGAGTATGTTGCATGTAATAAAGTTCAATATTACTTCATGAAGTTTTTACTTCAGTGTGTACTGGGGTTGTGATAAAAAATGTCCTTTTTACTATTTAGATCTGGGGCAATAAAGTTTGAAAGACACCAGTGGAAAAGACAATAAGCAAAGAGGTATTTACAGCACTATGTGATAAATATGATGGGAAGGTCTACGACAGGTGAAAAAGGGGGGTTAAGGATTGTTTTCTGGAGGAAGAGGTTCTTGATCTGTATCTTAAAGGATAGGCCAATTGTAATAAATGTGGAGTAAAATATCTCCAGTAAAGGAAATAGCATAAAAGCTCAAAAATCTTTGTGACTAAAGGAACAAGTATAGTAGTAAGATATAAGTAAGAGGAAGGGGCTGGATCAGGAAGCTTCTATTCTTCCTCATACTGATGAGCTTGGATTTTATACTGAAGTCGCTAGAGAGCCACTGAAGGATGGGGAAATGACAAAATTTAGTATCTGCTTTATATCGAGCAGTTGACAGCACTGTGGAGAATGGATTTGAGGATAGTGACAGAAGGCAGAAAGTGGAGAACTGGAGGCATGGGAGAGCAATTAGGAGACATATTGAAGGCCATTATAATCAAAAGAAGAGATTTTAAAAAGCCTGAAGAGGATGGAAAACACAGGACTGGGTAGCTATTTGTATGTGAGGGGTAAGGAAGAGTCTGATACCCAGCTTTCTGGCTTGAGCCACTAAGACAATGGTAATGGTCTTACAAAATATAACAGGACTAATGGCTAGTGGTTGAGCAACCAGGTAAGAATAATCAATAAACATTTAAGGGGCTTCCCTGGTGGTGCAGTGGTTGAGAGTCCGCCTGCCGATGCAGGGGACACGGGTTCGTGCCCCAGTCCGGGAAGATCCCACATGCCGCGAAGCAGCTAGGCCCGTGAGCCGTGGCCGCTGAGCCTGCGCGCGTCTGGAGCCTGTGCTCTGCAACGGGACAGGCCACAACACCGAGAGGCCCGCGTACCGCAAAAAAATATATATATAAATAAACATTTAAGTCGTACTTACATAGTTAATGTCAAACATTTAGGTAAGTGTTAGGGCCGAGGGTGTGGATGAAGGAGGAAGGGTAGGGTAATAAGATATACCCTGGAAGAAACAGAGAAATCATGAATTCAAGATGTGGCAAATTATGGTTTCTGTGAAACCTTCTGTATATCACCCACGTTGAATTGATTTTTTCTTTTTCTAAACCTGTATTGCATAAATTTACCACACAGTTAAACATATGCATTGTTAATTAATGGTTTTACCTATGTTTTATCTTAATACATTGTAAGATCTTTATGGAGAGGAATAATTATGTTCCCTTCGTATTTCCTGCTTATGGATATCAATTATAAGCCAACACTATGTCTAAGAGATGAAGTAGAACTTCATAGCCATATAGAATTCCATATGATGAAATGTCCTTTCATCCCTTCATGGTGCTCTAGTATGTTTGAACAAAATGGGATTTGTCTCATCTACTACTGAGCAGTTTCTTCTCTGTGATCCATGTCCACTCTTTACCACCCAGTATGCTTTGGGTTATACTCACTTGGCTGCTGTTCCCTACCTAGAACTCTGAGCCTACTGTCTTTGATGAAATGATGTTGCTGCTACTGCCACATGGATCTCAGTGAAGGGGCGATATGAGGAAGGCTACACTTCCCATTACTGTGCCTTAATTTTCCTTCCACACCATCAACACAAAAGTAGTTCACATAAAATGCTTTATTGAGGGGCTGGGGATGATTAAAGGAAGTATAATTGCTGACTATTTTATTACCCATCCTCATCCTGAACTGTCCATGTAAGCCCATCCATCCATCCAGGCTGATGGAAGAACAGGATGAGCAATGTTTTCTGGGGCTTCGTTCCAAGTAGTAAAAGTGAGAGATAATACAGGCAAGACCATGTAGATCTGTTACTCCATGATTTCTTCCCATGCTGACTTGACCAGAGTCACAGAAGAAGCAGCAGGTCAGCATTACCCAGAAGCTTCCTCAAAAGCACAAAATATAGTTAACCCCCCCCTTTATTTTTTTTGGTATTTTGGCCACACCACGCAGCATGTAGGATGATTCCCCAAACCCAGGCCTCCACAGTGAAAGCGCTGAATCCTAACCACTAGGCCACCAGGGAACCCCCTAGTTAACCCTTCTTATACATAAGTTTATTCTTATCTATTGTGGCATCTTTTGAAGTACAAAGACCTTATACCATGGTGAAGACCTCATAATTATTTATTTCATTTTCATGTAGTTTTTTCTTATCATATTGTCATTACCTTAAGGTGCTATATATACTATTGTCAGGGCTACTGGGAATGGGAAGTGCAGAATACTACTTTGACTGAGACCTTTTAACAGTTCTTGGTCAAGTTCCTTCTGTGTTCTCAGCTTCTGACATTTTCCAATCAAAAGAATGCCAATCATTCCACAATTCTGCCCACTTTTCCTCCTTGATTTGTCTCTTTCCACAAGGTCTAACTGTCCTCAAGTTTTAGCTCTTTCATGTTGTTTCTCCAGAACTTTCTAACTTAAATTTCCTGATTATTCTTCTGGTCAGTACAATTTTATGCTGATCAATACTACACTGCATTACATTATTCCTTTATAGCAATTCTTCAGAAGGAGTTTCTTCCTGGGCATACCCTGGTTCCCAGCTTCCTTGTCTTGAGATTTGTGGCCCTCTCTTCCTTAAGGAGTCCTTTTTTTAGGTCTCCCACTACAAACCTGCCCTCCCCTTTTATGAAACTCCCTTCTCACTGGGGTTGATTTCATCCTAGGATCAGTTCTCCTTCCCCCAACAGGGCAGTCCAAGGACACAATGACCCATTGCAGGATATTTCCCACCAAAGTCTTGAGTTTCTCAGCCTAGATTTACACTCTAGGTGCATTTCAACAGGTGAGTTCCAGGGCAGGCTTCAGATTCCAAGTCTGGTACTCTCCAAGGTTTCTGTCAGTATGTTATGCAAATACACCTCCACATTCTTCCTCTAATTTTCCTGTGGGTAACTATTAGACCAAACAGGCACATAGACACAAACACACACAACTCCCAAGGACATATAATTACTGTCTGAATCCATGTTAAAGAAAACATTTTTTTTCCTCAGTGCAATATAGTCTTCATAGATTTCGCTGCTCATACTAGAGATATATTATTTGTCAAGCAGTTTCAGTTTCTTTTCCCTACCCTGCAACAATGCAGAGAGACCTGTCAGTGTTTAAGAAACAAGGTCCATTACAATTTCTAGCCAAATAACAGAATTACATAATTGGATAGCCATCTTCAGTATCAAAAGACCCAGCACAATTTTCCCCAGCATTTTATTATGAAAATTTTCAAAAGTATACAAAAGTTGAAAGAATTTTAACAGTGAATTCCTAAATACCACCCCACCCCAGGTTAGATATAACATATCTATCTATCTATCTATCTATCCATCCATCCATTGTCTTATTTCTTTTATGGATTTCAAAGTAAATTTAATATACCAGTACTCTTCTCCTTAAATACTTCATGTCATTACCTACCTAGTTCAATATTTATTTACAGATGTTTTTTCTTTTGAGGAAAAATTGACACACAATGAAATGTATAAACCCTAAGTGTACATTCCCTAAATTTTGGAAAATACATACACCTGTAACTGAAGCCCCTAGCAAGACATAGACAATTACTATTATTCCAGATAGTTCCCTCATGCCTCTTTCCAGTCAGTTCCTCTCCCTAAGCAACCATGGTTCTGCTTTTTCCCACCATAGATTCGTTTTGTTTGTTCTAGAACTTCACATAAATGTAATCACATAGTATATGCCCTTTTGTATATGATTCCATGTAAGGCTTCTTTCATTTAGCATGATACTTTTAAGACTCATCCATGTCATTGTGTGTATCAGTAGTTTGCTCTCTTTTACTGCTGAATAGTATTCCATTCTGTGAATATATCATAGTTTGTTTATCCAGTCTCCTATTGATGGACGACTGGGCTTTTCCAGTTTTGGGCTTTTATTTATTTATTTAAATATTTATTTATTTATTTATTTATTTGGTTGCACCAGGTCTTAGTTGTGGTAGGCGAGCTCCTTAGTTGCAGCTCACTGGCTCCTTAGTTGTAGCACATGGGCTCCTTCATTGCAGCAGGCGGGCTCCTTAGTTGTGGCTCCCAGCCTCCTTAGTTGTGGCACGCGGCTCCTTAGTTGTGGCGTGCGAACTCTTAGTTGCTGCATGCATGTGGGATCTAGTTCCCTGACCAGGGATCGGACCCAGGCCCCCTGCATTGGGAGCTCAGAGTCTTATCCACTGCGCCAACAGGGAAGTCTGAAGCTTTTGGCTTTTATGAATAAAGTGGTTGTGAACATTCTTGACCAAGTCTTTTTATCCACACATATTTTCATTTCTCTTGGGTAAACACTGAAAGGTAGAACTGCTGATTCATAGTGTAGGTATATGTTTAGTTTTATAAGAACCCGCTCAATCCTTTCCCAAAGTTGTTATGTCATTTACACTTCCACTATAGTGCACGAGAGCTCTGGTTGCTCCACATCCTTGCCAGAATCTGGAGTTTTCAGTCTTTTTAATTTTAGCCATTCTAGCAGGTGTGTAGTACTATCTTTTTACTGTGATTTAATTTGCATTTCCCTGATGACTAATGATGTTGTGCAGTTTTTCATGTGCATATTAGCAATTTGTATATCTTCTTTTGTGAAGTGTTTGCGTCTTTTGCCCATTTTTAAACTAGGCTGTTTATTTATGATTGAGTTTTAGGAGTTCTTTATATCCTGGATATCAGTCCTTTGTTTTATATATGTTTGCTAGTTTTTCTCCTAGATGTGGCTTGCCTATTTCTTTTCTTTTTCTTTTTTTTTTGTCCTATTAATTTTCTTAATGCTGTCTTTTGATAAGTAGAAATTTTTGAGTTTAGTGAAATCTAATTTATCAATTTCTTAATTTATGGTTATTGATTTTTATGTTCTGACTAAAACACCTTTATCTACCTCTGAGTCATGAAGATATTCTTTAGTGTTTTCTACTAAAAGCTTTATGATTTTAGCTTTTGCATTTAGGTCTACAATTCATCTCAAATTTATTTTAGTATATGTTTTGAGGTAGAGGTTGAAGTTTCTCTATTTTCCCACATGGATATCTAGCTAGTCGTGTCATTTGTTGCAAAGACTCCTTGCCCCATTGGATTGCATTGGCACCTTTGTTAGAAATCAAATGACTTATAATTTTGGAACTATTTCTGAGTTCTCTGTTCTGTTCCATTGATCTATTTATCAATCCTTTTGCCAGCCAGTACCACACTATATTGATTTCTTTAGCTTTATACTAAATTTTGAAGCCAGGTAGTGTAAGTCCTCCAACTTTGTTCTTTTTCAAGTTTGCTTTAGATATTCTGGGGTCTCTGTTTTTCTCCCAACACAATTAAAAAAAAATTTATCTATTTTTGGAGGCGTTAGGTCCTCGCTGCTGCACGCGGGCCCTGCGGGGGGCGGGGCCCAGCCCCTGCCACGGCGCACAGGCCCCTCACCGCGGCGGCCCCTCCCATTGCGGAGCACGGGCTCCGGCTCGGGGATTGTGGCCCACAGGCACAGCAGCCGCGGCTCGCGGGCTCCAGAGTGCAGGCTCTACGGTATGACCAGGGCGCGAACCCGTGTCCCCTGCATTGGCAGGTGGACTCCCAACCACTGCGCCACCAGGAAAGCCCCACAATTTTTAAAGTGGAAATTTTTTCTTTACTTTGGATCAGACCCAAAGCATCCTTCCTTATTGACCTCTGAGTGGAAGGGAGGCAAAAACCAGATCCAAATCCCCAGAGGAGGGGAGGGTTGAGCGGCTGAGGGACTGGGCAGGATGTGTGCTCTTCAGTTATATACTTTTGATTGGAATGGGAATATGTGACAAACCACAGAGTTTTTACCCAATTATTACCTAAAGCTGCCTTGGCCTTTGGCATATACAAAGGTTTTGGTATCATTCGTTCAGCTTTATTCATTGAAAAAATGAATAGTAGCAGTTGCCGCAATAAAATGTTCTCCATACTTTGGGAATCATGCTATTTATTTTTCTTATATTTCCTATAGCTGCAACAGCAAGTTTAGTACCAACACAAAGCACTTAATAAATGTTTGTTAACTAAAATTTGGGTCATTCTAAATCATAACATTAGAGTGTTAAAAGAAGCATTAAAGCTCACCTAGTTCAATCCTCCATCTGATCAAAAGGTTTCCCACTAAATACTAGCTTGTACATGACTAATACAGTAATAGGGCACTCTCAGCCTTAAACATCTAGAGCAGCTCATTCCATGAATTTGTTACAAAATCTATTGAAAAGAAAACTGGCTGTTACTGCCTCCACAAGGGAATAAAGAAGACTGTGGTCCCAAACTAAGATCACTGTTATCTGCATTGCATAATTTATAGGACTTAGAGTCAGACTGTGAGGAAGAGCAGTTTAGGAAGATGCAATTGCAAGAGTACAGCTATTTCATCTGATTTCTGATATGCCACTCTTCCCTCTCCACCAAAATGAGAATTTATTTCAATTAGCGCCAATGTTCCTACAGGGAGTATAATACTTGTACAGTATAGAGAAGTCCTAAAATGTGTCATTTATCTAGTATCTAACTATAAGTGGCTTGGGTTGAAATAATAGTTTCTGATTTACTGATTTCCAGGTCAGCCTACCAACTGAAACATAATTTGCTCAGACTTGGACACTTAACCCTTCATACTTCTGCCCAGTCTACCCCTGCCGTTTCCCCATATAGACTCTTAGCAAGGAAAGAGTTAAAAGCACAACTTATAAAGCTTGTAGGTTTTGCAATATTTCAATAAAATATAAAGAACCATTTTATACTTCTAGATGTAGGCTCAAACCAATCTACACTTAAAATTTCCAGATGTTCAAATATCTTTGTGTGTATGTGCCATTTATTTCATTATGCTATTTATTTCAAATACGTTAAGTGAGCATCTTGATGTGGGGATGGCATAAATGCCAGCTTATTCCTCATCATAGTGATGGTGTATGTACCCTTAATCTAGGAGGAGCCCCACTCCTGGTTTAATTATGCAGTGATATCCTAATGCTCTACTACATGTTTGTACACCACCTTGATTAGTTCTTGCAAGATGGCATCCGTCGTAGCTGTGTGGGATATGGAAATGGGAACAAAAATGTATTCATGTCAGTAAAATAATCAGAGGAAGCTGGAAAATAAACAGAAAGAACATGTTATTAAAGATAGAAGGAGGGCCAGGAGTTGTGGCAGAACAGGCTCATTGGAAATTGCCTCTTGTTTTAATAACTACGTTTTAGTTTATTAGGGCGCTAGGCATTAGGATAATTCTAACTTTCACCCACAAAGTTAATGCAATGTCAGCTGCCTGGGAGTTGGAGACATATTTCTGTGGATTTGTTTAGTAAGCCCATACTTCGTTTTTGCATCTGGGGGTAATATATTATTTTCATGGGCAAGGACTTCACAAGCAGATTTAAATTTCCAGCTCAGTTGAGCTTCATATTAAATATTTTATGAAATCAACTCTAAAAAGTGACTATTAATGACAGTACCTTTGCAGCTAGTCTCTTAGCCTTTAACTTCCAATTTCACTTTCTGAAATGTCATTCTTTTTAGACTCAGTTATCAAGTTTTCAACTTATAGTTGTGCCAAGGTGTTAAAATTATTTCTTGTTTACAAATATCATTTGCAGTCTAAAGAAAGTTATAAATTTCTATACTGGCATTCTATTCTTAAAAATTATAAAAAGTTTTGAATTATTTCTACCTCCTTTTCCCAAATATTTTGTGAATCTTATTTGACAGGTTTGTCTTTTGTTATTCCATTAACTAATAAGTTTTCCCTCAACCCTGATTGTCTACAATTCAGGAAAAAGTAAGTTGTAGTTTGTTTTAATATCTAATAATACTATTAGCCAATCATCATAACAGAACAACAGATTTCAAAGTTTTTCAGGGCAGAAGCTCTAACTCATAGGCTTTTGTATTTATTTCCATACTTAGTTCATCCCACAGTACATACTTTTAATAACTTTGTTCAATTTATTGTTTGTTGTATTTGGATAGATGAAAAACCTAGCAAAATTCACCTTTTTTTTCTTTTGTCTGTGCTGGGTCTTTGTAGTGGTGCATGGTGCATGGGCTACTCTATTTCTGTTGCACGGGCTTCTCTAGTCGTGGCACGTGGGCTCAGTAGTTGTGGCATGCGGGCTCTCTAGCTGTGGCACATGGGCTCAGTAGTTGCAGCGCACAGGCTTAGTTGCCCTGCAGCATATGGGATCTTAGTTCCCTGACCAGGGATTGAACCCGCATCTGCTGCATTGGAAGGCGGATTCTTAATCACTGGACCACCGGGGAAGTCCCAAAATTCACCTTTATTTAGAGTAGCTGAGCTCTCCTAACTTCTCTTTATTTAGGGTAGCTGGCAGCCTTAGTTTTAAATTATTATATCATCTCCATTGCAACTAGATTGGCATCAGTGAAACTCTATAGAGCTTGCTCAAATATCAGCTATTTTTTATTCAAGAAAATTGTTATTGTGGCCTGGTGCCTTCCTATACCTATGAATTATTGTGGCGGGTTCTGTCTAAATGTAGTGTTGTCTTCATCTCTACAGTGGCCAGTCTGTCCCTAAATTTCACTGCAACGGTATGGATTTGGTCAACAACAATGTGCTCCAATAGAAAATAATCCCTTCATTTTAAATAAATGCCTTCCTTTCCCTTAAGTACTTTTATTCAAACTAAGGGACTTTGGGCTACAAACAGACATCCTTCCCTTGAAAAGTAGCATAAAATAAACAACTTGAGATTCCTACTTAGAGAAACTTCATAAAATAAGAGAGCAGAGTATCAGGGACATAAGGTGCTGGTAAAACAAAATATGAATTTGTAAATCTTTATGTCCAATTACATTGTTGAAAGAACTTTGAACGGACTGAAGAAAGAGATGTGATGGTGGCAGACAGTTAAAGCAACTGCAGCGGAAAAGCTCACTTTAGGAGTACTAGTAATATATCATTCCTTAACAATTTCCATTTGCCAGTCCACTTGCCTCATTTCTACAATATTAACTTGGATACTTAACACAAATATTATGATTAGTGAGACTGGAGAAAAGGGAAGCCTCCTGTGAGCTTCAACACTGGAAATGGAAAAGAGGGTGGAGAGGGATTACAGCACTAAATGAGATAAGCTAAACCTTGGAGTTGTTAGACTTTTTTTTAAAACAGGAAGCTTGCTTGGTTTAAAAACACAAACAAACAAACAAACAAAAAATACACTTAGGTTTGGGGTTGTGGGGAAGCACTGACCATCTGTAAACTCCTAGACAGTAAGGGCTATATGTTATTAATCTTTGTATTCTTTATAAGCAGGACTGTATCTGGCATATAATAGATGCCCAGCAAACATTTGTTGAGTGACTCAATATTCGGCTCAATATAGTCATAATGGCAAGTCTCAGTTTGAGAGACATTATTTTGGTTCAAAGTAGAGCTACCCTTTCTTAGACCGGGCGGGAAATGTTTATGTAGAGGCAAGTTGGGCCAGGATTCAGTGCCAGTCCTGTCAAATGGATTTTTTCCCCCCTAGGCATTTGTGCCCCACCTCATGCACAAAGGATTTGGGTGATTAGGAATGTGGAGTCTACTAATAAAGCTTTATAACAGTACACGAAGCACAAGTATATTAAGCGTATTCATCGCATGCCAATTTAAGGGCCTATTTCTCGTTATGTTTACTTAGGCTTTCCCCAGAGTGAGTGGTTCCCAATCTGTTTTATTGTCAGTATTTCCCTTTAGTTGTCATCAATTCACTTGCTGTTATTCTTTTAAATGGGACGTGTTCTTTGATCCTTCGAAATCTTGCTCAATCTAGGCCCCAAGTGTTGCTCTAAGTCTCAGGAGAAAACCACTTTGGCTGAAGTCGGCTCCCAAAGCCACACCCACTAAGAGGCCTTAAGAGACCTGGGGCTTTCCTGGCGGATACTCAGCTGCCGGCAACCACTCGGCACGCCGGAATCCCACGGCTTGGTCCCCCAGTTTCCCTGGCGGGAGGTGCGTCCCCCTCCGCGCCGCGGGCCAGCTCTTTCTAGCCGGTACGCCGGGCCTTGTGCCGGCCCCGCCCGCCCCGGGCTCATTTGCATAGAGGCGCGCGCGGCGCCGGCGAGCGGGAGGGAGGGCGGGCGGGCGGGCGCGGCCGGGGAGGCGGCGCGCGCGTGCCCTGACAGCTCGGCCCTGCTCGCTCACTCGCTCGTCCCCGGCTTCTGAGCACAGCATGGCGGTCAAGGTGACTCTAACTCTCTGCTGCTGCCTTTATTTCATAAGAGACATTCCGGGGACTGTGCCTGCAGCCCCTCACCTCTTCCTATTTACTTCTTTGCCTGGTTGTTAGATAGCGTGTCCTGGGGTTCCATCTAGGGAGAGCCGTGCGGGGCTTGGACCGGAGGGAGAGGATGCCTGGCCGGGGGAGGGGAAGGAGGAGGGATTGTGAGTTGGAGGGGCTTGTAAGGACCACAGGTCGGTGAAGGAAGCGTAGTATCCTGCCCTGGGTACATGGGATTGTGAGCCAGGGGTTGGAGGGCATCAGAAAGGGAGTGGGAGGAAGTGGCATATATAGCCGGGGATGCCTAAGGCATCTGTGTACCGCGGTGGG
The DNA here is from genome assembly GCF_949752795.1 of Hyperoodon ampullatus. Classification (NCBI taxonomy): domain Eukaryota; kingdom Metazoa; phylum Chordata; class Mammalia; order Artiodactyla; family Ziphiidae; genus Hyperoodon; species Hyperoodon ampullatus. The sequence continues at coordinate 86,827,416 of NC_136921.1, read as the reverse complement.
GGAGGGGGTGAGTAACAGGATTTGGGGGCCTCTGGAGCCAGGGGCAGTGGTTGGCATTTGAGCTGCAGGTGGCAGGATGGCTAAAGTACTTAGAAACGTTGCAGCGGTTTTCATTATTTTAGGTTGGGTGGAGAAAGAGAGGGGCGTGGAGATAATTATATTCTGGATTGCTTTCCACGGGAAGAAAGGCCAGTAGGCCATGCGATTAATTTGGGAGTTTCAACTTTCCTGTTGTCTCTACTCTTAATGGCCTCTTGATTTGAAGGTGGGTGGTTGCCAAATGTGTTGCTGGTGGATGTGGAGTAAGGTAGGGGATTGATTCTCATGGCCTTCCCTTTCCAGTCCAGGGGAAATCTATGTGGTAGATTTGCTATATTTTAGGCTCTTCACACCTGTCTTTCCACCTTATGGTCACAGAGCTCCAATTTGACAGTTGTTATCAGTATTAGTGCTTTTGGTTTGTTTTAAGCTAAATGCCCTTATAAAAGATAAGAGCATTGATTGCTGGCATTTGTGAACTGTAATCTCAAGAGATTGCCTGGTCTCTAGTGAAGCATTAACTGGCTTTTTTTTTTCTTACAGGTGCAGACAACCAAGCGAGGTGATCCTCACGAGTTAAGAAACATATTCCTACAGGTAAATCGGCTTACGTGCTGTGCTTTTTCTTGGTGGGGGAGATGTAAGTCAAGTACTTTTTAGGCCTTAACTTTCAGGAATGTTTACTTTCATGTATTCTTAAGAACATGACAATAGATAATATAGATTATAAGTCTCTTATTAAGTTTTTATAAAAAGATTTCCCTCACATTATTTTTTAAACATGACTTAAGACATGTAAAAAAAAACACTAAAAAGAATTTCCAGCTTCTCTTAACCATTGTGACCAAAATAAAATTTCAAAACATATTGACACTCTTGTGCAATTGATAGGTATGATGATTAAAATTCTTTTTCTTTTCCTTGAAAGTTGTGTGTTTATAAAGTTTTCCTACTTCTAAGCAACTGTGTAATTTGTTACAGAGATAAGAATATTATAGCTGTTCTTAATTTGTGTGTGTTTTCTCCCTCTGTTTATTTATATTATATCCATGGGCATTGGGGGTTGTGTTACAAAATGTTACTGTTTGGGATTCTTGCAAGGATCCACCTTTACTTCTGCTAAGTTTTTAGGATCAGTGACTTGCTGTAGACTTCTAAAAAATTGGTTTAGTTTTTTTGTTTTGCTTTCTTTTCTTAAATTTCAAAAGTTCTGCATGCAGGAAATTGTACCTAAGTACATATAAAGGGAGACAAGCTAAGGTGTTCTAACAAATGTTGTGTTTTTCTCTGAAATCTTCTTTTAAGAACTTTCTATTCTGGGGCTGGTTCTCGTATAGAAACTTTGACCTTGGGCAGGTCCCTGCTGGGTATTAGTTTCCTCTGTAAAATGAGAGGTGATCTCCAAGGTTCCTTCCAACTGCAAAAGTCTATGATTCTATATTAGGAACAGACTCTAACATATACTGATCAGCCTGGAATAGATGACATTTTTATCTGAGACATGTGAGTTGCTTAAGCTATTGTTGGGGAGCACGTTTCACAGATGAACAATTAGTGAAAACGAGAATCTTAAATTTTATAAAATCTGATGAAGGGAAGCATCATTTCCAGAACAAAAGTAATTGTGATAGAAATGCTCTATTTTTGGTTCAAAACCTTTATTCCTCACAGTTGTTCTTGAAAATAACCAAAAATATGTCAGTGTTAACCACACCATGTACTCAATTGTTTTATGAGGAGTTCATGTGATATAGTTAATTTTATTTTCTAAATTAAGTAGGCATGGAAGAAATCATTTGAAATGCTGCAGGAGGTGATGAATAGAGCACTGACCCAGGTGTTAGGAACACTGGGTTCAGTTGCCAGCCCTGCCTCTATCTGGTTGTGGTACCTGTAAGCTAATTATCTGGCTTTCCTGGGCTTCATCTTCTCATGTGGGACTCATTGGGCCATAAGGGAATGTGAACTGAAGTCCTTTCAGCTTTAAAAATTCTATGGAAAAAATCTGTGATTCTGTATGGATTTGGTTTTTGGGGAGAGGGGAGAATGCAAATAGAGAGAGAGAGCTGGGACTGTGCCTAGCTTTTTGAAAACTTTTAAATCTTATCTTTTTACACATTATTTTGATGATGCCCTTATTTTTTATACTGAAAATTTGTGGAATTTATAATTGCATGTTTAGCACTAACTGTAAAGCACTGACCCAAGAGTTATTGATAAGAGACAGAGGAGATAACTTACCGTCAAGTAGCTGAAGCAGCTTTAGTTGAATCAGTTTGAGGGCAGTTAGCAAGTAACATAGATTTTTAAATTTCTGTCTGAAATACTTCAAACTATAGTTACTTGAAGCTGTAGGACATTATTTAGAAAGTTTTGTTTTAGATACATATGGTTTATAAATATTTTAGAGGTAATAGCAGGCAAAAATACATGCTAACTATGCATTTCTTTACAACTTAATGTTGCTACATATATTTACTAAGGATTATTTGTGTGCCATGTATACACTTGTATTTAGTTTAGTATATTGAATAATTACAGGGGAGGATTGAGCCAAGACTTGAATGGTAATGGACATGTGACTAGCTCCTCTTTGAGACGGGTTCCATCTCCGACAGTTTTTGGTAGAGGGAGTCAAGAATAATGAAGGCAAATGCATAGCCTCTGGTATGACAGTCAAGTTGGTTTGTCCAGATAGTTGTGGTCATGTGATAATAATGACAGTGGCTATCATTTACTGATCATTCTGTAGTATGCTGGGTATTGACCTAGTCCTTTAAGGGTATTATATTAATTTTCTTTTAAAAATTTAATTGACGTAGTTGATTTACAATATTTCAGGTAAGGGTATTTTATTAATTTTCATAACAACCTTAGGAGATAGCATTAATGTCCCTGTTAAACAGATGAAGTTAATTGGCTTGGTTAATGTCACTTAGCTCATACGTGGTAGAGATTTGGATTCAAATCAAACTATAGAATCCATCTTCTTAACCCTTATACTCTGCCACTTGTGGGATCTCGAAATGGGATGACTTTTGAAAGCTAGAGGTATGTAAAGGTCTAACAGCAGCTGTGTTTGTTAAGAAGTTAAAGAAAAAAAAATCCGGTTACTTAGGTGATGAAGAAAAGTACCTTTACACTGTGACTACCTAGAACATTTGGCCAAGGAGTTTGGATTTGCAACAGTAGGAAGGCACTGTGGGTTTCTGAGTGGGCAAACTGAAGTGGTGAATTCTGGCAGCTCTTTTTGTATGTTGGATAAAGTGTGGAGAGGTTGGAAGTAGGTAGAGAGATCAGTTAAGAGGCTATTGAAATAATTCATGTTGGAGATAATGACCTGGAGTGGCTGATGGCTGAGGAAATGGAATGGAAGGACAATACCAAGGACTTTGGAAGGGATGAATCAATTGAATTTGGTATTAAATATGAAAGTAAAGGAAGGAGTAGTGAATCTGGCATTTTTAGAATAGATGTTAATTTATAAGGCATCTATTTTGGGAATTTGGGGGGGGGCGGTTTGAAGTTTGGTTGCTAAATAAATGTGTCCCAGTAAGTAAAAGTCAGATACAAATTTGTACAGGTGGTAGATGAATCCTTGGGTTAGGGGGATTACTTATAAAATAAACAAGACAGGGAATAAGGGACTGATTTATAAGTGATATCCTCAATTGAAGTGGAAGGAGGAGGAGGGGAACTAGGGAAAATGATCCCATGGGAGTTTAGAGTTTCAAAAAAAGAGTATAGTCAAAGACTAAAATCTAGATTATTCTGTTATTAGTATAATATGGTTTTGGTAGGATTTGGGGGTCACTTGAATTCAGGGTCATTTGAGCTACTTAAAGAGAAGATTTAATTTTGAATGTTAGAATGCAGCTGAAAGCTCTCTTTTGTAAAATTTAGATCTGTGGCATTAACTGTCTAAATTCACAAATAGTCGGTGTGGCTCAAAAAATCATTTGTTTTGTAAACAGCAAAATATTCCTGTTTGAAAGTGCTGTTGTATCTATGTTTAATGGAATGATGTGTGCAAGTTCATGAGAGTAAAGCATTATGGTTCTGAGTATAGAGAAATAGGTTTATTTTGTCTGTGTTCATTGTTTCTCAAATTTTGATGAGCTATGTTTTCTATTAATTAAAAAAGAACAATAATATTCACTAGGATTCTGCTTTTTCCTGCCACCCAGGTTCATAAAATTGGAGCAAAGCTATGAATTCTTATGTGTTAGACAGCTATAATTTTACAACCAGCTGTCAAGCCAATATTTTACTGTTGCTACCCTTACAACTGTCATTTCTTGATTTATGCCTTCTTTTACCTCTCTCACCCACACACTATCATTTAACCAAATTTGCTACATCAGAGGTATACAGTAGCAAAAGGAGACAATAGAAACAATGAAGAGGGAGGTGAGGTGAGGACAACAGGAATGTCACAGGCTGTTTGTTATAAGCCTGACGAATTTCAAAATGAAGAGTTAATCTGGTTTGGTCTGTGCTTTGTGGCAAAGTAGGTTTATCAAAAAACTGTTTTAAGGGACTTCCCTGGCTGTCCAGTGGTTGGGACTTGGCGCTTTCACTGCTGTGGCCCCCGGTTCAATCCCTGGTTTGGAACTAAGATCCCGCAAGCTGCACAGTGGGGCCAAAAAAACCAAACCAGAACAAAACAAAAAACTGTTTTAAGTGAATGATTTTTCAAGATCTCCGTCTTTTTTTTTTAAATAAATTTATTTATTTTATTTTATTTACTTTTGGCTGCATTGGATCTTCGTTGCTGTGCACGGGCTTTCTCTAGTTGTGGCAAGCAGGGGCTACTCTTCTTTGTGTTGCGCGGGCTTCTCATCGTTGTGGAGCACGGGCTCTAGGTGCGCGGTCTCAGTAGTTGTGGCACGTGGGCTCAGTAGTTGTGGCTTGTGGGCTCTAGAGCGCAGGCTCAGTAGTTGTGGCAGACGGGCTTGCTCCACAGCACGTGGGATCTTCCCGGACCAGGGCTCGAACCCGTGTCCCCTGAATTGGCAGGCGGATTCTTAACCACTGTACCACTAGGGAAGCCCTCTGTCTTTTTTTTAGTTGATAGATTTTCTGTTGTTCATTTACCAATGTATTCTGTGATAAAAGCAATATATGTTGAGACTGTACCGTTATATATGCTAAACCAAATATTATTTTGATCCTGTTCTTTTTTTCATTATCACCAATGTAACAATGAAGATCATATCCCATATAAAATTATGAAAATGCATTTTTTCTATCTTGTTTATTTTACATTAGAAAGTAGGTATAGAAGATGCTGCTGCTAATGTAAAGCAAAGAGTGATTCTTCCTTAGGGTTTTTATGATAACATAAATTTTTGATTGAAAGAAATGTCCTTTATTCAGTAAATATTTGTTTATATATTACGTATTTATTTACTTTTGGCAGTAACCTGTGGCTGAGAAGGGAATTAAGCAGGGCTTTTAGCAGGAGACTTTTCTATTTTGTTGAAATATGAGTTAGGACTATGTTTTCCAAAGTGTAGAATGTGTACCACAGTATTACAGTTCTAATAAGATTATCAAGTATTGAAAGATGATAACATCTACTGAGGCCAAATGTGGAGAAAAAAGGTGCTCTCATACTGCATTTGTGGAAACAAAGACTCTTTGCAAAGCAGTTGGCAATGGTTTAAAATAAAAAGATACCACTTAAACAAGCAGTCCTACTTTTGGGATATTTATCCCAGAGAAATAAAAATACTCATAAAAAAATATATGTACAAGGTTGTTAGTGGCAGCGCTCAATTGTCCCTCAAAAAATAGAAAAAAAAAGGGGGAGGGGACAAATGCTATCAAAGGGAAGCGGTAGAAAAATTATGAAATAACCATAACATGGAAAATTATGCAGATACGAGAAAGAATGAGTTAGACTTATTCCAGCTGATTTAGAGGGATTTCCAATGTACTATAAATGAGGAAAGAAAGATGTAAAAAAGCTTATGTAGAATGATTCTACTTTTCTAAACATTACTTCATATATGTTGTATGTATATTTAAACATATATATGTTTGATATAATTTAATGGGCATTAAGAAAGGTATGGAAGGATAGATAATGTTAACTTGGTTGGGGAAAGAATTCGGGCAAAATAAAAACAAAATTTCAATGTATATGTATTAAATTTTGAGCAAGTGAACAATTTAAAAAGTAAGAACTTAGTAATTCAGAACCTGAAGTTAAAAAAGGACTTCGCAGTGTAAATTGGGTTGTAGAACCCAGTAAGAGACACACAGAAGGAGATCTATAGTTTTCTTAGCCACACCGATTAACAGGTTTTCACCAGTTTTTCAGACTATAGGAATTGAAGATGATAACCTTTATCTTTAGTTTATAAAGTATTTGCCGTAAACTATGTAGAGTTCTCATTAATAAAAAAGTGTTAGGCATTAAGGGCATACTAGCAACATAGTGAAGACTTTATCCTTGAATCAACTAGACAGATTAAAAAATAATTGAAAAGATGAAAAAATGTGTTATGAAATGCCATCTATGTTCTACTACCAATCAATACATTTTTAATTGTCTTCTATGTGATAGGCCAGCCATATGCGTGGTTCTACCTTTGTAGATAAGATAGAGGAGTTTAGTGAAGGTAGGACCTCACATTCTAGGTAGGGGTGAGACAGACAATAACAAAGCCCACACACTGAGAAACAAGTAAACAAACCAAAACCAACTACAGATTGTGACAAGTCCAATAAATGGAATGATGGAAAAGGTGATTGTTTTTCAAGATGGTGGCTAGTGAAGGCCCCTGAGGAAGTGATATTAGGGCTGAGAACTGAAAGGTAGGTATAGAGAGTTCCGCAAGTGCAAGGGCCTAGATGTTGATAGGGTTTGGTATGTTCAACAAACAAAAATGAGGCCAATGTGCCTGAAGCATCAGTGAGTGAGGGGGTGCAGGGCCAGTAAGAGATGAGGCTGAAGGAGCCACGCCAAGCAGGGCCTTGTTTGTAGGCCATGAAGAAGAGTTTGGATTCTTCTTATAAAGAGTGTCGTGGAAACCGCTAAAGGTCCTTCACCTTGGAAGTGGAATGATTCAATTTATATTTTAAATACATTGTATTTAGATAGATCATATTGAAATGTAAGCTTTCTCATACATTTCTGTACTTTCTCGTGGATGACTGCCTTGAGTAGACTGTGATTCTTTCAGTTCAATTTCCTCCTGTCCACAGCATTCTTAGAATATCTTGAGCTGGGCCTTGGTTGGCTCCTTTTCATCCAGGAGGCAACAGAGTGTAGCTGGAACCTACATGGGCTTTGTAATCTAACCAGAACTTGAATCCTTATTTGATCCCTTTTTGCTATATGACCTTAGGTGTTTACGTTACTTTTGGAGTCTATTTCCTCATCTGTCTAAGAAAGAGTAACCATATCTAGCATGTAGGGGTGTTATAAAGATAAATAAGGTAATGTGTAAATAGTGCCTGACACATGGAGAATCTAGTAAAGCTTAGTTCTCTGTCCCCTTCCTTTTCTTCTGAGGTGAGGACTTTTCTTTCCTGAAAAGGATCTCAGTCCCTTGTGTTCCCCAGATAACTGTGCTGGACCTATAAAGTGACTAAGATGCTAGTAAGTGTTTATGATTATGTACATTTAATCAGTTACTCACATTTTTCTTTTTTTTTTTTTGGATGTGTTGGGTCTTCGTTGCTGTGTGCGGGCTTTTCTCTAGTTGCGGTGAGCGGGGACTACTCTTCGTTGTGGTGCGCAGGCTTTTCATTGCGGTGGCTTCTTTTTGTTGCGGAGCATGTGCTCTAGGTGCGCCGGCTTCAGTAGTTGTAGCGCACAGGCTTAGTTGCTCCACGGCCTGTGGGATCGAACCCATGTTCCCTGCATTGGCAGGCGGATTCTTAACCACTGCACCGCCAGGGAAGTCCTACTCACATCCTTGAGATATACATCTGAAGATCTTCACAAATCCCCACATTCAGAAATACCACCGTAAGAGGTAATTTCTCACAAGTCTGTAGGTTCTGAGAAGGGGTGCAGCCATGGTCTAAGACTGGGAGACTGTGGAAGATACATGCAGAGTTTTCTTTTGACCCTTCAGTTGCTCTTTCTGAATCAGAGAAGGAAAAATAGTCCAGCCAAGAAATACCAAGACACAGATGTGAAAGAGAGACTTGTAATTCATTCTTTATGTGTGTAATTTTAAAAAAATCATCATCTCCCTGTTCTGTCCAGCTCTCTTTTACTTAGAGCTGCTGAAATTTCTGAAACATCGTTCACTGAAACCAGTGCCATGGCCAGTATTGGGCTTCTAGAACTGTGCTATTGTTTGCTTACTATTATGTCTTAGGCACTGTTTTAAGTGTTTTATACAAATCATATGCAATCCTCAGAACAACTCTATAAGGTAGGTGCCATTAATATTCCCATTTTATAGATGAGAAAACTGAGCCCCAGAACAGTTAAGCAACCTCCTCAAGGTTGTATGATAAATGGAAGAGACTTGCTTTATGTATGTTAATACAACATGCCTTTTTTACTTAATATTGTATGGCAATACAGGTATGGTAGTAAGTGTAGAATCATCTCATTGTTTTTTTGTAACCTTTTAAAAAGTCTTTTTTATTATGGAAAATTTCAAACATACGAATTTAAAGAAGGTAGCATAATGAATTGCTATGTACCCATCACTGATCTTCACCAACTATCATAGCTAATTTTGCTTCATCTATATTGCAGCTGCACTGGATTATTCTGAAGCAATTCCCAGACTTCCTGTCACTGCATGCATAAATACTTTAGTGTCTGTCTCTAAAAGATGATGACTCTGAAAAACCAACCAAACCACAATACGTTGTCACACCTAAAATTTTTCCTTAACCACATGGATTTCCATTCACTGTTGAAATTTCCATGCTTCTTTCATTTTTTTTTTAAGATAACTTTTTTTTTTTTTAATTTTTATTTTTGGCTGCATTGGGTCTTCATTGCTGCCACACGGGCTTTCTCTAGTTGTGGCGAGCGGAGGCTGCTCTTCGTTGCAGTGTGTGGGCTTCTCATTGTGGTGCCTTCTCTTGTTGCAGAGCATGGGCTCTAGGTGAGCGGGCTTCAGTAGTTGTGGCACACAGGCTTCAGTAGTTGTGGCTTGCAGGCTCTAGAGCGCATGCTCAGTAGTTGTGGCACACGGGCTTAGTTGCTCCACAGCATGTGGGATCTTCCCAGACCAGGGCTTGAACCCGTGTCCCCTGCATTGGCAGGTGGATTCTTAACCACTGCGCCACCAGAGAAGTCCCTTGTTTGATTTTTTTTTAAGTTGTTTTTTTAAAATCAGGACCCAAGCCAGGTTCCTACATTGCATTTTGTTGATCTGTCTTTGCTCCCTACCAGGATAAAGGGCCTTCTTTCTCCATGGCAAAAATCTTGCTATTTAATCAAGGCTTACCAACAGTAAAGCATTCTGTACTCCTAGGAGCTGCACCTTGATTGTCAAACGTGATTTGCCCCGGCTTATAAGTATATACGCTCCTTGTAGGTCCCCATGGTTACTTAGACCAAGAGATTGAAGTATTTATTTTAAAAACAATGCAAATTAATTATTCAACTTAATCTGCCCTGAGAAGCATTCTACTTCCAGTTATTGACTTGTCTGGGGTCATTATTTTATTTCCAAGGTTTTCGGCCATTTTTAGGGGTTGTTTTGATAGATTTAGTTTATTATGGTAGCTTTAGTTGATTTCAGTGATTAACGAGAATCTTACACCTCCTCATTCTAGAAATTGCATTGTTTAGTAGCTGACAGTAGGACTTGCTGTAATGGACAGTAAAAAATACATATATTAAAGCAAAAAGAGAATAGTATTTCATGAAGCAATCAGAGTGAGAAAGGCAGACTTCTGGAGAATTTTCTTTGCAAAATTAACTATAAGGTTTTGTTTCTAGTATATGTGAAATATGCAACTGAAAGTGCTAATTAGATGTATAAAACTGCCTTTTCCTAATGCATTTGTAGATTTTAGTAAATATCAGAAACATTTTGTGTCACTAATTAAAATCTCTGTTTAAAAAAATTAATGTGGCTCAATAGAGTTGTTAAAATTTATGTGACCATATGTGTTAAAAATTTTTTTTCTCATTAAAATATTATTTATGATAGATGAATTCCACATTGTACTATTGTAACAGGGTTTGTGTTGTTGGATCTGTTGCGGTCTTTGCTTGTTGCATAGAGTGCTTGTGTAGTGAAAGGGCATGCATTCCTGACTAAATTTGGCTTCCATTAGGAGTAAGAGCAGTAATGATAGTGAAGGACAGCAAGAGGATTAGCTTCATATGCTCAGCTCTTGCCTTGGTACCTGTCTTTCTCCTCCACTGTTCATGTAATTCGTTTTTCTATATGGGAAATGCTCTACGTGATATTTGTAGTTACTGAACTTTGTGACGTTGTCGTTTGAGAATTACTGAAATCGCAAGGATGTTAAGATCTGAAAATGTCAGATCTTAATGTGTATCTTAATTGGAGCAGTCATGGAGGAACAGTGTGTTTTGACTCATATTACAGCCACATGTTGGCTGAGCAGAGATGAAGCTGCCTAGACCAGTCAGGACTGATTTTCTGGTAAACCCAAGAGTAGTGGAAGTCAACCCCAAAGAAACCTTGGTTTGGATAAAGGTGAGGAGTTAGAAGAGTAACTCCTTCATGTTCGAGCAGAAGCAGAAAAATTCAATACGCAAGGAGGGAAACTGGGATCCTCTGCTTTTCTGTGTTTTCTAAGCATTTTAGAATAACTATGTCAATATGCATTAGCTTTACAATTTCCAAGTACTTTGGTGTTCAAGATCTCATTTTCTCCCTTACAAAAATACCTATCTTTCTGTAACTTCTTGTCAAAGAGACTCTGAGAAGCTATGTGTTTGCTCAAGAAATCTCTACTAGTTAACAACCTAGGCTTAGTCCCTGTTTTCTGACCTTAGTTTCAGTGTCCATCATGCCATCCTCTCTGAGCAACTTGAGGGCTGGAGCTAAGTTTTTTTGATCTCTACATCCCTAGTACCAGGCCTGATGCCCAGCACAAAGTTGGTGCTTGATAAATGTTTTAAAAGTGAAAACAAAGTAACCTGAAAGATTTGATTTAAGCAGATTTTCGGCTTAATAAGTAGTGCTTCTAGATATATTACCTTGTTTTGGTATTACTGAAAAAAGAAAATCCTTTATCTTGACACACTGTATAAGTTTTTTAAAAGTAACCAACTTTCTAGTCACAGCCTGTCAGAATTTTCCTTTATAATCTCTGGAAAATCTTTTAGAAATATCAAACATCAAATAAAATCTGTTTTTGAACTTAAACCATTTAAACAGGTAATTTAATATCATTTAGACTATTTGGGTTTACTCATTCATGTCATTGAATTTTAAGTTAACCTTTTTTTTTTTCCTTACTCAATGGAAATTTAGGGTTGTGTATAGACTACATAAAGTCTACTTTATAGTTAACCTGTGATGTAGGTTGCATACATTCTAAAGGTTACTTAAGGTTAAATTTGGTAAATTGCAAAGGAGTTACTGTTACCCACTTTACTACAGTCAAGTGAGGTCTTGATGTGTTGATCTGTAGGCTTGATAGGCAAAACATTTCTAGATAACATGATCTTATCACTTGGTGCTAGAGGTAGTTCAGTGCCAGTACAACATAAATCTGTATATGAAATCCTACTGTCTTTTATCAGCAATAATTTTGAATAAATGTATAAAGATTCTAAGTTTTCATTAAGATCCATTTTCCTTCTCAAGCTTCAGAATGTCAAGGCTTTTTCAAACACATATGAACTATACTCAAAGTAAATTCAAATATTTCTGGAAATGTCAAAGCTATGTGCACTTTTACATTAAAATACTTGCGTTATGTTAGGAAAAAGTTTAATCGAGAGAATAGACTACCTATTTTTATTCAGATACTGTCAGCTACTTCTTGTCTATGTCTTTCATGTGTCCTTGACTTCTTGCCCAAGAGGGATTTATGACTGCTTAAGAAACATATTTGAAATGGCAAATGATTAATTCTAAAGTTATTTGGAGTATGGATATAATATTTGGTTAATTTCATTTAAAGTCAGTTCAGTTTTTGAAATGATAGGAACAAAATAGGAATGATATTGTGGGACTTCCCTGGTGGCACAGTGGTTAAGAATCCGCCTGCCAATGCAGGGGACATGGGTTCAACCCCTGGTCTGGGAGGATCCCACATGCCACGGAGCAACTAAGCCGGTGAGCCACAACTGCTGAGCCCACGTGCCACAACTACTGAAGCCTGTGCACCTAGAGCCCGTGCTCTGCAACAAGAGAAGCCACCTCAGTGAGAAGCCCGTGCACCGCAACTAGAGAAAGCCTGCCTGCAGCAATGAAGACCCAACACAGCCAAAAATAAATAAATTAATTAATTTTTTAAAAACTTAAAAAAAGGGCTTCCCTGGTGGTGCAGTGGTTGAGAGTCCGCCTGCCGATGCAGGGGACATGGGTTCGTGCCCCAGTCTGGGAAGATCCCACATGCCATGGAGCAGCTGGGCCCGTGAGCCATGGCCGCTAGGCCTGCGCGTCCGGAGCCTGTGCTCCGCAATGGGAGAGGCCAAAACAGTGAGAGGCCCGCGTACCGCAAAAAAAAAAAAAAAAAAAAAAAAAAACTTAAAAAAAAAAGAAATGATATTGTGAAACTACTAAATTACTTTAATATATTAAAATTTTAGCATAAGTGGTAGCCTAGGAGATCCAAAACTTTTTTTTTAATTGCTTTTTATCATTTTTAGTGTAAACATGCAAGTCATTTTGGTTAGCAGAAAGAGAAGGTCTCAATAAGGCCACTTAACCTTTTCCTATTTCTAGCTGTATGTGTTACTTTAGGCCATGTTTCCTTTTTTTTTTTTTTTTTTGGTCTGTTTAAACATTATTATCCAGTCAATTAAAATAAATGTTGGAAGCAATGAAGTTATTTAAAATAAACAGGTCAGTCTTCTTTTAAAAAATACTTTTTGGTTTAAACATATCACCTGTTTTTGAGGTACCTGCTTTTCTTTGTTAACATAATACCTAAAATGTTTTAGTCTCTTGACTGACTGAGTAGATTCTAGTTTCAGTTCTAAATTCCCTCTTCTGTTTTGTCTGTTCAGGCAGCAGGCTCACTGACATTGCCAAGTAATTGTCTCTAATTTAATGAGTTAATTAGTTAACTGTCTCCCGCAGAAGTCAAGTACTGACTCCTTGTAGGTGAGAAGACTTGTGTTTTTTTCCTCTGAGCTATGCACTTTATCTTTCAGTTAAAATCAAGTTAAAATAGACTAGGAGAGTTGGGGAAAACACTAGCAAAATACCTCAGGGTAAGTGATTCTCCTGGCATCATTTATAACCTAAGATACTGGCAAAGCCTGTTCCAAGTACATGTCAACAAAAGCATTTGTTTTCCTTGTTGGCCACTGTGTCCTTGGTGATTTGTGCTAAGGCTGCTCTATTTCCTGATAGTTTTAAAGTCAAGAATGTTGTGAAATCCTGGTGATTCAGTAAGTGCAGTATACATTCTGTGTGTGTGTGTGTGTGTTTGTGTTCTGTGTATATAGTGGTGATAGTCCTGGCAATCAAATTCAGGTATTAGTATTAGATATTAGACACCTCCGTGACAAAAGAAATGAACAATTAGTTGCTGTATTTTGTTAATACTAACTCTGAAATGTTTTCATATTGTTTCTTTTGAAAATTGACATCTGCTGATTAAAGAAAGCAACACTCAAATTGTGAAGTGAGAGAACAAAGATCACCATAACCCATCTCTTGTATTTTCTTATTTTATATTTAGTTCTTAATTCTTTTAAATTTCTCGTAAAAGTTGGCCCAGGATTCTTTGTCAAAGAATATGAACATTTCTGTGGTTCTTTATATATGACATGTATGTATATTTGTGTGTATGTACATATACATTGCTAAATCACTTTTTAAATTTTTATTTATTTATTTATTTATGGCTGTGTTGGGTCTTCACTGCTGCTCACAGGCTTTCTCTAGTTGCAGTGAGCGGGGGCTACTCTTTGTTGCGGTGCGTGGGCTTCTCATTGTTGTGGCTTCTCTTGTTGTGGAGCACGGGCTCTAGGTGCACAGGCTTCAGTAGCTGTGGCACGTGGGCTCAGTAGTTGTGGCTCGCAGGCTCTAGAGCGCAAGCTTAGTAGTTGTGGCACACGGGCTTAGTTGCTCCGCAGCATGTGGGATCTTCCTGGGCCAGGGCTCGAACCCGTGTCCCCTGTATTGGCAGGTGGATTCTTAACCACTGTGCCACCAGGGAAGCCCTAAATCACTTTTTAAAAGGCCTGAATTTGAAAAAGCAAGGTGTATAGAACAATGTAAACAGTATGTTATCATTTGTGTAAAAAAGAAATGGATAAGAATATTCATACATACATATTTGTATGTATATATATTGGCACATATATATATATCTTATATATAAAATTTACTTGTTTATGCACAAAACATCTCTGGAAGTATATGCAAGAAATTGATTGCCCCTGGAGTGAGGAATTGAGTGACTGGGGACAGAGGTGGGAGGAAGACTTTTCACTGTATATCCTTTTGAATTTTGAATGGTATGAACTGACAATATTAAAATCATAAATAAAACAAAAAGTCGCTAGCAGTGGGTGAAAGGTCCCCATTGTTTTTCATTTTCACTCCCATTGCCTTGGTTCAGGCCTCAGTCTCTTTTACCTGGATCATTGCAGTAGCCACTGCTTGGCCTCCCTGCCCCCAGTCAGTTTCTCTCTTCTCTAGTCCATCTTTTACTTTGCCTCCAGAGAGAGCACAGGTCAGATCATGTCTCTCTCCTGTCGTAAAATTTTCAGTGGCTTCCCATGGCCAGGATAAAGTACAGACTATTCAGTTTAGCATTTCAAGTCTTCCACTATCTGGTCTTAAACTGCCTTTCAGCTTCACTTTCTTCTACATATCTTTGTATACCCTCTCTTTGTTACCATTTCCTTCCCCCACTAACTCCTCCTCCCCCCAAAAAGAAATAAATATATTTTTAAAATTTCTGTATTTGTTTGCTTTTTTTTTTTTTTTAAGCCTGAAATACCCTTTCTCTCCATTTGCAGTTGAAATTAAATTTTACTTTCAAGGCCTAGTCTAAACATTATTTTCTTTTCCCTCCCACCAATCCCTTCCCACCTATCCACAAAATGAATCATTATTTTTGGTTCCCAGTGTATGTTTCTCATACCTTTTTTTTTTTTTTTTTTTTTTTTTTTTTTTTTTTTTTTTTTTTTTTTTTTTTTTTTGCTGTACGTGGGCCTCTCACTGTTGTGGCCTCTCCCATTGCGGAGCACAGGCTCCGGACGCCAGGCTCAACGGCCATGGCTCACGGGCCCAACCGCTCCGCGGCATGTGGGATCTTCCCAGACCGGGGCATGAACCCGTGTCCCCTGCATCGGCAGGCGGACTCTCAACCACTGCGCCACCAGGGAAGCCCTGTTTCTCATACCTTTGGCACTCATTCTAGTTAGTTGTTGACTTGTCAGTCTCTTAAAATTCTATTTTTATACTTCCTTGTATTGATCCCTCTTTCCAGTTGCAGTAGTCTCCCTGACATTGTGCCTTTCCCCACTCCTGCCTGTCCTTAACTCTGGTGGTTTTCGTATCTTGGTAAACATGTCAGGGTATACATGTCAATGTATAGCATAACAATGTTATGTTATACATTGAAGAACTTCAAGGAGGAGAAGAAGCAGTTGACTAGAATTAGTAGAATCCACTCACTATCACTATCAATGCCATTCAGTTTATTTTTTCTTTATCCTGTGTTTGCATGTGTATTGTTTTAAAATTCAAAGATTATTTAGTTTCCATTTTACAGATGCGTGTTTTTTGTTTTTTTTTTTTTGCGGTATGTGGGCCTCTCACTGTTGTGGCCTCTCCCATTGCGGGGCACAGGCTCCGGACGCGCAGGCTCAGCGGCCATGGCTCACAGGCCCAGCCACTCCGCGGCATGTGGGATCTTCCCGGACCAGGGCACGAACCCGTGTCTCCTGCATCGGCAGGCAGACTCTCAACCACTGCGCCACCAGGGAAGCCCCAGATGCGTGTTTTATCTAGAGGTCTGGGAGGAGAATGGCATCGTTGAAGGACTCACAGCGAGTTAGTGGTAGAGCCAGGATATAAACCCAGGACCCTTTCAGGAATGACTTTTATAGCATGTAGACAGAACATGACTTTATTTTGGGGTGATATTAGTAAGGTGCTTTTGGTAGTACCAGCTAGTAAAAATGTGTCCACCTTTGGGCTGCTTCTTGTGCAGGCTGATAGAGCATTTGTTGTGATAGCCTCTATGGTATTTTTCAGGGTACAACAAAGGAAACATTTAAAAATTTAACTCTCTCCTTATTGAAAGAGCTAGTGGCTTGGTTTAGACAGATTCACAAATGAGGACATTTGAAATGCTTAACCAAAAAGCAGACCAACCGTCCTTTGCTCTTATCCTTCGTATCTTCATCTTGTTTCCTAGAAGCAACCTCTTGTAATTTTTCTAGCTATTCATTTTGATATTTCCCTTCATATTTCTATTCTTTTTTTTTTTTTTTTTTTTTTTTTGCGGTACACGGGCCTCTCACTGTTGTGGCCTCTCCCGTTGCGGAGCACAGGCTCCGGACACGCAGGCTCAGTGGCCATGGCTCACGGGCCCAGCCGCTCTGCGGCATGTGGGATCTTCCTGGACCGGGGCACGAACCCGTGGCCCCTGCATCAGCAGGCGGACTCTCAACCACTGCGCCACCAGGAAAGCCCCATATTTCTATACTGCTGTTTCTAGACACTATTGACTTTCTTTTATAGCAGTTGAGGACTTAGCTTCTTTATACTACTTCCTCCCCCATTCTTCTCCCTCCATTCTTACGAGCATATTTGTAATTGTTATTAATGTTTGGTATCTACATTATTATGACTAAGTTCTGTTTATTTTCAGCCAAGTCATGTATTATAATATTTTCTATTTTTATACAAAAGAAGTACTTATTCATAATTTACTTTTTTTATAGAGTTAAAAATTACCTAACTTTTCATTTACTTAGTGATTTGTGTACCTAGTACTAATTCATTAACAAATGTTTACTGAGTGCCTTCCATGTGCCAGGTATTATTCTTGGTGCTTGGGGATACATCAGTGAACAAACTAGACAAAAATTCCTTCTTTTGTGTTATTTACATTCTAGTTGGGAGATACAGTAAACATAATAAAGAAGTAAAATATATAGTATGTTAGAAGGTGATAGGTGCCAGGGGGAAAAAAAGCAGGGCACCCTAGGGGAATTGGGAACATGATAGAGGCATGGGTGGTGATGCGAAATAGGCTGATGAAGAGTAGGTCTCATTGAGAGGAGGGCATTTGCGTAAAGATTTAAGCTCCTCCCTATGTTATTTTCCACATAGCAAATGCCTTGGATACCCTGACATTCCAGTTTCCCCAGTGGCTTGCCCTCTTGGAGCCCTCTGTCTGCCCCAGCCAGGAATGGCACTCCAGAGACCTGCAGCACAAATGTTGTACTGGGATTTCCCTTGGCCACTTTACGGGGTTTGATTATCTGTTTCCTGGATCCCCTGTCTTTCTCTTACTTGGTCCATGCTCTCTTTTTGATGGAGCAAATTATCTTGTAGCTTCCTGAGAAAGGGTACATAAAGGGAGAAAAAAAAATCTTGAGAACCTGGCTATCTCAAAGTACTTTTAACCTACTCTTACAATTGGTTGAAAGTTTGACTCAGTTTAGAATTCTAGGTGAGAAATCATTTCTCTTAGAATTTTCAGTGCCTTACTGCAATGTCTTCAAGCTTCTACTGTTTCTGTTGGGAAACATTGAGTTCCATGATTCATGATTCTTTATATATGACCTGTTTTTTCTCTCTGAAAACTTTTAAGATTTTCTCTTTATCCCGATGTTCTGTAATTTTATGATGATGGGCCAGGCTCTGGTGTGGGTTTTTGTTTTGTTTGTTTGAATTTATTGTGCTTGGCACTAGTGGGCCCTCGTATTCCTCAATTCTGACAAATTTTCTGATGTTACTACTTTGATAGTTGACTGAAGTAGCTAAATTGATCAACTACAACCCAAAGATGAAGGCTTTGGTTGTTCATGTTTGGTCACACCATAGCACATAAAACCCTGAATGTATAAAGAGGCATTTATATGATAGGCAGGTATTATTATTATTTTATTCACTAAAATTATTGATGTAAAAGGCAGAATGTTTTTGTTTTTTCTCTCTCCTGGAACTTAGAATGAGCACCTATGATGGCAGGTCTTGTTTGCTATGCTGTTGTCATTCAAGGTTTGGCAGGTTGTGTCCCCATCCCCACCCCCACCCCCCGACTCTTGCAGGCAGGAAGTCTCCAGATGTTATCTTCTCACTTTCCATCTTGCTCACTTGGCTGCTGTTCCAGCTTTCTTCGTCTTTCTCATATTTTTTCATATATATCTATACATACATTTGATTGACATAAAAGTCATTACATAAAATTTACCATTTTAAAGTATGCAAGTCAGTGTTTTTTAGTGTATTTACAATGTTGTATGACTATCAC
Organism: Hyperoodon ampullatus; assembly: GCF_949752795.1. Lineage (NCBI taxonomy): Eukaryota > Metazoa > Chordata > Mammalia > Artiodactyla > Ziphiidae > Hyperoodon > Hyperoodon ampullatus. Next base: position 86,808,786 of record NC_136921.1, on the reverse strand, counting down.
CCCTATCTAATTCCAGACCATTTTTATCAACCCCAAAGAAAAACCCCCTACGTAAAGTGGTTACTCTCCATTCACCCCTCCTCCTAGTTCCTGGCAACTACTCTTTTCTCTGAAGCTCTGAATTTGCCTGTTGTGGACATTTCATATAAATGGGATCATGTGGTATGTGGCCTTTTGTGTGGTTTCTTTACCTTATAATGTTTTCAAGGTTCATCCATATTGTAGCATGTATCAGTACCTTACTGACGTTCTTAACTCAGGCTCTGGGTGTCTGTTTTTTGACCATCCAGAGAAAAATCTGCATTTATTATTCTTATTTTGATTATGATACTGGCTTTTAATTTACCTTTTCAGAAAACATTTCTTGGCTACGAAATGATATTGAATACTTTTAAGTATACATTATTTATTTATTTTTTAGTATGCCAGTACTGAGGTCAATGGAGAACATTACATGACCCCGGAAGACTTTGTCCAGCGCTATCTTGGACTGTATAATGATCCAAATAGCAATCCGAAGATTGTGCAGCTCTTGGCAGGAGTAGCTGATCAAACCAAGGATGGGTAAGAACCTTTATGCACTTTTAAAAAAAACTAATGTTCTTCCATATTATATTAAAAAATAGGAAAACCATGAATTTACCCATGACCATCTGGAATTTTAATATTAATAAACCATATCTTTTCTTAGAAGTTTATAAAAACTGTTATTTAGTGCCATTATCAAATATACTAGCATTTCTTTCTTTTTTTTCTTTTTTTGAAAAAAAAATTACGTGCAAAAGCCGTATTTTATATTGAATAATCTGAGCAGAATGTTTTTCAGGTAACTAAGTGTCTTTCATTCATTCATTCATTCATTCATTCGGTAAATATTGAGTACCTACTATATTTTAGGCAGTGTTCTAAGTACTAGAATTCCATCAGTGAATAAATCACAGAAAACCAATAAACAAAATTTAAAAGTAAATTATGGGGCTTCCCTGGTGGCGCAGTGGTTGAGAATCTGCCTGCTAATGCAGGGGACACGGGTTCGAGCCCTGGTCTGGGAGGATCCCACATGCCGCGGAGCGACTAGGCCCGTGAGCCACAACTACTGAGCCTGCGCGTCTGGAGCCTGTGCTCCGCAACAAGAGAGGCCGCGATAGTGAGAGGCCCGCGCACCGCAATGAAGAGTGGCCCCCGCTTGCTGCAACTAGAGAAAGCCCTCACACAGAAACGAAGACCCAACACAGCAAAAGTAAATAAATAAATTAATAAACTCCTACCCCCAACATCTTCAAAAAAAAAAAAAAAAAAGAACTGTTAGTTGAAAATTGGTTAAATTAAGGAATCACAAGAAAAGTATATATGCCTTAAAAAACTATTAAAAAAAAAGTAAATTATAACATTAGGTGGTTATAACTGCTATGAAGAAAAATAAATCAGGGAAGAATTTAGAGAGTGGTACTTATTCATTTATCTGTGTACTCATTTATCTGACAAATATTTATTGAACAACTACCATTTGCCAGGCACTGTTGGACATTAGAAATACAAACAAATTAAATGAGGTTCCTGACCATAAGAAGAAGCTCATGGCTTAGTGAGAAAGAGGATCAGTAAACAAAGAAAAAAAAGTAATACTTTGGGAATAAGGTGTTATAGTAGAACCATATGAAACATACAAAGGACACCCAAGAAAGCATGGTTAACTATGTTTTCTGTGGTCAGGAGAGCATCTTAGAAGAAGTGATGCTTGAGTGAAATCTGGCAAGACAAAAAGGAGCTTGCTGGTGGTTGGACAAATAGGGAGGAGAATTCCAGGAAAGGGAACAACAGTGGCATGAAACATCAAGGGCCACTTGCATGTCTCTGCTACGTACACATTGAGGAGGTTGTGTTATAAGTACTTCGGTGCGGCTGTGGCATTACTTTGTTGTTGTCAGAGTAGCGGTTGGAGTGCAGCTGGGGACCTCATGTGCTAAGCTTTGTATCCTGTAGGCTTGTGACTCTCAGACTTGGAGGTATTTTTAGCCTGGCAGTGTATACATGTGTGCAGTCACAGAAGTTACAAGGTGCATCTTACTAGAGTGTCAAGTTTACTCAAATCAAGGGGAAACAGCATTTTTATATTAAAATCAAGTATGACTGTATTATGGAGGGAATGGAATATTTATATGCCTTGCTTTGTGAGTTCCAAGCTACAGCCCCAGGCCTCCAAGGGCCCAGTTTCTTTTTCCTACCTGTAGAGGTGCTTGTGTGAAAAACTTTGAAAAACTAGGCAAAACTAGTTTTAAGTCTTTAAACCTTATTTCTGTTATTACAAATACGATCAGATTTTAGAAAAATGGAAGGTTAGAGTAGGACAAGACTTGTGTGCAGTGAAGTTCGTTTAGAAGGCTGTTGTAATAGTTAAAGTAGAAGTGTTGGTTTCTAAGTTCTTTGAATCCTGGATTATTGTATTCATTTGTATTTTCTCACAGAATCTAGCACAGTGCATGAAATTTACTATGAGTACTTTATATCTTGGAAAGATTTTGTATAATTTATCAATGGCAGATATCGGGGAACTTGTATACATTTTGTGCCCTGTCTCTTAAAAAAAGTCAAATGAACTGCTGAGTTACTGTGGACCATTCAGTCATTGGGTCTCTCAATAGTGATTAGACAGTAAGGCATATAATAATTAATCATATTTAATCAGAATTCCTTCTTCAAATTTATTAAAGCTCTTTTAGAAACTTTCATTAGAGTATTTATTGTCATTAATTTGGCCTGAGACTTGCTTTCAGATATCCATATCTTTTCAGATGCTTCCTTTTGTGACCGTCTGCTCTGATCCATCCTACTTGTCTATCTTATTTGAAGCTTCATGTGGTTCTGCCAGAATCAGTTGTGTTGTTAAAGTGTGGTCAAGTGGAATCAAGTGTTTAAGTTGCCAGAGTAGGATAGATCAAAAATGGGTTTGGCTAGTAAAGAATCTAATACTGTTGAATAGTGTTTACTTAAAAAAAAAAAAAAACCAAAAACTGTTTCTCTTTTGAAAAGGTAAATCTGTTCTATTTCAAATTTTAAAAACATCTTAAACTTCCTTTTTCCCCTCTCTCCTTGGAATAAATCAGATTGAGATTGGGTAGGAAATCTGATTCATAGAGTTAGGTCATAAAAATTATAAATATATGATAAATATATGTTTATGAAACATATAGATTATTTCTAAAAGCAGAGAAAGGTGGGATTTTCTAGAAACAGTGATTCTTTGTTCTTTTTTAAATTAATTAATTAATTAATTTTTTGGCTGCGTTGGGTCTTCGTTGCTGCGCATGGGCTTTTTCTAGTTGCAGCGAGCGAGGGCTACTCTTTGTTGCGGTGTGCCGGCTTCTCATTGTGGTGGCTTCTTTTGTTGCGGAGCACGGGCTCTAGGTGCGCGGGCTTCAGTTGTTGCAGCACACAGGCTCAGTAGTTGTGGCTTGTGGGCTCTAGAGCGCAGGCTCAGTAGTTGTGGCACACGGGCTTAGTTGCTCTGCAGCATGTGGGATCTTCCCGGGCCAGGGCTCGAACCCGTGTCCCCTGCATCGGCAGGCGGATTCTTATCCACTGCGGCACCAGGGAAGCCCTAGAAACACAGTGATTCTTAACCTCCCATTCTTGGATAGTCTTCAGAGTTCCCTGAACTTGCTGAAATATAATGCAAAATGAGTGAATTTGCATCTGCATTTTTCTGGGGAGAAATCACAGGTTTTTCCAAAGGGTCTATGACTTCAAAAGTTATGAAGAACCTAGGGGCAAGACGGAAATAAAGACACAGACCTACTAGAGAATGGACTTGAGGATACGGGGAGGGGAAAGGGTAAGCTGGGACAAAGTGAGAGAGTGGCATGGACGTATATACACTACCAAACATAAAATAGCTAGCTAGTGGCATAGCATAACACAGGGAGATCAGCTCGGTGCTTTGTGACCCCCTAGAGGGGTGGGATAGGGAGGGTGGGAGGGAGGGAGACACAAGAGGGAAGAGGTATGGGGACATATGTATATGTATAACTGATTCACTTTGTTAAAAAGCAGAAACTAACATACCATTGTAAAGCAATTATACTCCAATAAAGATGTTAAAAAAAGTTAAATATCATTGTTAAAGTTTCTTTAATACATTTAAGAAAATCAGAGGCTTTGATAATGTTTAACTTATTCCAAGTAGCCAACCCTTCCTCATTTAACGTTTAAGGAAAATGAGCTCCAGAGAGGTTGATTGACTTCCCCAATAATACAAGATTAAGGTCTCTTAATTAAAAAAACTATCTTTTCCCCATTTTTCTGTTTCCCACCCCTTTACCCAGGGCAATGATGAAAAGTTAGAATAGTTCAGTTGGTCCGTCTTTCTTCCAGCTCCAAGGGGTATTCCTTGATTCTATTATACTTTTTTTGATGATGAGTCCTATAGATATATAACTTGAAATAGAATCACATAATATTGTTTATAATTACCCCAGACCAAATCTCAGTTAATAGAACTAGCATAAACAAGTTTGAGTGACTTAGTTAAGTGTATCGGAAAAGGAGGTTTGGGAGTGGTCCAATGTGGCCCCATGCTCTGCCCTTACCCTCCATGTTTTCTTAGCACGTAAACTGCCCCCTTTCTCTTCTTCCCCGCTCCCTTTCCTCCAACAGATAGTAAAATAAGCAGGAGTGTTTTGATACAGGTGCTTGCCATGGAGAGCCATGTAGAAACACCATTGTATAGTATAAATAGCATGATGGGCTGTCTAAAAGTAAAAGCCATTAGCCAAGCATTATTTGTGAGATTGTGGCTTAAACTTTGAAGTTCTGGCTGTATAATGAAAGCAAAATTATTTTGTGCATTAATTGCAGATCTCAGGGACCATTATTGTGTGATTTAATCTGAAATATTTAGACAGTTTCTTGTTTGAAACTGTAACTTCTAGAACCATAGTTTCTGTATTTAGCTCTAGTCAGAATTTCATCAGGAGGCCCTATTCTCCTATAATGTGGAAAACTCTAGTTTTCCTTCCTTTCTTTTTCACAAGTATTTTCCTTTAATATTCTACATGCATATAGAAAAACATTTAATGAAGAAATCTTGGTTGTTTTAAAAATTACAAAATTATCATATTAATGTTTTGAAATTTTATTAGTTTCCATTCAGTAAATTAAAAAGGAACTCTAGGAAAATTTTAAAACACATCAAATTAATAAAATATATTATTTCAAAGTTATAAAATGAATACATGTTCTTTGAAAAAAGTCAAACAGCAGGTAGGGTAAAAAGTGAAGGTGCCCCCTCATCCTCGTTAAAAGAAAACAAACTATGGGCTCCCCTCGTGGCGCAGTGGTTAAGAATCCACCTGCCAATGCAGGGGACATGGGTTCGAGCCGTGGTCCGGGAAGATCCCACATGCTGTGGAGCAACTAAGCCCGTGCGCCACAACTACTGAGCCTGCGCTCTAGAGCCCGAGAGCCACAACTACTGAAGCCCACGTGCCTAGAGCCCGTGCTCCACTACAAGAGAAGCCTCCGCAACAAGAAGCCCGTGTGCCACAATGAAGACAACAGCAACTAGAGAAAAGTCCACGTACAGCAAAGAAGACCCAACGCAGCCAAAAATAAATTAAAAAAAAAAAAAGAAAAGGAAACAAACTATTTATCAAAGTGTGGAGTAAGCAACGGTTTCTTCACTCCACAGTTAGTGGCTTGTGGTTTGCCTTTGTTCTGCTGAAGTCTTGATCAGGTTCTTTTATAGATAGGAGAATCCATGGCAGAATAAAGGAAAAAGAGCTTTAAAAATTATTCTGGAACATGTTTGCTTTATGTTGCCAAATAAGCAGACTGTTTCTTGCTTTCTGAAAAGTATTGTTACATTACAATGTGGCATAAAATGCCTGTGGGCTAAAAATAGATAAGGAGCATATCAGAGAGAATAAGTGGCCTATCCCCACTCCCCATTTCCTCCCAATATTTTATTATGAAAAATTTCAAACATTCAGGAAAGTTGAAAGAATTTTACAGTGAACACCCCATATACCCACCACATGTATTCTACCATTAATATCTTTCTCTACTTCTTTTCATGTGTCTGTCCGTCTATCTTTACATCAGTCCATCTTATTTTTTTTACACATTTCAAGTAAATTGCAGACATTGATACACTTCTTCTTAAATATTTCAGTATGCATATTATTAACTAGATTTTAGTATTTGTTTTGAGGTTTTTTTCTTTAGATGTAACATTTGCACACAGTGAAAAATATAAATATTAAAGGTACATTTCCTGAGTTTTGACAAATATGCACACCTGGGAAACCCCATGTGACTTATTATTTTTTATTGTATTAAAATATATATAACATAAAATTTACCATTTTAGCCATTTTTAAGTGTATAGTGCAGTGGCATTAGGTACATTCACATTGTTGTGCTATTGTCACCACTCTTCATCTCCAGAACTTTTTCATCATCCATACTAAAACTCCATACCCATTAAACAAGTCCCCATTCTCCCCCAACACCCAGTTCCTGGTAACCACTATTCTACTTTCTGTCTCTATGAATTTGTTCTAGGTACTTCATATCAGTGGGACAATACAATATTTGCTCTTTTGCATCTGGCTTATTTCACTTAGCATAATGTTTTAAAGATTCATTCACGTTGCAGGATGTATCAGAATTTCATTCCTTTTTAAGGCTGAATAATATAAAATGACTTATTTTTAAGTTGCTTTTGTGTTTCTAAATTGACTTTTCTTTCTTTAAGTAAATCACTGTATAACAAAGGTAACTCTGAGTGTTGAGGGTTGGCTGAGTATTATAATAATGTTCTACTTGCTATAGATACCAGATACCCTTTCTATTTTTCAACTATAACTTTAAATTTGGGGTTGGGGGGCAGGATGGTGAACACTGGATCGAAGGCAGGAGTTGAGTCTTTGACGCAGCCCACTGGGTTGCTGAATGTCTTTGGACAGATCACTTCTTCAGATTTTCTAAGGGTCCTTCTGACTCTAAATTTCATGAATATATGATTTGCCTTTTTGAATATACTGGTAGATAAAAATGTAGATATTTAATAAAGTCCATAGAATTTATATTTTAAACAAAGTGGCACTTAGTTGGAAATCTACGCTGCAAGAGTCTCACATCTGCAGGGGCAGGTGTAGATAACTGGCAGGTCCTGGTCTCTCTGAAGAAGGCAGCTTCTGCTAGGCTCCAGGAAGCTGGTGCTACTTGGAACCAGAAACCTGTTGCCCAAGTTCATAATTTATCAAGAGAAGCCAGAAAACTGGATATTTATGTGAAATCTTAGGATTTCCTAATGTTGGCAACAAACCTAACTAAAAAAATAATGCTTTACATGCTAAAGAAAACATATGGGTGGGCCAAATTCAGTCTGCCAGCCAACTATTTATGACCTTTGTTAGTTAAGGAAAAGGTCTTTGACCTCTTCTCATAAATACAGAAAGTTTTACTACTGAGCATGAAATATGCTTTAAAGCTACATATTCTGTATTTCAGGGTACTTGTATTTTTGATGTCTAATTCCTGAGACTTGTTTTGGAAAAACCAAGATGCTGGGCATTGTTCTTCCCTTCTATAATCAGCCTAGCTACTTCTAATTTTTATTTTTTAAATTAATGTTATGAGAAGAAGAAATAATGCTAATTCTTTATTATAAATATAAAAATTTCAAATGTTTCTGAATTGCATAACGTAGAAAGTGAAAGTCTACTGTAACTCATTTCCTAGATCACTATTGTATTTGTGTTATACATTCTCATTGATCTTTAGTTTTGTTCAGAGCTTAAAACCACATATTGTTCATTGCTTTTTAGGAGTGTGTGCATAGTCATGATGATACCTGATACATTGTTACTTCTTTGTTTTTTTACTACCCTAAAATTTGTGTACTGATAATCATACTTTTGAGTTTTACTGTATTTTTTAGTAATGCATAAGGTGTGTTATAACATGTGGCCTGATAAACAGTTTCGATTGTTCCTCCCAGGATTCATTAGGCACTCAAGCTCCTAATTTCACCAAGGATTCTTCAGCGTGGGCACAGTGAGGGCATAGTCTTCAGTGCCCTGAATACTACCACCACAAAGCCTTTCTTTCCCTCAAAAAAGGGCAAAGGCATAGTGTACATCGTTGCTTTGGCTATAATGTAATTTGTGTAATTTGAACATACTTCAAAGTGTTTTAAGTAATAGAAGATGTAACTTTGAATGTAAAATATGTCTTAGATGAATAAGGGCATAAAATGAAAAGTAAAATGTAGTCACTTTCTTAATACCATGTTGGAAAACAGGTATCTCTAAGAAGTCATGTATTCTAAATTGGGTTTATTCAAACAGATTTATGAGTTCCTACCCTGAATCAAGCCTGTGCTCTGACAGGCCTACCTTCTAGCGGGGAATTGGACTTTAAACAATGAGTTACATAATTACTTTAACAAGAATTCTGTGAGGGGCACTAAAAAAGTACAGTACTGCTGTAAGGTGTGAAGGGGATGTGAAGTCATCTGGGGACTTTAAGATGATTCTCTTGAGGAAATGATATTTGAGATGAGCTATGTAAAGACTGGGGTTGGGGCTTCCCTGGTGGCGTAGTGGTTGAGAATCTGCCTGCCAATGTAGGGGACATGGGTTTGAACCCTGGTCTGGGAAGATCCCACATGCTGCGGAGCAACTGGGCCCGTGAGCCACAACTACTGAGCCTGCGCGTCTGGAGCCTGTGCTTTGCAACAAGAGAGGCCGCGATAGTGAGAGGCCCGCGCACCGCGATGAAGAGTGGCCCCCGCTTGCTGCAACTAGAGAAAGCCCTCACACAGAAACGAAGACCCAACACAGCCATAAATGAATGAATGAATAAATAAATAAATAATTAAATAAATACAGAAAGAAAGAAAGAGAACGAAAGAAAGAAGGAAAGAAGGAAAGGAAGAAAGGAAGAAAGAAAGACTGGGTGGAAATTAAATGGACAGAAGTTTGGAGATGGTGGGATCATTCCAAGGAAAATGAATTGCTGAATGATGGCCCTGAGTGGAAGGAGCATGCATTGTTTTAGGAGCTTAAAATGAATGGCCTGGGGCTTCCCTGGTGGCGCAGTGGTTGAGAGTCCGCCTGCCGATGCAGGGGACACGGGTTCGTGCCCCGGTCTGGGAAGATCCCACATGCCGCAGAGCGGCTAGGCCCGTGAGCCATGGCCACTGAGCCTGCGCGTCCGGAGCCTGTGCTCCGCAAGGGGAGAGGCCACAACAGTGAGAGGCCCGCCTACCGCAAAAAAAAATAAAATAAAATAAAATAAAATAAAATGAATGGCCTGGAGTGCAGAGAGCAGGGAAGAGATATGGAGAAGTCAGATCCTGTGGGCCTAGAAGCTACATTAAGAATTAGGTTTGTTCCTTTGGATAGGGTGGCTGTAAATGTATTGTCCAAATCAGCCCATTTGAGATACTGTTATATGTGTTTCTTGGATATATACTGTCACTTGGATACTAGTCACTATCAGTAGCAGCAACATGGTATGAAATATTTGCAGCAAGATTTGTTGTGGAAGATGACTCTAAACTAGCATGTGCCTACTCCATAAGATCACTGAAGGCAATTTCAGTGTAGTTTTGGCCACTGGCTAATTTCACAACCTTGAGTATTATAGGATGAAATAAGTTTTAGTTTTCTTCCTTTTGGTTTTGAATTTTCCTTTAAAAATTTTATTATTGACATTTCAAACATATATAAAACAAAGAGTAGTATAATAAATGCAACATACTCATCGCCCACTTTTTTTTGAGGTTAGTTTGTGCTTTTATTTGCCAGTATAATTTAACCACAGTGGCCTGCAAACTTTTTTGACCTAAAAAGTACATTTTACATCACAATCCAACAAACACACACACATATATAATATGTATACATATATAAAAGTGAAATAAAAGTTTTGCCAAAAATGTCTACCCTGAGTGTTAATTCTTTTTTAAGACCTTTTTTTTTTTAACCAAGGATGAACTTCACTGACACATCATAATCACCAAAGTCCCCAGTTCATCTTAGGGTTCACTTTAATGAAGTGAATACACCCACCTTTAATAATTATTAAGATAATTATTAAATTTGTTTCACTTATACCTCCACCCATTCCTCCATCCTCTGGAGTATTTTGAAGCAAATTCCAGGTGACATATTTCATCTGTAAATATCTCAGTGTGTATTTCTAGAAGATGAGAAAAATTACCAAAAACAAAACAAAACCTCCTCAAAAACTTTGATGTCTTAATATCATCAAGCATTTGTGTTGTAACAGTATTTCCATTTCCTGATTTTCTTATAAACTAAAAAAACATCTTTTTTTACTTTGCTTTAATCAGAATCCAAATAAGATCTGTATCTTTGTAATTAATTGCTACATCTCTTAGGTCTTTAATGAGGTTCTCCTCCGTATCTTCTTTAAAAGTTCTTTTTTTTTTTTCATATACAGAATGTTCACTCTGTAGTTTCCCACAGTCTGCATTTTTGCTGATTGTGTTTCTGTGGTAATGTTTAATTTGAGATGTTCCTTTGTCCTTTGTATTTTTCTGTAAATTGTTGATTACATCTAAAGCAGTGGTTCTCAGTGGGGCGAGTGCTATTGGCATCTAGTGGGCAGAGGCCAGTGATGCTGGTAATCATGATACAATGCACAGGAGGCCCCCCACAGCAAAGAGTTATCCAGCTTCAAATGGCACGATTGAGGGCCAAGCTTTAGAAACCATGATCTAGAGACTTGATCAGATTCAGGTTCAATTATTTTCAGTCTAGTCTCTTTCTTCTTGCCATGTTAGAGGCTATTGATTATTACCCAGGTCCATTAATGAGTTAAGGGTTTACAAAACGGTAACATTCTATCATTCCTTCTTTCTTTCTTATCTGGAATACCACTATAAAGAGCCACTTCCCTTCATCAGTTATTTGGTTACCCTGAGCTACAATTCATACTGTAAAGGCAGCTTACCAGCCGATAATATTTTATATTTTATTCCAGGTTGATCTCCTATCAAGAGTTTTTGGCATTTGAATCTGTTTTATGTGCTCCAGATTCCATGTTCATGGTGGCTTTCCAATTGTTTGACAAGAGTGGAAATGGAGAGGTGACATTTGGTAAGAAAAAAAAAAGATTATATGTTTAAGTGAAGTTAGTGAGGCTGGTTCAGTTTTTAATTGCTAAATTTAGTAACTGCATATAGATTGCTGCTTATTTAAGAGCTAGTCAAAAAATGAAGTATTAATTTCCTAAAAAGATTTACATAGATAAAATTAAAATGGCTTTATTTTCTTTTAAGCATTAGACTATTGCAAAAAATTAAGAAATTTAGAAATGTTGTTGCTTCAACTCTTTGACTCTCTGACACTTTCACATTCCTAAAGTAGGTGGTGTAAACTTATCTTGTTCTGGGCCAGCCTGGGCAACATTTTTTATGAAACATACTGAACAACGTGGATTAATCATCTCATACCTTCAGAAATTTGGGGGTAGAGAGTTCAGAGCTTCTCTGGAGCATCTTTGGAAAATTGCTGCTATGTCATTTTAACACCTAAGAATGGAACTGAAGGAGGGAGTTAAGGCAAGAATAGTTAGCATTCTCTGAACCCCCATTTTAGATTTTTGGTTTTAGGCAACAAGGCTAGAATGTTAAAATTGCCATTTGAATTGGATGTGAAAATCAATTTAAATCCTTTGGTAGGCACATAATCTAGCACATTGTGGATGTCTCAAAGCATACAAGCTAGGATTTCTATCTATAGCCATGTATTAGTTTTTTGAAGAGGCTTACTTGCAGAAATTAGTATGTGTTTAGTAAGAGTATCAGCTAATTTTTCCTGCAAGAGGCTTTTCAATAAAAATAATGTAGTGTTATCAAGGACCTAGAGCACTCCTCCCTTTTTTTTAATATTTGGATTTTTTTTATTGTGGTAAAACAACACCTAACATAAACCTTAGCATCTTAACCATTTGTAAGCATACAGTTCAATAGTGTTAAGTATATTCACATTGTAATGAAACAGATCTCCAGAACTTTTTCATCTTGTAAAACTGAACTTGAACCCCTTTAGTGGTGTGAATTGGAATCAATATGTGGTAGAGAAACTCTTGAAAATCAGGCTTCCCCTGAGCCACAGTGCTAAATATTTATTCACTGTAGTGTTGGTTATAAAACAAATATCCTCTAGTTATACCCAAAGGAAGATGTATCGATACTATGGTGAGAATGGTGAGAAAGTACAGGTATTTGAAAGGACCAGTGGTACCTTTGCTGTCATCTTAGTGGGCACATGTTCTAGCTTGGCATTGATTGTTTCCTTCCTTCTGCCCACTGACCCAGTTGTCTTCTGTTATCAGAAGATTTTCCCAAGTAAATACCTATGCAGAGCTCTTTAGGTGTCTGTGTTTATCTTGGCATTCTCTCTGCTTTGGAGCAAGCTCTGGCCATTCTGCCTCCTAAAGAATGTTGATTTTCCTCAGAAACACCTAGATTTTATAGTTTAAAGCATAAAGCCTTTATCATCTCATCATTCAGCATTAACCCTGTACTGCTGAGAATGCTGCATTTTCTATTTTCAATAGGTATCACACATGCTCATATACCTTATTTCCAAATGTGATGCACAGATGCTTGGGAAATAACTCGATATAAATATCTGCCTTAGTGACAGTATACCCGTGCTTCTGTTATGTGTCCATTTCTTAAGAATTAGATTTCCCAAAACCAAATTCTATTTTTTTTTGGTCCCCTTTACCTTGGTATCATGATTCTTTGTGTCTCCTCCATTTGATTGCTTTTTCCAATTTCTATTTTAAAAATAAGTCACTCAAGATAGTTTATTCAACAGACTAACAATAGAGACTCATGCCATTGTTGATTAGCAGATTAAAATGTGTAGGAAGTAGCTGAGTGGTTTATACACACATTATTTCATGCAAATGAAAGCTTGTAGTAATTAGACTCCAACTTTAGCATTTTATAGATCTTTTGTTTTTCCCTCAGACTATGATTTATGAGTTAAAATTTCAAGAAAATATAATTAGGATTAAAATTAGAACAAATCAGTTTTAGTTTTTATAGCACCTGTTATGAACTGAAGAGCATATAAACCCTCCAGAATCCTTCATTCTGCTGCTCCATAATCTAGAGTTAGGAAGATTCTTACGGAAGATAAAATTGAGCTCCCTTTCGACATTGTTCCTGTGGTCCCTGGCCAACTGGATGGTTCTCTTGATGGTGCTCACCTATTTGCTGGGGACCTTGACCATTTCCCCTCCCTGCCCTACATCCCTAATTTTGAGGATCCATTTTTAGACAAACTTTCTTAACTAAAATGAAAAGAATCATAATGAAGGAGAGAAATTTTAATTTTATATTCTTAAGAAAAGAAGAAAAGCATTGAAACTGTTACAGATGCCATTTAACAAAATTTCTAAGGCCCACTCATTTCAGGCTGTATTCGAGACTACAGAATTTCAACATAAGGAAATAATTAACTTGGAGTTTGTTTTAATAGGATTTTGGATCTGTGATAAAGGTCAGTTTTCATGTTTGTACTCACTTAATAAAATGAATTGTGCTTTTGTATTTATAGACGTATGTTTAGGTAAAAGGAAAATTTAGATACATTCTAACTCTAAATCCTTTTCACCAGGTGGCCTTATGTTTTCTAGTTTGGAGCTTATTTAAAGTATAGATTTTTCTTGTGCACATCAGGAGAGAAAGGTGGGAGAGAATATTGGATGCAAGGTGTAATGGAGTGGGGAAAGACTATTACGCCGTCAGTATATCTCATGGACTATGATGATGATGTTATCTGTGTACTTGTGTATATTCTTATCTATGCTTTTTTTTTAGATATGCTTTTTATACACATCAAATTGTGTACTTAAATTGTGTGTATCTTTGCAAATATTTATATATATCAGCATTGAACAACATTTACTTGAATGCTGGACAAGTTTTTTTTTTTTTTAATTAGAGATACCTCTGCTCTGGGCAAGAGGACTTACATTGAGACCTTGGTCATCCATTTTAGAATGTACAAGCTCAAGAGAGGGTTTTGGAGTTTTTAAAAGAGTGAATAAAATCATTAGTTGTTTCTTCTTTGGTGTTCTTTTAGTAAAACTTCTAATGCATGCTGTGGATGATTACTTAATGGTTTGTATATCTGTTTCTGCCTGGTGGCATGAGCCTTATAGGGGCCATTGCATGACTGGTGTGTGCTAGATATCGTGTAAACTTGCCTTGGTCTCACCGTTGTCCACTAGTGTACTGGATATTCTGCTCAATAGAATTAGATTGAGGTACCCTAGATAACCAGCTATTCTACATTGTGTTGTCAATAGTTGCCATGCATTTGTCCCAAGTTAAAAAAAAAAAAAAAAGCCTATTGCTTTAACAGGGATGTAATCATTCTAAAAAAAAACCCCAACAACACTCTTAACCTATTAACTAATAAATGAATATAAAACATGTTATATATTCTAAATTTTCTATTAAAAATCTCATCAACATTGTGTTCCAAAGTGTTTGCCTGGGAATGGGAACTCTCTGAAGAAAACTTTTCCAGGGGCACATCTTTACCCCAACTGTAGAACCCTCAAAAAGTAGGGATTCCTTTTGATTTTGTACCATGTTTGACCATCATTATGTATAACAAATAAAAATGTGTTCCATTTGTGCCTCTAAAACAGACTCTTTTTCCCTAAAGGGAATAATAATCTGGGCTGTTTCAGGCATGACCACTGCTATTGTTAAAAAGATTTAGGAGATGGAAGTCTAGATATGAAAAATGTCATATCCTCTCAGTGGAAACAAAGCTATAGACATGGCATAATATGAAATTCTAATGATAATAAATGCCTAGTTTAACTTGGTAAGAATGAGAGCTTCACTTGGGTGTTCAAATTAAATCAGGAATACTTTTTGAGACTGCTTTCAGATATCGCAGAGAAGGTCACATTAATATTCAAGGCTATAGAGTAGCTTAGAATTTGAGGTAAAAAGAGGACATGGTTTTACTTGTTTTTATGCCATTTGGTGATAGATTGTTGAAGCATCTAACTTCTATAGTAATAGATGCTCTTTAAATGTAAACTCATTTTTCCTGAGAAGTGGACCTTTACATATATTTGGCAGCAGGACTACTCTGTTGACTGATTGTACAGTAGTCCCTTTTGGAGGTAGGTAAAGGGTTAATAGAAATACTTTTCCCTCAGTAAAATAGAAGAGGTCACCCCGGACACTAATGAGCCACCTGGAAATAGAACCTAGAAGTCTGGCCTGACATGCTGGGTTGGCTGGGACTCCTTCTACAAGCTCCTGTTGTTGATCTTTTTGTTGTTGTTTGTTTTCCTTTTTTTTCTTTTTTAGTTTCTTAGTTGTTCCTCTTCTTTCCCCCCAAGTTTTCCCTCACTGAGAAACTCTTTACTTCTGCAAGTCTTGCCATTGTTTTTGTTCAGTTATACAAAAGGATATTCATTGTTCCTGGTGGGAGTCCTTCTAAAAGCCTCTCTGACTTCACTTTAAGAACTGTGCAGGTGAAACTCAGCTATTGAGGACATTTTTTTTCCCTGACAATAAAAATGTTTGATCTCAAGCCTATAAGTTTGAAGGAGTGGCTCCTGCTGGGCTGGAATCCTTGAAATCAGGATGTCGTTGGGCTGATGGTAGGTGGGCTGTGTCACAGGGCTGATGGCTTGTATACCTACAGGAGGAGTTCTCTGGCCACACCGTTGGTACAGCAGCTCCTTCCAGGCTCATTCATGGAACAGGCATGGCGGCAGTCTTGGAGAAGAGTGCTAGCCCCGGTCAGAGGTAATTTTGTACTGCAGAAAGGTGAACAAGACCAGTAGGAAGCTCCCATAAGGACCAGGGGAGGGATGAGGGTGGATGAGATGGGGAGACACAGTGTGGGCTGCTGGGGAAATTAAAACCTCTGTTAAGACATATTTACATAATATATATGCTTCGATGTATTTCATCTAGTACAATCATCATAAGTGACTGATACAGCTAAACTGACTAATGTTATATGTCTGTGAACATTTTTACTTAATCACAGTTGTCACCATTACCTGCCCTCCTGACAAATCATTGTGCTCCTCTCCTTTAAGCAAAGAGAACATAATGGCAGGCTACTTTTGTATCTGGCCCCGATTCCCTTTTCAGAGGAATTATAAATCATCTCTTTCATGAGCCCATGCTCTGCAGGAAGTGAAAAAGTGGTCTTTTGTTTTCTATATGTCAGAAAACAAATGGATTCCTATTTCCCTTAGCAGTGCCAACCTAGTATAAAACACTCGATCATGATCTTGTTGCCAATAAGATGTGACTATCATATCCCTTTCATCCAAGCCAGAACTGTGGCCACTGAAATAGCACTCCTTGGAGAGCTAAAGACCCTTGTTTGCCACTGGAAAGACGGGATTCTCTCTGGGGGGAAACTTGCTGTGTAGTTTCAGTTAGATATACTGGGTATATTTGAGATTATTTGTGCTCCCTTTCATGTCGTACAGAACCTGATAAAACTGGGTAAGATAAGAAGATCATCAGCTCTTTGGGCTATTGCCTCACACAAGTATAAGCTCTCCAGTTCTGGAGCTTTTGTATAACTTTTTTTTTTTTTTTTTTAGTAAACATATCCTGGTAAAAGTAAAGTGGTAATTATGAATTTGATTTCAAAACAATAGTTGTACTAATTATTTCTGTAAGCTTCCTGATTTAGCCTTAGGCAGTTGTGTAGTGGAAATAATAACAGAAGGGAAGTGGAATATCAAGAGGTGCCAAAGTAGGTTTGAAATTTTGTAGCCTGTGACATGGCTAAAATAATTAAAAGTGTCTGGGGGTAGTTAATAAACCACAGCATATAATAATGGTCATAATAAAACCATATACAAAGCTGTCAACTGACCACTTTGGGTGAAGGGAGAAATGTTTAAACAAATATTCATGGAAAATGACACTTATATATTTGGGGAAATTATTATGAGTAATTTAAGCCATCATTTTAATTGTTTCAAAGGTATTGTAAGATTTTATTTAAAGGTTGCTAAGTAGTTTACAAAATAAGATTTTAGTTAAAAGTTTTTATTTTAGAACTATTTTCCTGAATGTAAATTATACATTGTAATTTTGGTTTATAAATATCCTTTTTGTGATAACAGAAGACAATTTTCATGGTTCATTAAATTTTCATAAGTTTGAAAGCTTTTTAATCTTTGGCTTTATTTGATATAGTTTTGTACTTGAGATTCTGATATTTTCCAGTCATACAAAGGGAATTCAGTTTTATTCCACTGTTATATAAAACTTATTTAGTTAGCAATACGTATATTTCTTATCAAATAGTTGAGTTTTGGGAGTTGTGACCTTTAAAATAAAGGTTATAAAATAACTCATTCCCTTTAATAATTTATCTTAATGTTACTTAAATATATGTAGTAATTTAAGTTATCCTAATATGCTTTCCATTAATTTTTTCATAGTCCCTTAGTTTAACACTTAAAATAAGAAATCAAATTAATTAATTTGGAAAGAGAAGCAACTAATTAATTGAATTAGGAGGATCCTAAAAAAATCTTTGCTAACCGGCCATAATACTTTTAACTCTAAATAGTTTTTTGCCATCCTTATTATTTTAATTATTTTGTAAACTTTAACATATCTTACAACTTGTTGAAGTTTCATATAGATTCAAGGGTAATCCTTTGTGTTGGTTAGGATCCCATGACTTGCTGTATTGCGTTAATTCTTTGTTTTCAGAAACAAAAACTCATATTTAATTTGTGTTTATGGAAGATGAAAATAATTGACATAATTTGAAAACTCTGAAATACTGTTGCTATTTAGGCCAGAAATAAATGCTACATTCCATTTGAAAGAAAAGATGAGAATCCCATCTCCCCAGTGACATCCAATGCCGCCTTCCAACTGACTAATCACTGTGACCTATTCAGAGCTGTCATGTTGAGTCCAGACTGGTAGGATTTCCAGTTCAGGATTCTTACACTCCCTCCTGCTTCCCCAGCATAACAATGCTTTTATCAAAAAAAAAAAAAAAAGTATATTAAAACTAAAGGGAATCCATTAAACCATTTACAATATGAGATTTATATCTTACTCAAAGAATTTGCAGAAATTAGGTAAAATAGCATAGTTGGAGATTATAAAACATTAAGCTTGTATTTACTAATTCTTTAGTATAATTGATAGCTATAGATAGTAAAATCCTTTCACTAATATAATTGGCTTAAATTTGAAAATAATTTTGTTCTTAAGACATCAGTAAAACGGGCTTCCTGCTTTCTTAACTTTGTTCACGATTTTTTTTTTTTTTGGCATGAGCTTCTAAATTAGTCTATCCAGTCTATGCTTGTTAAAGTACCAGTCATTTGTGAATTGACTTTCATAGTAAGTGTAGAACGGTGAAAGAAAGCGAATGACTTTGTAGTGCATGAAGACAAGCTGTCAGAGGGTTTTGGTTGTATATTACACAGTGTGACTGGTTCCTATCTAAAAGTTAGTATACTGTGTTTAGTCCTTCTTTACTTAAAAGTGAATCACTAATTTCACTTATCTTAAAATATTTTAATAGCTGAGACTAATAATCATGGTTTTTATGGGGATCTTGAAGCTTTGTGTCAAGACCATATTTTTGACAATATCAGAAGCTTTTAATAAGGTGCTTGCTGCTGAGCTAATGATATGCTTTTGATAGTATTTCTTATACCTATCTTCAATAGACATATTCAGGCTAGTGTGAATGTAATAATCAAGCCTCAATCAAGCCATACTTAGTATGACAAATATTGCATTATACTGTAATTTAGGTATTCATGCTTCTGATAAAGGGCTTAATTCGACTCCTTGAGGAACCGGGAAAACACTATTGATTTTATACTGGAATGCAAAGTAGCAGCCATTTATAATGCAAGATATAAATCACTTCCTAATTAAAATTAAATCAAGAGAAATTAAAAATCTCATGGCCTTATATGTACTGGTACACAATCTTAACTGTAAAATTATATTTTGTATCAATTGTGCTCCTGTGCATGGGTTTCTGAGCACAAAAATTTTGCAGCTAATGTTAGTAGAAGCAGATAATATTGACTTTTTAAATTTCTCTTAATTTCTTTCTGTAGGAACATTGCAGTGGACTAAACTACTTATTCCAGATATAATTTATTTATTTTTGTTTTCCCTTTCAAGAAAATGTCAAAGAAATTTTTGGACAGACTACTATTCATCATCATATCCCTTTTAACTGGGACTGTGAATTTATCCGGCTGCATTTTGGGCATAATCGGAAGAAGCATCTTAACTACACAGAATTCACACAATTTCTTCAGGTGAGCTTAGTTTTTCATGACCAGCGTAAATATATACCATTCCTCCTCCATCTCCTTCCCTTTTAGCTTTATTAGGTTTATTACAAAAAATAGCAATCCTCTGTGGCATTTCACCCCCATTTTTCATTTCTCACTCCCAGAGGCAACTTATTTAAATTTTCGTAATTGTTTCTTTCGGTGTTTACTTTCATAGCTTTAAATAATAAACATGTGCTGGCACTTCTACTTTTTAATTTTTCACTTTTAGGTATTTTTTATTTAATTTGAACTATGGAAGATTAGGAGCTAGCTTTTTCACCTTTCCCTCTCTATCACAGGCTTGGACATTTTCTCTCCCCTCCCTCCATATAATTATGTCATGATTCTGCTTAGATTGGTAACCATATTTGAATCACCACAATTTTGTAAACACTGTGCATGACTAAAATGATTTTCTTAGCGATTCCAATTTTTATTATTTCATTTTCTGTATATTAATGCCAATTCATTCTCAGACTTGGCTTCAGTTACTAAAATCTCATTTTAATATGTTTAAAACAGAGTAGGTGTTTGGTCAATTTCATCCTCTTGGAGCAATCCAGAAGCTTGCTTTCTTTTTAAAAAAATTTGAGGTAAAATTCACTTAACATAAAATTAACCATGTGAAAGTGCACAGTTTAGTACATTCACAGTGTTGTGCAACCACCAGCTCTAATTATTATTATTATTTTTTAATTTATTTATTTATTTTGGGGCTGCGTTGGGTCTTCGTTGCCGCGCGCGGGCTCTCTCTAGTTGCGGCGAACGGGGACCACTCTTCATCGTGGTGCACGGGCTTCTCATTGCGGTGGCTTCTCTTGTTGCGGTGCGCAGGCTCTGGGCGTGCGGGCTTCGGTAGTTGTGGCTCGCGGGCTTAGGAGTTGTGGCTCACGGGCTCTAGAGTGCAGGCTCAGTAGTTGTGGCGCACGGGCTCAGTTGCTCCGCGGCATGTGGGATCTTCCTGGACCAGGGATCGAACCCGCGTCCCCTGCATTGGCAGGCGGATTCCTAACCACTGTGCCACCAGGGAAGTCCTACCAGCTCTAATTCTGAAACCTTTTCATTACCCCAGACGAAAACCCTGTACCAGTTAAACAGTCACACCCCATTCTTGCCTTTCCTTAGCTCCTGAAACCACCAATTTACTTTCTATGGATTTACCTATTTTGGATATTTCATATCAGTGGAATTATACAATATGAATTTTTGTGTCTGGCTTTTTCTTAGCATAGTGTTTTCAAGGATTATCTGTGTGTAGCATATATTAGTCCTTCATTCGTTTTTATGGCTGAATAATATTCCATTGTATGGATATATCATATTTTGTCTATCCATTCATTAGTTGATGGACACTTGGGTTGTTCTTGCCTTTTGGCTGTTATGAATAGTGCTGCTATGAACATTGGTATACATGTATGCTTTTGAATACCTGTTTTCAAATCTTTTGAGTATATCCCTAAGGTGTGAGATTACTGGGTCATATGGTAATTTTAACTTTTTGAGGAACTGCCAGACTGTTTGCCACAGCCCCTACACCATTTTCTGGAACTGTCTGATACTGGACTTTGTACTTACTACATAGCTGTCAGCTTGTGATCTCCCTTCACCTTCATCCTGGGGAGTCCATCTGCTTTTCTGTTATGTTGAACCTCTCATTTGCTGGATTTCATCTCTTCCTTTATTACAGTTTGCTTCCTCTTTTTTTTTTAATATTTATTTGATCTATGTATTTGTTTGGCTGTGTCAGGTCTTTGTTGCGGCACGTGGGAGTTTTCGTTGCGGCGCTCGTTGTGGCGCGCAGGCTTCTCTTTAGTTGTGGAATGTGGGTTTTCTTGCTCTAGTTGTGGCACGGGGGGTCCAGAGTGCATGGGCTCTGTAGTCTGCGGCACACGGGCTCTCTGGTTGAGGCGTGCGTGCTCATTAGTCCCGGTGCGCGGGCTTAGTTGCCCCGTGGCATGTGGGATCTTTGTTCCCCGACCAGGGATTGAACCCACGTCACCTGCATTGGAAGGCGAATTCTTTGCCACTGTACCACGAGGAAAGTCCCTGCTCCCTCTTTTTGGTAGAATACTTACTGCAGGGGCTTCCTAAGGAAAGTAAAATAATTTTTTTGTGAGACTTGATATATGAAAACCTCTGCTCTATCATTACCTTTAGCTTGGCTGGGTATAGAATTTTAGTAATTTATTTTCCTCCTAATTTGAAAATATATCTCTTTTGTTTTCTAGCTTCCAGTGTTGCCACTGAGCAGTCTAGTACCATTCTAATCTTGATTCTGTTTTGAAACTTTTTTTTTTCCCACTGTGGAGGGTTTTAAGATTTTTTTCTTTTCAGCATTTTGAAATTTCATGATGATATTCCTTGATGTGAGTTTATTTTTATTCATTGTGCTGAGCATTCAGGGGCTCTTTTAATTTGAAAGCTTATGTACTTCAATTCTTGAAAATATTCTTTCTACTTTTCTTCTATTTTTTCTTCCTGTCTATAACTAGTAAATGTAATAAATGTATGATCCTTTAGTTTTCTCTCCTGTTTTCCTTCTGAACCTTCTATTGTTTCTTTTGTTATATTTCTAATTTTCAAGAGTTCTTTTTGGTTTTCTAAATATTTCTTTTAAAAATAGCATACTGTTCTTCTTTCATGGATGTAATATTTTCTCTCACTTCTCCAAACATATTAGAGGCAGGGTTTTTTGTTTGTTTGTTTGTTTTAATTTTCTTCTCCCTGCAAAGTGTCTGTTTCTGTCAAGTTACTTTCCTTCTCTTTGTTTGGGTCTCTCTTTTTCATGTTAGTAGCTCTTCTCCTATGTCTGATGGTTCTTGGTCCTCTGCTCATATTAAAATTAAGATTGAGGCTTATTGGGAGCTTTGGGTTCATGGCAGGATTTATTAACTGGACCTTACTGTAAAGTTCTCTGGCTGGGCTCTTTTTCCAGGGACTCTCTAATGCCTGTATGTTCAGGTCTTTTACTTTGGATTGGGGAATCAGAATAATCATTTGGCCACCCATCTGGAGTATTAGATCTGGCTTTTGATATTCTGGTTGCTGAGTAAGACAAAAGGGTTAGAGGTCTGCAAGATTCAGTATGGAGATGGACTTTCGTTTAATTACCTGTTTTCATCTGTGCCTGGTCTCCCTTAGTCCGGAGATCCTCTGTTAGGCTCACCTAGTTGTCTTCCAGGGTTGGGAAAGGGCTAGTGGACTGGCTGTGGTGGAGTATAGCAGGTAACTAATTGCTGTATAAACAGGCTTCCATCTAAGCCTCCTGTTCTCAGCTTCACCTTCACCATTACTTCTGGGGGTACTAGTATAGCCAATTCACAAGTCTTTGGCAAATTCTGTCATGTACATTGGATTGCTTTTTTGCTTTCCTCACTTCTGGTTTTCTTGGGCCTGCTAAGCCAGTTGTCATTTGCTCTTTTGCCCTCTAATCTTTTTTTTTTTTTGTAAATTTATTTATTTATGGCCGATTTGGGTCCTTGTTGCTGCGCTTGGGCTTTCTCTACTTGTGGTGAGCAGGGGCTACTCTTCGTTGTGGTGTGTGGGCTTCTCCTTGCGGTGGCTTCTCTTGTTGAGAGCATGGGCTCTAGGTGTGTGGGCTTCAGTAGTTGTGGCACACGGGCCCAGTAGTTGTGGCTCGCGGGCTCTAGAGCACAGGCTCAGTAGTTGTGGTGCACGGGCTTAGTTGCTCTGCGGCATGTGGGATCTTCCGGACCAGGGCTCGAACCCATGTCCCCTGCATTGGCAGGTGGATTCTTAACCACTACACCACCAGGGAAGTCCCTCTAATCTTAAAAATGTAGTTGCTGTCTTCTTTTCTGTTCTCTTTGTCCTTGAGTTTCTGTATTGTTTTGTTTTTCATTCTTTAGTGTGATTTTTATTGAAGAGTAGAGTTTTGAAAGACAACAGAGCTAAATGTACTGGTTCGGTCTCATCCAAAGACACAGTATTTCTGAACCCCTGCTATTTTCATCCCATAGTTAGATGAGATGCATTTCTAAAAACACAAGGTCTTTAGCTTTAACATAACTTCCTATATTTACCCTTTCCCTCATTTCCCCTTTCCCACCCTTTCAATCTAGAGCAGATTTATTTTATTTTATCTTTTATTTATTAGAGTATTTTTATCTCTTTAGAATATCTTTATTTTATCTTTTATAGGTCCAGAGTATTGTTTTTCTCATTAGCGTGATCACAGTATCTATTCTACCCTGATGTTTTGATTATACTACATAAATGGGGAGCTCTATATGCAGAACGTTTTTCCTTTGGTGGCTTCTTTTTGAAGTCCTTAATTTTAATTTTTTATTTTGAAAGACTTCAAATATATTTAAAAATAGAATAGTATAATGAACCCCCATGTACCCATCAACTAGCTTCAACAATTATTAAATGTTGGCCAGTCTTTTTTTAATCTATACTCTCCACTCTGTTCCCTATTGGAGCATTTGGGAGCCAATCCCATACACTCTATAGTTTCATATGTGATACTTCAAATATATATCTTTAAAAGATACAGGGGAGTCCT
Source organism: Hyperoodon ampullatus (assembly GCF_949752795.1). NCBI lineage: Eukaryota > Metazoa > Chordata > Mammalia > Artiodactyla > Ziphiidae > Hyperoodon > Hyperoodon ampullatus. The sequence continues at coordinate 86,784,869 of NC_136921.1, read as the reverse complement.
TCAGCTATTGACCTAATAGAAAATAGAAAATCCATTCTTCCAGCATTACTCTTGCATTACTCTTGTAGTGAGGATTCTGCTTTTCTTCAGTACTGAATGTCACTTAACAAGGCTTAATCATGCCCATGGTTGCCACTGGATATTTCTGAGAGTCTAAGACGTGCATGGAAAAGACAAAGACATAACAAAGGCATAAATAGGGAGGAAAAAAAAGAGTGAGGAAGGGAAAGTCTATGTAAGATAGAGTGAAGCTCTCTGTGCTTCTGATGCTGCTTAGGAATATCCTTTCCTTGGAGAGCACTTTCAACCATATTTTAAGGCTGAACTAAAGATAAAAAATTCCTGCTTCATTTGAAGGGTGATGTGGTTGGAGCTGGGGTGATAGAAAGTTGGAGTATGTTAGGGAGAATGACTAAAGTAGAAGAGGAGAAAATTTACAAATTGGAGATTGAACAACATGCTCCTAAGTAATCAATGGTTCATAGAAGGAATCAAAAGGAAAATCAAAAAATATCTTGAGACAAATGAAAATGGAAACACAGCATGCCAAAACTTAAAGGATGTAGCAAAAGCAGTTCTAAGAAGGAAGGTTATAGTGATAAACACCTACATTAAGAAAAAAGAAAAATCTCAAACAATCTACCTTTATACCTAAAGGAACCTGAAAGAGAATAAACTAATAAGCCCAAAGTCAGTAGAAGGAAATAACAAAGATCAAAGGAGAAATAAATGAAATAGAGACTAGAAAGACAGTAGAAAAGATCAATGAAACCAAGAACGGGTTTTTTGAAAAAAATAAACAAAACTGACAAACATTTAGATAGATTAAGAAAAAAAGAAGTCAAATAAAATCAGCAATGAAAGAGGATACCTTACAACTGATAAAGATCGTAAGAAACTACTATAAACAGTTATACACCAACAAATGAGAAAACCTAGAAGAAATGGATAAATTCCTAGACACATACAACCTACCAAGACTGAATCGTGAAGAAATGGAAACTCTGAACAGACGAGTTACTAGCAAGGAGATTGAATCAGTAAGCAAAAACCTCTCAATGGAGAAAAGTCCAGGACCAGATGGCTTCACTGATGAATACTACTGAACATTTTAAGAAGAATTAATATAAATCCTTCTCAAACTCTTCCAAAAAATAGGAGGGTATACTTCTTCCAAATTCATTATACAAGATCAGTATTACTCTGATACCAAAGCCAGACAAGGGCACTACAAGAAAATTACAGGTCAGTATCCCTGATGAAGATAGATGCAGATATTCTCAACCAAATATTAGCAAACTGAATTCAGTAGTATACTAAAAGGATCATATACAATAATCAAGTGGGACTTAACTCCTGAGATGCAAGAATGATTCAACATATGCTAATACACCACATTAATACATTACAATGAAGGATAAAAATCATGATCATCTCAATAGATATAGATGCAGGAAAAGCATTTGACAAAATTCAAGATCCTTTCATGATAAAAACTCTTAAATTAGGTGTAGTTGGAATATACCTCAGCATAATAAAGGCTGTAGATGACAGGTCCACAGCTAACATCATACTCAATAGTGAAAAGCTGAAAGCTTTTCCTCTAAGATCAGGAACAAGTCAAGGATGTCCACTGTTGCCACTGTTATTCAAAAAATAATGGAAGTCCTTAGAGCAATTAGACAAGAAAAAGAAATAAAAGGCTTCCAAGTTGGAACGAGAAAAAATTAAGTTAATTAAATTAATTAAAATTAAAATTGTCCTTGCTTGTAGGGGACATAATATATGTAGAAAACCCTGAAGACTTTACGCTTACACAAAATACTGTTAGACCTAATAAATGACTTCAGGAAAATTGTCGGATATAAAATCAGTATACAAAAATGAGTTGCATTTCAGTACACTAACAAGAAACTATTGGAAAGAGAAATTAAGAAAATAATTTCATTTACAATAACATTAAAAAGAAGAAAACAGGAATAAATTTAAGGAAGTAAAAGATACGTAAACTGAAAACTATAAGACATTGATGAAAGAAAGTGAAGAAGACATAAATAAATAGATATTTTGTGTTCATGGATTGGAATAGTTAATATTGTTAAAATGTCCATACTACCCAAAGTGATCTATAGATTCATTGCAATCCCTATCAAACTTCCAGAGGCGTTTTTCACAGAAATAGAAAAAAACAATCCTCACATTTGTATGGAACCACAAAAGACCCCAAATAGCCAAAGTAATCTTGAGAAAGAACAAAGCTGGAGGCATCACACTTCCTGAATTCAAACTATATTCCAAAGGTATAGTATTCAAAATAGTATGATATTGTCATAAAACAGACACATAGATCAGTGGAACAGAATAGAGAGCCCAGAAATAAACCCATGCGTATATGGTCAATTAATTTTTGACAAAAGAGCCAAGAATACACAGTGGAGAAAGGGTAGTCTGTTTAATAAATGGTGTTGGGAAGACTGGACAGCCACAGGCAAAAGAATGAAACTGGACTCCTGTCTTAAACCATACACAAAAATCAACTCAAAATGGATTAAAAACTTGAACGTAAGACCTGAAACTTTAAACTCCTAGAAGAAAACAGAGGGAGTAAGCTCCTTAACTTCAATCTTGACAATGATTTTTTGAATTTGACATCAAATTTAAAAATAAAATAAACAAAAGCAAAAATAAACAGGACTACATCAAACTGAAAAGCTGCACAGCAAAGGAAACCATCAACAAAAAGAAAAGGCAAGCTATGGAATGGGAGAAAATATTTTCAAACTACATATCTGATAAGGGGTTAATATCCAAAATATACAAGGAACTCATTCCACGCAGTAGCAAAACAAAACAAAACCCCCGCAAAACGCAATTTAAAAACGGGCAAGGGACCACAATAGACATTTTTCCAAAGAAGACATATAGATGGCCAATAGGTACATGAAAAGTTGCTTAATATTGCTAATCATCTGGGAAATGCAAATCAAAACCACAATGAAATATCGCCTTGTACTTTTTAGGATGTCTGTTATCAAAAAGACCAAAGACAACAAATGCTGTCAAGGATGTGGAGGAAAGGGAACCCGTGTACACCGTTGATGGGAAAGTAAACTGGCACAGCTATTATGGAAAACAGTATGGAAGTTCCTCAGGAAGTTAAAATAGAGCTACTGTGATCCAGCAATCCTACTTCTGAGTATATATCCAAAGGAAATAAAATCATCATCTCAAAGAGATTATCTGTACTGCTGTGTTTACTTTTTTTTTTGTACTCCTGTGTTTATTGCAGCATTATCACAGTAGCCAAGGTGTAGAAACAACCTAAGTGTCCATTGACAAAAGAATGGATAAAGAAAATGTGGTGTGTGTATATATATGTGTGTGTGTGTGTGTGTGTATATATATGTATGTATATACGTATATTATTCCACATTCATACAATGGAATATTTTTCAACTTAAAAAAAAGGAAATTCTCTCGTTTGCAGCAACATGGATGAACTTGGAGGGCATTATGCTAAGTGAAATAAGCCAGACATAGAAAGACAAACACTCCATGGTATCACTTACATGTAGAATTTAAAAAAAAAGAAGTTGTACATGTAGAAACAGAGGAGAATAGTGGCTAGTGGGTGGGAGAAATAGGAAGAGGCTGGAAAAAGGGCACAAACTTTGTTATAAGATAAATAAGATCTGAAGATCTAATGTATAACATGCTGACGATATTACTGTATTGTATAATTGAAATTTGCTAAGAGTAGAACTTAAGTGCTCTCATCAAAAAAAAAAAAGATCAATATGTGAGGTGATGGATGTGTTTAATTAACTCAATGCTGGGAGTCCTTGCACAATATATACATATATCAAATCATCACATTGTACACTTTAAGTGTATTATAATTTTATTTGTCAATTACACCTTAATAAGTTGAAATTTTTAAAAAGCAGAAGGGGTTGGAAAGAAAACTTTGTCAAATCATGCTGGTTGTTTATTTTGTACCCTATCTTTCATACATTTTTACCAGTTGACTTTTAGTTTCTCTACTTCTATTGGTCTTTTCAAGACCAATAGAATATTTGAATATGTATAAATATTTCAAATTCAAATATTTACACGTGTGATGATGGATGTTAAAATGTTTAGATGTTTTCCACAATGTTGTTATTAAATTTTTTAAAAGTTAAGATTATTGAAAGATTTAGTAGGTTTGATATACTTGCCTCTAGCCTATCAACCTGCTAAGAAAAAATATTTTAAAAACTTGTTTTATTGTTAAATATCATACAAATACAGAAAACCATATAAAACAAATGTATAACTTAATGAATTATGAGACAAACACCTGCTAAGGCAATTTTAATGTCTTTGAATTACTATTGAGATATAGAAAAATATAATTAATTAGTAAAAGGGTGAAACTTCTATCAAAAGCTATTTTAAATGTCAGAAAAGTGTAAATCAACATTGATTTGTAGGCTTTTATAAATGAATGGCAATGCAAATTGCCATTACAATATTTACAATATTAAATTACAATATTTAACTTTATCTGTGAATAATATTTATATATTTAGATAGGAATATTATTTCCAGAGTTGCAAATAGTGTGAAAATGACATCTAATAGCACTATTATTATGTTGTGATAACAGATTTATTTGGATTATGTCCTATGTCCTCAGGGCAGAAATGCTCTAAATTTTGACTTTTATATAGTCCTTAGGGTATTACTGGCACCTTTTTTTTGATATCACCTATTACAAAAGTCAGCTGCCCAGTAATTTAAAAGTTCAGAGATCTTCTGTATTGTTCTACAGTTTATGAGTATCACTCAAAGCCACACAGAGTGATAGCTGAACAGTATTTATGCAGTTTGTTATTCATAACTTTCACGTTAGAACTTCAAGCTTCAGTTGGTTGAATCTGCGGATGCGGAACCCTCGGATGTGGAGAGCCAGCTGTAATTCAGAAGTACTCTTGGATGATAAGAATGCCTTCAAGCAGGAGAGTTACTAGTTATTTTAAAGGTAGAACTTAAAGCGCTGAAAAGACACTCTGAAAAGTTTTCAGTGATGAAAACTTCTCAAGTAAACAAAGGTTGTTTTTCCTCCCTTTTCTTTATTGACATTCTGTGATTCACTTTTCCTGAGGAGTAACATGTAGTACATTTTCAGGAAAACGTGCTTTTTAAAAAGAAATGAAGAGTTTTGTTGTACATTCAGAGCTGTATATTGTTCATTTTTGTAGTAAATGCATGTAGGGGAAGGATGTCTATCCTTCTTTTCTAAAACATACACTCGGGATGTGCTTTAGTTAACCTAAGGCCCCATTTCTGACTTTCCCTCCAGGAACTACAGCTGGAACATGCAAGACAAGCCTTTGCACTGAAAGACAAAAGCAAAAGTGGCATGATTTCTGGTCTGGATTTCAGTGACATCATGGTTACCATTCGGTCTCACATGCTTACTCCCTTTGTGGAGGAGAACTTAGTTTCAGTAAGTAAAAACAACCACTTCAACTTTCTGTTTCCTTATAGCTTCGAAACCATTGTCCTGGATTGCATCCCTGGGCCTATCTCACTCTCAACTATTCTAACTTTATGCTTGGTTGGTAGTAGGTAAATGGGTGTGTGTAAGGGAGGTGTGGGGGGGTGATAGTGAATAGTCTTTCCCCAGATCATAGCTGCTTTTTTCAGCACCACCATCTTGCTCTCATGTATTTCCAAATTGTTTATTTCCATTTACAGAGTCCCCCTAAAGAAAACAGGGGAGTTTGTAGACAAGGGTGTGCAATTACTTTTTCCAGTGGGCAGTACTTCTCTCAGACACTACTGCCTTCACCTTTGGCCTCTTTCCATCCCACCAGGCTCCCAAAGCCTTGCTATAAGGATGGCTCCTTCCTTTGTTGCCAGCAGGGTGCTGTTTGCTAGAGGGATCATCACTGGCCTCTACACTGTTTTAATAACCATGGCTGTGGCAGAAGGTATGGAGGACATATGTGGGCGTCAGCTTCTGTGGCTCACTCCTCTCTCTGCCCCTTCACCTGTGCATTCAGTCTGCATGGACCAGACAGTTTTTGGTTCTCTAAACTGCTAATCTCTGTAAAGCAATCATCTGGACCAATAGCAAAGTGATGTCATCCACTTCCTCACAAAGAATGGTGAAACTGTCCTCACTTACCAGTTTTCTTGTTCATGTGTTGTACTTATGTATAAGTTTTTGATTGCTGCTTGTTTTAAATGGAGGGAAGCCAATGAGTGCTTTTGTTGTTTCAGCTGAAGATCATTATCCCTGATTCAGACCGGGGGTAGAAAGATCAACTTCTGTTCTTTTTCTTCAGTGAATTTGAACATGGAGCATGTCACTTTCTCCTACACATTTCACCTCCTTGACACCCATCTCCCACTCCCCTACCCTCACCTCGTACCCCAGCCAAAAAATGAAAGGAAGGAAAGAAAGAAAGGGAGAGAAGGAGGGAAGAAGGAAAGAGAATCCTAGAGAGAAGGACTTAGTGCCTTGGGGTGATGGGACCCATTTAATCTTTTCCAGTTGGGTTAGATAGACCTGTTACAGCCTCAGTTTACCAAATGCCATCTCAATTTCTGGAGGAATGTGTTAAATAATTTGAGTCTGGCTTTTGGGTCGCTGGTGTCCAAATTCAGGCTAATACAAATATCATATATATTTAGGTTAATGCATGTGTGTGAGGGATGGTGGGGGTGGGAACATATGCCCTGCATTACCTATACTGTCCTTAATGTAGACCTTTATGATTAAGGTTGTCACACTGGTATTTCTATGAGTATTTCTTTTGAGTTTTTAATAGAGAATGTTTTTAATCATCTGGGTTCCTCTGCCTCTTGGCTTAGAAATTAGGCTTTTGCAAGCTATGAAAAATATTCACTTTTGAGTTTATGTCCAAGTGTTGGACAGAGGGAGAAATTACTTCCTCACCCTGTAGAGGTAATGAAGGCCATATTGTCCCCCATCCTTCCCCAGGCATGAGAGAGCCTCTTTAGCACTATTCTACTAAAGACGTGATTTGTATCCCTAGATTTTCTCTACACCTTTTGGAGCTTTTGGTAGTTGTACCTTTTTGTGATAGAGATTCAGAACCTAGCACGGACTGTTTTATATCTTACCTATAACAATAAGCTTAAAAAGGAAAAGATTAGGAGAGCTGACATAGTGAAATAGTCTTAAAGTTTAAAGTTACCACTGGTTTTTGTATATGTGTGTGGGGAAAAAAAGCAAGTTAAAAAAATGCTCCTCATATTGTACATTGAGGTTTGGATTATCCAGAACTAGCAGGAGTTCCATAGTTGAAGGTCTTGGAAATCCTGTTTAAATAATCATTGGTTTTGATCTGTGATAATTGTATTTGTTGTTTTTGACCTTATAGGTAGATGAACCATGAAGTCCAACTTCCAGATGTTGCTTTCTTCCTTAACACCTAAATTACATAGGCTTCCTTGAGGGCATGAAACACACTGACAGTGTTTTAGCGCGATACCTTCCTTGTATTTATGGACTGGCTGTTAATCATTTTAGTAATGAAGACTCCTTTGGATCTTCTTTGAGAAAAGTTCACTGTCCATAAATGTATTTTTTTGGTTTTGTTTGTTTGTTTAACTTTCTGTGTTGTCATTTCCTAGGCAGCTGGAGGAAGTATCTCACACCAGGTTAGCTTCTCGTACTTCAATGCATTTAACTCCTTACTGAATAACATGGAGCTTGTTCGTAAGATATATAGCACTCTAGCTGGCACAAGGAAAGATGTTGAAGTCACAAAGGGTAAGATTTTAAAAATATACGTTGATTCGAATCTCAGCATTTTCACTTTATCTAGGGAATGAGGTTGGTCTAAGTTTACTACTCTGAAGCCAGATCTAGAAAGTATGTTACCATGTATGTATGCTTCACTTGAGCCATAATGGTCTCCAGAAATCCAGGTGGATTTAATGGGATGCTGAGGTCAGGAATGGAAAAGTGGCTTTGACAGTTTTGAGAAGAACCTTGGCCCAGTCTGTCAAACATGTTAGTGGCAGCGGCTTGTTTGTATGAGGAAGGAGTTGCCACAGAAAGATGGGCAAGCCTACTCCTTTTGCTGAATTGTAGTGGGAAGTTTTAGGTGACTGGAGAAGAGCCAGTTCTTTTGTCTTGTAACTCTGGAGACCAAATCAAATAAACAAGACAAGAGAGAGGATCCTAAAGAGATTGTTTTATCTCTGAAGTTAATTTATCTTTATCTGCTTTTACTGTTTCGTCATCTTAACATTTTATCTTTTGCCAGCTTTCATACTTTTGTGGTTATTTCTATCTAATTGAACTTAGATATTGAAATTCAGTTTTAGACTTTTAAAATAATACTGAAATGTTTTTAGCTTTCAAATAATAGTTGGTTAAGGTAGAAGTTTGTTATATGTTAAGAATCTTTTAAGATTTTAAAATATTTTCTTTTTCTTCCAGAGGAATTTGCCCAGAGTGCCATACGCTATGGACAAGTCACCCCACTAGAAATTGATATCCTGTACCAGCTTTCAGACTTATATAATGCTACAGGGTAACTATTCCAATAATTCTTCATGATATTTTTTAGGACAGTTATTTTAACCTGACGCAGTGGTGTTTTTTTAAACAATAGTTTATTCAGTATATACATTTCAAGAAAGAGAGACAGGCAGATATGAGAAACAGGGGAGGAAGGAGAGACAGATGAAGACAGACTAAAGGTAGGGAGAGATGGAGGGAGGGAAAGGGAAAGAGGACAAGAGGGGAAAAAAGAGAGAGGAGGGGAAGAAAAAAGGGAGGGAAGAAATGGAGAGAGAGGGTAAAAAGAAAGGGAGTAAGGGGTTGAAAGGGAGTAAGGTGTGAGAGAGGGAAACGGGAAAGGAAGAAAAATGATAGGGGATGGGGAGAGGGAAGTGACAAAAAGTAAGAGAGGGACAGAAAAATTGATTTAATCTGGACTCTAGAGGTGTTAGGAATTTTTAGTGATTTGTGAACATTTGCCTAAATTTCTAAAATAAATTGAAGTACATGTTCAGGAATCTTACAATCTTTTTGATTCATTGTGAATGGGGATTTTACTAAACAGTATATACCATTTTGTGTTGGAGAGTATCATTTTCTTGAAATATGCCTGTGACATTATCATCATGGTTATCATCATAGTTAAGCTCAGATGTTTTATGCCTCTGTTTTATAGATTGAGAAAACCCAAAGCACATAGAGAGAATTTAATTTGCAAAGTCTCATGCAAATCCAGATGAAAAACCCTTGTCTTTGGGCATGCAGTAGGACCTGTGTGATCTGCTGAGTGGTCAGATTTTATTAGTCACCTGTAGTAGTTACTTAAGTGTAGGCATATCTGAAAAAAATGGGTTTTAACCCTAGAACTGAAGACTAATAGAAGTTGAGTGTACATAGATGATTTATTACCTTCATGCTACATAATGAATTGTTGAGCTGGAGATGATACTGGATAAGCCAGCCCGTCTTTGGTGATTGACATGAACTATCAGGCCATGTCTCAGCCATCTAGAATTCACATTTTTAGTAAAGGTATTGTACCTCCATGATAATAAATGCCTTCAAAAAGTGCTTCTCAAAACTGGATCTGACGTGACGTACTAGCTAGTTCAGGGGATGTACTTATTTTAAAGTAAAAATTTTTTGAAACAGTAGTGCATTCACGTAGTTCAAAACTCTTAAGAGTTTAAAAGAGCACGCCATAAAAATGTCTCCCTTCTACCCTTCTCCCTTTCCCCCTTAAAGGCAACCGGTATTTATCACTTTTATTTTTATCCTTCTCAAGAGACTTTGCACTTATGCAATAAATAGGTATGCTATAGGAATATATTTAGTGTGTATGAACTGTCAATGTTTATACTTTGCTTCTGGCAAGAATTATTTCTTTAATTTTATTATCTGTCTTTGGAGTCATGAAATTTATGTACTCCACATTATTTCTTTAGAGTCTTTTGCTTTTTGTGTGGCAAGCAGCGCCTGAAGTTTTCTTTTTCTCTCACTAATATGATCTGTGTGAATAGAGAAATACTACTTTTAAACCATAGCTCTTTTTTACCCTCTTTTTTTCTGAAGAAAGATGATCTTAGTATGAGGAGTTTGTTGGTATCTAACAGTTCTTTCTTTCCTGTGTTTTTGCCTGAAGGCGCTTGACTTTGGCAGATATTGAGAGAATAGCCCCATTGGCTGAGGCGGCCTTACCTTTCAACCTGGCAGAACTTCAGAGACAGGTAGGAGGAGTCTCATAAACAGAATCACCTTCAAAAATGCCGAAGTAATATGTACATGACAGCCTCAGGCTCCTGAATCTATGAAAATTAAAAACTGCTTTACAGAAAGACTTAACTTAGCTCAAAGACTACCTTTATAGAACTTTTACCCCTACCCTCACAGAGTATTTTATGGAGCAACTAGATTTATGTTTGTGGTTTTTTTCTTTTAGCTTATTAAGATGAGGAAAATAAGAGTGTAGACATACATGGGCTTGGCTTCCCTCCCCCTAGGAGTAGCAGTTTTTTCCTTTTATTTGTCTAGTGACACTTAAAGATAAGTGTTAAGTTCATTTTGTATCATTAAACTGATATTTATAGGGTTTTTAAAATACAAAACATTCCTTTACTGAAATAAATCTTTCACTGAGAATGTGTCTTACAGATTACAACAATAACACAGGAAAACTGTCTACTTAATGAACCAGAAGGAAAACCTTGATTATTATTACATTTTTGATAATATTAGTTTTTGTTTGAGTGATAAAAACAATAGCTCTGAGTCCTATAAAGTTAATGCAGTCTTATTTCTGGTTTCAAAAATACTGTCTTGGTAGGAAAATAAACCTCATGATATTACCTTGAATAGTGGAATGGAGCAGTTTTTTAAAAATCTGATTTACACTGAAGCCCTCCTTCTGGAGCATTTGGAGGAAGCCTCAGTTGCAGCAATGGTCATATAGTTTTGGTGGGAGGGGGCGGTGAGGGTTATAGGAGGGCTAGTCCTTGTCTAATACACATGAGACCCGTGTCCCTCATGATTCTTTAGGAGACTGTGATGCCCTATGAGGCTAGGAGAGATGGAGAGGGTGTGGGGAGAGTGGGGATGAAGACCGGAGACAAGAAGAGAGAGAAAAAAGCTCCATCGGCATATGCCGTGGAAAGAGACCACGTCTGCGTTTTCTTTACTGCTGCCACACTGTTGAATAGCCACATGTGCTAGTGAAAGATCTAGGTATATAAGTGTGCTTCACTGTGGGAAGTTTCAGTAGCAAATCTTCCTTCTACTTGAACTCCATGGAATGATGATTCTGCCTCTGAAACAAATGAGAATTTCCAGCTTTTCTTTGTATAATAAACAAGAACTTTTGTAGTCAGGTAAGTAAATTGAAAATGTAAAATAATTGCTTTTATATCTACATTTTATGTTAATACTTTGCTTGGTGTGTAATAAAGCTTCCTGTAAATTAAAATATATCTGTAACCCACTGTGATTTAGCCTCTTTAGTAGCAAAAAACTCTTATCTGCTGACAACAAAGTTTCTTTTCATTACACGTTCTCAGATCCTTTAAAAAAAATAGATGGATTTATTCCAATTCATTGATTTATAGTAAAATTTAATAAAATTATTTAAAATTTGAGATGTATTGAAATATTTAAAGAGTTCTTACTGAATTTAATTTCATATATTGTAGTACACATTTATAAACATTTACTCTTGAAGTTTGAAAAATTGCATTTCAAAAGGAGATATTTTTTAGTGTTACAGGTCTATTAATAGAGCTTTCCTTGGGGGTGTCCTTAATATTTGTAACTGGGGAATATCTCATTTAGCTTATTAAAAACAATGTGATGAATTAAAAAACCCACTCATTTCCTCCTTTCTAAGCCTTTCTGCCACTCTTTTTTGTTTCACCTGCCTTTCTTGCCCCTAGCGATTTTCCTGGAGGCCATAAATGAAAGTTGCTTTTGTAATCTTTGGCGCCCTAAGTCTGCATCGCTCATATTTCTGATTCCTTAGGAAGGTGATGTAATTCTGATACTGTTGGAAATGGTTTTGAAGACAGATTCGAAGATGATTTGCCTTCAGTGGCAGCACTGGTGCTTTTTATGCTGGCATGGATGGCCTCAAACCTCTTGTCAGATACTTAGAAAATGGGCAGTGATAAAAACCACTACTAACTCTTCTTACCGTTTGTTTCTGATTGGCATCCAGGATGGTGGTAGAGTGCCTTCTCTGCCTTTTCTCTAACAGTAGGATGGCGCAGGGATCTGCAGTCTCCAGAGAGCATGTAGAGATCCTGGGTGTTCTTACATTGGTCTCAAAGGAGGAAGGTCAGAGACTGTATTATTTTTCCTTTCACATATCAGCTAGATTGGGTAGTCTTATTGCTGAGGGTTAGGAATAGAGAAATAAAGTGAAGATTTTAAATCTATTTTTTTCCTGTAAATTAGGGTAAAAACAACACCTGGGAAAATAAAACTCAAAGAATTCATAAATAATTTTTAGAATTTCTTAGAAATAGATTTATGAAGATTATTTAAGAGGGATTCAAGTTAATATCCCTAGTTACATCCATTGTAATTCTGACCTTTACTGTCCTTGGCATCTGGTACAAGTTTCTGTGGGCCTCACTTTCTCCTTTAGTAAAATTAGTACCTGCAGGTATTTCTAAGAATCCTTTAAGTTCTTGCATTCTGCAAAAGTTACGTGAATCAATAGATTTTTTTCTTTTTCAAAAATTTTAATGTATCTTCCTTTTTCCTTGTAGCATTAAAAGCTATGTAAGGAATATAGGCTAGGACCCAAGTAGAATAATATAAAAATATGCCTAAGTTATTATAGCAAACAAAGTAATAAACTTTCTGCAGTTTTCAGTCTAGAAACAGGTTTTTTCAGTTAACGTAGTTTAGATTTATGAGGCATTCTAAGGCAGCCACATAGACTTCAATTTTAGTGACTGACTTGTTTTTGAAAATTCTCTAAGCCACAGAATTACATTAGTGCTAACCATAACTGTTTCCATGTCACTTCCAGAAGACATTTTTGATTCTCTTATTTTTTCTATACTACCAAATACGAATACATGATTATTTACATTTTGTATGTAGAGTGTTCCTCTATAGGAATTTACTTGAAACTTAGATAAAAAATAGGAAGGAAGGCATGTTTTGTTGTTATCTCAATCTATGAAAGTTGTTATGAAAGCACATGTGCATGATGGAGAATCTGTGAGTTCAGAAGTAGAAGAGGCAGACGTTAAGAACTTGGGGACTGATTATGTAACATCTTTCCTTTCTCAGTTTCCTCATTTATTAAGAAGAGACAGTAGTATCCATCTCATAGGGTTATTGTTAGAATTACATGAGATAATGCACTTACACCTACTAAGCATGCAATAAATGTCAACTGCTATTACAGTTGTTGTTATTGTTGTTAAATATGAAAAAGCTATCTGAGCAAACTCCAAGTTGGGCTCAAATATAGACATGACACAACTGCTTCATCCACCTTCATCCACTTTCCTTAGGTGGAAGGGGATGGGAAGTGAGGAAGAATTATATCTTTGTATTTTCTTCTTTATTGCCTGAAATGTTTTGCTTTTAAAATTTTTGTGCTGGCTGAAATTCTACGTTGTATTTTTTTAAAATTATGACTGATCTATATCATATAGAAAAAAAATTCCCACACCATACTGTACACAAAAGTACGTTCCAGTTGGGATGTTCTAAACTTGAGAGCTTAGAGAAGATAACATAGGAGATTATATTCATAATCGAGAGATAAGCAAAGATTTCACAAACAGGGCACAGAATACCTGTCGTAAAGAAAACGATTAACAACTTGAACTTCATTAAATTTAAGAACCTTTGTTCATTAAAACATATCACTGAAAGGGTGAAAAGACAGGCTACACAAAAGGGAAAGATAAAGGATATCCAAATGGGGAAGGGAAGAGGAGGGGAGGGGAGGGGATGGGAAGTTAGTTCAGCATCATTAGTAAACAGAAAAAAATACACATTAAAACTACAATTAGATGCTGTTTTATACTATCCAGATTGGCCAATATTATACTCTGACAATGGCAAGTGTTGTTTAGGAGGTGGAGGAATGGGAACTGTCAGAAACTTCTGGCATCACAACTTTGGAAACTATTTGGGAGTATCAACTACAATTGAAGAGACATATATCCTGTGACCTGACAATTCCTCTCCCAGGTGTAGTCCCTAACAGGAATAAGTACATATGTTGATTAAAAGGAACATGCAACAATGTATATAGCAGCATTATTTGCAGTAAGTGTCCATAGTAGAATGGGTAAATATGTTGTGGTATAGAGATGACCAATGAGAAAAATGGAAATTTTCAATTGGGTAAAATGGGTTAACTAAAAGGAGGTGGGTTGCAGAGAGAAGAGGATGTGACATTTTTGAAGCATGAAGTGCTTTGGAGGTTAAAGACCAATTCTATCTAGCCCAATGTGAGAATGGGTAGGCAACTTCTTTTTTTTTTCTTTACTGTATACTACGTAATTGCTTTTTCAACTGTATGGGGTAAATTATCTATGATGGACCTGCTTGGGCATATAAATACTTTTTTCTTTTAAGTTTTGTTTCTATGGGAAATTACATTCAAGCTACAGACCACTCACACAAAGAACTTTTGGAATATAAGCTGGCTTGGGTTCTATCAGAACATTATTAGAATGATTTTTCTCTCTGTTTTCTATATAGTATTTCTTAGACAAATAGGAGTTTGTCTCTTTGTGTGTTTTGCATTCTAATGGACCTTCTTGAGAACTTTGTTTTCATGAGTAAAGATAAAGTGTTAAAATCCACTTACTAATTCTTTTCTTTTTTTTGGAACTTTTAACCTCTGTCATCTGCAATAGTTTTACCATAAATGGAAATCTATTCTCAAAAAGGAGGAGATTGGGTTTCTATACTAGTTTTATTTATGTATTTATTAGCCATTTACCTCATTTAAAGTATTAGAATTAAAGTCTTATTACAGTCTCTAACACAATTTAACCTCACCTCTCACTGAGAAAAAAGTATATATCATCACAGCTTTGGGTTTTAATCTTGTTTTATGAGGCCAAGAGTATGGAATTCAAATTCAGGCATATTAAATTCATAGATGTGATTTGCAGACAAAAGAATTTTATTTTCCCTAAGCTTATTTTGCTGTTACAGTCGTACATTTTAGTTGATGTAAAGTCTAGCCTTCCCCTCTCCTGTCACAACCCATGCTCAGTATAAAAGACTTTAGCTTTTCCTTCCTTTTCTTCTGTCCATCAATAGCGTGCCATTTGGAAGAGGCAGTTCTCGTCGTTGGGTTGGCATACTCCATGAAGCGGCTTGATTTGGGCAGGGTGCCTGACTTGTTAACTGACATGATCTTGCCTTATCTAATTCTCATTTATAGGATAAGGTACATTTAACAACCAAGTAAAAGAACTTTCTCCTGTTTCAATGAGCTCTCGAGCCATTTCCTCATTTCCTATCATACACATACGCTTAGGGAGCAGGTGTAAAATCATTTAAGATTTTCAACTCTTATTTTGCTTTGAAAAACACTTAATTAATCTTGTTAAATATCACCTTCATGATCATAATCATAACCTTAAGGAAAAGAGTGCCTTTTCCTTTGGCCCATTTGCTCACGGTAGGTGATCTTCTTAGTGCTGAGATTTTCTTTCAGCCTAAATGCTAAAAAATTCAGTACACAGTCATTAATAGAGATGACAGCTACAGTAGCATTCTACTTATGAATATTCATGAAATGAAATCCATAGCATTAATTATATTAATTTACATACCTGAATATAAGTGAACCATAAGTTATAGTGATAGCTAAGCCTAAAAAAAAAACCCCTTAGTGACTGTATATTGTATTTTTTTTAAAAAATAGAATGCAATTTAATAAGGGCAGAGGTGGCATTTTCAAAAGGCATTTGGGTATTTATAGTTAGAGATGTTTTTAGCTAAGAATTAAAGACAGTATAATCCTACAGTTTTCACAGGATTTTGTAGGGCTTATAAACATTCTTTAAAGGAAGAGCATATAAAGAAAATATATGTTCTTGAATACAGGAGAAAGCTTTTGTATGAGTAAGGGAATTAGTGGTTACTTGATTCTTTCTTTAATTGAGGTATAGGTGATTTACAATATTACATTCCAGGTGTATAACATAGTGATTCAGTATTTTTATAGATTATACTCCATTAAATGTTATTATAAAATAATGACTATATTTCCATGTGCTGTACAATATATTCTTGTTGCTTATTTATTTTATACATAGTAGCTTGTGTCTCTTAATCACTTACCCTGCCTTTGTTTTTAGTTTTTTAAAAAATTTCGTTGATGTGTAGTTGATTTACAATGTTGCGTTTAATTTCTGCTGTACAGCAAAGTGACTGTTATACATATATATATTCCTTTTCATATTCTTTTCCATTATGGTTTATCACAGGATATTGAATATAGTTCCTTGTGCTATACAGTAGGACCTTGTTGTTTATCCATTTTTTAAAAATAAAAACAGGGCTTCCCTGGTGGCGCAGTGGTTGAGAGTCCGCCTGCCGATGCAGGGGACACGGGTTCGTGCCCTGGTCCGGGAGGATCCCACATGCCGCGGAGCGGCTGGGCCCGTGATCCATGGCCGCTGAGCTTGCGCGTCCGGAGCCTGTGCTCCGCAACGGGAGAGGCCACAACAGTGAGAGGCCCGCGTACCGCAAAAAACAAAACAAAAACAAAAACAAAAAAAATAAAAACAATCCCACAGCATTTATTGTCATCTGCTAATAACATAAAGGTGAGCAAAACAATATGAATAAATGCTTTAGAATTACACTTCTAACAAAGGACACCTAAGCAAACTGCATTGCCTTGTCAACAATTTCTCACTTCATTGATCATTTCTAGTTGGAGACACTTTGGAGCAGAATAATGTTATCTCCTTTTAACATGATCCGACCCAGTTGTTTTCTTTTTCTTTTTTTTTTTTGTGGTACGCGGGCCTCTCACTGTTTTAGCCTCTCCCGTTGCGGAGCACAGGCTCCGGATGCACAGGCTCAGCAGCCATGGCTCACGGGCCCAGCCACTCCGCGGCATGTGGGATCTTCCTGCACTGGGGCATGAACCCGTGTCCCCTGCATTGGCAGGCGGACTCTCAACCACTGTGCCACCTGGGAAGCCCGACGCAGTTGTTCTCTTGAGTTTGGTTTAGAATGACTCTCTTCTGCATCATCTAATACGAGGTTCATATACTCATCAAAACCAGTGATACAACCCTGTATCTGCATATTCACTTGCTCTTAAAGCCACACCTGAATCCGAGATATATTTTGCAAGTGTCTGAAGATGAGATTGATGGGCTGCACCATCACCTTTTGCACCTTCTGGCCCTGGCCCTGGTACGCCATGGTGGAAGCTCACAAAGACCACACTATCCCACACACTCTATCTATCTGATATATAATAGTTTACATCCACTAATCCTAAACTCCCAGTTGTCGCCCCTCCCCACCCCCGGCCCCCTTGGCAACCACAAGTCTGTTCTCTATATCTGTGAGTCTGTTTTTGTTTTGTAGATAATGTTCATTTGTTTCGGGGTTTTTGTTTGTTTGTTTGTTTGCTTTTTGCTGTGCCACACGGTGTGCAGAACCGTATTTTCCTGACCAGGGATCAGACCTGTGCCCCCTACAGTGGAAGCATGGAGTCTTAACCACTGGACCACCAGGGAAGGCACTGTGTCGTATTTTAGATTCCACATATCAGTGATATCATATGGCCCATACCCTTATCTTGCCCCTCCCCAATATTTGATTCATATTTGGGACCATAGCTCTTTTTAGTCAGTGAGTTTTAAATTTAACATATTCTTTTGAAAGAAGTCATGAGTGAAAATAATTCATAATCTATGAGAATGGATTTATTTTCACCCAGTTTTGTGACTGAGAAACTTCGATTTCGGAAAAAAAGTTTTATGTGTGCATTTTTAGAAGTTAAAAACATATATACTATATAGGTAGTATAACAGCCGCATTGGTTATAAAAGATTTTAAAA
Organism: Hyperoodon ampullatus; assembly: GCF_949752795.1. NCBI lineage: Eukaryota > Metazoa > Chordata > Mammalia > Artiodactyla > Ziphiidae > Hyperoodon > Hyperoodon ampullatus. Next base: position 86,766,776 of record NC_136921.1, on the reverse strand, counting down.
TCTAAGCCAAAATGCCATAACTTGAATTTCTTTAAAATATGGACTTGAGGACACGGGGAGGGGGGAAGGATAAGCTGGAACAAAGTGAGAGAGTGGCATGGACATATATACACTACCAAATGTAAAATAGATAGCTAGTGGGAAGCAGCTGCATAGCACAGGGAGATCAGCTCTGTGCTTTGTGACCACCTAGAGGGGTGGGATAGGGAGGGTGGGAGGGAGGGAGATGCAAGAGGGAAGAGATATGGGAACATATGTATATGTATAACTGATTCACTTTGTTATAAAGCAGCAACTATCACACCATTGTAAAGCAATTATACTCCAATAAAGATGTAAAAAAAAAATGTGATGTTGAACATCATCTTTACCTCAGAGATACAGATTGCGTTCGTTTTCAACTGGATTGTCTTTGAAACAGAGTATCAGAATTAACTCATTACCCTCATTGTGTTCAATCAATATTTGAAAAACTAACTGAAGCATATTCAGTTAATATAATATTTTAAAGCGATACCGAGAAGGGTTTTGCATTAATAAATGCAAAATAAAATTTTAAAAAATCATTTTATTTCATCTCATTCTTTTATAATTTCTATTTTTGTATGTTTAGATGTATATTATATGTAATTTAATAATATATATTAGATTTTTATGTATATAATTAGTACAGTAAAACATGCATATAATTTATAAATGAAGTCATATATTGGAGTTAAGTGCTTACAATCTTTGCCTGGCAGGAGTGTTCAGTTATAATGGAGAATGCAGTGGAGTGACAAGGGCCATTGCTCTGCTTATTCCCTATTTCACAGTGAGACCTTTGGCAAGTCTCCTGTCCTGTCCATAGTGTGGCCCTCTTACCTTTGTATGTATAATGGACTGACTGGCAAAATAGTACAGTGTGGTCTCACTGTGGGTAGAAATTGCTGAGAGTAAGCATCCTTCCATGGTCTCACAAGGGAATTTATTTACAGAAGATTGAAAAACACTGGACCCCTGAGGGCTGCATCAGGGCAACAGTCCTGAGTGCTTGGTCAAGTACTTTCACCTTTTGGGGGACAACAAATCTCTAAACAGTCTAAAGTTAGTATTATTATCATAGTAATAAATGGAACAAAAAATATCTTTGTGGACGGCATATTTTTTGCTGTTCTGTGAATGAGTCAAAATTAGGCTTATACTCAAGGTTTTGTTAAAATATTCTACTCTTTCCCTTATTAAATTTCAAATAAAATGTCAATATTAAATTGTTAATTGCTCACTTTTGTTACAGCATGTAGATCAAACATAATGGATGGCCATGCAGTTGCTTGGGCTAACTTGCTAGGAAAAAATGTATTCCCTACAAAATCATGATTATGTCTTTGTGCAGTTTTTCGCCTTTTTTTATGATGGTTTCTTCCATGTATTAAATTCAGTTTTGGATGTGATAGATGTATGCTTTCACCTAATTTCATTATAATAAAGTTGGTATATTGGGACAGTTGACATTTATAAAATATGTAGTGATTTTGTTTGAAGTAATGGTGTTTGACTAATTGCCAGATTTTCCAAGGGTTTCTTATTGACTTTTCATCAAACATTACTTATTTTCCTTCACTATAGAATATATTGAACCACAACACTATGACAGGCATAATGAGCTTTTAAAGGTCTCTGCCTACGGAGATCACAATCAAACATTAAATATTTAGATATCACATGCTTTTGTTCAAAGAGAAATGATGCTTACTGTGGTGCAAAATTTACAAAACAAGAAGACAGATAAAACCTTTCTATAGGCTGCTTCCCAAATTGTTTATAAATATCTGGTTTTGCCATATTTAGCTTCCTTAATTGAACTCTGAAGAGATTGTACAAATGAAAGCAAATGAGAGTAGACTAGCTTACTTTTTTCTTTCCTTTAGATTTTAGGCAAGGAGTCCCTCTCCATTAAATTATTCTAAATTATTCTAGTGAGAGTATCTAAACATTTTTATTATGCTGTGTTTTGAAAGCTCATTCAAGTTGCTATTTTTCAAGTTTTCTTATGATAAAGCAGTATTTTATTCCTTCATTTCAGACTGTTTATACACATAACTGTTATTTTCATAATGAAAATATTAAAGAACAAGACTGACACACTACTATAGACAGATTATTTCAAGTCCTTTATGCTGTGGGATACCAGTGAAATAACATTCTGAACCACAATAGGTTTTTCCCATTAGCTTTATTTTCAACATAGATTTTATGTTAGAACTACAAATGTGGCTAGGACAGTGGTTCTCAACCTAACTACACAGCAGAATGATTTGAAGCCTTTTAAAAATTTATAAACCCCAGGCCTCAGGGATATATATTTTAAGGTCCCTCAGGTGTTTCCTTTGCGTAGGCAGAGTTGAGGAATACACAGGTCTAGGAGAGCAAATGCTCGGTAGCATAGGTGAGAAATACTATACTTATCTATTGATAACCTCAGTGGTTGAGCTTCAAAGCCACAAATAAAGGGGCAAAGGCTCTGAACCCTTGAAATAGCAGCTATTGAAGTTTTTCACTTTAGCCCAAAAGAGAAGTCCTTGACCTTGCTTTACATATAATCCTCACAATTCTAGTTATGTGATTTCTCCAGCCCTGACAGATGAGAAGCGGCAAAATCAAACTAGGAGGCTGTTGGTAAAAGAAGTAATAGTTGTCAAGCGTGGGAAGATAGTACAAACAGCTGCATTAGATCTTGATGCAGAAATTGATGGACGTATGAATATGTTGACCTTCAGTCATTAGAGGTGGAAAATTATGATCAATATTATCTGATTTAGTAATCGCGATAGTTTTTATACATTTTAGAAAGATTTTAAAATTTTAAGTTGGTTAAAGAAGGGGGAAATGATTTTAAACCTGAAATATTTACTTACCTGGAAGATTCACTTCTGTAGGATGATAGTGTATTCCCAAGTAGTAGCAGATAAATGAGGCATTAATAGGCTCGTGCAAATGGGGGGAAAAAGCTACTGAGTCTATTTGGCCAGATATGGTTTTTAAATGCTAATAATAGAAGTATCTATTTCAAAATCTTAACACAGCCAAATTATAGTTTTTTTCATTCGCCATATGCTTTTCCAAAATTTTTTACATGTTTTCTTCTTCCCCACAGCAATCTCACAGTTTAGGCAGGCCTGTCTGGCTCCAGATTGCCGAGTCTGCTTACAGATTCACTCTGGGCTCAATTGCTGGAGGTGAGTGACATGTCTATGTGCTGTTTCAAGCTTGCGTTCATGTAATATTATCTCACTAGACCGGGACAGATCAGCAAAGGTTCAGTTCATTGTTCCCAAGGGTCACGACTGCAGGGCTTTCTGAAGTATTCTTTATTTTTACCTACGATCAGAGGACTTGTCATAGCACGGCCATGCCCCCTCTGGCTCCAGTCTGTCTTCAACACAAAACCTCTGTAATCATGTGAAAGTCTTGGATGCGTGCTGCACTCCCCTTAATTATACTGGTTAAAGCCAGTACGAAGAAATGGAGAATAAGACTGTGTTTCTGGTGTTAGGAGTGAGGGCAGGTAAGAGATCAAGATTTGGGGTACAAATCCCAGAACCTTATGAAATAAAACAACCTCTCAAAGTGATTCGCTTTTGCTTTTCTGCTTGTTTCCCCCCTACCTCATCTTTTACTGGCTGAAGAATATCTAGACTTGAAGGTTATTTGTTAAAATGAACCTCTCTTCCCTGCTCCTGGGCAAAATTTGAGAGGCTTTTTTTGCTTAAATCTCTCCATAGAAAATGTATAAAAAATCTGAAGTTGCTTTATTGAGAAGAACCTAGTAGTGTGATTAAAATACTTATGATTTTTCAAAAGAAGCCTAAACTGATGAAACTATTATTTTTACTTTTCAATCTGTTTTAGAAGTTGTAAAGCATGTTTTAGTTTTCAACAGTTGAAAAATATAATACTCTAATTCATGTTATAAATTTTTCAGTCCCTGAGAAATTCTAAAGCCTGGGCTTTTTTTTTTTTTTTATAAACCGAATGCTGTAAGTAGGGGGAGGGTCATGTTGAGATTTGGTTCCAATATTATAGTTGTAACTAAGGTTAATTTACCAAAATGCTGTAGTAAACTAAATTTTAAAATTGCAGCCACCTATGTGTAGATATATAGTTATTTTAAGAGGTAACTTGTATAATATGTAGGCATTTAATGGAAAATATAAAGAAATGTGTTATATATAAGAGTTTAATGTTTTTAAAGGAAATTGAGTGTTGATTATCTAATGTTGGTGATGACTTGAAAATCCATTACAGTTGTTCTCTGAAGCAGCTGTCTTTATGGATCCCGGTGGTTGCTAGCCTGTGATCCTTCAGCTGTGTATGGAAGAAGGGAAAATTACGTAAAATCTCTTTTGCGAGGATATATACTGTGTTCTGTTTTCTAGTCCTTTGATTTAGAGATTTGTTGTCCTTACAGATTCTCCGTTTAATTGTGCTCTCTTTTAAGCCTTACAATTGTTTCATTTGTAGCTGTGGGAGCCACCGCAGTGTACCCAATAGACCTGGTGAAGACCCGCATGCAGAATCAGCGTGGCACCGGCTCCGTTGTCGGGGAGCTGATGTACAAAAACAGCTTTGACTGTTTTAAGAAAGTCTTGCGTTATGAGGGCTTCTTTGGACTCTACCGGGGTGAGCAAGCAGATCTCAGCTGCTGAAGTTAGTGAGTTTATCTCACCAGCAGCAGGTTTCAGACTCAACTGATTGTGAAAATCAGTGCGCAGCCTTTTCAGACAGACTAGGGCTGTTTCTCTCTTTTTATTTCCTCCTTGCTCATTTCCCTTTTTACATTCTTGCTGGTAACTAGCAATATTAGTCTGCAGACAAGTTCTTTATTTCTTCTTCCTGCAATCTAAAGCCTGCGTTTTCCCCAGCATGGGTCTATGGTGGTCACCATGCTCTTACAAACTAAGGCACATGTCTGCAGGTGGAATACGAGGATGACAGCTAAGAAATAGAGAGCTTCTTTTCTCAAAGAATTAGAGAGGAGAAATATATCTCTCCTCTGTGAAATAGAAACCAGGCTGCCACTTGAAGGTGAGTGTACACTCTATCTGTTTGTTTCACCTGAAAGAAATATTGCACATTTTTGTCTCTTCCAAGGAGACCAGTGAGTCATCTGAAGGTTAAAAAAAAAAAAGAAAGAAAGAAAAGAAAACCTTTTTGCTCCAAGTCTCATTCTTGCTCCTTTTCTCCCTGTAGTTCAGAGGCACTGAGTGGAAGCAGAGAGATTTTCTTTTGCAGGGAATGTTACCACCAACTCTAAGCTGAGCACACTGCTGTCAGCATCAGAGGCAGCAAGCCCCATGCAGAATCCTCCCCACCCCCATCGGCTTTGTAGGAACTTGTTCTCTTAGGAGAGGGAGACTTTCATGTACATGTTTTCACATTAGAATTTAGGGTTTCCTTTGGGAGGGAGATTAATTTTTTAATCCCTTTGGGCACCACTTAGAATTCTTCGAAAAACTTTCTACATGCTCAATTCCAGGGCATTTATGTAATTTACTGTACTTGTTTGTTTGCACACACAGTCCCATTAATCCTGAGCTCATTCTGAGCTCTGCTGAACTGTTTGGTTTAGAACCTCTTCCTCGGAAAGAAAAACTGGGCCTGAGCAAAGCTTTATGCTCATGACCAGGAGGAAAAACACTTCTGATTGGCATTATGTGCAGATACTCAAGTGAAAATGTAGTTCTAATATACTTATACTTGCAGGAGAGGGTCCTGAGGATGTTCATTTTGGGCACTGTGTATAGAACAAGAGAAGAGAGTTGTTCTGGAATCAAACTAGGCTCAATACCCTGCCCCTGAGAAAGAATGTGATGAATTTTATTCAGATATGCAGAACTCTAGCCCGTCTGAATTCTAGCTGTACGACATTTACTCCATGGGAAGAGGTGTGCATTGTTAGAATGCAGATCTGTGCATATGAGTGCTTGTTTTAGACAATATTAAACACTGCATATCTAGATTTTATTTAATAGGGAATCTGAAGGTTAAGTGGCACTACGGTGGTTTTCTTCTTTGACATCTCCAGTCTTTCTTTGTTGAGTAAGAATCTTTCTTCTTCCTTGGTATACTTTAAAAGAGAAGGAACCTAGACATACACCACACAGTTTAGCCTTCTCAATGGATGGATGCTTACAGAAGATTTCATTTGGGAGAGATATCATGTTAATTAAATGGGTCCAATATAGCAAGTTGGGGGTGGAGGGTGTGAAGGGATCATTAGCTTGATTCAGAATGTGAGCTGATAAAATCAGTCCTTTAAGTGAGAGATTGTAGGAGTCCTGTACCTGAACACTGTGATTGTTGAGATTGTCATATATTGCTTAGAAGTGGTCCATTATTTTGTCAGATGATTGACAAAATTATTGACAGATTAGCCTAAATTTCTTTATAGTCAACAATGATAAAATGACATAAATCAGTACTTTATTAAAATTCCGTGAGCCTTATTGAGGCAAGTAGTAAAACAAACACACATGCTGACACCGTTGTATGGGAGTCAGATTAAAAGTAATAGGGCCTGATAATCATGAGAGTTAGAAAGTTAAGACTGCCATCTGCTGATTTATTCTTTTAAATCAGTTTGCTACCCATTAAAGGTGTGTGCACATTTGTGTTTGTCACTGATAATTCAGTTTGACTGACAGTAGGCTGTATGTACGATTACTTGCTGGCTCTCAACTTGTAGAAAATCACTCAGCAGTATCCTCAAAGTAGGCTTAAGATCAGCAGCGAGCATGCAAACACATACATAACTTCCCCTTGGCTGGGTGATTTAAAGGATATAGTATGTTTATTGTTAGCATCTTTAAAAGATGTATGCAAAAAATGTATTTTAACGATTTGGATAATCTGTGTGCTTTAGAAAGTTGAGCCCTATGAATAGCTACAGATGTTAAGTTGTTTATATATTTTTTCTTTTGCAGCCAGCCTGGAAAATTTAACTTTCTAAGAATAATGATTTCCTTTGTTTTAGGAGAAATCTTTTGAAATGTCTTAAGTTTGACATATATTAGCAAATAGGCTAACAATGGGCTGTTTTTGCTTGTAGAAGATACCCATTAAATGTTACTTAAAACTGCATTTTTCTTTGCAGTTTTGGCTTTCTTTTAAATAAATGAGTACCGAATTCTGGGTTTCTGTAAAGAGAAAATGATGGGAGTGGTTTTCTGTAATAGCCAAGCCACTGTATGCTATTACGCAGGTAGCATCATTTGTGGCAAAATCTGGGTCTACTTAACAGGACACTTTGCAGAGCTTTTCCAAGCATACAACATTGGCTTCTCTAAAGTGTCTGTGTATGTTAGTATGTTGTTGGTTGTAAAGGGAGGTAATCTGGTTTCACTGCTATTGGCAGTGTTCTGGGAGTAGACAAGATCCATGTGTTCCATTCCTTCCTCATACTTTTTGGGAAGTGTTAGATAACCAGGCTTTAAAGGAGGCATGCTTAAGAAAAGGATTTATAGGCTCAAGAAGTATAACATTGTTTTGACATGAATAATTATTATATACATATGCATAGTTTTTAGGATAAGCCACTTTTCCCATTTTAATAAAAACCCTAAAATGTTTGATGGGTAAATAATATGGGGAAAACCACCTTGTTGGGCTTGTATATTCACGTCTAGTACCTCTATACTGCTAACAATTCTCTCTGTTTACCTAGGTCTGATACCACAACTTATAGGGGTTGCTCCAGAAAAGGCCATTAAACTGACTGTAAGTTTCTTTCTCATTGAATTTATGTCATTTGTTTAGATTATCATTAAGCCAAAAGTGAAACCTTATGCTGGTAAGACTAGCACACTATCAAGGCACTTGTAAAATTTTAAACTTATTTGTAGTCATTTGCTAATTTTAAATTTTATATGAGACAAATATTTTGCTGATTTGGGAAAACCAGTAATGTACCACTAAAGGTAATGATTGGGAATTCTGGTTAACTGATGTTGTCTTTCTAATTAGGTCAATGATTTTGTCCGGGACAAATTTACCAGGAGAGATGGCTCCATTCCACTTTTAGCAGAAATCCTTGCTGGAGGTTGTGTAAGTATTAATACTGATGATTTCTCATGGCAAATATGTTCCTTAGGATTTTTGCACACTGGATATACTATCTGAGTGACATGCCCCCTGAACTCAAGGGACTCTAAGCAGATTTTCTCAGTGATAATAAGGAATGATTTTTAAAATTTCATTGCATAATCTCACTGGTTTTGAGGCAGAAAAGAGGTATTTTTGTAGAGGTAGTATTCTTAGAAGCTCCTAAAACTTTACCTTTTACACTTTTTAGAGTTCTAATTCTGTTTCTTTTTAAATACCACAGAAAACAGAATAGTGGATAAAGTTACCCTATATTTATATTGACTGGAACTTTAAAATAAGTGTGAGGTGACTGATTAATTGGACCCTTGTATTTTAGGTGTAGGATTGAGTAAGCCATTGTGGTATGATTATAATTTTCCTCCTTTTAGGGACCAGAGCAAACAACCATAACTATGTTGAAGCTATTGACAATTCTGAACTCAGAGATTCTGTCTTTAAAGTGTGAGCATGACATTGGATTTAGACTAATTCTCAAATCTAAGTTTGCAGCTCAACTCATCTTATTTGTGGTGTTCCTTTCACATTTGGTAGTACATGATTTTTTTAAAGATTTATTTAGTCCATTTTGTCCCTGAAACCCTTAATGACTTCCAGTTGACTTGGCTGACAGTCTTGGCTAAACCCTCCTCAGTTGCTTGTGGAACCTGAGGTGATGAGGTCAGTGACCATTGCAGCTTTTAATTCAGAGGAGATTCCCTGAGGGTCAGAGAGAGAGGGTGCTCTGGATTCTCCTTCATGATATTTGTCAGCCTGGCACATACCTGGGTCCTCATCTTTCTGCAACCAAAGTTCTTATGGAAGAGGTAGCTTGGCGCATTCTCTTTGTGTGTGTGTGCGTGCGCACACAGGTGTGTACTTGTGCATTTGCCGCTATACCTGCACACATGCCCAAGTGCATTCTCAGGGAGAAAACTCATGTCTTTGGCTAACTTTTTTCATGGAGGACAAATAATGGACATAGACTAAGACCTTTGCTTAGTTCTTACTGTTGTTTCTCCTCTTCCTTTGCCCCAATTAGATGCTGTAAGTGTTTTTCTTCTAATGAAAGAACCATTGCGTATCATAAATATTCTTTTTCTCAGTGGTTTTAGTTTTAATTTGGTTAAGAAATTTCCTAACTCAGCTTTGCCGCAACACTGTGTACATTTGTCAGAAATCTTCCAAGTCATGCTCTCTGTGTTCCATGTAGCTAATTATTTGTTTCCATTTGTGATATCCAGAGGTTTTTGCCCATGAGCCTGACTTGTTCCCTTGTCTGACATGTGACCTAAGTGGTTAAATTATAATCAGGTATTTGGTTCCTTTGTTCTTCCTAGGTATTGACCCTGTTTCTAGGTTTGAACTTTGGGAATTTCTCTTGAAGTCTGGGGTGCCTCGAGGGTTGTGCTGACAGTCTAAATCTCTTCCTTAAGAGATTTATTTCTGGAAGCTTTGACTCATTTCTGGACGCTTCAATGGATTGTCTAGCTGGAAATTGACAGCGTGAAAAATAGGCAGGTTGGGCTATAGGAGGATGATTAGGTTGTATGCAGTTCTTCACCACAAACACTTTCTGCTTCCCTCTTTCCTCTACATATCTTCATTTCAGGGAGGAAAGAAAATGTAAATTATTGAGTTTCTACTGGTGAATTCAATCACACTACAGTATAAATGATTGTTAAAGCACAATCTGCTACTTCTCCCGAAAGTCTACATATTTCAACAGAGAATAACCTTAAACAAAAAGGATGAGTCTCTGCTGATAGAATATCAGGCACCGTGGAATATAGGAATACTCTTTTTGCTGAATGAAACATGGTAAGCAGCCACCAGATAAACACTAGGAAGAGTGGCTGCCCATGAGGCTGATCAGGAGAACCCAACCCTCAGGATCCTGGGTACGGGTGGTGATAGAATGTGGAGTGTCCTGTGGGTGTTTGGCTGAATGCTGTCAGTGCCACCAGGTGAGAGGAGTGCAGCTGTTTTTCCAAACATCACTCAATTTTAAAGATGTATTGGGTTGGCCAAAAAGTCCCTTTGGTTTTTAAGTAAAAATAAAAGACACGTTTTTCATTTTCACCAAGAACTTTGTTGAACAATGAATTCACCCTTTTGTCCCACTACCTTCTGCCATTTTTCAGGCAACTTCATGATTCCATCTTCCCAAAACTTTTTATCTTTTTGAGCAAAGAACTGTTCCAGGTGCCTTTTACAGTCTTACAGAGAACTGAAATTTTTTCCATTAAGAGAATTTTATAAAGACCTAAATAAATGGAAATCTGAAGGTGCAATGTCTGGTGAATACGGCGGATGAATCAGAACTTCCCAGCCAAGCTGTACCAGTTTTTGCCTGGTCATCAAAGAAACATATGGTCTTGCGTTATCCTGTTGGAAGATTATGCCTTTTCTGTTGACTAATTCTAGATGCTTTTTGTCGAGTGCTGCTTTCAGTTGGTCTAATTGGGAGCAGTACTTGTTGGAATTAATCGTTTGGTTTTCCAGAAGGAGCTCATAATAGAGGACTCCCTTCCAATCCCACCATATACACAACATCACCTTCTTTGGATGAAGACTGGCCTTTGGTGTGGTTGGTGGTGGTTCATTTCGCTTGCCCCACAATCTCTTCCATTCCACATTATTGTACAGTATCCACTTTTCATCACCCATCACAATTTGTGTTAAAAACAAACGTTTTCATTACGTTTGAGTAGAGAACTGCATGCGGAAATACGGTCAAGAAGGTTTTTTTCGCTTAACTTACCTGGAACCCAAGCATCAAAGCGATTAACATAACTAAGCTGGTGCAAATGATTTTCAGTGCTTGATTTGGTTATTTTTAGTATGTCGGCTATCTCCTGCATGGTATAATGTTGATTGTTCTCAGTGTCTCGATTTGATCTTATCCACTTCAACTGCTCTACCCGACCATGGAGCATCGTCCAGAGAGAAATCTCCAGCACGAAACTTTGCAAACCACTTTTGACATGCTCAATCAGTCACAGCACCTTCTTCATACACTGCACAAATCTTTTTTTGCGTTTCAGTTACGTTTTTACCTGTCTTGAAATAATAAATAAAGCATAATAGGCCGAAAATGTTGCTTTTTTTCTTCCATCTTCAATATTAAAATGCCTACACAAAAATTCACCAATTTTGATAAGTCTTTTTTTAAATGCATGCTGATATGACAGCTGTCACTTACAATCTAACGAAATTATTTTGAGTGACGTTAAAGGCAACTAAGTGCTACTAGAGCCATCTTACGGAGAAAACTGAACAAACATTTTTGCCAACCCAATACCTAATGTGTTGACCTAATGCAGATTAATTCAGAAGAAATGGCTCAAACTGAGCAGTTAGTATTGACTTTATAGATTTTTTTTCCATAGCAGAAGAATCAGCTAGGACTAGGGTCTTGAGTTCCCTACATATGGGAGGGAAATTCTACTGCTCTGAAAATGACTGTGCCGTCCTTTAGGAAATATGATGTACACTAACTAGATCATTGAGGTGACCAAGAAATGAAAATATCCAGTCCTTAAGCACTATGTGTTTTTTTGTTGTTTGTTTTATTTTATGATCTGTTTTTAAAAGTATGTGATATTAGATATATGTAAAAGAGAACACATTATATAAACAAAAAGTTATAATAAAATGAGCATCCATGAGCCTACCACTCAGCTTAACTACAGTATTACTATTATCATTGATGCTGGTTTTTGCTTTTACTGTAGCTCTAATCTGCTAGAATGCTAATGAGCTGTAGGGACTTTTCTTACTGGGCTGAACATTTTATAGGCATTCTGTCATTATTATTCCCAATTGGAGTTGAAGAAAATAAAACCTGAGAGAGATCTAGCACTTAGTGAATGGCAAAGTTGAGAGTCAAACCACGTTTGTCTCCAAATCTCTATTAACTCATATTTGGTATGTTTTCATTCATTCTTTCTTCCATTTATTCATTCTCATCCAACAAGCTGTCAAGGCTGAGAAGGATTTAGAGTTTCTTCCTGTGCAAGGAACTAGACTTAGGAAATGTTTATATCTCATAGAAGAAGGGTAGTTCTGACCATTCTCACCAGATAAAACCTAATCTTGTATCTAATCATATTCCACTGTGGTAGTTTGAAAGTAGAATTCCTTATCGTTATTTGCTTCATTTCTACATGTCACCAAAGAAAATATGTGCTTATGATTATAATTCATTGTAATAATAGCTACCGTTTCTTGAGCCTCTTGCACTGGACTGAACACTTTATAGGCATTATCTCATTATTATTCCCAGCTAGAGTCGAAGAAACTAAAAGCTCAGTGAAATCAAGCACTTAGTAAATGGAAAAATTGAGATTCAAGCCCCTTCTGTCGCTAATCTATATTCTTTCATACTTAGTTTATGTTTCCATTCGTTCAGTCTTTCATTCATTCTCTCATTCATCAAATGCTTGCTATGTTTCAGGAAAAAATTTTAAAATAACAGCTTTATTGAGATAAGAGTTCACATATCATACAATTCCCCACACTTAAAGTGTACAATTCAGCAGTTCTGAGTGTATTCACAGAGCTGTCAACTATCACCATAGTCAATTTTAGAACATTCCCGTCCCCAAAAGAAACCTAGCACCCTTTAGCTATTGCCTTCCAATTTTCCCGCCCTCTCCCCATCAAGTCTTAGGCTACTACTCGTAAACTTTCTGTCTTTATAGATTCACCATTTCTGGACATTTCATATAAATGGAATCAAACAATATATGGCCTTTTGTGTCTGGCTTCTTTCACTCAGTGTAACGTTTTCAAGGTTTATTCATGTTGTAGTATGTATCAGTATTTCAGGCCTTTTTTATTGCTGAATAATATTTCATTATATAGATAATACCACATTTTTTTTTTATCCATTCATCAATTGTTGAACACGTGGGTTGTTTCCACCTTTTGGCTGTTATGAATAATGCTGCTATGAACATTCATGTAAGAAGTTTTGTGGACATATGTTTTCATTTCTCTTGTGTATATACCTAGGAGAGGAATTGGTGGGTCATATGGTAACTCTAACTAGTATTTTGAGGAACTGCCAGATTGTTTTCCAAAGTGGCTGCACCATTTTACAATCCTACCAGCAATGTATGGGGGTTCTGATTTCTCCACATTCTTGCCAATACTTATTATTATGTCTTTTCGTTATAGCCATCCTAGTGGTATGAAGTGGTATCTTACTGTGATCTAATGACTGACAGTGTTGAGCATCTTTTCATGAATGTACTGGCATTTGTTTATCTTTGGAGAACAATGTGTTCAGAATATTTGCCCATGTTTTAGGTGGGTTGTTCGTCTTTTTTTTTTTTTTTGCGGTACGCGGGCCTCTCACTGCTGTGGCCTCTCCCGTTGCGGAGCACAGGCTCCGGACGTGCAGGCTCAGCGGCCATGGCTCGCGGGCCTAGCTGCTTCGCGGCATGTGGGATCTTCCTGAACTGGGGCACGAACCCGTGTCCCCTGCATCGGCAGGCGGACTCTCAACCACTGTGCCACCAGGGAAGCCCTGTTCGTCTTTTATTATTGAATTGTAAGAGTTCTATATGTATTTAGGGTATTCTGTATACACACAAGAGTTCTGTATGTATTTAGTGTACCTTACCAGATACGTGATTTGCAAATATTTTTCACTTTCTTGACTGTGTCCTTTGAAGAACTGGACTTTGATTTTAATGAAGTCCAACTTATCTATATTTTCTCTTGTTGCTTGTGCTTTTTGTGTCATATCTAAGAAGTCATTGCCTAATCCAAGATCATGAAGATTTATACCTCTATTTTCTTCTAAGGGTTTTATAGTTTTAGATCTTACATTTAGGTCTTTGATCTTTCACACAAATTTTTAACCTTAATTTTTTCCAGTGTTTTGCTTTGAGCAGAGATATTACCAAATGAAAGTTTTATTTTTCATTGTTAACATTTCGGTATATTTCCTCCTAATGCTTTTATAGACGTGCTTTTGTGCATGTACAGACATAAACACACACACACACACACGTATGCACGCACATTATATATATTTTTTAACATCTTTATTGGAGTATAGTTGCTTTACAATGTTGTGTTAGTTTCTGCTGTATAACAAAGTGAATCAGCTATACGTATACATATATCCCCAAATCCCCTCCCTCTTGCGTCTCCCTCCCTCCCTCCCTCCCTCCCTATCCCACCCCTCTATGTGGTCACAAAGCACTGAGCTGATCTCCCTGTGCTATGCAGCTGCTTCCCACTAGCTATCTGTTTTACATTTGGTAGTGTATATATGTCAGTGCTACTGTCTCACTTTGTCCCAGTTTACCCTTCCCCCTCTCCATGTCCTCAAGTCCATTCTCTACATCTGCGTCTTTATTCCTGTCCTGCCTCTACGTTCTTCAGAACCTTTTTTTTTTTAGATTCCATGTATATGTGTTAGCATATGGCATTTGTTTTTCTCTTTCTGACTTAACTTCACTCTGTACGACAGACTCTAAGTCCATCCACCTCACTACAAATAACTCAATTTCATTTCTTTTTATGGCTGAGTAATATTCCATTGTATACGTGTGCCACATCTTCCTTATCCATTCATCTGCTGATGGACACTTAGGATGCTTCCATGTCCTGGCTATTGTAAATAGTGCTGCAGTGAACATTGTGGTACATGTCTCTTTTTGAATTGTGGTTTTCTCAGGGTATATGCCCAGTAGTGGGATTGCTGGGTCATATGGTAGTTCTGTTTTTAGTTTTTTAAGGAACCTTCCTACTGTTCTCCATAGTGGCTGTATCAATTTACATTCCCACCAACAGTGCAAGAGTGTTCCCTTTTCTCCACACCCTCTCCAGCATTTATTGTTTGTAGATTTTTTGATGATGGCCATTCTGACTGGTGTGAGGTGATACCTCATTGTGGTTTTGATTTGCATTTCTCTAATGATTTCTCTAGTGATGTTGAGCAACCTTTCACATGTTTGTTGGCAACCTGTATGTCTTCTTTGGAGGAATGTCTATTTAGGTCTCCTGCCCATTTTTGGATTCAGATGTTTGTTTTTTTGATATTGAGCTGCATGAGCTGCTTGTAAATTTTGGAGATTAATCCTTTCTCAGTTACTCAGTTTCCAAATATATTCTCCCATTCTGCGGGTTGTCTTTCCTCTTGTTTATGGTTTCCTTTGCTGTGCAAAAGCTTTTAAGTTTCATTAGGTCCCATTTGTTTGTTTTTGCTTTTATTTCCATTTCTCTAGGAGGTGGGTCCAAAAGGATCTTGCTGTGATTTATGTCATAGAGTGTTCTGCCTATGTTTTCCTCTAAGAGTTTTATAGTGTCTGGCCTTACATTTAGGTCTTTAATCCATTTTGAGTTTATTTTTGTGTATGGTGTTAGGAAATGTTCTAATTTCATTCTTTTACATGGAGCTGTCCAGTTTTTCTGACACCACTTACTGAAGAGGCTGTCTTTTCTCCATTGTATATTCTTTCCTCCTTTATCATAGATAAGGTGACCATATCATGCACATTATTTTTTAAACCAGATGGAAGTTTTGTTGGCTCTGACTTCCTGATTAGAAATGCTCTCACTTTCTAAGGGCAGCAGAAAATCACAGCAGAGCTTCTCACTTTGGAAATAGATATAACCTTTGGGAACAGAATTATAAACAGAGTGTGTGTTTTCAAATTTTAAATCTTCATTGGGAACATTAACCAAACTTATTTTATATCTATATTAAAATCTTCTCAAAAAAGACTTAATAGTTCAGAATTTATGATTTAGATGTGATATGATTTTTTTGTTGTTGTATCTGTAACTCGAACTTTAGATTTAATAATTTCTCCACCCTTCTTTAGGTGGGGATGAGATAAGAGTGTATGCATTTGGATACAGTTACTCAGTAAATATCTGTTATGGTTGCTTATGAGCATCCTCCCTTTATATATGTATAAATGTATATATATATGTTACACATACATATATTACATGTCCATATCAGACATAAATATAATTGAGTGTTTAGGGCTTGCCTAGTGGCGCAGTGGTTAAGAATCCACCTGCCAATGCAGGGGACACGGATTCGATCCCTGGTCCGGGAAGATCCCACATGCTGTGGAGCAACTAAGCCCGTGCACCACAACTACTGAGCCTGTGCTCTAGAGCCCACGAGCTGCATCTACTGAAGCCCACGTGCTCTAGAGCCCATGCTCCGCAACAAGAGAAGCCACCACAATGAGAAGACCGCGCACCGTAATGAAGAGTAGCCCCTGCTCGCTGCAACTAGAGAAAGCCCGTGGGTAGCAACAAAGACCCAAGACAGCCAAAAAATAATAAATGAAAATAAATAAATTTATTTAAAAATATATATATATAATTGAGTGTTTAATTATGGTATCTGTTGTGTGCAGGAATAATATCAATACTTTGTTGTCAACTTAGAATTTTTCCAGTTACTTTAACATGCACTATTACCACCTCCTATAAAATGGGTAGATGAGGGCCTCCCTGGTGGCGCAGTGGTTGAGAGTCCGCCTGCCGATGCAGGGGATACGGGTTCGTGCCCCGGTCTGGGAGGATCCCATATGCCGCGGAGCGGCTGGGCCCGTGAGCCATGGCTGCTGGGCCTGCGCGTCCGGAGCCTGTGCTCCGCGACGGGAGAGGCCACAACGGTGAGAGGCCCGCGTACCAAAAAAAAAAAAAAAAAAAAAAAAAAAAAAAAAAAAAAAAAAATGGGTAGATGAGAAACAGAAGCTCAGACAGGCTAACTCTCATCCCAAATCACACAGCTAATATATGCTGCAGTTTTCATGTACACCCAAATATTTTGATTTTAAAGAAAAGACCAACTCCTTTTGTTCTATAATGCTCTTAGGGAATCAAATCAAGGCCTTCTCCATGTGTCAAAATAAATCTAGATGAGCCCATTCAAATTTGTAGTGGCTTTTCTTTCTTTTTTTAAAATATTACATAGATATATATCATAGAAATTTAGCATATATCTGAATATATATACACATATATGTTATTTAGGTATAATTAATGTATTAAAAAAAACTTAGCTGTCAGCTTAATGAGTTTTAACAATTGTATACACCCATGAAATCACCACTCAAGAGTGAGATAAAGAACATTTCACCCTAGAAAATTAATTCATGCTTCTTTCCAGTCAATCATTCCTCCCCTCCCCCAGGCAGCCACTGTTCTGATTTCTGTCAACAGTTTTGTTCCTTCTTGGATTTCATATCAACAACGCGCACAAAATGCATTCTTTTATGGTCGGCCTCTTTTGCTTAACAGAGTGTTTTCAAGAGTCATCCTTGTTATTGTGTGGGTATCAGTATTGGGTTTTTTGCTTATTTGTTTTTGATTTTACTGAGCATTATTCCATGGTATGAATTAACTACAATTTGCTTGTCCATGCTTCTATTGATGGAATTTGGGTTGTTTCCAGTTTTTATCTATTATAAATAAGGTTGTTATAAACATTCTTGTACAAATATTTTTGTCAACATATGTTTTCATTTTTCTTGGGTGACTAAGAGTAGACTAGGGTAGATGTATGTTCAATTTAAAAGAAACTGCCTGTTGGTTCTTTGAAGTGGGTGGACCATTTTACAGTCTCATCAGCAGTGTACAAATATTCCAGTTACTCCACATCCTCAACAATGTTTGATATTTTTAGTCTTTTTGTTTTAGTCATTCTGCTTGGTGTGAAGTGATATCTTGCTGTGATTTTAATTTGCATTTCCCTGATGCCTAAAGGTATTGAGCATCCTTTCATGTGTTTATTGGCTTTTTACGTCTTTTTCAGTGAAGTATCTGTTCCAGTCTTCTGCCTATTTTTATTAGGTTATTCATATTTTGTTATTGATTTGTAGGAGTTCTTTATAAATCATGGATACAGTCCTTTGTCAGGTGTATGTGTTATGAATATTTTTCCCAGGCTGTGACTTGCCTATTAATTATCTTAATAGTCTCTGTGTTGGTTTTATAAAAGAAAAAGATGATGTAGAGTTTTTTAGACACATTCATAAACCTAAGTGGGAAAAAATTTAATGTCTTTCTGAGTCAGCAAAGCAGGAAGTTTAAAAGTCTAAAGGGACTGACCTACATGTATTTTTTAATCATCTCTCTGGTTTTTATGTTGTTAAATTTAGCCAGAGCACTTACCTGACTGATCACATTACCTCTTTCAGGGAGTAGATACTTCTGAATGGATAAGTCATAAAATTCAAAATGTATTTATTGCTCAACAAAGGACTGATGTAACCCCATTATGCTGCAGGTGTTTTCATAGCCCTGTATGAACATACCTCCTGGAGAACAAATCCCTTCCCTTGGTATTTTGCTTTCAATCTGCATAGCGCTCTCACCTTAGGTTAGTGCACAAGAACTCTGTGAGGTTGTTGGAATCTCTGTTGTCATATTAGGAAAACAAGGAATGGAAAGGTTATGACCTATCTAAGGTTACAAAGCTAACAACCATATAGGTCAACAGCCTTCCAAACCTGGAATCTTTCTACTCTTCTGTCTTTGGCCTATATGTGCACATGGGCACACACACACACCCATACCCATGCCCATATAGGTGCAGCAAGAGGTCCACTTGTTAGTTGGAGCATTTACTAATCCTGGGAGCCACAATTGGTAGCTAGCCAGCTCCCTAAGCCATGTCTTTCTTGGCAAGCTGAGCTTGCACATCTCTGTAAAGAGCTGTTTGGAAATAGTTTCTCCAGCTCCCATTCCCAGGAACCAGTGTGGTCTTAACTTTATGCTTGCATACTTAACATGAACACACATACATATGCACACACATTAAACGTCCATATATATTTATGTCATAGTTGCATATCATCATGCTTTAACCTGAAATTTTATTTATCTTGGTGTCTATTATTTCAGATCACTAGCTTTAATTGGTTAGATTTTTTTGATGTTCATATATGTATATGTTGATAAGCTTTTTAAAAGTTTTGGATCCACAGATAACAAGTGCTAACTAGTTTTTAAAAATTCATTTAAAGTGTATGAATTACCAAGTTTACCATGGGAAAGAATGTGTGAGAGAGGACCTAGTCTGTAAAAAGAGCCATTGTTTCTAAGGCCAGTTCTGTTTCTTATTTGTGGTGCTCATGGGGGGGTTGTTTTTTGTTTTTGAATAGTTAATACATTCATATGATTCAGAATTTAAAAGATATAATAGCATATGCTTTGCAAATTCTTTCTCCTAGCTATTTATTTCTCCTTCCAGGGGAGCAACCAATGTTTTCATCTCTAAAGCTATTCTGGTTTTGATAAACTTAGGTAAATTTTGATATATTTGTAATCAATGGGTACCTAATACTTTATGTTCTGTTTATGTCACTTGGCATGATTTATTACCTAATCTTATTGCCTGATTAAGAGCATATAATTATTTCTACTTAACTGTTTACTTATGGGCATTTAAAATTTTTTTTCTGTTTAATTTTATTGCTTTTTAGAATAGCAAACGTTAGCATATTTGTAAAAATACAGGTACTTTTTTATTGAAAAGTTACTGTATATTTCACAATTTAACATTTCTGAAATTCTGTGTATTAAGTGATTATATTTACTGTAAGTAGTGTTTTTTCCCTGTGGAAAGCTGTTATTAAATTCAGGATATCACTTAACAATTAGTAGCATCTTAATATAGAGGAGAAATGATACTTTCCTGGTGTTTGTTTCTCAGAGGGGAAAAAGTTAAGGATGTGATAACATCATAATCCTTGTTCTTTGTCACTACATTTCTTACCAGAGTGACTGAATTAATTGCAGATCTTATTCCCCCTGCCCCCTGTTCCCAGTTTAATATGTATGAGAGTGGTTAACCTCAGCGTTTAAAAAAGGACAATCTGTATTTGCCTTGTATATTTTCCTTCAAGTGTTATAAAATATCCAAAGTTTTAAACAAATTAGATAGCAATCTTTATTACTCAGTGTTTCTGTATTACTGAAGTCAGGTTCAGCTGCTCCCCTCTTGAAAGCCAGTACCTTGAGAGGCAAGTGTTGGTTGGAAAAGGAAAGGTTGCTTTAGGAGGCCAGCAGTCTGGGCAGAAGGCAGACTCGTGTCCAAAAACCACCTTCAAATATTCTGCTCAACCATGAAAGTTTTTAAAGGGTGAATCATTTGGGGAGGGGGTCAGAGTCTTCCTTATCTTCCACTGTGTACCTTTCTTCTGATTGGTTGGTGGTGAGATAACCAGGCAGTATTCCAGGAATCCTGTGCTCAACCTGAAGTTACCATCCTCCACCTGGGTAGGGGCCTTAGTTCCTGCAGAAGAACTCAAAGGTATTTTGTTACGTATATTCCTTGAGGAGGCATCAGGAACCTGCCCCATGGCTGCAGTATTGTTTCCTGATTGCTCCTGCTTTGTTTCTGTGTTCCCTCCCTTCCCTGAAAAGCAACTGTTTGAATCTGCCCTTTGGAACTAAGGGAAGGTCAAGGAGGCTGAATGAAGCCTACAAACTAGAAACAGGGGACCCAGAAAGGATTTTTACCTAGGAGTGCCCCATGGGGTCTTGTTCCATTTCATCTGGAATAGTATTTATCTACATATTCCTAGGTCTATCATAAAGTTCTTAAAAATGATTATTAATTTTTAAAGCATATACAGACGGTGAAATTAGTAGAAATTTTCTCCTTCAATCATAGTAGAGTACATACATAGGTGTGAAACAAACTCACGGTGTGTGCCTTGATCATAGTGTCATTGTTTCATTGTTTACACACTCATTTTTCATATTTCATATATATATATATATATATATAGGTTTAGTTTTGTGGTTGTTTCCATTGAGTTGCTGGGACTTAGTATATGTGCTGGGTAACAGATCTTCAAAGCATGCAGTGGTTAATGTGTTTGTGTTTCTTTCTTTTAGTTGTACTGTTTTAACTGAAAGCCTATTACATGTACCCGTAGAAAGAAATTTGAAGAGTTGTTAAAGAAATACAAACCTCAGTAAACTGGCAGTTATTTCCAAAAGGGTCTGTGAGAGAGCGAGGAGGAGGAGGGAGCTGTGGCTGGGGGGAGTGCTAGTTGGAGTATTCCTGCTCTGCAGGATGTTATAATTTACTAATGGTTAAAAACATGAAAGAACCTTGTATTTATTTAAACATAACATCCACGTTTAATGAGTAGCGCCCAGGGGTTGACATCATCTGGTGGTGGCAGATTTGGGGGATTATAATAAAAATTGGTTCTTTTTAAAATTTAATCTGCTTTAGTTTAGAGCATAAAGTGCATTTTCCCAAAGACAGCCTTTGCAACAATTATTTAAACAAGAGATTTCAGGGAAGTAGTAAACTTTTTCTATTTGTTTGGCCTTTAATGCTAGCTACGGGGAGCAATTACTTGGATTATCATTTTGACATAATTTTTCACCCAGCAATCCTTTTGAAAGTATTGTTTGCTTCGATTGAAACAAACATTGAAATACTTCCTCCTGCCGGCAGTGCCCTAGATTAAAAGAGAGAGAAACACAGGCAAACCAACACGTAAAATTGGGTCAGTCATCATTCAGGGGCCTGTGTGCCAGTGGTCTGGATTGTGTCGAGTTGGGAGTCGCAGGAAGTCCACAGAGAGACAGCAAATTGCTGCACCCTCTGTGCTTGGTGGACAAAAAGAGGATTAGGGCCCTGAGGAATCCAAGACAGTAAGTGGTTCACAAAGAGGGAAGGAATCTTGTGTCACTGTTGGCAGTTGTGGATGTTGATAGGAATAAGGGATCAGAATTGGAGCAAGAGTATTTAGTTGGTTTATAGCCCCTGGCCAGTTAGGAGAATGGGCTGGGACTTGTTGCTCCCCCTTGGAAAAGGGGGTCTGGGAGGGCTGTGGGTTTTAGAAAAATTGAACGGGAATGTGGGTGAAGGTAGAGTAATGAAGTGGCATTGAATGTTGCTCGTGAGTATTTTTTTTTATAACTTTTTTTTTAATTTTTATAAATTTATTTTATTTATTTTTGGCTGCGTTGGGTTTTCATTGCCGCACATGGGCTTTCTCTAGTTGTGGTGAGCACGGGCTGCTCTTCGTTGTGGTGGGCAGGCTTCTCATTGTGGTGGCTTCTCTTGTTGCGGAGCACGGGCTCTAGGCGCATGGGCTTTAGTAGTTGTGGCACGCAGGCTCAGCAGTTGTGGCTCGTGGGCTCTAGAGCACAGGCTCAGTAGTTGTGGCGCATGGGCTCAGCTGCTCTGCGGCATGTAGGATCCTCCTGGACCAGGGCTCGAGCCCGTGTCCCCTGCATTGGCAGGCGGATTCTTAACCACTGTGCCACCAGGGAAGCCCCTGCTTGTGAGTTCTATGGGTGTTGTTTGTAGTCCACCCATACCTGTGGAATTAGAATCACCAGTGAGGTACCTGTTTCCTGTTTCACATGTGACACGCTATTACAGTGAAGTTATGATTATATAATGTAATATGATTATACGAATGTGGTTCTGATTATATAATGTAAACAGCTACACTTGAGATGAAGATGTGCAAATGAGATTTTTTTCACTTCATGAATGGAGATGTATATATATTTATATTTTTAAATTTTTATTTATTTTTATATATCCATATGTGCACACATACACATAAACACTTTTTTTCTTTCTCACAGAAACCAAAAAAGGAGTTGGTAGCAGTTTTGTTAAACATTTCCCCCCAACTAGTTAACAGATTTCAGGTGCAAATACACTTTCATTAGCCAAATTCAAATATCTCTGTCAGTCACCCACCCACCGCTAGGGAGTGTGGAGTGTGGCTTTGATTTGCCCTCTCATTCTCATGGTAACTAGATGTTCCATTTCCCAGCTCTGTCTTTGAACAGTGTTTCTGGTTTGGTCTTGAAATGATACTGCAATTGTCCTTCCAAATTATCTTCTTTTGTGTGGGTGTAGTTGTAGATCTGTCTCAGAGTTTTGTTCAGGATAGTACATTTTAGAATTTGAACTAGAGGAGACTTTTCCCTTTGACTTAAGCCACCTCTGTGGGGCAGAAACACCTCTGTGTTAATTGCTCTGCAGTCCAGTGAAGCAGAAGCAGGTGGTTGAGCTGAGGAGAACGCTTGCTAAGAAACTGTTGTAGATCCGAATTTTAGCTCCAGCTTGGTAAAAGATACCAATCAATCTTCTACCATCTCTTTCCCTTTCACTGGCTCTCATGCTGCCACATCTGGCTTCACTTTTGTTTTCCAAATGAGTTTATTAGTTTTGCCATTTTGCATATGGCTGGGTTAACCCTGGAAAGACTGCTCTGGGAAACACTCTTGACCTTTCAAATAGAAACAAAGCTTGAGACAGAGTTTCGGGCCATCCCTGTGAGCCCCTCCAGCATGGGCCAAAGCATCGGACTCTCATTCCCCCGTGAAGAGGGAAGCGTAAAGTGGTACAATGTGGAGGCATCTCCGGAGTTTTCTTGCCTGTACTTCCAGTGGGGCTGATTTGGAAATCTGCTCTATCTCTCCTTTCTTGCCTGCAGGCTGGCGGCTCTCAGGTCATCTTTACTAACCCTCTGGAGATAGTCAAGATTCGCCTGCAGGTAGCTGGAGAGATCACCACAGGACCCAGGGTCAGTGCCCTGAATGTGCTCCGGGACCTGGGACTCTTTGGTCTGTACAAGGTGGGTAGATTCCCTTGGGTTATCTCAGTAGAGAGGTTGTAATGTACTCAATAGAAATGTGAAAAAATGTGGAACCAGACTTCTCCCCCGCCAAATGGAAAAGGAATCTTGTCCAGCAGGGTAGTCCCTGGAGTAGAAAACCAAACAAAAAGGAAAAACCAGGACACTTCTATTAGAGGCAGTGGGATATACAAACACGCTCTCCTGTTGTCATCTTCAGGCCTTTATGAAGCTGCCAGCAGGGAGGCCAGCCCTGCAGACCCGCTGGCTGCAGGCTCACAGCCTTTTATTTGATGGTGGGCTTGGGAAGTTTCTTTGGTGTTCTTTTTTGGGCTGGTTTAGGACTTCAAAATAGTCTTACGTTTATTTTGAGTCTGAGTTATCTCTATTGTTATCTTCCCAGTAGGAGCTTCTCTTTGTCTTAATAATTTGACCACAGTGAAACAGTAGTAGAGTTTGGTAGGATTCAGGTCTTTAAGAAGTTAAGTGGTGGGATTTGTCAATAATGAATTCCATTTAAAAACACAAAACCAAACCAAACCAGGGTGTGCTGTACTTCAGCAAAATGCCAGTCAACAGAGTCCTTCCCCACAGGTGTACTTACTCCCATCATTACAGATCAGATGTAATGGAGCAGAAGCTATTATTTTTCTTAAACAAGGAAGAATATTTCTTTCTATTCTTTTGCCTGGTATAAAGGCAGTATACGTAAATTTAGCTTTTATAGACAACTGTGTTTCCACAGCATCTGATTTATTTATAGATCCATCACAGTAGAAATGTATAAATTGGCTTCTGTAGCTACAAATTGGAAATCAGAAATTCTCTAGATTAGAATCACACAGCTACAAGGCTCTTAGGAGACCAGTAAACCAATGATGCCTATCCTGAGAGAGGTTTGTACATATTCCCTCCCCTCCGCCCCCAACTTCCATCCTTTTTGGAATTCCCTTTGAGAGCTGATTTTTTTTTTTTTTTTTTGCGGTGGGCCTCTCACTGCTGTGGCCTCTCCCGTTGCGGAGCACAGGCTCTGGACGTGCAGGCTCAGCGGCCATGGCTCACGGGCCCAGCCGCTCCGTGGCATGTGGGATCCTCCCGGACCAGGGCACGAACCCGCGTCCCCTGCATCGGCAGGCGGACTCTCAACCACTGTGCCACCAGGGAAGCCCGAGAGCTGATTTTATTAAAGTTGTTTCTCTCTGTATCATCTTTCAGAGAGTCCCAGGAATTTTTTTTTTTTAATGTTTGAGTTTGTCTTTTAAAAACAGAGCCATCGGGGAAACAAGTACCAAAGACGGAGTTTTTGCCTGGCTAGCTAAAGCCTGGGGAGTAGAACAGTGGGGTTGAGGAAGGTGTTCATTGCAACCTCAGTCACTGAGACAAGCTGTACCTGGCTGGATTTCTACTCCCACGGAAATTTCCTGCTAATATATTTGGTCTGGGTTTCCCCCGTCCTCTGCTGTTTAGGACACGGGGAATGAGGAGGGAAGATTGGTGGTTTCTTTTTCTGCTTCCCTAAAATAGTCACTTTCCTTTTCCACTGCTCCTGTCCATAGCTTCTTACCTGGTACTTCAGGGACTCAAAGCTGAGGTGGGTTGAATTGGTAATTTGTTAGTTTTGGGGGCTGCCTTTGCTGGTTGCTTTGAAATCAAGCTATTAATATTGGGTTTCTAAGTCTATTCCCACCCACATGCCCTCCCCCTGGCACTCACCAAAGCCAAACAGAACAAGCAGCCTAGAGATTTGAGCACTGAATTTTTATTAACCTTAAAATCTGAATCTATACTGGAAATGCCAGAAAATTCTTAGTTGTCAGAATACCATCATTACCCAGTTAACTAACTCTAGGACTCCTGGGTCCACCAGTGTTTCTCAAACTTTGAGCAATGTCTCTATTTCCCTGTGCCCGGCTGGTTCTCCCGTTTCCCTTCCACATCAGTCCCAATGCTGTTTGAGGGACATCTCAGGCTTGTCACCCTGGATCCCTCGTGGGCATTCACACCTTGTTTACACAACTGTTTTGCACTGTTTCCTCACTGTGTGACAGGGTGCCAAAGCGTGCTTCCTCCGAGACATTCCCTTCTCTGCAATCTATTTTCCTGTTTATGCTCACTGCAAACTACTTCTGGCTGATGAAAACGGACACGTGGGAGGTATATATCTCCTTACAGCTGGAGCCATGGCAGGTAACTACAATTTTTTTTTTAAACCAGAAGAGTCCCCTCCTCCCCCTACATTCTCTTTAAGAAGTACGAAATCTGTATGTGCTTTCCCCCTTTATTTCTGGAAAGGTTATTGTTTGTATCTGACTTAGTTTAAATATGATCGCTTTTTCTCCTTTGCGAGGTGTGCTGTAATTCTGATGAGAGTTAATTACATTTGCATAATGTGGATAAACAGCTTAATGCCGCGTAGCAACTCAGAGCCAATTTAGCTCTGCCCATCTCAATTGGGCTTTCATCAGTAACATGTTTCTTAGCCTCCTCTACCCCTGAAACCTTGGGTGCAGCCAAGCTAAGCATTAAGGTGGAAAAATTCTTCATCAAACCAGTTGCTTTGTTGTACCTCATCCTGACGCACAGGTCTAAGCATGCTCTCACTTTCTAATTCTGTATATTGGAATCAACACGATTTGGCTCAAAATTGAGTTTGCTTCAGGAAGCTGTTCCTGTTCCTTCTGCCATTGTCCTCATGAGACCAAAGTGAGCCATACTTCCCCAGCACACCACCTTGCACTCCGTTGGCATCTCTTCTCTGTCGCTTAACACTTTTTGTCTTTTATTAATGGTGGTTTGCATAAGTTTTACCCTCTGTACTGGACTGGAAGCTCCTTGAGGGCAGGGGTTTCATTCTGTTCATCCTTGCCTTCCCTACATGGCCAACATAGTAATAATAGGAGCTCAGTAAATGTTAACAGAACGAATGAAAATCTTCATCTGGTCTAAGATACCAGATTAAGCACAGAAGAGATTCCATCTGAAAGAGGAGCCCAACAAGTGCAGGAAGGTACTAAGACGCTTCCTCCTGATCTCACGCTCCAGCCTTCCTCTTGAGCTGTGAGGGAGCTGACTCGGGATAGCAGGGGAGGACCAGGCGTCCTTTATTGCACCAGCCCTCAGATGTGACAGAAGAAGGAAAGGGCGCATGTTTGCTCCCCATTACAGCTGATCAGGGAGAGAAACAGGCATGGTGAATGAACACAAACCCAGGGCTGTCCCCAGGTGCTTAGGGTGGCTCTTACCACTTGGCTCCTGGCACTGCCGTGTGGCTCACTGGGTACCTTCTCCTCTGGTTTGCTGGCTAAGCACAGCAGGATAGCCCGAGCACTCCCTGGAGTGTGGTGTGTGGCCCTTGCTTCCAGGGGTGTTGGGTGGGCATGTTACTCTTCTCATCCACGATGACAGGGAATGACTTGTGATGATCAAGAAACTCTTCCAGGGAGCCTTGAGCCCTTATTTGGGGCAGTCACTTGCAGTTATAATTTTGAAAGCCAGTAAAGCTGCCTGCTCAGTCTTGGCACCGAGTGTTCATCCAGTTCCTTTTGGGTGTTCACCAAAGCCTCCCCATTTTATTTATTTTTATTTTATTTTATTTTTTTAAAGATGCATTTTATTTTATTTATTTATTTTTTGTTTGTTTGTTTGTTTTTACATCTTTATTGGAGTATAATTGCTTTACAATGGTGTGTTAGTTTCTGCTTTATAACAAAGTGAATCAGTTATACATATACATATGTTCCCATATCTCTTCCTCTTGCATCTCCCTCCCTCCCACCCTCCCTATCCCACCCCTCTAGGTGGTCACAAAGCACTGAGCTGATCTCCCTGTGCTATGCAAGCCTCCCCATTTTAAGTGAGGGCCAGCAAATCTTCCCCCCAGTCTTTCCTCTCTGCTGTCCAGGCAGCAGCAAAGAACAGTCTAATCATGGACAGGCATTTTGCCAGTGGTTGATGGAACCAAGTAAACATTTTCATGGAACTGTCAGCACCAGCTTCTTGCCCACAGACATTCGATGTCAGTTTTCAGAATGAGAGATGAATTGTTCTAATTTTTACCTGTAAAGCTTTGCTGGCAGGCACTGAGAACATTCAGAATTCAGAACATTCCAAAGGCGGCAGTTTACCTAGTTCTGTCTGAACAATGTAGAGGGCTCTGGGGGGGGATGTTTGCATCGTCTCTAACAGAACCCCCGCCCCCCAGAGTCTCAGCTCCATCTGCCTAGTGACCATTCGGTGATATTCAGGCCAAATTGAATTTCTTTCCCCTGAGGAAGATCATCTTGCTCCTTTGTTCCCTGTTTTGTTTTATAAGTGAAAGGTGTGGTTGTGAAATCCATCTCGTGTGTCCTGCTGCTGATGAATCTTAACATGGCCTCGGGGAGCTGGGGCACAGGGGACGGATGACAAGGCCTTTTGATGATCAGTTCCATTACGTTCCTTAACTGCTTGCCTGGCCGCCTCTGCTTCAGTTGTAATGACTTCTGTCATGTAAGCATGTCTGAAAAGGGCACAGTCAACTCTCAGGTTAGCCCCTCAAACGGGTGAGTGGATATATGAGTGTTGATATTCACCTTGCACAGTAAGGTGACAGGAATCAGCAAAAAACACTACAGCTTGGTATCAGATATATTTAGCAGCTCATTAAATTGGCATTATCCTCATTTTTTCTATTATACATGAAAATACTGTATCTTATTTAAGAAAAGAAAGGAGGTAAAATAATTGAAACCTAAAGGAGAACACTTGGGGATTGTCCTAGTAACACTGCTGCATTTTTTCCCTCTCACAGTTCTTCAGGATCATGCAATATAGAGTGATTCTCCTAATTCAGAAAGAAAAAAAAAAGAGCTTTGCTCTGACCCCATTGAAGCAGCTAATAGGCTTATAGATCCTTTTTTCCATTAGCGCCCAGGTATCTATTTAAGAAGCCTCGAGTTAAAGCTGCTAATTGTATTGTTAGTTTTAGCAGTATGTCTATCCTTTGTTAAGGCACTTTGGATGAATTAAATGTGCCTTTCTCCTGAAAGGTGTGCCTGCCGCTTCTCTGGTGACCCCTGCTGATGTCATCAAGACAAGACTGCAGGTGGCCGCCCGCGCTGGCCAAACGACCTACAGTGGTGTCATCGACTGTTTCAGGAAGATACTCCGGGAAGAAGGGCCCTCTGCATTTTGGAAAGGGACCGCAGGTAGGGGCTGGGGCCATGTGGAAAGGCTGGCATTGGGGTCCTGGTCCCATTACCCACTGGTTGTCTTTGCCATAGTCATCCTGCTGTTAACTGCCCCAGTCTTTCTCTTTCAGCTCGAGTGTTTCGATCCTCTCCCCAGTTTGGTGTTACTTTGGTCACCTATGAACTTCTCCAGCGGTGGTTTTACATTGATTTTGGAGGCCTGTAAGTGCAGCTTTTCAACTCCCTTATAAAGAAAGCACCAAAACCCAGAACAGGTCTTTGTTCAGCCTACTAAGGCAGTTTTGGAACAGAAACTGACAGGACAGAGGATCCTGTAGGACCAATACATTTAAAACAGACAGTGGACTTGAGAAGCTTCAGTGTCGGAGGAGTAAGACCTTGGCAGGGTGACATCGTACAAGTATTAAGCAGCTACTTGGGGAAAGTTTAGGGAGGTAGCAAATTAAAATGTAATGTGGGGCTTCCCTGGTGGCGCAGTGGTTGAGAGTCCGCCTGCCGATGCAGGGGACACGGGTTCGTGCCCCGGTCTGGGAAGATCCCACATGCCGCGGAGCGGCTGGGCCCGTGAGCCATGGCCGCTGAGCCTGCGCGTCCGGAGCCTGTGCTCTGCAACGGGAGAGGCCACAACAGTGAGAGGCCCGCATACCGCAAAAAAAAAAAAAAAAAAAATGTAATGTGAATAACTGTCTTCTAAGCGTAAGCAGATACTGAGCTTCATGGATTTAGCTCCTTATTTGGATTTTATTATATATGGCCTTTTCTCCAGAAGTAATATAAATTTGTATTAGTTACACTTCTGTAAACTTTCTAAGACTCAGTCAAGCCCTTTCACACCCCCAAGATTTCATTATTCACCATAATTTATTATTCGATAGGTATAGACATTCTTAGAACTGATTTACTGCAAAAAAAAAAAATTCAAAGAGAGGTTATGCCCATGGACAAAATCACTGGTGACATTTAGGCCAGAAATTGAGCCTTTTGAAGCTTAGTACTTGAAGCTTGTGCTGTGGACAAGAGGAATCACTTGAATTTGCTGGCGAAGGTTGTACCCAAAGGAAGCAATTACCAGCTTTTCAGCAGAAGATCAAATTCTGTATCTGAGTCTTTTCCTCATAAACCTGTGAACCCCTTTCCTGCTCAGAAGCCAAGTAGGGAATTAGCTGTTGAACCAAGAAGTAGAGGGACTTAACACAAAGAAAGTAAGAACAGTAGTCTCACAATTCCAGGCTTTTCTATACTTTTACATCCTGGAAAAGTAAGAATTATATCTATTTAAGTAATTTTAGTAATAACCTTCGTGAGTCTATTACATAAAAAGCTTTTAAAATTATGTCAAAATAAAAGAAAGATGTAAATTTTCTATGATTAATTTATGCTTAGTGTAAAAAGATTGGGAAAACAGAAAAATAGAAAAGAGAAAATCATCCATATTCCTACTTCCCAGAGTGGTAATATTTGAGTGTATTTTTTCTGGTCTCTTTTCTGTGGTTCTATATATGTATATGAAATTGAGGCCATTTCTCTTCTTAATCAAATATGTGAATGTGTTGCTTTCAAAGTAGCTGTAAATAATGACTAATGCAGCATAAATGACAAGGAACTCATTGGACAGACACTCTTCTTTGAGGCACGTGGGTCAGATTGAAAGTGTTCAGTAGTTTTCCATCTTTATCAGTCTCGAGCCCACTAACCATTGGCTTTCCCTATCAACAGCAAACCCTCTGGCTCAGAACCAACACCAAAGTCGCGCATCGCAGACCTTCCTCCTGCCAATCCCGACCACATCGGTGGATACAGACTCGCCACAGCCACTTTTGCTGGCATCGAAAACAAGTTTGGCCTTTATCTCCCCAAATTTAAACCTCCTAGTGTTGCTGTCGTTCAGCCAAAGGTGGCGGCGGCAGCTCAGTGATGAGACAACCATCGAGTGTGGCAAAATGGCGCCCTAGAGAGAGGCCTAGGAGAGCAGCCCCGTAACGCATCCAGTCAGCTGCATGGTGCTGACTGAGCTGAGGGGTCAAACTATTCTTTCTATATGACATATACATATATTTGTTTATAAACTAATCATTTGCCCAGGAAAAAAAATACAATGCAGTTTGAATCTTAGTTTTATGTGTTGAAATGTTTTCTAAGCCTTGGCATGAATTACTGTCCTAGACTGCTTTGCACAGCTTGCACTTATAGTGACTGTACATATTGTACATCTTTGTACAGAGACATCTTGGCACCTCATCCCGACAAATCACATTTATAGAATGTAATGCAGTTCTGAGTGGCTTGAAATGTACAGAATGTTTTGAAAGTGCTTTATTAAGAATCACATGAAAATAAATGTATTAAAATTAAATTCATTCTCTTATTGGTGACTTAACTGAAATAAAGCATTCAGTATTGGATGTATTTAATTCCTAGCTTGTTTTCCATTCTGGAATAAAAAGGTATTTGCTGATAAGAGGTGTAATGAGGCAAAGTGCTGAGACCATTGAAGAAGAGACCCTTTGGAACAGATGCATGCCAGTGGATGCCGGAGGACCAGGTTAATGACTTGTGTGTATGCTGATATGTTTCCATTTATGTTTCATGTGTGTATAGATTCTCCTGTGTTCATCAATCAAAAGGCATTTCCTAGACAGCTCCTCTCCTGCCCGTGTGCATATGGAAACAGGGATGTCTCCAGCATTACTGGCTTAGTTTTGCCTTCCTCTGACACAGCAAGGCAAGGGCCTAGCTTTCAAAAGAGTAAAGAATACTTTGGCAATTTTCATTCATATGGATATGATTCCAATCAAAAATAAAATGCACACCAAAATGTATGCATGGAGTTGGATTTTCCTTCATAAAGGTACCAATAGTACTTTTTATTTTGATTCACTACCGATTCCCAATAACTAATGATCAGGTTTCTCTCTTTCCCACTTTTATAGGACATCATTTGATTTGGAAAGGGCTGTGGTGGAGTGAGAGGAGTGCAGAAGAAAGAGAAAAGCTCTATCTCATAATTCGGTGGGGTCTAGGCTCTTCGTTATGAATCCAAATACAAACTTATTCCAAAAGTCACTCACCAAGGGTGTGATTGCTAATTTAGATCTAAACATGCATCTTGACAGCCACATCAACACTTTGCTCTGGTTGTGATTTGATGTATAGCATCAGAATTTATTTACTTTAGCAAAGTGCTTTGGGAAAACATTATTGCTATTGCCAATGAGCCGGCATATGAGAATGTATGCAAATATTTTCAAGGAGTGAGCCTGGAGCTGGACCAAGTCACTTAATATCCTACACATGGTTCATCAATTGATGGCTGACAGCCCTGTAACACACTATAGGCTCTCTCGAGGCCCTCCAGGAACAAAAGAATTCGCTTCGAAAGCAAGTTATTTCCAAATGTATTCAGCTGTTCACATTGGAATGGAATAAATAGCAATACAGTTGTTTTGCTATTACCACTGGTTAAAAGTAAGCAAGTAGTCCATGGATATGTTCTTACAAAAGATTCAGGACAAAAAATATATATATATATATATATATATATATATATATATATATATATATAGAGAGAGAGAGAGAGAGAGAGAGAGAGAGAGAGAGAGAGAGAGAAAGATGTGAAAGTACCCTCTTTACCCTGCTTCTCCCTTTAACCTCCCTGCCCCAGAGGTAATCACTGCTAACAGGTTAGAGTATAAATTTGTAGTCTGTTTTTCATACATATATATGTATATAAATGTATGTACATATTTATATTTTAAAAACAGGATTATGCTATGTATGTGTTGTTCTGTGACTTGCTTTTGTTCACTTGAAGTCTTTAAGATCTTTCCAGGTCAGTTCACAAAGATTAATTTTTAACAGCTGCATAGTATTCCAGTGTATGGGTTAAATGTCAATAAGGGAGTTTTCACAAAAACTCCCTTTTTGACATTTATTCATTTTTTTCACTATTGCAGGCAATGCTGCAGTGAACAGTAAACATCTTTGTACACGTATTTTGAGTACATGGTGCTAGTATTTCATTAGGATGGATATTTCAAATTGGAATTGGTACTTCACGAGATAATGGGTTTTACATTTTTATATATATTGTCACATTGTTCTTCAAAAAGTCTTTACTAATTTACTTTCCTTCTGACAGCATATGCAGAATGCCTATTTCTTTGCAACTGCAGCTAAAAATGGATATTGTCAGTCTTTTACATTTTAGGCAAATCGTGATA
Source organism: Hyperoodon ampullatus (assembly GCF_949752795.1). Classification (NCBI taxonomy): domain Eukaryota; kingdom Metazoa; phylum Chordata; class Mammalia; order Artiodactyla; family Ziphiidae; genus Hyperoodon; species Hyperoodon ampullatus. The sequence continues at coordinate 86,733,629 of NC_136921.1, read as the reverse complement.
GGTGTTTTAGTTTTCATTTTACTAATTACTAGTGAGGTCAAATGTCTTTCCATATTTACTATCTGTGTATCTTATTACTAGAGTGTGATATACAGAAAATACATGAAACATCTATGTGTATATGTATACACAGACACACACATAGATATTTTTTAAACAGACAGTCATAAAGTGAACACCCATGTAACTACCCAGGTCAAGAAAGAGAACATTTCTAATACCTTAGAAGTTCCCCCACAGGATCCTCCCATTATAACCCCTGCTGTTGTCTTTAACACCATCCCTGCTCTTCATTTCTTTGCTTTTCTTTATAGTTTTACCACCCACATATACATTCCCAAACACACTATTTAGTTCCTGTTTTTGAAATTTATGTGAATCAAATTATACTGTATACTTTTGCTTCCTTTTCTAAACATTATAAGATTCATCCCTATAAGTTGCTATATAAGCTATGATTTGCTTATTCCATTGTATGAATATATTACAATTTATTTTGCCATTTTACTCTGGACATCTGGGTTGTTTCCAGTTTGGGTATATTACAGACAGTGCTGCTCTGGATATTTTGTATGTGTGTTTTGGAGTATGCATTTTTAAAAGGATATATACCTAAGAGCAGAACCACAGAGGCACAAGGTTTATAAGATTCAACTTAGCTAGATCATGCCAAACTATTTCCCAGAGATGCTCGTACTGATTTACATTCCTTCAAGAGTTTATTGGCTCTTTAAGTTTTACCAATCTGTCGAGTGTATAATGTTATCTTGTGATTTTAATTAGCATTTTCCTTATATCAAATGAAGCTGACGCCTTTTATATGTTCATATATATTGCCACATTGTTCTTCAAAAAGACTTTACTAATTTACTTTCCACCGCATAGCATGTGAGAATGCCTATAAGTTTATTGGCTATTTGGATTTCATCTTTGGTGAGTGAAATGTGTGTTCAGGTTTTGTCCATTTTTCTTAATAATTGGCAGGGGGTTCTTTATATGTTCTGGATACTATTCCTTTATGAGTGGTGTTACAAAATCTTTTCCCAGTTTGTGGCTTGTCTTTTCACAATGTTTTGATTAACGTTTTAATTTTAATATGTTCAAATACATCAATTTTCCCTATGGTAGCATGGTTCATATTTCACTTAAAATTTTTTTCTCTCTCCAGGTTATGAATATGGCTGATATTTTCTTCTTAAATGCTTTATTAGTTTTGCCTCTCACAGAAGTTTCATCCTACTTGGAACTGTCTTTGGCATGTGGTATGAGGTAATTTATTATTATTATTTTTTGCTTCTTTATATGGTTAGTCTGTTGTCCCAGCACCATTGGTTGAAAAAAACCTTCCTTTTCCTACTGCTTTGAAGTGCTTTCTCTGTTATATATTAAGCATTGATATATGCAAAGATTTATTTCTGGACTTTTAATTTTGTTTTATTGGTCTTCTCCTGTGCTGTATACACTCTCTTCATTACTATATCTTTTTTAAAAGTTTTGATATATAGTATAGCAAGTCCTTTCACCTTGTTGTTCTTCAAGAGCTCGTGGCTCTTCTTGGTTCTTTGTTCTTCCATATCCATTTTAAAAACAGCTTGTCAGTTTCCTGCCCAAAACTAAAAAAACAAACCAAACACATTGAGATTTTGATTGGAGTTGCCATGATTCTGCAGGGCATTTGGAGAGAATTAATGTTATTCTATTGGGCCTTCTAATCCATGAACATGTTTTATCACTTATTTAAGTCTTTTTAATGTCTTTTTTTAAACATCTTTATTGGAGTATAATTGCTTTACAATGGTATGTTAGTTTCTGCTGTATAAGAAAGTGAATCAGCTATACATATACATATGTCCCCATATCCCCTCCCTCTTGCACCTCCCTCCCACCCTCTCTATTCCACCCCTCTAGGTGGTCACAGAGCACTGAGCTGATCTCCCTGTGCTGTGCAGCTGCTTCCCCCTAGCTATCTATTTTACATTTGGTAGTGTATATATGTCCATGCCACTCTCTCACTTCGTCCCAGCTTACCCTTCCCCCTCCCCGTGTCCTCAAGTCCATTCTCTACATCTGCATCTTTATTCCTGTCCTGCCCCTAGGTTCATTAGAACCTTTCTGTTTTTTTTAGATTCCATATATATGTGTTAGCATATGGTATTTGTTTTTCTCTTTCTGACTTACTTCACTCTGTATGACAGACTTCAGGTCCATCCACCTCATTAAAAATAACTCAATTTCATTTCTTTTTATGGTCGAGTAATATTCCATTGTATACATGTGCCACATCTTCTTTATCCATTCATCTGTCGATGGACACTTAGGATGCTTCCATGTCCTGCCTATTGTAAATAGTGCTCCCATGAACATTGTGGTACATGTCTCTTTTTTTTTTTTTTTTTTTTTTTGCGGTACGCGGGTTTCTCACTGTTGTGGCCTCTCCCATTGCGGAGCACAGGCTCTGGACGTGCAGGCTCAGCGGCCATGGCTCACGGGCCTAGCCGCTCCGCGGCATGTGGGATCTTCCTGGTCCGGGGCACGAACCCGTGTGCCCTGCATCGGCAGGCGGACTCTCAACCACTGCGCCACCAGGGAAGCCCCATGTCTCTTTTTGAATTGTGGTTTTCTCAGGGTATATGCCCAGTAGTGGGATTGCTGGGTCATATGGTAGTTCTAGTTTTAGTTTTTTAAGGAACCTTCATACTGTCTTCCTTAGTGGCTGTATCAATTTACATTCCCACCAACAGTGCCAGAGGGTTCCCTTTTCTCCACACCCTCTCCAGCATTTATTGTTTGTAGATTTTTTGATGATGGCCATTCTGACTGGTGTGAGGTGATACCTCATTGTGGTTTTGATTTGCATTTCTCTAATGATTAGTGATGTTGAGCAACCTTTCATGTGTTTGTTGGCAATCTGTATGTCTTCTTTGGAGGAATGTCTAGGTCTTCTGCCCATTTTTGGATTCGGTTGTTTGCTTTTTTGATATTGAGCTGCATGAGCTGCTTGTATATTTTGGAGATTAATCCTTTCTCAGTTGCTCAGTTTCCAAATATTTTCTCACATTCTGAGGGTTTCTTTTCATCTTTTTTATGATTTCCTTTGCTGTGCAAAAGCTTTTAAATTTCATTAGGTCCCATTTATATATTTTTGCTTTAATTTCCATTTCTCTAGGAGGTGGGTCAAAAAGGATCCTGCTGTGATGTATGTCATAGTGTTCTGCCTATGATTTCCTCTAAGAGTTTTATAGTGTCTGGCCTTACATTTAGGTCTTTAATCCATTTTGAGTTTATTTTTGTAGATGATGTTAGGAAGTGTTCTAATTTCGTTCTTTTACATGTAGTTGTCCAGTTTTCCCAGCACCACTTATTGAAGAGGCTGTCTTTTCTCCATTGTATATTCTTGCCTCCTTTATCAAAAATAAGGTGACCATACGTGCGTGGGTTTATCTCTGGGCTTTCTATCCTGTTCCATTGATCTATATTTCTGTTTTTGTGCCAGTACCATACTGTCTTGATTACTGTAGCTTTGTAATATAGTCTGAAGTCAGGCAGCCTGATTCCTCCAGCTCCGTTTTTCTTTCTCAAGATTGCTTTGGCTATTCGGGCTCTTTTGTGTTTCCATACAAATTGTGACATTTTTTGTTCTAGTTTTGTGGAAAATGCCATTGGTAGCTTGATAGGGATTGCATTGAATCTATAGATTGCTTTGGGTAATATAGTCATTTTCACAATGTTGATTCTTCCAATCCAAGAACATGGTATATCTCTCCATCTGTTTGTATCGTCTTTAATTTCTTTCATCAGTCTCTGCATACAGGTCTTTTGTCTCCTTAGGAAGGTTTATTCCTAGGCCTTTTATTCCTTTTGTTGCAGTGGTAAATGGGATTGTTTCCTTAATTTCTCTTTCAGATTTTTCATCGTTAGTGTATAGGAATGCAAGAGATTTCTGTGCATTAATTTTGTATCCTGCTACTTTACCACATTCGTTGATTAGCTGTAGTAGTTTCCTGGTGGCATCTTTAGGATTCTCTATGTATAGTATCATGTAATCTGCAAACAGTGACAGCTTTGATTCTTCTTTTCCAATTTGGATTCCTTTTGTTTCTTTTTCTTCTCTGATGGCTGTGGCTAATACTTCCAAAAGTATGTTGAATAATAGTAGTGAGAGTGAGCAGCCTTGTCTTGTTCCTGATCTTAGAGGAAATGGTTTCAGTTTTTCACCATTGAGAATGATGTTGGCTGTGGGTTTGTCATATATGGCCTTTATAATGTTGAGGTAGGTTCCCTCTATGCCCACTTTCTGGAGAGTTTTTATCATAAATGGGTGTTAAATATTGTCGAAAGTTTTTTCTGCATCTATTGAGATCATCATATGGTTTGTTTATATGGTGTATCACATTGAATGATTTGTTTATATTGAAGAATCTTTGCATTCCTGGGATAAACCCCACTTGATCATGGTGTATGATCCTTCTAATGTGCTGTTGGATTCTGTTTGCTAGTGTTTTGTTGAGGATTTTTGCATGTATGTTCATCAGTGATATTGGTCTGTAGTTTTCTTTTTTTGTGGCATCTTTGTCTGGTTTTGGTGTCAGGGTGATGGTGGCCTCGTAGAGTGAGTTTGGGAGTGTTCCTCCCTCTGCTATATTTTGGAAGAGTTTGAGAAGGATAGATGTTAGCTCTTCCCTAAATGTTTGATAGAATTTGCCTGTGAAGCCATCTGGTCCTGGGCTTTTGTTTGTTGGAAGATTTTTAATCATAGTTTCAATTTCATTGCTTGTGATTGGTCTGTTCATACTTTCTATTTCTTCCTGGTTCAGTCTTGGAAGGTTGTAATTTTCTAAGAATTTGTCATTACTTCCAGGTTGTCCATTTTATTGGCATATAGTTGCTTGTAGTAATCACTCATGATCCTTTGTATTTCTGCAGTGTCAGTTACTTCTTTTTCATTTCTAATTCTGTTGATTTGAGTCTTCTCCCTTTTTTTCTTCATGAGTCTGGCTAATGGTTTATCAATTTTGTTTACCTTTGCCAAGAACCAGCTTTTAGTTCTATTGATCTTTGCTATTGTTTCCTTCATTTCTTTTTCATTTATTTATGATCTGATCTTTATGATTTCTTTCCTTCTGGTAACTTTGGGGTTTTTTTGTTCTTTCTCTAATTGCTTTATCTGTAAGGTTAGGTTGTTTATTTGAGATTTTTCTTGTTTCTAGAGGTAGGATTGTATTGGTATAAACTTCCCTCTTAGAACTGCTTTTGCTGCATCCCATAGGTTTTGGGTCGTCGTGTTTTCATTGTCATTTGTTTCTAGGTATTTTTTGATTTCCTCTTTGATTTCTTCAGTGATCTCTTGGTTATTTAGTAGCATATTGTTTAGCCACCATGTGTATGTATATTTTACAGGTTTTTTTTTCTTGCAATTGATATCTAGTTTCATAACGTTGTGGTCAGAAAAGATACTTGATATGACTTCAATATTCTTAAATTTACCGAGGCTTGATTTGTGACCCAGGGTATGATCTATCCTGGAGAATGTTCCATGAGCACATGAGAAGAAAGTGTATTCTGTTGTTTTGGGATGGAATGTCCATAAATATCAATTAAGTCTATCTGGTCTAATGTGTCTTATTTATTGATTGATCGATTTTTAATGAATGGGCAGCTTTTCTTTTTTTTAATATAAATTTATTTATTTACTTATTTTTGGCCGCATTGGGTCTTCGTTGCTGCGCACGGGCTTTCTCTAGTTGTGGTGAGCTGGGCTACTCTTTGTTATGGTGCATGGACTTCTCATTGCAGTGGCTTCTCTTGTTGCGGAGCATCGGCTCTAGGCACACGGGCTTCAGTAGTTGTGGCTCTCAGGCTCTAGAGTGCAGGCTCAGTAGTTGTGGCGCATGGGCTTAATTGCTCCATGGCATGTGGGGTCTTCCCAGACCAGGGCTTGAACCTGTGTCCCCTGCATTGGCAGGTGGATTCTTAACCACTGTGCCACCAGGGAAGTCCCTAGTGTGTCTTTTAAAGCTTGCGTTTCCTTATTGATTTTCATTTTGGATGATCTGTCCATTGGTGAAAGTGGAGTGTTAAAGTCCCCTACTATTATTGTGTTACTTTCGATTTCCCCTTTTATGGCTGTTAGCATTTGCCTTATATATTGAGGTGTTCCTATGTTGGGTGCATAAATATTTACAATTGTTATATCTTCTTCTTGGATTGATGCCTTGATCATTATGTAGTGTCCTTCTTTGTCTCTTGTAATAGTCATTATTTTAAAGTCTATTTTCTCTGAAAAGGGAAATGCTACTCCAGCTTTCTTTTGATTTTCATGGAATATCTTTTTCTATCCCCACACTTTCAGTCTGTATGTGTCCCTAGGTATGAAGTGGGTCTCTTGTAGACAGCAAATATATGGGTCTTGTTTTTGTATCCATTCAGCCAGCCTGGGTCTTTTGGTTGGAGCATTTAATCCATTTACGTTTAAGGTAATTATCGATATGTATGTTCCTATTACCATTTTCTTAATTGTTCTGGGTTTTTTTTTTTTGTTTTTTTTTTTGCGGTACGCGGGCCTCTCACTGTTGTGGCCTCTCCCGTTGCGGAGCACAGGCTCCAGACGCGCAGGCCCAGCGGCCATGGCTCACGGGCCCAGCCACTCTGCGGCATGTGGGATCCTCCCGGACCGGGGCACGAACCCGTGTCCCCTGCATTGGCAGGCGGACTCTCAACCACTGCGCCACCAGGGAAGCCCTGCGCCACCAGGGAAGCCCTTGGGTTTGTTTTTGTAGGTCTTTTCTTTCTCTTGTGTTTCCTGCCTAGAGAAGTTCCTTTAGCATTTGTTGTAAAGCTGGTTTGGTGGTGCTGAATTCTCTTAGCTTTTGCTTGTCTGTAAAGGTTTTAATTTCTCCATCGAATCTGAATGAGATCCTTGCTGGGTAGAGTAATCTTGGTTGTAGGTTTTTCCCTTTCATCACTTTAAATATGTCCTGCCACTCCCTTCTGGCTTGCGGAGTTTCTGCTGAAAGATCAGCTGTTAACTTTATGGGGTTTCCCTTGTATGTTATTTGTTGCTTTTCCCTTGCTGCTTTTAATATTTTTCCTTTGAATTTAATTTTTGATAGTTTGATTAATATGTGTCTTGGTGTGTTTCTCCTTGGATTTATCCTGTATGGGACTCTCTGCCCTTCCTGGACTTGACTATTTCCTTTACCATGTTAGGGAAGTTTTCAACTATAATCTCTTCAAATATTTTCTCAGACCCTTTCTTTTTCTGTTCTTCTTCTGGGACCCCTATAATTCGAATGTTGGTGTGTCTAATATTGTCCCAGATGTCTCTGAGACTGTCCTCAATTCTTTTCATTCTTTTTTCTTTATTCTGCTCCTCATCAGTTATTTCCACTATTTTATCTTCCAGGGCACTTATCTGTTCTTCTGCCTCAGTTATTCTGCTACTGATTCCTTCTAGGGTATTTTTAATTTCATTTATTGTGTTGTTCATCACTGTTTGTTTGCTCTTTAGTTCTTCTAGTTCCCTGTTAAACGTTTCTTGTATTTTCTCCATTCTATTTCCAAGATTTTGGATCATCTTTACTATCATTACTCTAAATTCTTTTAATGGTAGACTGCCTATTTCCTCTTCATTTGTTTGGTCTGGTGGGTTTTTACCTTGCTCCTTCATCTGCTGCATATTTTCTGTTTTCTCATTGTGTTTAACTTACTGTGTTTGGGGTCTCCTTTTCGCAGGCTGCAGGTTCCTGGTATTTTTGGTGTCTGTCCCCCGTGGGTGAGGTTGGTTTAGTGGCTTATATAGGTTTCCTGGTGGAGGGGACTGGAGCCTGTGTTCTGGTGGGTGGGACTGTATCTTGTCCTTCTGGTGGGCAGGGCCACATCCAGTGGTGTGTTTTGGAGTGTCTGTGAACTTAGTATGACTTTAGGCAGCCTCTCTGATAATTGGTGGGGTTGTGCTCCTGTCTTGCTAGTTGTTTGGCATCAGGCATCCAGCACTGGAGCTTGCTGGCCGTTGGGTGTAGCTGGGCCTTAGTGTTGAGATGAAGATCTCTGGGAGAGCTCTCGCCAATTGATATTAAGTGGGGCTGGGAGGTTTCTGGTGGTCCAGTGTCCTGGACTCAGCCCTCCCACCTCAGAGGCTCAGGCCCAACACCCAGCCAGAGCACCAAGACCACAGGGCTCAGAAGAAAAGGAAGAAAGATTAAAAAAAAAAATACAAAAACGGACAGACAGAACCCTAGGACAAATGGTAAAAACAAACCTGTACAGACAAAATCACACAAAGAAACATACACACACACACTCACAAAGAGAGAAAAAGGAAAAAAAAAATATATATATATATATAAATTTAAAAAAAACTGGGAGAAACAAATCAATAGACAAATCCACTAACGATAATAAGCTCTAAATACTAAACCAAGGTAAACATAAAACCAGAAACAAATTAGACGCAGAAAGCAAACCCCAAGTCTACAGTTGCTCCCAAAGTCCACCACCTCAATTTTGGGAACATTCATGGTCTATTCAGGTATTCTTCAGATGCAGGTTTATCAAGTTGATTGTGGGGATTTAATCTGCTGCTCCTGAGGCTGCACGGAGAAATTTCCCTCTCTTCTTTGTTCGCACAGCTCCTGCGGTTCAGCTTTGGTTTTGGTCCCACCTCTGGGTGTAGACTGCCCTCAGGAGTCAATTCACCGCCCAGACAGGAGGGGGTTAAAGCAGAAGCTGATTAGTGCTCTCTTGCTCACTCAGGCCTGGGGAGGGAGTACAGTAGTCATAGTTGGAATGCTTGGCGATCTTGAGGTGGCAGAGGCAGGCTTGACATTGCAACACCCCGAGGCACGCCGTGTGTCCTCTTGGGAAAGTTGTCCCTGGATCACGGGACCCTGGCAGTGGTATGCTGTACAGGCTCCTGGCGGGGGCACGGGAGGTGTGGATAGTGACCTGCGCTTGCACACAGAATTCTTGGTGGTAGCGGCCACAGCATTAGAGGTTCATGCCCGTCTCTGGGTTCCGAGCTGATAGCCGCGGCTCGCGCCTGTCTCTGGAGCTCGCTTGTGCAGTGCTCTGCCTTCTGTGGGCACACTGGGAAGGAATCCCCTTGCCTTGCACACCCCAAAACAAAGGTCTCTTGCCTCTCTGGCAGGTCCAGACTTTTTCCTGGACTCTCTCTGGGTAGCTGTGGCACACTAGCCCCCTTCAGGCTGTGTTCATGCAGCCAACCCCAGTCCTCTCCTTGGGATCTGACCTCTGAAGCCTAAGCCTCAGCTCCCAGCCCCTGCCCGCCCTGGCAGGTGAGCAGACAAACCTCTCAGGCTGGTGAGTGCTGGTCAGCACCGATCCTTTGTGTAGGAATCTCTCTGCCCTCCGCACCCCTGTTGCTGCGCTCTCCTTCATGGCTCTGAAGCTTCCCTCCTGCCCACCCCCCATCCCTGCCAGTGAAGGGGTTTCCTAGTGTGTGGAAACTTTTCATCTTTCACAGCTCCCTCCCAGAGGTGCGAGTCCTGTCCCTATTCTTTTGTGTCTGTTTTTTCGTTTTTCTTTTGCCCTACCCAGGTACGTGGAGATTTTCTTGCCTTTTGGGAAGCTGAGGTCTTCTGCCAGCATTCAGTAGGTGTCCTGTAGGAGTTGTTCCACATGTAGATGTAGTTTTGATGTATTTGTGGGGAGGAAGGTGATCTCCACGTCTTACTCCTCCGCCATCTTGAAGGTCTCCTCCCCACTTTTTATTTAAAAAAATTTTAAACCTACAGAAAAGTTTGAAGAGGTAAAATGAACTTTTTGGATACCTTTCAACTAGGTTCACTTATTTACATTTTTCCATATTTGCTTTATCTTTATAAATACATATTTGTTTTTGCTGAACCATTTGAAAGTATGTTGCACATAGTACTTCATCCCTAAATATTTCCACGTATATCTCATAAGAATGAGGACATGCTGCACCTGAACAATACCATTATCACACATAAAAATTTAACAATAATTTCATAGTATCATCTAATAGTCAAAATTCAAACTTCCTCAACAACACCAGAAATGTCTTTGTTTTTTCCAATGCAAAAATCTAATCAAGAATGATGCATTATACTTGATTGCTGTGTACATTTAGTCTTTAATTCTGGAATAATCCCTTGCTTGTTTGTCCTTAACATTGTAAGTCATTGTCTTACATAATGTCCCACATTTTATATCTGATTATTTCCTTGTGGTGTTGTCTAACTTGTTCCAGTACTATAAATGGGAAGTTAGCTTAGTGGTAAAGTTAATTTTTCTTTTTAACAGCTCTATTGAGGTATTCTTTACAGAGCTCTTTAACCATCACCACAATCCAATTTTAATATTGAATATATTTCCATCACCTCCCCCAAAGTACAATATATCATTTTATATTTCTACTTTATATAGTCCAATAATGTATGAATTTACAGTTTTTCCACACTCTCAGCAACACTTTATTATTGTCTATCTTATAGTTATTCAATGGGTGTGAAGTGATACTACATTTTGGTTTCAATTTGCATTTCCCTAGTGACTGAAGATGTTGGCATCTTTTCATGTGCTTGTAGATATTTGTGTTTAAGTCTTCAACCTATTTTTAAATTGGGGTTTGCCCTTTTATTATTGAGTTTTAAGAGTTCTTTATACATTCTGGATATGAGTTCTATATCAGATTTGCAATTATTTTCTCCTAGTCCATTTTCTTAGTGGTGTCTTTTGAAACACAGAAGTTTTAAATTTTGATTAAGTCCAATTTATCAAGTTTTAAATTTTATGGATCATGCTTTTAGTATCATCTAAAAACTCTGCCTAAACCAAGGTCATCAAGATTTTCTCCTTTGTTTTCTTTGAAAATTTTATCTTTAGCTCTTACATTTAGATCTATGATCTATTTTGAGCTAATTTTTTGTATGGTGTGAAGGGTCTAAATTTATCTTTTTGCATGTGGCTGTCTAATTGTCTCAGCACCATTTGTTGGAAAGATTATCCTTCCCCCAATGAATTGCTTTGGTGCTTTTGTCAAAAATGAATTGACCATACATGTAAGGGTTTATTTATAAATTCTCAGTTCTGTTCCATTCATCTATATGACTATACTTATGCCAGCACCACATTGCCTTCATTACTGTAGCTTCATATTAAGTTTTAAAATAGGAAAGTGTAAGTGTTCCAGCTTTTTTTTTCAAATTTGTTTTGGCTGGATCTTTTGCACTTCTATATAAATTTTAGATTAGCTTATCAGTTTCTTCAGAAAAGCCAGTTGGTCTTCTGATAGGGATTTTGTTGAATATATAAATCAATTTGGGGTGAATTGCCTTCTTAACAATCTTGTCTTTCAATTCATGAACTTGGAATCTCCCTCTACTTATTTAGATCTTTTAAAATTTCATGTTTCATAATTTTAGTATTTTCAGTTTTATAGTTTTATAGTTCTCAGTGAACAGGTCTGGTACTTCTTTTGTTAAATTTATTCCTAAGGATTTTATTGTTTATGATATTTTAATGAATGGAATTGTTTTCTTAAGTTTATTTTCAGATTGTTCACTGTTAGTATATAGAAATATGACTGATTTTTCTACATTGACCTTATATCCTACAACCTTGCTGAACTCGCTTGTTAGTTTTGATAGTTGGGTTTTGTTTCCTATGTCTCAATTCTTTTGGTTGTCATTGTTCCTGTCTTCCTCCTTTACTCCTTTCTTTTGTGTAAAATAAGTATGTTGTAGTGTGCCATTTTAATTCCTTTCTTTGTTTTTACTATTTTAAAAAACACTTAATTTTTTTTCCAGAGCAGTTTTAGATTCACAGCAAAATTAGGAGGTCCGGAGATTTCCCATATACCCCCTGTCCCCACACATGCACAGCCTCCCCCATTATCAGCATCCCCCACCAGAGTGGTACCTTTGTTACACTCGATGTGAACCTACATTGATACATCTTTATCACCCAAAGTCCGTAATTTACATTAGGGTTCACTCTCGATATTGTACATTCTGTGGGTTTGGACAAATGTATAATGACATGCATCCACCATTATGGTACCATACAGAGTATTTTCACTGCCCTAAAAGACCTCTGTGCTCCACGTATTCATATGTCCCCTCCCCTCAATACCTGGCAGCCACTGATGTTTTTGTTTCCATAGTTTTGCCTTTCCCAGAATGTCAAATAGTTAGAATCATAGTGTGTCAGATTGGCTTCATTTACTTAGTAATATGCAATTAAGATTCCTCCCTGTCTTTTTGTGGCTTGAACACTTTTTTTTTTTTTTTTTTTAAGCACTGAATAATATTCCACTGTCTGGATGTACCACAGTTTATTGATCCATTCACCTACTAAAGGACATCTTGGTTGCCTTCAAGTTTTGGCAATTATGGATAAAGCAGCTACAAATATCCATGTGTAGGTTTTTGTATGGACAGAAGTTTTTAGCTCCTTTGAATAAATAACAAGGAGCATTATTGCTGGATCGTATGGTAAGGGTATGTTTAGTTTTGTACACTAAACTGTCTTCCAAAGTGGCTGTACCATTTTGTGTTCCTACCATCAATGAATGAGAGTTATTTTTGCCCCACTCTCTCATCAGCATTTGGTGTTGTCAGTATTCCAGATTTTGGCCATTGTAATAGGTATGTAGTGGTATCTCGTTGTTTTAATTTGCATTCTCCTGATAACACGTGATGTGGAACTTCTTTTCATATGCTTATTTTCCATCTGTATATCTTCTTTGGTGAGGTGTTTATTGAGATTTTTGGCTCATTTTTTAATTGGATTGTTTTCTTATCATTGAGTTTTAAGAGTTCTTTGTATATTTTGGATAACAGTCCTTTGTCAGTTGTGGCTTCTGCAAAAATTTTTTTTCCCATTCTGTGGCTTGTCTTCTCATTCTCTTGACATTGTGTTTCAGAGAGCAGAAGTTTTTAATTTTAATAAAATCCAACTTAATTATTTCTTTCATGGATTGTGTCTTTGGTGTTATATCTAAAAAGTCACCACCATACCTAAGGTCACCTAGGTTTTCTCCTGTGTTACCTTCTAGGAGTTTTATATTTGTGTGTTTTATGTTTAGGTCTATGATGTATTTTGAATTTCTTTTTGTGAAGGCTATAAGGTCTCTGCCTAGATTCATTTTTTTGCATGTGGATGCTCAATTGTTCCAGCACCATTTGTTGAAAACACTATCTTTGCTCCATTGTATTGCTTTTGCTCCTTTGTCAAAGATCTAGTTGACTATACTTATGTGGGTCTATTTCTGGGCTCTATTCTATTCTATTGACCTGTTTGTCTATTCTTTTGCCAATATTACACTGTCTTGATTACTTTATAACTTTGTAGTAAGTCTTGAAGTCAGTCCTCTTTGTTCTTCTTCAGCACTATGTTGGCTATTTTTCTTCTGCCTTTCCATATAAACTTTAGCATCAGTTTGACAATGTCCACAAAACGACTTACTGGGATTTTGATGGGGATTACATTGAATCTATCAATCAAAGTAGGTAGAGCTGATGTCTTGATAATATAGTCTTATACATGAATGTGGAATATCTATTTATTTAGTTCTGTGATCTTGTTTATCAGTTTTGTAGTTTTCCTTTTATAGATCTTATACATATTTTCTTAAACTTATACCTTAATATTTCATTTTGGAGTGCTAATATAAATGATATTTTGTTTTTAATTTCAAATTGTGTGGAATATGGGAAAGGAATTGACCTTTGTACATTAACTTTGTATCCTTCAACTTTGTTGTAGTCACTTATTAGGTCCAGGAGATTTGTTGTTGTTGTTTTTGTCAACTTCTTTCAGATTTTCTACATAGACAATCATGTCATCTGCAAACAAACAAGTGTTATTTTTTCTTCCCAATCTGTATACCTTTCCTTATCTTATTGCATGAGCTAGCACTTCTAGTACAGTGTTGAAAAAGAGTGCTGAGAGGGGGCATCCTTGCCTTCTTCCTCCTAGTGGAAAGCTCTTCCTCTTCCATCTTAATGGGAAAGCTTCATGTTTCTCACCATTAAGTATGATGTTAGTGTAGGGTTTTTTGTAGATTTTTTTTTTTTTTATCAAGGTGAGAAAGTTCCCCTCTCTTCTTAGTTTGCAGAGAGTTTTTCTCATGAATGGGTGTTAGATTTTTTCAAATGCTTTTTCTGCATCTATTGATGTGATCATGTGATTTTTCTTTTTAAGCTGTTGATGTTATGGATTACATTGATTTTCAAACGTTGAACCAGTCTTGCCTTGGATAAATCCCAATTTGTTGTCGTGTATAATTCTTTTTATACATTGTTAAATTTGATTTCCTTTTTTTTTTTTTTTTTTTTGTGGTACGCGGGCCTCTCACTGTTGTGGCCTCTCCCATTGCGGAGCACAGGCTACAGACACGCAGGCTCAGCGGCCATGGCTCACGGGCCCAGCCGCTCCGCGGCATGTGGGATCTTCCTGGACCGGGGCACAAACCCATGTCCCCTGCATCGGCAGGCAGACTCCCAACCACTGCACCACCAGGGAAGCCCCCTAATGTTTTTTACTGAGGATTTTTGCATCTATATTTAAGAGAGATGTTAGTCTATAGTTTTCTTGTAATGTCTTTGTCTGGCTTTGGTACTAGGGTAATGCTATCCTCATAGAATGAGTTAGGAAATATTCCTTCTTCTTGTATCCTCTGAAAGAGATTGTAGAAAATTAGTATGAGTTCTTCCTTAAATGTCTGGTAGAATTCACCAGTGAACCCTTCTGGGCCTGGGGCTTTCTTTTTTGGAGGGTTATTAGTTATTGATTCAATTTCTTTGATATAATCCTATTCAGATGATCTGTTTCTTTTGTGAGTTTTGGCAAATTGTGTCTTTCAAGGAATTAGTCTATTTCATCTAGGTTTCATCATCAAATATGTGGGCATAGAGTTGTTCACAGTATTCCTTTATTGTCCTTTTAATGTCCTTGGGATATCTAGTGATGTTCTTTCTTTCATCTCTGTTATTAGTAATTAATAATTTTTCTCTTTCTTTCTTAACCTGGCTAGAAATTTGTCAATTTTATTGACCTTCTTAAAGAAATAGCTTTTGGTTTCATTGATTTTTTTTCTATTAATTTCCTGTTTTTAATTTCATTAATTTCTGCTCTAGTTTTTATTATTTCTTTTCTGATGCTTACTTCAGATTTAATTGGCACTTCTTTCTCTAGTTTTCTAAGGTAGAAACTTAGATAGTTAATTTTAGATCTTTCTTCCTTTCTAATATATTCACTCAATGCTATAAATTTCCCTCTGAACACTGCTTTGCTGCATCCCACAAATTTTGATAAGTTGTGTTTTAATTTTTTTTTTTTTTTTTTTTAATGACATGCTATTTTATTTATTTATTTATTTATTTTTGTGGTATGCGGGCCTCTCACTGTTGTGGCCTCTCCCGTTGCGGAGCACAGGCTCCGGACGCGCAGGCTCAGCGGCCATGGCTCACGGGCCCAGCCGCTCCGTGGCATGTGGGATCTTCCCGGACCGGGGCACGAACTCGTGTCCCCTGCATTGGCAGGCGGACTCTCAACCACTGCACCACCAGGGAAGCCCTGTGTTTTAATTTAATTCAAAATATTTTAAAATTTCTCTTGAGACTTCTTTGGCCCATGTGTTACTTGAAGTATGTTGTTTAATTTCCAGGTATTATGGGATTTTCCAGTTGCCTTTCTGTTATTGATTTCTAGCTTAATTAGATCATGGTCTGAGGGAAGGCATTATATGATTTCTATCTGTTAAAATTTGTTAACATATATATTATAGCCCAGAATGTGGTCTGTCTTGGTGAATGTTCAGTGTGAGCTTGAGAACAATGTGTATTCTGTTGCTGTGGGATGTAGTGTATAGATATTGATTATATCCAGTTGACTGACGGTGCTGTTGAGTTTAACTGTGTCCTTACTGATTTTCTGCCTACTGAATCTGTCCACTTCTGAGAGAGGAGTATTGAAGTTTCCAACTATGATGGTTGATTCATCTTTTTTTTTTTTTTTTTTTTTTTTTTTTTTTTTTTTTTTTTGTGGTACGCGGGCCTCTCACTGTTGTGGCCTCTCCCGTTGCGGAGCACAGGCTCCGGATGCACAGGCTCAGCAGCCATGGCTCACGGGCCCAGCCGCTCCGCGGTATATGGGATCCTCCCAGACCGGGGCACGAACCCGTATCCCCTGCATCGGCAGGCGGACTCTCAACCACTGCGCCACCAGGGAGGCCCTGATTCATCTTTTAAAAAAAATTTATTTATTTATATTTTAATTTTGGCTGCAGTGGGTCTTCGTTACTGTGCGTGGGCTTCTCTTTGCTGTGGTGCGCAGGCTTCTCATTGCAGTGGCTTCTCTTGTTGCGGAGCACAGGCTCTAGGCACATGGGTTTCAGCAGCTGTGGCATGTGGGCTCAATAGTTGTGGCTCTTGGGCTCTAGAGCACGGGCTCAGTAGTTGTGGTACATGGGCTTAGTTGCTCTGCGGCACGTGGGATCTTCCCGGACCAGGGCTCAAACCTGTGTCCCCTGCATTGGCAGGTAGATTCCTAACCACTGTGCCACCAGGGAAGTCCCTGATTCATCTTTTTTCCTTGCATTTCTATCAGTTTTGCCTCACATAGTTTGATGCTCTGTTGTTAGGTGCATAATATTTATAATTATTATATCTTTTTTTGAGAATTGACCCCGCTATCATTATGTAATACACTTCTTAATCCCTGATAACTTTTCTTGCTTTGAAGTCTGCTCTGTCTGAAATTAATATGGCTACTCCTACTTTCTTTTTAAATTTATTTATTTATTTATTTATTTATTTATTTATTTATTTATTGGCTGAGCTGGGTCTTCGTTTCTGTGCGCGGGCCTCTCACTATTGCGGCCTCTCTTGTTGCGGAGCACAGGCTCCAGATGTGCAGGCTCAGTAGTTGTGGCGCACGGGCTTAGTTGCTCTGTGGCATGTGGGATCTTCCCAGACCAGGGCTCGAACCCGTGTCCCCTGCATTGGAAGGCCGGTTCTCAACCACTGCGCCACCAGGGAAGCCCCCTACTTTCTTTTGATTAGTGTTAGTATGGTATATTTTTCTCCACCCATTTACTTTTTTTTTTTGGCTGCACCGTGTATCTTGCGGGATCCTAGTTCCCTGACCAGAGATTGAACCTGTGCCCTTGGCAGTGAAAGTGCAGAGTCCTAACCACTGGATCTCCAGGGAATTCCCTCCACCTGTTTACTTTTAATCCATATATGTCTTAATATTTAAAGTGGAGTTCTTACTTATTGATATTAAAGTGGTTTTCATATAGTTGGGTCTTATTTTTTGATCCAGTGTGACAAACTCTCTTTTCATTGGTGCATTCAGACCACTGATGCTTGAAGTGATTATTGATCTGCTTGGATTAATACCTACCATATTTGTTACTGTTTTCTAATTCTTGCTCTTTTTATTTGTTCCTATCTTCATCCTCCATCTCCATTCTTTTTCTGCCTTTTTTGGCTTTACTTGAGCATTTTGTATGATTCCATCTTCTCTCCTTTCTTAGCATTTCAGTTATACTTCTTTTTATTTAAAAAAAATTTTTTAACTCTTTTAGTTGTTGCCCTAGTGTTTGTAGTGTAAATTTACAGCTAATCTAGTGAGAGTATTTTATGATTGCAGAATAATCCTAATTCCTCCCTTTTGTTTGTTATCATTGCTGTCATGCATTTCACTTGTACATAAGCATGCATAGCATGTATATCTATATGTGTGTTATATATACATGTATCTGAGTACAGTGTTGCTGTTATTTTGAACAAACATCTATTAGATCAATTAAGAATAATAAATAAAAATAAATAAGAAAAATAAAGATTTTTCACTTATTCTTTCTCAGATGTACTTCCTTTCTTTATGTAGATCAGTTTCTGACCTGTATCACTTTTTTTTCTCTCTCTCTCTAAAGAACTTCTTTTAACATTTCTGGCAAGGCATGTCTACTGACAACAAATTACCTCAATTTTTGTTTGTCTGAGAAAAACTTTCTCTCCCTCACTTTTTTTTTGCACACTATTAAAAAATTATTTTTTATTGGGGTATAGTTGATTTACAATATTATATTAGTTTCAGGTGTATAACAGTGATTCAAAATTTTTATAGATTATATATACACCATTTATAGTTATAAAATATTGGCTATATTCCCTGTGCTGTAGTTTATGTCCTTGTAGCTTATTTAGTTTGTGCCTCTTAACCTCCTACCCCTATCTTTCCCCCTCCTTCTTCCCTCTGCCCACTAGTTACCACTAGTTTGTTCTCTGTATCTGTGGGTCTGCTTTTTGTTACATTAAATAGTTTGTTTTATTTTTAGATTCTGCATATAACTGATAACATACAGTATTTGTCTTTCTCTGACTTATTTCAGTAAGCATAATACCCTCCAGGTCCATCCATGTTGTTACAGATGGCATTCTTTTTTATGGCTGAGTACTGTTCCACCATAGGTGTTTATGTATGTGTGTGTGTGTGTGTGTATGTATGTATGAATGTATGTATGTATACATACCATATCTTCTTTATCCATTTGTCTGTTGATGGACACTTAGGTTGCTTCCTAATGCTGCTATGAACATTGGGGTGAGTATATCCTTTTGAATTAGTGTTTTCATTTTCTTCAGATATATACCCAGGAGTGGAATTGCTGGATCATATGGTAGTCCTATTTTTAGTTTTATGAGGAACCCCCATACTGTTTTCCACAGTGGCTGTACCAATTTACATCCCCACCAACATTGTACAAGGTTTCCCTTTACTCCACATCCTCACCAACATTCATTATTTGTGTTTTTTGTTGGTAGCCATTCTGATCAGTATGAGGTGATACCTGAGGATGGTTTTGATTTGTATTTCTCTGATTAGTGATGTTGAGCATTTTTTCATGAGCCTATGGGCTATCTATATGTCTTCTTTAGAAAAAGGTCTTCTGCCCATTTTTTAATTGGGTTGTTTATTTTTTGAAATTGAGTTGTATGAGCTGTATGTATATATCTATATATCTATAGATATAGATATTGATATTAACTCCCTTATTGGTCATATCATTTGCAAATATTTTTTCCCATTCAGTATGTTGTCTTTTCACTTTGTTGATCATTTCCTTTGCTGTGAAAGAGCTTTTAAGTTTGAGGACCCATTTGTTTATTTTTGCTTTTGTTTCCTTTGCCTTAGGAGACTGATGCAAAAAATATTGCTATAATTTATGTCAAAGTGTGTTCTGCCTATGTCTTCTTCTAGAAGTTTTATGGGTTTTGGTCTTATGTTTAGGTCTTTAATCACTTTTGGGTTTATTTTTGTATATGGTGTGAGAAAATGTTCTATTTCATTCTTTTGCATGTAGCTGTCCAGTTTTCCCAGAAGCACTTATTGAAGAGGCTGTCTTTTCTCCATTGTATATTCTTGCCTCCTTTGTTGTAGATTACTTGACCATAAGTGCATGGGTTTATTTCTGAGTTCTCTATTCTCTTCCATTGATCTATGTATCTGCTTTTGTGCCAGTATCCTACTTTGATTACTGTAGCTTTGTAGTGTAGTCTGAAGTCAGGGAGCATGATTCCTCCAGCTTTGTTCTTCTTTCTCAAAACCGTTTTGGCTACTTGGGGTCTTTTTTGTGTTTCTGTACAAATTTTAAGATTATTTTTTCTAGTTCTGTGAAAAATGCCATTGGTATTTTGACAGGGATTGCATTGAATCTGTAGATTGCCTTGGGTAGTATGGCCATTTTAACAATGTTAATTCTTCCAATCCAAGAACACAGTTTATCTTTCCATCTGTTTGTGTCATCTTCAGTTTCTTTCATCAGTGTCTTACAAGTTTTCTACAGGTCTTTTACCTCAGGTAGGTTTGTTGCTAGGTAATTTATTCTTTTTGATGTTATGGGATTGTTCCCTTAACTTCCCTTTCTGATAGTTTGTTGTTAGTGTATAGAAATGCAACAGATTTCTGTGTATTAATTTTATATTCTACAACTTTACTGAATTCATTGGTTAGCTCTAATAGTTTTTTGGTGTATCTTTAGGATTTTCTATGTATAATATCATGTCATCTGCAGAGTGTCAGTTTTGGTTTTCTCTTTCCAATTTGGATCTCCTTTATTTTTTTCCTTGTCCAATTGCTGTGGCTAGGACTTCCAATACTATGTTGAATAAGAGTGGTGAGAGGGGGCGTCCTTGTCTTGCTCCTGATCTTAGAGGAAATGCTTTCAGCTTTTCACCATTGAGTATGATGTTATCTGTGGGCCTGTCATATATATGTCCTTTATTATGTTGAGGTGTGTTCCCTCTATACCCACTTTCTGGAGAGTTTATACTATAAATGAATGTTGAATTTTGTTAAAAACTTTAACACATCTATTGAGATGATCATATGGTTTTTAGTCTTCAGTTTGTTGATGTGGTGTATCATATGGATTGATGTGCAGATATTGAACTGTCCTTGCATCCCTGGGATAAATCCCACTTGATCATGGGGTCTGATCCTTTTAATGTATTGTTGGATTCAGTTGCTAATATTTTGTTGAAGACTTTTGCATCTATGTTCATCAGTGATACCTGTAATTTTCTGTGTGTGTGCATGTGTGTGTGGTATTTTTGTCTGGTTGTGGTGTTAGGGTGATGCTGGCCTCATAGAATGAGTTCATAAGTGTTCCTTCACCTGTGAAGCAAATCTGGGCCTCAACTTTTATCTCTTGGGAGGGTTCATTTTTGTTTTTAATTACTGATTCAGTTTCATTACTGGTAATTGGTCTCTTCATATTTTCTATTTCTTCCTGGTTCAGTCTTGGGAGATTGTACATTTCTAGGAATTTGTCCATCCCTTCTAGGTTGTCCGTTTTATTGGCATATAATTGTTCACAGTAATCTCTTATGATCCTTTGTATTATGTGGTGTTGATTGTAACGTCTCCTTTTTCATTTCTAATTTTATTGGTTTGGCCCCCCCTCCTTTTTTTTCTTGAGGAGTCTGGCTAAAGGTTTATCAATTTTGTTTATCTTTTCAAAGAACCAGCTCTTAGTTTCATTGATCTTTATTTTTTAAAGCTTTATTTCATTTATACCTGCCCTGATCTTTCTTCCTTCCTTCTATTTCGGTTTTATTCTTTTTTCCTAGTTCCTTTAGGTGTAAGGTTAGGTTTGTTTGAAGTAAGCTTGTATCACTATAAACTTTCCTCTTAGAACTGTTTTTCTTGTGTCCCATAGGTTTTTCGATCATTGTGTTTTCATTTGTCTTCAGGTATTTTTTTTATTCTTTGATTTCTTCAGTGATCCATTGGTTATATAGTTGCATATTGTTTAGCCTCCAAATGCTTCTGTTTTTTTAGCGGGGTTTTTTTTTCTCATAGTTGATTTCTAGTCTCATAGCATTGTGGTTGGAAAAGATGCTTGATATGATTTCAATTTTCTTAAGTTTACCAAGGCTTGTTTTGTGGCCTAGCCTGGAATCAGTCTATCCTGGAGAATGTTCCATGTGCACTTGAATGTGTATTCTGTTGCTTTTGGATGGAATGTTCTCTCTATATATAGCTATTAAGTCCATCTAGTCTAATGTGTCATTTAAGGCCAGTGTTTGTATATTGATTTTGTCTGGATGATCTGTCCATTGATGTAAGTAGGGTGTTAAAATTCCCTACTATTATTGTGTTACTATAAATTTCTCGCTTTATGTCTGTTAATATTTGCTTTAAGTATTTAGGTGATCCTATTTTGGGTGCATATATGTTAACAATTGTTATATATTCTTCTTGGATTGATCCCTTGATCTATGTCCCCAGAGTGAGCTCCAGTTGCCACCTTCCTCTCTAAGACTCTCCAAGATCAACAGGTAGGTCTGAACCAGGCTCCTTTCAAATGACTGCTTCTGCCCTGGGTCCCAGAGTATGTGAGATTGTGTGTGTACCCTTTGCGAATGGAGCCTCTATCTCTCATAGCTTCTGGATCTCCTGAAATTAAAGCCCCACTAGTCTTCAAAGCCAAATGTTCTGGGGTTTCATCTTCCTGGTGCAGAACCCCTGGGCTGGGGAATCTCATGTGTGGGCTCAGACCCTCACTGAGGGAGAGCCTCTGCAATAGTAATTATTCTTCCCATTTCTGGGTCACCCACCCGGGAGTATGTGTCTTGACTATACCACGACTCCACCCTTCCTACCTGTTTTGTTGTGGTTCCTTCTTTATAGATCTTTTCTGGTAGGTTCTGGTCTTTTTCATTGATAGTTCTGTAAATAGTTGTAATTTTGGTGTGCCCGTGAGAGAAGCTCAGGGTCTTTCTACTCCAACATCTTGTAACTCCTCCTCCACTTTTTAAAAAAAATCTTTTTTTAAAGGTTACATACTGCGTGATTCCATTTACGTGATATTCTTTTTTTTAAAAATAAATTTATTTTATTTATTTATTTTTGGCTGTGTTGGGTCTTTGTTGCTGTGCATGGGATTTCTCTAGTTGCAGTGAGCAGGGGCTACTCTTTGTTGTGGTGCGCAGGCTTCTCATTGAAGTGGCTTCTCTTGTTGCAGAGCACAGGCTCCAGGCATGCGGGCTTCAGGAGTTGCAGCACATGGGCTCAGTAGTTGTGGCTTGCAGGCTCTAGAGCA
Organism: Hyperoodon ampullatus; assembly: GCF_949752795.1. Lineage (NCBI taxonomy): Eukaryota > Metazoa > Chordata > Mammalia > Artiodactyla > Ziphiidae > Hyperoodon > Hyperoodon ampullatus. Next base: position 86,711,029 of record NC_136921.1, on the reverse strand, counting down.
CCGGCTCAGTAGCTGTGGCGCACAGGCTTAGTTGCTCCGCGGCATGTGGGATCTTCCCAGACCAGAGCTCGAACCCTTGTCCCCTGCATTGGCAGGCAGATTCTCAACCACTGCACCACAAGGGAAGCCCCACTTTTTTAAAAAATGAATTTATTTATTCATTTATCTTTGGCTGTGTTGGATCTTCATTGCTGCATGCAGACTTTGTCTAGTTGCAGCGAGCGGGGGCTACTATTTGTGGCAGTGTGCAGGCTTCTCATTGCAGTGGCTTCTCGTTGCAGAGCACGGGCTCTAGGCGCACGGGTTCCCCTGGAGTTTTAAACTCAAGAGTTGTCCACACTGAACCTCCAGCAATTTGTCAATTATGATTCAGGTTTCCCTACCCCCAGCATTGGTTCCCACAGAGGTTACTGCTCCAGTATGTTGTGGTTTTCTGTATATGCCTGTCAGTCTCTCCAATTTTGGAGACAGTACCTTGTCCTGTGACCTTACTTTACTTCCCTTACAGATCTAGGAGGAGTTACTTTCAGTTTGTTAGCTGTTTACTCACTGTTATGATGGACTGGCAATGTATAACCTTCTTACATGCAGGACTGGAAACTGGAAGTCTAGAATTCTTGGGTCAAAGCAATTTGCTTTGTCATCATAATTATCAAAGAGAGGCCTGATGACAACAGTGTTAACTTGTACATAACCTGTTTTTTGGCACCTGGCAGCTTTTAGGATTTGTTAATCATTGTTATTTTGAAATTTTCCTTTTAAAAATTCATCTGGTTCTGTGACATATGGAGATGAACCCTTTAATTCTAAGACTTTTCAGACAAAAAAGAAAAAAAAAATCCATTCTACTGTCTCTCTACATTCTTTTTTCTCCTGTTTAGTCATATATTGGAATATTTGGCCCTATCCCTGTGTCTTTTAGCTTTCCTTGATACTTTCTCCATCTGTACTTCTAGGTTGTGTAATGAGAGTCTTGCCAGATCATCCTGCTCACAGCTTTGCTCTTAAGATGTATCCCTCTACCATTCAGCCTGTCTTTTGTTTTTATTTAATGGCTATATCTTATTCTATGCCTTTGGGATATCAAATACACTTATTGTCCTCTTCTGTGGATTTTTTTTTTTCAAAGTTTTTCTTTGGGCCTTTCTTGAACTATTTTGGCAATTCATAGTTGTAATTTGTTTAGTTGCTTATTTAGTATGTGATTTTTGTATTTGAGAGCCCCTTTTTATGGATCTTGTTCTGTTTATCAAAGACAGTGATGAGAGAGGTAGGCTGTGCTGCCAGGTAAGGATAGATCAGTATTTTGATTATGGGTATAGGCTTCTCTTTTCTTCTTGACGGTAAGCAAGTACCTGGGGAGCACTGCCCAACTTCTCCAGCTCCACTGGCTTCACCCACTGTTATGTTATAGGCTGGGTACAGACACCCCATCAACCCCCAACTTGGCCCATGTTTGGAGGATGGGACTTGTTTAGTTTTTCTCAGTCAGCTCCCTAATGACTCACCCTGCCCAGCATCCATGGACACCCTCCTGCTTTTTTGCATCTATTGATTCTGGGTTCCAAACCATTCCTCCCTTTGCAGTAGTCTACCTGTTCTGTGTTGTGATTTTATCTTGTTTTATTTGCCAATAACTTTGATCCCATGGGCTCTCTATCTTTTTGGCATTCCTCAAAATTTCAGTTCCATTGCTAGCCCTCTCATTTTTCAGTGCCATAGCAGATTTTCTTGTTCTACTCTAGCACCTTATGGAATTTAGGATTGATTCCACCTGCCATCTTGATCCAATCTCACTATTACCATGTTAAGCAACAGAACAAAAACTTCTGTAGCCTTCCTTTTGTTCCAGTTAATTTTCTTGAAAAGAACTAGTGTTGCAGTGGCTCCTGGGCTGGTCCTATAGTTACAAAATGTGCTGTACCACTAGCCATTCATGAAAAGTATTATTTACAAGGAATTATTGAAATATCAGCTGTTTACTCTGCTTCCTAGTATGCACAATTTTGTGATGAACCTATTGATACTCAAAAGCATATCCTAGCAGTGAACACTCTTGGGGTCATAAAATAGTATTCAGTAATAACCAATTTTACTTTCAATGAAAGAAAGATTAGAGACAATAGAACTATCTTAAAAACTATCAGTTGGTCAGCATCATGGCAGAGTAAGACATTCCTCCTTTTTGTCCCTCCCATTTAAACAATGAATTAGACATCCATCCACAAACAAAAGCACTGCTGTGGGAACAAGCACCATATGTCAAGGGACCCAGAAGGAGTCTCACTGACCTGTTAATCCAGTAACGGGCTGTGGAACAAGCAACACTGTCCCAAACCCTCTTGTCCAGTCAGTCAGAAAAAAACCCTGGAGAGTGCTGACCTGGGCAGATACACATGGTTAGGAGAAAATTTACAGAAATCCAGACTTTCCAAGGGGAGATTTCAGCCCACCATCAGAGAAGGAAAATCAAACAAACAAAAAACACCCAAGTCTCGTTGGCAGTTTGAGGGACTTTCCCAGTGCTGCCCCCCCACCTCCAAGGCAACACTGCCTGGGGCTGAACTATCCAGCGGTGGCAACCTCTGTTGGGAAAAAAGGGAGCAGTGAGTGAGTGCCCAACTACCCCAGTGATGTAGAACACAGCAGGAGAAACCTGTTTCTCTCCAGCAGTACCCAAAGTACTGAGGCAGGACCTCTATGACTAGGGGGTTAACAGGAAAGAGGCAGATAAGAATATCGAAAGGCATTAAAGGATTGCAGTTTCTGCTGACAGCATTCAGGACTTTAGCAGGAAGTCTACCCACAAGACTCTGGGAGTCTTGCTTCCATGGCCTGCATGAGCCTCTCCAGTCAGGCCCATTTTCCCAAAAACGCACCCTAATATCTAAGGGTGGCCAAGAGGTGTCTATTTGCAGGGGGATAAAACTTAGGCATGTAGGCTGAAGAATCCACAAATGTTCCTTAGTGGCTCGTAAGAGATGGAGCGGTGGAAGAGGAGAGGAATGGGCTGTGGGCTGGCTGTCTCCTGGCTGCCACCTTCTGACATGGAATTCTGAGAAGTCTTGAGAATTCTGAAATCCAAGCTGTCTGTGCATGTTGTTGTGAACATAATTTAATATCTTGTTAGCTTGATTTTATTATGTAAAAATATTTTCACCTATTGCCTCAGGCCCTGAAAATGTTAGGGGAGGACCTAGGAAGGAGAAAGGTAGTGATTGCTAAGTGGATTTCAGGCGGAGTCCTTGTTAATAGAGATGCCACAAGGAAGTCCTGATCAGTTGTAGGTTAAGTCACTTACAGCTACCATCTTTAGCCAGTGGACACTTACATTCCATATCTAATTTGTTTCTTCCTGAAGTTTGAGTCAACCAGGACAACAGAAAGTTCTAGAATCACTTTGTAGGTTCCTAGAAGCCAGAAGACTAACCCTAATTCCTCTGTTTCTTACAGAGTTACAACACCTTATGGTCTTCTATGCCTGTGGCACTGTATGTAGGCTTATCTGAGTAAAAAACTGACTTGCTGACTAAGATCATAAAGGCAGTGTAGTATAGTGTTTAAGAACACAACTGTATCATCAGACTGCTTAGGTGCAGTTCCTAGATTGTGAGTCAATTAATGTCCCTAAGCACAGTGACAATATGCTGGACCTGGTTTGCACCAGCTCAATGAGAGCCCATTATATGTTTATCTTCCCAACTCCATGTTCAGTGACATCACACTGGTAGTCTGCTATTGGCCATGGTGGAAGCATTTACACCACAGAAATTGGTGCAAATTAGTTTCTGTTTTTTAACTTAGTAATCACAATAGTTCCCACATTATAGGGGAGCTAGGATGAGAATGTGTGTGTGTGAAAGTGTGTGTATAATCATGTAGCAAATGCTCAATAAGTGCTACCAGTTATTAATACATGGTCAGAAGGTACTAAGGCCAGAGTTTATAAGGCAGAGGAAACAGACTTTGGAAACAAGAGACATACACTTCCATTACGTGTAAAGTGTTGGTACAAGATCTTTGAGTACATCTTTCCAATCCTATTCCTTTGAAACTTATTTCATACTGGTTTTGTGGTCTTTCTCAGTAGAGGAAGCAGAAGAAAAAAAAAAGCTAAGATAAGATTAGACAGGAATCCTAATTGGTCAAGCCTTTTGTGGTAAAGCAGAAGTGTCAGCAGAGATCTGTGAATTTGTAAAAGCTTGTTTTTAACCTCTAACAGCCAAGAGATAGAGCCTATCAACTTGTAGGAGCTACTGAAGAGCAGCAGTAAGTGAACCTGTTGAACGTTATCATCACCTCTCACTACAGCAATGCCTCATATTTGTACAGTGCTTCATTTTCACATATATTCTGGGTTATTTCCCTAACAGCCCTGTGAAGTGGTAGGTGTGGAAATAAGCTTACAGAGATGAAGCCATTTGCTCAAAGGTATGGTTAACTGAGTTTCAACACAAGTTGACTCTAAGTCTAAGATGCTTTGAACTAGAAATACAACCTCAGCACCCCCATGTTTTGAAGGGGTTTATCTACAAACCAAACATTAGGATTTAGTAGTCAGTTGTTTCCTCCCAGTTGATATAATTCCAACCAAAGCACAATATCTTGATATTCAATTAGCCTTTTAGGGCTTTTGATCTATATGGATGTATTATTCTAGTTATTCTCACGTAACACTGATATGATAGCAGCATCCATTTTACAACAGTTGATGAAGGCCTAGAGAAATGAAGCACTTGCCTAAAATAAGGAGCAGGAAAACCCAGGGGTAACCTTCTACGAATCACACTGTACTCCTTATCTGATTTTCAGCACAAAATACAAAAGTCCTTTTTCTCACCTGATACAAATTCTCCTTAAAGCTCCTGAGTTTCCGAAGGGCTAAGGCCATTTCTTTTGCCTTGGAAGATGAAGGGTCCTCCAAATCCATCTAATGACCCTCAATGTACTGACAAATTCAAGAGTGTATCAAACATTACTAGAAATGAGGCCCATTAAGAAGGGCCTAGTTGGGACTTCCCTAGTGGCGCAGTGGTTAAGAATCCACCTGCCAATGCAGGGGACATGGGTTCGATCCCTGGTCCGGGAAGATCCCACATGCCGCAGAGCAACTAAGCCCGTGCGCCACAACTACTGAGCCTGCACTCTAGATCCTGAGCCACAACTACTGAAGCCTACGCATCTAGAGCCTGTGCTCCGCAACAAGAGAAGTCCCCACAATAAGAAGCCCGTGCACCACAACGAAGAGTAGCTCCTGCTCGGCGCAACTAGAGAAAGCCCGTGCACAGCAATGGGCCCAACACAGCCAAAAATAAATAAATAAAATATAAATAAATTTATTTAAAAAAAAAAAGAAGGGCCTAGTCATTTTACCAAGTTTCTTGCTCAATTAGTATTCATTAACAAGTCAGGTTTTGACTTATTTCTGGAAATCATATTTTGGATACAATGGGACAGCAGAGATCTGCTAATCTAGATATGAGTTAGATAAAAGCTATTCCTGCAGGACTAATTTTAGGGCTTCCTCTACACCTGGCAACCAAACACAGATCCTCAAGGACTGAAGCTCTTCTTTCTAGTGACCATCTTCCTAAAATGAGCCTGTCTTATTTCCAAGGGGACTGACCCTAGGGAAGATGGATGGGTACTTCCTAAGTTCTAACAGTTGAGTAACTACTGTTCCCCAGATTTCCGTGGAAGTGACTGATTCCAGTTCTACTACTATGTAGCTGGATCAAGTTTGTTTTCTCATTAATTTGAAAAAGGGGTTCCACCTCCCCTTTTCTAAGGCTCCAGATATTGCAATCCACGTATGTAACTAACATAAGAGCAAGAGCTGAGTATCAGCTGGAAACTGAGTGGGTCATTTTTTTCTACTAGCATAATTTGTAATTCTACCATAGAGTGCAGTGAGAGAAAGTACTCCTAGGAAAAGTATTATTAAGGACAATTAATATTTCTCCCTCAGTTCACTGCTACTCCTAAACATCTGAGAGTTCAAGTTGTGACGTGATTTCTTAAAATTAAAAAATTTTTTTCTTGAACACCAAGCCACCTAATCCTTAGATTAACTCTTGTTACATTGCACGGATGGCTACATAAAATGGTCTCTCTCCATTCTTATATTCTTAAAAAAAAAAAAAAGAATCCCTTATTTGTGTGGTACTTCATAATATACAAGTCTTCACATATATAATATCTCATGTAACCTTCACAGAAAGCAAATATTTTCATCACTTAACATGAGAATACTGATCCCAGAAATAGAACTTGGGACCTTTGAGCCCAGTATTCTTTTTTTTCATATACCACGCCACCCTTAAGTATAAAAGATTTTGATCCAAAGCATTTATTTGTTCAGAAAAAATGTCTTTTATCTACTACAAAAATTCATAAAAGATAAAATTACTCACAATCAAAGCCTTACTGGTGGTACACTGATTTCCGGAGTCACAGAGTTGGGTCTCAGCATGTTCAGCACCACGTGGGAGTGTTCCACACCTACACAATCACTGCCCCACAGCTTTCCAACCAAATCAAGTGCATTACAAGAGAGGCAGGATTATACATTACCACAGACCTGAATAAACGACCTCACAAAGTGAAACAGACTTTCTGAAAGCTTACCTGAGTGCAAGCTGATTCCATCCTCTGACTGGGAACTGGTAATGGAATATTAAGAAGCCAAAACTGAGATTCCTGCTATGAAACTAACAACACAAAATACTGTAATTTTAGAAAAGTTTGTAAAAGATTGCTGATTGGCTATGTTCAAACTATCAGTGGCTGGAAGCTACACACTGAAAACTTAAATACCAGAAATCCATTTGAACTTTAAGAAGTTTGGGGACTGTGAACATGGCAGGCAGAAAGAGAATCTGTACATCTAAATTCCAAGAAAAGGTCTGAGAGCACTGGCCTATTGAGAAAAGCATTACAATGTGATGACTATTCAAAGTCTTCCAGTTGGCATTCTGGTTAGGATTGTAGGATCTTTCTCTAAAACGTGTTTCTTATATGTGAAAAGGATTTTAAAATTATAATATATTAAGTGCAAGCAAATTATTACCTTCTTAGGGCATTAAAATTGATTAGTTAAAAGAATGTTAATTGTAATCCTCTACTTCAAAAGAAATAATGAACATGGCTGTTCTTTTCTTCTTGCCTTTGGGGCAACTTTCCTATTCTTTGGTAGCACTAGAGGCCCCCAGAACCTGTAAACCAGATCTCTAAGTAAATAATTTCCTAGCATTTTTTAATGAATCAAAAATAAGATCCCCACTGGGACTTCCCTGGCAGTCCAGTGGTTATGACTCCGTGCCTCCAATGCACGGGGCGTGGGTTCGATCCCTGGTCGGGGAACTAAGATCCCAAATGCCTGGTAACCAAAAAAAAAAAAAGAGATTCTCAGGTATTTTTCGCAAACTTGTAAGGTCCCTAGTTGCCTAGCAATCAGCAAGATAATAGCAGGAAAGCAAGAACTCATTTCTTGCCTCTATCTTGGGGCGGGGTGGGGGTGGGGGAATCTCAATGGGAATCCCATCGCTAAACCATCAAATGAGGCAAAGCCAATGGCTTTTTACCTAGACTTATGCCCAAGATTCAGGCATAATACCACCACCTCGTGCGCTATGTCATGTTTGAAACAACTTGGTTCTCACAGCCACTGAGCAGCTGGAGCTATAATCAGAGCTCCATTCTCTCCAATGTACTTAACTGTACACCGTTTTCTAATTATAAAATATCACAATGCCCATGTTGAAATACCAGGATTGTGGGAAAGCCATTTAAAAAGCATTGCCCGACAAAATGGAAAGATGAAAAATTGTACACTTCACAGATTTTCATTCACTCATTCAAGCACCTTCCTTTCCATGTGGTTCAAGTGGTAGAGGTTACAGTCTATCAGTACTAGCACAGAACAGAATGAATCACCGTTCTTACAATATTGAAAGACTAGGACCATCCCTAACACTACTTTCCTTTAGTTCCTCCTCCTAAATTTTAAGTCATCCATTCCTTCAATATGCAATATCTCAGCATCATTGAAACAATATTTTATATCTAGAGATTTTCTAAACTTTGTAGGGAACTGGATCAATAAACCGGAATATGGCTTCTACCAATGAATTTTAATTTTTTTGGCTTAAATGATACCAAAAAATGGTTATTTCTGAGGTTTACTGCGTTAATCATTGTCTGCAAAACTGAGTATTCCTCCTCTACACAAACGAGGGTAACCAATAATCTTTAACTTCTCATTCAAAAAGAAAACAACCAAACAATAAACACAAAACAAGAAATTAGCCAGAAAGCTATGGCTTGTTTCCCACTCAGAAAAAAACTATAACCGGTAACAAATAAGGTACAATTTCTGTAAGTGGATATTTTTTTAAATTATAAGGTTTTCATTTCTAAAAGAGTGAAGAGCTGCAACACTTTTCTAGTCAGCTTAATCTGTCAGAAGATTTCATATCAATATTGACAGCCTCAGTACTTTCTTTTTTGCTATTACATAGTCAACTTTTAAAAGGCAATTCCTCACATTAAATTCATGTGTTCTTAAAAATGTAGACTAAAGTTAAATAGGCAAAGATTAAGGTCCACACTGCATTTTTGGGGAGGGGAGGGAAAGTTGTTTCCAAAAAGCAAAAACTCTTTGGTGAGAAGTATTTTACAAACACTTACCAATTTTATTCTTTCACAATTGAATACATCAACTTGAATCCCATAAGCATCTGGATTTGCCACATCTCATGATTTCCAACCTTAATCATAATTATGTTTTCTCTTTTTCTAGTCGTTTATATAAATCGTGGGCAAGAATGAAATAACTATTTTAGTGATTACATGAATTCTATACTAAGACAGTGTGACCCTGCTAAATTGAATTTTTGGCTCACAGACATTACTACCATGAGATAACTTATTTATTTGCCTGCTGATATTAAAAAAAAATCTTTGGTATATAATAGGCAACTATGAAGTGTCAACATATGAAAACTGAATATATAAAAATAGAGAACTGCCTGAAGTAATTACAATCAATAATTTTAGAGCTGGAAGGAAATTTAGAAATCATCTAATCCTAACTTAATTCCTAGATAATAAAAAAGTCAGATGGAAAGACTTGGTTGGCTAAAATTACACTTCCCATGAGTGCCAGAGCTAGAATTAGAGTTTGGGTCAATATTCCAGGTCAGTTATCCCTCACACTATACAATACTCATAGTTAAGAATAAATTACTTAAAAATTCATTTCCCAACAGATCTTTGTTAGATTAAGAAAATCAAACCAAACAAAAATGTTCAAAATCTGGCATCTACTCTTCCTTCCTAGTTCATGTTGTTGAATAAATGACAGTTAAACTTTGGAAAGACAGAAGGTCAGGATCAAGGAAATGGACAATTTAAAGTGGATAAATTCAGTATCTGAGCATAATCCTTTTCTCTACTCCTGAAACAGGTTGACTGCAACACAAATTCTTAGATATCTGCCACTTACCTTTCAGGCCTATAGATAGGGTTGTAGTAACAGATCTCAAGATGTGGAGTTGATTCAATGACAAAATGCATTTAAACACTTTCCTTCATGGCTACTGCAACCACAAAATCAATTTCTCTCAAAGGAGGTTTCAGTCTCAGAGGGCTCATATGTAATCTCAATCAGTGAAAATAATAGGCAGCTTTCTGCTTTTTCTTTAAATTAAATATATCTTAGATGGAAAGAAAAAAGGGATTAAAACAAAAATTAACCTAGGAAAAATTTTGTCACTGACATAGATTATCTAGACATCAGCTCATAATGCACTGGGAGATCTACAGTATACTATATGGTATATTTAAGGCACAAAGCTTTATGAGGTTTGAGGTGGCTGCTTACAACAGGAGCTTAAAGAAAGAGATGAAAAAAAGATACTTCATAAAAGCAGAATTTAATAAAATTTTAATTGCAAGGAGTAAATCAAAATGAAAATTTGAAAAGTTAAAGCATATTTGTGTTTATTTATAGATTGTTATCACATGAATTATAAAGAAAAAAAAGAATATCAGAATGGAACTGGATAGATGTATTCATGCTATGGCTAAGAATAAACAATGTTCCTACATATCATGGTTAGTGAGAACATTATCAGTATAACAGGGAATTGTGATTATTTAAAAATATGTAGAACTTACTTAATCTGTGCTTTAGAAATAACTGTATATAGTGTTATAAGCTGAAAAGACTTCAAAAGAATACCAAATATACACCTGTGTATAAGAATTCAGAAAAGGCTGCATTCTGTAAAGTCAATCAGCTGCATTAAAAATGACACAAATCCAAAACAAGATGCATGTTATATAAAAAAGGACTTTGTAAGATTTGCTTGCTGCATTAAATCCACAGTTTAATCCACGAAATTTCCTTTTAATTATCATTTAGACAGAAGCATGCAAATAGTTCTAGAATCTACTTAAGAGTCTTCCCCAAATCCACTACGGCTACACATTCCCTTTTCAGGAGCTAAGCAGGTATTCGGGCAGCTGCTTCCTCCTCTGCATCCGCTCGGTTTGCGTTAATTTCTGCAAGTGTTCGGCCGAACCGTGCCCATTCATCATTTCGGGGGACAGCAATCTGCTGTTAAAAGAAATACAATGTTCTATGTACACTGAAATAAAAGATCATCTTACCTACTATTATTCAATGTTTTCAAATACTTTTCCCATTAAAAAGTAATAATTGACCTGAATGGCCTTTCCATAATTACAGAGACTATACCAATGATTTATAACATTTCAAAACAAAAGATAGTGTTTGGGAAGTGTGTTGTGACAGCCTCAGAAATGATTTTGCTATTATCATCATCCGTGCAAGAGAGAATGACAACGATGCTCTGTAAATATAACTCCTACGCACTATCTCATGGATTTTGCTGGTGGGCAGGAATTCCTGAAAAATTTTTACTTCTTGCACCATTCCTAGTATGAAATAATTTGTGAAGCATGGTTCGTAAGATCTGGTTTCTTGTGTTTATTTTTGTTTGGAACCTAAGATAACCTTTCCTGATATCTTAATCCATCTTCATCAAAAGGTATGCTACTTCTTACCACTTTAGTGATGTACCAATAGCAAAAGGGGAAAGGAGGCTTGTGATGCTTTTGCCTCACTAAAGCAGTCCAATGACCAAAAATTTTTGACAGCTGTCATTATAATATTTGAGGAATCTGGCATGCCACATTAGGGCACAAAACATTGTGTGGCAAATGGATGTGCCTGCTTCTAAATCTACTGTATGACTTTAGACTCTATTGGACAGTGATACCCAATATGGTAGCTACCAGACAAATGTGACTATTTATATTTAAATTACTTAAAATTAAATAAAATTAAAAATTCAGTTCTTCAGTTGTTCTAGCCACATTTTAAGTGTTCAATAGCCAAATGTGGCCAGTGGCTACCACGTTGGATAGTGCAGATACAGAGTAGTTCCATCTGTGCAGACAGTTCAACTGGCTGTTCTAAATGAGTCACTCTACCTCCCTCCAGATCTAATTGCCAGAGGCTGTGGGGTTTCCAGAGAGAATGGGGAATCATAAGGCATAGCAAAAGAAAGAGTGAATAAGGTGCTAGCCAGGGCTAAAACATGAGGAAATCACTCCTGAGCATCGTGTACAGTCAACCCAAACAGTAAAGATGAGAGAGCTGCAAGTCATCCTGTTGGGTTCAATAATAATGGCTTTGCAACAAGGCTCAAGGAGTCAAGATTGACATTTCACATAGTCATCAGATAACTCTTAAAAGATATTACTTTGGGGCTTCCCTGGTGGCGCAGTGGTTGAGAGTCCGCCTGCCGATGCAGGGGACACGGGTTCGTGCCCCAGTCTGGGAAGATCCCACATGCCGCGGAGCGGCTGGGCCCGTGAGCCATGGCCGCTGGGCCTGTGCGTCCGGAGCCTGTGCTCCGCAACGGGAGAGGCCACAACAGTGAGAGGCCCACATAACGCAAAAAAAAAAAAAAAAAAAAAAAAAAAAAAAGATATTACTTTGATTTCCACTACCTGGCCCAAAGAAATCTATGAATACAGAAAAATAAAATTTTATCTCAATAACAATTCTGTAAAGCCCCAAAGTCCAACTATAACTCTGAATTTCTTCTGCCTGAAGAATTTCTAATTTCCAACAATGCATGCTTGAAGGTACTTCCAACATATGATACTACCCTCAATATGATACTACCCTCAAAATCTGCTGCATGGGGACACAGGACATTCAGTTTAGAAAGAAAATTAATCTCAAGAGTTGCTTCTATAGTGAAAAGTAATTTTTATCAATTCATGAACTCCAAAGACTAGTTTTAGCCACAAAGATACTGCCACTGCAATGTTGTGAAAGCTAAATAGATGTGTCAAAATTATAGGCAGTGAGCCTCATACCTCTCCCACATCATATATAACAATCTGTCCTTCAGAATCACCCACGGCAATCTCTCTTCCAGAATGGGTCCATCTTACACGATTAAGAGCAGGATTACCTTCCACAGAAATGCTGGCAGTTGGCACCTAAAGTCATTTAAAATATAGTGCAGTGTTAAAAGTTTCATCAGGATTTCTACAAACATGTAAAACTAATTCTTCTTTCTTCCAATCTGGCTACATTTTTTAAAACAAAGATGAAAATAGATAAAGAATTTTCCCGACTTTCTTCCTGTTCAGTGATACATTCTGAAGGACATTATAGTCAATCCTTGAAAATGGTTTGGGAAAATAACTTAAGCCCTTATATAAGAAATTTTCACATAACTGGATACGTCATTTTGAAAGATCTTCTCTTTAATAAAGGATTCTTTGTTGTTTTAACTTCTTTAAGAAGTCACGCCATTTGAAAACAGATGGCCAAAACCTCACTTAAAGAAACATCTCAAAAGCCCTCATAAACAGATTATGGTTCAATTTTAGAGGACAGGAATTACTTTTGTAGTTTGCATCTCTGTTAGCTAAAACCTGTGATTTGATCCACAGTTGCTAGAAACAGTTCATACTAAAGATGCAGTATGGGTCTTTCCAAAGCCCCTGTTGCCATGAACTGTCTGGAGCAGGGCAGGATGATGTCACCAACACAGTGGCACCATCCCCTGGAATCTGACTGTACCCTCTGCTGTGCTAGGGACAAAGAAATTATTTGCCACTCATGGAACAAACCTTCAATGTTTGACTCAGAACACTATCACAAAGATTTTTAAATTTTTGAAATCTGATTAAAAATAATCCTACTATTTGACACGAGTCATCCTCAAATGATTAATTTAACCTTCTAGAGTGCCAAAATTGTTCTAAGAGAAAAATTATAACCTAGATATTTTCTCTGAGTTAGCAAATTATAGAAAAGATCCAAATTTTACTGTAACCACAAATGTCTAACACCAAAATCCAAATTAAGAAAAAAAAATTGGTCTCATTCTAGGTAACTAGAAATGTATAATCAAGTCCAGTCATCTAGCCAGTCAATACCTTTCCATAGCAGTATCTGAATGTTCCTCTTCAAACTACTAAAGCACGAGTTAGCACAGTGTTAAAATTCTTACATTTCCAGTATATAATTTCCTTGTCCTGTATAAGCAACTAACTTACTTCAAGGGATTTTGGACACTTGCCACTAGAAATATGAAGAGATGTGGGAAAGAGTGGGCTGTGCGGGAAGGCATCAAGAGACTTTCTCCTCAAAAACTTTTATTGGCAGAACTGCTAACATTACTTCTTACCACCACACAGCAATACAGAACTCTAAGAACACTTCAAGCCTCTCCACATTGGTAAAAATAAACCTGGTTAAACATAAATAATAGCTGCAGTTAAATTTCATTCCTAATAACTCATTTTAGTATAGCAGTTAGGAAATTTGATGATTTCTATATTAATTTTATAGTAACAGTAACACTCTGTTTTCAGTGTTTCATGGAACAAGTCATCAAAATACGTTTTGCTTCATTCAAATAAGTCAGCCTAAGACTAATATTTATGGATAATATACAATTCTATCAAGGCTAAGAGATAATTTAGAAATTCAGAAGTAAGGCTAACATATGTCAACAATCTGAAACTATCTGCTTTCTAGCCTATGAATCAAAAATATCCCAGTTGCCTTATGAATGAGACTTTGTCAGGACATTAGAGACAGGAGAGTGCTTTTTAGAAGTAAAAGGAAATGCCCCAGTCCTCTTGGCAACAATATTTCTCCCTTCAGTTCTGCACAGCATGGTATTTATTATTTAGGGTACAAAGCTTATTTGGTTTCTTTGTGATGAAGCTACAATCACAGAGTCCTTTTACATGTCTTGGGATAAAAGGAATTTCACAAATTATTCAATAAATCTCCAATTTTCTATTTTTCAGTGCAATTTTTGTTATTTTCCTGCTCACCTCTGTGTCATTATTGAGATTCCACAAATCCAGCCTACCCATGCCATCCACACAGGCAAACAGGGCTGGGTGGGTGGGTGACCACATAACATCATAAACATAGTCTGAGTTATCTTCAAATGAGTACAAAGGCTTGTTATTCTGAAAGGAAGAAGTTGATTTTTAGCACAGTCAAAATATGACATACATTCAACAGGTATGATGACATTTTATGATACTTAACTCAGCCTAGAAAAAGTTCCTATAATTTGTTTCACTAAAGAATTACCTGGAGTTATGAACTAAGAAGCAATGACTGGGGCTTCCCTGGTGGCGCAGTGGTTAAAAATCTGCCTGCCAATGCAGGTGACATGGGTTCGATCACTGACCCGGGAAGATCTCACATGCCGCGAAGCAGCTAAGCCCGTGTGCCACAACTACTAAGCCTGCACTCTAGAGCCTGCGAGCCACAACTACTGAAGCCCATGCGCCTAGAGCCCATGCTCCGTAACAAGAGAAGCCACCGCAATGAGAAGCCCGCGCACCGCAACGAAGAGGAGCCCCCATTCGCTGCAACTAGAGAAAGCCTGCGTGCAGCAACAAAGACCCAACATAGCCAAAAATAAATAAATAAAATTAATTAATTAATTTTAAAAAAATCAGTGACTGGATTGCATTTTCTGTTTAACTTGTAGACACCATACTGTTTAAAAAAAGGAATAGAATGTGCTTTAAAAACATTTCAATGAGAGGATTCTGGAAAGATGGGAGCAATGGCAGTATACTTTTTGAATCTCCTCTAAATCTCCCCATAAACCCAGACAAAGTAATGAGGATAGCAAAACCAAAGATTCACAGGCAACATCTACAACAAAATCAGGAGACAAAGCTCCAAATGTAAGCAGGTGGAAACAAACCTTGGACTACTATCAGATCTGCACAGTACATCTGTGCGGGAAGAAGTATGGGAAGGCACAAGGGCTTCTGACAGCTGGAGAATAGAACAGAAGAGCCTCACAGTCCACAGCGGGTGCTCACTGGACAGTGTGGGGGTCAGTCTGAGAGCAGGAGCAGAGACTGGGAGGGAGTTCAACAGAATTCAATTTATAAATAATTGTAGGCAGACTCCAGTGTGATATAAGTAAGGTCTAATGATGCAGTCTGAGCCCGATAAACTTGCAAAATTAACAAATCAAAGCTCCCTTTTCAAGACAGTCTCACCAAAAAGAAACTGCCAGGAATGGAATCCAAGTTATGGAATACAGCACAATAGGGACAAAGCAAAGAGAAGGTTCAGATAAAGGTGGTGGAGAGGAACAGAAAAAGGTACATTTCAGAAAGTACAAGACAGAGGGATAAATACCCACTTTGCAAAAAACCCAGAAGAGCTTTAACCTAGACTATGAAACCAGAAAAGCTAACCTTGCCATTCCCTTCCTCTTAAATGTAGAGAAAAACTCATTTCACTAATAGACAATAACCAACAAAAAAAGGATCTCACTCAAATCTTACACAAAGTTATTGTGGCAGATCTTTAATAAGTGTGTCATGACAACTAATGGGAAAAGAATAGCCTTTCAACAAATGATGCTGGGACAACTGGATATGCACATGGAAAAAAACGAAGTTGGACCTCTCCTTCCTCACATCATATACAGAAATTAACTCAAATATATCTTAGATCTAAATATAAGAGGTTGGGCTTCCCTGGTGGCACAGTGGTTGAGAGTCTGCCTGCCGATGCAGGGGACACGGGTTCGTGCCCCGGTCCAGGAAGATCCCACATGCCGCGGAGCAGCTAGGCCCGTGAGCCATGGCCGCTGGGCCTGCGCGTCGGGAGCCTGTGCTCCGCAACGGGAGAGGCCACAACAGTGAGAGGTCCGCGTGCCGCAAAAACAAACAAACAAACAAACAAATAAATAAATAATAAAACTATAAAACTTAGGAGAAAGCATAGGAGTAAATCATTGTGACTTTGGACTTGACAATGATTTCTTAGATAACAAAAGCACAAATGACAAAAAAAAAACAAGGATAAATTGGGCTAAATCAAAATTAAATACCATTATGCTTCAAATAATACCCTCAAGAAAGTGAAAAGACAACCTATACAATAGGCAAAAATATTTGGAAATAATATACCTGATAAGTGGGACTTGTATCTAGAACTCTTACAACATTTTAATAAAAAGGCAAATAACCCAATTAAAACTTGGGCAAAGTTTTAACAGACATCCCTCCAAAGAAGATCTACAAATACAAATAAGCACTTGAAAAGATGTCCAACATCATTCTCCATCAGGGGAATGCAAATCAAAACCACAATGGGGGGCTTCCCTGGTGGTGCAGTGGTCGAGAGTCCGCCTGCCGATGCAGGGGACACGGGTTCATGCCCCGGTCCGGGAAGATCCCACATACCGTGGAGCGGCTAGACCTGTGAGCCATGGCCGCTGGGCCTGCGCGTCCGGAGCCTGCGCTCCGCGACAGGAGAGGCCACAACAGTGAGAGGCCCGTGTAACGCAAAAAAAAAAAAACAAAAAAAACCCCACAATGGGATATCATTTCATACCACCAGGATGGCTCTAATAAAACCCAAAAACCACTGAATTGTACACTATAAAATGGTGAATCTTATGGTATATGAACTGTATCTCAGTAACACTTATTTTAAAAAAGAAAGAAGAGATAAAGTGAATTTTTTAAAAAACTGATAGACAAAGAAGATTAACAAAGATATACCTATAATGGCAGGCCCTAAAAAAACCCAAAGCAATACTATAGAATACAAAAGTCTTAATTTAAGAGAACTCTCCTAAAAGAAACGACAGCTTGAAACTTCATATTAAAGAAAATCCTGTGTATGTAGGACATTCAACCCTTTAAAAAAAAAAAAAAAGATTTGATCATCCAGATTTTTTTTTTTTTTTTTTTTTTTGCGGTATGTGGGCCTCTCACTGTTGTGGCCTCTCCCGTTGCGGAGCACAGGCTCCGGACGCGCAGGCTCAGTGGCCATGGCTCACAGGCCCAGCCGCTCCGCGTCATGTGGGATCTTCCCAGACGGGGGCACGAACCCGTGTCCCCTGCATCGGCAGGCAGACTCTCCACCACTGCGCCACAAGTGAAGCCCAATCATCCAGGTTTTTAAAGACTAAGTCTTGAGTAAAGGAAAAAAAAATCAGATTGTCATCAGACTTTTTTTGTGTGTGTGGTACGTGGGCCTCTCACTGTTGTGGCCTCTCCCGTTGCGGAGCACAGGCTCCGGATATGCAGGCTCAGCGGCCATGGCTCACGGGCCCAGCCACTCCATGGCATGTGGGATCTTCCCAGACCGGGGCACGACCCCGTGTCCCCTGCATCGGCAGGCGTACTGTCAACCACTGCGCTACCAGGGAAGCCCCATCATACTTTTTGACAATGCTTTTTGCCAGAAAACAATAGAGTAACATATTTAAGGTAATCAAAAAAAAATGTAAACTGTGGATTTTACATACAGCCAAACTGACCTTCATAAACAGATAGACTCTTCAGAATATGGGAATAATGCACCCACGAGCACCTCCTGAGGAATCTACTGCAGAATAAGCTTCAAATGACCAAAAAGAATGAAGAGATGTCAACATAAGGACTGGGGGACACCAAGTGATTCAAGAGGGTAAGCTTCTCTTTACAGAATTATAAACATCTACAACTATACACGACAATATGAACAGTACCACAAGAATGCAAAACCCAGATTGTGAGAAACTAATAGGACAACCAACCTGGTTTCTTCAACAACAGCAGTAGCAAGAAAACAAGACAGGGAAGGAAACCCTATTTTAAGAGAGCGGCTCAAAAGATATGTCAATCGCAAATAAACGAACCTCATTTGGATCCTGCTTCAAACAAGTAAATAGTAAAAAAAATTTTTTAATGGAACGCTGGCTATTTGATGAAATTAAGGAATCACTATTCATTTTTGGGGGGTGTGACAATGATATGGTAGTATTACAGTTTTTTTTTAATGACTATTTTTTAGAGATACATACTGTATATTTATAGATTAAATGATATGTCTGCATTTAAAATAATCCAGGACTGGGGAGGGAACATAAACGGGAATAGATCAAACAAGATTGGTCACGTGTTGATAATTTTAGAAGCTAGGTAATGAGTACAATGGTTTCATTATACTCCTCTTTCTGCTTTTGAATCTACTGGGAATTTTCCATAATAAAAAGTTTAAAATTATAAATTTAAAATTTTCAGATATCACAGTAAATGTCAACTGCATGATTATCTTAATAGCCAAAAATGTCTGTTTGTAATTAAGAAAACAAAAATTTTAACAAAACTTATAAGTAAGCTAAAAACAGAAACTAAGAGGGTTTTTTTCCTTCTTAAGGTCATTATTTTCCTATAACTCTCCTTGGCAACAATGCCAAGTGAAGTCTCCCTCTGAGGTAGTTTTCAACTTGGGATGAGTATCACAATCATCTGCAGAGTTTTTAAAAAATCCAGATGCAGGGCCCCACCCTCAATGTACTTTATCAGTCTTTTTGGTGTTGCTCCACTAGAGATTCTGATGCACAACAACGATTAAGAAACACCATGCTAAGACCCGTAAATCCTGAGGCAATTGTATACTTCTTCAAGAAAATCTCAATTTTAGGCAATTTTATGGTCTCTCATCAAAGACTTAAAAGAGAAGTTGTTCACAGTCATGTGCACATGCTCGACTCTAAAAGAATCTGTATTGGTCTACAAGATTTTTTTAAATTAATGTTTAATTTTTATTTTTAAAGAAGGGGTTATCAGAAAAATGGGCAGACTTAAACAAGCACTTCACGAAATGGCCAATAAACACATGGAAAGGAGCTTAAGATAACCTCTTTAGTCTCAAGGTAATACAAATGAAAACCAAACTGCAATACAACTATACCCATCAGAGTAATTAAAATGAAAAAAAAGGCAGAAAATACCAAGTGTCAGCAAGGTTGTAGAGCAAGGAAAACTTTCATATGCCACTGGTGAATTATAAACTGGTAAAACTATTTTAGAAATTTGCTTGGCAGTATCAACTAAAGCAGAATGCATGCGTACCTTATGGCCAAGTATTTCCCTCCTAAGTATATGCCCAACAGAAATGAGCACTTGTGTCCATCAAAACACACCTACAACTATGCTCATAGCAGCATTATCCATAACAACCCCAAACTACAATCAACCCAAATACCATCAGCAGCAGAATGGATAAATTATGGTATATTTACATAAGGGAATAGTATATATCTGAGAGAATAAACAATCTACAACTACCTTCAACAATATGGAATAACTCTCACAAACATAATGTTGAACAAAAGAAGTCAGATACAAGTAAGTACATATCATATGATTCCATTTTTTATAAAATATGAAAAATGTTATATACAAAGTAGATTAAAACTTACATAAAAATTACATTTCAAGTGAAAAAGAAGATTGCTGAATATCTCAGGAAATTATTAAATAAAATATTTCATCTATTCAGTGGACTATGATACAGCCAGAGGCAAAAAGTAGGATGTATTATAACTGGGTAAAAGATTATATTAAAAATAAAAATACACTAAATGGAAACATGTTCCCAAATTTTAAATGTAATTAGAAACGTTTGTAATTTTTTTCAAGTTTAAAAAACAGTCATCCAAGGATTAACAATTCTTCCCCCTCAAAGAGAAAGAAAGCACACATACAACACCAAAATTGTTTCATAATATATTAATTTTATATATGATACTGCAAATTAAAATCCCAAATGGATCATTTGAAGTACTTTTTAATAGTAATACTTTTTCTTAACTTGAAGAGAACTTCTGCCTAAATGGAAGAGAGGCAGCAGGAAAGAGCTGAAGAGGGGCGTAGGATATAAACTCTTATCTCAGGGCTACCAATAACTAGTTTTAAGGCTTTGGAGAAGTCACTTCTTCATTCCAGGCCCCTATTTCCTTATTTACAAAACAAAAGTTCTGTATCAGTGGTTCTGAACCTTGACTATACGTTGTAATCCCGCTAACCCTGGAGGGATTTTCAAAATTATGCTGTTGCCTGAGTCCCTTTAGATATTATGATTTAATCAGTCTGGGGTGCCAGGTGAGCACTAGAATTTTAAAAAATTGCCAAGGTGATTCTAATGTGACCAAAACTGAGAATTACTGAACTACATGATGTCTAAAGGTCACTGCAGCTCTAAAATTCTTATAAACAAAAGGTTTGCAAACATTTTTTTCAAAAGAATGAATCAAAAGAATGTATCATTCTTTGAACAATAGATAGCATTTGAATCATCAAAGGTAACTCATTCTAGTACAGTGGTGAATAAATAAATAAATAAACACTGTATGGTCAAGGGACAAACCATATTTTTTTCTGAGCTCTTTACAGTAATGGGTTAAATAGTGTCCCCCCACTCCCAGCCCCCTACCAAATTCAAGTCTATGTGGAACCTGTAAATGTGTCGATATTGGAAAAAGGGTCTTTGCAGATGTAATTAAGCTGAGGTTATACTACTTAGAGTAGGCCCTAAATCTAGAGCACGACTGTTGTCTTAAAAGAAGAGAGAAATTTGGACAGAGACAAGTAGGAAAAGCTCCATGCGATGACAGAGGCAGAAACTGGAGTGATGCAGCTGGAAGCCAAAAAGCACAAGATTGCTGGCAACCACCAAAAACTAGAAAAGAGGCATGGAAAGAGGAACAGATTCTTCCTTAGAGCCTCCAAAAGTAACCAACCTTGCTAACACCTTGATTTCAAACTTCTAGCCTCCTGTGAGAGAATAAATTTCTGTTATTTTAAGTTACCCAGTTTGTGGCAATTTGTTACAGCAGCCCCAGGAAACTAATACAGTAATTCTGTATTTTTCTGGGGGTAACTGAGGAGTTCTAGACTAATAACCAAAAGAGTCCCTATAGTAAATCCATGAACATAACAGTGAGGTGCTCTCCAGAGAAATGGGAAGTATGTCCTCACTTGGATCGGGACAGAAATAAACAGATTCTCATTAAAAAGAAACAATTCCAAGGGCAGAAATACCTTCCTATATAACCTGATGGAAGATACTAACTTTTTCAGAAGGAATGTGTCTATTAAAAGCAATGGAAATATACAGAAGCAGTCTTACAAGAAAAATGAAGACAGTGCCCAATTCAAGCACTGCTCAGGAGACAGCATCTCAGTCAATGGATCCTGAGGATTACCACCCACGGCAAGGTTATCTCTATGTGAAGATGAATGAATCACGCTGTCTTTGCTTGATGCCACTAAACATTCAAATCAGAAAACTCCTTTTGTTCCAATTCCTTGCTAACCAAGCAAACTTCTGATTATAATTTGGCTTCCCGTGTGGGTTGTCTACAGGGAAACAATGAGCTGGTCAGGCGAGCATGAGTATTTAGGCCTTCTGGCAGTTGTTTCTCATTGTAAATTAATAAATTTACCTTCTCCAACGCATCAGTGTCTTAGAAGCCTGTGAGTTCTAGTCAGCACTCCGTAGCTAATCGAATCTAGCAGACTGACAAAATTGAGTTTCTGACTATGCAAAGGATAGGCTGGACACTGGCCAACAAGTTACTATGGTATTTTCTAATAGTTAAAAAGGTTAAAGCTTTTCAAATAAGTGTTGAGCCTGGAATATACTGTGCATACATTAAAACATTTTGCCCTCCAAACAAATAATTCCTATATTTTGAGAGTAATCTGTAACAAGTATGGTTAAATGTGGTCGGAATATTAAGCTCATTTATCAGGTCTACCCCTAATCAAGTGCTTATGGAATCCTCAGGTTACCTTCAAGAAGCTTCTACTCCTCACATATTCTTGCTACCATTTTTCAGGACTGCCAAAGTGTTTCTGCTGTGAATTTTCAAATTTGGTGTTTTAAAAAGTTAACAGTGTCTTTCAAATATATTAGAAGCAATGTCCTGGCTGGTTTAAATTAACCTTCACCAAAATGTGGAAAACGATCTATCTTCATCTTCTTTACTAAAAATAACTGAGTTCAAAAAAGTAAACAATTTGATGATCCAGAACTCTGTCACTACATTAAAATTCCTGACTCTGCAAAAATTAGAAGCAGACGACAGAAGTAGATTACTTGAAACTAAATTTGAGGCAGTAACAAATTGAGATTTCTAGGGATTTTTTAGAGGACTTATAGAAAGGGAGAAAAAGAAAGAATCTTGTTTTGCTATTGGGGCAGAGACAGATCTTAAAGGATACAAAGACACAGCAATATCTAATGATTCGTTCTCCCAGTTTATGGGGGCTCAATTCTTAGAGTTAGAAAACACTTAAAAAGTAAAGGCAAAGAAAAACATTTCAAGTCTGTTAAATTCATGAATGTAAAGATACTGGTGTAAAAAGCTTAAAATGGAACTGGAACAATGTCTTTAAGAAGAGATTATTTTAAAACCTTGCCCATTATTCATTATCATTGTGTTGGAGAGCACAGAGGCTCTACCAAGTTTTCAGGGAAAAAATGAATACCAGCAACACAATTAACTATGAAGTATAAATCCAAGATCAAAACGATGACCTTGGGAGCCATAATATGGCCAAATAAAAAAAATACTCAGCAGACTGTTGCTGCTCCACCCTTCACAGAGTAGAACTATTTGTGTGAAGATAAGTCAGAATAAAAGGTAATTCTTCTGATAAAGTTCTAGAGGGTACTTGCTATTCTACAAAAACACCCTGTTCTGTGTTGTCCTACCCTTTGGCCACTAACTTTGGAGAGGTATGTATGCATGGTGGGGGTGGGAAGTGGAGAGCCATGTATCACAGTTGAATGAATAAATGAGTTTTCTATATGAAGCTCACATAAGGAAGCAATGCCTAGCTCAGTTAGCAAAGAAAGAGATATGCCTGGCTGTCATTCTTATTCAGTAGGCAGTTCTATGTTGAAATATAGCAAAATACAGGAACAAAAAATATCAACCACCAATCAACCAGCTGTGTAGTACCACAAAAGCAAGCATCAATCAGTCTGCTATCATAAATATAAGTTTTGTTCTTGCTTAGGCAAGATGAAGTCTTCATTTTCCAGTCCTATTTGGTAATATATGTAAGAATGGAAGCCTCAAATTTAAAGATAAAAGAAGGATGGCAAACTGAAGCCCTGAGATATTAAAAATAATAAATCTACAAATAGATAAAAGATTCTTTTCAATTACTGAAAAAGGAAGCTGGCCAACAATCTAAGAAAGATGTAACACTTCCTGTGTCTCTATAAAGGACTACTAAGGTGAAAGTGTAACCAGAAATCTAGCCACTTACGTGGCTGCCTACAGCCTAGAGAGAGAGAGTTGGCTTCATCTTTCCAATTCTGCATCTTGCTTTGGTTTTACTAGCTGGATTATGCGTTTCTTTGCTGGTGGTTGTGAGAATCTTCTACCTCTACCTTTTGCCACTGTATAAATCTCATTCAAAAAAAAATTCAAGATCCAGGAAAGAAAACAGATGATTGACACTATATGCATTCAGACAGAGCGTCTGATCTCCATGAAGAGGAAAAGGAGGAACCGAATGAATATTGTTAAGTGCCTATCATGCTAGACACTGTGTTAAGCACTATTTAATACGTTTCCTTCATTAGATTTAAATGCTATTTTTATGCCTGCTAATTAATCCCAAACCTGAAAATGTTCAATTTTAAGAGAAAGTTTTCTAACTCACTAAGAAAGCATCAAGAAAGGACAAGAGTGAATAGTGAGTTCATCCCTGATTTCTGAGGCCAGCATTTGATAAATAAATGAGTTCCACTGTAATAGTGAAGAATACCTCTTAAGACCACTAGGTTTTCTCAAAGAAATTGAAGAATCAAATAAAGTTAGGATAAGGCAGACGGAAACATGAAAAAACACAGCTTAAAATTTAACTTAAATAGAATCTGATATTTCAAGTATGCAGCTTTGCCAGCAGCAATGTAATACTGCAGAAAAGCCAGACAGAAAAGTCAAGGCACTTTAAGTTTTAAATGGGGTCAAATGAAACTACAAGGCCTATCACAGGAAGAAATGTTCCCTACCTGGATTTGCCTTGAGACTTTCAATGAGGCAGGGCAATGTCACATCTATCTGGAATTGCTGTAGGATCAGGAAGCACTTTATAACATAAATGGTTTTTCAAAGCTTATTAAAACCCAAACAAACTATTTAAATTATGTATTTCAGAAAACAAAACTGTATATGCATCCATATATATTTACATAGAAGTATTTACACAATACTTTCTTAATGATTCCAGTTTATGATGTATAGTCTCACTGTATAAGACTTACTGTACCTCAGGTTTTATCTATCTTTTCTCCGGTTTCCATCAGCTCTGTGAGCCAATGCAGTTCTGAATAGCTTCTAAAAGCTCTTCAAAGAGCAAATGCACAGCTTTTGTGTTGGGCTATAGGGCAGCTACGTGAGTGCCATGTGAGATCCTCAGCGGCTTTTCCTCCAACTCAGTTCAGGGTAAGCAGTTCTGTGCTTGAAAAGCCTGAAGTGGTGGGAAGATTGGTTTTGGTCATGTGTGGGATTACCACACTTGTCAGCATACTTTTAAGAAAACTTCAACATCTAGTTGTTCATTCATGTTCTGTGTAACTTATTAGGTTTGATCTATCAGTAAATC
This sequence comes from Hyperoodon ampullatus, assembly GCF_949752795.1. Lineage (NCBI taxonomy): Eukaryota > Metazoa > Chordata > Mammalia > Artiodactyla > Ziphiidae > Hyperoodon > Hyperoodon ampullatus. The sequence goes on along the minus strand of NC_136921.1, from coordinate 86,686,012 downwards.
ATTCTAAGCTATTAGGAGGCTTTTTGTCTTTCCCATGTAGTAATAGAGCACCACCTTGTGTCAGAAACCTGAGTACTTGACTAGACATCTGTTTTTAGATACCTTAGTTGTCCAAAGTTTTACTGTCCAGTCAAATGATGAAGTGACAAAAAGATGTGAGAAGTCCACTGCTCCAACAGCTGCATGACAATGAATACCAGTAATTGGTCCTTGATGCCCTTCGAACATCTCACTGATTCCAGCTTTGCTGTTTCATAAGAGTGAAAATAGGGAAATCTCTTGTAAGTAGACCACTTATAAATATATGTTATCATGGGTTTATTTATTACACTTTGACATAATTTCAACAAACTTAACTCTGTGCTCCTAACACATAAGAATAATTATGTTGAGTGTTACCTATCCAGATTTGATAAGGCTACTTAAGTGGTTAAGTATATTTTGGAACCATAAACATCATGCTATTGATGACAGAAATCAAAAGTCCAATATCTGAGGTTCTGAGGTGGTGGAATAGAGACAAATGAATACTACATGTAAGAGAGAGAATCTGGGCTACTTTTAAATCAAAAGCTTTGAAGTGAAGGTGATCTGTACTTGAGATGAAATCAGAACACTCAATTTTTTTTTTAAAGGAAGCAATTGATAAGGTGCTAGACAATTTCAAAACAGGTTGAACAGCAGGAGAAATACTAGTCAATTTAAAACGTGTATGTGACATCATTACTGTGCGATTATCAGGAGGACTGAACTAAGGCTCAAAGTCCAAATAAATCAAGATGGAAAAACAGCTGAAAATCTTATTTACAACTTTAAAGGTCAGTATGTGGCATGTGCATTTTGTATCTGTAACTGCTGAATGCTACTTCCTACCACTAACTTTTGTGAGCACGTCCACACGTACAAAAATCACAACACACCACAACCCTCAAAATCCAGAACACATCATGATCCAAAATAACCTTTTATTTTAAAAAAGTATTTAAGTTTTAATTTTATATACCTGAATTTAAATAATTTGTCACAAATAACAAGTGGCTCTAGGACAGATTTCTACTTGAATAAGAGGCAATTTGTTTTAATACGATTATTCAAGAGAGAATTTTAAATAACTGTAAATTCCAGTTTAGATTTACCTGCCATGGCGGCATGCTGTGTACACAGAACCTTCTTCACTCCCAACAACGAAGTTGTTGACATCTCCAACAGGGAAGGACATAGATGTCACAGCGACTGCCTTTGACTGTTTATGAACCAATTCCATGCTATCCTACACAGAAAAAATTGATTAAATTATTTTGTAAACTTATAATTTTTAATTTTTTAAAGAAAATTTTCTAGTCTTATTTAGTTTATAAACAATTATTTTACTATACTACTTATATAAATTTAGTTTGATTAAATGAAGCAGGTTTGAAAATGAAGTATATATACCTCAAATTACATTTATACATGTTTAGATTTATAAACTATTACTATAATACTATTATAAAATATTTATGAAAAACATAAGCTAGGGTTTATATAGACTTAAAAAAAAATACCAGTATTTGCCTCAAAATTTCAGAGCTTTCCAAGTTTAACCTACCTGTGGATGGGAAAGCATGTCCAGACTCCATGAACAAATTTTTCCATCAGTAGAGATACTAATCAGATTGTGAGCGTTCTGTGTTCCAACAACATTTACACAATATACAGGATGCTAAAGAAAGCGATATTAAAGAAAGTTTTCTGGGATTATTTTACCAAAAAAAAAAAAGAAATAATTTTTACTGTATAATCACAGGTGTTCTGTTTCATATCCAGTCTCATATCTTGACGGCATTTTTAATGTGAAGTTCGATGCTATTCCGTAGATTAGCAAAACATTATCTCAGAAGAGAGATGAGTTTCTAATAAAATAGATTTCCAAAAATACAAAGAAAAAAAAAGCCTTCAGTTTTGGTTGCTAAATGATGAGAAATTCACACAGCAAAGGAAACACATTTTGAGACTACTCTGATGGACACTACTAAGTATTTAATGGTGAAAGAAGACAGAAATCTAATGGAAATAACCCCTTTGCTTACTGTGTGTGCTGCAGCTGACAGTGGAGTTCTTTGCACTGGAGTTCTTTTATTGCTACGGTTATCCCACAGCACAATCTGGCCTGAATATGTACCACCAACAACCAGATTTGGATGAAATTTTGCAAATGTAGCAGACATAACGGCTGACTGCAAATAAGCAAGATTTTTATATTTAAGGTTCAAATGGAAGAAGCGTGACAAGTTATAAAAATAAATCTATATCCAAAACATTTTCCCCTTTATTGTAAAGTATCAGAGATTATAAAACCAGTAAATAAATACACTTAAAAATTTCATTTTGCTTTAGAACATAAGATACAGCTTTAGAATAGTTTTGCTTAAAAGTCAAATGTAATGATTGTTTACAGAAATGTTTAAGCAATTTATCGAAGAAAGCAAAAATTATTTAATTTGATTACATCATTAAATCAGAAGATAACTGGCTCTACTTTAGCTTCTGACAGTAATCTGACAACAGAGTATAAGCTAGTTTTGATTCAGTTAAGTGTTTTTGCAGAATTATGATATTATTAAAAGATTATAACATGCAACCAGAAAGGCTTGCAAATTCTAACCTCCCACGAAATCAACTTTAAAAATCTGCATCTGTTTCCTACTTCAAACATATGTTTCTACTTAAAACTATCTAGTTCCAACTCCTCAGGCCATGTATAAGTAATTCAGTGGGCCAACCATCTAATTGTATATTCAGCAAATAAGTTCCTGAGAAACTCCCTGTAGAAAAGACATTTTATAAAAGATTCCTTTTATACAATCAGTCACAATAACAGAAAATCACAACTGCAAAGGACTTTAGGTGTGATTAAACATAAGAGATGTCAGAAAAGCTAGAAAACGCAGATCATGTTGAACTGAGAAGTCTTCAGTTTTTCGTTAACATCTGTTTGCAAATATGGGGTGGTTTAGTAAATGCCAATCCAATGAAATCATTATGCTGACAAGAAAAGAAGAAAGGCACTTGTCTAAATTCATTAGTGAATTCTTAAACTTGGGAAGGACTGCTAAAAGACCATCTTACCTGGCAGTGAAACACATACTCTGGAGTAGTTTTTTTGTATTTCATATTCCATACAAGGGCCACACCATCAGGCTCGTGAGGAGCATCTTCGTTGTTATTATAGGAAGCCACAAGTAACTCTGGATACTGCTCGCAAGAATCAAGTGGGAAAAAAACGCTATGCATAATGAGAACTGTTTTACATTCCTAGTTACTCAACTGTTATTATTAAATTATTCTGAAAATACAAATTCCTAACACTTCACCAAGAAATATATCTCTAGAGTTATGCTTGCTGGAACATTAGTAAAACCTTAAATTAGTTTAGTTATTTTAAATGTTTTAATGTTAAAATATTTTATTAAAATATGTTTTGCAATTCTATCCAAAGAATTTGGTGAGCAATTAAAATTAGTAAAACTGGGCTGTGGCATAAATAAACTCTTGATTTTTAAATATAGTGTTTCCAATCCTTTCTTCCTAAGTACATAAGACAACCATAACCTTAGAACCATCATCCATTGTAATTTTCAATAATATACATTGACTTAATTACACAAAGTTTCCACAATTAAAACTACCTGCTTACTGGAATTCAAAAATGAGTTAATAGCAACCAGTTATGTTATAATTTACCTGAGATGACCAATCCAAACAACTAACAACCCGATGCTTTGACCAACGTTCATCAAAAAATTGTCGATTTAATGACAGTTTAGCACCTGCTTGAATCTCTCTACAGAAAAAGACGAAAAAAAAAAAAAACAACCAACAACTGTGTTATAACTTCCCACTCTTAATCTTAAAGTAATTTAACATTGCTGAACCCATAATTTTAGCAATTAAACATTACCCTTCTTTGTCTTCCAAATCTCTTCCACTGTAGTCAAAGAAGATGTTAATCTGCTCAGAAAGAGCTCTTTCTACAATTCTTGTAGAATGGTCGAAGAAACTTAAAAATTCCTCAGAGTGCAAGATTTGCTGCTTTTCTTCTTCAGTCAGCTCGTGCGGGGGGGCTGTGAGGCAAACGTTTTTCTGAAGTCGGATTTATGCCACTCAGATCATGTCACCTCACTATCACAATTTGCGTCAATGAATGCCACTCATTTTTTTCCAAGCAGATTCACCTCTTTGATTTAGAGCATTTTATTCTACTTTAATATATAAATAATAAAAGCAGTCTTAACAGGAATCAACAAAATTTTTTTAATTCTTTTTTTTTAAAGTTGAATTCTTTAAGATACCTTTACTATCACTTTCTTCATCTTTCTTTAAAGTTTTCTCTTCCTCAGGTTCAATAGGTGGTTTAGGAGTCACTACGTCATCTTCTTCCTCTTCATCTGAAAAAACAGAACAATAACACAAAAATTATTTTCATGAAAATAACTGATAACTCTTGAGGTAATTATTTCAGAAAGTATCACAACTCTTTAGATAAAAGCAAAAGTGAACTACTGATAAGACAGAACAAGTACAAATAATATAAATTTTATCAATACAATTTTTAAAAAACGAATTAAGTGGAACTTCTTGGTTTTTATACATACCTATGTGGTAACTCAGCAATAGTCATATCAAATTCTGTAGCAACATAAACTGAAATAAGATATATAAGCAACTAGGATGAGTCCCTCATGGAAATCTCTAAAAGCTTGCAAGCATTTATCATTCCAGACGGAACAACATGCAACTCCTACATAGTTTTATGTAGCATGCTGACACATTAATGCTGTAAAATGAAGAAAATCAAATGTCTAAAATAGCCTACAGAGCTGGCTGCTTACTTGTGATCTGAAACCATCAGTGCCTAATGGGTCTTCATATGGCATAAAGACGGCTTACATTAACTCTCAGGTTGCTATTTGAGAGGCAGATTTTAAAGATAATAGCTATGAGGCCACATTTTCTATTCTGTCATCTTAAATGCAAGTCTCATTATCTACCGTTACATGATGTGGCAATAAGCACTTAACATAATGTTTTCTTAACTTGAATAAAAATACATATTGAGATAATATACAATGTTTATAAGACTTTTAAAAATTATTAAATCTCCCCTTATACCCCCAAACCAGGAAATAACTTTAAATTACTTATTTTAAAATGTTCTAGAACATACAACTCTGCCTACCTTCTCTTTCACTACATACTGAGATGGATTTTTATTAAGCAAATGCTTATTTTTATTGCCTAAACAGATGTGTCATTTGTCTATGAGGGAATGGCAGCAGGCGTCTGCGGCAAAGTGCATCTCAAGTAATGAGTCCATTCAGTAAGGGGATTTTACTTGTTAGTTATAGTCATTTCCCCGACCTATGTTCAAAATTATCTAAAACACACATACATACAACATACACAAAAGAATGGTCAAGGATGGGAACCAGCTGCCAAGTCATGGTCCCAGCAGCCAGGCCAGCTGACTAGATAGCAACAACCAGATGGCACTGCTGGGATTGTGTCTTTCTGCTACAAGGTGGCAATGGGATGGCATAACATTCTTCCGCTTGACTGCTTCCAATCCTGTCTCTCCCCAATGGCGAGCCTGTGCAATTACCCACACTCCAGGAGGCCTACAGATAAGCCTTTACCCTGCAAACAAAATGCAGCTTGTAGGCCACACCAGCTGCCAAACCACACACATAGTGTTAGGTGTGGAGAGCTATGAAAATCTTTCTAACTCTATAGTATAAGCAATAAAAATGTAACTGTACCTGTAGGAAAGAAAGCTTTAAATGACACTGTATACTGCACACAATGATACAACCTCCAACTTAATCAAAATGATAATGACGTGTGCCAATCCTACATTACTTGAAATTGAGCGATTTTTACGTTCTGACAAGTTTACAGAACTAGGATAAATGGCACGAATGATTTCAATATATGCTCATACTTTTGAACCAAATGGTGAAGGTTAAAATTTTTCCTTTCAAGGGCCTCAATCAGCCACAAAGGAAAACAGTAATCACTGTCTTTTCAGCCAGCCCAACCGCATTTGTCAGCCCTTTCTCCGTCAATGCAGCCAGAGCAATCAACCTGCCAAACATTCAGAATGGAAAAACAATCTGAAAATACAGGGTATAATGCACCTGCCAGTGAAAATGGCCATTTCAAGAAAAGCTAGTGATCTCAGTGACCCCGCTGAGGAGGCGGTGGTGCAAAGGGGAAAGAACACGTAAAAGAATTCTTAGTGATCGCCACTCTCTTGCACACTGACACTTCCTTACAAAGCATGCCAATTACAGCTTTTGTGCTACTTAAAAAAATGAAAGCTTTTTTTGGGGCAAAATAATCACACAGAAAGACAGTACTCCTTTTTAGATGAATTCTCATATACAACAGATTATTAATCTGAAAACAGTGTAACTGGTAACAATTCTATACTGTACTGCTCCAACATTACAATGAAATTCTACCATAAAGTCACCTGCCAGTGTAATGTAATAAAATAATTTAATTGTACTTAAGTTGACTTTTAGAATAACAGGATATTTACTTCAATTAAAAATTAAGTCTGGGGACTTCCCTGATGGTGCAGTGGTTAAGAATCCACCTGCCAAGGCAGGAGACACGGGTTCGAGCCCTGGTCCAGGAAGATCCCACATGCCCTGGAGCAACTAAGCCCGTGCACCACAACTACTGAGCCCGTGGGCCTAGAGCCCATACTCCGCAGCAAGAGAAGCCACCGCAATGAGAAGCCCATGCACCGCAACGAAAAGTAGCCCCACTCACTGCAACCAGAGGAAGCCCACACGCAGCAACGAAGACCCAACGCAGCCAAAATAAGTAAATAAATAAATTTATAAATTATCTATAAAAAAATTAAGTCTGAAAATATGTATTTTTCCATTTTCTGCTAATACTGTCAGTTATCTTAATCAATTTTGTCGACTAGTAGGGTTCACTGTATGTAAATCCTGAAATCAAAGATAGGGAATCTGAGTTACCCTGGACAAGTCATTCTTAAGCACTGTGAATTATAAATTACAGCCTCCTATCCACATCATATTTCCCTCGCTCAACTTTGTTGCATTATACGGTTTCTAAGTACCATTTCCAATGACAGGTGTCAAATTCCTGTCATAATGCATATGGTCGGTACTTCAGTGCTAAGTGACCTCATAATCTATATACTTAACAGAAAAGATCGTGCTTATAGACACTCTTTTCCTTTTAAAATTTAAAATGTAGATGAAGTATGGTAAACAGTCATCTGTATCTGCCTACTTTATGGCATTTGCCATGCTAACTTGCCCATATAGATTACTTTAGTTGTGTCTGAATGATGAGTATAATCTATTTAAATACTTGTTTTCAGGATTTTATTTTAGAATGAATGTACATAGCTCTCTTTCTAGATGAATTAAAAATTTATTTAAAAATTATGATAGACACTTAAACCCAAGCTTCATAAAAATGACTAAGCTAAATAAAAATTCCAGGAACATTACAAAAATGATCTGTTCTTTAAAAGTACAAAACAGTATTTTTGTTATAAAGCTGATTATCTATATATACCAAATATTTGGCAAAAAATGCCTAACATCAGTAACATCAGATTAGAGACTGTTCCTCTGAAACAAATACACTTCTTTTATTAAAAACTAATACAATTAGCTACTAAAAAACTATTAACATGACCAAAAATATAGTATTACAATTCTAAAGATTTTCTAGGCTAGTCCCTATTACATGATTATCTATAATATATTTAAAACTAAAAAAGACTGCAACAGAGCAGGAAGACTGAAAAATGGGACTGCCATGTCACATCAATTTATTGATGAATATTCATCGCAATATGCTAAGTGGTTAACTCCATGCTTTCTCTGACAGGGAATCTAAGGTTATAAACTGAGCAGTAAAGAATGCATAAAAGTAGCAGTTACTTTTAAAATGACAAATCTCTTGTCAATGAATGCTAAGACTAGCTTTAATGAACCACTGAATTTTTACTGAGTTAACATCAAAATTGTGATGTATTTTGGTGAGATGGAAAGAAAAGCAGTTTTGTAAATTAAGCTGCACCTAGGAATAACACCAAAGAATGAAATTCCAGTTGTTGAAATAATCTGTTACAGTGGAGTACGTTAATCAAAGTTAAATCATCTGTGAAATGGGTGGCTTTTGTTAAGCTGAAGGAAGGAGTCTTCAGAGCAAGTTTTCTCATCTGTATGTCACGTGATGTTTAAGAGATATCTAAGAATAAGCCACAAAGCACGCTTTGAATTATTTTAAAATATTACAACATATTTAACAGGTAATATGAAAGATCCTAGAAAATCCTCACTAAACACTGATACTCTTTATTCTATCACTTATCACAATTAATGCTCAGTATGAGGTCAAAAATAAATCTCATCATCAGGGCATTAATGTTGTTTAGGAAATACATTTGTTGTCTATAAATTTATTAACTAGTTTCATCATACTGGTGTACTGTATTTTAAGATAGTTTAATATCTTATGAAGAATTTCTAATTTACAAAGTAGTCTGATTTCTCATGATACAAAGGAAGTTGCCACTGAGTTCCAAAAATCAGGAAATGTGTTGCATATAAAAACATAATTTACAAAAATTCAACTTATAAATAACTTCATAAACAAAATGAGATTAGAGGGAAATGCTTCAATCATAAGTTGAAAAGTACATGTTAGATATGAATGATTTTCCTTTAATATTTTCAAAATAATCCTTTCTTTTCTGGATCAACATCCTTTTGAATCACTTCATTTCGATCCATTTGTCCATAATTTCATCTTCTTATACTTTACTCTTTAAAATCAATATTAAGAAAATCTTATATTAGGACAAAACTTCATGAATGTATCAATGGAATTCATTCCTTTTATTTTTTTAAACACCCAGAATCAGATGCAAGGTCACTTGGATTTCCTTAATAATTTAGATCTTCAACAAGGGAAAATTTTAATTGGGAAATATTTTGAATATAGATCTAATGCTAATTTGGAAGATAAATAAAAAGGGAGTAATGCTTTAATTATACATAACATTTACTTTAACACAGAATTTGTCTCTCTACATTGTCTCTTTTTATGTAAAATTCAGATTTTATTTAGGCAGTATTGGCAACATTAACACAGATCCTGTTATCTGTGATCTCATAAATATTACATTTTTCTGAGGCCACAATTTCAGATATGCTGATTAAAGTCTTTCAATCAAGGTTACGAATAAATGCTTCAATTTTCAATTATTTTTATATTCTCACAGATTCTCTGAGGGTTAAAACTAATTTATTACATGTGTTATTTATTCCAGGATTTTTTTTAAAAATCCATTTTAGACAAGGGTACTATTAAACCAGAAGGCCCACAGATTTAGTCTACTTGGGAAGTATGGATTCCAGATGTTAAGATCATGCAATAAAAAATTAAGAGCTATTTTACATATAACATTTTTCTACACATTATAAATGCTGATCAACACGTACCTGAGGAAAAATATCTGACTACTAAATCAACACCAAAAATAATTACAAAACTCCACAAAGATAAGAAAGTGGAATGATATGAGAAACATAGCACTTCACTGGAAATCAAAAACCAGGTTCTGGTTGTAGTCTGATATTCTCTTATATTGTGACCATAGGGTCATCAATGAACTTCCTGGGGTCTCAGTTTCCTCAGGTGTAAACAAGCTGATTAAACTTTGGAATTTCTTCCTCTTTAAAAATCTTTGTCTAAAAATTACAACAACAAAAAAATCCATACTGACGAGGTGAATAAGAAAAAAATAACGCCATTTTCAAAAGAGTTAAAAACTTTTTTTTTTTTTTTCAGTATGCGGGCCTCTCACTGTTGTGGCCTCTCCCATTGAGGAGCACAGGCTCCGGACGCGCAGGCTCAGCGGCCACGGCTCACGGGCCTAGCCGCTCCGCGGCATGTGGGATCCTCCCAAACCGGGGCACGAACCCGCATCCCCTGCATCGGCAGGCGGACTCTCAACCACTGCGCCACCAGGGAAGCCCTTAAAAACTTTTAAAAGAGAAGAAAGTAACTTTTCCAGGAGTGTATCTGTGGGCACCACACTCCTGCCATGAGAAGTTCTTTTACCTGCCGAGAACAAAATTGACTGAGGTCACATGTTCCTTGTCAATTTCATTCACAGTAGGTGCTTTAAGACAGCAAAGCACCTCAGTTCAGAAATGGTACTACCACCTTACAGAGTAAACTTGAAAGCAAGAAAATGGCTGGAATGGGGGAAAAGGAAAAAAAGCAGAATAAAAATTGCTTTTTAAAAGAACAGATTCAGCCATTTTTAAAAAATGAAAAAAAGAGTTAAGCCTAAAACCAATTTTTATCTTCATTTGGTAACTCACGTTACTTCTGCACTAATTACACTGCCTACCCAAGTTCAATTTACTGTCTGTTACACTCAAACTGTGATTTCAGCAATTTTGTCTCATGGTGAGTTTTGGAATTTGTTACATAATTCTTAAATGCGAGCCAACCAGGCTAAGTTTGAGAGGCACTGTATTAAACCAATGGATAAGCAGAAGTACAGTTATGCACAAAGTGTTTTCATTATAAAACCTTAAGTTCAGGTTTTTTTTTCTTTCCCTCTTTCTAGAACCTCTACAAATTAGGAAAAGAAACAATGTAAGAGCCCTTGACATGAAAATAATTGTAATGATATAGAGAGGAAATGCTTTCATTTTTATAAATAGTTCCAAAGGCTAAGGATGGCTCCATGGTATTGGGGTACATTTCACATTCTCCTTCACTTACAAACCTCAACCTGAAACTAAAAAAAAACAAAAAAATAATCAAGTATATAGCATATACTCAATAAACTTGCAGAATCCGTGAATTCTTGTTAGGTTGCAAATGAATAAACGTGGACCTTTATAAAACTAACATCTAAGTCTAGTCCACACAGGAAAATTTTAAAGATAGTGGTGCTAATACAGACATACCCATTAAGAAACTGGGCTCAGTTCACCCATCTTGCCACTTTCACCTTCTATTAGTGAGGATAAGAAAAATTCTATTTAACACCATAAAAGATCAAAGCTGTTTATTCATTACTCTTAGCCAATCACTATAAAATATTATCCTGATGCAAATTTATCAATAAATAAGTTAACTAAGCCATGCTATCTTTTAATGAAGTAATTTTCAAACTACAGGTCTAAGCCAATAAATTTAGTGTATTATGGTCAACACTGAAAAAAATGAAATATAGCAAGAGCAGAAAAGGTGTTATTTCATACAACTTTTCTATCAGTTACAAGTTTCCCCCACTATTCGAAAGTAGAGCAATCCTATGAAACCTTTCTTTCTTAAGCTGAAGTGGTGTAAAGTGAAGAAGTAATTACCTTAGACACATCTCGTTAACGGATGCACAAAATAAATACAGCACAGATGCTCAGAAACACAGTTCAAAGCTATGGCAGCTTTCTGCCGAGATGCTGAGTGTAGTTCCCAGGGAAGGAGCTCTCTGCTCTGGTGGACACCACCTCCCAATGTGGTGTAAAGTGAACTTGTGAAATTCAAGGGACAGCTGTACACATCTGTATCTATGTTTGTACTAGATTATAATATAAATTGAATTTCTTACCATAGGTGACTATCATAAAAGCATGAAAGTGCTGCTTCAGTGGCAGCATGAGAGAGAAAGCACACCTTGGAATCAGTCAGACTTGGTTTAGAATCTTAGCTACTAGCTATGTGACCTCTGATAAGCTATCTCTTTCAGCTTCAGCTTCTTCATATGTAAACAGAACTGATATTTAACTCTCAAGGTTTTGGTAAGAGGATTAGAGATAACGTAAAGTGCCTTACACTATACCTGATATGTAGTAGACACTCTTTGCTGTTAAATTTTTCAGTCATCAATTTGAATGTGAGGTTTGAAGAACCGTTACAACAAGTAGCTAAGATAATATATTTGAAACATGCTAAAAGGTCCAATTTTGTTCACAGCATTCAGAGGGATGCATAAAACATAAAATAACAGCACATGTTTATATCTACATACTATGTCATCATGGAATTCAAGAAGGCTATAAAGGAGAATGTATGTTTCATATATGGATCTAAGAGCAAATAATGATTAGAACATGATATGTTCATATTAAAACCAAGAACTGAGACTAAGTGCCTTTTCACCAATTTCATCAATAATTATGTTGTAGCATTAACACTTGAAAATAACCTATTTTCCCAGCAGTTACTTCCAGAGTAAAGGCATGAAAAAAAAAAATCCCAAGTAAGTAAATCACTCTCCTGAGTAGGTAAAAGCAATTAATTCCTTCACCAAATATTTACTGAGTTTGTACTCACTACATGCCATACACTATTCAGACCAGGCATTACAGCAATGAAGAAGAAACAATCCCTATACTCATGCAAAATTTGGCAAAGAAGCTGAAGTACGATAATGCTAAAAGCCTTGCCCTAAATAATTTCAAAGTGAAAAAAATAGTTTATCTTGAACTTCCGGGTCATCAGCTTACTTTACAAATCACAATCTTTTATATTTTGCAATTACTTGCAAAATAAAAATGGGAAAAAAATTTTTTTGAAAACTGCCAGGCATATACTATGTAGCTATACATCCAAATTAGTTCAAAGACATTGTTACATATTCACACTTTAAAATTTATATTCATGTCAAAAATAAGCAATTAAAAATGCAAATTTCAAGTAGGATATAAAACCATATGTGTGTATATACGTATGTTTGTGTGTGTGTATGTATACATATATAATTTTTGAAAAAAATATATCATGGAAAACAGACTAGAAACAAACGGCTATTACATAGTGGTATAACAGACACTTCCTACCCTTTCTGTCTTCTCTAAATTCTCTATGATACACTACTACAATTATTTTAAAAAAAAGAAAAAAAAATTTTTTAATGGAAGTCTTCACTTAAACTAATTATAGGTATATTATAATAGGCATTACCCAAAATAGCTTCAGAATGCTTTACATTTCAAACAATCCAAAAAGCATCTCAAAGTAAAGCTAAATCTCCAAATTATTATTAGAAGGAAAAAAAGCCTAATTTATTTTTTAAATGAGTCACTATACCCTCATTTTGGCTATTTTACTCACTTTCTGAGTTAACATAGCTAACAATGTAGCTCCCAAAAGACAGACACTATAACACTTGAATATACTAGTTAATAAAATAATATTTTCTGGAAATTATAGAATCCTACAGTATTAGTTTTTTCCATACTGGTAGTTCAACACTTTATCTTTCCTGTCTTCTTTTTTTAAAGTGGCTTATGTCTCAAACAAGTTTACCATCAGGGTTTTTTTTTTTTTTTCTGGTAAGAGGAGGAGTTTGCACCTGTGAAAGCTATCTTACCAAACAACAGAGCAGCAGGAATGAAAAAAATGTATCCATAGAGATGAACATTCACATGGTCAAGTAAAACAAAAAAACTCTTGGATAAAAATGTTATCCTGGGGCTTCCCTGGTGGCGCAGTGGCTGAGAATCTGCCTGCCAATGCAGAGGACACGGGTTCGAGATCTGGTCTGGGAAGACCCCACATGCTGCAGAGCAACTGGGCCCATGAGCCACAACTACTGAGCCTGCGTGTCTGGAGCCTGTGCTCCGCGACAAGAGAGGCCTCGACAGTGAGAGGCCTGCGCACCGCGATGAAGAGTGGCCCCCGCTCACCGCAACTAGAGAAAGCCCTCGCACAGCAATGAAGACCCAACACAGCCAAAAATAAATAAATAAAATTTTTAAAAAAAATGTTATTCTGATTTCCTCAAAATTTTCAAGTTTAATTGTATGTACGATAATGTCAACTCCTTTCGGGAATAAGATGAAAGTGAAAGGAAAAGTTTAAAATATTTATTTCATGTCCATCCTTAGTGGGCAGGGAAAGGAGAGTTGTTAAAAATGCATGTGATGATTTACCATTAAGTTAAAAAAGGCTGTAAATAGTTATAATCCTAATTTTCTTTTGAGGTATACATAAATATGAAAATTTGAAGATTTTCAGTGCTAATAGCTAGGGATTTCAAGGATTTTTCCCCCTTTTGCTTCCTTGTATTTTCTGGGCTTTCTGCAATGAATATTACTTTAGTTTCTCCTTAATGGAGAAAGGTCATAATTTAACTGAAATTTTAAAGATAGATTAATTTAAACGTTTGATAAAGTGCTTAGGTTTAATATTCTATGATTAAACAGGAAAAAATCTTCCTGGCTAAGGAGAAAAAAATGTTCTTTATGCACAGACTGCTAAAAGGATTATTTATTATAGGCCCACAATTCCAAAATATCATCAACTCTAAAATCCATAACTCATTTGGTGGTAAACCCTGACATGACCAGAGGTAAAGCTATCTTTAATCATTATCTCACTCAGTTTGAATATTCATATCTTTTGCTGCTGAAATATTAATGCCCAAGATGCTGCTGGAGTGTTTTTATATGGTACATATACTTTATGCAATGTGAAAAATTTTCTGAAATGTGAAAAATTCTGAATTCCTATATATATATATATATATACCTCCAAAGGTTTCAGATAAGAAACTGTGTATCTGTATTAAGGATATTAAGTAAACCACTTTTATGTCTAACATAAATTTATTAGCTTCCCTTGGAAAAGCAAGAACTATCATATTAACTTTATGCTTAAATCATTAGCTATCTGATGAGAATTTAAAAATTAGTCCCCACTGTAAAAATGGTTAACTCCTTCTCGTTTAAGAATCAAAGGACTCCACATTCAATATAATGTCTATGTATACTCCCTCTGTTTCACAGAGATTAAAAACTGCTATATAATCAACACAGTAGAGCCCTTAGATCATAAAAGAGGAAGTTTATGAATTAGGTCTAGATTTGTTCATTAATATGGATTAACAATGACAGTATATCAGAATACAGTATACTCCACAGAAAATATTGAATAATTTACATGATTTCATTTACTATGGGATATATTGATACTCTCATTTTGGGAAGAATTATGTTCATGACACAGAAATAGAACATGCTTAAATTTTTCTGCTTCTAAAGCAGCACACAGCAATGACAATATGAAAATGGAAATACTTACATTTACGTCAACAAAATTAAAAACATACATACAGCTTATATTTCTATTAACTTTTAAAAGAAAAAGTTTTAAAACTCTAAACAACAAATACATAAATGCAGAAATCCGAAGCATTACTTTTATAATATTCCCCTAAGGAAATATGCCAAAAAACAAAAAAGGAAGAAAAAAAAAAAAAAAAGGAAAGAATCCACTTGTTTAATATGGCGGCTTAATGACAATCATATTAAGGACAGATACTCACCTTCTTTGGGTTGAGCCATAACTGGAGTCTGAGTTTCCTTCGTATATGTGACGATTTCACGAGGAGGAAAGTCAACTTGCGTAATTTTAGCCATTCCAAGTTTAATAGGTCCGCGTCTAAATAAAGTGAACACAAATGTTTTTAAATATTACAAATGATACATTTTAACTACATCAAATAATGTAATTTTAGAAAAGTAATAATTAAACACTGTATATCCAACAGTATAATTTAATTCCCTGTTTTATTCAAGAAATTTTAAATGAACAATTGGCTTTATTTTAACAAAAGAATTAGAAGGTAGCAAAAACAAAAGATATTTCCAAATCATTCGAGGTGTTTATTTTTCACTTTAAAAAGGCAAATAATTTAGTTTCTTAGAAGAAATGTGTGGGTAATAACAGAGTAAGAGGAAAGGAATTTCAGAGCAGACTGCTGAATAAGGGTGGTTATGAGAACTGTTTTTAGCAGGGATATGATTCTAGACATTTTTTCAAGAGTCAAATATGTGGATCTCACTCAGACCACATTTAGTTCCCTTCACCATCAGAAGACTTCAGCTTTAAGAGTGAGAAAGAAGTTTCTGTTGCAAACCGTTTTTTCTACTTATATTCTGCAGAAATTGAGAATCATAAAGTCAATTTAGATTTTAAAATAAAATATTTAAGCTTTAAATCTCTAATCTCTGCACGGTCAACATGGTCCTTGATTCACATATGGACAAACTATTGTGCAAACATTTTAGACCTAAACTAAAGCCACATATCTTCTGAATATCATGAAATTACTAAAGTCACTTCTGTTTTAAACAGGGGGGAATACATTTTTTTCTGACAAACAGAAGAAGAGGCTTGTGGCTATTATAGTAGATGTCTAAATTCTAAACCAAATATAGCATGCTTCCAAACTCCCAGAGTTCTCAATGATGAATTGTCTTAAAAGAATATCTAGCAAAAACAGTGGTGGAACTTCCAGAATATAAAGGAGGATATCTGAAATATATATATACACACACATATATATATATATATATCATTGGTAATATAACAACTTTTTTCTTATATAAACATCCTTTTCAAAATCCTGTACAAAAAAGTTTAATAAAATTAGTACATTTAAAGAATTAATTTTCTCTAAGGTCCCAAATGTGGGCCATAAGAAATTTTTAATGTGTTATCTACCTTGGGAATATCTAGCCTTAAAGAAAAAAAAAAAGCATAATCAAAGAATTAAATGGGAAAATTTAAGTACATTTGAAGTAATCTAGTATTCTAAGAACAAAATCTGAAATAAGAAACTTTATATTCTGATATTTAAGATGTAAACCATATGAAAAGTAAGTCACTCACATATCTGATAAAAAACAGTCAAGCCAACATTAGGAACAAGTTACTAACTTGAGTACATATAGGGTTTAATAGGTAAAAATCACAATACTAGAACAAACAAACAAAATATTCTAAGATTTAGGGATAGATTTAGGGAGGTAATACCTCAGTTATCCAAAGCCACTTTTACTGAGAACAAGCAAGCAACTGGAGGGGTGGGGAAGCCTCAGGGCAGCCAAGAAAGAGGCCTACCAGCTAATGTACAAGAAGCTCATATACTTTCCTTATATGGCCTAATTCAAGGCTTATTAACTCTTAACTTTAGACATAATTCCTAAAGGTGTTGGTCATATGTTTTAGAAGCTGCAAAATATCAAGGGAAAAGAGCTATCTGAGTCAGGCACAATGGCAGCAGCAAACATTTATAGTTTGCATTGGAGACTAGAATAAATAAACGAATGAATAAGTGAATTAATGAATAAATCAATAGCAATCGGAGCCATGGTGTAGAAACCAACAGCTCTGTTCCTCTCAAAACCTTAGAAATCATCAGGGAATTTTAATATAGGAAAATAAATTAATATTCATGTTGAGTAACCTAGAAAAGGTTCAATTACATATAGCGTATTTATTAGAAAAAGTATGGGAAGTTTGTAATACATTGTAGAAAAACTTACATCAAAAATATACAAATAATAAAAGTAATTTGGACATTTAAATGGGTAGACTTAGGGTACCTCTAAAATCAGATACATAAAATATGTCTTTCACAAATGATAGAGGATAAATGAGGTGTCACAATAAAATATCACTCTTCAAACTATTACCTGAATATTAGAAATTTAAGCAAAATAAAATTAGGACAATTTCACAAAGAATCAAATTAATTATAAAAGAGGGAAGGTAATAAATCTATTCAATACCCCAAATCGGAATCTGAGTGAAGCTGAAGAACTGATGGATCTGTATCCCAATGCAGCGTCCTAAACGGTTGTAGGACAACCATGAAGCATTAGCAAAAAAGGCCATAAGTTAGTCAAGCAAATACATTCTACGAATAGCTAAAGTACGGTTCACAGTTAAAACCCACATGTTCTGGTTAGTACAAAAAAACACCAGGTATCACTCAATGCTCTAGTGCATGCAATAAGCATAATATGGTTAAAGATGCAAACATACAACCTAGAATAGTTAAAAGACAGTATTTTCAGATTTTGGGAAACTAATATTGCATAGTAATGGCTAAGAACAGCCAAAACATCCAACATCCCAAATAACACATTATTTTTGGATGATAACAAGCTAAGCTATAAAAAAACAGTTGAAATTTTAAGTTTCCTAATGAAAAAAACATTAGTAAAAACATGTTAGTTAACATATTATAATCTTGCCCAAAGCATTAAATGTGTGCAGGAAATTGTCATATTGGTAAAGGAAATGAGTCAACACATAAGCCTTTCGGTAAGAAAACCGAAGACTATTCCACTGGGATACAAAATAGCTAAAGTTTCCAAAATGTGACCCTTATGTAATTTATGGGTTAAGCACTGCCTTGGGCTTACATGTCATCTGCTTTAGAAAACAGCTAAAGATTTCTGTCTCTAGGAAAAAGCAGATTTTTTTCCCCCAGGAAAAATATTTTATGTTCAAAGGATTTACCTAAACTAACTAAACTTATGGGGAATATCAATCCTAAATAAATATTCGGTTATGTTTTAGCCTTGCCTATTGGGTAAACAACTTACATGGAATCTTTTCCAAAAGATTTAAGGAAAATTTAGTTATTACTAGAATAAAAGCTGCTTTATGACATTGGTACTCTTGTAAGGTTAGCGATAATAAGATAATTATGTACAGTACTGTAAGATGCTCATAGTCCCTATTAAAAAGTTAGGCACAATACATTCGGTGCTACCATCTTTGTCAAATATATTTGTTTCTCACATATATAACAAATGATAATATACAACTAAAACTGCTATAATATTTAAATACAAGAAGTGATTTCTATACTTGCCTCTATAATTTATCAGTAAAAGCAATCAGATGAACTGAACTAGAGAAATCCTTCATTTTAAAAATATAAAGAAAGATCTTGGGATTTAAATGGTATTGTGTGTACACAAAGAAGGAAGAGGTCACAGTGAAGATTTACTTTATACTAAGCATTGAACAGAAACAAACTTAGGCTTTGTTAAACCAGAAGGGGTTTTATGAGATGCTCTCCAAGGAATGTTCTGTACATAGCCTTTACATTCTCTAAGAGCTCTAGCTGTTATCAATGACATAGAGCTCCTTGTTGAGGATGTCATTTTAGTCTAAAATCAAGTAAAACTCTACCTCAAAATAGAACCAGTACTGAAAACACATGGCACAACATATGGGATTATATTTATTAAAGGCATCTGCAGACATATGAAGTAAAATTTCAATATAATCCTGAGACATATAATCAAAAGCCTAAGAGATAAACTGATCAAGAATGGAAAAAAGGAACAAGAGGCATGGATTACTCAATTGAATAACTGTCATCTAAATTTTAGCGATAACGGAAGTGACTGAGAAAGTGAACTAAAATCTTAATGAAATGCAACTTCCCAATCTGCAAAGTTAGAGAAATATCATTTTTATGGCCTCATATATTTATTCATAAATTACCACCAGGCCCAACAGAAATTTTTGGCATTTAGAAAGAGTGATTCAGATGTTTTGATATCATACTTGGTAATGTCTAACATATTTTTTCCTACTCCCTAAGTGTAGTAATCTTAGACTGTCTTGGCCAGCTAATGTAAGTGTATAGGTTCATACATCTCACACATCTTCATGCATTTTCCTGTTTATTCTTTATCATCATGCCTGCCCAATGGAAGTACATTCTGTTCGTTCTCAGACTCCAGCATCCTTTTTAAAAGCCACGTATTTTAAAATGCTATTGTTTCACTGCCAATAGCACCAATTAATCAACAATATTAATTATCTATTATGGAATCTGGAGATGATTTAATGGAATTCATAGTTTTCTACTGTGTGTGTATACATATATATTAAGAAGTGAACATACTCAGCCCTCTTGAAAATTAACAATTAAAAATGAGTCTGTGCTCTCTAAAAAGATATCAAGTCACCTCATTTAAAAAGAGAATTTATTTCCTCTCCTGTTAAACTTAAAAGAAACTAATTTTCTACTCATTCTCTAATAAAAACAAGTACCCCTAAAGATATTTAAATACCTGTTTTCTTGTTTTACATCTTATCATTACAAATCTACACTATAAACACAAGTTAGCACACTAGTCTTAGGATTTTTCAATACAGTGAATAGCATTTAAATTAATGATGTAAATTAATGAACACTAGAATGCAAGTTTCCCAAAGGCAAGGACCACGAACATTATTTTCTGTGGTAACCTATAGCATTTAACATTAAATTGGCAATTCAATTAATACGTATTCTAACACAATAAGTATTTTTCTTAACAGTTATTTACTTCCTATACCAATTTACAATATTCCAGTGGGTCTCTCTAATAATCTCTAGGTTTTCCAATGAAACTCAGGAGGACATATTTTAATTCATACAGATGTTACACAGTATTTTTTAAAGCAAACTTGCTGATGTTGCATTAAAATAATCTTTCTACTCCTTTTCAAAATCAAGAACAATGAGTTCAGAATTAACACAGTAGAGTATCTGCATTAAAGTAATATATAATATCAAATAAAGAAATTTTTAAAATACTTTTTTTTTACCTTGGGAAATGTTTTTATTATGGTAATGTATAAGGGGAAGATAAAACCCTTCTCTTGAAAATGCCATCTGTTTACTAGCAAAGGAATACTAACATACTTGCATAAGAATACAGAAGAACGAAAGTATGAAACAAATTTAGCCTTTGAAAATGAATTTAGACTAAATAAATTTACTCTTTAATCTGTAATACATATTATTTTATGAGGTAATATTATTCTTAAACAGAAAGTTTTGACTTTTCTTAAATGATAGAGTTATGTCATTTATGTCCAACAACAGTATTGCTTAGATTTGCAATTTCAGTTCTATAAACAGAAGAGGTTTGGAAAGCACGTCTCAAATTCAGACTGGTGAGCCTTTTGTGCCTTCTAATTATTAATGACAACCTGATTATTCAGAAACGGATTAAAGTATTGAGTTTATGGATTAGCTAGCCCCTTTGCTTCTTTTTTTCTTGCCTTGTCTTTTAGATGCTCATTACTTGTTTGTAACTTCAATCAGAGGTGCTTGGGCACAATGAAGATAAAACTTCCTAGTTTATTTCTCATTAAAAGGTGTCTTGAAGTTTTCCTGAGGAGGACATTTAACTTCCTAGACCAAAATAAGGATTCTGAATAAAGATTCTAAACTAGCTATGTTTAATCTCGTTTCAGCTGCCGTAAGAAGTCAAAATGTAAGATGCTGTTAAACAAAGACTTGGTATTATTGTGTGTGTGACAAAGAGAAGTAAGTAATAATACTTTTCTCAGTATGATCTTTGGCAAGAAGCTGAAATCTTACTGAACTTTTGAAAATCAAGTCCCAACATGTGTGCAGCATCCTAAAACAAACATGAAATATTGTTTGATAAGGAAGACCCAAGTTCAGGAAAACTTGGCAGTAAACTTTTTTTTCAATTGAGGTATAACTGACGTATAACATTATATTAGTTTCAGGTATATAACATCATGATTTAATATTTTTATATATGGTGAAATGATCACCACAATAAGTCTGGTTAACGTCTGTCATACATAGTTACAAAATTTTTTTCTTGTGATTTTTTCTTTCTTTTTAAGACCTGCTCTCTCAGCGACTTTCAAATATACAATACAGTACTGTTAACTCCGGTCTCCATGCTGTACGTGACATCTCCGTGACTTATGTACTTTATAACTGGAAGTTTGTACCCTTTGACCCCCTTCACCCATGTCACCCACCCCTCACCCCCTCCCTCCACCTCTGGCAACCATCAAAAAGTTTAGAAATGAAAATAAAAATGAACCCATCTATTCTCTGTATCTATGAGCTTATATTGTTTTGCTTTTTAGATTTCACAAGTAAGTGAGATCACACAGTATCTGTCTTTCCCTTTCTGATTTACTTCACTTAGCATAATGCCCTCAAGCCAGTAAACACTCCTTTTAAAAATTCTTTAAATTTGTTATTGAAGCCAGTAAACACTCAATGTTTCCTTAGCAGTTATTCCTTATTCTTGATATTTTACGCATTATTATTTTCTACCTTAATTAGAAATAGTGACTTAATAGAACAGAATTAGGCTGTTTAACTGAATTGTTTAGATTTTCAATTCCTGAATGGAAATTAAGCATAATACAGTAGAGAGGTTTTACACTATTTGTACCCAAAACATTCACATAATAACGAATACAAAATTTGCTTAAACAGAAGAATAATTTTAATGAACTAACACTTCTATTTTTAATATAAAATAATCAGCATAAAATCAGTTAACTAGTCAGTACTCAGTTAATCAAGTGTGACAGTAAAATATTGTTTAAAAAAATTTCCCCCAATTTACAACAAACAATTTCTGTGCCATTTAGATTTCAAAATGTTAGGACTAACTCAACATAACTATTCAGAGTCCCTGTACAGCACTGACAGTATCTGGGCACTAAATGCATTCTATCATTAAAATACTGAAAGAAAATTACTGTACCTAGATCCCACTGCGCCATCTCCAGAGTCTTGGCTTCCAGCTTCGCTTGGAGTGCTCACAGATTTGGAGGATGGAGACATAGGAGGAGGGACTAAATAGTGAAATAGACAGGTATCCGCTGTTACTACACGGAGAGGTTGCTCAGCTTATGACGTTTCAAAAGTAATTTAACATGAAGTAATTAACAAAAAAGAAAAAATAATGGCAAACCAAAAAACAAAAGTACATGAATGAAAATGAACAGTAGAAAGAAGAGGAGAAAGACAAAGTTAACAATGCATGCTGACGATTCATGCAATTTCTCTGGCAAAATGCATTTGGGCTTTATATTAAAAAAAAAAGCAAGATTATGGAAGGATGCATCTTCATCTCGGCCAACACCAAATGTGGATACTAATTTTCAAAGGAGAGCATTCCTTCTCCCTTTTCTAATTCTTTGCTTTTAAGATCACCAGATCATTTCTAACTAGTGTCAAATCAAAACTCTGAATTTTGCTTCAGAAGTCATTTACTGTCTGGTTTTCTGAGATTTATTTTAAAATGTTCATTTTTGTCAATTTTTTCTTTCAAAAAGAAACTGATGTCTTAAATGATATTTTCCCCTCACCAAAAATAAAAAGGGCCAATTTAGAGAAATGACTATCACTAAAGGAATGGCTCCTTTAAAAGTCCATTAGTTTCCAGCAATTTGGGTGAAAAATGCAAACAGGCCATAAAACAGCATGCCTTCTAGACATGATGCATAACATAAAGTGATGCATGCAACTTAAACAAGGCAAGACTTAATGGTAACTTCCTTACCCCAGTATTCAGAAAAAACTGAAGTGTACAGACAAAGATACAGACACCCAAAATATTCTTAATCCCTTCTTATAGAAAAATACACATTTTTCATAGTATATAAAACAAACAGCAAATGCTTTCCCCTAACTTGTCACTTTTAACATTATATACCAACAGCCGAACGTGCGTATTTCATGCTATTACATTTGTAAAACTTTTTGATTACCATTGCAGGGAGTATAGGAAGATCATCACTGCCATCTTCTGGTTAAATTTTACCATAAATGACCCCAATCCCAAGTATCTTTTTAAAATAATTTTTCAATGTACAATATTAAGTGACCAATATATTTTATGTTGTGCTGCAAGCCCTTCTTTTAATAGTTTACTGAAAAGAAAGTAAGTTCCTAGTTATATAGAAACCAATCTAAAGAAATATGTATTTAATTAAAAGTCTGTGTTTTTGGAATAGTCACATTCACTGAACCCTTAAAATTATGTTTAAATGTTTATACATGCTTCAGTAAAAACAGTGGGTTTGCTCATCTAACAAAGTGTACAAGTATAGTATAATGAATTACATCTTAAACATAGGTACAAAACTGATCATCCTTATTTTTCAATGCCAAATTCTATTGGAAACCAATAAAAAGATTAGAAGAAAAATCATAGCTAGAATGTTTGTTTCCTGAGATACAGTGGTTAATTCTTGCTCAAATTTCAAAAGACCATAAAAACATAATAAAAGGTTTCTAATTTTGTGATTAAATCTCTCAGAAACAATGCTAAAACCAGATTGCCTTCATATAATTCACATCATGATACCACTGTGCTAGGGGCTGCATGTATAACTCGTAGCTAAACAAGACTTGTATCTGAAGTAAAAGAATATTAATGTCCCCTAATTTCTCTTAGGTTACATTTTTCCTCATCTTTTTGTCCACCACTCACTGTGAGGCTTCCCCTAGGCGTCTAAGTTCCAACTGATACAGGACAGTGGTTTGTCTACTACATTGTAAGCATAAATATGTTTATTAAATTATTTAGTATAAATTACTAAATATTTAGTAGTATAAATTTACTACTAAATATTTAGTAGTATAAATTTAATAAATTTATACTACTACAATGTTTTCATATTAAAGATTTCCAAAGAAGAAATTTTGAATTCTTTAAATTACAAAGTTAACTTCAGGCTTAGGAAAATAATATTTCTAAGTATACATATAGGAAAGATTTGAGGAAAATAGTAATATTCCCATCAATCTAATTATTTGTGATAAATTATAAAATTCTTTTCCAGTTAATGTTTTTTCCCCTTTCTGGTGACTTCAAATATCTATGATTCCACTCAATACGTTCATCACCAGTATCTTAATTGGTTAAGACTACATTAAAAGAAAAATACGTTACCTCAAATCCTTTATGAAAACAGGTTAAGTAGTAATTATATATACATAAATACACTAAACTAGCCAATTCTCAAATAAAAGTTTCAGAAATAAAAAATAAATTACACAGGTGATGCAACCAAATTATCAGTTTCTCAGCCAGAAGCAAGATAAATCACCATAACTTCAAATTTGTAATTAGATAAAAATCTCCGTCCCAGAACTATATTCTTTCAACCAAAGATAGTTTTCAAGCCAGCTGATAAGAGACTCATTAAGGACTCAATGTTATTATCTGGCCCACCAAATTCATCTTTCAATAATAAATAATCTATACCACAGAAGGGACAAACCTAGAAAAAGAAAATTACTATCACTGAAAAAGGAGGAATGTTAATAGGAAAAAAGGGAAAGGTAGCATTATATGGTGACTACCATATTTTAACCCAATTAGTCTAGAAAAATCAAAGAATACAGTAATTGCACAATAAGGCAATGTCACTATATTCCCAGACTCCAATAAACGACCCCTCAAAATGAATAAAAGCATGCATTCAGGGAGGTTAAAAAAAAACTAAATAACTCATAGTCTCTCAAATCTCAGAAAGGACTTAATTCTAGAGTTCATTTTTAAAGATGGTTTAAGAGTACAATCAGCTTTAGAAATAACATAAGCTACTATTACTTAGCTTTTGCCAAATATCTGAGATATGATTTGCATAGTAAGAACAGTGATTCAATCAGATTACCTTTTACTCCACAGTTCTGTATATAAAATAGCCTAAAACAAGGCTTTTAAAATGGTACAAAAGATTTAATATTAACATATATGAGTTAATCATGTGAATGTTTTTAAACTTCTTAGGAGTTTAGAGCAAAGATACCTATTTCTTTCTTAGAAAACCAAGGAAGAAATGTAAAGTAAACTGAAACACAGATCTACACCATGGCATTCACTGATCAAGCAAGTAATACTGAAAGGCTGTGACTCTGATTCTTTAGGACAAAAAGACAACCAAGAACCAAGAAGGCCTTTCCTGCTAGCTTAGATCTTGGCCTCGCAAGGATATAAAAATTAACATTACTGCCATTTGGTCTGTGAAGGAACAACTAGAAATTTTAAAACCACAATGGACCTGGGAATGCACCTAGATTTAGAAACCAGAATTAAGTTTGAGTCAACCACTCAGAACTATACCGAAGTCTCAGAGATGAACAAGGATGGTGCACAGCTCAATTACTTTTTTTTTTTTTTTTTTTTTTTTGCGGTACGCGGGCCTCTCACTGTTGTGGCCTCTCCCATTGCGGAGCACAGGCTCCGGACACACAGGCTCAGCGGCCATGGCTCACGGGCCCAGTCACTCCATGGCATGTGGGATCTTCCCAGACCGGGGCACGAACCCATGTCCCCTGCATCGGCAGGCGGACTCTCAACCACTGCGCCACCAGGGAAGCCCTCAATTACTTTTTAAGTAGAAAAAAGTCTCTAGCAAGAAGGGGCTCTTGCCAGGAAGAAGAACCTAGAAAAGGTGGACAGCCAAAGAAAGTAAATGTAGGGAGTGGGAGTATTGGCAGAGCACAAATGGGAAGAGAGAGCTTCTGAGATATAAAAGTTGTGAGGCCTCCTGTAACTCATCTATCTATGATACTCAGCACTCAAACACAGTCTGAGTTACACAGTAATGCCCTCTTGTGGATACAAGTGCTCCTAGGCTGGAATATTAACATTTAAATATCTGTTTAACAAAAATAAACAAATGGGACCTAATGAAACTTCAAAGTTTTGCACAGCAAAGGAAACCATAAACAAGACCAAAAGACAACCCTCAGAATGGGAGAAAATATTTGCAAATGAAGCAACTGACAAAGGATTAATCTCCAAAATTTATAAGCAGCTCATGCAGCTCAATAGCAAAAAAACAAACAACCCAATCCAAAAATGGGCAGAAGACTTAAATAGACATTTCTCCAAAGAAGATATACAGACTGCCAACAAACACATGAAAGAATGCTCAACATCATTAATCATTAGAGAAATGCAAATCAAAACTACAATGAGATATCATCTCACACCAGTCAGAAAGGCCATCATCAAGAAATCTAGAAACAATAAATGCTGGAGAGGGTGTGGAGAAAAGGGAACACTCTTGCACTGCTGGTGGGAATGTGAATTGGTACAGCCACTATGGAGAACAGTATGGAGGTTCCTTAAAAAACTACAAATAGAACTACCATATGACCCAGCAATCCCACTACTGGGCATATACCCTGAGAAAACCATAATTCAAAAAGAGACATGTACCAAAATGTTCATTGCAGCTCTATTCACAATAGCCCGGAGATGGAAACAACCTAAGTGTCCATCATCGGATGAATGGATAAAGAAGATGTGGCACATATATACAATGGAATATTACTCAGCCATAAAAAGAAATGAAATTGAGCTATTTGTAATGAGGTGGATGGACCTAGAGTCTGTCATACAGAGTGAAGTAAGTCAGAAAGAGAAAGACAAATACCGTATGCTAACACATACATATGGAATTTAAGAAAAAAAAAAAGTGTCATGAAGAACCTGGGGTAAAACAGGAATAAAGACACAGACCTACTTGAGAATGGACTTGAGGATATGGGGAGGGGGAAGGGTAAGCTGTGACAAAGCGAGAGAGAGGCATGGACATATATACACTACCAAACGTAAGGTAGATAGCTAGTGGGAAACATAGCACAGGGAGATCACCGCCTGGAGGGGTGGGATAGGGAGGGTGGGAGGGAGGGAGACGCAAGAGGGAGGGGATATGGGAACAGATGTATATGTATGACTGATTCACTTTGTTATAAAGCAGAAACTAATAAAAAAAGTCAAAAAAAAATAAAATAAAAAATAAATAAATATCTGTTTAAGTTTTCATACTTACTCTTTTTGTCCTGAAAGACAAACCTTAATTCTCTGACACAGATGTAGAGAACAAACGTATGGACACCAGGGGGAAAGTAGCGAGGGGGGGAGGTGGTGGGGGTGGGATGAACTGGGAGATTGGGATTGACATATACACACTAATATGTATAAAATCGATAACTAATAAGAACCTGCTGTATAAAAAAATAAATAAAATTCAATTCTCTTCAATGTAATTCAGAGCATCAGATAAATTTTTTAAAAGAAATTAATAAAAATAAAATTTTATAGCATTAAAATACTATAAGGAACTGTTCTTAAAATTAGGCTAAACTTGAAAAAATGACTTGATAACATGGAAATCATTCTATCTAAAAGTCAGACTTACTAGTTAGAGAAATAAGTGCTAGGGATGTGATGTACAATATGATGACTAGAGTTAACACTGTTGTATGATATATAGGAAACTTTAAGAGAGCAGATCCTAAGAGTTCTCATCACAAGGAGAAATTATTTTTCTTTTCTTTTTATTGTATCTATGAGATGATGGATGTTATCCAAACCTACTGTAGTAATCATTTCACTATATATATAAATTAAACCATCATGCTGTACACCTTAAACTTACACGGTGATGTATGTCAATTATTTCTCAATAAAACTGGAAAAATCAGATTTAAAATATTCAAAAGTTACAAGGGAGGGAAATAAATGAAGCAATACTTATTTTGACTACTGAACTTCTTTTGTTTATTCCTAATAAAAAAATTGATTATCACACTAATCGATGTACTGTGCCCTACTGATACAGACTCAGGCTACAGAGTAATTGACAGAACCTGTTTTCATCTCTTTACAAGATGGTTAAAACAGCAGTTACACATACAAAAAGAGATTCACTTTATTTATTTATTTTTTGACCATCAGTGTTTACTAACTCCACATTTGATAAAACATGTCTTGAAAGTTGTGCCTAAAATTAACTTTCTGAAGACTGGCCACTTAAATTTTGTTAAAAAAAAAAAAATCAAGCCATACTTCTTTTGTGAAATATTCAAATTTCAATTTCCACTATGCATTTTCCTGAAATTTAAACAAGATTTTGTTGTTATTGCTTTTAAAGCAGATGGCTTTTATTTGGTCTTACCAGGTGGAAAGACACATGACCTAATAATAATTGAACAAACATTTAAGTGTCTAGCCTGTGCTGGACACCAGGGATAAAAATGTAATATACTGTCCCTGCTCGCAAGGATCTCTGACAAAAAACAATCAAATGATCAAATAAATAAGAATCTACCAGCAAAGAGAAGCTAAGAGAGGTTTTATTAACTGTCTCTTTTTTTAAAAAATGAATTCTTTTCAGCAGAATTTTTTTTTAAAAGGGAAAAAGTCCATTTTAGGTAAAACCAGACTGATGCTTTTAATAAATCCTCTTGAATATTTTAGTGGTGTTTTTATACTTACTTCTACAATTTCAAAATATTTAATAAATACATTTGTAGTGAAAAGAAAAACAAGTATCCATCCTGGGTCATGATATAAAATGTATTTTTATTGTTACTGTCAAGAAAGTTTGATAGCCACTGCTTTCATCTGTATCCTGTATTCTCCAGGCCTAATTTTAAATAAATACTGGAAAGATCTTTAGACATCTGTGAGAAAACAGAAGGTGGAAAACTGCACAACTCATTTCATGAGGCTACTATAACCATTATAATAAAACCAGACAAAATACAGTAAAAGGAAAAAAACTATAGGTCTGACTCTCTTATGAGTATAGATGAAGAACTCCTAAATAAAATATTAGCAATATATAAGAAAAATATTCTCATAACTAAAATGGGTTTATTTCAGAATGTAAGCATGCTTTGAAAACCTACCAATATAAATTATCATATTAATACATCAAAAGGGAAAAAAAGCATATGATTATCTCAAAATATTAGGAGACCTATGAGTTTGTCGTACATATTTTGGTGATTTTAAAGGATGTCAAAATTCTTTGTGAATGTGGGCTGGACTTAGTGACTCTCTTCCCATAGACAGAATGTGGCAGAAGCAATGTCCTCTGACTTCCAAGGGTAAGGATAAAAGGATAGTTTCCTTCCGGCTCTCTTTGTCTTTGGATTGCTCACATTGGGAGAAGCCAGCTGACATGCTGCAAGGATACTCAAGCAGTTAGTTCTATGGAATGGCCCATGTGGATAGGAATTCAGGCCTCCCACTACCAACCAACACCAACCTGCTGGCCATGTGACTGAGCAAATCACATGACCGGTAAAGCAAATCCTCAAGCCCCAATCAAGCCTTCAGACAACTACAGCTCTGACTGACATCTTGACTTCAACCCCATGAGAGACCCTGAGCCAGAACCACTGAACTAAGCTACTGCCAAATTCCTGACTGGCAGAAACAGTGAGAGATAATAAACGTTTATTATTGTTTAAAAAAAATATCAAACCGATACAAAAATAGAAAACTTAGAAAAACAAGTTTTTCTATAACCATTAGAAAAACTTGAAATGGTAACTCCTGCTCTCCACTATCCTCTGGGGAAAAAAAAGTATAATCTGAGGCAGTTTTACAGTTGAATTCCACCAAGTGTTTAAGGAACAGGTAATATCTATCTTTTACAACTTTTCTACAAAATAGCAAAAGAGAAAGCTATCCAATTTATTTTAAAACCATAACCATGGTGGCCACTGAACATGAACAGCACAAGAAAATTATAGGCAAATTTCATTTATGAGCATATACACAAAAACCCTAGATAAAATATTATATAATCTATTATTTAAATACATGGAAAAATTCATCTGCCACACCTGGATATGACTATTAGTAACTAAAGTGAAAAAAATTAAGTATGTTTTTTGCTTTTCTAACAGGAAATGCATTCAGGGTAACCAAATAGCCCTAGTTACTGAGGGAAACCTCCCCTTTACAGAAGAATTTCAGTCAATAAATGTAGAAGGAATGATGGAATTATAAAAATAATTTTGCAACTCCTAATAACTGATTTAGAAAAGATTCATCAGTAAGTATTAAAACTACTTGGCAAAAAGTTGACAGAGAAATGAATATTTCCATGGTACCAAAGTATCACCTCCAGATATTACTTGCTAGTCCAAAGGGAAAAAAAGTAACTACAATGGAGAAGCCTGGCTGTCACAATTGTAACCCCGCAATCAATCTTGACATCACTGATAACAACCCAGACCTATGTGCTACTGATGTGATACAATATGAAGTACACAGAATCACCTATGAGATCTTCTTGCCAAAGATGTTCAACCTGAAGCTAATCAAGTTTTTAAAATCTAATTTCCAGTTTAGAGGAAATACAAAGGATAGAGGAACAAAAGCTTAAATGTGAGAAAACCCTCAGAAAAACCCAAGAGGTGAGACACTCTAGAGACCAATTGGCCCACTCTCCTCAACCAGTCGATGACATGGGGCAAAAAGGAGTATGTGTGTGGAGGATCTTCTAGATTTAGAAAGACTAAAAACATACAACTAAATGCAACATATAGTGCAGGAAGGTTTTCAGGGGAAACTTAAGAAACTAATTTTTTTTGAGGGGAAGAAAAATTTTGTGAAGCTATGGCTATTTTGAAAAAGATGAAAAAAGAAGGGGCCATTTTCTATAAAAGAAATTAGAATATACTAATATAAAGCCACAGTAATTAAAACTGTGTGTTAATAGTATAGAATCAGACAAATGGGTCAACAGTGAACATACAGAGCCCAGAAATGCCCATGAATATATGAGAACTGACTGAATGACAAAGTTGGCATCAGATTATCAGTGCGGGAAAGATGGACTATTTAACAAATGGTACTGAGAAAATTAGGTAACTATATGGAGAAAAATTAGGCTGGATCCCTACCTCATATTATATCCAAAAATATAACACATATATCTAAAGGTGAAGGCTAAAATAATAAAGAAAATGTAGGAGAATATATTTGTATCCTCAGAGTAGGAAAGGATTTCTTTTCAAAGAAAACAAAAAAAAAACCAAAAAAAAAAGTTATAAGTGGTAGATCTGACCATTATCAAAATAAAGGATGTGAACATATCAAAATGAAGGATTCTGTTCAATAGAAGAATCTATGATGGAAGCAACCTAAATGTCCATTGACAGAGGAATGGATAAAGAAGATGTGGTACATACATACAACGGAATATTACTTAGCCATAAAAAAGAACAAAATAATGTCATCTGCAGCAACATGGATGGACCTAGAGATTGTCATACTGAATGAAGTCAAAGACAAATATCATATGATATTGCTTATATGTAGAATCTAAAAAAAATGGTACAGATGAACTTATTTACAAAACAGAAATAGAGTCACAGATGTAGAGAACAAACTTATGGTTACTGGGGACGGGGGTGGGGGGAGAAAAGGGGAGGGATAAATTGGGAGATTGGGATTGACACATACACACTACTGTATATAAAATAGATAACTAATATGGGCCTCCTCTATAGCACAGGGAACTCTGCTCAATACTCTGTAATGACCTATATGGGAAAAGAATCTATAAAAGAGTGGATATATATATATGTATAACTGATTCACTTTGCTGTACAGCAGAAACTAACACAACATTTTAAATCAACTATACTCTAACAAAAATTAACAAAAAAAATTACTATGAACAGTTAGTAGATGATAGACTAGGAGAAGGTATTTTTTAAAAGACTAAAACAGACAAAGAAGTCCTTCCTTAAGTATACAAGGAACTCCTACAACAAGGTAAAGAACCCTAATAGTAAATGGGCAAAGGATATAAACATGCAATTCGTAGAAGGGAAAATCTGAATGGTAAATAGATATATGAAGAAATGGCCAATCTCACTGTAAACAGATAAATGTATATTATGACATTTTGACATACTACTTTACACTCATCAAGTAGACAAAAACTAAAAAGTTGGATAATATCAAGTTATGTGGATATCGTGAAACAGTTACTTTCTCATACACTGGTAGCAGGAGCATAAACTTACAGTCGTTCTTGAGAGTGGTATGTAGAACCTAATAAATATAAGTCAGCCTACACACAATAACATAGCAAGTCAATTCCTCAGCATACATTCCAGAGAAACTCCTCCACAGTCCTTTCAAGGGAAAAGAATATATTCTTTGCAGTGTTGCTTGGGATAGCAAAGCAAAGAGACAGAAGCAATCTAAGTGCCTATCACTGGGGAACAGATAAGTAAAATATAGTATATAACAGAATATTGTTAGTCAGAAGTGAATAACTAGATCTATATGTAACAACGTGGGTAAATCTCAAATACAATGCTGCTTGAAAAAAAGGAAAAAACAGAGTGAGACATATAGTACAATGCCATTTATGTATATAAAACATACACACTTAGATATATGAAATCTTAAAAAATGTCAACACATGTTGGACAGATCAAAAGGACCCTGTATGTTAAAAATCCAAGGATGGGTACTTAATGCAAGACTGGAAAGGACAATGGAATTGGAGATGGGAAATGAGGGCAAAACACACACTAACACCACACACACACCACACACACACATACACACACACACACAGCTAAAGAACAGTCTTTCAAGAACAGGTGATGGAGGTGGGCCACAAACTGAGAAATCTGAGCAAGTGAATTTAGTGAAACTGAAGTCCTAAAAAGAATAGAAAGGGAAAAAAACAAATCCTACAGGAAAAAAACAAAGCTAAAGGCTCAGAAAAAAATCATCACTTAAAGACTATATAGCTGGGCTTCCCTGGTGGCACAGTGGTTAAGAATCTGCCTGCCAATGCAGGGGACACGGGTTCGAGCCCTGGCCCAGTAAGATCCCACATGCCATGGAGCAACTAAGCCCATGTGCCACAACTACTGAGCCTGTACTCTAGAGCCTGTGAGCCACAACTACTGAGCCCACGTGCCACAACTACTGAAGCCCGCGCGCCTAGAGCCCGTGCTCTGCAACAAGAGAAGCCACCGCAGTGAGAAGCCCGTGCACCGCAACGAAGAGTAGTCCCCGCTTGCCACAACCAGAGAAAAGCCCACGCGCAGCAACGAAGACCCAACACAGCCAAAAATAAAATAAATAAAATAAATTTATTTTTTAAAAAAAGGACTATATAGCTAACAAGCAACTTGGTTTAGTTACTAGGGTATTTTTTTAACAAGATAAAAGTGTTCTAATTCATTTACTTTTAAAATTGCAATATGCCACGGAAGCTTATTAAATAAAGACATAAAAATTAAAGTACTTCAGTCTTCAAATTTTACCAATAAGGAAAAGGCAAATAAGCTGAAAGAAATAACAAGGAAGCCGACCATGAAAGTAACCAGCTTTTTCATCTTGAAACCTTCTAGAAATTGTAGCTCTAAGACAGTTATATTGCAGTTCACAACAGGCATACAGCAGATACTACTTCTGGTATTTGTCCCCTGGACTAGATGGAATTAGCCCACAAACTAACCCTGAAATTTTAGGTCCTTAAATGACAAAGGCCATGTCAAACTAAAATACTATGTAACAGCACCCAGCTCAGAATTATTTTAAGTAAGCATTTAATGCTTTCTTATATGTAACCAGATTGTCCTCAATACCTCTATTATTTCAGCTTTTTGGTCTAGTATTGCTTTAAAGTGAACAGCCCAGAAAAAGAACAAGAATAAGTGAAACTGCTGCCAAAATAAGCTACAAATATTATTTCCCTTATTAGCATTGAGAGCAGAAGGCTATAAGCTTCTCCTTCCACTCCTATACCTTTGAATATTGATATACTTTTAGAACTTTCGTTCACTATACCTCTCTTCAACCTATAGAAAGGATTATAGAGTTAAGATCAGTAATCACAGTCATTTTGGGGCTTAATATAGTATGGCACAGATAACTTGTTCAACAAATGTTTGTTGAAATAAATTACTATTTAACAAGAAAAGTCAATTGGTTTATGTTAATAAATATAGTCTTGCAGCTCTTCTGAACAAACCAAATAACCATATATTAGCACATCTGAAAAAAGTCAATTACAAATGAATTGTAAGACTAATGATTTTTAAGAGGCACAAATAAGAAAAATATACAAAATACATTAAATCAACTCATCTCACGTATGTCTGGGCTGAATAAGATATATGCCTATCTCTTATAAATGGATATATTCTTATCCTTACCAATGGGGGATTCTGGAGTTAGCCCCATGCTTTGAAGCAATGCTTCAGCTTCTCTTCTTTTTTTTTCAAGATCTGATTCTTCTTGCACAGGAGCAGCTGCTTCCTTCTTCTGATCAGTCTAAATTTTTTAAGTTAAATATTTAAGTTTACATATGGTATGAAACATTTCTGTTTCCAAAAAATATAAATTTTAAAAATAACATGCTAATACTGTATACTTCTGGAGGTGGACTTAGTTTTGAATACACATTATAGTCATTAAATGAAAATCATTCTCAATAGAGTTTTAGTAAGAACCTCCAAATGATATGTATTAAACTGATCCTTAAAAAAATTTTTTTAATTTATTTTATTTATTTATTTTTGGCTGCACTGGGTCTTTGTTGCAGTGCGTGGGCTTCTCATTGCAGTGGCTTGTCTTGTTGCAGAGTATGGGCTCTAGGCATGCCAGCTTCAGTAGTTGTGGCATGTGGGCTCAGTAGCTGTGGCTCGCAGGCTCTAGAGCGCAGGCTCAGTAGTTGTGGCGCACGGGCTTAGTTGCTCCGCGGCATGTGGGATCTTCCCAGACCAGGGCTCGAACCCGTGTCCCCTGCATTGGCAGGCAGATTCTTAACCACTGCACCACCAGGGAAGCCCTAAATTGATCCATTTTTATATGTAATCAAGGAGTTCTCACAAAAATTTTCTGAACAGAGAAATTCAAAAAGTACAGTCAATTTCTATTTATTTACAATATGAAATTGCTATCCATGGTCAGGAACTGTGGAAATCTCACAAATACATAAATACCACAACACTGTGAATAAAAAAAAAAAAAGACCGAATCATTTAAGAGATAATGAATTTTAAGTAAATGAACAATCTGATTCGTTGAAAAAGTACAAGTACCTCAAACTTCTTTATGAAGTCTTCAGTGTATTTATTCAACTTTATGTAAAGGATGTTTGTCAAAAATTCATCTGGAGACAGGTTTTGTTTTTATTTTATAAACTATAGGTCTTATTTTTATGATGATAAACACACGGTTTGGTTTGGTAAAATTAAAATTTACTCTTGCATAGCACAAAACATTTTTTGTTACTGAAATTTTTGCCAACGTTTATTTCAGCCATTTATAGTTTTAGCAAAATCTTCCAGTTAAACTAGATAAGCCTCAATACTTTCAGATCATCCAAAACATCTCAAGTGAAATTTAAGCCTTCAAGGAAAAAGTTTTATATATACACCTCAAAAGTCTATTTCAGCTAGACAACTATTACTCATACAATCATCTGCAGTAAATTTTGTTAGTCATAATATTCTGATACCATTTTAACTTAAAGAAGTCATCAGAAAATTTCATCAAAATAGCCAAACAGACTATATTATCAGGTAGACACTTTACCTGTATATAACAATATATTAGTAGACTCACTGTTTAATAGTATTATAATTGTAATGTCTCTGGTAATGTTTGATAACCTTTAAATCAGATATAAAGCATGTAATAGATATCCCTTAGGGCCACCTATGGCCATCTTTAGAAAACAAAAACCAAATTTGCCCTCAGCCCTGAAGGGTTTAAGGCTACATACTAGTTTGGAATGGCTCTGCCAGTCTGACTCATGCTTCTATCAGTTGGCTTTTAATCAAATAGAGAACTTAAAGGTCCAACCCTCTTATAATAATGGATCACAAAAAGGTTCAGAATAAACTAGAAAATTCTTCAAGTACAGGCCTTTACAGTATCATAGCAATGCTGCACATAAATTGTACCTTCGGTTTTTCTTTTTCCCTAAGAGATTCCTAGAAGTCTTGGCTATTGTTTAGGCTATCACACAGAAAAACTTGGTACTGTCACACTGAGAACAAACTATCTTAACACTGCCCATTTAAAACATCTATGATAAAAGTATACAAATCTGCCTAAACAGTTTCCATAGAGATAAATGTACATTTCAATACAGGAGAAAGTAAAATATCTCCAGCTCAGGGTCAATGTATATTTGCCATACATGATGAAATGGTGATGCCAAAAATCAGAAGATGTAAGTACCTAGTCCACCTTTACGATAGTATCAAACCCACTACTTGGTAAAGATATTTCAATGACTACATCATGATAAAGGAAATATGATCAGTTAAATAATCCCCTAATCAATTAATAATCTATTCTATATTTCTCTTTGCCATTATTTATTCCAACAACTAGAGGTCCGACGAGTAAAATATTCAGATAAGTTCAAAGTCCAAACTAAGTTATGATGTATATGCCATGTTTTATGAGCTATTACAAGGCAGATGCCCCTTACTTTATATAATAAACATACCCCTAGAAGACTAAATATGCATATTGAACTTTTCACCTAAAGTGCTATATTTGCAGTCACAACTGCTGGAATTTTAACTATTCTGAAAGTATTACATAAAGGTATGAGTACTTAAAATCCAATTATTTTATATTATCTTTAAAAAAATCAAACATACTTCTTTTTTTTTCCTTTCTTCTTCTTTCCTCTTCTTTTCCTCTCTTATTTGAGCCAACCGCTGCTTCTTACGTTCCAACTCTGCCTTTAATTCACTTTTGTCAGACATGTTTGCGACCTTAAGAAGCATATAATCATTTACAATCATTATTACATTGGTAAAAGCAGCACTCTTTAAAATAATTAGTCTTTCAAAAAGAGAACTGTCACGAGAGGCCATGTAGTTCAATGCTATCTAAAGAGAACATATAAACTCTACTTTTAAAATAACGGAAGCACATGTATTACTAAGACCTGAAAAAAATTATCAATATGAACAAATGTATATAAAAAATAAATACCCAGAATTGAGCATAGTAACTAGCACCAGTAAGCTCTTTAATGTTCACATGCTCAAATTCTCTGGCTCTTACAACAGAGGACACGGGTTGGCATTAAAAGCTAAGCTATATGACACAGATCAAATCTGCTATCAGTTTTGCATTCATTCCTAGAAATTTGATAAAACAGGCGGTCACACAGAAAATTTCTATAAATTCTAAAACTACCATGTAATAGTAATATTAAGAAGAAGCAAAACACAAATATTACCATCAATAACTATTAAATATACTTAAAGTCAGTACGTTTTTAGTCAAAGCCCAACAACAAAGTCTGACCGGATAACTACATACAGCTGACAGGTTCGCTCAACCTCCTAAAGGCCGGAGCCTCCATGACTGACGCGTTCACTTTCTTAAAACTCCAAGGAAGAGAAAGTCTCAGGAATTTTGTGCTACATCCTCCGCGTTCGGGTACTTTCCAACACACACCAAGTAAAGGAAAACGCTGTCAACGCAAGTAATAGCGACTTTTATTTATTTATAAAATGGAGTAAGGCGAAAAGGAGTCACTTCTCCCCTGGGGTCACGGCCAAGAGGGAGCGGTGCAGGATAGGCCCGGGGGAGGAGGCCTCGAACTAGCCACGAGGCTCCTCGGGACACCTCCCGAGGGTCCAGAAGGGAAGGGAGTGGACTCGTCTCCCCTGGCCTCCCTGAGTCACCGCACCTGGCTCTCCCCGCCTCTCCTTCCCGGAGCCCGGCCCGGGCGGCGCTGTCAGCAGGAACTGCCAAGCCGCCCTTAGAGTCCCGACGTGAGACACAGCAGACAGAAGGGCCTAGAGGGAAGGACAGTCAACCCACCTGTCAGGTGGTGGGATGGGGAAGAGTCCGCCTGCCAGCAACTTCCCAGTAACGTCCCTCTCCTTTGCTCCCGAAGGCAACAGTCGCGGCCACTAGCTCCGCAGCTTTCCACAAGCACACAAAGAGGGATGGGCGGCGGCTGCTACGGCGAGAGCTGAGGGACAAATGGCTTCACCACAACGAGGTCGCTCCCAGAAAGAAAGGGAGGGGCCCTGCTGCGGGGAACTGTAGCCCCTCTGTGACTTACCTGTAAAGCAGAAGCCGAGAGATGAGACAAAGAATCCGCCCAGGGTCCCGAAGTGTTTCCGCTTTGCCAAAACCTGTAAGACTAAGCCTAATAGCCTGGGGCTGGGTAAGCAAACACCCCCCTCGCCTTAAGGATTGACTCGACCAGGGAGAACTACAAGCCCCAGCTACAAGAAAAACCTGCGTACGGCGAGCAATGCACTCTGGGAGTTGTGGTCAACGGTAGTCGCAAAGTTTGCTGGGACATGTAGTGTTCCCTAGTCTTTCGATTTCCCACTTTGAGGCCTTCCTTCAAGATTCCAAAGAGAAGCTTCCAGCAGTTCTCCTTAATGTAGTCTTGTCCGCTGGTCATTGCTCACAATGTTGTATGTGTTATATCTTAAGATCTTTGACTCAACATTGGCCGAATGTTTAAGAAGTGTTATTTTCAAGTGGTGAACCTATGTATTACACTGAACATTTGGTGAACACTTTCTAGGATATTTATACCAGTATTAGAAAAAAAACGCCTTATAGAGGTTTAAGCAAAATCTAGAATACAAAATCTAAATTTTGAAAATGTAGTGTAACCTCATCTGTCAAAAAATGTGAGAAATTGTCTTTAATTAGAAAGAGATTTGTAAATCTTTACTCAGTTTTCACTAGTGTTCGTGGTTGTAAACTGGTTTCGTTGGGGTGTTACAGTTATGAAAATTAGCAAGAAAACCTCTGATTCCTGTATTTCCTCCCAAATATCTTTAAGTTTCTTTAAATATTCCATGTACACATGGAATATTTATTTGAGCCTGCAAATAAAATGATAACTGTTGCAATCAATGAATCAATAAGAATATGTTAATCAGCATAGCAAATAATTCCTCAGTGTTTTGTTGCAGTGTGGTAGGTAGCATTTGGGTTTTATCTCAAAGAATTTTTTAAAAGAAAGCATTCTATACTATTGGAATCTAAGCCAAGCAAGAAGGTTTCCACAGTTTTAGATTTTTTTAATATACAAAGAAAGCAAAAGTTATTAGAATATGAATTTACCAGAAATGTGTGGATTGATACACATTTTTTAAATTTTATTTAAAGAATTTAAAGCATTATTTAGCAAGAATTAAAGCTGACACCAAAGCAATGTCTTTCTTATATTCTAGAAGGACATTGCCCAAGTCTAGGAGTAATCCTAGGATTCAAAATCTAAGTCCTTGGGCCTGTGTCTAGTCTTTTCCTTGTCTTGCTCTGCCTATATACAAGATAAGTATCTCAGAAATAAATTTGAGAAAGGAAATCCTTCAATTCCAAGACTTTCCCCCATAACCTAAAATTTCAAAGAGGTTTATAACTATACTCCCTTTTTGTTTTCTTTCTTTTTTCCTAATATTTAGTTTTCATTTATTAATTTGAAGAATTGTTATTGATTACCTACTGTATACCAGGAACGGTAAGAGCTAAAATGCATATCTCTGTTCTCAAGGGGGAAGGACAGTCGGGACACTCAGTTCAACTAAGTATTAGGATGGGATTAAGTAAGAAAGTGATGGAAAAACTCTGAAAAATAAAATTTTCAGGAGGAGGTGATTCCAGAGCTAAGTTTTTGATTCTGGAAGGTTAAGTAGAAGTTTGCCAAGCAAAGTAGATGCATAAGGTTGCCTTAGGAAGAGGAAAGAATATGGCCAATGTACAAAGGAGGTATGAGATCAGGGACTACTGGAGAATCTGGAAATAATTCAGAATGGCTGTAGGCTAAGACAAAAACTGGGGAAATGAAGCCATAGGCAGGGGTGAAGTCACATATTCCAGTTTAGATTTAGTCCTGAAGATGATGTGAATCCACTGATAGATTTTAAGTAGGAGAATGGTATGATAAGTTTAGCATATTAGACAACTGACCTTTTGAAGTGTCTGAGGAAAGGCTGGTGTGATGATATTTTCTATTTGGCCCTTGGACTCATTTCCTGCCCTTCTCTGCCAAGCTCATGCCTCTGGGGGTTGACCTCATCTTCTTTGAGGTTGGGTTTAATGAAAGTGAGGCTTAGGTAAGGTTATCAGAAGACAGATGGAAAGTGAAAGTGGCACCTCTTCCCCACTCCTTCTCTCCTCTGATGTTATATCTCTAGCAGTAGCTTCATCCCTCCATGACTACAACTCCTGACAGGTGGCCCCTCCTCTACGGCTCTGCCTTTCACTGGCTCTGGAAACTTTATCTTCTCTCATTGTCTCTTTATCTTCTCCTCTGTCTCTAAGTGTTTCATCAACTCTTATTTGCTCCCTTACCTCTGCTAGCCGCTCTGCAACTGATCCTTTCATTAAAAGACCTTCATTTGAACTATTTGAGTGAACTGTTTCTTCCTGAGACCCTTATTGATCCTTCTTGGTTGGAAGGATGGGATATGGAGAGAACAGGCAGAGTAGAGACTAGAAGCAGGGAATAAGTTGGAAGGCTTTTGGATGGAACCAGAAATTACATGTGTATGAGCCAATGCATTAGCAGTAGGGATTAAGCAAAATAGATTAAAGAAATATTAACATTGTGTAATAAAGCAGATTAGTACCCCAGCCGACCTTCCCACTGAAAATAACTAAAAATGAGGATAAAACACCTTCCTTCTTGCTTCAAGAAGCTGGCAAGACAGTAAAGAATACTTAGGATAAAAGAAGGTAGGAACCTTGAGGGCATTTACCTAACCTTGTGAATTTTCACAGCCCTGTAGGGGTCAGGTCACAAAAGACAAAGCCCAAGGCCTACTCTAGACTGGGATTTTAAAAAGAAACCTCCAAACACATCCTTGATATAAGAAATCCACTCCTACTCCTGAAGGACTGCCCAACAAGTTTGCCACTGAGGGGGGTGGGAATAAAGAGGCAATTCTCTGAGAATGTACAATCACAAATGGGCCTTCATGTGGATTTTCAGCCTGAAATGCCATTACTTGGATGGTTCGTAAAAACACAGATGGAAAATTTTGTTTACAGTTGTCCCAGACTTGTCATGCACTCAGGTGCCTAGGAGAAGCAAACATGAATCTTTTTTATAGAAATCCATCCTTATTCCAGGCTTTGGAGAATTCTACACAGACAAATTTTAAGAAATTTGAGCTCAAAAATCACAAAACACATGAAGAAAGAAGGCACCAAAAGCAAGAGCCAACCAACTAAAACAACAGATAGCAGAATAAGACCCACAAGGACTTCAGATGTTGGAATTATCAGACACAGAATATAAAATAAGTAAGGTTAACATGTTGAAAAAAATTAAAGAAGGAACTTAAAATATGAGTAAAACAGAAGATTGTTAAAAGAACCAACTGGAACTTCTAGAAATCAATAATGTAATAACTGAAATTAAAAACTCAATAGATTATTAAACATAGCTAAAGAGAGCAGTATTGCCCTTACACAGCACTGGACACTATACTTAGGAGAATGTGCAGGCCTTCATCCAGCCACAAAAAATCTGCATGGCTAAGGATATGGTAAGTTACACAGACTCTATATGCCCCCTTCTGGATCATACTTCTGCCACCAGGGGCCCTGAAATTCCCAGTTCAGATGGCCCCAAGCCTGCTTCCAATTCCTCATGCAGACCTCTTCCTTAGGTCTCTCCCCCTGAGAGCAGACTGTGCCCTCAGTGGGCGGGGCAGGAAATGGCTCTCATGGGACTATG
Source organism: Hyperoodon ampullatus (assembly GCF_949752795.1). NCBI lineage: Eukaryota > Metazoa > Chordata > Mammalia > Artiodactyla > Ziphiidae > Hyperoodon > Hyperoodon ampullatus. The sequence continues at coordinate 86,643,805 of NC_136921.1, read as the reverse complement.
GATGGAATTAGGATTTGTAAATTGGGTGTCTCAATGTGTACATTTGATGTCCCTAGCAGTGTGGAATGGAGCTGAGGAGAGAAGACAGGGGTTTGGGGTTAACAGTTTGGAGTTAGCTCTCCCTATGCCACTATATTATAGGGCAGAGCTCTAGGTATCCAAGAATTTTAAATTCAGACTTGGTCTTTGTCAAGATCAGAGGATGGAATCTATTTTATTTAATACTTTATTAGCTTGATTGCTCACTTTTAAATATATTTATATAGTATGTTGCCTTCCATTTGTACTTTTTCCCAGGGTCCTAGAAATATTACAAACAGGTCAAGAAGAGAAAATTTGTGTATTGGAAGATAGTACTAAAGAAACCATCCAGAATGCAATATGGAGAGAAAAAAAGATAGTATGTTAGAAAGATTTAGAATCATGGCGGATAGGAGAAGTAGGTCTAATAAGCATGTCATGAAGTTCTAGAAGGGAAGGGGAGAGAGAGTAGAGCAGAGGCAATTTCAGATGTAAAGACGATTTTCCACAACTGGCGAAAATCACCATTCCACAGATTCAAGAATTCCAATTAGTTGCAAACAGGATAAATGAAAAGAAATCCACAACTTGACACAGCTGAATATAACTGTAAAAAACAAAAAACAAAACAAAACAATAAAAAAATCCATCCTGAAAATAACCCAAATATCCACCAACTGGTGAATGGATAAAACTGTAATATAGTCATACTGTGGAATACTACTCAGCAACAGAGAGGAATGAACTACTCATATACACAACGGCATGAGTGAATCTGGAAAACATCATGCTAAGTAAAAGAAGTCAGACATAAATGACTATGTACTGATCACATTTCTATAAAATTCTAAACAAGGCAGAATTCTAGACAATGACAAAAAGCAAATCAGGGGTTGCCTAGGCTGGGATGGAGAGAGTGACTAACTGCCAAGGAGGCAAAAGGAAACTTTTGGAGTCATGGAAGTGTTCCTGTGGCTTTGTAGTATGTTTTGAAATCAGGAAGTGTGAGACCTCCCACTTTGTTCTTTTTTGAGATTGTTTTGGCTGTTTGGAGTCCCTTGAAATTCCATATGAATTTTAGGATGGATATTTTTATTCCCACAAAAGAAGGACATTGGGGTTTTGATAGGGATTGTATTGAATCTGTATATCGCTTTGGGGAGTATTGCCATTTTTTTTTTTAACTTTTAAACCTTTAGCCAGACTCATCAAGAAAAAGAGGGAGAGGGCTCACATCAATAAAATTAGAAATGAAAAAGGAGAAGTTACAATGGACACCACAGAAATGCAAAGAATCACAAGAGACTACTACAAGCAGCTATATGCCAATAAAATGGACAACCTGGAAAAAATGGACAAATTCTCAGAAAGGTACAATCTCCCAAGACTGAACCAGAAAGAAATAGAAAATATGAACAGACCAACCACAAGTACTGAAATGGAAACTGTGATTAAAAAACTTCCAAAAGGGCTTCCCTGGTGGCACAGTGGTTGAAAGTCCGCCTGCCAATGCAGGGGATGCGGGTTCGAGCCCCGGTCTGGGAGGATCCCACGTGCCACGGAGGGGCTGGGCCCGTGAGCCATGGCCGCTGAGCCTGCGCGTCCGGAGCCTGTTCTCCGCAACGGGAGAGGCCACGACAGTGAGAGGCCTGCTTACCGCAAAAAAAAAAAAAAAACAAAAAACTTCCAACAAACAAAAGTCCAGGACCAGATGGCTTCACAGGAGAATTCTCTCAAATATTTAGAGAAGAGTTAACACCTATCCTTCTGAAACTACTCTTCCAAAAATATCACAGAGGAAGGAACACTCCCAAACTCATTCTATGAAGCCACCATCACCCTGATACCAAAATCAGACAAAGATACCACAAAAAAAGAAAATTACAGGCCAATATCATTGATGAACATAGACACAAAAATCCTCAACCGAATACTAGCAAACCAAATCCAACAACACATTAAAAGGATCATACGCCATGATCAAGTGGGATTTATCCCAGGGATGCAAGGATTCTTCAATATACGCAAATCAATCAGTGTGATACACCATATTAACAAATTGAAGAATAAAAACCATATGATCATCTCAATAGATTCAGAAAAAGATTTTGACAAAATTCAACACCCATTTATGATAAAAACTCTCCAGAGAGTACTGCCATCTTAATACCAAGTCTTCCCATCTGTAACCACAGAGTATCTTTCCATTGATTTAGTCCTTCTTTAATCTCTTTGAGTAATTTTTTTTTCTTGGTTTTCAGTGTACAGGTCTTGCCCTCCTTGGTTAAATTTTACCTAAGTATTTAATTCTTTTTTACGTTATTGTAAATGTATTGGTTTTTTAATTTCCTTTTTGGATTGTTCATTGCTAGTGTATAAAAATACAACTGAGTTTTGTGTGTTCATCTTGTATCCTAAAACTTTGCTGGATTTGTTTATTTGCTCTAACAGCTTTTTTGTAGATGCTTTAGGATTTTCTATATATACTATAAGATAATGGGCCTCCCTGGTGGCACAGTGGTTAAGAATCTGCCTGCCAATGTAGGGGACACAGGTTCGAACCCTGGTCCGGGAAGATCCCACATGCCATGGAGGAACTAAGCCTGTGCACCACAACTACTGAGCCTGCACTCTAGAGCCTGCGAGCCACAACTACTGAGCCCACGTGCCACAACTACTGAAGCCCGCACGCCTAGAGCCCGTGCTCCACAACAAGAGAAGCCACTGCAATGAGAAGCCCGTACTTCTCCACAACAAGAGAAGCCACCGCAATGAAGAGTAGACCCCGCTCGCCACAACTAGAGAAAGCCCACGCACAGCAACCAAGACCCAATGCAGCCAAAAATAAATAAATAAAATAAATAAATTTATTTTTAAAAAAAAGATTATGTCATCTGTGAATAGAGATAGTTTTACTTCTTCCCTTCCAGTTTAGATATAGTTTATTTCTTTTTCTTGCCTAATTTCTCTGGCTAGAACTTCCGGTAAAATGTTGAATAAAAGTGATGAAAGAGAGCACCCTTGCCTTGTTCCCTAAGGGGAAAAACTTTCAGTCTTGAAACTACTGCTTTTTTACAAAGTCAGAATATCTCCTCCTTTCATTGGAAGAGTAGCCAAGATTATTCTGTGGAGTCTGGTCTCTCTAAGACCATGGGAAACCTACTCACCCAGGGAAATATGTCAGCTCTGGGCTGGAGGAACTGAAGACTACTGCTTGCAGGCAGGGAGCTGAAAGAGGTGTGGGAAATACCTAGATATTGTTTGGCATTTCCATCCACTTAATAGGGAATAAAAAATATGTGAAACCCTTTAACTGGTTTCTATATCTTAGTGTCCTGAAATTTCTCTCTCATTGTAGTTAAAGAATCACTGGCCAAACAGGGATGCATATCTGTTTTTCAAATTCTAAACTCTGATTAAGTAAATAAAGGTATAGCCATAGAATGCAGTACCATGAAACCTTTCAAATTAGCATGGTAGTTCTCTACATGCTGATGGCAAATGACCTCCATTATAATTTATAATTGAAAAAAGTAAGGTAGAGAATAATTTGCATAGAATTATTCCATTTCTGTAAAAAAGAAGAAACATATCTGTGTGTACATACCTGTGCAAGGATACACAAGAAGTGAGTAATAATGAATGTCTCTAGAGAAGAGGCTTAGAGGTCTTGGGATCTAGGATAAAATGAAGACTTTGTCCTGTGGCCCATTTGAATTTTAAAAAAAAAGTAAATGTGTAATAACAAAAAAAAACCCACACAAGTTTTTATTTCATTTCATTTTTAACACTTTTAAAAAACTCATTATCAGCATTGATTAGAAAGACTGTAATGGCTGAGAAAAGGTCAGTTCTCCAGATATTATTTAGTTCAAACCACCATGCCATTCCTACTTCTTAAATTGGCAGGGCTGAGAAGGAATCATAGTAAACATTAGTACTGAAGGGGCTTTTTGTTTTGGGGAGAGAGAGAGGGAGCTTGCATTTTAAAACTTCTCAGATGGGACTTCCCTAGTGGTCCAGTGGTTAAGACTTTGCCTTCCAATGCAGGGGGTGCAGGTTCGATCCCTGGTCGGGGAGCTAAGATCCCACACATCTCGTGGCCAAAAAACCAAAACATAAAACAGAAGCAATATTGTAACAAATTCAATAAAGACTTTGAAAATGGTCCATATCAAAATAAATAAATAAAAGTTCTCAGAATAGTTTGTAAGAGAAAGTAAAATAGATTAAAACTGCATTTGCTGAACACACTCATATCTAGAATTACACTTGAACTCAACATGCCAACATTTAGAAAATTTTATATAAGTAACATATAGAACACACGGGAGGATTTCATTTATATGAAAGTTTAAAGCAGGAAAAACTAATCGCATGATATAAGTCAGAATAGTAGCTATGAGGTACGGGGGTATTGATTTGAAGGAGAAATGGGGAGGTCTGTAGTGTACTGGTCATGTTCCATATCATGGTCTGGGTGGGGGGTTACACAAATTTATATAATCTATAAAAAATTCATTGTACAGCTGTACATTGTATAAATTTTATGGATTTATATAATCTGTAAAAAATTCTACCTTAAGTCGGGTCTTGTTTACTGTTTATAGGTTATATTCAATAGAGAAGGTAAGAAAAAAGTAGCATATTAAACTGTGGCACTTAAACAAACTCACAAACCGTCAGAAAGATGCAACACACAAATCAGAAGAGGAAGGAATTTGCAAGGGTTAGAAATGTGTCACCCAGTGATCCAGGCATCACAAACTATTCAAGGAACTCCTGTAAGTCTTTCCCAGGTAGTCGAATAGCATTTAAAACTGTTGACAACTGTTGTGATATATACCCTCATTGTACAAAATTTATGAAATTATGTTGTAAAAAAGAAACTTATAGCTGCATTAGTGATACACACAAAGCTTTCTGGTAATTATACTTTTAGTATTTTTCTGTAAATGTCACTTGTTTGGTTATAAACTCCGCTAAAATGAAATGTACCAAAATTTAATATATACATTCCTGTGATCTTTTTGTCAGGCAAAGAGCATATTTCCTGGGATCTTTTCATAAATATTGCATCTCTCCTATTTTTTTGACATGTTAATCAAAGGTCCTATAAGATTTCACTTTGGTTTTGTTCCTGATGTATCCACCACCCTGCCTTTGTGCCTTGAGACTGCTCATCTTTTGCAAGTTAACAATTATTTCCACGTCACTGGCGTTTTTATACTTTCTAAATATTTCCACTTCACCTTCAGGAAATGTATTTGACCTTGTCTTTTTGAAACATTGGCACAACTATTTTATTCCAACTTTGGAAACTATCTTAACTTTCCCATTTCCTCTCATGCCTAAGGGAAGCTATTTAAGAAACTATCTTCACTCAGGGAAGTGTTCAGGAGCTGACCAGCAAATCTCTCCTCATAATTTAACAGCATTACTTTTCTATTATCCTTATTATTGTTCTAGTCTGTATTTTTCCCTTTGGAGTGTTTGCTGCATTGTTAACTTAATATAGTTGTGTTTTTTTTTCTCATTATTTCCTCTGCTTGTCTTGATGCACATATTTTCTCTCTTAGTGTCAAAATAAGGTGATGGTGAATTATGAGTCCCTTCTGAGCTGAGGATACTTTTGTAATCTGGTAACCTTTGGCAGGAAGTACATATCCTAGGGAATGATGGAGCACTTAAGAGTGATTCACCACCAAGCATTACAGAAAATAGGCTGAGGGTTCAAAAATTCAAGGCACGTTTCCTCTCCTCAGCGTGGTGTATATACTGTGCTCTCGCTTTTCTACCCCCTATGATGTGGTTAAGAGAGAGGAGATAATGACGGCTTCTTAAAGTTACCTATAATGCACTCAAAACTCTGTTAGGTGTAATGGTTTTAAAAGGTAGAATGAAAACACAGCTAGGAGATCAACACAAAAGGAATCATTTTCTGATAGAGACAGCAAGGCTTGTGTGCTTCTCAATATACACACGCAACTCCCATTAACTGTAATGGGAATTAAGAGTGCCCCATTAAAGGAATACATACCCCCCACCCTGAGTGTGGTAGGGAGATACCTTTCTCCCTCAGAATTTCTTGTATTGATTTACTTTCTTGTGGTAGAATCAAATCTTGTATCATTTTTAAAAAGTTACTCCTGCATATTCAATATGCTATCTAATGGAAAGGGTGGAAAGGGTGGAAAACAACAATTACTAATTGGCAGGTGTAATATAGCTAAACAACCACAAACCCTATGTAAAGCCCAAACCAGACCCAGATTGATTGATTTTCAGGTTAGAAGCATCGATCTGTAACATTCCCCTTTGAATAAATATTTATTCAACATTTGACCTTACTGACTTTAGGCAAATTTCAGGGTGGTTAAGACTTTCTACATTAACGTGGAAATGAGCTTCCAATTATACAGAACTGTTGATTAACAACATGTACAGACTTGCATCACGGGAAAAGAACTTTGGTTTGCTCAGTGATCTTTTCAGCTATATATGAATATAGAAATCTTGGTCACTGACAGATGCTGAGCTTTATATATCTCTCTCACTATCCCCCGAGCTCCCAAGCCATACATCCAACTCTCCACTGGATGTATCCTGGAGATCCACAGGCACCTCAAATTCAATGTGTCTAAAACTGACCCGTCAACTTTCCCAGCAAGCCTGCTCCTCCCCTGTTCCCCATGTCACTGAACGAAACCACAACTCCTTCAGTCATTCCAGCCACAGTCCTGCAAAATCATCCTTTTCACGTTTCATATTTCCCACATCTATCACTGTTGATTCCATCCCCTAAATATTTTCTGGAGGAAACAGAAAGACATCTGTGGTGCTAAGCGGGCAGGTTGCAGCAAGTGTGACTCTAGCTAGCATCAGATCCAGGCAGATGGCCTTCATGAGGGAAGTGTGGTAGCAGGAAGTGAGAATCCAGCCAGAAGGACTAAAGGGGTTAAGGTTCAACCAAGACAGCCCTGGGCACAGAGAACTAACAGATTAGGGGGAAAATTAGGTAGTGGTAAGGGAAACCAGGGGTGGAGACACAAGATAGGGGTTCCCAGAGTTGGGATGGCAGGCAGGGACTTGGTCACACGTGGCCTGAAAAAATTAGTCAGTTGCTAGAAGATACAAAGTGAGAACTTGATCAGCATTAAGGGTGACTTGAGGCAGGGTCACAGAGCAGTAGATCCCGTAGTCTTTATGTTTCCCTGGCCTTGGAGCCAATTAACCTCAGAGGCTGGAATAGGAATGAAGGAACAGGTGGAGTTAGATCCCAGCTTTTGGCTTCTAGGACTTTAGGGCCAGTCGTCATCACATCAGCTGTCGCTGGGTGCTGTCTATAACTCTCTCACTAACAGCCCCCTCATTGTTTTAACTTGCTGCCTAAGAAGCTTTTCTCTGAATGATTGCACAGTTTCAAAAGAACAGTATTCTGCCATTGATTTGACTGTTTCAGGTGTATTCTAGACTATCAAGGTACCAAAGTAAAGACAGTAAATTGCAGGGGCTAGGGCTCCCCTCTTGCTTGGCGTCATGGCCTCCCTGGCCCCAAGAACAGTGTGTAGCCCATGGTGAACACTCAAGAAATAGTCATTGAACTTCGAATGAATTATAGTGTAATTATAGTGGTACTTATTACTTTGGACCTTACAGATTTACAATTCTAATAGTTCAAGACTCACAAACCATAATCTCGCCTTCACATTGTAATACAACAAACAAGGAAACTTAGAAGTTATGGCCAATAGATTGTTTCCAAGCAGCTCTGCAGCAAACGATTTGTATTAAAAGCATGAATGTACTACTTATAAATTATTTTTGACATTCAGAGAACTCACAGAAATCATAGAAAAATTACTAGAAGACTAGGAAATAAATAGGCAAAGAAAAAGACAGTTTATAACAGAATAACAACAAATGGCTAATAGGTGTGAAAATGTCCAATTCCTAGTAGTGATGATATGCAAATTAAACAAGGAAATATAATTTTGTAACTCAAGTTAGAATTTAAAACTTCTAGGCCTCAATAGGTAGACAGACACTCTTAGATGCTTTCAGTAAATGTGCACATTGTTGCTGTCTTTAGGAAAATAATTTTCAGTGCTTGAAAAATATTTGCATCATTCAACAGTTGGTTCAATACCTGAGAGTGCATCCTAAAAAATAATTTAAAAAAATATTTACAGAGCTTTTTGTGACTTTTAAAGTAATTGTGAACAATTAGAAGCAATCTAGATGTCTACAGAGGATAACTAGCATCAATTATGGTACAGGCAATATGGTGGAAACATTTACCACTGCTAAAAATGATGCTTCTGAGTGTGATGATATGAGAAAATCCTTTGTTATAATGGCAAGTGAAAAAAGAAGAATATAAGTTTGTATATAGAGTATGGTTCCAATCACTTGTAAACAATTACGTGGGGAAAAAAAACTAGAGGGAAATTCACCAAAATGTCTCACTGCCTCTAGGTAATGAGACAAGGACCCAGAACAGGAGTTGGCAAAGGAGAGTCGAATAGTCCTAGAAGAAAAAGTTTTCATCAACTGGGTGAGGATATAAAACCCCTCAGGGAGAACCAAACCTTCTCAGAAAGCATGGTATCATCTATAAAAAAGGACACAGGGACTGTGACATCAGAGAACGTCATTATCGTTAGCAGCTTTTAGACAGTTAAGGCTGAGAAAGGCCTGCCTTGTGGGAAGAACTCGATGCTGAAACAGTTTTTGTCAAACTGTGTCTCATAGAACCCAGAATTCTATACATAATAGTGTTTTAGGAAGTCCATAAGCCTCCGATGGAAATCTCTTCAATGTTTACATTAATAAGACAGCAGCTATCATCCATTAACCCCATTTTCAAATGCATGTGTTTATCCAAAGTGTGCTCTTTGATTAACTTTATAAGTAAATGTTAAATGTTATAAAGCTGACTGCATAAAATAAATCTATGCTGATAAAATGCTGGTCTTATCTATCTTCTATATTGGGGGTTAATTTTATTTCTAATAAAATTAAAATAAAAAAGAGATGACACACTCAAATTAGGATAATTCAACGAGGGTTTATTTACCAAAGGGACCATAACTTTCCCAGGTACGAGGGGTTATGAAAGAACCACGAGTGATACTGCAGGATCCAGCATGGAGCTCATAGCTACAGAGCTGTCACCAGCCCTGAGGCTTGAAAGACGAGAGGAAGGAGAATAACAGAATCCCGAGAGGAGAAAAGATCCTAGGGTGTGAGCTGCTTTGAGAGGAGCAGTGACCTTCTACCCAGGAACCCAGGCACCTAAGTGTATCTTACAGGTAAGCAAGTAGGGGAATAAGCATCCTGATGTTACTCTCACTCTGATCTCCTGGGGCTGCCCGTTAGGCAAACCCACTTGGAAGCCAGAGAGCACAGGAAGTGATCCATGCAGGTCAGCCTCTTGAGGCAAAACGCAGGAAGGAGAAGGATAAAACACGGTGGAGGGGCAAAGTATCAGAGGGAGAGTATCACATGGCATATTATTTCATTCAATTAATAGAATAAAGCGCTTGTTTCTGATAGATAAGCTTGCATTATTAAGTTTTGGATTTCAGCTAACTGTAACTATTGGCTTCATCTCAGGGTAGATATAATACATGTCACAAAACACTGAATAGAGATTAGATCAGTGCCTGCAAGGAGTGTATGTGTGTGTTTCTTTTCTACTAGCCAAGGCAATATTTTCCAGGAATGAGAACCATGTATATTTTGTCACTTATAGAAGAAATTGAATGTGGAAACCTGAGTTAATTGGCACTATATTTCTAATTAATTCTAATTAATTAATTAGAAATTGGGCAACGTCTCAACCCTGCCCTTTATTTGGAACTGATTGGCTATAGAGGAGTGGAGGAGGTGAAGGACTCTAGAATTCTTTCAAGGCACTGTATTTGGTGGGGGTAGATTCAGAGCACTCCTTTTTCTCCACTCAAATGTGGAACCATTTAAGAGAGAGGGGAAGAAAGAGACAGAGAGTCAGAGAGACAGAGACCAAGTCAGGCAGATGGAGATAAAAACATCACCTTATTATTGGTAAAGCTGTTGGATAATGTGGCATGCTAATATTCACCTCTGAACTAGGCAGCCTTACCCAGTCAGCCATTGGCAGCCCTGAATAGCACCTGGTCTCCTTGGGGAGGGGGGACCACTTCTATAAAACTCGCAGCAGAGAACAGAGAGTGTACTTTCCTTAAGTACACAGATGCCAAAGGAAAGAAAAAAGAACCAAGGAAGGAGGAAGCTGAATATACTCAATTTTTTTCTCCCAAACTCTCCAAGTATATAATTCTCTCTTCCTCCTCCAGGGAGGAATGAGGGAAGGGATGGAAACAGGCCAGGGGTTGTACTCTGGAAGAGATCCTGCCACAAGGAAACATAAGGTGAGGAGAAAGGAATCTCTTCTCCAATAGAAGCCGATATCTTGGCTAACTGGATGCTATCAGGGAATATAGGAGAAGAGGAAAAATTGTGGCTTATTTTGGGAAATGTTTGACTTGAGAAGCCAGTGGGCATCAAGATGGGGATGGACAGCAGGCAGTTCCATATATGGATCTGGAGTTCAAGAGAGATGTTGGGCTGGAAATGTAGATTTGAGAGTCACATACATATAGATAAATGAAGATGGATATGGATATGGAAGATGGACATACATAACAATGCCTTGAATTTAATGTACATAAAAAGAGAAGAGAGCTCTATATGGAACCCTGGAGAACACCAGCATTCAAGGGACAGGCGGAACAAAGTGATTATAAAATGGTAATAGAGAAAGGTAGGTAGGAGAAAAGCCAAGAGAAGGTGATTATGTAAGCTACAGACCCAATGACTCAATTGGGATGAGAGAGAACACAGGTGAAGGCATTCAGAAGAAGAGTTTCTGAGTTCAATTCAAATCAGTGGATTTTCATTATGCACATTTATAAGGTGCAGCGATTGAAGGTGTAGCGGTGTAGGGAATGCAGAAATTAGGAAGACGTGGGAATTGGCCCAAAGTTGGGGAAGATTCCTTGATTTAAATTTTCTAGTCTCTCCTCAGGCTCTGGAACCTCTGACAGTATCTGAGTTAGGGCAGTGACAGTGGGGAGTCATTCAAGAGTGTGTCTTGGTCAGCTTTGGTAACAGTGAGATAGGGCCCCAAACTTAGGAAAGACCAAAAAGTCAATGTCTGGCTCTATACCATATTCATAGAGATTTTTTAATTTAGGCATTTAAAGCATTAATTGGCAAACCATCAGTTAATTGAGAAAGTAAATTATTATATCCAATTTCTCAACCAGATCAGTTTATTAAAATGTATTGTGTCAAATCATAAATTTTGACAGTGTTGGATTCTATTTAAAGAAAAAATCAAAGGAAATACATACATAAAGAGTAAATGGATCATCACCCAAATTCTTGAAGCTAAGAACTAAAAGAATAACAAGGTCCATGCCAAAATACATCTGTGTGTGTGTATTTTTTAAGATCATTCTTCAATTGACCTATCTCTCTTATAGGGTTTTAGGGTAAAATAAGAAAAAAGAAATACATGAAAAGTATTTAGAAAAATGACTATCATACAGTAAGTGTCCATGAACGTTTATTATTACTATTATTATCATCACTGTTACCACTACTTCTCCTCTTTTAGGAATACAGGGAGAGAGGAAGTGTGCATGTAGGTAGAATTTTTCTCCACCTATACTTCGGACAGACAATTTGAGATTTAGAAGCCTCTGGAGCAGTAGTTCTTAAACTTTTCTAACCCAGAGAGGCTGGTGAAAATTACAACCTCTCCTTGAATAAATTCGCCTACACACAAAATATTGTACACAATTTTGCGAGTGGGATAAGGACCCTTAGAAGGGATAAGCCCTTTTAGCATAAACTCTAGACTTCCCAGGTGGTGGGACAAGGAGCCAGTTGCAGTTACTGTAGACAGTGTTTACAAGCACTACATTAAGTGTGGAGATAGAACACAGACACACTTAAAAGAGACTTTAAAATAGCCACTAACCTCATGTAGCCAACATTCAACGGAGTAATAATTAATATGTGTCCAGTTCTCTGTTGAACATTCTGGAAAATGCAAAGATCTATAAGACTCTAGATGTCAGGGTCTCAGATTCTTGTGGTGGAGAAGTACTAGACCAGAGTCATGTTCAAAGTCCAGAGGCACAGGGCCAGGAGCCAGCTTGCTGGAAGTGGAGACTGAGTGGCTACACTCATTACTGTAAAGCTAATGATGAATTAAAAACATATGTACTGAGCTGATGCAGTCAATAAAAGCCCCAATTAAGGCACCATTAAGGGACTTAACAGCCTAGTGGTGGGGAAGACATTCCTAAAAAGGTTTAATGAGCTCAGATCCTGACACAGCCGGGAAGTCATTAGTCATTAATGCCACGTCTGGATCTCGATTATGAAGTTCTCTATAAGAAAACACTTGGCATATAATAGCACACAAGATTATACCTGATTTGTTACGGAGAGCAAGATACACCTTTTCAAATGTATTTTTAAATCTCTATGTTTTCAGGTAAGAAAAGTGGCCAATTATGAGCAGAAACTGCCGAGTGAAAATCCATAGCATGATCGCATGCTAATTAGATAAGCATTACCATTCAAGTAAAAAATAATAATAATGGAAATACAAAATGGAACATGGTATTGTACTGATTAATAAGACTGTGACTGTGCCTATAAAGTAATTTGATTAATTCCCAGTGTAATGTGTGGAAACTCCTTCAACGTAAAGCTACATTGAATCTAGAGAAAATTAAGCAGATAGAGTCTCTGCCTTCTTAAGTATTCATGCACTTACTCGTTCATTCAACGGCTATTCACTGAGAGCATCTGTGTAAGGCTTGGTCGGGGGCACTAGGAAACAGGTGAACAAAGCAGTCAAGGTACTCATGAACAGTACAGTCCAAATAAATGATGATCGACTGTGATAAGTACAGTGAAGGAACAAACATGGTGCAGACTGAAGATCTTTTAAGATAAGGTGGTCAAGGGAAGGCCTCTGAGGAGCTGGTTCAACAAAAGACCTGAACTGTAAAGAGGCCAGTCTTGCAAAGGCAAGCAGGGGAAGAAATGAGGGGTGGAACTTTTGGGCTATTTAGCATCTGAATTCCTTTCCTGAATTCCTTCCCATGGTGTGAGTCTTGGTAAGGGGCACGCTTCTCCAAAGCCCACCTACTCACTTTCCTAGCCTTCCTTGCAGTTAGAATTTGGGAATGTGACCCAGACTTGGTCAGAGTCATCTGTCTAAGGCAGTGAATCAGGAACTAGTGATACCAAAAAGCAGAGCTGAGAATTTCTTTTGGTGGCAATGAGTGTGGTAGCAACATTCAGTTTCTGGAGCAGTGATTCCAGGATATCCTTGTCTAAGGGAGCGTTGCATTCAGAGGCAAAGGCAACAGAGCCCTCTTCAGGCTGGTTCTGGGTGTGATTTTGCCTGAAATTCTGTTTGTCCAGCTTTGCTTTGTCCCTTCCTAATCTCCAAGCCTCGTATTGCAGCTTTCCTGGAAATTCTGTGAGCCACCCAATACACTCCATTTCTCTTAGGCTTAAATCAGCCAGAGTCGGTTTCTGATGATTCCATCTAAAAATCCTGATAGATTGGAGTACGTTGCAGGTAGATGCATGTGCAATAGCCCTAAGATGGGAGGAGAGGGAGAGAGAGCTTGGAGGAACCGAGAAAAACCCCGAGTGGCAGCATTAGTGAAAAAGGTAGCAAGTGAATAAGATAGGAGCAGCCGGAAAGCCAGGCAAGAGCCAGAGCAAGCAGGTGTGCGTAGCAGAAGCCGGAAATGTGCTGGGCCTATAGCCGTTTCTCAGGGACACTCAACTAGCTCCCGTGTCCTGATGGGATGTGTCTCTACTGGTCTCTGAGGACTCTGAGGCAGGGCTAAAGGGTTCTGGTTGGGTGGCTGCCACTCTCTGCTGTGCCAAGGAATTCCAGACTGTTCTCTACTGAGAAGGCTAAGCCTGAACTTGCCATTTCCAGCTCTGTGAGATCGCTCTTTCTCTCCTTGAAGTACCAAGATATGTATCTCTAAAGGCATTTATAGCATTAATTTGGTTATATGTTTTTGAGTATCACATCCATCATTAGACACTAGCTAACTCCCTGGGGTCACAGTGGGGAGGTGGGATGATTACATGCTTTGGATTAAAACAGATCTGGATTTTATCTCAGACAAGTTGTTTCACCTCTTTGAACCACAGTTTTCTCATTTGAAAAATGAGGATACTAGTACCTCATTGAGGATTACATGCACTGTAAGTTACTACGCAGTGCCTAGCACATAGTAGGCACTCTGTGATACTAGTCCTTTGTTCCTTAGTATTTCATGGAATTGAACAGAATCTCCTGCAGCTAGGAAAACAATATAAAATCCTTGCTTTGGTGCTTACCTTATTGTAAAGTGCTAATTTAGAATAAAGTAACTTACATTGCTTTCTTAGTTCAGAATTTGATCATGAAAATTTCCTTTTTCTTAAAAATTCCCTAAAGAGTTATTGCCATTCACTCAGTTCACTCCAGCAAAATTACTAGCCAAAAAAAAGAGACCATTTTTCCCCTTCTAACATCCTTAGGTTAATGATGTAGAGTACAGTTAAAACATTGCACCCAAAACCAGAAGGTAGATTTTGTTATTCTTGAGAAACAGAGGAAGGTATTACTCAAGTCCTGATTGTCTTAGCCAAAATATTCCCTTATGTAATATTCCGTGGGCTTGAGTCTTTTTCATTTTAAGAACTTGAAATCATAGATGTTCTATAGGTTTGTCATTGATTGACCAAATATGTAACTCAGCTCTGAAGATTTTTTAAACTTTAAAACATTACAAAACAAAAATCCTAGAGCCTCCCAAGCTCCTTGCTTACTGACTTAAACACCTTAATTTAATCTAATGAATTAACAGTCTTTTAGAATCCTTTTCTTTCCTCCTTCGCTCCTGAATTTTTTTGCGGTACACGGGCCTCTCACTGTTGTGGCCTCTCCCGTTGCGGAGCACAGGCTCCGGACGCGCAGGCTCAGCGGCCATGGCTCACAGGCCCAGCCGCTCCGCGGCATGTGGGATCCTCCCGGACTGGGGCACGAACCCGTGTCCCCTGCATCGGTAGGCGGACTCCCAACCACTGAGCCACCAGGGAAGCTCTTGGCTCCTGATCTTTAATATACATTTTCTGATCTCCATCTTCCTCTGATTTCTTGTTTCCTTGGTTTTGGCATAGTTTCTCTTTTGGTGTCTGGGGCCGTGTTGAGAAAAAAAAAAAAAAGGTTATGTTGCAAATGCGTGATGTTTCCCTTCAAATGGCAAATGAGGCAAAGCAGCCAGGATGCAGGATTCATTTGTTTTTCTTCCTCTAACTACTTTCTGTAAACCACAAGACCTTGCAACCAGTGAGAGGCCAGTCAAGGAAGGTCTTGATTTACATAAGGGGGTTGATAATGCCATTTTTGAAAAACCTACACTCCTCTCTTTAAAAATTCCCATATTCTTGGCACTGAAGTAGCACTCCCAGCACTGAAAATTCCTACACAGCCCTGGTGATTCTGAAATGGAGCAGGTCTTTGCCCCCCATGTCCTCCACCTGCCTTTTGTCTGTGAAAAAAACTTTAGCCAAAGAATAAGTTTAATCAGAGAAGTGAGAAAAATGCAGAAGCAAAGAAAAACAGGACAAAACAATAAGAGTTTAGTCAGTAAGCAAAGTCAAGGACCTAAATAGGTAATATTCTGAGCCATATCCTGTGAGCTGTCTTATAGATAGTGAACCTCCACCAGGTAAAAGTTAACTACATGGTGACCAGACTGTAGCCACGACATAGGCTACCACAATTCTGAGGACTGGCCTCAAGGAAGTGGGAACAAACCGGCTCAGAAACTGAAGATTAACTGTACTTAAAACAATCAAGATGACGCTGGTCAGACCACCGATGACCAGTTTCAAGATGACCGTCAGGGCTGACGGTGCTGTTTCTACATACAGGCCCCTCCCTCTGTCTATAAAAGCTCTTGTGGGCTGATTGTCGGGGGGTGGGGGGATGGGAAGGAGGGAGTCGGCCTTTGGACAGGCATCCGCCCTCCCCCAACCCCCAGTTGCCAGTATCCTAAATAAAGCAAACTTTCCTTTCCACCAACCTGGCCTCTTTATTGGCTTTTGAGTGGTGAGCAGCCAGACCCCACTTTTGGTTACAATTGGAGCCTCAAGTAAAAACATTATCACAACTTCCCACAGAAGGAAGTGAAGAAGCTTTTATTGTTGCTAAGTACAAATGTGACAAATAATTAAGAACTGAAGAATATTCTTATAGGATAATCAGGCGCTTGTAGTTATTTCTTGGCATGTTTGCCTTGGAATTCTAATCACTAACAACAGTTCAGATTCTCAGAGAAAAGATTATTTGCCTGTGAAAACCCCTAGGCAAGACAACTGAAAATGCTTATTGCAAAGAAAAGCAAAAGTACAGCAAGATATATTTGTAGCATGTGAGAGGAATGCATAGGTGAGCATTGGAATGTTCTTTTGGTATTGGTCCTGAGGAGTAACTGTTTTAGGAGGATTTAACCAAGTCAACTTTGAAAGTATCTTGTCTTCATGTGAAGGGTTAATCACGCTTAATAGGAGGAATTCTGCTTTTTGGTATAAGTTTTACACACAAATAAGTAACTGATTTCCAGACCTCCAAAACCAAACTCTAGTTGATGAGAGAAAGTGAAATCCCTGACTCAACAAACAGACTAATTTAGGGGACTAGCGCAATTATTCTGTCTTTGTTTAACTGTAGGTTTCAGGTGGCATGCATTCACCTCACTTTCTGCCTCTCACATCTACATTTAAGGACCCATGTGATTTCATTGGGCCCACTGGAATCACATCATCATCATCTTCTCCTTTTAAGGTTAGCTGATTAGCAACCTTAATTCCCTTTTGCCATGTAACATAACATATTCACAAGTTTTGGGAGTTAGGACATGATTTGGGAGGTCCTTATTCTGCCTACCATACTTCTCAATCAGACTGTAAACTCCTTAGGTGTCTTATATTTTTCTCTGTATTTCTCATAGTGACAAGAATAGGTCTAACTATGTTTGTGTTTTGGTTGATTCTTGAACTAATAGAATAAAGGTTCTCAAAGGGTGGTCTAAGGAGCTTTGGTGGTCTTTGACTTTCAGGTATATTGCAAGTTGTATTAAAATTCAAGTCTGAAAAACATGTAGCTAAAAAACCTCCAACAAGTAGTTTTCATTGCCCATACAAGTTTATATTATTTTAAGAAAAGAAAGAAAAGAAGTTTTATGACACTCTTCTGCAGAAACAAAGGAGTAAGCCAAGAAAGAAGACATAGGGTCTGGGAAACAGGAGATGCAATACAGGGCAGGGGAGAAGACTGTTCTCAACATCTAGCAGGACTGGACACAACCAAGCCAAATGGGAGCTGGAGAATGTGGGACTCCATCAGGATGTCTGTAAAATGATCAAAATGGAACAGCTAGATTACTTGGTGTGGAAGAATGTACTGGAAGGATATTTACACTTCTTTCAGAGAGTTTGGAGATGAATCATAGAAAATTAAGCAAATAAAAATATGAGGCAATTCTTGTACCATAAAGAAATGTATTTCTAGAATACTATGTAGCTTAGCTGTGAATAATATTAACAAAATGATGAACACTGAATTAAATGAAATATTGATTAAATTGATATTGAATACTGATAAAATGAAAATTATAAGTACATAGGAGAATGAGGAGAATATGTGGATAAGAATTAAATTCTCATCTTACATAGTAGGAAGTCAGATAAAATCTAAAACTGAAAAAAAAATCAAGAAATAGTAGCCTAAGAATATTATTTAGAAATAAGGATAAGCAGTTAAAAGAAGAGATATTACTAGTAGGGAAGTTTGGGGCAGAGTCCTTGTACTATTATTTGACTGTTTAAACTACATATGTGCATTAATTAATTCATTAAAAATTAAAATTAAGACAAACTGTATCCACATTTTGAAAAAGATAAAAGAAAAATGGAGGGATTATTTATAAAGGCAAAATTCCTTTACATGTTGCCCTCTCTCTCTCTCTTTCTTTTTTTTTTTTTTTTTTTTTGCGTTACGCGGGCCTCTCACTGTTGTGACCTCTCCCGTTGCGGAGCACAGGTTCCGGACGCGCAGGCTCAGCGGCCATGGGTCACGGGCCCAGCTACTCCGCAGCATGTGGGATCTTCCCGGACTGGGGCACGAACCCGTGGTCCCCTGCATCGGCAGGTGGACTCTCAACCACTGCGCCACCAGGGAAGCCCTCTCTTTCTTTCTTTCTCTCTTTCTCTTTGTCTCTTTTGCCTATGGCAAGCAGTCCACAGGAACTTTTATTCTAACCAGAGTGATGTTTATTTTATACCTCAGTTCTAAAAATTGAAAGACTTTGGTATGATTTAACCTATTAACAAACCAACGTGGCGGGCCAGGTAAGGGTCGTCAGGTGGTGCCTGCACAAAGTGATCAGGAAGAACTGTACTAGGAATAGCAGGACATTGCAGGGAAAATGTCTAATGGACATGAGAGGGTATTGTTAAGGAAACAATCTGGCTTATGTTTCTGTCAAACTGAACTATTCCCGGTTGCCTAAGTGTGCCATGTTTTCCTTCCAGTTAGTTCTTCATATACTTTTATAAACCAAACATAATTAGTCTCATCACTACTGATATTACATTGGATATCAGAAAATGCTGAGCTACCTATGCTTGCATTATTAACCCTTTTACCTTATTTGTGGGAGGCTGTCCATGCTTGCTTAGTCAGATTTTAAATAACTCTCAGAATGATATATCCAGAGGAGACAATTTAGTTGAATTAAACTTTGGCAAAACCTCTTCCCTCCTTCCTGTTATCTCCCTGCCTCCCAGTCTAATTATAATGAGCTTAACTGTAACCATAACATGGTTAAGCAATGATTTAAGGGGCAGTGAGACAAGATTTTAAAAGTTAGAACTGTCGGGCTCCCCTGGTGGCGCAGTGGTTGAGAGTCCACCTGCCGATGCAGGGGACACGGGTTCGTGCCCCGGTCCGGGAGGATCCCACATGCCGCGGAGCGACTGGGCCCGTGAGCCATGGCCTCTGAGCCTGCACGTCCGGAGCCTGTGCTCTGCAACGGGAGAGGCCACAACGGTGAGAGGCCCGCGTACCACCAAAAAAAAAAAAAAAAAAAAGGGCAAGGTTCTGCACTGTTTCTCCCTATATTAAAAAAAAAAAAGAAAAGAAAAAGAAAAAAAAAAGAATGGCAGGCTGTGGATATAACTAGGCAACAGGGCAGTGTCTCTCCCTGATACTGACAATATCCCATGACAAAAGCTCTGTGCTATTACAGTTCATTCGATATTTACTGAGCATCCCAGTGTCTGCCACTGTTCTAGACGCTGGGGATACAGCTGTGGACGCTGTCATAATTCTGCCCAATTGTATCTTTTTCATATGCAGCTGTGCAAATTAAGAAGAATACAGTTGAATTTTCTACACCCTAATCAAAACTTAGTCCAGGGGTCTTACCTGGCTTCATTTGACCAAAAACTTCAGAGGAAAGAGCCCTTCCCATGAAATCTGCAGTGTTCCCAGCTTCTGATCCCTCTGGGAGAACAAGGTTTATTTCTGGAGTAGTTTGCTCCAAAGCGTTCTCCCACCCCACCACCTCTCAGATAAAGGACTAAATTCCATGAAAAGCCATGGCTACCCCGAAGTAGAAATCAGCCCCTAATGATATTACCCTCGCACAAATTGAAATGGGGTTAAAAGCTCAGATTGTGGATTCTTAGATTTCTTGCTAAGCTGGAAGCTTTTATGGGCTCACTTTAAATTGAAAGGCAGAGTTTAGATCCTTTTGTTACTTAAGAGACTGAGCAAATTAGCAAGTCGGAGGCAAATCTTTTTTGATTACTGAACTATTACAAATGCCTCCTGGCCAAAGAATAACCTCTCTCCAGAGGGAAATGTTCAGCGGGCCCTTTTGCTTAAATTCATAAAATCCGTTAAAGCAAATCTCTCACTTTTCCATTAAGTCAGTAAATTACTTCTAGGGGAAAAGGATAAAATGCCGGCAATAAAATGGCTGGACTATATTAATCATGGGAGGTGGGGCTGCAAAGGTGGAAAATTGATGCTACATTTATGGTGCAGAGAATTTCAGGCTCTTTCACGTGTTGAACTAAATGTAAATGATGTCACCTTTTCCTCCGCTAGTCAGAGGCAAAGTTATCCGTCCGCAGAGGCTTCACCGAATGCGTTGCGTGGCTGACATTAAAATGACTACAAGATTATTTCTTTCCATATCTATCCCCCTAGAAAAATTTTCAAGATTTTATTGTAGATGGGGAAAACGCATAATGCTACGAGAAACAAAGCCCTCGCTACATTCTTGCTACTGGATTATTGCCATTCTATCTCAACGCTGATTGAAATCCAAGATTTTGTATCGGTGCTTTAATTAGATGCTGGCAAATATCTTTCTGCCCCACTGGAAATGTAATCTTTCTATTGAACATTTTGTCCCAGTGAATTTCATCTGCAATAGCATTTTGCATTTGAATCAGGGAGGTCAGTGCTTGATAGCAGACCATGTGGTGCTGGCTCTGTTCACTTTTGGGTGAAATTGAACCCTGAAGGTGTTGAAAGTACAGCAGTGAGTCATTATCCGTAATTATCTCATTGTTTCATCCAAATGATTAAAGTCATAATACCACTGCCCAATTTGTTGTGTTTCTAAAAAATCGGACTTTCCTATGAAAATGACTTGCCAATTCCCATGTCCCCAATGCTTCCCAAATATATGAATTAGCATATTGTCTCAATGCATCTTGTATACAGGCATTACATTTACTTAGGGAAACTCATGCATGTCATAACAGTTGTCCCTAAAAGGGTCATATTTTTTTACATTTTTCTCAGTTTGTGTGAGTGAAGAGAAGTAGTCCATGCTGTGAACGTAACCCAAAATTTAAAGTTAAAATATTCTGTCCCTTGTCTAACCATCAGCATTTTCTGAGCCTTGGAAAAGAGTTAATCATCAAGCAAAGTGCTAAATTATACTCTTTTCTAAGGTTGAGATAGCAGAAAAGAGAGTGTCTAGCTGGTGGTTTTTTATACAGACTAGAAGCAGCAGCAAAACACATTTGCAAATATTTGGCTTGGTAGTTAAATAATTTATTCCATATCTGTAAGCAATAAAGCATACCCCTAGAATGCATCTACACACATATATGCATATTTTTAAAGTAAATGTGTGCTACCAAGATATAAAAACTTGCCTTTCATGCTGTGCTAATATGGAAAGACTGAGCATTTAACTGCTATGTGGACAAGGCTTTTACAAGTAAATTTGCACATCAAAAAGGCCTAGCATATTCTAATTTAAATTCACCTAATTTAAATAGTGACAGCTTATGGTTCTTTGCAATATGATCAATTTAATCAAAAAATGTATAGAACTACTAGAGAGATTCGCCTATATTCGTAGACAAAAAGATTGGGTTACAAGCCCAGTTATTGAAATTCCAAGTGTAGAAGAGATTCAAGAAAGTAAGCAGCTGGTAACTGCTTTAACTTTTAGTTAAAATAAGACCTAGTACAATTTCCAAGTAGTATATTCATTGTCATCATAATGTAACCTTAAGTGTGGAAAAAGGAAGTGAAAATTTTGTATGAATCTGTTAAGTATAGAAAGAGGAAGTGAAAATTTTGGTATGATGATTTAATAATAGACCAATAAAATTTCTCTAAGTAGAGAATATAATTCATAAAAATATATAAATGTGCCTCAAATTTTTGTGTTATGTATTTAAAAACTTAACATTGTACAAACATTTTGAAGTACTGATGAACCTAGTGGCAGGGCAGGAATAAAGACACAGACTTGGAGAACATACTTGAGGACACAGGGAGGGGGAAGCGTAAGCTGGGACAAAGTGAGAGAGTGGCATGGACATATGTACACTATCAAATGTAAAATAGTTAGTGGGAAGCAGCAGCGTAGCACAGGGAGATCAGCTTGGTGCTTTGTGATGACCTAGAGGAGTGGCATAGGGAGGGTGGGAGGGAGGCTCAAGAGGGAGGAGATATGGGGATATATGTATGCATATGGCTGATTCGCTTTGTTGTGCAACAGAAACTAACACAGTATTGGGAAACAATTATACTCTAATAAAGATCTATTAAAAAAAAGAAATTATACTAAGGAAATTAGGAGTTTAATAAGGATGCTTAAAGGAGTTTAGTTACAATTATCATAGTGCTGTTAATTATAACAAAAATAGCATTGGAAAAGTCTAAAAATCCTATACTGATGATTTTATTGTGCACATTATTTCCAGTATAGAACATGTATTCTATATGATGGAATAGTATGTAGCTATTAAAATTATGTTGCAGAAATATAATTACAGAAATGTTTTTGTTGATATGGAAATATATTTGCAATGTTATGTTGTGTAAAAAAAAAAAGTTCAGTTTATACAATAGTACATAAGTATGATCCCATGAATATATGTATAGGTGTGTGTGTTTGTTTTCAGGAAAAGTTGTCGCCAAAATATTAAGACTGGTGATCTCTGAGTGGTAGGGTATGTGTGATTTTTATTTTCATTTTGCTTTTCTATTTTTGATTTGCAGAATTTAAAATTTTAAAATATAACAGGAATGGATTGCTCCACAGTGCCAGAAGTGTTACACATTATTCTAGCTAGGATTCAATCTGGCTTTGCCATTATTCTCTTAAAATTGAGGGAATCCGGGCTTCCCTGGTGGCACAGTGGTGAGAGTCCACCTGCCGATGCAGGGGACATGGGTTCGTGCCCCGGTCCGGGAAGATCCCACATGCCGCGGAGAGGCTAGGCCTGTGAGCCATGGCCGCTGAGCCTGTGTGTCCGGAGCCTGTGCTCCGCAACAGGAGAGGCCACGACAGTGAGAGGCCCGCATACAGCAAAATAATAATAATAATAATAATAATGATTAAGTAGCTATTTAGACACTTAAATTTTAAAATAGTGCTGGTTTTATTTCTAACCTGCTTTATTATCTGTGAACTTCTTGTGAAGGAACAGGGCTAGTATAAATTTTGTGCATATTTATGACATTTTGGGTTATTCTGCAAGGCCAGGTTATATTTTTAAGAGGAACTCCTTGACAGTGATCATTGTTAAACCTATGATTTGAGTGATGAGAGAGATTATTGGATTTCCTCTAGAGGTCTTTGCACATAAAAAAATTAAGACTCTAACTACCCGTGTGATTGAAGCAGTTTTGCTGGATGAAGAGGGCTTGAACAGTCAATTATTTATTCAAAACCCATCTCTTATTTTTCTAGACACTGAGCAGACTGGAAAAGTATGAGATTCAGATTCTGCCCCAAAGGAGTTTACCAACTAGATGGAGAGGCAACTGCTCCTACACAAAATAATCAGATAAAAGTCACAGACACTGCATGGTTCAGGCAACTGTGGGATGAACTCTCAGTTTTCCCATCTACAGTGAAAGAAGGTTGGGCTGCCCACACAACTCTTGGTTCTGACAGTGCTTTAACCTTCTGTAATCCTGTGATGCTTCTAATGTTATGACTCTGTCTCTATTTCCTCTTCTTTCCTTATCTCCATACTGAGATTTAATAAGGTTAAGAGATGGGCCTAAAACAACACAAAGTCTAGAATCAAGGCAAACCCTGATAGATCAGGACACTCAATTGATAGATTTTGTGGGTCCCTTTGTTAGGGGGAAACAAAATCACAGCAAAAGAATTTTATGTCTGGTTGGAATTTATTCAAAACAGAAGAGAACTTCCAAGACAAATTGTGAGGTCTTCTCCTAAGTCCTTAGTATCTACAACTAACAAATGAGGCCTCAGGATGGTCAGCATTAGGTGCTGACAGATCCTGATTTAACAAAGAAAGATTCAAATATGTTCATTGTGCCATATGTACTTATGAAAGAAAGCACCTGGCACATAGTAGGTGATTAATAAATATTTATTGATGTAATTAAATAAATTGAGTGAGTGAATGAACCAATGAGTGAATAAATGAATGAATAATTTTTATCAAAGTGTTTCAGGCTGATAAAGAAGATGTGGTACATATATACAATGGAATATTACTCAGCCATAAAAAAGAACAAAATAATGTCATTTGCAGCAACATAGATGGACCTAGAGATTGTCATACTGAATGAAGTCAGGCAGAGAAAGATAAATATCATATGATATCACTTATATGTGGAATCTAAAAAATAGTAAAAATGAACCTATTTACAAAACATAGACTCACAGACATAGAAAACCATCTTATGGTTACCAAAGGGGAAAGCGGTGGGGGAAGGATAAACTAGGAGTTTGGGATTAACAAATACAAAATACTATATATAAAATAGATAAACAACAGGAACGTACTGTATAGCACATGGAATTATATTCAATATCTTATAATAACCTATAATGGAAAAGAATCTGAAAAAGAATAGATATATATGTATAACTGAATCATTTTGCTTGTACACCAGAAAGTAACAGAACATTTTAAAAAACTGAGCTCTAGTTGATTTACAAAGTGTTTCAGGCGGGGTTTCCTGTTAAGCAGAATCAAGAGACAGAGAGGGAGGCGAGGGAAGAGGAGGAGGAGAACGAACAGGCAGAGAAGGTAAGCTCTGGTGCAGCCTGAATGAAGCTTTCTTCTGACCACAGTGGAACTGAAGTGGTCTTACAGAGTCATTCCAAGTTGGGCAAAGAAGGCCTGGCCTTTATACTCACTTGATCAGTTTTGGATGTGGGCTGCCCATAGAAGGAAGCCCTGGACAAGGCAGTTCCTCAAAGAGACAATTTCCAAAGAGAGCTGATAGCGGAGACTGCCTTCTGAGACTCCTACCAGTAGTTGGGGGAATAAGTCTGCAGCAGATTGAATAGTAGCCCCGAAATGATATGTCCACATCCTAACCTCCAGAACCTGTGAATGTGACCTCATTAGGAAAGAGCATCATTGCAGATGTAATCAAGTTAAAGATCTCAAGATGAGACCATCCTGGATTAGCTGGGTGGTCCCTAAATCCAATGACAAGTGTCTTTATAAGAGACAGAAGAGGAGAAGACCCAGAGACACAGGGGAAATGTCCATAAGAAGACAGAGGCATAGATTGGAAAGCCAAGGAGTGCCTGGATCCACCAGAAGCTGGAAGAAACAAGGAGAGATTCTACCCTAGGGCCTTCAGAGGGAGTGAGGTCCTGCTGACACCTTGATTTCACACATCTAGCCCCCGGAACTGGGAGAAGCTAAGTTTCTGTTGTTTTAAACGGCTTAGTTTGTGGCAATTTTTCTTGCAGCACCCCTAGAAACTAATACAAAGTCCTTCTTCCTGAATGGAGAGCTGGGTAACTCATCACAATGTCTACCAATACTAGGATTGAGAAAGAGGGGGTTTCTGGTTAAACCCATGAAAACTCAGAAATCTGTTTTTGAATATTCCAATTCAGTTAAGGTTTTTTGAGGAGGGACTGCTCACAAGAAGTGACACAAATCAGACATTAGTAATCTTAACAATCACCATATATGACCATAGAATTAATCCAGATTCCGAGGTTGGTGTATGTTCTCAGTATAAAATGACCTAATTAACTGGTAGGACCCCTGTAGAATTCCCACAGAGGCAGGCTATGTTGGTATTCTTCCAGAGACACCTACTTTACTTACTTTATATCCTTACCTAGAAATGACATTTTTGCTATATCTTATTTCCAAAAAAGAATTATAATATTTCTTATTCTAATGTGGTAGCTGTGCATTTATAGACTTTCTACCAAAAAATTCCAAATTATATACATTATGTGACTATAATTGCTTATAAACTGTGTGTGCTATAATTTAATTATATTTTGAATAAAAAATTTGCATTTTGTAAGAGAATTTGGTATTTAGCTACTAAGTCACTAAAAGAAAAGAGATCAAATTGATATGGAGGGTTTAAAAATATTTACATTTCAACTAAAATAAAGAAAAAACAGTCCTGGATTTTTCTTATAGAGAATTAATCTTTATGATTCAGAAATAATGTTCCATCAAGAAAATCGCACGTGTGCTATTTGAAAGGAGAGGAGAGGATATATATATATCTATGAAATATAGAACACAGAACTGAAGGTTTATAGAAAAACCTGGAAAATCATCATAGCTTATTTTTGAAAAGGCTCTTGCCCCCCATGAAATTTTGATGTGTTCTTTACATAGCTGAATTGTTTCCCTTCATTGTTGAAAGTCATAAGGCAGAGAGGTCTAGAATTACCATGTTATGAATGTGACTGAATTGGTTTCAAAAATATTTCAAAATAGGTAGTTATCAACAGAGTATTGAAATTCTCATTTAACGATCAGTATTATTTTAAATGACTGCAAGATTTTTTTCACATCTAGGCAGTACTAATTGGTCACACTGAACACAAAGAAATGTTATATTTGGAAAAGTTAAAAACATCAGTTAAAAACCATCCTGATACTTGGGCTTCAACCCAATTTCCTTGGTGCTTTTTTTTTTCTTTCAATTTTATATTTTAGGCCACGCCATTTGGCATGTGGGATCTTAGTTCCCTGACCAGGGATCAAAACTGTGCCCCCTACAGTGGAAGCATGGAGTCTTAACCACTGGACCACCAGGGAAGTCCCTCCTTGGGGCTTTTAAGTCAAAGAAGCTCTTCAAGGAATTAGAAAATGACTATAGCAGGAGGGAACAAATAAAGAGAGAGGCGGAAGATTGAGGAGATGAGATGAGAAGAATCAAATTAAAAAGCTCAAGGACAAATGGGACAAGCATTCAAGGAAGAGATTTCCAGTCTTAAACTCTTCTAGAGAATAGAAAAATAGAGAACACTATTTAACTCATTTTATGAAGCTAGTATACCCTTGGTACCAAAACCAGGCAAGCGCAGCATAAGAAAGAAAATTTACAGTGCAATTTTTCTCATAAACATAGATGTACAAATCATAGGTAAAATATTGGCAGCCTAAATCCAGCAAGGTGTGAAAAAGATAATAAACCATGATGAGGTTAGGTTTATTTCATGAAATAAGAGTTAGTTTAACATAGTTTTGTTATTACCATATTAACAAAACAAAGAAGAAAATCACGTGAACATTTCAATCGATGTAGAAAAAAGGTTTGATATATGGCAAGAAGAATTCATGATTTTAAACAATGCTTAGCAAACCAGGAGCAGGAAGGAACTTTCACTCTGATGAAAGGTATCTACCAATTATATAGAGTGAACGTTAAATGTGAAATGTTAAAGTCATTCTATTTAAAGTCAAGAATAAGACAGGGATGCCCACTATTATTAGTACTTCCAGTTCAATATTGTACTGGAGGTACATTGGGGGAGGAAGGGAGAAAAAGAAATTAAATTGTCAATATTTTCAGGGGATATAATTGTCTACATAGAAAATCTAAAAGAACATACAAATAAGTTATTAAAAATCCAGACCCCACCCCAAAGTCAGTACATTTCTGGAATCCAGAGACAGAAAATGTATTTCTAAAAATGTTTATCATTTAAAACATTGTAAAAAAAAAAAGATACCTAGAAATAAATCAAACAAAAAATATGCAGGATTTGTATAGAGAAAATTATAAAAGTTAATTGAAAGACATTAAAGATGATGTACATACATGGAGAAATACATTCTGTTTATAGATCAGAAGACTCAAATTTATAAAATGTTTACAAAATTAGATTAATAGATTAAAGAAGAAAAACTATATTATCACATTGAGAGATGGGGAAAAAAATCAATAAAATTCAGCAGCTCTTTGTAATTTAATAAACCTCTTTCCAAAGTAGGAATAGAAGGAAACTTCATCAACACATAGCAAACCCTATACTCAATAGTGAAGTAATAGCATTCTCTGTAAATTGAGAATAAATCAATGATGTCACCACTCTGTTCCACATTGTACTGGAGGATCTAGACAATAATAAGATAAGAAAAGGTAGTAAGTTACAGACACGTTACTGAATGAATAAGAGAGTTTATTGGGGTCGTTTTATACAAGATAAATATAAAAACTGAAATTTTACTTCTATATATCAGTAGCAAAGAGCAAGAAGCTTAAGAAGAACAAAAAATGTAGATAACCCAAGAATTAACCTAACAATATAAGCACAAGATTTTAATAGACAAAATTATGAAACTCAATAGAAAGATATTAAAGAAGACAAGTATAAAGAAGAGAACTATGATAATCATAGGAAGAGAGAATTAGTACCATAATGGTATAAATTTTCTCCAAATTGATTGAAAAATTCAATGTAATTCCACCTAAAATCCCAGTAGAACTGTCAGTAGAACTTGGTGAGTTTGTTCTAAAGTCATATACAGAACAGCAAAGATCAAGAATAGCTAAGACACTCGTGAAGAATAACAAAGTGAGGAGATCTGCTCTACCCAGATATCAAAACTTAATGTAAAGCCGTAGTAATTAAGCCATATGATATTGGTGTAGGGGTAAACAGGATGGAGAGCCCAGAAGCAGACCCACATATGTGTGGAAACTTGCTCTAGCACAGAGCTGGTATTGCAGACCACTCAGGAAAGGAGCATTAGTCAATTGACAGTACTGGAAAATTGGATATCCATATGGAAAACAAATTGAAATTGTATTCCATACCCCACACCATACCCCAAGTCTCAATTTCAAATGTAAAAAGCAAACTTGAAAAGTTTTAGAAAAAATTATGGGAGAATATTTTATTACCTCAATTTTCTTAAACAAGGTACGCAAAGTTCTAACAGAGAAGTTTGATGAATTTTATTGTATAAATATTAAGAACTCTTGATCATCAAAGACCACCATCAAGAAAATAAAGACAAGTCGTAATCTGGAAGAAAACGTTTGCAATACACATCATGAACAAATTATTGGCATCAAAAACATATAAAAGTTTATAAATCAATATAAAAAGAAAAAACCCAATAGAAAAATGAACAGAAAGCATTTCAAAAACAGGAAATACAAATGTCCAATAAATGTATTAAAGGTTGCTTAATCTTATTAGTAATCAGGGAAACACAAATTAAGATCACAAGGAGATATCATTTTTTATCCACCATATTGGCAAATATTTAAAAGTTTGAAACTACCAAATGCTGGTAAGGATATGAAGCAGTAAGAACTCTCACATACTACTGATGGGAATACAAATTAATATAGCTACTTTGGAAAACAGTGTACCATTATCTAATAAAGCTAAAGAGGGGCATACTCTGTGATTCCAGCCTTTCTCTCCATATGTCCTCAACAAAAATACATTCATATGTTGTTGTTTTTTTGGCCGCGCTGAGTGGCATGTGGAATTTTAGTTCCTGACCAGAGATCAAACCTGTGCCCCCTGCAGTGAAGTGCAGAGTCTTTACCACTGAACCACCAGGGAAGTCCCTATATTCATATGTTGATCAAAACATAGATATTCATAATATCCAAGAATTGGAAACAACTCAAATGTCTCCCAAGAAAAGGATGGATACAAAATGATGGTATGTTCATACTACAGACTCCCATGGAACAGTGAAAATGAACTATGGCTGCTCAGATCAAGAGCTGAATCTTATAGACATGACCCTGAGAGGAAAATCAAGCTGCAGAAGTATAAAGTATACTATAGGGGCTTCCCTGGTGGCGCAGTGGTTAAGAGTCCGCCTGCCGATGCAGGGGACACGGGTTCGTGCCCTGGTCCGGGAAGATCCCACATGCCGCGGAGCGGCTGGGCCCGTGAGCCATGGCCGCTGAGCCTGCGCGTCCGGAGCCTGTGCTCCGAAACGGGAGAGGCCACAACAGTAAGAGAGGCCCGTGTACCGCAACAACAACAACAACAAAAATCTTAAAGTATACTATAGGAAACCCAAAAACATGCACAACTAAACCTCTTATTGTTGGCACGGTAACCATATGTAATAAAAAATAAAGTTAAAACAAGAGAACCATAAACACAGTTTCAGGATAGTGGTTATCTGAGAATGAAGGTGGGGCTAGGGAGAGGCAAACAATGGACAAATGTGAGTACATGAGATTTCATTTTTTAAAAAATTTACTTAGATAAAATATACATATATTTTTAGTTTATAAAATATTTCAGACAGAGGACACCAATACCACCTTAGCAATACTCCTAGAGCTAAAATAATTCTGACTTTAACAAATGGGACAACTGTGGCCCTCACCTGTGCTTGTTAAACTCAGTCTGTGATGTACTGATGCTAAACCTTAATAATCCAAGGAAAAAGGAACAAAAAATCCAGATGTAAGAGGAAGTTAGAAAGTAGAATGATGGGCAGAAAGACAGAGGGAAGGAAAGAAAATATTTCCAGGTAGGGCGAGTTTAGAAATATTATTGGTGTTTGCAAAATCTGGTCACTACCTCTTTAACCTACCACTTAGAAACATCACCAATTTACATTCCCTAATGCAGAGAGTAAACACCTGCTTGGTGTCTTGTCTCTGGAAGGCTCCAGTTACAAAACACTGACTACCTGGGAGAGCCCTTAGTCTTCTTTCATTAGCACGTTATTTTTTTTTACTAAGACTTAATTCTCTTAGAGCAGTTTTAGGTTCAGGGAGGAAGGTACAGAGATTGAGAGGAAAGTACATAGTCCACCTGCCCCTCCACATGCACAGCCTCCCCACTATCAACATCCTTTACCAGAGTGGTATATTTGTTACCACTGATGGACCTACATTGATACAACGTTAACACCCGAAGTCCATAGTTTGCATTAGGGTTCACTCTTGGTGTTGCACATTCTACTGGTCTAGACAAATGTATAATGACATGCATCCAACATTACAGTATTATTCAGAGTATTTTCATTGCCCTAAAAATCCTCTGGGCTTCACCTAATCATCTCTCTCCAGTACCTGACAACCACTGATCTTTTTATTGTATTGCATAGTTTCGCCTTTTCAAAAATGTCATATAGTTGGAATCATTCAGTATGTAGCCTTTTCAGATTGGTTTATTTAACTTAGTAATATGCAATTAAGATTCCTCCATGTCTTTTCATGGCTTGAGTGCTCATTTCTTTTTAGTGCTGAACTAATATTCTACTGCCTGGATGAACTTCAGTTTATTTATCCATTCACCACTGAAAGATGTTTTGGTTGCTTCCAAGTTTTTGGCAAGTATGAATAAAGCTGCTATTAACATCCATGTTCAGGTTTCTCTGTGGACATAAGTTTTCAACTCCTTTGGGTAAATACCAAGGAGAGTGATTACTGGACCATATGGTAAGAGTGTGTTTAGTTTTGTGAGACACCACCAAACTGTCTTTCAAAGTGGCTGTACCAGTTCACATTTCCACCAGCAATGAATGAGAGTTCTTGCTGGTCCACATCATTGACAGCATTCGGTGTTGTCTGTGTTGGGTATTTTGGCCATTCTAATAGCTGTGTAGTGGTAGCTCGTTGTTTTAATTTTCACTTCCCTAATGACAGCTAATATGAAGCATCTTTTCATATGCTTGTTTGTCACCTGTATATTTTTTGGTGAGGGATCTATTAGGGTCTTTGGCCCACTTTTTCATCGGGCTGTTTTCTTATTATTGAGTTACAAGAGTTCTCTGTATACTTTGGATAACAGTCCTTTGTCAGACGTGGCTTTTGCAAATATTTCCTCCCAGCCTGTGGAGAGTTTGTGAGTTTGTTTTCTCACTCTCTTGACATTGTCTTTCACAGAGCAGAATTTTTTTATTTTAATGAAGTCCACTTTATCAATTATTTCTTTCATGGATTGTGTGCCTTTGATGTTATATCTAAAATGTCTTTGCTAAGCTTCCAGGTTGGTGAACACATGGAAATTCCAGGACAGTGGTGCATCCAGAGAGGGCATGGAAGCTCCTTGCCCCTTCCCACATACCCACATACCTTGCCCTATTCATCTCTTCCACCTGACTGTTTCTGAGTTATGTTTTTACATAATAAACTGGTAATATAGAGGCCCCAGGGCATGAAGGAAAGATATGAGCTCTGAGACCAGTTTTTTTGGTTGTTTTTTTAATGGAGCACCTGGACTTTTTTGTTTGTTTTGTTTTGTTTTAACTGAAGAATAGTTAATGAGACCAGACAGTCTTGGGCTTTGATCATGTCTCCCCTCTTCACAGCACTGAGGCTTTGGGAAGTTCACTTATGTTGATTTTTGAATGTTGAAGCAACCTTACATACCTGGGCCACTGGCACATTTTAATACTGATTAGTTAATTACATTAGTTAGTCAAGAGGTTGGACCTGGAGAAGATGAAAGTTAGGGTCAGTAAACTAGGGAAGTAGTGCAGCAAGGAAGGAAGAAAGCGCAGGAGTGTGGGTGTGAAAACTCCAGGTTGGGGAAAGAAGAGGTATGATGAGAGAGCAGAGGAGAGGGTGCCTGGAAATCCAGCCCCAGATAAAGAAGGGGTGGTTTTGTCCAAGATCAAACCCAAACCTGAAAAAAAAAAAAAAAAAAAAGAAGGAGAAGGAAAACAGATCATCACTGAAAAGGAAAACAGATCATCACTATGTCAACACACACTCCATTAACTCTGTGCTTCCATTATGGATTTTGTTATAAAATGGTGATAGAAACCTAATATCTACCAAAGGTTGGATCATAAGATTGCCTTATATGTGGTATGATTTTGGAAGGGTGGTGATGGTCCCAAATCTTGACTAAAAGTATCTCCATAATCCCCATACTAGATATCTGAAATTCTGTTACAGGCTATCTTCATGAAGGATGTCTTTTCCCTCTGCCAATGAAAATGGCAAATACTCTTTTTTTTTTTTGGAAGCTCTTTTCCTTTGAAGACAGAAAGTTTTATGGGCTGACCTGTGGAATATAGCCTGCAAACTGAGTCCAACATAAACTTTGAGGGGACAAGTTATAATACCATCAAGCTTAGCGAGAGAAATATAGTGGCAATTTTTCAACACGCAGATCCTCTCTTCTAAGGAGAAACCAGCACAAATGGAACCAAACCCACAGGAGGAAAGCAGCTAACTCCTTGCCACCAGACGACCACTGCTGTCCCTGATCTGCCTTTTGTCTCCAAGTCCCTTGGCAGACAAAATCCACTAGACATTTAGTTTGTCGGATTAAAGATTTGTCCCATCCAGCAAAACTCTTTTTAGAGATATCTGTTGAAAGATTAACATGTTAAGAGAAAATCTACTATTGACATCTCGGTGAGGATGAGTTGATGGATTCTTTCTATCCAAGAGCAGGGCACAGAGAGAATGGGAGTGCAGTTGGGGGCACAGAAAAGAATCAGTCTTGAGTACAGGGCAAGGTCCAAGAGGGGAGGTCTTATGTAATGCCAGGAGGCAGGGTTTTGGCATCAGGGAGGAGAATAATGACAAAGAGAGCCTGGGAGAGGGCCACCCAAAGGACTTGTTGAGGGAACCTGAAGACAAAGCCATATGTCTTGGTGCATTACTACCTTAGTCCCATGGACATAAGGCCTTTTGCTCAATGATCTGTGTGGTCTCTTGAATCTTGCTAAATAATTTCATATATGCTTTTCTACATAAAGCAAAGAAGTATGGAGGAATACACACAAAGTATAAATGTTGATACATGGTTATGTCTAGGGAATTTTTAGGTTCTCCACTATTTCTTCATGGTTGAATTTCTACAGTGACTTTATTTCTTCATGGTTGAATTTCTACAGTGACTATAGTCATCACTTCTTAGGAAGCTGCTTAACTCCCCCAAATTTCTCCTTTTCTAAGAATAGCCCCAATATATAGAGGAAAGTACCTGGAGATTTTGACTGCATCATGTAACACTGTCTCTCTGCCACTGTTGACAGATCCAGGGGTGAAAATTAAATTAAGCCCTCTTTCCTTAATTGTCTGTTAGGAGTATCTGGGCTACAAATAACAAAAAAATCAAAATTCACTCTTTAAATATGAAGGGCAATTATTATCTCATATAACAAGATATTCAGGGCTTCCCTGGTGGCACAGTCGTTAAGAATCCACCTGCCAACGCAGGGGACACAGGTTCGAGCCCTGGTCTGGGAAGATCCTACGTGCCGCAGAACAACTAAGCCCGTGCATCAAAACTATTGAGCCTGCGTGGTAGAGCCCATGAGCCACAATTACTGAGCCCACGTGCCACAACTACTGAAGCCCACGCACCTAGAGCCCATGCTCCACAACAAGAGAAGCCACCACAATGATAAGTCTGCGCACTGAAATGAAGAGTAGCCCCCGCTTACCACAACTAGAGAAAGCCTGCACAGAGCAGTGAAGACCCAACGCAGCCAAAAATAAATAAATAAATTTATTTTAAAAAAAAGATATTCAGAGGTAAGGTACTACATAATGACATCAAGGAGGTATAAACATTCCACAATGACATCAAAGACCCAAGTTCCTTCCCATCTTCAGTTTGGACATGGTTATGTTCTCTTTGATTTTGGCTAGCATTCCTCATGGCTGCAAAATAGCCACTATAGCTTCAGGCATCACATGCAGACACGGCAACATCCAGTCCAGTATAAGAAAATAAATGATTATTCTGTTTCTTCTTTCCAAAGCCACTCAGCAGACCTCCTCTCACATATCACTGGCCAGAACTGTGCTCTATGCCCACCCATAAACCAATCACTGACAACCAGCAAGGGATTATCATGACTGGTATGGACAAATCAGGATTTACTCTTGAGTCAGGCTGGGAAGAAGGAGACAGCCAAGTAAAATTAGACTCTGCCATTAGAGAAGAATTATTTTGCAGCCAGTGCTCTAAAGACAATGTCCACAAGTATTAGCTGTTGAATCCCTGGAGTATTCCTGCTTCTTCCATCACCCAGGTTTCACTGTTAGCTCTTCCTTGAAATCCAGAAACATCCTTGGAATATCTCTAAGAGATTCATTCTCTCTGTTGCTTAAGTTAATTCATGTTGATTTCTGCTCTTTGCAATCAAAAATACCTTACCTCGTTCATCAAGCATTTTACAAATTAGGTATATAAAACAAAAAGCAATACTTTGTAAACAGACAAAACAAATATAGAAACAAAAACTTTTATTCAGTTATAGGTTATCAGATAACATAGATTTGGAAAGGACCATTTATTATTCCAATGGATAATCTATTATCTGAACCTAAAATTGGGCCCATAATTGAAAAATCATAGATGCATTTATAAAACAGAATATTTGAAATCATGACGGACTTGGCAAATGGATATATGGTTGCTGTAATTAACCAAATTGATTGTATACCTCCTAGAATGGTGCTTCTTAAAATTTAGAGTAATAAGAAGCATGGGGATTGTTTTGAAAATGTAGATTTTAGGCCCAACCTCAAGAGATTCTCATTCAATGAATATAAAAGGAAGGTCTAGGAATATAGGAATTTTAAATCAGCACTAACCTGAAATGTCTGGGAACAATGGATGTCTGCATTACTGTTATGTAGATTCACACAAAAGGGTATAGACAATTGTATATGTGATCCTAGCTTGCAGCTAAAATCCAAAACATGCTGCAAACCAACTCCTTCTGAGCACCTTTAAATACTATACAATATGGGTCAATCCTAAAATGGTGTGGAACATTTTCCCTCCGAACTGCTTCATTAAGTTACTAGCAACTGACCCATTAATAAACCAATAACAGAGAAAATATTCCTATTTTATGTAGGCAAAGCATAAAAATCTTTGGGGGAAATTGGCATCTGACTTCCTACTTGGCTGCTCTCAAAGTTAATTCACTCATACACATAACTTTAAAGACTGCACACAAAAAAAGGAAAATATTTTTCAAAGGGTTCTTTTAGAATAAATTTTAAAAGTGACTTTTGGGTGTTTTTCCAATTTTCCCAGAAACTCTGGCCCTCAAACATAAAATCTGGAAATGTAGGTAAATGATTAATATGAATAAAATAAGCCCAGCTTTAATTGTAAAGGAGAAGTAGAGTCTAAAACAAGCCTCACTGGGGTGGAACCAAGATGGCAGAGTAGAAGGACATGCTCTCACTCCCTGGTGTGAACACCAGAATCACAACTAGCTGCTGGACAATCACTGACAGGAAGACACTGGAACTTACCAAAAAGATACTCCACATCCAAAGACAAAGGAGAAGCCACAATGAGATGGTAGG
The DNA here is from genome assembly GCF_949752795.1 of Hyperoodon ampullatus. Taxonomy (NCBI): domain Eukaryota; kingdom Metazoa; phylum Chordata; class Mammalia; order Artiodactyla; family Ziphiidae; genus Hyperoodon; species Hyperoodon ampullatus. The sequence continues at coordinate 86,607,609 of NC_136921.1, read as the reverse complement.
AGGGGCACAATCACAGTAAAATCAAATCCCTTAACTGCTGGGTGGGTGACTCACAGACTGGAGAACACTTATACCGCAGAAGTCCACCCACTGGAGTGAAGGTTCTGAGCCCCACATCAGGCTTCCCAACCTGGGGGTCTGGCAACGGGAGGAGGAATTCCTAGAGAATCAGACTTTGAAGGCTAGTGGGATTTGATTGCAGGACTTTGACAGGACTGGGGGAAACAGAGACTCCACTCTTGGAGGGCACACACAAAGTAGTGTGTGCATCAGGACCCAGGGGAAGGAGCAGTAACCCCAGGGGAGACTGAACCAGACCTACCTGTTAGTGCTGGAGGGTCTCCTGCAGAGGCAGGGGGTGGCTGTGGCTCACTGTGGGGACAAGGATACTGGCAGCAGAAGTTCTGGGAAGTACTCCTTGGCATAAGCCCTCCCAGAGTCTGCCATTAGCCCCACCAAAGAGCCCAGGTAGGCTCCAGTGTTGGGTTGTTTCAGGCCAAACAACCAACAGGGAGGGAACCCAGCCCCACCCATCAGCAGTCAAGCGGATTAAAGTTTTACAGAGCTCTGCCCACCAGAGCAACATTCAGCTCTTCCCACCACCAGTCCCTCCCATCAGGAAACTTGCAGAAGTCTCTTAGACAGCCTCATCCACCAGAGGGCAGACAGCAGAAGCAAGAAGAACTACAATCCTGCAGCCTATGAAACAAAAACCACATTCACAGAAAGACAGACAAGATGAAAAGGCAGAGGGCTATGTACCAGATGAAGGAACAAGATAAAACCCCAGAAAAACAACTAAGTGAAGCGAAGATAGGCAAACTTCCAGAAAAAGAATTCAGAATAATGATAGTGAAGATGATCCAGGACCTCGGAAAAAGAATGGAGGCAAAGATCGAGAAGATGCAAGAAATGTTTAACAAAGACCTAGAAGAATTAAAGAACAAACAGAGATGAACAATACAATAACTGAAATGAAAACTACACTAGAAGGAATCAATAGCAGAATAACTGAGGCAGAAGAACAGATAAGTGACCTGGAAGACAGAATGGTGGAATTTACTGCTGCGGAAAAGAATCAAAGGAAATGAAGACAGCCTAAGAGACTTCTGGGACAACATTAAATGCAACAACATTCGCATTATAGGGGTCCCAGAAGGAGAAAAGAGAGAAAAAAACCAGAGAAAATATTTGAAGAGATTATAGTCGAAAACTTCCCTAATGTGGGAAAGGAAATAGCCACCCAAGTCCAGGAAGTGCAGCGAGTCCCATACAGGATAAATCCAAGGAGAAACACGCCGAGACACATAGTAATCAAATTGGCAAAAATTAAAGACAAAGAAAAATTATTGAAAGCAGCAAGGGAAAAACAACAAATAACATACAAGGGAACTCCCATAAGGTTAACAGCTGATTTCTCAGCAGAAACTCTACAAGCCAGAAGGGAGTGGCATGATATACTTAAAGTGATGAAAGGGAAGAAGCTACAACCAAGATTACTCTACCCGGCAAGGATCTCATTCAGATTCAATGGAGAACTCAAAAGCTTTACAGACAAGCAAAAGCTAAGAGAATTCAGCACCATCAAACCAGCTCTACAACAAATGCTAAAGGAACTTCTCTAAGTGGGAAACACAGAGGAGAAAAGGACCTACAAAAACAAACCCAAAACAATTAAGAAAATGGTCATAGGAACATGCATATCAATAATTACCTTAAATGTGAATGGATTAAATGCTCCAACCAAAAGACACAGGCTTGCTGAATGGATACAAAAACAAGACCCATATATATGTTGTCTACAAGAACCCACTTCAGACCTAGGGACCCGTACAGACTGAAAGTGAGGGGATGGAAAAAGATATTCCATGCAAATGGAAATCAAAAGAAAGCTGGAGTAGCAATACTCATATCAGATAAAATAGACTTTAAAATAAAGACTGTTATAAGAGACAAGGAAGGACACTATATAATGATCAAGGGATCAATCCAAGAAGAAGATATAACAATTATAAATATATATGCACCCAACATAGGAGCACCTCAATAAATAAGGCAACTGCTAACAGCTATAAAAGAGGAAATCGACAGTAACACAATAATAGTGGGGGACTTAACACCTCACTTACACCAATGGACAGATCATCCAAAATGAAAATAAATAAGGAAACAGAAGCTTTAAATGACACAATAGACCAGGCAGATTTAATTGATATTTATAGGACATTCCATCCAAAAATAGCAGATTACACTTTCTTCTCAAGTGCACATGGAATATTCTCCAGGCTAGATCACAACTTGGGTCACAAATCAAGCCTCAGTAAATTCAAGAAAATTGAAATCATATTAAGCATCCTTTCTGACCACAACTCTATGAGATTAGAAATGAATTACAGGGGAAAAAACGTAAAAGACACAAACACATGGAGGCTAAACAATACATTACTAAATAACCAAGAGATCACTGAAGAAATCAAAGAGGAAATCAAAAAATACCTAGAGACAAATGACAATGAAAACACGACGATCCAAAACATATGGGATGCAGCAAAAGCAGTTCTAAGAGGGAAGTTTATAGCTGTACAAGCCTACCTCAAGAAACAAGAAAAATCTCAAATAAACAATCTAAACTTACACCTAAAGGAACTAGAGAAAGAAGAACAAACAAAACCCAAAGTTAGCAGAAGGAAAGAAATCATAAAGATCAGAGCAGAAATAAATGAAGTCAAAACAAAGAAAACAATAGCAAAGATCAATAAAACTAAAAGCTGGTTCTTTAAGAAGATAAACAAAATTGATAAACCATTAGCCAGACTCATCAAGAAAAAGAGGGAGAGAACTCAAATCCATAAAATTAGAAATGAAAAAGGAGAAGTTGAAACAGACACTGCAGAAATACAAAGCATCCTAAGAGACTACTACAAGCAACTCTATGCCAATAAAATGGACAACCTGGAAGAAATGGACAAATTCTTATAAAGGTATAACCTTCCAAGACTGAACCAGGAAGAAATAGAAAATATGAACAGACCAATCACAAGCAATGAAATTGAAACTGTGATTAAAAATCTTCCAACATACAAAAGTCCAGGACCAGATGGCTTCACAGGTGAATTCTATCAAACATTTAGAGAAGAGCTAACACCCATCCTTCTCAAACTCTTCCAAAAACTTGTGGAGGAAGTAACACTCCCAAACTCATTCTATGAGGCCGCCATCACCCTGATACCAAAACCAGACAAAGACACTACAAAAAAAGAAAATTACAGACCAATATCACTGATGAATATAGATGCAAAAATCCTCAACAAAATACTAGCAAACAGAATCCAACAACACATTAAAAGGATCATACACCATGATCAAGTGGGATTTATCGCAGGGATGCAAGGATTCTTTAGTATATGCAAATCAATCAATGTGATACAGCATATTAACAAATTGAAGAATAAAAACCGTATGATCATCTCAATAGATGCAGAAAAAGCTTCTGACAAAATTCAACACCCATTTATGATAAAAACTCTCCAGGAAGTGGGCATAGAGGGAAACTACCTCAACATAATAAAGGCCGTATACGAGAAACCCACAGCCAACATCATTCTCAATGGTGAAAAACTGAAAGCATTTCCTCTAAGATCAGGAAGGAGACAAGGATGTCCACTCTCACCACTATTATTCAACATAGTTTTGGAAGTCCTAGCCACAGCAATCAGAGAAGAAAAAAGAAATAAAAGGAATACAAATTGGAAAAGAAGTAAAACTGTCTCTATTTGCAGATGACATGATACTATACATAAAGGATCCTAAAGATGCCACCAGAAAACTACTAGAGCTAATCAATGAATCAATGAATCTCTTGCATTCCTATACACTAATGATGAAAAATCTGAAAGAAAAATTAAGGAAACACTCCCATTTACCATTGCAACAAAAAGAATAAAATACCTAGGAATAAACCTACCTAGGGAGACAAAAGACCTGTATGCAGAAAACTATGACACTGATGAAAGAACTTAAAGATGATATCAACAGATGCAGAGATATACCATGTTCTTGGATTGGAAGAATCAATATTGTGAAAATGACTATACTACCCAAAGCAATCTACAGATTCAATGCAATCCCCATCAAATTACCAATGGCATTTTTTACGGAACTAGAACAAAAAATCTTAAAATTTGTATGGAGACACAAAAGACTCTGAAGAGCCAAAGTAGTCTTGAGGGGAAAAAGCAGAGCTAGAAGAATCAGACTCCCTGACTTCAGACTATACTACAAAGCTACAGTAATCAAGGCAATATGGTACTGGCACAAAAACAGAAACATAGATCAATGTAACAAGATAGAAAGCCCAGAGATAAACCCACACACCTATGGTCAACTAATCTATGACAAAGGAGAAAAGGATATACAATGGAGAAAAGACAGTGTCTTCAATACGTGGTGCTGGGAAAACTGGACAGCTACATGTAAAAGAATGAAATTAGAACACTCCCTAACACCATACACAAAAATAAACTCAAAATGGATTAGAGACCTCAATGTAAGACTGTACACTATAAAACTCTTAGAGGAAAACATAGGAAGAACACTCTTGGACATAAATCACAACAAGATCTTTTTTGATCCACCTCCTAGAGTAATGGAAATAAAAACAAAAATAAATAAATGGGACTTAATGAAACTTGAAAGCTTTTGCACAGCAAAGGAAACCATAAACAAGACAAAAAGACAACCCTCAGAATGGGAGAAAATATTTGCAAATGAATCAACGAACATAGGATTAATCTCCAAAATATATAAACAGCTCATGCAGCTCAATATTAAAAAAAACAAACAACCCAATCCAAAAATGGGCAGAAGACCTAAATAGACATTTTTCCAAAGAAGACATACAGATGGCCAAGAAGCACAAAAGCTGCTCAACATCACTAATTATTAGAGAAATGCAAATCAAAACTACAATGAGGTATCACCTCACACCAGTTAGAATGGGCATCATCAGAAAATCTACAAACAACAAATGCTGGAGAGGGTGTGGAGAAAAGAGAACCCTCTTGCACTGTTGGTGGGAAGGTAAATTGATACAGCCACTATGGAGAACAGTATGGAGGTTCCTTAAAAAACTAAAAATAGAATTACCATATGATTCAGCAATCCCACTACTGGGCATATACCCAGAGAAAACCATAATTCAAAAAGACACATGCACCCCAATGTTCATTGCAGCACTATTTACAATAGGCAGGTCATGGAAGCAACCTAAATGCCCATCAACAGATGAATGGATAAAGAAGATGTGGTATATGTATACAATGGAATATTACTCAGCCATAAAAAGGAACGAAATTGGGTCATTTGTAGAGACATGGATGGATCTAGAGTCTGTCATACAGAGTTAAGTAAGTCAGAAAGAGAAAAACAAATATCATATATTAACGCATATATGTGGAACCTAGAAAAATGGTACAGATGAAGTGGTTTGCAGGGCAGAAATTGAGACACATGTAGAGAACAAACATATGGACACCAAAGGGGGAAAGCAGCGGTGGGGTGGGGATGGTGGTGTGATGAATTGGGAGATTGGGATTGACATGTATACACTGATGTGTATAAAACTGATGACTAATGAGAATGTGCTGTATAAAAAATAAATAAATTTAAATTTAAATTTTAAAAAAAAATTAGAAATCAAAAAATTTAAAAAATAAAATAAAACAAGCCTTATTTTAAAAACACATAAAAACCCACAAAAAAATAGATCCAGTAAATTTACGTAACTCTTAAATGCATTTGGCAAGAATAAACATCTACCCAAAACTTATGTAGAATTTTGTGAGGTGCTTTTGTTTTGGTAATGTCCCATCCCACCCACTCACCCTGGAGGCAGAAAAAAGTCTATTCCATTAGCAAAGGGCTGGGCTGCTCTTGAACATTTGATAAATAATCGCTGGAGTTATGGCAAAGTAAGGGTCAGTGATGTGGCCTCAGTCATGTTAGCCAACATTCATTTCCTGTGGTCCTCGGCACACTGCATTATGGTCTCATCTCACTGCACAACAGCAGGAGTGAGTGGAGGGGAACAATGCACAGGCCCTGAAAAGGGCACAATTCACATACTGCAGCCGGGCCACCCAGAGGATCTCAAACATGACAGTCCATAATCCAGGTGAGTGCAACGCTACAATCTGTAATCCAAACACTTAAACGCTACAGTCTACAATCTACGTGAGTATAACATGAAGGCCCTATAGATCCTGGTGCAAAAGGCCATTCCAAGCAAATACTGTTCAGCAAACCAACAAACAGAACCAGGAGTGAGAGACCACTCAGCCCAATGCACTGTTTCCCATTTCTGCCCTCAGCAGTTTTCCCGGCCTCAGAGACCTCACAGAACTGCCATTTTGCAGGGGAGTGGAGATTTCTTCTTGGGTTCCCCAGTTTCATTCTGGTATATCACATAGCACTCACTTTTGGGTCCAGGTCAACATTTTCTAACTTGACCTATACATCCAATCAGTGATTTATCCTGAGTTGCTGACCATTCACAATCACTGTTGTTATCTGCTTTGTATTATAAATCATCACCGTTTCTTCTCTTTTGCAAAGAATGCTGCTACATGTAAGAGAGCAACTATCATTAAAGCAACATATATTTTTAAACAACACTAAATTGGCATTTAAAAAGAAGCTAAGGCACGTCTTGGCTGAGGCTATTAGTCAGAATTTATCAATGTCATTGACAAAGGCTCAGCCTTTGCACACATTCTCCCATCTCTCCCCACCACCCACACAAAGGTTGTTAAAAAAACACCTCTCAGATTGCTGGGGTTGGTTATAGTGCCCTCTTGTGTCTCTGCCTTGCAATGTCATTTTAAACCTTTCAGAGGACATATTATTTTCATTCATATAAAATATAATTAGTAATGGCATTTTTAAACAGTAGAAGCAAGTCTAAAATTCTCAAAATGTACATACAAGGTTAGACAGCTTTGAAGAGCCATAAATGGCTCAGACTGGTCACCCCTGGTCTCATGGCAAATTTTAAATTTAACGACAGAAAATCAACAAAGATTTGACACCAAGGAAAAATATATCTAAGGGGCAGATGATGAAAACATTACAACCTCCTTAAAAATAAACTTAAAGCCCCTTTAAACCTTGAATTTTTATGGTTTTGAAACCAAGTTGCCTTTATCATCTCTGTTCAGATTTTGAAGAATTCTAATTGTACATTTTGTGAGAAAATGCACGTTTGACAGTAGCTTACTCTTCCACTCCCCAGCAAAAAGTCAGAACTACTTATTTCAGAAAGGTTAATTTCAAGTCAAGCTTCACTTTTTGTTTTAAAATAGGTCTTAAGAGAGAATATTTAAGCATAGCCTCAATTTAATTGGTTTAGCACCCGGAAACTCATGTTAAAAATAAGGGTATTTATAACAAAGAGAAACTGCCATGGCAGAGAAATTATTACATTCTCTGCTCCCTTCAGATTTTTAACTCATTGTTTTACAAGCCCACCTCACCTTAATTGCTTTTCTTTTCTTTTTTTCTGTTCTCCCCCATAAGCTTATAGCGTGGTCTCAGCCCAGGAAAACTGCTGCCATTTGCTGAAACTGGCAAGTAGGTCATCCTAGTCAGTAATAGCAACCAAGAGCAGGTATCAAAAGACTCCATTTCAAAAACACAGCTTTTAAAGAACATACATAACATTTTCCTCCTTGCTGAGAGAACCAGTAAGTGTTAGAAACATTTAAATCGAAATTCTCTGTGAACATCATCCCTATTCTTCATCCCACAAATTTTGGAAGAGAGAATTAAGTCCCAGGTCATTTGACAAGGATCAATCTTGGGAAGAAGAAAGATTTATCTCTGACCTTACTTTTTAAAGGACAAGTTCTGAATGACATTACTGCCTCTCTAGGAAATCGCCCTTCTGGCTCTTGGTTTCAGGTTTTATTTCATTTCCTATGTTACTCTCCATATGACATGGGGATGAACCAAGATCAAAGTCATTCACAGTCTGGAAAAAGGTTTAACCTGTGATCTGAGGAACAGAGACAAGAAGTAGAGACAAGGAGCAGCCTCAAAAGTTCATGAAGAGACTCTGAGAGCTTAGCAAGAAGGTAATGAAAGCCGTACTCCAACAAAAGTCTGAAAGAATACAGTCAGATATCAAGCAACAAATATGTGTTTCCAACTACAGTGGGAAGCTTACAAAATTTTGTTGAATGGCATTGGACCTGTGAGAACTCCAGAAACTCTTGGCACAGTGACTTCATCTAAACCCTGACACTAAGAGACTTGACCAAACTCTACCACAGCTGCTAGCAGCTTAAGACCCAAGGAGACTTAGTGATAATTCAGAATCCAAAACCAGACAAACCAAAAACCAAAACAAACGAACCCCATAATGTTTAATTTAAACATTACAGGAACTCACAGCTGAAATAAATTTCAAGGCTTTCCTTTTTGAAAGTCAAAGAAAAGCCTGGTAAATATACAGTGAAACATGAGGAAGAGGGATAAATAACCTTTTGGCAAAACCAGTGAAGTTCCTCAGACATTGTTGCTGTCAACTATATTAAAATGGTCATAGTGTTGGCTGGAATGAAAGGAATATTTGTTATCATGATGCTAAGAAAATTCAGTTTCAATAATATTGAGGTTCAAAGTTTGGATACAAAACAAGATAAAACCATCTAAAGAATTACAACATTTTTTTCTAATACTTTTTCCAGTGTTAACTTTACTAGGAAACTTGTCTCAACATCCAAAACTAAAAGCTAATGTGAAGAAGATTTAGAACTGCCTATTGATGAAATGACCTGGAATTCAGTCTAAAGCATCGAATTCATTTGAGATAGGGGTTGGTGGGGTGAGAATGTCATGTTTGAACACCAAAAGGTTTAGAAGAGTACACTTTGGTGTATATGTTGGTCCATATCCAATCCAGAAATCGATAGTCACATGAAATGGAATATAAACTGTCTTGGGTCTTGGCTCTCAAATGGCTAAGAAGCTCAGCTACGGAAGGTCTGCTGCTTGAACAAAGACGGCAGAATCTGCAGAAATATGAGTGCTTTGGAGAATTAAGAGAGAGGGAAAGGAAAGAGAAACACCAACTCAGCCCTTCAGATGGCTTTTCAGGCATGGGTCTAAATGTTTACACTTAGGTATGAATAAACAAATATGCTGAAATCACCCCTCTGTAAAGTTGAGGTTTTAGTCCTGAGAGAGAAATTTAATAAATTTTAAGCAAGGGGACTTTAGAAATATATTATCCAGGAATTTATTAGTTATTAGCATTTCTAAAGCTACCCCAGAGGTCTACGTCTTGGTGTCTTATTCTGAGAAATTGGGACTAACTGGAGAAGAAAAATGGAAGTAGTTTGAAAAATACAGAACTCTTTAATCTAGCTACTTCTATGTACAAGCTATCCCCAGAAAGTGGTACAGATATATAATTTGACTCCCGGTTTCCTTACTTTAGGTGTTTACATTTTTTAAATGATATATTTAATTTTTTGTGCTCAGGCAAAGAAATTCAGATTTTCTTTAAAAAAAAAAAACAAAACACTGTATGGGTAAGGAAAATGGTAACATGAAAGTAATAAGCTAAACCAAAGTTATGATTTATTTAATAAATATTTATTGAGCTTCTGCCATGTAAATGGCACTATGATGATTAGCCTAATGACCTGAATAAGAAAATGTGGAAGTGCTTATAATATCAGCGAGGACTCTCGGGGTTAAAAGTGATAGACATACCATTCAAGCCAGCTTTTTTTACCAAAAGTGATAAAGGGAATTTATTGGCCACTGTTACTGAAAGTTCAAGAGCTGCTTCAGGGACTGCTGGATCCCGGGTCTCAGTGTCTTATCTCTCTCTTTATCTCTTGGCTCTGCCCTCCTCTAAAAGGAGTTAGATGTTAAATAAATAAATAAATAAATAAATAAATAAATAAATAAATAAATAATGGGAAAAAAAGAATACACTGTAAGAAAAAAAAAAAAAAAAAGAGTTAGAAGAGCCAGAAAGGAAATCCACAATTTAAAGACTTTAAGGTCACGTTTACAACCACCATTAAGGAAAATCTCCGTTGAGATTCATATCTCTTGGTCCCACTTTCTTTTCCTTAAAATGAAAGATGTGAACTATCATTTCTAACGTTTCTTCCAGCTTCAACATTTAGATTTAGCAAAAAAAAATACGCACATTTTAATTTCAGATCAACAAAGTAATTTTTTAGTCCAAGGATGAATTGAATATTGTGTGGGACATACTAATACTGAAAAGTTTTCTTTGTTTACTTGAAATTTCAAATTTAACTGGATTTTACCTGGCCACCCTAATCTAGACCTAAAGTTCCATCCATTCACCCATTTACTCATTCATTCACTAATTCATTCATTTCATCCATCCATCCACAGATTTATTCAAACTAGTAACTGAGCACCTGCTATGTGGCCAGATAGGTGCTAGGGATACAGTGAAGAACAAAAACAGACAAGATTTCTGCTCTCATGGAACTTTCAACTTCTCTAGCTGGGAAGAGTGACAATAATCATATAATTGACAAGGTGAATGGATAATTGCTAGCCGAGTTAAGTGTGCTGAAAGAAAGGCGAGCACATTACAAAGGACCAGAGGCCAGAGAAAGCTTCCCTAAGGAAGTGGTATTTGAAATTAGAGCTGAAGGCTGGGGGAAGAGCATGCAAGATGGAGGAACTAGCCAATATTTCTTGTCTATGTTAGTGACTGCAGAGTTGGATTGAAAGATTGGTTGACCTGTTACTGGGCAGAGTTGGAGAAAAACATGAGTAGAGGCACCCTCTCCCCTCCTCAGTCATTCTGGTTCCTGTTACACCCCCAGCCTTGCTTTGTGACCATAATAGGACACTTTCCATGAGTAGTACCACTGTTACCCTAGGTAACCCTTTTTCAGATGTCATTATAAGGAAACGTGGGCATTAGAAGATACAACTTATGATGCCAGTCCTGAGAACACATTACTGGTTCTATTTCACTTCTGCTTATTAATGATGAGTAACAACACACGGAATTGTTTTCTAAGTCAGGAGGCCTGGATTCTGGCATTCACTCTGCTGCTAGCTAGCTAGGTGAGTGTGGCCAAGCCACTGAATCTCCCTGTGCCTCAACTTCCTCAGCTATCACATGGGATTCACATCATGAATTCAGCCTTGCTCACTGGATTGTTGTGAGGAGTAAAATAACATGGAAGCTTATGTTTGAAAAATGAGTTTTATTGCTCCTATATTATTGGTTATACTGAAATAGTTACTACTATTGTTTCTGGTATGGAATAAGTTCCATACGATATTCAACAAAATATGTCTCCAGATGTTATGCCAGGTATATTGAAACTCGGACACATATAAATGTGACATGAATAAGTGCCTTTATAGGTTTTTCATCAGTTTAATGAGAATACTGGTATAGTATTTGCTAGGTTTCCACCAATGTGGGGTTGAGAGGGTTAATGTGCTTAGAACTTTTTGAAAGTAGGTTGCTTCTTTTACACAAATATAAATCTCACTTGTTATTATTACTATCATTATAGCTGATGTTTCTTTTTTTATAAATTTAGTTATCTTATTTATTCATTTTTGACTGTGTTGGGTCTTCGTAACTGCACGTGGGCTTCCTCTAGTTGTGGCGAGCGGGGCCACTCTCCGTTGCGGTGCACGGGCTTCTCATTGTGGTGGCTTCTCTTGTTGCAGAGCACGGGCTCTAGGCACGTGGGCTTCAGCAGTTGCAGTGCGCGGACTCAGTAGTTGTGGCTCGAAGGCGCTAGAGTGCAGGCTCAGTAGTTGTGGTGCATGGGCTTAGTTGCTCTGCGGCATGTGGGATCTTTCCAAACCAGGGCTAGAACCCGTGTCCCCTGAATTGGCAGGTGGATTCTTAACCACTGCACCACCAGGGAAGCCGTGATGTTTCTTTTTTTTAACACATTAACTTCCCTCCACTGAGCAAACTGCTCAATTGTTGGGAAGACTCATGTCATCATTCATCTCTTCTTGATGTGTCTCACTACTGTTGAGCTAAACAATTCTTTAGCTCCCAGGGTGCCTATTTAATAAATGATGCTGTGAATTTCCCAAAGAAAGACTTTCAATTTTCCTCTTGTGTGATGGCTGTGATCAAGCTCCAACACCCTGTGGTCTGGTTCAATGGGAATGTATACTTGGAACTCATTCACTAACTTGCTTGTTGTATTTAATCTGTTAAGTTCTATAAACTGTAGAAGTACCTAATGCTTTTCTTCTTCTCTTGACAATTTTCTCCTTTACTTTCCCCCAAACTTGGAAAAAAAAGGTTAATTGCTATATATTTTTGAGCTAATTTTCTCTGGCTTCTATAAGACATTGTGAAGTAAGAAGGTTATCAGTATTTTATGTATCTCTTAAAATGCACACACACACATACACAATACATCCTGGCTAGAAGCTGAGTGGAAATAATAGCCGATGCACTGAAGTTGCAGAATCATGGAGTTATCAGAGATTTTGAGATCAAGTTCAACTTCTTCATTTCACAGGCGAAGAAACTGAGGCTCAGAGTTTACATGTTGGTGCCAAGAGCACATGACAAAGGCAGCACTAAAACGTGACCTGATGACCAAATCCAGCCTGAGGACCAAATCCAGCCAAATCCAGCCATCATTGTATTGTCTATGGGTGCGTTTGCACTCCAATGAGATGAGTAGTTTCCTTTTCGTTGTTTTGTTTCTAATTTTATTTGATAATTGATTTTTTTTACTGAGGTATAATTGACATACAGCATTATATTAATTTCAGATATACAACATAATGATTTGATATTTGTATATGTTGCAGAGTTGAGTACTTTCAACAGAGTCTATACGACTCACAAAACTTAAAATATTTACTGTCTGGCCCTTAAGGTAAAAGGTCGCCCACCTCTATCTAGGCTTTTGGAGTCTTCTGCCTCCAGCTGGCAGATGGGGGGCAAGCATGAAGCATACATGAAGTGGGGACTGGGAAGGCAGGGAGGGCAGCCAGGCCTGGAGGGGTGTACATCGTTTCTGCTCACATTCCACTGGTGAGCATACAGCCCCACTTAGGAGCAAGAAGCATTGGGAAATGTAGTCCTGAGCAGCTGATTTCCAGTGCAAATTCTACTCTATGGGAGTGGGATCATGACTTTTGATGGATAGCTGGTTGTTCGTGCCACAGGTGGTCAGAACCTGTTGGTCCCCCATAGTGTAGTAGATACATTTTGTGGTTATCTGCTCAACACTTGGCCCCCATCCTTGAGAACTATAGCCTCCCAGAGGGTGGGCCTCTTTGGCCAAGTCTTTACTATCTGACCCCATTGCTTGTCATAGCTAATTACTGAATTAAATGATGACATTTGGTCCAAAAGATAATTCCAGAGATTTGGATCAGATACTAAGAGATGATAGTCGGTCTCTGTGGTTTTGTTTTGTTTTTAATGTTCTTCATTTACTAAACTTTTAACTGGAATGATATATACAGACTCTCAGTAGAGGCCATGTTTTGCTTTAAATCTATTCCAAATGTTACATATTGCTGGACCTTTAAAAATAATACACATAGCTTATTCAGCTAAGACGGGAGTACAGCATCATAATTATAATTAGTAATACAAAATCTACAGAGGAAAGGCAAAAGATTAATATCTTTCAGTATTCAAGACAATAAAGCATAATAAATTATAAGTATTTTAATTAGACACAGAAGCTGTGGGGCAGCCATTTAGCCCCCACAGAAAAGCAGAGAAAGCCACACTGCAGAGCAAGTGAAGGATGAAGCAGATACACAGAGAAGAGACAAGAGACCATGTGGCTCCATGAAGAGCATAGATTCTTTAGCTCCTGATGGTTTGGGGATTCCTGGTTCTTGTTTTGCATGAAGCCCATCTGTACTTCCTAACTTTGAGACTTTTCAGATACCCATTGTAGTGGACATATATGGTTTCTGTCTATACTGCATCTCTTTCTTTATTTAAGGGAACTCTTCATCCACCCCATACTTGTGACCCAACATGTGATCACATGACCTTGCTTTTTTATTCATGGTGATTAATACAGGGGAGAGACACATGACCCAAGTCAGGACAATCACAGTCTCCTTCTGGGATGTTTTTGAAATGGAAATGGGAGAAAGAAACACTTTTCTCCAAAAAAGGAGTCAGAAAGCTATGCTCCAGCCAAATTCAGCCTACTACCTTCTTTGCTTTTGTTTTTTGAAATAATTATAGATTCATAGGAAATTGCAAAATTAATAGGGAGATTCCAGTAGCCATCACTCAGCTTCCCCCAATGACAACATCTTATATAACTATCATACATTATTAATACCATGAAATTGATGCAAGCTCAATGCAATTAACTAGAGACCTTACTCAGATTTCACCAGTTTTCACTTTTTAAAAATGCCTTTGTGTATAGTTCTATGGCATTTTATTGTATTTATAGAATCCTATAACCACCATCACTATCAAGGTACAGAACTGCTCCATCACCACAAAGGAGGGCCCTCTTGCTACCCCCTCATAGTCACATACACTCCACTTCTTCCCTAATGTCTGACAACTACTAGTCTCTTATTCATCCCTATAAGCCCCAAAGAGCCATTTCAGGATTTTTTTAAAAATCTGTCCTTAAAACCCATCAAAGCACATGACAGCTTCTGATTTCCCGTGTCTTCTCATTTAATAGGAGATCTACTTTTTTTCATTTACCCCTTTATAATGAGTCTTTTTTTTTTTTTTTTTTTTTGCGGTATGCGGGCCTCTCACTGTTATGGCCTCTCCCGTTGCAGAGCACAGGCTCCGGATGCGCAGGCCCAGCGGCCATGGCTCACGGGCCCAGCCACTCCGCGGCATGTGGGATCTTCCCAGACCGGGGCACGAACCCGTGTCCCCTGCATCGGCAGGCGGACTCTCAACCACTGCGCCACCAGGGAAGCCCTATAATGAGTCTTTTTATAAGTGAGTGATAGTTGTGTTTCCTCTGTGTTGTATAGACCTGATAGTAAGTGTATCTATCAGTCAGCATTCTCCAGAGAAACAGATCCAATAGGAGATACCATATATATCCATATTTATAGATATGAACCTATACATAGGGATATATAGATATATATATATAAAGAGAGATTTATCTTAAGAAATTGGTTCATCTGATTGTGAAGCTTGGCAAATCTGAAATCTAGGGCAGATCAGTAGACTGGAAACTAGGCATAAGTTGATGGTACAGTCTTGAGTCTAAAATATATAGGGCAGGCCAGCAGCCTCGAAACTCAGGCAGAATTTCTGTTATAGTCTTGAGGCGGAATTCCTTCTTCTTTGGGAAACCCATTTTTGCTCTTAAGATGTTCAGCTAATTGGATGAGGCCCACCCACATTATCCAGGGTAATCTCCTTTTCTTAATGTCAACTGATTGTAGATCTACAAAATACCTCTCCAGCAACATCTAGTGTTTGACCAAACAACTGGGCACCATAGCCTAGCCAAGCTGACACGTAAAATTTAACGATCACAGTAAGATATGACAAAATCACTGCTTAATCCATTTTTTATTGAAAGCCAATATAGGGATTTTTCAGTCACATTTACTTACTAAATATTTAACACTATCTTCCCAGCTGCATTAAGGTATCCACATAGCCACTTCCATCTCAAGTGCTGCTTACAAGTAGGTCCCAGGAGTACAACACTCACAGAAACTCCTATAACCCCAATTCCTCTCCTTTTCCAGTGTCGAGAAAGCTAACACTCTCCATTTTGCACCACCTTCTTTTTTTAATTAATTTATTTATTTTTATTAATTTATTTTTGGCTGCATTGGGTCTTTGCTGCTGCGCGCAGGCTTTCTCTAGTTGTGGCAGCGAGCAAGGGCTCCTCTTCGTTGCGGTGCATGGGCTTCTTATTGCAGTGGCTTCTCTTGTTGCAGAGCATGGGCTCTAGGTGCACGGGCTTCAGTAGTTGTGGCCCGCAGGCTCAGGAGTTGTGGCTCGTGGGCTCTAGAGCACAGACTCAGTAGTTGTGGTGCACGGGCTTAGTTGCTCTGCGGCATGTGTGATCTTCCCAGACCAGGGCTCGAACCTGTGTCCCCTGCATTGGCAGGCGGATTCTTAACCAGTGCGCCACCAGGGAAGTCCCTGTACCACCTTCTTTAACTCACATGTCAGCTACGACCCCTTGCAGGAAGCAGCTTTAGCTTAGCTCCTTCAAAGGCTAACATTTACAACCCTGAGTAGGCCCTAAAGCACAGAGAAGCTCTTAACCACCTTCCCTGAAGTGGGGAGTGATGGAGCTATGAGGTTGTGGGGTGTCAGGGCTGGACCAAAAGAGGCTGCACCCAAGCATTAGAGGGTTTGGCTCTTCTTGCAAGAGGCAGGAAGAAAGGAGAATGATCCTTTTATTATCTTGAATCCCCTACAACTCCAAGACAATGTAAAGTTAAACATCTCAATCAATTGCCCTGCCCATGATTTTGATTCAGTTCTTGACAGGAGTAGAGTCAAATGGTAGAAACAGAACTTGGCAGAGAGTTGGGCGTTTGGGTTCTAATCCCATCTTTGCTGTTATCTATAAATATTTGTTGAATGAATATTCAAGTCGCTTCAGTGATGTGGGGTTGATCACCACCTCTTACTCCTTCTTGCTTCATTTGTACCTCTCACTTCTCTCAGAGAATCTTTGTGAAGATTTTTAAAAGAAGGGAATGACAAAGAATTTTGAGTGAGTACAGACTGGTTCCTGTGGTGACAGAATAATAGCCTCCTGAAGAGGTCCAGGTCCTAATACCAGGCCTGTGAATATGTTAGGTTACACCGTAAAGGGGAATTCAGATTGCAGATGGAATAAATGTTGCTAATTAGTTAACCTTAATTTAGGATTACCCTGGATTATCTGAGTGGGTCCAATATAATCACAAGCGTCCCTGAATATGGAAGAGGGAGGCATTAGTGTCAAGGTAATGTGATGTGAGAAAAATTCAACCAGCCAGTGCTGGCTTTAAAGACTGAAGGAGGCCCCAAACCAAGGAATGCGGGTGGCCTCTAGCTGGAAAAGGCAAGGGAATGGATTCTCCCCTAGAGCCTCCGGAAGGAACACAGCCCTGCCAATGCTTTGATTTTAGCCCAGGGAGACCCATTTTGGATTTCTGACTTCTAGAATTGTAAGATAATAAATTTGTGTTGTTGTAAGCCTCTAAATTTGCAGTAATCTGTTACAGCAGCCATAGAAAACCAATACAGTTACTTATAAACCTTTTAGATGGCATTGGTCCCTAACCCCCTAGAATGAAAATGGGTCTCTCTAGATTATTAACCATAGTCAGATGTTTGTCTTGCAAACTAAGGTATCCATGGCTAAGGCTCTTGGTTCCCAATTAATCTGAACCGTCAAGTACATTATATTGATAAGCATTTTACTTGTTTGTGTTTGCAATGGATAGCAGTGTTCCTTAAAGTGAAGTGTGAGGGTGCATTAATCTTCTAGGGCTGCCATAACAAACTGGTGTCTTAAAATAACAGAAATTTATTCTCTTACAGTTCTGGAGGCTAGAAGCCTGAAATCAAAGTGTCAGCAGGGACAGACTCCCTTTGAAGACTCTAGGGAAGAATCTTTCCTTGCCTCTCTAGCTTCTGGTGGTTGCTGGCAGTCCTTGGTGTCCCTTGGCTTATGGCAAACTATGTCTCCAGCTTCACATGGCCTCCTTCCCGTGTGTCTCTGTCTTCATCTCTTTCTCCTTCTAAGGACACTAGTAATTGGATCTAGAGCCCACTCTAATCCAAATGACCTCAGTTAACTTGATCATTTGCAAAGACCCTATTTCCAAATAAGGCCACATTCACAGGTACCGGGGTTAGGACTTCAACATACCTTTTAGGGGGACACAGTTCAACCCACAACAGAGGGCTCCTTCCTCAGAATTCCCTGTTGCGCTCGTTAAAGATGCAAACTCTGGGGGCCCACCCCTGACTAACTGATTGGTTTCTCGGGTTCAGGCTTAAGAATTTGCTTGTTTGTTTTTTAAATTTATTTATTTACTTACTTACTTACTTACTTACTTACTTATTTACTTATTTATCTATCTATCTATCTTCGTTTCTGTGCTAGGGCTTTCTCTAGTTGCGGCGAACGGGGGCCACTCTTCATCGCGGTGCACGGGCCTCTCACTGTCGCGGCCTCTCTTGTTGCGGAGCACAGGCTCCAGACGCTCAGGCTCAATAGTTGTGGCTCACAGGCCCAGTTGCTCTGCGGCATGTGGGATCTTCCCAGACCAGGGCTCGAACCCGTGTCCCCTGCATTAGCAGGCAGATTCTCAACCACTGTGCCACCAGGGAAGCCCAAGAATCTGCTTATTTGCCAAGCTCTTCCAATGGTAAATAAAGTTTACGGTGACTTTCTTTAGGGTAGGGGCTGCCAGTGCATGGTGTGTTAGTCCAGGTCCTCCAAGAAACAGACCTCAAGACAGGATTAGATGTGCAAAGATTTTATTAGGGGAAATGCTGATGTGAGAGAATATGGGGCAAGAATGGGAGAAGGCTGAGAGCTGTCAGACTGCGATGCAAGTCTAATCCCGATGAAGAAGAAAAGGAAGGAAGATTGGATGGAAGCATATGAGACCACAGAGCAATCTAAGGAAGGTTTGGTAAAGCCTTCAGGGATCCTTGAGACAAAACCAGCTATGGGAATAAGGACTCTCGAGCCAGAATCACCTTGCGACAAAGTTGAGAAGTCCCACATCTCCTAGGAATGAGCCTGCCTCAGTATCCCTTCCTTATTCGGCCATTGGCTGGGAGCAGCTATGGGTATCGTGGTCTCTGTGCAACCATTATGATGGACAAAAAAGTGAAAGACAACCCATAGAATGGGGAAAATATTTGAAAATCATATATCTTATAAGGGACTTGAATCCAGATTATACAAAGAACACAATTCAGTAATAAAAACATGAATAACCCGATTAAAAATGGGCAAAGGATCTGAATGGAAATTTCTCCAGTGAAAATATACAAATAGCCAATAAGCATGAAAAGATGCTCAACATCATTAGTCATTAGGAAAATGTGAAAACCATCATGAGATATACTTCACACCCACTAGGATGGCTATGATTAAAAAGGTGAACAATAACAGGTATTGGCTATAATGTGGTGAAACTGGAATTTCATACATTGCTGGTGGGAATTTAAAATGATGGTGTTCCTTTGGAAAATAGTCTGACAGTTCCTCAAAAAGTTAAACATAGTCTTGGCAATTCTACTCCTAGATATTTACTCAAGAAAATTGAAAACATATGTCCACATAAAAACTTATACACTAATGTTCATAGCAGCATTATTCATATTAACCAAAAAGAAGTGCTCATTAACTGGTGAATGGATAAACAAAATGTGGTATATCCATACAACTGAATATTATTTGGTCATAAAAAGAAATAAAGTATATGTATATATATATATATATACACACACACATACATACATACATATATACACATATATAGTTGACTGTTGAACAACACAGGTTTGAAATGTGTGAGACCACTTATATGTAGATTTTTCAATCAATATACAGTTAGTCTTCTGTATCTGTGGATTCAACCAACTTCAGATCATGTGCCAAAAAGACGTGAGCATCCGTAGGGGGTGGGAGGGTGTCCTGGAACCAATGCCCCATTGGTTCAGAGGAACAACTGTATATATATAATGGAATATTATTCAGCCTTAAAAAGGAAGGAAATTCTGTCATGCTACAGACAACGAACCTGGAGGACATTATGGTAAATGAAATAAGCCAGTCACGAAAAGACAAATACTGTCTGATTCTACTTATATGAGGTACCTAGAGTAGTCAAATTCATACAGACAGAAAGTAGAACAGTGGTTACTAGGGGCTGGGGCTGGGGTTGGGAGCTGTTGTTTAATGGCTATGGAGCTTCAGTTTTACAAGACGAAAAGAGTTCTGGAGATTGGTGCACAACAACCTGAATATACTTTACATTACTGAGCTGTATACTTGAAAATGGTTAAAATGGTATTCTATGTTATATGTATTTTAATACAATTTTAAAAAGAGGGTGGAAAAAAATAGAATGAAGTAGTGACACATATCACGACATGGATGAACCTTGAAAACATTATGGGAAGCCAAAGAAGCTAGACAGATGTTGTATGATCCCATCTGTATGAAATGTTAAGACCAGGAAAATCCACAGAGACAAAGAGTAAGTTAGTGGTTGCCATAGCTGGAGGGAGTGAGGAATGAGGAGCGACTGATGATGGGGACAGAACTTCCTTTTGGAGTAATTAAAATGTTATGGAATTAGACTGGGAGGGAGGCGCAAAAGGGAGGGGATGTGGGGATATATGTATGCATATGGCTGATTCACTTTGGTGTACAACAGAAACTAACACAACATTGTGAAGCAATTATACTCCAATAAAGATCTATTCAAAAAATGTTATGCAATTAGATAATGGTGATGGTTGTACACCTTTATGCATATAATAAAAACTACTGAATTGTATACTTTAAAAGGATGAGTTTTACAGTATGTAAATTCTATTTGAATGAAGATATTATATTTTTAAACACTGCAATAGATTTCAGAGCACATCAGTTGCTGGGGCCCCCCAGTCAATTACACTCCCTGTAGTTACAGACCTACAACGTGTATTTTCATGGCTACCACACATAAAGCTCTCCCACAAGTACATTTTTGGTGTTGATCATGATAATGGTTACCTAAGATGCATTAAGTGCCGACCTGAGCAGAGTAATGGACTAAATTATTTCCCCAAATGATTTCTTTTTCCAGGATTCAGCAAATGCATGGTCCTGAATTTCTCACTGAAGGTATATGAGTTCTGATGCTCCTATTTCACTGTTGCAACCATTTTGATTCTCAGAGAATAAAGGTATATCAGCAGAAAGTATGAAATGGTTTCAGATCTACTTTGTGACCCTAACAAACATAAAAAGAAGTTTGAAACAACTTGGCATTTTCGACTGCTGACCAGAGCCATGCTTATGCAAACTGTCACTGAGTTGTTACTGCCATCATCCTCATTTTGGGCAAATCAAATGCAAAAAAGGAAGAATGGGACAAGCCCTGCTGAAATAAGATGGGAATGCTCGTGACTCGAGGTACATGGTAATTTTAAGTTCCAGATTTATTAGTTTAAGTGGAAGATAAACCAAAATCTAATTTAAAAAAATTTCCCAGAGAGATGGAAAGGACAAAAGGAGGGAATAGTGATAGAAGCTAGAAGTTTCTGAAATTACTTTACTTAGATATTTGACTTTGGAATTATGTATATGTTTTACATGATTAAAATAAAATAACTATGAAAATCAAATACAAAATTAATAAATCCAACTGTGGATTGAGTGGGTGGCTTAACTACACAGAGAACTATTTCAAGGTATTTTAAAAATAATAATTTGACTGAGATTTTTCCTAAGATAAAAAGAACAGCAAAAATGTACAAACTTGAATTTTTTTCCAGTAGTCATATTGCTAATAATAATATTGACATAGTTATTCTAAACTATTACATATGTAATAGGATAAAGCAAATAAGTAATTATGTTCATTCATTAGAAGCCAAGATTTTCAACATAAAAGAATTATAAATATAAAATAAGAGAAGTATAAAATATGCAATCCTAAATTTGAATCAGAAATATAAATGCACAGTTCATTTTCCATTAAAAAATATTTCCTAGTTCTATCTACTGGAAAGGCCTAGGAACAATGATGAATCTCATTGATCTACTCTGGCACTCAGACTACAGTCTCTAAATACAACTTTCCACCAAAATCAACCAAGGCCGCCTGGGGAAATAGCTAATTAACTGGGGCAGGAAATGATTACGACAAGTTTGGAATACCTTGTCATATTAGAAAATCAGGAAGCTATGAAAGACTACTGGAGTCATGACAAAAGGATTCAGAAGCCAATATGAAGAGTCTCCCACGGGCCAAAATTGGGACAATTCAAGCATCAAGATGAATAACTGCAATGAAATGAAACACACTAAAACAAATGAGTTTCATCTTTGGAGAATGCTAGCAACCAAATCATTTTTCTGAAAAAAAAAGAAAAGAATCAAGCATTTATTCTTCCTTTCCTGTATAAATTATACCTCAGGACAATCAAATTGTTGATGAGAGGAAGTTTCTCTTGATAAGATTTAGGCTAGTAAATGAAGAAGGAATGATAGAAATAGAGTATGATCATTTTGCGACCCTCTAATGAATTAGTGGATATAGGCAACAATCTCATTGGGCTGCTAACATTACAGAGACGACCAGACATTTTTCGCCCCAGACATTTTTCGCCCCCTAGTGGAAGCTCACCATTATGAAGTATTCTTGATAAACAGGCAAACCTGAATCCAATAAAGTAGCAATTAACAATTTCAAATAACCTAATTCAAATTTCAGTTAACCTCTTTGTGCTGTCCGATATGGTAGGCACTAGCCATTTGTGTCTAAGTAAATTTAACTTAATTAAAACAAAATAAAATAATTCAGTCCCTCAGTCACATCAGTGCAATAGCCACATGTGCAGATATAGAACATTTCCATCATCACAGAAAATTCTGTTGGGCAGGGCTGAAAATGTAACTACTAGTTTACAGGAAGTACAGGAAACAGAAGAACACTATTCACACAGTTTGAGGATTCAATCACCAAATCCAGGATGTAGAAAACTCTATTGGACGAATGACCCAGGTCTTTCACCCAATAAATTACAAGGGGAAAAGTGGGGGTGGAGAGGAAGAGCCTATAGTTTAAAAGAGACTTAAGAAAAACATCAACCAAATGTAAAGTATGGACTTCATTTGAACACTGACTAGGTATTTGATGATACTATAAATGTAGTATTACCTTTTAGTGATAGTGATATTTCAGTTATATCTAATACATAATTATCTTTCAGAGATATATCCTGTAATAGAAGGAATGATTTGATGTCTAGATTTAGCTCTAAAATCCAGTAGGGAGAGAAAGCAGACTGGGGCATAAATGGCATAAGATTTGCCATACGTTGATAACTCTTGAAGTTAGAGATTCCATTAGACTATTCTATTTTTTTGTATAGGTCTGAAGTCTTCCATAAGAAAAGTTTAAAAAACTTTTTTTAAAAAAGATAAACTGGTTTATCTTTTAGATTCATAAAGCAGGTCTGAAGCCATTTGGTATTATCTGCTGTTGTATCTTTTTTATTCTCCACGTCAGAATGCTTGCAGCACAGAAATGGTGGCACCACATCGTGCCACTTTGTTCTCTGACGAGCTCTCTCACCCTTTGACAAGTTACGTAAATGTGCTTTCCCATTATATTAGCTGTAAGACCACTTGGGTAGGTGTCCAGCAGCCATTTGACATTCATGTACACTACGAAGTGATCATTGTATCCAAAGAAACATGTAAGCTGCTGGAATTACAAAGATGAATAAAATATAGTTCTTGACTTCAGGGAAATTACACTCTCACGAGGAGGTGGTTATATAATTCATAATACATAAATTCTACAATAAAGTAGTCACAAAGTTTAGAGAAGACTGAAGAAGGGATTGGTCTATTATATCTTGGGGTAGTGTTGAAGAAAGGCTGTATAAAGAAGGTGGACTTCGCACATTTTTTTAAAATAAATTTATTTATTTATTTTTGGCTGCATTGGGTCTTTGTTGCTGTGCGCGGGCTTTCTCTAGTTGCAGTGAGCGGGGGCTACTCTTCGTTGCGGTGCGCGGGCTTCTGATTGTGGTGGCTTCTCTCGTTGCAGAGCACGGGCTCTAGGCACCGGGCTTCAGTAGTTGTTGCATGAGGGCTTCAGTGTTTGTGGCTCATGGGCTCTAGAGTGCAGGCTCAGTAGTTGTGGCACGTGGGCTCAGTAGTTGTGGCTTGTGGGCTCTAGAGTGCAGGCTCAGTAGTTGTGGCACACGGACTTCAGTAGTTGTGGCTCACAGGCTCTAGAGTGCAGGCTCAGTAGTTGTGGCGCACGGGCTTAGTTGCTCCGCGGCATGTGGGATCTTCCCAAACCAGGGCTCGAACCCGTGTCGCCTGCATTGGCAGGTGGATTCTTTTTTTTGTTTTTTGGGGTTTTTTTTCTGTTATTTTTTGCGGTACACGGGCCTCTCACTGCTGTGGCCTCTCCCGCTGCGGAGCACAGGCTCCGGATGCGCAGGCTCAGCGGCCATGGCTCATGGGCCCAGCTGCTCCGCAGCATGTGGGATCCTCCCAGACCGGGGCACGAACCCGTGTCCCCTGCATCGGCAGGCGGACTCTCAACCACTGCGCCACCAGGGAAGCCCGGCAGGTGGATTCTTAACCACTGCGCCACCAGGGAAGCCCTCGCACAACATTTTGAAAGAATGAAAACATACTTTAGAGGTTGACAAGAGGAGCAAAGACAGGCATGGAAGGGGCTGGCATGTTTGAGAGACTGCACACAGAGTGCCTCACTGCTCTGGAGGTGTTCATTAGTAAAATTCAAGTAATTACTGTCTTACTAATGGTAAATTTCAATTCAGTTCAATAAATTCAATAAACTTTCAGTTCAATTTAATTAATACCTAGCAAAGCAAATGAATAACTGAAAATATTCAATCATTTAAGCAGTTTCTATGCACTTAACACTCCTCCAGAGTCTGTGGAGGGTCCAAAAGAAAAATAGGAAAAATTCCTAAAGGATTTTCTGGTCTTGATAGAGAAGTAGGATTTACATGTGTGGAATAATCACAGAGAATGATGAGAGAATTCCTGAGGAAGGCAAAAAAACAGAGTTTCAAAGAGACTTAAAAAAAAATAGGCCAGGGTTTTGCTCTAATTTGAGCTAATTTTGTTGGTAATGGCAGCCAACACTGAGGACTCCAGGACATGTCAGGTCTTGTGTGAAGCACTCATACTACCTCATTTAAGCTCAGATTCATGAACAGAAAAATCGAGGTCCCAGTGACTTGTATAATGGATATTTTTATATCTATTATATCCAGAAAAATATAATGGATATTTTTCTCCCATGTTTTAACTGTAGGTACTGGGAATGTCATCCCCCAAGTTTGCCTCACTCAACTTTAGTTGGTCTTCATGTATACATGGGGCTGTGCATCATGGGATGAGACTGACACAGGGAAGTCTTTGGCCTGCCTGACTATGGTGAGACTTGCTATGAACAGATGAGCTGGGCCAATATGATTTCTTCTCCAGGCAAACTGGTCTGCAAATGCAGAAAGAATCTGCTAGTTGGATGAGGAGAGAAGGGAGAAGGGAGCAAATACATGAAGAGCAAGAAGCTCAATCCCATTAATGGCCAAACACCAGTGAGAAGCTCCTATGGCCCAACCTAACTGCCCTTCTGATTTTAGTCTAGATATTTGGATTTTTCCAAGGTCTCTTTGCATATTCATCCTTTTATAGGTGGTATGAACTTGAGGTCTTAGGATTAAGATGTGCAAAGATGTTTTTCTAACTCAACTGTCATTTCAACTTTGGTTTCAACTCAGTCTTTTTTGGGTAAATACACATCAAATATGGAATTCTCCCTCCCCCTCTTCTTCCTTTCTCCCTGGAGGGATGTAATTCTCACAATGGAGAGGAATGGGCCCTGGCAGAAAGGGGGAACTCTGGCCTGTGCAATGTTCACCCTCCCCGAGGCCCATGTGGTCCTGGGTGATCTCCTTCCTTTCTACAGCATCCCTGGCTGATGACCTAACCCTGATAGCTCTGAGGCTGGTCCTACACTGTGCCTTTTCCTCCTTCAGTGGCCAAAGTTGTCAACCCCACTTTTTCTTTGAGGGTCAGAGACTCTTGGTTGTGTTCCCTGAACCATGCAGGAGTACACTGGACCTGAGAGGATGCCCTAATCTATGAGACTGACATGCTGCCTACTGCACTAAGGAGGCAGGTTGGGAATGCCCTAATCTAGTCCGAGACAATCTAGGATGTGCCTGGACCCCACCCCCAGCATCACAGTCTACTCAGGAACAGTGTTGGATGCAACACTTCTCTGTGAGGTTTGCACTCTCCCCAGCTACAACCCTGGGCCCAGGCACAGCCCCTTCTGTCCTTGGAGCTCCCCCAAATGCTAGCTTTCATTTGACAATCTGCACTCTGCCATACATGATTTAGCCAGGCTGAATAAAACCCAAGCCCTGGATGAGTTCTTCTAGAATCTTCTTTCCCATTCCCTGCTCAAAATTCACTTTGGAAAGATAGGTACCCTGCTCTTGTATGTTCATGCACACTTCTCTCTGGGGGTTGTTGCTTCATGTTCTCAGTACTGAGCCCTTTCAGGGAACACAGGCTTGCCTCTCTCAACTGGTCTGGCTCCTACATTAGAAAATTTACTTATAAGATTAGTTTCATTTCTCTTCTTAGTTTTAAGAATCTAAATTGGAACTCAGAGGTGAAGAATGATTTCTTTTTTCTTGCCTTCATACACTGTCTTCCAGTGAGCATGCAAAGTTGCCTGCTGTCTGAAAGGGAGAGGGAGTGTAATGGTTACAAGAAAGCTTGAGGAGAAAACCTTAATGGTATTGCAAAGTGTTATCTACTATATAACAATACTTGAGTATCTTGGTGAAGTTTCTTACAACCTGTGCAACACACCACCGGAATCCCCTTTAAAATGCTGATATTTGTGCTCCAGGATAATTTACAGTATAGACTTCCTGAATTACAGTACAAGGTTTGCATGACATAATTCTGTCCACGGGAAACTGTCCAACCCACAATACAACCAATTATTATTTTTTAAATAAATAAATAAATAAATAAATAAATTTGTTTGTTTGTTTGTTTGTTTGTTTATTTATGGCTGCATTGGGTCTTTGTTGTTGCATGCAGGCTTTCTCTAGTTGCAGCGAGCGGGGGCTACTCTTTGTTGCGGTGCACGGGCTTCTATTGTGGTGACTTCTCTTGTTGCAGAGCACAGGCTCTAGGCACATGGGCTTCAGTACTTGCAGCACACAGGCTCAGTAGTTGTGGCGCATGGGCTTAGTTGCTCCGTGGCATGTGGGATCTTCCCGGACCAGGGCTTGAACCCGTGTCCCCTGCATTGGCAGGCGGATTTTTAACTGCTGCACCACCAGGGAAGCCCAGATACAACCAATTCTTGAAATAGCTTCATTACTAGATTTTTCTACATAACTAGTTCTTTCAATTTTACATGTAAGATATGTGAAACCCACAGATAATCTACTAAATTCATTTTCACCATTATCTTTAACATCAATCTAAACATACTCTTTTTATGGGCATGAGCAATTACATCTAGTAAAATAATTAAAATACAAGTTTGGAATTTTTCCTGTTCTAATCCCTGAGGAAGATACTAAGGAAGAGGAAACAGAAAAAAAGGCAGGACATGATAAAATGGTAGAGATTTTTAAAACCCACTCCATTTGGAACAATTAATATTATTAAAATGGCCATACTACTCAAAGCAATCTACAGATTTAATGCAGTCCCTGTCAAAATACCCAGGACATTTTTTACACAACTAGAACAAATAACCCTAAAATTTATATGGAACCACAAAAGACCCCAAATTGCCAAAGAAACCTTGAGAAAAAAGAACAAAGGTGGAGGTATAAGCCTCCTAGACTTCAGACTCTACTACAAAGCTACAGTAATCAAAACAGCATGGTATTGGCATAAATCAGACACATAGATCAATGGGACAGAATAGAGAGTCCAGAAATAAATCCACACAATTATGGTCAATTAATCTATGACAAAGGAGGCAAAAATACACAATGTATACAAGAATATACAAAGACAGTCTCTTCAACAAGTGGTGCTGGGAAAACTGGTTAGCTATATGTAAATCTATGAAATTAGAACACTCCCATCACACCATATACAAAAACATATACAAAAACAACTCAAAATGGTTTCAAGACCTAAACATAAGACCTGAAACCATAAAACTCCAAAAAGAGAACATAGGTGAAATACTCTTTGACATAAATTGTAGCACTATTTTCTTGGATCAGTCTCCTAAAGCAAAAGAAATAAGAGCAAAAATAAACAAATAGGACCTAATTAAACCTAAAAGCTTTTGCACAGCAAAGGAAACAATCAACAAAATGAAAAGACAACTTACAGAATAGGAAAAAATATTTGGAAATGATGTGACTGACCAAAGGTTAATATGCAAAATATACAAACAGCTCATATAACTCAATATTAAAAAACAAACAATCCAATCAAAAAATGGGCAGAAGACTTGAATAGACATTTTTCCAAAGAAGACATACAGATGGCCAATGGGCACATGAAAAGATGCTCAGCATTGCTAAATATAAGCAAAATGCATATCAAAACTACAATAAGGTATCATCTCACACCAGTCAGAATGGCTATCATCAAAAAGTCTATAAGTAACGGGCTTCCCTGGTGGCACAGTGGTTGAGAGTCCGCCTGCCGATGCAGGGTATGCGGGTTCGTGCCCCAGACCGGGAAGATCCCACATACCGCAGAGCGGCTAGGCCCATGAGCCATGGCCGCTGGGCTTGCGTGTCCGGAGCCTGTGCTCCGCGACGGGAGAGGCCTCTGCAGTGAGAGGCCCGCATACCGCAAAAAAAAAAAAAAAAAAAAAAAAAGTCTATAAGTAACAAATGTTGTAAAGGATGTGGAGAAAGGGGAACTCTTCTACATCATTGGTGAGAATGTAAACTGGTGCAGCCACTATGGAAAACAGTACAGAGTTTCCTTTAAAAACTAAAAATAGCAATTCCACTCCTGGGTATATATCTCCCAAAACCAAAAACACTAATCCGAAAAAATGCACGCACCCCAATGTTCATAGCAGCATTATTTACAATTGCCAAGATATGGAAACAACCTAATTGTCCATCAACAGATGAATGAATAAAGAAGATGTGGTATATATATACAATGGAATACTACTAAGCCATATAAAAGAATGGAATGCTACCATTTGCAACAACATAGATGGACTTGGAGGGTATTATGCTAAGTGAAACAAGTCAGACAGAGAAAGACAAATACTGTATGATATCACTTAACATGTGGAATATAAAAATAATATAAATGAATGTATATGCAAAACAGCAACAGACCCATGGATATAGAAAACAAACTTCTGGTTACCAAAGGGAAGAGGGAAGGGGGAGGGATAAATTAGGGGTATGGGATTAACAGATACAACTACTATGTATAAAAAAGATAAGCAACAAGGATATACTGTATAGCACAGGGAATTATACCCAGTATCTTATAGTAACCTACAATGGAATATAATCTGCAAAAATACTGAATCACTATGCTCTATACCTGAATCTAACACAATTATTGTAAATCAACTATACTTCAATAAGAGAAACAAATTTTTAAAAACCCAATCCATGCTAGGATTATGACTATGTAAAATGAATGCATGCAAATTCAGGGCATAAAGGAAGCCTGGAAAATGGAAACCCAGCTGACTTTTTAGTGAGGTGGGATTGTGATTTTTTAAATCTTTAAAATTTTTAGCTAACATTATTGTGTTAAATAGAGGAAACATTCTAAAGCACACAATAATTTGGATTTACAACAGAAAGATCATTGTTAAAGATTGAGAGGAAATAGGAGAGAGAGTAGAAAAATAAAGTCTAAATAATATTAAAATCCTGGTGAATTCTAACTAATCAATTCTCCTCATCTGGGAAGAAATGACAAGAAATCTATGATATTTAGAAATCACATTAAAACAAAGCTCCACCGTCTCTCACATGTAGGCGTTGCATAATTCATTTCATTAAATGGGTGTGCAGAAAGGAGATAGTTTCCCTCCAACTGAACAATTTAGATGTCTAATTTGAGGTCGGATCCCTTTTAGCAGAAGATTTTGTTTCTTTGTTTGGCAAACACAGCAAACGCAGAGCCTCTCCTATTTGTCCTCTCTCTGGATTATTTGCTTACTCTGGGAAATGAAAGGATGGCATGGTTTGTGAATCAGGAGTTGTTATTCTTGCCTGCATATCATGTTGGCTTTTTTTGGTAAGAAAAATCACAAGAGCATATAAAAATTTTTGATGAATAGAACCCTTTATTTTTAGGAGAAAATGGATGGAACAGTTTGGGGCTTTAGGGCCGCCTGTTGCTTTTGGGTGAGCGCCTCCCACCGCCTTGACTTTTTATTCTGCCACGTACTTTGCGCCAAGATTTACATGGCCACGGTGGGGAACAACAGGATTTAGCATAAGTAAGAATAATTGCTTTTCCCCTGGGGAGAGACAAAAAGGATAAGTGCACAAGGTGCAAAGACAATATTATCGGGAGTTATATTCCTGTTCGGCTCTTTTATTCACACTGAATCCTGGATTCTGTTGCAAATAATAAAAGCAAGAAGCCCGCTGGCTTGGAGCCAAGGTCTGGGATTAGCAGAAGAGACTATTTTATTTGGGGCTAAAAATATGTTTGCCGGTGATGGTTCTGTACATTACAAATATGGCCATTTGGATTAAAAATTGTTTCTTTTTTCTGCAAATTGAGACATTACCAGGAAAGCACAAATTAATAACGATTTGAATTAGGCAGGGAAAGACAGGTTTCTATGAGTATCTGGGATCCCACACGCTGTGCAGGCACACCTGTTACTTCTTGCCACACTTTCTCAGTTTGCCCGTCTTCTCTGAACTTGGGTTGGATTGTCATTAGTCCCTTAATAACCTGCATCTTGTTCTCTCCGTTAATTCAAATTGTGAGATACTTTTTACTCTAGCACTCTAAAATCAAATGATGTCCATAAACAACAAAGTGCTGCTGTAGAGCCCAGGGAACTATAGTCAATATCCTGGGATAAACCAGAATGGAAAAGAATATGAAAAAAGAATGTCTGTATGTGTATAACTGAGTCACTTTGCTGCACAGCAGAGACTGGCACAACACTGTAAATCAACTATACGTCAATTAAAAATTATTTTAATTAAAAAAATAAAATAAAATGATGTAATTTTTTCCTTTTTACCCTCCTTTCAAATATCCCCCTCTTTCCCCCCATAAAATATATCGAGTTAATTGCAAGAACTCATTTTGAATTCAGGCAAACCTGGGTTGGAATCCTAGTTTCCCTGCATGCTACCTATCTTTGTGATCCTGGGGAAATTAATTTTTTTCATTTTAGTTTCCTCACTGATAAAATGAGGAATCATAATAATATACCTCTCGTTGAGTTTTGTGAAGATCAATGAAATAATACATAAAGAGCGGTTTGCATTGCACCTATGCAATAGTAATGTTGCATAGTAATGGTAAATACTCAACAAGATTTTATCTCGATTGTTATTGTGGGGTAAAGTGGTATTCAGAAGGAAATTTATAGCTTAAAAATATAAAAAATACGAAAGCCTTAAAAATGAGATAAGCATTCAACTTTAAAAGTTAGGAAAAGACAAAGAATATGTTTGTTACAAATATGATGACTTCCATTTCTGATTATATGGAAGACTAGATGTCCAGAGAAGTCTTCCAGTATGGAACTAAAAATTCTGGATAAAACATACTTTAAAATGTTTTTAAAAAAATACTTGGCTGGCCTATCAGGAAAAGGAGGAATATCCTTGCTATAGATAGTAAGCAAGTAAAAATTCAGAGAGGTAAGCCTATCTGATGCTGATGTTTGCCATGGAGGTGTCTGGCTGTCTTAGGTGGCCATGTGCTGAGGAGGAGAGACAAAAGCATGAGGCCTGTAAAAGCTGAGATGATGGGCTGGGAAACATCCACATGAAGCCAGGATTCCAGAAAGGTTATACTAGGTACGTTCAAGAGCACGGATCTGGGATGTGGTGGTGAGAGTGGGGTACCCTAGAGAGAGAGATAGTGGAGGGAATTTACCTATCGTCCTTGCATCTAAATGAAACGTAAAAATGGGGAAAAATACTTGGAGAATACCTAACCACAAGTGTTTGTCATCACATGTGTTTGAGGCCAGAATTTATACCATCTGTGTTACCCACACCCCAATCAACCTGAGCCAAATATTTGGTTAAAAATGCTCCCAAATATTTGGTTAACAGGAACAGAATATCAGAACAAGCCTTAAGAAGGCAGAAGGATGGAAATAATAAGAGAAAAAATTAATGAAATAGAAAGTGAAGAAACAGTACAGTCTTTTGAAAAGACTAATCATAGTGATAAACCTTCAGAGAGTTGCCCAAGAAAGAGGAGAAAACACTAGTAACATTAGCAGTGGAAAGAGGACATAATTTGCCAATAAATTTGAAAACAGGTGAAATGCATAAATTCCTACAACAGTTTCTCAGATTTCAGCACGTATCAGAATCACCTGAAAGCCTTTTAAGACCACTGATTGCTGAGACTCCTCCCTAGAGTATCTGATTTAGTAGGTCTGAGATGGAGTCTGAAAATTTGCATTTTTAGTAAGTTCACAGGTGATGAAACATTGAGAACACAGTCCTAGGAAATATAAATTACCAAACACATTCTGAAAGAAATAGAAATTATTTTCTAATCCAGTGCTTTCCTACATTTTTCACATCATGTCACATACACACAAAACCCAGTAACACTGTATGGCACACTGGGGTAAACAGCTGAGGCTGCCCTTGGCTGGGGATAATATGCTCTTGAACTCGGCTTATCCCAGGCCCGCCTTGACCTACCTGTTCTTGGCAGCCCCAGTGATCGAAGGAGCAATATCTGGGCTTACCTGTAATCCATACTCCATATCCCAGTGTGCCTTGCTGCACCTGCTGGGAAGCGCTGTGCTAGGATTTATACTCAGACGTACTAATTATCTATTGCAGCATTAAAAATTTCCCCCGATTTAAATGGCTTGAAACAACATACATGTATTATCTCACAGTTGCTATGGGTCAGGAATCCAGATGTGGCTTAGCTGGGTCCTCTGGCTCGGGGCTCTCACAAGGCTGCTATCAAGACGTGGGCAGGCGCCGCAGTTATCTTCTGGGGAAGAATCCGTTTCCAAACGTACTCACTTGGTTGTTGGAGGGAATCGGTTCCCCCGGGGCTGTTGGGCTGAAGGCTGCTTCGCTCCTGTCCGGTTGCTGGCTGCAGCCCTCAGTTCTTTGCCCTGTGGGTCTCTGAGTTGGTTCCGCTGGCCTCAGCAACTTACTTCTCGCGAGAAAGCAGGAAGCGCTAGAGAACGAGAGCTTGGCAGAAGTCGGTTTTTTGAAACCTAATTTCAGGGTGGCGTCCCACCACTTTTGATGTATTCTATTAGAAGCAAGTTATTAGGTGCAGGTCACCCTTCAGGGGAGGGAATTACACGTGGGCATGAAAACCGGGAGGTGGAGATTATTGGGCGCCATCTTAGAAGCCTGCTTACTACACCAGAAGAGAAATCACTGGGTGATAGGGTTAATGCACATGTTCAGCTTTACTGGATAGTTCCAGATTACTATTTAATACTGTGTGATGGTTGCCATTATTACAAATTCTCACCAACACTTGCTATCGTCAGACTTTTTAATTTTTGTCAACCTGGTGGGTATGAAACAAGAACTTGTATTTCTCTAGTAACTAATGAAGTTGAACATAGTTTCGTATGTTTATTTATCACCCAGATGTGTTCTTCTGTGCAAGGCTATTCAAATTTGTTGATTTCTATATTAGATTTTTATCTTTTTCTTATTGATTCAAAGGAGCCCATATGTCTGGTTATTAACACTGAGTCCACTCTATGTGTAATGAGTATCTTCCTCCAGTTTTTGGCTTCTGTTTTCACTCTTGATAACTTGATATTCTTTGAGGAACAGCAGTTTTGTTATAATGTAGTTGAATCTGTGCTTCCTGTTTTATGTTAAGAAATCCTTTGTTACCTCAAAGTGAGAAAGATACTGTTCTACATATTCTTCTGAAGTTTTAAAATCCTGTCTTTAAGGCCTTTATCTATCAAGAATTGATTTCTGTGTACAGTTGTGAGATAGGAGTTCACTTACCTTTTCCCCTCACATGGTTAATCAATTAACACTTATTGAATAGTCTGTATCCCTCCTCCTAATCTACAATGCCATAGATAAGTTTTCCTTATATTCATCTGTTCATGGGGATTATTTTGGACTCTGTTTTGGTCCTTTGATCTATCTCAGAATTTATAACATGTTCTTAGTTTTTAATGACTTAATAATAACAAGTCTTAGTATCTGGTAGTAAGACCATTGCTTCTCCTGGTTCTTCTCCAGGATTGTTTTGGCTATTCTTGGCTCTTTGCTTTCCTGTATCTTAGAAGCAGCTTGTCAAGTTCCATGAATAGAATGTCATTAAATCTATAGGTCATTTTAGCAAAATATTGCTTACATCCTCTTTAATGTCCTTTACTGACATTTTATGATTTTTTTTTCCATAAAGGACTTGTACATCTCTTGTTAGAGCTATTCCAAGTTGCCTTATATATTTTGTTGCCATTATAATTAGCATCTTTCTTTTAATTGTGTCTTCTATATATTTATTGCTAAAGGGTAGATTTGCAATTATATTTTGTCTGTTGATCTTACAGTGGCCTGAAAACCTCTTTTTCCAGTTCTTGTCTGGTTTTAGTGTCAAGGTTGTGCTAGCCTCAGTTAATGAGCTGGACGCTATTCCCCCTTTTTTTTTCTGTTCTGCAAGATTTCATGTATGATTGGAACCATCTCGAATATTTGGCTGTTCTTGCCTTTAGAAATAACTAGGCTTAGCATTTTCTTTGTTGCAAAATTTGTTACTACTAATTAAATTTCTTTAATGGTAATAGCAGAGTTTCCTATCTGGTGGGCCATGTAAGCAAACTGATGTGTTCTGAATGGGCTTCAGGGTTTTTAAACCCTCAGCCCTGACGAGGCCAAGGCAGATAGGTGAGAAGTGGACATGGGCTGCAGGAGCCCCTGGACCAATTGCCTCTGGTCATGAGCATCCTCATCCCTCTACCCCACTGTACCTTTGATGTATATCACTGAAGTTTTCTGATTTCTCCATAAAGATCTTGCACATGTTTTGTTGGATTTATTCCAAGGTGTCTTATAATTTGTTGCCATTACAATTAGCATCTTTCTTTTAATTGTGTTTTCTAATTATTTGTTGCTAAAATATAGATGTGCAATTTTATTTTGTCGACTGATCTTATTTATGGCAACCTTACTAAACTTTCTTATGAATACTCACAATTTTTCTATATAATAGCTTTTGCGTGTATGCCACTATGGGAAAAAGGTTGGTAAGCATTGCCTCAGAGAAAGTTTAGCCTTGGTTTCTTCATCTATAAAATGGGATTGAAAAAGTGTCTGCTTGGGCTTCCCTGGTGGCGCAGTGGTTGCGAGTCCGCCTGTCGATGCAGGGGACACGGGTTCGTGCCCCGGTCTGGGAGGATCCCACGTGCCGCGGAGCGGCTGGGCCCATGAGCCATGGCCGCTGAGCCTGCGCGTCCGGAGCCTGTGCTCCACAACGGGAGAGGCCACAGCAGTGAGAGGCCCGCGTACCACAAAAAAAAAAAAGAAAAGAAAAAGTGTCTGCTTTATAAGATTGTTATGAGGATTAAATGAGTTAATCCAAGTTAGGCAACAGAACAGTACCTGGTAAAACAGTACGTGTTTAATTATTCTTCCTTTACTTAAGACTACATGTTCCCCTCCTGCCAGGTTCATCCTGATACCTTAGGCTTAGCAGTAGTTTTGACCTTTTTTGCATCTTATTCCCACTTTTAGAACCTGAGAGCAGCTTTGGATCCTTACCCCAGGAAAATGCAAAAATACATAATTTTGCATATAATTTGAGGAAGGTCAAGATCCCCTTATCTTTGTGCTTAGATCTTCCCCTGCCTCCAAAAGATTTATAGAACCAGGTTGAGAATCCTGCTATAGAACAATCTTCCTGGATTCCTAGAGGAATTTAAACTGTTCTAGTGGGATACCCTGTGGATTGGGGATTAATTTACTTCACTCCTAGTTCTGGTTGTGACATTGTGACCCCATCTGATAAACGGGATTCAGTCCTGCTCCTCTGACCTGCAGCTTAGCTTTGGTAATCAGGGCCAGGTCTTACTTTCCTTCTCGAGCCTGTGTCTTGGCAGACAGCTCAGAACCCCTGACATTCCTGAGATAGGGGCCATGTCCTGTAAATGTTAGTGTCTAGGGCAGGGTTTCTCCACATTGGTACTATTGGCATTTATGCTGGATGATTTTCTATTGTGTGTGTCTGTGTGTAGGGGCTGCTCTATGCATTGTAGAATGTTTAGCAGCATCTCTGGCTTCTGCTCATTAGATGCCATTAGCATCTCCCAATTATAACAATTAAAGATGTCTCCAGACATTGCCACATATTCCTTGGAGAGACAAAATCGCCTCCAGTTGAGAATCACTATTCTAGGGCCTGAAGTCCTGTCCTTAAACTTCTGCCTGTTGCCTGGAGTCCTGCTATCTGCTGACAGACTTCCCAAATACCAACTACAAGCTGAGTTCTCCAAATACAGCTTGCTCCTGGATTTCCCAATGCCATGTTCTGCCTTCCTGTAAAGAGGCCACTGTAATTCTTGCAGCATCTTGCTGGCGCCAACAGCTTGCCTGGACTACCAATTGTTTTGTTTCAAGATACAGTTTTCTCTGGCTTGAGTGAATGGCTCTCCACCCATCGCACCTGCTAGCTTTCCCTCAGGGATGGGGTGGGGCTGATTTCAGTCTTTGGATCCAGTTGAGATCCAGTTAGTTCTTCTAAGAGGGGCTGTGTCCTGAGATATGGCAGTGAGAATGTGTTTGTTTTCCTTAGAAAAGTAATCTTCGCAGTGGTTTTATGTGAGAGAGCCTGTCCTTTTACTATGTAAGTGGTGGTAGGGTTTTCTGAAGGCGATAAACTGCCCCATTCTACCGTGCAACAAGTCAGCTGGGAATGAGCAGTAGAACAACAGAACTGCAGCCTTAATAGAGGCCAGCAGCACAAAGGTGGTGAGCTTAATAACACAGCCTTACAGAGAGTGAGAAAGATTGATTGATTGACTGAAAGCTTAGAGCAGAGAACAGAGTGAGAGAAAGAACACTGTGTAATGCTTTTCAAAGAGAACTTATCTAAGAACCACAGGAGAGAGAGAGAGTAGAGAAAGAAAGTACAGAACAAATCGTACCTTGCAGCACCCTAAACCTGCCCTAGTTCATTACAGTGGGGCAGGGGGCGCTGGGAGGGCCCAGAGCCTGAAAGATGCACCCCACGGGCTGACACTGACATTGACATTGGGAGAAAATCTATTCAGGCAGGTAAGAAATGGTATCCAATGGCTTTAACATGTTAGAAGTTTATTTCTCTCTCATGTGGAAGTATAGTGGCTTTCCTTTGCAAAGTGATCAAGGGCCCAGGTTTTTCCCTCTTGTTGCTCTATCATCTTTCTTTGTAACCAAGATGGTTCGTTCCCCCACCCGTATTCCTGCTAGGAGAAAGAGGGAAAGAAGGGAAGACACACCCCTTCCTCTTAAAGGCTTAACCCAGAAGTTGCATACATTACTTTGGCTCACATCCCATTGGCCAGAACTTAAGTCATATGGCCACACCATATGGCCACACCTAGCTGTGAAGGAAGCTAGAAATTCTGGAAGGCCATGTGTCCAGAATCAGGGCTTCTCCCTGAGAAATTTCTCTACCACCATTAGCCTGGGTGCTTCTTGGCCTCAGTCTTTCCTCCAAATTCAATTTTCCAAATGCCCGAAGAATCTGTCTGGCAGATCCACCCTTGGAAGACAAAAGATGGAAAGGAAAAAGATGGAGTCCTCTTGAACAAAAAGGGGTTGCTGAGCACTTAGATTTTGTTTAACTCCTAAAAGAATGGCGACTATAAGTGTAACGCCAGCAGGCAGGTAAAGTGACCTCATCTTGTGCTAGGGCCCCACTTCTAACAGAAGAGTTGCTGGCCAGTAATAGTTGCGAAGTTCCAGAGAAGCCTGAGGCAATGACATGGGCTCTTGGAAGGCGAGAGTCACCTGCTTGTTGAATTGGGATCTGAAATACACCCAGTGTTCTAAGGCAATCATCCCTAGTAATGCTCATCTTCCAAAGGAGTGAAATTTAATTTGTGGATGCCAGCACATTTCTGAGACTGAAAGAATTAGAAACCTAGAAGGGAAATGTGTCTTTGGCCACACTGGAAAAAACACTTCATTATAATGACAGCCTCTGGATTATGCGGAATGTGGTCTCTTGGCTGGAAAATCTCAGCAGTCTAGTCTTCAATGTCAAGAGGGCCAGCGGTCTGTGGTTACAGGACACCACAGGATTGTAAGGCAGTGAAGGCAGAAATGGAGATTAGGAAAGAACTATTTATATAAAAGATATTCTGATTGATGTATGTTATTTTATAAGATTATCTTTTTTTACATTTAAATAAACTTTTTTAGAACAGTTTTAGATTTACAGAAAAACTGAAAAGATAGAGTTCCCATACATATCTTACATTTTTATTTTATTTTCAGAGATAAAGGAATTTATTACAGCACAGCAGGAAGCAAGAACACCTGCATATTTGTCTTATATTTTTACATGAAGGCTTTTTTATTCTGCAACATTTTAATAAGGAAATTAAGGACAAGAGTTGGTCAGTAGCAGAAAGTCAAAAAGGGTAACATTTTCTTTATTCTGCCACTCCCTGAACATGAGATTTTTTTACCAAATCACTTATCATCTTTGAGCCTCAGTTTTGTCACTTATAAACAGAAATAAAACTAATGTTTCATAGAGTTGCTATGGTGACAACACAATAAAGTACATGTGAAATGTCTGTATATGGACCTATTGTAAACTCTGAAACACTGATCAAATCGTAGTTCTAGTAATTATTCTGCAGCACCCTATGATATTTTAAGTGACTGAATACAGTATGTGAGCTGACATGCAGGGGTTAATGTAGTTAATTAGCTTGTCATAGTATGGGCAGCTGACTCAAGGAAGGGTTGCTCAACTGATGTTGGAAAAAAGCTAAAATCATTAAACAATTGAATTTCCACTTGTAAGAACAAGTGGAAATTTTTCACTATGAAAATATGTATCATAAAATTTTAGATGACCTAATCATCATTTTCCCCAAATAAAACATTTAATATGATTGACGAAGGATGTGAAGAAGAAATAGTTCTTAAGTGTCTCGGATTTACTGTCCCCACCTCCTAGGATAAGGAGCAGAAAAAATGGACAGGATTTGTATCTGGAGGGGTTGTATGAACCAGAGAGGAAATGAGGGTTTTCCTAACTTGCTGAGGTACTTGAGCATGTTTGTAATATCCATAGATTTTTATCAACGGTTATCTCTGAGTGATGGGATTTAGGGGTAATTTTTTTTTCTACTTTTTAACTTGTCCAAATTTCTTACAATGAACATGCATTGTTCTTTTGTAATAAAAGTTGTTTAAATGCTAAGTGTTGTCAATGTTCAAAGTAGATGTTGAGGACTTCCCTGGTGGCCCAGTGGTTAAGAATCCACCTGCCAATTCAGGGAACATGGGTTCAATCCCTGGTCTGGGAAGATCCCACATGCCACGGAGCAACTAAGCCTGTGCACTACAACTACTGAGCCTGCGCTCTAGAGCCTGCGAGCCACAACTGCTGAGCCCACACACCACAACTACTGAAGCCCACGCACCTAGAACCCATGCTCCACAACAAGAGAAGCCACCACAATGAGAAGCCTCTACACCGCAGCAAAGAGTAGCCCCTGCTCACCACAACCAGAGAAAGCCCGAGCGCAGCAGCGAAGACCCAACACAGCCATAAATAAATAAATAAATAAAAATAAATTAAAAGAAAAAAAAGTAGATGGTAGCTTAGTTCACCTTGTTAAAACAAAAACTGTGAAGCATTTGCTTAGTTTTTTCTGGTTAAAAAAAAAAGTCATGGTTCCTGGAAAATCCCATCAACCATGAAGCATGTTCTTTACACTTCATGTTTCCAAGATAAGCCACCCATGAAGGTGGAAAGATTCCTATAATGAGTGGACAAAAGGGTATGCTGCCTTAGTCACTCTTGGGATCCATTGTATGTCATCAGTCCCACCTATAAGACCTTGAATTTTCTCTTTCATATAATGACTAACATTGAAAGAAAAGCTGCCTAATAGTCACCTGGAAATTAGAGCACTAAAAATCACGAACAAAGAATTTTTTCTTTCAAAAGCAAGGTCCAAGAACTGGCTTGAATCAACACATTACAGTATTGAAAGTAGATACTCACTTCAACCCTACCCTTTATTTGTGAAGTCATCATGTTTTAGGTAACTGGGAAAGAGGAGACACAGGTGTCCTCAGTAGTGGGGAATGTAACCTTTGTCTTTGCTCTTCAAGTGTGGTCCACTGACCAGCCGCAGCATCACCTGGGAGCCTGTCTGACAATCAGAATCTCGGCCTCCACTCCAGATCTGCATACTGACAGGCTCTGCATTTGCCAGGTGATTCGTAGGCACATTAAACCTTGAGAACCACTGATGTGTTGAATGTCTGGCTAATTTTGAGCTGCCCTGACAGTATTGGCTAAGAGATCCAGCTATTCTGGAGGCACTTGTAGAATGTGGAGATAGGCCACTGGTGTCAGCACTTCCAAGAAGCTCATCTTCGCTGATTCATCGAAAAGCCTGCCCAAACTGGTCAGGAGTAGAGATGAAAGGTGGGGTAATTATTCAAAGAAATTATCAGGGCATTGTGCAAAAAAACATGTTATAGGAATTCGTTGCGATATTTTTTATAACAATAGAATAATTGAAAAGAATCTAATGTTAAACAATAAGAGATTAAAGAAATTATGGCTGCAAAGTAGCCATTAAAAACCATGTCACAGAAGAAAGTTTACTGGCATGGGAAAATGTCCGCATTGTATTCCTGAGTGAACAAAGCTGGCTACAAAACATGGCCTGATACCATTGTTATGTTTTAAACACACATATACGCACAAGGAAAAAGAACTGCAAGGACATGTGTTAACAGTGGTTACAGATTTAGAGTGATTTTTTGTTTTATTTTCACTGTACTTTTCACATTTTCTGCATCAAAGCAATTTTTATTTTGTACAAAGAGAAAGAGTGTTATAACCAAAAAAAGTGATCAAGACACAACCCTGTATTTCTGGCCGTAAGTGGTAGAAATTTTTATCAAATAGAAACTCATTTCTACTATGAATCAATTATAGCCAATATTCAAAATGACACTGACTCTTGCACTAGAGCCATAGGTCTCAATCCTGGCTACATGTTATTATCACCTGGGGAGCTTCAACCAACCAGCCAACCAAACAACAGTACAAAAACAAGGTCTGGTTCCCCGCCCCCCCCCCGCAAAAAACCGCAAAAAACCCTGGGCACTGGGAATTTTAAAAAGCTTCTCAGAGTTGAGAACCACTGCTAAGTACGGATGGAAGGATATCAATAGTCAGTTCATTCCTGAAAACGATTCCTACATTGTCTGTTTTAGTTATAAAACCCAATGGTTATATATTTTGGGTTGTTTATGAAAGTACAGTTTTTAAAGTCCTCCCACCATCATTTAGTTTTATTTATTTATTTTTTTGGCCATGCGCACAGCTGGAGGGACCTTATTTCCCTGACCAGGGCTTGAACCCGGGCCCCAGCAGTGAGAGTGCTGGGTCCTATAACCACTGGACTGCCGGGAAGTTCCTCCACCATCATTTTATTTAACAATATTTAACAAACAGTTATTGAGCATCTAGACTATTTGTTCCCTGTGAGTCTCACAATAACCCAGGAGGTCAGTAGGAGAGGTATTAAGTCCATTACACAGAGGGGATAGCTCAGATCCCACAGTTCCTTTGGGAGAGGGCTCAAATCTGTGTTCCCAGAAGCAAAGCCAGTGTCCTTCCTGTCATCCCATTGCTCCTAGTGTTCCACATTTATGTTCAGTTTAGAGAAGGCACTTTTCTTTTTTTTTTTTTATTAATTAATTTATTTTTGCTGTGTTGGGTCTTCGTTTCTGTGCAAGGGCTTTCTTTAGTTGCGGTGAGCGGGGGCCACTCTTCATTGCGGTGCGTGGGCCTCTCACTATTGCGGCCTCTCTTGTTGCGGAGCACAGGCTCCAGATGAGCAGGCTCAGTAGTTGTGGCTCACGGGCCCAGTTGCTCCACGGCATGTGGGATCTTCCCAGACCAGGGCTCGAACCCATGTCCCCTGCATTGGCAGGCGGACTCTCAACCACTGCGCCACCAGGGAAGCCCGAGAAGGCATTTTTCTAGTTCATTCGTTCTTTTTCTTTATACATCTTAAGCATACTTAGAATGTTTATAACTGAGGGATGTGCAAGAGTCTTTCTTTACACTGCTTTGAAAATTAGGCAGTGTCAGCTCAGAAATTTCTGAGGACCACTCTTAAAATCATCATTTTGTTGCCAGAGCTGGCACCAGATCCTTGCTCAAAACTCACCAATCCCCAACTTTAACAGGAGTTAATATAAATCTTTAAATCACAGAGTCTGAAGATAAGAAAGGAAGCTATAGGAAGGGAAAAACAAAAACCAGATGGAACCAGCTGGAACCAAGATGGCAACGAATCTGACCTCCAACAGACCTTGAGTCTCATTATTTGCTGATTTTACTACATTAGCATATTAAATGACACACTTACTGGTGACCATAACTGGAAGTCAAGGACCAAAAAAAGGATAAAAAGAGGGTGTCACCCCACTCCCTCAGAAAGCCCTGTCCCTTTCCTGGAAAACTAATGCATATGCCTCCCCATCATCAGCCTCACTTCTCCCTCTGTCTTCACTCTTTAAAATCAAATCCCTCTCCCCAGGTGGGTGAGACTACTAAATTCCCACTTCTCCATTCTCTGGCCATTGAATAAAGCTTGTGATGCTTTAATCTCGGCTTTGGTTTCATTTTTGGCTGCACCAACCCTAACAGAAAAAGAATCTTCCCCACCAAAGCAGAGGGCCATGGCTGGACTAGCGTCTGAGCTTAATTTGTTAACACTTTGGGGCTTAGGTGCTAAGGGGTTCAGAGCTTCCGTATCTGGCAATGTAAGACTAAGAAAGCTAGAGACTTGGTGTGACATTTCCTAGCTGAATCTGGATTTTAGCAATAGTGTCCTACAAGAAGAGGCCACTGGAACCAGCTGTAATTTACCTGCTGTCAAATGACTCTGCCCTTTGTAAAATGCAAATTGTTTGAAAGACTCTTTCTCTGAATATTTTAGCTGTTGACTTCCACTGTACCTTCACAATATAAATGTATGTCTTATTATGTGAAATTATTCACATGACTGGTACACCTTGGGAAATAGGCGTGGTTTTAAAATAGTAAAGCATTTCACCAAGTATATTGAGAAAAAGAAAAAAAAGGAAAGAAAACAAGGTGAGGCTGTTTATACTAGATGTCAAACTATTGTTTATGTTATTTGTGATTAAACCTGAATAATTTTTAATTGGAAATGGTCACAATGCTTTTCTAAATCCCAGCACTAAAAGAAACAACCAAATCTGACAAACTACAACCGCCCTGTTGGTGGTGAGGTAGTCAATGGCGGCCTTGGCTGGTTGACAGCCATGCAGTTGCTGCCACCTCGTGGACAGTCCAGATAGCACAGCCAGGGAGGCGGCCTCAGCCACCCAAGGGAGCAAGGGCTCCACAGCCCAGCTAGTTGGTGACACTTTGATAATGCTTCAGCTGAGCTCACTTATTACCTTGGAAGACAAAGGGCCTGTGTGGTTTATTATGGATTTGTGGTGTTTATTAATCCACAACACTATTGCTTTTGATAGACAACCTAAGATTAAGGCCAATAAAGGACTCGGAATGTGGACTCAATAATTTTGTTGGCTTGAGAACAAAGAAGAAAGTCAGTAAATAGTACCTGGATCCTCCAATAATTACTCCATCTTATAAATTACTGTTTTCTCTTATTCCAGCCCACAGTCTGTCATTCTAGAAAGTATGATATATTAATTTTTAGCTAAACAGTATCCACAGGGAGTAATCAGAGTCGACACTGTACAGGTGTTTTTCCAGTGAAAAAGGTTACTATTGGAATTATTTATAAACGACATGAGAACACTGAACGTTAACGAAGTGATTTTCATCTGTTTATTAAGTATCTGAAGATACATATGCACCAAATCAAGTCCTGGCTGACATTTGAAAGGTCATGTGTTATCCAAGAAAGAAGCCCCCGCCTTCAAGGTGCCATCATCGACTTTCCTTCTTGTCGTTTTTCCTTTTCCTTTTAAATTTTATTTAAAATTTAATTATTATTAAATAGTTAAGTCCTACACAACAACATAAAAATATGAAATTGATCATGCCTGACTGCAGTACCCAGCTTAAGAAACACGATGTTATCAGCACAGGTGAAGCCCTCCGTGAAACTCCATTGTGTCCCCTTCCTTCCCATCACTTCACAACTTCCACTCCCCTAAATTTGGTGTTTGTCATTCCCATTTGCTTCTTTATGGTTTTGTCAATATATATGTATCTGTAAGTATTATAAAGCATCAGTTTTCATGTTTTAAAAACTTCATTTAAGTGTTTTTTTTCCTGTAACTTGAATCTGTTTTCCTTCAATGTTATGGTTTGTGAGATTCATCCATTGCATTACTTTCCTACGGCTACCATAACAAATTACCACAAATGTGGTGTCTTAAAATAACAGAAATTTATTCTCTCACAGTTCTGAGAGCTAGAAGCTATAATCAAGGTGTCCTCAGGGTTGTCCTCCCTCTGGGGTCTAAGGAAGAATCCGTTCCCTGACTCTTCCAGCGTCTAGTGGCTCCAGACGTTTCTTGGTTTGTGGCTACATAACTCCAGACTCTGTTTCCACCTTCACATGTCCTTGTGCTCTCTGTCTGTGTCATTGGATTTAGGGTGCACCCTTGTAATTCAGGATGATTTTCTCTCAGAATCATTACTTAATCTGCAAAGACCCCAGGTATTATATGGTGGAGGCAGACTCCACCATATG
Source organism: Hyperoodon ampullatus (assembly GCF_949752795.1). Taxonomy (NCBI): domain Eukaryota; kingdom Metazoa; phylum Chordata; class Mammalia; order Artiodactyla; family Ziphiidae; genus Hyperoodon; species Hyperoodon ampullatus. Next base: position 86,562,678 of record NC_136921.1, on the reverse strand, counting down.
CATTTTTTTTTTTACAAGTGTTTCCTACCCAATTAACTCATCTGATTTTTTTTTTTTTTGGCTGCATTGGGTTTTTATTGCAGTGCACGGGTTTCTCACTGCGGTGGCTTCTCTTGTTGCAGAGCCCAGCTCTAAGCCCACGGGCTTCAGTAGTTGTGGTCTGCGGGGTCTAGAGCGCAGGCTCAGTAGTTGTGGTGCACGGGCTTAGTTGCCCCGGGGCATGTGGGATCTTCCCGGACCAGGGATCGAAACTGTGTCCCCTGCATTGGCAGGCGGATTCTTAACCACTGCACCACCAGGGAAGCCCCCACCATATGCATTTTGACAGGCTCCCCTGATCATTGGATTACATGCCTCTAAGCTCAGATGGCTGGGACTGCCAGTTATTTAAATACAGGGCATCTCATGTGGCACTGGTTCTAATGCTTAGCCCACATAGATTAAAGTAGTACTGAGGTTACAGGTGGAAGAAATGGCACACTAACTGGGGAGGTAAGAAATCTGGGTTCTGGAGTCAATCCTCTATTGACCGCCAAACTCTAAGGGACGAGAAGCCATTTTGTCCCTGTTCCTCTTCCTAACCATTTACCTGATTTAACTGGCAGGGAGGTTGAGAAGAAATAACCACTGACTGACTCCCTGGGTTTGGGCTGGGAGTGCACAGTGGGATTTTTGAAAATACTTTTTAAAAAAATTATTATTACTGAAGTAAATAATCTTATGGAAATTTGGAAAATGGAAGGAAAAATGACTTTTAAGCCTACTAACCTAATCCATCTATTTCTCATCTGCACATTTTTACAGTTGCAATCATTTGACTCTAGTTTTATAACCTATAATAACATATCATCATTTACTTTGTTGCTATATAATCTTCATAAATGATTTTTTTTAAGACAAGTATTTTCATCTCCATTTTACAGTTGCAGAAACTGATGCTCAGGAGACTGACTTACTAAAGGTCTCACAATTAGTAGGTGATAAAGCTGAGGACCATAAAGAAATTGTAGTTTATAATGCCTAAAACCTTGTAACTGTTGCAAGGTTGTATTTACATATGTGGATATTTCTAGTAACCATTTACACATCAACATCCCATTATCTCTTGCCACGTGACAAACCACCCCAAAACTTAATGCCTTAAAACAATGATTGCATTTATTTTTCTCGTGAATTTGTAATTTGGGCAGGGCTTGGCAGGGACAGTTTGTCTTTGCTTCCCAGGGCATATCTGGGGTGGCTTGAGACTGGTGGCTGGGACCATCTGCAAACTCGCTTACTCACAGGTTGCCAGGTGATGCTGGCTGGGAGCCAGGACAGCAGCTGGGCTGTGGCCAGAACACCTCCACACGGCCCTTCCCTGTGGCTGCTTGGCCGCCTACCACAGTGGTGGCTGGATTCCAAAGGCAAACATGCCAAGAGAAAAGAAACAAGGCAAAAGCTGCCTCTTCTTTTGTGATCATCTGGGAAGTCATACAGGATTGCTTCTGCCACGTTCTGTTTGTTAGAAGCAAGTCACTGAGGCCAGCCACTTCCAAGGGAATGGGAATTAGGCTGCATCTTTTGTTGGCAAGAATATCAAAGAATTTGTGGACATGTTTTAAGACCTCACAATCTGCCCATTGAACATGAATTATTTACATTTCCCCCTACATGTAAGATATACTCACTCGCCTCTCTCTAGATCCCTAAAACATTGTACCTACAGTAGCATCAGGCTTGAGGTCCATGATCTGGACACGTAAATCAGGGCCAGGGGTGGCTGAGGCTCCTTGGGTCCTGTCCCCTGTGTGCAGCTTCTCCCAATCTGAAGACCTGTGAATCAAGAGACAAGCCATCTGCCCACCACACTCAATACACGATGACATGTCTAGCTATAGACACTTTTGTTCAAAAGGGAGAAAAATGGGAAGCACACGGCAGCCCCTGGTTCACAGCTGTTCTGAAATCCACCTGAGTGTGTGTTGCCAGTTCCCTGATTAGGACCCGGTCTTCCTTCCTGAAGTTGTTCACCATCGCTGGACTCGATTCCACCCTTTGAGTCATTTTTCCTTTTCCACTAAAAGTAGTCCATTTTTGCAGCCAAGTAGTTCTCTTAGACTGCTTTGTGCCCTTTGGGAATTCAAAGGCCTGAATGTCCCTCTTGGTCTAAGCTGATTATAATTCTTAAAAAAAAAAAATTTTTTTGTAGGCATCTTATGAATCAATTTATAACCAACTCTATTTGGCAAAAGCCACACCCACAAATCTTATTTAGCCCTTCTCTACCTCAGTGTCTCCAAAGCTGCTGTCTGAGAACATCCTGATGGTTTTCAGGTCTTCTGTATGCTTGAAAGGGTCAATGAAGCAACACCTTAAAACTTCCTGAGGTCTTAACAAAGAGTTTTATAGTCACACCCCTGACTTCACCTTTGGGCCGTGTTTCATGACAGGACTCTGGATTTCATCTTCACTTGGAAGCCATGTATTTTGCCATATGAAGAGGTGAGGAAGGAGAAACGGTTATTTCAAACCTAGCAATTCCTGCCTGCTATATATTTAACAGTTCTTTCTTTAGTTTCTCTCTCTTCTTGCATTCTACTGTAGTCAGTAAGAATAACCAGGCAGCAATGCAATGCTCTTCCTGAAAATCTCCTTAGATAGGTCATTTGCGTAATTTGGTATATTTTTAGTAAAAGGCGAAAGACTTATGCGTTCTGAAGAGGAACCAGAGTATTGGTATATTTTTTATCTTCCATGTTACCATAGGTGACACTGTTGCTAACTTTCTACCACTATATGACAGCTCCCAATAACATTTCCTCACTTTCCTGTCACCCCTAACCAATAACATCTTCAAGAACCATGAGGGTTTCTTTAACAGTCTCTTGAAGACCCTCCCAAATTCTGCCTGCTGTCCAGTCCTGAAGTCGTTGCTGTATGTTTTCAATTCTCATCGTGATACCAAAATCTGTTCCTGTTATCTGTTGCTACATAACAAACCACCCCAAACCTTCATGGCTTAAAACAGTAATAACATTTACTTGCTCATTAATCTACAATTTTGGAAGAACTTAGAGAAGACAGCTTCTCTCTGCTGTACTCAGCGTCAGCTGGGCTGGCTACAGGACCGGGGGCTAGAATAACCTAAAAACTCACTCACTCATTCACATGTCTGGCGGCTATTGTTTGGCTGTCCGCTGGGAGCTCATCTCTAACTGTTTTTGGAATACCTACACTTGACCTACGTGTGACCTACACGTGAACTTTCCCTGCAACAGCTTGGCTTTGTCACTAAATGGTGAAGTGATTAGGCTCCAAGAGCAAGCATTCCAAGAGACAGAGACAGGGGGAAATTTGTCTCCTCAGAAGTCACATAGTATTATTTCTGCCACATTCCATTCTTTAGACGTGAGTCACTGAGTCTGGCCCATGTGTAAGGGGAGGGGAATTGGACTCCAACTTTTGATGGGAACAGTGTCAAAGAACTTGAGGACTTGTTTTAAAACCGCCAATAAAAAGGTATTCTTAGCTCCATTTTACAGATGTAGAAGCTATAATTCAGAGAGACTGACTTGCTGAAGGTCTTACAGTTAGTAAGTGATAAAGTTTGGAACCATAGAGTGTACTTTCCATATTTAATTACATAATATGTAACGTACAATCTGTAAAGCATTATAATGCTACAACATTTTACTTAGGAAAGCAGAGCTGTAGATGTCTGAAGGAGAGGGAGGCAAGGGCCAGAAGCTTTCTAGTAGGCCTTTGCACACATAAAATACTCCAATGTTAGAAAATACACAGAGCACTAGTCCGTGCATGTAATATCTGCAAAAATCCTCAAATGGCACATTTCTGGATTCATATGATCTCAATTATTAATTGAGTGAACATTAAGATGATCTCAGTTGAGCTTTTTCTAGCTTCTTAACACAAGGACGAGAACCCATCAGCCATATGGGTTATTAATCAAGGAACTTGATTATTTCTTATGTGTAATGAAACAGGAATTTATTTTGCTGTTAGTGATCTTTTAATGAATCAAACTGTCATAATGGCCAGAAACATCTTCAGTCCTGACGTCAGAGCACCCAACTAGGTTCTACATTTCTATCAACCATGGTCTAGTTTGACATACAGTACATTGGCTCCATATTTAGCTAAGATAACTGAGCACAGGGGAGCCCTTTAACGTAATATAACATTGGGCTTTTTGGATTCTCATAAAGAGGGAATATGCTCACCAACTTTTGCCCAAAGTTATTTTTGGTCTCAAAGTGAAAGTCTTATTAGTGGTCAGTTTTCCTTGCTGAATGCCTCGTATTTCTTTTTCTCAGATGGCCTTTATTCATGTCTGTGTGTGTTTGCGTTTGAACGTGAGTGCATGTCCTTACGTGAGCATATTCCAACTAGTTTGTTTCTCAGTTGTTAATTACTGATAGGCCTTTGAATTTTCTTGGCAAGCACCTTATTGTGCAATGAGGAAAAACAATCAAATGATGATATATTAAAACCAAAATAAAGTGCCGTGTCTAGCAATGTAACTAAGTATCCTCTGAGAAGTATAAAAACAACTTTCCCTGACCTATTATGTCCTTTATGATCATGGTTAGTTTGTGTAGTTTTTCTGGAACAAAACACCAGTTCCTACTGATTTGGGCACATGTTCCCTATATTGGTCAAAATCTATGATCTTACCCATTAGGTACAGTATTTAATTTCCAAGGACAAAGATGTTTAGCTTAATCTCTCCCTCTCCTGCAGTAATTGCAAACACAATCAACATTGTTTGGTTCAGATTGTGGTTGCCTGAAAAGAATAATGTATTGTACTTCAAGGAAAATAAGGCATTTAGACAATCATGCTTAGGAATTTACCACCATGATCTGCAATTTTCCCCTTTGCTTTGGCTCAGGGTTTCTCCCTTCCCCCAGGCTGTTCTGAGCCACGTGGGTTTGGTTCTGGTCCATCTCCAACTCTTTCCTCCATTTATCCCTTACCACAGTCTTGCCTTTTCGTTACAAGGAGCCACTCACTTCCTCTCCTTTCTAGAGCCCTCCATATCTAGATTACAAAGTTTACTCCACCCTTAAACCTTGAGAATTCTAGATAATTCTGTTGCAGAAAAATGGAAATGGTGGTGTAAATTAAATTGAGTGCAAGTCTGTAAAATAACATAGACTCACAGCATTCTAGCATGGGCCTAGGTCAGTGCCTGTGCACACAGTAGAGCCTCAATAAATAATTTTTTTAAATAACTATTTATTTCTAGCTGTGTTGGGTCTTCGTTGCTGTGCACGGGCTTTCTGTAGTTGCGGCGAGCAGGGGCTACTCTTTGTTAGGGTGCACGGGCTTCTCATTGCGGTGGCTTCTCTTGTTGCAGAGCATGGGCTCTAGGTGTGCGGGCTTCAGTAGCTGTGGCACGTGGGCTTCAGTAGTTGTGGCATGCAGGCTCAGTAGTTGTGGCCCACAGGCTCTAGAGCGCAGGCTCAGTAGTTGTGGCGCACAGGCTTAGTTGCTCTGCGGCATGTGGGATCTTCCTGGACCAGGGCTCAAACCCATGTCTCCCACATTAGCAGGCGGATTCTTAACCACTGCGCCACCAGGGAAGCCCCAATAAATAATTACTGAGTGAATAAGAAGGGCCTGTTTTTGGAGAGGATAGAGATCAAGGAACTTTTTCTAGGCTACACTCCTGGACGATGATAGCATTCTTACCAGAATCCAGATCTTCCTGTTTTGTCCAGTTCTCACGCTTCTACACTGCCCAGATTCCAGTAATTTGCATTACCTTCAGAAACTTTCAACATTTATGCCTCTGGGGATCTGGGGGGTCAACAGTGCTGCAAAGCACGAGGATCCTTGGGCCAGTCTGGTGTCTGACCAAGTTGGGCTTTTAGCAGATGCTTTGGTTCCTCTTTCCTTATTTTGATTTTAAAAATATTGTCTTTGATTTCTTATTAAATTAGACTAAACCAAGATTTGGATGATGTCAACCAGGCAGATGAATTTCTAATAAAACATAATTTTAAGTACTTGTAAATATTTATCTTAGTACAAAAGTAATGCATGTTAATTATAGGAAATACAGATAAAACAAAAAGAGGTAAATTTTAAATGCCCATTATCCTACTCTGACCCAAAGAGAACCATTATTAACTAATTAACTATTTGGTATATTATGCTTTCAGTTATGTATATATGCATATATATACACACACACATATATATGCACATTGACATTTACAAATTGTTTCATATATTATTTTACTTAATAACATTTTTCCATACTGTTAAGTATTCACCTACAACACAATTTTTGACATAATTTTTTTATAGCATAACATTGTATTTGTCCATTCTATTAGACATTGTTTCCAAAGACAAGAAATCTTTAAAGAAGATTTGCCATACAGATAGTCATGACAAGAATGATTCTCGGTCTCCACTTGCACCTGCTTCCAATCCAGTGCTCTGGAAATACGAGAGCGCAGTGGCCATGCACTGGGTTGCCTCTGGGAGCAAGGATCTAGCAGATTGCCAGAGGAAAACGACTCTCGACCACCGATGCTCTGGGCTCCTCTTCTCGTCCTCCTTGAAGGAGGACCAGAAATTTTCACAACCTGCAGATCTTGTGGGCAAGATTTCACAACTACTGAACCTTCACTCTAGAGCCCGTGAGCCACAACTACTGAGACCGTGTGCCACAACTACTAAAGCCTGTGCGCCTAGAGCTCATGCTCCGAAACAAGAGAAGCCACTGCAATGAGAAGCCCACGTACCGCAACGAAGAGAAGCCCTGGCTCACTGCAACTAGAGAAAGCCCGCGCGCAGCAACGAAGACCCAACAACGAAGACCCAACGCAGCCAAAAAAAAAAAAAAGAGGCCAGTGAGCCAGGAAGGGAAGTTTAATTCAGCCTGGGACCAGCCCCACAATCCCACTGTCCAGGCACAGAGGGAAGCAGCTTTCAGCAATTCTGCGGCCCCGCCCCAGTTTCTCTTTTCCCACCACCGGCCATCTGTCTTGCTATCTACTTCTCTTGGTGATTAACCCTTCATAAACATTCAACATTTATCTATCTATCTGGCCCTACCATAAGCCTGGGGGTGCAAATTCAAACTCTCTACACTTACAGAAATCAGGAAGGGAGAGCCAAAGAGCAACAGGTACAGTCTGATAAGAAGGGCTCATGGCAGGAGCAGGGTTCTCTGAATGCTCTGAGGAGAAATGCTCCACCCAGACCAAGGGGTGGTGGGACCGGGAGCCAGAGAGGGGTTTTCCTAGGTGATGCCTGATTCGAGTTTTAGATGAGATGCTGAGTTTAGCAAGGCATAGAAGGTGGGGCAATGTTTGGTCTGTTTTACCAGCTCCCGACCATCTTGTAAGCTATTTCAGGGAGGTGCTTGGTCCTAAGCCTCGCAGGCAACCACTACTTAAAGCAGTTAATTTGCCATATCAATGTAGTATTGTAAACCAGAATAGAATTGCAGAGACTATTATGCTATACAATAGGACCTTAGGTACTGTGTGTACTTTACACACTAGTAACCAGTATTAGCTTCACAAGATCTTTTCCACCCTTTTTTCCCTCTGGTTCCCTCTTCTACTTCACAAGCTTTTTTTTTCTGAAAAGAGATATGATTTCTGTACTAAGGAGGGAAATTAACTTATCCCAAGGACATCACCTGGGACAAGATCTATATGCTTTTCTCAAATGGATATTAGATGATATTATGCAATTAATTTATTTTTAGGAGATGCAAGCTGAAGTATCTATGGGTAAAGTCTTATGTTTGCAACTTACCTTAAGAACTATGGTGAGGAAGGAGACTGGGAGAGACACAGAGAGAAACAGAGAGAAAGCAAATGTGGGAAATGCAAAATGTAAATCATTATAGAGGATATATGTGTTTATTATACAATTTTTCAATTATTCTACAGTTTAAAATTAAAAAATAAAAAGTTGGGAAAATACAAATGGGTTGCTCACTTGGAACAAAGTACTGAATTGGTCAGTAGTAGATTCCTTTCAGAGTCCATGTAAAAAATGCCTTTGCCTTCACATGGTGCATATCATCTCATGTACCTATCTCTGTACATATCTGTTTTGTCTGTATTCCCATCTCTAAGTGTCAAGCTACCAGAATACAATCTCATATTCAGAATTTTTCTCTTGTCCAGTGGCACAAACCTAGATGCTCAGACATTTTTAAGTGGTGAACACAATCACTTAATATTACCTTACAATTCTTACCTTATAACGAAGGTCAAACTCATCTTAATTGCCAGGTGTTTAAAGCAGGTATGTTTTCTACAGCATTTAATTAAGTGAGCATTAAATCTAAGTGGATGATAAGCAAGGCCTGGATTTGGCAAGAAGTTGTAAGGGCACCTTGAATAAGGCTGTCCTCTGATCAGCTTTTCCCAAAGCAAAGCAGTCATTCTGCAGCTGTTCCATTAAAACAAACAGACAAACAAACAAGATCTTTCTGGTCAAAATCAGTTAGTAAAACACTGCACATTATATTGTCTGTCTTGGAGATTCATATTATATATTAGCAATTAAAAGTGTTGCAAAGTTCTAGTTTCTAGTAATGGAGGAGTAGCTTCTATTGGATAAACGCTTCCACAGATAACAACTAAAAGTTCTGGAAAAAATATTTTTTTAAAACTACCTGAAGACATTGGAAAGCAATGAAAACCAGACAGAAATTGGAGTACAGCCTATGTTTGTAAAAAGGGAAAGGCACTAGATAAGTTTCCATTTTTAGCTTTTTTGCTGAGGGAAGGCCCTGGTCTCTGTAAAGCAAGGAGGCTGAAACTCAACAGAAAACTCTGTTTTACTTGGTTGAAGAATCAGAGGACAAAATTCAGTGTGACCACAGGAGCTTGAAAGAAGGGGGAGGATCCTGGGAAGAATAGAGCCTATAAGGGACAGTCTTAAATTCTGCACATAAACTCTACTCACATCTTTGGCTGCCCTTGAACTATATATGCATGGGTAGATTCCAAGCAACTCATCTAAGCTAAAAGAATTGAGCAGAAACTTCAGCTGCTGCTTGCTGCAAGATAAGTAGTGTATAGTGTCAGTCTGACCAAGTTAACTGCCTATTAAAACAAAAGGTCAATACTCTTTAGAGGAATATAACAGAACCCAGAGTCTCTTCAACCATTCACAATGTCTAGAATACAATAAAAATTGGTAGACATACAAAGAAATACCTAAACGTGTCCATATTCAAGAGAAAAGGCAATCAATGGGAACTCATTTCAAAATGATCAAGACATTGGTATTAGTAAACAAAGATTATAAAGTGGATATTGTAGTTATGCTCAGGGATAGAAATGGAAACATGCTTGTAATAAATGGACAAAGAAATTCATGCCAACACACATCACAATCAAACTTCCAAAAACAAAAGACAAAGGAAAAATCTTGAAAGCAACAAGAGAGAAAACAATCTGACCTATAAGGGAAAAACAATTTAAATGACCACAGGTTTCTCATCAGAAACCTTAGAGGCCAGAAAAGAATGGGGTAACATTTTCCAAGTGCTGAAAGAAAAAACTGTCAACCCAGAATTCAATATTCACTGGGAATATCATTCAAGAATGAAGAGGAAATAAAGTCATTCTCAGACAAAGGAAAACTAAGAGAATGTGTTGCCAGCAGGCGTACCCTAAAAGAATGGTTAAAGAGTGTTTTCTAAAAAGAAAGGAATGTTGGAACATCAGGAGGGAAAGACTAACAATGGAGAGAGTAAATATATAGGGTAAATACAATAGATTTCCCCCTAATCTTGGGTCTTCTAAACTCTGTTTGATGGTTGAATCAAAAATTATAATACTGAGGGCTTCCCTGGTGGCACAGTGGTTAAGAATCCACCTGCGAATGCAGGGGACACGGGTACGAGCCCTGGTCCAGGAAGATCCCACATGCCACGGAGCAACTAAGCCCGTGCACCACAACTACTGAGCCTGTGCTCTAGAGCCCGCCGGCTCTAGACTAGTCTAGCCTGCGTGCCATGACTACTGAAGCCCATGCGCCTAGAGCCCGTGCTCTGCAACAAGAGGAGCCGCCGCAATGAAAAGCCTGCGCGCCACAATGAAGAGTAGCCCCCGCTCACCGCAACTAGAGAAAGACTGCGCACAGCGACGAAGACCCAATGCAGCTAAAAATAAAATAAATAAATAAATAAATAAATTTATTTAAAAAAAATTATAATACTGTCTGATGTGATTCTCAATAGGTAGAGGAAATATTTAAAACAACCATAATAAAAATGGGTGGGGAGGGAAGGTAGAGAATATAAATGGTGTGGGGGGAGAGGAAGTGGATGAGAATATAAAAGAGTACCATGAGAGATCTTTGTGGTGTTGTAATAGTTCTGGATCTTGATTGTGGTGGTGATATCATGAATCTACACATGATAAAGTGGCATAGAACTATATACTCACATTGTTCCAATGCCAATTTTATATTATACTATAATTACATAAGATATAATCATTGGGACAAACTGGGTCAAATACCTCTGTACTACATCTGAAACTTCCTGTGAGTCTATAATTATTTCAAAATTAAAATTTGGGGTTTTTTTTTTTAGTAGAAGAGGGGATATAACATACAGAAATGTAAAATGACTTAAACTCTTATTTACTAAAAATGTATATAATTTAAAAAAATGAACAGAGCCTCAGTGACCTGAGAGCAATATCAAAAGCTCAAACACATTGTAAATAGAGTTCTAGAATGAGAAGAGAGAATGGGGCAGAAAAATATTTTAAGACACAATGGCTAAAAATTTCCCAAATTTGATAAAAGACGTAAATTTATAGATTCAAGAGGCTCAGTAAATGCAAAGCATAATTAAAAAAAAAAGTACACCCAGGTATATCATAATTAAATTGCTGAAAAGCAAAGATAAAAAGAAAATCTTGAAGCACCGAACTGATCTCCCCGCGCTATGCGGCTGCTTCCCACTAGCTATCTATTTTACATTTGGTAGTATGTATAAGTCCATGCCACTCTCTCACTTCGTCCCAGCTTACCCTTCCCCCTCCCCATGTCCTCAAGTCCATTCTCTACATCTGTGTCTTTATTCCTGTCCTGCCCCTAGTTTCGTCAGAACCTTTTTTTTTTTTTTTTAGATTCCATATATATGTGTTAGCATACAGTATTTGTTTTTCTCTTTCTGACTTACTTCACTCTGTATGACAGACTATAAGTGGCCAGGAACAAAAGACACATTACCTACAAGGAAACAATAATACAACTGATTATTGTCTTCGTTTGTTTGTTTGTTTTTGGCCACGCCTCCTGGCTTGTGGGATTTTAGTTCCGCCACCAGAGATCAAACCCGGGCCCCGGCAATGAGAGTGCCGAGTCCTGACCACTGGACCGCCAGGAAGTTCCCCTGACTACTGTCTTAACATGATAAATTATTGAGGCCAAAACACAGTACAATGACATCTTTAGGGTGCCAAAATGAAAAACCTGTCAACCCAGAATTCTACGGCTAGTGAATATATCCTTCAAAAATGAAAATTACATAGACTGTTTTTAGAAAAATGAAACCAAGGAAGAATTTATCATCAACAGACCTGCACTAAAGAATTACCAAAGGAAGCTCTTCAGGATGAGGCTAAATAATGCCAGATGGAAACAGACTTCAGGAAGGGATGAAGAACACTGGAAAAGAAAATATGTGGGTAAGTTTTAAAAGGTTATTTTTTTACTTCTGCATTTCTTCCTTCTTTCTTTCTTTCTTTTTTTTTTTGTAAGAAGATTTTTAATTTGAAATATGGTCTGAGAAACATGAGTGTAGTATGTCTTCATTTCTTTAAAATACTTATGATTATATAAAGCAAAACTTTTAACACTATATTGTGGGTTTATAATATATCTAGCTGTAATACAGATGACGAGAGTGCAAAGTTGGTTCAATATTCATAAATTCATCAATGTATTTCACCATGTTAACAGAATTAAGGAGAAAAGTAATATGATTATTTCAGTTGATGCAGAAAAATCATTTGATAATTTAACAATTTCACTCATGACTTTCAAAAAAAATTCAGCAAATTAAAGTTCATCAACTGGATGAAGGTCATACACGATATATTTAATGATAAAATATTGAATACTTTCCCTTTATGATAGTGAACAAACTAAGAATGTCCCCCATACCAATTTACTGATGTTTGCAACATTTTGAAATGTATAAAAATTTAAGATCGAGTATTTGATGAATAAAGGGATGGATACATAGAAATATGATAAAGCTAATATAGCAATTGTTAATTATAGACTCTAGGTGGTAGGTATGTGAATGTTGTTCAGTCTGTAATTCTTCAACTTCTCTGTATGTTTGAAAATGTTGAACAACAAGGTCCTATTTTATAGCACATGGAACTATATTCAACATCCCGTGATATATATATGAATAACTGAATCACTTTGCTGTACACCAGATACTAACACAACATTGTAAATAAACTATACTTCAATTAAAAACAACAATAATAGGGCTTCCCTGGTGGCTCAGTGGTTGAGAGTCCGCCTGCCGATGCAGGGGACACGGGTTCGGGCCCCGGTTCAGGAGGATCCCACGTACCGCGGAGCAGCTGGGCCCGTGAGCCATGGCCGCTGAGCCTGCGCGTCCGGAGCCTGTGCTCCGCAACGGGAGAGGCCACAACAGTGAGAGGCCCGCGTACCGCAAAAAACAACAACAACAACAACAAAAACACAATAAATTTTGGCTTGCCTGCCCCCGCAAAAAAATGTTCATAATAAATGTTGAGGGAAAGTCTGCAAAGTCTTACATTAGAGAAATATGTTTGTCTGTTTAACTCTGTTTCCCAAACTTCTTTTTTCAACAAAACAAAATAAACAAAACCCCTAGGGAGAATGTAATAAGCCCTGCAGAACATACTCTGGAAAACACTTCCTATCTAAATTTAGTTTACACCCATTTAGATTTTTAAAATAAGAATGGTGTTTCACATCCATTGATCTGTAACAAACCACCCCAAAACATCGTGGCTTAAAATGAGGACAATTTGTTATTTCTCATGATTTTGTGGGTTGACTGGAGCTCACCTGGGTAGTTCTGTTGATCTCACCTGGAATCTCTCATGCATCTGAGCTCATCTGAAGCTTGAACATCCAAGGTGACTTCTCACCCTCCAAGGTCTCTCTTTGGGTAGCCTTCAGGTGGTCTAGTCTAACCTTCCTCAATAGCATAATGGCTCAACTCCGAGAAAAGAAAACAGAAGTTGTGAGTTCAGTAAAAGTTTGTGGATCTTCACTCTAGTACCCACCATTAATTTGAGTTGGCCACCTCCCTAAGACTCCTCCACTGTCCACTTGTGTTTCCTGTCATCTACTATCAATTCTTCCTCTCTACCATCGGCATTGTCTCTTTACCACATTGTTCTTGATTTCTCATCATTTCAGCCTGCCATGAAATATCATGGCCCTACCTCATGATCTACACCAGGGACTGGCAAACTTTGGGCCTATGGGTCCAATATGACCTGCATAAATAAATAAAGCTTTTTTGTAAGTAAATACAAAATAAGTAATAAGTAAATAAGTAAATAAAGCCTTATTGGAACACAGTCATATTCATTTACTATTGTCTGTGGTCCCTACTGGCTACAATGGCACAGTTGAGTAGTTGCAACAGAAACTGTGTGGTCCACAAAATCCATCTGGCTCTTTATAGACTTTTTCCTGATCCCTTATGGCTCCTGTCTCTAGGCATTCATTTAGCTTTCATTCTCACTGACTTATTTTTTTTAATAAATTTATTTTTTATTTTATTTATTTTTGGCTGCGTTGGGTCTTCGTTACTGTGCGCAGGATTTCTCTAGTTGCGGCGAGCGGGGGCTGCTCTTCTTTGCAGTGCGTGGGCTTCTCACTGCAGTGGCTTCTTTTGTTGTGAAGCATGGGCTCTAGGCATATGGGCTCAGTAGTTGTGGCTTGCTGGCTCTAGAGTGCAGGCTCAGTAGTTGTGGCGCATGGGCTTAGTTGCTCCGCAGCATGTGGGATCTTCCCAGACCAGGGCTCGAACCTGTGTCCCCTGCATTGGCAGGGGGATTCTTAACCACTGCGCCACCAGGGAAGCCCTCACTGACTTATTCTTGAAATATTTCCCAGTTCAATTTCCTAGAAGAGAGAAAACCAAAATCCTCTGAAATGCTTATTCCTCAATCTAGAATGAAATGAAAGAGGACATTCTCATTTCATGCCAGGCCACTCCATAGTGTGTTGGCCAGCTACGGAGAGGCTGCATGTGGGCAACGTGTTCTGTCCCCGCCTCATCCAATTAGCTGTGACTGAAGAAATGCAGGTAATATGTAGTCAGTAAAATGGAGCTACCTGGAGGGGTCGGGGCATGGTGGGCACTATTACATGTCTAGCACAACTGCAAATTGAACTGAATGAACTGATATATGTAAAATTACATGACAATGTGCTTGAGCCATACATTTAAAAAGTGTCCAAAGTACTTGCCAATTAAGATCAATCTGAAATGAAAGAGTACCCCTGAAATTAATAATATAAATCAGTGACAAAATATGATGTAACTTATACAAATTCAATTCACACAATATCATGGCTCTACTGCATAACAGGACATATACTATTATGGTGCGATTATACCTACACATCATAAAATACCATTAACATTTCCCAGGTGGCAAAAAGTAGGTGAAAAAAAAGACTAAATGAGGGACATCCCTGGTGGTCCAGTGGTTAAGAATCCACCTTCTAATGCAGGGGATGCAGGTTCCATCCCTGGTCTGGGAACTAAGATCCTACTTGCAACGGGGCAACTAAGCCCGCGTGCCGCAACTACTGAGCTCACGCGCTCTAGGGCCTGCAAGCCACAACTAGAGAGACGCCCACACCACAATGAAAGATCCCACATGCCACAACTAAGACCCGATGCAGCCAAATAAATAATTAATTAATTATTTTAAAAAGACTAAATGAACAGTTAAATTAAGATTCGATGAGTATTGGCACTACTTAGATGCTAATTATCCTTTTTTATTTGGAAAAAAATCCAACAATTCATCCATTATGAATTATGTATTTTCTCTAGGATATGTTACTATGAACACAGAGTTCTGTAATAACCAGCACTTTTAATAGATTTTTTCCCAACTTAAAGTGCGTCTGCTTTGATTGCCTACATATTGGCTCCCTTCCACACTACAGAGTATAGTTCCAGCTCAGATTCTATATGGAGGACACCATGACAGTTTTGAAATAGTCCTCTGAACCTTCTAGCAATGTAAAAGGTATGGTACTCAGAGTACAATTTATAGAGAAATCTGACAGCATTTTCAATAAGCAAACTTTAAAAAAAAAAAATTCCCCATTGAAAAACAAACAAAAAAACCTGGGAAAGAGACTTTCAGAGCAACACCTACAGGGACTTCCCTGGCAGTCCAGTGGTTAAGACTCCGTGCTTCCAATGCAGGGGTCATGGGTTCAATCCCTGGTCAGGGAACTAAGATCTCACATGCTGTGTGGCATGGACAAAAAAAAAAAAAGGAACAATGACTACAACTTCTTCAACTTCTTGTCTGGACAAATTGTAACATACACAAATAGCTTCCAAAATAACTTTTATTACTATATAAAAACAAGTCAAGAAAAAATAGATACATTTTTTTCTACAAAATTATAAAATATTCAGGCTATTTAATATTTTTCCATAAATGTGTTGAGATAAAAAGGCAAACTTAAACATAGAAATATTTTCCACATAAAGTTTTCAGGTACCTTGTAGGGGCTAAAGAATAGTTTTTCTTCTATACTTTCCTATGTGTAGCTCTAAGACATAGCAGTTACAGCTTTCTGTCAGAGTTACCTAAAAAAAGGACATACAAAGATAAAAATTCCATCATGTTGCAATAAAATTAGCAAAAAACTTTATTTTGGGCTTTCAGATTTGGCAGTTGTAGTCAACCGGTATTGCATTGGAATTTCCAACTCAGCAGGGAAAACAGCCTAATTAAAAACAAGGCATCCTCTTACTTTTTTTCCTTTAGAAAAGCAGTCCCCAACCTTTTTGGCACCAGGGACCGGTTCTGTGGAAGACAATTTTTACATGGAAGTTGGGGGGCTGATGATTCAGGCGGTAATGCGAGCGATGGGGAGCGATGGGGAGCGGCAGATGACGCTTCGCTCGCTCACTCGCCTGCCACTCACCTCCTGCTGTGCAGCCCAGTTCCTAACAGGCTGTGCACTGGTACTGGTCCTCGGCCCAGGGGTTGGGGACCCCTGCTTTAGAAGACAGAAACCACTTGTCAGTATTCCTTAAAAAGTGCAATTACCTTCTTTGTCATTTGATCGTAAGCTCTGAGATGCTGTTTCCAACCCACACAGCTTAAATGAAACCACGAGAGGAAAGGGAAGAAGGTGCTTTGGAGGGTGGATTCAGTTTGACACAAGGAGCACAGGAAGCTGTACACTTTTGATAACATTAATTCAAAAAGTATATTCATCTGAGTTTCTCAATAAACCCTTTGAGACAAAAGGCTTTAGTGTTGATTCAGATGAATGTTAAGGCGTTTTTTTTCTGAAATTAGATTATGGGGTAAGCCAAGCCAGACTATCTCTGCAGGTGATATAAGCTATAATTATTTGGGAAGGTTTCAATCACTGTTTTAGAACTGATACCTAAGGCTTTCTTCTCCCCTGTTCTTTTTGTGGGCTTTTAAAAGAGAAATTCTGGGGGGAG
The DNA here is from genome assembly GCF_949752795.1 of Hyperoodon ampullatus. NCBI lineage: Eukaryota > Metazoa > Chordata > Mammalia > Artiodactyla > Ziphiidae > Hyperoodon > Hyperoodon ampullatus. The sequence continues at coordinate 86,545,934 of NC_136921.1, read as the reverse complement.
ATGCTTTAGGCAGGACACACCAGCTTTTGAAAGATAAAGGTACAATTATCATTAGAATAAAAAGCCCATTAAAAGAAGAGTCTCAAACAGAAAGGTTTTCTAGATATATTTGACTATGCATTGTTTTCATAAAGGTTGACAAAGAAAGAAAAGAAGTTCCTATAATATCTGTAAGATTACCCTCACCATTAGCCCACAAGAGGGATAAAATAAAGGGCTGAGATGAGGGGTATTCAGATACTTCTCAATGGAGCAGAATAGTGTAGTGCCAAATCCATAATTAACTTTTAACTAATAACTCTTTCTTGGCCTATATGAAATGGAATGGCAGCTTCAATCCTCGGGGCCGTCACTATTCCCTTCCCCCTAAAAAGCCCTGGAATTTTGTGCACATCTATGTAATGAAATATCCATTCACCAAAATATGTTTGTGTGTGACAATGCAATTATTCCTTCCACTTAGCACCCTAATTGTAGCATGCTCTACTTACACTGAATTTATGTGTCTACTACGTGCCAGGCATTGGGCTGGGCACTAGGGATTCTTATGACACTATTGCCAATTTTGGAAATAGAATTAAGTAAGAAAACAGTGTTTTGGTGAGGGACTCTTGAATGGATATTGTGAAGCTTCAGGGATGTGACGGAGTATAGCTTGTACTCAGTCTATGGAAGTAATTACCAGTTACCCTAAAAGGAAATTCACTAAGCACCAAAAATGTTAAGTTTATTTGGTGTAAACTGTATGGTTTAAAATTGCAGGGAAACCAAAAATCAATCCCAAATGAAAAGCAACATTTCAGCATAGGCGCCACTCTAGGTTTTAATTTAAGTCAGCCCAGAGCCTAGACAGAAGTCTCATGCATGAAAACTGTCATCTCTGAGTCTTAATTTGCTACTGAGAACCAAAGCACAAGATGTCCCCTAAAATTCCACCCAAATCAGGAGGGACCCTAGCTTTTGCCCCTGGGGAAGGGCAGACCATGAAGTCCATCTCTCCTATCTCCAAACCCAAAGCTGTTCAGCAGCGATATTCTTGCCTAAACCTTTCTTTGTTACCAAGACAGTTTTGTTTTTTTTTTTGCGGTACGTGGGCCTCTCACTGTTGTGGCCTCTCCCGTTGTGGAGCAACAAGCTCCAGACGCGCAGGCTCAGCTGCCATGGCTCACGGGCCCAGCCGCTCCACGGCATGTGGGATCTTCCCGGACCGGGACACGAACCCGTGTCCCCTGTATCGGCAGGTGGCCTCTCAACCACTGCGCCACCAGGGAAGCCCACCAAGACAGTTTTAAGATCAAAGGGGCATCAAGGTGAGCCATGGCTTGTTGGCCGTGGCAGGGTGCCCATGATGAATTTCCAGGTAAGGGTAGGCCTTTTTCCTTGGTTATTTGGGAAATCTGCCTTGGAAACAGAGCCAGAAGGTAAATTTTAACAACTCTACTGCATTCCACCAAATGAGGTTTATCCACGGGTGGGTCAAAACAGGTATAAATTAGCATATAACAGAAAAAACAGCATAGTGAGGTGGTTAGGATCATGGACTGGCCTGAGGTGCCAAACTACCAGGTTTTGAATCTCAGTTTCACCACTTATGAGCTGTGTGACCTTGGGCAAGTTACTAACCTCTCCAAGCCTCAGATCTCTCATCTGTAAAATGGAGCTTTTAATGGTGCCTACTGCAAAAGTTTTGTCTGGGGATTGAATTAGCTAAGATTTATAAAGTGCTTAGAATAGTGTCTGACACTTAGTAAGTTCCATGTTTAAAAACCCCAGAAACTTGGGGGAAAGTGCTCTTTAAGGTTTGTGGAGTAGTTTATACTGCTTAAGCATTCAGGCATATTCTCATCCTAATTAAGTTTAGAATTTGGATCATAAAGTATACCAAACCCAAGGAAGCCTTGGGATTAAGTCAGTTTCGGAAAAACTTCCAGGTCTGACCAGGCAAGATCTTCAGCTACCTACAGCCCTATCACTGCTCCAAAATGCCCTAATATAAACCCTGGTCTCCAGGGCCAATCTAAGGATAAACCAGCTGGGGAGGGAGCAAAGGGTAGGCACAGGGAAAAGGGAACCAGTTACTTTCCTAAATTTTTTTCTGTGCTCTAGTCATGACATCTGTGTAGCATTAACCCTGTCCCACATATTCATGATCTGATTCCAAAACTTTACAACTGGACTCCCAGAATTAACAGAAAATGACTGCATGAAAAGAGGCCAGGGAAGCTGCCAGTTTATCAAATTTACCAACCGATAGATACATTATGATCATTTGTTCTATGCAAGGCACTGTGCTAAATGCTTTGGTCCTCAACAAGAACAAGGTAATATAACCACAATTTACACCTGCTGTTATTTACATTGATCATCTCCCTTCCAATTCAGGTAAGTTCATAGGCCTCAATCAATACAAATGCTTTCAAGAAATCCTACTTTATGATTAGAATAAATATTGAGTCTGTGGAGCTCAATCATCTTATGGCTAAATAAGAGAAGCTAAACTGTAGAACTAATGGAAGTTATATGGCTACATCTCTAGACCATTTTACATGGTGGATCTCTGTCCAGCCTCATCAAGGGTGATGTTTCTTTTCCTTCCTGCTGCTTCACTGTTTAACTCTGAATCTGATTTGTCCATATTGCCAAAGTTCATTGCCATGGAACCTTCCATGCCCTCTGGAGCGCCTCCGTTTGGCTGAAGAAGGACAGAATTTGGTTCTTTAGGACGTTTCCATTGTGGTCTGGTGACTATCCAAAAAATGAGAGCCCCAAACACCAGAATCAGAAGGCCGAGGGTATTTGTGAAAACACCTTCTGGTGGGAATGTACTGTATGCAGGATTTTTCCTACAAAAAAAGGAGAGAGTGTGTCCAATTACAAATAGGGTGATACACCAAGGGGGAAAGCTGGGGTGGGGGGGGGAGGATGAATTGGGAGATTGGGATTGACATATATATACTAATATGTATAAAATAGGTAACTAATAAGAAACTGCTGTATAAAAAAATAAAATTAAATTTAAAAAAATTAGGGCGATACAGCAACATGCCAAACAGTCTTGAATTTATCTGCTCAAAATGCACACTAGTACAGCTTCAACGTAAATTCCCTTAAAGCTTGACATTAAGAAGAAATTTAAGATATGTTATAATTCACTCAATGGATTAGTATGAAATTGTTAAAAATCATAAGTATGAAAATAATATAGCATCTAAAACACCTGTATCACTTAAAATTTAAAAAATGATACAAAAATGTAGGTATATCATAATTACAGTTAACACAAAAACATACACATCAAAATGACTGAAAGGGCATGCATAACTTCAACAGTTGTTTTGTAAGAGTAGTACAATTTGTTGGACTGTTTGGTTTTTCTTCCAAGCATTATTAATATTATATCACATGTATAATATAATACATTTTTTAAAATAAATATTTAAATTTTTTATTTTCAACATTTAAAAATTTTTGTTACATTTATATTATATTTGTCCAATGAAAAAGTATTTAACATTTTGTAGCTTAAGAATTGCAATTAGGAAAACTATGCAACTTACAGGGCAAAAATCAGTTTCTCCGTCACTCCCATAAGTACTGTTGCAATCACTGTTCCAAAGATGAGAAGTCCAGAATAAACATGTATGGGCATGAGAAGTGCTCGGAGAGAAAGTGGAGCCCAAGGAAGCAGAAAGACAAAAAAACCTAGGAGAAGCTAAACATCAAAAAGTACAAAAGTTATCAATTAATTGTAAGTTTTAACTAATTTTAAAATTATTATAGAAGCAATATGTACAAAATGAGAAAACATTTCATATAGAACCAAGGGCATAAAATGAAGTTTCCCCATTCCAGTTCCACTCACTCTCTCGAGTATCCTTCCAGACAATTTCTATGACTAAACAAGCGTGTGTGTGTGTGCACATGTGTGTTGAAAGAGAGAGTAAGTCAGACATAGAAAACAAACTTATGGTTACCAAAGGCATGAATTAGGAGGTTGGGATTAAAATATACACACTACTGTATAAACAGCACAGATAAACAACAAGGACCTGCTGTATAGCACAGGGAACTATACTCAATACCTTGTAATAACCTATAATGGAAAAGAATCTAAAAAAGAATATATATATGTGTGTGTATGTGTATATATATAGTGTGTATATATATATACATATATATATAAAAAACTGATCACCTTGCTGTATACCTGAAACTAACACATTGTAAATCAACTATATTTCAATAAAATTTTTAAAAAAAGAGAGTGAGAGAGAGGGACAATTTTTTAAAGTACAAGTGGGATTTTACTATACATATTTGTTCTGCATATTGCTTTTTTCCCTGAATAGTATATCTTGGAGATCTTTTCATATCGATGCATGTATCTAGTTTATTCTTTTTAATGGCTGACATTCTAAGACTGTAACAAATTATTCAGTTCCCTATTAATGGACATTTCTGTTTCTAGTTTTTTGCTATCATTAACAAGGCTACAGTGAACATTCTCATACTTACTTATTTGCTTTTTATCAATTTCCTTAAGGTTGCCAAGTAGGAAGGGAAGTAAAAGATTTTTAAGTCACTAAATCCAAATACAATAGAACACATTTATTCAGTTCAACCTAAAAAACTATGTGGAAAAAAACTGGCAATTTTGTTTTATGAGGAAGAAATGAGTTCTGCAGAAAATTCTCTCCATTTCCTTGATAATTAAATCCTTAGTGGGATACTTCTCTGCAGTGAAGACAACAAGATTATTACGTAAACTAAAGTCTGTTAATGCTTTCACAGTTTTCTTTTGTTGCCCCAGACCCCTGCCCATTAAGAAATCTCTTTTCCAGAAAATAAAGATGACTCAGTGACCACTGAGTTACTGAGTTTAAAGGAACTTTTTTTTCAGGTATCTCTTTGGTATCTACCCCTCTAACAAAACAACTATGAGAATGAGGAGAAACACTAGCATCACTGTTCATTTTTCCTAATTGATATCACAGGACTAACGGGGGACAGAGAGGAATGAAGGCAGAAGGGGTGTGGTGCCCTAAAACACATTTAGAATCTGATTAAAGGCAACAGTAAAGAATGGAAAGTAACTGAAAATGCATGCAATAGGCTGGTTTGCGTATTTTATTGTCCATTAATACCACAGATGCCTGAGTATATTAGAAATGGTTCAGAGAGTCCCCCTTGGTGGTTCAGTGTTCCTAATTCTCCTTCAGTGATCTTTAGTGATTCTTTTAGTATCAAAGGGTAAGAATCCTGATGTACAGGTTGTGCTTTCTATACAAAAATGGGGCTCAGGTGAGTGACTGTCAAGGATTTAGCACAAATACATTTCTACAAGTAAGTCACCATATCTTTTCTGTGACTTACCCATGTAAATATATATTTTTTTCCATATTCCTGTTATCCTGCCTCTTCTATTCCGAAGATTCTTATTGTTTTGAATGATTCTTACTGTTTTCTCTTATTTCTTTCAGGATTTATCATGTGTGTCTCTTGTAATCCCATAAAGCTTAATGATCTAAGTAGATAGGACACCAGAAATTTGCGTACAGGACCCCAGGACGATTTAACTTTCCTAAATCTTATTTTCCCCATGAAAACATTTTTTTTCAACAACAGAAAATTACTTTTAAAAGGAAAGGAAAAAATTACAGGACACTTAACTTTGATTAAAAGTGTTCCAAATTATGCAAATGTATAATTACTTATAAAAAGTTAAAATTTATATTAATCATTCTTTATTTCCTTTTAACCATCTTAGCCTTACTATCTTACAAGTAATAGGGCAACTTAAATCCTAGTGGACTGAATATTACAAAATCCTTAAGTCCCTTTAAGTCAGTGTTTCTTGAAATGTTGTTCATAGAAGACCTGTATCAGAAACTCTTAAGGTGTTTATTTAAAGAGATCCCTGTGCCACATCCAAATCTGCTAAATCAGAATTTCTGGAAGTAGGGTTTAGGAATCTGCATTTTGATGGAATGCCAGGGTGATTCTTGCTACATGTGGCAGTCTGAAGACCACTGCTTTTGATTCGCTCAAATTATTTCAGAGATATGGGTTAAGTGCATTCTGGAAAATCCCTAAAAGTGAAGGCAGTAGACTGTTACCTGCAGTCTACAAACACTTATTAAGTGCAAACGAAGCGTTCCAGAGTTTAGGAACCATCACCTACAGAAAACTGTTCTTCACCACTATGGAGTTCTTAGGAGAGCTAAAGAAAAGTAAAATCTCATTTAAAAAGTTATTATTTAGATATGAAAGTAAAGATGAAGTATGATTCTAATTATGCTTAAAATTTTTTCTTAACTATATATGCATGGGCATAATAAGAGCCTAAAGGAAATAAACCAAAATATAATGATATCTCTAGATTATGGCATTATCAGTGATTTGAGGATTTTTCTTTCCATTTTTCTGATTTTATAAAATTTTAAATAAATGTATATTACTTTTATAATTAGAAATAGACAATGAAAGTTTACTTTTAAAGTTCCTGTGTTAGATATATGGGCTTTTCTCAGTTAATTATTATTGTCCTTTAAAGATACAAATGTATTTTACTATGCCAGTTTTATCTCACTTTATGAAACAGATGATTTTTTTTTAAAAAAGATATGTGTAAACTTTTAGACATAATAAAAGCTTTTATTTGCAAAAGTCATTAATGAGACAAGGAAACATCTGCTTAGCTAGCTTTTGTATTAGGTATGATTTGCTTTTTTTTAAGGGTAGAGGTGGATTTAATGAGAATCAAGTGATTTACAGATTATTATATGGAGGCTCCTCCCAGCTCCTCTTCATTTTTCTGCTATTGTGTACACAGCCAGCAGGGATTCAACCAACTGCTGATGGAAATTTTTTTTTTTTTTTTTTTTTTTTTTTTGCGGTACGCGGGCCTCTCACTGTTGTGGCCTCTCCCGTTGCGGAGCACAGACGCGCAGGCTCAGTGGCCATGGCTCATGGGCCCAGCCGCTCCGCGGCATGTGGGATCTTCCCGGACTGGGGCACGAACCCGTGTCCCCCGCATCAGCAGACTCGCAACCACTGCGCCACCAGGGAAGCCCTGATGGAAAATATTTTTTTTAATTTCCAGAAAGTTCCAAAAAGCAAAATTTGAATTTGCCAGGCAATTTTTTACATTGTATTAGGTATTACAAGTAACCTAGAGATGATTTAAAGTATACAGGAGGATATGCATGGGTTATATGCAAATACTACACCATTTTAAAAAAAATAAATTTATTTATTTATTTTTGGCTGCGTTGGGTCTTTGTTGCTGCGCATGGGCTTTCTCTAGTTGTGGCAAGCGGGGGCTACTCTTTGTTGCGGTATGCAGGCTTCTCATTTTGGTGGCTTCTCTTGCTACAGAGCACAGGCTCTAGGTGAGTGGGCTTCAGTAGTTGTGGCACACGGTCTCTAGAGTGCAGGCTCAGCAGTTGTGGCGCATGGGCTTAGTTGCTCCACGGCATGTGGGATCGTCCTGGACCAGGGCTTGAACCCGTGTCCCCTGCACTGGCAGGCGGATTCTCAACCACTGTGCCACCAGGGAAGTCCCTACACCATTTTATATAAGGGACTTGAGCATCCACAGATTTTGGTATCCATGGGGGTCCTGGAACCAATCCCTCGTGGATACTGAAGGATAACTATATTCCTTCATTTAAAGCACATATTTCTGGGCCACATCCCTAGAGTTTCTGACTCAGTAGGTCTGGAGTGGAGCCTAAGAATCTATTTCTAACTCCCCTGGTAATGCTAATGCTGCTGTCCTAGGGACCCTCTTTGAGAAGCTCTGTCTTAGGTTATTTGCAAGTTGTGTTTTTCAAACATAATGGCACGTTTCTTCTAGGGGTAAAAACATCTAATCATAACCAACTAGAACATGTCCATAGTTTTCTGTAAAAAGAAATGACAGACATTCAAATTGAAGTCTCCTGTCAATATCCTACATTTTCTTGCTGCACTGTCTTTTATCAAGTCCACCTGGCAATACCCCAACCTGGCTCAGACATCTTCAGGACTATCCCTGGTATGCTAGGTCCCACTGGAGTAAATCACGCAGTCAAGGGGACTAGCATCGCTATAAGTTCCTGGTTATGATGCTCGTGGCTATAAGCACTTCAGTGCTGCTCAACAATCCTTCTACTGTATGATTTATCAACTGGTCCTCCATGTTTCTCCCATGAGCAAACCTCTGGCTCTCTTGTGTGCCTCCCCACTATTGGCAGATGATCCTACTACCACCTCATGGGAAAACAGAGGCAACTTCAGAGAAGAGCCTCGTTTTTCTGCCACCAAATGAAACAAACCAAAAAACCATCCCAAGCGAACAATTCCTTTCCTTCTTCAGTTGCAATGGAGTTGGTGTCCTCCAATTTTCCAGCAGTCTCCACAACCTACTTCTTGAAGACATAGCTATAAATTATTGCATCTCTCCAGTGTTCACTACCTTTCCTTCTCTATAGTGCTATCCAGTGAGCATTTTAACATGCCCAAGCTTCTCACAACAAAATGAAGTAAAAAAGAAAGCACCCAAGCACCTGACTTGACTCTTGTCTCTGACCAGTTACCAACCTCTCTTTCTCTTCCCCTTCTTACCCAAACCTCTTTATTGAGTTGTCTCTATTTTCTCACTGTAAACAAAGGAGGAAAAAAGAGAATTTTGCTCAATACCCAATTCTACAAGGATTAACCTGCTGCAGTCACTGACCAACAGACAGAGGAAAGGAAGACATAAACAGGATGCTCTGTTCTTTGGACAAATAGGCCCCTTAGATAGTTAGATGTACATCTCAAGAAGAATTCTAATGAGCTCAGACTCTTGCATCTTCCCATACGTTAGAAAAACACTAAAGTCATAAACTTGAGATATCTGTTCTTTGGGACTAGCAGTAATCTTTTACCAAGATGTTACTTGACTGCATGTATTCCCAAGCCCCAAATCACATATATACTTACTGGCTTCTCTCCTACCTCTTTGGAGCAGTTCACTCAGAGCTACTGAGTGACTGTCTCCCACACTATAGTCCTCAGTAAGACCCTGAATAAAACTCAAACTCACAGCTCTTATGTTGTGCATTTTCTTTCAGTCAACATCACATTCTATTTCCTGTTCAATGTACTGAAATCTGGCTTCTGCCCACCAAGGAAACTGCTCTCCAGGGTCATCAGTGACTTCCAGATCACTAAATCCAATGGATAGTTTTTAGACCTTATTTTCCTTGACTTCTCAGTAGCATCTGGCGCTCCTAAAGCCCTCTCCTCCCCCTCTAATGTTCCCTTTCTCATCCCACCCCCACTTTTTCAAGCCTGAAAGTGACTCTCTCTCATCCCCTGTATCACTGACTTTCCAAATCTCATTAATTCTACCTCCTAAATATCTTTAGGAACGATACACTTTGCTAACTGCTATTGCTACTCCTCCAGGCCACCATCATTTCTCATCAGAACCTTTGTAAATATCTTCAACCTAGTCTCCCTAAATTTACTCCTGTCCAGCCTCCAATTCATCTTCCATACCCCACTCCAGGCAGCTCAAACTCCTTCCTGTTTCTCAAATAAAGCAAATTTTTACCCATATACTATTCCATTCATAGAATACTCTCTCCGCTTTGACCACAGACCTCATGACACCAGTTCTTGATCTGACTTCTTTTATTCTCTATACCATATGAGAGCTCTCCTAGAACACTCCATACCCATCCAATCTACCAAATACTCAATGACCTGTCTTCCCCTGTAGGCTTCATGAGAGCAGAGAGCATGTCTCTTGGGCCCATGCGTGTCTTGTGGAACAATGTATGCCCCATAACCTAGACAGGTATCTGACGCATAACAGGTATTTAACTCTGTTGAATAAATGGATGGATTTAGGAATAAAATTTCAATGACATAAAATGCATATTCTCAACCATGAAGGTGTCTATGTTCTATAGTTGAAATGAAAAATGACATCTTCAGGTCATAAAGGAGCCTACCACAAGACTTACACTTCTAATAACAACAGCTTACTTGTGTCATTCCAGTATGCTAAGCCCTAGGCTGAGCCTTTCCATGCATTATTTGTCTTTGGTTCTTATGATGTTGTGAAGGATGTATGAAAATCTTAATTTCTAGGTGAGCAAACTAAGTCCATAAAGTTCAATAACATGTCCAAGGTCACAAATTACAAATGAATGAAACTGATTCAAACTGAGGTCTTCCTGAGTCCAAGTCCTGTGTTCTTAAATACTACCAGCTCTCTGGATCTGAGCAAGGAAGAAGCCAGGGACCACATTTTCTCCTGCTAAACAAAAGTCAGAAAGTTGTGACATGACATTTCTGAGAAGCCTAGTTAGCACACAAATAAACAACCAGAGATAAGAATCTGAATATTTCAGAGGGCAAAAGAGAATCTTGCCCTCTGAAATGTTTTCAATTAAAAATGTTTTCAATTCACCCAAGTTTAATATTAGAAAATCTAATGATGTGATTGATTACATTAACAAATTAAAGAGGAAAAACCATATTCATCTCAACATACATAAAAAATATTCAATAAAATTCTACATCCATTCATGATTTTGAAAGAAAAGCAAAATGGTTTCACAAACTGGAATTAGAGGAAATGTGAAGCATCTGAACTGAATAGTGAAATATTAGAAGTATTCTCTTTAAAATAAGAACAACTCAAAGATTTTTATCTCTACCTCTATTCTATACCTTGTAAATACTTCTATATACTTCAATACTTCTATACTCTTCAATTCCACTGGCTAGGATGCAGAGGAAAAGACATAACTATAAAACTGGCAGTGCAGATAAGTGGCAAAGACAGGGACGATTCAATAAATGGTGCCAGGGAAAGAGTTTATCAATATGGAAAAAAATGAAGTTAGATAACAATATCACATCATGAACTAAGTTACTTCTAAATGAATTACGTACTTAAATATCAAAGATAAAACTTTAATATTCTTAGAAAACATAAGAGAAATTAAAATTTCCAATAATATTACTGTAATGTAACCTCTTGGCTATTCGTAGGCTTTTCTCTTAGATCAATTGTTCTCAAATATCAGTGTGCCTCTGAATCACCTGGAGGGCCTATGAAAGCACATACAGCTGGGCTCGCCCCCGTCCCCCACCAATCCAGACTTTCTGATCCAGGAGGTCTGGAGTAGAACCTGAGAATCTCGTTTGTTTTGACCTCAGGGTAGGGAAGGATTTCGTACACAAGGCATCAAAACAAAAAATAATAACCTTAAAGGAAAAGATGATTAATTCATTTCATTAAAATTGAGAATTCCTATTTGTCAAAAAGTACTAACAGGGCTTCCCTGGTGGCGCAGTGGTTGGGAGTTCGCCTGCCGATGCAGGGGACATGGGTTCGTGCCGTGGTCCGGGAAGATCCCACATGCCGTGGAGTGGCTGGGTCCGTGAGCCACGGCCGCTGAGCCTGCGCTCCACAATGGGAGAGGCCACAGCGGTGAGAGGCCCATGTACCGCAAAAAAAAAAAAAAAAAAAAAAAAAAGTACTAACAAAAGAGAAAATACAAGTTTCAAAAGCTTGAAGATATATGCAATACATATAAATGAAAAGGAATGTGACACAGAATACTTATAAATCTTTAAGAAAAAGGAAAACAAACTCATGTTTGAAATGGACAAAAGACATGAACAGGTATTTTTTTAGAGGTGAACCATAAGTAATCAGTGAATTAAACAATAAAACCACAAGAAGACACCCTTTTATACCCACTAGTTTGGCAATATTTTAAAAGTTTGAAGAGGATGCATGTTGGCAAGGATGTGCCATATGGGAGCTCTTATTTGCTGCTGGCAGGAACATACTTGGGTCATCCACTTTGGCAAACAAGTTGATGTTATTCTTTTAGACTGAGTATATAACTGCACTCCTAAGTATACTGCCAGAGAAACCTTTGCATATGAGGACCAAGAGATGTATATATGAATGTTCAGTGCAGCATTGTTTGTAACAGAAAACAATTGAAAATTGCCCAAATGTCTAATAGCAGGAGAATAGATAAGTAAATGTATGGCTTATTTATACAGTGGAATACAAAAGTAAAAATGAAGGGCTTCCCTGGTGGCACAGTGGTTAAGAATCTGCCTGCCAATGCAGGGGACATGGGTTCGAGCCCTAGTCCAGGAAGATCCCACATGCCACAGAGCAAATAAGCCCGTGTGCCACCACTACTGATCCCAGGTGCTGCAACTACTGAAGCCTGCATGCCTAGAGCCCGTGCTCCACAACAAGAGAAGCCACCGCAATGAGAAGCCTGTGCACCGCGACAAAGAGTAGCCCCCACTCGCCGAGCACAGCAACAAAGAACCAAAGCAGCCAAAAATAAATTAATTTAAAAAAAAATTCTTTGAGGAAAAAAAAGTAAAAATGAATAAACTACACCTAGAGGAATCAATATAGTTGAATCAGTAGAAAGAAAAAAAAAGTTGTAATTGAATACATTTGATACTGCTTTTTAAAAAGTAAAAAATAAAAACTAAACATATTGTTTGGGAATTTACAGTATGTGGTAAAATTATAAAGAAAAACAGGAATGAGAAAAAAACTTCTGGAGAATGGTTACCTCCAGGGGTTGGGATAGGTAGAAAGATGTGGGATCAAGTTGGGGGTGAGGAGGTATTCTGTGTTTTCTAAATTAAGTTGGATGGTGGAATCATAAGAGTTAACTTTATTATGATTCATAACTTCTACATACACACAATGGTTTGTTATTTTTTTTTAAATCCCCCAGAGGCTAGATATCACAAGTAGAAAAAATACCTACAACTTAAAATGCTTTGCAACTCATAGACAAACACGAGGAAGGGTGAAGACTTTTCAGCTTGTATTGGTTGTATTGCTTTGTTGCTAGCCCCCTTTCTTTCCTCCTTTTTTAAAAAAAATATTATTTATCTATTTATTTTGGCTGCATTGGACCTTTGTTGCTGCGCACAGGCTTTCTCTAGTTGTGGTGAGCAGGGGCTACTCTTCGCTGTGGTGAGTGAGCTTCTCATTGCGGTGGCTTCTCTTGTTGCAGAGCATGGGCTCTAGGCATGCAGGCCTCAGTAATTGTGGCACGTGGGCTCAGTAGGGTAGGCTCTAGAGTGCAGGCTCAGTAGTTGTGGCGCACGGGCTTAGTTGCTCCCCGGCATGTGCGATCCTTCTGGACCAGGGATGGAACCCGTGTCCCCTGCATTGGCAGGCAGATTCTTAACCACTGCGCCACCAGGGAAGTCCCTGATTTCACTCTTGAACAGTAGACATAGTTACGTTCTTTGTAACAGCTGTATAATATTCAACATGGATTTACCACAAATTATTTAGCCATTCCCTTGTTGATGGACATTTAGGTTGCTTCCCGTTTCCTGCAAACATTGCCACACTAAAAATCCTTCTTAGAGTTCCTTTTGTGACGGTATTTTATTTCCACTCTCCCCAAATGTGGGATCACTAGGTTAAAGAGTAAGTATATATATAATATATATATATATATACTTTAAATTTTTACTGTAGTATGGTTGATTTACAATGTTGTGTAAGAGTAAGTATATATATATATATATTTTTTTTTATTTTTATTTTTTTTTTTTGCGGTACGCGGGCCTCTCACTGTTGTGGCCTCTCCTGTTGCGGAGCATAGGCTCTGGACGCACAGGCTCAGTGGCCATGGCTTACGGGCCCAGCCGCTCTGCGGCATGTGGGATCCTCCCAGACCGGGGCATGAACCCGTGTCCCCTGCATTGGCAGGCGGACTCTCAACCACTGTGCCACCAGGGAAGCCCGAGTAAGTATATTTTTTTAAAAAATAATAGATATTAACAAACTATGTCCCTAATTCGGTGGCAATTCACTTTCCCACCAGCAGAGCAAAAGTGCATCCTTACCTCACATCTATGACAGCAATGGATATCACTATTGTTGTTCTGTCAGTCTCATGGGAGAAAATGTTACTTTATTGTTGTTTTAACTTACATTTCCCTAACTTCTTAGTGAGGTTGGACATTTTATCATATGCTCATTGGTGATTTAATTCTTCTTTGAACTGCCTGTTCAACTCTTTTGTTCATTGTTCTATTAGGTTGACTTTTATTATTAATTTTTAGGAGTTGTTTTGTATATTAAACACATTAACCCTTAACACATGACATGATTATTCCCCATATCTCCTTGTGCAGTTCCTGCTGACTTGAATATCTTTTGTCACATATACAGTCAGCCCTCCATAGCCATGGGCTCAGCATACATAAATTCCACCAACCACAGATCAAAAATATTCAAAAAAAACAAATTCCAGAAAGTTCCAAGAAGCAAAATTTGAATTGACCGCGGACCAGCAACTATTTATATAGGATTTACATTGTATTTACAGAGCATTTACATTGTATTAGGTATTGTAAGTAACCTAGAGATGATTTAAAGTATACGGGAGGATGTGTGCAGGTTACATGCAAATACTACACCATTTTATACAAGAAACTTGAGCATCCTCAGATTTTGGTGTCCAAGGGGGTCCTGGAAACAATCCCCCAAAGATGAGAGATGACTATAATTTTTAAAAAATTTTATGTAGTCATAAATGTCTTTCTTTTCCTTTATGGTTTCTAGATTTCTTGTCAACCTTATGGCCTCCCCTACCTCAACATTATACAGATTATATGCTTCTTAATTTTCTTTTCCTCTTTTCACTGATTTTGGATTTTTTATACTCATACCTTTAATCTACTGTATCTGGAATTTTTTTTCTTTTATGTGATGTACAGAGTCTTTTTGTTTGTTTGGTTTCTTCCAAATGGATAGCCAATTATGAAGGTAACATTGATTAAATAAGCATTCTTTCCCTGGTAAATTGAAATACCATAGTGTCATAGAAAAAGTTCTTGTACACACTTGGGCTGTTTCTGTCCTCTCTGTTCTTGCCATGGATATATTTTGTTTATTCCTGTGTGAATACCTTGTTTTGAATAAAGCAGGTCTCCCTTCACTTCTTCAAAATTTTCTTGGTTATCCTTGGATACTTGTTCTTCTGCATAAAGTTTAAAACTCCCATTGGGTTTAAAATTAGAATTATATTAACTATAAATATTAGTTGAAGAGGGAAGGATATTTCTATATTAATTTTTCTCTTTCAGTAACATGGTATCCTTCTATTCATACCATGTTTTCTGTTTTTCAATAAGATTTTATAGTATTCTACTATAAGATTTACAGGATTCTACTTCTTATTCTAAATGGTTATCTCTAGTATGGGCAAAAGTTATTGGATTCTGCATGGCTATCTTATATCCAGATACCTTTCCAAATTCTCTCATTATTTTAGCCATCTCTTGTGTTTCTAGACATGTATTATATGATCTGCAAACAGGAAAAAAGTCACAAATTTTCTATTATTTATACAGATTTTTTTCATTATCTTATGCATTAGCTAAAACCTCTAAAACAAAGTTGAATGACAAAGGTACCAAGCATCAATGACTTATTTATTTAATGGAAATGTCTTCAGTATTTCACAGTTTAAGCTGATGTTTGCTGTTTGATATTGGTAAAGGTGTTTAACATGAGAGCTGCCACCTTAGATGTGAAGTATGTAGTGCACAATGGGGCAACATCTAAGAGGAGTTTGTTTTCTCCCAGTGTGCTGGATCAGTTTAAAGTATCTGTTCCTTGTAGGTCAAAGGTATAAAACAATCTGGACCTGATGTCTTTTTTAGTGATAGATTTCAAATGATCTTACCAGTTGCTTATAATGTTATTGGTCTGTTTAGGTTTTCTAGTTCCTCTTGGGTCAAATTTGGTAGTTTATATTTGGCAAGAAAACAATCCTTTTTTCTTTAAGATTTTTAAGAATATTACCATATATTAATAATTTAATAAATTTAATAAACTGTCCTAATTTTAAAATATTATTTATATCTATGACTATATTTCTTTCTTATTCTTAATGTTGTATATTGTGCTTTTTCTCAATCAGATTTGCAGTGGTTTATCTATTTTATTCTACTTGTTTTAAAGAACCAGCTTTTCATTTTATTTGTAATTTCTTCTATTTTTAATTTATGGTTGTGATAGGCTAAATCATGCCGCCTCCCAAAGATGTCCACAACTTAATCCCTGCAAGCTATGAATATGTTATGTTACGTGGCAAAAGATGCTTTGCTGATGTAATTAAGGTTATGGATTTTCTGATTGGGAGAAAACCCTGGATTATCTGGGCAGCCCAATCTAATTACATGAACCCTTTCAAAAACAGAGAACTTTGGCTGGAGGAAGAAGAGATGAAGAGGAGAAAGAAGGAGAAGTCAGAGAGATTCCAAGCCAGTGAGACAGAGGGGGCCATGTGCAAGGAACAGAGAGAGGAGCTAAGGACAACCCTCAGCCGACAGCCAGTGAGAGTATGGGGACCTCAGTCTTACAACCGCAAGGAACTAGATTTTGCCAACAACCTAAATTAGCTTGGGAGCTGATTCTACCCCAGAGTCTCTCCATAAGAGCCCAGGCCAGCTAACACCTTGATTTTGACCTTGTGAGACCCTGAGCAGAGAAACCAGCCAAGCCAATCTGGACTTCTGATGTAGAGAAACTGTGAGGTAATATATTATGGGTTGTTTTAAGCCACTACGTTTGTGGTAAATTGTTATGGCAACAATAGAAAACTAATACAACTGTTCATGGATTTTTTTGTTGTTGTTGTTGTTTACTTTTCCTTGTATATTTTGCTGTTCTCTTTTAGTTTCTTTTTTTTTCTCCTGGTTTTATCGAGATATAGTTGACCTTCAGTTTCTTAAGTGAATACTCCATTTACATATTTAAGTTTTTCTTTCAATAAATAAAGGCATTTAAGCCTATATTCCTCTGAGAACCATTTTATCTAAGACCCATATATTTTTCAATAAATATTCTTTTTTTTGCTAATCCCTAGATATTTCTTAATCTTATATATTAAGATATAGAGCACAGTATAAATTGGTTTTTAGAAATTCCAGATTAAAAGATATATCTAATATAGGAAACTTTTTGTTTAGCTTTAAAAGCTTTTATTGTTATACAGAAATGCATGTGTATTTAGAAGATACAAAAAGTGAAAAGAAAAATAATCAGCTGGAATCCAGGCACCTAGAGATCATTTCTGTTAACATTCTGATGCATATCTTTCCAGATGTTCAGAGAATGCCTTGGCATATAACTAACGCACTAAAGGCATTTTATCTAATCCATTTTAACTACTGTACTCAAAACCACAGAACCCTCTCACAGGCAAGCTACATAAAGTTTTGGGTAGTCTCCATTCTGCTCCTCAGAAATATGGCCGTCCACTGAGGATGATCAAACACGGGCTGAGTGATGGTGGGGATGTTGTGGAAACATCAGGACCATGTGGGGAGAGCTCAGGATTGGAAAGACCAGCGCCTGAGTCCCAGCTCTGCCACCTGCTGTGTAACCTGTGCGTCCTCAGCATCTGTAAAGACTGTCTCACTTGAAGGACTATGTGAGATAAGCAGAATGCCTCACACTGCGCTCTGGCTCTAATATCCTGCATTCTGGTGTGGCACAAAGGAGGTGAGGCAAAGTGAGGGGAACAAACCGCTGAAAGCAGAACAGAAAGCTAGGAAAGTCCCGAAGAGATGCTAGTAGACCAAGGGGGTCCCCAAAGCAACTGGCAGCACCTCAATGGCCCCTGCTCTTGCCATCCTACTCTCTGAAGGGAGAGGGTCCACCAGCTGGCAGCAGAGTAGGATGCTGTCTCCCAGATGAGAACACTGAGGGAAAATCAACTTTGAGGGCAGGAGATCTGGGATAGGCTCAGTCACCCAATTTGAGATATTTTCCTTGTTCCTCCTTGATCAGTAAGATCATGTTTGATACAGGGTTCTCCCTATGCTCCCCTTCTGCCTGGCACCTTCCAATCCGCCAATCCCTACCTCCAGGCATGCTAATGCAAACTTAAATTATTAATAGTGTCCATATAGATATCAACTTTTACTTACTTAAAATTCAAAAAGGCTTAAGGCTTTAAAAACCTTACTTTAAGAGGCAGAAAAATGACAAATACATGTCTGCTAAGAGATCCTTTTTTAAAGAGGTCATACATTCATATATTCTAAAATATGCCTTGAGGTTTTATGAACTCACTCCAGTTTCTTCTCCTATATCCACAGAAAAGTAAGTTCACAATGATGTCCCAATCAGGAGTTGGATATATGTACTAAGGAAGGGAAGTGAATTGACATAGTTTGTCAAAAAAATTGACAAAGATTTTTCAACAAAATGGTTAACACCAAAAACACTAAAAATTAACCTTTACTTTTGTGATCTAGAACAGCCAAATTCCTATCTCACTCCATTAACTTACATTTAAATATAGTGCTCTTAAGAGTATGTGTTTCTTGGGGACTTCCCTGGTGGTCCAGTGGTTAAGACTCGTGCTCCCAATGCAGGGGGCCTGGGTTCAATCCCTGGTCAGGGAACTAGATCCCCCATGCCGCAACTAAGAGACCGCATGTGGCAACAAAGACCTGGTACAGCCAAATAAATAAATACTTAAAAAAAAGAGTATGTGTTTTTAGTAAATGAAGACATTTAATAAATGAAATGAAAATAAAATAATCACTGAGCCTTCAAAATCTAACAAAGACGTAAAAATTCACCTCTTTACTCATAAAGTTAAACCTAGAAAACAGAAGTGACAGAGAATGTGAGAAAGAAATCTATAGCTCTTGCCTATGCTAGTTTATCCAGCACATGGAATTTAAAGTCCAAACAATGGCAGCCTAGATATTATGAAATGGCAATTTCTCTACATACATATGTCCATATTTAAACCCTTACATTCAAGCTCAAAACTGAATTCTGCAGTTCTGGTGCCCCCTCAGGGGGAAATACTTATAATGGAAACAAATGGAACAGTGACTAGTGGGAATGAGATGATTTCCAAGAAACTATGAATGAATGGAAAACATCGAAAGTATCTGAATTGTTTTACTTTTTATATCTTGTTTAGAAATACACTGAGAGGGCTTCCCTGGTGGCGCAGTGGTTGAGAGTCTGCCTGCCAATGCAGGGGACACGGGTTCGAGCCCTGGTCTGGGAAGATCCCACATGCCGCCGAGCAACTAGGCCTGTGAGCCACAACTACTGAGCCTGCGTGTCTGGAGCCTGTGCTCCACAACAAGAGAGGCCGCGATAGTGAGAGGCCCACGCACCACGATGAAGAGTGGCCCCTGCTTGCTGCAACTAGAGAAAGCCCTCACACAGAAACAAAGACCCAACACAGCCAAAAATAAATAAATAATTTTTTTAAAAAATTAAAAAGAAATACACTGAGATACTGACCTGTAAGATGTAGAGAATGACAGCTGTCAGTCCAACCCAGCTGTGCAGACTATACATATTGCGGATGTTCCTGGCATTGTGGAAATCAACAACAGCCACCAGAGAAATAATTGCAAGAATGGCAGCAACAGCGTTTAACCCTGCATGGATGGATTTCATCAGGAGCTTGCTGCATTTCCAGGTCCATGGCAGTCTGTATACGATGATGGCTAAAAAGAGACAAAAGTGGACAGAATGTAGTGGTGCTGTTTTTTTAATCAACACAAGATGAACAGTTCGACACAGTGAACACTCCCTTTTGTGAAACCCTTTTCTCATGGCTTCTGCTTCCCGCCTCCTCCCTGCCTCTCAGTGGTTCCTTCTTGGGCTCTTTGCTGGCATCTTCTTTACTCCCAACTTATGAACGAACCTTGCTGCCTCTCAGGCTCAGTCCTAGGATTTCTTTCCTCTCTCTGCTCTTTCTCTGCGTGATCTCATTCAATCTTTCATTAAAATGCTACCTGCATGGTGGGGACTCCAAAATTCTCATCTCCAGCCCAGAACTTTCTTCTGAACTCCACACCCACATAATCCAATGGCTTCTTGACATCTCCACATAGATGCTTCTCAAATATTTTAAAATCAACATGTCCAAAATGAAATTCTTAATCTTATGATCTGGTTTCTTCATATAAGTGTCTTAATTTGACAAGAAAAAGACAGACTAAACAATAGAAAAATATGCGCAAAGATTTAAATAGACAAAGTATATCCAAGAGTATATCTAAGTATTTCACAAAAGAGTATATCCAAGTGACTAATAAACATAATAAAGATATCAACTTCATTGGTCAACAGAGAAATGAGACTACCTCTGCCACATATCTGAATGGCTAAACATGGAAAATACTGAGTATTGGAGAGGTTGTAAAACAATCAGAATGCTCATGTTCTGCTGATAAGAGCTTAAATGAGAACAAACACTTTGGAAAACTAGCAGCATCTACTTAAGCAAAACAAAAAAAGTTTCCTATATTAGATATACCTTTTAATCTGGAATTTCTAAAAACCAATTTATACTGTGCTCTATATCTTAATATATAAGATTAAGAAATATCTAGGGATTAGCAAAAAAAAGAATATTTATTGAAAAATATATGGGTCTTAGATAAAATGGTTCTCAGAGGAATATAGGCTTAAATGCCTTTATTTATTGAAAGGGCCTCTCACTGTTGTGGTTTCTCCCGTTGCGGAGCACAGGCTCCAGACGCGCAGGCCCAGCGGCCATGGCTCACAGGCCCAGCCGCTCCACGGCACGTGGGACCCTCCCGGACTGGGGCACAAACCCGCGTCCCCCGCATCGGCAGGTGGACTCTCAACCACTGCGCCACCAGGGAAGCCCTAGTATTTTTTAAATAAATAAATGTAAAGCACTTTCTGCAGACTGATCAAAGTCCAGAAATCAAATAGATATCAACTCTAACACTGTGGTTTCCCCTCCTCATGCTTTTTCTCCTCTGATGACTCAGCGGCACACTCCATATGATCTAATGGGCTTTTTGGTTTTGGTTTGTTTTTTGCATTTTAAATTATTTTTATACTTAAAATTATATCATGAACATTTCACGTATCATTAAATTATCCTTGAAAACATGAATTTAAGGACTGTATAATATTCTCATACATATTGGATTTTCTAGATAATAATCAATTGTATGTTGAGGGCTTCCCTGGTGGCGCAGTGGTTAAGAATCTGCCTGCCAACGCAGGGGACGCGGGTTCGAGCCCTGGTCCGGGAAGATCCCACATGCTGCGGAGCAGCTAAGCCCGTGCGCCACAACTACTGAGCCTGTGCTCTAGAGCCCGCGAGCCACAACTACTGAAGCCCGCGCACCTACAGCCCGTGCTCCACAACGAGAGAAGCCACTGCAATGAGAAGCCCGCGCAGCGCAACGAAGAGTAGCCCCCGCTCACCTCAACTAGAGAAAGCCCGCGCGCAGCAACAAAGACCCAACGCAGCCATAAATAAATAAATAAATAAATAAAAATTGTATGTTGATATACAATTGATTATTTCCAATATTTACTAACTTCAACAAAAAGTTGAAGTAAAATAAATTTCACTGTCGTAATTATATGATTCTTTAGTTTTTAAGGAAAGCAAATGCCTCTTTACCCAAAGACTTACTAACCTTTTATCTACACAATCAAGTTTTTTGCAATCAATCTGTGATCACGCAGCAGTAAAATAAAAATCTACAAAATATTAAAACCTAATAACGTGGGGCTTCCCTGGTGGTGCGGTGGTTAAGAATCTGCCTACCAATGCCGGGGACACAGGTTTGAGCCCTGGTCCAGGAAGATCCCACATGCCGCAGAGCAACTAAGCCCGTGCGCCACAACTACTGAGCCTGCGAGCCACAACTACTGAAGCCCGCGCGCCTAAAGCCTGTGCTCCGCAACAAGAGAAGCCACCGCAATGAGAAGCCCATGCTCCGCAACGAAGACCCAACGCAGCCAAAAATAAATAAATAAAATAAAGAAATTTATTTAAAAAACCCCCAAAACCTAATAACGCATTTCCCTTTTTCCTGGTTTAGCCTCATTTATTACACACACACACACACACACACACACACACACACATACACACACACACACCTGAGCTCTTGCAAGGTAGTAGGCACCATACTAAGTGCTTTACATGTTTACATTATAATCCTCAACTCAACTGTGTGAGGAAGGTATGGTTATTATTACCATTACACAGAGCAGGAAGCAGAGGCACAGAGATGTGAAGTAGTTTGCTCAATATCATTTAGTGTTTTTAAATTAATATCACTGTTGTTATCATCATCGTGGTCACCATCATTATATCCTCCAGGCACCACCCCAGGGGAAGGAAGCTTAGATGAGGGAACTTGAACATCCACATGCGAAAAGGAAATACTCAGGATGTTTGCTCAAATAGCAAATTATAAGCAATAAATCACAACAGCTTTTCCTCCCCAATCTGGGTCATATTATATCAAAAACTTCCAAAATCAAAACTAACCTCGGGGGCTTCCCTGGTGGCGCAGTGGTTGAGAGTCTGCCTGCTGATGCAGGGGGCACGGGTTCGAGCCCCGGTCCGGGAAGATCCCACATGCCGCAGAGCAGCTGGGCCTTTGAGCCATGGCCACTGAGCCTGCGCGTCTGGAGCCTGTGCTCCGCAATGGGAGAGGCCACAGCAGTGAGAGGCCCGCGTACCACAAAAAAAAAAAAAAAAAAAAAAAAAAAAAAAACTAACCTCGGATGTTAGAAATCAAGAATAGTTATCATGACTAAGGAGAGTTACAGGGGTTACCAAGGCGATTCTGGGATGCCTGGAATGTTGTTTCATGATGGGTACATGAGTGTGTTCATGTGATGAAAACATGTCACTTATGATTTAGGTACTTTTCTGCATGTATGTGGTTCTTCAATTAAAAGTACCTTAAAAAGGTTGCCCAAGATTCATAGACAACTATGCTCCTAATGAAGAATTTTCACTCTTCTCAATACTATGGGCACCACAGAGAAATGTGTCAAATTTTCCAAAAAACTGAGGTCTACCCTCTTTGAGTGTCAAAACTTGACTTTTAAACTTTCCACATTTACTCAAATGTTCTTCATTTGCACACTAGCTTTCCTTCTCTAGCAGTAGCATGAGTGGAACACAATTTAATCTTTTATTGATGGTTTGGGGGTTATCAACAAAACACACTGTCCTATTACTATAAGAGAAAGCCCCTAGGAACTTCTGAAGCAGGAGAGGTACTTGCCTCTGATCCAAATGGGCCCAGACACCTACGTTTCTCTTTTAGTCCCTGGGTCTAGTGTAGAATTTTTCTATCTCCTCTTTTAGTTTCTTACTCAGGTTAGGGTGCCTACCTCCAACCTCTCCCCTCCATCAGCCTGCATTATCTATTATTCCTACCAGTTTTAAGTTCTATTTAAGTTTATAAACTTTTATGATGGCAAAAATCTTAACATCTGTTAAATCTGGGTGATGAGTACATGGGGATCTGTTATAGTATTTTCTGTATGTTTGAAAGAGTTCATAATAGTTTTAAAGTTAGAACAATATTTCTGTAAGCTTGCAAACCCAATAGCCAATTAGTCACAACTGCTAAGTAGGCAGCCTGTGGAAATCTCAGCAGCTCTCATAGGAGTGAGGCGTGGAGTTTTCAGCACCTATCCTGGCAACAGAGAAGTTTCAAAATGCTCTCTGGATAGATGGAGGATAACTGCAAAATGCTGCATTTGCATAAGGTGTTTACATGCTTTTTAAAATGCGTAAGTAACCAAAATACGGTGGACTTCAGGAGAAAGGGCAACCTTAGCAAATCAACCACATTTCTTAAACAAGTAGCTCTTCTCAACAGTAGTATAAACTGCCTGGAGAGTGGAATTTAAATATTTCTTGCTTCTTTGGCTTGGCACTTACATAGACACCATTCCTGAGGTTCAGTGAGAAGGAAGAAAAAGGTCTCATAAGCCCATGAGGAGGGAAAATGCTATCAAACAGCTACTTGTGACTGAAACAAGGGTTTTTCTGTTAGAGGCCCTAGTTGGCAAAACCATTTTCGCCCAGAAAATGAGGGGAAACATGAACACATATAATGTGAAAAATACATTTTAAATCTTTCTAAAAGAAAAATTATTGGTGGTGGAACATGCTATTGTGATAAACTTGGAAGGAAGGAAGGGAGGAAGGAAGGAAGGAAAGGAGGGAGGGAGCGAGGGAGGAAGGAAGGAAGGAATGAAGAGAGAGGGAGGGAGGGAGGAAGGAAGGAAGGAAGGAAGGAAGGAAAGAAAGAAGAGAAGGAGGGAGGGAGGGAGGAAGGAGGGAGGGAAGGAGGGAGGGAGGGAGGGAGGAAAGGGAAAAGAAATCAATACCTGTGTACAATTATTCTTTCAACAATGAAGGGAAAAATGAAGTAACTTGAATTGAATTTAATTAGAAAATTTCTCAGTTCCTAGCAGCATAATCAACTCGGGAATATGGGAAATATATATTCTCCAAGATGTAATCTCTGGTTTGACACCAGCTTTCCATCCATATACCATTACAAAACTATCCACATATACAAATTTGTCTCATAGCAGGCAATGCAAATTCAGAATTTGTCAAAGTGAATGTGGGGAGAAGGGCACTTGGAGGGAGAGAAATGTCCCCAAACATAGAAAACAATTTGACTCCAGTTCTTCTGTGTTTAAATCTTGTGATTTACGAAGGTAGGAGTACGTCAGTCTTGTTCACTGTCAGATCCCAGCATTTAGCACAGAGACTAGCACATAGTAGGAATTCAGTAAGTATGTGTTGAATATACAAATCTTGATAAAGTACAGTAATTTATTATTTCCCAGAAAATGAGCAGATCCTCTTTTAAAACGCACCAATCAGGCTTCCCTGGTGGCACAGTGGTTGAGAGTCTGCCTGCCGATGCAGGGGACACGGGTTCGTGCCCCGGTCCAGGAAGATCCCACATGCCACGGAGCGGCTGGGCCAGTGAGCTATGGCCGCTGAGCCTGCGCGTCCAGAGCCTGTGCTCCGCAACAAAAGAGGCCACAACAGTGAGAGGCCCGCGTACCGGAAGGAAAAAAAAAAAACACGTACAAATGAAAACCTCAACTGCTGACCCAAGTGTTAGTTCATATAAAACCAAACGGTTGGGCTTCCCTAGTGGGGCAGTGGTTAAGATTCCTCCTGCCAATGCAGGGGACACGGGTTCGAGCCCTGGTCTGGGAAGATCCCACATGCCGTGGAGCAACTAAGCCCGCGTGCCACAATTACTGAGCCTGCGCTCTAGAGCCCCTGAGCCACAACTACTAAAGCCCGCGCACCTACAGCCCGTGTTCTGCAACAAGAGAAGCCACCGCGATGAGAAGCCCGTGCACCGCAGCTGAAGAGTAGCCCCTGTTCACGGCAACTAGTGAAAGCCTGCGGGCGGCAAGGAAGAACCAATGCAGCCAAAAATAAATAAATAAATAAAATAATTTTTTTAAAAAAATCAATGAAATTGAATACGGAAAAACAATAGAGGAAAAATCAATGAAAGAAAAAAAAAACTTCAAAAAAAAAAAAGAATCTGCCTGCCAATGCAGGGGACACGGGTTCGACCCCTGGTCTGGGAAGATCCCACATGCCACAGAGCAACTAAGCACGTGCGCCACAACTACTGAGCCTGCGCTCTAGAGCCCGCGTGCCACAACTAGAGCCTGCGTGCCACAACTACTGAGCCCGCATGCCACAACTACTGAGCCCATGCACCACAACAACTGAAGCCCATGCACCTAGAACCCATGCTACTCAACAAAAGAAGCCACCACGATAGAAGCCCGCACACTGCAACGAAGAGCAGCCCCCGCTTGCAGCAACTAGAGAAAGCCTGCGCGCAGCAACGAAGACCCCACGCAGCCAAAAATAAATAAATAAAAATAAATTTATATTTAAAAAAATGGTCCTTTCAAATAAGTAAAAAGTATTCTGCACTCGGCCCCACCTAATAGCTTTAGGTAAGCTTTAAGTGAACCCCAAAATAAAATAAGAGTAAGTTATTGAGACTGAAGTACACTGGAATTTTAAGACACTTATAAATTCTACTTAAATATGGTGTGCCCATTACACTTTTCTTAACACTTTGAATAACGTATTACTTTGACCTCCTTGGTAGAATGTTCTGAGTACGATTGTCAAGATTTACAACTTATTTCCTTATGCACCTAAGAATTCACCTGACTCAGTCCAAAGGACCTCAAGTTTAAATGTAAAAGCAGAGAATCCTCTTTAAATACACTTCTTGAAAAGATTCCTGCAGTGCCTACCAAAGAGAATCTGAGCTCTGAAACATGCCTGTGCTCTCAGACTGTCTCACAGCATGAATACCATGAAACTGAAAACCTTTGGAGAATCCAAATGAAAGAAGCAATCTGGATGATTTAGAAGATTTGTTTTAGCAACTTGGCACTAGAAGCATCTCTTTGAAGTGACTAAAACCCTAACAAAGGCACCTACTTGGTACGAAATAGCATATGAGAAGAGAAAAATTCAATTAATTGGCTAGACGTTTACAAATACCCAGAAACACCAGCTATATTTTCTTATGCCTCATATCAATATTATGACATTAGAACTAATATTGGCTCTGATATCATTGGTGGTCTAACCCTGGTTAGGCATTTGATCTCTAAAATTAGGAGTTGAACTACAAGTCCTAGACAGCTTTAAATATATAGGGCTCCGGTTTTCTAAAAGAAAACCATAACTCGCCTCTAACAAACTCAAATGAGAACAACTTGTAGATAGAGCTGCATCTTACTCATTTGTTTTTCACTGTCTGGCATACAGTAAGTGCTTAATAAATGCATGCTAATTAAATAAATAGGATAATATATGAAGAAATCAAATGAATAAATGAATGAACAGACTTAGAAAAGTATAGCTGGGACTTCCCTGGTGGAGCAGTGGTTAAGAATCCGCCTGCCAATGCAGGGGACATGGATTCAAGCCCTGGTCCGGGAAGATCCCACATGCTGCAGAGCAATGAAGCCTGTGCACCACAACTACTGAGCCCGCGTGCCACAACTACTGAGCTGCGTGCCACACCTACTGAAGCCCACACGCCTAGAGCCCATGCTCCACAACAAGAGAAGCACCGCAACGAAGAGTAGCCACTGCTCGCCGCAACTAGAGAAAGCCTGCGCCCAGCAACGAAGACCCAACACAGCCAAAAGTAAATAATTAATTAATTAATTAAAAGAAAGAAAAGTACAGCTGAAGTCTGCAGTCATTTCAAAGCCTGTTTTGATCTTTTAAGAAAGTTTCTATAGGAAGAAAAACAGTTAAAACAAAGATTTCTGGTTTATCTTTCTTAAAAGGGAAGATTGTTACTCTTTAAGGGAAAAGTTTAAAACCCCACCAAGTCAAGATAGAAAACTCTAGAAGTCACTGGAAGATATATACTGGATTTGGTCCACAGATGTGTTTTGTTTGATCAGCACGATTTGGGGGTTATATTTTGGTTTTGTGGCTTGTTTACTTTTAGACTGAACCAGTTTTTTAAAATCTAGATTCTCCTGGATAATGAGAAACTCTGGTCACTGTGGGCATCCCCACATAGCCACAATCTGCTGGAGCTAAGAGGTTCCTATTTTGCCAGGAGTAGGCAATCTCCGATTCCCTACCTATACCCTGCTGAACGAGGATCTGACCTTTGGTCAAATGCGCTAGTAAACAGAGAGGTTTCTCACCAATGTTATTAGGCAACACTGCTTATAATAAAATTGGCCTCTGGTGGGTAAACTGTGTCCAGACTGGGAAGAACAACAAGTCTGTAAAAACCTGATGAAAATACCATACTTTGGGCTTCCCAGAGTGCAGTGGTAACTGTTATATCCTGTATTGGTTTCCTAGGGCTACCATAACAAAGTACCCAAAACTGAGTAACTTAAAACAACAGAAATGTATTCTCTCACAATTCTGGAGGCCAGAAGTCTAAAATCAAGGTATTGGCAAGACTGGTTCCTTCAGGAGGCTCTGAGCGAGAATCCATTCCATACCTCTCTCCTCGCTTCTGGTAGCTGCCAGCAATACTTGGTATTCCTTGACTTGTAGACAGATCACTCCAATCTCTGCCTCCATCTTCACATGGCCTCCCCTCTGTGTGTCTGTGCCTCAAATCTCCTTCTCTTTTCTCTTATAAGGACATCAGTTATTGGACTTAGGGTCCATCCTGAATCCAGGCTGATCTCATCTTGAGATCCTTAATTACATCTGCAAAGATGCTAAGGCCCTATTCACAGGTCATTGAGATTAGGACTTGAACATATCTTTTGGGAGCCACTGTTCAACTCACTATATATCTTTTTCAGGGATAAGAAAACCAGGTCCATAGAGTATTTGCAAGAGATACACAACTAAGCTTGTGCACCACAACTACTGAGCCTGTGCTCTAGAGCCCGTGAGCCACAACTACTGAGCCCACATGCCTCAACTACTGAAGCCCACACACCTAGAGTCTGTGCTCTGCAACAAGAGAAGCCACCGCAATGAAAATCCCATGCACCGCAATGAGGAGTGGCCCCTGCTCACCACAACTGGAGAAAGCCTGCGCGCAGCAATGAAGACCCAACGCAGCCAAAAATTAATTAATTAATTAATCTTTTAAAAAAGATGACAGAAATTATAACACATTGAAAATAATCCAATGGGGGAGAAACCTGATGCACAAGGTAAAGGGGAGAATTGATGGAGTGAGGAGGCACAGGTGGTAGTTAGGCAGTAACATTCTAATGAGCTTGAGGCCTTTAGAGTAGAGATGCACTTCCAATATAACATGATGCCCATTCTCCCCTGAGGCTGACTAAAGCAGTGCTTCCAAACCGGGTGTAAACAGCAGAATCACTGAGGGGAAGGGAGGGTACTTTTTCTTTGGATGCTACTATTATCACCACAAATGAGTGGCTGTAAAATTGCATTTTGTTACCAACAATTGACAATGGTACTGAAATAATCATTCATTCATTCAACAACTATTTATTGGCCTACTTTGTGCCAGTTCCAGGTGTTATTCTAGATGCTGGGGATACAACAGTGAGCAAAATAATCATGTCTAAAACATTTTTATTAGACGTATTACAAAGAGATCTGCATGTACTTATTTAAAACAAAAAAATGTGTTTGGGGTTGCCTTGAATTGTGTCTTTATGCTTTGCAAAAACCCTCGTTTCTTTATGAATGATAGGTTTAATTATCTATGTTGTCCCAAAGGCTGGTTTTGGAGAAGGTATTTGGGGCACTTTCTCCATTCTATTCTTTGCCAGGTTTTACGCCAAGAGCCTTTCCAAATATATTTAAGTGGTCTTGGAATTTGGTCACTTTTAGATACATTAATAGGATATCCCATTTGCCTTTTAAGAACTACCCTTAATTTCTTTTTGTTATTCTTTTAAATGTGACTTAAATGAAGTTATATTCTCTCACAAAACCAACTTGAGATCATTATACTATTGAATTTCTCTTCCTTTAGTTTATACAGTCAAAAGAGTTCTACATGTGGAAAAGTAAGGAGTATAGAATTGCTGAGACTTCTTTTCACTAAATTTATATACTTGAATTTTGTACCTTTTACTAAAGAACACATTCCACCTTGCTGAACCTTTTAAAAGATCAACAGCCACTTTGAGAGCATTTATTTGTTTCAGTCTTTTCTGTGGCCTTTTCAAGTTTTGTTTCTCTGATTTCCTGGCAGTATAGTTATTTCATGGGAAACAGTCCTTTCAGAGAGCACCAAGCTCTTCTAAAGTTCTCTTTGAAACTTCCTCATTCATGTTTGCTGGATTTCCTACTAGTTTAAAATTTTATTTCAGTTTTAACTATCCTGTAGTCTCTTATACTTTATTTTATTTATTTATTTTTTTGCGGTACGCAGGCTTCTCGCTGTTGTGGCCTCTCCCGTTGCGGAGCACAGGCTCCGGATGTGTAGACTCAGCGGCCATGGCTCACAGGCTCAGCCGCTCTGCGGCATGTGGGATCTTCCCGGACCGGGGCATGAACCCGTGTCCCCTGCATCGGCAGGCAGACTCTCAACCACTGCGCCACCAGGGAAGCCCTCTTATACTTTATTTTAGAACACATATATTTTCCAAAAGACACACAGATATTTATTTTGTAACTTCTATGTTACCCTTGCTTTCTTCAGAGCTTACTTCTTAAAGGTGTTTCAAAGGACACATACTTATTCTCACATAGTCTTAAATATCGTTTACTGTTTGCATTTGTAAAGCATTTTATGCTTAGAGTAATAACTGTACTTTGGCCTTCCCTTCTCATTGCTGAACATTTGTGGATCACAGAACTCAATTACATCACGTTCACTATTAGAGATCTGAAATAACATAGCCTAAAAATTTGCTCCCTGAATCCATTATACACAGTAAAAAAGCTTTATAACATGGGTAGTCTGTAACATGTGTGTTTCCCCCGGCCTATAAAGTCAACTATTTACTCCTAGTCCTTCTACTGGAGGCTTCCTACTGCTGGATGTGAGGACATGCAGGTGGGCCAAGACTTGCAAGAACTCATGAGTGCTATGCATGTGCCTATATGTATGAGAAAGCTTACGTTCATGTCAATTAAATGTGTCACCTACATAGAGAACAGACTTGTGGTTGCCAAGGGGGAGGGGAGGTGGGGGAGGGACGGATCGTGAGTTTGGGGTTAGCAGATGCAAACTATTACATATAGAATGGATAAAAAACAAGGTCCTATTGTATATAGCACAGGGAACTATATTCAATATCCTGTGATAAACCATAATGGAAAAGAATATGAAGAAGAATGTATACATGTATTCCTGAATCACTTTGCTGTACAGCAGAAATTAACACAACATTATAAATCAACTATACTTCAATAAAATAATTTTTTAAAATAAGTGTGTCATCTGATTAAAGTGCTTTTCATATCTGGAATCCAAATAGTAAACAGGATGGGTAATGTTGACAGGACAAACATTCCAAAACTAATACAAATACAGGAGTTAAGCTTAAATAAAAGCAGCAGATGAAAATTTCCAAAATATCCATGTACACATTTTTGCCCCAAAGTGAATATAAACAGATTAAGAAAAGTCCAAAGTTTAGACAAATTATAAATTATTTTAGGAAAACTGTAATGGACTCTAACATGAACGAAGGGGTTTCAAAGTGTATTTTACATGAAGCTTTTTGCTTCTCAAAAAGAATATCTTACAGAAGATAAGCATATTGCCATAAAAGCAGAGAAATGAACCTTGAAAATAAAGCCCCTGAAAACACACTACTTCTGTGTAGTAGTGCTACACAGAAGTAGCACCTGCTCTGTGCCTCAGTTTACTCTTATATATCTGTGAAATAGTGCACTTAGTGGGCACAAAGAAGGCACTCAATAAATGTTAGACCGTCTCCTCTTTAGAAGTCAAGAAACAGGGGCTTCCCTGGTGGCGCAGTGGTTGAGAGTCCGCCTGCCGATGCAGGGGATGCAGGTTCGTGCCCCGGTCTGGGAAGATCCCACATGCCGCGGAGTGGCTGGGCCCGTGAGCCATGGCCGCTGAGCCTGCGCGCGTCCGGAGCCTGTGCTCCGCAACGGGAGAGGCCACAACAGTGAGAGGCCCAAGTACCGCAAAAAAAAAAAAAAAAAAAAAAAAGAAGTCAAGAAACAAGCATTATCACCTGTGTTTCCCTTACCCTCCATGGTGAGGAGATGATATTCTAGCCCCTCCGGAAAGTTTCTTAGTATTAGAAGCTGCTCTGAGGAGTTGGTTTGAAGAGATAAAGAGACTGTTCCTACTGCTGTGAGCAAACGAAAGGTGTTGACAGCTCTGGCCAAACTTAAGGGCTCCACCACAAAGGAAAGAGTGCTTCTGCCAACAGCGAATTTGGAACTTGAGTATGTTTTTCTCATTTTAGTGGCAAAATACGCAACGAATAACTTAGCCAGCCAGTGGTACTCACACCCGGGTGCCATCTCATACCAGGGAAGCCTCAGAACCACAGCTGGGCCTTGGCAACAGCTTCTAGTACCTCCCAGAGTGGGAGGATGCCAGCCACACCAGCCACACTGGCCAAGGCTGCTGCCCACGTTTTAAATGGAAACAAAAATCTTTTCTTTAGGAAGGAGGTCGGCGCTTTTTTGTTCTCTTCTTTGTTTGTGGAAAGTTAAATACTAGTGGAGAAAAGGCAGCTTGCTCAGAGGCAAGGCTAGAGGTTTCGGCTGGTGGGCACCTCTTTCCCAAGTCCTTTCCACTCCTCTCCATTACTTTCTACGACATAACTCCAGTCCGCTACTTTCTGCCTTGTTCTAAATACTTTCTCTGCCAAGGACTTGACTTCACTTTTTGGAAAGTGGTTACAAATAAATGGCGCTTGCACCACTAGCTAGAGGTTCCTCCAGCTCAACAGCAGCTGAAGGAAAGGAAGCTGTCAGGACATTGTGAGCAGCACTAGACAAAGAAAACAAAACCGGACACTGACGGAGAGAGGAGGTAAGGGGGGAAATGGGTGAAGGTGGTCAAAAGGTACAACCTCCCAGTTATAAGTCCTGGGGATGTAATGTACAGAATGATGGCGGCAGTTAATAATACTATACTGTAGATTTGAACATTGCTAAAGAGACTAGATCTTAAAAGTTCTCATCCCAAGGCGGGAAAAAATTGTAACTACGTGAGGTGATGGATGTTAATTAGACATTTCCACATATAATCATGTTATACACCTGAAACTAATGTGTCAATTATATCTCAAAAACAAGAACAAAAACTGCCATCAGCTGAGCGCTCCCTCCGTGCCAGCCTCATCCCAGAGGCTGCAGGCCGAGGCAGCAAACCCCAAAGATGTTCCAAGCAGAAGCATCTCTCCCAGCCCAGCAGCCGCGGGGCCCCCTCGGGCATCTCTGGCCCCGCATTCCGGGCTAGCGCCCAACAGGAAGCCCCGCAGGGGAACTTTCTCTGGGCAGCAGCCACAAAAACAAGTCGGGCTCAAGACTGTCCAATAACCAGGCAGGGCAGCGAAACACCCTTCAGAGTCTTAGCAGCTTCTCTGCTCGACTGCGTTTAACGCTCTATGAGTGAAACCAGAGCTGATGCTTCCTTTACTCACCCCGGCTAACCGCTGACGGGCTCCTTCGCTCAGGGCTGAGGATGAGACAAGAAGAGGCAAATTCTCGCCCCTCCATTCCCACCGCCAACCCCCCCGCCCACGTTGCCTTCCTTTCCTAACCCGCAGCCTTGAAGCCAGTTCAACGAAAGGCGTCGCCTAAAGAGATCTCCGCGCCTGTGATGGCGCAGGCTCGGTCCACAGGGGGCGATTTTCGGGGGCTCGTGGGCTGCCGGGCCGCACCACGCTCCCGCATCTCTCCTCCGCTCCCGCGTTTGGTGTCGTCTGGTGTCGCGTCGCAACCACTCGCAGCAAAGAGTTAATAACCAAGCCGGGCCAGAGCGCCCGGCCAGCCCCCCGCGCCGCGTCAGTGCCCAGCCGACCCCGTCACGCGTCTCACCGCGAACCCCGGCCCCGCGCGCTCCGCCCCAGCGCTCGCCCAAGTCTGCCCGGCCTGCGGCCCCCGGGCCTCGGAGCCCGCCCACCTCCCTCCAGCGCCGCGCCCCGCCGACTCAGCTCCCGGGCCGCCGCGCGCTGCTCCCTCACCCCCTCCCTCGCCCAACCCCACTCGGTTGGAACTCGGTCGGGAACTCCCGGCCCCTGCCTCCCCGCCTCCTCCCAGGAGATGCCAGTACCGATGCCCTGGATGAAGACGAAGCCGGTGACCACGAGCACAGGGTGCCAGTTAAACTCGAGCGCGGTCCCGTCCCAGCCGAGCCCCTCCCGGTAGTGGAGGACCCAAATGAGGGTGAAGATCACAGACAGGAAGCCGACGAGCAGCGCCGACACCAGCAGCCCCAGGAAGCCCCTGTAGCCCTCCATGGCCATCAGCGCCCCATACTCCGCGCGGTGGTAGCCACAGGAACTCCGCGAAGTGGCGGCGGCGGCCTCTGGGTACTGGCACAGCAGCGGGACGCGGCGTCGACTTCTAGGCGCTGTCTCCGCCCGGGGGAGGGGCTTTCTCGCGTGCCTGTCTGGGAGGCGGGGCCTCCAGGGGGCGGGCAGCTGCCCGGTGCTCAGAGACTAGCCCCACCCTCGGGCTCTGGTGGCCGCCCAGAGATCTCGCTGCGGGGTGGCCGCTCCTGGCCCGGCGTCCGTGCTTGCGGAGAGCTCGAGTAACCGATCCGGTTACTTGTTGAGAGCGAGAGTCCTGAGGGTTCCATACCCACCACTTTCCTTTAACTCTTCCCGTGTCTCTTTCCTTATATGAGGGGAGGCAGTGGTGCGCACTCTCGGTTAACAGAAGAGAGGGGTCCGTTGGGTGGCTTTGTGTGTGTGATTTTGACTAACGAAGCCTCATGAGCCTCAGTTCTAGAGGACTGGCTGTCTTTGATGCCAAGGAGGCAACTGTGGGACTGTGTGGACCTGGCCTTACCTAGCAAGGAAACTACTGGCAGTGTGCGCTTAAGAGAGAGAAGGCAGATACCTCCTGGACCCTGGACTTGTGCATATGTGATAAAAATGGATCTTAAAAGTGCTACCTGCTCAAACCTATTTGCACTAAAGCCCCACCTTGGTGGAGCGAAGCTCACTCACACCCTGCCTTCTTTCCAAAATTAAGTTTACCCTTCTCCATTGGACAAGAAAAGTGTCAGCGTTATCAACTGCTGTTAAAGAAAATGGGGCTCTGGCTGTTAGGGCTCCTAGAATGCACTTGGGAACGTTCACTTCTTAGCTCTCTCCTGTAGCTCACCTCCAAGGACTGGTTTACCAAATTGTCATCTTGCCATTTTGAAAGGCCTTAGAATATGCAGGAGGTGTATGGGAGTGATTTTCAATGGAAAAGACAGGTTTTAGGCAAGGAAGTAGGAGTGTCAAGCACTGGTAGTGGGGCAAGATTGAGGTCTAAGAGTAAGGGGATGCAGACTTCACTGATGTCACTATTTTTCCCTTGTTGGTAAAAAGAAAGGGAGAAAAAGAAAGAGAGTAAACAAGTGGAAAAGAAGAACCTCTACCCACAGTATAAGGCTTTCTACAGTCTAGCCCTGATGTCCATGGCTTCTCTCCCATCTCCTCACCACTCCCTATCCATGTCCCTGCCTCTAAAACTGTCCAACCCCATCTCCACCAAGAAACCTTCCCTGAGTCTGCCTAGGCCCCTATTTTACACTTCTACCCACCTCCTCATCCAGTGCCTCTCTGCATCACTTATCAAGATGTGATATAACCACCTGTTCCTGTGACTGTCTCCACTCCCCAGACAGCCTCCTTGAGAGTAGTAACTGTCTAATTTATCATTTTATTCTTCCTTGAAATATAGTAGCTATTCGGTAAATGTTGGGAGAAGAATGGGACTGAGTGTGTCAGTCAGGGTGCTGGCAGGAAACAGATGGCTCATTCCAGTTGGGCAATTTTATAACGAACAGGGCTACTTACAAAGTTGCGGGCAGGGTGTGGGAAACCACAAGGGTTTTGCAGCACCCAGGCCTGAATGGGAGAGGATTACTGAAATCCAGAGAGAGAAAGAGAGACAGACAGAGAGAGAGAGAGAGAGAGAGAGAGAGAACAGTGTAAACATGGCAGGCTGACTGAGGCTATGGCCTTGAGTTGAGGGATGCAGTCAGCCAGCAGGGACCCCACAGGGAGGAAGAATGGGAGGCAGCATGAATATTCCAGCCTTACTCTCTTCCCCTCCAATCTCCTGCCTGGTCCCAAATGGCTGAAGCTAATCTGAAACCCAGAGGGAAGATGATGTAGCCCATATAGGTCAGCCTCCAGGACACAGCAGAGTGGAGAAGGGTGAGAATAGATCCATAGGAATAAACAGGAATAAACTATCACTGAATCTTCCAGTTTTATTTTTACAGACCTTTTGGGTTCCTGAGTGCTACAAAGATTCCCTGTTTACTTTTATGCTCTTTCTCTTCCTCTTCGACCTTTAACTAGTAATCCTCTAACAACAATATCATTGTGTCCCTATTCTTCTCCCTAAAAGTATCTAGTTCTTGTCCCCAGGTAACTTCCTCACCCCCTTAGCCCAACACCTTCACTCCACTCTCGAGTTGATTTTACTCTGCAGCAGCAGCAAAGAAGAATCTGTGGGATTCCAGACTCCATTTAACAAAACACCTCAGGAGAATGAAAACATGGCCAAATAGTACGGATGATGTTGAATCATCTTGAAGTTACCAGCTAAACGGAGAAAAATTTCAACTTTTAAGTTGTCCTTTAAGGACCTAACTTTGATAAAACTTGTCACTTGAAAGAGGAAACTTTTTAATAAAGTTTGTTGTGGCTTGGTATTAACAACTTTTAAAAACAGATTTGTTATATAAGTTTCCCTCAGGGGGTGGTAAACAATTTGCCACCAAAGTACTTACTCAGATACTTTGTGAAGTACTTTGTAAAGTTTACAAAGTTACTTTACTCAAGTACTTTTTACATCAGTGCTATCAAAGGGCTTCCTGATGTGTGGGGATGGGGTGGGGCACTGAACAAGATAGCCTTCCGAAAAACCTATGATTCTAGAAACATGTATATATTGGCACAGATTTTTATTGTTCCTGACAGACACAAAATGCAGAGTGAGGAGAGTTGTGAAGGGCCAGGGAGAGAAAATCTAAACCCCACTCATCAAGAGATCAGGAACCAGGGGCCCTGTTTGCCATTTATCTGCTGATCTCCCACGAGGCAGTGTTGCATTTCTTTGGCGCATACAGAAGTCCAGTATTCTAATGTAAAGTCTAATAAGTTGTACTTAGTGGTTTGCTGTCTGGAGTAAGTGGACCTTTTTTTTTTTTTTTTTTGCGGTACCTGGGCCTCTCACTGTTGTGGCCTCTCCCGTTGTGGAGCACAGGCCCCGGACGTGCAGGCTCAGCGGCCATGGCTCACGGGCCCAGTCGCTCCGCGGCACGTGGGATCTTCCCGGACCGGGGCACGAACCCGTGTCCCCTGCATCGGCAGGCAGATTCTCCACCACAGCACCACCAGGGAAGCCCAAGTGGACCATTTTTTACACATTCAAATGTTGACTGTGTGTTGGTTACACTGTTTGCCCCTCCACTCTCTACCCTTCTTGGTCTTGCCCTGTGCCCTGACAGACTCCTAGTCCTCTGGCTTCCAATTGACTTTGGTCAATGGGTGGTGCTGGAAGATCAGAGAGCACCAAGAAAGAGGAGTCATCGACCTATTTCTCCCACCATGCCCCCTTGCCAGACCATGGTTTGTTTTTGGTTTTGTTTTTGTTTTGCGGTACGCAGGCCTCTCACTGTTGTGGCCTCTTCCGTTGCAGAGCACAGCCTCCGGACGCGCAGGCTCAGCAGCCATGGCTCACGGGCCCAGCAGCTCCGCGGCATGTGGGATCTTCCCAGACTGGGGCACGAACCCGCGTCCCCTGCATCGGCAGGCGGACTCTCAACCACTGCGTCACCAGAGAAGCCCTGCCAGACCATGGTTTTTACAGTGGTTGTGTTCCTCTTTTGGAGGAACACATGGGGACTTTTGAGTGTCCCCTCTTCCCCAGCTACAGCTCTCCCTGGGACCAGTAACACCATGCCCGCTCCCTTCTACAGGCTTGCGCGTGGTATCGGCTGCCGGCTCGTGCTTGTCCCTGGTCCTCACCATTCCTTGTGGGGTTCGTAACCCAGACAGAAGAGTCTGTTTGCACCCCTGTAAATAGTCCCCTTATTAAACTCTCTTGAATGAAAGACTTTGTGCAAACCAGCTGTTTCCTGCAGGACTGTGACAGAGACAAGTGGAAAAATACTCTTGCCTAATACTACTGTTTCCCCAGCCTTGTCTGTGCCTTCTTAGGACATACTACGAAAGGAGGAATATATGAAGCAAGAAAAAAATCACAAGCAGGAGAAGTGAGCTCACACATCTTCCTCCCTTCTCTTCTACTAGACCAGAGATTTGGGGATCAGAAAGCTGTCTCAGATGACTAAGATAAAGTGACTCGCAGCTCACGCCGTGACTCATGCTGTAATCCAAGCCCAGGCAGTGCTCAAAGGCTCCTTAGGGAAAGAAAACAAGGGTTACAGTTTTGAAAAGAACACAAATCCACGTTAATGGGAGGAATATTCTTTCCTCCTGTGTTGTCTTCAGGGCAAAAACCAAATGTCTGCTTTGCTGAGGTGTTTCTCCTCCGAGGGAACTGCTGAGGAGATTGGCCCCCCGCTCTGGCGGTGGAGCCCGTCTCTACCACTTCCCTCACCTGAGGGTCCCAGAGTCCAGCTGCCCTAAGAGGGCAGCAAGGAAAGATTTCATCTGTATCTGGCACAGCCTGAGGAGCCCCAATGTGGGAAGAGGCAGGAAGTAACTCTCTTCCAGACTTTACCAGACTAGGGACACCATCCCCTGCCCCATCACTACAGGGCCAGGTGCCAGCCAACTGAGGACACCCCTACAAGCAGAGCCCGCCGACATTATTCAAACTATCCAATGGTAAGTTTGTTCCACCTGCTTGTCTTGCTTCGTTCATTCTTTCCCTTGAAAACCACAACAAAAACTCCTGCCCGCAGTTCCCTTCTCTGCCTGCTCATCTTGCTGCGGTGCTTCCCTGTGTGGCC
Source organism: Hyperoodon ampullatus (assembly GCF_949752795.1). Classification (NCBI taxonomy): domain Eukaryota; kingdom Metazoa; phylum Chordata; class Mammalia; order Artiodactyla; family Ziphiidae; genus Hyperoodon; species Hyperoodon ampullatus. Next base: position 86,507,447 of record NC_136921.1, on the reverse strand, counting down.
CTGTGTGGCCCTGCATGGTGGGCTGTGCCTCTTGCTCCTAGGGCACTGTGAATACAAGAAAATAACTTCTTCCTTCGTGGAAATCATGTTTGTGTCTGTGTGTCCTACTACACCTGCTCAAAACAAATCCCAGCACATTTTTAGAACACAGACCTTGGAAGAACAGCAACAAATAAGACCAAATCCTCACCCTGAAGGAGTTTATGTTTTAACCTTGGCTTTATAAATTTGCATGGGGAGGAGGGCTCTAGAATAAACAGAACCTAGGCGGGATCAAGCCCCTTTCCTTTCTTCTTCACCTGGTTATTTCCTGCTAACCTATGGAATAAAGGTGGTAGATGAAAATTGGGGAATTGAGGAATTTATCCTATTTCTCTTCTGTCTGGATGAATGCCTCAGCTAAATGCCACTCCTAATGTCTGGGCTGAGGATATAGGGCCATTGTAATTTTATCTTGCCAGATGATTAGGGAGATGCAAGATGATTAGGAAGAGATAACAATCTCTTTCCTAAGTGCTTCCTGTTTCACCAAACTGGAATGGGATGACGATGGAAGCGATTTCAGACATTAAGTGGGGACTTCCCTGGTGGTGCAGTAGTTAAGAATCCGCCTGCCAATGTGGGGGACACGGGTTCGATCCCTGGTCCAGGCAAATCTCACATGCCGCAGAGCAACCAAGCCCACGCGCCACAACTACTGAGCCCATGTGCTGCGACTACTGAAGCCTGTGCACCCAGAGCCTGGGCTCCACAACAGGAGAAGCCACCACAATGAGAAGCCCGTGCACTGCAACGAAGAGTAGCCCCCGCTTGCCACAACTAGAGAAAGCCTGCGCACAGCAACAAAGACACAATGCAGCCAAAAAATAAATTAAATTAAAAAAAAATAATCAAAGGGTCAGGAAGATCTTACAAAGCAGTGTAGTGTGGAAGGAACAGAAGCAATGCCTTGGTCTAACCTACGCCCCCTCCCCTGACATGGGGAAGAAGCTCTATCAAGCTGGGCCTTTCCTTGGGCACCTCTCAAGGTGCTCTCCACACCCACCCTGCTCTCCTTCCTCTTCTCCTGGATCTAATAAAAGGAGCCGAGTGGGGGGATAGACTCCAAAGTGGTCAGTCTGCACAAAAAGGCATGCTGGCAGGCAAATTATCTCCAGGAATTAGTTAACCCTGGGAGGGGTGGTTTCCAGTCCACAAGGCCCCAAATGCTAGAGCATTAAGAATACAGAAAAGATGCTCAACATTGCTAATTATTAGAGAAATGAAAATCAAAACTACAGTGAGGTACCACCACACACTGATCAGAATGGTCATTATTAAAAACTCTACAAAGAACAAATGCTGGAGAGGGTGTGGAGAAAAGGGAACCCTCCTACACTGTTGGTGGAAATGTAAGTTGGTGCAGCCACTATGGAAAACAGTACGGAGGTTCCTCAGAAAACTAAAAATAGAAGTACCATATGATTCAGTAGTCCCACTCCTGGGCATATATCCAGACAAAACTATAATTCGAAAAGATACATGCACCACTATGTTCATAGAGGCACTATTCACAATAGCCAAGACATGGAAACAATCTAAATGTCCTTTGATAGATGAATGGATAAAGAAGATATGGTACATATATACAATGGAATACTACTCAGCCATAAAAAGGAAAGAAATAATGCCATTTACAGCAACATGGATGCAACTAGAGATTATCAAACGAAGTGAAGCAACTCAGAAAGAGAAAGACAAATACCATATAATATCACTTATATGTGGAATCTAAAATATGACACAAATGAACCTATTTATGAAACAGAAACAGACTCACAGACATAGAGAACAGACTTGCGGTTGCCAAGGGGGAGGAGGGATGGACTGGGAGTTTAGGGTTAGTAGATGCAAAGTATTACATATAGAATGGATAAACAACAAGGTCCTACTGTATAGCACAGGGAACTATATTCAATATCCTGGGATAAACCATAATGGAAAAGAATATAAAGAAGAATGTATATATATGTATAACTGAGTCACTTTGCTGTACAGTAGAAATTAGCACAATTATACTTCAATTAAAAATTTAATTGAATAAAAGAATACAGAAAAGAATACAAACTTCCAGTTATAAGATAAATAAGTACTAGGGCTATAATGTACAACATGATAAATATAATTAACACCACTGTATGTTATATATGAAAGTTGAGAGTAAATCCTGAGTTCTCATCACACACAAAAAATATTTTTTCTATTTATTTAATTTTAGGTCTATATGAGATGAGGAATGTTCACTAGACTTGTGTTAATCATTTTACGATGTATGTAAGTCAAATCATGATGCTGTACACCTTAAACTTATACAGTGCTGTATGTCAATTATATCTAAAGGAAGGAAAAAAAGAATATGGAAAGGAAGAAAATATAGTTGATACAGTCTAGAACAATCATTGACAGAGAAAAGGCGTTTAAAAACACACTCCTGGGGCTTCCCTGGTGGCGCAGTAGTTGAGAGTTCGCCTGCCGATGCAAGGGACATGGGTTCGTGCTCCGGTCCGGGAAGATTCCACATGCCACGGAGCGGCTGGGCCCGTGAGCCATGGCCGCTGAGCCTGCGCGTCCGGAGCCTGTGCTCCACAACGGGAGAGGCCACAACAGTAAGAGGCCCGCGTACCGCAAAAAAAAAAAAAAAAACACTCCAGGACTGACGGACAGACTGACAAGGTTAGAATACAGAGCCTAAAATCAAGTCAGAGAATTAGCAAAGGAAAGAATGCTCTGGAACACTTTTCTTGTGACCAAGCTTTCTTCCACATAAATCAAATTTTACAAGCACATTGGACTATTTGGATGGGACTTTATAGTATGTGAGGAACTGTGTTATACTATTATTAACGAGTAGCCAAAAACATTGTTTACTTTTGGAGAACTTTTATGGGATGCTTCCTTGTTTGGCTGTGTAATAATAGGAATAAGTGCTCTAATTACAGTCTTCTCTGTCACTGATGCATTTTTTTTAAAGGGTGTTCACAGACGGAGTGTCTCAGAAATATATTTCCAGCATTTTGGCTCACAGATGTCAGGATTTTATTAAAGTATGAAGGGATCGTGTCCAAAAAAGAACTCTGAAAGCAGACCAGAGAGGCTTTCTTAATTGGCCAAATATTTCACTAAACAAATTTTATCTGCAAACAGCTTAGACAGACCTCACAGAATCTTGGGAAACCTTGATTATAATTTCTGGTGTCAGGTAAAGCTCTTTTTTAAAGAGAAAACCCAAATGGTATAAGTCCAAATTTTACTTTTGTACCAAAATAAATTTAGCATGGCTTCTGTCATTTATATGTTGCTCCAAGCCTAGAGCCTTGAGATTCCAGTCAACACGAAGCAGTTTGGAATAAGTGAACATACATTGTTCCAGGATTTCAATCTGCTGTGTAATCAGACAATTTACACGGGCCCAAAACTGGGAGGCAGTTTGCTGATCTGTGACAGGACAGCTTCAGACTAGTCTGGGGTTCTTAACCTGATGTCTATGGATAAAACCTGAATGGGAGAAATATTGCACCTTTATTTTCATTAACTTTGTAACTGAAATTTAGCAATTTCTATAATTATGAATGCAGACGACAAGCTCCACTACTATTCTCAGTGGCTGTGATTTTGTCACCAATAGAAATCACTGATATTCTCATGTCCCATGGAGAGCTGTTGCAGGTACCTCAACTTTCCATTTGTGCTCAGCACCTCTTCAGAGTAACAACAGTTGTTAAGCCTGCAGCTAGATCTTGTAATGCAACAAGAATGAAGCACATATACCATCGTATCACAAATTGTTTTTTTTTTTAATTTTGATAACTCCTCTTCCAGTGTAGCTGGTTTCCTTTGTAATCCCATGTTTTAAAAAAGATTGAGAAGGCCAGTAGTGACTATGGATACTATAAGGAAGAATCTTCAAATTATTTAGTATAAACCTAATCCTTTTTTATTTTTCAATATTTCCCCATTATTTTGAACACATAGAACTAGAACTCCTAATAAAGATAAAATGATGTGCATATATACACTACCAAACGTAAGGTAGATAGATAGTGGGAAGCAGCCGCAGAGCACAGGGAGATCAGCTCGGTGCTTTGTGACCGCCTGGAGGGGTGGGATGGGGAGGGTGGGAGGGAGGGAGATGCATGAGGGAGGGGATGTGGGAACAGATGTATATGTATGACTGATTCACTTTGTTATAAAGCAGAAACTAATTAAAAAAAAAAAAAAAAAGATAAAATGATGTGCAAATTACTTTTTAAAAATTGAAGTATAGCTGATTTACATTGTTGTATTAATTTCTGCTGTACAGCAAAGTGATTCAGTTATAAATACATATACATTCTGTTTCATATTCTTTTCCATTATGGTTTATCCCAGGATATTGAATATAGTTCTCTGTGCTATACAGTAGGACCTTGTTGTTTATCCATTCTCTATATAATAGTTTGCATCTGCTAATCCCAAACTCCCAGTCAATCCCTCCCCCACCTCCCCTCCCCCTTGGCAACCACAGGTCTGTTCTCTATGTCTGTGAGTCTGTTTCTGTTTCATAGATAGATTCATTTGTGTCACATTTTAGATTCCACATATGTGATATCATATGGTATTGCAAATGACTTTTTTTTTCAGGTTTGTTATATTTATCCAGAGGGTGAATCAACTACAGAATAAAGCATTTTTAGCATTAAGAAATCCAATGTTTTTAAATCTTTTTTCCTTGCAATTCTGTTTATTACAATTTTGTAATCCTGAAGAGATTCTCTTATCTGAAGTTTTTCAGGAATTCAGGTATTTTGCATGATATCTGATGTGATTGGTAATAAAGTAGTAGCTATGCAATGAAGCTACTTTGCAATGAAGTAGTAGCTATAATCATAACCCTCTTGCAATCTGAAAACAACAGGGATTTTCTTTTCTGTACAGGCAGCTATGAAGTTTTCAGGTAGTAACTGTCCATCTGAAAGGAACTGGTCATCTTTTCCTTGATCAATTAGTATATCCAGCTGATAACATGGATAGGACTTCACAAGATGGGTAGCATCATTAGCCTTCCAGCAAATGACTTTTTTTTTTTTTTTTTTTTTTGCGGCACGCAGGCCTCTCACTGTTGTGGCCTCTCCCATTGCAGAGCACAGGCTCCAGATGCACAGGCTCAGTGGCCATGGCTCACGGGCCCAGCCGCTCCGTGGCATGTGGGATCTTCCCGGACCGGGGCACGAACTCGTGTCCCCTGCATCAGCAGGCGGAGTCTCAACCACTGCGCCACCAGGGAAGCCCAGCAGCAAATGACTTTTGAATCCCATTTTTTTAACTTCTCTGTTCTATATTTAATTTATTTATTTATTTATAATTTATTTTTTATTCATTTACTATTGATATGTAACATTGTATTAGTTTTAAGTGTATAATAGAATGATTTGATATATGTATATAATTACAAAACGATTACCACAAGTTTAGTTAATATCCATCACCACACATAGTTGCAAATTTCTGTTGTTTTTAGATGTGTCTTTTGTAAGCAGCATATAACTGGATTTTTTTAAAAAGTCAGTTTGTGGAGAGACAAGTGATGAAGCAATTACAGCAAATATTAATTGCAGAATCTAGGTGGTGGGTATATTGGTGTATACTGTAAAAGTCTTTCAACTTTTCTGCACGTTTGAAAATTTTCATAATAAAACGTTAGGGAAAAAGTCACTCTGCTAGTCTTTATCTCTTAATAGGTGAGTTAATCTATTTATATTTATTGTGATTATTGATATATTAGACTGATTCCTACTGTTTCCTTTTGTGATTTCTGTTTACCACATAAGGTGGAGAAAAGTACCTTATGTAGATAAGCTATTGAGACATTTGGAAGACTCATTTCCTCCTGAAGAAAAGGACTTTACCTGTAATATTATTTTTATCAAAAAAGTGATTAAACAGAGGCACAGAATGTTTAAATAGTTTACCACTTTCAAAAATTACTTTTTCTCCACTATCATGAGACAAAAGCACCTCCTGCATGTGGAGAGAAGAGAGGTCAGTGTTCTAGGTCCTTGCTACTCAAAATGTGGTCCTTGGACCCGCTTGTTAGAAATGCAGAACTTCAGGCTCTACTGCAGTCTTCCTGAATCATAATCTGCATATTAATAAGCTTCTCAGGTGGTTAGTAAGAAATTTAAGTTTGAGAAGCGCTATCCTAGGACAAAAAAAGCACTACCTCTAGATGCTTAACACCTGACAATCACAACCTAATGACCACAGCCGGGCCAGCTGTGGCTCTCCCAGATGCTTATCTAGTGCCAGGGACAGGGGTCTGTGTTTCTCCAAGGATCTGTATGTCAAATCAGTGAGGTTTTAGGAAGGCTAGCAGCTATCCTGATAGGCTTCCTTTAAGAAGTCTGACTATATTTCTTGTATAAATGCTATGGCTTTTTTAAAAAAATTGACTCATGTTGGAAAACAGGGTGAGATTTGGGGTTCTTAAATGGTTTTATCATCACTGCAGAACCTGGTAAAACTTTAAGGTTCTTAGTGAAAATGTATCCACAGGACAATGACCAACACATACAAGGTAAAATGGCGTTTTACAATAAGCTGATTATGACCCAGCACCTCAAAGCAGAAATCTGGTATGCTGAGCTAGAATCATGTGAAAGTCTCCTTTTTCCTAAAGTATGCTTTGAGCTCTTTCCACATTCATTCAATCAAAACAACCTCTCCCTATAGAAAGATTTAGAGATTCTCTCTCTGTATATCTGTCTATACCTACCTATCTACATCGATCAGTCTCTATCATCTATTTATTATCTATCTATCTATCTATCTAAGAGAGAGATGCCAGACACTATGGTAGGTGCTGAGAATATAACTGAGAGAGAATGCGGAAGGGAGATACTTGTGCAAGGGTCATTCCTCAAGAACTGACCTTTTACTGAGCTTTAAACATATGAAACCTCTATCCCTAGAAAACTCAGCCCAGTCATTGTCCAGGTTTCTGACTAACCAATCAGCAACTTCTCCTAGGGGATGAGATAAAGATGGAGATTGAGGGAGAAATCATAGGAGACGGCCTTGTCTAGAATTTAAAAATAAGAGATTGCTGTGTTGTCTATAAAAGACTAAGGCAGGGCTTCCCTGGTGGTGCAGTGGTTGGAAGTCCGTGGGCTGATGCAGGGGACGCGGGTTCGTGCCCTGGTCTGGGAGGATCCCACATGCCGCGGAGCGGCTGGGCCCGTGGGCCATGGCCGCTGGGCCTGCGTGTCCGGAGCCTGTGCTCCACAACAGGAGAGGCCACAGCAGTGAGAGGCCCGCGTACTGCAAAAAAAATAAATAAATAAAAATAAATAAAAGACTAAGCCATTTGCTATACAGAAAAAAATTATTTCAATGTTCTAAGAGTCTATTATGTGCCAGGACCTTGGGACCACATCTGTGAACCAAACAAAACAAAACAAAACAAAAACCAGTCCAGTGCCTTTTTAAAGCTTACACCCTAGCTTACATCCTAGTGACTAGGATTGAGGGAGTGCAGGTTTCCCCTAAAGAGTGAAATATGTTATGTTAATCTCCAGGTTCCTGCCAAATACCTGGAGAGAGGTCAGTCTCTCGGATGAAAGGCAGGGTTAGTGCTGTAAGGCAGTCCCAAGCAGACAATGGCATATTCAAAGATATGGACCCTTGAGTTTTATATTGGAGTCCAGCTCCCATCTGGCAGGTCACAAGACAGCACCCTCCATGTGGGTACAGAGTAGAGACCAGAGAGTGAGGAATCTGGGCCAGGTCCCTAGGAAGTTATACCCATCCTTCTGGGCTCAGGCCTTCTCACAGAATGTGATAGGGACAAGGCCTGTGAACTCAGAAGGTAAGATAGGTAGGATCATTATTGTATAAACTCAGGTGATTTTTTTTTCTTGCTTTCTTTCCACAGTTTTAATTAATTTATTTATTTATTTACTTACTTACTTACTTACTTACTTACTTATTTGTTGGCTGTGTTGGGTCTTCATTGCTGCGCACGGGCTTTCTCTAGTTGTGGCGAGTGGGGGCTACTCTTCGTTGTGGTGTGCGGGCTTCTCATTGCAGTGGCTTCTCTTGTTGTGGAGCATGGGCTCTAGGTGCGCGGGCTTCAGTAGTTGTGGCACTCGGGCTCAGTAGTTGTGGCTTGCAGGCTCTAGAGCACAGGCTCAGTAGTTGTGGCTCACGGGCTTCGTTGCTCCACGGCATGTGGGATCTTCCTGGACCAGGGCTCGAACCTGTGTCCCCTGCATTGACAGGTGAATTCTTAAGCACTGCGCCACCAGGGAAGACCCTACCATAGTGTTTTAATCAAAACTTTGTTTTTATACAACCGGGTACAATTATAATTGTGTTGTGAACATAGGTTTATGGACATAAATATTGTTTTACATCCTTTGTAATATATTCTAATGTGTAGATATACCATAAAATTTTAACCATTTCTGTACTGTTAGTTAGGTTATATTCTATTCTTTATCGTTATAAATAACACTACAGTGAAAATCTATGTAGTTAATTTTTGGCACACATTCTATGGTGACTTTGTACTGTGTCAAGTAATCTGGACTTACATTTCCCAGAACCCCCTGCCCTGCACGGTTCTGAGTTAATGAGAGCCATAAATTATTTTTGCATGAGATTTAGATGGTGGAAATGAAGCAACAGTCATACTTATACCTGGAAGACTGGTGTAGGGTCAGCCACTGTCAGAGCTCATGCACACCGTCATGGATCATCTTGTTAGAGGGGCCAGCAGCCAGGCCTGTGGCAACTCCAGCTAGTTCTTCATGGGATAGTACCTGGGTCTCACAGATCCAGCTCCCACCAGATCTCCTCTTTCAACTTCTCCAAATCTTGGCCCAGGCACATGTGCAGCCCTATGGTGAAGTGCACTCGATCTTCTAGAAGTCTTCCACATCACTGAAGTTGGATGTTTGCAAGCAGTGAGAGGCAGGTGCAAGTTCTGGTTCCATCCTTTTGGTTTTAGCTCATCCTGTGGGTTCCAGTTTGTCCCCACTCTCTCCTACTTCACATGCATCTTCCTGTCCTAATCGCTGCCGTGCCAACTTCAGGCTTGGCACCAGATGAAGAGCCGCAGTCTTGCACAGACTGCACAACCAGCTTCCACAACTGTATAAGGTCTAATCTCTATACAGATCTCACTATATCACTCATAAGTGGTTCTGCTTCTCTGATCAAACCCTAATTGACACTCATTCATAACTATTTATTTCGGATAAATTCCTAGAAGTGCAAAAGCTGGGTGGAGATAGTTCTTTTTATGTTCCTTAAATATTTTTTTGGTTCATGTTTTTTATTTAGTGAAATCTTTTTTGGAAAAATTCTAGCTTGTTTCTCCTTTATTGGGAAGACTCAAAATAAGGTATTTTTGTCCACACTTGCACCAGAACTTTAATGGCAGAGCACTGGACCAGTGGGCTACAGTGCCCATGGCAGTAGCAAGAATCCAGAGGAGGGGAAATTCAAAAGGAGGTGGTCAGACCCACTTGCTGAATCACCTCCTGATGACACCCCAAGGTGACAAAACCTTTAAGATTCTCTTTTTCGTTAAAGACATGACAATTTCCTTTATGGTTTATCTTCTTAGGCTGGAGTCCTTCTCTGAATCCTTAACCATTGGTAGACTTTGCCTTGTTCCAACTGTCTCCATATACCTATTTGGACAACCATTTATTTATTATTCCTGCATTCCCAATATCTATGTTTGGTCCACCTGCTGGGACATACCATCGACACAAATGGTATCATCTAGGTTTGTGCAGTGCATGATCTGAACAACTATATTCACGAGTTTTACGTTACCCCAGGTTGCATCTTCCTGTTGCTGACTTGATCTTTCTGTAGTTTGTGGCCATAGCTTTTGGATAACATGTTCTGTCTGCTGGCTGGACATCCACTCATAGCCGTCATCAGGTCAGTTCCCTCAGTGTTTCCCCAGCTAGAAAGGCAGATTAACTCTAGGAATCAGCAACTATAAAAATCAGTGCATCCCAGACCATCGTGGACCAGGCCACTCCAGGTCCAGCTGTGTTCCAAGCTGCAACAAACTTAGCTTCTAGAAGCTCCTCCAAACCCATCTCTTAGGTAATAAATTTGCATTTGAGGTACATCAAGATGATTACTTAAGTCTAAAGTGCTAAAACAAGATTCTAGTAACTTCCTGGCTCCCCTCCTGTGACATCATAAAGGCTTTCCTTGCTTATGTACAGAGTCATAAAAGCCACTGGGTTTGAGGTCTTTGATTTGGGCTACCTGCCAACAATGAAATGAGTATGGTATTTCTTTTTTCGTGTTTCTCATGTTTGCTCTGACTCAAATTTTGCCCATATCTGTCTGTGTGGAAACAGTCTTTATTTGGGGGGGGGCAATTAGGTACTAATAATTTTCTTTTAATTTGCATGATTCACCCAGGCTAAACTCATGGGAAGGTGTTTTATGGAAATATATAAGGATCTGGAAGTCCAGCCTTAGCTCTCTAGTTTGACATAGACATTAAAACTGAGAAGAATAACTCCATTTATTCTGTCCCTAAGTAGTCTTCCAAGATTAAACTTAGAACACTATACATTGATTCTAGAGTGGTATGGTTTGGAGGGCAAGGATATTTGCCATCAAACTTAAATTTTTGGTGGGAACCTTTTAAGTGATGCTTCTCTGTAAGCACTAGAATGACTATTTTAGTTATTCAGAATGTCCTCTTTATTACTAAAATCTAGCTCCAAAGAATGAGGGCCTAGTTTCTTTGGATGGTCTCCATCACTTGCATCTTTCATACATCAAAAGTGAAACTTAGAACAGAATGATCATTCTATTAATATCCTAGAAGCAGACTTAATCAGAAAGTTTTGTACATTTGAGCTGCTTTTATCTGGTGGGCAAGCCACAATCTTTCTGTGCCTCACTTTTTATCTAGGATGAAGTAGGGGAATAAACCAGGTATTCTTTGCAATTCCTCCTATCCTAAAATAACTTCATCTTTAAAAAATGGTATTTACCTATGGCCCAAATGTTTAAAATGTCTGTTAGTGTTTTCCAAGGGCAAGTGCTAAGGAGTACATATATTGCAAAGTCAATAATTTAGATTAACTGTCAGATTTTTTAACCATAGTGTTAAGGCTATATGCTCAGTTTGGATATACTCTACAGGAGAATTGTTAAATGCTTGTGCAGTTTAATTAAATATAATTTAATCAGTGGCTCAAAAATAGGAAGTATAAGAATATATTCTACTGGTCAAATACACATAAATTATCAAGTCCCCAAAGACATCAAAAGTCTTTGAAGTAATGTGAGAGTGTGAACTTGCTTTACTTTGAAGATATTCTGCATTAGATATGCTAGCGTCCTAAATCAGAAAAACTGGATGACATGAAAATCCTTTTCCCTTGTTTGCTTCCAAAGGAATTTACTACTATTATTCGAAAACAAGAACAGAGTTCAGCTTCAATTAACAGTGTACTAAGTTAATGATTAGTGTTTATATTCTTAAGTTTCAGCTATATTAAAGTTTATGAATGCTGAAGAAGCTGGGTTAATATTCTATCATAAAAATATCATTGAAAGTGCAATTAGCTTTAAGTGCAGAGGAAATAAGATAATGGAATCTGTTGCCCATTTTAGCTGTGGACCTTCAATTCCATGACATCTAATCTATTTTTTTTTTTTTTTTTTTTTGGTACGCGGGCCTCTCACTGTTGTGGCCTCTCCCGTTGCGGAGCACAGGCTCCGGACGCGCAGGCTCAGCTGCCATGGCTCAGGGCCCAGCCGCTCCGCGGCATGTAGGATCTTCCCGGACCAGGGCACGAACCCCTGCCCCCTGCATCGGCAGGCGGACTCTCAACCACTGCGCCACCAGGGAAGCCCCATCTAATCTATTAAAGGACTTCAGATTTGCATACTTATTTAAATTAATTTACAAATTCACAAATTAATTGAGTAGATTAAAATTTCAGCAGTAATAAATCTTTGTAAAGCTTGGTTCTTCATAGAGAAAGAAAAACAAGAGAATCTTTCATATGTAAAGAATAACACTTGGGACAGTTCAGACTTGCTTTATGGTACAGCACTGAACAGTTTTGCTTAATATTCCCCACGTACTTACAAAGTTCTACTTTTTCTCCAAACCCCATAAAATCTTCTTTTTAATGAGTTCAGTAAAATATCTAAATTGCAACACTGCATCTATATACTTTGTCAAAGAACATTGTGGTATATTTCCTTAAAGTTGCATAAAGCAAATATTCTATGTACATTTCAGTACAAGACCTTGCAAACTTTTGGATTCTCAAAAAGTACCTGGAAAACCCAACAAAGAAAAAAAGGCAAAGGCTAGGAACATTATAGTTCCAAGAAAAGGAAACACAAATTTCTCTTAGATGTATAAAAAGGCACTCAATCTCACCCATAGTAAAAGATACAAATTGAAATTATGAGATATTATTTTCAACTATCAGATGGATAAGTATAAAAGTTTTATAATGTATTTGGTGAGAATGTGGAAATATAGGCATGCTCCTACATTTCTGGAGTTTAAATTGATACAAACTCTATGCTGGGGGTTGGGGGAGGGTACAGGATCTAGTAGTTCTATCTCTAGGGATTTATAATACAGATATATTCAGGTGTGAAACGACACTGCAGTATTGTAAAAATAAATAATTGGATAGAATATAAAGGTCCACCACTGGGGACTGGTTAAATAAATTTCATACAATAGATCATTATGCAGCCTTTTAAAAGAATGAAAATGTTCTATATGTACTGACCTGGAACAATATGCAAAATATATTGTTAAGGATTTCCAAATGGTGTGGTGACTGATTGGGTTCACAGAGGCGCCCTTCTGCTAAGGAACAACTAGACCTTGGATAGGACCTGTCTCTTTGAGGCATTGTTGGTCTTTCAAGAGATAGGGAAGGTCTCTGAAGGCCCTCTCACTCCAAAAATCAAAATCAAACCAGAGTTGTTCTGAGGTAAATGAAGATAGTGGTAACACTGCTATCAGGATACTGAGGCTTTGGCCAACACAAGGTTGGGAAGGATGAACTGAGCCAAGACCCTGAAGTGATCCCAGAATGATGGCTTCTTTGGCTACACAAAAATCAGTTACAGATAGATTAAAGCCTAGATGAGAAAGGCATCTATAATGCTCTTAGAAAAGAATAGAGGAGAGATCTTCATAGCCCCAGGACAGTAAAGAATTTATAAAAGAAGATGTAAACAGTAACAACTATAAAATAAAGATTGATAAATTTAACCACATTAAAATTAAGAACTTCTGTTCCTCAAAAGACTCCATTATTATTAGGTATTAGAGTAAAAAGAAAAAGAAAAAATAGGAGAAGGTATTTGCAATACATATAATCAGCAAAGCCTAGTAAGCATTACTATTACAAACTGATAGCACAAATCAAACAGAAAAATGGGTAAGACTTTAACAGGTACTATACAAAAGGTGATATCCAAATGATCAATAAACAGACATCCTCCTTAGTAATTAGGGAAGTACACATTAAAACTACAATGGGATACACACCTATCAGATTGGGAAAAAAGTTAAAAGTCTGACAACATTAAGTGTTGGAGAGAAAAATGGAACAACAGGAACATCCAAACAATGCTGGTGAGATTGTAAACTGGTATACTCTTCCTGAAAATATCATGTGGCATCCAATAAAGTTGAACATATATGTACCCCTGACCCAACAATTTAAATCCAAGATCTATACCTTAGAGAAATACATGCAGATGTGCATCTGGATGTACGTACAAGAATGTTCACAGTAGTATTGTTATTAATTGGCCTAAACTGGAAATCACCCCAAAGCCCATCAACAGTAGAATGGGTAAGTAAATTTTGACACACCTGAATGTTATACAGTAATAAAAATCAACTGAAATGCAACAAAAGGAACAAGCTGGAGATACATAAATGAATCTTATATACCTAATGTTGAGTAAAAAAGCAGAACACAGAAGAGTATATACAATGTGATTATATACTTAAAGTTCAACAAGAGGCAAAAGTAAGCCCTTTTGTTTTGAAATGCACACAGAGGTAGTACATTTATAAAGAAAAGCAAGGAAATTAATCAGGATAATGGTTACATCCTGGGGAGAGATACAATTGTGATCAGAAAGGCACACACATGTGGTTTCTCGAGTGCTAATTATATTCTATATCTTGACCTGGAGGATGGGTTTTGTTGTTTTGTGGTTATTTTTTGAATTATGGTTTTTTCCATGATGCATGTTATACTTCACAGTTTAATTTTTCAAAAAAGGAAGTAAAGGAAATCACTACTAAGATAAACAAGCCACAAGAGAGTGCCAGGAATGAACAGGCAAATTCTAGGGGAAAGTAGAACTTTTCAAGTATACATGGAAAATTAAGCAAAACTGACCAAACGCTGGACCACAAAGCAAGTCGCAACAAATTTCAAAGAACTGAAATGATACTGAGCATATTCTCTGACCACAGTGGAATTAAGCTAGAAATAAATAAAATTTTAAGTAGAAAATTCACACATTTGTAAATTAAGAAATACATTTCTACATAGTCCATTGTTCAAACATTGAAATCATTAAGGATATTAGAAAATATTTTAAGCGGATTAACACTTGAAAGTACAACCTGTCACAAGTTGGGAGATGCAGCAAAAGCCATGCTGAGAGGGAAATTTACAGCATATAAAATGCACATATTAGGAAAGAAGGAAGATGGAAAAACTTATGATCTAAAAATCTGTCTCATGAAATTAGAAAAACAGCAGAGGCAGGTGCGGAGCACCGGGCGGCAGGCACGCGGTTCCAGTGGGCCAATGGCGGCCAGGCGAGGCCAGGACGCGCCCAGAGTAGCCTTAGCGTAGGGTTGCACCGCGACAGTCCCGCTGATCTGTTCCTTGAGGAGACTTCGTCTTGTTTGAGACCTGATGGCCAAAAGAGAGGAAGAAAACTCTCCTAAAAATTCCAAAAGACTGAGACAAGAGCTGGAGGATTTTGATAAAATGAGGAAGATGAACGTACAGTTTCTTTCACTAATGATACTTCTACTTTGCAGGAGAAATTGGGATAATTGAGAGTATTCAGCTAAGAAACTTCATGTGTCATTCCATGCTTACACCTTTTAAATTTGGTTCTAATATCAACTTTGTTGCTGGCAACAATGGAACTCAGCAGCTGTCTCAATAACATTAAGGAACAGCAGAGGTGATGCCTATAAAACAAATGTGTATGGTGACTCTACAGCTGTGTGACATCTCATCAGCATGGACGGAAGTTGATCTTATAAACTAAAAAGTGAAACGGAAACGTGGCTTCTACTAGGAAAGAAGAGCTAATTGCAGTTTTTGATCATTTTAACATGCAGGTGGATAATCCAGTTTCTGTTTTAACACGAGATGAGCAACCAGTTATAGCTGTCTAAAATTGAGAGAGGCAAATACAAATTCTTCATGAAAGCAACCCCACTTGAACAGATGAAGGAAGATTGTTTACACATTATGGAAACAAAGAACAAAGGAGTAGATAAATCAAGGAAGAGTAATTTACTGAACTAAAGTGCCAGTGTTTAGAGAAAGAAGACATTTACAAAGTATTCCTAGTGTAAGTACAATGAAGGCCAATTTAACGTACTTGAAATGTGAAATGCCTTGGGCAGTGGTCAATGAAACTGAAAAACAACTGAATGCTATCAGAGATAACATAAAAATTGGAGAAGATCGTGCTGCTAGACTTGACAGGAAAATGGAAAAACAGCAGGTCAGACTTAATGAAGCAGAAAAAATACAAGGATATTCAAGATAAAATAGAAAAGATTAGTCAAGAGACAACTGCATGAACACCAAAACGTATGGTATTGAAAGGAGATGTTACTCCTAAGAAAAGGGCCTATAATGAAGCTGAAGTTTTATATAACCATTCCCTAAATGCATATTGAACATTAAAGAAAGATGATGAGTAGCTTTGCAAAAGAATTGAAGAATTAAAAAAAAAAAAAGCACTAATCAATCTTTGGGACTTGAGCAGCTGAAAAGGCAAAAAAATTATCTTAGTTAAAAGATTGTGTAGGGCTTCCCCGGTGGCGCAGTGGTTGAGAGTCCACCTGCCGATGCAGGGGACACGGGTTCGTGCCCCGGTCTGGGAAGATCCCACGTGCTGCGGAGCGGCTAGGCCTGTGAGCCATGGCCGCTAAGCCTGCGCGTCCGGAGCCTGTGCTCTGCAACAGGAGAAGCCACAACAATGAGAGGCCCACGTACCAAAAACAAAATAAATAAATAAATAAAAGAGAGTGTAACCTAGAGATTGTCATACCGAGTGTAGTAAGTCAGACAAAGACAAATATCATATGCTATCGCTTATATGTGGAATCTAAAAAATGGTACAAGTGAACTTATTTGCAAAACAGAAATAGTCACAGATGTAGAAAACAAACTTATGGTTACTGGGGGGAAGAGGGGGAGGGATAAATTGGGAGATTGGGATTGATATATAAAATAGATAATTAATAAGGACCTACTATATAGCACAGGGAACACTTCTCAATACTCTGTAATGACCTATATGGGAAAAGAATCTAAAAAAGAGTGGATATATGTATAACTGATTCACTTTGCTGTACAGAAGAAACACAACATTTTAAATCAACTATAATCAAATAAAAATTATATATATAAAAAAGGAGAGAGTGTAAAGGCCTTACGGGATCAAGAAAGTTCAATCAAGAGATTGAACAGTTTTAGCCATAGAAAAGAACAAAGAGGAACATACCAGAATTGAGAGAAGAATTAGATGTGAAGTAT
This sequence comes from Hyperoodon ampullatus, assembly GCF_949752795.1. NCBI lineage: Eukaryota > Metazoa > Chordata > Mammalia > Artiodactyla > Ziphiidae > Hyperoodon > Hyperoodon ampullatus. The sequence goes on along the minus strand of NC_136921.1, from coordinate 86,490,588 downwards.
ATGCTGAACTACAATCAGCAACAACTGAAAGAACTGAAAGTAATACTGATCGACTAAAAGGATTTGGCCCTCATGTTCCAACTCTTCTCGAAGCCAGAGATGATGCTTATAGATGTGGACATTTTACCTATAAACCCATAGGCTCTTCAGGAGCTTGCATTCATCTTTGGGACCCTGAGCTTGCTCTGGCTATTGAATCTTGCTTAAAAGGACTTCTACAGAGCAACTGTTGCCATAATCATGGTGATGAAAGACTGCTTCAGGCACTGATGAAAAGGTTTTATCCACCAAGCCACAGATAATATTTTCTGAGTTTTGGAATAAGACATATGATGTTAGACACAGAGCTGCTTATCATCCAGTTTCCAACAGTTCTGACAGATTTAGAAATAGAAAATGCAGTTGTTGCAAATAGCCTAACTGACATGAGAGGCATAGAGACAGTGCTACTAGTCAAAAATAATTGTGTAACTTGTGCAGTAATGCAGTCCCAAAGCTAGCCAAGAAATGTAGCTTTTACTGCTGATGGTGATCACGTTTTTGTGGGACATTATTATTTATCTGAAAATTTAAGACCTAAGTTTCTAAACAGAGATGTGGATTTATTTCAAACTGACTTGGAGAAGGAGGATGAAAATAAGTAAGCCCAGATATTAAATCTTCAGCAACATTTGTCTATCCTTGGAAAGGATATTAAACACAATGAAAATTTTCTTAGAAGGTGCCAACTACATTATAAAGAGTTAAGATAAAAATAAGAAAAAGTATTTCTAAAATGTGGGAACTTGAGAATATAGAAGAACTCCAGTCTGCAGATGTTGCAACTTTGGAAGATGAGTCTCAGGAAAATAAAATAAAAATGAAAATAGTTGAGAAAAATTTGGAACAACAAAAAGAAAACATCTTAAAAGTCTGAAAATAGAAGCAGAAAACAAGTATGATGATGCAATTAAACTGAAAATTAATCAGCTAGCAGATCCACTTAAGGATGAATCAAACCCTGCTGATTCTGAAGTGGATAACCAAAAACAAGAGAAATGGCATTTTGAAGAAAAACAAAAAGAACACTTGGATACTTTAACTAAAAAGAAACAAGAGCTAGATATGAAAGAAAAAGAACTAGAAGAGAAAATGTCACAAAAAAGGAAGATAAATCTGCCCAGAGCAGATAGGAGAAAAAAAATTCTGCAGCGATTCTAGACAAAGAAATTAATAGATTAAGACAAAAGATATAGGCAGAACATGCTAGTCATGGAGATCAAGAGGAAATAATGAGGCAGTACTAAGAAGTAAGAGAAAGTTATCTTGATCTGGATAATAAAGTAAGAACCTTTGAAAGGTTTATTAAATTACTGGAAGAAATAAGAACCCATAGATATGAAACATATCAACAATTTAGAAGGTCTTTGACTTTCCAATGCAAATTGTACTTTGACAACTTATTATCTCAGCCAGCCTATTTGTGGAAAAATGAATTTTGACCACAAGAATGAAACTGTTACTATATCAGTTCAGCCTGGAGAGGGAAACAAAGCTCCTTTCAATAACATGAGGGCCTTCTCCAGAGGTGAATGTTGTTGTTGGTGATGGTGTTTTGTTTTTTCCATGGCTTGCTTCATTCTTTCCCTGTGGTCCACTGCTGAATCTCCTTTCAGATGCCTGGATGAGTTTGATGTCTACATGATATGGTTAACCAAAGAACTGCAATGAACATGAGACTCAAGACAGCAGACTCCCAATGTTTCAGTCAATTTATCTTGCTTACCCCTCAAAGCACGAGCTCACTTCTGTCAAGTGAACTGATTAGAATTCTTTGAATGTCTGATCCTGAAAGAGGACAAATCACATTGCCTTTTTAACCTGTGACTCAATAGCAAGAAGACCAAAGTTGATTTGTAACTTAAATGCCATGTCCTCATGTTGAAAGATTTGCAAAGGGAAAAAAAATCAGGATTATTTGATGAAATAAAATGAAACCAAAGATATTCTAAAAAAAAAAAAAAAAAGCTCCTTTATACATCTGACCACAATAAATTATGTAAATAAGCCTAGAAAACCAACTACAATCAGCAGTTTTAAATTATTTTTACTTTACTTTGAGAAAATCAATTTCATAGTACTGGTTTTAAATCTTTTTGGTTTTTTTAACTGTCTACTTTTATAGATTTTTTTTCACAAGTAAAATTTTGTACATACTTACATATCTGTTTAGTTTGGGTTCATTTCTATAATATTTTGTAAGAATTAAAAGTTTGAGTATCTGGGGAAAAAAAAGAAAGAAAAAGAGCAGAAATAAAACCCAAAGAAAGTGGAAGAAAGGAAAAAATAATGAAAAAAGTAGAAATTCATGCAATAAAAACATACATATAATGGAGAAAATCAACACAGCTAAAAGATAGTTCTTTGAAAAAAGCTAACGAACATAATAAACCTCTTGTGAGACTGATCAGGAAAAAAGAGAAAATATCTTACCTTACCACAGCCTGGATCAGCTGTGAACTGAACTTTCTGGCGTTTTACATGTGCTTACCATTATTACAAATCCTTTAGATATTAAAAGATCACAAAAGGATATTATAAACAAACTTTATAATTTTGAAAAATTAGATGAAAGAGATTTCTAGCAAGACCCAATTCTCCAAAATTGACACAAGAAGAAAGAGAAAACCAGATAATCCAGTAACTCTTAACTAAATTGAATCTGTAATTTAAAGCCTTCTCAATGAAAGGAAGGGTTTGCTTTTATTATTAGTATTTTGTCTTTGTCATTGGTCACCTTTTCCTTCTTTACACGTCTAATAATCTTTTATTATATGACCGACTTTGTGTGTAAAAGAAGAAGCCTCCAGCTGATATCTTCCATTAGTGAAGGGTCCCCGTTTCCTCAGTTAGACAGATAGATTGAAGGACAGATCATCTCAATCCAATCAGTGATTGAGTTGGGTCAGGGCTTTTAATTGAGAGTTTATAAAGTCTCTGATTCTTCAGCCCTGTAGTTCTGTCCTTCAGAGGTTTGAGCTTAGCTCTTTGCATACAACCCCATTGCTATGGGCTAAATTGTGTCTCCCATCCCCTCTCACCTCCAAATTCACATGTTGAAGTCCTAACCCCCAGTAATCAGCATGTAACTGTATTTGGAGATAGGGTCTTTAAAGAGGTAATTCAGTTAAAATGAGTTCATTAGGGGGGGCCCTAATCCAATATGATGGATGTCCTTATAAGAAGAGGAATTAGGACACAGACACATATACAGAAGGAAGACCATGTGTAGACACAGGGAGATCACCATAACCCAAAAGCTAAGGAAATAGGCCTCAGAAAGAACCAACCCTGCTGACACTTTGATCTTGGACATATAGCTTCAGGAATTGTGAGAAAATAAACTTTTCTAGGCTACCCAGTCTGTGGTACTCTGTTATGGCGGCCCTAGCAAGCTTATACACCCATGTACATATACCTGAGGGAGAGACTAGTTGTGAATTTGTGAAAGCCTACTTTCCCTAGTAGGACTTTTTTCCCCCAAGCACCACAAGACAATGGGAGATCACAGTCTGCCTTTCTGGCCAGCACCCAGACTCACATCACCCTCAGGAAATGTCTCATGGGGAAAACCAGCCTTGCATTTGGGCTCTTCCAGTTTCTAATAGGTCACATCAGCTCTGTGTGATTGTCAAAAATTCTGCTGGCTTCTTTTTCTTCTAGTACAGTCTCCCTGTTTAAGTCAAGCCCACCAGGGAGAAAACAATCATTAGCTCACCTAGGATGGGTTCTTACTGTTCTGGAATTTTAGTTCACCCATTCCTCTTTGTTCCACGACTCTCTGATATCTTTACAAATATAAATTTGCAATTTATCCATGTTATTTTCTAGTTGTTGCAACAAAAACATTGGAATACTGCAAACTAATATATCCTACTGAGAAGCTAAGGTTTTCATTAAACAAATTGAATCCAGCAAAGTATAGAAGGATACATCACAACCAAGTTGAGTTTATTTCAGGAATATGACTGTTTCAACATATAAAAATTAATCAGTGCAATTCACCACATTAACAGAAGAAATGAGGAAAAATCATGATTATCTTAACGATGTAAGCATTGATAAAATTCTACATGTAGTCATGAAAAAAAACTCTTAGCAAACTATAGATAGAAGGAAACATCTTGAAATTGTTATAGGGTATCTACGGAAAACAAAACTACAGGAAACATAGTACTTAATGGTGAAATGTTAGAACTGTTCACTCTGAAATCAGGAACACACTGGAGATCCTAGCCAATACAATAAGGCAAGAAAAATAGATAACAGTATTAAAGATAGAGGAAATAAAATTGAATTCTTGGGACTTCTCTGGTGGCGCAGTGGTTAAGAATCTGCCTGCCAACACAGGGGACACAGGTTCGAGCCCTGGTCCAGGAAGATCCCACATGCCATGGAGCAACTAAGCCCGTGCGCCACAACTACTGAGCCTGTGCTCTAGAGCCCACCCGCTGCAAACTACAGAGTCCACGCACCTAGAGCCCACGCTCTGCAACAAGAGAAGCCACCGCGATGAGAAGCCTGCGCACCACCACAAAGAGCAGCCCCTGCTCGATGCAACTAGAGAAAGCCTGCATGCAGCAACGAAGACCCAATGTAGCCAAAATATAAATAAATAAATTTTTAAAAAAAGAAAAAAAGGGGACAATTATGTTAAAAAATTGAATTCTTTGCATTCTTAGAAAATAAAATCCACAGATTGATATTAGAATTATTAGATGAGTTTAACAAGTTTACAGGATACAGATTAGTATGCAAAAATCAATGGAACTTCCCTTGTTGAGCATCAAACCATTAAAAAATGAAATTTATAAAGATACCATTTACAATAGCATCAAAACATACCAAACACCTAGTAATAAATCTAAAGAAAGATGTGCAATACCTCTATACAGAAAACCTAAAAACATTTCTAGAGAAATTGAAAATGATGTAAATAAATGGAAGGATATACTATGTCAATGTATTAGAGGACTCAAAATAGTAAAGATGTCATTCCTCTCTGGGTTTATCTATAGAGTCAATGTAATCCCAATCAAAACTGCAGTGAGTTAATTTTTGTGGAATTGACAGGTGGATTCTTTTATTTATTTATTTATTTTTGGCTGCGTTGGGTCTTCGTTGCTGTGCACGGGCTTTCTCTAGCTGTGGCAAGCAGGGGCTACTCTTCGTTGCGGTTTGCGGGCTTCTCACTGCAGTGGCTTCTCATTGCAAAGCACGGGCTCTAGGCACACGGGCTTCAGTAGTTGTGGCACGTGGGCTCAGTAGTTGTGGCTCGCTGTCTCTAAAGCGCAGGCTCAGTAGTTGAGGTGTACGGGTTTAGTTGCTCCACGGCATGTGGGATCTTCCCGGACCAGGGATCGAACCCGTGTCCCCTGCGTTGGCAGGCAGATTCTTAACTATGGCGCCGCCAGGAAAGTCCCTGACAGGTAGATTCTAAAGTGGAAGAGTAAAGAATATGTCAAGGGTCAAGAATAACCATGACACTCCTGAGAAAGAAAAATATGTGAGGACATACTCTACTAAATATTAAGATATAAATTTACAGTAATTAATACAGTACGATATTAGTGAAAATGTTGACAAATAGACCAATGGAATGGAGTAGAGTCCTTAGATAGACACCTGGTTTATGACAAAGGTGTCATTACAAAGTGGTGCTGGATTAATTAGATTTTTCTATGAAAAGGGAAAGAAAAGAGACACCCCGCCATCTCACACTATAAGCAAAAATCAATTCCATGTGGATTTTAGCTCCAAACGTAAAAGATAAGGATTAGAGACAGCCCAGACAGACTCAGAAAGTGCATGAGAGAGAGATTTACTTCTCACTTTTGAACATTTTAAAATTCATAACTGCAATGGAACAGTGAGGTGCCCTGTTACAAAATATCTGAGTGACACTGAGATATAGAGGCTGACAGTAACTGGTTCTTTGAAGAGATCTAGACCCCTTTCTTGAAATACAGACCCAGATTTAGGAGAGACACCATCAGAAACCACTTCAAACTAAGTTCCTTCCCTTGTGATAAGGAGCTTGAGGCCAAGGAGCTTCAGTGAGCTGTGATTCCCAGGTTTCCTGTCCTCAGTCATATACTGACACAGACCAATCCCAAACGGGGCATTTCCAGCTGCTTCCAACACCTTGGATCCTACTTCACTAAGGACATTCCCTACTCCTCATAGTCTTCCATGAGTCTGTACTATTTTGCTGCTAAAAAAAGAACTCAGCAAATTCCCCTCCCTCCTGATTAATCTGTTGATTTTCCTTGGAACACCAATATATTTTTCAAAACTTCAAAGATGAGTAAATGTTCTAGGTATTAAGTCTAGTACTATACCCCAAACGATATTGTTTATTAGAATGACTGTCAGTGACTATGCACTTTTGAACTCACCTAAAATAGCATTTTCCATCATCAGAATTTTAGATTAACATCAGAAGATACAAAGTCTTATTTCATTAATCTGTATGCAATTTTAGTATTCATTGACACGGATTACCTGCACTTCCTTGCCTAACATACGTTTCTTCTAGCAGTTATCAATAGCTGTTAAAATACATCTTGTTTTATTCCTATGTCATTAAAAGCACAATTAACAATGCTGCTCTTTGAAGATAGAGCACCGAATGAGTTCAATGATCAAACTCATGAGATAGTCACAGAAGCTGCTGTGTCTCAATGTTTTAGTCCTTGTTAGCAGTCACGTCCCTGTGATGACTCAAAAGCATTCTTAGACACTTCTGTGTAGCCTACTAAGTTTAAAACGGGTAACAGGGGGACTTCCCTGGTAGCACAGTGGTTAAGAATCCGCCTGCCAATGCAGGGGACACAGTTTCGAGCCCTGGTGGGGGAAGATCCCACATGCCGCGGAGCAACTAAGCCCGCGTGCCACAACTACTGAGCCTGTGCTCTAGAGCCCGCAAGCCACAACTACTGAAGTCCATGCGCCTAGAGCCCATGCTCCGCAACAAGAGAAGCCACTGCAATGAAAAGCCCATGCGCCGCAGCAAAGAGTAGCCCCTGCTCACTGCAACTAGAGAAAGCCCGCACACAGCAACAAAGGCCCAATGCAGCCAAAAATAAATTAATTAAAATAAATAAATAAATTAATAAAATGGGTAACAGATATTTATCATAATACATTATCAAAATTCTAAGATAGATTCTGAGACAGAAAAAGTTAATAATTGCTCAGAAAGTCATACAAGCTTATATCACAGACACTATTTTGTTGTCACCTATTAGAGTCAATATTTATAAAATAACAGGTATTAATCTCACTGATCATAGAATGTGTATTCACTCACTGTAGGAGCATGTGAAAACCACAACCACCTCAACTTTGGGGAAGTAAAAATATTTAAGATAACCCACCAGTGGGCCTGAACTGATATGTTGGCAGTACCTTGTTTCCCCCGCACTTCCTTTTACGAGTGGATGAAATCTTATTCCTCTAGCTCTAAGTGAGGCCAGTGGCTGGGGCCTGTTTCTCTCACCAACTCTTACTGGGAATGGACTCCCAGCAACATCCCTCCTAGCCCTCATGCTCACCCCTCCCAGGGCAGTCCCCAGTCTCGAGTTTGTGAATAAATTTAGAATCAAACTGCCATTTGTTTTCCAGGTAATAGATGGAGGAATAAAAAAGTAAGTAGTGTTAACATTAAATCCATTCATCCCAAGATTATAGATTTAACAGTCAACTTAAATGATGAAAAACTCTTGGAAAAAAAATAGGAGTAGGACTTCCCTGGTGGTCCAATGGTTAAGAATCTGCCTTCCAATGCAGGAGAGCTGGGTTTGATCCCTGCTCAGGGAACTAAGATCCCACATGTCTCAGGGCAACTAAGCCTGAGCCCACAAGACACAACTAGAGAGCCCACATGCTGCAACGAAGATCCGGCATGCCTCAACTAGGATCTGACGCAGCCAAATAAATAAATATTAAAAAAACAAACAAACAAACAAACAAAAAATAGGAATAAATTTTCATGACCTTAGATTAGGCAATTGTTTCTTATGACATCAAGAGCAAAAGCAACAAAAGAAAAAACAGATAAATTGGACTTCATTAAAATTAAAAACTTTTATGCTTCAAAGGACACCATCAAGAGAAAAAAACACCTACAGAATGAGAGAAAATATTTGCAAGTCACACAACTGATAAGGGTCTTATATCCAGAATATATAAAGAACTCTTACAACTCAACTATAAAAAGACAATCTCATTAAAATGGGTAAAGGATTTGAGTAGATATGTCTCCAAAGAAGATATAAATGGCCAATAAGCACATGAAAATATGCTCAACATCATTAGTCATTAGGGAAATAAAAATCAAAGCCACAATGAAACACCACTTTACACTCACTAGTATTGCTATAATAAAAAATGGAAAATAACAATTGTTGGTAAGGAGGTGGAGGAATTGGACCTCTTGCATACTGCTGTTGAGAATGTAAAATGGTTCAGCTGCTGTGGAAAATAGTTTGGCAGTTCCTCAAAAAGTTAAACATAGAGCTACCATATGACCCAGTAATTCTACTCCTAGGTATATATCAGGAGAATTGAAAACATGTAGCTGTACAAAAACGTGTACATAAATGTGTACAGCAGCATTATTGAAAATAGCTAAGAATTGTAATCAACTCATCCATCAACAGATGAAATGATAAACAAAATATATTACATTTATACAGTGAAATGTTATTTGGCCAAAAACAGGGATGGAGTACTGATACCTGATACAACATGGATGAAATTTTGAAAACATTACGCTGAGTGAAAGAAGTCATATACAAAAGGCCACATTTTGCATGATTTCATTTATATAAAATGTCCAGAAGAGGCAAATCCATAGAGACAGAAAGTAGAGTAGCAGTTGCCAGGGACTGGGGGAAAGGAAGAATGGGAATCACTGCAAATGTGTACAGGGTTTCTCTTTGGGGTGATGAAAAGTTCTAGAACTACATAGTGATGATGGTTGCACAACTTTGTAAATATACTAAAAATCACTGAATTGTACACTTTCAAAGAGTGAATTTTATGGTATGTGAATTATTATAGCACAATAAAGCTGTTATTAAAGATCAGTATCTTACTGTACAGCAGAGGGAACTATATTCAATATTTATAATAACCTATAATGGAAAAGAATCTGAAAAATAATATATATATGTGTAACTGAACCACTTTGCTATACACCTGAAACGAACACAACAATGTTAATCAACTATACTTCAATTTAAAAAGAAATCAGTATCTCCCAACTATTAAAATCAAACTATCAAGGCTTAATCTTTTAGAAAGAATAAACAAGTTCTATTATCTGACATTATTGAGGAAGGCTGGTCAGTTAACTTAAAAAGTTAATTAAAAAGGAAATCATTGTATAAAGATATACACAACTTATAAACATTTGATTCCAATTTAAAATATAAAAGGGTACATTCATTTAACTATCTTTGATATAAGGCCAAGAAGTTTTCTTTAGGTTTGATTTTGCTGATTGGTGTTCTCTGCCATCTTTCTGGCATAAACCACACTCACTGGATATCATTTCCAGAACTGATATTTTTAAAGCAGACCAGAACCCAGAGATACAAGTGAAGAAATCTGAGTCCAGAATCCTTCCATTTTTTTCAATTCCCCCTTTTATCAGACACCTTGTACAAAATCAAATTCTGTTGGCCTCACCCCTCTCTTGTTCCAGCCACTGAGACCAACACCATTCTGTGTGGACTCTGCAAACTTCATGCTGGCACAACCTACCTAACGACCTCACTCATCACTTTTCTCTGAGTTCCCCTTGGTTTCTGTCCATTGATGTCAAGGTGAACTCAGCCTTGTGCAGTCTGGAAATTCAGGGGAATGATGTTCTGGTGGTGAGCTTTGAAGAGTGGCAGATGATAAGAACTGGGGGATAGATTATTCTCCATTTTTCCCCATCTTGTCCCTCACATACTGCCCAGGGGCAGTTCATGTGCCTTCTCAGAGGTTGATTCATGAGATTAAGCATTTAGTTGCACTTAGCCAGCTTGATGCTGGATTTCCTTCTGTAGCTGCTTCATTCCTCCTGCTCACCATTCCTGCAGGGATTTCACTCCTTATCAAAGTAGCACAGACGCTTTGCTTCAGGCTCTGTTTCTGAGGGAACCCAAGGCTAAGACATCTCTCAATCCTTCACAGCTACTTTGTCCACTCCTTATTTGACAGAAATTTTTAGTGACCTGATTATAGCAAGTCTTTCTAAAGCATTTAACTTTTTAATAGTAAAAGCAAACTTTTCTTTTTAATACTCACATTTCATGGATTAATGTAATAAATTATATAATGACAGTAAAACACATAACTGGCAAAAGAGGTTCTTTAGAAACACAGTTAGCCCTTGGTATGCTGGAAAGCAGTCATGAGTTTGCAGATTAATTTTTTTTGGTCTTTGTCCATAGCAATTTACATTTAAAAAGATAGAAATATAATTGATTTACAATATTGTGTTAGTTTCAAGTGTACAGCAACATGAGTCAGTTATATATATGTATCTTTTTCAGATTATTTTCCATTATAGGTGATTACAAGACATTTTTTTAATTTTATTTTTTTGGCTGTGTTGGGTCTTTGTTGCTGCATGCAGGCTTTCTCTAGTTGCAGCGAGTGGGGGCTACTCCTCGTTGTGGTGCGCGGGCTTCTCGTTGCAGTGGCTTCTCTTGTTGCGGAGCACAGGCTCTAGGCATACGGGCTTCAGTAGTTGTGGCACGCGGGCCCTAGAGTGCAGGCTCAGTAGTTGTGGCGCATGGGCGCAGTTGCTCCATGGCATGTGGCAGGGATCGAACCCATGTCCCCTGCACTGGCAGGCAGATTCCTAACCACTGCACCACCAAGGAAATCCTATTACCAGATTTTGAATATAGTTCCGTGTGTTATACAATAAATCCTTGCTGTTTACTTTATTTACAGTAGTTTGTATCTGTTAATCCCATACTCCTAATTCCTCCCCCCATTTCCCCTTTGATAACCATAAGTTTGTGAGTCTGTCTGGTTTTTTGTTTGTTTGTTTGTTTTTTTTGTGGTACGTGGGCCTCTCACTGTTGTGGCCTCTCCCGTTGTGGAGCACAGACTCCGGACGCGCAGGCCCAGCAGCCATGGCTCACGGGCCCAGCTGCCCCGCGGCATGTGGGATCTTCCCGGACTGGGGCACGAACCCGTGTCCCCTGCATCGGCAGGTGAACTCTCAACCACTGCGCCACCGGGGAAGCCCAGTCTGTCTGTTTTGTACATAGATTCATTTGTATTATTTTTTAGATTCCACATATTAGTGATATCACACAATACTTGCCTGTCGGACTTACTTCACTTAGTATGATATGCTCTAGGTCCATCCATGCTGCTACAAAAGGCAGTATTTCATTCTTTTTTTATAGCTAAGTAATATTCCATTGTATATATACTACATTTTCTTAAACCAATTGTCTGTTGATGGGCACTTAGGTTGCTTCCTTGTCTCGGTTATTGTGAATAGTGCTGCTATGAACACTGGGATGCATGTATCTTCTTGAATTAAGAAGATTAAATTAATTTTGTCTTTTCTGGATATATGCCCAGGAGTGGGATTGCTGGATCATATGGTAGTTCTATTTTTAGTTTTTAAGGAACCTCCATACTGTTTTCCATAGTGGCTGCACCAATTTATATTCTCACCAACAGTGTAGGAGCGTTCACTTTTCTTCACACCCTCTCCAGCATTTATTACTTGTAGACTTTTTGATGATAGCCATTCTGACTGGTGTGAGGTGATACCTCATTGTGGTTTTGATTTGCATTTCTCTAAAATTAGCAGTGCTGAGCATCTTTTCATGTACCTATTGGCCATCTGGATGTCTTCTTCAGAGAAATGTCTATTTAGGTCTTTTGGCCGTTTTTGTTTTTGTTTTAATTAAGTTGTATGAGCTGTTTATGTATTTTGGAAATTAACACCTTGTCAGTTGTATTGTTTGCAAATATTTTCTCCATTCTATAGGTTGTCTTTTCATTTTGTTGATGGTTTCCTTTGCTGTGCAAAAACTTTTAAGTTTCATTAGGTCCCATTTGTTTATTTTTGCTTTAATTTCTATTGCCTTGGGAGACTGATCTAAGAAAATATTGCTACAATTTATGTCCCAGAATGTTTTGCCTATGTTCTTTACTGGGAATTTTATGGTGTCATGTCTTGTATTTAGGTCTTAAAACCATTTTATTTTTGTATATGGTGTGAGGGAGTTTTCTAATTTCACTGATTTATGTGTAGCTGTCCAGCTTTCCCAACACCACTTGCTGAAGAGACTGTTTTCTCTCCATTGTATATTCTTTCCTCCTTTGCTGTAGATTAATTGGCCATAGGTGTGTGTTTATTTCTGGGCTCTTATTCTGTTCCATTGATCCATGTGTCTGTTTATGTGCCAATACCACGCTGTTTTGATTACTGTAGCTTTGTAGTATAGTCTGAAGTCTGGGAGAGCTATGCCGCCAGCTTTGTTCTTTTTGCTCAGGATTGCTTTGGCAATTCTGGGTCTTCCTCGTTTCCACATAAATGTTACGATTATTGGTTCTATGTGAAACATGTCCTGGGTATTTTGATAGGGATCACATTAAATCTGTAGAGTGCTTTGGGTAGTATGGCCATTTTAACAATATTAATTCTCCCACTCAAAGAGCATGGGATATCTTTCCATTTCTTTGAATCATCTTAAATTTCTTTTATCAATGTTTTATAGTTTTCAGTGTATAGGTCTTTCACCTCCTTGGTTAAGTTTATTCCTAAGTATTTTTTTGATGCAATTTTAAACAGGATTTTTTTTTAAACTTTCTCTTTCTGATATTTCATTGTTAGTACAAAGAAATGCAACAGATTTCTGTATATTAATCATGTATCCTGCTACCTTCCTGAATTCATTTATTAGTTCTACTAGTTTTTATGTGGAGTTTTTAGGGTTCTCTATATAGAGTATCACATCATGCAGATTAATTTTGTTTGGCCATTTTGGAAAAACAGTTTGGAAGCTTCTTAAAAAGTTAAGCATACACCTAAACCTATGACTCAGTCATTCTCTCCTTGGTATTTACCAAACAGAAATAATGTATACGTCTGTCCATAAAAATTTGTACGCAACTGTTCATAGTAGCCAAAAAAGGGAAATAACCCTAATGTACATTAACAGGTAAATGTATTAACAAGTTGTGATTATATACATATAGTAGAGTGCTACTCAGCAATAAAAAGAAATGAACTATTGATACATGCAATGCAGATGGATCTCAAAGTAACAACACTGAGTGAAAGAAGCCAGAAAAAAGGTAGTTACTATGTGACTTCATGTATATAAAATTCTAGAAAATTCAAACTAATCTAAAGTGACAGTAACAGATTAGTGGTTGACTTGGGAAGGGGGAAGGGAACAGAGAGGCAGGAGGGAGGGATTACAAAGGAGCAAGAGGAAACTTCTTGGGGTGATGGATGTATTCACTATCTTGATTGTGGCAATGGTTTCATGGATGCATACACGTCAAAACGATCAAATTGTATTATTTAAATATGCATAGTTTATTGTAGTACATTATACCTCAATAAATTTGTTAAGAAAACTAAAAATTTACACATGGCAAACAAACACATAATGTGCTTACTATCATTAGTTAATAAGGAAATATAAATTAAAACCACACAGAGATCTAATATAGTTAATGCGGAAAGGATAAAGGTTGTTTAATATGCTTTCCTATTAGCATCAAAAATTCACCTGATTTAGAAATAACATGAACTCATAATCATTATAGGAAAAGGTCATATTCTGTTTTATTACACTGTTTTGGTGCCATCCTGTCCAGCTCCAGCAGTCATGTGGAAACAGTCTGACATGTCCCTTTAGCAACCCAGGTTTTTCCTCAGATGTTGGTCTCCATTAAAGGCAAAAGAAACTGATGAGCAATGTATTCCATGTTTGAGAAAGAATAACTCAACCTGAGTTTTAGGTTACTTTAACTATTATCACAAAGAAAGAATGTTTTCAGCAGTTCCTTGTGGGGGGTGGTGTCAAAAAAGATGAAGGGATAGATCTGACAAGAGGGCTACTCTAGGCACAAGTATTATAGAAACAATCTAAGTATCAACTGGAAATGATTACACACCCACCAAAAATACTAAGATAAAAAAGACAAACACAAATGTTGGAGAAAATGTGGAGTAACGGTAAGTCTCCATTGTTGAAGACATGTAAAATGGTACAACCCTTTGGAAGAAAGGTCTGGCAGTTTTTTATGAAACTAAACATACACTTACCCTAGGACCCAACGATTCCATCCTTAGATGTTTACTCAAGAGGAATAAAGACTTGTGTTCACAAAAAAATTTGAATGTTCATAGCAGCTTTATTTATAACAGCAAAAAAAAAAAAACAAGAAAAGTGGAAACAGCCCAGGTGTCCATCAACAGGAAAATGGAAAAAAACAAACTGACATATTCATACAAGAGAATACTCAGCAATAAAAGGAATGAACCACTGATACAGGCAACATGAATTAATCTCAAAAACATGCTGAGTGAAAGAGGCATTATGCTTTGCATGATTTCTTTTAGAATAGAAAAATTTAATCTGTGAGGCAAAATAATCAGAACAGTAGTTACATCTGAGAGTTGGGGTAGGGAATGACTGGGAAGGGGCATGAGGAAACTTTCTGGCAGGATTGCAATGTTCTAAATTTTGAAAAGGGTTTGGGTTACACAGGTGTATGGATTTGGGAAAAATTAGCAAATTTATACTTAACATTTATGCATTACACTGCATGTGAATGTACCTTAAAAATGAAAAAAATGAAACCATACTAAACCCTACTTAATGATATGCCTTTTGAAGTATTAGGGGGATATATACTGATGTCTGCAATTTATTTTGAAAAGCATCATAAAAATAACATGGATGGATAAGTAATAAAACATGTAGAATAAAATGTAGAATCCATGTGGTTGGTATTTGGGTATTTACTGTAAAATTCTCTCAATTTTGCTGTATGTTTGAAAATTTTTATAATAAAATGATTAGGAAAAGCCAGTTGGCCTTATCTTTCTATTATCTATCCTTGGCCTGAAATAAATTATTCTTTCTATAGGATAGAGACTCTATAGAAACACAGGGACTGGAAATTAGCCCAGCATAATCCCTGGGATTCTAAAAGGTAAATCATACATGTAAACATTGTAAGAAAGGTAAGAAAACATATTAATTATTGAAAAGAAAGCCAAGTTACATTAAGAGTAATTACTAATACTGGTGTTTATTATCACCACAAACAAGATGAGAGTACCATTTCTTTTGTACCTTTTTAAAAACTGACTTTTTTCAGCCATTGCATGAAGAGCCATCTTTTATGTCGTTATATACATGAATAGGCCAATTGTTTCTCATCCAAACTTTATCCAAAATTCGGTATCTAATCATTTTTTAAAAAGACTTTTAAGCATTTTCCTATTTACCCAATGTTATCATTGTTAATATGCCACATATGGGATAAAATAACATCCTTTGCCTTTTGAGAGCTTCAGAGGAAATTTGGCATAAGTTTGTGTCAAACAAATCTGAATGTGTTTCCCATCTCTGCGCTTATTAGTTGTAGGCCCTTGTGCAAATTAACTTCTGTAAGCCTCACTTTCCTCATTTTACAAATGAGGAAGAAAAATGGTAGTTCATACCTCATATGGTTATTTTGAATGTTAAGTGAGACAATTCATTTTACATGTATCACAGTGATTGGCAGATAGAAAGAACTCAATAAATATGTTATCATTAAGAAAAAAGTATGTACAAGAAACAAAACATTCAACTGATGGAAAAATGTGGAACAAAACCTTAGTTTGTTTAAATAGAACAGTATCATCTCCTCACAAGGTAGTTCAAATAGCAACTACGATAGGATTTGTTTTGTTTTCTCTCTGAGTTGCGAGAAATGTTTTAGAAAGTCAAAGAACAATAATCTTGCTGCACTGATACTGTGAGAATTCAGACTCTTAGATCAAAGAGAGAAATGCAGAAATATACCTCTCATCAGCTTAATATCTGGACCTGCTAAAAGAATCTACCCTGTTTCACCCAATCTTGCTACCCTGTTTCACCCAATCTCAGATATGTCACCCATAATGTTTTATGCCTGTCACTAGCACCTGTTAAGTAGGCTGGCACATAGTTAAAGCCTCTAAAATAGTCAGAGAGAGAGGAGGGTTAAGGAGGGGGAGGAGGATATTAACTACCACTTCCCTCTACCCTCAGGGGAACAGCAGTCTCATGTCTTGCAGGGCGCGGAATGAGCAGCTGCATGCCACTGTGGGGAGCTGGGAAGCCAATAATTTTGGGGGAAGCATGCTCTATTGTTTCCTGCTATGTCTGTTACCCGTGCATTTCCCACATTCTTTGCTATCTTCTTTATCTTTTGGCACCCTTTTAATTAACCTTCCTGTTAACAATCATGCAGTCCACATTCCCACATCATGTTACAACTGGCTGAAACTAAGCAGTAGCAGCTTAATTAACTAAGCAGTAGCAGCTTGTCCCTTTAGTTGGGGCATAGCTCTCTTATTTGTTACACTGTCCACAACTCCCTATTGTCTTTCACACTAGGTGCATTTCCTGCCTGGCCCATACGGCATGTGGATCCAGGTCTAGTTTCATGTGGGCAGCTGTGAGACAGTAGGCGTTTCTTAGTGGTCAGTTCCTGTCTTGACTGGAGGTATTCCACCCAACCCTGCCCCCACCAAAAAAGCAGCCAAGAATCTCAGATAGTTCTCAGATGCCTTTCTGAACAGATGAATTCCTTCATCAAAAGAAGGCAATGACTTAGAGAAAGGTAAACTCAACAAGCCTCCTTTTTAAAAAAAATCTGACAGGATTGAAGTCTTAAGACATCCTTTTCTGAAACACTTTTGGAAATGGAGAGCAGGCTTTCTGCCTTTACATAGCACTGCATCTGCTTTGAAACCCACCATACTGGTTTCTTTTCTTTCCTCTGATATTTATCTATTTCCTCTCATCGAACTTGTTTCAAGATATAAATTCACTGGGCAGGACTATTTAGATATAGCTCATGTCTAGTTGGAAGTTTGGGGCAATATCTAGCACATCATAACTATTCAGCTATTCATAACTGTGCTTTGCAATCACAATCATGTCTCCAAAATACTCTGACTTCAAATATTATATTAAATAGTACTATTAAATATGCATAAAATGAGAATGGATTTTTCAACTAGTAGATATGAAAGTATGAGAATTTAATATATGAAGATAGTTTTATCATCTTGCTCATGAGGTAATCACTTTTACTTTCCCAAGTGGTTATTATACATAAGTGCAGATTCAGAAAGATTTATTTTTAGCCAACATATAAATATTTTCCCTTATTCTAAAATGTTAGCAATCTTCTTTTCTATTGCACAAAAGACAGTTTTAGGTTTGTTCCTTTTATTTTTTTTAAATTTATGGACTCTACTACTGATTTCTAGACTTTCGGAATGGCTAACGCCTTTCTCTCACCAGCCCTGTTGATCATAATTAGCCTGAAATTTATCTGCAAACTTCAAGGGCAGAAGAGGGCAGAATTCACATTGTTCTTAACATGGGATCAGGCCAAAATTGAAGGAAAAACTGGAGGATTTTGATGTAAATCATCCAAGCTAAAATCCCATCTTTTAATTTTAAATTTGAATCAGCAATGATTTTCACTGCTGTCTCCTCCCCTTCTATTTTTACTAGTTATTCTTTTGAGCCTGAATCAGAGAAATGTGCTAAACAGGTGGATTGCAAGCAACTGGATTTTTCAAACAGGAACCACAAAGAAACATTTTCCTCCCTTTACTTGGGTTGCTTTTAGTTAACATTCCGAAGAATGATTATCTGAGTTCAAGGATCATATTTTGATCAGTTCTAATAAAGAAAAAAAAATACTCATCTCACAGCTAAGATAGAGCCAAACCCTTTTTCTAGCTGCCAGTCAGTTTCTAAGCTAGGAAGAGCTCCTGGGACTTTATCTACTCTTCTACAGGGAGCAGAGCTGGTACAACCCAGGATACCTTTATCTGATTGCCTAGGTATGAAAACATTGCCTAAGCAGAACTGGAAGACTCACCAAATAAATAGAAGAGTGACATGAATACAACATTCTTAGATATATTAACAGCTAAACAGCCTACATATGAGAAAAAACATTTTCACTTACAGTTTGCTTGGTATCTTTTACATTAGCCTAATAGAAACACAAAAAACCAATGGGAACAACAAACCAAGAGAATAAAACCATGGAAGAAAAGATAATTGGGGAACTATAGCCAATTCCTGATACTATATACAAATACAAAACATATATACATATACATTTTTTTAAAACTGTGATGACATATTTTTGGCTCAAAGTATGCTTTCATATTATACATCTCATTTTCCATCCTTAAATAAAGTTTGGGTGAGAGGATACAGGATTTCTTGATTTCTTTCTGTATCTTTTGTATCTTTCTTTTTATCTCTCCCCCTTAGTTTTACCAATCAAAATCCCAGGCCATCCTTTAACAACCACGTTAAACACCTACTCATCAATGACCCTCTCCCAATAATTAGAATTAACCTCTTTCTCTGCTCTTCAATGTTTTATATTTGCATCACTACCCGCCTAAAAACTGCAAAATGTTAGACTTCTTGGGATGTCATTGTAAAAAATCTCTACATAAAATGAAGTCCTCACCACCTTGTATGGCAAGAGTTTAAAAAAGAAGTCACAGTCATCTGAAGTCAACACAAGACCTTTTCTGGAAAATACTGGAGAATATGCTATGCAGATAATAAAGAGGAGGACTGGACATGGCTGCTGGGGTGTTTGGCTAGAAGTCTCAGAAGTTACATCTCAAAATTTAAAATTACTGCAATCTTTTTTACAACTTCTGTTTGTGGTTTCTTCTTCTTCCCCAGGGTCACATACCATCTGGTAAACATAGCAGCTGAAGACCCTGCTGGGTTTCTGTTCTATGTGTAGTACCAAGTCTCTGTCAAAGTAAACTTCGTGGCTATAAGTCTGTAACGAAAACAAAGGCAAATGGAATCTCCTATTCACATAATCATATTCACTACTGGGTCATTAAAATGTCACAGCGTCTATGCTAGGGATGTTCAAATATACACTTGGAGGCAAAATAGCTGCCAGAAATAGTTTATTTTTCATTATTTGTGGATATGCAGACGACTTATGAGAAAAGCATTACACAAAATGTTGAGAATGAAAAGAACCCTGGACTTAAGGAGTCTGAACACCCAGATTCTATTGCCAACATTGTCACTATTTCACTTGTGACCGTGGCCAAGTTGCTAAATCTTTCAGGTTCTCCACTGATAAAACAATGATTGGGTAAAGTAACATCTACTGTTCTTTATAACTTTTATTTTCTATAATACTTAGAAGAGCAGACAAACACTCCCAAGAGTGCTTGAAAACCCTACACGCTTAGATTTGTCTCTATTAAATAACTGTGGGGATTCGATACAGTATATTTTTATTTTTTAGAACATTACCAAACTTATAAAATGGGAGAAAACTAGACTATGGTAAGGAAATAGACAGCATGTCTCATGAAAAAAGCATAAAGCTTTATCTTTAAAGCCATTGGTAAGGAGGCATCCTCTACTCCCTAGAGAAAGTCTAAAGAAGTACTCATTTTGTCCTGCATGTAGGATGATAACCTCTTCCATGTGGTCACTGGTATAGGTGAACCTGGACTGACGTGAACACAGTAACATCTGCTCCAATAAATGTCACCTATAAAGGAAACTCTTACAACTTTGTATTCCATGGACTCTACTCACCACATCCCATGACTCCACGAGTGGAATGCTTTTAAGTAAAGTTCCATATTCATTACAGTGGAAATCCAGGTGAGCTTTTCCTTCAGCATCTATTTGAGTAACAGCTACCACAGAAAGCAAATCTAACTCATCTTCATAGTCCACAATTTTGAAAGTCTTGGGGGATAGATGATAAGGCAAAAGAAAAGAGGGGCAAAATCCAGTTAGGATTATTTCTACATTTGTGGCTTAACTATTATTTATAAAAATATGTAGAAAGAAAAATGAACGGGTGGGAGCATAGACAGAAATGTGTTTCCACTTATCTGCCTAGTAAAACATCAGTCTCAAGATTTTTAAGACTCAAGAAGTATCCTACAGATTTTGATGAACACAACTAAGTCTATGTAGATCTCAGCCAAAGTATAACTGAAATTCTCTATTATGACAGCAAGCCAGAGTGTCTCCAAATTTGAAAGAGGTATTCAACTGCTGACACTGATAGGTGTGTTCACTGGTTTCCAGATAGGACTAAATATATAAAACTCAGTTCTGAAACTTGAAGACTGCCCACTGTGCTCGGAAGGTTCTCATACCAGAAAAACACAAGTCATTTCAAGAAGAACTGATAGCCCATCATATACTATTTATGACCCTATTTGCCATCCTTTTTTTTTTTTTTTTTTTTAATATTTATTTTATTTATTTATTTTTGGCTGTGTTGGGTCTTCATTGGTGCACGTGGGCTTCTCATTACAGTGGCTTCTCTTGTTGCCGAGCATGGGCTCTTGGCACACTGGCTCTAGAGCGCAGGCTCGGTAGTTGTGGCCCATGGGTTTAGTTGCTCCACGGCATGTGGGATCTTCCCGGACCAGGGCTCGAACCCGTGTCCCCTGCATTGGCAGGCAGATTCTTAACCACTGCGCCACCAGGGAAGCCCTGCCATCCTTTTTTTACAAAAACCCTTTCTTAGGGAATTCCCTGGTGGTCCAGTGGTTAGGACTACACGCTTTCCATCCCTGGTCAGGGAACTAAGATCCTGCAAGTCACGTGGCGCAGAAAAAAAACACCTTTTTGGTTCCCTAAAGAAAGCAAAAATGGCTGCTTATACTTGAGGGAGAATATTAGGAACAGAAATCCAACCCACAGAACAGGACTGGGATAAGAGACGTTAGTTAGAAATGATTAATGATGGTAAAGACATTAAGAGAGAAAAATCTAACCCCAGAACTCTGTCTCAAGGAAGAAAACCTGGGACTCCAACAGCCTCGCGGGGAAGCAGATCTATGCTCACCCATCCAGGGATGGCACATCTTGACAGGCACAGCAAGTTTCTCTTAATCACCAAATACTAAACCTTCACTCACATTTGGTCAAACTGCTTTTTAATCCATTTACATTTTCTGCCTTTACCACCTATGACATAAAAATTTACGTAGATTTATTACCAGTGACTCCCTTTAATTTACTTTTTGCCTTAATCTTACCTTGGGCAAACTTCAAAAGGTGACTTCTTGCCTGAGTGTCAGTAATTTTATAGATTTTAGTCACAACCCCTTTCAACTTTTCCTTTACAGGTGAAAAGTTTTTGTTTTCTAATCTCACAATGCAGAGTATCTTTCTCTTTGCTAGTGCCTTCTCCCTTCTTAAGTATTCTTGCCATCTTTTGGTAACTTTGGTATGTTTTTCTTGAATACAGTTTTACATACAGGGTAGGAAGCTTTCTGCTTTGTTCTCAATGGTTCAAAAGAATAAATATATATTTGGTTCAAAAGAATATATATATATATATATATATTTTTTTTTTTTTTTTTTTTGAGAGTAGCCACATACTGTGCCACCTCCAACCTATTTTAAAAGATTTTCAAAAACTATCCTTAGGGCTTCCCTGGTGGCGCAGTGGTTGAGAGTCCGCCTGCCGATGCAGGGGACACGGGCTTGTGCCCCAGTCCAGGAAGATCCCACATGCCGCGGAGCAGCTAGGCCCGTGAGCCATGGCCGCTGAGCCTGTGCATCCGGAGCCTGTGCTCTGCAACGGGAGAGGCCACAACAGTGAGAGGCCCGCGTATCGCAAAAAAAAAAAAAAAAAAAAAAAAAAAAACTATCCTTAGAGGGCTACTCAATATTTCTACCTAGAAATGGTCATACGAACTATATAGTTATAGAGTCTAAAGGGATTCAGTATTTACGCAAAGGCTATATATTTGAAGTATGAACCCTTTGAGTTGAGTTCATAAGTAATTCCAGTGCTTCTTTTTTTTAAAAGAAAAGGATAAAAATGTATTAGCTTAGTGACTGGCAATGGCAAGTTGAGGCCAAAGGCTGAACTGATTTACCACACCCTTACACCCTCCTCCTCTGGCTCATGAACATTAACAAACACATCTATGTCTAGTAAGTGAAAAACAAGGCAAAAGCCATAGTCATCAAGATATGACTCAATAATTTTCTATTAAGAGATTACCCTAGGAAGTGTGCACATCAACAAAACAATAAGCTAATAATAGTGTTTTCAAATTATTTCGGTCCTATGAAGTCTTCTGCAAACAAAATCTTAAGAATAATTCCAATATGAAAAGAGAGGAGACAGAGACACATCGGTTCAAATAGCACACACAATCCTACAGACTAAGGTTGCATGGAGCTCCCTAACCTCTACCCCAGGGCAAGTTCATACAAGCTTAGTTTATTATTTCTGGCTAAAGTAATACCTCTTGTTCTGGGTCATCATCCAGAAGGTTAAAGCTTTTTTTTACCACCCGTCCAGAAGCTGTAACAGTGGGTAAGTTTTCATTCTATCATATGGAGAGAAATAAAAATATATGACAAGTCCTATTATGTAGTCAATGGCAAAACTGTATTAACGAATTTGTTAACTAACCAACCCTTCTCTAACATCCACAATTCTTTCCTCAACTGAGAAAATTCTGAACCGGATTTTGGATCCTCCAATTAATAAAAATACTTTATTATAGTAAAGTTCTTAATGGATAAAATACCAAAATAGAAATACAAAGGTTACAGATTTGTTACTTCACCTGCCCTTCTGATTTTTGCCTTAGTATAGCACAGCAAATAAAGAGTCGATCTGCTTTTGGAAATTTCCCTCTGCATGATTTTCTTCAGGCTCTTAATTTGTATGCTAAAGACAAAGAACCGTTTGGAGTTAAAGAATGGTGTGTAATTTTTTAAAGTTTATATCTAACCTTTCTTACCCTAAGTTTGCACAATTAATTAAACCCAAAGGTTGATAATTCAGCAATAAAAACTTAAAGAGAAACCCAGAAAGGAAACAGAAATAAGCAAAAGATAAAGTCAATATAATCAACTCTCTTCAAATCTCATAGATATTATACATGGGGCTAAGACTAGCTACCCATGTAGACAAAATGAACAGACTTTTATAGGACTGTGCTTTTCTTTTCTGCCACTAAAAGATAAATACATTTGCATATTATATTCTTATATAGAAAGACAGTGATATACAAAGGATTTTAAAGTACTCCTGACTTACTTTGTTCTTCTCCCTGTTGGCCAAAATGACAAAATCTTCAGAGATCTGATGCTGGGCACTATTATTTTCTACTTCACTTAGCTTTAAAACTCTGAAAAGGTAAAAAGGATTCTAAGAACCTAAGACCTCAACACACCGTCAAAATGTCAAAGTTGAACTACTGAAAAGAAACTTAACAAATGAAAATTATAGTAACAACACTGAGTTAGTTCTATTCTCCTCCTGATTAGTCCAAAATATTAATGTCTGATAACTTAAGTGTCCATAAATTTCTTCAAATTTAGAGATTCTGTTAAACAGAAAAACAGGATATATGACAACAGGTGCTACTGAAGTAAGTAATGCAGCAGCTTGCTGAGGCTTACACTATCTTCCAAACTGGCTTAATGAAAGTTACTCTAAAGAACCTCCTCTCTACCATCCTGCAGCAGGTCTCCAACATTTCAGCTTTAACAATGACATTATAGTAGATATTTACATTTTTATTTCTGAAGATAGAATGAGGTATCAATGAACAACACTCAGAGTTAAATATAATATAGACTGGATTAGCAACTAAGTTCTAAACCGAGAATTTTCATGGTAGAGTAATATTTTAAAACTGCAAATGACTTAATACTTTTCTTTTTTCTTAAAGTTATATTTAAAGATTTGGGTTTTCTGAGTGCAAATGACCTCACGGATCAAGGTTATTAAGCAAGTGAAAGTAAAAGAATTTTCTCACCACCTACACAAATCTGTTCACAGCATTAACAAGCATCAAAAGCACAATGTCGGGCTTCCCTGGTGGCACAGTGGTTGAGAATCTGCCTGCTAATGCAGGGGACACGGGTCGAGCCCTGGTCTGGGAAGATCCCACATGCCGTGGAGCAACTAGGCCCGTGAGCCACAACTACTGAGCCTGCACGTCTGGAGCCTGTGCTCTGCAACACGAGAGGCCGCGATGGTGAGAGGCCCGTGCACCGTGATGAAGAGTGGCCCCCGCTTGCCATAACTAGAGAAAGCCCTCACACAGAAACGAAGACCCAACACAGCCAAAAGTAAGTAAGTAAATAAATAAATAAATAAAATAAAAAAGTAACTGTACCATTAAAAAAATTAAAAAGCACAATGTCCTCAAAGCTTAAAGTCTCAAATTCAGGCAAAGAGAACAGCAGGGAGAAGCAGCCACTGTGGCCAGAGAGAGCTGGAGGCCTTAGAGTTTGCCAGAGACAAAGAAATCAGATTACATTTTAAATTCCTTAATTAGTTATCTTAATTAGTGCCAATATTTAAGAGTGCCTATCTTTTAAAACCTAGCAAAAGGGCACACACTCTTTGTGGACCTTATTTTCTTAAACTCAAACTAATATAAAAGATGTGTGGTAACAAACATTAAGAGTAAGGTTTATTAAAGCTGACCATTACTTTTTATGACTTTTTATAAAAGTTCATAATCTTTTTTCATTAAGTCCCTTCATCCTCCTTATAACTGATCCAGAGTAGACTAATTATCATGAAGCATACGAAATAAAGAATGCAGACACTACTCTTCTTATTCAACAAATACTTACTGAGCACCTACTCTGTACTAAGACCTATGCTCAGTGCCAGGGTTACAGGTGTCAACAAGATAGATTCTTTCCCTGTCATGGAGCTCATGATTCCCAACCTAGATATTCAAACAGATAATCACACAAATAATTAATTTAAATTGCTGTAAGTGCTACAGAAGATTACATAGTGGGTAGAGTGAAAATATGATGGGGCAGCTAATCTAATGAAGGGTGCCAGGCAAGTACTCTTTGAAAAAGGGACATTTAAGGGGGCATAAAATATGAATAGAAATTAGGCAAAACAGGTAGGGGAAACAGAATTCAAATAGAGGGAACAGGTCCTCAGCTTTGTGAAAAGACAGCATGACTGAAGTAAACTGAGTGGGAGGAATCTTTTAGACCAGCTAAGTATGTTGGTCTTTATCTTAAGTGCAATAAGTCATAAAAAGGTTAAAGCAGAATTCACTTGGTTAGGTTTTTGTGTTTGTTAATGTTTCTAAAAATCACTCTAGATGCTGAGAAGAAAATAGACTTAAAGAGTAAAAACTAGATTCTTGGAGTCCTGTAAGAAGGCAACTATTATAGTCTAGGCTAGTGATGACAATGATCTGACCAAGGTGGTGACAGTGGCCAAGGGCAGAAAGAGGCAGATTTAAGAAATGTTTAGTAGCAAAATAAACTGGATTGATGGGAATATATGGTGTGCGTGTGTGTGTGTGTGTGTGTGTGTGTGAGAGAGAGAGAGAGAGAGAGAGAGAGAAAAAATGCAAGTGAGTGTTTAAGTACACGTATACTGATGAAAGACAAGAAGGTAAGAAAGTGTCAAGAATGATTCCAGACTTACGACATAAGCTTAGATGAGAGGTTTGTGCTAAGAGAAATTTTGGAGTTTTGGTGTATACATGATCTTTAAAGCCAAGGGAATAAACAGGAGAATCAAGCAGAAAGGGAACGAAGAGTGAGAAAAGAGGGTCTAAGTCCTAAGGACTTAAAGTCTGAGCAGAAGAGGAAGAACGTGAATGGATACTAAGAAAGGCAGATCAGAGAGGGAAGAAAATATTCAGGAGCACTGTGGTGTCAGGGAAGCCAAATGAAGAGTGTTTCAAGGAAGGAGAGGTCAACTGTGTGGAAGATGTGGGTAAACTAAATACAACAAGATTTACTTCAAACAACCTGCTGCTTCTCCAGCAGTAAGGCTGTCTTTTAGAACAAAGATAAATCATCTCTCTCATTAATCCTGGAGAATGAATTAAGACCTCGTGAGGATGAACCAATATGTAATCTCCTTTTCCTCACACGTCATCTATCATCCAACAAAGAACTTACTCAAATGTAATACTTACAAACAGTAATGATGAGGTTGAAAGAATAAAGTCAGGTTTTCTAGATGCCATTCTCTGAGGAAGCACCCTACAACAAGTTAATTATTTCCAAAATTTGCTCAGTAGTTAGCTGGCAAAAATAAAGATGCCAATAAATACTACCAAAGGCTACTTTTAACTTTAAAGTAACTAAGGAAAATACTCACTTGACCTGATTTGGGCCAACATGTATTATTCTACCAGAAGCATCAGGATGGAAATAGATCCAGTCAGATTCTAGAGAACAACACTCCATTTCTTGTACCCCGTTTTTTGCCTGAAGTTGGAACAAAATATTGAAAATAAAAATTAAGGAAAAATAAAATAAATTTTCCAATCCAGCATCAGTGATAGATCAGTAAGTCAAAAGTAAAGGAAGAGAAATCATTAACCAGCTGAACTGGGATGTGTATTAAGGCTGAATTAGGACACTCAAACTTGAGAAATCCAGAACATTTAAATTCAGAAATTTCATAGATGCACCATGCACTATATATTATAGCTCATAAATAATAAGTTACCATATCTCAAGCACCTAATGTATGTCTGGCACTGCATTAGATGTTTTATACTCATTATTTCTTTTGATCTCAGCAATACTTGAAGCATATATTGCTATCCCCATCTTATGGATGAGGAAACTGATGCACAAAGAGGATAAACCATTTGCTTAGTATTCTGCACCTACTAAACAGCAGATTAGACTCCAAAGTCCATGGATTTTCCATTATTTAACTCTGCCATAATTATGTACATGCAGTCCCCCACAACATCCTTCTCCCTTTCCTATCCTGAACAAATTGTCAATCAGAAGAGTAGATAGCACAAAAATAAACATGCAACCAAACAGGTCATATAATCTCCTTGCAAAAGTCAGATGTTAAACTCTAATGCTGAGGAAACGGTCTAATACTGCTTAACACTTAAGGTAAGTAGAGAGATTGATTTCATAGTAGTATATTTAGACATTAAAATAAAGAAAAAGATACCTCCATATGTGATCACATATGTAATAAATGTTTTACCTTACACACAGGAGCACTGGGGACTAATACCAGCATGGATACATTAACTTCACTGGCTTTATCCAAGTCATTTAACTTAATTTTTCCAATGTAAAATGAAATGATGTCATCTTTCCTATTAGATACTCATAAAAGTTTCTGACATATAAAATTATTAATTCTATTAGCATATACTGACAGGACACTATGTTTAAGGTATCACACTAGGCACTAAACATAATCCTTGTCATCAAGAAGCTCATATTCAAGAAGGGAGATAGAAACAGAAATAGAATAAGGCAGTGTAGAAAACAAAGTGGTCAAGCTATGCACAGGATATTATCAAGCATCCAACCCAGGTAAGCAGAATTTCAGGAGCCTGAACTCTGCCTTGAAATGAGAATAAAGTGGCTAGAAAGAAGAGACAGCAAAATCAAAAGCACAGAAGTGTTGATCCATTTAGCATGTATATGCACAAACACGAGTAGCAGATAAAATTAAATTGAGAAGTAGAGTGTCCAGCCATGAGACTGGAGAGGTAGGCTGGGGTTACATCACAAGTGCTTTGTATGCCATGCTTTTTTAAAAATTGGAATTTAACACATTTTAGGTATCAAATTAGCACATGCATTTTAATTTTTCAAGAATTTTTATAAGTATCCTAACGATTTCTAATAGAAATGGTGGTATTACTGCATTTTACATATAAGAAACTCAATACAATTAAACATCTTGGTTGCAACCACTAAAACAATGTGTACATTTTGGCATTAGCTCCAAATGCTTCTTTGTTTAATATAAAACTTTTTTATGCTGTGTGTATATGTAAGTATATATATATACACACACACAAAAAAAAACCCCGTATCTTTCTTTCTTTAGGAGACTCTTCTCTTTATTATAATATCTAAATACAACATGCAAAAGAAACATTATCTCTCTTTGTGTTAAATACTAGGCAGCATTATTATCAGCTTCTGTAGTTTTTATTATTTGCTCAAATGCTAGTTTAAAGCTCAGTTTAATAGAAAGCTATGAATCATTTTCTGAATTCTTCAGTTTGCCTACATATATGTTTTTGGGTTATCTATTTTTCTGACTGACAGGTGGGGAGGTAAGGCACATATGCATCATTAAGGCAATATCACTTCAACAAAGTTGTCCAGCAAAAGGACTGAAAACTCCCCTGGATTTAGCAATTATTTATGAATATGTTGAAATAAGATCTGACTAAATGTTATAATCAGTAATCATACAAGGAGAATACTTGACAGGCATGCTTGATGTAGATGTTGAAGGCCATTTTGTACACACACATAAAAGAATATGTATTATCAGTTCTTATATAAGAAGAATATGTATTAAAGTCTAGAATGTGAACTGTGCAGGGTTTGACTAGATAGAAAAGTTCAGCAACAAAGAGATGTGACAGGTCCTGGTGACTGAAGGATGTCCACTGCTGGGAGGTGAATAATCAAACCACAGACTTGCGGGAAACAGTCTGCATTTGTAAAAGAGGATGTCACTGGGCTGGGCCAAACAGGAGCTCCCACATGTGATAGGTTAATGAGAAAATGGAAGGGAAGAATGCTCCTGCAAAAAGACAAACAAACAAACAAAAAACTAGAACACACTATACACCACGTTCCCTGGTGGCCATGACACCAAAGGAAATAGATAAATGGACCCAAGACTGTGTACGTCTTCAGTGTGGTGAAAGGTGACCTGTGACTCTCAAAGCCACTGGATCCAACAGTGACTGATGGAGAAAGATTCTGGAAGAGAAGGGTGTGGAATAAGCTGAGTCTGCCTCATAAAAAGTTCATTTAATGTTATCAAGAGGCTCCAGAAATAAACTAAACTAAATCAGCAATATAAAACAAAGATAGAACCCCCCTCCTCTGTGCACTCACTCTTGCACTTATCTCAATCACTGTACTTAATGGACTGCGTCTTATTTCCCTACACATTTGCTTTCTTTTGAGGGTGTAAGCAACTTGTGGGAAGAGAATGTGTCCCCAGCCAAGTATGGCACACAGTAGGCCCTCAATAATGTTTATTAAATGATAAATCAATGCCTAAGTCATTTTAAAAAAGAAAAATAAGAAAAATTAACTCAAGGGGTAATTTTTTGTCTTGTTTTGCCATATACCCTTTCTTTCTATTCTGCCATATATAACTTTAAAATATCCTTGAAAACTCCAAGTGTTTCAGTGTTTATACCGTGACCAACAGAGTTCTATCTGGTTCTGCTCTGGAAAGCCAAGAGCAACAAACCATGAAGAAGCAGAACCAACTACACATTCTTCCAGTAATTTCGGAGGCAGCCTGAATACATTCCATCAACAATTCCCATTATGCAGCTTTAGAGATGTTTAAATGGGATCAAGGAGATGGTAAGGAAAAAAAACCTAATAAATCTTTGGTGCCCTGAGAATTTTCAAATGTTAATGTTTCAAATTCTGGGTAGCACATACAAGTGTTTGCTATATTCTTTGTACTCTCCTGTACTTTACGTTGTTTACAAATTATTAATACAAACAAATAAAAAAGTAATTCTTAGGAATGTGCACCTATTACAGAAGTAGAGAATAAAGAATTTCTGATATAAATTTACTACTGAAGTCTGACCACCTTGATTTACCAAGGAATTGTCCTTTAGGGCACAAATATGGAAAACTCCTTTTTGTTTCTTCTTATTAGGTGTGATGATATAGTGCCAAGGATGGCCTCCAATCTGAAAAGCATTCTCCAGGGAGGATACCTCAAAGAGCAGTGGTGGTGTATCTGCAGAGATGGGCAAAAGGAATGCATTAGCTTCTTTATTCTGGTAGCCTTGGAACATTCATTAACTGAACTCAACTTTTCTTTGCACACATCATCTATGAACTTCCACTAATGAAAAATTACTATGTTCAAGAAAGAAAATACAATCAGGAAAGAGGCTTATTGCTTATTTCTATAGTCTTAAGAAAAGAAAAAGCTGGTAGGAAACAACTGTTAGGTTATGAGTCAACTTTCTAGACATCCGTTTTCAGGATATGTGTGACATGCAGCTGGATGGAGATAAAAAATGGGCTGAAGGTGCTTATGATGGCAAAAATGACAAAGTATACCTAACAAAAGCAGCTGCCATTTAATAAGCACCTGCTATCTACAAGGCTTGGTTAGATACTATTTCCATCTCTTGTAACAATCCAACAAGGTATTAGGTCTAATACTTCCTTCAAATGTGAGGAAGAGAACATTCATATTCTAGACTAACAGGTTATATTTAGCAAACTTTACAAAAGAAGTGTTGCTTAAGATTTCCACTTCAGAAATAAGGAAAAGTAACCACTTAGGATGGGTCCTGTTACCGTGGAAGCTTTATCAAAGGATAGCCACTACTACTAGTATAATCATTAGACAAGTTAATTTTAAGGTAGTTTAGATACATCCAGTCAGTCACTGTCTGTTGGAGACTGACAACACAAAAGAACTGTTAGTGCTTCCTAGTCTTCTTCTTTGATGACAATTAATTTTATATAGAGCATAACAGACTTACTTTTGGAGACATGTATAAATGGAAGGTAGTGCTGC
The DNA here is from genome assembly GCF_949752795.1 of Hyperoodon ampullatus. NCBI lineage: Eukaryota > Metazoa > Chordata > Mammalia > Artiodactyla > Ziphiidae > Hyperoodon > Hyperoodon ampullatus. The sequence goes on along the minus strand of NC_136921.1, from coordinate 86,459,709 downwards.
TTATGAAGACCAGAATTCCTTTGGGGCAGCCCTTCTGAAATACCACATGGTCTGTTTGTGAAGGTGACTAATCAGAGTCCTTTGTTTATGCCTCTAACTTGACAGTTTAATCTTTGGCTTATGAGGCCACCACTGTCAGTAAAGGGACTTGTCTTAGGGAGACCATTCACTCAAAAAATCACATGTTACATATAGAAGTGTGTGCCTTATTAGGTTTCTTCATAAGGGCAATTTACTACTTAAAGCTACACAAAGGAGAACAACAAATAATGAAAAGTGAGTTCACAAACTGACAATCTTGAGGAGAAAGAAGAGATAGGTATAAACATATCAAGTATATTTAAAGTACCTTTTTTTAAAACCTTTTAAGAAAAGGGTAATATTCTTAATATATAAAGAAATCTTTTTTAAGTAATAAGAAAATTATGGACACCCCAATAGAAAAATGGGCAAAGGACATCAGTCGGTAAATTGTGAAAGATACATAAACATCACGTGTGATAATATGGTGGCTACCAAATGATGGTGGATGAGGAAAAGAATTATAAAGAGAAAAAAATACAATTAGAGTTTGAATTTGGGGTTAAAAATTTAAGTAGGTATGTTGTAGAGAATATAAAATAGGAATTCAAAATAGAAAAAAAAATCAATGCAAAAAGATGTATTTAAAAAGAAATACTTTTCCCAGCAGTTGCTAAAAATCGCCCAAGAGCACAGCAGGACTCTGCTCACCACAACCCTGGTGGGACCCCATTAGCCCCAAGAGCCCAAATTTTGATCTCTAATACTATTCTCAATTGAAAGGGCCTAAGAGTTCTCAGAGAATGGCTGATTCCATGTCTTGTGATAAGGAAATTTTAGGATCATTAATAATTACAGGAACATTCTTATACTATTTATAATCACAGAAAATTAAAAACAACCTAAATGTCCATTGTAAACTGGTTAAATAAATTTACAGTTCATGCATAAAATGATACATAAGTCAAGATCTTAAAACCTTGAGGAGCTTAGCGTGTGCACACATATACACAGGACCACTCTTTGGCAAAGGTAATATAAGTACTGCATTCAAAAAGCATCAGAAGAAATATAATGAAAACTAAGTTTTCCTTCCATCTGTATCCCTCAAAGATAACTACTATTTATCAGTTTTCTGTGTGCCCTTCCAGATATTTCAAGCAATCCTAAAGGCATATACTCATATATCTATACTTTTAATATATGCATATGAATACTTAACACAAATGAGATTTTTTATATACACAGTTTTGCACTCCTTTTTTTACTTACTAATATATATTGGAAACTCCTCTATACCAGTGCAAAAAGAATTCCTGTTTCTTTTTAACAATTAAGTTTATGACATAGCCAAACAATCAAAGAATACTAATGTCACCCATCAGTGTTATCAGTATACATTGTTTCCAATCTTTTGCTGTTAGAAACAATGTTGTAACTGTACATTTGTCATTTTGTACACATGTGAATGTATCTGGGATAAATTCCTAAAAATGGAATTGCTCAAGGAATATATGCATTTAAAATTTTGAAACATACTGACAAATTGTCCTCTGCAAGGGACTCCAATAATAAATGAAAGTGCCTCTTCTATACTCTCACCAACCCTGTTACCTAACATTTTGAGATTTGAGAATCTGAAAAGAAGTATCTTATGATAGTGTTAACTTGCGCTTCTCTTATCAGTGACGTTGGGCTTTGTCCTCCCCAAATTAAAAGTCATTTATATTTCCTCTTCTTCTGAACAATATCCTTTGCTCATTTTGTTGCTGTTGTTGTTGTAGTCACTTCTTACTGGTCTGTAGAACTCATATATAAAGAGGAAGTTACCCCTTTACAGTGTACGTTGCAAATATTTCCCTTGTTCATTGTTTGATTTTTGAGTTGGTTTATGTGTGTTTTTGTTTTTGTTTTTTACCTTGCAGCACTTTATTTTTATGTAGCCAAATTTATCAATCCCTTCTTTAATGGCTCTGCGTTTCTGTCAGAAAGCTCTTCTCAACTCTGAGATAAAAAGATTCTCTAAGTTTTCTTATAGAACTTTAAATTTTTGATCCATCTATTATTTCTTTTGATGTAAAGAGTAAGATAGAACTCCGACTTTGTTTTCATAAGACCATCTATTAAATAATCTAGATGGAAATTAATATTTGTAATACATTAACATTTAAAAGTGGGTTAGGCTACAGATATATGCAATGATATGCAATGAATCTCAAAAATAATATGGTGAGTGAAAGAAGCCAGACAAAAAAGTACGTATCATGTGCTTCCATTTATACGAAACTCTAGAAAACTAGAGTGAAAGAAAGCAGGTTCATTGGTTGACTAAGGCTGGGGATGGTGAGGGAATTGACTGGAAAGGGCACAGGGGAACATTTTGGAGTGATGAAAAGATTTTAAATCTTGATTGTAGTAGTGGTTTCACAGATATAAACATTTGGCAAAACTCAAATTGTACAGTTAAAATGAGGGCATTTAAGGGCATGTAAATTATACTTCGAGTTGTTTTTTTAAATTATTTTATTTTAATCATTTTATTATTTCTTTTCTTTTTTCTATTTTTGGCTGCACCGTGTGGCTTGCGGGATTTTAGTTCCCTGACCAGGGATCGAACCTGGGCCCCCAGCATTGGAAGCATGGAGTCCTAACCACTGGACCACCAGGGAATTGCCATTATTTTATGTTATTTATTTATTTATTTATTTTTGACTTTTTAAAAAAAGTTATGAAGGAGTATTCACAATATGATTCTTTTTTGGTTTCAGACATATATACGTTACAAGATTACCAAAAAAACACACTGAGGTGATAACAGTTAATTCCATGCAGGAGGACTATGAGTATTTTAAACTTTCTCTATTTTGTTTATCATTATTTCCTAATTCTTCTGTAATGAAAATGAATTGCTTTGCATTAAAAAAAAAGTTATTTAAAGTTAAAAGGAATATTATTTTGTACAGACCTTAATGATCCTGAAAAACAAATCTGGAGAAATGAATAGGATTTCAGTCAATATAGTTTGAAAAAATACTCAAAGCTTCCAACATAGTATGCTACTTTTCTAAGCTAAATGTCCAACAATCACTGTATTGTTTTACAATGGCATGTGGTTTCACAGATATTTTCAAATGTTATTATTTTAAAGATGATAAAATTGAGGCCCAGAGAGGTTGAGTAATTTGCTCACTATCATAACCACCAGTTTGTAGTGGAATTTCACTCTTCCTAGCAGCAGACCAAGATTGTGATCCCAAATCTAGTCTTCTCTCTACAAACAGGGACCAAAATCACAGCACAATCAAAGGCTCTATGAGCTTTCTTTATCACCCTGTTCTTTGCTTTACTTGATTATCTGCATTTCAATGAGAACAATGTACCATTTGGGGAAACTCTCTTCAAAATAATACACTGTAGTTACCACTGGAGCCTGTAGTTTTAAAATTCTTAATAGATTCCTGCTAGCATATTTGTATCAAATATAGGAGGTATTGCTGAGGCTGAGTTATCACAGAACTGCCTAATTTAGCTTGTCCAAGACATCTAAAACCCCGAGTAATTTTTAGAATATTTATTTTGAGTTTCTTGGATAATGGCTACACTGGACTCTCTGTTTTTATAGTCTGTCATTTACTAATAAAAAGAACATCTCCTTTCTCACAATTAAATCTTTCATTTGTTTCTTGATCTGTTGATGATGTAATGTTAAATAGTAATAATAGAAAAAAATTACTGCCCTATTTTGACCCATGTTAGAAAAACCTTTGGAGTTTCACCTAAATATGTAATGTTTATTGGTTAAAAGTAAAAGGAAATGTCCTCAATATGATAAAGAATGATTCTTTTTTTAAGAAAAAATTATTTATTTAAATTTATTTGGTTGCCCCAGGTCTTAATTGCGGCAGGCGGGCTCCTTAGTTGTGGCATGTGGGCTCCTTAGTTGTGGCATGCAAACTCTTAGTTACAGCATGCATGTGGGATCTAGTTCCCTGATCAGGGATCAAACCTGGGCCCCCTGCATTGGGAGCTTGGAGTCTTAACCACTGTGCCACCAGGGAAGTCCCAAGAATGATTCTTAATGAACCAAGACTAAAGATAAACAAATATTAGGATAACAAAATATATTATCTTTTAAAATTTATTCATATGAGTTTTACATCTGTCTGCATTAAATAATTCTTGTATTGCTGAGATGAACTCTGGTCAGTCATGGTTTATCTAACACACATTGCTCAGTTTGAGTAGCAGTTCATTTCCTTTTAATAAACTGCTGAATTTGATAAGCTAATTAAATATAGAACATTTTTATTATATTTATAAAATTATGTATAATTTTTTGTGTGCTTTGTTGATCTTTAAGTTGGGTAAATTTCACGGAATTGTAAAATTTTAAGTTATAAAGGAACTAGGATGGTATCATTTGCTGTTACTTATTATTCTGCAGATAAGGAAATCAAGACCAGAAAGGTAAAAGTAACGTGCCAAAGGTAACAGATCTCTGGCTAAGCAAGGTCCAGCTTCCCCAGGCCTTTATCTAAATGAATAACAGATTTTTGTGAATGCCTATTCAAAAGCAAAGAATATTCTGCATAGGAATAAAATGAATTAATTTATAATTAAGTCATGCAAAAAACATTTGGATGATTACAATTAATAACTATTAATATGACCACTTAATTTTTAAGGTGAAGAAAGTACTATATAGTAGCCATACCTGTGATTTTAATATTACAAGGAATGCCAAAAGGAGCCTCTCCTACAGTTCCAGTAGTCCCACCCCATCTGCATGCACACCCTAAGTCAAGTTTCTGTTGCATGAACTAAAAACAAAACAAAACAAAAATGGTGGCTTTAGCACCTACTTATTTGCAGTCTGGAGAGAGAAAAAAATCAAATTCACATGTATATGACAGAGGAAATGTATTTATTCAAGGGCCTTTCTGTTTATCTTCCCACCCCTCTTTTAAAGGTTACTTTGTCTTTCTGCATTTGTACAGTTTGGTAGAGTTAAAATCTACACAGTGCCTTACTTTAAAAACATCTAATTAAAAAATTCAGGGCTTCCCTGGTGGCGCAGTGGTTGGGAGTCTGCCTGCCGATGCAGGGGACGCGGGTTCGTGCCCCGGTCCGGGAGGATCCCACATGGCGCGGAGCGGCTGGGCCCGTGAGCCATGGCCGCTGGGCCTGCGCGTCCGGAGCCTGTGCTCCACAACGGGAGAGGCCACAACAGTGAGAGGCCCGCGTACCGCAAAAAAAAAAAAAAACCCAAAAAAAAAAAAAAAAAAAAAATTCATACCTCAGTCCTACCAAAGGGGGAAAGTGGCGGGGGTGTGTGTGTGTGATGAATTGGGAGATTGGGATTGACATGAATACACTAATATGTATTAAATGGATAACTAATAAGAACCTGCTATATAAAAAAATAAATAAAATTCAAAAAAAAATTCATACCTCAGTCCAAATTTCAAGTTAATTTCAATATGGCAAATTTCAGTTTTCTCTACCTGTTCAGTAATGGCTTGGAAGCTATAAAGTCTGACCAGTCCCGAGCTGTACATCACAATCAGTATTCCATGAGACAAGGTGGCATCTGTTACGTTCCCGAAAATCTGAGGGGAAAGGTAGATATCACCTGAGAAAAGACCAGAAGGCTAATCCTCTGAGTTTCACAGTGGTTTGTGCAGCTGTTTAATATTCAGGCCACCACTACAACACTGCTGCCTAACATTATAACTTAATTATAATTTAGAAACTGGAAGCTAAGGTGTTATTAGGGCAGAGTGGTAAGCCACTGGGGTCTCAAACTGAAGCACTAATGGCAGTGTAAGACATATCCCTCAAAATGATGCAGCAGCATACATTTGCTTCACAGTTTTGTCAATATCTTTTGATAACAAATCCTCTTCCTCATGGACATAGGTGTAAACTGAGTCCATTTAATTCTACCATGCAGAATATGCATGGCAGAATAAATACAGGGACCTATTCTTCATAAAATGTTATTTATAAAGGGACATTTTTTAGCTAGAGGTGAAAAGATTGGGTCTAAGAAAGTAATTCTAATAAAAAATAGCCAACTCGAGAATTTTATCATTTCCTTGTTCTTTAAATATCTAATACTGTTAAAACCGAACATGTTAAAAACCAAATACATACAGAAACATTTAGCCTAGCTGACCTTGAGAAGCTTTGGCTCACTGTTCCCCTTCTGTCTCTGTTCTATGCACTGGATCCTGTCATGATGCTCCACAGAGCTCTAAAAAGAACTTGATTCTGTGCCTATTTTAATATCTAACAAAAGCCAACTAACATAAACAAATATTCATAGCAATGAAAGAACAAGTACCCCCGCTCGACACAACTACAGAAAGCTGCATGCAGCAGCAACGAAGACCCAACGCAGCCAAAAATAAATAAAGAAAAAAGAACAAGTAGAAATTAAGTGAAAATCTGTTTCTGTTTCTACTCAAGACAAATCATTTAGTAAAGATTTACTACCCCAACAAGTAGCTTAAAGTACATTCTGAGCCTGGCCCATAGGTAGTCTTATTATGCATGGGAAATGAAAGATACACTTCAATTTCAAATAACTGTAATCAAAATCAAATCCCTCAAATGATTATCTCGAACATGTAAGAATAAATAGAAACAATTCATGACTTTGCTAAGTGTTCATTCCTATTGAAGACTGTAATAAGTATACACAATTACTTAATCCACAAGCACAAAGAGAACAATTACATTTATGAGCTGTGTTTTTTGTCATCTCTTAAAAGGATAATCATGGTTTGCTTTGCTCTTGACTAGCCTATGACTTTTTATTCCCTGATCCTCATTCCCCACTTTGAAAGGAGGATTTGTTTAATTCAAATGTATTTTCAAATGATGAGTGCTATAATAAAGTAGCCACTCTTATTTTAAAATTTGGTTTAATCTCTGGAGTCAAATCTAAGTTCAAATTCCAGCTTCTCCATTTACTACCTTTAGGATTTTGGTAGCTGCTTAACCTCCCAGTTAAATACTTTATATGTTACACTATTATTATATGTCATAAAATATTCAAAGTGCCTATACAAAATGAACAATAAATAATTAATTCTTTAGTCTTTATGCAGTTTAGTATATTATGCTTATATAAAATTTTTAAAATACATTCATCTTGTTTGCTTATAAGTATTAGTAGACCCTCAAGACCTGGCCTCAATAACGCTTCAGGTGCTTAATTAAAGACTAGTAGAATAGACCAATAAATAAATAAATAAATATTCACCCAAACTAAGGAACAATTCTTTTAAAGGAAACTAGCAAACTATTGATTCTTTTACTCAGAGGAAATATGTCCTTTCTTTCTTCCCAAATAACCACCCCACAAATCAAGAACAATGGCAACAACAATAAAACCCAACACTGGGCTTCCCTGGTGGCGCAGTGGTTGAGAGTCCGCCTGCCGATGCAGGGGACACGGGTTCGTGCCCCGGTTCGGGAACATCCCACATGCCGCGGAGCGGCTGGGCCCGTGAGCCATGGCCGCTGGGCCTGCGCGTCCGGAGCCTGTGCTCCCCAATGGGAGAGGCCACAACAGTGAGAGGCCCGCGTACCGCAAAAAAAAAACCCCAACACTGAATGAGTTGAAGAACTTACATATTTAATTATAAGACTTGTTTATATACCATAAAACAAGTTTTAGATCTATACTTTGCAATTAAAATGAGGCACTTTGTTGCAGCTTTTTACCTTTCTTTATGATCATTTTTAACAAGCTTTGGAATATTCCCAATGAAAAAAAATATTTTACTCATTTCATAATTTTATAGAACAGTGGTTTGTTAATGACTGGTACTCAACACTATCCACTTGAGAAGCATAAAAACATGCTGAAAGGGACTTCCTTGGTGGCGCAGTGGTTAAGAATCCTCCTGCCAATGCGGTGGACACAGGTTCGATCCTTGGTCCGGGAAGATCCCACATGCTGTGAAGCAACTAAGCCCATGCGCCACAGCTACTGAAGCTCACATGCCTAGGCCCGTGCTCCACAACAAGAGAAGACACTGCAATGAGAAGCCCACACACTGCAATGAAGAGTAGCCCCCAACACAACTAGAGAAAGCCCATGCACAGCAACAAAGACCCAAAGCAGCCAAGAATAACTACCTAACTAACTAACTAACTAAATAAACATGTAGAAAGATGAAGGGACTATTAGACTCTCTTCCCACATCAAATGTTCTCATGTATTTTGATATGAAATAAACTAAATCAGCAAGCTTTGTACAGTAAAGGGAACATTTCCAATCCAAACACCTAATAAACAAATAATTAAACAATGATATTACATCTTATCGTCAAAAAATTAATACTACAATTAAATCAGAAATGAATTCCTACCTTTTTGTTGATCTCCAGAATCCCTATGAGTGAAAAAGGTAGCACATGGAACACTGCAAGGTACAGCAAAACAGGCTGTTGAATGCCTGCCTAAAAGGAAAGACTAAAATCATAGGCAGCTCTCAAGAGTATTTTAAAACTGCTGTTTTCCTAGTGGTTACCAGTGGGGAAAGGGAAGTGGGGGTGGGGCAATATAGGGGTAGGGGATTACAAGGTACAAACTATTATGTATAAGACAAACTACAGGGCTTCCCTGGTGGCGCAGTGGTTGAGAGTCCACCTGCTGATGCAGGGGACGTGGGTTCGTGCCCCAGTCCGGGAAGATCCCACATGCCGCGGAGCGGCTGGGTCCGTGAGCCATGGCCGCTGAGCCTGCGCACCCGGAGCCTGTGCACCCGGAGCCTGTGCTCCGCAATGAGAGAGGCCACAACCGTAAGAGGCCTGCGTACCTCAAAAAAAAAAAAAAAAAAAAAAAAGACAAACTACAAGGATATATTATACAACATGTGGAATAAAGCCAGTATTTTATAAGAACTATAAATGGAGTATAACCTTTACAAATCATGAATCACTATATTGTACATCTATAACATATAATATCGTACATTAACTATACTTCTATAAAAAGTTTTTTTAATTAAAAAAATAAAAACACTCTGTTTTCATGAATTAAAAACATTCCTCTATCTATATTGCAAAGTTACTTAAACAGGAAGGCCTGCATGTTCAAAATATGTCCACTAAACCTTTAGCTCTTCAGATACTACAAACTGCATATACACACAAAAATCTATAGAAGTAAGCATAATAGTAAACGTTTCTTAACAATATATTTTACAAAAACATACTTTATGTACTATATAACAAAATATATTTATATACTATATAATAGATTATAATATAAATTAATATATTGTATTATATTATTATACAACATAATTTATATTGTGAATTGGAATTCTAGTAATCAAGGGCCTAATCAAAAGACACAGAGTTATCATGGTCATATCATTTAGCATTACAAAACAGTATTACACTGACATGAGAAAACAGAAATAGAAAAAAGTATCAACAATTAAAACTCGAGTGATTTCTCTGCTTGAAGAAGATAGCTCCTTTACTCTGAAGAATAAGGTTCAGATTTCTTTCCGTTATGGAATATAAAATAATCTGTGGTACTTCCCCAGAGTGGCTTGAAGGGAATTGCCTAAATTTGTGGTAAACAACTTTTATAGCATGCTTCAGAAATCAAAGATCATTAGTTCTTTCATAACAAATTTTCAGACAAATTCTTCTGGAAACAAATTCTTTATTTTATTGAATGTTTAAAGATGTCTACCTGCTGGGCCAGTGATGAGCCTTTGTTCTGAGCTGACTTCACTGCAATGACTTCTTGAGGAGTGTCCCAGCTCAAGTATCTTTTAAAAGAATAAAAAGAAATTTATTCATTTGGGTCAATTTCCTTATACTTAAAATAAAATATAATAGATATTTTATAAGTGAACAGTTTTTCAGTTACTTAAATTATAAAAGCAAAGCAGTTTATTTTAAAAACAAATAACTAACTAAAAGAATTCCCTTGGATCCTTATATGCATTTATTCCTATTTTTAAATATATATATAATTTTAATCCTTTTAGAGTCTCAGTGAATAAAAATTATGTTTGATCTGTCAGCATTCAAAACTTAGAAAACAAAAAACCATTCCTGATTTAAAATGGAAGTTACAAAAAGCATTGAAAATGTTACATTCCCATTTTGCATGCACATATTCATTCCAAAAATTTATATCTAATTTATAAAATTACTAGTTAAAAATTAACAGTTCTTAGATTATATTACGTAGGTAATTTAACTGCAACAGACCAGCCTTCAGAAAAATCCTACCATAAAATACATCCTACATATAAAATACTATTTGTAAAAAGTAAATTTTTTTAAGAAAGGGTATCTGCCAACTACCAGAGGTTAGTTACTTATGAGGAATACAAAGATTAAGGATAAAGGGTCTCCATCCTCAGATCTTCAAAAGTAGTCATGAGGAGAGAAAAATAGAATAGATTTTTAAACTGATATCCATGTATACAATGGAAAACTTAAAAAAAAAAATCTTGAAATATCCTGGGCCACAAGTCTCAATTTTTCATGATAAAATTTTAAATAACAAAGTCACAGTTAATACCTGAATTTGCAATATGAAGCAAGATATATTTTCTCAAGGACTTTTCCTGTAGTTGCTGATATACGAAGCAGCCAATTATGAGCAGTCAGTGCTATGAGTGAGGATTTATAATCTGATGTATTGGGAAGCATTTCTCCCTTAAAAAAAAATGAGGTATAAAACTGAAACTGCATGGTCATAAACAATCTGCAGTAATCCATATCCAAAAAAAACAGCTAAACACTTAAAGAAATAGTCAAATAAGTAAATTAAAAAAGAACTATTAATGCACAAATAAAGAATTAAGACAAGGAAAGATTAAAATCGTGAATAATTATTTTCATCATTAATTTATTAAGTGAGTTTGTTCACATAGAGTGCTTCAACAGTACCTGAAATAACTGATTACTTATTAAGTATTAATCATTAAGTATTCAACAAATGTTAGCCAATCATTATAACAACAGTAATAGGAGTACTACTGATGCTGCTATGGTAACAATAGCAACAATAACAGTTCTTAAAACCATGTATAATAGCATACGCAATTAAGAGTCATCTGCTAGATGTTTCTTTATTCCAAGACTTGTTTTCCTTTTGATACAAGTTAAAATGGCAAAAGAGCAAATTATCCCATTAGTCACTGTGGCTCAAATGAAAACCTAAAATCCAGAATCAAGGCAGCCAAAGAAGAGTCAGACCAAATTTTAAAGAGAACCTCTGTCTCCAATGGATTACCCCCAACAAAGGGAGAGGACAGCTGCTTGGGTGTACCTGCCACTGAGGAGTTGCCATAAGGTGGAAGACTAAGGCAGAAAGAGAAAGAGAAGCCAAGGGTTCTACTTTGATTTATAGAATAAAAAGGATGTTCTAAGAGGAAAGTTAAGAATAAGGAAGTTGAAATTACTCTTATATTGCTTGGGCTGAAGAGTGAATAGAAAAGAATGTAAGCATAGTTATTTTATTTATACTCCTAAGGTTTGTCTCCCCTTTCAAATGTTAGGGAAAGAAACAAGGTTTTTTTGTTTGTTTCTTGGGTGTGTGTGTGTGTGTGTGTGTTTAAGCTTATTAGCTACTGAAGTCTTACACTAAAATCACAGGCAATGATGTAAATATTTTTATTCTTTGGTGTCTTACATAAGTATCACCTCATGGAGTTTTTAAAGTTTTTAAAAATGTACCATTTATACCTTGTCTACTTAAAAAAACAAGGATTAAGTAGCATACATAATAGGTTCAAGCTATTTTCCTAAACTATAAGTTGTATTTCACACATTATCTCAGAGAAGAAGGGTGCTAGTTTAAATGTAGTTTCACATCAGTAAGTTAATACAATATGCTTTGTAGTTTTTCTTAGTGGAAAATCTTGCTCCACTTCAAATAAGAATAAAATGTTTAAAGAGAATTGAGATTAGGAATTCGGTTACTAGAAACTTTATTTTTAGAGGATTGCTCTAAATTTTTGGTGTTCTGCACTGGTGTCTTCAAAATTTTTCTCAGTTAGGAAATCTGTCATCCTCTTCCCCTCACCAATGAGACTGGATTAAAAGGCTTTAGATGTGGGGACACAATAGTTATTTTTAACTTTCAATAAGGAGTTGGGGAAGAGAACGTAGATTTAAAGCTTCCTGATTTTTAAAAAGGAGACTTCTATGAAGAGAAAGCAACTGTCCAGGGAAAAAGAAAGCAGCAGCTCTGGAAAACTACAATTTTATGTAAAAACAAGTGTTTAAAAAGAAAAAGGAATTTTAATAATAAATGCAAAGCATAGTCTCTTAACCTTTAAACATTATTTTTGATCACATATTCTATTTTTCCTAAAAAACAAACAGCCAGATTCAGAGACCTGATTAGTTTGTTGTAGTACTTTTTTTTTTTTTTTTGGCCACATCACACATCATGCGGGATCTTAGTTCCCTGACCAGGGGTCGAACCCGTGCCCCCTGCAGTAGAAGCGAGGAGTCTTAACCACTGGGCCACCAGGGAAGCCCCTGTTGCAGTACTTTTTTTTTTTTTTAATCATCTTTATTGCAGTATAATTGCTTTACAATGGTGTGTTAGTTGCTGCTGTATAACCAAGTGAATCAGCTACATGTATACATATATCCCCATATCTCCTCCCTCTTGCATCTCCCTCCCACCCTTCTAGGTGGACACAAAGCACCTAGCTGATCTCCCTGTGCTATGCGGCTGCTTCCCACTAGCTATCTATTTTACATTTGGTAGTGTATATATGTCCATGCCACTCTCTCACTTCATCCAGCTTACGCTTCCTCCTCCCCATGTCCTCAAGTCCATTCTCTCTGTCTGTGTCTTTATTCCTGTCCTGCCCCTAGGTTCATGAGAACCATTTTTTTTTTTAAGATTCCATATATATATGTGTTAGCATACGGTATTTGTTTTTCTCTTTCTGATTTACTTCACCCTGTATGACAGTCTCTAGGTCCATCTACCTCACTACAAATAACTCAGTTTTGTTTCTTTTCATGGCTGAGTAATATTCCATTGTATATATGTGTTGCAGCACTTCTTAAGTGTGTTTCTTAGAACACTGATCCTATGGAAAATTAATATTTAAAAATATATCTCAAAATAGAAAGTTCTATGATCAAAAAAGCTGGGAAAACGGTTTGACAATCACCATGAACAGTAGTATTATTATAAGTATTAATAGTATTAAAGGCTCTGAGAAGTAATTCTATAAATAAATTTGTTTAACCCTTTAAACAACCTAATTCTCCCAACTCCTCTAGCAATTATAAGATGTTAACATCTTATGAAAACGGTGTTCTGAAAAAATACACACTGGGGCAATGCTGATCTGATGGAATGAGCTTATCTATTATTTTATTTTTTTATTTTTATCTTATTATTTTCCTAAAAAGATTCATAGAGGAAACCCATGAGAATCCACTTTCAAAGAGTCATGTAACGTAACTGTTGCCCTAAATAAATATTTTATTGTCTCAATATATTAAGTAGAATAATCTCTTAAATGCTAAGAATAACTATAAAGTAGCTTATATTGCTTATAAAACCTTTAATCAGTTCATAACCTTTTCTAGTTTTCAAGATTTACAAATGGTATTAAAAGTTAAAAATATATTCATAGTATTAATATATAATTTTTTAGGACAGGAGTTACTTCGTGAGGAAAAATGATAATCAAAAGATATGCTCTCTTCTTGATTCCTTTCAAGGTTTAAGAATCACTATGATACTTAGGTTTTATTTCTTTATGCAGTATATTAACAATAATCTGTTCTTCTAGGCTAAAAATGCTTTAGAAATAAGTGCTCTAAAAAACAAATCTTACCACTGGGCATTCCCATAATAAAGCATCCTCTATTTTTTCTGATTTGGAACACTTTGGCATTTCATAAAGTTTTCTTGGCTCTGATGCAACGCTGGGGAAAAAAAAAAGATTATTCTTCTTCATAAATGAGGTAGTGTTTGCTCAGATTTGAGGGATTTTTTTTTTTTTAATTCAGAGATTTGGAATACCAAAAATACAACTTGCTACTTTGCTTTCCTCTTCTTGATTAAATGTTAACATTTTTTTTTCTGATCACAAAATTCATAATACACATTCATAGAAAAAAATCTAAAATATATAATAAATTAAAATAAATTATAATAGTATAAAACTACCCAATATTAACATTTTGGCTCAGTATTAATATCTTGGTTCATTTCCCTCTAGCTTTTCTTTATATACACATACCCACCTGCTGATCACTTTCCAAAATTGGAGCATATTGAATTCTTTCTTTACCCTTTAACATTTATTATGAATATCTCTGTTGAATTCCACATTCATAAACTGTTATTCCAACATCGTAAAATGAAAATTAATTAGATAAAGAGTTCCTTTATTTGTGGTGCAAATTAGTAGATAAAAAAGGAAATACCCTTTAAGGCTTTTTTTTTTTACTCCCAAGTTGTGTTTCAGAAAGGTTGAATGAGTTTATACTTCTGCCGATATTGAACACTGTATTTCTGATATGAAAAATAGTCTCTTACCTTTAATATATACTTCCCTGATTACTACTGAGAGGTGTACATAGATGTTTTCATTTTTTTAAACTCATGAACTTTAAAATTAAACTACTATTTAGAAACAATTTTTAGGGTGACAATTTTATTCAACTTTGATGTACTCTCATTGACTCAAAGGTTTAAACCAAACAGAATTTCACAGGAATGAAAGCAACCTCATATATGATTCTAACCTATGGGTAAAACACCCCTGAATGGAATATTAAAGAACTCCAATGGTATTTACCATTGGATCACCAATCAATGCCACTTACTCTGATTTTTTTTAAATTTTCAATTAAAGCAGCTATCTCTAAATTGGAAAAGTCACAATACGGGCATTAAATGATACCAAAGAATTACTGTTAATTATGCTGGGCATGATAATGACATTATGATGATATAAGAAGATGTCCAGATTTTCACTTCTAGCATGAGAGTATGAGGAGCTCTATGGACACGCTCCCCAGGAAAATGGTGAGAATTATAAAAGAACAACTAATTAAAGTCTTTGGAAGTGGTCCTAGAGGCATATAACAAATGAAAAAACATTTACTCAAAAAAATCTACTAGAACTCAGTAAGAACAGTAAGAGTCTATGGTGTATGAAATAATATGTGCTCCCTCTCCACCATTCTTAGCTCAGCAAGATGAAAACTCTACTCCAGACTGGTACAGCCAAGAGCACAGGGCTCCCTCAACCCCTGGCTCCTAGAGGGTTACCTTCCCTCGAAGGGTAGAATGACAGCATTTTCCATCCAGCCTCCACCTCCTTGTTGCTGGGCCTGGGTCCTAGGTTAGTGCAGTCAAGAGGTAGGACTCCCTTCTTCTGCCTAGCCCCTACTCATGGGATGGAGGCTCTACCTTGGGCCTGCCATGCCTAAGAATACTGGAGCTCTGATTACCCTTATCCCACCTCATAAAGCAGTGGTTCCACATTGAGAGTGGCAAGAAAATCCGAGGCTAATGTCTGCCCCAACCTCATGTGCTCAGATAGAGTAGGGGAGTCATTCAGAGGCAAAAGTGCCACTGACCCTCTCCCCCCACCAGCTTGAGAGCCTTGGCTTGAGGATTTTGCCTGGCAGAGAAGCAGGCCATAAAGCAGATAGCCCCAAGTCTCTCGCCAGAGAAACTGACTTCATTTGTAACAGAGTGAGAAGTTCTAGCCTAAGAGCACTCTCACAACCAGTGGAGGTTGTGATGAAAGGCAAATGAGTAGAGATCTGTAAATTCACTGGACATACAGGCTAAACTGTAGGCTGGCTAATTTGCTGGAGAGAACCAGAAAAAGATTGCTGGGAGGAGCCCTCCAGGGTCAGAACAAATCTCAAACACTACCTAAAAATCCACTGTCTCTAACTTCTGGTTTCTGGTACATCAGTCATGTCCTCACAACAAGAAAATAGCTAAGCAAACTGAAAATCAACAACTCTTATTAGTTACATCAGATAATTGAGGTCAGAGAGCAAATTGCTGCCCCCAAAACTGGACAGAGAGGTGGATACCAAGAATCACAGCTTACTAGAAGCAAAACCCAGGAGCAAGCCTCTGGAGTCAGTACTGGGGAGACAAAAACAAGAACACCAGAGAAAATTCTAGGCTCTGACACCTACAGCGACAGCAAACAACAAACACAGCCTAACTCCTAGCCAGATAAACATTAATCTCACTCTAAAGACCTATTTACTGAAATTCCTTTTACCCAATACATCATGTACAACTTTCAACAAAAAATTACAAGGCATGTTAAAATGCAAAATATGAAGTTTAAAGAGACAAAGCAAGTGTGAGGACCAGACTTAAGTTATGGTGGAGGTTTTGGAATTATCAGATTGGGAACTTAAAATAAATATGATTAATATGCTAAGGACTCTAATGGAAACAGTGGACACATGGAGGAACAGATGGGTAATTAAGCAGAGAGAAAAAAATCCTAAGAAAAATCAAAAGGAAATGCTAGAAATCAAAAACACCATAATACAAATGAAGAATGTCTTTGATGGGCTTATCAGGAGACCGGACACAGCCAAAGAAAGAATCAGTGATCTTGAACATATGTCACCAGAAACTTCCCAAACTAGAAAGAAAAAAGAATGAAAAAAGCAGAACAGAACATCTAAGAACTGTGGGAAATTGGAAAATGTGTAATGTACACATAATGGGAATACCAGAAGGAGAAGAAAGAGAACAAAACAGAAGAAATACTAAAATAATAATGGCTGAAATTTTTCCAAAATTAATGACAGACACCAAACCACATATATAGGAAGCTTACAGAACACCAAGCATGATAAATACCAAAAAATCTATACCTAGGCATACCATATTCCAACTGTAGAAAATCAAAAACAAAGAGAACACCTTGAAAGATGGCAGAGGGAAAAAAATCACCTTACCTACAGATGAACAGGTTAAGAATTACACTGGACTTCTCTTCAGAAACCATGCAAGCAAGTAGAGAATGGAGTGAAATATTTAAAGTGATGAAACAAAACAAACTCCCACCAACCTAGAATTCTGTATCCTGAGAGGTTATCCTTCAAAAGTTGAGGAGAAATAAGACTTTTTCAGACAAACAAAAATTGAGGGAATGTGTTGTCAGTGAACCTGCCTTATAAGAAAGTTCTGCCTTAAGAACTCAAAGAAGTTCTCCAGAGGGAAGAAAAATGATATAGGTCAGAAACTCAGATCTACATAAAGAAAAGAAGAATGTTAAAGAAGGAATAGGGCTTCCCTGGTGGCGCAGTGGTTGAGAGTCCACCTGCCGATGCAGGGGACGTGCGTTTGTGCCCCAGTCTGGGAAGATCCCACATGCCGCGGAGCGGCTGGGCCCGTGAGCCATGGCCGCTGAGCCTGCGCGTCCGGAGCCTGTGCTCCGCAACGGGAGAGGCCACAACAGTGAGAGGCCCACGTACAGCAAAAAAAAAAAAAAAGAAGGAATAAATAAAGATAAAATAAAATCCACTGTTTCTCTTATACTTAATTGATTTAACAGATAAAAATGTGTTTATAATAATGTATTCAGCAACAAGGTATTCAATGATTATAGCTTATGGATAAGTAAAATGAATGACATCAATACTATAAAAGACAGGAGGGAGGAATTAGAAACACTGTTATAAGGTAGCTGCACTACTCATGAAGAGAGTAGGAGAAAGTGACTTGAAAGTGACTTAGATTAGTTGTAAATGTATACTGCAAGTTCCAAGGCAACCACTAAAAAGTTTAAAAAAGAAATATAATTGATATGTTAAAGTGGAGAGAAAATGTAATCATATAGGATGCTCAGTTGAAACCAGAGAAGGCAGAAAAAGAATAAAAGACAAAGAAACAAAGAAAGCTGGAGTAGCCATATTAATTTCAGACACAGCAGACTTTGACAAGGAAAATTATCAGGGATAAAGAGTGGCATTACTTAATGTGTATGCATCTAACAACAGAATGTCAAAATATGTGATACAAAAACTTATAGAACACAAGGAGAAATAGACAAATCCACTAATATAGTTAGAGACTTCAAAACAACCTCTATCAGTAACTGACAGATCCAACAAGCGGAGTCCATAAGGATATAGTTGAACTGAACAGTACCATCAATCAGCTGGGTCCAACTGACATCTTTAGAGTACTTCATCCAACAACAAGGGAATACACATTCTTCTCAAGCCCATGTGAAACATTCACCAAGATAGACCACACTCTGGGCCATAAAGTACACTTCAACAAATTTAAAAAACTAGAAATAATACAAAATATGCTCTCAGAACACAGTGGAATTAGATTAGAAATCAATAACAGAAAGATAGCTGGAAAATCTCAAAATATTTGGAGATTAAATGACACATTTCTAATTAACACAAGGGTCAAAGAAGCTCTCAAATTTTAAAATGAATATACAATGTATCAACATTTGTGGGATGCAGCAAAAACAGTCCTTAGAGGGAAATGTATGGCATTAAATATATATATTAGAAAAGGAGAGGTGTTTCTGGGTTGGTGAACACATGGAGATTCAGGAAGAGTGGCGGGCTCAGAGAGCACAGAAGCTCTGTGCTCCTTCCCATACACATTGCCCTATGCATCTCTTCCATCTGGCTGTTCCTGAGTTATAAACTTTTATAATAAACTGGTAATCTACTAAGAAGCCAGTCACACACAAAAATCACATATTATGTGATTCAATTTTTTGAAATGTCCAAAACAGATGAATCTATAGAGACAGAAAGTAGACTAGCAGTTGCATAGGGCTGAGGGTGATGAAGGTATCCTGGTGATAGCTAAAGGGTACAGTGTTTCTTTGTGAGGTAATGAAAATGTTCTAAAATTAACTGTAGTGATGGTTGTCTATATGAACCATCAGAGGTTCATCAAATTCATTTTCATTGAATTTCAAGGAAGTAAAAATCATTGAATCGTACACTTTAAAAAGGTGAATTACAAAGCGGTTAAAAAAGAAAAAGAAAATAGCCATATTTTTTTAGAGAAGCAAACTTAAGTATGGCATGATGTTTGGAATATGCTTTAAAATATTTAGCAAAGGAATAATGGAAAAGGGGGTGGGAAAAGATAAGCAAATGTGGCAAAATCTTGATCCTTTTTGAATCTAGGTAATGAATATATGGGGTTCACTATACTATTCTCTACTTGAGCAAGTTTGAAAATTTTCTTCTAAAACAAAGGCAAGTAGTTTCAAAACAAAACACAGAAAGTCTTCTCTAAAACAGCATCTAATTAGTAGGTACCTGGATCTCTTGACTCCGGTATCTTTTAAGCAGAATAAAATACTACATTGTACTCAGCAACCTGTCATTTTGCCTGCAATATAAATTTGCTTTAAATTGGTGTTTACAAGGATAAAACCTCAAACTTTAGATTTAACAAGATTTTAAAATTACATGCATTTTACCCCCTCCCCTTATTTTGGACCGATTTCTCCATTCTCCTATTTCACTAGGCACTAATGTAGGCATGTGTTTCTATAAAAATTAGAGTTAAGATCAACAGTCAAATGAATTACAGCAAAAAGTTTCACCAAAAAGATACCTGCTGACACAGCACCGATAGTTGTCAAAATATATTCTTCCTCTCTCATAGGCTATAGGTGACTTGGAATGAGTTGTCCAAACATTCTTAAACTTAGTACTTTCCTGAAAGACACAGGAATTTCGATTTAGCAAATAACTCCTAAGTTTCTACCGTGCACCAATTTTAAGTTGGATAGTTACATTTACAGTTTTCAAAGTAATTTCATGTACGTTCTTAAAAAAACATTATGTCCAATTCTTCCTCACTCTGCCTTCAGGTTTTGGCTTAAGTGGGGTGACCAATTTTTAGAAAAAAAAAAACTGTCTGCAATAAGACATAAGAAAGTTAAAACTAAAAGTATGTGCCGGTTCTATTAAAGGCTATTTACTAATCCTCCAGGTTCAAGGCCTGGATCACCCTGCCCATCAAGGGTGATCTTCTTAAAACGGGGCTGTATTGCGTGAAAACTGCACCCCGGCCGGAAGCTTGACTCCCACCCCTAGCCCCAACCCCCGCCAGTCGCCCCGCTGCCCTTGGTTCGGCTCCCGGCCGACGGGCGGTCACCTGGCACACCAGCGCCCGCAGGATACCCAGGTTCGTCCTCTGCACTACGCCCGCGTCCCGAGAGAAGAAGCCCAGGGCCCGGCGACTCAGCCTGCGGCACACGTTGGGCTTCTGGCTTGGGCCCATGGAGATGCCGGCCGGTGGCGGAGTTGGCAGGGCCCAAGAGGAGTGCGCCCCTCACTCCGGCGCCGGGCAGCGGCCGCTACCTCCGAACCTCCAGGCCCCAGCTCCCCGAGGGGGCCAGGAAAAGCTGACGCCCGGAGCCGGGCTGGGGGCGCACGGCAGTGGGGCGAGGGAAGGCAGAGCCGGTGCCGCCCGAGAGCGGGCAACTGGAAAGGAAAAGAAACCCCCTTCCTGGCCGGCCCCTCTGACGCTCTCCGGCTCCGGACCCGGCGGCCGGCACTGCGACGCCCGTAACGCGCGGTCCGCCGGAGCCGTTCCCTCACTGGGAAATGTAGTTCCCAGTGCCCTCGGAGGGATCTTGACTTGTGCCCAGAACTACAACCCCCACAAGGTAGCGGGGAGCGAGCGCTTACCCCGGCCCCGCCTCCAACCGGCCGCTGCCCCGCCCTACCCCGCCTCCTCTGGCGCCGGCGGAGGCTGCGCCGTAGGGCTGGCGCGCCTTTCCGACTCTGCACGCGGCGCTAGGGGAGAGCCCTGGGGGCGCTGTGCTGCAGTCTCTTCGTCCTCGTTACCTGTTTGAGCCCTGCATTCAGGGGTCCGTCCCTTGCCGCCCCGGTAGCCTTACGTCTCTCAGCCCCCGACTTTTGCTCTGAGAGGCCCTGACCGGGCGCCGAGAGGGGCGCAGTGTCGTGTGCTACCGCCCCTCTCCCCCGAAGGCAGCGTCCTGTGCTAAAGAAAGGTACGCCCTCGGTTTTCCCTTCAGTCACGCGTTGGACGTTGTGGATAAGGTGGACGGTTAAACCTTTTGGGTCCGTAAACACTATGCTTTTGTTATTATGAGTTAGTGGTGAAGGTGCTGACATTCCCACCAAACTAGAGTTGAATTACTTTCCCGGAGGCCCGCCCTCTTGTGGTCCGCGGAGACGCAGGCTGGTTTTGCGATAATTGCTGCATTGTCCTTAACTCTCGCCTTTTTTTCCCCCCTTATCGGGAATGAAATATGAAATATTTACATTGTTATTGAACTGTCTAGGGTACTCCACGTTGATTCCTCTAAGTAAAAGATAACTTTGTGACCAGCCCTGCCTGTAAGGTCAAGGTTCCTGTCATATCCTCAAGGGCTGGGTCACTGAGGATATGACATTCTTACCACACTAAGGTTTCAGGAATCATGCACCAGACGAGGCCCATTGCTTTGCTTTTAAGTGCCTTGAGGGTGGTGTCTTTGCATCTCCCACGTGGCCTCTTGTTCAGACGTGGGCTAGGGAGTGATTGCATTTGACTGACAGAGCAAAAAGTACAATACTGGGTGAGTGCATTGGTTTTAAGTGTTTAGGAAAAATTTGTCATATCTCTTTTTAACTCTGCTGAATTTCCTTTAGGGCCTGGGCTTTTGCTGATTTTTTCATGACTTATTTACAGCATACTGTGGAGTGCTTTGTATATTTTTAGAGAGCGCTATAATAGTTAATTTGGTAATTCATGAATGCAGCTGTCACTGAGAAAACGGACCCAGAAAAGATAACTGGGTTTTCTTTGGCGAAAATGAAATTCAAATCATTGCTGAATTGAATTGATCACCTCTTTTTTTCTCCTTCCCCTTCACCCCAACTTGTTTGTCTCCCAGTGGTCTGTATCTCACCACCAAGTCACCCAAGGGACAGTCATCCTAGATGCCCTCTTTTCTGTCACCCTAACCAAGTGCTTTTGATTCTGTTATCCCTCTCCTCTTCATATCCCCCCAGAGTAATTTAGGGCCTCACCATTTTATCACATTATTATGTTAAGTAGCCTCCTTTCTGCCTTACTTAAATACTTTCAATTCCAACCCTCCACACTGCTGCCAGAGTGATTTTTCTAAAGCACAAATCTGTCATTTCCCTATATAATCTTTCAGTGCCTCCCAGTCACCCAGAGCAGAATTTCTCAAACCTAAGTAGATACCTAGGATTCTCTATGGTGAACTTAAAATAAGTTCGGTATAAACGGTTGTACATTAAATGAAGCAGAACTATAAAACAAATTCTGATGAATGCTTATTCGTTGTTACCAATGAGACTGTTTTTGCTGGACCTATCATGCTCTAAAAAGTAAACCTTGGGGATTCCCTGGTGGCGCAGTGGTTGAGAGTCCACCTGCCGATGCAGGGGACATGGGTTCGTGCCCCAATCCGGGAAGATCCCACATGCCGCGGAGCGGCTGGGCCCGTGAGCCATGGCCGCTGAGCCTGCGCGTCCGAAGCCTGTGCTCCGCAGCTGGAGAGGCCACAGCAGTGAGAGGCCTGCGTACAGCAAAAAAAAAAAAGTAAACCTTCACTGTCCTCCAGGGCATAAATTCCTTACAGAAAGGCCTGTCCGCGTTGTCCTTGTGTTGAGAGATTACTCAGTGACTTCACCTCTTTTCTTTATTTAAACCAATGTAAAAATCTTCCTTTGTTCATTGTGTCATGATTTTATTTGACCTTCACTTGACAAATATCATTTACATAAAAGTCTCCATGTCTTTCATTAACCTGTGCCAATGATAAACCACTTGTTTGCCAGTGCAGTCCTAAACACAAACGTGTGAACTGAAATCTTGTGACAGTACTGTAATCAATTAAAAGATAGTCATCCAGGTGATCCAGAGTATCCTTTTGTTCAAAAAATTTTTTTATTTAGATTTTTAACAAATTAAAAATAAAACGTTTCTCTAGAGAAATCTCATAACCTCGAGGCTACATATACGAATTTCTCGAGGTCAGTATAGGTGCCTTATAGGACAAAATCTGAATGCCTTAGTGTAGTATACAGGGCACTTTACTATCCGCATCTTGCCCACATTTTCAGCCTCATCTTTGCCCATCTTTCACATTTGCTCTTTTTTTTTTTTTTTTTTAGAGTCTGTGCTTTTTTAAAATAATTAATTAATTTATTTATTTATTTATTATTTTTGGCTGCGTTGGGTCTTCGTTGCTGCACGCGGGATTTCTCTCGTTGTGGTGAGCAGGGACATCTCTTTGTTGTGGTGCGCGGACTTCTAATTGCGGTGTCTTCTCTTGTTGCGGAGCACGGGCTCTAGGCGTGTGGGCTTCATTAGTTGCAGCATGCGGGCTCAGTAGTTGTGGCTCACGGGCTCTAGAGCACAGGCTCAGTAGTTGTGGCGCACGGGCTTAGTTGCTCTGTGGCACGTGGGATCTTCCCAGACCAGGGCTCCAACCCGTCCCCTGCAATGGAAGACGGATTCTTAACCACTGCGCCACCAGGGAAACCCTACATTTGCTCTTGTGCTTCTGACATGTTGCCTACTTGCTCAAGCCAGGGTGCCTTTACATTTAAAATTTTCTTTGTCTGGAGCGCCCTTCCTTTCCTCTTATCTATTTATCTCAAGACTCATCCCAGGTATCACAGCTCCACTCACACACTTTTCCTGACCCCTCCATCTTCTAACATGTTAGAAGAGGCAAGGCAAGTTATAGTTGCCTCTTCTAACACGTTACTCTGCATACACTGGTTGTGGCACTATATTAGAATTGTTGTTTGCCTGTCTTCCCAACGTTTGTGTTTAGAGAGGTCCATTCATTCATTCAACATACATATACAGTAACCACATTTTAGGCAGTGTGCTAAGGATGCATATGTATGTTGAATGAATGGGCTATTCTAAAAACAATGTTGTACAGATTCTATTGTCAGGAACTAAGTACTTTTCACATAGAATCAGATTTAGTCTTCATTCTTTAAATAAGTAGGAAACCACAATATTAATAAAAAGAAATAACTTTTTAAAAACTTTAATCCCTTGTTATAAAGCAGAAACGAACACACCATTGTAAAGCAATTATACTCCAATAAAGATGTTAAAAAAATAAAATAAAAAATAAACCTATGGGAATCAATCAATCAATAAATGAAGGTTCTTTTCTTCACACACAAACAAAAAAAACTTTAATCCCTAACAGTTCTACCTATAAAGTAGTTATTTTCTTGTTGAAGGTAAAATGTCATGAACAGATATCCCTAGGTTAAGATTTGGAAATGACTTCTCTTAATTTGGGCCATAAAACAAACATTAGTTCTTTTTTTTTTTTTCATTCTGTGTCTGTGTGATGTTTACAGAATACTTAACCATCCTTGCCATTGATATTTTAAAGACAGAAAAGAGGACATATGAGTTCAGAAGTTAATAAAATGCTTTTTGTTCACGTACGTCATTTAAAGAGGCATAACAGAGTAAATGTATAAAACACTCCGGTTATTAAACCTGAACATTTGTTCAGAGACAAAGAAATTTGAACCAAGGCCACAAGAGGTCATTCATTCAACATGTAATTATTTTCATCTACAATGTGCTGGCAACTATTTCGGCATAGGGTATAACAATGAACAGGGAACAAGGTCCTCAGTGTTGGGAGAGATAGACAATACATAGATTTTAAAAATAAGATTTTCAGGTAGTGATAAAGTGCTGGGAAGAAGAGAAAACAGAGTGATGTGCTCGACAGTGAGTGGTTGAGAGCCCTGCTGTACCCAGAATGGTCAGGAAAGGCCTCTCTGAAGAGTGGAGTTTGAACTGAGCCCTGAATGATGAGGATGAGCCAATCTGCATGAACTAAGGTTAGAGTAGTCTAGGCAGAGGGATGCTCCAATTCAGGGTCCCCAAGGCAATCACAACGTTGGATTATTCTAAAACTGTGAGAAGGCTAGTGTGATTCTTCAGTGTGCGTGAGGGAAGTGAACTTGCCAAGGTAGGCCGGGACCAAGTCACATCGGGTATAAGGAATTTTGGATTTTATTCTGTTGTGATGGGAAGCCATAGGACACTTTGAAGAAGTGTAACATGATCTAATTTGTTATAATAAGATCACTGTGGCTATAGTGTACTGCAGTGGCACAAGAATGGAAACAAGGAGATGGTGGCTGTTGCATTGGTCCAGATAAGAGATGATAGATGGACTAGAGTGGTAGCAGGAGAGACGGAAAGAAGGCAGATTCAGGATATATTTATTTCGAAAGTAGAACTGACAGGACTTCTGATGTAGTGGATATTAAAGATGAAGGAAAGAGTCAAGTGAAATCATGATAAAGCAGAACCACAAATCAACATCCCCAAATTCCCCAGAACAAATGGAAAGCAGGGAAATACTCACGATGTGCTGTCAATGAAAGATGCCAAGATTTCATTAAATGTACACATGAGCATTATAGACATTAATGCTGGAGAATGTTAGGATCTGTTCTATGGCTGGGGCATGTGCGAAGAGAGGAATAAAATCAGGTCCCAGAAGTAGGCAGGGGTCAGAGCATGTGAGCCCATGGCAATGTGATGGGAGAAATCTCTGGAGTGATATTACATTCCCTTAAAGAGATAGTTAGGTACAGCATCAGGACAAGAGTGAAGTAGAGAGACCAGTTAGCAGGTAATTGTAGTAGTTCAGGTGAGAGTGAGTCACTTTTGGAAATTTATTTTGAAATTATTGAGGCTTTTAACCATAAATTTGGTTCTTTTATTTTTTCTCTGTATATTTTGATATATGTCTGAACATGTAGTAGATTCATTCATATACAAAATCCAGAAAGATTTAGCTTTAAAGGATTGATAGTAAAGTTTACAAACTATTCCTCTTATTTAAAAAATATTTTATTTATTCAAAAGAATATGTATAGGTAACATAGCATAATATATAAATAATAATTATAAAGTGGATACCCAGATAGCTATCATCAACTTTTTTTTTTTAATGTTTTGCTTTTTTTAAAAAAATTAATTAATTTATTTATTTTTGCTGTGTTGGTTCTTCGTTTCTGTGCGAGGGCTTTCTCCAGTTGTGGCAAGCAGGGGCCACTCTTCATCGCGGTGCGTGGGCCTCTCACTATCGCGGCCTCTCTTGTTGCGGAGCACAGGCTCCAGACGCGCAGGCTCAGTAGTTGTGGCTCACGGGCCTAGTTGCTCTGTGGCATGTGGGATCTTCCCAGACCAGGGCTCGAACCCGTGTCCCCTGCATTAGCAGGCAGATTCTCAACCACTGCGCCACCAGGGAAGCCCTATCATCAACTTTAAGAAAATAGAACATTACCTAAAACTTCGACATCTCCTATGTGCCTATCGTTGTTCCTGGATCCCTC
The DNA here is from genome assembly GCF_949752795.1 of Hyperoodon ampullatus. Taxonomy (NCBI): domain Eukaryota; kingdom Metazoa; phylum Chordata; class Mammalia; order Artiodactyla; family Ziphiidae; genus Hyperoodon; species Hyperoodon ampullatus. Next base: position 86,433,288 of record NC_136921.1, on the reverse strand, counting down.
TTTCCTCTTTATATAAATAAAACATTAAGCTTTTAATGTTTTTGAGCATCATATAAATTGAATCATACTGCATATATGTACTCTTCTACAAGTTGTCTGTTTTTGCTTCAACATTACACTTGACAGAGTACCTGTAGTTCATTTCATTTATTTTTACCAATATATAGTATTTCATTGTGTGAATTTACTACAATTTATCCATTTTCTACTGGCTGGGCTTTTGTTTCTTTTGGGCTTTTTATTCCTAGAAAAGTGCTTCTATAGACCTTAAACCTGTGTTTTGGTACACACATTAAAAAAGGTGTTCTTTTTCTATTGCTGTGTAACAAATTACCCCAAACTAAGCACCTTAAACTAACACCCATTTATTGTCCCTCTTTTTTTTGTACACTGATGACTACTTGTCCCAGAGCCATTTATTGGAGGGGCCCTCATTTCTCCACAGATCTGTAGTGCTAACTCTGTTATATATCAAGTTTACATTCTCAGTGTATTTCTAGGCTCTATTTTCTGGTCTGTTCTATTTTTCTCTCCCTGGGTTAATGAATACCTGACCACTTTTATAATAAGTCTTTCCAGCTGGTAGAGCAAGTCCTCTACCTTATTCCTTTTCTTCAAGAGGGTCTTATTTCTTTTTTGCCATTGCACTTTCATATACATTTTTAAATCTGCTTAAGTTCTACGAAAACCTTACTGGAATTTTGATTGGGATGACATTAAATCTACCTATCAATTTGAAGAGAACTGACATCTTTACCATATCAAATTATCCTATCTCTGAAGACAGTATGTCTCTCCATTTATTTAGATCTTTTTAGTGTCTTTTAATGAAATTTTATAATCTTTTTCTTAATGGATTGCATATTTTGCAACTTTCTAAGTACATTATATTTTTGGTCAGTGTTGTAAATGGTATATTTATTTTTTTAATTAATTTTTTGGGGGGCTGCATTGGGTCTTCGTTGTGTGAATGGTATATTTTCAAATTAGGTCTTCTCACTATATTTTTGCTAGTATGTAAACATGCAGTTGTCTTTTTGTATATGATCTTATGTTTAGCAATGTTGTTTTTGTATTTTGATCTTTTGTTTGCCAACATTTATCTTTAATAGTAATAATTGTCACTTGTAAGGTTTGGGGGATTTTTCTACATAGATATCATGTCCTCTGGAAACTGTGACAGTTTTATTACTTCCCTCTCAATTCTTTTATTTTTTTTCGTCTTTCTTTTCTTACTATGCTGGCCAGGACCTCCAGTGCAGTGTTGAATAGAACCAGTGATAATGGACATCCTTGTCTTATTCATGTTTATAAATGGAATACTTCTAATATTTCACCATTAAGAATGACATTGTAGGTTTTTGGTAGCTACCTTTTATCAGGTTAATGAAATTCTCATCCATTCCATATTTGCTAAAAGTCTTGTTCATTTTATTTTTAGTGATGAATGGGTGTTGAATTTTATCAAAGACTTCCTCTGTAACTGCTGAGGTAATAATATAATTTTTTTCCTGTAATCTGATAATGTGGTAATTACATAAATATATTTTCTAATGTTAAACCAAACTTGAGTTTAGATAAGTTTTGGTGATGTGATGTGTTTTGTTTTTTAAACACTGTGGAATTTGGGCAACTGCTGGCTTCATTGCTCTCTCAGCTCTTTGGATCTTTGCTAGCTTTTGGTCTCTGAGGGTTTCTCTTTCTTTTTTGCTGGCTCACTGATGTATCGATATTTAACAAGATATATTTTTTAATGTATTTGTCCAGGCTTTTGGGAATATTTTATAGCAGAAAGGTTTTTGGGGTATCAGGTTCACCAAATTACCAGAACAAGAATTCCACTTTCTCATATTTTTAGTGTAAAAGCTTCCATTAATGTAAGATACGATCACTTAGCACCATTTCTGTTTTCTCTTCTTCTTGTCTGTGTGCACAACCATGCCTCTCCCTGCTGAAATCAAGGAAGTGGAGTTGTGTGGTAGAAAGAGCATCACATCAGGAGTCACAAGGCACAAGTTGTAACACCATCAGCATCACATAGTGAAATTTTGACTAAGCCACTTACTCTGTTTCCTTCAATCATCTGCTAAGTGGAAACAGGATTGAAGTGAATCACATGAATTTATAAACATGAACACACTGTTGTAGAGAGTTTGGGAAGGAGAGAGGGTTGATTAAGTAGCACAGAGCTTTGGTTTTTTTTTTAGGGTGGAGAAATTTCGTATGATACTGTAATGGATTCATAACACTGTGCATTTCTTTCTTTCTTTCTTTCTTTTTTTTCTTTTCCTGTAGTGCCATGCACGGCATGCATGATCTTAGTTCCCCAACCAGGGATCGAACCCGTGCCCCCTGCATTGGAAGCATGGAGTCTTAACCATTGGAGTGCCGGGAAAGTCCCAGAATATGCATTTATTAAAACCCATATAGCTTTACAGCACAAAGAGTAAAACTTAATGTATGCAAAATTTAAAAAAGAAGGGGAAGAGGGGGTTCCAGGATATAATGCAGGTGGTGACAAAAGAATATAACTGTATTACAAATGTATGCGGTGCCCTCACTGAAAGGGGCAAGAGAAAAGGTGCTGACCTAAGTAACTTTGAAAATGAGACTGTAAGACTAAAAGCAGTAGGAACTATACATAAGCGCTGTCCTCTAGTTGATAAAAGTTTCCCACCGAGGTATGGGTGAATAATTCTGAAACTACTACACATGAGTACTGGAATTAAACAATTAATAGCAGCATGGTGGATGATGGCAACCAGGTTTCTTACTGTTGGAGTGGGAGGTTATAGACAACCAAGTGGGGAAGGCTAGAATGATCCATGTGGTAATGGATTAGAGTTGGAGACATTACTATAAACTCTAGTTAGCTTACTATAGATACAGATGGATACATATGAAACATTTATAGATAAAGATATGTGGATATACATGGTTTAGTATACACATATATGTTTCCTTGCTTTGTCAGTTGAGAGGGCCTAGAAGCAAGGACAGCGTAGTAGCAAAGAGCACACCCAGCGCCCAGACCATTCTCCAATAAAAGGAACAAACACTCTATTTATTTATTTAATAAATTATTTTATTTTATTTTATTTATTTTTGGCTGCGTTGGGTCTTCATTGCTGCGCACGGGCTTTCTCTAGTTGCCGTGAGCGGGGGCTACTCTTCGTTGTGGTGCACGGGCTTCTCATTGCGGTGGCTTCTCTTTGTTGCAGAGCACGGGCTCTAGGTGTGCAGGCTTCCGTAGTTATAGCACGCAGGCTCAGTGGTTGTGGCTCACGGGCTCTAGAGCACAGGCTCAGTAGTTATGGCGCACAGGTTTAGTTGCCCCGTGGCATGTGGGATCTTCCCAGACCAGGGATTGAACCCATGTCCACTGCATTGGCAGGTGGATTCTTAACCACTGCGCCACCAGGGAAGTCCCAACACTCTTTAGAGGAAATGGCTGATTCTAGGACTGGGTCAAGGAATATACAAGAGTCTGCAACATCTTGTAGTGCCAGAAAGTAAAGAAGTGCTCAAAAACACAGTGATGGGAATGTGTCAAAAGGATATAGGAGCCAACAGAAAGAGCTCTTAAAGGGCAAAGCAGGAATAGTTTGAACAACAAAATAAAGTAGTATTGGGTTATAACCCAAAGTTTAAAATAAATATCTATGAGTCTGTACTGATATAAACAAGTGATTGAACAAATAAATGGGGGAGAAAAAACAAATCTCCCTTACAGAAACATTCCAAATAATTTATGTAGACATTTCACCCTTAAAAAGGTGGAGCATAACTCCCCGCTCCTTAAGTGTTGGCTGTGCATAGTGACTTCCTGCCAAAGCATATGGTATGGAAAAGAGGGGGGTTGGTAACTTTACAGTAGAAACCTGTCAGTCACTACCTCAGCCGATTTATCAAGGTTAACATCAACAGTGGTGAGTCATGTTCATATCATGTACCCTTGATGTGATGTGATAAGAATGGCACTTTCCCTCTGTGGTTTTCCTCCCTAAAGCCCATAACCCCAGTTTAATCCTGAGAAAAACATCTGATGAATATTTACTGAGAGTCATTCTAAAGATAACTGATCAGTACTCCTCAGAACTGTCAAGGTCTTCAAAAACAAAGAAAGTTTTAGAAACTGTTAGAGCCAAAGAGGAGCCTAAGGAGACTTGATGGCGAAATGTAATGTGGTGTCCTGGAAGGAATCCTGGAAGAGAGAAAGGACATTAGGGAAAAATGAAGGAAATCTGAATAAAGTACGGACTTAAGTTTATAATAATGTGTTAATATTAGCTTATGAATTGTAACAAATACACTATACTAATGTAAGATTTTAATAATGAGGAAACTATGTCAGATATATGGGAATTATTTGTACTATCTGCAACTTTTCTGTAAATCTAAAACTGTTCTAAAATTAAAAGTTTACTTTAAAAATGCTACAGGGGGCTTCCCTGGTGGCGCAGTGGTTGAGAGTCCGCCTGCCGATGCAGGGGACACGGGTTCGTGCCCCGGTCTGGGAAGATCCCACATGCCGTGGAGCGGCTGGGCCCGTGAGCCATGGCCACTGAGCCTGCGCGTCCGGAGCCTGTGCTCCGCAACGGGAGAGGCCACAACAGCGAGAGGCCCGCGTATAGCAAAAAAAAAAAAAATGCTACAGGAATATGGTAGATACCACTGAATAGAGGCAGCATAGCTTTAGTGGTTAAGAAGATGAACTCAGGTACCAGCGTGCCTGGGTTCAGATCTCAGCCTCACTACTTATTAGTGTGTGAACCTGGTTACCCTAACTAGAATTACTTAACCTCTCTGTGCCTCAATTTACTTATCTGTTAAATGGGTTCTTGGAAGGACTAAATGACTTAATATATGTAAAGCACTTAGAGTAATGCCTGGCACATAGCCAGCACTATATAATTGTTTGAGTCTATTATTACTACTTTGCTTTGCTCTTTAGCTTTGGGAATCTCTGTGATTATAGCTGAATTTCAATGACTCTCCTTCAGCATACTGAGTTTTAGCTTGGCACTCTGACAAAACAGTATTCATAATGTTTTGCTTATAAGGGAAAAATCATCAAGATGGTAAACATTCAAGAGAAAGTAGGACCAGAACTTGAGGATTCCCAACCCCAGTTTCCTGCTACATATATATATTGACTGAGTGAATGCAGAAGCCATGAAACCTGATAGGATACTTTTTATGGGCCTAGACATGCCAACATAGAGATTCTGAAGTTAACTTTGGTTTTCAGTAGATTCCTTATTAAAATATGCACTTCCCTTGTTAAACTGATGTTTTTTTTTTTTTTTGCAGTGTAAACCCCTCAGATTTAGGGTTCAGCACCTAAAATTTTGGTGATATTTGAAACAAAATAGAATGAATGTATTATAGAAACATATGTTTTAGGCCTTTTACTTCTCTGCCTAGAATACATACCAACTCTTCAGAAAACCCCTTATAGATCAGTAGCTCAGGTAGAATAGAGCTCTGAGAAGAACGTAGAATTTGGAGTCAGGAGACCTGCTTGGAGTGTGGGTTCTTGTAGCTGTGTGATCAAGGCCGCTCATTAACCCCTTTGAGCCTCAGCTCCCATCTGTAAAATGGTGATAAGAGAAGTGCTTGTCCTGCCTTCCTCCCTTGCTTATAGAACTGTTGTAAGGATTAGGTGTGAAAATGAATGTGAGAGCTCTTTGTAAGTTGCAAAACCTATACAAGTATTATTTGTTATGATAATCTCAGGTTTTCAACCAGAGTAAAATTCTTATGGAGCTTTATAGTCATATTAAGTGTTGCAGTCATCTGCACACCTTTACTTACTTATTATGTAATAAACTGAAGTCATTCAAATTGAAGATGCTTTAGATGGTATATTTTCTCATAGGACTTTAGTTTTTATGATGTTTTTCTTTGGTGTACCAAAGGAAGGCATTGTTTTAATCTGGAATTGTCTGTTTGAGGCGGCAGTTTCAGGAAATATTTTCCAAACTCTTCACTGAAATTGGCTGTATAGAGAGCACAAAAGTGTATTCCTGTCATTTAGAAGTTGTCTCCTACAGACACAGACCCTCTTGTCCTGGTGTGGAGCTGACCAGCAGAGGGTGCACAAGCTTTCCCAGCAGCTAGGCTGGGCAGACCTGACTGGTGCCATCTGTGTGTGCTGCCTGATGATTAACAAGTACTATAAATGAAAAGGTTCTAGCACATCAGAAACACAGTTACCGAATGGAAAGAGACAGCAGCCATAATGTCACACAGCAGTGTAGGAAGCACCTCCCTAGTTGGTGAATAGGAAGTTTCTGGATAACTGGAATTTGATATTCTAATGTGGGTTTATTTGTCTGTTTTCCACCTTCTCCTGCTACTCTTTGCTTTTTCCAATTTCTTTCTCTTTCCGGGTTTTTTACCCCACCTTCTCAGCATGTGCAATTGTCTGCCTCACCTGGTCTAACAAATTGGTGTCTTTTGAAAGTAGCCTTTCCCTGGACTTCTTTGACCCTAAGGTATTTGGGTCCTGAATCCAGCCAACTACAGCATTCTGTCTGGGTCCCACTAACCAAACTCTTACAAACTCCATGGCATCTTTTCCTCCATGGAAATGGGTGACCATCAGAAAATTTTGTAACCTTTTAGTGTTACTGTCACTACTGCCCGTATCATCGTTTTTTCCCCCTTCCTTCCCAAGCGTGGATAGTATATAGAATGTATATAGTTACTGTTTTTTTTTTTTTTTGCGATACGCGGGCCTCTCACTGTTGTGGCCTCTCCCGTTGCGGAGCACAGGCTCCGGACGCGCAGGCTTAGCGACCATGGCTCACGGGCCCAGCCTCAGGGGTCCAGCCGCTCCGCGGCATGTGGGATCCTCCCGGACCAGGGCACGAACCCACGTCCCCTGCATCGGCAGGTGGACTCTCAACCACTGCGCCACCAGGGAAGCCCTAGTTACTGTTTTTTAAAATATTTTTATATTTTCTGATTATAAAAGTAATTTGAGTTTTCTCGAAAAAAACATTTTGAGACACATTAAGAAGAAAATATAAGGATCTCCTTGAGCCTTTCAGTTAAAGGGAACTACCATAAACTCTTCCAGACTTTCTCTATGAATACACATAGGTGTTGGTATGTGTATTAATTTTTTAAAATGAGATCATACCATAGGTACTCTTTTGTACCTTTTTTACTCTACCTAATAAATCATGGACTTCTTTCCATATCAACAACTTTAGGTTTTTAGCAACATTTTAAGTAACTACATAATTTTCCTTTATATAGGTGTACAATAATTTAATCAGTCCTCTAAAGATGAATATTTGGATTGTCTGCAGTTTTTCAGTATAATGCTGTGACAAATCCTTAATATATTCTTCTGATTATATTCTTAGGATATATTTCTAGAAATGGAATTTTTCATCAGATTTCTTCTTTAAAAATGTTTATGTGTACTGCCAAAGTTCCCTCAGGAAAGGTCTCTTGGTACAATCTCCCTGGCAATGTGTGAGGATGCTTGTTCTTGCACACCACTGATCACAACATTTCACCTTTGCCAAAATGATGGTGAGTAACCCATTGCACCAATTATTTTTTTAATTGGTGGACTTTCCACCCTCCATGTCAGCCCAGAAAGTTAAGCTATGGAAGCAGTTCTCAAGTTTTTTGAGACTTGACACTCTGAAAAATTATAGAGGCCCCCCCAAGAGCTTTTGTTTATGTGGATCATAGTTATTATTATTTGCTGTATTAGAAATTAAACCTAAGAAAAAATTTAAATATTTATTTAAGCCCTTTTAAAACAATAATAAACGTATTGCATGTTAGTATGAATACCCTTTTTATTAAAAGTATTTTCCAAAAGAAAAAAATTAGAAGAGTAGCATGGTTTTACATTTTTGCATATCTCCTTAATGTATGGCCTAAAAGAAGATGGCTAGATTCTTATATTTGCTTTTGCACTGTCTATTATGATATGTTGTTCCGGTTGATATATATGAAGAAAATCTGATCTCACACAGATATATAAGTAGTTAGAAAGGGGCAGAGTACTTTAAAAGTCTATTCAGATGGGTGTGAAGAATCTCCTTTAATACTACATTAAATCCCAGTAAGTGGTAGCTTCTTTTTTAAATTAATTAATTTATTTATTTTTGGTTGCATTGCGTCTTTGTTGCTGCGCACGAGCTTCCTCTAGTTGCAGTGATCTGGGGCTTCTCACTGTGGTGGCTTCTCCTGTCGTGGCTCACGGGCTCTAGGCGCACGGGCTTCAGTAGTTGTGGCACACAGGCTTAGTTGCTCTGCAGCATGTGGGATCTTCCCGGACCAGGGCTCGAATCCGTGTCCGCCTGCATGGGCAGGCGGATTCTTAACCACTACACCACCAAGGAAGTCCATGTGGTAGTTTCTTAAAGGTTAATTGCAATATAATATTTGAAATCATACCTGTGAACTTTTTCTCCTCTGTTACATTAAAATCCATTGGACTGTCTTGCACTTTGAGTGGATATTTTACCCATGCATGATTTTGTGATATCATATGTTGGCCATCTGGAAAATATTGGTTCACTGAGTTGTGCAGGTCTTCCAAATGTTGACACATTTCATTATACAATATCAAAAATACTTTGTTCTCATCAGAACAGTGTTTAAGTGTCAGCAAGCTGTTAAGCTCACAGTGGTGGACACAGGGTTTCCAAAATTCTAATTTTTGCTTGAAAGCTTGAATTTTATCAATGGCAAGAAATGCTGTCAGTTGTTTTCTTGACAGGCTTACTTTGTTTTTGAGAAAATGCCAAAGTAAAAATGGGGTTGCATGAAAACAATCTTCATTGCTTCATCAAGGATATACTTAAGTGAAACTGGTTTTTTTCTTTTTTTTCTTCAAATGCATGGTTGGTAAAGAAGGCATGACCTCTAGTATAGTTTGGTGCCACTGCCTTGATTCAGACCAAGGTCCCAGCAATTTTATCCACCATTGCCTGTACACCATCAGTGCAAATGTCACCACAGTAAAAAAGGCAAATAACATGTTGATAGTATTATGAAAATAATTCTGACCTTTTGCAGACCCACTAAAAGTGTCTTGGGGGCCCCTAGGGATCTGTAGACCACACTTTGAGAACCTTAAAAGGTCTAAGGTAATCATAGGATCTCATTCTCTTACCAGAGACTGGTTTAGGAATAGTTTGTGACCCAGTTCTGGCCAGTGAAATCTGAGAGCAAGTCTGCTGAAGAACTTGTGAAAAAGTTTCCTCATCACTAAAAAGAGACATAAGAAAGAAATGATCCTTTTCCTGCTCTGGATATTGTCATACCAGTGTGATGCCTGGAACTGCTGAAGCTGTTTTGTAATTAACAAAGCGAACCAGCCTTAGAATGAAGGTGATGGTATTTAGAGCAAGGTGGAGAAATGGCATGAACCTGGGTCCTTGATGACATTATAGAACTGAAACCATAGCTGGAACTTGCCCAACCTCTGGACTTAGTTCTGAGAGATAACATGCTCTATTTATTTGAGCCAGTTTGAATAGTGTCTTCTGTTACTTGCAGTCAGAAGCATCCCCAAAAGTTATTTATTATTAGTGTGATGAACATTTTTAAGTGTTTAGTGGCCATTTGCATTTCTTTTGTGAATGCTTATTGATGGTATTAGCACATTTTCTACTGAGGTCATTTCTAATTATTTTCTAAACATTCTTTATATATTAATCATATTAACACATTGTAATATTTTGCATTTATTTCCATGAGTGTCTTTTATAGTATATCATCCTGTACATTCCTATAGCAATCAATTAGTCTTTTTCTTTTTTCTTTTATACTTTATGGATTTGGTATAATGTTTAAAAGAGTCTTTTCTACCCCACTTTTTAGTAAGTGTTCACCTATATTTTTTCTAAGCCTATAAAAAGTATTTTTTTTTTTTTTTTTTTGTGGTACGTGGGCCTCTCACTGTTGTGGCCTCTCCCGTTGCGGAGCACAGGCTCGGGACGCGCAGGCTCAGCGGCCATGGCTCACGGACCCAGCCGCTCCGCGGCATGTGGGATCTTCCCGGACCGGGGCACGAACCCGCGTTCTCTGCATCGGCAGGCGGACTCTCAACCACTGCACCACCAGGGAAGCCCTATAAAAAGTATTTTTACATTAAAAACTTTAACTCATCTGGAATTTATTTGGTGTTAGATAGAGTAGGGATATAACTTTATTTTTTCTGAATAGGTAACCCCTTTTCTTAATATGCTTCTTTGAATAGGCCAGTCTTAACCTACTGATTTGAAATACTAGCTTTATTACAAATGGAATTCTTATATATAATTTGACTAGCTTCTGGACTTTCTATTCTGTTCTAGTGCTTTGACTATACATCCTGGCACTATAGACATGGCCAGGATATATTTGCTTTCTAGAGTATTGTAATGTATGGAAGGGCAAGGACTACCCCAACCCTCCTTAACCCTACCACACCACAATCAACAGCACTCATTTCCCCTGCAGTATTTTCTTGGTACTTTCTGCATGTTTATTCTTCCAGATGAACTTTAAAATTATTTGTTCAAGTTCCCCAAAAACATTTTTGGAACTTTGATTGGAATTAGTTTAATTTTGGAGAGAATTTACATTTTTTGTTTGTTGTTGTTTTTGGGTTTTTTGTTTTTTGGGGTTTTTTTTTTGCGGTACGCAGGCCTCTCACTGTTGTGGCCTCTCCCGTTGCGAGGCACAGGCTCTGGACGCGCAGGCTCAGTGGCCATGGCTCACAGGCCCAGCCACTCCGCGGCATGTGGGATCCTCCCGGATCAGGGCACGAACCCATATCCCCTGCATCGGCAGGCGGACTCTCAACCACTGCGCCACCAGGGAAGCCCTACATTTTTTTTACAATATTGAATCTTCAGCTCCAGAAACCCATGTACTGTCTTCCTATTTATTAAATTATCTTCCATGCTCCTCTGTAGAGTTGTACAGCTTTCTTCGTATCAGTCCTGTACATTTCTGGCTAAATTTATTCCTAGGTATTCCATATATTTTTTTGTTGTAATTGTAAGAGGGCTCTTTCCCCCTGTATATTTTCTATTTTTGTTGTCAATATTAAAAAAAAAACTTAAAAAAATCTAGCTCATATTTCCAGATGGTTTTAGCTTCTCAAAACAGAATAAGCACAAAGGATACTATCATTTGTGGCAGTACAGTGTGTACTATGTGCACTTGATTTATGAGGTATGACTGTTTGAGACTGTTTAAGGAAACAGAACATACCAGAAGCTATATCTTAATGAATATGATCCTTCCAAGCTGGTTTTGTTGGGAATCTGTACATTTATGGCAACGAGAACAACTTACTCTAAAAGCAACAAAAGGTATATATCCTAAAGCAAAAAAATTGCCACCACTGAGGATATGAAAAAGAATCAGTTAGCTTGCTATGAGGACATTATCTGAAAATAATGTTTTCAAAGATGTTTTACTGTTATTGGAATAAATAGTAATCTCTTAAGGTGATTTATTTGAAAGGACAACACTTATTTTGATGTAAAGTTGTAATTTTTAGTTAAACAACATAACTTTATAGGCATACCTTATGTTATCAGGTGGCAAAGAGATGGCCGACAGGTTTTTTGTGTTTGCTATTGTTGTTTTAAAAGAATCATGTAATCAGATTGTTTTTTGTATTAAATAAAATTCCAGTTGCCCCAGGCATTATGGATTGGCAGTGTTTCAGCTGTTTGGGAAAATGGAATTTGCCAGTTTTCTAAAATCATCTAAAATAAACAAATTTCTTTTCATCCACATTATGGATTTTGAAAGCATGCGTAGTCTAGCCTGGTATCTTAATCACCAATTAAAATGCTCCTGTGGAAAATGTGGTTCTGAGCTCTTAACAGCTGACTTACAAATGGTCTTAGAAATAAGACCTTTTATAGATTGAAGATTACTATGGTTTCTCTACATATTGTGGTCCTTGGAAGTTAAGACTATAATTAACATTCTCAATTATTCTCAAGCAACTTGCTGTGGCATTACTATTCACGGGCTATTTGTTTTAATCATTCTTAAACGTATTGATATTTTAGTTTATGTAATTTCTGAATAAGTTTATTATATGTTAAGTAAAGAGTGCTTGTGTTTTTTTTTTTCTTTGGGTGAGGAGTCTGACTCTAGGTCAGAATCGTATCTGTGATCTTTCAGGCCTGGCAGTTAGCAATTAAGACTTTTCCTGCAAGGCCTCATCGGGAGAAGCTGCCATCCGCACACCAGAATTGGTATACAGCCAGTGCACTGCAGTTTTCTGTAGGGATTCCAGTCAAGCCTTCCCCCACCCACCCCCCGCCCTGCCTCTCCCCACTCTGTGTGGCCATGCTTTTATGTATATCTACATTCTGATAAAGTGACCCACAAAATGGGTGTCACGCCAGTGGCCTAGTCAAGGTCACATTTCTAAACCTTAGTCAGCCTGCCCTTATGGGAAACACTGGTCAAGGAAACCTAACATACTACAATCGCAGTCCTCCAACCTATTTTTAGCTAGCTCACCTTACCCTGGAAAACAGGACCTGCTAGCCTTATAAGGAAATCCCTGACCTCCTAGGCAATCATGCTGTGTTTCCACATTGCCTCTTCTAATGTACTATAAAACTTGCTCTTGCCCAAAATCCCCTGGGAAGAGTGTTCCACTGCTAGTTTTTTCATTAGACAATTCCTAGACCAGATGCCTGCATTCAGAGGACTCCTTATTGGGGGCCTCTGCGGAGACCCTTTCTCCACTTTGGCTCAGTACCATTCCTCTCTTAGCTCTTCCCTTCTTCCTAAACCCCCCTACGCTGCGCCGGTCCGTGCATCCACAAAAAGGCATTAGCCTCTTTTTCAGGGGTCTGGGGTAGTGAGACAGTTTCCCCCATCTTTGTTGCATCCACTCGATCCTTGCCTGGTGTCATTCCACAGGGGAAAATGGAACACTGGGGAGCCGTTGCCTCTTTTTGCCTCTTGTTTACACTGTTATGGTAAGTAAAAGGCTTGATTGTTACTTTCAGTTTGCCTTCTTGTCCTAATGGGCCACCTCAATACCTGATTGCTCAATAGAGGGAAGTGGGAATGGGGTTCCTAATTATTTGTGATTTTTTTTTCCTTTTCAAGCTTTAAGGGGTGTCTTTTAGGAATGTTTGTGGAATTCACTGAATAATAGTTTGACTTTACATTTGTGAAACACTATGTCGTTTATAATGTTCTTTGTAAAAACTTTGTGACTTAGGAATTATCTCCATTTAAGAAATGAGCCTTAGGCAAAGTAAGTGACTTTCCCAAAAATCATGATTAATGGATTGGCTGTACTATGACTTAAACTTGAGGCTTATTCTGTTCTCAGTTCAGCACTTTCTACTATACCACCCCACTTCATTGGTAAATTAGTCTTTCACTTTCTTGGGAAGTTGGGACTACTTTAGGGCTGAATAATAAGCGTAGCAGATCAAGTAGGAAGCTTGATCCTGTGGTATTAATGAAGCCCTAGGGAAGTTGTAAGGAGAGCCAGACTAACGGTAACAACAGTAATATCAACTAAAGTTTATTGAGCACTTACCATGCACCTAGCACTATGCTACATTATGCTAGATAGATCACCTTCTATAACCCTCCCATATTTTGCAATAATCTTATTAGTCACATTTTATTGAGGAAATTGAGGTTAACAAAGTTAAGTATCATGTTAGAGGTTATATGGTAGTAAGTGGCAGATCCTGGATTCAACTTAATCCAAACCCTTTGCCTCTTCACCTGAAATTGTTTTCCAAGGAGAATTGAGGTGATTCTGCCCTACTTGGAGTATTTCTGCTGTTAAGGAAGAGTGGGAGAAGAATTCTCTGGAACAGAATCTTCTAATACTGTATTTCTCAATGTTGAAAAATATATAAACCTTCATTTAAAGGAAAAAAATTCTCAGACCCCTGAGTTAATATTTTACTATATTATTAACACAAATCTGGTTATACGCTCCTTGTACATAGAGCTATTATTCAACTATAAAATCAAAGTAAGCACAAATACAACCACAAAGCCAATAAAATTCAAATTAACAACATTATAACGTGACTGCTGATGTTTTACCAAAACTAAATTGCAGCTCTCATTATAAACAAGGTACTGACCACCACCACACAGGTTCTTTGGACTTCATCCCATCTGTACTGTGTGTGCTATGTGTCTTCTCAATTCCCTCACCACTTTTCTCAACTCAGAATACTGCAGAATCTTTTTACAGTGTGCTGTGTACTCAGATGCATCATTTCTCTCTTATATCTGTGCTGCTTGTTGCAACAAGATCATAAATGCACATATAGGCACTGAAATCAAGTAGCAGTTATACATTTGCTCCTACTGATTTTATTTTTTAGATTATCATAATAAATATACAATTTAAAAAGTTGTCATAGGATCTTAGATGTGTCCAGTGGGGGATTGTTCCTGAGGAGCAAAGGATGGAGATTTGTTATAATGACCTGCTGGGGGCTTCCCTGGTGGCGCAGTGGTTGAGAGTCCGCCTGCCGTTGCAGGGGACATGGGTTCGTGCCCCGGTCTGAGAGGATCCCACATGCTGCGGAGCGGCTGGGCCCGTGAGCCATGGCCGCTGAGCCTGTGCGTCCGGAGCCTGTGCTCCGCAACGGGAGAGGCCACAACAGTGAGAGGCCCACATACCGCAAAAAAAAAAAAAAAAAAATAATAATAATAATAATGACCTGCTGAAGATTAAAATGAGGTGTTAGTTGGGGGTCCATATTTCAGCTTTTTGTCCAAGCTAAAAAGTTTCTTTTTCCTAGGTGTTCATGGCCTTGTGGTTCTCCCACACTGTAAGCATCTCTCATTCAAATAGGATTTCCTTCTCCTTGTTACAGCATTACTGTTTTTGTTACTAGGTGACATAGGTTAAACTCAGAAGGCCTAATTACTAACCAGTACCTTCTGTCTTTCCTTCCCCTTGTTTCTGTTAAACCCAGGCTTCAACCACATCAAGTCCATCAACCTTCCCCAATCCCTCCTTCTCCTCTCTCCTCTTTATTTTTAAATTTCTAGTCATTTTGGGCTTTTATGGTCATTTGTTATATTCTCCCTCAATTCCACATCCTAAATCACCATTACTTTCTGTACTACAAGCCTAGACAGGCCTTATCTAGGTAAAACCACATATTTTCCCCTCAGACTGCCTGGTGGTAGAGGAAATCACATAACTGCTATATTATTTAGGTTACTTTGGGTTGGAGATAACAGAAAACTCAGACTGGCTTAAACAATTAAGGGAATATATTGGCTCAATAACTGAAAAAGCCAGATGGGACTGGCTTCAAATGAAACTTAATCTAACTAATTAACAGTGGGACCTAACTTCTTTTTATTTTCCCAATTTTCCTTCTTCGGAGTTGGCTTCATCCTAAATGTGTATAGTGCCATCACCCTTAGGCCAGGTAGCTTCAAGATTGCTTTTGTCCTGGACTGAATTGTGTCCCCTTCCCCCAAATACATATGTTGAAGCCCAAAACCCCCCCATGTGACTATATTTGGATAAGGCTTTGTGGAGGAAGTAAAAGTTAAGTGAGGTGATAAGGGTGGAGCCCTAATCCAATAGAACTGTGTCCTCATAAGAAGAGAAAGAGATACCCGAGATCTCTCTCTCCACAAGCATGCAAGATGGAAGGCCATGTGAGGACACAGCAAGAAAGTAGCAAGAAGGACCTCACCAGAAACCAACCCTGATGCCACCTTGATCTTGGACTTCTAGCTTCCAGAACTGTGAGAAAATAAATTTCTACTGTTTAAGCCACCCAGGCTGTGGTATTTTGTTAAGGCAGCCTGAGCTGACTAATACAGCTTTCAGTAGCTCCAGGGCTTCATGCTTCCTCTTTCATGTGTAACAGGTATGAGAAATCATCTTTGTCCCAAAATCTCTAGCACTAGACCTAAGAGATGCACTCTGTTGGCCAGATTTAGTCTGATGCTCACCTCTGAACCAGTCACGATGCCCACAGATTTGGAATGTACTGATTGGCTCAGTGTAGGTTTTGCGGTCCATCTCTGGCTTCAGCCAGGTCCACTGTGGCTTCTCTGCAAACTCATAGATCCCAAGTCCATGAGCTATTGGAAGTGGGGAGTGAGTACTCAGGGGGCAGCTAATAAATGATCACTAATTTGAGTTGCAACTTGATGTGGGCCAATTATGTTGTTGACATTACTTTACTCAATTGTTGTTAGTTTCCTTTCTCATTTTTTTTTCCTGTTCCTTCTTTTCTCAAATTCCCTACCTTGCAGCCTCTTACTTCACAAAGAAGAGAGCGTTGGGAAAGGGCTCTCTTAACAATCTTCCCTTCCACTACAAACACACCTGTTCTCACTCATCAGAGGATGAGATTGTTCTTGATGCCTTACATGGATAACGTGTTTTCTGTGTACTTATTCCCCCTCCCTACCTCCCACTTCTGGAAACTTGTTTGTCAACAATCCATCTCTTTCCACTATCTTCAGTCTATTTTGTTTCCGACACTGGGTTTTCTCTCATCCTACAAAGATACTTGGGATTCTTTGCATCTAAACAAATATTTTCTTTGACCTAGTGAATCCCTTAAGATAAGGCCCAAGTTCTGTTTTTTCTTCGCCACTGCCTATCAGAGTCGTCTACACTTACTACCTCCCCTACCCCAAGGACCTACTTATTCCTAGTCTGCATTCTGCCAGCACAGCCAGCATTCAAATCACTTTGATAAAGGTCATCATTGATCTGTGCCTTCAAAACCAATTATTTATTTTTAACTTCTCCTTTTTTAATGTTTTTTAGTATTTGATCACATAAACTGGTTCCTCTTCCTCTACCTGACTTCTAAGTATTGTATTCCCTTGAGTTCTACCTATCTCCTTTTTTTCTTGATCAATTCATCATGACTTCACCCACCAACCTGTAGACCAGTGACTTGTCTCTGAAATCTATATCTCTAATGCCTACTAATTACCTGAACTAACTTCCAACTATCTTTTGAGGATATTCATTTGAATGTATTGTGGGATCCTTAAAATTCGTCATGTGCAAACTGACCTTATTCTCTTCCCTTCCCTACCCACATCCCACCATTATCCACCTTTTTTGAACTCTGTCGTGAATAGTGTCATGATCTACCCAGTTACTCGGGCCAGAAATCTTGGCTCATATTTGACTTCATCCTGCTTTCACAGCTAGTCATTTCAAAAAATCTATTGGTTCAGCTTCTAAAGTGTGTCTTGACTTTGCCCCTTCTTTGATTCTCATGCCACTATCTTTGGCTCTCATGATCCGTGACAAATTCTTCTTGAGTGTAGCCCTCATCTAATCAATTCTGTATAGGAGTGGTTCTCAGTCATTGATGTGCACCAGGATCATATGTGAAGATTTAAGAAGCTGTAGGTGCCCCAGTCCCAGAGCTTTGATTTTTTTTTTTTTTTTTTGCGGTACGCAGGCCTCTCACTGCTGTGGCCTCTCCCGTTGCGGAGCACAGGCTCCGGACGCGCAGGCTCAGCGGACATGGCTCACGGGCCTAGCCGCTCCGCGGCATGTGGGACCTTCCCGGACCGGGGCACGAACCCATGTCCCCTGCATCAGCAGGCGGACTCTCAACCACTGCACCACCAAGGAAGCCCCTAGAGCATTGATTTTTCCTGCTCTTGTTTAGGGCGCAGTGATTGGCAGGATAAGACCATCATAACAATCTTTATAAAATACAATCTGAACATGTTGTTTACCTGTTTAGAACTCATCAGTTGTTGACAGTGTCTATAAGAAAATATTCAAACTGCTTAATTTGGTATACATAAAGATTCCTCATTATCTGGCCCCTGCCTAATTTTCCGGCCTTATAATCACTTCTCCACTCCAACCTCCATCTGTCCCTCACATCGTAGGCTCTAAGCATATAAAATTACTTTTAAAAAATAAACGTTTAGGGCTTCTCTGGTGGCGCAGTGGTTGAGAGTCCGCCTGCCGATGCGGGGGATGCGGGTTTGTGCCCCGGTCTGGGAGGATTCCGCGTGCCGCGGAGCGGCTGGGCCCATGAGCCATGGCCGCTGAGCTTGCGCGTCCGGAGCCTGTGCTCCGCAACGGGAGAGGCCACAACAGTGAGAGGCCCGCGTACCACAAAAAAAAAAAACAAAAAATAAACGTTTAATTTTAGAACAGTTTTAGATTTACAGAGAAATTGTGAGAATAGTATAGTTACCATATACTCCATACCAGATTCCTCTGTTATTAACATCTTACATTAGTATCTGTATTTGTCACAATTAACCAATATTGATACATTGTTAACTAAAGTCCATAGTTTATTCAGATTAAAAAAATTTTTTTCACCTAATATCCTTTTTTTGTTACAGGATCCCATCCAAGATACACTACATTTAGTTGTCGTGTCTCTTTAGGCTCGTCTTGGCTCTGACAGTTTCTCGGATTTAACTTGTTTTCGATGACCTTGACAGTTTGGGGGAATACTGGTCAGGTATTTTGAAGAATGTTTCTCAGCTGGGGTTTGTCTGATGTTCTTCTCATGATTAGACTGGAGTTATGGGTTTGGGGGAGGAAGAAGAATACAGAGGCAAAGTGCCATTCTCATCATATCATATAAAGAATATATACTATCAGCCTGACTTATCATTGTTGATGTTAACCTTGATCACCTGACTGAGGTAGTGTTTGTCAAGTTTCTCCACTGCAGTCACTCCCCCACATCCCATACTGTACTCTTTAGAAGGAAGTAACTATGTACAGCCCACATTTAAGGAATGAGGGTTATGTTCCACCTCCTTGAGGGTGGAGTGTCTACATAAATTATTTGGAAGTCTTCTGCATGAGAGATTTGTCCCTTCTCCCCCATTTATTTATTTATTCAGTCAACCATTTCTATCAATATGAACACATGGATATTTATTTTATATTTTGGGTTATAAGCCAAAATTATTTTGTGGTTCAGAGTATCAGTATTTCAGCTTTGGCCATTGGGAGTGCTTTCAGTTGGCTTATGTGTCCCTTTGACATATCCTTATCATTATGGGTTGTTTTTTTGTTTTTGTTTGAGCAGTTCCTTACTTTCTGGCACCATGCTACAGGCTCATTTTATATATTCCCTGCCCCAATCCTAGCATCAGCTATTTTTCCAAGGAGCCCTGATTCCTTTTATTAGAGAATGGTATTAGAAACCAAGATGGTCCCTGGTGTGCTTGTTGCTACAGGGGTATGTTTGCCTCTCAACTAACAGAATAAGGAAATATATGTGTGTATGCTAACCCATGTATATACACACATCTATAATTAGTTCTGTATGTAACATCTGTATTTATATTAAGCTAAATATGAGTTCATACTGATGACTCCAATTCTAATTCATTACCATATGAATTATTCTAGCCTTCTCCCCTCACTTATCTATAACCTTCCACTCCTGGTGAGAAGCCTGATTCCCACCATCTGCTTCTTAATTGTTCAATTCCAGTATATTTGTATAGTGACTTCAGAATTGTTAACCCTTTATCAACTAAAGCACAGTGCTTATTACAATTCTTACTGCCCTTAGTCTTAAAGACTCTACTCATTTCCAAAGTTACTTAGCATCTTTCTTCAAATTACTTTTGCTTCCCTGAATATACCATATGTTTTCACACTTCTTTGTCTTTATTTGTGCTAGTCCCTCTGTCTGGGGTGCCCTGGTTTTTACCCTTATCTCCTTGGAATATTGCCACTCACTCTTCTAGACCCAGCACAGATGTTGCCTTCACCAGGAAGCTTTCCCTAGCCACAACCAAGAGACTTAATCACTCATGCCTCTGTACTTTAATAGCACTTTATGCCCACCTCTATTACACATTTCTCAGGACTCTGTTTGCATCTCATTCTTCTTCACTTGGTGGTAAGGTTCTTTTTTTTTTTTTTTTAAGTTATTTCTTTTTGGCTGCATTGGGTCTTTGTTGCTGCATGTGGGCTTTCTCTAGTTGCGGTGAGCGGGGGCTGCTCTTCATTGCAGTGCACGGGCTTCTTGTTGCGGTGGCTTCTCTTACTGCAGAGCATGGGCTCTAGGCACGCGGGCTTCAGTAGTTGTGGCTCGCAGGCTCTAGAACGCAGGCTCAGTAGTTGTGGCTCACAGGCTTAGTTGCTCCACAGTATGTGGGATCTTCGTGGACCAGTGCTTGAACGGGTGTCCCCTGCATTGGCAGGTGGATTCTTAACCACTGCGTCACCAGGGAATCCCTGGTGATAAGGTTCTTGAGGGCAGGAACCAAATAGATTTGTCCCTGGATTCCTAGGACTCAATAGTAATGGATGTTATGTTAGAATCCTCTTGGGTGAAAATTACAGAAAACCTAATAGTGGCTAAAATATATAAGGATTTATTTTTCTCATCTAGCAGGAAATCCAGAGGAAAGTGGTAACTATCATTGGTTTACCTGTTCAATGATACTGTCAAGAACCAGGCCCTTTCCCTCCCCTGTACACAGCATCACTTTCCTTTATTCAGGAAAGAGGCAGAGTAAGGGTGTCAGCAAGCCATCCTCCAGCCCCTTTCCCTTCTGTATGGAGGCAAAGACTTTTGCCCTTTAACAGACTTCTGTCATCTAGAACGTGGTCACATGGCTCCTCCAACTGCAAGAGAAGATGGGAAGGTGTATTTTTAGGAAGGCTAATCTTTTCAATAAGACCAAGATGTTGGAATTAAGCTCCAAGTAATCACAAGGCCACAAGGAGGTCAGGAATCTGTTTCCTATCGAATAAAAGGCCTGAGGGTAGACAGAAGACCAGGCCAAGAAGACTCTGTAAGACAAGAGGAGAAAAGGCTTGATCTCAGTGGGAGCAACATCTGTTATTGGTAGAAAGCACAAGTGTATCTAATGAGGAATCTAACATACTCTGACCACCCACTCTGTATTCCTAGCATTCTGTATTGCTCCCTGGAAACTTTCAACTTGTCTGTTTTCATGTGGAAATTGTGTCATTCTTGTGAATTTTACTTTCCATTCTCTAGCGCCTTTTCTGTGTCATACCTCCTGTGATGTGACAGAATTTTACCTGATAGACCATGGTGCAGTTTGCCTTGATTTTTTGCAAGTTATAACTAATTGTAGTTCTTTAAAATAGAATTTACACAGTTCTATAATTTCTGCCTACCTAAATCCCACATTCTTTTGAAATTATGGAAATACATTCATTTGGATGCTTTTATTCATTAATGTTATATTTCGAGTTTTTTAAAAAAATTATTTTTATTTTTGGCTGCATTGGGTCTTCGTTGCTGCGTGCGGGCTTTCTCTAGTTGCGGCGAGCGGGGGCTACTCTTCATTGCGGTGCATGGACTTCTCATTGCGGTGGCTTCTCTTGTTGCGGAGCACAGGCTCTAGGTGCACAGGCTTCAGTAGTTGTGGCATGCGGGCTCAGTAGTTGTGGCTCGCAGGCTCTAGAGCACAGGCTCAGTAGTTGTGGTGCACGGGCTTAGTTGCTCCACGGCTTGTGGGATCTTCCCGGACCAGGGCTCAAACCCGTGTCCCCTGCATTGGCAGGCAGATGCTTAACCACGGCACCACCAGGGAAGCCCCCCCCCAAGGTTTTTATATATAACATTCATTTATGACTTGAATTCTTTATAATATTCCATTTTGTGCGAGGACAGCCTTATTGATACATTAGTCCGAACATGACTGGGTAAATCCTGCATACAGGTGCAAGCATCTCCTGCCATCTAGAGTACCTAGGGTTAGAGCCATTTGCAATGAATCAGAAAGCAGGTCTCATTAAGTGTAGAAGAACTCCATTAACTTCATTCATGTGAGTTTTTTACTAGAATTTATAAGGACTGGTAACACATAAAGTATGCGTGTAACTTAATACCTTTTCTCAGCCCACCAGATCTGATTACTACTTCCAGAAGTTACCGTAGTGTGCACAAATGTGAAATGGCAGGTGAATGAGTTAAAACAGATTTCATTCTGGTCCAGCATGTTTTTGGAGACAACTTCCAGAGCAATTAGAATAGAATACCCTTCAGATATTCAGGTTTAATGCAGCTTTGAGATGGATTTACGTGAAATCCTTCATATAACGTGGGAGTCCCAGTAACCTCTTGTGCGTGGGAGTCCATGGTGACACCTTTAAGGGTGGTCTTAGAGAGCAAACACAGCACGAGATTCCCATTTTGAAGCTGCAGAGTGCCTGACGTCCTAGTGTGATCCAAGTGCTCTGCGAATACTTACTGTAATTATTGTTGTTGTTCTGTTCTCGCTAATAACCTTATTTATTCTCTGAAATTATACTCATCCAAAGAAAGATTAAAACAAGATCTAAGAGTTGCCTGAGCTCTTTGCCTCACAGATGATCACCCTCAGAGTTCTCTGAAATTGACAGAGTTAATTGAAGCTTCAGTTTTCACGCCTGTAGTTGATACTTAAGTGTTTCTTACCTGTCGCTTTCACTATCCAAAACAGTACAACAATAGCACCTTAATTTGCTCTCATTAATGGTAGCCTCTCAGGTAATGTTAGTGCAGCTTTATCTAGGTGTTGTTTGTTCCTCTGAATGAAACCTTGGTACCAGCTTCCCAGCCAGAGAAGGAAAGCTAAACAGTTACAAAGGTAAAAACATGAATGTCTCACTAATTTACTCATTTAAAGGATGCTCAGAACCCAGGAAACATCCAAGGGAAGTTAACTTTTAAGCAAAGGGCAGGCATTTAGTGTATGATTAACGGCAGTTTCTTTCTCTGAGATTTCAGTGAGCTGAGACAACTGGGAATCATTCTTAGGGAGGCAGCTCAGAGCCAGCGAAGTGCTCCAAGGATAATCATTACAGATTCACACAAACAACAGTACTATTTGCTCTAGTTCTTTGGTGCCCTTCCAATAGTATTGAGATGTGAGGAAGCAATCTTAGGCTCAAGCTTAAATAGTAAGGGAAAGAAGTCCTTCTTTGCCTCTCCTCCTCAACTGAGTAAAAGTAAAAGACCAGTGAAAAGAACAGGGTGTTAAAATGTTATGTTATTTAGGTTATGCAAGAGCACTTTGCCTGTATCTTGAGATTAGAGTACTGAAAAAGAGAATGACTGTGCTGCCCTACATCTGGGGACTGGTGTCTCCCAGTGGCATTGCTTGCTATTTGATTAAGGCCCAAGAGAAAAAAACAGAATTGAGAAAGATGAAGGGAGGGAAGAAATTCTGGGCTTCCTTAAATCAAATACAATAAATCAGCAACCCCAGTAAAGACTGGGGAGTCAATACTGTGATCCTTCTTGTATGTACAAAGGTAGGGCGCAAATTGTATATATGTGCATAACAAAGATGTTTAAAAAAAAAGGTAGGGCTTCCCTGGTGGCGCAGTGGTTGAGAGTCCGCCTGCCGATGCAGGGACACGGGTTCGTGCCCGGGTCCGGGAAGATCCCACATACCGCGGAGCGGCTAGGCCCGTGAGCCGTGGCCGCTGAGCCTGTGCGTCCGGAGCCTATGCTCCCCAATGGGAGAGGCCACAACAGTGAGAGGCCCGCGTACCACAAAAAAACCCAAAAAGGTAGAGCATAGGCTCTCCCGTTCAACTGCTTGGGGTCAAGTTGAAGCCCCATTAGTTATTGGTTGGGTAACTTTAAGCATGTTACTTTACTTCATTCTGTGTGAGGTTTTCCTATGTAATATGGGTATAAAAATAGGACCCCTTGGTAGGGAAATAGAAGTTAAATAAGATAATAATGTAAAGTGCTTAGAACAGGGCCTCAAACATGGTAAATACTTAACTTTTTTAAAATTAATATTTATATGAAAAATAAATTGGGATTGGTGATTTACTTCCTCAAAGATTTTTTCAAATTGCAATGTATAGCATGCAGTATTTCCTTTTACTAAAATCATCCCTTTTATTTAAGAAGTACTTAAAACAATTACTCTACAAAAATAGCGTTTGCAGTTACTGAAAACATGAAATATCCTATATACATCTTACCTATTCCAGAAGAATATGATATAGTTTGTTAGTATGGTAAGGGCTGTGAGTCATTGTGAAAAGGGCCACATTTTAGTGGAAAGCAAAGCATTTAGCCAAAATTTGGAGGTAGGGCAGAGATCTCTTCCCTACAAGTCATCCTTCTACACCAAGGCTACTGCTTTTGCTACAAGCATAATATGGTGTTAGTGGTAAGCTCAGAAAACTTGTGAGTATTGAAACCACCTTCTCCTTGGCTTGTCATATGATATATATGTGGAACCCAGGTCATTTTATACATTTGTTTGTTTCCTTGTATTCTAAAATGGGCGCACACTTACCTACATCTGAGAGCTGGCAGGAAGTCTGTCAGCTCTTCATGGCATACCAATGTAGTTATAGCATAATAAATGCTGTTGATAATGAAGTTCTCTCACTCTGATACCCATATGAGCTTCAGTTCCTTTCTAGATCTGTTCCTCAGTGATTGCTTTAGCCAACTGACTATTCATGACTGAGTCTTGGTGTTGAGATCTCAGAGGGCCGTGGCCCTAAAGCCATGCTCCTTCTTCATTCTGTTTCATTTTGACCTTTTTTTTTTTTTTTTGCGGTACGCGGGCCTCTCACTGCCTTGGCCTCTCCCGCTGCGGAGCACAGGCTCCAGACGCGCAGGCTCAGCGGCCACAGCCCACGGGCCCAGCCGCCTCACGGCATGTGGGATTCTTCCCGGACCGGGACACGAACCCATGTCCCCTGCATCGGCAGGCAGACCCTCAACCACTGCGCCACCAGGGAAGCCCCCATTTTGACCTTGATAGGACTTGAGAGGAAGAACCACCGTAGGATGGTGAGCTGAAAGTGAGAACCTATAGGCCAAGTAAGTAAAAGAAATACCACTTGATTATATGGACTAGAATTTGATATGGCAGAATCAGTTTGAGCTAAGTTAAGTGAAGCATCAGGACCACCAACCTTTTAAGGTGCTTCCAACAGTAAATTAAAACTCAAACACCTAACAAGGATTTGTGGAGATTCTTGTTGCCTTCGTATTTCTCTGCTCTGGACTCTTGTAACTCAAACTGCCTTAGCAATTAAAGCACACCAAGACATGCCTAGAAAACTCTTACCAGGCTTCCCTCTTGGATATCTGCAAGTTTTATTCCTGACAAACACCTGATAACTAGGAACTATAATGAGAAGCCCTAAGTCTGTGGGAAAACTGCATTGTAATAATGTGGCCAATATTCAGACCTTTATTTCATACAATTGTACTACTTTTCCACGTTATGCTGGCCTCATAAAAGAAATTGAGAAGTGTTCTCTCCCCTATTTTCTGAAAGAGTCTGTGTAAGATTGGTGTTATTTCTTCCTTAAACATTTGATAGTCACTAGTGAAGTCATCAGGGCCTCCAGTTTTCTTTGTAGGAAGGTTTTTTGGTTTGTTTTTTTATTGTGGTAAAATTTACCATTTTAACCATTTTTAGGTGTAGAGTTCAGTGGCATTAAGTTTATTCACATAGTTGTGCAAACATCACAACCAGCCATCTTCAGAACTTTTTCATCTTCTCCCAACTAAAGCTCCATACCCATTAAAAACTTAACTCCCCTTTTTCTCCTCTCCCCCGCCCCTGACAACACCATTCTACTTTCTGTCTCTATGAACTTTATCGATCACTCTAGGAACTTGATTTAAGAGGAATCATATAACATTTGTCTTTTTGCAATTGGCTTATTTCACTTGGCATAATGCCTTCAAGGCTTATCCATGTTGTAGCATGCTCCAAAATTCCCCTATTTTTAAAGTCTGAATAATTTTCTATTTTATGTGTATATCACATTTTGTTTACCCATTCATCTTTGATGGACATTTGGATTGTTTCCACCTTTTGTATATTGTCAATAATGCTGCTATAAACATGGTGTGCAAATATCTCTTTGAGCCCCCACTTTCACTTCATTTGGGTATATATCCAGAAGTAAAATTGCTAGATTGTATGGTAATTCCATGCTTAATATTTTGAGGAATTGCCATACTATTTTTCACAGCAGCTGTACCATTTTACATTCCCACCAGCAATGCACAAAGACTCCAGGTTCTCCATATCCTTACCAACACTTGTTATTTTCTTTTTTTTTGTTTAATTATACCCATCCTAATGGATGTGATGTTTGTTTGCTTTTAATTATAAATTTTATTTACTTAATAAATTTAGAGCTCTTTAGATTTTTTTCTTGTGCTGTTTTAGTAAGTTATTATTGGTAAACTGTATTTTTAAGGCATTTATCCCATCTAATAAGTGGAATAAAATTGTTCATAATAGCTCCCTATTAGTGTTTACAAGGTCTGTAGGGTCTATGGTGATGTCTCCTCTTTCATTCCTATTATTAGAAATTTGTATTTTCTGAAACACAAATGTTTGGTATCAGTCTTGTCAGAGGTTTATCAGTTTTATTAATATTTTCAAAGAACAAACTTTTGACCTTGATCTTCCCTGTTTTGTCCATTTTCTATTTCATTGATTTATGCTTTTATTTTTTATTATTTCCTTCTTTCTACTTACTTTGCATCAAACTTACTATTTTTCTAGTTTCTTGAGATTGAAGCTGAGATCATTGATTTGAGATCTTTTTTCCTTTCTAATAGAAGCATTTAAAACTATAAATTTTTTCTAAACATTGCTTTAGCTACATCCCATAAAATTTGATATTTTAAGATTTGATTATTATTCAGTACAACATATTTTCTAATTTACCTTAAGATTTACTAACTCATGTAAATCTTAGACCCATAGGTTATTAAGAAGTACATTGCTTAATTTCAAAATATTTGGGAATTTTTCTAGATATCTTATTTTATGTTTGGATAAAAAAGCAAAAATAAGCAATACGCTCCTTCTTTAAAATGTAAACACAGAAATATATTTTTTAAAAGATATATCATACACAACACTGCATAAGACAGCTGGTGAGGTTATATTAATATTAGACAAAGCAGACTTCAAGAAAATGACTATTACTAGAAATAAGGAGGGGTATTTATTAATGAGTCAATTCATCAAAAATATTAACATTTAATATTGCTATTGTGGTCAGAAAACATACTCTGTATGATTTGAATACTTTGGAATTTATTAAGACTTGTCTTATAGCTCAGTATATGTGGTCTGCCTTGGCAAATGGTTCATGATCACTTGAAAAAATGTATATTCTGCTGTTATTAGGTATATTGCTCTTTCTGTAAATGTCATTCAGGTCAAGTTGATAATGTTCAAAACTTCTATGTCCTTATTGATTTTTTGATAGTTCATTTCTGAGTGTTCTGTTTATTACTGAGAGGGCTATTAAAATCTCCAAGTATTGCCGTGAATTTGTTAATTTTTCCTTTAAAAAATTCTATTTTTGCTTCGTGTATTTTGAAGCTCTGGTATTCGGTACATGTACATTTAGGATTTTTATGTCTTGATGAATTGGCTCATCATTATTAAATGTAATAGTCTTTTTAAAAGTCTATTTTGTCTATTATGAAAGACCTAGATCCCACCACCTCAGATCAGAAGAAATGTCAGCAGCAACCCCTGCTCACCAGAAGGAATCAAGAAAGGACTGCTCTCCTGCTCAAATATTTGTCCTGCTCTTTTACCAGTCATCATTGCACAGAGTTTATGTTTAACACCAAATTCTTGTAGGGCTACCAAGTCCCATCTCTTTTTTAATTGTAATCTATTTGTATCTTTAAAGTGCTTCTCTTATAGACAATACAGGTATGCCCTGCTTTTTGAAAGTTTGCTTTACCTCCTTCACTTTGATAAAAGACCTACATTGGTACCTGTTGTTGCTAAATGAAAGAAATCTGAAGAGGATTTTCACTTTTACGAAAAAAGGTGAAAACCGAAAATAGCTTTCAGTGTTTGTTTTGCAGTGAGCCGTTATAGAGGCGGTGCAAACCCTGAGCATCAAGAGCGGCACCTCCAAGCGCCTTCCCTGGGAACTACACTCAGCATCCCAGCATTAAGCCGCCATAGCTTTGAGCATCTGTGCTTTATCTTGATTTATTTTGTGCATCTATTAACAAGATGTGTCCTAAGGTAATTGCTTTTTTGCTTTACGCCATTTTGGCTTACAAAAGGTTTCACAGGAATCCTCCACTTTTGGATAGTCGGGGAGACCTGTATATGGTTGAGTATTGCTTTTTCATACAAATTAACAACCTGTGTCTTTTAACTGGAATCCATTTACACTTAATGTAATTACTGATATGGTTGGATTTAAATATGTCATCTTGGTATTTGTTTTCTTTCTTTTTTTTTTTTTTTGCCGTACGCGGGCCTCTCACTGCTGTGGCCTCTCCCGTTGCGGAGCACAGGCTCCGGATGCGCAGGCTCAGCGGCCATGGCTCACGGGCCCAGCCGCTCTGCGGCATATGGGATCCTCCTGGACCGGGGCACGAACCCGCGTCCCCTGCATCGGCAGGCGGACTCTCAACCACTGCGCCACCAGGGAGGCCCTTGGTATTTGTTTTCTAATTGTTCCATCTGATCTTTAGTTTCTCCTTCTTCCTTTCCTGCCTTCTTTTGGGTGAATAGAATATTTTTAGCTATGCTTCTTCGTGTTATTTCAAATAAAAGTACTACTTATCCATACAGTTTCATTATGCAAATAATATCTTAGTTAAACTTGTATTCAAATTAGGGCATGCCAAAGACCTAAATAGACATTTCTCCAAAGAAGATATACAGATTGCCAACAAACACATGAAAGGATGCTCAACATCACTAATCATTAGAGAAATGCAAATCAGAACTACAGTGAGGTATCACCTCACACCGGTCAGAATGGCCATCATCAAAAAATCTAGAAACAATAAATGCTGGTGAGGGTGTGGAGAAAAGGGAACCCTCTTGCACTGTTGGTGGGAATGTAAACTGATACAGCCACTATGGAGGTTCCTTAAAAAACTAAAAATAGAATTACCATATGACCCAGCAATCCCACTACTGGGCATATACCCTGAGAAAACCAGGAATTCAAAAAGAGTCATGTACCAAAATGTTCATTGCAGCTCTATTTACAATAGCCAGGACATGGAAGCAACCTAAGTGTCCATCGACAGATGAATAGATAAAGAAGATGTGGCACATATATACAATGGAATATTACTCAGCCATAAAAAGAAACGAAATTGAGTTATTTGTAGTGAGGTGGATGGATCTAGAGTCTGTCATACAGAGTGAAGTAAGTCAGAAAGAGAAAAACAAATACTGTATACTAACACATATATATGGAATCTAAAAAAAAAAAAAAAAAAAGGTTCTGAAGAACCTAGCAGCAGGACTGGAATAAAGACGCAGATGCAGAGAATGGACTTGAGGACACGGGGAGGGGGAAGGGTAAGCTGGGATGAAGTGAGAGAGTGGCATGGACATATATACACTACCAAATGTAAAATAGATAGCTAGTGGGAAGCAGCCGCATAGCACAGGGAGATCAACTCAGTGCTTTGTGACCACCTAGAGGGGTGGGATAGGGAGGGTGGGAGAGAGACGCAAGAGGGAGGAGATATGGGGATATATGTATATGTATAGCTGATTCACTTGGTTATAAAGCAGAAACCAACACACCACTGTAAAGCAATTATACTCCAATAAAGATGTTTTAAATAAACTTTGCACTCCAGAAAAAAAACCAACAAAAACAAATTAGCGTATGCCAAAAGAGAGTTAGTTAATAGAGGGTACATAGAGAGAGTGGGACTCTCTGGTGGCAGAAACCAATTTTCTCTACCAGAATTCTTTTGGGAGCTGACCCTGCCCTTCTCTTTTTTTCTCATCACAAAATGGAACCATGACCTAGTAAACATTAAGCTAACATGATAGTAATAACATAAAGCACATATTTATTAATCATTGCAGTGACTATAACTGGATAGCTGCCTGTACAGTGTCAACTCTTCGGTCACTTCCTTCTTCCACACTGCAGGGATCTAAGGAGCCACCTTGGGAAATATGAAGTAACGTCCTTCCAATTAAATTTATGTCAGACAAGTACCATTTTTGTGTAGTCAGTCAAACAATTAATTCACAAGCAGCTTGGTGCTGCCCTTAGAAGTTCGTGATTTAGTTGAGAAAGCGTTTATGTTAAGTAGTTTTATTATGTATCTCTATTATATTTATTATACAGTTTACTATATATTTATATAATAAAAAAGATAAAGAGCATTGCAAGGCTGTTGTAGATAAAAACATAAATGAAATAAAGATGTTTGTGTGGTTAATTAGAAAAAGCTGCCTAAGCTGGACAAATTGCCACATGTTTAGGCCCTGGCTATACCATGTTTTTCTATGGGCTAGCAGTCTGCAAGGCACACACTTCTCTGACGTTTTCCTGAATTGCCTAATATCCAATCTGGTTATGCCTTTTTGTCTCCAGCTGTCTATAGATGTTCTTGGTCGTTTATAGTGAGAGAAACATCCTTTTTTCCCTTCTCTTCCTCTTCTATATATAGATAGATATAGATAAGTATCACGTGATTATCTAAAGGATTGAAATTTCATTTTGATTTGGCTTTCCTGGGTGGAAAACATTTACATCATTGCATACTTTTGAGCATGAATTGCGTCTTTTTCTAGGTGTAATCCATTTCTACTCTTCAGCATACGGAAGATTTTATGAATAATGTTCAGTGCAGAAAGAGAGCTCTAAAAATAATTGTGCTGGTAGGGTTTTGTTAGTCTTATGTGGAACAGTGACAGGAGAAAAGAACAAAGGCACGTCAGAGGAAAGGTAGTGGTAGGCAGAGCATTTGATTTCATTTGCCTCCACCAAAGAGCTTGCATTTAGTGGAGAAGGAAAAACAAATAAGAAACGGGAGATCTGCACTAGCTATTGAATGTTTCATTTCTCATCACTGTTAGTCACATTTGAATGGAATCATTGCAGTCTTTTTGGTGTGTATAACTAAACCTTTTTTTCCCGAAAGGAAAATCTTGAATTTTATGTTTAAAGGCACAATGAGATGTTTTTGACATTCTGCAGTTTGTTTTGGAACTCATAGTCTTAAAACCCATTGGCTTTCAGTAAGATGGTAAAGGGTGTACAATACATGTCATTTTTATGCCTGATAGCACCTGCGATAGTCTCTGATGCATATTATATATACACACCTTTTAGCATCTGTTTCTACCTGACAGCTTACAGCGTTAGGCTGAATGTTGCGATTAACAACTGAGTGGGGGTGAAATGCCAAGCGGTATTACAATGGATTCTTATTGGAAAAAATAAGCTCTTTAGAGCTTATTTTTGATACTTTTCCATGAAGATTTTAAGCCGACATATATGCCAGTACATAATTAAAATAACATACTCTTTAAATGTTTAAGTTATTCTCCAGAAATGGAGATAGATTTGGCTAATCAAATGATGATTCTCCTCTTGAGCTGGGATTTAAGCATGCGTTTTGTACAGGGAAATCTGTTTTGCAAATGCATTACTGATTATTCTTTAAAATGTATGTATACAGGGTTGTTAGAATTAAGAATTGTTGGGATCATATCTTAATATAGTATTTACTTATTTATTTTACCAATATTCATATTATTCAGCCCAGCCCAGGGAATGAGATTTTAAAAATTTGTTTTCTTATTCTGCTCCTATACTTGGGTTTTTGGTCTAGTGGTCATCAAATATTCCCTAGAAATACATTTGTGTAGAATTCCCAAAACAAAATAATAAAATCACTTAAAAAACATTTTAGTATACAAAATCCAGATTCTGGGCTTACATGCTTTGGCCATGTGCTAAAAATTATATAAGCAAATACCAAACAAAGCCAAGTTGGTCAAGGCTGTGACTTATAAAGAATGCCAGGCAATGTTGTACACTCCAAATATTCTTTTCCCTTCTCTTGACCTGAAAAATACTTCAGGAAAGAAGCTACCATGCCCATCTTTCATTTCAAATTTTTTAGTTTTCATGTCCTTTCTCAGCTTGTAAACCTTTTAGGCCAGTTTTTGGCTCTTAGATAAATAATATATTGTTTAATCCATATTGACTAATTAACTGTTTGTAACTTTCCAGGTACTGATTAGGATGAATGTGATTTGGAGAAATTATTTTTCTTGTCTAAGGATAAGAAAAGTGCCTCACAGATACCAAAGTAATTATCACCCAGTGGCCCCTCTGGGATCAAGGATTTTAACTGATCCAGCCAAAGTTTTTGAACACAACATGTGGTAAGTTATCTTTTTAGGTGTGATATAATGTATGTACATTAAGCATCACCAGTGTTATTATTTTCATTTAGTGCCAGAAAAGGATTTTTTAAATTAAGCACTTATGTTGTTGAAGTTAAAAGCAAGGGTAACTGATCCCAACTTAGATGTTGCCAATTCTGAATTTCTTTGCAAAGAGAATTAGAAAAGTGAAGTTTCCCAAGTGCTTTCCCCAGCTTTGGGTTCTTGCAGGCCCTCCCTGCTCACCTCTGATCCTGATTTGGCAGCATATCACTGAGGGGGCTTCTTTTCTAGGTAGAGCCCTCCACTTGCCTCTTTTACAAGTACTTATCAATCAGCAAATGTGTACTCAGTACCTGCTGCTTACTGAGCACCAGGGAGGACACATTGGTTTGACCTTAATTCATGCTTTTAGGAAATCCACCCTCTATTTGTGAAGATAGATGGGTATTTATAGGAAAAACTGATAATTAGGAATACAAGGCAGCAAAGTAAGGGCCCAGAGTGTTCTTATAAGGCATAGGTCTGTATAAGAACAACTCAACAATGCAGAATCACTTCTATTTTGGCATAGTCAGGAAGATTTTTTTTTCAGCTTTATTGAGTTATAATTGGCATATAAAGGAAGGTTTAAGTGGGGAAACTGAGATATTTATTCTTTCTCCAGTACCCAGTATGGTGCCTGACACATAAATATTTGTGGAATAATAGATAGGTAAAGCTGGAGTAAGGGCATTCTAGGTGGGTAGATAGTCATATCCACCTAGATGAGGAAGTATAAGGCATATTCAGGAGAACAGGATAGTTTGCCTAAAATAAAGGCTCTTCTAGGAGATTGGTAAATGATAAGGTTGGAATGGTAATAGGCCAGGTGTGGGGTAGGAGCAAGATTGTGTGTGGTCTTAAATTCACACCTAAAGTGAAAGGTATTACAGAGCCACTAAAGAGAAATGGCATTCATTATACATGGTATATTAAGTATAAGTATTTGGATAACAGTATAAGGATAGATCAGCAGGTAGAACTAGAAGCAGAAGAGGGCAAATAAGAGAGAGATTGTAAGGGAAGAAAAAATAGAACTTGGTGCTTCTGTAGAATAAAGGAAAAGGAAACATTTGACTCTGAAGGTTTGATCTTAGATGACTAATAGAAATAGAAAAATCGGGGCTTCCCTGGTGGCGCAGTGGTTGAGAATCTGCCTGCTAATGCAGGGGACATGGGTTCGAGCCCTGGTCTGGGAAGATCCCACATGCCGCGGAGCAACTAGGCCCGTGAGCCATAACTACTGAGCCTGTGCGTCTGGAGCCTGTGCTCCGCAACAAGAGAGGCCGCGATAGTGAGAGGCCCGCCCACCGCGATGAAGAGTGGCCCCCGCTTGCCGCAACTAGAGAAAGCCCTCGCACAGAAACGAAGACCCGACACAGCCATAAATAAATAAATAAATAAATAAATAATTTTTTTTAAAGGTGCAAAAAAAAATAAATAGAAAAATCAAGAGGTAAATTGATTTTTTAAAAAATATAATAGAAGAAAAACGGGTGGTTTATCTTCTTTTTTTAAATTGAATTGTAGTTGATGTACAGTATTATATAAGTTACAGGTATAAAATATAGTGATTCACAATTTTTAAAGGTTATACTCCATTTATAGTTATAAAATATTGGCTATATTCTCATCCTTGTAGCTTATTTTATACATAATAGTTTGTACCTCTTAATTCCCTACCCCTATATTGCCCCTCCCTCTTCTCTCTTACCCCGGTAACCACTGGTTTGTTCTCTATGTCAAACAGGTGGTTTCTTATAAAGTTAAATATACACTTACCATATGACACAGCAATTCCACCCACTCCTAGGTATTTACCAGAATAAATGAAAACATACGTCCACATAAAGACTTGTATATGAGTGCTCATAACAGATATAGGAATTTGACAAAATAAGAGGTAAATTGATTTTTTATTTTGGAATAAAGATGGTGCATTTAATTTTAGATATTTTGAATAGGTTTTGAGAGAGGGACATCCTGAGAAAAATGTCCAGAACATAGACTCCACTGCTAGGAAGAGAGAGCAGTCAGGGCTGAAGATGTGAGTGAGGTTGGGTATAATATCTGCAGATAAGATTGTTATCTGACTAGCCTTGGGAGCAGGACCTCTAGGGCTGGGAAAGTAATTCATAGACTTTCTGTGTTTATATTGCAACAGAATATCAATTTTAAAAGGAAATAGATTGACTTTTTATTAATTAGTCCTGCACTATACAATATGGTGGCCACTACCCACATACGGTTTTTGAGCACTTGAAACCTGGTTAGTCTGAATTGAGATGTGCTGTAACATTTTGAAGACTTAATACAAGAAAAAGGTAAAGTATATCATTAATAATTTTTGTACTTAATTATTCAATAAATGTTAAAATGATATTATTTTGGATATGTTGAATTACAGTATATTATTAAAATTAATTTCCTTTCTTTTCACTTTTTTTTATCATGGCTACGAGAAAATTTTAAATTACATGTGTGGCCGACATAATACTTTCTTGGACAGTTGCTAAGTTAAACCATTTTGACTATCATCACCAATTTGGACAGTTATAATAGGCTGTGAGATAATTGTCAAACAGTTAAACCTCCAGAGGAACTTCTGGTCCTAGGCAAGCTCCTCATTTGCCAGTTTTTTTGTTTTGTTTTTGTTTTTTGTCAGTAGACTCTAGTGATTTAGTTGTCTACATCTCTTTTTCCATTTGCTATCACTAGCTTTTTTGCCCAGGATTCCTGCCTGCCCATTTAAGTTCTGTTTTGTCATAGGCTCTCAGGGAAGCAAGGGTCATCTGGTTCAGTGCCTCTCAAATACTGTGGTCTAGCTTAGGGCTGCTGCACAAGAATCCCTTGAGGTATGGCCCAGGAATTTGTAATTTGAAAAAGTTCTTTTAGTAATTCTGTTGAGCTACCAGGTTTAGGAATCCTTGATGCAGTCCAATGGTTTCAAACTTTAGCAGAATTTTTTTTCCAAGTGAACGCTTAACATAGAATCCCAATATTTAAAAGGTAAAAACAAACCGACTCTGAGTGAAGTGAAGTGGTCATAGAGGCTTGGGGCATCGACAGCTCCACTTCCCTTTTCCTCTCCCACCCCTCCCTCCCTCTAGCAGCCTAGAGGACCTTTAGGGTTCATCTGACCAGAGTTTGAAAAACCTTGATCTGATCTCTACAGCCATCCTCCTCCATAGCATACCCCCAAAGAAGTTACCCTGCCTGTGCAGGATACCTCTAGTGAACTCTCTCCAAAGCAGATACATACTGTAATAATAAAATAATAATAATTTTCTCCAAGGGAAGAGGAAAGTAGTTGCTTCACATCACCTCCCCACGTCCCCCACCCCAGGTCCCCCCATTTTTTTGCTTGAAGAGCAGATAAGTAAATTAAACTGAAAACCAGAAGACTGGTTTACTTTCTCCTTACTTCAAGTCCAAAGTTCTGTCTAAAAGTTCTCACTTCCTTCCTTATTTCCTCCTTTATATTTAAGAATAATGTCTCCTCATGCTGAATTTTGATTTTTAAGAAGTTTCTTAACAAGTACATGTCAGTTTTCTCTCAGAGATGTTGATCAGAATTGTGTACAGTTCATTTTTCCCTTTAGCCTCTAGTCTAGTTAAATAAGAACTATTTACTCTATACATGAACCTCTTGTTAAAAATTTTTTGAGAAAAAATAAAAATACCCTTTTTCTTCAGTTTCTATATCCTGAGTAATATTTGCCCTCCAGATTCTGGATATTACTAGTATTTACGTCTGCCTATAGGCTCTTAATTCTTAATAGTTTAGTTAAGTGAATTTCACATAACATAAAATTAACCATTTTAGGTAAACAGTTCAGTGGCATTAATTACATTCACGATTTTGTGCAACCAGCATCGTTCCAAAACATTTCCATAACTCTAAAGTAAAATCCCTTATCCATTAGGCCTCTTACACTCATGCTACAGTTCCCAGCCCCTGGCAACCACCAATCTGTGTTTGTCTCTAGAGAATTACCTCTTCTGCATATTTCGTGTAAATGAGATTATACAATATGTGATCTTCTGTGTCTGGCTTCTTTCCCTTAGCATAAAGTCTTGGAGATCCATCCATATTGTAGCATGTATCAGTACTTGATTCCTTTTTATGACAGAATAGTATTCCATTGTGTGTATATACCACAGTTGGTTTATCCACTCATTCACTGATGGACATTTAAGCTATTTCCACCTTTTGGCTCTTGTGAACAGAGCTGCTGTGAACCTGTGTGTACATGTACTTGTTTGAGTTACCTAGGAGTGGCGAACTGTGGGGTCATGTGGTAATTCTACATTTAACTTTTTGCAGAACCGCCAAACTTTTCCACAGTGACTAAATCATTTTGTATTCCACTTATAGACTTTTAGTTATACTTACTACATTTATCAGTTTGGGGAGCACTGACATGAAACTATATTCAGAGTGCTTATGAGACATGGCCCAGACATCTGTCT
This sequence comes from Hyperoodon ampullatus, assembly GCF_949752795.1. Lineage (NCBI taxonomy): Eukaryota > Metazoa > Chordata > Mammalia > Artiodactyla > Ziphiidae > Hyperoodon > Hyperoodon ampullatus. The sequence goes on along the minus strand of NC_136921.1, from coordinate 86,396,616 downwards.
GTATTGAGCAAATTACACAGTTACTTGGAAAAATCATTCCTTATTCCATGCTGCTCCTGGTTTAAGTGTATAGGAACTTTTCAGGGGGTCCCTGAAATTTATAAGGAAGCAGTAAGCACTTGTATTATCATACAACTAAATCAGCTAGGCCAGCAGCTTTCAAGCTTTTTGGCAAGACCCACAGTAAGGAGAATAGTTTACATCATGGAACAGTACCTGTATGTATAACACATGCACATATATGAAACAGGAACAGAAGTTTCCTATGCAGTTTTACCATGTAAGACATGCACTCATAGTTTCCATTTGTTCTTTTCTGCTCCATTTTTGTTTATTTCTCTTTTTAAATGTAGATGGACTAACTAAATTGATTTCATGACTCACTAAAAGTGTCATGACCTTTAATTTAAAAACACTGAGCTAAGTGATTCTCTAGATCCAAGGTAAGACCTATATCCTGTAACATGACTTTCTATTACATAACCCATTTAAATAGTTGACTGTTTCCAGTATCCCAATAGAGTTCAGGTATCAAGAATTCTTTCTTACTATATAGTCTGAATTTTCTTTATACAATAATTTGTCATGAGAGGCAATCTAGATGTTAAAAGAGGCAGTCTACATGTCTAACTTTAGGAAGTTACTTAATCTCTCTGTACCTCAGTTTCCTCATCTCTAAAATGGGATAATAATAGTAATATTAACCTCATAGAGTTGTTGTAAGGATTGAATTAGTGTATATATATATTATAATATAAATTGTATATACATGATAAATAAGCAACACATAAGAATTAGCTGTATTATTATTATTACCATTTCCTAACATGTACTTTAGTTACTTATGTATCTGTTTTATCTTCATTATTAGATTGTATGACTCTTCAGAGAAGAACTTAGCTTATATCTGTTTCATTGCTATATTCTCTATATTATAGGCACCCAATAAGTTTGTTTGAATAAGTAAATCAATGTAGAGAAATAGGAGATCCAGTTCATGTCTACTCGAAATTTACAGCTGGACTGAGAGTTAATATCGTAGCTATAAAAAATAAAATTAAATACATAAAAAATAAAATTTAAAAATATCATAGCTAAACATGGGCTTCAGAACCCAAAAAATCTGAATTTAAGCCCTGACTCTACCCCTTTCCAGCTGTAGGAATTTGAGCAAGGTTTTTTCATGAGGTGTTATGAGTATTAAAGGAAATAAATATGTAAAACACTTAGTAGTAGTAAGCTCCCTAAAAGGCATCATTCTTGTTATTATTATAAGATGGAGAGTTGAGATATATACCAATGAATAAATAAACAGTATAGAGGACTATTCAGGGTCATACAGTGAAGACAGTGAAGACCATAGGAATAGTCTTCAGAATAGGAAGAGATTTTTGAGATGGGGATGTAAGAAAGTCAATAAGATTTCATAGAGTAGGTAGGATTTAACCTGGGCTCAGAAGGATGAGGAGGATTTAAATAGTGAAAACCATTTTGTTGTAGACATGAGCATGAGCAAAGATCTGCATTGTACATGAGGTATATTTCGTGTACAAAAGCAAGCAAATAGACCAGCCCACTTGGAAGAGAGGTTTCACATTTTGAAACTGGGTAAATGGTGTGACAAAAGAAGTATTTTAGGAGAATTAATCAGGCTCTGTTGTTCAGGACACCTAGAGTTAACCATTATAGAACATGAAATGATATCTTTTTTCCTCAGCTTTTTTTTTTTTTTTTTTTTTTTTGCGGTACGCGGGCCTCTCACTGTTGTGGCCTCTCCCATTGCGGAGCACAGGTTCCGGACGTGCAGGCCCAGCGGCCATGGCTCACGGGCCCAGCCGCTCCACAGCATGTGGGATCTTCCCGGACCGGGGCACGAACCCGTGTCCCCTGCATCGGCAGGCGGACTCTCAACCACTGCGCCACCAGGGAAGCCCTCCTTAGCATTTTTGTTATATTGACATGTACCCATCACTGGGCTAGGTTCAGAGCAGTACTCAAGAGAGGAACAGCAGATGATCACTGCTCTAAAGGAGCTCTAGTCTGTTTCACTAATAAGCTTGAGTCCTCCAGGTAAAGAAGATGGAATGAATCTGAAAAACAAAGTATTCCTCCTCCAACAAAATGAATAAGAAGTAGTAAAAGCAAGCAAAAACTATGCCAACAGCAACTACATGAGTTCATACTGTTCATACATAGACAATTAGTGACCAAGGAAAGAAACTATAGATTCATGTGTGGCTCAGAGTGGCTCTTAACCCTATCTTTATCCCTCAGAAGCAGTACTAGGGAAAGGTCAGCTGACAAATCATTACTAATACTCATTAGGCAGCCCTGGCAAATGTTGAGAAAGAGCCCTTGAAAATAAATGTTCTTACCTATCACAGAAGAATTTGAGGTCTTAGTAGAGCAGGGAAAATCATGGGACTCACCATTTTCCAGAGTTCCATGCTGAATTGAAACTATCCAAAGCCCAAGGGAAACCCCCATAGGAATAGGACACATCCTAACTAGATAAGTGAAACCTAGCATAGATAGGACTTAATAAATCTCCAAAAAAAAAAAAAAAACAACAAGGCAGACCCAGACCCTCATAAAATAAAGGCTGCCAACTACCCAGTGGAGTTCCCCCTTCTCCCCCACCTCTGACACCCTCAGATTACAGAAAAGTGCAGAGGATACATAATACCCAGCCTTCAAACTAAGCTTGCAGAGGAAGATAAACCTGAGTAAGGTTTGGTGTCAAGAGAGTTTATCTGCCAACAAACCAGAGAGGAAAGAAGGAAGAAGGGGAGAAAGAACATAGCATGCACAATGGATTAGTTTGCATTTTCCAATATTTTATGTAAAGGAAATCACAATATATACTCTTTTTTTTTTTTTTTTTTTTTTAACAGTACGCGGGCCTCTCACCACTGCGGCCTCTCCCGTTGCGGAGCACAGGCTCTGGTTGCGCAGGCCCAGCGGCCATGGCCCATGGGCCCAGCCGCTCCGTGGCATGTGGAATCTTCTGGACCGGGGCACGAACCCGTGTCCCCTGCATCAGCAGGTGGACTCCCAACCACTGCGTCACCAGGGAAGCCCTATACTCTTTTCTTCTGGCCTCTTTTACTAAGGATCATTATTTTTAGGTTTATGCATGTTGTTGCATATATCAATAGTTTGTTTATTTTTATGACTGATAAAAGACAGAATAAAATCAGAATATATAAAAAGCTCTCAAAATTCGTTAAACAAACAACCCAATAAAAATGGGCAAAATATTGAACAGACACTTCACCGAAGAAGATACACAGATAACAAGCATATGAAAAGATGCTCAAACATCAGTGGTCATGAGGGACATGCAAATTAAAGTCACAATGAAATACTACCAGACATTTATTAGAATAGCTAACGTTCAAAATATTGTACCAATACTGTTGGTGAAGATGCAGAGGAACTGGAAGTTTCATACACTGCTGGTGGGAATGTAAAATGGTGTAACCACTTTGGAAAACAGCTTGGCAGTTTCTTAAAAAATTAAACATACAACCTCTATATGGTTCAGCCATTCCATTCCTAGATACTTATCCAAGAGAAAAGAAAGCATACAAAGACTTGTGCATGATTGTTCACAGCAGCTTTATGTGTAATAGCCAAATTTGGCAACAACCCAAATGTCCATCAACAAGTAAATGGATAAACCAATTCTGGTATATCTATATAATGGACACTACTAATAAAAAAGGAATGAAACTATTGATACACACAACAACATGAATGAATTTCAAAATAATTATGCTGAGTGAAAGAAGCTAGAAATAAAGAGTATGTACTTTACTTTTACTGTACTAGAAAATGCAAACTAATCTAGAGGCCGACAACAGATCAGTGGTTGTTAGTGAAGGGAGGAATTACAAAGGTGCACCAGAAAACTTGAGAGTAATGGATATATTCATTAACTTGGTTGTGGTGACGTTTCCATGCATATTACATTTGTCAAAATGTATCAAATCATATACTTTAACTATGTGCTGTATGTCAGTTATACCTCAATAAAGCCATTAAAAAATATGGTTACATCCATACATTGGAAAACAATGTAGCAGTTAATAAAAATAAGAGAGATCCATGTGTATTGATATCAAGGGATGGCTATGGTATGTCATTAAACAAAAAGAGCAAGTTGCAGAAAAGTATCTCTAGTATGGCCTCATTTTTATTAAGGAATTTCTATACGTGTGCTACAGTATATACATATCTTTGTTTTTATATACACAGAAATGTCTGGAAAGGTCCACATCATACTGATAACACTTTATCTCAGGGATGGACATGGGGATAAGAAGTAGGGTAGAGATGAAACTTCGTATTTTATAAGCATTAGTATTATGCTCATCATAATACTAATCTTCCTCATCTTCCTAACAGTTTTGAATTCTACCAAATCTTCTTCATTTTCATGTCCCCAGTTCACAGCCCAGTGCCTAACAGATACAGGTTGTCAATAAATGTCTAATGAGAGAAGTAAATATTGTTTTTTTTCCAGCAGCTGTGACCTCTATCCCTTGTATGCAGAAGTGGGAAGGCATTGGTTCTTTCTGTGTGTCTTTTGTATGTCATTCATTCCTAAGTAAGAAAATGATTTACTAATAAAAATAATCAACTGAAATATTTATTACGGCCAAAAAAGATAAGTGGAAAGCCAGGACTCAGAAATATAAATTAGTGTCAATAGTAGAAAAGATTTAATTGAAGTTAGTTCTATTATTCTCTGATTTACCTATAACAGCTATATTTTATCCATCTGAGACATTTTTTTTTACTGATTAACAGCTCTGTGAAGTCATGGCATTTCTTAAAATTGATGGCATCTTACAATTGTAATTGGAAGTGATTTTTTCTTTCTTACTTGTACAGAAAATAATGGTATCTCAGATTTGATAAAATAGGATAATTATAATTTCAAAGTACATAGTCTTAGTTGTACACTGTTTTGAGAACTATTACATTTATTTTACTAATACAAAAACTAAGAGACATAGAAAATATAAATTACTTTCCACTGCCATACATCAAGGTTAACATTTGAATATTTGTTATATTGTTAGAAAAGCATGAAAACCTTTTGTTATATGGATAAATAGGCAACAGACATAAAAGATTGACCCAGAAGGAAGTACATGTGAACATATGGGAAAATATACAACAGTAAAAGAAATACAGATCAAAACAATTTGGTACCTTTTTAGAGCTACTAAAATAACACCAAAAAAGAAAGAAAAAGAGAGAGAGAGAAATTTAAGATAACACCGTATCCTGGTAGCAGTGTAAGTTAATACAATCTGGTTATATTTCTGTTTATTTTTTGTCTCATCTGTTCTTTTATTTTTCTCTACTGGCTTTTTGGCTATACATCTTTTGATTATTTTTTGTATGTTATTTTAGATCAATAGTTTCAAACATTTTGGTCTTAGGACCCCTGTACACTGTTAAATCATTGAGGACCCCAAAGACCTTTTATTTATGTGGATTATATCTATTGATATGTTCCGTATTAGAGATTGAAACTGAACATTAAAATATTAATTCATTTTAAAACAACAATGATAAACTCATTACAAGTTAACATAAATTACATATTTTCATGAAAATATCTATTTGCTCCCAAAAAATATAGTGCAAGGAGTGCATTGTTTTAAATGTTTGTAAGTCTCTTTAATGTCTGGTTTAATGGAAAAAGCTGGATTCTCATATGTGCTTCTTCGTTTAATCTTTTGTGTAATGTTGTTTAGGTTGAATTATATGAAGGAAATTTGGCCTCACACAGATATATACTTGTAAAAGAGAGGAGTTTTATAATAGCGTCTTAAGATAATTTTAGATATTTTTCTTTTTTTTTTTAGCTGTGCCCCACATCTTGTGGGATCTTAGTTCCCTGACCCGGGGTTGAACCCTGGCCCTCGGCAGTGAAAGCGCAGGAGTCCTAACCACTGGACCACCTGGAATTCCCCATATTTTTCTTTCCTTTTTAAAAAATATTTATTTGTTTGTTTGTTTGTTTATTTATGGCTGTGTTGGGTCTTTGTTGCTGCACGCGGGCTTTCTCTAATTGCGGCAAGCAGGGGCTACTCTTCATTGTGGTGCACGGGGGTCTAATTGTGGTGGCTTCTCTTGTTGCAGAGCACGGGCTCTAGGTGCGCCTGCTTGCTTCACTAGTTGTGGCTCACAGGCTCTAGAGCGCAGGCTAAGTAGTTGTGGCGCATGGACTTAGTTGCCCCACGGCACGTGGGATCTTCCCGGACCAGGGCCCGAACCTGTGTCCCCTGCATTGGCAGGTGGATTCTTAACCACTGTGCCACCAGGGAAGCCCCCCCATATTTTTCTTGATACTACATTAAATCTCAACAGCAGCAGTTTCTTAGTTGCAATATGGAATATGAAACCATCTCAATGAACTTTTGGTATTGTGCTATATTATAATCCATTGTTACACCTTATACTTTTTTTTTAAATAAATTTATTTATTTTATTTATTTATTTTTGGCTGCGTTGGGTCTTCGTTGCTGTGCCCCGGCTTTCTCTAGTTGCGGTGAGTGGGGACTACTCTTCGTTGCGGTGTGCAGACTTCTCATTGCGGTGGCTTCTCTTGTTGCGGAGCACGGGCTCTAGCCGCGCAGGCTGCAGTAGTTGTGGCTCATGGGCTCTAGAGCGCAGGCTCAGTAGTTGTGGTGCACGGACTTAGTTGCTCCGTGGCATGTGGGATCTTCCCGGACCAGGGCTCAAACCCGTGCCCCCTCAGTTGGCAGGCAGATTCTTAACCACTGCACCACCAGGGAAGCCCACACCTTATATTTTGAATTTTTTTTTTTACCTATGCATCATTTTATGACATCATGTATGGATAATTTGGAAAGTTTAGTTCCCTGTTTTATGTAGATTCAGATTACACATTTCATTTTACATTTTTCAGAAATCACATTTGTTAATACACCATTATTCCCATCAGGAAAAATCTCTTAAGTATTGGGAGCTATCCAACTCATGGTGGTGGAAACAACCTTTCCAAAATCCTAATTTTTGCTTCAAAGCACAAAATTTATCTTTGACAGCAAATACTTTTTCTTTTCTTAAAGTGATAGGCTCATTTTGTTTACTTTTAAGATGCCGAATACTCAAGTCTAAATAGCTATAGTTTGTCTACAGTTGCTCTTTCAAGTAAAAATAGCATTCCATGAAAAAAGCATATAATTTAGTTCACAATGCAAACAATCATACAAGTACTTTCCTACAAGTCAGTCATCAGACTTCAGTGTGCAGCTTTTTGCATGCGTCCCATTTTGTCATATAGAATATTAAAAATATATTTACTGATGGGTAATATATTATCCTCCTCCTTCACATGCTAAAAGTTTTGATTATCTGGTGGACATTATGGATGATATGTGGAATCTGGATTATGTTGTCTTCCTTTAAAGGTGTTGAGGTTTTTTTCCTGGCAAGTGGTTAAATTATTGCCAAATCTTCTTAGTCAAGTCAGATTTAATTTTAGGTTCTGTTCAGGTGAAATTATTTTGATATTTTTCTAGCGTGGTTGTTATTCCTATAGCGTGGCATATCTGGGGTCTTAACTGAATGCCTGAAGTGTTCAGAGAGGTCTCTCCATTCTGGCTTAGCCAGAACTCCAGTATCTTCAAGCACTGCACTGCACTGCCTATGCAGACTTCAGGGGCCCTCCCCTTTGTCCAACCCCCTCTTGTTCAGTATTCTGCTGCACAAAGTCTTGCCATCTCAGCAGCTCTGAACCTTGATTTCTGCCTTCTCAACTCACAAAACTGCCACTCAGTGAGTCAGCCAGGCTCTGCTTGGGCTCTACCTCTGCAGCACAGTCTAGAACATGTCCCAGACAGAAAGCCAGGGTACGTGTGGGAGCTGACCTTTTGTGTTTCTCTTCTTTTAAGGATCACAGTCCTGTGCTGTCTGAAGTGTAGTCCAGTGCCTAAAAGCAATTGCTTTATATACTATTTTATCCAGTTTTATTATTGTTTATAGCAGAAGGATAAGCCTATTTCTAGGTACTCTGTCATGGTGCAAATCACAAGTCCTATACAGCAGTTTTAAGCCATAATTATGAATATTTTGTAGCTGTGTAGAAGAGTGTTTGTATGTGTGTGTGTATCCACAAATACAGGAAGGGAACTTGAAAAATTAAGAACTGTTAACTGATTAGGATATTTAAACGAAAGGTAAGACTTCTTCTCTTTAACTTTTTCTATTAATATAATTTTAACTATGTAATAAAATGACTTTGTTATGGAATTAAAGATTACTGAAATAGTTTTAAGGTGAAATTAATAAACTTTATTTCTTCCTTTTACCTAACAATATTTTATTTTTAATTCACTAGGCACCTAATACACTTGTTAAATTTGTCTTTAAATTTTCTTCTATAATGACACTTTTTCATGCACAGTAAATGACCAAGACAGAAAAACATTTTATCTGTGTAACTTACACTGGGTACTTTGGTTTATATCTGATTGTTAAAAATTATAATAGGAAGTGACACCACATTCAGCAGTTTTCTATAAGTAGGAACCTCGGAAACATTAGTACCCAAGCTAAATGATTGGGGAGAGAGTGTGTGTGTTTTAACTTTTCCAAACCAAATGCATGATTATTTATACTGTTATTGCCATCAACTTAAAGCTAAAGCAAGGAATCATCATTCAATTGTGCTATACATATAGAAGGAATGTGAAATCACACACACATGCAGACATATGAACTGAAGTCATAGGACTCATGGCCACTCCAAAATTATGAACTAATTCTACTAGCCTTGGTGTGAAAATTTCTTTTTTTTTTTTAACATCTTTATTGGAGTATAATTGCTTTACAATGGTGTGTTAGTTTCTGCTTTATAACAAAGTGAATCAGTTAATTCATATACATATGTTCCCATATCTCTTCCCTCTTGCGTCTCCCTCCCTCCCACCCTCCCTATCCCACCCCGCTAGGTGGTCACAGAGCACCGAGTTGATCTCCCTGTGCTATACGGCTGCTTCCCGCTAGCTATCTATTTTATGTTCGGTAATGTATATATGTCCATGCCACTCTCTCACTTTGTCACAGCTTACCCTTCCCCCTCCCCATGTCCTCAAGTCCATTCTCTAGTAGGTCTGTGTCTTTATTCCCGTCTTGCCCCTAGGTTCTTCATGACCTTTTTTTTTTTTCTTAGATTCCATATATATGTGTTAGCATATGGTATTTCTTTTTCTCTTTCTGACTTCACTCTGTATGACAGACTCTAGGTCCATCCACCTCATTGCAAATAGCTCAATTTTGTTTCTTTTTATGGCTGAGTAATATTCCATTGTATATATGTGCCACATCTTCTTTATCCATTCATCTGTTGATGGACACTTAGGTTGCTTCCATGTCCTGGCTATTGTAAATAGAGCTGCAATGAACATTTTGGTACATGACTCTTTTTGAATTATGGTTTTCTCAGGGTATATGCCCAGTAGTGGGATTGCTGGGTCGTATGGTAGTTCTATTTTTAGTTTTTTAAGGAACCTCCATACTGTTCTCCATAGTGGCTGTATCAATTTACATTCCCACCAACAGTGCAAGAGAGTTCCCTTTTCTCCACACCCTCTCCAGCACTTATTGTTTCTAGATTTTTTGATGATGGCCATTCTGACTGGTGTGAGATGATATCTCATTGTAGTTTTGAGTTGCATTTCTCAAATGATTAATAATGTTGAGCATTCTTTCATGTGTTTGTTGGCAATGTATATCTTCTTTGGAGAAATGTCTATTTAGGTCTTCTGCCCATTTTTGGATTGGGTTGTTTGTTTTTTTGATATTGAGCTGCATGAGCTGGTTGTAAATTTTGGAGATTAAACCTTTGTCAGTTGCTTCATTTGCAAATATTTTCTCCCATTCTGAGGGTTGTCTTTTGGTCTTGTTTATGGTTTCCTTTGCTATGCAAAAGCTTTTAAGTTTCATTAGGTCCCATTTGTTTATTTTTGTTTTTATTTCCATTGCTCTAGGATGTGGGTCAAAAAGGATCTTGCTGTGATTTATGTCATAGAGTGTTCTGCCTATGTTTTCCTCTAAGAGTTTGATAGTGTCTGGCCTTACATTTAGGTCTTTAATCCATTTTGAGTTTATTTTTTTATTTTATTTTTTTCAAGAAGATGTTGGGGGTAGGCGTTTATTTATTTATTTATTTATTTATTTATTTTTGCTGTGTTGGGTCTTCATTTCTGTGCAAGGGCTTTCTCTAGTTGTGGCAAGCGGGGGCCACTCTTCATCGCGGTGCGCGGGCCTCTCACTATCGTGGCCTCTCTTGTTGCGGAGCACAGGCTCCAGACGCGCAGGCTCAGTAGTTTTGGCTCACGGGCCTAGTTGCTCTGCAGCATGTGGGATCTTCCCAGACCAGGGCTCGAACCCGTGTCCCCTGCATTAGCAGGCAGATTCTCAACCACTGCGCCACCAGGGAAGCCCCTTGAGTTTATTTTTGTGTATGGTGTTACAGAGTGTTCTAATTTCATACTTTTACATGTACCTGTCCAGTTTTCCCAGCACCACTTATTGAAGAGGCTGTCTTTTCTCCACTGTGTATTCTTGCCTCCTTTATCAAAGATAAAGGTGACCATATGTGCATGGGTTTATCTCTGGGCTTTCTGTCCTGTTCCATTGATCTATATTTCTGTTTTTGTGCCAGTACCATACTGTCTTGATTACTGTAGCTTTGTAGTATACTAAAAATCCTATCTTTTATTTTTAAGATTTTTCTCAAATTCAAGTTTTCAGGAAAAATATTCAGCATATTTTATATTTTCTTCTCAATTCTCTCTCTTTTTTTTTTTTTTTTTTTTTTGTGTGGTATGCAGGCCTCTCACTGTTGTGGCCTCTCCTGTTGCGGAGCACAGGCTCCGGATGCGCAGGCTCAGCAGCCATGGCTCACGGGCCCAGCCACTCTGCAGCATGTGGGATCTTCCCAGACTGGGGCACGAACCCGTGTCCCCTGCATCGGCAGGCGGACTCTCAACCACTGCGCCACCAGGGAAGCCCTCAATTCTCTTTTTTTAAGAAAACATATATTCTTTTTTATTATAAAGATTGCTGGGTTTTCCCCCAAGAAGGACAGCATAATGTTTTAATGACCATTGTTATATGTCTTAAACATGCAGTATAGTTTTTTTATAAATATGGTTTTTAGAATGATTATCTCTAGTTGAAGCAGCTTTACAATATTAAGGAAATTTTAAGGCAGTTACTCTTAATTCCACTATTCTACTATAATTGTTTTTATTTCACCCAGTGTGTATATTATTTTGTATAGTTGTGATTATAATACATATACAGTTTGGGGATCTGTTGTTTTAACCTCATGCTATTTCATATATACTTCTCCATATTGTTGCATAAACTTCATATCTATCATTTTAAATGTCTGTATAATATTCCTTTGAGTTACCATACTTTTTCTATTATCCTATCACTGAGGTTGTTTTCAGTTTTTTGCTATTATATTTGGTGTTCCAGTAAATACTGTTGTACAGATACTTCTCTGTACAGAACTTCTCTGGGTTTTTTTTTTAGTGGCTTCGTTACAATAAATTCCCAGAGTATAATTTGCAAGTCAAACAGTATGAACCATTTTCTTCCTTCAGTGGTGGTGGTGGTGGTGGTGGTTGTTAAATACCTGATTATTTTCAGTTTATTTGTTAGGTGTCTCTATGCTTAAATTCTATTGTAATTGTATTTGTTACTTATAAACCTGAATGATTCTTATTGCTGTCTGTTGGGTTTGGATATACATGAATCAGACTCTTCTAATATAAGAACGTCCATAAAGCAGCTGGTCTGGAGGAAGTCCCCATAAATACAGTAGAAACATTTTATAGGTTTCTATGGGGATTCTGTAACTATATAGTGGAAAATCTGTTCTCTTGAGGCTAAGGGTATAATATCCCCCTCACCTAGCAGTTAAGAAAATGAAGCAACATAAAAAACAGTATAAGGAAGTTAGAGCAATTTAAGAAATAACTAAATCTATTAAATACTCAGGAAGAAGCAAGTTAAACTAACAGTTTAAAACAAATGCGTAAGGGTGAAAACCATATACACTCTCTTTGTCTCAGAGCTTGATTTTTTTACAGGGAAATGGACTGTTGTATTTTCCTTGTTATATTTTTTAGAAATTCATAGATGAGAAAGTTGTCCCCAGCCTTAGTAATACTATTTTTTCAATAAGTGATTTATTGCCTTTAACATCATAACTGTCATATAATAATATTCTTTATATATTTATAGGTACAGAATATAAAATGTAGTTACCAGCTCCAAGTTATATATGTGACTGCTCACATATATTAAAATAAGTGAAAGCAAAAATTTGTTCTGATCTCATTCATTAAAGCAAGTGATAAAGCTGTTTAGTGATTATTTGGGTTGTAAATGATTGGGTTTTATTTGAAATAACAGTGGTTAAATTTTCATCTGTGAAACTCTGATTTTTACATTATTCATATACTTTTCCTGGGAACTTCAGTATACCAGTTTTGATCCTTCTTAAATGTAATTTCTCACCTTTCAGTGGTGTATTTATAGCCAGGTCACTGGAATATACCCTCATATCTGATTGCATAAACATGACTTAAAATAGTACCAAGCTCATCATCATTCCACCCAAAGCAACTCCTTATTCTGTCACTGTTGCCCCCACTTTCATCAGTACTCAGTTTTAATGCCTTGGAATCATTCCTGATTCTCATTCTTCTCCCTTCAATATCTAGTTAATCTCCAGATCATAACTATAGTTTTCTTTCATAGTGTCTCTCCCTGTACTCTGCCTTTCTGTTTCCCATTGCCACCACCTTAGTGCTGGGACTCATTACTCCCAGACTACTACAACAGACTTGAATTTTGGGTATGTGATTTCTTTATTGTTAAGAAAAATGGTTTATTCCAGGAAACTACATCACCTACTTATAGTTTTACCTATTGCAAAAAAAGAAACACAGACTTTGTAAGAACAAAGCAAAACAAAAATTACCTTTTTTCTATAAAGATGTTGCTTCTATTCCAAGAAAGATATTTTGGTGGCAGGAAATAATATTCTCTCATATAGAGTAAATTTTGAAACCGAAAATACTTATAGGAAGTGCCAGATCTTAGAAAGATGACCTTCTTATATACTATATCAAGTAGTCTATCATTTAAACATAAATGAATCCATATACAGAAATTAAGGCAGCTAATAAGAATAGTGCAAAAGGAGTATGAAAAAACTATTAAAGAATTCCCTGTTCATAAATTAACAGAAAAGCAAATAAATTTAGCCTTAGAATGAAACACAGCAAACCATACCAGCACCCAGATAAACATGCACCATGGTGCTCCTGGGACACCACTTCAGCAGTTATCTCCAGAAGGTGGCTGGGGCTTGCAACACACCCAGAGTTAGAAGAACCGTAGGCGCTCCAGGGTTGCACCAGCGCTGTCACAAGGAACATCTGACACAACGTATTCATTTGCCTTGGAATTTGTTTGTGTCATTTGCCTTTGACCTAGAATGAAAGAGGTATCCCTTGTCACTCTTTTTCTGCCTTCTTCAATTATAAAGCATGTTTTATAATCTTCATTTTTTGAAAGGGATCACATGCAGTGGTCAAAAGAAGAAGAAGAAGCAGCCAGAAAAAAAGTAGAGGAAAACTCATCTGTGCGAGTCCTTCTGGAAGAGCAAGGTAAAGCAACTACATGTTGTGTCTCCTGGAGCCTGGCTTTCCTGTTTGCCCTTCCACTGATTCAGTTCACACCTCAGTCTCTTTTCCTCCTAATTGTGCCACTACTTTAGAGAGTTCTTAGCTTTTACCTTTGCTAATCTACTTGTTCCTTTGGGAGAATTCCCAGTTATTCCAGTGTAGTGGAACCAAAGTTAAAGAAAGAAATTATGTATTCACCCTATAAGTATAATCTCTTTCTATAGTCATATTATTGCTTTCTCTGGGAGATACTTAAGGGTGGCATTTCAAACAAGATATGAGAGCATAATTTAAAATTTTTCCTTTGGTTATGCATCTTTTAGTATGCTGTTGTGCACTTGACCTGCTAGGAATATTCAACAGATTCAAAAACTTTGAGCAAAGAAGGTAAAGTCATATCAGAATGTTTCTGGTCTTTTATTGAACATAAAGTTTCAATAAGGATTTGAGGTACTTTTCTTAGAGGCCTTTGATATTTAGAGTTTAATTTAGGTAAGGCCTCGCCAACCTTAAAAATGGCTTCTAAAGTATTGGCCTATGCTACAATCACAACACCAGAAAATAACAAGTGTGGGTGAAGATGTGTAGAAATGAAGCCCTTATATGCCCTGTTAGAGTAATTATAAAATGGTACAACCTCTACTGAAAACAGTACGGAAGTTCCTCCAAAAATTAAAAATGGAACTACCATATCATCTAGCAGTCCCATCTCTGGGTATATAGCCAGAAGAATTGAAAGGGTCTTGAAGAAATATTTGCACACCCATTTTCATAGCAACACAATTCACCATAGCAAAAGGTAGAAGCAACCCAAATGTCCAACAGATAAATTGATAAACAAAATGTGGTCTTTTCCTATGGAATATTATTCAGCCATAAAAAGAAATGGAATCCCTGTCACATGCTATCATCTGGATGAACCTTGAGGACATTATGTTAAATGAAATAAGCCAGTCACAAAAAGACAAATACTATATGATTCCACTTATATGAGGTACCTAAAGTAGTCAGATTCATAGAAACAGGAATTAGAATGGTGGTTAGCAAGGGCTGAGGGGACGGGGGGAAGCACAGAGTTGTTGTTTGATGGGTAGAGGGTTTCAGATTTGCAGGGTGAAAAAGTTCTGGACATCTGTTTCACAACAATGTAAATATACTTAACACTACTGGGCTCTTCACTTAAAAATGGTTAAGATGGTAAATGTTATGTGTTTTTTACCACAAATTTTTTTTTCTAAAAAGCACACTAAAAAAAATTAGACCTCTGTCCTTCTCAATGCGTAGCTGGGAACCGACAGGCAGCTGGCCCAACGCTTACACTCTCTAGAGAGGATTTTCCTACCTTTTTTTTCTTAAATGATTTCTCCTTTAAAACAGGTTGATTTTTTTCTTTAAAAAAAACAAAAACAGCTTATTGAAGTACCAGATACCCATAGAAATTAACACAATTCATAAATTTTCATAAAGTTTTCATAAAACTCAGTGAATTTTCCCAACACCCACTTCAAGAAATAGAATATTACCAGTAACCCAGAAACTTCCTCATGCTCTGTCGCAATTACTTTCCCAAACCCCTAAGACTCTACAAACAGCAACCACTATTCTGGCTTCTAATACCATAGGTTAGTTTTGCCAGAACAACTTGGTTGTGGTCATCATCATTTCTCAATCCCTCATGTAGCACTGTCAGTGTACCTGTTAGATAGAATGAGAGGCAGTAAACTATGGCCAGGGGCCAAATCCAGCTCACTGTCTATTTTTATAAATAAAGATTTATTGGAACACATACTCATTTGTTAACATTGTCCATGGCTGCTTTTGAGCTATATCTACAGAGTTGAGTAGTTGCAACAGGGACCTTATGTAGCCCACACAGACTACTTACTGTCTGGCCCTTTACAGAAAAAGTTTGCCAACCCCTGAGATAGAATTTTGTTTCCAGATTGATCAGCTGTCCTGAAACTCCCCAGAGAAAGATGTTTGCATTCCTCTGTGCAAGCCAAGCTAGTGAAAAGCACTAGTCCCACTGGTAGTTAGCTATTGTTCTGGTGACTTTAGTCTACACCTGAGGCTAAAGTTTGAAGCAAAGGTAGCTGTTGCAACTTGAGCTAATGAGACAGCCCTCATGAGCTGCCCTTTGCCAGTGAAGGGGGCAGTGTGGCCCTGTCTTATCCTCTGGCATCATTTGTTATCCCTCAGAGCTAGTTTTCCTTCCTTACTGTAAGCATGAATATGTCCTGGAGGATAGACAAGAAAGAAGAGCACCTGATCCACAGTAGAACCATTCTATTTTTATGAGCTCCAGCCATGCAGTCCCAGAGTGGGATGTGGCCAGGGAGTGTTGGGGCTGGATTTGAGAGTGCATACCGGTGGCAGTTCTGCTCACAGATCAGCCCGCACTGCATTCCTTTGCAGGAACTCTGTCACACTGTTTCTGAGGAAGTATAATTTTGCTTCTTTGCCAGCAGCTGCACAGACATATTTTCCACATTACTCAAGCTTCTGCTAGTGGCCACCTGGATGTGACAGAGAGAGTCGAGCCTAAACAGAATTAAAAGATATCAGTCATCTTAATTCTTTTCCAGGAAGTTAAAAATTATCCACAGTATATTTCCTGAGGATATGAAAAACCAAGGATTTTTTTTTTCCATGCTCTTTTGAGTATTTCTGTTTAGAACATAAATAGATGAGCAGTGCTGATAATGTTCCCTTAAAGGGCTCTGTATGTGGCTGCCTATTTTGGCCTATTTATGTTAACAATGAACTTGAGTGGAGCTAATGAGGTTATTTTCAGGCCTTGGAAACCACAGTAAAGGAAAATGACAGTTCCCACAGAACCATAATGTGACTGAAATAGAAAGGTGGTGACTGGCCTTTCTCTATAGAAGCAGGAAAAGCAGACTGGAGAGGGCTGATGATACTGCTTTAAAGCATTTGGTTTGCTTATTAGCATGTGCATTCTGTTTCTGAGCAAGTTTTCTGGCCGCAGTGGAGACACAAAACAAAAGAGTTCATTTTAAAATGACTCAAAGTGATCAAGGCTTCTGCTGGGTCCCCTCTGCGTCTTACCTCCCCCCACCCCCACCCCCCCCCCCCGTAACACCACTCAGTGCAGTGGACTTCACACATGTCAGAGCACTGCTACAAGTAGAGGAACACACACAGTGAGGGTGACCCTTACATCACACTTAAGCAAGGTTGCACAGAGCAGCAGTTGAGGGTGGCAAAGAAAGAAAACTTCTGTCCTGAGGAACTATGTTGAGTGACAGGACATTACAGTGAGAGTAAATACCTACCCAGCCACCCAGTCCAGTCTCCACCAGGGATCATCGACCTGCTAGTCTGCAGAAGCCTAGGTGAGCCTTCTAATTGGATATCTAATGTCTCTGATGAATATGGGTCAAGGTGAATAGATCCGTTTAAAAGCTCCATTCCCAAACGTTGTGAAAACCCAAAGGAAGCTGTGACCCGGTTCTTCTCCCACTGCCCCTGTTAATCACCATCTCTTCTTATCCAGGAGGGTCCTAAGACTTTGAAAGAGCCAGTTTTCTCCCATCATAAAGTATTCCATTTGCAGAATAGTATACGGCATGAGCACTGTCTACTGATTTTATCTTACTTATTTTAATGCCACTGGGAGGAAATACTGGTTGTTCTCCCATGCTGGCCAACTCTCTGGCAAGTTTCTTTTGGTCTCTGTGTGTTAGTCTCTCCTGTCACTCCCATTTCCCATTTGTCACCTATTGTCTCAGCCTTTGGTGAGAACTGAAGTCCGGAAACACCCCCACAATTCTGAAAATAAGAACTTATTCATCACAAATAAGACAGTCTTTTGCTGTACGATGGTTGACATATTCATTCCTGTGATTAAAATGTAAAGCATCCGGGCTCTCATTAGCAATATTTCTTTCAATTAGATGCCCAGATTAATGATTTTTAATTCCACATTTCCTTTTGGTAATTTATTTTAAATTTTATAATAGCTCAGATTTTTTTTTTAAAGCAGGTTAATTCAGAGAAATGAGAAAGATACATTTGGCAGTTTTTGAGTTAACATGATTATAATTTCCTAAAAACATCTCCAGTGTGTTACATCTCAGCTGGTAATTTAGCAAATGTAATGGGTTTTTAAAAGTTAATAACAGGGCCTCCCTGGTGGCGCAGTGGTTGAGAGTCCGCCTGCCGATGCAGGGGATGCGGGTTCGTGCCCCGGTCCGGGAGGATCCCATATGCCGCGGAGCGGCTGGGCCCGTGAGCCATGGCCGCTGAGCCTGCGCGTCCGGAGCCTGTGCTCCGCAGTGGGAGAGGCCACAACAGTGAGAGGCCCGCGTACCAAAAAAAAAAAAAAAAAAAAAAAAAAAAAAAAAAAGTTAATAACAAATGCAGCTGCTATTTTTACTTTAAAATACCCTTGTAAATAACTGTCTACCTAGGACGTGTTATCTATGACAAGGAAAATAGTAAGAGAATTCCACTATACCTTCCTTTGTGAATACCTTACCACTTGAGAGTGTCCTATGTGAGAAAAAAAAATAGAGTAGCTAAAAGTTTTGTGTGCTGATAAATTTAGGATACTTGTTTGTAGGTCAGCTTTGGTTGTTAATTTCATACAGTGCTCTTAGAAGTATACTTTAAATTTCATAACTTTAAGAGTTTTCTTTTATTAGACAATTAACTTTATCAGTGACGTGGAAATTTCCAACTTTGAGAGCTCAGGTGTTTGTGTAATTGCTCTGCAAAAATAGCTTTAAATTGCCTTTTGTATAGGCAGGGTGGGAGGGAGGGAGATGCAAGAGGGAAGAGATATGGGAACATATGTATATGTATAACTGATTCACTTTGTCATAAAGCAGAAACTAACACACCATTGTAAAGCAATTATACTCCAATAAAGATGTTAAAAATAATGAAATAAATAAAATAAAATAGGGGCTTCCCTGGTGGCGCAGTGGTTGAGAGTCCGCCTGCCGATGCAGGGGACAGGGGTTCGTGCCCTGGTCTGGGAAGATCCCACATGCCGTGGAGCGGCTGGGCCCGTGAGCCATGGCCGCTGGGCCTGTGCGTCCGGAGCCTGTGCTCCGCAACGGGAGAGGCCACAACAGTGAGAGGCCCGCGTACCGCAAAAAAATAAATAAATAAAATAAAATAAAAATAAATTGCCTTTTGTTACATTGCAACTTAGAATAAATTTTCATAATACTTATTAATCATACCGTATATGTCAGATACATATAAATGGTTTAATTCAATTTCTTCGTCGTTATATTCAGTGTGATTCGGGGTGAATTCTGAATATTTAAGTATGGTTAGTGTGTCATAGTCCTTCTTCCCCTCAGCAGTATTGAATTTAATAAATGAATAATTGAGAAGTTGCTTCATCTGGCTGTGGTTAAACAGATCACTACATTCCTTTTACGGCTGTTGGCAGAGAGCAATTAACTCTGAATTGGCCACCTTGGAGAGTAAAGGGAAAATTTTCTCCTCCAAGAAAAATTGATCATTAATGTACCTGTTTAGAAAATCAGTTGGACAAGATGAAGACCAGATTTCTCTACACTATACTCTTTTATCATTATTGGCCTGAACTTGAGTTGAGTGAACCAGCAGGATTAAGCTAAATTTTTCACTCATGGTCAGAAAAGTTGCTCTTCCAATTCCCCTGTTATCACAGAGGAAATTGCAGTTCAGGAAATTAAATTATATGCTGGAGGTGTTTACCTTGTCTCATAGCCATAATTATGAGTTTGATTGAGCTTCCGTGGGGTCTCAGAAGCTGTTATACATTACTGGAAACTGTGGAGTTGCCAGAATTGATTGAAGGTACTGCTAAAAGCACAACTTGAAAAAGCAAAAAAAAAAGTTCCAGCTCATTAGCCTTTATCCCAGACTATCCTGTTTTGTTTCTGTTTTGTTGCTGTCCCACAAACCCATCTATTCTCATAGAGCATTTTATGTTCCTGTTGCTCATCATAATTTCATCATACAACCTTGCATAGTTTATTTTTTATATAATTCAAATGGGGTTTAATTAAGTCTGTTTTTCTGATCTGTCTTTATGTAGGTTCACTCCAATCAGCATTATTTTTACTATTTGGTTATACTTATTATAAGTCGTACTGAGGTTTTAATTTCAGCTTAATGCTTCATAATGAGAGGAAAGTAGAAAATCAGAAAAACAGATTATTTTCAGAGATATTTTGGAGGGGGTTAATCTTGATTTTGTGTTAGGAAGGCAGTGTAGTATAATGGTTAAGAGCATAAAGTCTGACAGAATTGGTTCAGGTCCTGGCTCTGCTGGGTGACCTTGGGCAAATTTTTTTATCCCCTCTGACCTTGAACTTCGTTGTCTGTAAATCGGAATAACATGTCTATCTGAGAGGTATTATTAGGATTAAATGGGAAAAAAATCCAAGTAACATTTGACATAGTGCCTGGCACAAAATAAACACTTAGTATGTACTATTGTGCTGCTGTTATTGGTACAATGATTTATGTGATGTTTGGTTTTTTCCTCCTAATTCCTGAGTGGGAAATACTTGAAAAAGGCTTGAAAGCGTATATATTAGCAGACCTTGACCATCATCATTTAATAGTAATCAGATCCTTTTTAAAGATTGGATAAGCTAGGGTTGAATTTAGGTGTTTGATATATTTGGTACCTGAACCAGATTCTGGTCACCTCACTGAAGATTCATTTTCTTTATAAACTGTAGAAATTAAACAGTAGTACAGGCTCATATTTATGACAGCAATCTGATCCAAGATTTTGCAGTTTGTAGAACTGAATGTTTAATGTTCTCCATAAATTCATGGGATTTAATAGGAAAGTATGTAGACTTTTTAGAGCTTAAACATAGAGATACTGTAATTCAGGGGTCCGGCCCATGGCCTGTTAGGAACCAGGCCGCACAGCAGGAGGTGAGCAGCAGGGGAGTGAGCGAAGCTTCATCTGCCGCTCCGCATTGCTCCCCATCGCTCCGCATCGCTCCCCATCGCTCCCCATTGCTCCCCATTGCTCCCCATTGCTCCCCATCGCTCACGTTACCTCCTGAACCATCACCCCCCACCCCCACCTCCGTGGAAAAATTGTCTTCCACAAAACTGGTACCTGGTGCCAAAAAGGTTGGGGGTCGCTGCTCTAATTCAACCCCTCATCAAATGAGGAAACTCTTGGGGCAAGTGGAATGAAGAATTCAACCAAGATGCTTTATCTTCATGTAAGATGTAGATAAAACTTAGCAAAAGAAAGAACTACCTAATAATCGTTAAATTGTTACCAGCCCTCCAAAATTCCATCTGATGGTTATAAATGAATATAAAATAAACTTTAGAGTTGCAGTCAGTGTATAGACCATTCTGTGTGAATATTTTCTCTTAATATTATTATCATTTTAATTACTACATAAGATTACTCTGTTTTGACATGCATGGTTTGCTTGGTCATTCCTATGTTGCTGAATGTTTATTTCCACTTTTTCTTATTATAAATAGCACTGCTATGAACATCTTTTCTTTCAAGTTACTCCCCTGCTGTCTATCTCTTCCCCTGCCAATTAATTCCGAGGGGGATATTCCCACAAATAAATCACTTATATTACATTCTAGTTACTTATAGTTAGGTTCAAACTCACTTCACAAGTAACTTGGTATTGGAAACTCAAATGCTAGAGATTTGACTAAATATAGGTCTTCTTAGGTGGGTCACTTTTTTTTTTTTTTTTTGCGGTACGGGGGCCTCTCACAGCTGTGGTCTCTCCCGCTGCGGAGCACAGGCTCCGGACACGCAGGCTCAGCGGCCACAGCCCACGGGCCCAGCCACTCCGCGGCACATGGGATCTTCCCGGACCGGGGCACGAACCCGCGTCCCCTGCATCGGCAGGCGGACTCTCAACCCCTGCGCCACCAGGGAAGCCCCAGGGTCACTTTTTATTAAGCAGAAAAATCTTTTACCAGCATAGAGTGAGTTACAGAGAGTTCTTAAGGTAAAAGGAAGAAGAGAAGGTGCGAGAAGACCCTGGGGAAATTTGATGGTTTCCTAATTCCTCCTGAGTCTGATTTTCGGAATGTTGTTTTGTTTTCTTACACAGTATATCAGGTACACTCCAATTTTTAAAAGTACAGATAGAACTATTTTAAAGATATACAGCATTTTTAGATTAGTGATAAATAGGCTTCCTCCCATTAGTGCAGATGAGAGCATGTTTTGGACTTCAACATCACATAATTCTTTTGTTACAGAGATCTACTTTCATTTCTCAGACCTTAAATACAGATGGGAGTTTCTGTCTTTCTAGCAGTCCTGCTGCCAGATACAGTTCAGCCCTGATGGGAAGGAAGTCTTGTGGCCAGGTGGGTGGAGATCCATGGTACAAGGCCATAAAGATAAAAGTGGAAAGAAAAGAAAAAATATAAGGGCTTCAGGACAGGGTTCTGTAATAGAGACAACCCTGACTATAGGCAACTGCTTGTTCTGAGGGTAAGGGCTTCTTTAAAATTCTCAAAGAAATGAGTCTGTTGTTTTTAGTTTTAGTTTATTTTTGGAATAGATTGTAATTTCACATGGATCAAAATTCAAATGAGAATTCTTCCTCAAACCCTGGTCCCCAGCCACTCAGTTCCACTCTTTAGAGGCAACCAGTACTACTAATTATGTGATTATCCTTCCAGAAGTATTCTGCCCATATAGCAGTAAATACGTGTATATACATACATGACTGTTTTTCTGTGTATGTACACACATGTATTTTTTTTCTTCTTTTGTTTCTAATAAATAGTTGCATCATATACTTACTGTTCTACATTTTGCTTTCTCACCTAACATTAAGTCTTGAAAATTACTCTATATTAATGGAAGGTTTTTAAATTTTTTTGAAGGCACTTTAGAAATGTCACGTGTCTACACTGGGTGAAAGTAATTCCTAACCCAGGGATTAGGTCTGGTACGTAACAGTATCCAAGAAATGTTTCTTGAGTGAGTGAGTGAGAAAGTGAGTGAATTAATGATTATACTAATTTAAGCTGCAGATAGAAAGAGGCAGAAAGCTAAGAATTGCCTGAAGGTCTGAGACTGTTGACCTAACCCTGATGCTGGGACCCAGGGTAATCGAAGGGATGACATCACAAAATGCATATCTCTTTTTAAATTGCATCAGAAATTCTCTTTAAGGCTCCATATTAGGAGATGTCAATAAGAAGAGGTGCCTCTGGAGGTGGGTGAAGAATGGAGTTACGGGATGGCCCCTAGACCCCAGGAGTCAGAACATACGGTCCTGCTTCTGCTGTGACCAGGCTCCAGGACCCGGATAAGTGGGTTCATTTCTCTGTGTGTCCTTTCTTCAAACGTGAAACAAGGGGTTTGGAGTAGATTATTTCAATGGACCGTTCTAGCTGTAAGGTTATGTCATTTATTATTCCACAATTTCCTGTTTGATTACCAGTTTGCACAGACATTTGTCGTGTTGAAGCTGCATTTACAGAGACATGAAAAATGAGGTATCATTTCTCTAAGATAATAAAGAGCCTTACAGGTTATTGGTAAAAATGTGATCATTAAGATTTCAAGATTAGACTGTAGAAAGCAGTGTGCAATGATTATATTCCTCACAAAAATGTACTGGCTAAACTATTGAGACAGAAGCAGACTTACCAGGGTAAGCCCAAATACCCCACACATTGACACATTTTGTGAGGATTAATACTCTGTAGTTTTAACCTTTAAAAGGTTAAAAAAAATCATAAATAAAAATTATTATAATATTAAAGTTATTCAATAGTAAATATAATTGTTATAAATGAATAGTATATGTAATATACTTAACAGTATTTAATTATTAAATATAGTTATTAAAATAGTAACTAATGATAAATATAATTCATAGTAAAATAAATCTTTTTTCTTCTCTTTATTTTAGTGAAGTATGAGAGTGAAGCTAGTAAATATTGGGACACATTTTATAAGATTCATAAGAATAAGTTTTTCAAAGATCGTAATTGGCTGTTGAGGGAATTTCCTGAAATTCTTCCAGTTGGTCAAAAACCTGAAGAGAAGGTAAAAGAATTATCATGGAATCATGTAAAAGTTCATGCTGCAAATTGTTTCTCAAGAATGCACTGCCCTACTATGCCTGAAGAAAAAAATCATAATAGAGAAAGTTCTGGCTCATCAGATGGTCAAAACAAAGCAGGATCTGATTTTTCCAACCTAGACTCTAAAGAACACAGAAAAGGACCTCTGAAGACTGAATTGTTTCCTGGTAGCAACGCCACTTTCAGAATCCTAGAGGTATGGTACTGCAGGGGCAAAAATTTTTTAATGTACATTCCATATTACTTTAATAACGATCCAGATTTTTTAGGGGGGAAATGATCAAATCTAACTATTAAATAAGTGTTCATATACTTTTGTGCATAAAAATTATTTAAGGGACTCATATCTTTAATTAGTCAGGTTTTAAGTTTGTGATTTAAATTTTTTTTAATTTGTCTACTTTAATTTCTAACTTGAAGGAAGTTTTAAATACCAATAAAGTTTTAGCCTTAATTTCTATCTCTTTCTGTTATTACCTGCTTTTAGGTGAAATAGAAATAAGTGAAGTATGTAATTTGCTATAATCTGGTGTAGACCTTGATTTTCTATTTTAAAAAATAAACCTTTTCCTTCTGATTGTAAAGATAATGTATACTGATTACAGAGAATTTGCTAAAGAGAAAGAATAAAATAATCTACAGTCCCATAAACAAGGGATTTAATTTAACCACTGTTAACATTTAACTGACTTTTTTCTCCTTTTGTTTATACTGTTTGTATAGTTGAGCTATACTCTACCTGCATTTTGGGGTTTTGCTTTGTTTGTATTGAACATTATAACATAAACAGTTTTCCCTATCTTTAAAAATTCTCTATAAACATTTTCATGGCTGCAAAATACTTTACTATGTGGAATACTATGATTCTGCTTACCTGTTTTCACTTGACTGGGCATTTAAATTGTTTTCAGGTTTTCAACAGCAAACATCTTTGGGTATAGACTTTTCTGCATTTTCTTTTATTATTTGGGTTCAATTTACTAGTTCATAATTTATTTTAAAAATTTAATACTGTTAAAATATATTGCCAAATTGCTTTCTAAGAAGTTGTACTAATACCAATTCACAGCAGTGTAGGTCTGTTTCATCACACCCTTACTGATTGGAATATTCTTATTTTAGTGCTTTCTGCTTTGTTAGACAAAAATTATACCTTATTTTAATTTGCATTCCTTTGATTGTTAAATAGGTCATATAGTTCTTCAAACGTTTAGAAGTCATTTGTATTTCTTTTGTGTTCTGTTTATTTCCTTTATTTACCAGATGCTTTTTAAAAAATGAGCTCTGCCCTTTATCATATTTAATGCAAATGTTTTTTTTCACAGTATGTTTGTCTCCTTTTAATTTGGTTTATTTTGGGGTTTGATATGTAAAAATTTTAAATGTTTCCATAGTCGAATTTCTCAGTGCATATTATTCTTGTGATTTACTTCATTGCTTTTGAGTTTAGAAAACTCTCCTATACCCAGAGATCCAGTAAATTTCTTTTAGTTTTTTTTTTTAGTAAAAAAATCTGACATTGGTGAGGAAAATTTAACTTTATTTTCATGATATTTGTTTATTCTTTGATTTTAGGTTGGCTGTGGTGCTGGGAATAGTGTTTTTCCAATTCTGAACACTTTGCAGTGAGTTTTAGAGTTTTCTCCTACAAAATTCTACATACATATGGGAGGTTGAGAAATTCTGGGAAAAAGTCATATATATGCCAGTAGTGTTCTTGTTCCCATATAAACAATGACTAAAGGAAATTTCAAAAGAAGTGTCTTGGTCTGAGTGTCTAATTTCATGTGAACTGAGAATTACTCTGAAATTATGTTTCACAGGCATGGGTTGTCCACCACGAGTTGAAGTAATTTTTTAAGCTTGTGTTTATGTGGATGAGGGAATAAAAGAGAGTAAGAGGTTTGATCCTTCTGCTAAGCTGGGAATTGCTGAACTTTAGAGATTTATTTACCCCTTCAGGTTATTTAGGTGTCATTTTACACATAGAGAATTGAGTTTAAAGCTTACACAAAATAAAGTGTAAGCTTTAAACTCATTTTATTTTGTCATCACTTCTGGAGCTGCACCCAGTATAAAACCTTCCTATGTCAGATGACTGTATCTAGACTTGAAATTGTTTGGAGTTATAGCACCTAACCCTAAGACTCAAAAAGGCAGAAGTAGGGGATAGGAGCAAAGATGTTCTCCTGACCTGCCCTTCCAGTTCACCACCTCACCTGTGCGTTTTAGTAGGTGATGAAGAAGATACACCTTACAAAACTTTAACACCTTTTACCTATGGCTGGTCTGTCAAGTCCCTATTTTTTTTTAAGTTTACATGATAGCTTTCCCATTATTTTTCCATTATAAAATCAACATAAGCACGTTGTAGAACGTTCCCATTAGAGGAAAATGGGTTGGGGGGAATCACCCATTATTCCCACCACCATAGCATAGCTGCTGACAGAATTTTTGTTGTAATTCCTTTCAGTCTTTTCACTATGCCTATTTTTAAATTTAAGAAAGTCTTTTTTTTTAACTTTCCATTGTGAAAATGTAAAAACATTCAGAATAACTGAGTAATACAGTGTATTCTCATACACCCACCACCTTGTTTCAATAGTTACTGACATAAGGCCAACATCATGACACTTTATCTTTAAGTACTTATGATGGATCTCCAAAAAGCAGGACATACTTCATTACTATTATAAGCCTAACATAGTAAAAATTAAGTAATTCCCTAATAATCATCAAATTACCAGTTAAAGTGTCCAGCCAGAAGTGGTGCTGGCCAATTTGCAGTTCTCAATGGTCTTTCTCTTTCGGGACTTATTTTCTTTGTTTTCCCTTTTCCAATTTCTGGGCCAAAATTTCCTGTACTTTTATACCACATAGTCAGATTCCTTCACCCCTGTGATCTCTGAACTTTTAATACACATAAATCTACTACACTGGCAGTTGATTATGTGTTACTTTATGACTCATCTCAAGTTATTATTTAGCATATCATTTCTTTTTTTTTTTTTTTTTTTTTGCGGTACGTGGGCCTCTCACTGTTGTGGCCTCTCCCGTTGTGGAACACAGGCTCCGGACGCGCAGGCTCAGTGGCCATGGCTCACGGGCCCAGCCGCTCCGCGGCATGTGGGATCTTCCTGGACTGGGGTACGAACCCGTGTCCCCTGCATCGGCAGGCGGACTCTCAACCACTGCGCCACCAGGGAAGCCCGCATATCATTTCTTTATGTCTTATTTCTTCAACTACTATTCGTATATTCCTTGAGGTAAAGAGCATATTTTACTCTAATCTGATTTTTCAGGTAGCCTAACAATACAATATAGATAGAGCTTGGTACATACTGACTGATTAATATCTCTGGCTCCCCACTTGTTAGTTGTATTTTTCCCTCTTCTACTTCTCCCTCCAACTAATAATTGCAAGCTCTTGCCTCCTCACCCCCTGACTCTTTCTTTGTGGATGTGTCTTTTTTTTTTTTGCCTCATATTCATATTTTAGAAATCACTGTAGCTCAATAACCTGAGATAATTAATTCATCTTTAAAAGGCAACCAGTGTGGCGCAGTGGTTGAGAGTCCGCCTGCCGATGCAGGGGATACGGGTTCGTGCCCCGGTCTGGGAGGATCCCATATGCCGCGGAGCGGCTGGGCCCGTGAGCCATGGCCGCTGAGCCTGCGCGTCCGGAGCCTGTGCTCCCCAGCGGGAGAGGCCACAACAGTGAGAGGCCTGCGTACCGCCAAAAAAAAAAAAAAAAAGGCAACCAGTGATTAGCCTTCCAAAGGGAGGATTAGGCTTTTTTTTCCCACCACAGAAATTGTGTTTTATTACTTTTGGAGAGTATAAGATTAATGTTTTACATTTTTAGAATATTTTACCATAATTAGACCTCTGGAATTGAGAGGTCATATCATTCTCCAAGGATCACTTAATTCTTAAACCCCTTGCCAAGAGAGTGCTTGGTGGTATGGTGGTAGTGGTGATATTTACACCTGTTTGCTGGGAGAAGGGCCAAGGCAGTCAGCCGATTTTACTGAAAAGCTCTGGAAAGTCATTGGGTGATCACAAGACCAACTTGGGTTGCTGTTGTAATTCAGTTTCATAGGTCAAGCTGCCGTCTGGTAGGACACATGGCAAATGGCACATGCCTTCCTTTAGCTTACTAGACTGTTCTGTATCTTGTGAGTGTTTAGTAACTACTGCCCAAAGATAGACTGCATACCTTTCATAATAGCTAGATGTGCCAGTGTCCAGAGAAGCATTTTGAGCTATATGGAAGTATTTATAGAACCATGTTAATTTCTTAAGTTTTTAAGTTCCTGGAAGGCAGAGGCAGATCTTCCTTTAATGATGATAACGATGATGATAATGATGATGGTGATGATGATAGCAACAATAATAAGAATGACTAACATTTATTAGGTGCTTACTCTGAGTCAGGCACCTTTCTAGAAACTTTACATATATGAGTCCATTCAATCCTTACAACCAACTTAGATGCCATATTTATCTCTATTAGGAGTTTGGGATTGACATATACACACTACTACTATATTTAAAATAGATAACTAACAAGGACCCACTGTATAGCACAAGGAACTCTGCTCAATATTCTGTAATAACCTAAATGGGAAAAGAATTGGGAAAAGAATTTGAAAAAGTATAGATACATGTATATGTGTAACTGAATCACCTTGCTGTACACCTGCAACTAACACAACATTGTTAATCAACTATACTCCAATATAAAAGAATTAATTAAAAAAAATAAAGATGAGGAAATCAATTACAGAGAGATTAGATGACTCTTCCATGGTCACCCAACTAAGTGGTAGAGCCAGGATTCAACCCTTGGCAGTCTTGTTTCAGAGCCCTTGCCCTTAGCCATCATACCACATAGTACTATATGTATCTGAGTGGTTTTTGAGACATTTCAAACATGTGTGACCAACCAACAATTACAAGTCACAAATATATGGATTTCATAGGAAACAATAAGGGTATATATGCTGCAATAAAGCACAATTTTTATATGGGATGGATGAGAAAAGACAAGCAGCACAAGTTTTAACTTTGATTCAGTACTGGTTAACTTTTCATAACCAAATCCTATTCATGATACATTAATTTATTTAGACAGATATTAATTTGAATACAAACCCCTAGTGCCACAGAATGGCACTATATATGAATACTATACTGTATATGAATATTATACATGAATGTAGTATTCATCAATGAGTAGCATTTAAGAGAGTAATGCGAGCCTGGGTGAGATTTTGCTAAATGCATATTTGTGCTTATATTCCGCATTTATTTAGAAGTCCTCCTTGCTTGAAATGCCTCCTGAATCAAATTAGAAGTTCTAATTATGTGCTTCAAAGCCCATATATCCTGTCACACACTGGGCTCTCAGGATCAACTCTGCTTCTCATCCCTAGCATGTGACTCCCACTTCTAAACCCTTTCCCCTTCTCCCCACTTAGCAATGCCATCCCCCTCCTTCAAAATTCTTACGACTTTCACCTGAGGGTGCCTGCCTTATGCACACTTCTATAGAAATTGTATATGTCCCCAACTAGGCTATAAAATCCACAAGAGCCAGGACCATACCTATAATTACTGTTTAGGACACACTGATCTCTTTCTGTGATTCAGACACACTACTAAGCAAGATGATGCAAGGATCCTTTGCTAATAGCATACAAGGTATGATTAGGAAGGGTACTGACCCACAAAATTCAAAGTACAGTTGACCCTTGAACAATGTGTGGGGTTAGTCCATGAATAATTTATAGTCGACCCTTCGTATTTGTGGTTCCTTCTGTATCTGCAGATTCCATCAACCATGGACCATATAGCACTTAGTATTTACTATTGAAAAATATCCATGTGTAAGTGGACCTGGGAAGTTCAAACCTGTATTGTTCAAGGGACAGCTGTATGTGCCTGCCCATTAGTAACCATGGCTCAGCCATTGTTACTGAATTTCAGGTAAAGACCAAATAGAACTTGTCTAAGTTCAGTGGAGGCCAATTAAAATTAGTCAGGATTTTCATATGGGTAAACATCCCCCCCCCAAAAAAAACCCCTGAATTTGCTTACTTTATTTACATATTGTAGGTAAAGCAACTGAGTCTCGGAGAAGTTAAGTCAAATTCAGTGTTAATAAGTGGCAAATCCAGGATTTAAACACAGGTGTAATTGGCTCCCAAATCCCATACTCTTACTAGACAGTTTTTATTAGACAGTTTCATTTACTACTTTGTATTCTAATGCTTGGTCCATATATAAGGCTCAATAAAAGTTTGAAAATTGGGCTTCCCTGATGGCACAGTGGTTGAGAGTCTGCTTGCCGATGCAGAGGATACGGGTTCATGTCCCGGTCCGGGAAGATCCCACATGCCGCGGAGCGGCTGGGCCCGTGAGCCATGGCCGCTGAGCCTGCGTGTCCGGAGCCTGTGCTCCGCAACGGGAGAGGCCACAACAGTGAGAGGCCCGCGTACCGCAAAAAAAAAAAAAAAAGTTTGAAAATCACTTGAAAAGATAAGAATATATTAGTGTTTTATTATTTTTTAGAAGTTGTATTTACATGCTGTTAATATAAACATATTAATATTACATTTAACAGCACGTAAATGCAACTGGGAGTTGAGGGTCCTTGGAGAGGATAGAACTTGGCTAAGCTAAGAGGAGTTACAGGCCATGCTGGCTGGAGGCAGACAAGAAAGAGTGCCTGTGAGAGGTAGGAGGAAGATTGAGCAATGCTGATGGATGGCTTTGGAGGTTTCCCACGGGAAAGTATGATGGGATATAGAGCAAGTAGGCCCACATAATGGAGGGCCTTAAAATCAGGGCAGGAATTTGAAAGTCACCCTGTAATTGATAAGTGTTTGAGATAATGTTGGTTCAGAAACATGAAGGCATCCACACACCACTGCAGAGAACAGTGTCTAAAAAGAAGAAACAAGCCAAGTGTCATCCAAAATTCTGTTAAAGAAATACTAACAAGTTCAAACCTACACTTTCCTTTCTTCTGTAGCTTCAGCATATCTGGGCTCTAGATTTAAATATTTCTTTCATTTTCATAGGAATGCTCCAGAGTTCTTTCTTTATTGTTGTGATTTTGCTTCTGGAGCTGTGGAGCTGGTAAAGGTATGCCTTATATTTTCTTTAAAGAGAGCTATATTAAAAAATCTAATTTTTTGCTGTTGAAGTGATTTTTTTTTAATGTAACTGCATCAAATGTAATCTGTGACCATTTTTAACTGAGCTTTTAAAATTTTGCAAATCATATCATCAACTGATGCCTAAGATGGTACCCTAAAACAATAGAAGTTGTTTGGGATTTAATATAGAGTTCAAGGGAGTGGTTCCTACAAGGTGGTACTTATATTTATGTCCCTAGAGCTTTACACACAGTTTGGCACATAGTAGGCACTCGTTAAATTAAAAATTTTGAAAAAAAAAAAGGTCTGAAAAGGTATATATTACAAATCTAAAATGTCCTCAACTGTAAGGAAAACAGTGGTGGGAACCGGGCCTTATTTGACCAATTCCCAACTGCTAGTAAGCATTATCATAGCAAAAAGAGGTAATTTTAGGAAATGGAAAAGGAATGGAAATTCTAACAAAAATGTATAGTAAACACATGGAACATAATTTCTGATAATAAGAGTTAATAGTT
The DNA here is from genome assembly GCF_949752795.1 of Hyperoodon ampullatus. Lineage (NCBI taxonomy): Eukaryota > Metazoa > Chordata > Mammalia > Artiodactyla > Ziphiidae > Hyperoodon > Hyperoodon ampullatus. The sequence continues at coordinate 86,365,086 of NC_136921.1, read as the reverse complement.
TTTCATTGTAGACATTTTCTAAAATACTGAAAAGCCTAAAGGGGAAGATAAAATTTACCTATAATATGCTTTTTTAGAGTCCTAGAGTGAATCACTGTTAGTATTTTGGTATATATCCTTCTAGTGTTGTTTTTATAGGCAAATTGTGTGTGTATGTATGCTAATGTGGTTTTTTAAAATAGCATCTTTATTGAGGTATAGCTCACATACCATAAATTTCACCATTTTAAAGTATACAATCTGTGATTTTTAGTATATTTAGAGTTGTACAGCCATCACCATTACCTAATGTTAATTATGTACTATAGGATATTTATATATTAATGCCAAAGGAGGCATGGAATAAGCAGTGAGAGAGAGAGCCAAGGACCATCTCAGTGCCTCTGAAGTAACACAGGGTGGGCTTCCAGCAACACTGCCTACTGACTCAGAAAGACTGCCCCACTCCACTTTTCAAGCTAAGGAGGGATTGCAAAAGAATATTTGTTATCAAGTCCAAGTGCTAGACTTAATTTTTAATGACAGCTTGAAATAACCTAACAGAATAGCTAATCCAAAAATCAAATTTATAGAAGAAAAGCACCTGAGAGAAGTTAAATTGACCTTTTTAATTTGAGAAAAACACTAGAAGTCTGCTAACAACTGTTTTTGTCTTTTCTTTCCTTTATCATGACAGTCGCACGCGTCATACAGAGCAGCCCAGTGCTGTGCCTTTGTTCATGACGTTTGTGACGATGGCCTACCCTACCCTTTTCCAGATGGGATCCTGGATGTCATTCTCCTCGTCTTTGTGCTCTCTTCCATTCATCCTGACAGGTAAATGAAGACGAAAGGGCAGAGCAAATGTGTACAGCCCCTTTATCAGGAGTGGCTTTCAGAACTATCAAAGCAAAAATGACAATTCTTGAATTTATTATTTAATGAACTACATTATGTATAATATGCAGCCCTTTAAATGCAGTTTTTCCTTTCTTCAGACTTTCAGAAAGAAACTGGTGACACTACTTCTTTAGTGAGCTTTCTGTCACTGTCAGAGTGAAGTAAACATCTTCTGGCAAGACACATACCTATTAAAAGTGACAGAGCTTCAAGGAAATTACAAATTCAGAACAGCCTAATAGACTCCCAAGAGGGAAATTGTACATGGTGATCAGAAACAAACATTTTTGATTTAGCATCTTGCTGAATGTTCATGAAGAGGTGGGCTGTAAATCTGTTTGGCTTCACACTGGTCTGTCGATGGGCTTTAAAATACTCGTTTTAAAGAAGCCCACTAGGGAATTAGGGGTTATCAAGATTTGCCAGATTAACCTCGGACCTTTATAATCTAAGATTGGCCTAGTGCCATCATTTAAATATTCATGACTTAAATATTTTTGTTCACATAAGGTTTTGAAATAATAAATAAAGCTTTTCTCCAAAGAGGAAGCACAAAGAGATATTACCAGCAATTAAAATGATCACTTTTCTTAAAATTTTGCCACCTTATATGTATTAAGACACATGTGTGGTAAGTGTCAGGGGTTGTGCCTTCATAACATTTCTTAAAATTGGGTTTTCGTGATCTTCTGGTAATAGATACAGACTTGGCATCAACCGCTTTTTGTTTGGTGAGTGTGACTCTTTCCCAAAGAAATCGAGTATTGTGTCCTTTTTTCTTTGCTATTATAAGGTCACTAGGACCCTTTACAGTCCTTTTACTTCTCATTCAGAGATGTGCACTTTGATTACTTGTGGAAAAGCAAATTAGATTTCCAAATAACGAATGAAATATATAATTGCACCTGGTGAGATATATCAAGTTCCATGAAGTTACTTCCTCCCAGTTTCTATAACTTATTTCTTTCTGCTAATCTGTTTATACTGTTGGCATTATTCAGATACTGGTAGAAGGATGTCATCTATATATTTTGTTTCACAGTTAAAAGGATGAATAGTAAAAAGGATAGAGTAGGTGGATGGCGAACAAGATTTTCTATCTGACACCTATAACAGGAAATGTTTAAATTCAAAATGAGACCTCAAAAAGACTATTTGAATTAGTTTAGATAATGTATTTTTGTCATGATTTGAATTGAATGTTAAAGAGAAGGGGAAGCAGATATCTTGGAAAGATTGTTTTTATAGTACATATATTCATTCTATTTATTTATTATAAAATAAGTTCAGATGTATCATGTCAGTAACTACTTTCTTACCTACATGGAAATGATCTAAAAATGAGGTGAATGAGTAGAAGTTGGGTAATAGTAAGTGAAAAGTAAAGCAGTATCTTTAGGGTCATCTAGCACTGTGGTAGTAGATTCAGCCCCAGGAAAATTCTAGAAAAATGGCTTATTGCCAGCTTGGAAAAGCAATTCAGCTAGACCTTGAGTCTTGGGGTCCCAGCTTAAATGGGAGTAAACCATAGAAGGCTACAAAAAAATAGGTAGCTGTCCTTCTTGTTATTGAAATAAAAGTATAATATGTTTTCTAAAGATCTAAGCATAGAATAGTCAATAAACACTCTTTTTTTAAATTAATCTCTTTTTTTCCTTCTCCTCTCCCTCCATCCAGCGATAGGTGAGGATAGCAGAGTTGGCCCAAGTCAGATAAAAAAAAGAAAAGGGGCTTTCCCCCATTCTTGTCCATCTCACCTGCAGGCCACTCCCACCTGCATTTCTCAGGAACTGGCTCTGGAATTGCATTATGAGCCAAGATGGGCTGATAAGAGAAGCAGCTCCCCACCTCTTGCCTTCACCTGCAACGCAGACTTTAAAGGATAGTTGGAAGGAGAGGATTTGCAGAAGGAGGCTACATTTTGAAGTATTTGGCTGGTTTTTTTTTTGTGTTTTTGTTTCATGCTTGTTTTGCTAATAATTGCAGAAAGAGATTTTTTTTTCTCTGTACATAAAACATTTATCCAGAAAGTGAATATTTTAAGGTTTAGATATGGTTTTCTTTAATTGCCAAATTATAAGGATATAAGCACAGTGTGAAAATAACCTTTAATAAAATAAACAAGGAAAAATACTTTTCTTTTTCTCTTTCATGTACTTATGTTCCAGTTTTTTAAAAGAGCTTTTTTTCTAATCATGGCACCTTTTTCTGTCATTTCCGTCTTGTTTTCATAGTTACTTTCATTTTCTCATTACCTACTTCTTTCATCATCTGACATACTGTTTCACCCCGTTATTCCACTTAACAGTGTTTTAAATTTTTTTTTTAATTTTTATTTTGCTTTATAACAGATTTAATCAGTTATACATATACATATGTTCCCATATCCCCTCCCTTTTGCGCCTCCCTCCCACCCTCCCTATCCCACCCCTCCAGGCGGTCACAAAGCACCGAGCTGATCTCCCTGTGCTATGCGGCTGCTTCCCACTAGCTATCTACCTTACGTTTGGTAGTGTATATATGTCCATGCCGCTCTTTCACTTTGTCACAGCTTACCCTTCCCCCTCCCCATATCCTCAAGTCCATTCTCTAGTAGGTCTGTGTCTTTATTCCTGTCTTACCCCTATGTTCTTCATGACATTTTTTTTTCTTAAATTCCATATATATGTGTCAGCATACAGTATTTGTCTTTCTCTTTCTGACTTACTTCACTCTGTATGACAGACTCTAGGTCCATCCACCTCATTACAAATAGCTCAATTTCATTTCTTTTTATGGCTGAGTAATATTCCATTGTATATATGTGCCACATCTTCTTTACCCATTCATCCGATGATGGACACTTAGGTTGTTTCCATCTCTGGGCTATTGTAAATAGGGCTGCTATGAGCATTTTGGTACATGTCTCTTTTTGAATTATGGTTTTCTCAGGGTATATGCCCAGTAGTGGGATTGCTGGGTCATATGGTAGTTCTATTTGTAGTTTTTTAAGGAACCTCCATACCGTTCTCCATAGTGGCTGTACCAATTCACATTCCCACCAGCAGTGCAAGAGTGTTCCCTTTTTTCCACACCCTCTCCAGCATTTATTGTTTCTAGGTTTTTTGATGATGACCATTCTGACTGGTGTGAGATGATATCTCATTGTAGTTTTGATTTGCATTTCTCTAATGAGTAAAGATGTTGAGCATCCTTTCATGTGTTTGTTGGCAGTCTGTATATCTTCTGTGGAGAAATGTCTATTTAGGTCTTCTGCCCATTTTTGGATTGGGCTGTTTGTTTTTTTGTTATTGAGTTGCATGAGCTGCTTATAAATTTTGGAGATTAATCCTTTGTCAGTTGCTTCATTTGCAAATATTTTCTCCCATTCTGAGGGTTGTCTTTTGGTCTTGTTTATGGTTTCCTTTGCTGTGCAAAAGCTTTTAAGTTTCATTAGGTCCCATGTGTTTATTTTTGTCTTTAGTTCCATTTCTCTAGGAGGTGGGTCAAAAAGGATCTTGCTGTGATTTATGTCATAGAGTGTTCTGCCTATGTTTTCCTCTAAGAGTTTGATAGTGTCTGGCCTTACATTTAGGTCTTTAATCCATTTTGAGCTTATTTTTGTGTATGGTGTTAGGGAGTGATCTAATCTCATACTTTTACATGTCCCTATCCAATTTTCCCAGCACCACTTATTGAAGAGACTGTCCTTTCTCCACTGTACATTCCTGCCTCCTTTATCAAAGATAAGGTGACCATATGTCCGTGGGTTTATCTCTGGGCTTTCTATCCTGTTCCATTGATCTATCTTTCTGTTTTTGTGCCAGTACCATACTGTCTTGATTACTGTAGCTTTGTAGTATAGTCTGAAGTCAGGGAGCCTGATTCCTCCAGCTCCATTTTTCGTTCTCAAGATTGCTTTGGCTATTCGGGGTCTTTTGTGTTTCCATACAAATTGTGAAATTTTTTGCTCTAGTTCTGTGAAAAATGCCAGTGGTAGTTTGATAGGGATTGCATTGAATCTGTAGATTGCTTTGGGTAGTAGAGTCATTTTCACAATGTTGATTCTTCCAATCCAAGAACATGGTACATCTCTCCATCTATTTGTATCATCTTTAATTTCTTTCATCAGTGTCTTATAATTTTCTGCATACAGGTCTTTTGTCTCCTTAGGTAGGTTTATTCCTAGATATTTTATTCTTTTTGTTGCAATGGTAAATGGGAGTGTTTCCTTGATTTCACTTTCAGATTTTTCATCATTAGTATATAGGAATGCCAGAGATTTCTGTGCATTATTAAATTTTTTTTTTTAAATTAAAAAAATTTTTTGGCTGCATTGGGTCTTCATTGCTGCGTCCCGGCTTTCTCTAGTTGCGGAGAGAGGGGGCTACTCTTCTTTGTGGTGCGTGGGCTTCTCATTGCGGTGGCTTCTCTTGTTTCGGAGCACAGGCTCTAGGCGCGCGGGCTTCAGTAGTTGTGGCACACAGGCTCAGTAGTTGTGGCGCATGGGCTTAGTTGCTCCGCAGCATGTGGGATCTTCCCGGACCAGGGCTTGAACCTGTGTCCCCTGCATTGGCAGGTGGATTCTTAACCACTGCGCCACCAGGGAAGTCCCTGAACAGTGTTTTAATTGGAAGGAATTTACAGATTATCTGATCAAAACCCCTCATTTTTAAAATAAGGAATGCTCAGAAGCTTTAAGAAGCTTGGATAAAGCAGAGACAGCAAGGACTTAGTACACAGGCTGCCATTTACCATTCTCTGCCCAGGGCAGACATTGATAATTGATTTTGTAGATTGTCATTCCCTGTGAGTCTTAAGAGTCCTTTTCAGTAGAGCTCCGTTGGCAGCCAATGTCAGTCACTTGGCTTGATACGAGATCTGAAATCTTTGTCATCTCTGTACCATGATCACATATAAGGCCTTGAACACTTAACCAAAAACATTAAATCAAAAGCAGTCACAGGCTTCCCTGGTAGCACATTGGTTGAGAATCCACCTGCCAATGCTGGGGACACGGGTTCGATCCCTGGTCTAGGAAGATCCCACATGCCTCACAGCAACTAAGCCCGTGAGCCACAACTACTGAGCCTGCATGCCACAACTGCTAAAGCCCGTGCGCCTAGAGCCTGTGCTCTGCAATGAGAAGCCACCACAGTGAGAAGCCCGCACACTGCAACAAAGAGTGGCCCCTGCTCGCCACTAGTAGAGAAAGCCCGCGTGCAGCAGCGAAGACCCAACACAGCCAAAAATAAATTAAAAAACAAATAAAAAACCAAAAAAAAAACAGTCACAAGGGGTCATGTTTGGGAACCAGATGGGTAGAATAAGCAGTAAAAGAAAGTAATAAAAGCTTCCCAGTATTGAGCTGGGGCTTAGAGTGTGAATAGAATTTAAATAGGCAAAGAGTAAGGAGGAGAGAATTCTTTGAGGGGAAACCACGTGAGCAAAGGCATGGACTGCTCAGAGCCAAGCATGTAACAGTTTGGCTAAAGATGCTTCAGATTAGGAAGTAGTGGGAAAGATGTTGGAAAGATTGAGGTCAGTTGTAGGTGATCTTAAGGGCTCAAATAAGAAACTAAGATTTTATCCTATGGATTAAAATCATGAAAATTTGAGCAAAGGGATGACTTGACAAAACCATCATTTTAAGCATACTAATTCATCAATAATATGCAGGAAGGATTGGCAGGGAGAATAATAACACCTGTTAAGAAGCAATTCTGTTTCCAGCCTGAGGATGTTGGAGTTTGTATACTAAGGGAGTACCAATGGGAAATGAGAGAGAGAAACTATCAAATATGTAGTTTTTTAAAAAAGATATACAATTTGATGACCAAATGGTTCTGCTGAGGATAGTGGAAGAAGAGAAAAATAAAAGAAGTCAAAGATTTCTCTGAGGTGTTACACTTCGGTGAATTTAGTACCTTTGAACTAAATAAAGAAGTCAGGAGGAAAAGCAGCTAGTTTTGGAGGAAAGGTGATCCCCGTTTAGGTATGTCTGATTGGGACAGTTCTGGCATATTTTTTATCTTGCAAGGAAAATGAAACGACTTCATTTTTTTCTGCCTTGGAACTACCTTAATTTTCTGTTAATATCAGGAATGTCTATGTGGTTTTGCAGCTCAGCATTGACATTATACATCAAGCTCTGTGAAGTTACCGCTCTGGTCATTTGGGTGATTTCTTGATATTCTAGGCTTTTTGAATCTGATTATTTAGCAGGTTGGTGTCCTTTTTTCTTTCTATACAAAATATTTTTGGTTTTGTTCCCCTTATATTTGTGGCTTACATTTCTTTGGCCTCATTGAGCTGTGCTTATTTTATCATTAAGGAGGTTACATGTGACGTATAAAACAAGACTTCCACAGAGTCTCTTGCTTTGTTTTCAAAGGATGCAAGGTGTTGTAAAACGACTGTCCAAGTTATTGAAACCTGGGGGCATGCTGTTATTTCGGGACTATGGAAGATACGATAAGACTCAGCTTCGTTTTAAAAGGGGTAATGGTATATTCAGTTTGGAGTTATTTTCTTGTGTTTTAAAGAATGCTGTGTTTACATTTCATGTCAATTTTGTTGTTGGTGGTGGTGGTTTTCTTAAGGAATACTAAGTTTCTCTTATCACACTTTTTTTTTTTTTTAGGGCATTGTTTATCTGAAAACTTTTATGTTCGAGGAGATGGTACCAGAGCATATTTCTTTACAAAAGGTATGCTTATCTATAAGAGGAAATAATTAGCTGTAAAAACTTTCCTTGGGTATTATTTGCAGGGAAAAACTTAAAAGTTCTAAAAATGTGGCTTCAAGAGTTGAATAAACATTAGATGTCTTTACACCTTAGTGATTATAACTGTTCTATGTAAAAGCTTGAAAATGGCCTTTTTGCCTTTTAATATTTTTCCAATTTAAAGAATCACTTGTTTCATCCTCATACCCTAACGAAGTTTCCATTTCGGAGGTACTGTTAGCCCAGATATGAAAAAATTGATGACGTGCCACAGCCAAAAGAGGGAATGTGATTTTAAGAGTCCTTAGAAAATTACTTATCTCTTGTCAATTTCTCATTTTAAAAAAAGCATGTAAAATAAATCCTGCATTCAAGGACTTTCCCCAAACTTATGTGAGTACTTTTACAATGTGCCATTTGGGGTCTCTGCAAACCAACAAAAACTCAGATCTGGGCACCTTTCAAAATATTGAAAGCTGCGACTGATAGTGTTGTATATCTGTTAACACCTGCTGTGTTCAACTGTTTATACTTGGTGTGTTTGTGTGAAATAGAAGAAACCCACTTGGTGTCATGGGTTTCCTTCACCAGTTTGTACTAGAGAATGTTTCTTGGTATAAATGAAAATTCAGATGGTCATTAATTCCATTAATGTTCCATTGTTCCTGACTGCCCCTCCCCCCAAGTCACATATCATACATTTGACTGCCATTCTTGTCTCACAGGGGAAGTCCACGATATGTTCTGCAAGGCTGGGTTAAATGAGAAGCAAAATCTGGTCGATCGTCGCTTACAAGTTAATAGGAAAAAAAAAGTGAAAATGCACCGAGTGTGGGTTCAAGGAAAATTCCAGAAACCATTACCCTTCACTCAGAGAAGCTCCAAATTGGTATTTTCACTCTTTTCTCATGGCTGAACTATGTATCATGTTAAGGTACAAACCAGAGGATTACACTGTTCAAAGTCTTCTGTAAATCTTTCATTTTTGAAAAGACAGAAGAAGAGAATTTGTATATCCTGCTGTTTACCATGGGTGGGCTCTTTTGTGCATTTTAAGCATATGTAAGTGATTTGGAAGAGAGCACAATATTCTGTGTTTTCAAAACTTAATATGCTAAAGCTTGTTTGGATTTATTACATCTTAACCATTTTGTTTGTTCTTTCAGTTTTATAAGCATTTAGTTAAATTACCGATATAAGTCAGATGATTCTGAGAAGCAGAAACCTCCCATTTTTTAGAAGTGAGAAAAACCCATCTACTTTATTTATACATTAGTTGAACACAGTTGAACTCTCCTCCACTGTTAACTGATAGCAGAAAAGCAGCTCACCTTGTTTCCAAGGAAAGTCACAAGACCAAGACAAAAGTATATATATTTTTGTTTTGTCATTGTTTGTCCCAAAACTTTTGTTTTTTTTTAATTCACAGACTAATGTCTGAAACAGAATTTTAGTTTCTCTTTCCTTTCCTAAAATTGGGGAAGTATGACCAATGCTAATATTATTTTCAGGCTATTCTTAGGTGTACAAGTTGGAAGCCTTCTTTAAGACAACTGTCATACCCAAGAAAATTCTTAAATCGTAGCAATTAAAAATTTATTTACCACCTTGCCTCAAAAAAGACATAAATGGGCTTGCAAATTGCACTTGGTAAAAATGGAGTTTCTAAAACTGGTCTGTCATTCATTATACAGCATATACTGAGTACTTACGTTGTGCTGAATTATATGGAATAATACAATAAATAAAGACCCAGCTCTGTCTTCTGAGAGCATAAATAGGCTCTAGCTGGCAAAGCAAACTGTGCATCCCAAGCCTCTAAATCATGATCTAAGATAATATGTGAGCAAGTACTCAAATAGGGAGCTTATCAGCTAGCTGATATGCTTGATTGATTATGAGCCACAGAAATCTGGAAGACATGGACAATCTCTTGAAAGGACCACCATCAGAATGATCAGTTCCAACTATTTTTCCTTTTTGAACTCACTTAAAATTCAACTTCCTGGAAGAATATGATTGGTCCAATTTGGATCATGGATTCATCTTTTGACAGACTGGGGCAGGACAGGTTATCTGATGGCACCACCAGACTGTATGGAATGGAGGCAAGTTCCTCAAAGGAAAATCAAGACACTGTTATCAAAAAAGAGGGGAGGGTTGCTGCCCAGTCACAGACATCGTGTGGTGGTAGCAGGAGTAATAATGGTTCTGAAGAGAGAGAAAGATCAGCTGTGGGATGCAAGGGAAAGAATCAGGGTTCTGGGGAGGAGGTAGGTCTCAGGCTAGTCCTAGAACATATGCTCTCAGAAGATGGTGAGAAGACAGGTATGTTTGGTGGGGATATTCATGATTCAGAATAGTGGAGAAAAGATGGGGAGGCCGTCAGCTTATAGACAGCCTTGAATAGAGGGTGCATTGGGTTCTAGTCTCTGGACTAGAGCCATCCGAGGTTGGTTTATTTCTGTTTTATCCTAGCCATGGTGTGTTATAAATATATTTAGAGATTGATTGAGGAGTTGTCAACAGAATGGAATGCAGTGAGGTCAGAGATCGGGGCAAGGAAAACCACAGAAGGTTTTTGCATACATTTGCCTTGATAACAAGTCCTCAGAAGTACAATATCAAGGTTTCTGTTTAAATATGCAGTAAATATAAAAGTCAAAATTTGTCTGAGACTCTTAACTCAGTTGTTTTCCTAATTAAAGTATGTATTTAAAAGCCAAACTAGTAACGAAGGTATTACGTACAGCAAGGGCAGTTAGATAAGTTAATGTTGCTATGGGAACCCCAGCAGATCTTCTTGTGTCTCAGTTTAAAAATCATGTCCCAAGGTGGTTTTAAAAACAACAGAAGGTAAAATTATTCCCACATTCTCATACATGTAAATTGTACTGTCTCTCTCTGTCCTAAATAGCAGATTCAAGCCAGCTTCTTGACTGGCACAGTAAAATTCTGCTCCGTGTCTTTCTATAATGTATTACAGCATGTAGTTAACCTTTAGAAACTTCAAAAATACATCAACCAAATTTGGACTGTGAGACACAAACTGGGCTCTTTTGGGCTCTGTCTAGCATAGACCTCCTATTCCACATGGCTGCTCAGTGGGCCATTTCTATCAGTGTCTTCTGCTTGTCTGGTCAGTCTTTCTCTCCCTTAGCCTACCTGAATCAACCCCCTACTTAGAGTTTGGTGCCAGCCAAAATGTAGATTTTTTTGGCAGAGGAAAAAAAAGAGAAAGACCTGATTTGGAATATTGCCTATAGATATTAAGAAATCATGAAATGTTGCAAATGTATCTGCTTGGGTATTAGTTTAAAATATTTGATAACTGCATGAAATTCTCATTTTTTCCCTCACATCCATGGAGCTAGGACTAGTTAGTTAGGCAGAGTTTGATACTTAAAAATTCATCTGCTGAGGGAGCTGAATTTCAAAATGACTATTTTCTTTCTAACAGAAAAAGATGTGTTCCTTCATTTTATAATACAGAAACAATGAAATATGCTATATTAAAAATGCACCCTCTGTTTTCCTCCATTTATAAAAATTCACTTTTGAACATTTTCCAAATGTAAAAATTCTCACACACATGAAGTACTCTTTCATAAGGTTGTGAGAAAGCCAAGGTAACGGTTTCTATTATTAAAAGTTTTGCATTTCGGTATGACACATTTGTCGTATTGAAACACCCAGTTAATGTTGACTTCTGAGAACTTACTTGCTTTGCTTGTCTCAGTTCCGTATACGTCGTCTCTAATTATGAACACATCGAGGTTTCTACCATCATGCAGTCTGAATCGTTGCTATACTCATTTGTACGTGAAAATTATTCACCTGTATGTAAAGAGCTGCCCTCCGGGGCATCAGGACCATGTAAACCGTTCAACATCAGGTGACTTAAATTCTTGCCCCTAGACTCCTGTGCTGTATTCCTCTGGTTTTCCAACTCATCAAAGCCAATTTCTGAAGCCAGAATATATCACGCATTATTACTTCTAATTGGTTTTAATGTTTGTTATGCTCCTCACAAGTGCAGATAACTTCACATTTGCATCATTAATAGGCCTTTTTCTGAGCCTCTGCTCCTGCTTTCTGCCTCTGTGAGTCATCAGTGGACGTGTTGGTGTGGGTATTCACCTGCCCTCCTTGTGAAAAGTGCACTGTAAAATCTAAAGCACTGAATATATGTGAGGTATTGTTATTAATAACAGTATTTACAGTCTACAAGGCAGCATACAGAGTACTCCAGCAACAGAAACTTTCTCAGTGGTTTTATGAGACCTTGTGAGAAAGACAGTAAAATGCATGGAAAAATATTGCCTGCACGTCAGACAGGAAGCATGGGTCCTAGTTCCTGTTGAACCGCTTAGCTGCTCTTAATTTACCTCTGAGTGCTAAGTCTTTTATACACTACACTTTTATATACCACATTATTCCTTCATTTAATCCTCAGACTCCTATGAATTAGTTTTTATTGTAACCATTTAACAGACAAGACTGGAGCTCTGAGGTATTGGGTAATTTGCCTAGGATATCACCGCGAGTCAGTGGCAGAAACACAATTTGGGCCCAGAAGTGTCTGATTCCAAAACCTCTAGTCTCATCAGTACACTTTTAATTGATAGACTCAAATGCTGTTCGGGAAAGCTGCTGGAGAAGAAAAAGAGCTCCTGAATCAAGCGGAGAATTATAGCAATGGGTGGGAGTTTGGATCAGACGATCTTCAAGGAGACAGCTCATTCTAGATCCAGTGATTGTATGAAATAAGTAGGTAGTGCTTATCCACAGTTACAAACTGGGAAGGAAGAGAAGGAAAGGAACAGAGAGGAATGACAAAGCAAAAGCTTGCAGTCAGCTCTTTTCAGCATTCTGCATATATTTACTTCTGCTCCCGCCCCACCCGCTTCGGGCTTCAGCCTTCCGCTTGGCTCCCCTGCGAGCACACAGAGCACCCATCACTTGCATACTCCTCACTTAAAGAAAATAAATCAGTCTGTACTGCAAAGGGGTAGGGGGAACCCTCAAAGGGATCAGCTCCAGCATAATCTAAAATATGTGATCAGGGAGTGTCAATAATAAAATGAGTGAAAACATCTTTGTTTAAAAATTGTATGTACAATAATGCCAATTCAAGCATGACATGTTGAGCATTTCTTGGAATATGGCTTGGGATTTGAGAGGCACAGTTACCTGCAGGTTGGCTTTGGTGTAGTTATAAATATAAATAGAAGTAAAATAACAGTTGCATCTTCATTTATAATGAATATATACTGTGGCCTCAAAGCTGCAGAGGAGAGTGGATGCCAAAATCTATCTTTCATTAACATATGCCTTAAATGACAGGGAAGAGGTGTTAAGACAAAATTACTTTTTCCTCTGCATATGAGTCAGCAACATGCAAGTAATAATAGTTCTGCGTGTGAGTCCCTACAGAGGGTAAGAAAAACAGCATCAAATTGAAAATGCAAGTTCACCTGCTGGAGGGGCCCAGGTGGCGGTAGAGCACAGCTCCCTTGAGCACCATCCTGAAGTGTCTCAGTGCACAATGACCCCAACTCTGGCAAGCCAGGTTGGCATGATGTGCATGGAGCACATTAAAACCTCCGGATGGTCAAAGACAGCTCACCCTCAGCTGCTCCCGGAGCTCATCAAAAGCAAGCTACAAGGCACCACCACTGTCCAAGAGTTTAAAACAGCTGCTTTGGATTCTACGGTGCATGTGGTTTCACAACCACTTAACCTTTAGTCAGGAACAGCTAGAGGCAGGTGAATGGATAAATACATGTTAACATTACATAAGGAGAAAAAAATAATATTTAGGAGCACATGGACTTCAAGTAGTCACAAATAGCATTTAGTTAGCTGTGTCCTTGGCATCCCAGTGATTTATGTCTTTATCTTTGATTTTCTCCAGCAGATAGGCACTAAGTAGAGTCTGGACTCCAGAAAATATATGCTTTTCTATCAGGTGTTAACTACTAAATTAGGTGAGCTGTTCATTGCCTCCTAAAAAAGCCCCGAACATCTCTCCTACTTGGGCTGGTGGGGTTTAGTCCAGGAAAACTATGAGTTTTGTTATCCTTACACAAATTCTTTGGCAGTGTTTTCAACCCATTGCTCCTTTATGTGACACTTCCTAGTTCATTGCAGAAAAAGAAATTAGTTTTTTTCTTACTTAATCTTTATATATCAGTTGTTGGTTGTTTCAAAAAACTTTGGGGGGCTTCCGTGGTGGCGCAGTGGTTGAGAGTCCGCCTGCCGATGCAGGGGACACGGGTTTGTGCCCCGGTCCGGGAAGATCCCACATGCCGCGGAGCGGCTGGGCCCGTGAGCCATGGCCGCTGAGCCTGCGTGTCCGGAGCCTGTGCTCCGCAACGGGAGAGGCCACAGCAGTGAGAGGCCCACGTACCGCAAAAAAAAAAAAAAAAAAAAAACTTTGGGGAAGGGCAGTCACCCTTCAAGTCTTTAAGCCTTTCTCATTGAGAAAAAGCTCTAAAACTGTGTAACTTCCTAAAATTAATGATGAGATGCTGTTGAGTCTCTTGCATTAGTTTGTTGATGGGTTTTTTTTTTTTAATGCTGTGTACTTAACACAAGGAACACTATGCAATTGCTGCCTCATTTCTCTCACCTCCTGCCTTTTGAGAGTAACGTCTTTCTCCTGAGGCTGTCCTGCTGAACAGACGTGATAGCTCTCCACACATTTTTAGTTACGCCACACTCCCTCAGGTGAGCTGGAACAGCGTCTCCTTAAGCAGTATTTGGAACTTGCACTGAAAGAGAATGGCTGAAATTGCCAGTGTCACATGCCGCATTGAAGCAAGGAAATTTCTGCCTCTAAGGATAATAGCTTTTCTCCTTGCTCATACATCTTCCTTCACAGCCCTGATTTATTTTAATGTATATATTCCACTTTGACTCTTTGGAAGATATTTTTAAAGGTTTTTTTAAAAATCCAAATGAAAGATGAAATTCAGGATCCAGAAAAGCATTTACTCTGTTTATCCTCTCCATGAATGTATTCTTAATCAACCAGTCTTTCTGAGCATCTCTTCATTTGCTGCTTTGTTTCGTAATAGAATACTTGGGCTCTGGAGATTAGTGAGACAAAGACAAAGCTTCATTATAACCATCTTTGTTTTACTCCCTTGTCTTATAGGCTTTCTCTTCCTAACTCACTCTCCAGGTGCTTCTTTCTCTTGCCAAATAGTGCAAGGAAATACTTTTGCAGATCTTTTGTTTACTTTAGAAAAAACACTGATCCAGCGTTTCCCATTCGGGAGTACTGCTCATTTCCTGACTGGCCTTTAAAGTTTGGCTGGGTAGCAACTTGGGGATTTGTTTTCTACCCAGAGTGAAAGGAGCTGGGTGCCTAGCAGCCCCATGCTGGAATGAGAATTAAATTCTGCTCATTCCCTGGATAAGCAAGCTGACGCTTTCCTTGTAGGTTTTTTATCCCCATTCCTCAAAGCTTTAATGTTTAGTCATTTAGCTTTAGCTTTTTAAAAGACATTTTAATAGGGTTGTCTCTCCTCCAAGTGCATGCAGAAGCTGATCATGGGCACAGGGAAACTCTTAAGAATAAAGAATTCCCTGTTTGCTGGTTTTTACCTACAATGAAAACGATGTACAACACATGCAGTGCTTACCCCTACTGCAGTTCCATTGCCAGTTGCCTGGCCTGGGACAGGAGGAACTGTAACACCCAAGGAATTTGGCTTGAGCTACCTCACTTTCTAAGTCCCCAAGACTGCCAAGTTAATGAAGCTTTGGTTATTACTCAGTTGAACATTTTCTGACTTCATGTAAGCTTTATAAATCTCGTGCTTTCTTCTCTTTGGCACGTTTACATTAAATTTTATTCTAGTTATGAAACTTTATCTATACTATAGTTATGTTTATATATGAATGTAAGTTACTCTTGATTCATCCTGCCTTGGGGTATTTATTAATAGTTTGTTATGAAGTGTCAGTAACTTTCCAAAGAGAGTGGCTTTCTAAACCTGGAGCCTATATTTTTATATATTAATGCATTCTTTACATTAAAAGATGGGTTTTTTTGGGGGGGGGGTTGCGGTATGTGGGCCTCTCACTGTTGTGGCCTCTCCCATTGCAGAGCACAGGGTCCGGACGTGCAGGCTCAGCGGCCATGGCTCACGGGACCAGCCGCTCCGTGACATGTGGGATCTTCCTGGACCGGGGCACGAACCCGCGTCCCCTGCATCGGCAGGCGGACTCTCAACCACTGCGCCACCAGGGAAGCCCTAAAAGATGTTAGTTGAGGTTAGTTGTATAATAAAAATAGAAAACCTTGACTGACAACGGTCTTAACTACATCGGGGTAGGCGTTGTCTTTAAGGACTTAATCCATAATATAAAATACCATATGGGGGGGAGTTACAGACAAAGTTATTGGCATAGACAAGGTCCATTTGAGGAAGCGTACCATGGCAATATGATGACAACGGAATCTAGGGTCAGTCATTCCTCTAAAGCTCAGCCAGGCACATACAAACAGTCACCATTAGGAAAGGCTACCAGCAGAAGCATCTGGCACACTGGCCTAGAGAAAGTAGGCAGTGTTCACAGGCAGAATAGCCAAATACTGTTCCAGTGACCCAAAGAAAAATGTGAGGTCAGAGAAGTTTGTAGCAAGAGTGACTTGAAACTGAACCTCAGAGAACTAGACTGTAAGCTTAAATGCCTCCTAGCCTGGCTCAGGAAGAACCAAAGAAAGAGACTTCACTGAGCCTTGGGAATAGGAAGGCTGCAGAGGCCATGAGCTCTTTTTCTGTTTGCCTGAATTATATCACAGAAATAGCCATTAAGACATTTTGTTCTTGATACTTTTTTTTGGTACTTTTTATTTTTATTTTATTTTTTTATCTTTGGCTGTGTTGGGTCTTCGTTGCTGCGCGTGGGCTTTGGTTGCGGCGAGCAGGAGCTACTCTTCTTTGCAGGCTTCTCATTGCGGTGGCTTCTCTTGTTGTGGAGCACAGGCTCTAGGTGTGCGGACTTCAGTAGTTGTGGCACGCAAGCTCAGTAGTTGTGGCTCGCAGGCTCTAGAGTGCAGGCTCAGTAGTTATGGCACACAGGCTTAGTTGCTCTGTGGCATGTGGGATCTTCCTGGACCAGGGCTCGAACCCGTGCCCCCTGCATTGGCAGGCGGATTCTAAACCACTGTGCCACCAGGGAAGCCCCTTTGATACTTTTTAGAAGAGCAAAGATTTGCCTTTATCTGATTCTTACTTTTGATTCCAGAGCCCTTGTGCTTGTTTGCCATCATGACATGTCACAAAGTATGAGTTTATTGATGTTCATAAACCTGGAAAGATGGGGTGCAGCTTTAGGATAAACACGCCCAGAGAGGTACAGGCAGAAGGGGACACTGGCCAAGCCAGAAGATCGTCCTCATTCCCCAGTGTGACAGAGGAAGGTCTAGCTCCTACTTTGCACAGGGGAACAGATTAGGTATCAATATAATAGAGTCACCAAGTGATTAAGATCTGCTGACCCTCTGCAAGGAAATAAATGGAGGGCAAGTAAAGAATACAGGCCAGAATAGCCTATGAGACAATACCATGGTATGCAGTCACAACCATCTGGTGAGGTTTGAGAAGCCCCCCAAAGTACTATTCCTGTGTTCCCTGCCCACATTTTAAACCAACTGAGAGACTGAGGTGCCAACAGATGAAGATTAAAACATGAGCTTAATTGCCGATGTAGCTGGTACAGGAGAGAATGGCTCAGGGAGCAGGGAAACAGTTGCCCCCCAGTACTGAACCCCAGAATCAAGACCCACAGCTGGACAGCCATGAGACTCTACCCATGGGGGGTCTGCCCCTGTAGAGCCTTTTATAGAGTAGCTGGCTTCCAAGAGAGAGTGAAAAAGGACTAGGTTAAACATGCCTAATTCATTTCTCAAATTCACTTTTTAGCTAAGTCACTTCACCTCTCCCAGGAATGAGGAAGACAGCACTGAGGAGACCAGTTGCTGTCCGTCCACATGGCGAGAAACAACGGGAGTGGGAATTACCTAAACGTTCTGTAAGTGCTGGGTAAAGCATACCCCACATCTACCAAGACTAGAGCAATGTCGAGTGGACTCTATTTTGTCTTTTAGTCACTTGCTGAGTCATCTGCTCAGCATTTACCTGTAAGCCTGTGGCAGCTTACCTGGTCTGTAAGCATCTGCCTTAGTGATGGGTGGAATCCGCAGGGCATGCACTGACACTTGTATGTGGTTAGAATACCGGGGACTGCAAACAGAATCAATTTGCAAAGTTATAACCAGTGACTTATTCTAGGAACCCTACTACACTTAAACCTTTACTACATTGCTAAATAAATGGCCAGGAGGTCTAGCAACTTTGCCAAGCACCGCTTCTACATCGACTCACTGTACACCAGCACTTCTCCAACTATCCGAGGTGAAGGACCAGTAGTTGCTTTTTGTTTTGTTTTGCCCATTTCCAACCTGTCACAGACCAGTACTTTTATAAAACACAATAAAGATGAATTAGTAGGAAAAAAAAAAAAGATATACTCCAGTTTCTGGCATTGTTTCCTGGTCTCTGCCCTCTCCCCACAATCTCTCCATGTTAGTGCCCTGTCAGCCAGTGCTTACCAGCTACATGTCAGGCATTGCTCTAGGTTTTGGGAATGAAGGGTTGAACAGGAAAAAGGAAAGACAGACAGGCCCAAGATTTTTACTAGATTCATCAGTTATAAACTTACTCGGTCTCTCTGCTCACCCTGTCACAGACCAGGAATGAAACAGTTCCCAGACCAGCACCCAGTCACAACCGACCCCTTGAGCTGCACTGCTCTAAACCACAGGGAGGTATTTGTCCAGCTTTGCCTCCTGAGCCCTGTTGTCTCTCTTCACCTCAGAGTGTACAATGCCAGGGCCTGGGCTCTTGCACCTAGAAATGCTTGGTCCAGGTGCTCAGTGCTTTTCGCTGCTATCCTTTTCATACAATTGTCTGTGTTAAGTACACAAAACCACAGGTCACCACCCAGCTGTCACCAGGATTCCTGGTGGTTATTGTTCCTTTTATCTGTTCACTTTTTAAAATTTTGACTTTTTGTGAATATGTGAATCAGTGCAAAATAGTTTCTATGCCAATGTAAAATGGAAAGGGAGATGATTCAGTTCTTTTGTTGAAGTCAAAACTTGTCATTTTTTCCCCTGCTCAATAGTGTTTAAATGCTAGATTGATGCCAAACTCAAAGAACGTGGAGAACTTGGGGAAAGGCCAGAGACAGATAAACGAGTAGTAATAGTTTGTTATAAGGGCCATGATTAGAGGCTGAAGAAAATGTGTTTATTAACCCTAGAAGAAGAGCATGCTAGAAGATGAGAATGCTAGCTCCCAGGTAGAAACAGGTGAAAAGGGTTCTCAGAGAAGAAACATGGGGCCCATTTGGATATAAATCCTAGCTTCGCTCCTACTGGTTGTATAACCTTAAACAAGACACGTAACATCTCTGAGCCTCAGTAATTGGAGATGATATTGCTTACCTGAAGATTGTCGTAAGGACTAAATATAATGCACATCAAGTGCAAGACATGATGCCTGGAGATAATTGGTCCTTAATAAGTGGTAATTAATAGTTTTTTTTAAACAAAGGATGGTGATCAAGTCTATCTTTTTTTAAGGGAGGAGAAATGCACTCTTCCTATAATATATGTATTTTAAATTAGCCATAAGAAATTTTCCTAACTATGAAGAGTTAAGTTTTCTTATTTCAAATTATTGCTGTTTTCTTGACTTACATTCAATTCAGTTCAAACATATATTAAGCATCCATCCACTGTGTGCCAGAAATTGCCAGACACAATGCTGGAATGAATAAGACTCGGCCCTTGCTCTTTAGATGCCCACAACTTAGGATGGATGACCATTTGTCTGAGATGTGGTATCTCCTACTTAAATCTCTTGGCTTCAGCTGGCCACTGCCATTCGACCACCATAGTCTACCCAACCCCAGCATATTAATTTGCATCCTAGTTTTTGAGACCCTTTTCAAAGCCCTCCGTGAATAAATCTAGTCACGTACTACCCAGCAAAAGCCAAACAAATCATGTGAAACAAGGTGTAGCCCCTGTGTCACAGACCCTCTTGTGTGTAAGTTCCCTTTTAATAATTCTGCCCATACTTCTACATAGATCACCTCCTGCCACAGCATTTAGGACTTCCACTTATAACACCTCTCAGCAACATTCTGCATTACCACAACCCATCCAACCTGTCACAATTGAGATGAGGTCTGAGCTGCCTTCAAGAGAGCTGCAAACTCCCGCTATCAGTGCTACAAAGCCCCACCCCACACACTGTTCACCTGAGCTGGTCATCCAAGCAAGAAACCTGGCTCATCTGGCTCATCTCTTGCCACAGTCATCACCTGATCACATAAATTCAAAAACTAGCCCCTGTGGAGCCCAGAAATAAACTTCTACATACATCCTCAAATGATTTTTGCAAAGGGTGCCAAGACCATTCAATGAGGCAAGGACAGTCTTTCCAACAAATTACGTTGGGAAAACTGAATTTTCCACATGCAAAAGAATTAAGTTGAGAACTTCCCTGGTGGTGCAGTCGTTGAAAATCCGCCTGCCAATGCAGGGGACACAGGTTCAAGCCCTGGTCCGGGAAGATCCCACGTGCCGCAGAGCAGCTAGGCCCATGAGCCACAACTACTGAGCCTGTGCTCTAGAGCCCGTGCTCCGCAGCAAGAGAAGCCACCACAATGAGAAGCTGGCACAGCACAACGAAGAGTAGCCCCTACTCACTGCAACCAGAGAAAGCCGGCACGCAGCAGCGAAGACCCAACGCAGCCAAAAATATATATATTAATTAATTAATTTTAGAAAAGAATTAGGTTGGACCCTAACTTTATACCACATAGAAAAATTAATTCAAAATGGATAAAAACCCAAATGTAAGACCTAAAACTAAAATTCTTAGAGGAAAACATAAGGGAAAAGCTTCATGACGTTGGATTTAGCAATGATTTCTTGGAATATGACACCAAAAGCACAGGCAGCAACAACAAAAAGATAAATTGGAATACATTAAAATGTAAAACTTTTGTACATCAAAAGACAATCAGCAGAGTGAAAAGACAACCCACAGAACAGGAGAAAATATATGCAAATCATATATTTGATAAGGGGTTAATGGCCAGAATATATGAAGAACTCCTACAGCTCAACAACAAAAAAATCGATTAAAAAATGAACCAAGGGGCTTCCCTGGTGGCGCAGTGGTTGAGAGTCCGCCTGCCGATGCAGGGGACACGGGTTCGTGCCCCAGTCTGGGAAGATCCCACATGCTGCGGAGCGGCTGGTCCCGTGAGCCATGGCCTCTGAGCCTGCGCGTCCGGAGCCTGTGCTCCGCAACGGGAGAGGCCACAACAGTGAGAGGCCCGCGTACCGCAAAAGAAAAAAAAATGAGCCAAGGACTTAAACAGATGTTTCTCTAAAGAAGATATTACAAATGGCCAGTAAGCACATGAAAAGATGTTCAACATCACTAATCAAAACCACAGTTGCAAAGCACCTCACACCTATTAGGATGGCACTATCAAAAAACAGAAAATAACTGTTGGCAAGAATGTGGAGAAATTGGAACCCTTGTTCCCTGTTGGTAGGAATGTAAAATGGTGCAGTGCCTATGGGAAACAGTATGGTGGTTCCTCAAAAGATTAAAAGTAGAATTACCATGTAACCCAACAATCCCACTTCTATATATATATCCAAAAGATTTAAAAAGCAGGGACCTGAAGAGGTATTTGTACATATACATTTATAGCAGCATTATTCATAATAACCAAAAGGTGGAAGCAGCCCAAGTGTTCATCAGCACACGAATGGGTAAGCAAAACATGGTGTATACATACAAAGTGATATTATTCAGTCTTTAAAAGGAAGGAAATTCTGACACATGCTATAACAACATAGATGAACCTTGAGGACATTATGGTAGTCGAAATAAGCCAGTCACAAAAGGACAAGGTATGATTCCACTTACAGGTACATGTAATTCATAGAGACACTAAAGCTTCATGACATTGAATTTAGCAATGATTTCTTGGAATATGACACTGTATTCAAATTCATAGAGACAGAAAGTAGACTGGGGTTGCCAGGGTTTTAGTTTTGCAAGATGAAAAGAGTTGTGTGGATGGATGGTGGTGATGGTAACACAGTGTGAATGTACTTAGTGCCACTGAGCTGTACACTAAAAATGGTTAAGATGGTAAGTTTTGTGTTATGTGTATTTTTACCACAGTTAAAAACAAAAACTAGCCCTGGTGTTCAGCCTGGCCTTCCCAAATCATGAACTTGCTGCCTTCTGTCTCTAGCTCTCTGCCCTTGCCATCCACTTTCCATACACACCACCCTGCCTTCCACCAGTCTTCACTATGCCCAGCCCACTTGGCCTCAGCCTGGCATTTTGCATACACTCTCATTGCCCACTCCCAGGAGAGAGGGTTTAAGTACAAGAGATCCTGGGCTCCCATCACCACAGTACCTTCTCATAACACCCACCACTAAGAATGTACCATCAAACCCTTCACCAAGCAGAGCTGGAAAAGTTTCAGACCTTCCACCAACCCTTGTGCTTGGGAGTGATGGGTAAATGGAGAGGGCCTAAAGCAAATGTGTTACATTTGACTCTCCCCGCACAGTGTGCTGGCGCAACAGAAAAAAACCACCCCAGCATTTGTTGAGGGTCTTAGTTGGAATTCTAGGCACTGCATTTACTCCAGCTCTCTGCCTCCTGCCTTTGGACAAAAAAGTTCATTTCCCTTTTTCTGATTCTTACATCTCCCTTCAGAATTCATGCTCATCTTCTTACCTATTACCTTGGCTTCCCTGCTATTTCAATCCAAATATCCCTTACAACTGTGGTCCCTAAGGCTTGGTCTTAAGGGGTGTCACAAATATGACACACATGGCAAACCTGGGAGGTAGGAGGCAATATAGAAAGGTCCGTGCTACCAATTTCAGTATTTCCTTGACTTTAGAGAATATCTAGATTCTTTAGAATCTGTGACCAATTTAAAAGTTTTGGTCATATAAAATGAGGCTATACACACTTTCTGTTTTGCCCTTTTTTATTTAAAAAGTTTATCATTTTGTTAGTTGCTTATAGCTGCCCACTCTATTCTGGACCTAATTATCCTAGATCCTTTCTGTACTCAAAAGTGGTTTTCAGGGGCTTCCCTGGTGGCACAGTGGTTGAGAGTCCGCCTGCCGATGCAGGGGACGCGGGTTCGTGCCCCGGTCCGGGAAGATCCCACGTGCCGCGGAGTGGCTGGGCCCGTGGGCTGTGGCTGCTGGGCCTGCGCGTCCGGAGCCTGTGCTCCGCAACGGGAGAGGCCACAACGGTGAGAGGCCCGCGTACCGCAAAAAAAAAAAAAAAAAAAGGTGGTTTGCAGCATCAGCATCACCAGGGAGGTTGTTAGAAATTCAGCTCAGTCCCCATCCCAGACGTTTTAAATCAGGATCTGCATTTTAACAAGATCCCCGGGTAATTCATATGCATATTGAAACTAGAATTGTTCTAGAAAGCTTCTAACTGCTCCTGTTGGAGCAATGGATCTCACGACCTTGGCTGTTCATTAGAAGCACCTGGGAAGCTCTTAACACGTTTTGATGCTTCAGTCCCACCACCTGATTCTGATTTTATCCGTCCACGGGGGCCCTGGGAATTGGTGTTTGTGATTCTCTCAGAGACTTTGATACTTAGCCAGGGTGGAGGACCGTTGAGGGTATGACTTAAAGGAAACTATCACATAGAATTCCATGGATTTTGAACTGATTTGGAGTTGTAAAAAAGCAGAGTCAGATTGTTAAATCTGAATAGGTTTTGAACCTACATATATGAATATTAACTTGAAACTACAGATTATATACTCAGGAAAGGTCTTCTTAGTATATCAAATCTCTTAACTTCCTGGGACAAAAAAAGAAATATAGTGAGGGGAGAGAGAGACGAAGAGGAGGGGAGAGAGAGAACGAGAGATTAATAAAATACGTATCAGAAAACAAAAAAACCTACCGATTGTATGTATAAGCAATTTCTACTTAAAAGTCTTCCTCTCTTATTCCTTATCTGTGTCTTATTATCTTTTTCCTCAGTCCTTAGAGTGTCTCAACAGCTCTCTTCTATCAAATGGCATCCAGGGCTTTCCACCCAGCCCATGCTCCTGTCCCAGCACCCAAAGCTGGTGCTGCTTCCTGCTGCTGCCAAGGGCTCAGATACAGGGTACTGATGGGAGCAGCCGTTACTATCACTTTGGCTGCTGGTGCTATTTGGTTGATGCCCCCAGAAACTCACTGTACTAGTGCACTCTGCCCAGGCATGCTAGAATCCCAGCAGTGAGGACCTCATGACCTCAAGTTGTCCTTATACACACTTCTTGCAAATCAGCCATGGGGGCATGACGTAACGGCCCCAACACACATGCACTAGAACAACTTTAGTATCACCACACCAATCTGCAACTTCCAAAATTTCTTTAGCCTCTTACCATGTTTTTTGTTTTTCATTTGTCCTTTCAGAGGAGCCCAGCCAAAATTGATCATAATCTAAATGGGTTTATGAGTAGAGAACTTCCCCTGCCAGGTGGGTCTTACTTTTCCTGAAGACATGTTTTTCTTTTGTGATCATGCGTGAGTAGATGGGAGCGTCTTTACAAGACCTGTGTAAACATTTATATTCTTCATTTTTATCCCAGAAATTAGTGGGTTTTTGTTTTTGTTTTTGTTTTCTGGCTACTTTGGGTGTTCATTGCTGCGTGTGGGCTTTCCCTAGTTGCAGCGAGCGGGGGCTACTCTTCGTTGCAGTGCATGGGCTTCTCATTGCAGTGGCTTCTCTTCGTTGCGGAGCACGGGCTCTAGGCACGCGGGTTTCAGTAGTTGTGGCACACGGGCTCAGTAGTTGTGGCTCGCGGGCTCTAGAGCGCAGCCTTGGTAGTTGTGGCGCACGGGCTTAGTTGCTCTGCAGCATGTGGGATCTTCCAAGACCAGGGCTTGAACCCGTGTCCCCTGAATTGGCAGGTGGATTCTTAACCACTGCGCCACCAGGGAAGCCCCATCCCAGAAATTAGTTTTTAAGAGGTTTAAATAGATTTTTACTCAGTGTTAGAAAACATTTTTTAAAATGCTTTAAAGTGAAATTCAATTTGATTTATCAAATCTTAATTGAATTCCTGCTGTTATCATCAGAGGAAAATGACTAGCAGCTTCCCTATTGTTATTGAAATACTCATCTCCTTGATAAATATTTTGACATTCTTTGAAATGCCAAAAATATGCATGATGTGTACCATACAGTCAAGAATTAGAGCTCTTGCTTTGGCATAAAGCTTATTTCAGGTGGGGAAAGGAGGCAGTTGATAATGCAGATAAGAAGGTAGAATTAGTAAAATAGTCATTTTTATGGATATATTTCAAGATAGGGTCCTAATAACTTAATTTCTCTGCAACAAATGTACCCTAAATGATTGTGAGTCATTTTGGGTTTGTAATTTCTAGCTCCTAATTAAATACGAGCAATTGAGCAAGTCAGTCTTTTTCTGCCTCAGAGTATTTATTTGTAAAATCAGGGAGTTGAACCAAGAGTCCAATAAGGTCCCTTTCAGCTCTAAAAGTCAATGATTCTATAAATTCTCAGCTAAATTATATATTATCAAAAGGCAAAGACAGCATCTTCTATTCTGTCCCAACTCCTGGTTTTGCTATCATATGGGAAAACAGAAATAAAGGCAATTAAAAATAGGAAAAAAAAATTTTGCCATCCTAACATTTGCAAGTGTTTTCATTTTATGTTCCATTCTGGTCCTTGAGCATATGTATACATAATTTTATATAATTACAAATAGGTCAAATTTTATATTTGACTTACCTTACTTAACATTATCTAACGTTTTTATATTATCATTATCACTCATAATTATAGTTTAAATGGCTACATAATATTCCATTTCATTGATGTACCATAGCTTAAGTATTTCTGTATTTATAAATTTAGATTGCTTTTAATATTTGATAATATAAAAATGCTGCAGCAAACTTTATTCATATGAGTCTTCTTTTGAATACCTTTCTAAGAATAAATTCTAGAGATGTGATTACTGAGTTCAAGAGAGTCTCTTTACAGTTGTTTATAAGTACTGACAAACGGATTTCCTAAAAACTTACAATGATTTCCATTGTTTTCACTATATCTGAGAGTGACGGTTTAACCACAGGCTCATTAAAGGTGTAGTATGAAAGGATACTTACTGTCAATGTACATTTCTTTGATTACTGGCAATCTTGAACATTTTTCCATTTGTGATTGCATTTTATCTTCTGTGAATTTTCTCATTGTCCCTTTTTCCATTTATCTGGCTGTGCAACCGTGGATGAGTCACCTAACCTCTCTGTGACTCTCTGTTTTCTCATTTGTAAACAGACTAATAATAGTGCCTATCTATAGAGTTATTGTTGGATTAAATGGATTTCTAAATGTAAAGCATATAGAAGAGTACCTGACACATGGAGGGACTTCAAAAAAAAGTTAGAATTAGAGCTAGTAGTAACACTGGTATTAGTTATCTAGTAAGATATTAGTGATTTTCTTTATAATTTATATGATTTTTTCTAGTTCTTGTATAAATGCATACCTATCTTTGATTAACTTATAGAAGACCTTTTTATATAATATAGATGTAAGTCCTTCGGTCTATTGGGTTTGGTAAGGTAGTTTCCCGTTTCTTGTTTTAATTTCTGTATTTTGCATATGTATGTGTACACACACACGAGCATATGAGTACATACTTTCTCACAAATCCAGAAACACAGTGTCTATGCAAAAGGGGCAGCTCATAAAAATGTTTATTGCAGACAGTGCCTAGAATGGCACGCCCAGCTCCTTGAAGAACTGTTCAACCAAGTCATTTAGAAAAATAACAAATAAACAAAACCAGAGGCAAAATCAAACCACATACATACACTCACTTATAAAACCAAAACCAAAAACAAACCATGTAAATACATGCACATTACAAATAAACAAAAGTGTGGAGGTTTTAAGCCAGAGAGATGAAAGATAGCCAGATGTAAGCCATGGAAATTTCTCTTTAAGAGTAATTGACTCTTTGTGTGCAGTCGTTGCCTGATTTCTGGCACACTGAGATCTGACTTAGACCACTCAGGAAAAACAAGGTGGCGTCAATCAGTAAATTGCCTTTGGGAGTAAGAGAACTCAGAGTCCACATCAGCATGGACGGAAGAAATCCTTAGTGGGGGGGAATTCAGAAGGGATATAGGGAGCGCAGAAGAGCAAAGTTAGCCATGTTCAAGACCCAAGTTAATCATCTATACAGTGAATGAATTGAAAGAAAAGGATAAAGAGAAATTTAAAAATAGTAATATGAGTAGTGGGAGGAACTTAAAAAGCCCGCTGCCCAGTTGAGAATTGGAAACTATTTAAACTGGATAATACAGTATGTGTTTTGGCTCTGAGAAAACAGAAGTTGAACTTTTGAGTAGTAATCAGGACTTGGTCTCAAAGTATTTGCAAATAGTGCTGATATGAAGAACAGATGCTGACATTATTGCCAGTGGAAATCGCAACGTGATAGTTGGAGTGTGAGACTGAAAGAAACCACAGGGAATTTTTGTGGAAAGCTCGGCATCGAAAATGATTTATGGTTGACTTAAGAAGGAGACAAGGAAAATAAGGCTGCAGTGTATATACCATCTGACTGCTGCAGACAAAGGATGTAAACAGCCATAGCTCTCCAACCTCTTGGAAATCAGAGCTCTGCTCATACAGAAAGGCTGCAGAATGTTTGTCTGAGTTAAGCACATACTTCTTTTTTAGTATCTAAGAATAGTTATCCTCCTTTCCTCTCTCATTACTGTTTGGGTATCCTTAAAAATCCTCACCAGCCATTAAGCACTGTGAAATTACCCAAAGAGATCTGCAGTGTACTTTATTACCTCCTAAACAGGATCAGAGGAACCTCGCACAAGGCCCTAGGCTTGAAAGGTGAGCAGCTCTATTTTGTTATTGTTATATGTGTGAAGTACTTTTATGCTAGAAAACAAGTTGGGGGATTCAGGAGAGTCAGGTGAGTCTTCCAGAAATATCTGATGAAGTATGCTGCGAAGGTAAATTGAGGCAGAAAAGATGTGACCATTCCTTACTGTCACTTAAGTTATATCCTCTCTTCAAAGGGCAGAGAACCAGCAGTGCCTCTCAGATAGGAAATAGGAACTTTTTGAGCTGCCCTAAAGGGAGTCTGCATTTGAAATGGGAAAAGACAGATATATTTGGCTAAAGGCAGTAGGGTTTTCGTATGAGATACAGACTTCGGGGATGTTGATGTTGAGCCTTAAGTCCTCAGAACCGCTGAAGAAATGAGGCTCATATAAGGAGAATAAATGAACAACAAACAACAACAAAACAACAACAAAGAAGCATCTCCAAAAGATAGGAACAGTGAGTTTTAGTATCTGTCCAGTGACAACACTTATAGAATAGCAAGGGCAACAGATGAGATAAGGAAAATAAAACTGGGCTCTGTGCCCAGGAACCTGAACCAACTAAGCCAATCAGTGGCCAGATTTTCGTTACCTTGGAAAATGGATCCAGGTTCTCTCAATGTGTCTGTTTATAGGCATTCTCCTCACACACGTCTCACCAGCACCCTCCCCATTATTGCCTAGTTGAGTTTCCTTTGAAAACTTTTCATCCCAAAGCCTAAGACTACAGAGATCTATCCAAATCTGTACCAGAATAATTAGGGAGATTCAAGTGTACTCTAAGTGGTCAGGATGTCCATTTCAGATGTAGTCCCAAAGGCCTGACGTAGCTAGGGCAGATGGAAAGGTGAGGACTCTCTATCCGCTTGCACTGCTCTCTCCACTCTCCTTTCCTTGGCGGAATCCTAATCAGTGTTCAGGACCCACTCAAGTGTTCCCTATTATCTTCTCTCCCTAAACCCCACAGGTAGAGAGAGCTCTGCTTCCATAGCATCTTATGCATAGCACTGATTATGCATTTACTGCATTATTTTGTAATGGTCTGCTTGTCCATATTTTTTACCGGAGCATCCACTCCATGATGGGAGGGATAAGATCTTTCCTCTCTGTATCTCCAGCCCCAACACAGTATCTAGAACTGCACTATCCTGTAAGGTAGCCACCAGCCACATGTGGCTATTGAGCATTTGAAATGTGGCTGGTTCAAATTGAGACATGTAAAATACACATCGGGTTTTGACATATGAATAAGAGAATGTAAAATATCTCCTAAGTTTTTATATTGGTTACACATTAAAATGATAATGTTTTGAATATGAGTTAAAATGTATTATTAAAATTAATTGTATCTGTTTCTTTTTACTATAAAAAGCTTAAAATTATATTTCAATTGGACAGGACTGGTCTAGAACATAGCAGAGGCTTGTTCAAGTCAGAGTCTTAGCAGGAGAAAGAAGATATACTCAGTTTAGATTTTGAAGAGGTGTTAATGAAGGGACAATTCACAGAAGTGCAGTTAAAGAAATCCACAAAGGAGGCCGAAGCACCAAGAGACTAGCAACAGAGGGGAGCAGTTACCAGTCTAAAAAAGAAGGGGAGGAAATGATACTAGAGTTGATGAGCACTGGAGGTGCCGCAGAGGATCACTTAGCAGCAGTTCTAGTTACAGAGGGACCCAGTCACTGCCAGAACCAGGAACCAAGCAGGGAGAGGACTCACCTTTGATCTCTGGTCTGCTCCCACCAGCTGTAGGGAACCAAAAGCCTAAGGGCAAGGGACCCTGAGTGATGTGCCTCCCAGGGCCCTAAGCAGTGCAGAGAAAAGTGGAGAATAAATAGATTAGAGCAGGAGGGGGCAGAGGTTGAAGAATAACTAGCACAGAGGTCAATAAATATGTTAAATGAATGAATGAAATAAAAGTAGCCAATGGGGAGAGAATGGAGGACAGTGATAAATTAATTTTTTCCCACCTGGGATATTTTTGCAGCAGTACTTTTCAAACTGTCTGTGACACTGAGTTTAGTGAAATTAGGGGTTCCATAGACATTTCTTTCTTTGTTTTAAATATATATATTTCCTAACTATTTAAAAGACTGCTAAAACACAACATGCGCGCACACACACACACGTACACACACACACATGTTCCATATCAAAATTGTGACTACACTGGAAACAAGTCATCATCAGCTTGTGCTGCCAGGTAAATTTGTTTCTGTGCGAGCCTAAAAATAAGAATCCTCCTGCCTCTTCTGTACTTTTATTTGAATGTCTTAAATGATCATGAATTAGGAAGGCTTAGGTCTGCGTTAGTCTTTTATAAAAATTCAGATCTACACATGTTCTCATATAAAATGGTGCACTTTAGTAGACCACTGTAACACACATGCACAGCTCAAGGAAATGCCCAGCAAGGTTCAGGCATGTGAATTTGGCACATGTCCTCACGTCTCATCATGTTACATCATTTTACATCACGCTTCTGATATAAACAAGATACATAGACATGATATGTTAAGGAATGTGACATTTGCAGATATTGTTAGGAATTCAATTTGAAATACACTTCTGGCCATTGCTTCTTCTGTTCCCTATGCCTAAGAGGCTTTTCCTTCAGTTCTTGGCAAGGTTGAGATTGGAATGTTCCTCAGTCGTTTGCTCCTTTAACTGTCAGCTCAAATGTTTACTCCTCAGGAAGGGCTTCCCTGACCATCTGACAGCTTAATTAGGTGTCCCTCCCCATTCTCTATTTCAGCCTTATTTTACTGCCTTCATAGCACTTACCACAATTTGTAACTTTTGTTTAATTGTCTCTTTATTGGTTTTTGTCTGTTGCCTTAATAAAAATTTAAGTCTCATCATTGCAGGGACTGGCTACTTAGCATGGGAAGGGCACTATTGTAAGAGCTTTGCCTATATTAATTCATCTACTCAGAATAACCTTGTGCAGGTCTTTTTGACCCCCCTTTTAGAAATGAGGACACTGAGGCACAGAAAGTTTAAGTAATCTGATAAAGGTCAAATAGCTATTATGTGGGAGAGCAGGGATTCAAACTCAGGAAGGATGGCTCCAGTTCCTTTATTCAGGGGGGCATACATACAGCAGCATATTTGATATTGAAAGCTTCAGACTCCAGGCCGCAAAGTGCTAACAATAATACCTGCTAACATTTATTGAAAGCTTCCTATGGTGCTGTGTTTTATGTGATTATTATTATTACTACAATAACCTTATGGGATAGGTACTATTATTATCCCCATTTTACAAAGGAGGAAATTGAAACCTAGAGAAATTAACACCTTTCTCAAGATCATACAGCCAAAAACATGGCAGAATAGGAATTTGAACCTAAGCTCCTAACCATGATGCTCAGTGGCCTGCCTGGAATCCTGATTCTGCTATGTGCCACGCCTTTCCGTGTCTGGGATCATGTGTGATTGGACATATATTTCATCTATATTTTGGAAGAATATTCACTTGCTGAACACATCTGTGTTCTCTGGGTGGAGAGCTGAAGGGCAGGTTTATATCGATAAGTTCATCCTGAGCAGAGCTTACCAGGAAATCTTGTGCTTTTTCTAATCTGTACACTCATGTCCTCTCCAAATGGTGTTCTTCTTGGGCCTCCCAGACTAGGGCAGTTTACAGTATCATTTTCCTGTGGAAAAATCTAGGAAACTCACACATATGTGGAAATTAAACAGTATGCACCTACATAATCAGTGGGTCAAAGAAGAAATCAGAAACTACTTTGAGATGGATGAAAATGAAGATACAACTTACCAAAACTTAGAGGATGCAGCTAAAGCCTCCTGTGCACAGAATACGTATGCATGTTGAACTTATTTCTGTCTTCTCCTTCACTTGATTCATTTTCTTATCTACTTAACCAGCACTTACTGAAGGCCAACTCTGAGCCAGGCACCCTGCTGAGGTTTAGTGTTACAGATGACCAGAACATAGTCACAGGCCCCTAGGGATTAGCTAGGCAGATGGAGCACATAAACTGATTACTTGGTTAAGTGCTTACAACCAGGATTCTAGTCAGCAAGGCTGGAAGAAGAGTGCTGTTCTTTTGGTCTGTTACTATCTGACTGGTCTTTTATTTTACTCTCCTCCAGCTTGCCTTTTCTCTTGAGGACTTCCTTTCCTGGCTACCTCATGTCCCCTTTCTTTCCCTACCATCCCCAATTCCAGATGATCTCTTTTGTGGGTTTTGTACAATTAAAGTTTGAAACCCGACTACTGGAATCTGGATTTAATCTTCGCCACCAACCTCCCATCCCCACCCTGTCCCCAGCTGATGAATGCTCAGGGAACAGGGATTAGTGATAACATTAACCTAAGGAAAACTGAATTAGACAGTCGTTAGTTCTTCACCACTCCCTATTTCCCTGCTTTCCACAAAAGTTAGGATCTCTTCCAAAGCCACATAGGAATGATTTTTTTTTTTTTAATTTTCTGAATTCTCTTCTCCACCTCCACTGGCACAATATTACAAATAGATGTCTTCTGACTTCTCATCTGCTGTCCCTAGAATTGTGGAATGTTTTGAAATTCTTCTTTTGATTTTTGTATCCAAATTTATATCCCCAATTCCTAGCATACTGCCTGCCACATAATAGATGTCCAATAAATACATGTGAAAATAAATCCAAAGTGAAAAGAGAGGAAAAAATCAGTAGATCATTTTTGCATGAACGATGTTACTATATTTAAATTTAGGAGGTTATGTGGCAGTTTCACCCCTGAATTATGTGGTCCTCAAGGCCAGGAACTAGTCTTCATTCTTCTTTGTATCCTCCCCTACCCTGTACCTAACACAATACCTGGTGCAGAACAGAATCTTAATCCATATTTGTTGAATAAAGAATGAATAAATATCATTAAATAAATATCAGTAAATATTTGTGTTTGATGTGGATGAGGATTTATATCAATAATGTTACCTTAAATATTTTCTGGAATAAGGTATAAATAACTTAGGTACATAAACTATAAATAGTATTAGAAGACTGTCTATGGAGAAGAAGGGATTACACTGGTGTCCTGCTCTGGGAACCCACCCCTTAAAATGGGTGTGTCTACTTCTGTCTTATTCTCCTCCAGAAAAACTGGAGCCAAACTTTGGAGATGGCTTTGCACATGAAATGGGAGTACAAGAGTGTGAACATGTGGCTGTGGGATTTTTGTTAATGTAGTCATTTCTTTCCAAACACTTGAAAAATATTTTTCTTTTATATTTTCCATTCTATTGCTGTTGCCTCTCTGCTTTCTCCTCATTTCACATTTAAATTCTATAAATCGTCCAGTTAATGTGGACATGCATAATAAGTGGGCCCAGATCTTATTCTAAATGGAAGCCAGAGCCAGTGTCCAGACACAAGGAAAGCATAATTACCCCGAGAACAGAGTTGTGTTTTCTGCAAGGGCTTTTATCAGCATCTGTGAAGCCCCAGATGTATGTTTCGACATTAGACAAGGAAAAAGATTTATGAAACACACATCTCCTCTTTCCTGGGGAAAAAAGAAAATCTTTTCTTTTGCAAAAAGACTTAGTGTGTGAGTGCATCCCAGCCCTTAAGGGAAAGAAAGAAAATTATATCAGAAATCTATGCATACTAAAATAATATTCGCTCAAAATGGGGAATGATTGATTCTTTCCATATGTTCTTATCCTATTTCAATTTAAATTAATTTTGCAGGAGTCATTAGCCATCTCCACAAAATTTGCTGGGTTTGCTCCTAACGCTGGCTTTGGCACACCTGCAGCCAATGCATTCTTTATGGTTAATCTGTAGGAACCAAAATTAATTTCACTAAAACAGCCAAATGGTCCTCAGGAGCCCTTACTCATATGTCTGGTTAGCATTCACCAGGGGCAGAAAACAGCCTGACAAGGGTGATAGAAACATTTCAAAGGATCTTTTCTAAGTTCTCTCACTTATCTTTTTTTTTTTTAATTTGCAGGTACAAAAATTCCATTTGTAATTCTTTAATTCCAAGGGCAGTGGGTGTCTTGGGGTCTCAGAATTCAGGACAGGTGGCCAGCAGGGACATGATATTATGCTTGCGAGTCATGGCAGGTGCAGAAGGAGGGCAAGCAGTTAAAAGCTTGGCCCTCTCTCCTTTTCTCGCTTTTTGTGCTTCCTTTTGCTCTTCTGAGTATAGTTACACGAGCTGAATTCGTTATCTCCCAAAGCTGTGCGGTTATACATCCAGGAAAAAGACTTGATTACTCAACCCATGTTTCCAGGAGCCTTATTTGGGTTCTTTTGTGCAGCAGAAGCAAAAGTGCTGAGTGTACCCTCTATTTGTTTTGCGATTTGCCGGCACATTACTTGCTATCACTCTGGTTTCAATAGACGATCTTTCCACTGAGGTTTTAGCAAGTCTATATTTAGAAAACAATAAAAGATATATACGATGGAAAAATTAGGGGGGAGCACAAGTGCACTGAGGAGGAGAGAGAAGGGCAAGAGACAGTCACGAATCCCTTCCAGTGACAGCAGCTGTCCCTGGCTTCCAGGCTTGATTTCTTTCTTACCTTGCCAAGGATTTCACTGTACAATGTGGAGTTATTAAATGTGGAGATGAGGGAAGGAACAATAGCCAAGGAAAACATGGCTCCAGATCTCCACGGTGTCCTCAGAGTGAGCTTTGCCAGGGCATACAGCAGACACAGTGTGAGAATCCAGGGACTGATGTGTCAGCTGCAAAAGGCATATCCATGCGGCTATTATGACCATGTATAATCTCCTTTGTTGGGGCTTTGTCAGCACATGAGCTGCTAGTAGGTCGATGACTTCTTTCCCCACCAGGAGTAGTTTGTATGGCTCTTCTGCAAGCTGTTGCCAGATACTTAGGTTTGGGGATTCCTGAGGTGGATGTAACCAGAATAGGCTCTGATTTGTCTCCACTGATTTTGATGCTTTGAAAAGAAAAACAGACAAAATACTCTGAAGTTTTTTTGTTGTTGTTTTTTAATAAAAAAGAAGGAGGAAGTATAGCCTGAAAGTAAAAAAGGAATGGCAGTTGAGATGGGCTAGTCCCTTGACCTATATAGCTATAAATATTTCATTGTCCATTATATCAGATAATAATAGTTTTATTTGATTGTCTGTGGTTTGGTATAAATTTATCTACTTTTACATGGCCTCTTTAATGCTGTGTGGAATATTGTAAACTTTTAACTTATGTATGTATATATTTACTTACTTGTCTTACACTATACCTAGCATAGGGACACTGTGTTAAGTTGGGTACTTAACAAATCGATATAGGAGTTGCCATAGCTACTAACTTATAATAACTGTAGGATATACATAGACATTTTCTTTGGTATTAAAAATAAAATGAAAAAAGAAGAAAAAAGTCTTTGGCAAAAAATATATATATATATGATGTCTGTATAACCTTAAGATGTTTAATTGAATACATATCTCTTCCTTGAAAAATTAAAGGCCCATGGCCATTTGAAGTAATATGATTAGGAGAAAAAAACAATTGTGTGATGAAGTAGCTTCTGTCAGGTTGCTGCTGCCTGGTTAGACATCACCACATGACTAGCCCTATCTCAAAACATCAAACCCTGGTGTAATAAGAAGGTAACCCTAAATGTCCACTCATCTATTGGGGGACATAATTTTCTTCCAGCATCAGGTTGCCTTTTGTTTTCTAGGCAGAAAGTCTTGGATGTAACTCTTTTTTTTTTAATTGAAGTATAGTGTTATACAAGATTGTGTTAGTTTCAGGTGTACAGCAAAGTGATTCAGTTTTATATTTTTTTCCAATTCTTTTCCATTATAGATTGTTATAAGACATTGAATATAGTTCCCTGTGCTATACAGTAAATCCTTGTTGTTTATCTATTTTATATATGTTAGTGTGTATCTGTTAATCCCATACTCCTAATTTATCCCTCCCTCACCCGAACTCTTTGTTAACTGTTTCTCTTCAGGCCAGACTCCGTGGATTTTCTTGGAGAAAGAAAGTGGGCTATAGCTTGTGTCTGCCTCGTGGCCTCCATGCAGACTAGCCAACAAAAAACACTCCTAGGAGTCTGGAACCTTGAGTTCCAGTCCTGGCCCAGCTATCCTTGTTAGCTCTAGGCAAATTAACTTCCATCTCCTAGAACCTCAGTTTCTCATGGGTGTAAAGAGGGTACTACTTCTGGATGCTTCAAAAGACCATTTGACAGAGTAGCAGGTGACATTACAGAAAGAGCTAAGGCTTTGGAGTCAGCCAACAAGGTTAGTTCCTCAGCAAATATTTATTTAGCATCTGCTATATGCCAGGTACTGTTCTAGGTGCTAGAGATGCTGCCCTCATGAACCTCACATTTTAATGGTGGGGAAGGTAATCAATATTGGTCTGTGACCTTGGGCAAATCATCTAGCCTGTCTAAGCTTGTTTTTTCCAACTATAAAATGAGCCCTGTCATAACGTTTCAAGATTTGTTGTCAGGATTAGACACAATGGTATTTAAATCACCTATTATACAGTAAGGGTTCAATTAATGCTATGTAAGTAATAGTATATAACATGTGGGGGAAATGCTTTTACAATTGTGTAATGCTATCCAGATATGTGAATTATTATTTTTTCATCTCTCCTCTGTACTGTTTACCTTTAAAGCCACAGACTGTCACAAAATTACACTGTAGAGTTCATCACTTTCCTTCTCTTTATCTCCTTAAAAGGGACTTTATTTATTAAAGAAACACTTTTTTGAGTACCTATGAGGCTGGCATGGGGATATGGAAATAAATGAGATTTTAGGATCAAAACAGTTAACCCTTGGATTTCAGCAGGGTCCTCACTTTGGAGGGCTTATTCTTCTTTAGTTTATATTCGTTCTTAACTGTTTAGAAAGAAAGAAAGGAAAACAGCCCTCTCCTTGGCAAGTGGGTTAAATTGAGTTTTACTAGCAAGATTGAAAGCTTTGTCTATAAGACCCCAGGCAATCTCACTTACTCAAGATGAAACAGATGATAGAAAATATATTTCCTGTAGCTGTCCTAGAGGTAAATGTTCAATCTTTCAATACCCTTTGCAAGAAGAGAAAGTCCATCATGTACTGTGCCCAGTCATGTGATCACTATTGTTACAGATGTTTCAGAGGATATACATAAAAGGAAGAAGATATTCCAGGAGATATAGATCAGTATAAGATGTGACGCCTGCCCTGGGGGCAGGAGGTGGAAGGCACTTGTTAATTTACTCATTCATTTATTCAAGAAAAATGTGTTTAGTAACCGTGGCCTTGAAGGAATTGCTCTGAGTACTGGGTCTACAAGTGAGAGAACCAACAAAGTGGCAGAACATTTACTGAATACCTATTGTGTACCAGGCACTGTCTATCACTTTACTTACATCATCTCAACTTATTCTCCCATCAACCTTAAAAAAAAAGTTGTAGTCTTTGACCTCAGAGAGTTAATTAGGGTTGTGACAGGACAGAGAACAATACACAGTGGGAGAAGCACTGCCACGAAGGCACAGGCCCAGAGCTGATGAGCTCAGTAGGGAGGAACTAATTAGCTGCCCCCAGAGAGTAGGCTTCACAGAGGTGGTGGTATTCTAGTTATTAAGCAGGAACGAGACATGTGAAAGAGATCTCTACTAGTTAGGCAGAGATACAGACAACAGACAGGGATTGATGGCACAGACTGTAAGTGCTGCAGGAGCCAGGGAAACTCTAGGCTCTCAGAGCACCAAGCTGCCCCTCCTTTCCTAAGCAGTCACCTAGAGTTGTTGCCTCAACTGAGATTGATTTCCCTGAGATAATGACACTGGGACACAGATTTCTAGCCCAATTCATGGTGCACATGGGCCACTTTTATAACTCTTTCTCTGTTTTATGAAGAAAGTAGGTCCCTTCTGCCCTATACTCTATGTTAGAGTCAGGAGCTGATCTTTGTATGAATGCCATGCTAGATCTTGATTTGTTTTATGTTGATGACATTTAGGAATGAGAAGTGGGAAACAAATTGATCCTCTGTATGTCCCACTGTTGGCTCTTGGATGAAGTGGCCTTCTTGAAGCTTTTCGTCTTGCAGTTGGAAGGTATTATATAAATTAAACATTAACCCGTGGAGCCAGATAGACATGAGTTCAAGTTCCACATCTGCTCCTTATTAGCTGGGTAATCGTGGGCAGGGTAACTCTTCACCCAAATTTGGTTCATGGGATTGAACCAAACTCTGAGAGGTGGAGATACAGCTCTAAATTTAGAGCCCACCAAAGAAAAATTCGGAGAGGGCTCCTTTATCCTTCTGCTCTTTGAATAAACAGGTATAACGCAGTGATCCCACCTGGAGTATTAAAGCCATAGAGAAAGAGGAAAAGCAGCCACAGCTGCTCTCTAGCTAGTTTGCTCTCCATTGCCTAATTCAACAGCTAAATATACCCAATCCTCAAGGAAATCATTACAGTTTTTTGCAATAAATATTGTATGCAGTCCCCTTGGTCTTGGAGGTCTGTGATTATATTCAGAAAATAGCCTTTATTTGAAATAGCTAAACTTGTAATAGGTAAGACGCTGGAACTTTCAATCTACAATAATAATAGTAGTAATAATAGATTAATTGGAGGAGTGCTTACTGCCAGGCATTATGTTAAGTACTTTATCACGAATTAACTCATTTAATCTTACAGTCACCCTATTATGTAGGTGCTATCATTATGCCTGTTTTAAGGTAAGGAAATTAAGACACAGAAAGGGACAGTGGCTTGCTGGACTGGCCAAACTGGAATTTACATCCAGGCTGTCTGCTTCAGTGCCACAAACCACTCTCCAGTTCTACAAGCCAACTTCTTTAAAAAATAATTGTAATAATAATATTGTGTGTGTTCTAATTATAAAAGTAAGTCATGGTAGGAATTTTTGAAAATAGCAAAAGG
The DNA here is from genome assembly GCF_949752795.1 of Hyperoodon ampullatus. Classification (NCBI taxonomy): domain Eukaryota; kingdom Metazoa; phylum Chordata; class Mammalia; order Artiodactyla; family Ziphiidae; genus Hyperoodon; species Hyperoodon ampullatus. Next base: position 86,326,542 of record NC_136921.1, on the reverse strand, counting down.
GGTAAGGAAGCCCAAATTATTCATATTTTTATTACCCAAGGATAATGTTTATTAATATTTGGGTCTGTTTCCTTATGGAAATTAAACTACACATATAATTCTCTTTTGAAATAGCATAACACTGCATGTAACTTTAGACTTAATGTTAAAATTTGAGCATTTTCCCATGTTATTAAATATTCTTATAAACCACAGATTTTAATGGCTGCAAATATTCCAGTTACCAGGAGGTACCATAATTTACTTTTATTTATTTATACATTTTTATTTATTTACTTTTGGCTGTGTTGGGTCTTTGTTGCTGCGCATGGGCTTTATCTAGTTGCGGTGAGCGGGGGCTACTCTTCGTTGCGCTGCACAGGCTTCTCATTGCAGTGCTTCTCTTATTGTGGAACACGGGCTCTAGGTGTGCGAGCTTCAGTAGTTGTGGCACGCAAGCTCAGTAGTTGTGGCTGGCAGGCTCTAGAGCACAGGCTCAGTAGTTGCGGCGCACAGGCTTAGTTGCTCTGTGGCATGTGGGATCTTCCCGGACCAGGGCTCGAACCCATGTCCCCTGCATTGGCAGGTAGATTCTTAACCACTCTGCCACCAGGGAAGCCCCATAATTTACGTTTTTTAAATTTTTTATTTATTTATTTTTGGCTGCATTGGGTTTTTGTTGTTGCACGCAGGCTTTCTCTACTTGTGGTGAGCGGGGGCTACTCTTTGTTGTGGTGAGCAGGCTTCTCACTGCGGTGGCTTCTCTTGTTGCGGAGCACAGGCTCTAGGTGCACGGGCTTCAGTAGTTGTGGCACGCAGGCTCAGTAGTTGTGGCTTGTGGGCTCTAGAGCACAGGCTCAGTAGTTGTGGAGCATAGGCTTAGTTGCTCTGCGGCATGTGGGATCTTCCTGGACCAGGGCTCAAACCCGTGTCCCCTGCATTGGGGGGTGGATTCTTAACCACTGTGATACCAGGGAAGTCCCATAATTTACTTTTAAAATCCCATAATGTTGGACCATTAGGTTTTTTCCAATATCCCTGAGGCTTCTGTGTCAGTTTCTTGAGCCCTGTTCTTTTAAGACCTGCCTGGGCTGTTTGAAGAGCGGCTTATCTTCCATCGAAGGAAATGCGCCCACATCCCTCTCCCCAGATAAGCACACCTCTGAGCCACTGAAGACAGGTGAGAATTTTGAAAAGTCTCCTGAGTGTCCAAATTCTTAATGGGAATCCAGAATTTCATTCAATTTAAAACATACTTGTATAATTTTTTCCTACTTAAAAAAAAATATGCCCCTTGTAAAGAAAGTAGAACACACAGATGAGCAAACAAGAAAAAAAGAAGTAAGATCACACCACTCAGTTTGATAAATATCTATCTTGCCACACACTATACACTATCTTATTACCTACTTGTTTTACTCAATGTCCTTTCACAATGCACACATATTTCAAATCATCACAATGTACATTTTAAATATCTTACCATTTTATTTGTCAATTATACCTGAACAAAGCTGAAAAAAGTCCAAACAGGTACCAAACGGTAACTGATTTCTTCTCAACCCCTCTCCAACCTGCAGGCATGATCCCTACAATTTTTTTTTTTGACCACGCCTCACAGCTTGCAGGATCTTAGTTCCCCAACCAGGGATCGAACCCGGGTCCCAGAAGTGAAAGCGGCAAGTCCTAACCACTGGACCACCAGGGAATTCCCTACAATCACTTTTTAACTCACTTGTGTTTACATAAATATAAAGCATTTTTCCTCCTTACTAATGTTGCCACACCTACCATGGACTAGTTGCTGTACTTTCAGAGAGGCCAAAGTGCGGTCCCTACCATCAAGCATTCTGCTCTCTATGTGGGGAAGCAAGACCCATATTCTTGGGAAAAATGACAAATAACATAAGGCTATAAAACAGTGACCCAACATGGTGCTTCTAATAAGGGCATATGTGAGAATAAGGAAATATCCAGACCATTTTACTAACCCAAATCCTCTATTCCATCTTTAGCCCAGTCTATTGTGTCAATTTTTTTCCTCTGTTTAGTTGAGAAAGGGCACAGAGTTAGCTATGCCATGTATGATCTCCTTCATCAAATGTCTGCCTCTAACTTTTAAGCAGATACTTCTACCTCACCAAAAGGAGCATCCCATCAAGTTGTAGCAGAAGCTAAGCCTAAGTTTATTTTAAAGGATTATGTTTGAAATCAGTAAAGACAGGACTCTGAGCCCCTTATTCCTCCAGCCAGACTTTATTAAAGAATGGAGTCTTACTCCCAGAGGAATGGTGAACCTAGGTATCACTATACTAAGGTTACAACAGGTGGTAAGAAGATTGGATGAAGCATAATCATCTTTTTTTTTTAATTTTTCATTTATTTATTTTTTGGCTGCATTGGGTCTTCATTGCTGCATGCAGGTTTTCCCTAGTTGTGGCGAGTGGGGGCTACTCTGTTGCAGTGCATGAGCTTCTCGTTGTGGTGGCTCCTCTTGTGGTGGAGCACGGGCTCTAGACACGCAGGCTTCAGTAGTTGTGGCGAGTGGGCTCAGTAGTTGTAGCTCACGGGCTCTAGAGTGCAGGCTCAGTAGTTGTGACACAAGGGCTTAGTTGCTCCGTGGCATGTGGGATCTTCCCAGACCAGGGATCGAACCCATGTCCCCTGCATCGGCAGGTGGATTCTTAACCACTGTGCCACCAGGGAAGTCCCATAATCATCTTGCTTTATGATCAAACTAATGCTAAAGGAGTGAAACAAAAATGGTTTATTTTGTAAGATCTCTGAGGAATTACACAGTTTTAGTTAAAACTCTTGCAGCTCTCCCTATTTTATAGCTGCAGGTTATTCCCATACATCACTCTAAACTTACTTTTATTATAATTACTTACTATAACCCCATAATATATTATTATTTTTACTTTAAAAAATCAATTATTTTTTTTATTGAAGTATAGTTGATTTACAATATATATTAGTTTCAGGTATAGAACATAAAGATTCAGTATTTTTATAGATTATACTCCATTTAAAGTAATTACAAAACAATGGCTGTATTTCCCTGTGCTGTACAATGTATCCTTGTTGCTTATCTATTTTGTGCATAGCAGCTTGTATCTCTTAGTCCCAGCAATCAATTATATTTTAAAGAGATGTTTAAAAATAACAACGGAAAAAAAGTCTTTTATCTACCCTCAGTTACCATTTCTGGTGCTCTTCTTTCCTTTGTGTAATCCAGATTTCCATCTGGTATAATTTTCCTGCGCCTGAAGGATTTTTTAAAACATTTCTTGTAGTGAAGATCTGTTGGCGAAAAGCTTTTCAGTGTTTCTGTGTCTGAAGAAGTCTTTATTTGGCCTTTCACTTTGAAAGATGCTTTTGCTGGGTATAAAATTCTAGGATGACAGGGTTTTTTGTTTTTGTGTCAGCACATTAAAGATGTTCCTTCACTGGCATCTGGCTTGCATTTTTTCGGACAAGAGTTTGCTGGTTTACTGTCATTCTTATTTTTGTTTACTCTGTACATATCTTTTTTTTTTGTGAGTGCTTCTAAGATTTTTCTCTTTTCACTGGTTTTGAACAATTTGATTATGATGTGTTTTGGTGTAGTTCTCTTCTTGTTTCCTGTGCTTGGGTTTGTTGAGCTTCTTGGATCTGTAGGTTTAGAGTTTTCCTCAAGTTTGGAAATTTTTCAGCCATTATTTCTACAAAAAAATTTTTTTGGTCCTCCCATCTCTTTCTTCTCTGTTGTGGGCTGAATTGTGTCTCCCTCCTCCCCCAAAATTTATATGTTGAAGCTCTAACCCCCTAAGTGACTGTATTTGGAGATAGGGTCTTTAGGATGGTAATTAAGGTTAAATGAGGTCATATGGGTGGGACTCTAATCCAACCGCATGATGTCCTTATAAGAAGAGCAAGAGACACCAGAGATCAAACTCTTTCCACACATGTGCACAGAGGAAAGGCTAAGTGAGGACACAGAGAGAAGGCAGCTGTCTACAAGCCAGGAAGAGAGATCTCACCAGAAACCAGCCCTGAGGGCACCTTGATCTTGGACTTCTCACCTCCAGAACTGTGAGAAAATTAATTTCCATGGTTTAAGCCACCAGACCTGTGGTATTTTGTTAGGGCAGCTGTAGAAGAGTAATACAGTAGTACAGAGAGTTTCCTTATTACCCACCCCACGCACCCACTACCCCACATCTAGTTTCCCCTACTGTAAACATCTTACATTAATGTGGTATATTTATTACAATTAATGAACCAATATTGGTATGTTATTATTAGCTAAAATTTTTCATTTATTCAGATTTCTTTAGTTTTTCCCTAGTATCACTTTTCTGTTTCAGGATCCCATCCAGTAGACGTCACCCTCCTCTTGGCTCTGACAGTCTCTCAGATTTTCCTTATTTTTGATGATCTTGAAAGTTTTCAGGAGTATTGATTAGGTATATTGTAGGATGCCTCTCTATTGGATTTTATCTGATATTTTTTCATGATTAGATGAGGGTTATGGGTTTGGCCATACCAAAACAATACGTTTCTGAGCACTCTTCCTTTAGATTTTTTTTTTTTTTTTTGATGTGGACCAGTTTTAAAGCCTTTATTAAATTTGTTACAATACTTCTTCTGTTTTATGTTTTGGTTTTTTTTGGCTGCGAGGCATGTGGGATCCTAGCTGTCTGACCAGGGATCGAACCCACACCCCCTGCATTGGAAGGCAAAGTCTTAACCACTGGACTGCCAGGGAAGTCCCATGGGCACTCTTCCTGATGATCAGTGTAGCACAGAATTTTTCCACTGTGGCTGCTGAGAACATGAATTATTCCTGGCCCTATGTAAAGTCTGAAGATTGTGTGTCTGCTTCTTTCCAATGGGTCTTTCCCTCTACTTGGATGGGTTCCTCACTCACATATCTGATTAGTTCCTAACTGAAGACTCAGAAAGAGCCCTCACTTTGTCTCCGTGCAGCTCTGACACTCTGCCCTGTGAATTCTCTCTACTTTATATCCTCCAGATTCTCAACTCTGGCTACGTAACTCAGGAAGACTGCTAGGCTCTGATTGGGTTTTTCCTCCCTGTGCTGTGGCCTGGAACTCTCTAGGCAATAAACTAGGGCAGTCATAAGGCTCACCTCATTTATTTCTTTTCTCTGAGGAATTACTGTCCTAGGTGTTGTGTTTCCAATGTTTGAAAACCATTACTTCATATTTTGTCTTGTTTTTCAATTTAAAATGGGCAGGGGAGGGCGGTAATAACACTTTCTCAGTATCATAGCTGCATACTGAAGCCAAAATTACTTTTTTGTTTTATTGTGATAAAATAAAGATAACATAAAACTTACTTTTAATCATTTTAAGTGTACAGTTCAGTGACATTAAGTACATTCATATTGTTGTGCAACCATCACCACCATCTATCTCCACAACTTTTTCATCATCTCAAACTGAAACCCTTAACCCATTAAATAATAACATTTCTCCTTCCTCCCAGCCTCTGAAAACCACTATTCTACTTTCTGTCTCCATGGATTTGACTACTCTATATACCTTAAATGAGGGGAATTGTATACAATCTGCCCTTCTGTATCTGGCTCATTTCATTTCGTTTAGCATAATATCCTCAAAGCTCAATTATGTTGTAGCATGGTTCACAATTTCCTTTCTTTTTAAGGCTAATATTCCATTGTAGGTATATACCACATTTTGATTTTCCATTCGTCTGTTGATGGACATTAAGGTGGTTTCCATCTTTTGGCTATTGTGACTATTGCAGCTATGAACATTGGTGTATGTTATGGACTGAATTGTGTCCCCCTCAAATTCATATGTTAAAGTCCTAGCCCCCAGGACTTCCCTGGCAGTCCAGTGGTTAGGACTCCCGTGCTTCCGCTGCAGGGGGTATGGGTTCAATCCTGCATGCTGCGCAGTGCAGCCAAAAAAAAAAGAAAATCCTAGCCCCCAATGTGACTATATTTGGAGATAGGGCCTTTAGGGAGATAATTAAGATTAAATGAAGTCATAGGGTGGGACCCTAATCCAATAAGACTGGTGTCATTAGAAGAAGAGGAAGAGACATGAGAGATTTCTCTGCACACACAGAAAAGAGTCCATTTGAGGACATAGCAAGAAGGGTATATTGTAGGATGCCCCTCTATTAGATTTTATCTGATGTTTTTTCATGATTAGACTATGGTTATGGGTTTGGCCATACCAGAACAATACTTCTCTGAATACTCTTCCTGATGATCAATGTACAAGTCAGGAAGAGAGATCTCACTAACCCAAATGGTGCCTTGATCTTGGACTTCTCACCTCTAGAACTGTGAGAAAAAAAATTTCTGTTTAAGCCATCCAGTCTGTGGCATTTTGTTATGGTAGCCCAAGCTGACAAATACAGTGTACAAGTATCTGTTCAAGTTCCTGCTTCCAATCCAAGAACTGGAATTGCTGGTGGCTCTATGTTAAATTTTTTGAAGAACCACAATACTATTATCCACCATGCATAATTACTTTTTATTCATCTATTTATCTGCCAGAAAGTAAGCTCTGGGGGAGAAATTAAGTCTCTTGTACACTTAGTGCATAGTGCTTCATAAATGTGCATAAATATATGTTAACTCCGTGAAAAAATACATGAACTTTTACAACTGAGAATTAATTATTAGTAGTAATAAAATTTGAGGCAGCAGTATATTGTAGGAAAAAAGCATGAAACTAGAATTTTAGTCATACCTTTGCTACTAATTCACTGTGTGACCTTGGACAAAATATTATATCTCTTGGGGCCTCAGTGTCCTCATCTGAAGATGAAAGATTTGTACTGAATGATCTCAAGGTCCTTTCAGCACTAATATGTCTTGGTTCTCTGACTGTAGGTGTTGGGATACCTGGTATCACTAGCTATGCAGACTTGAAAATACTACTGCTTGTCAAGTTGCCTGCTGATAAAACTGAGGCAAAGCAGGGTACCAAGTTCAGGTGCCTTACCTTGTTTCCCAGAATGACCAAAGGTAGAGGACACATCAAAGATCAGGATAATAAGAGCAATATCAGTTATCAAAACAAAGAGTCAGGTGCAAGCACTTTAGATATGAGCCAAGGATACCAGGAGGAGGTAAGGAAATGGACTGTAAAGCAAGACTACAAAGCTGAATGGTGATTGGCTTCTTTATGGTGGCTACAGGCAGTACTGGGTCCCCAGAGTCCTGTGATAGGATTCTCTGTGTGTCAAGTCTCCCAGGCTGTAAAATGGGAGTGTTGATTGCTACTTTTTCTGCCGCTTAGGCTGGAGATAAGTGGGAATAAAAACTTCAAAAAGAACCAGGCCTTAGTTTTTTTTCTGAAACAAAAAATTAAATGTAAAATTTATTTAAGTTGGGGCAAAATGAAAAATTGGTGAGCTTGGGTAAGGACATATGGGAGTTCCTTGTGTTATTCTTGCAACTTTTCTTTGTAAGTTTGAAATTATATCAGGATAAAAAGTTACCAAGAAGAGGAAAAACTTATTTTAAGGAGAGTAAGACAGAAACCAGTGGAGGACACACAGGACCTTGCCCACCTAAATGTCCCTTATCTACTCCTCTTCCTAGAAAACACCCTACTCCTCTAAGCCTTAGAATTGCCATAATTTAAGTTCATCCCCATTGTGGGGGAGAGGGATATTTACTTCACTCTGGAAACAGTTTATATGAGAAATTTACCCACAGCTCCTTTAGAATAGATTTTGTATGCATAGATGAACTGCTCCTAGGGCAAAACATCCAAATCATCTTATTATAGAGGTCTTTTGACATTAGAAATTCAAGCAACCACACTTTTGGATTTGTCAGCTTATCAGAAGTCCTCTGATTTTTAGCTAAATTAAGTCATTGTTTTGAAAGAAAATATTTTCAAAACACATATCTGATAAAGGGCCTATATTCAGAATAAAGAACTCTTAAGCCTCAGTAATAAGAAGATAACCTAATTTTTTTCAGTCTAACGCTCTCCCAACTGAGCTATTTCCATAGCCTATAACCTGATTTTTAAAAATAGGCAAGAGGGCTTCCCTGGTGGCGCAGTGGTTGAGAATCTGCCTGCCAATGCAGGGGACACGGGTTCGAACCCTGGTCTGGGAAGATCCCACATGCTGTGGAGCAGCTAGGCCCATGAGCCACAACTGCTGAGCCTGCGCGTCTGGAGCCTGTGCTCCGCAACAGGAGAGGCCGCGATAGTGAGAGGCCCACGCACCATGATGAAGAGTGGCCCCACTTGCCGCAACTAGAGAAAGCCCTCACACAGAAACGAAGACCCAATACAGCCAAAAATAAATAAATAAATAAAAAGCTGAGCTGACATCCTTCTTCACTAAAAAAAAAAAAAAAAAAAAAAAAAGGCAAGAGATTTGAATAGACATCTCACCAAAAAAGAGTATAGTAAATAAGTGCAGGAAAAAATGTTCAATACCCTTAGTCATTAGGGAAATGCAAATTAAAATGACAATGAAATACCACTACACCAGCACTACAATGGCTAAAATAAAAAAGACAGACAATACCAAGTGTTGATATGGATGTGGAACAACCACAATGTTTGTACACTGCTGGTGGGAATGCAAAATGGTACATCTACTTTGGAAAACTGGCCATCCTTTATGAAATTAAACATACACTTACCATCAGACCCAGCAATCCCACTCCTAGATATTCACCCAAGAGAAATGGAAACATATTTCACCCAAAGACTTGTACTTGAATATTCCTAACAACTTTATTCATAATCAAAATCTGGAAACACCCAAACGTTCATCAACTCGTGAATGAGTTGACAATGTGTGCTGTATCTAAGTGATGGAATACTACTCAACAATAAAAAGCAACGTACTACTGATACACACAGCAACATGGATGAGTCCCAAAAGCATTATGCTAAGCAAAAGAAGGCAGGCATGAAAGACCACACACTGTGTGATTCCGTTTATGTAATATTCTAGAAAAGTCAAAACTAGAGTCACTGAAGGCAAATCACTGGTTGCCCAAGATAGGAGAAGAATTACAAAGAGACAAGAGGTAACCTTTTGGGTTGATGGAAATGTTCTATGCCATAATTGTGAGGGCAGTTAAACAAATATATGCACTTAAGAGAATTCATTGATTGTACACTTAAATTTTGTGAATTTTATTGATGTCAATTACACCTCAGTAATATCATTTTTTTTAACTTTAAGTCATTCTTTTTTATTGCCTCAATATGTTTCTCCCAGTGGAGAAAAATCTGGTGTTAGAACCACAGTAACTGCTATTGGAAATTAATAATAAATAGCATCAATTGATAAATGTTTAACATGGGGCACTTAGAATGACCTAAACTGCCAACTTCACTTTTTTCAGCATAAATTAAAAATAAGAGGGGCTTCCCTGGTGGCGCAATGGTTGAGAGTCCGCCTGCCGATGCAGTGGATGCGGGTTCGTGCCCCGGTCTGGGAAGATCCCACATGCCGCGGAGCGTCTGGGCCCGTGAGCCATGGCCGCTGAGCCTGCGCATCCGGAGCCTGTGCTCTGCAACGGGAGAGGCCACAACAGTGAGAGGCCCGTGTACCGCAAAAAAAAAAAATAAAATAAATAAATAAGAGAAGGGGTGATTGACATAATGGATTTTGCTTCGACAGAAGGCTGCTTTGGTGCTTCATTTGATCTGAAATGGAAAGGTAACAAATATGGGGATCATTTTAGTTCAGATGTATCAAATCTCCTTATTATTCTAGAGCAAATATTAGTGAGTTGAAAGAATCTCAAGCTGTAGACATTTCTCAGGTCTATTTTTAAACTCAAACTGGCTCTTTCCCAGAAAGAAGAGGAACAAAAATTTACTGGCAGTAAAGCCTTTACCTTTTTTTCATTGAATTTTCTGAGGAGATTAAAAAAAAAAAAAGCCTCTGAAAAATCAGAACAGATGGGACATTATGAAAAGCATTGCAGAACAGAATACTTTTCCGAGTACTTAGAAGAAAATAAAGTGCTCAAAGAGACCTTGTCTTTTTAAAACATCAGTTGACTAGAGACAAAGTATCCGATGTAGTAAATATTTGCTTTTCTCTGAACGAACTGAAAACAAAAAAAGACCAGTCACATTAAATTGTTCTCAAGGTTGGTCTGTAAGGCACCAGTCCAAAGGATTTCCATCTGAAAAGAGTTTGTAGAATCCTCCTTAGCAATAAGATAGTTAGGGGTTTGGGTAAAGCTTGAGAGAATTAATTAAAATGTTGCTCATTAACGTTCACTCTTTTTCCTAAGCAGAAAACTATCCTTTAGATATCAGAATAGTTAAATTTTAAACAGTGCAAACTCTCCACTGGGAAATGGGTAGCTGAGAAAATCCCAGATTTGTACTCACTAAAGTTTCATAGTCTCTCAGTGAGGTCTGTACAGTCCCATCTTGTGGACTGATGAATTGGTATTAGAGTAAATTACCTGGCTGTTTGCAACAGGGAAAGGATGTGAGGTGGCCTCTACAGGGTTGAGGGAGAGTGTGGAGGGCTCCACGTGTTAACTCTGGTTTCCAGTTCGCCATGACTCATTCATCACACAGACTTGCTACCAAACCATTGGGGATGAGACAGTGTAAGGGAACACATTACAGCAGCTAGTGAAATAGACCAAAAAACTGTCAGTCCCAGGAAGAGTACTGGAGAAAAGCGTCACAAATGCAGCAGTGAATCTTTGCCAAACCGATACAGTTGGTTTGTTGGGTTTTTTTTTTTTTTTAAAAAACATCACACTTGACAAATCCTTCCTGAGTTTCAAAGGGAAGAGACAAATAAGCTTCCATTTTGTTATCAATAAAGGTAGCAGGTATCAAGGGCTTAAATATCATCTTAAGAATAAAATATAGAGAGAATATGGCAAGTTATCATAAGAAAAAAAATAAAGAAAAATAAGTGCAGTAAAAACAATAAAAGCAAAATCTTCCTGAAAGGGAAGCTGGGAGTACATTTTCTTGGCTGAAGCTCTAGTGTGAATAAAAGGGAAAAAAATAACATCTTGAAAAGGCCAAATGAAATGGTAAACCAACCTTCAGTACTAATGACATTGTCAAGAGGCCTTTAGATGGGTGATTTGGAGTGCTGGTCTTTTGACACCTGAGGCTGTTTACCAAGCTTAAAGAAATTGGCAAAAGTTTCAAAAATGCTTTCAAAATCACTTCATTGTAATTCTTTTTAGTTCAAGAAAATCAAATAGATGCCTATAGCTCTTAGGTAAGTGGGGACTACAAAGCATAAGTGTAGTGTTGTAACAAATCCAGAGTGTTTGGAAACCATTGTGTCTGTGTCTTTGAATGTTTGGAATTGCACAATATTTACAGAGATGATCTAAAAGTGGATGGTCAGGCCTAGCTGCAGATGGTTGCCTGGATAAAAATGGGGATCCTAGGAAACCCAACACAGACCTCTCTGAGCTCCAGAAACAAGTGTGGTTTAATGAGGTCACCTCCTATAAGAGATACAGGTGATATATTGCTTTGATCATTTGACAAGCATGACTTCTCCAGGGACAGAGCATGATCCAAGAAGCCAAGTCCATTCCAGGACCTGGATCTAATGTCTGGAATCTCAAGAAGTCTGGACCTGGGCTCTCCTGTGGGAGGACTTCTTAAGGGAATTTTTTTCTTCCTGGCTAAAGAGGCACTGAGGAAGAAATATCTCTTCTTTTGCTGCCATTGGATGAATACATCTAGCTAGCTAGCTAGCTATCATATGTCAAATTCCTGACCTATTAAGATTTGAAGTGAGCCATAGAAAAGAATGAAATAATGCCATTTGCAGCAACATGATGGACCTAGAGATTATCATACTAAGTAAAGTAAGTCAGACAAAGACAAATATATCACTTATATGTGGAATCTAAAAAAAAAATGATACCAATGAACTTATTTACAAAACAGAAATAGACTCACAGACATTGAAAACAAATTTATGGTTACCAAACAGGAAGTTGTATATATATATAAAACTGAATCACTTTGCCGTACACCTGAAACTAACACAACATTGTAAATCAACTATACTTCAATTGAAAAAAGATTTGAAGTGGTTTGTCACATAGCTATAGTAACTGGAACACTGGGAGACTGGAGGAATTAAGAGATGCCAATGAAAATTGAGGACATTCCAGTGAAACAATCAAGTAGAGATATCAAGTAGTTAGTTGGATATATGAACGTAAGCAGACAACTGGGCTGGAGATACGCCATTGGCGAACAGCATGTGGATCCTATTTAATTTCACGGGACCAGGTGAACTCACCTGGGGCAGGAGGTTGGGTAGAGAAGAGGAGCTAGTTCAAGACCTCACTCTGAGGAAATCCAGTGTTTAGAGGTAGGAAAGAGGAGGAAGAGCCAGAAAGGGGAACTGAGACAGAGTGCCCAGTGAGGCCAGGAAGAAACTGAGAATGGTTTGTCACAAAAGCTGAGAGAAAATTATTCCCAGAACAACGGGAGTGATCAACTTTGTAGAAAACTATCCAGAGTCAAAAAAAGATAAGAGAAAAATGGTCGTTAGATTCAGCAGCAGAGAGATCACATGTGACCTTGAAAAAGAGCAATTTCAGTGGGAGTGATTGGGACAGAAACATAATGGGGGTTTTGATCTCTGAGAGATGGAAAAACAGTATATTATTTCAGAAAAAGGTGGATCAGCCATGCCGTATGCAGCTAGCTTAAGTGCTACTGAAACAGCAGTTTACCTGCTTCGAGGAACAGGATGATGTATTAAACAGCATAAATTTTTGGCATCAGAACTGGGTGGAAAGAGCTATGTGCCAACTAAACTCACTGAACTTCAGTTTCTTCATCTGTAAAATAAGGATGACACTACTTCTTCATAGGGTTGTTATAAGCACAAATGAGATAACATTTTAGTACGGTGCTAGGCATATAGAAGTCTGCTCAATGCTCGTTCATTGAAAACACACTTACTGAGTGCCTACTGTGTGCCAGGCCCTGTGCTGGGTGCCTAGGATCCAAGGATGGGAAGTTTCAGTCTGTGATCTCCAGAAAGTTACAGGCTAGTGAGGAGATAAGCCTACAAACAGTTGCATTAGTGTGAGATCATTGCATCAGTGGGACTGTGACAAAGGAGAAGAAAACCTGAAGTGTGTCTGAGGGAGTGAAAGAAAGCTTTGTAGGAGGACCAGCATTTCATCTGTGACTTGAAGGCACGGGGTGGGTTTGCCAGGTGCACAAGCTGGGGAGGGTATTCCAAGCAGAGAGAACATCATGTGGAAAGCCTCAGGAATGGGACTGAGCATAGGATGTTCTGGAACTGTAGGTAGCTGAGTGTTCCTGGAGTATAAACTGTACAGAACAGGTAGAGGTAATTGAAGGAAGGTGCTACTATGAGGCCAGACCGGTGAGAAGAAATAGGAGGATGAAGAGCCTCATTTGTCATGCAGGGAAGTTGAGACTTTGTCCTGAATGGATAAGGAGCCATGGAAGTGCTTGGCATAGGCAGTGACAAAACCATTCTTAGGCATGGAAGATGGACTGAGAGTTTCCTTAGTTTTGTAAAATGCCCTGACCTTTACTCTTTAAAAATAGTACCTCTGACCAGCGCTCAGCAGGACAAGTGCTACCATTTGTTTTTCTAACTGTGACACTGGACTATTCTCATTGTCTTGTAGGGAGGAACTCATGGGCCAATAGAACAGAATAGGGAACCCAGAAAGAGATTATGCCAGGGGAAAGTCTGAATTAGCTTTCTATTCTTTCTGTGGAGGATGATGTCAATGTCATGTGAAGATCAAAGAGCACATAGCAAAAAAAAGTAGGGAAAGTATTAAAGAGATATAATAAATTTAACAGTGATATGATGAGATATTTGTGATTTTGTGATATTTGTGGTATTTGTAGTTTTATCAATTTGTGATTTGATGTTTTCTTTCTCATTCTAAATTCATTTCTGTACATACTTTTATATCAACGATTTTGCATTCTTTTTCTTAAAGAAGGTTTTAAAAATTGAATATGCTTTAGAACTCCACAAAATCTGGATAAACCGTTGAGTACTGCCTTATCTTTATTGTTCCCGTAAACCTGCCTGCACCTTTGAAAATATTTTATTCAACTCTCCTCAGTTTCCCAGTTTGAGCCTGCCATCTGTTTCTAGGACCATGACTGATACAGTAGTGTTCATGTTAGTCATAATCTTTGTCCCTCACTTATACATTATAATCTTTTGTATATATGGAGAAATTCACAATCTAAAAAAGAATACATGAGATATCTATATCTATTTATCAATCCATCTATTCTCTGTGTGTATGTCTGAATATATATAATGTATACATATATGTCAATGCCATATATAGATTATGTATAGATTAAGTAATTATTAACAGTGCTCCTTGGAGGAGAACAAGGGGCAGAGATTAGATGAGGAATTACTTTCATTGTATTCCCCTTTTTTATTGTTGAATGTTTTTCATGTTTATGTATTTATTTTTCAAATTAAATTTTGGTTTCATTTCTGTTCAAACTAATTCACTAGGCACTTTTTGAGGGAGGACAAAGCACAGAGTTGGGTTTCACTCAAGGTTGGTCAATATGGTTTATCTGTGCGCACACAGAATTTTCCTATACTCAGAAGATTTCTGGGACTGGTGACAGGTCCCTAAAGAATAGAGTAGCCTAACATTGTCCAACAAGTAATGGGGATAAAAGTAACACTTTTCATTTTATTCAGATCTTACCTTTGTTAGAAAATATTCTCTGAGGTCTTATGAGGAGAGATTACATTACTAGAGGACAATTTTTATTTTTATGCACTTTTGAGGCTCTCCCTAGAGTTTCATAGTAGTTTTCAGGCATAATGTGAAATGCCCACACTATTTTTCACACATCTCCCCAGCCATACAGCTGACCCCCAGTTTCACACTCTCTTGAAGCAGGAACACATATCCTGGGAACCTGGATATGCAAAATACATTCCAGCCCCATCCAGCTGATTGAGGCCAAAGCCGCATTCCTTGGCAGGGAAACTTGCCTGGAGTAGGGAAGAGTTGACCTTAAAACTAAAATAGCCAGTTATTTTACCAGCAAAATGGGTTCATTCAGGAATAGCAGAAAACTGCAGTTCACGTAAGCACGCTGTAGCAAAAACTATGGGCAAGTCTGGAGAAACAATGGAGAGGAACATTCTTTTATAGGAGAAAGGGGAGGTTGGGCTGTTATAAAGAAAGAGTCCATTGGAGGAAACTGGGAGTTCAAAGTGTAGTGGCTTTTCATTGGCTGAGTTGTGATGATGGTCTCTCATTGGCTGAGCCATTGCCAGGCGAGGGGAAAAAAATCTTCCTTCCTCCTGCTGGGGTAGGAAAGTAGTAACTTTTTCCTGTTGGAGATGCAAGGTAGTCTAGTCCTATTTGGGGTCTGCAGATATCACGGAGTTGTAGAGTGTGAGAGCTCCCACTTCTGGCCCTCCTGACTCCAATTTTTTTTTAAAATAAATTTTGTGGGTTTAAAAAAAATATTTATTTATTTTTGGCTGCGTTGGGTCTGCATTGCTGTGTGCGGGCCTTCTCTAGTTGCGGCGAGCAGGGTCTACTCTTCGTTGCAGTGTGCAGGCTTCTCATTGCGGTGGCTTCTCTTGTGGAACACGGGCTCTAGGCGCGCGGGCTTCAGTAGTTGTGGCACGCAAGCTCAGTAGTTGTGGCTCGCGGGCTCTAGAGCGCAGGCTCAGTAGTTGCGGCGCACAGGCTTAGTTGCTCTGCAGCATGTGGGATCTTCCTGGATCAGGGATCAAACCCATGTGCCCTGCATTGGCAGGCAGATTCTTAACCACTGCGCCACCAGGGAAGTCCCCTGACTCCAATTTAAATGAAGTTTCCTTTTCTTCATTTTCACATGAGTAACTCCCCTGTGAGGATTTCCCTCACACACTCCGAGTATGCAGAAAGATGGCTAGAATCATTGTAAAAGAAGGTAAGTTTGTTGGGTGGAAGCCCTTTGGACGCCCATGCATCACATTGCAGAGGAGCCTGCCTCTTGGCCTGCTGGGATAGAAGCCCTGGAGCCAGGGAGGCAGCTGAGGTCTGGGAAGTTCTGCTAGGGAAGGGAGGAAAAGGGGCACCTCTTGCTATGCAAACATATCCCCACAAACCCAGAAAAGAAAGCATGGAGAAATACGGACTTCAAAGTTGAGTTTGTTTGCTTTTTATTTTGGTCCTTACTGTCCTTTGCCAGCAAGTTACCTGCTCCAGTCACTGAATGCCTTGGGAAAGCTACCAATTTCTGGAATATATCTGACAGGACTTTACTTTGGATGTTTCTTCCCTGCACAAATGATTTCATCAAGGCCAGAGAAATATGCAACCATGTGACTTCACCCCCACCAACCAAATACTTTCCATCCTCCTCATGCCTCAAATTCTTTTAATAAAACGAAGCCTTATATTCCACAATTAGAGATAAGGCATACTACCCTAGGAGATGGAGCATGTTGGCTTAAATACACGGGAAGGTTGTTAAGGGATCCCCTGAGGAAAATTCCCTCCATGGGGCCTGAAGACCCTCTGACACCTCATTGTAAAAAATCTTTCTTGCTATGGGAAGCAGACGGAATTAACATGCTGCGACTTTAGTCTGTTGTTCTTAAGCAAGGCACATATGAATCTCTTTGTCCTTTCTCAGAAGATAGGCTTTATTTATTTATTTATTTTTAATTTGGCTGTGCCGGGTCTTAGTTTCAGCACGCGGGATCTTCGTTGCGGCATGCGGGATCTAGTTCCCTGACCAGGGATCAAACCAGGCCCCCTGCATTGGGAGCACAGAGTGACAGAGTCTTAACCACTGGACCACCAGCCTCAGAAGATAGGCTTTATATCTGCGTCAAAGGACAAGAACATCTGCAAATACCCTACTTTGTTTAGGAATCATGCTCACTCTTTTATGTTTCTGTAAAATAAAACAAAGAAACCTACCCATCAGTGACTCAAATGAGATAAAAGAATTGTGATTGGAAGACCCCAAAGACCTTTGATTTCTACCTTGAAGAAAGAAATACAGAAGCTCAACACTGTGGCTCCCTCCCCTTCCTATCACCTTGGATGGCTTGCAAAGACTTGGCTGTAAGAGAACACCCCAAACCCCACGAAAGAAGTACCAGTTTCTGGGCCTGAACCATTACAATGGCTGAAGAAATAGTATGCGTAATGCCCAATCTTGATTTTTTTTAAATACCTGACTTTTTTTTGAGGTATAACATATAACAAGTAACATAAGGTTGAAATGTACAGTTTGATAAGTTTTGATGTATGTATCCACCCATGAAGTCATCACCACCATCAATTTAGTGAAAATATCCATCACTCCTGAAAGTTTCCTTGTGCCCTTTATGATCCCTTCCTCTCTGTACCTCTCCATCTCCTCATCCACCAGGAAACTACTAACCTGTTTTCTGTCACTGTACATTAGTTTGAATTTTCTAGAATGTTATATTAATAAACTCATACAGCACATACTCTTTTTTGTCTGGCTTCTTTTGCTCAGTGTAATGATTTGGAGATTCATCCATGTTGTTGAATGTGTCAGTAGTTTATTCCTTTTTATTGCTGGGTAGTATTCCATTGGGTGCATATACCACAGTTTGTTACCCATTCACCCATAGATGGCTGTCTGGGTTGTTTCCAATTTGGGGCTATTATAAATGAAGCTGCTATGAACATTCAAATACAAGACTGTGTAGATGTATGCTTTCTTTTCTCTTGGGTAAATACCTAAGAATGAATGTCTGGATCATATGGTAGGTGTATGTTTAACTTTCTAAGAAACTGACAAACTGTTTTCAAAAGTGGTTGTGCCATTTTATATTCCCACAGCAGTATATATGGGTTCAAGTTCCTCTGCCTTCTTGCCAACACATGATATGGTCAGTTATTTTAATTTTAGCCCTCAGTAGGTATATAGTGGTACTACATTGTAGTTTTAATTTGCATTTCCTAATGACTACTGATGCTGAGCATCTTTTCATATGCTTCATATGTGTATTTGCCATCCATGTCTGTTTAATTCTCTTGCCTATTTTTTTTTAATTGTGTGGCTTGTTTCCTTATTATTGAGTTTTGAGTTTTTTTATATATTCTGGATGCAAGTCCTTTATCAGATATAAGCTTTGCAAATCCCATTTGCAGGTAAGGATAATCAACTAGCTTTTGGTCTCATCAGTCTCTTCTATTGATTTTGTTTTCTGTTTCATTGATTTGCACTCTGATTTTTGTTTCTTTTTTTCTGCCTACTTTGAGTTTCATTGCTCTTCTTTTCCTAGTTTCTTAAGGTGGAAAATAGAGTCATTAATTTGGGTCCTTTCTTTTCTTTTATATAGGCATTTAGAGCCATAAATGATCTTCTAAGTACTTCTTTAGCAGCATTGTACAAACTTTGATGTGTTGTATTTTTTTTAATGAATTTATTTATTCATTATTTTTATTTTTGGCTGCGTTGGGTCTTCGCTGCTGCACGTGGACTTTCTCTAGTTGCAGCGAGTGGGGGCTACTCTTCATTGTGGTGCACAGGCTTCTCACTGCAGTGCTTCTCTCATTGCAGAGCATGGGCTCTAGGTGCATGGGCTTCAGTAGTTGTGGCACGGGGGCTCAGTAGTTGTGGCTCTGGGTTCTAGAGCGCAAGCTTAGCAGTTGTGGCACACAGGCTTAGTTGCTCTGCGGCATGTGAGACCTTCCCAGACCAGGGCTTGAACCCATGTCCCCTTCATTGGCAGGCGGATTCTTAACCACTGCACCACCAGGGAAGTTCCTCAACTTATATATTCTTGATTATCCTATTCTTCTTTTCTGGTCTTCTTTTGGATTGAGTATTTTTTATGATTCCATTTTATCTCCTTTGTTGATTTATTAGCTATAACTTTTCATTTTGTTATTTTAGTGTCTGTTTTAACGTAGTTACTATATGTTTAACTTATTACATTATTTAATATAATGTTCACATATTATACCACTTTACATATACTATATGAATTTTATAATGGTATACTTCTATGTCTCCCTCCCAACACTTATGCTATTGTTTTCCTGTGTTTTACTTATGCATATGTTATAATCCCCACAATGCATTGTTATTATTCTTGTTTAAACCATCAATTATCTTTTAAAAGATATTCAAATTATAAGAAAAATAAATTTAACATATTTGGTTATGTAGTTACCATCTTTGTTGCTCTCTATTCTTGTGTGTATCCATAACGGTATATCTCCCTTTATTGTGCTTTGCAGATATTTCAAGTTTTTTTACAAATTGAAGGTTTGTGGCTACCCTGCATCTAGCAAGTCTAGCAGCACTAATTTTCCAAAAACATTTGCTCACTTTATGTGTTTGTGTCACATTTTGGTAAATCTCACAATATTTCACACCTTTTCTTTTTTTTTTTTTCTTTTTTTTTGCGGTACGCGGGCCTCTCACTGTTGTGGCCTCTCCCGTTGCGGAGCACAGGCTCCGGACGTGCAGGCTCAGCAGCCATGGTTCACGGGCCTAGCCGCTCCGCGGCATGTGGGATCTTCCCGGACCGGGGCACGAACCCGTGTCCCCTGCATTGGCAGGCGGACTCTCAACCACTCCGCCACCAGGGAAGCCCCACACCTTTTCTTTATTATTATATTTATTATAGTGATCTGTGATCAGTGATCTTTGATGTTACTACTACAACTCACTGAAGTCTCAGATGATGGTTATTATTTTTTAGCTTTATTGACTTTATTGTATTCCTTAATTAAGGTATGTACATTGTTTTTAGACATAATGCTATCACACACTTAATAGACTACATTATAGTGTAAACATAACTTTTATATGCACTGGGAAGTCAAAAAATTTGTGTGATTCACTTTATCGTGATATTCACTTTATTGCAGTGTTCTGGAACCGGACCCACAATATCTCTGAGATATGCCTGGTGTTAGGCATTTTTATCTGGTGTTATTTTCCTTCTGCTTGAAAGATTTCCTTTAACATTTCTTATAGTGCAGGTCTGTTAGTGATTAATTCTTTCAGCTTTTGTATGTCTGAAATAGCCTTTGTTCTAACCTCTGACTTGAAAGATATTTCGCTGGGTATAAATTTCTAGGTGACGCTTTGTTTTCTTTCATTTATTTAAAGATGTTGCTCCACTGTCTTATCCTTGCATTGTTTCCTATGAGGAATTTTCTGTCATTCCTATCTTTGATTTTCTGTACATAATGTGTCTTTTTTCTGTGGCTACTTTTAAGAATTTCTCTTCATCATTGATTTTGAGCAATTTGGTTCTGATATGCTTTAGTGTAGTTTTCTTCATGTTTCTTATGCTTGGAATTCATTGAGCTTCTTGGATCTGTGAGTTTATAGTTTTCATCAAAACTGGAATATTTTCAGCTATCATTTCTTCAAATAGTTTTTCTGTTCCTACCCCAGCTTGGATATACAATTACATGTATTTTAGGATGCTTGAAGTTGTCCTATAGCTCACTGATGGTCTTTCCCTTCTTTTTTTTAAATCTTTTTTTCCTCTCTCTTTTATTTTTGGATAATTTCTATTGCTATGTATTCAAGTTTATTAATCTTTTCTTCTGCCATTGACTTCATCAGTGAAATTTTCATCTCAGATGTTAGTTTTTATCTTTAGAAATTTGATTTTTCCCTGTTTCTGATAATTTTTTTGAATATCTAGAATACAATAATAACAACTGTTTTAATGCCCTTGCCACTAATTCCTGTATCAGCTTCCTATCAGTTTCAGTTGGTTAATTTTTCTCCTCATTTCCTGCTTCTTGGCATACCTGATAAGTTTTTGCTGTATGCAAATATTGTAAATTTTACTCTATTGGGAGATGGATGTTTTTGTTTGCTTCTAAACATTCTTGGGTTTTGTTCTGGGATGTAATCAAATTATTTGGAAGCAGATTGAACATTTTGCATCTTGCTTTTGAGATTTGTTAGGTGAGACCAATTCCCCACTAAGGTCTTACTTAGTACTTTCCTAAATGCCTTGTGAATTTTGAGGTTTATCAGATTAGCTCCTGGGAACAGTCAGTATTTCTTGTCCTGTGTTACTAATGAACACTGTTCTTTCAAGCCCTAAGATTGCTTTTTCTCCAGCCTGGGACAGTTTCCTTGTTCACATGGGTTGGTGTGTACTCTTCTGAATGCTCAAGTGGGAATCTCTGCGGATTTCTCTCTCTATGGAGTAATTTCCTCCCTGGAACTCCAGGCTTCATGATCACCCAGGACTCTCAGCTTGTTCTTGTCAACTCAGAGAGTCTGCCATACTCCTTCTGGGTTCCTCCTCCCTGCGCTATTACCTAGAATCTCTCTCAAGGTCAATCATAGGGCTCATCTTGTATCTTTCAATGCTGGATGTCCAGTGCTTAGAAAACCATTGTTTTATATATTTCGGGTTGGTTTTTTTTTTTTAGGTTTGGGGTGGGGGTGTTGGTGGAAAGGGGAAGATCTGGTTGTTCTGGAATGGAAGCCAAATCTGGTCCCTGTTACCCCATCTTGGCTAAAAGTGGAGGTTCTCCTCACATGGTATTTTAAAAAGAATAAGGGGAATGTGAAATCCTTTGAGTTTTTTCTTTCTAGTTCTCCCAGAGTTCCCATGTTGCTGTCATAAGAAAGAATTAAAATAAATTCTGACCCAGATAGAGGAGGCAAATCCTAATTCCAAAGTGGGAAACACTGATAGCAACTCATCTCTGATACAGAGAATTTAATAAGGGAAGGAGGGAGAGACACAGCATATCATGCCATTGCAGAGAGGTTCCTCATCACTGAGCCCCACTTTTTCCCAAAATGGGAATTTTGTTAGAAACAATCTCTGGATCCAGGAAGTCAAATATTGGGATGCCACATGGGGATATTTCCCATGGAGAAGAGGGGTTTATTCAAGAGGTAACAATTCTCAGGGGAAGTGGTGGAGGACAAACAATGTAGGAAGAAGACATTTTAACATTGTGACTTGCTGTTAGATAGTACCTTTAGAGAGTTTGTCACATCATGGGTTCCCCACCCCCTTCTCTGCAGAAGCTCATTGTCTCAGTATCCCTTGCAGCTGTAGGTAACACAGACATGTGATCTGGGATCCACCAATCAGCTTCACCCACACCAGACTTTGAATCAAAAGCTTGTGTGCAAGTAGCAGACACTGGCTGAATGCATTCTGGTAGGGTGCAAAGAGCAACACCCCAGTTTACAGAGGCAGCAATGCCAAGGCCTCTAGCAGTCCTGTCCAGTGCCTGGTGCTGGGAGTATTAGCAGCACCTTGCGGTGGTAGAGAGGGAGTCTCCCTGGACCAATTTGCAGTGTGTTTTGTGAATTTCCTGGCTGTGTTGCCTCCAACACAGTTTGTAGCATGGTTCTCTGGCACTCTTGGGAGAGTCTGTGTGTGTCCTAATATCCTTTAGTACAGAGATTAGCAAACCTTTTCTGTAAAGGAATTGTTAGTTACTGCAGATTGAATTGTGTCCTCCCAAAATTCATATGTTGAAGTCCTAACCCACAATATGATGCTATTTGAATATAGGGCTTTGGGAAATAGACTTAGGTGAGGTCATGAGAATAGGGCCCTTATGATGGGTGTAGTGTCCTATAAAAAGAGACACCAGAGAGCTTGCTATCTCTCTCTCTCTCTCCATGGGAGGACACAGCAGGAAGGCAGCCGTCTGCAGCCCAAGGAGAGAGCTCTCCCCAGAAATCAACCAATGCTGGCACCTTGATCTTGGATTTCTAGTCTCCAGGACTGTGAGAAAATAAATTTCTGTTGTTTAAGACACTCAGTTTATGGTATTTTATTGTGGCAGCCTGAGCTAAGACATTAGTAAATATTTCAGGCTTTGTGGGTCACATAGTCTTTATCACTATTCAGTTCCGCCACTGTAGCCTGAAAGCAGCTATAAGACAATATGTAAACAAATGAGTGTGACTGGGCTCCAATGACATTTTATTTATGGATACTGAAGTTTGAATTTCATATAATTTTTATGGGTCAGGAAATATCATTCTTTTTTAAAAAATTTTATCCAATATTTTAAAATGTAACCATTATCCTTGACTTTCGAGCCATACAAAAATAAGTGGCAGGTCAATTTGCTGAGCTCTGCAAAAACATTCCTTTTGTGCTTAAAGGACCTACTGTTGGTGTCTGATTTGCAACTAGGAGCCCGGACTAATACATTTAGCCTATGCCTGTTTCAGAGAAGTTTATTCTTAAGCCACTGAGATAGACAAACATCCATTCTGCTTTTCTTCAACTGCCAGAGAAGAATTTTCTACATAAACCTCCACGGGTCACCTGCTGCAATTTTTAGCAACCCATAGACTCCTTGCACTGTCTAATATATTCCAAGCATCTCTTCACAAGGAAGGATTTTAAATAGATTTTTGTTTCCCCTCTCCTACAGATCACCCTGCTCTGGAGAGCCCTTGCTCATCTGAGTGAGCTATTTGTTTTGTTGTCATCTGAACCACATGACTGTGGAGAGACACAGCTCAGCAGCCATAGCCGTAGCTCAGCCTCTCTATAGCTGACAGGAAGGATATGTGAAATAAGACACACAGAAATGGCAATAAAATCAAGGAGGCTGCAAGATGAGTCACTCCCCGGACTCATTTGTAAGGTAGGTTTAGGAAACTGTACCACAGTCATCTGGAAGCTCAAACTGACCAAAGTCATTGACATTTAGAGTCTGTCCGTTTTTTTCCAGACACTTCACTGCAAGACTCAGACTCTGTTTGCATTTTCAAATAGAGTACCTTGCCTAATAAAAAAATATGATGCTTAGCAACAGAAATGGATTACAACTATATTTAGCCAAACGAAAGCTGTATAAAAATATACTGGACAGTATGATTGACACAACTGGCAATTCCTCTTGTCCTTTACTGACAGTATCACCTGGTTTATATGCTGACATGGAAGAGCCTCCTCAGTCTGAGATGATTTGATTTGTCAGGGGAACAATAGGAAGGCAGAGGCTTAGACAAGAAGGCTTCTCTTTCTGCCTTCTCCTATGTTACAGGTTTGGAATTTATAGAATTCCTGCCTACCTTAGGTACTCTCTCTACCTTTGAATATTGGATCTTCAATTTTACTTTTGAAATTATAATAATTCAGTAATTGGAAAAGAAAGCAAGTGAGTGTTATTTGGGGACCTGGAAGAAGGTACCTAAGAATGAGAGAAAAAGTGGACTCTCCAAACTTCAGCAGTGACAGGTTGTGTTGATTGTATGATGCAGTGAGAATGGGACTTTACCTCTGTGGTTTTCCTCCCCAAAGCCCATAACCCCAGTGTAAACATGAGAAAAACATTGGGTGAATCTCATTTGAGGAACATTCTACAAAATGCCTGACCAGTCCTCCTCAGAAGGTCTTTAAAACTAGGAAAGACTGGGCTTCCCTGGTGGCGCAGTGGCTGAGAGTCCGCCTGCCGATGCAGGGGACACGAGTTTGTGCCCCGGTCCGGGAAGATCCCACATGCCGCGGAGTGGCTGAGCCCGTGAGCCATGGCCTCTGGGCCTGTGTGTCTGGAGCCTGTGCTCCACAATAGGAGAGGCCACAATAGTGAGAGGCCCGTGTACCACGCAAAGAAAAACTTAGACTTTCCCTTTTGCTAGACTTATTCCCCATCCTTCCACAGACGACCAGAGACAGCAGTTGCTCTCTACATTGCGCTCAATTTGCAGTTTATTATCTGCGGTTGGGTGATAGAGGAAATAAAGGATCAGCTACACATTTTTAAACTAATTTAGACAAAAACCGGAATTAAAGCAGTACACAAAAAAATAACTTCCCAAAGCATTTTGTTTTTTGTCAGTGTGAATAGAACATAATCTGTGAGAAACTCCAAGATGGAATCCAACCGTTTGTTTTTAACACAACAGCTGAACTCTCAGTGGTTTCCTGCAATAACTACAATCATTGCCTATAGACAGCACCTCTTCCAAATTAAGGAATGTTCCTTGAAGTTCTCATTAAACGCATACGACTGTTTGGGAGTTGATATCCTGGGAGCTCTGATTGTTCAAGTTACTCTTTACAGAGTTGAGTTTTATATAAAGCAGAAGCATTAGGAGGAAACTGAAATGTATTCTGCAAAGTAAGTTTGTTTTAAGTATGTTATTCAGTACAAATATCTCCTTTGGTCGTTTTATTAGAGAAAGCCTTTCTGATTACTACTCCATGACTGTGTTTTTGGCAGTAATTGCTCCCCTTAAGATAACCTCACAGAGGTCATTCTTAAACACAGAAAATTGATGATTGATTTTCTTGTCACTGCACTTCCCAATCGGCCACAGTCTAAGCTGGCCATAGGAAAAGGAGGACTCTCTTGAGATGTCTTTTTAGCAGCAGAAGACAGTGAGGGACCTGAAAGCCCTTTCTGCTGCCTTCACGTCCTGTTTTGAGTTGAGGGGCTGCCTTGACAGAAGCAGCTGCCTCAAGTCATTTTGATGCTGGTCTTTACCTTTCTGCTCTTTATATGAATTGAGTTCTGGTGCTGGACCTTTCTCTCTGCTTTTCTTTTGCTTTCACAATAAAGATTTAGTAAAGGAAAAAGAGAAAGATCTGGGACTGGGTTTCAACATTCTCAGCTTTGCCATTAAGTGGATTTGTTACTTAGAGCACTCTGGTTCTCTGTGCCTCAGTTTCCTAAGCTGTAAAATTGGATTCATAATATGTGCACCAGTTATTTAAGTGTTACAGTGAGGGTCAATGATCATAATAGATGTCAACATTCTTTTTAAGGTTTAAAATTCAGGATAGAGTCATATTTAAATACTTAAGAGAACTACTCAAAATTTCAAAGTGTCCTTCAAACCCCCTAAAATAGCAGTTTACCTGCGACCAAGGTGTCAGAGCTACAATTTGGTCACAAATTTCACACAACAAAAACTAATTCTGGCTGATTTAAGAGGAAAAAAAAATTTTTTAAGGTAGTGTGTGAGAAAGAAATTTTTTGAAACAATATTGAGCAACTCCCACAAATGAAAAATGGGTAAGAATAAGGAGGGCAGGAAGCAGCCAGGACCATGGCTAAAACCATGTCACCAAAGGCTGCCCCCCAACTGATGTTGCTGCTGATACCACCGTCCCCTGCAAAGAAAAAGTGGGGGGACTCTCACTTTTGGGTCACTGAGGCAGGTATTTCTCATTGGCATTACCCATACTGTGGCACAACCTTCCAATATGGAAGCTGGGAAATAAGCATTTGGCATTTTCTGCCTCTACAGTGAGAAGTAGGCACTGTTTCCCATTGAGACTCATAACATTCATTCCCCAAATGGAGGAGAGAGTTTCAGATGCTGAGTATAAACATCGATGACAATAAATACCTCTTATGTGGGATTTTTAAGGGGAGATGTTTGACTACCTGATGTTGGAGAAACTACAAATACACATCCAGCAGAACTGGCCTATAACCTGGGTATGTTCCCAGTGTTCCTGTCTGTGGCCTCTTATCCTTTAAATAGCCTATTCTATTTTTTTTTATTGAAGTATAGTTAATTTACAATGTTATGTTAGTTTCTGGTGTACAGAAAGCTAACAGATTCTGTTATACATATATATATATTCTTTTTCGTATTCTTTTCCATTATAGTTTATTACAAGATATTGAATATAGTTTCCTGTGCTATACAATAGGACCTTGTTGTTTATTTATTTTATACACGATAGCTTGCATCTGCCAATCCCAAACTCCTAATTTATCCCTGCCCCTGCCCCCAAATTTCCCCTGTGGTAACGGTAAGTTTGTTTTCTATGTCTGTGAGTCTGTTTCTATTTTGTAAATAAGTTCATTTGTATCATATTTTAGATTCCACATATGAGTGATAGCATATCACTTAGTATGATAGTCTCTAGATCCATCCATGTTGCTGCAAATGACATTATTTCATCCTTTTTTATGGCCAAGTAATATTCCTGTGTGTGTGTGTGTGTGTGTGTGTGTGTATCTCTGTGTGTGTGTGTGTGTGTGTGTGTGTGTGGAGAGAGAGAGAGAGAGAGAGAATGGATAAACATGGAGATATATATATCTGTATATCACATCTTTATCCATTCATCTGTTGGTGGACATTTAGGTGGCTTCCATGTCTTGGCTATTGTAAATAGTGCTGCAATAAACATTGGGGTCCATGTATCTTTTTTTTTTTTTTTTTTTTTTTTTATTTATTTTTGGCTGCATTGGGTCTTTGCTGCCACACATGGGCTTTCTCTAGTTGCGGCGAGCAGGGGCTACTCTTCGTTGCAGTGCGCAGGCTTCTCATTGTGGTGGCTTCTCTTGTTGTGGAGCACAGGCTCTAGGCGTGTGGGCTTCAGTAGTTGTGGCACACGGGCTCAGTAGTTGTGGCTCACCGGCTGTAGAGTGCAGGCTCAGTAGCTGTGGTGCAGGGGCTTAGTTGCTCCGTGGCATGTGGGATCTTCCTGGACCAGGGCTCGAACCCGTGTCTCCTGCATTGCCAGGCGGAATCTCAACCACTGTGCCACCAGGGAAGCCCCATGTATCTTTTTGAATTAGCATTTTCTCCTGATATATGCCCAGGAGTGGGATTGCTGGATCATATAGCAACTCTATTTTTAGTTTTTGAGGAACCTCCATACTGCTTTCCATAGTGGCTGCACCAATTTACATTTTCCCCAACAGCGTAGGAGGTTTCCCTTTTCTCCACACCCTCTTCAGCATTTATTATTTGTAGACTTTTTAATGATGGCCATTCTGACCAGTGTGAGGTGATACCTCACTGTAGTTTTGATTTGCATTTCTCTAATAATTAGCGAAGTTGAGCATATTTTCATGTGCTTATTGGCCATCTAAATAGTCTACTTTTATTAGCTTTAGTTTCTCAAAGTTTGGACTTATTCTTGCTAAAACCCAAAACCCACTTCTGACTTCCAACGAGGTCATAGCCACTTGCCCCCCTAAGTCATAACTTGGGGCACAACGCAGAACTGAGTTTGTAAGAGGAAAAAATAAACCACACAACAATATATACCTCTACCATACTCCATAACATTAGCAAAGAGCTGATTTTTCAGCTAGGATGTAAGTGGCCCAAATTATTAGGGTGGGATAGGCTTTTATATGAACTCTTTTTTTTTGAACAAATTTATTTATTTATTTATGGCTGCGTTGTGTCTTCATTGCTGCACGCAGGCTTTTCTCTAGTTGCGGCAAGTGGGGGCTACTCTCTGTTTCGGTGCGCAGGCTTCTCACTGTGGTGGCTTCTCTTGTTGCAGAGCATGGGCTCTAGGCGTGCGGGCTTCAGCAGTTGCGGTACACGGGCTTAGTTGCTCCACAGCATGTGGGATCTTCCCGGGCCAGGGCTCGAACCTGTGTCCCCTGTGTTAGCAGGCAGATTCTTAACCACTGGGCCACCAGGGAAGTCCTATATGAACTCTTAAAGTTATTCTTTCAAGCTTTGGAAATGTTGGTTATTTTCGTGATCAGAAATGTTCCCTAAACAGTTTGTGAAGGCATTCTCCTGATGGTGCCTATGAGTGCCAATTAAAATTTTAAAAGCTTCTTTTCACATTTTAATTTGATGAATATAAAACTTAAACCCTGATCTGAAAATGAGAAAGCACTTACCATATCAAAGTTTTTAAAGAATGCCCCAAATTGTCGAGATACTCACTGAGGTGATAAGGCTAAGTGACTAGTGGGATATTCAGAATCAAGACAGCAGGGAATTGGAAGGCCTCCTGATCTTCCAGTGGATTTGCCAGCCCTCTCTTTGCTTTTACGCAACAAGAAGAGACTATGAGGTATGTGCTGCAAAAGTTATTTTCAGAGCTGTGAGGATTTAATCACTTCACTGTTTTTAACCGGAAGAACCTTTTATTTCTTTTACTACATTGGAACAAATGTTTAAAAGGAAAGATCAGACAATCCCTGACTTCTTAGAATAATTAAGTCAAAGCACTTACTCTTACTCCTTCCCTTCCTATGTTATCATTACTGCCCTTCAACAGGCTGCACAGAGATGAACTCTCTCATTCACTTGTGCACTCTTCGGGTACTTGTTAGGCACCTATTTTGTGCCTGGCACCATGCTAGGGAGTGGAAAATTTGATATGAAGCCAAAAAAGCTTGATCTTCAGGGACTCACAATTTCATGAACCTCTTCCAGGGGTACACCTAGCAATATATTCACTGGTTATGTATTTTTGCAAAATTTGGAAAAGTAAAATATTTTAACCACAATTGGTTAAGACTATTATCTCTTTCCAATCTGACATCCCTTCTATCATAAGTTTTCCTTGTGTCTGATGGCCTTGGAGAGTCTGTGGTCATTTCAGGGATTCAACTAAGGGAAGTTAAGTTAGGAACACATTTTGTTTGAGTTTAGTGGTAAAAATTCATGTAGTTGGCAGTCATTTCTGTGAATAGTTAAAGTTATTGCTGGCCGTGCCAGCATGGGAATGGCTGGTAGGTATACTCCTAACCTTCATTGTGCCAAGTCACCTTCTGCTGTGACCTGAAGGGTCAGAGCCATTGATGATACACTGGTTAATATGAGTATGGTCCATTCAAAGAATAACATGTTGATCAACCACACTAGGGAAAAGCATGAACTGTCTTTCTAATCACTATAGAAAATGAACTTATAAATTGTTGTCACAAGAAAGAGGTAATCAAAGAGTACAAGTCAAAAAAGTAGGAAAAATTGTATCATAGAGATGTGTCAAGCAGTTAATAAATAAAAATATTTTATTTTTATAAATTTGGTGGTATTTATCAGCTTTTTATATTTGTAATTTGTTGTGATGTCTTCTCACCTAATTTTGTGTTCCTTTGAAGAATCTTCTCTTCCCCAAATTGTATAAGTTTTATGCCCATAGAACTTAGATTTGCCTAAGATATGTAGCTTTGAGAATGCAGATGCATTAAAGCCCAATTCAGTCTTCCAATTGCTCACAGTCTAGTGGGTCAGACGGACAGGTAAACAAGCAGTTCATCATAGTGATACAAGTGCTGCAAGGTGGCATCATGTGATCAGTTGGGAGAAAATGGATCCTGTCTTAGTTCTATAACAAAGTACCGTAAACTTTATAAACAACAGACATTTATTTCTCACAGTTCTGGTATCTGGAAGTCTAAGATCAGGGTGCCAGCACGGTCAGGTCCTGGTAAGAACCCTTTCCTGAGTTGCACACTGGCGACTTCTCATTGTAATCTCACATGGTGGAAAGAGAAAGCTCTGGTCCTTTCATCTTCTTATAAGGTCACTAATCCTATTCATAAGGGCAGCACGCTCATGACCTCATCTCCAAATACCATTACATTGGGGGGTTACAATTTCAACATTTGAATTTTGAGGGGACACAAACCTTGCATACATTCATGCATGTTTTTTTCTGACAACAGATGTGTGGTTTCTTTCCAACAACAAATATGTCATTCCAACACCAATTCTCCAATTCTCCCACACCAACTGAGTATCCTGCAATTTCACTCAATTCTGACACTATCCAGAGATAGTGCAGACCCAAGTTAAGGGCTTAGTACCTCAAACCATCCCCACTTCAGATGCCAGTCCCAAGTCCCTGGTCCCCAGACTACCTGCACTTACGTCTGACTTGGCTACAAACTCAGGGGTTCCCATTACCCTCTCTTGGGTGTGATAATTTGCTAGAGCAATTCATAGAACTTAGGAACAAGCTTTACTTTTGTTTATTGCTTTATTGTAAAGGATGCAACTCAGGAACAGCCACATGTAAGTGACCCATAGGGGAAGGTATTGGAAGTAGGGTTGGGGTTGGTACAGAGTTTTCATTCCTTCCTTCTCAGCACATTTGAGTCACCAACCCGGAATTTCTGAATCTCAGTGTTAAAGAGTTTTTACTGAAGTTTCATTAAGTAGGCAAGGTTAATTAAATCATTGGTCATTGGTGATTGAACTCAATCTCCAGCTCCCATCCCCTCCCTGGAGGGGAGGGTTTGCTGAAAGTTGCAACACACTAATACTTGTTTGGGCTTTCTGAAACTATCTAGGGGCCCCACCCTAAGTCATCTCATTAGTACAGACTCTGATATGTGTGAAAGGGGTGCCTTAGGAACAACAAAAGACTCCTATCACTCAGGAAATTTCCCAGAGTTTTAGGAGCTCTGTGCCAGAAACTGGGAACAAAGTCCGAACATATATTTTTATTATACCACAATCCAACACAATTAATTTGATTTATAAAGCTAGGAAGTTAGACAATGAAACAAACTTTCCTGAGCCAGGTACCCAAAACTCTGAATATCCCGTAAAGTTGCTTTCCCAAAAAGCTTTCTCAAAATCTCCTTTAGAAATTATTCATTTGCCTCAAGGTGTAATGATCCTTCAATTTTTGCTTTGCTACAGCAAAAATAAGGAACAAATTATGAAGAATATTAAAAAAGACTATTTGTAGTGTGTTTATATGTTATTATCATGAAAATTGAAGTTGGATGTGATGAATTCCTCTTTGGATTACATATATTTTTGAAAACTATACACTCTTCAGCATTACATATATGTTATTGACTGTGAAGTGTGAGCTTGCCATCCCATATTTGTAAGGTAGAAGAAATGGAGTCTCTGGTTGATTTTTAAGTTTTCTACTAGTTTCTCACTTGTTACATTTTAATGAATTCCTAATGAAACAGGAGGAAAGGGAGCAGGGCACAACCTTTTAAAGAATGACACTGCCCTTGAGGATACAACATAACTAGCTAGGATTGATTAGGCCCAAGATGGCAGAAGATTCTACTTCCAGTGGACCTTGAGCTTCCTTATAAGCTCATTGTAAGGCCTTAGCATATGCTAAATGACACACCCACAGGCACCATGACAGTTCCGAGGCTGAATATAAAAGGCCAAAAATTGGGTGGTGGCTCAGTTCCTGGAAATCCCTGCCCCTCCCCTGAAGTAGTTGGAGTATTTCTCCCACTCCTTAACCTATGAAATTACCCAGCCCATAAAAAGTAACCAACCCATATTTTGAGGCCTCTTGCCTTCTGAGATGGCCCACACTCTGTCTGTGAAGTGTGTTTCTCCTAGGGCCATTCTCACCTTTGAGACAGACCATATTCTGTCTATTGAATGTATATCTCTCTACATAAATCCAATTCTTACCTATCACTTTATCTCTCACTGAATTCTTTCTGCAACCAGACACAAAGAACCTGAGCTTCATTAAGTCCTGAAACCAGGTGTGTGATAGCAATGAAAAGATAGTGAGTTCAAGTCCCACTCTGAGTTGTGCAGTTTCACTACCATTCATTAAATCATGGGCTTCAGGCCCTTAGATGCTTCATCGCCTTCCTATGGGGAAAGGAGAAAATCAGATTCAACTTACATCAGTTTTATTAATAGCACCATTTCTGAGAAGATAAATCAAGTGAGGTGTATGGACTAGCTATTCCTATGCCTTCATCATAGATAACTTAATTTTTAAATGGTTCTATTCTGTTAAGAAGTATTTAAAGTTTTGATTAAACTAAAAACTCTCTTTGAAGATGCAGGCTGGCCAGAGCAGATTGTAAAACTGCAGGGTTTAGCAAAGAAGTCACTTAAACCAACTGAGAAGTAATGAAGGAGGAAGTTAATTGAGTGAATTAGTAACTTGGTTACTAGGGGAAATGTTTCCTGTTAAAAGGAAACAAAGTGTTTAGACACAAACTTTGGACAGCCCAGGAGAGTAAAGGGGTTCAAAACATGCCACCCCAAAATATGCCACTTTGGCATGGGGATTATTTTCAGCCAAAGGCCCAGCAATCTCAGGAAAGCTTTTTAAATGCCCACCCCCCTCCCTTAAGTACCTAAAAGTAAGTGTAAATTTCTCCATTTGTAGGAAGAAAATCTACATTTATAAAGGAAATTTTCATTAGAAAGGGTAACCGGACCAGGAAGGAAGAGAATTACTACCAGAAATAACTTTTTCACCTGAGTGGCTTATTTGCATAACAAGGCATTCATTATTTACCATGTATTTCCTCCTCTCACCTTCCCAGAAATTACCTCACCCCCTCCACTGCCTAGAAGCCCCAAACCCCAGTCTCTTTCCCCAGCTCAGGAAGGTATGTGTCTTAATTGTCTGGCTGCCTTTTTTAATTGAAGCATTGTCGATTTACAATGTTGTGTTAGTTTCAGGTGTACAGCAAAGTGACTCCGTTATATATGAATGTATATGTATATATATATACACACACACACATATGTATATTCTTCTTCAGATGCTTTTGAAAGAAACTGCCTTTGGAGCCTCATACTTTTGTGAAGCTCCTTTGCCCATAATTTTAAAAATGTCTTCCTCCTGTTAATCTGTCTTATGTCAATTTAATTCTTAGACCAGCCACAGAACCTAGAAGGGTAGAAAGGAAATTTTTTCCTCCCCTATAAGAGCATGATTTTTTTCTGAGCAGAAAGAAGAAAGAGCAAGGAAAGGCGATATTAGAGAAAGATTGATGCAATTTAAAGACATGGAAGTCATACTATTCAAAATTCTGAATTAGCTTATGCAAAAGGAGAAACACCGTGATGTCTATTATGATTTTTTAAAGAGTGATTTTTTTCATAGCATGCCCTGGGCCTGAAAGCTTTAAAACTGAGCGGGGTGGGGGTGGGGCGTGGGGAGAGGTTTTTCTGAACAGTAAATGAGAAAAATCAAGATTTTGTTAAGGAATAACTGTTAATGACATAGTAACAAAATTTTGTATCTGAATTTATTTGAGTACTTTTAAAGTTTGCTTAATTTTGTACGGTATCTAAAATATGTTTACATATTTGTAACCAGTGTTTCTGTTTAGTAGTAAAGTGTTTAAGAATGCTGTCTTCAAAGACAGCTGGGACTGGATTTTAATTAAGGTGGGCAACCTAAATTCTCTGAGCCTCAGTTTCTTTTTTTGTAAAAATGGAATAATAATTGATAGTGGCTTGCTGAGAGGATTAAGTAATGAAAGGCTTGACAATGTCTGGTCAGTCAGAATACCCAAATAAGAATTGGTTTATGCCCAAGCCTTTGAACAAGTAACCATTCTCCAGTAGCTCTCTATAAGACTGATTGTCAGAGCACAGCTATCCCTTTGTCCCATCAAGTGTCATGGAATCATAGAAAGTCTAGAGGTCACCTCATCCATTCTCCCCACCAAGGCAGGAATCTGCTCTGCAATATCCATCACTTGCACCTGAACATGTCTCCTTTGGAGAAGTCACTACTTAGTACAGTGGCCCATCTTGTTTTAGAGTGACTCTATCAGGAACTGTTATACCTAACAGTCAGCCAAAATCTGCCCCTCACTTCTACTCTTGGGTCTTTGTTCTGCCACCTGGAATTCGCACAGTCAGCCACTTCCTTATTTCAAGTCAGCAAATTACCCTGCCCCCACTGCCATAGGCCTTCCCTTTCCCAGGCTCTTTTCCCCCCAGTCCCACTGCTGCATTTTGGGGCCCATGAATAGAAGGAAAAGCTTCATGGGGAGGGTAGTTCTGAGCATAGCAATTTGAAGAGAGGATCTTTTGCAATTTTTTGTTTAGGGTCAGGATAGAGAGCATAATTTAAACTGACACAATGGCTATTCACTTTATCAATCATCTGTTACACAATAAAATCAGAACAGAGCTGCTCTTTTCTCTGAGAAAGTGTCAGCTGAGGAGGATAGAGACTCCTCTTGCCACTGACCTAGACTTCACTATAGAAATCAAAGAATGTCGGGTTCTTCAGTCAA
Source organism: Hyperoodon ampullatus (assembly GCF_949752795.1). Classification (NCBI taxonomy): domain Eukaryota; kingdom Metazoa; phylum Chordata; class Mammalia; order Artiodactyla; family Ziphiidae; genus Hyperoodon; species Hyperoodon ampullatus. The sequence goes on along the minus strand of NC_136921.1, from coordinate 86,291,864 downwards.
GTAAATCCTAATCAGGAGCATGGGAAAATAGAGCAGAAACCGGTCACTTTGTTACTGGGGGACCAAGAAAACAGTGGATGAATGGAGCCCATAGTGTGTGTGTGTGTCTGTGTCTGTGTCTGTGTGTGTGTGTGTGTCTGTGTGTGTGTGTGTGTGTGTCTGTGTGTGTGTGTATGTGTATGTATGTCCTCTCTCCTCTCCTCTCTCTTTGTCTTACCCACTTAGAAGAGGTCTTTTGGTAGAGAAAAGCATCAAGATTTAAAGCACATGAGAGTTTGGGTTTGCAAATGATTTCACCTTGTCTTCTTTTATAGCCCTCTCTGGTGGTGGTATTTTCCAGGGTCTGATTTTAATAATAATAGCTACCATTTACCAACCACTTACTATGAGGTAAGGAATTGTTCTAAGCAACTGAGCATATTAACTCATTCAATCCTCAAAGCAACCACTGGGGGAGAGACTATTATTATAATCAGTTTATAGATGAAAGAAATAGAAGAGGGAATGGTTGAGTATCCTGCACAAGACTGAATAGATAGTAAAGGGCTAAATGAAGCTTCAACTCTAGAACCTGCATGCTGTCCATGATGTAGTATCCTCTTCCCTGTAAAGGAGAATGTTTTTCTGTAAGCCCTGGACTAACAAAATTACCAAATGATTTTGACAAGCTGTACTGCCTTTCATGGCAGGGGATAAGCTATCCAACAAAACCTATGCTATGTCAGAATCTTCTGTTGGTGTTCAGTTTGCTTATGAAACAACCATAAAGTGAGCTGAATGGCCCTGAGTCTCATTTTTTGATTGCTGAAAGAAATTGCTTAAGGAACAGTTACCCTGAAACACTCTTAAAATTGCATGTCTCTTCAAGGTCAAGTAAGGCAATCTTCATTCTTGGACCCCAAACTCAGCACATTATGGGGTTCTCAAGACATTCCAGTAGGATACCTTTGCCACTTCTCAATTTATTGCCTCTCAGCTCCAAATTCACTGTTCATTGCCTGCTCTACAAAAATGAAGCTGAGCCCTTTAAATATGTTTCCTTTGCCAATTGACATAATGTTAAGCTTTGTCATTAGGGGCTGCTGGAGAGACATTTCAGGAAGAAGATGTTTTTCCTGCTGGCTCCTGTGTGCCTTGCAGCAGGCTCCTGCAGCGTAGGTGGTTTCTCTGGCAACCAGCGATAGGTGAGTTTTCTCCAGAACTGGGCTACTGCAGTGAGTGGTGGTCAGCAGTACCCAGTAGCCAGCAGTTTTCCTTGGCACTCCACTCGGAATGTTTTGTAGTGGAATGCCTCCAGCAAGATACCTCTCCTTTAAAAACTTTTCTGAGGAAGGTGTATTTCCAGCAAATTGCCCTAACATGGCACCACAGGGACTTCTCTGCCATTCAGTGAGTCATACACCCCGCCCACTTGAACAAGGTCTGGCTCTCAGCCTAGAGGGGCTGGCAGACTCTTCCATGATTACTCTAACTCAGCCCTAGGGGTAGTGGCTGCTCCATTACATCTGCTATTCCTATATTATTTAGAATTCTCCTTACCTCTTACTACCCATTCCCTCATTACTCTGATCCTCTATTATGGTTAACAATTCTTTATATTAAGCTTCCTCTGCTCAAATTACTGTATGGTTTCTGCCTCCTGATTGGACGTTGACTGATACAGTGCCTCTGTTGTACAATTTGAATGTTGATCCTCCTCAACTATATAGTTTAGATAATTAAAAGACTCTGTTTAGTCAGGATTCTTCTTGTTGCAATTAAGAGTAATCTAATTCAAATTAGCTTAAATAAAAAAAGAGTTTATTGGTCCAAAACACCAAACCTCAAAAAAAGGCAGAAATGAGGGGTTCAGTGAATCAAACACTACCATGTCTCTGTCTCTGTCCTTTCTTTCTTCCTTTTTTGCTTCTTTCTTTCTTTCTTTCTTCCTTCCTTCCTTTTTTTTTTTTTTTTTTTTGCGGTACGCGGGCCTCTCACTGTTGTGGCCTCTCCCGTTGTGGAGCACAGGCTCCGGACGCGCAGGCCCAGCGGCCATGGCTCGTGGGCCCAGCCGCTCCGCGGCATATGGGATCCTCCTGGACCGGGGCACGAACCCGTATCCCCTGCATTGGCAGGCGGACTCTCAACCACTGCGCCACCAGGGAGGCCCCCCTTCCTTTCTTTTTAATTGAAGTATAGTTAATTTACAGTGTTGTGTTAGTTTCAACTGTACAGCAAAGTGATTCAGTTATATATATATATATATATATATATATATATATATATATATATATATATTCTTTTCAGATTCTTTTCCATTATAGGTTATTACAAGATATTGAATATAGTTCCCTGTGCTATACAGTAGGTCCTTGTTGTTTATCTATTTTATATAGTAGTGTGTATATGTTAATCCCAAACTCCTAATTTATCTCCCCAAACCCCCAGCTCTCCCCTTTGGTAACCATAACCATCTTCTATGTCTGTATGTCCATTTCTGTTTTGTAAATAAGTTCATTTGTATCATTTTTTTTAGATTCCACACATATGACATCATATGATATTTGTCTTTGTCTGACTTACTTCACTTAATATGATAATATCTAGGCCCATCAGTGTTGCTGCAAATGACATTATCTCATTCTTTTTTTATGGCTGAGTAATATTCCATTGTATATGTATACGACATCTTCTTATCTATTCATCTGTCGGTGGACATTTAGGTTGCTTCCATGTTTTGGCTATTGTAAATAGTGCTTCTATGAACATTGGGGTGCATGTACCATTTCGAATTAGAGTTTTCTCCAGATATATGCCCAGGAGTGGGATTGCAGGATCATATGGTAACTATTTTTAATTTTTTAAGGCACCTCCATACTATTCTCCATAGTGGCTGCACCAATTTACATTCTCACCAACAGTGTAGGAGGGTTCCTTTTTCTGTCCTTCTTTCTTTCTCTTTCCCTCTTTCCACCCAAACCTTGTTTCTATTTTTTTTCTGCATGTGACCTCATCGTTTCAGGACAGCTGTAACTATTTCTGTAAGATGATACAGAAAAACCCAAACGAAAATTTTGGCCAACCTAATATCATCTAGAATCATGGCTGCATTTATGTCTAGGCTTTATAATTCTGTATGTGACTCCCACCCTAACCCTCAAAAAAATGATTATTTTCTTCCATCTCCAGTTAGAAAAATCTTGAGGAAGACACTTGACCTAGCCTGAGCCATGTGCCCATCATAGACCAATCGCTATGGCCATCCTGAGTCACATGCTCAGCTCTGTGGCCAGAGAAGTAGGTACAGTGATTAGCAATGGCCAAAAGATTCACTTGTTTGGAGTGGTGAAAATTTTGATTTTTTTTTTTTTTTTTTAAGAAAAGGAGGGGGGCTTCCCTGGTGGCGCAATGGTTGAGAGTCCGCCTGCCAATGCAGGGGACACGGGTTTGTGCCCCAGTCCGGGAAGATCCCACATGCCGCGGAGTGGCTGGGCCTGTGAGCCATGGCCACTGAGCCTGCGCGTCCAGAGCCTGTGCTCCGCAACGGGAGAGGCCGCAGTGGCGAGAGGCCCACGTACCGCAAAAAAAAAAAAAAAAAAAGAAAGAAAAAAAGAGAAAACGGGGGACTTCCCTCGTGGTCCAGTGGTAAAGAATCCACCTTCCAATGCAGGGGACGTGGGTTCGATCCCTGGTTGGGGAACTAAGATCCCACATGCCACGGGGCAACTAAGCCCACGTGCGCCACAACTACAGCTCGTGCGCCTCAACGAGAGAGCCCTGCCACAAAGTACAGAACCCACGTGCTCTGGAGCCCCCGCACCACAACTAGAGAGAGAAAACCTGCACGCCACAACTGGGGAGAAGCCCGCATGCCGCAAGTAGGAGCCCACACTCCACAGCGAAAAAGATCCCACATGCCTCAGTGAAGATCCTGCATGCCGCAACTAAGACCCAACACATTCAAAAAAAAAAAAAAAGAAGAAGAAAAAGAAAGTAATAAAAAGGGATGATGTTTTGAGCAGACAGAACTGTAGTTTTTTAAGATATAGGTGCAAGCTTCATGAACTGAAAAAGAGAAAGTATTTCTGGTTAAAAACAAAATGTCATTCATAGCTCTTTGGTGATTAAATAATGATAGTCACTTTTTAAACCAGTTGACCAAGGTAACAATTGTTAGCACATTTCCCCAGTCCAACAAGACTTAAGTGTGGCAAATATTATTGGTTACCTATCAATAGCCAGTCCCTCCCATATTGCTTATCAGTAGAACCCTGATTTGGTTCAGCCTTACCATGACCATGTACTCAGTGAAGGAGGCCCTCTCTAGCCCCAAAGAATGAGCCTCTGTTAGCAAAATCCATTGTGGAAACTCCATTTTTCTTGCCATTGATTGTTTAGGAATGGGTGTGTGAGGCACTTCTGGCAAATGAGGTGTGAAAGAAACTTTTCTGGGGTGAGTGGTAGCTTCTGGGAGAGAGGAAAAACTGCCCTTTTTTGATGTCTCTCCTTTGCTGTATGAGGGGAAGATTTCTGAAGATGAGGCAGCCATCTCAGAACTATGATGAGACAAGCAAGGGGATAAAACCCAACACACTGGGGATGGAGCAAGAACACAGGGAAAGAGCCAGTCTTTAATGACACTCCTGAGCTCTTAAATTAACCAACCTGTAAATCACTCTATCTCCAGAATTCCTATGTGGAAAAATTAATTCCTTACTGTCTAGCCACTTTTAGTTGGGTTTTCTGTTATATACAACAAAAAAGCATTAGAATTAAAACGTGAAACATCTCTTACCATCAGCTTTATATCAGGAAATATCATATTTGATTGGGAAGTCAGATCCCTTTATCTTATGAAGAAATAAGAATTGAAATATTAAGAGTAAAAAAATCAGCTAGAGTACCTCTAACCTCAGAATCACCCAATATCATTGGGTCAACTCCCACACACAGTCTGATGTCCACACAGATTTAGATCCAATCCATATAAGGCAAATGTGCCTCTCTTTACAAGTGGATACAGCCTTTAAAAGACAAAGAAAAAAAATCCCCCTTTTCAAAGCAATGTCATTTACACAGACATTTGAAATCCCTTATAGCCTTCACAGCCCATGTGGGCATCTCTCATTTGGAATGCCATCTGCTGAGCTCTTCCAAAACTGTTCTCAACAGGTAATTCTATCTGTGAGGAATACATTCAACTGACATGCAGCTATTTGGTTTCTCTCAACAGGAATGAAGGATATATATATATATATATATATATATATATATATATATATATATATACACCCCACATTGATATCTTGTTTTATAGTTTTTTCTGTACTACACAGTTTAGCCCATAAATGTATTCTGATTCTTTAATTCTTACCTTTTTAAAATGTCTCTTCTTATAAAGATTACAATTTCCTAGAGGCAACATAGTAGGGGAAATGTGTGCTTTGGTCTCAGAATCATAGCTTAAAATCTTGGTTCTCCCACTTACTGTCTTTGGGAAGTTATTTAGCTTCTGAGCCTCAGTTCCTCCCTTATAAAATGTGAATAATAATATGTCCTTTCATAATGGCATCACTCACTTCTACAAAACATTTTATTCTGTAAGTCATCACATTTTTTAAGTATACTGATCTTAATTCAGACAGGGATTTTGGATGGAAGGGAATATTATTCCTTGATTCTCAATGTTGGGCTCTTAGTGGAAAGCAGTTGACTCTATATTTTCTTCTCATGATCTCACAGAAGAATAAAGAGGACTTCAGAACTTCCCTGCTGTCACAGTGGTTAAGAATCCACCTGCCAGTGCAGGGGACACGGGTTCGATCCCTGGTCCGGGAAGATCCCACATGCCGCGGAGCAACTAAGCCCATGTGCCACAACTACTGAGCCTGTGCTCTAGAGCCCACATGCTGCAACTACTGAAGCCCATGTGCTGCAACTACTGAAGCCTGCGCACCTAGAGCCCATGCTGCGCAACAAGAGAAGCCACCTCAATGAGAAGCCTGCACACTGCAACAGAGAGTAGCCTCTGCTCGCCGCAACTAGAGAAAGCCCGCGCACAGCAATGAAGACCCAATGCAGCCAAAAAAAAAAAAAAGCTTTAATAAAAAGGGATTTCAGACCCTTCTGATTCATCAGTATGGACAGCAGAGCTGACAAAGAACCTCTTCCCACCATAATCACATAAAAATGCTGGATAAAATATTACTTAATCATTTTTTTAATGTGAGAAAATTAAAAAAGCAAGAGAAGTAAAACAATGAAAAAAAAATGAATTCTGGAAATAAAGCAAAAACTCAAAACCAGAGTAATAAGAGCCAGAAGTTGCCAATAGCTCAGGGTAAGACCAAACCAGGATATTGGCCATAGGGAATGGGTGCTGAGTGGCAGCACCAGTAGTCTGAGGACTCTGTAAGATTTCCAAGTAGGGTAATCTACCTAGAAACATCATAATGGAATAGCAGGACATTAAAGACAAAGGAAAAAATCTTAAAAAACTAACAGCAGGGAAAGACAAATTGCCTACACTGGATCAACAGCTGGATAGACAACAAAATAGAAGTCAGAGGCAAATGGAATTAATGTCTTAAAAGTGCTAAGAGAAAATAAGTGTCATCTCTGTATATGCCTAATAGACAAACCTCAAAATATAAAAAGCAAAAATGAACAGGATCAGTTTACAAATCTAGAATCATAGTAGATTTTAATACATCCATCCAAAACTGATAGATCAAAGACTCAAAGAAAACCAGTAAGCTTCTAGAAGACTAGAACTACATAATTATCAGCTTCACATAAAAACAGTACTTCATAAAAATTATAAAATACCCATTCTTATTTATTTATTTATTTATACTTTTTGCTGCGTTGGGTCTTTGTTGCTGCGCTGGGTCTTCATTGCCGCGCTTGGGCTTTCTCTAGTTGTGGTGAGTGGGGGCTACTCTTTGTTGTGGTGCACAGGCTTATTGTGGTGGCTTCTCTTGTTGTGTAGCACAGGCTCTAGGCATGCAGGCTTCAGTAGTTGTGGTGTACGGGCTCAGTAGTTGTGGCTTGCAGGCTCTGGAGCACAGGCTCAGTAGTTGTGGCACATGGGCTTAGTTGCTCCGTGGCATGTGGGATCTTCCCGGACCAGGGATCGAACCCGTGACCCTTGCATTGGCAGGCGGATTCTTAACCACTGCGCCACCAGGGAAGTCCCCAAATACCCATTCTTTTCAAGCACACATAAACTCTTTCAAAAATAAATCATACATTAGGCCATAAAAAAGAGAGAAATACCAAAAAATTGATATATTTTCTCTAAATAAAATTTTAAATTAATTATTAAAAAGATGGTAATTAAATGAATAAAACCCTCATGTATTTTAGACACTAAAAATATACTTTTAAATAATTTACTTTTCAAAGAAAAAATTAAGAGAGAAATAAAAAATATGTAGAACCAAATGACAATAGAGATGCCTCAGTAAAATTTGGATACATCTGGGAGAGTATAGCCTTAAATGCATGTATATCAGATAATAGAAGTGTTAAAAAGCCATGAGCTCAATCTTCAAGAATCTAGAAAAAGAGCAAGAGTAAATTCAAAGGTCACAAGATGGCAGCAAGAGAAGAAATAACAACAAGACTGGAAATTCATGAAATAAAAAATGAAGAAACAGCAGAGATAATCTTATATTTTGAAAGACTAGTAAAATAGAGAGATGTTTGGTGATAAACCAAAAATATGCAGGAGGTACAAATAATGATATCAGTAATGAAAGGGGTTCATAATTACAAAGGAAGAAAGAACATTTAAAGCCACAAGAAATTATGTCGTCACATGAAATTGCCAATATTCAACCTTTTGACCTTATATAATAAAACCACAATTCCACGTCATTATGAACAACCATAAACACAAACATTTGAAAATATAAAGTGGCAAATTTTCCAGACAAATATAAAAAAACAAAATTAACTAAAAAGGGAATTTTAAAGCTTTAATATACGTACAGCATTAAAGAAATTTAATTATAGTGAAAAAAAAAAAATCCAGCCCCCAAACAGAATAAGGCCCAGACAGTTTATAGCCTGGTGTTAGCAAACCTTCAAGAAACAACAGTTAACATCTACATATTCTCTTCAAGAGAATAGAAAAATACAGGGGGAAAAAAAAACTATTGGACTTTCCTGGTGGCGCAGTGGTTAAGAATCCACCTGCCATTGCAGGGGACGCGGGTTCAAGCCCTGGTCCGGGAAGATCCCACATGCCACAGAGCAACAAAGCCCGTGCGCCACAACGACTGAGCCTGTGCTCTAGAGCCCGAGAGCCACAACTACTGAGGCCGTGTGCCACAACTACTGAAGCCTGCATGCCTAGAGCCTGTGCCCTGCAACAAAGAGAAGCCACCACAGTGGGAAGCACGCACACCACAATGAAGAGTAGCTCCCACTCGCTGCAACTAGAGAAAGCCCACCTTCAGCTACGAAGACCCAACACAGCCAAAAATAAATAAATAAATAAAATTTAAAAAACACAACAACTATTAGTTCCACTTCAAGGTATTCACCCTAGAGAAGTTCTCACATGTGTGTATATATAAGGATAGGGAGATACATCCTGGGTTGATCCTGACCACAAAGTTTATAATACCCCAAATCATAAAAGAGTAAATCTCTTTCAACAGAGGAATGGATAAATAAATTGTGAATATTCATGCCCTAGTCAAAATAAGTAAATCAGAGCTATATGTATCTGCATAGGGAAATCTTAAAATATTAATATTCAGTGAAAAAAACAAGTTGCAAAAGAAAATGTACAGGGTGATATCATTTACAGAAATCTTTTAATCTTACAAAGATAGTGTCTATATATAAACAACTGCAAATTCTTTGCAGATACGAAGGTAGTAAAAGTATTAAAACCTACATAGCAGCAACACTTAGGATTGTTGTTACAACTGTGGATGAAGTGAAATAGAAGAAGGTTGAGGAAGTTATTTTAATGATATCTGTGCCATTTTATTTGTAAGAGTTGAAGTAAATAGTTGTAGTGGATTGAATAGTGGCCCCCCAAAAAATATCTTCCACAAAAAGCCTGTGAATATGACCCTATTTGGAAAAAGGGTCTTTGCAAATGAAACTAATTTAAGGATCTTGAGATGAGAACATCCTGAATTAGGGTGGGCCCTAAATCTAATGACAAGTGTAGTCATCCTTTGGTGTCCACAGATGACTGGTTTTAGGACCTGCTGTGGATACCCAAATTCAGGGATGCTCAAGTCCCTTATATAAAATGGTGTGGTATTTGCATGTAACCTACACATATCCTCCTGTATACTTTAAATCATCTCTAGATTACTTATAATATCTAATACAATGTAAATTATATGTAAATAGTTGTAAATACAATGTAAATGTTATGTATATAGTTGCAGGAGTATGGCAAATTAAGTTTTCCTTTTTGAAACTTTCTAGACATTTTTTTCTGAATATTTTCCATCTGCAGTTGGTTGAATCTGTGGATGCGGAACCCGTGGATACGAAGGGCTGACTGTACCCTTAGAAGAGGAGAGAAGGGGAGAAGACACACAGAGGAACGCCAAGGATTGCTGGCAGCCACCAGCGATGGGATGGAAAAGATTCTCCCCCTGAACCTCCAGAAGGAACCAACCCTGCTGACATCTTGATTTTGGACTTCTGGAATCCAGAACTGTGAGAGAATAAATTTTTGTTGTTTTAAGCCATGAAGTTAGTGGTGACCTGTTATGGCAGCCCTAGGAAACTGATACAATGGTGCAAAAAGTAAAAAGACGTCAAATCTGGGAGGTTTATGGGTACTATTCTTTGCATTTTCTATATATTTCAAATAACTCATAATTTTAAAGCATATATATATATTATATATATTTCATGATATATATTTCATGAAGCCTATGAAAAAATGTGTCTTCGTGTCTCCCAACTGCTTTTGGCTCCCGAGATACCTGCAGGCTTGACAGTGGAGGATAGTGACAGAACTCTGCCCCATTTCTCCTTTATATAACTCTGGCCATTTCACCAAAACATTTTTATAGTTCTTACTTTTGGTGTTCTCCATAGAACATTCAGAAATTCTTTTTTTTAAATTAATTCTTGGTTGCATTGGGTCTTCGTTGCTGCACGCGGGCTTTCTCTGTTGCAGCAAGAGGGGGCTACTCTTCGTTGCAGGGCACGGGCTTCTCATGGTGGTGGCTTCTCTTGTTGTGGAGCATGGGCTCTAGGCGCGTGGGTTTCAGGAGTTGTGGCATGTGGGCTCAGTAGTTGTGGCTCTTGGGCTCTAGAGCAGAGCTCAGTAGTTGTGGCGCATGGGCTTTGTTGTTCCGCGGCATTTGGGATCTACCTGGACCAAGGATCGAACCTGTGTCCCCTGGTTCGGGAAAATTGGCAGGCGGATTCTTGACCACTGTGCCACCCGGGAAGTCCCCAGAAATTCTAGCATCAAGCCCAACATTAGCATTTTCAAGAATGGTTACACAAAGTTTTTTTAATTTCTTTATTATTTATGCAAGACAATGTAGTATTATTTAAAGTGTTTGTGGCAGTTAATGGATGAAGAATTGGAGGGTGGGATTCTGGAAATGTATATTAATTTTTCATACTAATCATTATGGAAATAATTACCTTTTATTATTCTTTTGTACTGTTAAGTTACCTTCTCCTGGAATATAACCTTGACCTGCAATATGAACTCCTAAACAGAGGTGGCCACTTATTAACATGGGTGGAACTTAGGAGGGGCGAGAAGAACAGCAAGGTCTTATGCACTGGAATTGGAGCTTTATGCAAACTCAGAAAGTCTCTCTCTCTCTCTCATCAGTCAGCTTCCTCTACTAATTAACTCGTCATGCCTCTGACTCAAGATGGCACAGGATGTATGGTGAGGTACAATTTAGAAATTGTTTTAGCAGGTGTCTGTGTTCTTAGGTGGAAACAATAACTAAACCAGGAACCAAGTTTCATTGTTAATGAAGGAATCCTTTGAATGCCCCCTCCTTAATCATGTAAATATAAGGGCCATTAGCACCTTTCTCTTGAGGAAAGGACTTCTTGGGACAGAAGAACAGAGACCCTCTAACCATTTTTTCTTAGAAATGAAGTCCACTAGCCTATCAGGGTCAACCAAGGTGGGCCTGTCCTCTGGTGGGAGAGGCCAATACAGTTTCCAAAAAGATGGCACCTTCCAAAGGGGAGGGTGAGTTTAAACTGGTGACCTGAACTAAACACAAAATTCTGATAGCTGGATTCTCTGTGAGACCCAGCTCTCCTGGCACTGTGTTGAATAAGTGAATGCAAGTCAACAAAGGTCTGATCTTAGAGGCCAAGTATGAGACTCTGGGCTAACGAAGACAGGCAGTCATCCACCAGCAGGCACAAGACCAGCACTGAAGCATAATGCTGTGTGGCAGGGACAAGACTAATACTGCTAGTAAACTAATCACCTTTCTAGTTCTTTCTTTTTGAGGTTTGACAGGGTGGATCCTTTTGCACTAAGAAAGCCCCTGGGAGCCTTGCACAATTCAGGGTGAAGTCCTCACAGAGGAGACCCTGGAAAAGTACATGTGAGAACTTGAGTAAATTATTGGAAAAATGAAAGATGTAGGACCATATTGTTCCTTAAGCTGAAAAAGTACATCTTACAGGTGACACATAAGCCTTTTCAGCTCAAGAATCTACCACTGAGCGAACATCCTTCTGGGTCTCACATTTAAATTCCCAAGTGAATGGATCTAATTACCTTGCCCAGGTAAGGTGTCCATTTCTGGTCCATGCAGCTAGGACCTCAGGAGGAGGAAGGCCAGTTGTCAGCAGTGAGTAGGCAAGTATTGACAGAAAGGTCAATATTGACATAATATTGACATAAGAAAAGAGATGAGCCATGTTGCTTAGAAGAGCACAGTCTTTGGGACTTTCCTCGTGGTCCAGTGGTTAAGAATCCTCCTTCCAGTGCAGGGGACGCAGGTTCGATCCCTGGTCTGGGAACTAAGATCCCACATGCCGTGGGACAACTAAGCCTGTGCGCTCTAGAGCCCACGCACCACAACTAGAGAGAAGCCCCACACACTGCAACTAAGACCGGATGCAGCCAAATAAATAAATAAATAAATAAATAAAAAATAATTAGAAGATCACAGACCTTGAGCCAGAAAGACATGAATTTAAATGCTGGAGAGTTCATTTATGAGCTGAATCACCTCAGGAAAATTAATCTCTCTGGGCCTCAACTTCCTTATCTGTAAAGTAGGCATAATAATACCAACCTAATAAAATAGTTGTGAATATTAAACACAGTAAAGCTATAAAATGCCTTGTACAGTTCTTGGCACATAGCTTATTCTCAGGAAAACAGCAATGTTATTTTCAACTCTACAAACAAGAGTTAGGTGTCCTTTCAAGGTGACTCTTATATTTCAGGGTATGGTTTTCTGAGATTGTAAATGCTTTGAGATTCTTTGGGAAGATGTACTGCATTGGGAAGAAGTTTTATTTGTGTTGTATTTCTGGTTCAATGACTTGTCCTAGAGATAATACCAGGGAGGACTATAATATTTTTCTGGCTGTATGTCCTATAATTGTGAGTGCATTAGAATTCTTATGGTTGCAAATGAAAGAAATCCAACTGGTTTAAATGGAAAAAGAGTATTTACTGACTCATGTAAATGAAAAGAGCGCAGGGTTGGTGGCTTTGAGATTATTTGGATCCAGGTACACAAAGATAAAGCCAGGAATCTCTTAGTTCTGCTTTCCTCTGTATGGCTGCATTGTCTGACAGGCTCTCCTGAAGTGGTAGCAAAGATTCCAGAAGCAACTCCAGGCTTACATTCTATCCATTGGAAAGAGAGTATCTCTTTCTTAATAGTTTCAGCACAAGACCAGAGGGAGACTCTCATTGGCTCAAACTGGGTCACATGCCCATCTCTGAACCAGTCATGAGGGCAAGACATACTGATATTCTCATTGGCCAGGTCTGGATCCTGTATTCATCACTAGAGCCTGAGGATGGGGGAGAGGGTCAGCTCTACCTGGCGAGGGGTGGTAGGGAGCCTCAAAGTATTACTGGGGCATTTCTACTAAAAGAAAGAGGATGGGGATGGTACACTGGAGAGGAAAACAAACAATGCCTACAGAAGGAACTGAGGCTGTGGGAGGGAAATTAAAACAAAGCAACTACACCCTGTTCTTTTGTTGCTACAAAATAAATATATATCTACCTCATGGTGGCTACTGAAATATATTTTCTAATCCTATTTGAAAGAAATTATGTAAATAAGACCAATAATGTATTCTTGGATGACAAAAATGAGGCCAATGACATGAAGACTGACTTACCAGAAGCTGCAAATAAATTTCATAAGAGTAGTTTTCATTCTTATCTGGATGATTTTTGTGTGCATGACCACTACCCTAACCAGCTAATCCTGTAACAAAGGAAATTGCCTTCTGTCACTTTGCTTGTATGAAATATTTCTGGAGGTGGCTTGCCAACTTCAGCCAGAATTATAGAACTAATGAGTTTTTAGCTACCATATGCACAGAGTGTAATAATAGCAGGTTCTAGGCAAATGTTGTCTACTTGCTTCTGGGAGTGCTTTCCCTTCATGATATGAGCAGATGCCCGAGGCTCTATTAAGAATTCTGTTTTCTTCATAAATCTGTACAGTGACATGGAGTCCTCATATTCTAGTGAAGTAATTTTTATATGGAAAACATGGCCCTTGTTACCCTGTTTCTCCTGGGGTTTTAACCTCTGTTATATAGAGACTGGCCTGTATTATGTCAGAATTGAGTAGCAGATGCTTTTTAGGAAATTTGGCAAGTTAGAAATTTCTGATAGGTCTTCTGCTCTGCTGATGCCTTACGTATTTATGTGAAAGCAAGAAAGATTTTAACTTCCTAATACTCTTGCTACTTATATTAAAATGATATTTGTATCTAGCCCAGTGCTTTGTGCTAATTACTGTAACAGTCAGATTAGGCTAGATTAGGCTGATTGTAACATATGACCCCAAATTTCAAGGGTTTACAGTAACAAAAGCTTATTTCTCATTCTCACTGCATGTTCCACCATTTTCCATGGATTACCATAGTTTGTTTCCTTGGGGCTCTGATATGTGGGACTCCATCAAGGGAAATCCATAAATACTCACAGAAGACTATAAGGGGTGGGTGGATATCCTATAAATTTATAAATTAAGATGCTTTATTTTTAAAACTAATACCAGAAGGGCTTCCCTGGTGGCGCAGTGGTTGAGAGTCTGCCTACCGATGCAGGGGACACAGGTTCGTGCCCCGGTCCGGGAAGATCCCACGTGCCGTGGAGCGGCTAGGCCCGTGAGCCATGGCCGCTGAGCCTGCACATCCGGAGCCTGTGCTCCGCAACGGGAGAGGCCACAACAGTGAGAGGCCCACGTACCACAAAAAAAAAAACCCCAAAAACCTAATACCAGAAAACCCAGCTCTGTCCATTGATAGTGCCTAGAAGCAACTAGCCCAACAACAGTGAGTATGCTTAGTGCCCAGATCTTTGGTTCTAAATTCCATTCACTAATGATGAAAGAAACCAGGACTCCTTGGAGAAATGGCTGACTCTAGGTTTGGGTCAGGTAAAGATTATTTCAGAAATTAAGGAGGCATTAAGAACACATATGTAGGGACTTCCCTGGTGGTGCAGGGGTTAAGAATCTGCCTGCCAATGCAAGGGTCATGGGTTCAATCCCTGGGCTGGGAAGATCCCACATGCCGCAGAGCAATTAAGCCCGTGCACCACAACTACTGAGCTTATGCTCTAGAGCCCATGAGCCACAGCTACTGAAGCCCACGCGCCTAGAGCCTGTGCTCCACAACAAGGGAAGCTCACTGCAATGAGAAGCCCATGCACGGCAACAGAGTAGCCCCTGGCTCGCCGCAACTAGAGAAAGCCTGCGCACAGCAACGAAGACTCAGTGCAGCCCAAAACAAACAAACAAATAAATAAATTTATTTTAAAAAAAAGAACACATAGGTATCCACTCAACAATTGATGGACATTTGCATTGTTTCCACTTTGGGGCTCTTATAAATAATAATGTATGAACATCCATGTATGAGTTTTTTTGTTGATATATGTTTTCACTTTTCTTGGGTATAAACCAAGGAGTGGAAAGTCTGGGTCATAGTAGTTCTATGTTTAACTGTTTAAGAAAATAACAAACCATTTTCCAAAGCAGCTATACCATTTTATATTCCCACTAGCAAGGTACAGAGATTATAATTTCTCCACATACTCTCCAAAATTTTTTTCCTTTTTTTCTTGTAGCCAACATAGTGGGTGTGAAGTAGTAACTCATTGTGGTTTTCATTTGCATTTCCCTGATGACTAATGATGTTAAGCGTCTTTAATGTGCTAACTGGCCATTTTTATTTTTTCTTTGGCGAAATGTCTGTTCAGATCCTTTGCCCACTTTTTTTTTTTAAAGATGTTGCTCTACTATTTTCTTTCTTTTTTAAAAATTTGTTTATTTTTTTTAATATGGGGTTTTATTTTATTTTATTTTTTGGCTGCGTTGGGTCTTTGTTGCTGCATGCGGGCTTTCTCTAGTTGCAGTGAGTGTGGGCTTCTCTTGTTGCAGAGCATGGGCTCTAGGCACGCGGGCTTTCAGTAGTTGCAGCACGCGGGCTCAGTAGTTTCGGCACATCGGCCCTAGAGCACGTGGGTTTCAGTAGTTGTAGAACGTGGGCTCAGTGGTTGTGGCTCATGGGCTCTAGGGCACAGGCTCAGTAGTTGTGGCGCACAGGCTTAGTTGCTCCACAGCATGTGGGGTCGAATCCATGTCCCCTGCATGGGCAGGCAGATTTTTAACCACTGAGCCACCAGGGAAGTCCTGCCCACTTTTAAATCAAATTTTTTCTTTTCATTGTTGAGTTGTAAGAGTTCTTTATATATTCTGCATACAACACCCTTATTACATATATGATCTGTAAATAATTTCTCCCAATCTGTGAGTTGCTTCTCACTTTCTTAATGATGTCCTTTGAAGCACAAAGATTTTTAATTTTGATGATGTCAAATATATCTATTTTTTGTTTTGTTGTTTATGCTTCTACCATCATATTTACCCCTTACATTTAGGCCTTTGATTCATTTTGAGTGACTTTTGTATGTTGTGTGTTTTAGGGGTCCAAATTCATTCTTTTGCATATGAATATTTAGTTGTCCCAGAATCATCTGTTGAAAAGACTATTCTTTCCTTACTTAGTTGTTTGGAAACCTTGTTGAAAAATCAGTTGATTGTAAATGTTTATTTCTGGATTCTCAATTCTATTCCATTTATATATATGTCTGTCCTTATGCCAGTACCACACTGACTTGATTAATGTAGCTTTGTAGTAAGTTTTAAAATTGAGAAATGTGATTCCTCCAATTTTGTTCTTTTTTTCAAGATTGTTTTGGCTATTTTGGGTCCCTTGCATTTCCATATGAATTTTAGGATTAGCTTGTCAAATTCTGTTAAAAAAAAAGTGAGATTTTAATATGGATTGTGTTGAATATGTAGATCAATTTGGGAAGTATTGCCATTTTAACAATAATAGGACTTCAGATCCATGAACATGGACCATCTTTCCATTTATTTAGTAGTTTGAAGGATAAGGTTTAAGAATTAGTCAGGATATGCAAGGTTTTGCTTAATTACAAATTTACCCTGAAATCACAAAGGCTTAACACCACAAAGATTTACTTCTAATTCATGACACATGTCCATTGCAAGCTGACAGTGGGTTTTGCCCCAGCATAGTCATTTCAAGACCCAGGCTAATGGAGGCCATGTCATCTTATACCTGCACCATCTGGAATATATGGCTTTTAGGTCATTAAGAGGAAAGTAGAACTGAAGGTCATGCACCAAGCTTTTAAAATCTTCAATCAGAAATGTCTTTTGCTGCAGCCAACAGGCCACCACTAGTCAGATAACCCTGACTGACTGTAAGGAGCCCGGGAAATGTTAGGGAGCACATGGATATTTGGTGAGCAGTCAATATCTGTTATGGACTGAATTGTGTTCTCCCCCCAATATTCATATGTTGAAGCCCTAACCCCCAATGTGACTGTATTTGGAGACAGCACTTTCAAGGAGGTAATTAAGGTTAAATGAGGTCATAAAGGTGGGGCCCTAACCCAATAGGACTGGTATCCTTATAAGGAGAGGAAGAGACACCAGATATCTCTCTCTTTCGCTCTCTACATGTGCTCAGAGAAGAGGCCATGTGAGGATATGGTGAGAAGGTAGTTGTCTACAAGCCAGAAAGAGAGGTCTCACTAGACACCAACACTGCTGGCACCCAGATCTTGGACTTTCATCTTCTAGATTGAAAAAATAAATGTCTACTTTTTCAGGCACCCAGTCTATGACATCTTGCTACAGCAGCTCTGAGCTGATTAATACAATATTTTAGCCACATAGAGGGAGGGAAGACTAGAAAAATAGGTTCGATCATATTGTAGAATGCTTTAAACTAATCTATACTTAATTGTGAAGCGGTGGAAAGCTTTGAATTTTTTAACAGCTTGTACAGCAATACATCATCTTTTTTTATCCAAGGAGTTTACGAGGTTTAGAAGAGGAGTGCATTGGCATCACACGCACATAACTAGGAACACCTTTAAATATATGACTTACACAGATTATTGAAGTTATAAGCAGAGCATCCAGAGGCTTCCTTTGTTTGTTTATTTTTCAAACAATTCTGCCTTCAAATAGGCTC
This sequence comes from Hyperoodon ampullatus, assembly GCF_949752795.1. Lineage (NCBI taxonomy): Eukaryota > Metazoa > Chordata > Mammalia > Artiodactyla > Ziphiidae > Hyperoodon > Hyperoodon ampullatus. Next base: position 86,274,125 of record NC_136921.1, on the reverse strand, counting down.
TTTTTTCGTTCTCTTGCTCCTTTATGTTCTTCCAGAGTAGTTCCCTAGAGGAAAAGTGGAGCCCTGTTGCTAGAAAGAAGGAGAATGGATACAGGATAAGCAATAACAAGAGATACTAACTATACTCCTCAGTATAGAAGATGCAGAGTAACCACAACAAGACTTCAGGCTCTTTCCCCTCTGCTCCTGAGAATGTAAAATGCTGTATGTCGCTCAAGTCGATTTCTTATTCTCAGAGATGAATATCATATGAGCCCAAAATATTCTCTGTGGAATTTTTTTAATATATAATTTTACTTAAATGCAGGGGTAGAAAGAGGGATTTCTTTCAGTATAGTTTTGTTTACTTGGTTTTTTGGCTTGGTTTCTCCTTTTCCCATAGGGGCTATCTATTGCTACAAATTACCCCACAATTAAAACAGCAATAAGCATTATTATCTCTCATACCTTTTTGTGGGTCAGGAAAAGCTTGGCTGGGTAGTTGGGCAGTTCTGAGAATACTGTCACTATTCAAGACTTGCCTGGGGCTCAAGGATCTACTTCCAAGGCGGCACACTCATATAGTTGGCAACATGGTGCTCATTGTTGATGGGAGGCCTTAGTTCCTCTGCATGTGGGCCTCTCCACAGCACTGCTTGGGTGTCCTCACATGATGGCTGGTCTCCCTCAGAGCAGTCTATCCAAGAGAGCAAAGCAGAAACTACAATGCCCTTTGTGACTTAGCCTGGAAATCGTACACTGTCACTTCTCTACCTCATGATGGACACATAGACTGCCCTCATTCAGTGTGGGAAGAGACTACGAAAAGGCACAAATATCAAAAGGAAAGGATCAGTGGGGCTCATCTTGAAGGTTGGCTACCATTCTGCTCCTCCTCATGTATCTGTCATGGGCTGAAGAATGGTTCTCAAAAGATAGCAGATTCTAATTCCTGGAACCTGTGTCATCTTATATGGAAAAGGGATCTTTGCGGATGTGATTAAATTAAGAATATTGAAATAAAAGATTATCCTGGATTATCCAGCAGTGCCCTAAATACAATCACAAGGATCTTATAAGAGAGAAGCAGAGGGAGATTTGACACACAGGAGAGGAGAAGACAATATGACCACAGAGGCAGAAATTGGAGTGATGCAGCCATAAGTCAGGGAACATCAGCAACAACCAGGACCTGGAAGAGGTAAGGAATAGATTCTCCCCTAGAGATTCCAGAGGGAGTGCAGCCCACCCAGTACCTTAATTTTGACCCAGAGAAGCTGATGGCAGACTTCTGGCCTTCAGAACCATAAGATAATGACTTTGGGGTTTTTTTGTTTTTTTGGGGGGGGGTCTTTTTCCTTTTTATTAAAAAAATTGTTTTTTATTAATTTGTATTGGAGTATGGTTGTTTAACAATGTTGTGTTAGCCTCCACTGCACAACAAAATGAATCAGCCATACACATACAGATATCCTCTCCCTTTTGGACTTCCCTCCCATTTAGGTTATCTTTGATACATCATAGTGTTTAGGAGGAAGGTCTTTAGAGTCAGATTGTCCTGGATTTGAATCCCAGCTCTGCCATTTACTATGATTGTGATCTTGGGCAAGTTCCAGTGCCTCATTTCCTCCAAAATAGGGTTAAAAATAATACTTATCTGAAGAGTGTAAAGCTTTTTTAAAAACTGTGGTAAGATATACAGAATATAAAATTTATCATCTTAACTATTTTTAAATGTACATTTAATGTTAAGTATGTTTACACTGTTGTGCAACTAATTCCCAGAACTCTTTTCATCCTGCGAAACTGAAGGTCTTTACCCATTCAGTAACAACTCCCCCTCCCCTTTTCTCGCCAGTAACGGAAAACCACCATTCTACTTTCCATCTGTGTGAATTTAACTACTCTCTGTTGTTTTAGGGCACCAAGTTTGTGGCAGTTTGTTATAGCAGCCATAGGAAACTAATACAGTATACTTTCACCTCTTTCTCCATGTTCATACAATCTCAAATATACATAAATGTACATAAACAGTTTTGCACACACATATGTACACAGGAATTTTTATCATTGTTTTATAAAAATGAGACTATATGACATATACTTTTCTTTGCTCTTTTCACTCAACATGTTCAATAAATTTACTCTCAGAATAATCGTTTCATTCGTTGTCTTTGGGCAAACCTTTTTTAAAGTACCTTGATAAGTCTTCATTAGATACTAATGTCTGAAACGTGTTCAGAGTGCTTTTTCTACAGTTTGATAGTTGTGTGTAGGCTCTCATGATCAGCTTTGGGAGTTGTGCTTCTCCCTCCTGCCTTCTGCTTTTCATACCTTTCTACATTCTTTAGCACCTCCACCAGAGGGGGGCAAGGAACTGGAAAAGAGGTGAAGCATTGCTGGAAAATAGATTAATGGAACAGGAGGGCCCAGAAAGTAAATCTTAACGCAGTCATGTTTGTGTTAGGGATTCTGGAAGACACCTTGGTGGCTAATATTTATCAAGTCATCTGTAAATTTGAGGAGGGGGAATGTTATTCACTGTCTACTCTTGATTTTTAAGACTTGTTGCCGCATTTTTAGATAGTCTTGGCAAAGAGTAGTCCCTTAGTAAATGGTGGAAGAATTCATTCAGACCACAACATTTATTAACATAAGAAAATGCCACAAAGTGGGAGCTTAAAATAACAAGCGTTTATTGTCTCCATAGTCCTGGAGTTTAGATGTCTGAAATCAAGGTGTTGGTTGGCAGAGCCACATTTTCTCTGAAACCTTCCTTGGAGGGCTAGAGAGGCACTCCTTCCTTGCCTCTTCCTAGCTTCGGATGGTTTGCTGGCAATCTTTGGTGCTGCTTGGCTCGCAGCTGCCTAACTCCAACACCTACCTTTATAGCCACATGGTGTTAGCTCTGTGGGTCTCTGTCTTCAAATGGCCATCTTCTTTTTTTTTTTCTTTTTCTTTTTTTTAATTGAAGTAGAGTTGATTTACAATGTTGTGGCACTCTCTGCTGTACAGCAAAGTGACTCTGTTATACAAACATAGACATTCTTTTTTTTTTTTTTGCGGTACGTGGGCCTCTCACCGCTGTGTCCTCTCCCACCGCAGAGCACAGGCTCCGGACGCGCAGGCTCAGCAGCCATGGCCCACGGGCCCAGCCGCTCCGCGGCACGTGGGATCCTCCCGGACCGGGGCACGAACCCAAGTCCCCCGCATCGGCAGGCGGACTCCCAACCACTGCGCCACCAGGGAAGCCTGACATTCTTTTTTAATATTCTTTTCCGTTATGGTTTATCACAGGATATTGAATATAGTTCTCTGTGCTATACAGTAGGACCTTGTTGTTTATCCATACTATATGTAATACTTTGCATCTACTAACCCTAAACTCCCAGTCCATCCCTCCCCCATTCCTCCTCCCCCTTGGCAACCACAAGTCTGTTCTTTGTCTATGAGTCTGTTTCTCTTTTGTAGATAGGTTCGTTTGTACCATATTTTAGACTCCACATATAAGTGATATATGGTATTTGTCTTTCTCTTTCTGACTCATTTCACTTAGTATGATAATCTCCAGTTGCATCCATGTTGCTGCAAATGACATTATTTTATTCTTTTTTATGGCTGAGTAGTACTCCATTGTATATATGTACCATATCTTCTTTATCTATTCATCCATTGATGGACATTTAGGTTGTTTCCATGTTTTGGCTATTGTGAACAGTGCTGCTATGAACATTGGGGTGCGTGCATCTTTTTGAATTATAGTTTTGTCTGGGTATATGCCCAGTAGTGGGATGGCTGGGTCATATGGTAGTTCTATTTGTAGTTTTTTAAGGAACCTCCATACTGTTCTCCATAGTGGCTGTATCAATTTACATTCCCACCAACAGTGCAAGAGGGTTCCCTTTTCTCCACACCCTCTCCAGCATTTGTTGTTTGTAGATTTTCTGATGATGCCTACTCTTAACTGGTGTGAGGTGATACCTCATTGTAGTTTTGATTTGCATTTCTCTAATAATTAGTGATGTTGAGCATCTTTTCATGTGCCTACTGGATATCTGTATGTTTTCTTTAGAGAGATGTCTATTAAGGTCTTCTACAAATGGCCATCTTCTTATAAGCACACCAGTCATATTGGATTAGGGGCCCACCCTACTGCAGTGTGACCTCATTGTAACTAATTACATCTGCAACTACCCTGTTTCTAAAGGTCACATTCTGGAGTACTGTAGATTAGGACCTGGAGATATTCACAGCAGGGAGGAGGGAGGTTGGACACAATTTAACCCAGTACAATTTCTGATTGTTGAGTGGTTCAATAAAACATTGAATCATGGATTTAATTAACCTGCAAGGTGGTTGTCCTCTTTTTTTTTTTTTTTCTTTTTGCGGTACGCGGGCCTCTCACTGTTGTGGCCTCTCCCGTTGCGGAGCACAGGCTCCGGACGCGCAGGCTCAGTGGCCATAGCTCACGGGCCCAGCCGCTCCGCAGCATGTGGGATCTTCCCAGACTGGGGCACGAACCCGTGTCCCTTGCATCGGCAGGCGGACTCTCAACCACTGCGCCACCAGGGAAGCCCTGTTGTCCTCTATTTAAAAAAAAGCAGCATAAAATGCGACTCTGGGGCCAGAGGTGGTTTGAATCCTACCTTTACCTCTTACTAAGTGGTGTGACCTTGGGCCACTTAATTCTTTGTGCCTCGGTTTGCTTGTCTATAACATGGTGATAATAATAGTACTTATGGAATTGTTGTAAAGACTAAATGAATTAATACCAAGAAAGTCCTTGTAATAATGCCTGCCACATAGAGAACCGTGATACATGTTAGCTTTTTTAATTAAACATGAGCTACCATGAGTTGACTATTCTTATAATTAATTCCCATTAGAAAGGCACGGTGGTGGTTTGTTGTAAAAAAGCCTGAGGGGATAAAGCGTTCCATTGTGTGAATGCACCTACCAGAGCCTCCTTCTAAAAGACACTGGACCTGGAGTGAAGGGGCAGCTGCCCAGTGTACGTCTCACTCCCTGTAATGCTGAGCTGTCGTTCCTGGCTTCTGGCAGACTTCCCGTAGACTTTCAAAATTCCCAGAGAAATATTTCTTATTCCTTTTAGACCACCAGCCTCTGAGGAACAATTCATTAAAATATTTCACGGACAACATGTCACTATTAGGAAAACATACATATATATATACACACACGTGTGTGTGTGTGTGTGTGTGTGTGTGTGTGTTTTCTTTGGTTCCTTTTGGATTTCAACTTAAAATGACCTGTAGGCTTTATCAGAGAAAGAGCAATATATCACCGTGGTGCCTGTCTTGGACATTCTTGAAAGCAAATTGCAGCATTTGCTGGGCCTGGAATGACCTCCCTCCACCCTCAGGAGAGCCAGAATGTAGATTTGATCCCCTTAGATAGATCCCTGAGGCAAATAGAAGATTCTTCTTACAGCTGACAAGACCTGGAGAAGAGCACTCCATGTTCATGCAGGAAACCAAGACACGGTGTGTCCTCCTTGGTCCCTGCGACACGGAGTGTCAGAGCCTTTAGGTATGTGGGGTGGATGGGGTACTGGAAAGAGCGGAAAGAGGATGTGATTGCAGAGGGAGTCGGGCTTCAACGGAATCAAGACCCATTGTCTTGCCTCACTTAAACATCAAAGAATTGTTTAGATGGACGGTCCTTGGAGGTCGCTCATTCAGCAGATAAACCAAAGTATAGAAAGTAGTTTAGTACAAATAATAAGAGTACAGTTCGTGAATGATTGACTGATTGATGGGTTGATCACTAAATTCTAGTGGATTCAAAGTGCTTACCCTACAATGGTTTTCAGAGTGTGGTTCCAGGACCACCAGCAAGAGCAGCAGCATCACTTGGGAATGCAACAGAAAAGCGAATTTTCAAGTCCTACCCCAGACCTACTGAATCAGCAACTCTAGGGTGGGGCAACCTGTGATAAACCAGTGCTAGAGGTTATTCTGATGCACACTCCAGTTTGAGAACCACTGTTAAAATAGAATTAATTTAACTCACTTGGCATCCAGGTGTGCTTTATCAAGGGAGAGTGAGAGGGGTGAAGCTGTATACAATTAGTGCCCAGGGAATGGGTCCCAGAGAGCTATGCAAATACACATGTCATTCTCAGGTGTCCTATGTTAAAGAAAAAGTTATTTGTGATGCTTGTTAAAAGGAAGACTTTATTCAAGGGGACTACCACAATGGGGTGTGTTGGAGGGGAGAGAGATCTGGCTCAACTCCTAACACAGCAAGGACAAGTGGAGATTTATAGCCAAAGAGCAGGATGGGGATCAGTGTATGGAAAATTACTAAGATAAAATATCAAAGCCAGTGGGATTGTTGCTAGACTGACTCAACAGGATTCTTGCTGAAGGCAAGCCAGAGTGATAAGATATTAAGAGTGGGGGATGAGGAATTTGATCAGATTTCAAGGGTGCGGGATTTTCCACTAAACTGACCCAGCAGGATTCTTACTAAAACTGGACTAATGTCTCAAGGACAGAGCCTGAGGTCAGGGCCTTGAGAGTTTAGAGGAACCAGACTAGAGTTAGTTCAAGAAGAGAGTCTTTGTCACCCATTAGGATAAAAGGTGACCTCTCTCAACCCCATTTTACAGATGAAGAGCCTAAGGTGCAGAGGGACTAAAGGGCTTACCCACACCACACAGACACTAAAAGGCAGTAGGGGCACTAGGTCCCCACTTGCCCAGAGACTACCAACTCAGAATGTTCTAGAACTACACACCACAGAGTCTCCAAGTGGAAGATGGCTTCTAGAGGTGGGATGAAAACCCTTTCTCAAGGGATATATGGCCCAGCCAGATCTCAGATTTGAAATTCCCCCATTAGTAAAAACTTTGGAGATAAAATTTTTTAAAAAGCAACATTTTTTATTTTGGTGAGAACAGTTTTAGAAAGTAACATTTACCATGACCATAATTTCATAAAAGAAATGACGTGTCTCATAAAAGAGATGACTTTTTATGCCAAAAATATATTAGATTTAATCTTTAGATAAAAGACAGATTTTTTAAAATATTAAATACATTTACCTTAAAATTTTTTTTTCTACTGTATGTTTTCCTCTTATTTCTCCAAAAAGCAGTAAAATTTTGTGATCAAATGCTCATATGAGGCTCAAACTCTCTGCTTTAGACCCCTGAATAACAGGGGCACTGACTGCCTGCCTGCCTCACCCTGCAAGGTGCCATCACCAAGTAGGTATTTGATAAATGTTCTTTGATGATAAAAATGATAAGGACAGAATGGATTTATAATATTTATTACAGTTGGGAAACTACATGCTAGAAGCACGGAGGACTTAAATTGCTTTTCCAAGGTCACATAACCAGTTATAAAAAGAGCTGGTGCTGGAATTGAAATCTTCTGTCTCCTGGTTCAGAATCCTTCTCCCTTAGACCACACTGACGTTGATAAAGGAAGTGTAATAGGATGTCTCTTATATGCTTGAGGGAACCATATTAACTTACCCAGGCAAGAAAGATATGATGGAATCAAACATCAGGACTTATTATAAGATATAAAGATAATATCAACCCAAGAGATCTCAGGAAATTTGGAGATGTTAGGTTCAAGCGGCAAAAAGTCAGCCTAAGGAGGAGTGGATGGGGGGGAGGGAATCTGGAATGTTTTTCTATGATAAAACACAACTGTTGGACTGGCCAGGCTGCACTTATGCAGATGCTAATCAATTTCTGGAGTTCCAAACTGGCAAGGCTTGTTAGTCAGGCTTTAAACTGAGAGGAAAGGGAGAAGGAGTGTCCATTTAACTCAGATATCACCAAACATATTTATGGTGTAGAATATTAGACTGAGAGTTGTCAGTAGAAAATAGCGTTGAAAAATTAAGTTTTGATGTGCACATCAATGAAGTATTATAGTTATATTTCTGGTGTATTAGAATGTGGGGTAACCACACTGTGACACCTTAGATGAGTTTATGCAAGAAAAGGAAGAGGAAGTGAATTTACCATGGCAAACGGTTTGAAGTAACTCGTGGTGAAAACCAAAAGACTTCCTACCACCAAAATCTGTTATAGAAAGTGAGCCAGGTAAGTAACAAAATGATATTTTAAAATTTTATTGCATGAAGTTTCTACAGCAATATGTACCGTGTTATGGACAGTGACAATCGTGTAAGATTCGAGTTCTCTGAGTTGTTGAGCATCTGTCTTCAGAGCACTTTTCAGTTTCTAAGAATGTAACATGGGGCAGGAAGTAGAGAAATCAACCAGAAGGAAGGTTTTCATGTGCCCAAAGGAGGTCACCGCAGACATCTTATGAGATAAGTAGACGTATCTTTAGAACTACCTTCTGGGCTGCCGGCTCATAACTGCCCTCCCTGGTCCACCCAGCTGTACACACCTGCTGGGTGAAGTTACTCTCAGCCTCTGGGATGTATTCAGGTTCAAATGCAGCTTCCATTCTCCTGCTGGTAACAGTCAGAAAAGCCTATTTCCTTCACATTTCATGGCATTCTCCATGAATTAACCTTGCCCTAATTTAATTAGCTAGCAAATTTTCCCTTATAAAGCACCCTAGTTTAGTCACTAGGTGGTTCAGGTATAAGAATGTTGCAATACAAGGCAAATAACTTCAGAGTCCAAAGTATCCCTGAGCTTTAAGACTGGGTTTTGGGGGGGTTTTGTTTGTTTTGTTTTACTTAGGTTTTGCACAGGGAAATTGTCTTTGTTTACTGTGGTGCTCACCCCATTAGATGTGCTCACTATGGAGATTTTCTGATTATTTCTGGGACTGAAATACTTGCCTGTCCCACATACTTGCCTGGGTGTGGTTTCTGGGAGAACTGGTGTTAAAACTGGAAAAACAGTAGTCATGGTGAGGCCTGAAGGGATGGTAAGAGGAGGAATGGTGGGGAGCAGCCCTATAGCCAGGGCTGTCACACACACAGGGGGTGCGATATTGACGGTGAAGGTGTGGGTGACATGATAACTGATTCCCCCTTCAGAGGGGCCGAGTGAATACACACCTTGGTCGCCAGCTCAGCTTTATTCATCTAAGAGTAACCAATTGGTTCACTGATCATGGCAGTATAATGACATCCAAATTCAGAAGAGTCATACAACTTTTTAACATAAGGAAAATGCAAAGAAATGCAAACTAGGATATGATACTATATTTTGGCTGACTAATTAACTAGTAGAAGGTATGAAACAGGTATTCTCATACATCACTCGTGGTACAAGCTCCTGAAAATTTTGAGGTGGATCAATAGTGTATTCATTTGCTAGGGCTGCCATAACAAACCACAGACTGGGTAGCTTAAACAACAGAAATTTATTTTCTTACAATTCTGGAAGCTAGAAGTCCAAGATCAAGGTATAGGCAGGGTTGGTTTCTTCTGAGGCCTTGCTCTTTGATGATAAAAATGATGAGGACAGAATGGATTTATAATGTTTATTACAGTTGGGAAGCTACATGCTACAAGTACAGAGGACTTAAATTGCAGATGACCATCTTTCTGTGTCTTCACATGATCTTCCTTTTGTATGTAGCTGTGTCCAAATTTCCTCTTCTTATAAGGACACAGGTCATATTGGATTAGGGCCCACTTTAATGACCTCATTTTAACTTAACTTTACCTCTTTAAAGTCCCTTCAAATATAGTAATATTCTGAGATTACTGCAGATTAGGACTTAAACAAATAGACTTTGAAAAAGGACACTTTACTGAGTTATTCTACCTTTAGGAAGCTATACAAAAGAAGTGAATATAATTCTTCAAATTATATGATCCTACATTATTACCTTTTCAAAACCTGCTTTTCTTACCCATTATATATTTTTAACATTTCTCTATGAATTTATATACCTACAACATCATTTTTAGTCACTATATAGTATTCTGTCATAGACACATCATAATTTATTTTATAATTCTCCTATTTTTTAAAAATACATTTATTTATGTAATTTATTTATTTTTGGCTGTGTTCCATCTTCATTGCTATGTGCGGGCTTTCTCTAGCTGTGGTGAGCGGGGGCTACCCTTCGTTGTGGAGCACGGGCTCTAGGCGCACGGGCTTCAGTAGTTGTGGCACGGGGGCTCAGTAGTTGTGGCTCACGGGCTCTAGAACACAGGCTCAGTAGTTGTGGCGCACGGGTTAATTGCTCCGCAGCATGTGTGATCTTCCCAGACCAGGGCTCGAACCCATATCCCCTGCATTGGCAGGCGGATTCTTAACCACCGAGCCACCAGGGAAGCCCCCACCTGCCTCTTTGGAACATGTGTCTAATCCACCATCTTTCCACCCTCTCTTGGATTCTCTTTCCTCGTTCTTCCTATCCTTGTAGAGTTCCTCCTTTTTTTCCATTATTATTTGGCTATCTCAGAGTTCCATAACTTTTTCTTTCCCTTCTTAATCAAATAGAGAAAAAAATGCACCCCATACTTTATCAAGCATAAGATGCTACTGTCAGCTGCTCCATTATTTTATATACCTTTATATACCTTCCTTTATATAAGAAGGAAAAAACTAATTAAACTATGACACAATGCCTTAACAATAGTCTTGCATGACTTTAGTAATCAGTTAAACTAGCCTCTCATTGCTCTGAAATTATTACAAGGGATTTGGCAATTTTTCCTGCCTTCAGTTGTATTTTTTGTTGAGTAATAAGAATCTTTCTGTATGTATCCTAATGACAAAATATAACATAGCTTCATCTACTTGTGGGTATCTCTCTTTCTCAGTTTCCATAAAGCACATAGTTGTTGCATTGAAAGAAAATATGGAAAATATGTTGACATTCCTCAGAAGATGAAGCCTTCACTAATGTCAAAGGCACATTCCATTGCTCTGTTTCGCTGCCCCTCTCTGTACACAATACCTCATTTCAATGCCAAAATTACAGTAGAAACTTTTTAAAAGACATTTCAAATGGTGGTTAAATTCAACCTGTAAAATACCAACAATGCACATTACTCAACTGAAGTGAAAACATTATAAACAGCTCTGACCAAGTATGAACATACAGTTCTTCACCAACAGCAACTGAAAAGGCCATCCACTGTAGAAGCACAATTTCAGACATATTAAAATGCAAAAAAGAAAGCTATCTTAGAATCATAAATATGTATCTATAATTTATTAATTGTGATATATTTCACAGAAAAAATAAGACATCCACAAATGTCATTTCCCTATTTATTAAAAATACATTTAAATACATTTACATACACTTAATTAAATACAATTAATTAAATACATTTTAAAAATTAAGCATATTCTATTTCATTTGCCATATTTAGGTCACAATTTCCTTTTCTACAATATATGTAGATTTTTCTTTTTTGAGCATCATTACAGACTCATGGATTTTCACAGATGCAACTCATTTCAATTAGCCATAATTATCTTTTTTTTTTTTGAAAGTTCAAATTGACGTAAGTTAACCAGGACTAACTTTAAGTTGGCTCCATTGTCCTTTCAACATTGCAGTGAATATTAAAAAATATCCTTGCTTTCTTTTTTAAATTTTATTTATTTATTTTTTTGGGGGGGGGCTGTGTTGGGTCTTCATTTCTGTGTGTGGGCTTTCTCTAGTTGCGGCGAGCGGGGGCCACTCCTCATCGCGGTGCGCGGGCCACTCACTGTCGCGGCCTCTCTTGTTGCGGAGCACAAGCTCCAGATGCGCAGGCTCAGTAGTTGTGGCTCACAGGCCTAGTTGCTCCGCAGCATGTGGGATCTTCCCAGACCAGGGCTCGAACCTGTGTCCCCTGCATTAGCAGGCAGATTCTCAACCACTGCGCCACCAGGGAAGCCCAACATCCTTGCTTTCTGAAAACATTAAGATATATTAAGCCTATGTTGATTTTTCTCCCTGTTGTAGGACATGAAATTAGCTACTTGTAATGGCTGCTAGAATTAAAGACCAAAATCTGGGTACATGCTCAGGTTATAAATTATATCATTTCATGTTGTCCTGGTGTAGCCGGGATGATAACACTGCTAGGCCACCTTAATGCAGAGCTGGAAAAGGTATTTCTTTAGAAAATCTCGAGTTTACATTAATTTATCAACTTTAACAGTAATATTCCAATCTAACTCTAAATCCTTCAAAATTCTGATCCAATACACAAATTTTTAATTTGTTTTCTATACAACATACCTACTTAAATGTTTAACCCTCACTTAACCATAATTTTATCATCCTCTCTTTTATAATCCTTATTTAGATCATCAATCACCAATCCACAGTAACTTTATTGACATGGCTAAATTTCCTCCAAGAAATTTTGTGTAAGCTTTCACTCTCCACACTCATGCTCATAGCGGCATTATTCACAATAGCCAAAAGGAGGAAGCAACCCCAGTGTCCACTGACAGATGAATGGATAAACAAAATGTGGTATATACATAAAAATGGTATATTATTCAGCCTCTAAAAGAAGGAAATTCTGACACGTTACAACATGGATGAATCTTGAGGACATTATGCTAAGTGACATAAGCTAGCCTCAAAAAGACAAGTATTGTATGAATCCACTTATATGAGTTACCTAAATTAGTCAAATTCATAGAGCTAGACAGTAGAATGGTGGTTGCCAGGGGCTGGGATGGGGGGAATGAAGAGTTGTTGTTCAATGGGTATAGAGTTTTATTTTTGCAAGATAAAAAGTATTCTGGAGATTGGTTACACAACAATGTGAATGTGTTTAACACTACTTAAAAAAAGTTAAGATAGTTAAGTTAAGTTAAGATAGTAAGTTTTATGTTAAGTGTATCTTACCACAATTAAGATGTTTTTAAAATTTACACTTTCAACAGTAGGGTATGAGAGTACCTATTTCTCCTAAAATTACTTTTACAATGGAAAAAGCACTAGCTTTATTCCTCAAAGTTTAGTGAAGTTAATTGGAAGATTAACAATATTAACACTATATCAAATAGCTGTTTTAGTAAATTTTGCAATGGAGAGTTAAAAAAAACCTCTAAGAATGGGTTCTTAACCTGGAGGTCCATGGATTTTTAGAACTAGCAATCAAGCCTACCTTTATGGATCCCAATACATCACACCAAGATTGTAAAATGTGGGCTATGTAAGTCATCCCAATGGTATGCAGAGAAAAGAACCATTTCCTGATAGTCATATGATAAAGGTAAACCTAAATCATTATTGCTACACAGACCAAAATTTAAAACTCCTGTGTGCAAAGGTATCACTCAACTGAAATTTAACAGCCCAGGATATGGGATGGCAAAAGAAACACCTGAAGGATACACTGAAACACACTTAAAATAATGTAATATAACTGTGGAATGCTGAGAAATAGCATTTTGATGGGAGGGGAAAATGAAAAACCCACAATTTCTATTTCTATCATGTTTTTCAAAGAAGCAATATGCTTATTTGTATATTTCAATGGGGCTTTATTTTCTACTAGTATTGGTTCTGATTTAATTAAGGGAAAAATCTTCTGCCACGTTGGCCTCTTTACAGTCTCCCACTTTAATACTAGTGGTTCCCACGTTTTCAACGAAAAGGGAGTCCATGAGCCATTATTGTAAGCTGTGTCAAAGGTGTACCATCTACTTGGCGATTGCTAATTACCCTTTGTGGGGTAGCTTTTTTTTACCCCGTTAGACTTGCTTTGTCTGAAATATCAACAAAATCTCAGGTTACTTGTTCACTGGTATTCCGTATGATGAAGATATGAAAATACCAAACCTCATATTCCATGACTTCTGCCTTGTAGAACCTTTTCAATAGATCAGGCTCTGAAACCTCCAAATTTTGAATTTACAAGATGAACCTTCCCACGACAGAGAAGTTTTTCCCCAACAAAGAGGACTGCTGGATCTACCGCTTTGGCTGTGCCACACCCCAACACATACCTCCCGTAAGACCCACTGTCGAGGGATCCTTCCAACTTCAAAGTGACTCTGGGTTTCAGATCTCAAGGCTCAGAAAGACTCACTACTCCTGGGACTTCTGAGTTCAGAGTGACCCTGGCATGATTTTGTGGGCTAGTGTAGAAAACTAATCTAAAAGGGGCACATGACTAACATAACACTACTTCTAAGAGAAATAGTTCCAAGTAGCAAACAACTTAGTTACAGATAACCTTTAAAAAAAAAAGCAGTTCTTCCATTGTTTTGAAAAAATGGGTACATGACCCTTTCATTGGAAACTTACTGGATGGACAGGACTTGATCTTTATTTTTTAATAATGCACATTACATATTACCAAAAAAGGTTGCTTCTGGCACTATCAGAGCCATGCTTTGTTCATTATAATCTTTTAAATAAATTCCTTAACTGTAGAAGTGTGCTATAAATTTATTTTAAAATTGATCAGTAGGTAAATAGATAGGAAAGACTTTAAGTTGTAATCAGAAAAGAGCTAAAATAGGCAAATGTTTTCTTTTGTAGATGGGAGGATAAGTATATTAGGTTCAGGTTTCTCTGATCATGCAGGGTTTTAAGGGCATTTGCAATCATTTCTCATTTCCATCCTTCAGTCAATCAGACCTACTTCTGGTACATCTTTGGATACTGGTCTAACTTCCCATTCTCATTACCGCCAACCCAACCACCAACTCTATCCTGCCCAGCTGTCTCACAACCTGCTAATTGAATAGTTTTAATGGCCCTTTTATATATCCTATCCAAAGCTATTCCAACCCTCTACTTTGGCACACTCGTTCCAGAATCTTTCCATTGCAGTTTTAAATGTGTTAATTTTTATATTGAAAATTATCCTACTCATCATAAGAGGCAGATATTTTACATATTTTTTGCAATTGAAATGTTGGGCTATGTTGATCCATTGCTATTTCTTTTTTTTTTATAAACAGGTTTTTTTTAAAAATAAATTTATATTTATTTATGTATTTATTTTTGGCTGCGTTGGGTCTTCATTGCTGCGTGCGGGCTTTCTCTAGTTGCGGCGAGGGCTACCCTTGGTTGTGGCGTGCGGGCTTCTCATTGCAGTGGCTTCTCTTGTTGTGGAGCACAGGCTCTAGGCTTGTGGGCTCTAGAGCGCAGGCTCAGTAGTTGTGACACATGGGCTTAGTTGCTCTGCAGTATGTGGGATCTTCCCGGACCAGGGCTCGAACCCGTGGCCCCTACATTGGCAGGCGGATTCTTAACCACTGTGTCACCAGGGAAGCCCCCATTGCTAATTCTTTTTTTTTTTTTTTTTGCGGTTCGCGGGCCTCTCACTGCTGTGGCCTTTCCCGTTGCGGAGCAACAGGCTCCAGACGCGCAGGCTCAGCGCCCATAGCTCACGGGCCTAGCCGTTCCCTGGCATGTGGGATCTTCCCGGACCGGGGCACGAACCCGTATCCCCTGCATCAGCAGGTGGACTCTCAACCACTGTGCCACCAGGGAAGCCCTGTTTCTTAAATGGTGCCTCTGAGCAGAAAAGTTTCATGCTTTAATTAATTGAGCTGACACCTTTATAGCACATTAATTGAGCTTATGCATTTATATTACACATTAAATATGCATGTCAAATACATTTATAATGTATTTCCAGTTCTCCAGCCCATGTCCTTTGGGTTTCACTTTTTTCTTCTGTACTTGTTTTCTCCTGGTAATTATAGGACATAGATGAATACTGTCCTTAAGTAAACACCTGGACTTCACGCTATGATTAGCGGAGAAAGACCATCTCCCCTACACAAGTTGCTTAAGTAAACATTTACTGAACATCTGCTCTGGGCCAGGCAGGATGCTAGGTACTGTGGGTACAAAAATGGGTACATTGTATGTATTCTACCCACAAGAAACCTGGGTGCTGTTGTTCTCATAGCTTACTGTTCTTAGGAGTCATGTGAGGGTATTAGTTGAAATTCAGATTCTGGAGTTCTCATCTCCCCCAATTTTAAAAGTATGGATGGGGCCCAGGAATCTGCATTTTAGTGAACCCTCCCAGTGAGTCTGTTGCAGGTAGTCTCTTGATAAAACTTTGAAAACACCACATTAAATCCTATTGAATGTTTAATATTTGTGCCTGTAGTTCTGGACTGTTATCATGAAGTTTTTTTTCAAAATGCTATTTAAAGGAAAATGTTATTTAACCAGTTTTCTTTTCCATAAATATTTTTTCTCTGTCACTTTTAACTAAGAAATCTTCTCATATTCAGAAATTAACTCTTAAGTATAAGAAGATTTAAAGTATGAGTTCTTTGCTAAAAACCTAGGCATTTATCATATATCGTCTCATCCACTTCCCCCCCATTAAACCATACAGTTAAACACTTTATAACACTATTACAACAATGTTGTCACTTTATAGAAGTCCAGATTTCAAAGCATACTACTCTGAGTCTGTTTTTTCTTCACAGATATTCTTCCTGAAAGTAGGGTCTCCCACTTCCAGGAGGAAAGGAACATTTCATTTTTTCTAGTCTAACTAAAGACCCAAATTATGATTTACTTGAGATGCAGATTCTAGCCATATTTTACTACATTGAAAGAGTCTATGAAAATAAGTTTTAACAAAGCAAGACATTAAATGATCTCACCAAGTAAGTTTTTGGAGACCTATTCATTCATACAGGTAGGATTTGTTATTTTTTTCACTAATGCTTAAGTTTGATCAGGCAAAGTCCCACCACCCACTCCCTACCCCAATTCCAGTTTTACATTTTCTTTGTTTTTTTTTCAAGAACGTACAATTGGGTGACCTTTTAAAATTAATTAATTAATTAATTCATTTATTTATTTTTGGCTGCACGTTGCTGCACGCAGCCTTTCTCTAGTTGTGGCGAGCGGGGGCTACTCTTCATTGTGGTGTGCACCGTGGCTTCTCTCTTGTTGCAGAGCACGAACTCTAGGCATGCAGGCTTCAGTAGTTGTGGCACACAGGCTCAGTAGTTGTGGCTCACAGACTCTAGAGCACAGGCTCAGTAGTTGTGGTTCACGTGCTTAGTTGCTCTGCAGCATGTGGGATCTTCCCAGATGAGGAACTTGAACCCGTGTCCCCTGCATTTGCAGGCGGATTCTTAACTACTGCGCCACCAGGGAAGTCCTTAAACTTTCTTTTTCAACTCATTGTGAAGTCTCTCTTAAAACCAGGCTGATAATGACCTCCAGACTACTTCCTTCCTCGCATACCTTTTTTGTATTTCAACTGCCAGCTGCTTAGTCTTTTTTTTTTTTTTTTTTTTTTTTTTGCGGTACGCAGTCCTCTCACTGTTGTGGCCTCTCCCGTTGCGGAGCACAGGCTCCGGACGCGCAGGCTCAGCGGCCATGGCTCACGGGCCCAAACGCTCCGCAGCATGTGGGATCTTCCCAGACCGGGGCACGAACCCATGTCCCCTGCATCAGCAGGCGGACGCCCAACCACTGCGCCACCAGGGAAGCCCTGCTTAGTCTTTTAGAGCCGATTAAAGGGATGCCCTCACTCACCCTACAGAGAGGAAATCCATTCCCCTCGCCTTAGTTCTCTACAACCTCTGTCCATGCACCTGAGGAGATACATATACATATATATAAATTGACAGTTACTTGGCTGCCCTATATTATATATATATGATTATATATGTAATACTGGCATATATATGTCAATTTTTGAGATCATTAAAAAAAAAATCCTCCTGGATTTGATGTTTTCTAATAAGGAAGAGACAACTGTCTGTATTACATTTAAACAAAATGAAAAGTCCCACCACATCTCACTTAAAGCAGCTACGATGCCTTTGAGCCAGTTGGGATCTCAACAGAAAATCTTACAAGAGCAATCATTTTTAGGTTTTTATCCATACGTTCAACCAAAAAGAGATCTAAGAAGACGATAGCACACAAAATAAACAGTATTGATTATTCAGGGATTATATGTGTAATTTCAGGAGCAAAACATGAGGATATATTTAATTATTGCCCCCTGGAAAATGATAGACTATAGATCTTGTTCAGGTACTGTTTTCTTCTTAGTGTCTGACGTTATCTTGTTGGGAAAAGGGTGTTTGGGGTTGTGAAGAGTATTTCATGTCTTCAGTGGTGAGGGCTGGAAGCATTTCACTAGTTTCATCTCTACTGACAGCAAATATATAAAAATGCATCTCAAGAGAAATTTTGCTGCTGACTCCACTTGCCAGACACAGACATTCTGCATTTGGAACTGATTGAGGAAAAGGGTATGTTAGAAAAGGAGCAAAGAATGAGCAGAATAATGATTCACATAGTGGTTGCCAAGAGCCTTGCACTTCAATCTCCTCTCTTTTTTTTCTAATATTAAACAAATGGATTTTTTTCCTCTCAATGGAAAATAAATACAATGGCTTTCACTTCTAATTTTATTCAAATTTTATTTCACTGAACTTTTTTCTCAACCACAAAAATTTAGTTTATTCCATAATAAAGAATGTGGAACCTAAAATTACATAATGAACGATCAACTTTTGTGGACTGTTGTACAGTCCACAACCTGCACAACTATATATGGTAGCCCTAATAGAAGAGGCTCATTTTCCTACATTTCCTGAGCATTGTGTTTGCAGATTAATGTGAAGAGAAATTAAAGAAATACATTTCATCAATTCAGAGCCCCAACTATATCCATGACACACTGGCATGTAAACCATTTGCTTTTGGCATAAGAGGGAAAAAAGATCCAGACATGCCATGACCAGGGCAATTGCATTATTAAACCAATAAATAAATAATAAAACCAAACAAAAAATTAAAAGTCACCATGGAGATGTATTTTATATCATTGAAGACACAAGGGTTTTGGTTAGGTTTATGAAGTCCTAGTGGTAGTGAGTCAGTTCCCCCTAAATTAGGCCTTTCATTCATTCACTCCTCGTATTGATTTTTCTAAGCATGGCTACTAACTTCACGTACTTATTTATCTTAACATATGGCTGAGCTCACAGATTTCCTTCTTTTACCAAATGTGTGGTTACCAATACTGTACAGGTTTGTACCTGAGCAGAATATGTTAAAGAGCAAATTTAAATGAAATTTCTCATAGCAATTTAAATTGGCTTTATTATTAACCAAGGAAAATTAGCACGCTTTACATCTTAATCATTCTATAGATTCTGTAACTAAAAACTAACAAGTTCATGTGTTAAAATATTATTGATCCATTAGGCAACTAATTCCAAATCTGAGTATAATAGCATGGAAACATAATCAAGTAACAAATAACATCCTGCATCATAAATCCTCTCTTTTGTAAACAGGCTCAAGACCAGTCTTATGAATGTCTAGAACAACAACTATCAAGATGTTGGGATTTGAAACATGTCCCCTAACGTTGTCTTAAACTATCTCTGATCTTGTGGCCATGACCCCTTGAAGTCCAGTGTTACAGATTGCTTTGTTTTGTTACCAAGAACTCTTTAAAATCCAAATGCCCTTTGGAGGCTTGCCACTTATGTTATGAATATAATAATAATAGTAATACTGTTTGTACATGTATTTAGAGCAAAAATTCTCAAGGTGTATTCTGGGGTAAAAAGGATCCTATGGACAAATTAGATTAGAAAATGTGGAATCAAAGTCAACTCACTTCTGTACTTCTGAAAGCTCTGAAGATGCTAGTGTGCCTTGGGACTCTTTAGAGAAGATTCTAGTATGCAGCATGCCCCCAATTTATTTTTTATTTATTTATTTTTAATTGAAGTAGAGTTGATTTGAAATGTTGTGTTAGTTTCAAGTGTACAGCAAAGTGATTCAGCTAGGTATATATGTGAATATATACATATATATATTCTTTTTCAGGTTCTTTTCCCTTGTAGGTTATTACAAAATATTTAGTGGAGTTCCCTGTGCTATACAGTAGGTCCTTGTTGGTCATCTATTTTATATATAATAGTGTGTATATGTTAATCCCGAACTCCTAATTTATCCCTCTCCTGCCCACCACCCCTCCGCCAACTTCCCCCTTTGGTTACCATAAGTTCACTTTCTATGTCTGTGGGTCTATTTCTGTTTTTTTTTTTTTTTCAGCTGCATTGGGTCTTCATTGCTGCACATGGGTTTTCTCTAGTTGAGGCGAGCGGTGGCTACTTTTTTTGTTGAGGTGTGCAGGCTTCTCATTGCAGTGTCTTCTCTTATTGTGGAGCACGGGCTCTAGGCGCGCGGGCTTCAGTAGTTGTGGCGCGTGGGCTTAGTTGCTCCGTGGTATGTGGGATCTTCCCGGACCAGGGCTTGAACCTGTGTCCCTTGCATTGGCAGGCGGATTCTTAACCACTGTGCCACCAGGGAAGTCCCTATTTCTGTTTTATATTCTGTAATACCAAGGAGCAGAGATTTGTTAGACTGCTGTTTCACAAGACACCCTCAGGGAAGTGCGTTGGCCACGCTGGGTGAACCCCTTCTTACATCCAGCTAGAAAGAATGCCAATATGGGTCAATGACAAAATGGAGTTCCTAAGTGGGACCAAGGGGTTTAGTTTTCACTGGGAGGAGTAAGAGAATTTAAAACTTATTTCCCTTTTGTTTTTTCCTGTGGCCGTCTCCTGGCTGCTGTGAGATGCCCGACGGTGACCTTCATCTAAGAAGGCTAAGTGAATTCAGCGTGCAGCTCAGGGGAAAGGACACTTCAAGTAGGCATCTCTGGCCAGCTCCAGTTCTGACTTAGGAGAACGGCACCCTCCTTACACTTTCTTCCCAAAAGGGATGTGGAGGTAAATTTGGAAGGCCTTAGGAAGTGTTTCTTGTTAGGGGACTCACTGGGGTCCCAAGGCACAAGGGCAGAACCAGGTTCTATGGAGCTTGAAAATACCCAACTTAGAGGTTGGGGGAACTTGTTAAGAGAAATAAAATACAAAATTAGGAACAAAAGTGACTATTTAAAATGAGGAAAGGAATCACAGCAAATTAAAATTTTAAAACTGGTGAAAACCATGAATATCACAAAACCCAGAAAAACAACACACATTTTATTAACTGCCTAACACACCTCTATTTTTTAAAAATATTTTTTGCTGCATCCTTGTTATTTGTCTCTTTATATGAAGCTTTCAAATTTTGAAATTACATTTTATATAGAATAGAAAGATAATCCAGGCTTTCCTCTAATAAGTTTGAATTTTGTTTTTTGCTATTGATCATTTAGAAAAGTTTCTTTCAGCATCAAAACTTAATGGAAATGACATGTAGAATTTTAGGATTATTTTCAAATTTTGGCAAACTTTTACCTAGTGTCTTTCATATATGAGACTTAGCATTTCAAATTTTCTTGTCAGTAATTAATGTAACTCTTTGAGTTGAAGACATTTGTTGAATAGTTTGTCACCAATGTCCTATTGTAGTGGCTTACTAATGACCTTTACGTTGAGCCCTTACCTTCCCATCATGGTGCCAGGTGAGTTAGCACAGTGGGCAGCAGGAGTATTCCTGAAAATGATTCCTACACTTGGATGGCTGGCAGTAACTCAACTATACATTGAAGCACCTGTGACCCTCCTTAATATAATCCACTAAATTCAAACTGAATGTGTCCTCAATTTAGCTTCCTCTTAGCTTGATCCTCCAAATACCCATGGCCACACCAACAACACTTACATTGTGTCCTGAGGGGTGGGAAAGTCAGAGTAGAAAAGAACAGTAGTATTAATTAATTGCAATCTTAAGTGTACAAATTTTACAAAAATTTATGACCTTGTGAACATATTTCCAGAACTTCTCCCAGGGTCTTGGAGGGATCTGTGTAAGTGAGGGAAGCTGAGTTTAAGCTTCATTAGCATCAGGGTAAATTTGCCTCTGAGTTTCACACCCTTTCTTACTCAGGACCCCCCAGTTGGATAGCCAATACTACATTAACTTGGAAGAGCTTACTATGCATAAATCCTATAGAAATGAAGAGTGTGGCATAATGCCAGCGAAACAGTACCTTTCACAGCTTTCTTTGCAGCTTGGAGTGGCCATGTGAGACAAGTTCTGGTCAATGAGACCTTAGCAAAAATTCACTGAATAGAGGCTTCTGATAAATCTCTTTCCAAGTTTTAGTTGGCATATGCCTTTTGCCTTTGTCATTTTCTTCCTACTTGGAGCTCATGTGCAATGCTGGAGGTAGAGCAGCCATCTTGTGACCACAAAATAAAAACATGAAGGCAAAACTATATGCTAAGATGGAGGTGCAGAAAGATATAAGGCTCCTAACCTGAGGTCACTCTCTACCTTCAAGCTTGTTGGTACATGAAAAAAACTTGTCATGTTTTCTGTTATTTGCTGCTGAATGCAATCACAAATTAAAATGCTTCCCTTGGTATTGATTTTGAATTAAGGATCCAGGAGACAGAATTTCTTTTGCAACCCTCTGTGGGACTTGGAACATTTAAAAAATTGGTTGCCTATGCAATGAAAAATGCACGGTGTTTTCACAAGTCTTTCCCATGCTTCTCATTGACATTTAAAACTCAGGAATATTTGAAGTTTTAAGATTATACTATCAATATTTGAGTTGATTTTTTTCAGTTTTATTTGAATTCCCTCAATATTATCTTGTTGCATGGAAATTTCACTTAGGATGTGGTATTGATTTAAGATGATTTTCATGGTTGAATTACATTTCATTTATCTTTATTTTGTCCTTTTGTAAAATGGAATTAATTGCTGGTTCCTACTAAACGTAAATGAGGTAAATGAGTTTGTTGTAATTTCTTTGTATGTCCTCAGTAAAGTATTAAGCATTATTTCTATGAAGTATTTTGCTTTGGTCTTAACGTGCATATTAGGATCTTGTAAAATTATATTTTAAGTGTATCCAGAATTATTGCTTAAACTAGTGGACTTTGGGCTTTTCAGGGTAATACATTAAAATTGATCTTATTTTTGCTGAGAGCCTACCAGATATTCTTCACCTAAATTGAACATAGGGATAAATGAATTTCACTTGACCTTTGCACCATGGTTAAGTGCTCCTTATAATTCAGTGATATGTGTTTTTATATTTCATGTTATGCATATGGATGGTTCCTGCTTCTCTCCCCTCCCGTGACTTTGCATTTCAGTACAGGGTTCACAATATGTCATGTAATCTCCTCTAAACGTGAAGTTTCCTTTTGTTTTAGAATATCACTGTATTCTCGTATTGGTAAATGATTAAATCTCTACTTATAGTAAATAACTTTTTCATTCAACAAATATTTAATGAGCGCCTCCATAGAATAGATATGGTTCTGGGTGCTGGGGATGTAGTACAAATAAAGCTGACAGTGTTCTTGCTCCTATGAAGTTGACATTTTAGCAGAAGCAAGCAATAAACAATGCTGTTTTAAAAACTAGGAATGGGGACTTCCCTGGTAGTTCAGTGGTTAAGACTTCGCCTTCCAATGCAGGGGGTGCGGGTTCGATTCCTGGTCGGGAAGCTAAGATCTCACATGCCTTGCAGCCAAAAAACGAAACAAAACAAAACATAAAACAGAAGCAATATTGTAACAAATGCAATAAAGACTTTAAAAATAGTCCACATTAAAAAAGAAATCTTAAAAAAATAAAATAAAATAAAAACTAGGAATGTATCTAGGGAATGGTGGCAAGCTGCTTTCCTAAAAATTGTGATTAGAGGAGCCCCAAATCCAGCAGTTCAAAAAATACCTCCCATTTGGCTGAAACGGTCTTGTGCTCCCTTCTCCTTAAAATTCTCTCTTGCACTTCAACTCATGGCACTGGCACTATTCTTGTAAAAACTGTTAACACTGATAAATAGCTTAGTGTCATGAGTAAATTTAGAATGGACTTGTGAAAGTATTGTAGATTTTTAATGGTATTGAATCATAGAATGTTAAAACCGGAAGGGAATTTCGATATAATGTAGAAACTATATTATCTGAGAACTGCCTGAATTATCAGCTCAAACAACTAAGACCTTGGACCCTGAAGGAATGATGTTATCAGGTGTACATATTCCAGGCCAAGATGTCTGTTTCCTAGATTGGTGCCAAATTGGGGAGGCTTTTGGAGGTGGATGCCAAAATATGAAGGAGACTCCTAGAGATGGGTGGATTGATGGAAGAAAGTACCGAAGATGAACTTTTTTTTTTCTTGCTATTTCGATTAGAATTAACCTTAACTGAACCAACCAAAAAAAGAAAAAAGAAATAGCTGAATTTAATGACTTTATTCTCTAATCATTCATGTTTCATCAATTATATGAGAGAAATATAGAAGTAATTATGAAAGGTGATCACAAAGTAACGGACTGATTATTTAAGCCCACATAACCTACAGACTATGGCTAAGTATTCCTGCCCCCATCCCTTTGCAGTTTCAGTTCAGAGTGACTTTTATTGCTGGGCTTTCCAAGCCAATGGGAAGTCAAAGATTAACAAAAAAAAAAAAAGTCAGCTTCTTAATGGGTCACTATGGGCAATTTGGGGAGGATATTTTTTTCTTCCAGTTTTATTGGTATTTAATTGACATATAGCACTGTATAAGTTTAGGTGTAGAGAGGGATGATTTGACTTACATACATCATGAAATGATTACCACAGTAAGTTTAGTGAACACTAGCAGGATAATTCTTTGTCACGCAGGACTGTCCTGCACATTGTAGGATATTTAGCATCTCTGGCTCCTAAGCCACTAAATGACAGGGGCACCCCGCCCCGCATCATTAGGACAATCAAAAATTTCCCTAAACCTCCTACGGGGAGCGGGGGGTGTGCCCCTGTATTATCCTCCTGATTGAAAACCACTGGTAGAAAGATATTCAAGGTTGAATCCATGAATGTGAAGCTGGGGATACCAAGGGCTGTCGAATGCAATTTTATATGAGACTTGAGCATCTGCACATTTTGGTATCCACAGGAATCATGGAACCAATATCCAGGGTACCAAGGTACCAAGGGATGACTGTACATTACTTCCATATGATATGTGCTAGGCTAGCTATTTGTGTTCATCTGTATGGGAGCACAGAGGAGGGGCACCTAAATGAATCTGGTGGTTCTCACAGGTGTTTAAGTGTTATTCCTACTGAAACAATCCAATAATACCATTCCTACTCAAAATATTTTAGAAATTCTCTTCTGGATTACTTTTAGAGCCTGAGTCATGTTCTTTTGAATTTGTTCAACAGGGGAAACTTTCTTCCTTTGGAAACAACCCAAAGTCACTTGTAGCCAAGCCTTGTGAATAAGATGAGTGAACAAGCTGGATAATATTACTTTTAGTTAAAAACAATTCCACAAGGGCTTCCCTGGTGGCACAGTGGTTGAGAGTCCTCCTGCCAATGCAGGGGACACGGGTTCGTGCCCCGGTCCGGGAAGATCCCACATGCTGCGGAGCGGCTGGGCCCGTGAGTCATGGCCGCTGAGCCTGCGCGTCTGGAGCCTGTGCTCCGCAACAGGAGAGGCCGCAACAGTGAGAGGCCCACGTACCGCAAAAACAAACAAACAAAACAAAACAAAACAGTTCCACAAAACACAAAATTATGAGCTGACACTTCGTAGTTATTGAATTATGAAAAGCACTTAACCCAGGTTTTAATAACAGGTACCACTTATTTCATTGTTTTTCATATTCGTTATTATTACAATGTTGTTAGCACTCTGTTTTAAGTACTGTGGGTATAGAAATGAAAGGCAATTCCTGCCTTTAAGGAGTTCAGTATCTAGTAAGGTAGGGAGGCAAGTGAACCAACAACTGCAGTACAAACATAGAAGTGCATGCTAGAAGGGGTATACTTATGAGGCTATGGGAATGCAAAGGAAGGGCACTAGCTCAGTTTCACAATGAGGAATGTGGAACGTTTGCTGAGGGAATCTGATGTTTTATCTGAGTTTTGAATGTGCAGTGCTCATTGGCTTGGAGGAGGAATGGAAGATACTCTGGGCAGTTGCAGTAACATATCCAAGCTACAAAGGATTCAGTGTGGTGCATTCTGCGAGCTTCAAGTTCTTTGGTGTCTATTAAGGAGGGGCAGGAGATGACACTGGTGAGATAGGCAGCATCATTTGTCCTAACACTTCTATGTACCATACTGAGGAATTCGGACTTTGAATTGGAGATGAAGGATGGCTGTGAAGGACCTGAAGGATAGAAGTCTGAGGATACTTGCATTTCAAATCATTCTAACAACAGAGTGGAAAATGAACTGGAGGAGGGAGAAACCAGAGACAGAGTGGTTAAGATGTCAGGAAAGAGGAGAGCAATGAAGAGGTCCTAAATAGAGAGGTAGGAGTGGGGATTAAAAGGAGAGGAAGGATTTAAGACATTAAATATAAAAAAATTATAAAGTAACAGTAATTAAGCAATATGATTATGGATCAGGAAAAGAGATCCATTCTGATTAACGGATCGTAATAGAGAGTTCAGAAACCAACATGTGCCTGGGAATTATATAAGGATGGCATTTTAATTTACTAGGAACAAGATGGAATATTTGATTAAAAAAAAAAGTGTTGGACTTCCCTGGTGGCGCAGTGGTTAAGAATCTGCCTGCCAATGCAGGGGACACAGGTTCGAGCCCTGGTCCGGGAAGATCCCACATGCCGCAGAGCAACTAAGCCCGTGTGCCCTGACTACTGAGCCTGCGCTCTAGAGCCCGTGAGCCACAACTACTGAAGCCCGGGCACCTAGAGCCCGTGCTCCGCAACAAGAGAAGCCACCACAATGAGAAGCCTGTGCACCGCAACGAAGAGTAGCCCCCGCTCACTGCAACTAGAGAAAAACCCACGTGCAGCAATGACGACCCAATGCAGCCAAAAATAAATAAATAAATTTATAAAAAAAAAAAGTGTTGGTTAGAGGGGTATATTAGTTTTCCAATTAACAAATTACCAAAAACCTGGTGGCTTAAATTCAAATTCATAATCTTATAGTTCCGTAGGTCAGAAGTCTGACATGGGGCTCACTAGGCTAAAATCAATGTGTCCGCAAGATCGCATTCCTTCCTGGAGGCTGTAGGTGAGAATTTATTTCCTTGTCTTTTCTGTTTCTAGAAGCCATCCTCATTCTTTGGCCTCCTTTCCATCTCCAAAGCCAGCAACAATGCATTTTTCTAACCATTCTAACCACTCTTTTTCTTTCTTCCCCCTCCCCCCACCTTTTTTTTTTTTTTTTTTTTTTTTTTTGGCCATGCTGTGCAGCTTGTAGGATCTTAGTTCCCTGACCAGGGATTGAACCCAGGCCCTCGGCAGTGAAAGCGTGAAGTCCTAACCACTGGACTGCCAGGGAATTCCCTCTAACCATTCTTCTATGGTCACACTTCCTTCTGACCACAGCCAGGAAAGTTTCTCCAATTTTAAGGACTCATACAGTTAGATTGGGCTCACCTGGATGACACAGGATAATCTCCTCATTTCAAATTCCATAACCTTAATCACATCTGCAAAATCTCTTTTGTCATGTCAGGTGACATTACAGGTTCTGAAGTTTAAGGTATAGACCTCTCTTATGGGCCATTATTCTGCCTATCACAGGTGAAAAATGTCAATTTAGATCTCTACCTCACACCATAAACAAAGAATAAATTACTTATGGATTAAAGATCTAAACATAAAAATAAAACTACCAAAGTATTAGAAGAAACCACAGGAGGATATCTTTAAATTAGGAAGACCTTCCTGGATAGGATAAGAAATCCAGAGGTCGTAAATAAAACTATCAACAGACTTGACCCAATAAATATTCAAAACATCTGTAAAGTGAAAAGCACCACAAGAAATGTACAAAGTTAAAAGATAACCATCAGACTAGGAAAAAATATTGGCCACATAAATAACAAAGATAATACCTGTAGTATATAAAGAGTATTTACAAACCAATAAGGAAAAAACTTAGAAAAATGGGCAAACGATAAAAAAGATGATTTAAAGATTAAATCAAAGCAACCAATAAATAAAGAAGGGGGAAAAGCTAAATTTCTTTAGTTATTAGAAAATATTATTTAGGAATTTCTATATATGTGGTAAATCTTTAAAGAAAAGAAGGGAATGATAAAACATATTCAGGATACTATTTCCTGGGGTGGGGGTGAGGTGGAGAGGAGCACACTGGAAACTTTAACATTATTGATAAATGTTTAATTTCTCAAATTGAGTGGTAAGTTCACAGGAGTTCATTTTTATTTTTAAAGATCATAACTTATATGTACATTATACTTATTTTTTGTGTGTAGTATCCAATGATTCTTGATTTTAAAAATGGAAAAGCAGGTTTGTTTTTCACTTTTTATTTGGAAACAACTTACAGTATTTAAAAAATTTCAAACTTACAGAAAGTTGCAAGAATTATGCAAAGAACTCCCATATATCCTTTGTCTAGAAGCCCTATTCAAGTTTGGCAATTGTCCCAATAATATTCTTTATAGCAAAAGGATTCACTCCAGGTTCACGTGTTTGTGATGTTGTGATTTATAATAAGAAATATATATTTGATCTTCACCCCATTTTTTTGGCACAAAGGTCCTAAAACCCTTGGAATTTTCTAAGCCATAAAGGTGTCTGGATATTCATAACAAACCCCTTTCAACCATACCTGAGTTATGTTTTCTTTTTAAATTTATTAATTTATTTTTGGCTGCATTGGGTCTTCGTTGCTGCGTGTGGGCTTTCTCTAGTTGTGGTGAGCGGGGCCACTCCTTGTTGCGGTGCACGGGATTTACATTGTGGTGGCTTCTCTTGTTGTGGAGCACAGGCTCTAGGCGCACCGGCTTCAGTAGTTGTAGCTCATGGGCTCTAGAGCACAGGGTCAGTAGTTGTGGCGCACGGGCTTAGTTGCTCCACGGCATGTGGAATCTTCCTGGACCAGGGCTTGAGCCTGTGTCCCCTGCATTGGCAGGTGGATTCTTAACTTCCACCAGGGAAGTCCCATACCTGAGTTATGTTAATGAAGTGAGTTGGAAAGCCTGCAAGGGTGGGGGATGGTTGCCATGGTAACCAACCATGTGATAGAGAGAAGGTTGGAAATTTCAGTCCCACCCTTGACCTCCAGGAGGGAGAGGGGCTGAAGGTTGAATCAATTACCAATGATCAGCGATTTAGTTAATCATGCCTATGTAATGAAGACTACTTGAAAACTCAAAAGGATAGAGTTCGGCTGCTGAACGCATGGAGGTGTGGGGAGAGTGGCACACCTAGACAACGGGGAAGTTCTGCACCCCTTACCACATCCCTTACCCTAGGCATCTCTTCCATCTGGCTGTTACTGAATTATATCCTTTTATAACAAACTGGTATACATAAGTAAATGTTTCTCTGAGTTCTGTGAGCTGTGCTATCGAATTAATTGAACCTGAGGAGAGGGTTGTGAAAGCTTCTAATTTATAGCCAATTGGTCGGAAGTACAAATAACAACCTGGATTTGTGACTGGCATCTTGAAGTGCGGGAGGCAGTCTTGTTGGACTGAGATGTTAACCTGTGGGATCTGATGCTATCTCCAGGTAGATGGTGTCAGAATTGAGTTAATTGCTTGGTGATGTTGTAAAAACACATATTTTCGTTCTGTACCCAGTTGTCACATTTCTCTAGTTGCCTTCACCCTGAAACAGTTCTTCAGTCTTTCCTTGACTTCCATGACCTTGACTTTTTTTTTTTTTTTTTTGCGGTACGTGGTCCTCTCACTGTTGTGGGCTCTCCCGCTGCGGAACACAGGCTCCGGACACGCAGACCCAGCGGCCATGGCTCACGGGCCCAGCTGCTCCGCGGCATGTGGGATCTTCCCAGGCCGGGGCACGAACGTGTGTCCCCTGCATCGGCAGGCGGACTCTCAACCACTGTGCCACCAGGGAAGCCCGACCTTGACATTTTTGAAGACTACAGGCCAATAATTTTGTAGAATGCCTCTCAATATAGGTTTATTTGAAGTTTCCTTATGATTAGACCCAGATCACCCTGGAACATCACAGAAGTGAAGCTGGATTCTTCTTATTGAATCCCAATATGTAGCCTATGACATCAATTTGTCCCATTTCTGGTGGCATTGATTTGATCAGTTGCTTAAGATGGTATCTGACAGGTTTCTCAACTGAAAAATTACTCCTCTACCTTTTTGTAATTAATAGGTATTTGAAGGAAATACTTTGAGACTGTATAGAACTCTGTTCCTCATTCCTCTTTCAGACTTTAGTATTAGCATCCATTGACGCCTCGTGCCTGAATTGTACTATGCTGATTGTCAAAATGTGATTTTCTAATTCCATCATTCCTTCTACATTTATTAGTACAAAGAGTGAAATTTCCCTATATCCCTATATTCCCAGAGATATCCATTACTAACATTATTTTTTAATTTTAATTTTTATTTCTGTAACTGAGGTCTAAATGACCTACAACACCATGTTACTTCCACGTATACAACATAGCAGTTTGATATTTCTATATATTACAAAATGATCTCCAGTACTAACATTAATTTTTGATAGTCTGGTGATTCTTATTACTAACATCAATTTTTGTTTGTTTGTTTTTGCGGTACGCAGGCCTCTCACTGTTGTGGCCTCTCCCGTTGCGGAGCACAGGCTCCGGACGCACAGGCTCAGTGGCCATGGCTCACGGGCCCAGCCGCTCCGCGGCATGTGGGATCTTCCCGGACCGGGGCACAAACCCATGTCCCCTGCATCGGCAGGCAGACTCTCAACCACTCTCAGCCACCAGAGAAGCCCCCTAACATCAATTTTTGATAGCCTGGTGATTCTTATTACTAACATCAATTTTTGATAGCTTGATGATTCTTATTTCTCCAGATGTTCAGGTATAAGAGGGAGAAGCCAGTGCTTGGATTGATTCAGAGTGGGTTCAGTGAATGACCTCTCAAAGGAATAAGGAAGTTAATTGTTTTGGCAAGAGTGGGGTTGAAGAGATGGACTGTGGGGTCTGACTGGATAATGAAGGAAGTGAAGCCAGAGGGAGCTGACAGATTAGGAAGAAATGGAGAGAGGTGAGGACCTAGAACCTTGATGATGTTAACATGGTGGAGGGGCAGGGCTGGAGACATACAAGACATTAGAACACTTGGGTTCAAGTGTTGGCATGGCTTTTCACTTTGGATTTCTCAGATGTTCACTAAAGCTTTAGAGTGTTTATATTTTCACCTCACTGCTTAAGCACATGGAATGATCCATCCTTATTGGAGTCAGGAAAAAAACCAACATTGCCTTCACTTGTGAGTCTGACAATTTGGGGGTCTTGGTGATGCTAGAGTTTTACACCACCAACTTTGATATTTTATTTCCATTTCCTAAAAGAAACACCATATTTTGTTTCAGCTACTATTTTTCTTAATGAGACACTAATTCTTCCAGCTTCTGTTGAAAGATGAGAACAAATGGCAGACCTTTATTGTCCTTGTTCATAATCCAAACAGAAACTTTCTTGTGCTCAAGGTTTCTTACAGAATGAATCTGTGTAAATACAACTCCTCAATCATCATTATCAGAGTTAATCATCTGTGAACTTTTCAACATTTTTGTTAGGCCTGTAGTTTTATGAGTGGCATCTTCTCTAACTTTGAACTTTATGTTAAAGTAAAAAATACTTCCTCTTACCATTGTTTTCATGCCCATATACTCCTTCTAACATGTCAAGTGACTCATTTGCAGAATTTACGTGACTGAAAATTTGGTTTCTAATCTTTGTCTCAATAACAGTCACTCTTTTTTTTTTTTTTTTTTACTTTTTTTTTTTTGCGGTACGTGGGCCTCTCACTGCTGTGGCCCCTCCTATTGCGGAGCACAGGCTCCGGACGTGCAGGCTCAGCAGCCATGGCTCACGGACCTAGCCGCTCCGCGGCATGTGGGATCTTCCCGGACCGGGGCACGAACCCGTGTCCCCCGCATCGGTAGGCGGACTCTCAACCACTGCGCCACCAGGGAAGCCCCAGTCAGTCATTTTTAAGCCAATTTAGAGAAGCCTTGTGTGCTGCTGAAGCAACAAGTTAAAACATGTTGCAATCTTCTCTGCTGAGATAGTTCTGCCTCTGTTTCGAGGAATCATAGGAGAAAACAATTGGTCTGTTTAGTTTGCAGCACTACTATGTTGCTAACCTGTGACTTCAATTATCCATACTCCAGAAGAAAGATTACAGTATGGATAAAACAACTAGGAGTATGCTGAGGCTGGCTTTCTCATCAGCTCAGCATCAGAATTCCTATGATAAATACCACCTACTAACACACTGGGACCTGGAGGGTGGACGTGTTCCTCTGCCTTCTCAGACGACTTTTCTTTCTTTTTTTTTTTTAATTTTTATTTTATATTGGAGCATAGCTGATTAACAATGTTGTGCTAGTTTCAGGTGTACAGGAAAGTGATTCAGTTATATATATACATGTATCTATTCTTTTCCAAATTATTTTCCCATTTAAGTATTACAGAATATTGAGCAGAGTCCCCAGTACTATACAGTAGGGTCCTTGTTGGTTATCAGTTTTAAATACAGCAGCATGTACATGTCAATCCCAAACTCCCAATCTATCCCTCCCCTTTAACATTCCCCCTGCCCCGTGCCACCCCCCAACCTGATAACCATAAATTCCTTCTCTAAGTCTGGCCTGTGAGTCTGTTTCTGTTTTGTAAATAAGTTCATTTGTATCTTTTTTTTTTTGGATTCCACATATAAGTGATTGCATATGATATTTGTCTTTCTCTGTCTGACTTACTTCACTTAGTATGCTAATCTCTGGATACACTCATATTGCTGCAAATGGCATTATTTCATTCTTTTTAATGGCTGAGTAATATTCCATTGTATATATGTACCGTATCTTCTTTATCCATTCATCTGTTGATGGACATTTAGGTTCCTTCCATGTCTTGGCTATTGTAAATAACGCTGCAATAATGAACATTAAGGTGCATGTATATTTTTGAAGTATGGTTTTCTCTGGATATATGCCCAGGAGTGGGATTGCTGGATCATATGGTAGTTCTATATTTAGTTTTTTTAAGGAACCTCCATACTATTCTCCATAATCGTTGTGCCAACTTACATTCCCACCAACAGTGTAGGAGGGTTCCCTTTTCTCTACACCCTCAGATGACTTTTCTTTAATGGCTCCTTTAAAAATTCCATATTTGTGAATAATGAAATTGATGTATAGAGCAAATACTGTCTGCTTGATTGTCAAACCAAAAACTACTTCCTCCTCTCCTCTTTCTCTTCCTCTTTCCTTTTTCATAAAATGAATGGAAGGGGCTAGCTGCTTAAATGTCAGTCTCACAGCAACAAAGAGCCTGGCTGTGTTTCAAAGCCTCTGAAAGATGTCTAGAGGACAAGGAGGGGGCAGCGGAGGAATCCACACCTTCTCTCATCTTTTCTTCCTCTTAGCCAGGATTCCAACTCATGTCTGTCTGATGCTCTTAACTGCAGATTATGAAAAATTAAGTCTTGAAAATGAGAGTAAGAAAGAAAAAAATATCATCATGTATATTCATTTGATTTGGGAATAAAAGGGTGCCCTATAATTTAGAATAAGAGACAGGGATGACTCATTACAGCTATGAAGGTTATTAAGGAAATGAGTAAATTGGTCACACCACCACAACTGTGCTTGTCATCAGAGAAGCATTGTCAATTTCCCTATACAGTTGGGAATTGCTATTCCATACCTTCTTATATGGAATGTAAGACCTATTCTGGTGTAACAATAAATATTAGAATAGTCTTCAAATCCATCATTAGATGAGGCTATAAAAAGCTGTAACTAGAGCAGATGCAAGCTACCTCAGAACCTTAGAAACAGTCATTCAAAATTACAGCACTGAAAATACATTGAATTATCCAATGCGATAAAAAGTGTATATATTAAAAAAAAGTATGTATAAGATTTAATAGTCATCAGTGTATGAGTGACTTAAGAGTTCTTGGTTTTCTCTTCTTGTCCTTCTTCCCTCCCCTCTGTCTTTCCATGGGTGGGGAAAGGGTGTTTTGAGTAGAGCTTGATTTCCAAAGCACCTGGCCTCTTCACAGTCTCAAGTGGCAGTTTCATTTAGAATGCAAAGTGGAACATCTTTTGGATACCTTTCCTATATATTCTATAAAGCTTTACATATGTGAGGGTGTGGGAAGGTGTTTATAAAACACCCTAGAACTTTCTTCCTTAACATCAGAAAGCAAAAAAAAAAAAAAAAAAAAAAAAAAAATTAAACCACAATTAAGATTTGCCTTTCAAACCCTCAGGTGTTACCTCTAACCAGGTGGCCCTGGTCACCATCAGAGTACTGGAACCAAGGAGACCTTGTTCCTTTTTTGAGTTTATTCTGGACTTTTGGAGTGGAAATGAGCTTGTTCCTACTGGAGTTTAATTCCATTGCTTTTGGCTCCAGAAAGACCCCCATGCCTTTTGACAATGGCCAGGGTTTTATTTTCCCCACAGTCTTTCCCAAAGGAAACTCATTCCAAATACTTACCTTTTCCACTGAGGTCTTAGAAGGAAAATGGAATTCTGGTTCATACTGTGGTCTCTTGTAACCTCAGGTCTTCAATGTGATCACTTTCAAATTTAAAAGATCCAGGTGGAAGTATTTTTACTATGCTGGTAATAATTCTACAGAATACCTGAATTCTTACACTGTTATGTTTCAGTATAAGTGGTGACTTTTTCTCTTTATGTCTTTGATCTGGCTTCATTCCTGTAATACAGCCACCTGATTTTGTGAGGGGGGAATAACATGTGGTTTTTGTACCAACATGTTTCTCAATGTGTTATTTTGGAAGAGTGAAGAGAGGAAGTTTTGGGAGATTGGAAGAAATTCATCAAGAAGGCCTAATCTCCCTCTTTTTCAGTGAATAAATGGAACATCATTTCTGGAAAAAAAAAAGTCATCAGTGTAAAAGGCTATAATACTTGAAAATTAAGCCTGTTTTGATAATGTTAAGTTAAATTGATACCCCAAACCAGAAAAGTGACACAAAGCATAACTCACACTTATATTTCTTTAGTTTAATAAGTCTATAAATGTTTAGCAAAAAGTATAAAGGCAATATACATTATAGCAGCTTTGTTTGAATCTATTTAGGAAGTGAGATCTGAAGCTTCTCTGTAGTTTTCCTTATAACCTGACAGTCCATTTTGGCTAATACTTTGCTTAACTGTATCTTGGTTAATTTGATCATCAAGCTTGGAGATATCTTTCCACTGTTATTCTTGTGGTTTGATAGCTTTTGTTACCCTTGTCTCAAAGTATGTCTGCCATCAAGTCTGTTTATCTTATATTTCTTCTTCAAGGAAGAGGAAAGATGGTCAGGAAGTAGGAAAGGGTGAAAAGCTAAAAAGCACACTTCCTTTTGGCTCCAGTCTGTAATTGAAAGCTGCATGACATTCCATCCAGAAATTTAGAAGCATAGTCTGTGGGGATAGAAATATATAAAAAGCAGTATCCAGAGCAGTTGAGAGCATGGACTTTGGCCCCAAACAGACCTGGGTTTCAATTCTGGTTTCTTCCCTTAATATCTGCATGACTTTGGACAAGCTCCCTAATTCCTCTAAGCCTTAGCTTTCTCATTTGTAAAATGAGGATAACAATAGTACCTGTCTCACAGAGTTTACTGTTAGAATCAAATTAGATAATGCATATAAACACTCTGCGTGGTACCTGGCATATGGTAAGCATTAAAAAATGCTAGCTAGGACTTCCCTGGCTGTCCAGTGGTTAAGACTCCGGGCTCCCAATGCAGGGGGCACGCATTCAATCCCTGGTCAGGGAATTAAGATCCCACATGCTGCACTGTGTGGCCAAAAACCAAACCAAACCAAACCGAAAAATGCTAGTTAAAAAAACACTGGTGCTATTAATATAAAAATATATTTGTTTTTAAAAAATGCACTAAACCCTTGGTAGGAGATACTCCCATATCTTTTGGGGGACCTTATTCTGCAATGACTTAGAGCCTAAAAAAATGCTATACTTGTATCACTTTGTTAGTTGAGAAGAGACAGGTTTTGGACAAACCTTTGTCCAGTATCCTTGATACTTCTTTTTCTTTGATGACCAGTTCTGTTCCAAATTTGATTTCTGTTTCCAGTGACTCTCTCTTTGCCCTCAAGACACCTAGGGTTCTGCATGCCAAGGGCTTCCCCAGCAGTGTTTGAGGTGCAACCCAGGGTTTTCTGCCCCTCTCACACCAATGAAAATCTCCTGTTTCTATGGTGTGTTTCCTCTCTCTATATATTAACCAGGATATAATTTTTTTGGCCCAGATATATAACATTTATTCTACTTATATGTTTATTTAGTTCCCCCAGCCCATTATGTTACTTATTTGAGTACTTACTACCATGTTTCATTGAGTCTAAATTACATTGACTATTGGTGGTGGTGGGGGAATTGGAATAAGGGGGTCAAAAGATACAAACTTTAAATTATAAGATAAATAAGTACTGGAGATGTAATGTACAACATGATGACTTTAGTTAACACTGCTGTATGGTATATATAAATTTGCTAATAGTAGATCCTAAAAGTACCCATCACAAGGGGAAAAAATGGAGGTTAGGAATGCAGGAGTGTAAGCAGGGAGATTAATTACCAGCTATTTCTTTAGCTCTATAAGAGATAATGCTAGCCTAGGCTAGGGCAGTAGGCTTGGAGGAGAGGGGAAATGGTAAAATTTGGAAAATACATTTAGTGTACAACAGATCAGGACTGAATTATGTGGATGTGAGAAGTGAGAGGAGTGTGGATTCAAAGATCATCCCTAGGATTTTGGTGGGAGCAGCTACTAAATGATGGGATCATGTGCAGAGGTGGGAAGACTGGGAAAAGAGCAGGTTTGGGGGCAAAAATCAAGCATTTAGTTTTGGACATGGTAGTTATTAGACAACCCAAGAGAAGCTGTTGAGAACCAATTGGATATTTGAGGTTGAGGCTCAAAGAGAGGTCAGGGCTAGGGACATATATTTTGAACTTATCTGCATAGAGATGTTATTTAAACCCATTCAATGTGATCCTCAATACTGGTGCCTCATTAGAATCACTTAAGATGCTTTAAAACCTATGAAATCCTGGCTCTGCCCCCAGAGGTTCTGATAGAGTTTCTGATAGAAAAGGGACCTGGATTTGGCGTTTCTTTTAAAAAGCTTCTCAGGTGATTCTAATGTGTAGCTAGGCTTGAGAACCAGGGCCAAAGGGAATGAGGTAGTTGGCTGCAGGAGAGAAGAGAAGAGAGGGGAATCATGGATTGAGCCTTGGTGGGCTCCAACATTTAGTGGATCAGAAGAGGAAGCAGAGGGCCCAGCGACAGGACTGATCAAAAGAAGGTAACAGGGGCTTCCCTGGTGGCGCAGTGGTTGAGAATCTGCCTGCCAATGCAGGGGACATGGGTTTGAGCCCTGGTCTGGGAAGATCCCACATGCCGCAGAGCAGCTGGGCCCGTGAGCCACAACTACTGAGCCTGTGCGTCTGGAGCCTGTGCTCCGCAACAAGAGAGGCTGTGATAGAGGCCCGTGCACCGCGATGAAGAGTGGTCCCCGCATGCCGCAACTAGAGAAAGCCCTCGCACAGAAACGAAGACCCAACACAGCCATAAATAAATGAATGAATGAATGAATGAATGAATGAATAGATAGATAGATAGATAGGAAAAAAAAAAAAAAAAAAAGAAGGTAACAAGGTAGGAAGGAAACCAGGATAGTGTTCCAGAGGTCAAAGAAAGAGGTTCAAGGAGGACAGAGTAACCAGCTGAATCAGACATACTAGAAGGACCAGTATGATAAGCACTGAGCATTAACTGTTAATTAGGTACAATGAAAGTGTGCTACAAATAGAGCAGGAGATAACAAATGCTTGTCCAGTCTTCATTGTACACATACATATTAAGCAAAGTTGGGAGTTGTAATATGTTTGATAAATCAAAAATAATTTAAGGTAGTAAAGGTAATATAATACTACTGAAAACTATATTCTAAATCCCCCCTCCCTTTTTTTTTAAGATGGCAAATCTAAGTAAATAAGTAGCCACAGAAAGTTTGGGCAACTGAGAAAAGGAAAAAATATATATATTACCGTATTCTCTTGAGCTAACTCAACCATTTTTAGTCATTCGTTCGCTTTTTTTTTTTTTTTTTTTTGCGGTACGCGGGCCTCTCACTGTTGCGGCCTCTCCCGTTGCGGAGCACAGGCTCCGGACGCGCAGGCTCAGCGGCCATGGCTCACGGGTCTAGCCGCTCCGCGGCATGTGGGATCTTCCTGGACCGGGGCACGAACCCGTGTCCCCTGCATTGGCAGGCGGACTCTCAACCACTGCACCACCAGGGAAACCCTCGTTCTCTTTTATTTAGTGAATTCCTACTCTGCAGCAGACTCTGTGCTGGGGATATAGAAACAAATACAACAAAAATCTCTTCCCTCAAATAATTCAGGGCTTAGTGGGGGAGGTGAACACATAAAAAAATGACTACAAAACAAAGTGATAGGTGATGTAATAAAGGTTTTATGGAGCATACGATGGGAGCAAAGAAGACAGAGAATTTATTGCATGTTAAATGATCATTATGAAGAGCACCTTGGCAAACTAGAAAATTCCTCATGCTGTAATGTTAGTGATAGAAACCAGGTGGAAAATTGAGTGTACCCCATGATTACAACCGTATAAAAATATGATCCCTGAAGTTTTCCCAGTCAAGGAGAATCTTGAACTTAGTTTTGGATGATGGGCCAGGTAAATAAGGTTGGGAAAAGGTGGGAGAAAGAATTCTGGTAGCTGGAAGAAGTCAAGGGAAGTGAGACAGAGCGTACAACCTGTTTGGCCACTGTAATAACTTTGTTGCTGGAGAGTGGGATTCCCGGGAGGGAGCAACCAGACATAACACTGGAAAGATAGGCAGGAGATAACAAGATAAAAAGAATCACCATAGGCTGTACTAGAGAGTTTGAACTTTATCCAGTCACTTACGAGTAACCACAGAAGAATTTTATTTTATTTTATTTTTAAATTTTATTTATTTTTTATTTATTCATTTTTGGCTGTGTTGGGTGTTTGCTGCTGCACACGGACTTTCTCTAGTTGCGGCGAGCGGTGGCTACTCTTCGTTGTGGAGCGCAGGCTTCTCATTGCGGTGGCTTCTCATTGCGGAGCACGGGCTCTAGGCGTACAGGCTTCAGTAGTTGTGGCTTGTGGGCTCTAGAGCGCAGGCTCAGTAGTTGTGGTGCACAGGCTTACTTGCTCTGCGGCATGTGGGATCTCCCCGGACCAGGGCTCGAACCCGTGTCCCCTGCATTAGCAGGAGGATGCTTAACCACTGCACCACCAGGGAAGTCCCCAGAAGAATTTTAAAATGGAAAAGCACACTCAAATTTGGTATTACAACTATAACTACAGCAGCTGAATTGAAAGAGGCTGAAAGCAGGAAGACTAGTTAGAGAGATCTTGCAATAATCTAGGTGGGAAATGGTAAAGGCAATGGCAGAAGGATGGATAAATGGATGGATAGATGGATGGATAGATGGATGGATGGATGAATGGATGGAGACGGGTGAATTCAAAGGGCTCTTTAGGAGACAGTGTGGACTTAGGAAATGGTAAGGGATGGGGGTATTAGGAATGTATAGTGAGGGATGACAAGAATGACTCTCAGATCTCTGGTTTAGATAACTATCCCTGTTCTTATTCTTGGCTGAGTTTCCACCCAAGGTAAAAAATATAGGAGGAAAAAATTGAGGTACCTGTGAAACATCTTAGGGAAGATGTGTAGTGATGAGTTTGAATATCCTGGGGCTCAAAAGATATGTGTGGGCTAGAGATACAGATTAAAGAGGCATCATTACCTATGTGATTTATGGAGTGGTTGAGACTGGGCAGGGATGTTGTGTATGTGTCATTTGTGTGTTTTCCTTTCTAGTCATTTTACTCTAAGTTGTATCTTTATTTAATTATAATAATTAGGTATATGCAATTTCCTTTTTCCTTTTTCACCTTACAGTATACCAAAAGTTTTTCTCATGTTGCACTAGAGTTTTCAAAGCAGTCAAAACTGAATAAAAATATACCAAGAGGATATGCTATAGTTATAGTTGACCTCAGCTCTGTGATAAAAACTTTTGTTCATAGTTTTCTCCCATGTTTTGGATTTTTTCCTTAGGAAAGATTCTCAGAAATGGGAATATATGTGTGTTGTTATATAGTTAATGTATATTGCACATATACATCCAAATTACTTTCCAAAATGGTTGTACCATTTTCTCCTTGATACCAATAATGTATGAAAATACAAGTTTAATTAGGTCCTTGCTATAATTTGGTATTATGTATTTGTGGAATGTATATATTTTTATTATATATGTTAAACATTTCATTGAAGTAAAATACACATGCACCAAAGTGTAAAAATCTAAGTGTACAGCTTGATGAATTTTCAAAGTGAATGCACTGTATGATCTGAACCTAGATCAAGAAACAGAGCATTACCAGCATCCCAGAATTCTGCCTCATATACCCTCCAAAGGTGTGCTGAATTATTTAACATTATGGGGTGGTTTTAACTGTTTTTGAACTTTATATAAATGGAATCACATAATATGTAATCTTTCGTTTGACATTATGTTTGTACAATTCATCATGTCACTGGTGTAGCTATGATTCGTTAATTTTCATTTCTGTATGGTATTCTATTGTGTGAAAGTTCCACCATGTATTTATTCTGGTAGGCATTGGGTAGTTTCTGGTTTGGGGCTATTATGCACAGTGCTGCTTTATGAACATTCTTATATATGTCCTTTGATGAATATATGTATGCATTTCTATTGGCAATGTACTTAGGAATGAACTGATGGATCATAGTATATGTATATTTTCAGCTTTGGTAGTTCCTGCCCCATTTTCCAAGGGCACCACTTTTCACTTCCTTCAGTGTATGGGAGTTCCTGGTGCTCTACATGCTGTCTGATAGTTTGTCTTTTTCATTTTAGTCTTCTGGTGAATGGTATCTTATTTGGCTTCAATTTGCATTTCCTTGTTAACCAAAGATGTTTAGCATCTTATCATATGTTTTTTAGCCGTTTGGATATGCTCTTTTTGAAGTAATTGTTCAAGGTTTTTGTCTACTTTTCTACTGTATTGTCTTTTCCTTATTGATTTGTAGGAGGTTAGTGTTGTTGTTATTGTTGTTATTTTACATATTCTGAATATGAGTCCTTTATCAGGTGTATATATTGCAAATATCTTCCGACTCCATGTTTCCTTCCACTATCTTAGATAAAGTCTCTCAGTGATCAGATATTCTTAATATAGTTCAGTCTGTCAAATTTCTTCCTACGGTCAGCACATTTGTGTTCTGTTTAAGAAATCTTTGCCCACTTGTAAGCCATGAAGATATTTCCCCATGTTTTCTTTTTTTTTAATTAAAAATTTTATTTATTTATTATTTATTTTTGGCTGCGTTGGGTCTTCGTTACTGCACGCAGGCCTCCTCTAGTTGCAGCAAGCGGGGGCCACTCCCCGTTGCGGTGCGTGGACCTCTCACTACGGTGGCCTCTCCCGTTGCGGAGCACGGGCTCTAGGCACATAGGCCTTAGTAGTTGTGTCGCACGGGCTTAGCTGCTCCGCAGCAGGTGGGATCCTACAGGACCAGGGCTTGAACTCCTGTCCCCTGCATTAGCAGGCGGACTCCCAACAACTGCACCACCAGGGAAGTCCCCCCATGTTTTCCTTTAAGTGCTTTATTTTTTATTTTCATATTTAGATCTGCAATCCATCTGGAATATATTTTTGTAGTTGGTGTAAGGTAGGGATCAA
Source organism: Hyperoodon ampullatus (assembly GCF_949752795.1). Taxonomy (NCBI): domain Eukaryota; kingdom Metazoa; phylum Chordata; class Mammalia; order Artiodactyla; family Ziphiidae; genus Hyperoodon; species Hyperoodon ampullatus. The sequence goes on along the minus strand of NC_136921.1, from coordinate 86,232,506 downwards.
GATGCATATTCTATGTGGCTATCCATTTGACACAGTCTAATTTATTGAAAAGGTTATCCTTTCCCCCACTGCACTGAGTATTAACATTTTAAGGTTTTTTTCCTCTCTTCTGTTTAACACATGGGAAGTGGAACCTCATTGTCAGACTCAAATTTCTTGATTGTTTGGGCAGTTTGCCGTTTCTTTATTGTATTAATTAAGACAGGATAGACTCTGCTGCAGTAGCAAATAAAGCACCAAATTTCAGAGGCTTAAAATAACATGGGTTTATTTTTCCTCATACAAAGTCCAGTGCCAGTGGGCCAATTTATAAGGCAGCTGGTCTCCCTGCAGTGACTGGGAGATCCAGGTCACTTCCATCATGTGACTTCACATTATTATGTGCTCTCTATAATCCCTGTTAGAAGAAAAGAGAGTGCTATGGTGGCACATAGACTCCTAAATTCTTGGCCTGGATGGGACACACCCAATTTCAGCTCATGTTCTGATGTCTATATCTAGTAACACGGCCCCATCTCACTGAAGGGAATCTGGGAAGTATAGTTTTCCCATGTGCCCAGGGTGGAGAGGAAAAACAGATACCAGAGAGATCGTGATTCCATCACATTCCCTCAATTAACTAATCATATTTCCACTGTGTGAATTGTTTGTGTCTATTGCCACTTATCTTTTTTGGGTATCTAATATTCATATTAAATAAAAATAACCTTTAAGATTTTTTGCCTTGGATTCTATTTTGACTTAATAATGCTTCTCTAATTTATTGCAAGCTTGCTTACTACATTTCACCCATCCTTTTCTCTAGTCTTTTTATGTTATTTTATTTAGATGTATTTTTTATAAGCAGCAAAGTATTGGATTTTGATCTTTAACACAATCTGAGAGGCTTTTTCTATTAGTAGGGAATCTAAATTTAATAAGTAAACTGATCATGCTTAGTCGCAATGCTGCCATGATTTTGTGCCTTTGTTTTTATACATGCACGCTGTTTCTTTGCAGTTTTGTCATTTGCTCTGCAGACTTGGTTTTGTTTTCTCTTATTTTCTACTGTGATTTTTTGAAGATGGACATTCCTCTGATTCTGCTAGTGGGCTCCTGAGAGCTTTCCACAAATACTTTTAAATTCTCCACTTGTTTAATTGTACCAATAAAAAGCCAAACAATAACCTTTGGAAACTATGGAAAAGGAGGCACCAAACATTTTTTTCTTTCCGTATCACCTGCTGATCCTTCCTTTTGTTTGTCTTCATTAATCTAATCTGGGGTAGTAAACCCAGTCATTTGGAAAAATACAGTTTTTTTTTCCTCATAAAGTAATTGCTATTCCTATAAAATATTTGGACAATACCCAAAAGTACAAAGGCCAGCAACAAAAATCTGCCATCATTTTATAACATGAAGACAACCACTGTTAATATTTTAGTATATGTCCCTTCAGTCTTTTTACTATATACATTTTATGTGATTGAGATTATATTGTATATATAATTTTTATATGCTGCTTTATTCACTGAAATGCTCTTATAAGCAAACCAGTTGTTTTTGGTTATATAAAATCTTCACAATCATTTTAATGACCTTATCATATTAGATGAGCCATAAGTTATTTCCACATCCTTATTATTGTACATTTAGGTTATTTTCAACTTTTAATTATTGTAAATAATATTGAATAAAATTATCTTTGTGCAAAAGGAGAAAAAGCACTTTTTTTCTAATTTAGGATTATTTTAGGATTATTAGGATTATTATCCTATCTAAATTAGGATTATTAGGATTATTTCATTAGGGCAGATTTCCAGAATGAAATTAGTGGGTCAAAAGGAATACCTTTTTTTTTTTGGCCACAGTGTGTGGCATGCAGGATCTTAACTCCCCAACCAGGGACCAAACCTGTGCCCCCTGCAATGCCCCTCTGCAGTCTTAACCACTGGACCAGAGAAGTCCCAAAACGAATACATTTTTAAAGGATTTTTGATCCATATTGCTAAATTGCTTCCCAAAAGAAATCCCATCATTTTAAATAAAATCTCAGTATAACTATGTTGTTGCTATAGCTCTTTTAGCATTTCAGACTTAGCATCAATTCATCTCTCATTATTGTTTTGGGCATCTCCACCAACTCTTTCCAACCCTATCTTCCAAATCATGAGTTCTTTTTATGATTCAGTGACTCATTTTATGATTCATCAATTTGTGTCAGATTCATGGGAGAATGTTCCTGATATGCTTTTTTGTTGATTACCAATAAAGTCAATGTTTTATGTAACTTAATTTGGTTTCCTTTCTCCATGTTGCATAGCAGGTGACCTAGTTTCAGTGAGGAAAATTACTTTTTTTTTCTGCTTTCTCTTCTGTTTTACTCTATATTTTTGAAACTGTCCATATTTGTTTTAAACATCTTTATTGGAGTATAATTGCTCCACAATGGTGCGCTAGTTTCCGCTGCACAAAAAAGTGAACCAGCCAGGAAAATTACTTTTTTTTTTTTTTTTTTTTTGCGGTACGCGGGCCTTTCACTGTTGTGGCCTCTCCCGTTGCAGAGCACAGGCTCCGGACGCGCAAGCTCAGTGGCCATGGCTCATGGGCCCAGCTGCTCCGCGGCATGTGGGATCTTCCCAGACCGGGGCATGAACCCATGTCCCCTGCATTGGCAGGCGGACTCTCAACCACTGTGCCACCAGGGAAGCCCCCAGGAAAATTACTTTTTGATACTAGTGTCCATGTCCTCTCCCAACTCATAGAGCAAGGAGAAGCCTATGGTAAATTGAAAGATGCAGTTCTAGGAGGGATTGGAAAAGTGTTTTGAGGCTTCTAAACAGGGGAAAAACAGGAAATAAGCAAAGATTTAACTAGGTGCTCAAGACTATCTGAAACTGAAAATATAATAAAAAAATAGAATAGAGACTTAAGGTGGTATATGGAATAGATCCAGACTCTGATGGATAAATTTTGAATCTTGAAAAGGAAATAATAATTTAGATCACTTTGATGCACTTCAAGGCCCGGCTGAAATTGCTCCTCATTTAGGAAGCCTCAAATGTAATCTTTCCTGCCTCCAAATTCTCCCATTTTTCTAGAAAATGCATCATTTTCTACTTTGGATAGTAGTCATTTGCTGGACTATTCTTTGATCATTACCTCTAAGCTACATGTGTGACTCACTCTGCACTTCCACAGCAGCTGGCAAATTGCTTTATCCCCGATAGGTGCTCAACAAATAATTCCTGAAACCAATGCTTATCAGTCTGTAACAGTTTTCAAAACCAATGGATATACAAGTTATAAACCATTCCCAAACAACTTTATTAAGTGCTCCAAGTGAGCAATAGCTAAGTAGATAAATATTTACTTGAGGAATTTTTCATGGTGGCAGTTTTGGAAATTTCATCGTGTGTTTATTGGTTTCAAGACATTTTCTTTCCATGAGAAACTGCCATTCATTTCCCCTCATATTAAGAACATTTTCCTTTTTAAAAAAATACTCCTTTTTATTTTCTCATTAAACAAGAAATTTCTCTTTAGAGTGTATGCCTGCATGCGTGTGTGCACATGCACGTGTGCAAATACTTAGAATCACAAATGCCAGGTTATTTTTTCTAAAAAAATTTTTCTAACTTTTTACTGTAAGTGTAGTTTCACAAACTAGACACTCATGTCTAACCAGCACCTGGAACAGAATACTATTTGCATCTCAGAAACCCCTCTCTTGCTTCATGGTGACTTTTTGACTTTTGGGGAGGAAGGGGGAGAAATTCTCATCAATATTTGATGTTTTTATATTGTTTCAAAGTTTCTAAATATGTATGAGGTTATATACATCTCACATTATTTTTGTCGTGTATCTAAGAAAGATTTAGCATTTTTTATTTGCTAGGAAAGCATTAGGTGATTTTTAAAAATTAATTAATTTTTTGGCTGTGTTGGGTCTTTTTTAAAAAATTTATTTATTTTTGGCTGCGTTGGGTCTGTTGCTGTGCGCGGGCTTTCTCTAGTTTTGGTGAACGGGGTCTACTCTTCGTTGCCGCGTGTGGGCTTCTGATTGCGGTGGCTTCTCTTGTTGTGGAGCATGGGCTCTAGGTGCGTGGGCTTCAGTAGTTGTGGTGCACAGGTGTAGTTTGCTCTGTGGCATGTGGGATCTTCCTGGACCAGGGCTTGAACCCGTTTTCCCTGCATTGGCAGGCGGATTCTTAACCACTGCACCACCAGGGAAGTCACACATTAAGTGATTTTGTTTGCTTTTTTGTTTTTGTTTTTTTTACATTAAGTGATTTTGAAAGCCTTGAAACCATACAGTTGGAAAGATATTGTCAAAAATCAAGGATATTTGATATTAATGTTTATGAAAAGGAACATCAGTTTCTTTGCCTGCAAAAAGATTCAGACTGCAGAAACAAAGTCCAGTGTAAGTAAGGTTTTGGGAATCTTTGTTCTTCCCTCTGAAGTGATGAATTTATATTTTAGTTTAATCAGTAAGACTTAGGATGAGTGAAGTGGAACACTAGATTACAATTGGTTTTATATGTTTTCTTAATCACTTTTCTAAGTAGACTGCTTTGTTAAGGGGTACATTGTTGATTTAAAATCTGCTATGAGCACTGTTTGCTTGTTGCACTTTGTTTTTGTAAACATTTCATAATACTCATGCCCTTGGAGAAACAGCCTCTAGTGCTCTTTGGGGGAGGTAATATTGTTCTGAAGCTGATTATAATTTTTAACCTAAGGTGAAATGAATCTGTTTTGAGAATCTAATAATTCCAGCTTTTGTTATGTATAGATCAAGCCTCCCCTCACCCAATGAGTAGACAAACCAGAAGGAAACCACTTCCACTGCTAGAGAGAGCAGAGGAAGTGTAACCTAGCCTATTATGCACAAAACCCTGAAACTATCTCTGCAGGGATTTGGAAACCATAATCTTCAAGCAGTGGCTTTGTGAATTGTGCAGGGCAGGTAGAACACACTCAGTGAAATGAGAATTCTTCATAATCCAACGCAATGGAGTCATCTGTCCAAGCATCTACCAAAAAGAGTACTACTAAGATGACATGTCACAACGGTAGGGCAGGTATCTTGAGAGCTCCGATTTGTGTGCATACATTCAGACAAAGAAGGAAATCAGATCTGGGGGTGAGTTCAGGCAAGAGGAGACAGGCTGGGCATTTCAGTTCACTCTAATAAAAAGGCCTGGCACACCCCATTTCCTAAACATTTGTAATGTAATATTTCATACATATTAGAGCAGATCTTATATATATATATATACATTATAAATATATATAGTTTAAAGAAAAAGAGTAAGGCAAACATACCTCCACACTCTCACCAAACTTAACAGTAGGTTATTTATTGATGCTTTTGAAGCCCCTGTGGGTCCTCCATGATCACATCCCCCCTTTTCCCTGATGGAAGTACCTACTCTGATTTTGGCTTCTCATTCATTTTTCTTTTTTCTTTCTAGTTTTGCCACATATATATTCCTGAACACTATATTATTCAGTTTTGAATGTTTTTGAATGTTTTATAAATGAATCAAACTGCCTTCATCCTTCTTTAACTTGTTCTTATAAATCAGCATTATGCCTGTGAGCATTTTAATTGTTGTATAGTATCCTATTGTGTGAATATACATAACTCTATTTATCTATTTTCTTGTTGTTGGACATTTGGGTGGTTTCCAGTTTCCGGCAGCTATTAACAGTAATGCTACGGACACGCTTGTTCTTTCTCCTGGTGCACATGAACAAGAATTACTCTAAGATATATTATTTGGAATGGAATTGCCAGGTAATAGGATCTTCAACTTTACTAGGTAATACATCATTAACTATGTTTTGCTTAGTTCAAAAGGGCTAGGGTTGCCAGATGTAGCAAATAAAAATACAGGATGCTCAGTTACATTTGAATTTTACATAAACAACAAATAACTTTTTAGTATCAGTATGGCCCTTGCAAAATTTATATTTCATCTGGCAACCCTAACAAGGTCAGTGAACTTTACCAAATCACAAACGTTGGCCAATGAAGTGAAAGTGTGAGAGGGTGGGGGAGTATTTGGCCTTTTCTTCCTCTGCTAGCATGGCCAACAGAGTTGTTTACAAGCAGATTAGCTCAGGGGGCTCAGGTGCTTGCTAACCAGCTCTGTGAGTAATTGATTGGCTCAACAAATATGTATCAGCACCAGCTGTATGCCAAGCAGGTGCTAGATGTTGGGACTATAACTGTAAACATGACAGACAAGGTCCTTGCCCTCCCTAGGCTTTTAGCCAAGGTGGGGAAATGGAGGATAATAAGGCAATGATCTATGTACTGTGGGAGCAGTGGTGTGCTGGTGAGGAAGCCTTGATTTGTAGATTTTGCTGACTTTGGTGTTGTAAATACTCTTACCATGGCCAGTTTCAAGCTACCAATGTGACATCATTAAACTCTGAGTTGAGGGAGAGACTTGTACAATCTGCTCTCTGGGTGGTATGAACTGGCTCCAGCATCCCCCTGTATGGGGGAGTACTAAGAAAGAACATTTCATCCAGTCTCTGGGCTCATTTCTGACTGGTTTGGGGGAAAGGGACTTAAGCATTAATTGTTTCCTCAAATTTAGAAGGAATCAAATGTTAAGAGGTATAAAAAAATTTATTATATCTATAATATTGGATACTTTGTAAATATTTTTTACTATGGTATATAAATAGAAAAGAGTCTAATAAACATAGTTGTAAATTATGACTAGCCTATAGATCAGGGCTTAGATTTCCCCTTTTGTATGTGACCTTCTATCAGGAGAGGCTTGAAGACCTCCTCTCCTGGACTGCTCCCTCACCTGTATCCCAGCTCATTGATCCTCATTACCCATTCCATGACAGAGTCCTTTATTCTGTGCCGGGCATTGCACTAGGGGCTTGGGTCCCTGTCCTCATGGAGCTCTCAATTCACAGAAAAAATATTCTCCCCAATTCTTTGTAGGTAGTTTTACTCCTGTGTTTTCAGGCTGGCTTTCCCTCTGGGAATATTTCCCCAAGAAATCTTGCCCTAAACCCCCTTCCAATGATCTTTTCTTGCTTTCCTTGATAGTTCTCCTTCCCCAGAGTGGCTGAATCTGGAATCTCCTGACTTTCTTATATCTTTTCCTGTTGAGGAAGCTAACACTCTAGCCATCCCATCTCTCTATCAAACGTTATTTGAATGCTTGTGTACTAGCTGACATGCAAGGGGTGGGGGAGCCTCTCCTTACCATTTAAAAGCTTTCATTTAGAACAATAATTTAATAAAATTATGTATTTGCACTATTTGCATCCAGGCACTTTTTTTTTCTTTGCAGTACGCAGGCCTCTCACTGTTGTGACGTCTCCCGTTGCGGAGCACAGGCTCCGGACGCGCAGGCTCAGCAGCCATGGCTCATGGGTTTAGCCGCTCCGCGGCATGTGGGATATTCCCAGACAGGGGAACGAACCCGCGTCCCCTGCATCGGCAGGTGGACTCTCAACCACTGCGCCACCAGGGAAGCCCCAGGCCCTTTTCATGCTTAAATTACTTAAGAAATACATGATTCATTGTACAAAATTTGGCAAAGCTGAAAGTAGAAAAGAATAATTATGCAATCTTACAGCCCAAGGCTAGCCATGCACTTTTTGGGGTGCATCCTTGCAGTCATTTGTTTTGCATACTTACAAACAAATCGGGATCATACCCATGTTTTCTCTTACAATATACACGAAAATTTTATCATCCTTTTCAGTATTCTTCAAAGACATGATTTTAAGTGATAGCGTGGCATTCTATTTTCAGGCTAAGCCACGGTTTATTTAAGTAGCTCCCTATTGCTGGCAGTAGCCTCTTTATAAGTAAGTCAGTGTTGACTATCTTTATCATAAGCTACAAGAAAGCAGGAACTAATCACTTAATTGTCTTTCTAAGGCAGCACTTGTAACAAAAATAAATCGAAAGTAATTGGATTATGTTATTTGCTGTGATCCTCTAGTTACCATTTAAAATAAAAGGAGTCAGTCGGCATAAAATGTAACCGGGGTTGGTGTAAAGGTAACCTGAGGCTCTGGGGAGGGTTGGGAGGAAGATAACCTACTATCAAATCTCTTTGGTTGGGTTTTGTTTACTACTCTCGAGAGGAGCTGAGCTCCATATAAAGTCTTGGAATTGGTAGGAGCTTTAGAGATCACCTAGTGACTCTAACCTCTTTTTCATAGATGAGGAAATTGAATCGAGAAGGATTGTTACCTGCTGAGACTAGTACCCAGGCCTCTTGACTTCCTTCCTGTCCTGTGCTCTTTTCACCACAATCAGCTGACTAAGCTTACTCTTTTAAAATACTGAAAGAGCATACAGTTGCCTATTACCTATCATATAGGAATTCTTGTTTTGCCTTAGGGTGAATGTGCTTTGGTATAAAAATCTAATGGTAAGGTTCTAGATATGTATCCAAGAGAAAGGAAGGCATATGTCCACACAAAGACTTGTACACAAATGTTCATACTAGCATTATTCATAATAGCCAAAAAGTGGAAACAATGCAAATGTCCATCAACAGGTGAATGGATAAACAAAGTGTTGTATAGTTACACAATGGAATACTCAGCAATAAAAAGAAATGAACTACTGATAAATGCAACAATGTAGATGAATCTCAAAATAATTATGTTGAGTAAAAGAAGCCAGACAAAAGTGTACAAACCTAATGATTCCATTTATCTAAAGTTCTGGAAAATGCAAGCTAATCTAAGGGACAGAAAGCATATCTGTGGTTACTTGGGAATGGGGGTGTAGGGGAAGAGGAACCACAAAGGGGTAGAGGAAATTTTGGAGGCTGATGGATATATTCACTATCTTGATTTTATAAATGGTTTCAGGGTTGTATACACATCAAAACTTATCAAGTTGTACAGTTTAAATATGTGTAGTTTATTGTATGTTAATTATACCTCGCTAAAGTTGTTTAGGGGACTTCCCTGGTGGTCCAGTGGGTAAGACTCCTGTGTTCCCAATGCAAGGGGCCCCGGCTTCCATCCCTGGTCAGGGAACTAGATCCTGCATGCATGCCCCAACTAAGAGCCGTGTGCTGCAGCGAAGATCCCGCGTGCAGAAACTAAGACCCGGAGCAGCCTAAATAGATAAATAAATAATTAAAAAAAATAAAAATTGTTTAATTTGTGAGATGTCCCTCTTAAGTTTGAAAAGAACATTACTAAAAACTCACTGAAGAATCTGAAGCATAAGAAAACTAAAATTACCTCTGGAGATAACTGACAACCAAGGTTCTATTCTAGTATGATAGTTTATCTGAACAAAACATTACTATGAGAAATGCAAAGTCATAAAAATAAAAAATAGAAATGACATTTTTGTCCCCCTGCATGCCATTTCCTCGTGCCAGTACACTTGCTGTATATAATAATTTTTAGTGTTCTATTCAATTTGGTTTTTTAAAGAGAGCAATCGCCTTGTATTTTTCCTGAACTATTAGACAGCTCCTTTATGTACAAGATTCCCAATCCCTTATGTGTCTGTCCCTGTGTGGGTGTGTAGAAAGTTACACTGTACCTATAAATTTCAGCAAATGCTGCAATTTGCTTTAGGATTTTGTAGTCAGGGCTCAGCAGCGGCCCTGGAACTTTCTAGAAACCATGCCCTTTTCTACAAGATGAACCCTGGATAGTTTCCCTAAATATGTGAATTCGGTGATCAAAATTTTCTTAGATTTTCCACCTACTGTTTTAAAACAAAGAACTGCTAGACCACACATGCAGCGCAGAACACCGGTAAACATTTTCTTTTTTGGAAAACGTTCATAAAGTTTTATTTCCATCCCCCCCAACTTATTTTCTTAGCTCTTTTATTCGATAATCACTCCCATTCTGTAGACGGGGAGAGGCACACCGGTTTTTTTGCACAGTACAGAGGGGCAAGAAAGACGCAACTCTCAACTTTTCAGTTCCATTTTGAGAAATGATCACATCGAACTCCTGAGAAACGACAGCCCAGTGAGAGCAGAAGCATTTCTCTCCAGGCTGGGTGTGGGTCGGAAGCCAAGCGCGCTTCCGCGCGAGAGAGGGGGAGTCAGGTGGCAGCGGATCGGGCGCGGGAGCCAGTGCAGCGCGGCGGGGGCGCGTGCGGGGTGCGCCTCCCTCCGGCCGGCTCGGGGAGGCCACCCCCGCGCACGCCAGTCGGTCGGCCGAGCTCCCGCGCAGCGCTGCTACCCGCTGGTGAACCAGCAGCGCCCGGCGCCCGCGTCTCCTCCCTCGCGCGCTCGTTCCCTCCCCAGCCCCCCCGCCCCCAACCCCTGGCAGTCCCTCCCCCAAGCCTGCTCCCGCGGCCGCCGCCGCCGCCGCCGCCGCTACCGGAGGCGCAGGAGCCTCGCGATAGTGTTTGCATAGGCGGCGCGTGACGCCGCCGCCGCCTGTAACTGATGCAGAGGTTACCCCGCCGCCTCAGCCGCCACCCACCACCCGCCGCCGCCGCCGCCGCCGCCACCCGGGCGACGCCGGGGGCCGACGCACTGCAGAGGTGCCGGCAGGTTCCGCCCGCGGAAGTCTTCTCGGCCGGCGCAGCCCGCGCTCCGCCCGCTCTCCGACCCCGGCCCCAGCGGGCGCCCCCTCGACACCTCCGCCGCCGCGCTCCTTCCCTCTGCCTCTTCCCCGGCGCGCCCGCCGGCTCCCTTACTTCTCCCCCTTTTCCTCCTCCCCGTCCCCTCTCCTCCCCTCACCTCTACCCTCCCCACCTCCCCCCTTCTCGGTTTCCTCCCCCATCCCCTTGAATCTCCCCTCCCTGCCCTCGCTCTCTCGCTCGCCCTCAGCGCGGCCCCCGCCATGACGGAGGCGGGTGCCGGTGCCGTTGCCGTTGCCGCCGCTGCCGTCGCAGGGGGGGAGTCGGGTTCCCAGAAAGTAGCTTGATGAGTGTCCAAAGTAGCAGTGGAAGTTTGGAGGGGCCGCCATCTTGGTCCCAGCTCTCCACGTCTCCAACCCCGGGCTCGGCGACGGCGGCCAGGTCCCTGCTGAATCACACGCCGCCATCCGGGAGGCCCAGGGAAGGTAAGCGCCGTCGCGCCCGCGCCCGCTCGCGGGCCTCCCCTCCTGCGCCGCGGCCCCCGCGCCCCCGCGTCTCCTTCCTCCGACCCCGGGGTGGGGGAGGGGGCGAGGTGGACTCGAGGCCTCCCGGCTCCGGGGAGGCAGTGCTCCGTGTGTGGGTGGTGGTTCGCGGGTGGCTGAGAAGACCGACGAGGGGGTGCGCGCTGGAGGGGCCGGAGCGAGGCGCGGCGCACAGACTCGCCTGGGCTTCCTAAGAGCCAGTCCTGCTGGGATGGGAAGCCTGACCTCAGACGCGAGCCCCTTTCTGCTCCATTTGCTAGTACACTCAGCACTCTTAACCTCCTGGCCTCGGGTCTCTGGTGGATTTTCCCTCTTGGTGAAGCATTCATCCTCGAGCCCCCTCCCCTTCCCTCGCGCACTCCTCCCCTGGAGGCGGTCCCCGCTCTGCGAGCTTTGCTGCCCAGGACCTGGAGGATGCCTCTCTTTGCAGGGTCTCTGTCCTTTGGGGGGAGCCTCTGAAATTATCAAAGCCGACTTTGATCCCTTGCCTGGCCCCCTAGAGCAGTTTAAACGACAGACTGATTCGTGGGCAGGCTTTTAAAACCATCCCTCCAGATGGTTGCAACTTTGCTTCGCCATCATCTCCTGCGTGTTTGTGCGTTCTCTCTCTACTGCAAGTAGGCTACTGTTCTTTGACAGGGTCGTGGGTTTTGTGGGAAATATCTGCGTAAAGGTTACTGCAAACACGCACCAGATCGGTTACAATTGTTTTCTAAGTTTTCTGGCTTCTTGCATGCAAGTGTGCTGCCACCAGATGTAGCAGTTACACAGCTAGTAAGACACCGGAGTGCTTTTGACTAAAATTTCAACTTGCTGTATTTAACTTTAAGTATACGACATAAAATGAAATTTGGGAGAATTATGGGGGAAGAATAAATGTGCGTAGAATCACGTTTAACGCTCTTTTGTCTGGAAAACGTTTAGCGGTATTCATCAGCAATTGGTAAATGGGTTGTTCACGGCCGGTTGTGTCACACAGGGAGATTGTAGCCACATTTTCAAAAAAAACGTCTGGAAGTCCAGTAGTCTAGTGAATCCTTTAAAGATACCAGGAGCTTTGATTTATGCAGGAGTCGGTGGGATTAATTTATCTTGAAAATATCTGTCAATATTTACGACTCAGAGCCTTGACATTTGTTAATCAAGTGGTTTGTGCCCTGAATCCAGTGGTTCAGGCACAGCATTCTTTGTCATTTTGTTCCTGTGAGCATGTGTGAAAGTGACAATAGGCTCAAAGATTGGTATGAATTTGCTCTGGAAAATTCAGGGGAAGGTTTGATTTATGGCATCCATTAAGCGTGCTGAATACATTGACATGACATTTCCCCTTTCCATCTCACCCCCAACCCTGAGTTCTGATTATTAGAAGGTAAAAGTTTATTTATTGACTCACTCAAATTTAGTACACCTGGTGATTTTTCTTTTTGCAGTTGAAAATTTGTAAATGAATGTTTTAAAACCTATTTTGTAAACAGAGCAGTTGGTGCTTTTAGCATGCTTTTACTTTTGTCTGTACTTTCATTAAGATGCTTAATGATAGTGTTAGGAATGATAGTGTAATGAGTGATAGTAAATGATGGTCTTGGGAAAGACTCTCTTTTAAGGCTATACCTTTTTTTCATTCATTTCTTAAATATTTGCTGAGCCATTTCTGTGAGCTAAGCACTGTGCTAGATACTGAGGGCATAGTGTTGAATTGCTCATCTATAACATCTGTAATTAATAATTTGGGGGCTGAAAAATCTAGATTTTGAGTTTCTGAGGTTACTTCAACTCTAGTTAAAAAACTTTCATACTATTCTGCAATTTTCCTGATGTTTTAAATTTTTCAGGGGTTGGAATAATTTAGCTTGACCCTCCAAATAACCAGAAATTTTGTCCAGCAGTTTGGATTTTTATGTAGCCTGAATAGTGAGTCTCTATTTACTAATGAAATAACAGGACATGCTTTTGTGGAAGTTATACTTCACACCCAAGTACCTGTATGGTGACAGTGGTACATTGCTTTTTTTGACCAACCAGGAAGTAAGTTAAAACTGTTAATTCTCTCTAGGATTATATATATTCATCTTGAAGCTATAGTTTCAGATTTCACTAATGCTAATAGGAATTGCATATATGAAGCCCTAGGTATCAAGATGGAAACATTTTCTTTTGAGTGTGATCCCAGTTTTTATTTTAACAAGTGCTTTGCATCTTTTCCAAGTAACATTAGTATGTTGTGTAATTGATGTAAATTGAGAGCTTTAATTGCTGGTGACTGATAGATAGTACAAACCATTACTATTTTTTTTTTTTTTTTTTTTTTTTTTTTTTGTGGTATGCGGGCCTCTCACTGTTGTGGCCTCTCCCGTTGCGGAGCACAGGCTCCGGACGCGCAGGCTCAGCAGCCATGGCTCACGGGCCCAGCCGCTCCGCGGCACATGGGATCCTCCCAGACCGGGGCACGAACCCGTATCCCCTGCATCGGCAGGCGGACTCTCAACCACTGCGCCACCAGGGAGGCCCAAACCATTACTATTAATGGAACTTGAGTGTATGTATCAAGGAGAGAATAAACTCTGTTTCATGAAAAATTGAGCCAATTAAATTTAATATATAATAGAAAATTTTAAACTTAAAAGAGATACACATACGCATATGTATATATATAAAGTTACATATGTGATGAACTCCTTTTAAGCAAACTTTACTTTGAAAATGGGCTATTTTCAAAGTTGTTCCATAAGTATCTTATCTATAAGCCTAACTCATAAGATTTCGGAATTTATATGATATAGTGTAGACTTCTTTCTTCCCTCGGAGTCCCAAAGCTCTTCCTTTATCAATCTTAAAATTCTCTGAGAGGTGCTCAGCAGTGTAGCTCTAGATTTCACATTGGGTCTTTTAAACCTGTGGCTAAATTCTCTATCCCACTTTATCTTCTAATCTGTGAATAAGGATGTAGGAAGTTAGGAAATTAAATTTTCAAATAAGGTCAGGTTTGTTTGCTGAGGCCGAGGAACCTGGTGTGTGTACTGGCTAGATGAGCAGGTGTTTTTTTTGCGTATCAGTACATAGGTACTTTTTTTTTTTTTTTTTTGCTGTACGCGGGCCTCTCACTGTTGTGGCCTCTCCCATTGCGGAGCACAGGCTCCGGACGCGCAGGCTCAGCGGCCATGGCTCACGGGCCCAGCCGCTCCGCGGCATGTGGGATTCTCCCTGGACCGGGACACGAACCCATGTCCCCTGCATCGGCAGGTGGACTCTCAACCACTGCGCCACCAGGGAAGCCCCATAGGTACTTTTGAATGGGTTACTGCTAAGAGTCAAATAAATGGTTATACAAAAGACTTGGCTTTTCTGTTTCATCTTGCCAGATATGAATAATTTGCTTTACTTTTATATAAATAACGAAAGTAGTTTGGTCAAAAAGATAATATCGCAGTTTAAATAAACTTGCTCTCTGTTTCCATATTTACAGACTGCATCCTTTAGACAGAAGAGTTAAAGTATTTGACTCCAGATGATTGAGTAATACCTGTAGGGAGATGTGAACAGTTAAGTATACCAGATGGCCCTTTAATTTCTTGAAGTCACCTGCCGGAGCAAGACAGGGTTGTATGTTTAAGGATTCTAGCTCATGAATATACAGATATGTGGTAGGTGCCTCCCTTACAGAGGCATATGTACGTATTAGAGGAGAGAGGGAAATCCAAGATAGTTAGAAGTCGGGGAATCTGCCCCTGAGAAATAGGCTGTGCTTTAGCCTTTTTGGTCTCAGGACCCCTTTACTCCCTTAAAAATTATTGAGGAAGAGATTTTGTTTATGTGGGTTATGTCTATTGATATTTACTATATTTGAAATGAAATATCTTCAAAAATATTTATCTAAAAATAACAATCTGATTACATGCTAACAAATTTTATTTATTTATTTATTTATTTATTTATGCATGCATGCATGCATGCATGCATGCTGTAAGCGGGCCTCTCACTGCTGTGGCCTCTTCCGCCGCGGAGCACAGGCTCCGGACGCGCAGGCTCAGCAGCCATGGCTCACGGGCCCAGCCGCTCCGCGGCACGTGGGATCTTCCCGGACCGGGGCACGAACCGGTGTCTCCTGCATCGGCAGGCGGACTCTCAACCACTGTGCCACCAGGGAAGCCCCAAATTTTAAAATGAAGATAAATATTCTAAAACAACAACTTTAGTGAGGGGACTTCCCTGGTAGCACAGTGGTTAAGAATCCCCCTGTCAATTCAGAGGACACCAGTTTGACCCCTGATCCGGGAATATCCCACATACTGCAGAGCAACTAAGCCCGTGCGCCACAACTACTGAGCCTGTACTCAATGAGAGCCTGCATTGAACCTGCACTCAATAATAAGCCCACGCACCGCAACTAGAGAAAGTCTGCGCACAGCAACGAAGACCCAATGCAGCCAAAAATTAAAACAAAACACGCTTCAGTGAGGCTGATGGCATTGTTTTATATTTTTACAAATCACTTTAATTTCTGGCTTACTAGAAGACAGCTGGATTTTCTTCTTTTAATCTGTTGAGATATATATATATATATATATATATATATATATATATATATTTTTTTTTTTTTTTTTTTTTTTTTTTTTTTTTGCGGTACGCGAGCCTCTCACTGTTGTGGCCTCTCCCGTTGCGGAGCACAGGCTCCGGACGCGCAGGCTCAGCGGCCATGGCTCACGGGCCTAGCCGCTCCGCGGCATGTGGGATCTTCCTGGACCGGGGCACGAACACGCGTCCCCTGCATCGGCAGGCAGACTCTCAACCACTGCGCCACCAGGGAAGCCCTGAGACATATTTTGATTGAGGCATGTGAAGAGAATCCAACTTCACATAGATATGTAGTTGCAAAAGAATTATTATTATTATTATTTTTTTGCGGTACGCGGGCCTCTCACTGTTGTGGCCTCTCCCGTTGCGGAGCGCAGGCTCCGGACGCGCAGGCTCAGCGGCCATGGCTCACGGGCCTAGCCGCTCCGCGGCATGTGGGATCTTTCTGGACCGGGGCACAAACCCGTGTCCCCTGCATCGGCAGGCAGACTCTCAACCACTGCGCCACCAGGGAAGCCCAAAATAATTATTTTAATAGTCTTTTTGGAAGTTATTCTTTGATATTACACCAAAATTCGACAAGTGGCAGTTTTTTTTAAAGGTACTTGTGATGTGGAAGTACATTTTATCCCGGAAGTGTCTTCAGTACCCACAAGAAATCTGTGGACCATACATTTAGACTAAAGAAGAGACTAAATGGTGGGAAAAAGTATAGCTGTTTTCAGGCATTTCAAACACATAAATTGAAGAGAGAATGTGTTCATTATGCTGTTATAGAAGATGGACCAGCAGGTGAAAGTTAGGAAGGCACAGAATGAATTCAGTATAATTTTTTGACAAGAATGTAAAAACTGTATAACTGCTAGACTTGGCCAGCAATGAACTGCTTTAAAGAATTTAAAGCAAACTACGGAGACTTTTTTGGGGGAGCTAGAGATAAATTCTGTAGATTCTTATTTTGTGTGCTATTAGATTAAGTGACTTAAGGTCCCATCCAGTTAAAAATTGCAAACATTCTGTGATTCTTTGAAAATTCGTAAATATAGTTAAACTGTACTTACATATCCATGAATGTTTTTGAATATTCTCTTAAGTCAGTAGCATGAAACTATCATTGACTTTATTACTCTTTTGCATTTCTATCGTGCTTTTCCTCTGAGGATTTTTCTGTATTTTCTGGAATCAACACTGTCAGTCTTCCTGAAATCCTGATGAATTCCCTGTGAAATATAATAAGCTTTGAAGACATTTTAGGGAATCAGATGCTGCTTACGATACAGTTTAGTAGAGTTGTCATATACTTGGGCACAGAATTTTAGGATGCTGTGGGGGGCTGATTTTCAGTTCAGAAAGAGAAACTGTCAGCAGTCTGTATAGTCTTTCATTTGTAATTGTGTATGTGATTTCAGAAGTAATGTGCTTAATCTAATGGTTTTAAAGCTAGAGAGTCTGAAAAAAGGATGCATGAAGGCAAAGCATTTAAATTGGTCTCTCTTGAATTTAAAAATGCATATTAAATAAAACCAGAACATAAAGTGAAGAATTTAAATTCTCATCTTATTAAGAGAATTATGCATGTACTAGCTATCATTACCTATAGCAATTCATATTTTAATTTAATATGGAACATAATCTCTTCTGTGAGATGTATTGAAAGGTTAGATTTTAGGTGCTGGGAAGTCAAGGTTAAACTCCTGTAACTTTCTTGGGGTCAACTTAAGTGTAGTAAGTGACACAGCTTGAGACTTCATGTATTTCTTGCGTTTAGACTTAAAGCACATTTTCTATAGAAGAGCCATAGGATTAAGTCATTTAGTTTAATAAACTCCTTCATGCTCTTTAATAATTTCCAGAAATCTTAGAATAATTTAGAGGAATGGTGAAGTAGGAGAAGAAGTATGGTAGAGAAGAGAAAGTGCATTGATAATTGGAATCCAAGTGTAGTCCCAGTTTTGCCATTACCTAGCTGGGTGACTTTGGGCAAGTTGCTTATCTCTCTGCTTCAGTTTCATAAAATGAGAATTACAGAGCTGAAAGGGACCTTGGAAGCAAATGAATCCAAACCTCTCATTTTACAGATGAGGAAACTTAGATAATTTGCCCAGGCTTTTACTGTAGGAGAGGTGGGACCAAGATTCAGTTTTCTGACTTTCAACTTAGTGCTTTCTCCATTATACTTTGTGGCTCCTTTTCATCTGTAAAATGAGGGAGTTGAATTCGAAGCCTTCAGAGTTCTCTAACAGCTCAAAAATATTACTAATTTGACATTAGTGCTAATTATAATTTACTGGAGGAAAGTTTGTAGCTTTTATTTATTGGTGAAAGAAATGTTTCTTGAGGAAGCAATGTGACCTTTTCAAGGTTATGTTATAATTTGTTAAGAGAAGATACTCATCTTCGTTATTACCAAAAGATTTTTAAGTTTATTTATGAGCATCATAAGCAGTAGTGTGCTAGGTGATCTTTTTAATGATCTACATTCTAAAATACTGTTAAGAATGTATTAAAAGCTGTGTAAATTACATAAATAATAATGTGGTGCCCTGAAGTGAAGTAACTAGGTGATTGTTCCTCAGAAATTATTTCTGGGGTGTTTCCCCCCGAGTTAGATGCCTCTGCTCCTTAGTGTCATATAGGATTGTCTGTTTCATAGCACCTTTGTCATACTACCTTTTATTATAGTTTTATTTTTTTGCGTACTAGACAGAAAGGTCTTGAATTCAGAGACTGTTTTGTTCATTTCCATATTCTCAGTGCATAGTAGGATGTCCTCTGTAGCAGGGGTCCCCAAATCCCCGGGAGACCACTACAGCTGCGGTCTGCGGCCTGTTAGGGACCTGTTAGGGACCAGGCTGCATAGCAGGAGGTGAGTGGCATCAAGTGAGCAAAGCTTCATCTGCTGCTCCCCATCGCTTGCATTACCGCCTGAACCATTCCCCACCCCTGTCTGTGGAAAAATTGTCTTCCACAAAACCGGTCCCTGGTGCCAAAAGGTTGGGGACTGCTGCTCTATAGAGGTGGCACCTAACGAAAAGTTTTGTTGAAGATCTGTTAAAGCTTTTTTTTTTTTTTTTAAACAGAGTGATTATATACTTAATATGCACGTATTTCAGACCCAGGGAGATACTCATTTTAGTAATTCATAGGCAAGTTATATTTTAGAGAGTGATAATGGATAACAATAATAGCTAAAGTTTATTGTTTGTACATGTTAATTCATTTAATTCTCATAACTCTGTGAGGTATATACAATTATCATTCTCATTTTACAGATGAGGAACCAAAGCACAGAGAAGTAAAGAAACTTGCCCAGTATGACACAGAGTAGTAAATGTTAGGGCTGAGATTTGAATCAAGTCTGCATTTTAACCACTGGGATATATTGCGTAAGATATGGAAATTTAGTTTTGGGTAATTTCTTAGTTTTTCCTTAACATATTTTAATTTACTAATCAGTCTTTTAAGCTCATTCAATTTACTGGTAAACTTTGTTATTATTATTTTTTTGCATGAGTTTTGTATGTGTGTGGAGATAAGATTAAAAAAAAGAAAAATCCAAAACCAATTTGTACAGATCTTAAGTTTCATGGAAAATGTTAGAGGTATACTAATGAAATATCTTACTTTCATGTTTAATAATTAAATTGGGATGCCATTTATCTTAATATTTTGACCTCATAAGCTCACCACAGCAATAACAAATAAACATTAGAATTTGAATGGAGAATTTTTGACTGTCCATATAGGAATAGTCCACTTATTGTGGAGGGTTTTAACCTGGTGCATGAGACTCTGAACAAAATTGAGATGCTTTAGTGGCAGATGTTTGAGTTTTATTAGTGTTCAATATGGCAGGGAAAGGAAGCTTGAAGCTTAATCTGATTCATCTTATAAGAAGTATTTTTTAAAACACTTAAAGCTTTAATTACCTTATTGCATACAAAACAGATCCCTTGGTAACATGTATTATTTAGTGTATCTAATGAGAGGAAGAATTTGAAAGGGTTGATAGGAATTCAAAGCATGATGTAGAAAGATGCAGACTTGAAATAGGTGGTAGGTTGTGAAACTTAAATCTTCTCAATGTGGCTTCACTATTAGGTTTGAAATTTTGTGAATTTCACGAAGACAGTTACCTCTAAGTTAAAATGCTTGTATGCTACAAAGATGCAGTACAAAGCCAAATATGAGTGGTTTTGGGGGCTGACATAATATTTGTTCTCTTTCATTTATATGGATTATTAAGAGTTCGTTCTGTTCATAAATTTGTACCTTTCCCTGGAAACTAGTTTAGTTGGAGAAATGACTTCTAGGTTTAAATTAAGCTTTAACCTGGTACTTGCTGGTATTGTGTTAAGTGTCATACATTGTGATTTCATAATTCCACACTTGACACTATGTATGTGCTTCTTGTCTGATGGTGAATATGGTGCCTCTGGAGAAGGTCAGGGGGATTTGTATGAGGCCAATCAGATTCATCCTGTCTTTCATGAGACCTGAGGCATGTTTCTTTTTTTTTTTTTTTTTTTTTGACAAATAGGGTATTTTTGCTTTTTTAAAAACATAGTTTTTCCTTTTTCTGTGCACAGATTTTAAAAAACATCAGTGAAGTTACATGGTTTAGTTAACTTTGTATATATTTTTGCTTATCTCATTTATTTGAAAGATACATATACTTATTAATGGTAGGACTTGTTCTAGGCACTTTGTAAATAGTAAATCATTTACTTCTAACAGTCATGAAGTAGGTACTATTGTATCCCTATTTTACAGATGAGGAAGTTGAGCCACAGAGAGATTAACTAACTAACCCAAGGACACATAGCGAATATGTAGCAGAGTCAGGATTCAGACTAGGCTCCTGAGTGCATGCTCTTAACAGTTATACTATTCTGTTAGCATTATTCCACTGAATTTTAACCACAGGGATACTGAATGGATGTACTATAATTTACTTAGTTAACCATTCTTCTTTTGGTAGTGTGTTAGTCATGATTCCTTTGCTTACCTGTGATAAAAACTTAACACAAGCTTTGGTAAGTTAAAAAAGGAATTTACTGGTTCATGTAACTGGGAATTGTATGTGTGGAGGAGGATGGAATGGCTCTGGAAACAGCTTAGATCCAACATCTCAAATAATGTCACTGAGCCTCTTTGACTCCATTTCTGGGTTCTTCTAGCCTATTGCTTTTGGAGCTCAGTCACATACCTTTGGCTTAGCAACCACACTTGGCAGGCAAAACTTTTTCCTAATGTCCACATGTCACTTCTGGGTTGATGATGATGTATTATGATTGTCAATTCCTTAACCAATCACCGGTACCTGGGAGATGTACAGCAAGGTAGCCACTATGGCTGTAGGTAGAGTGAGTTGGGGAATCCACAGAAAGCCATGATTGACAGACCGCTGAAGGTCACACAAATTAGGTGAGTGGTAGTTTTCCTGAGGAATGGATGGATCATGGTGAACAAAAACATCTTAACTACCACAGTTAGTTATTTAGGTTTTTTTTTTTTTTACTTTTACTTTTTGGCTACAATAGATATTGATGTAATATCTCTGAGTAAAAGCTCCCCCACCCCCCGAAGAGGATTCCCAGTGATGGAATTATCAGGGCAAAAAATATAAAAACACTTAAAGGCTTTTGATAACTATTGCCAAATTATTATTTGAAGAATTGTGTTCCACTCATATAGCAGCAGTGCATGAGATAGGGTTTTTTTGTTTTTTTTTTTTGCGGTACGCGGGCCTCTCACTGCTGCGGCCTCTCCCGTTGCGGAGCACAGGCTTGGACGCGCAGGCCCAGCAGCCATGGCTCATGGGCCCAGCCACTCCACGGCATGTGGGATCCTCCCGGACCGGGGCACGAACCCGTGCTCCCCGCATCGGCAGGCGGACTCTCAACCACTGCGCCACCAGGGAAACCCTAGGCATGTATTTTTGAACCAGGCGGGGTTCACCTCATCCTAGGAATTACTGGGCTTAAACATTATTAACACAGTGCCTTGCAGTTAACCAAAGGGTTGCGATCTTCGTACTGAACATGTATCTAATCCAGTTTATCAAATGCTTTATTATATTTTCTCCGGGCATTTCTCTCACTGTTTAAAAATTTTTTATTTTATAGTTTTAAACAACAAACCCAACAGGCTAATGAATGGCAGTCCTTGGCAAGCTCTTGGCTCCCTACTCCTCTTTCCTATCAGTGTCTCCTACTTCTCTGACCTAGTTGACAGCATTATACTTAGGTGTTTATACTTAGATATTGGTACCTTATGTTAGAAGCATTATTATGTAGAAGTAGTTACAAGCACATATTTGTTAGACCCGGATATCAGTTTAGGTTTTGCCACTTACTGTAGTAAGTTACTTAACCTCTCCATGCATCTGTAGATCTTCTTTCTTTTTTTTTTTTTTTTAAATGCTTTTTTTTTTGGCCGTGTGCCTTTCTGGATCTTGGTTCCCCGACTAGGAATCAAATCCGTGCCCCCTGCAGTGGAAGCGTGGAGTATTAACCACTGGACTGCCAGGGAATTCCTAGGTTTTCTTGATTGTAGGATGGGATAAGAAATAGTAACTATTTCATAAGGTTGTGAGAATTAAATGAGAAATTTGTGGCGTGTTAAGCAATCAGTATGTGTTAACTGTTACTATTATATTTAGATACAAGGATGCTTTAGAATTAAACATTTTTTCTTTGTTTCAATGTCAAGAATAGGGAACAAGTACCATCTGGATTAAGATCCTTATGACCAGAGTACACTTGACATACATACATATATTATCTCCCTGGCTCTTTGAAGAATTCTAGCAGAGTTGTGTATGACAGAGGCAGATTTCAAGTGATAATCATAATTGCTAGTCCCATTTCTTTTCACTATATAATATTGTGGTATTTATTATACATACAATTTTTCTTCCTTTGATTTATTTCTTTATTATACTTTTTTTTTTTGCGTTACGCGGGCCTCTCACTGTTGTGGCCTCTCCCGTTGCGGAGCACAGGCTCCGGACGCGCAGGCTCAGCGGCCATGGCTCACGGGCCCAGCCGCTCTGCGGCATGTGGGATCTTCCCGGACCGGGGCACGAACCCATGTCCCCTGCATCGGCAGGCGGACTCTCAACCACTGCGCCACCAGGGAAGCCCATATTTCTTTATTTTACATTTTAAGGATTTGCTTTACTGGGCAAAAGGGCATGAATTTTTTTAATGTCATTTAATGTGTATTGTCACTATTGTTTTCCCTATGGGATAACCAGGATTTTAAAATCTGTATTGCTTCTCAGAAGTGAATCAATTGTCAGAGCTTTAGAGTTTTATAGAAACCTTATTGGCATAGTTTGTTTATTAATTCAGCAAGTATTTTTGGGCCTGGAGCATAGCACTGGGTAAACAAAGGTATGTAAGATACAGTCCTTGCCTCCTAGGAGCTTGGCCAGAGTCTAGTGAGGAAGACTACAATTCATAGCATGTAATTTATACTTTAAAAAAAAAAAAAACCACTGTGGATCAGATAAAACAATTTGTGATGCCAGTTTCAACTTCTGATATAAACAGAATTATTATATAATGTGGTTGTAGCATAGCCTATATCAAGGTGTTATATTCATTGGCCATTTGGTTGCTAGAAAAAAACTTTAGCAAAACAAATTTATTATTAGAAGGATATAGGGCTGAGTATCTCTTAGAACCCATTTAGGTCTCAAGGGGACTGAACTAGAAACTGGAAATTCAGGAACCACAGTAGCACTATTCTCCTGTGGATCATAGAGCAACCCTCTCCAGTGCTGTGAAGGAAGGTTTTTTAAAAAGGAAAAGTGGGAAGGAAGGAAATTGTATTTCTGTCAATAGGTATGAACAGAGTATTCCCTAGAGAAGGGAATTAGACAGTTTTCCTCCAGTTTAACTATTAAATGTTATCATTTTGTTTCAGTTGGTATGTCTTGATTGCTAGTGAGATTGAACTTAAACTTAATATTTATCTCAAAAGCCCAGTCTTTAAAAAATTATTACTTTCTAAAGTTCAAGTGCTCTAATTTTACTGTGATTCAGTTGATTTTATTTTTTAATGTTATATGGTGCTTTACCTTTCATTATTGTATCATAATATTAATACATACAGAAGATGCACACGATAAATAATGCTCAGTGAATTACTATAAATCGATGTACGTAACGACCACTCAGTTAAGAAATAGAACATAGGCAGCATTTCAGAGCTCTCTTCCTGCACTCATCAGTCATTCACTACCTTCTCCCTTCCCTCCAAAGCAATCACTATTCTGACTTAATTATGCCTGTTTTGAATTTTATATAAACGGACTCACACAGTATATATATTTTTCTAGCTGCTTTTGTTTCACGTATGTTTTAGAGTTTCATCCATGTTAATTCCTGTAACTGTTGTTCACTTTCATTGCTCTATAATATTACTTGTATGCATATACCACAGTTTATTTATGCAATCTGTTGATAGATGTTTGGGTTGTTTCCACTTCTCTATTATTACTAATAATGCTGTATGAACATATTTATACCTGTCTCTTCATGTACTATTAATTTCTGTTGAGTATATACCTAACAGTAAATTTACTGGGTTGTAGGCTGTGTGTGTGTTTGCCTTTAGTAGATACTGCCAGTTGCCCAAAGTGGTTGTAACAGTTTACATTCCCGTGAACAGTGTATGAGAGTTCCCATTGCTCTGCACCCTCACTGACAGCTGGAATTGTTAATATTATTTATGTTTGATATTCTGGTGGATATTAGGTGGTATTTGTGGTTTTAATTGTCATTTCCCTGATGAGTTAAGAGGTTTCCCATTTTTTCATAAGTTTATTGACTTTTGGATATATCTTGTGAAGTACCTGTTCAGATCTTTTGATCAGTTTTCCTTTGTGTTGTTTCTCTTTACAAA
Organism: Hyperoodon ampullatus; assembly: GCF_949752795.1. Lineage (NCBI taxonomy): Eukaryota > Metazoa > Chordata > Mammalia > Artiodactyla > Ziphiidae > Hyperoodon > Hyperoodon ampullatus. The sequence continues at coordinate 86,207,927 of NC_136921.1, read as the reverse complement.
AATAAAAAATTAATTGAAGAAATTCTTTTTGTATTTTGGATAAGTACTTTTTTTTTTTATTAACACCCCTCCGCTGTTCTGTGGCCTGTTCCCCCACTCCCTTATGGTATTTAAGAAGTATCTCAATACATGAAAAATGTTTTCCTTGTTTTCTCTTTTTTTAATATAGGTATTTACAACTGTAAATTTCCCTGTAAGCACTCAATTAATTCACCCTGTAAGTTCTTTTTTTTTTTGTAAAATGTTACAATATATGCTGATATATTACACATGTTGTAAAACACACAATATAAAAATTTGCAAAGGTTAAATAAATAAATTTAACAATATTTAAAAATCTTTTTTTTGAATTTTAAAGTTTTATTTTATTATATAGCAGGTTCTTATTAGTCATCCATTTTATACACATCAGTGTATACATGTCAATCCCAATCTCCCAATTCATCACACCACCACCGCCACCCCCTGCCACTTCCCCCCCTTGGTGTCCATATGTTTGTTCTCTACATCTGTGTCTTAATTTCTGCCCTGCAAACCGGTTCATCTGTACCATTTTTCTAGGTTCCACATATATGCGTTAATATATGATATTTGTTATTCTCTTTCTGACTTAATTCACTCTGTATGACAGTCTCTAGATTCATCCATGTCTCTACAAATGACCCAATTTCGTTCGTTTTTATGGCTGAGTAATATTCCATTGTATATATGTACCACATCTTCCTCATTCATTCATCTGTCGATGGGCATTTAGGTTGCTTCCATGACCTGGCTATTGTAAATGGTGCTGCAGTGAACATTGGGGTGCATGTGTCTTTTTGAATTATGGTTTTCTCTGGGTATATGCCCAGTAGTGGGATTGCTGGGTTATATGGTAATTCTATTTTTACTTTTTAAGGAACCTCCATACTGTTCTCCATAGTGGCTGTATCAAATTACATTCCCACCAACAGTGCCAGAGGGTTCCCTTTTCTCCACACCCTCTCCAGCATTTGTTGTTTGTAGATTTTCTGATGATGCCCATTCTGACTGGTGTGAGGTGATACCTCATTGTAGTTTTGATTTGCATTTCTCTAATAATTAGTGATGTTGAACAGCTTTTCATGTGTTTGTTGGCAGTCTGTATATCTTCTTTGGAGAAATGTCTATTTAGGTCTTCTGCCCATTTTTGGATTGGGTTGTTTGTTTCTTTAATATTGAGCTGCATGAGATGTTTATATATTTTGGAGATTAATGCTTTGTCCGTTGATTTGTTTGCAAATATTTTCTCCCATTCTGAGGGTTGTCTTTTCGTCTTGTTGATGGTTTCCTTTGCTGTGCAAGAGCTTTTAAGTTTCATTAGGTTGCATTTGTTTATTTTTGTTTTTATTTCCATTACTCTAGGAGGTGGATCAAAAAAGATCTTGCTGTGATTTATGTCAAAGAGTGTTCTTCCTATGTTTTCCTCTAAGAGTTTTATAGTGTCTGGTCTTACATTTAGGTCTCTAATCCATTTTGAGTTTATTTATGTGTATGATGTTAGGGAGTGTTCTAATTTCATTCTTTTACATGTAGCTGTCCAGTTTTCCCAGCACCACTTATTGAAGAGACTGTCTTTTCTCCATTGTGTATCCTTGCCTCCTTTGTCATAGATTAGTTGACCATAGGTGCGTGGATTTATCTCTGAGCTTTCTATCTTGTTCTATTGATCTATATTTCTGTTTTTGTGCCAGTACCATATTGTCTTGATTACTGTAGCTTTGTAGTATAGTCTGAAGTCAGGGAGTCTGATTCCTCCAGCTCCATTTTTTTCCCTCAAGACTGCTTTGGCTCTCCGAGGTCTTTTGTGTCTCCATAAAAATTTTAAGATTTTTTTGTTCCAGTTCTGTAAAAAATGCCATTGGTAATTTGATAGGGATTGTGTTGAATCTATAGATTGCTTTGGGTAGTATAGTCATTTTCACAATATTGATTCTTCCAATCCAAGAACATGGTATATCTCTCCATCTGTTGTTATCACCTTTAACTTCTTTAATCAGTGTCTTATAGTTTTCTGCATACAGGTCTTTTGTCTCCCTAGGTAGGTAGGTTTATTCCTAGCTATTTTATTCTTTTTGTTGCAGTGGTAAATGGGAGTGTTTCCCTAATTTCTCTTTCAGATTTTTCATCATTAGTATATAGGAATGCAAGAGATTTCTGTGCATTAATTTCGTCTCGTGCAGCTTTACCAAATTCCTTGATTAGCTCCAGTAGTTTTCTGGTGGCATCTTTAGGATTCTCTGTGTATAGTATCATGTCATCTGCAAACAGTGACAGTTTTACTTCTTCTTTTCCGATTTGGATTCCTTTTGCTTCTTTTTCTTCTCTGATTGCCGGACTAGGACTTCCAAAACTATGTTGAATAATAGTGGTGAGAGTGGACATCCTTGTCTTGTTCCTGATCTTAGGGTAAATGCTTTCAGTTTTTCACCATTGAGAATGATGTTTGCTGTGGGTTTGTCATATATGGCCTTTAGTATGTTGAGGTAGGTTCCCTGTTTGCCCACTTTCTGGAGAGTTTTTATCATAAATGGGTGTTGAATTTTGTTAAAGGCTTTTTCTGCATCTTTTAAGTTGATCATATGGTTTTTATTTTTCAGTTTGTTAATGTGGTGTATCACATTGATTGATTTGCGTATATTGAAGAATTCTTGCATCCTTGGGATAAATCCCACTTGATCATGGTGTGTGATCCTTTTAATGTGTTGTTGGATTCTGTTTGCTAGTATTTTGTTGAGTATTTTTGCATCTATATTCATCAGTGATATTGGTCTGTAATTTTCTTTTTTTGTAGTATTTTTGTCTCATTTTGGTAATAGGGTGATGGTGGCCTCATAGAATGAGTTTGGGAGTGTTCCTTACTCTGCAATTTTTTGGAGGAGTATGAGAAGGATGGGTGTTAGCTCTTCTCTAAATGTTTGATAGAATTCACCTACCTGTGAAGCCATCTGGTCATGGACTTTTGTTTGTTGGAAGATTTTTAATCACAGTTTCAATTTCATTTCCTGTGATTGCTCTGTTCATATTTTCTATTTCTTCCTGGTTCTGTGTTGGAAAGTTATAACTTTCTAAGAATTTGTCCATTTCTTCCAGGTTGTCCATTTTATTGGCATAGAGTTGCTTGTAGTAGTCTCTTAGGATGCTTTGTATTTCTGCGGTGTCTGTTGTAAGTTCTCCTTTTTCATTTCTGATTTTATTGATTTGAGTCCTCTCCCTCTTTTTCTTGATGAGTCTGGCTACTGGTTTATTGATTTTATCTTCTCAGGGAACCAGCTTCTAGTTTTATAGATCTTTGCTGTTTTCTTTGTTTCTATTTCATTTATTTCTGCTCTGAACTTTATGATTTCTTTCCTTCTGCTAACCTTGGGTTTTGTTTGTTCTTCTTTCTCTAGTTCCTTTAGGTGTAAGGTTAGATTATTTATTTGAGATTTTTCTTGTTTCTTGAGGTAGGTTTGTATAGCTATAAACTTCCCTCTTAAAACTGCTTTTGCTGCATCCCATAGGTTTTGGATCCTTGTGTTTTCATTGTGATGTGTTTCTAGGTAATTTTTGATTTCCTCTTTGATTTCTTCAGTGATCTGTTGGTTATTTAGTGACGTATTGTTTAGCCTCCATGTGTTTGTGGTTTTTACGTTTTTTTCTCTGTAATTCATTTCTAATCTCATAGCGTTGTGGTCAGAAAAGATGCTTGATATGATTTCAGTTTTCTTAAATTTACTGAGGCTTGATTTGTGACCTTGCCAAGATGTGATCTATCCTTGAGAATGTTCCATGAGCAATTGAGAAGAAAGTGTAATCTGCTGTTTTTGCATGGAATGTCCTATAAATATCAATTAAGTCTATCTGGTCTCGTGTCATTTGAAGCTTGTGGTTCCTTATTAATTTTCATTTTGGATGATCTGTCCATTGGTGTAAGTGAGGTGTTAAAGTCTCCCACTATTACTGTGTTACTGTCAGTTTCCTCTTTTATAGCTGTTAGCAGTTGCCTTATGTATTGAGGTGCTCCTATGCTGGGTGCATTTATATTTATAATTGTTATATCTTCTTCTTGGATTGATCCCTTGATCATTATGTAGTGTCCTTCCTTGTCTCTTGTAACATTCTTTATTTTAATGTCTATTTTAACTGATACGAGTATTGCTACTCCAGCTTTCTTTTGTTTTCCATTTGCATGGAATATCTTTTTCCATCCCCTCACTTTCAGTCTGTATGTGTCCCTAGGTTTGAAGTGGGTCTCTTGTAGACAGCATATATATGGGTCTTGTTTTTGTATCCATTCAGCAAGCCTGTGTCTTTTGGTTGGAGTATTTAATCCATTCACGTTTAAGGTAATTATCGCTATGTATGTTCCAATGACCATTTTCTTTATTGTTTTGGGTTCGTTTTTGTAGGTCGTTTTCTTCTCTTGTGTTTCCCACTTAGAGAAGTTCCTTTAGCATTTGTTGTAGAGCTGGTTTGGTGGTGCTGAATTCTCTTAGGTTGTGCTTGTCTGTAAAGCTTTTGATTTCTCCATGGAATCTGAATGAGATCCTTGCTGGGTAGAGTAATCTTGGTTGTAGGTTCTTCCCTTTCATCACTTTAAGTATATCATGCCACTCCCTTCTGGCTTGTAGAGTTTCTGCTGAGAAATCAGCTGTTAATCTTATGGGAGTTCCCTTGTATGTTATTCGTTGTTTTTCCCTTGTTGCTTTCAGTAATTTTTCTTTGTTTTTAATTTTTGCCAATTTGATTACTGTGTGTCTCAATGTGATTCTCCTTGAGTTTATCCTGTATGGGACTCTCTGTGCTTCCTGGACTTGGGTGGCTATTTCCTTTCCCATGTTAGGGAAGTTTTCGACTATAATCTCTTCAAATATTTTCTCTGATCCTTTTTCTCTCTCTTCTCCTCTGGGTCCCCTATAATGCGAATGTTGTTGCATTTAATGTTGCCCCAGAGGTCTCTTAGGCTGTCTTCATTTCTTTTTATTCTTTTTTCTTTATTCTGTTCCGCAGCAGTGAATTCCACCATTCTGTGTTCCAGGTCACCTATCCGTTCTTCTGCCTCAGTTATTCTGCTGTTGATTTCTTGTAGTATAGTTTTCATTTCAGTTATTGTATTGTTTATCTGTTTGTTTGTTCTTTAATTCTTCTAGATCTTTGTGAAACATTTCTTGCATCGTCTCAATCTTCGCCTCCATTCTTTTTCTGACATCCTGGATCATCTTCACTATCATTATTCTGAATTCATTTTCTGGAAGGTTGCCTGTCTCCACTTCATTTAGTTGTTTTTCTGGGGGGTTTTATCTTGTTCCTTCATCTGGTACATCGCCCTCTGCCTTTTCATCTTGTCTGTCTTTCTTTGAATGTGGTTTTTGTTCCACAGGCTGCAGAATTGTAGTTCTTCTTGCTTCTGCTGTCTGCCCTGTGGTGGATGGAGGCTATCTAAGAGGCTTGCACAAGTTCATCCCATAAGTTGTGATATGTTGTGTTTTTATTTTTATTCATTTCAAGCATTTTCTTATTTTCCTTTTGATTTTTTCCTTTGACTTATTGGTAATTTAGCAGTATGTTAATTTCCACATATTTGTGAATTTCTCAAATTTTCTTCTGTATTTGATTTCTAATTTAATTCCATTGTGGTCAGAGAACATACTTTGTGTGCTTTCACTTCTTTTAAATTTGTTGATTCTTGTTTTTGTTTGTTTGTTTTGCGGTATGCGGGCCTCTCACTGTTGTGGCCTCTCCCGTTGCGGAGCACAGGCTCCGGATGCGCAGGCTCAGCGGCCATAGCTCACGGGCCCAGCGGCTCCACGGCATGTGGGATCTTCCCGGGCTGGGGCACGAACCCGTGTCCCCTGCATCGGCAGGCGGACTCTCAACCACTGCGCCACCAGGGAAGCCCTGATTCTTGTTTTGTAGCCTAGCATATGGTCTGTCTTGGAGAGTGTTCCATGTGTGCCTTAGAAGAGCATGTATTCTGTTGTCGAATGGAGTATTCTCTAGATGTCTTTTAGGTCTGGTTGGTTTATTGTGTTTGTTTTCTATTTCCTTTTTATTTTTCTGCTTAGTTCTATTTACTATTGAAAATGGAGTATTGAAATATTCCAGCTAGTTTTGAATTGTCTTTTTCTCCCTTTGTTTCTGTCAGCTTTGTTTCAAGTATTTTGAAGGTCTGTTATAAGGTACATATATGTTTATAATTTTTATATCTTACTGATGGATTGACCCTTTGTTATAAAATGTTTCTCTTCACCTCTAAAATCATTTTAGAAGCTGATATTAGTATATCCACTTCAGTTCTTCTGTGGTTGCTGTTTGCAGGGTCTTTTTCCAGCCATTTATTTTTATCCTGTTTGTGTCTTTGGATCTAAAGTGTGTCTTTTGTGGACAGTATTTAATTTGATCTTGTTCTTTTTTAATCGATTCCCACAGTCTCTGCCTCTTGATTATATTGCTTAATCCATTCACATTCAATGTTTTTGTTATGGTTGGATTTATGTCTGCCATTTTGCATTTGTTTTCTCTGTGTCTCATGTCTTTTTATCCTTCTGTACCCACGTTACTGTTTTCTTTTGCACTGAGTATTTTCTATTGTAACATTTTAATTGCTTTTGTGATTTTTAATTCTTTTTTGAGTTATTTTCGTAGTGATGGCTCTAAGTTTACGTTATACATCTTATCAAACACTGGTTCAGATTTACACTAACTTAATTTGAGTAGTATATAGAAACTTTGTTCTTTATATAGCTCTACTCCATCCTCCCCTTTTTTTGTTACATATGTTGCTATATGTTACCCCAGAATAAATTGTTATAATTATTTTGTATGATTTAAAGTCTTTTTTAAAGATACTGAGATGAGAAAGGAAAACCCCTTTATAGTTTTTGTACTGACCTTATGTATTATTTCTGGTTCTCTTCATTTCCTCATGTAGGTTTTTTAAAAATCTTTATTGGAGTGTAATTGCTTTACAATGTTGTGTTAGTTTCTGCTGTATAACAAAGTGAATCAGGTATATGTATACATATATCCCCATATCCTCTTCCTCTTGTGCCGCCCTCCCACCTTCCCTATCGCACCCCTCTAGGTGGTCACAAAGCACTGAGCTGATCTCCCTGTGCTATGCAACTGCTTCCCACTAGCTATCTGTTTTACATTTGTAGTGTATATATGTCGATGTTACTTCATGTAGATTTGATTTATACCATATGATGTTATATCCTTACTCCAATAAAGTTTGTTTCCACCTGTCTTCTTTGTGCTGTTACTGTCAAATTCATTATGTTTTCTATGTTATAGACCCAACAATACAGTTATATACATGTGGTATGTGTAATTGCTTTTTAAATTAGTTAAGGGAAGAAAGGAGAAGAAATGTGCAGTTACGCTCTCTTTACTTGTATTCATATTTTCTCATTTGATTATTTTGTGTAATTCCTGTTTTTCATTGATATTCTCGCTTGATGAGACATTGTAATAATACCTTCCTTTAATTATTGAAACATGATTTCCTTTAGTTCTTTGAACATATTTATAATAGCTGCTTTAAATTCTGTCTGATGAATCCAACATCTGGGCCCTCTCAAAATCGTGTGCAGTCTCCCTGACCACCAGAGCTGATTTTTTTTTTTTTTTTTTTTTGCGGTATGTGGGCCTCTCACTGTTGTGGCCTCTCCCGTTGCAGAGCACAGGCTCTGGACGTGCAAGCTCAACGGCCATGGCTCACGGGCCCAGCCGCTCTGCGGCATGTGGGATCTTCCTGGACCAGGGCACGAACCCGTGTCCCCTGCATCGGCAGGCAGACTCTCAACCACTGCGCCACCAGGGAAGCCCTAGAGCTGATTGGTTTTGGCCTTGTTTTCTTTGCCTCTTTCCCTGATCTCCCCATTAAGCTTTTGGCTGGTCTGCTTCTATTGCTGTCACAGCCAGCTGTCAGCCTCCACTGACTGCTAGCTTATTGCTCTATTGTTTTCACCAACATCCCAGGGCATAAATTGCTCCATAGATTGATTGCATTAAGCCAGGTCTCTGCAGAAGCGAAGTGTTGCCAGCCTTTGAGACTTGTGCTGCTTACCTTGAGGAATCTTACCCCCTTTTCCTTTGCCTAGTTCTCTCTGTTAAACTTCTAGCTGGTTTGTAGCTTTGCTTGTTGCTACTGCTGTTGTGGAACTACCTGCCTCCTTTTAGTTATTCACCTCCAGGATCTCCATAGTTTTGGACATTGCCCTTAGAAGTGAGGTCCCCCACAGTCTGTTCTAGTAAAGTCATTCTGCTAGGTGGGGTGGACAGAGCTTTCTGTTCCTAATGGTCTACCTTTTCCCCTGGGAAGAACCTCTGCCTTGCCTCAGTGAAATTAGAGTCAGAGGCAAGGAGATCACTTCTCTCGAAGTGACACCCACTCTAGGAGTAGTGTGCTGGGCAAGGAGAGTAAGTCCTACTTTCATCTTGCCCCTCCTGGTAAAGAACTTCTGCCTTATGAGTGAGGAATTGGGACGTAGTGTTTTTGGCCTACTCCACCTGGAGAAGAGCTTTCCTGCCTTATAAGTGGGGGCTGGTTGGATGGAGGGACCCCTGTTCTTCTCATCCAGGCCTCCCTGGCATAGAGTTTCTGCAACATTGAGCTGGGGGGTGTGACAGGTGAGAGATGCCAGCAGCCTTCCCCTACCGGGGTGAAATTTTAGTCCTAGGCTGGAGTGTGGGAGCTCCGGTAGCACCTGTTTGGTGTAGAACTTCTGTCACCCTGAGTTGAGGGGTGTAATTGGGAGTGGTTTATGGCCCATATGTCATGGATACTTGCTGTTCTCACCTCCGTTTAGTATGTTTTCTTGAATAAATGTTTTTCCATTTGCTGTATGCCCTTAGGACAATTTTCAGAGACATTAAATGGTTGGTTGTTTAAAAAAATTTTTTTTTCACCAGTTAAATTGTTCTTTTACTGGAGAAATGGTCCACTGAGCTCCTCATGCCACTATTCCTAAAGTCCCACTCTCCGGTATTATCTTTCAGAAGCCTTGTTGTTATTATGCTTTTCATATTTAGATCTGTAATCCTTCTGTAGTTGATTTTTTTCTGTGTGGTGTGAGATGGGAGTAGGTTTCATTTCCCTGTGAGTGTCCTGATGTCCCAGCACAAATTACTGAAAAGAATTGTTCTTTCCCACTGTTTTGCAGTGCTACCCTTTTTTGTAAATCAAGTGTCTGCCCAGAAACAGGTCAGTTTCTAGGCTCTATATTCTGTATTATGTTTGTCTGTTTTTGTGCCGGTATCATATTTTTAAAATTACTGTAGTTTCATAATTAGGTTGATATCCAGTAAATCAAACTTCCCTGTTCTTTGATAGGTGGAATTCTAAAGATGTTCTCCCAACATTTCTGTCCCAATTATTCAGTTGAATACTAACCTAGGAAGTGCTGTGAAGTGATTTTGCAGATGTAATTAAAGTGACTAATCAACAGACCTTAAAATAGTGAGATTATTTTGGTAGGTCCCATATAATCACACAAGCCCTTGAAAATAGAAAAGTCAGAAGAGAAGAAGGCAGAAGAAGAAAGCAAAAGAGGAAAGGGGCAGAAGGAGAGGTCAGAGGGATTTGACTCAGAAGCAATGAAAAGGACTTGACCTGGTGTTACTGCCTTTGGAAGGGGACCATGAGCCAAGGAATGTAGGGAGCCTCTAAAAGCTGAGACTAAACCCCACCTGATGGACAGCAAGGAAATGGGGACCTCTGCCCTGCAGCTGCTTGGAACTTAGTGTTGCCAACATCCTAAATGAACCTGGAAATGTATTCTCTCCTAGAGTGTCTAGCCAGGAACACAGCCTGGCTGATACCTTGATTTTATCGTTGTGAGACTCTAAGCAGAGAACCAGCTGAGCCATGCTGCATCAAGATTTCTGACCCATAGAAACTGGAGATAATAAATGGGTGTTTTAAGCTGCTAAGTTTGTAGTAACTTGTTATTAGGACAGCAATAGGGAATTAATACACACTTTATTGATTTTCTTCAACATTGCCTTGGCTATTTTTGGCTAATTTCAAAAACCAAACAAATAAACACATCGATCTGTTGGGGGTTTCATTGAGATTACACTGAATCTATTAATCATATCTTTATAATAATGAGTGTTATAATTCATGTATATAGTGTATTCCCTTCATCATTTTAATAATGTTTTATAGTTTTCTCTGTAATAAACTTGCATAATTACTGTTGCATTTTTAGATGTTTTATTTTTACTTTTTGATATTATTGTAAATAGGATCTCTTTAACTTTTATTAGTTTCTATTTATTGCTGATATGTAGAAATCCAGTTAATTTTTGCATATCGACTTGGTAACCAGCAACCTTGCTTATAATTCTGATAATTTATCTCAGCTAGATTCATCTTCAATAAACATACGACCTATGAATGATAATTTCGTTTCATCTTTTCCAATCCTTATACTTAATTTGTTTTTCCAGCCTTATTATAGTGACTGTGACCTCTAGTACAGTATTGAATAAATTGGTTATAGTGGGAATCCTTGTGTTGTTACTAATTTTAGAAGTGGGGGGAGAATTTTTCAGTATTTTACAACTCATTATATGGCTATTTTGGGTGTATCCTTTCTCAGGTCAAGGAAATTCCTGTTACTAGTTACTAATTTTTTTTTTGTTCAAATCACAAATGGCTATTGAATTTTATCAAATGCTTTTTCTGCATCTATTTGGACAATCATTTAACTTTTTTCCAGGTTTTTTTTAATGTGATAAATTATTTTATTGCTCTTTAAGTATTAAACCAACCTTGTATTCCTGGACTAAACCCAATTTAATTGTGAGCTATTATTCTTTTTATACAAATTACTTCGCTGATCTTTTGTTTAGTATTTTTACACCTATGTTCATGAATGAGATAGGTCTATAACTTAACTTTCTCACAAACTTATTCTCTAGATTCTTTGGGGAGGACTCATGGGAGCAGTATTTCCCAATTTTTTGGCATTTTGATAACAGTTTATCTGTGTCTTCCATGTGCTAAAAATCAGTTTTACTGAATATAAGACACTTTATATTTTCTTGTCTTGAATATCTGAAATACGTTATTCTGTTTTCTTCTAGCATAAAGTGTTGCCTTTGAAAAATTAGTTGTTGGCCTACTGGGCTGAATTCTTAAATATACATGGTGCTCCTTCATTCAGTAGTTTCATTTTTTTTTTTTAATTTTCGAGAAAGTTGTCTTGAATTACAGTTTTTACTGTTTATTCTCTTATGGTAGTGCATTTTAAAGACTTCTGTTTTCTGAATATTGGATCCTTGTTATGTCATTAAGTGGTTACTTTCATCCTTTGAATCTTGTCATTTCTTTTGATTTCAAAACTGTTCCTCCTTTTTACCCTCTTGTTCTCTTAAAGCGTTATCTGTTGTATGTATTTTCTCTTGGGTTCATTCAGGCTTAATCTTCATTTCTAAAACGTTTAGGTTTTTTATCAAGGTAACATTGACTTCATAAAAATGAGTTGGGAAGTACTTTTTCTTTTACCGTTTTTCTCAAAGAATTTAAGAAGGGTGTTACAGCATCTATTTTTTATTTTATTTATTTATTTATTTATTTGGCTGCGTTGGGTCTTCGTTGCTGCGCGCGGGCCCTCCCTAGCTGTGGCGAGTGGGGGCCACTCTTCACTGCAGCACGTGGGCCTCTCACTGTGGTGGCCTCTCCCATTGTGGAGCTTGGGCTCTAGGCGTGTGGGCTTCAGTAGTTGTGGCACACGGGCTCAGTAGTTGTGGCTCGTGGGCTCTAGAGCACAGGCTCAGTAGTTGTGGCACATGGGAGCTCATAGTTGCTCCGCAGCATGTGGGATCCTCCTGGACCAGGGCGTGAACCTGTATCCTCTGCATTGGCAGGTGGATTCTTAACCACTGCGCCACCAGGGAAGTCCAGCATCTTTAAATACTTGGTAGAATTCACTGAAGCTTTCTAGCCCTGGAGTTTTCTCTGTGAAGTTTTAAGTAATGGCTTCAATTTCTATAATGTCATAATACTCTTTAGAGTTTTAATTTTCATATCAGTTTTGGTAAATTGTATCTTCTAGGAATCTCTCCATTTTATCTAAAATCACAAATGTGTCTGCATAAAATTGTAAATATTCCCTTGTGATCTTTCTATATCTAGGGTCTGTAGTGGTGTCCTCTTTTTCATTCCAGATAGTCACTGTCTGTGTCTTGTCTCTTTTCTTGACCCATCTTACCAGTTCATAAGTCTTCTCATGGAACCAACTTCTGGCTTTGTTCATTGGGCTATAGATTATTCAGAAGTATACTGCTTAATTTTTAAACATAAGGTATTTCTAAATGGCTTTTTATTACTAATTTCTAACTTAGCTGTACCATAATAAGAACTAAAGATATAAGATTTCAGCTTTAAAATTTGAGACTTGCTTTATGGCCCAACATACGGTCTGTCTTGGTAAATATTCCTTGTATAGAACAAAAAAAATTTTTTTGTTGGGTACAGTTGTTAGATGTGGTGTAATAGGTATATCAGTTATATCAAGTTTGTTTCTTTTTAAAATTGTTATCATTACTTTTTTCGTTTATTTGCTCTTATTCAGAGGAAGATTTGTTAAAATGTCCAAAAACAATTACAGATTTGTCTGTTTCTCTGTATAGTTTCTGTCCTTTTTGCCTTATATATTTCAAATATGTTATAGGTGCTTACCAATTAAGAATTTTTGTGTCTACCTGCTGAATCAAGCCTTTTATTATCATGATATGTCCCCCTAGTAAAGCATTTTGCCTTAGAGTGTACTTTATCTAGTGTTAAGACAGATAACACTAGCTTTCAGATGCTAAGTTTTTGCATGGTATATCTTTCTGCATTCTTTTACTTTCAACTTTTGTTTATAAAAGTTGTAAGTCTCTTGTAAGTAGCATATAGTCTATTCTATTCTGTTCATTCACTTATTTATTTATTTATTTATGGCTGCGTTGGGTCTTCGTTGCAGAGCGCAGGCTTTCTCTAGTTGCTGAGCGTGGGAGCCACTCTTTGTTGCAGTGTGCAGACTTCTCATTGAGGTGGCTTCTCTTGTTGCAGAGCTTGGGCTCTAGGCATGCAGGCTCCAGTAGTTGTGGCTCATGGGCTCTAGAGCGCAGGCTCAGTAGTTGTGGCACACGGGCTTAGTTGCTCCGCAGCATGTGGGATCTTCCTGGACCAGGGCTCGAACCTGTGTCCCCTGCATTGGCAAGCGGATTCTTAACCACTGCGCCACCAGGGAAGTCCCTAGTAGGTTTCTTCATTTTGAGAATTTGGGGATAGGATACCCGAGAATATCCATTTATTCGTTAAACAAATACTTATCGAGAGTCTTCCATGTGTTGGGCATTCTTTTAGGCACCTGGATATTTCAGTGAACAAATAAACCACCCCCAACCCCCAAATTCCTGCTCTTTTGGAGCTTACATTCTTGTGAGAGGAGGAGATAAGCCAGCTCATTGATACAGTTGCAGACTCAGAATGACTGTGTCTGCCAAGGAGTTTCAAAACTAAGAAGCATTCACCTGTCTTGGCATGGGAAGGAGGTATGTAAAATTAACTTACATAGGGGGTTCTCCATAACCTCAGAAAGCAGGGTAATCACCAGTTCTTGCCTAGAGCTGTGAACATGGTATCTTAGAGTGGTCTGTGGGCTTCATATACTGTGTCAGTTTTGCTAGAAAGACTAGTGGGCTCAGCATATAGTTGTATTCATGGTTGAGATGTATTATGGTGACATAGTAAAGATGAACAGCCGGATCATAAGGGAAAAAAGCATAGGGAGAGCCTGGAGGGATCCATATTTAGGCTTCCTTATGTTCTCTCCCTCACAAGAGGGGGCACAGGGAGTGCACACACTTCCCCCAGCAGTGAAATTTCAGCAACTTCTGTGCAGTGTGTGTGTCCAGGGAAGTCCACTAGAGACTCTGCATTCAAGGTTTTTACTGGGGCATCTTCTTCCTAGTTAATACTACATTGTTTGTATAACCTAGGCACTGTGAGCCACCTTATCAGTTAGGGAAAGGTGGGTATTTCTTTGCTGGGAGGACTTTCTAAAGATAGCATCCTCAGGTCTACTGTGTTAACCCTTTCCTGCACAGTTACCTAATGACTCTGGATGGAGATTGCTGAGGTGAGTCTGGGGAGGTATAGTAAATATTTACAGTCTTTCTTATCATGCTTTGGGAGCCATTGTATTAAGGAAATAACCCTACATTCAAATAAAGCATTTTAGGTAGGACAGTGTTTGCTGCAGCACTGTGTTTTTTGTTTTTTGTTTTTCATCTTTATTGGAGTAAAATTGCTTTACAATGGTGTGTTAGTTTCTGCTTTATAACAAAGTGAATCAGTTATACATATACATATGTTCCCACATCCCTTCCCTCATGCATCTCCCTCCCTCCCACCCTCCCTCTCCCACCCCTCTAGGTGGACACACAGCACCGAGCTGATCTCCCTGTGCTCTGCGGCTGCTTCCCACTATCTATCTACCTTACGTTTGGTAGTGTATATATGTCCATGCCTCTCTCTCGCTTTGTCCCAGCTTACCCTCCCCCCTCCCCATGTCCTCAAGTCCATTCTCTAGTAGGTCTGTGTCTTTATTCCTGTCCTACCCCTAGGTTCTTCATGACATGTTTTTTCCTTAAATTCCATATATATGTGTTAGCATACGGTATTTGTCTTTCCCTTTCTGACTTCACTCTGTATGACAAACTCTAGGTCCATCCACCTCATTACAAATAGCTCAATTTCGTTTCTTTTTATGGCTGAGTAATATTCCATTGTATATATGTGCCACATCTTCTTTATCCATTCATCCGATGATGGACACTTAGGTTGTTTCCATCTCCTGGCTATTGTAAATAGAGCTGCAATGAACATTTTGGTACATGACTCTTTGAATTATGTTTTTTTCAGGGTATATGCCCAGTAGTGGGATTGCTGGGTCATATGGTAGTTCTATTTGTAGTTTTTTAAGGAACCTCCATACTGTTCTCCATAGTGGCTGTACCAATTCACATTCCCACCAGCAGTGCAAGAGTGTTCCCTTTTCTCCACACCCTCTCCAGCATTTATTGTTTCTAGACTTTTTGATGATGGCCATTCTGACTGGTGTGAGATGATATCTCATTGTAGTTTTGATTTGCGTTTCTCTAATGATTAATGATGTTGAGCATTCTTTCATGTGTTTGTTGGCAGTCTGTATATCTTCTTTGGAGAAATGTCTATTTAGGTGTTCTGCCCATTTTGGTATTGGGTTGTTTGTTTTTTTTGTTATTGAGCTGCATGAGCTGCTTGTAAATTTTGGAGATTAATCCTTTGTCAGTTGCTTCATTTGCAAATATTTTCTCCCATTCTGAGGGTTGTCTTTTGGTCTTGTTTATGGTTTCCTTTGCTGGTAGCACTGTTTTTAATAGCAAGAAATTAGAAACCACTTGAATCCCCAATGGTATGGGGAATAATTAAACATATTAATGTATATCCATTTAATGGAATGTTAGGTAGCCATGAAAATAATGTTCATGAAAACATAATAATGTGGAAAATTGCTTTTGTATAATTGGGAGAACATAGGGTAGAAAGCAGTAAGTAGTGTAGGATCTTGACAGTAGTAATGGGTGCCAGACAACTTTCTAGTTCTGAAATTTGCAAATGCCCTTAAAACACAAATTTCCTCACAAAAATGTGGGAAAATGTAAGAAGTTAACTTTTTATTATGGGAAAAAAATTTAATTTATTGAAGTAGAGTGAATATTGCAGTGAACCCTAATGTACCCATCACACAGCTTCAATACTCATCAATTTTAACACAAAAGTTGGAGTTATTTGTAAAGAAACTTAAATAAATTTTATTAAACATGTACACTGCATTATATTATTAGGATAGTAACATTAACATGCAGTGAATGTATTATATAAATACATAAGTTTGTAATTTATCTGAAGCTTGTTTTTGTTTTTTTCAATATTCATTCATTCATGCTGTTGCAGCATGTGGACTCTTAGTTGAGGCATGCACACGGGATCTAGTTCCCTGACCGGGGATCGAACCTGGGCCCCCTGCATTGGGAGCCCAGAGTCTTATCCACTGAATCACCAGAGAAGTCCCCTGAAGCTTGCTTTTTATGGCAAATAACTACTGCTGTCATTTTTATCATTAATGTTATTAATTGTGTTTATTTGGGGGGAACATTTTTCCCAAAAAAATGTTTTTCGTGGGGGGTTGGAGTAACTGTGAGAGTTTCCAGATACATGACTACAGACAAGGAAAAACAAACCCAAACTGAGAATTGGATGCATGGAGGTTGTGTTATAAGTTTCTCTCATTTAGTAGCACTTCAGCAGTTTTTATGTCATCAACTTTCAGAGTCTTTTGCAGATGGTTGAAATTAGAAATGTGGAAACATCTTTGAATGCTGGGAGCTACTATAAAGTGTAATCTTAATTGTTGAGTAAAAAGTATACAGAAAAAAGACTGGAAGAAAATAAACCTAAATGTTAACTTTGGTTATCTTTGGGTAGTAGACAATGGGTGGGATTATTTTAGGTTCTAGTTTTTTGCATTTTTCTGTACTGTTGGCAATTTTGGGTTCATGACCAAGGGTAAAAAGGAAAAGACTTCAAATTGCTTCCTTATCGTCACAATTTTATAAAAATACATATCCCTTTTTACATAAGGCAAATAAATTGGCGTTGGGAAAGAAATGTTGGAAAATTGCTATAATTGAAAGAAAACTTGGTATATAAGTCAGACTTTTTAAATGATTGTATAGATTTGCTAGAGACTATGGTGAAAATTTGAGGGCCAACCTTATAAGCTATAAACTTAGTAAGACTTTGCATCTGTCACTCTGTTTTGAGATTTAAACACTAATAAAGATGTATGAGAATGATGTGACCCACAATTTCTTTGAATCACTTAACACTGTAAAAAATGGCAGTCATAATCATTTGTAAAGGCACTAGGGGATTGATTATACCATAGGCCATTGAGTATTGGGTTGAACCATCTGAACCTATTTTATAGATTAAAAATGGTTGAATACTTGTAACTTCAGACAGTTGAACCTGTTAAAAATTATAATATTTCATCCTTTGTTCAAATTGGTTTACTTAGTTTGTGTTATATATTTATCTCAAGTTACAGGTTAGTGTTTCTGTTACGGTTGCAGCTAATAGAAGTTATTACTAAAATTAAAATTTCTTTGTTTTTTGGGTATTTGCTCATTGGGAAATGTATCTTTCTAGAGGAACATTATGATCTCAGTGGGCTTATGCACTAATTTATGTATCTGGATCCTAAACTTTGGCACTCTGGAGTTTTACATCAATTTAGAGTTAGGAGTGATGGTAAAAGATTATTTTTATTTTCATCGAGCAGTATAATTTGTGTTGAACATGTTTATGCACTTAGAGCAGGTAGGGTTCCTAAACAGAGTAGTCTGTTTTGCTGGAAATTTTGTAGATCTGTTAATTGAAAGAAATATATATTTCTTCTTTATATGAAGGCTTAGGCTAGAGAAATTGAAAAGTAAGTGAGTAAATTGGCTTGCTCTCCTGTCTACTGATAATTTTTTGTTGCTTTCTCTCCTCACATCACTTGTTTGGTATGCAATTTTGGGTAAGTTGCTTATTTTTCTGGCACTTAGTAAGAGTAATTAAAAATTAATGAGGCTGTATATTCCAGGAACCTGCTAAGGGCTTACAAGTATTATCTCATTTAATTCACCTAACAATCCTGTGAGCTAGACTTTGTTATTACCAGAAACTTATGGATGAGGAGGTCTTTAAGTGGCAGAGCTGGGATTTGAACTCAGTCTTGCAGCAGAGCCCACCTTAGCCCTAAAGTTATATTGCTACAATAAATGTCCGAAGAAATTCATTTCAGGAGTCTTGTTGAAGCCATGATAGAGCCAGTGTTGGTGAAATGATACTTAGGTTGAAATCACTGTATAAACATTTAGAATATTTTATCCTTGTTTATTATAATGCATTGTTTTAGGTAGTATTTTAATAGGTAGATAGTGCTCAAGTTGGACTTCTTACATGTAGTACATGCAACTTACTTCCTGGTCAGAGATTTCCTTCCCTGTTGCAAATGAACTCTAAGACTGTTCCGTAGCCCTTCTTTTACCCTGCACTATTGGGATCAAAGAATAGACCAAGAAGGAGTACTGTGGGCAGTAAATCATCGCTGTGCTTTTTAAGCCATGTTAAATGGTTACCTGTGAGGAGTGGGATTTTGGGAGACAAGGAAGTATTCGGACTTTTCACTTTTCTATTTTTGTATTGTTTATTATTGTTATAATACAAGTATGTTTTGTATTAATAATGGGAAAAGGCATGAAACCAGAAAAGATTCTTAAGTAATTAGCACTTTGGTTAGTGATAGGATACCAGCTGACTTCCTAGTAGTGAGGAGGTTTTACCAAAATCCTGTTTTGGAGCTTTCCTGGAGAACATTCCTTCTTACGTGTGCAGTCACGTGCTTTCTCGGCAGGCGCTCTTTCTCTTTCACACCCCCCCACACACACCCTTACACCCTTCTTTTGGACCATTCCTTTGGGACAAGGGTGCTTAGTTGAGTGGATATAAGTTCTAACAAAAGACATTGTGACATAACCTCTCAGTGTCTCAATTTCCTTATCTTTAAAATGAGAACTATATGTTAAAATAGAAAAATAGCCTAGTATTAAGATACGTATGTATGTATATATACATATATACGTATGTGTGTGTGATACATATATGTATATATGTATGTGTGTATATGTGTATGATTGCTTTTTAAGGTAAATTATTATAAGCTAGAGGAAGAGGAGTTAGTCATGTTATTAATACATTAAAGAAATGAGGCATTGAAGTATATGCTATTCTACCTACCAGGAACTTCTAGCTTCAGGGAGAAAGCTGGAAGAGAGCTTATATTATATACATTATACATGCCAATGTTTATTGAGCACTTGCATTTTAGCATACATATATGTTCACATTTATTGACTACTAAGTGACAGATATAGTTCAGAACTCTTCATATTAACTTATTTTACTCTAACAACTATAAGGTATATACTTTTATTATCTCCATTTTATACATAAGGAAGCTGAAACATGGAGAGGTTAAGGAACTTGGCCATATTGACACAACTTGTCTATCTGTGTGTGTGTTTTATTTTTGATGAAAGAAAAAGTAGCTGTCAAGACATTTTTTATTTATAAGAATAAAATTGAAATTAAATTATTCTCATGCTTCAAGGTCATGACAGTATAGAGAAGCATAAACGAGAACTCTATGCCTCACCTCTGGGGCAAGCTGCATATCGTTATATGAAAATTCGGTCTCAAGTTGTCTGAATCCTTTGCTGGAAGGGTTATAATTAAAGTGTTTAAAATGACTTATGTTAAAGATAAGGTGAGGTATTAATCTGACTTGGAGTGATTTTAGATCAGACCGGTTTTCTCTTTACCACAGGCTTACGTAACTGAATGTGTATCAGTAGAATAGATTCAGAAACTTGGCTTTTTATACATACTCTTTTCAGTCATTCTAGGTGAAATATTTATGTGTATATGTACAATACATAAATATTTGTATGTGTAGATAGATAGAATGGAGATATATATGGTTCAGAAATAGTTTAGTGAGGGCTTCCCTAGTGGCGCAGTGGTTGAGAGTCCGCCTTCCGATGCAGGGAACACGGGTTCGTGCCCCGGTCTGGGAAGATCCCACATGCCGCGGAGTGGCTGGGCCCGTGAGCCATGGCTGCTGAGCCTGTGTGTCCGGAGCCTGTGCTCTGCAACCGGAGAGGCCACAACAGTGAGAGGTCCACAGAACGCAAAAAAAAAAAAAAAAAAAAAAAAAGAAATAGTTTAGTGAAACAATTAAATATAGAAACACACCTATGTTTATATCAGAATGTGACACATGACTAGAGATGTATTTCAGATCAGTAGGGAAAGGCTAAATTTGTGAGAAATTGTATGATATTTCCCTTTGGAAAAAATTCTAGATATGTACAGTTAAATTTTAAGTGAATTAAATGTCCAAATGTTAATATTTTAAATCATTATAAAAAATGTGGGTGGTATTTTTATTGGATTCCTGGGGGAGAAAGTATATTAGGAAGTAAAGAATTTGGACTGCTCTTGTGATAGTTCATTTAACATGTTCATTTAAATGCCAAAAAATTAGAATATTTGGTTTTAAGTAGGAGATCAGACAGTGGAATAAATGATGAAATGCAATGTAGTCAACAAAAATAATAAGTATATCCACTAAGTATACAAAATACTGTATATGAACATAGATATGTTCTATTTATTAACCATGTTAGAGTCTGTGTTTAAAGACGAGTCAGAAGTAATTCTGGAGTGTTAAACAGTGTAAACTTGTTGAATTCTTTTAGTTTCCTATACTTTCAAATGCATTTTAAAAACTAATGAAAAGGAATGATTTAAATGGAATATTTTATCTTGTTGAAATAATTTCTAACTTTATTATGGTATTTCTGTTTTTAATCTCTACCTTGTCAGGCATAATGTGAAAGGTATTAATTGAAGAAAGACTTTACTGTTCTGTATAAATCAGCTTATCATATGTAATATGAAAAGTAACCATTAAAACCTGGAATGAATTAAAATATTTTCAGAGTAAAGGAAGTTTTAAATCTAGAAGAAATGAAGTAATGGCTGAGTAGCAGTTGAATCTAATATTAGAAAGGTCTTATTGAACAAACTCATCTCTTTTTGGTAACTGGTATTCTGGTTTTAACCTTTTGAAAACATGCTTTCTAGATATTTTTATTTTGTTTTGACTCTCTGCTAAGGAAGATGAAGACTTAAGGTACTTTAAAAATGAAATAATGAAAAATTGATTCATTGTCATAAAAAAGGTGCTATAACTATAAAGTAATGTTGAACAACCAGAGCTGCTAATATGTCCAAATACATGTGTCCTTTTTTAGACTGACCACCTTGGGAGGCCATACTTGTATAATAATTAGCATTTATTGAGTGAGTTTGTGAGTGTGTGTGTGAAAGAGAAGGAGAGAGAGAGGAAAAAAAAGTTATTAGAAGGGGCCATGACAGACTGCTCTAATGCTCAAATTGTGGTTTTATTTATGTTGTTTTCCTAAAATTGTTCTTCATAAAATAGGATGTGATTGATCTCTAATTTGAGTAGTGACATCTCTTGTTATATGTTTTATGTGAAGTTTTGGGTTTACAATAGATCTTGGGGAGCAGTTCAGTAAGAACAGTAGCATAATTAGGAGACAGGTGGTTGTATTTTGAGATGGGGCATTCTTTAAGGATGGTATGGTCTTTATAGTGTCTTTTATAATTTTTTTTTTTAACATAGAATGGCTTTTGGGCAGGTCACTGCCATTTCTTTTTCTTTTTTTTAAAATTAATTTTATTTTTGGCTGCATTGGGTCTTCGTTGCTGCGCACGGGCTTTCTCTAGTTGCGGCGCATGGGCTTTCTCTAGTTGCAGCGAGTGGGGGCTACTCTTTGTTGCGGTGCGCAGGCTTCTCTCATTGCAGTGGCTTCTCGTTGTGGAGCACGGGCTCTAGGTGTGCGGACTTCAATAGTTTTGGCACATGGGCTCCATAGTTGTGGCTCGCGGGCTCTAGAGCACAGGCTCAGTAGTTGTGACGCACAGGCTTAGTTGCTCCATGGCATGTGGGCTCTTCTTGGACCAGGGATCGAACCCATGTCCCCTGCATTAGCAGGCGGATTCTTAACCACTGCGCCACCAGGGAAGTCCCTTTTATATTTTTTTCTTTTTCAAAAGTATAAGCGTTTATTGTATAATGAAGAATTTTATGGATCATGGTAAAATTACATATTCTTCAGAAAAATCTCACCTCTTGTAATTGAGAACCAAATTTTTGGATGTATCAGAAATGACAGTTTGATTTCATAAAAGATTAAAACTTTTGAAATGTGTTAGTTATAACAGGAGTCAGCAAACTACCTATTTTTTCATGGTTAAAAAAAATCAAAAGACTAATACTTTGTGACATGTGAAATTCAAATTTTAGTACCCATAAGTAAAGTTTTATTGGAACGCAGCCACTTTTGCATTATAATTGCGGAGCTCAGTAGTTGTGACAGAGACCCTATATGGCATTCTCTTCACTTCTTACTGCTTCGGTGCACTACGAATTTCAGTGCTGCAGTTATAACTTGACAGTATTTTGAGTGCCATGTGTATTGCAGTCTGCAATATTTATTTTATTTTTTTTATACCAGTGCATATCTATCATGTCAAAACAAGAAAAGAAGAGAACAATGGACTCTGAGTGGCATGCTTTTTAAGGCACAGTGGAGTGTATATTATTTTATTATTGAATTAGATAGCAAGAAATTGTTCTTATTTTGCCGTGACAGTGTGTGATAGAATACAGTATATGTTGACATTACTAGACTAAGCATACACACAGTATTCTCAACTCTCAAATTTTTAAAGTAACAGTCCATTTGAAGTGGAATATCTCATTACAGCATAACTTCATAAAAAATAAAATTGAAAATGAGGCTGCCAACAAAATAAGTTTCTGAGTGACTCATTCGTTAGCCAAGCAAAGAAAGCTATTTACTGATGGTGAGTTAATTAAACTGTGTTTGATTGCAGCAAAGAAATGTGTCCAGAGAAAATAAACTTGTTTTAGACTATTAACTTTTTGGCAAGAACAGTTGACTTAAAGAGTTGAGGACATTTGAAGCAATGTCAATAGTCAATTTAAAAACAAGGCAAAAGATTTTGAGTGGTTTTCCTTGTCTCTTGATGAGTTCACAGATTTTATTGATACTACTCAGTTGTTGTTTATTGGAGGAGTCAATGCCAAGTTTGAAGTGGCAGAAAAATTAGCCTCTATGAATAATCTGTGTAGAACAACTACAGGCAAGAGTATTTTCAAAGTTGAGAAAACACTAAGTACAACCTGAGGTGGAATCTGCTAAGACGTGCTACAGCTGATGCTGGTAAAAATATGTGTGAAACAGAAAAAGGCTTAGTTGGACACATTTACAAAGCTTGTTAAAATGTGAGGTGTTCAAAGCCTACTGTTATTCATTGTATTATTCATCAACAGGTACTTTGCAGAAAATAGGTGAATTTATCATGTTATTGAATCAGTATTGTTAATGGTGAGCTCCATTTGCTCTCATGGACCTAACTAGCATCACCTGCACAAATTTTTGTTACAAATAGAAGCTGAATATCCTGACTGGCTTAGCAGTGGTAACATTTTATTGCAGTTTTTTGATTTTAGGACTGAGATTGAAATTTTTCTGAACAAAGGGGACTGCCCTCAACCACTATTATCAAATACTGATTGGCTTTGGAAATCAGCTTTTTCTGCAGAGTTGGAAATATTTTTAAATGAATTTAACCTAAAATTACAAGGCAAAATAGCGCTCATACGTGATATTTAGCTGCAGTAAAGCCATTTGAGTGGTAACTTAATGTTTGAATTACATGTAACATCAAGCTGCTTTATACACTTCTCATCCCATCAAAGTGAGATCTTCATTCCCACATGAATTTGCTTGAATATATTTTCCAACCTCAAACTACAGTTCCAGCAGCATTTTTCAGACATTGATGCAAGTGCAAAGAATGTTTCCATAATTCAGAATCAATTTAATTGTGCATCTGAGGAACTTCTACCTAACCTTCAATTGGAAGTGATTAATCTGCACTGTAGTGACATACTGAGAGGCAAATATCAAAAGAATAATCTAATAGACTTCTCTAACTGCCTTTGAAATAATGAATATGCTCAAAGTCATATGCTTCCAGGTTTATATCAGCATTTGGCAGTACTTATTTTTCAGAAAAGACTTTTTCAAAGATAAATCCATAAAATCTGATCATTATCAGATGAGTACTTGCAATATATTTTGATTACAGGAAACTCAAATTAAGCGGAATGTTCCCCCCTCCCCTCCCAATTCCATTCTTTTCATGATCAGACTGATCTATTACAATATATTATATAGAGTTATCATATACATATTTTTTTAAATTTTTTATTCATTTATTTATTTTTGGCTGCGTTGGGTCTTCATTGCTGTGTGCGAGCTTTCTCCAGTTGCGGCAAGTGGGGGCTACTCTTTGTTGCAGTGTGCAGGCTTCTCATTGCAGTGGCTTCTCTTGTGGAGCATGGGCTCTAGGCACACGGGCTCAGTAGTTGTGGCTCATGGGCTCTAGAGCACAGGCTCAGTAGTTGTGGCACATGGGCTTAGTTGCCCCGTGGTATGTGGGATCTTCCTGGACCAGGGATCGAACCCATGTCCCCTGAATTGGCAGGCGGGTTCTTAACCACTGCGCCACCAGGGAAGTCCCATTACATCTTAAATTTTGTCAACAAAAAGTTTGTGGGAAGCTTTTCTCTCTTGTTATATAAACATCTACATGATTTTGCCCAGTGGCCTACAGAGACTAAAATATTTATGATTAGGCTCTTTCCAAAGTTTGTGGTATCCTCTGTTCTATAGCAGTGCTTCTCAAACTTGAATGTACATAATTTTCTGAGGCTCTTGTTAAAATATGGATTCTGATTTGGTAGGTCTGGAGTGGAACCCAAGATTTTGCTTTTCTTATAAGCATCTGAGGTGATAACAGATGCTGCTGTCAGTGGACTGCATTTTGAGAAGCAAGGCTGTAGTATTCAAGGTTAGGTAGATTTTTAGACAGGTACGCTAATATTTGTTAAGCATCTGTTATGTGCCAGGAGTTATACCAGGGTCTTTTGGACATACTGACTCTTTAAAATATCACAAAAACTCGTTAGAAGGTGTTAAGGACTACAGTGGAGTTGGGAACCCTAGTAAGGGTTTTCAGTTAGAAGCTAATTGTTTTGTTTTGTTTTCCCTTGAATGTACAGCTTCCTCTGGGACCTCATGGAGGAGAGGAAACTATACATCTAAGAAACAAAAACAATGGGAAACAAAATACCACATTGTTAGCTGGTGCAAGTCAAAGTAGGGACTAATGTCCTCATCTTTCCTGATAAATTCTATTGGGCCAGCAACCAGTTTCCAAGCCAAAGAGTGGACATAGTATATATAGCACATACATGTTTTGTAAACATTTTCTCTCAGTCTCTTTCTTGCCTTTTAATTTTTATAACTGTGTTTTTTGAACTAGCAAATTCAAATTTTTGATTAAATCCAATTTATCATTTTCTTTTTTAAAAATTATTTTTAAGAATTGTGGTAAAATATACATAAATAAAATTTACCATTTTAACCATTTTTAGATGTATGGTTCAGTGGCATTAAGTACATTCTCACTGTCCTACTGCCATCACCATCATATCTCCAGAACTTTATCTTCCCCAAGCAAATCTCTGTACCCATTAAACACTAACTCCCTATTCCACCATGTTCCTCAGCCCTTGGCATCCATGATTCTACTTTCTGCCTCTGTGAATTTGACTACTCTAGGACTCTAGTATAATAGCCATGCTATTTTCCACAGTGACCGCACCAGTTTACATTTCCACCACCAGCACACAAGGGTTCATACAGTATTTGTCCTTCTGTGTCTTTCAGTATTTCCCTTAGCATAATGTCTACAAAGTTCATCTATGTTCTAGTCAAAATTTCCTTCATTTTTAATACTGAATAGTATTCCATTTTATGTGTACACTACATTTTATTTATCCATTCATTCATTGGTGGACACTTAGGGTGCTCTTTCCTTTTGGCCATTGGGAATAATGCTATCAACATGGATGTACAAATATCTATATGAGTCTTTGCTTTCACTTCCTTTGGGGGTGAAGCACACCCACATACACACATACACACACTCAGAGATGGAACTGTCTGGATAATGTAGTAATTCTATGTTTAATTTTCTGAGGAACTGCCATACTGTTTTCCACAGTGACTGCAGCAGTTTACATTCCCACCACCAACACACAAGGGTTCAAACTTCTCCACATCCTTGATAACACTTGTTATTGTCTTTTTTTCATAATAGCCATCCTAATGGGTGTGAAGTGGTATCTCATTGTGGTTTTAATGTGCATTTCCCTAATGATTAATGATATTAAGTATATCAGTTTTAGGTCTTTATGTTTAAGTATTTGATCCATTTTGAGTTAATTTTTGTATTTGGTGTTAAGGTAAGGGTTCAACTTAACATTTTTGCATGTGGATATCCAGTTTTTCAAATACCATTTGTTGAAAAGACTTTTTTCCACATAGAATGGTCTTGGTGCTCTTATTTCGGGGCTCTCTATTTTATCCCATTGGTTTATATGTCTGTCTTTATACTAGACCATATATATATATTTTGACTTTTGACAAAGCTACCAAGGCTATTTATTGGTGGATGCAGAATTTTGCTGTTTTTGTTTTTCAATGAATGGTGGTTAATAAAACAGGAAAACCACATGGGAAAAAATCCTTGCCCTCATACCATATACAAATAATAATTTAGGATAAATCATGGACCTAAGCAGAAAAACATAAAACTTACAAAGATTACTATGTTTTTTTTTCAGTTATTTCTGAGATATACATTTTAAAGTAATAACTAGAATTATGATTGATAACATTATACCAGAACATATAAGATTTTTAGAAATTTCATGTAATGTCTGAAACATTATATTAACATATTTCCATACAAATAACCCAAAGAAAGTTTACTATTAGTTATTTTTGTTTGTTTGTTTTATACTGCAGGTTCTTATTAGACATCAATTTTATACACATCAGTGTATACATGTCAATCCCAATCGCCCAATTCAGCACACCACCATCCCCACCCCACTGCGGTTTTCCCCCCTTGGTGTCCATATGTTTGTTCTCTACATCTGTGTCTCAGCTTCTACCCTGCAAACCGGTTCATCTGTACCGTTTTTCTAGGTTCCACATACATGCGTTAATATACGATATTTGTTTTTCTCTTTCTGACTTACTTCACTCTGTATGACAGTCTCTAGATCCATCCACGTCTCAACAAATGACTCAATTTCGTTCCTTTTTATGGCTGAGTAATATTCCATTGTATATATGTACCACATCTTCTTTATCCATTCGTCTGTCGATGGACATTTAGGTTGCTTCTCTGGCCTGGCTATTGTAAATAGTGCTGCGGTGAACATTGGGGTGCATGTGTCTTTTTGAATTATGTTTTTTTCTGGGTATATGCCCAGTAGTGGGATTGCTGGATCATATGGTATTCTATTTTTCGTTTTTTAAGGAACGTCCATACTATTCTGCATAGTGCCTGTATCAATATACATTCCCACCAACAGTTCAAGAGGGTTCCCTTTTCTCCACACCCTCTCTAGCATTTGTTGTTTGTAGATTTTCTGATGATGCCCATTCTAACTGGTGTGAGGTGATACCTCATTGTAGTTTTGATTTGCATTACTCTAATAATTAGTGATGTTGAACAGCTTTTCATGTGCTTCTTGGCCATCTGTATATCTTCTTTGGAGAAATGTTTATTTAGGTCTTCTGCCCATTTTTGGATTGGGTTGTTTGTTTCTTTTATATTGAGCCGCATGAGCTGCTTATAAATTTTGGAGATTAATCCTTTGTCTGTTGATTCATTTGTAAATATTTTCTCCCATTCTGAGGGTTGTCTTTTTGTCTTGTTTATGGTTTTCTTTGCTGTGCAAAAGCTTTTAAGTTTCATTAGGTCGCATTTGTTTATTTTTGTTTTCATTTCCATTATTCTAGGAGGTGGATCAAAAAAGATCTTGCTGTGATTTATGTCAAAGAGTGTTCTTCCTGTGTTTTCCTCTAAGAGTTTTATACTGTCCGGTCTTACATTTAGGTCTCAAATCCATTTTGAGTTTATTTTTGTGTATGGTGTTAGCGAGTGTTCTAATTTCATTCTTTTTTTTTTTTTTTTTTTTTTTTTTTTTTTGTGGTATGTGGGCCTCTCACTGCCGTGGCCTCTCCCGCCGCGGAGCACAGGCTCCGGACGCACAGGCTCCGGACGCACAGGCCCAGCGGCCATGGCCCACGGGCCCAGCCGCTCCGCGGCACGTGGGATCCTCCCAGACCGGGGCACGAACCCGCTTCCCCTGCATCGGCAGGCGGACTCTCAACCACTGCGCCACCAGGGAAGCCCCTAATTTCATTCTTTTACATGTAGCTGTCCAGCACCACTTATTGAAGAGACTGTCTTTTCTCCATTGTATATCTTTGCTTCCTTTGTCATAGATTAGTTGACCATAGGTGCGTGGATTTATCTCTGGGCTTTCTATCTTGTTCCATTGATGTATGTTACTGTTTTTGTGCCAGTACCACATTGTCTTGTTTACTGTAGCTTTGTAGTATAGTCTGAAGTCAGGGAGTCTGATTCCTCCAGCTCCGTTTTTTCCCGTCAAGACTGCTTTGGCTATTCGGGGTCTTTTGTGTCTCCACACAAATTTTAAGATGGTTTGTTCTACTTCCGTAAAAAAATGACATTGGTAATTTGATAGGGATTGCATTGAATCTGTAGATTGCTTTGGGTAGTATAGTCATTTTCACAATATTGATTCTTCCAATCCGAGAACATGGTATATCTCTCCATCTGTTGGTATCATCTTTAACTTCTTTCATCAGTATCGTGTAGTTTTCTGCATACAGGTCTGTGGCTCCCTAGGTAGGTTTATTCCTAGGTATTTTATTCTTTTTGTTGCAATGGTAAATGGCACTGTTTCCTTAAATTCTCTTTCAGATTTTTCATCATTAGTGTATAGGAATGCAAGAGATTTTTGTGCATTAATTTTGTGTCCTGCAACTTTACCAAATTCATTGATTACCTCTAGTAGTTTTCTGGTGGCATTTTTAGGATTCTCTATGTATAGTGTCATGTCATCTGCAAACAGTGACAGTTTTACTTCTTCTTTTCCAATTTGCATTCCTTTTATTTCTTTTTCCTCTTTGATTGCTGTGACTAGGACTTCCAAAACTATGTTGAATAATGGTGGTGAGAGTGGACATCCTTATCTCGTTCCTGATCTTAGAGGAAATGCTTTTAATTTTTCACCATTGAGATGATGTTTGCTGTGGGTTTGTCATATATGGCCTTTAGTATGTTGAGGTAGGTTCCCTCTATGCCCACTTTTTGGAGAGTTTTTATCATAAATGAGTGTTGAATTTTGTCAGAAGCTCTTTCTGCATCTGTTGAGAGGATCATATGGTTTTTCTTCTTCAATTTGTTAATATGGTGTATCACATTGATTGATTTGCATATATTGAAGAATCCTTGCATCCCTGGGATAAATCCCACTTGATCATGGTGTATGATCCTTTTAATGTGTTGTTGTATTCTTTTTGCTAGTATTTTGTTGAGGATTTTTGCATCTATATTCATCAGTGATATTGGTCTGTAATTTTCTTTTTTTGTAGTATCTTTGTCTTGTTTTGGTATCAGGGTGATGGTGGCCTCATAGAATGAGTTTGGGAGTGTTCCTTCCTCTGCAATTTTTTGGAAGAGTTTGAGAAGGATGGGTGTTAGCTCTTCTCTAAATGTTTGATAGAATTCAGCTGTGAAGCCGTCTGGTCCTGAACTTCTGTTTGTTGGAAGATTTTTTTTTTTTTTTTTTGCCTCTCACTGTTGTGGCCTCTCCTGTTGCGGAGCACAGGCTCCGGACGCGCAGGCTCAGCGGCCATGGCTCACGGGCCCAGCCGCTCCGCAGCATGTGGGATCTTCCTGGACCGGGGCACGAACCCGTGTCCCCTGTATTGGCAGGCGGACTCTCAACCACTGCGCCACCAGGGAAGCCCTGTTGGAAGATTTTTAATCACAGTTTTAATTTCATTACTTGTGATTGGTCTGTTCATGTTTTGTGTTTCTTCCTGGTTCAGTCTTGGAAGGTTATACCTTTCTAAGAATTTGTCTATTTCTTCCAGATTGTCCATTTTATTGGCATAGAGTTGCTTGTAGTAGTCTCTTAGGATGCTTTATATTTCTGCCGTGTCTGTTGTAACTTCTCCTTTTTCATTTCTAATTCTATTGATTTGAGTCCTCTCCCCTCTTTTTCTTGATGAGTCTGGCTAATGGTGTATTAATTTTGTTTATCTTCTCAAAGAGCCAGCTTTTAGTTTTATTGATCTTTGCTATTGTTTTCTTTGTTTCTATTTCATTTATATCTGCTCTGATCTTTATGATTTCTTTCCTTCTGCTAACCTTGGGTTTTGTTTGTTCTTCTTTCTCTAGTTCCTTTAGGTGTAAGGTTAGATTGTTTACTTGAGATTTTTCTTGTTTCTTGAGGTAGGTTTGTATATCTGTAAACCTCCCTCTTAAAACTGCTTTTGCTGCATCCCATAGGTTTTGCATCTTCGTGTTTTCATTGTCATTTGTCTCTAGGTATTTTTTGATTTCCTCTTTGATTTCTTCAGTGATCTCTTGGTTATTTAGTAACGTGTTGTTTAGCCTCCATGTGTTTGTGGTTTTTACGATTTTTTCCCTGTAATTCATTTCTAATTTCATAGCGTTGTGGTCAGAAAAGATGCTTGATATGATTCCAGTTTTTTAAAATTTACTGAGGCTTGATTTGTGACCCAAGATGTGATCTATCCTGGAGAATGTTCCATGAGCAACTGAGAAGAAAGTGTAATCTGTGGTTTTTGGATGGAATGTCCTATAAATATCAATTAAATCTATTTGGTCTCTTCTGTCATTTAAAGTTTGTGTTTCCTTATTTATTTTCATTTTGGATGATCTGTCCATTGGTGTAAGTGGGGTGTTAAAGTCCCCCACTATTATTGTGTTACTGTTGATTTACTCTTTTATAGCTGTTAGCAGTTGCCTTATGTATTGAGGTGCTCTTATGTTGGGTGCATATATACTTATAATTGTTATATCTTTTTCTTGGATTGATCCCTTGATCATTATGTAGTGTCCTTGTCTCTTGTAACATTCTTTATTTTAATGTCTATTTTATCTGATACGAGTATTGCTACTCCAGCTTTCTTTTGTTTTCCATTTGCATGGAATATCTTTTTCCATCCCCTCACTTTCAGTCTGTATGTGTCCCTAGGTTTCAAGTGGGTCTCTTGTAGACAGCATATATATGGGTTTTGTTTTTGTATCCATTCAGCAAGCCTGTGTCTTTTGGTTGGAGTATTTAATCCATTCACGTTTAAGGTAATTATCGCTATGTATGTTCCTATGACCATTTTCTTTATTGTTTTGGGTTCGTTTTTGTAGGTCGTTTTCTTCTCTTGTGTTTCCCACTTAGAGAAGTTCCTTTAGCATTTGTTGTAGAGCTGGTTTGGTGGTGCTGAATTCTCTTAGGTTGTGCTTGTCTGTAAAGCTTTTGATTTCCCCGTGGAATCTGAATGAGATCCTTGCTGGGTAGAGTAATCTTGGTTGTAGGTTCTTCCCTTTCATCACTTTAAGTATATCATGCCACTCCCTTCTGGCTTGTAGAGTTTCTGCTGAGAAATCAGCTGTTAATCTTATGGGAGTTCCCTTGTATGTTATTCGTTGTTTTTCCCTTGCTGCTTTCAATAATTTTTCTTTGTCTTTAATTTTTGCCAATTTGATTACTATGTGTCTTGGCGTGTTTCTCCTTGGTTTTATCCTATATGGGACTTACTGTGTTTCCTGGACTTGGGTGGCTATTTCCTTTCCCATGTTAGGGAAGTTTTCGACTATAATCTCTTCAAATATTTTCTCTGGTCCTTTTTCTCTCTCTTCCCCTCTGGGTCCCCTATAATGAGAATGTTGTTGAGTTTAATGTTGCCTCAGAGGTCTCTTAGGTGGTCTTCATTTCTTTTCATTCTTTTTTCTTTATTCTCTTCCGCAGCAGTGAATTCCACCATTCTGTCTTCCAGGTCACTTATCCGTTCTTCTGCCTCAATTATTTTGCTATTCCTTCTAGTGTAGTTTTCATTTCAGTTATTGTATTGTTTATCTCTGTTTGTTTGTTCTTTAAGTCTTCTAGGTCTTTGTTAAACATTTCTGTATCTTCTCCATCTTTGCCTCCATTCTTTTTCTGAGGTCCTGGATCATTTTCACTATCATTATTTTGAATTCTTTTTCTGGAAGGTTGCCTGTCTCTACTTCATTTAGTTGTTTTTCTGGGGTTTTATCTTGTTCCTTCATCTGGTACGTAGCACTCTGCCTTTTCATCTTGTCTATCTTTCTGTGAGTGTGGTTTTTGTTCCACAGGCTGCAGGATTGTAGTTCTTCTGCTGTCTGCCCTCTGATGGATGAGGCTATCTAAGAGGCTTGATGGGAGGGACTGATGGTGGGTAGAGCTGAGTGTTGCTCTGGTGGGCCGAGCTCAGTGAAACTTTAATTAATGGCTTGACTGCTGATGGGTGGGGCTGGGTTCCCTCCCTGTTGGTCGTTTGGCCTGAGGCAACCCAACACTGGAGCCTACCTGGGCTCTTTGGTGGGGCTAATGACAGACTGTGGGAGGGCTCACGCCAAGGAGTACTTCCCAGAACTTCTGCTGCCAGTGTCCTTGTCCCCACGGTGAAACAGAGCCACCACCACCCCCACCACCCCCCCGTCTCTGCAGGATACCCTCCAACACTGGCAGGTAGGTCTGGTTCAGTCTCCCCAGGGGTCACTGCTCCTTCCCCTGGGTCCCGATGCGCACACTACTTTGTGTGTGTCCCCCAAGAGTGGAGTCTCTGTTTCCCCTAGTCCTGTTGAAGTCCTACAATCAATTCTCACTAGGCTTCAAAGTCTGATTCTCTAGGAATTCCTCCTCCCATTGCCAGACCCCCAGACTTGGGGCTCAGAACCTTCACTCCAGTGGATGGACTTCTGTGGTATAAATGTTTCTCCAGTCTGTGAGTCACCCACCCAGCTGTTATGGGATTTGATTTTACTGTGATTGTGCCCCTCCTACCATCTCATTGTGGCTTCTCCTTTGTCTTTGGATGTGGGGTATCTTTTTTGGTGAGTTCCAGTGTCTTCCTGTCGATGATTGTCCAGCAGCTAGTTGTGATTCTGGTGTTCTCGCAGAGCACGTCCTTCTACTCCGCCATCTTGGTTAAATCCACTATGTTTTTTACTTTGGGACATGCAAAGTTTTCTTGGAAAGAATAGAAGAATTATAACTGTAAATAGAAAAATTAGATAATTTTCACTTCACCAAAATCAGACACTTCTGCTTGTCAAACATTATGAAGAAAATGGAAAAAAAAAAATCAGAGCCTTGGAGCAAATGCTCTTCTTATCTATCTATCTATCATCTGACAATGACTGTTTCTGATGTAATAGCAGGATCAGAAAAAAATTGGAAGTACTGGTGATACTTGAAAGTACATTGTCAGGAGTATACTTATAATAGAAACCATATTTCAGGGACCTAAGCAGGATAGGGTTATAAATCACTAGTTCAAGGAAAGGATTAAATGATAATATTAATAGCACGAAATTCAAACAAAAGTTTTTTTGTTTTTGTTTTTTCTTTTTTAAAGACATATAAATGAGGCAGAAGGAGGCAGGGAGGGGAAAGATGCAAGAGAGAGGGGGGGATACATGCAAATGCAAGATTCCTTGAATATCAAGAAGGAATGGGATCAAAAGCAAGAACCGAAGTCTTTAGTTTTTTGAAGGTAGCTACCTTTTTGTCTAAGATGGAAGAATGAGGAATGGCCAGGGAAGATATATGCAGGTACAGGAATGCTAATAAACATGGAAGGATGGCCATTATCCTTGTGGTCCTCTATCCAGATGAAGATGGAAGGTAATGAAGGGAACTTTAAAGGGTAAGATCTATAGGAATAGCTCTTAATCTTTATGAGAGGAATGTCTGGGTACATGGGAGTGGTCTAGTGTAATGTATAAATGCTCCCCATGTGATTCTGAATTCTGATAATATCCTCCCTGCTCCCTTTGAGAACCAATCATTTATGTCAGTTCTAAGGTTTTATCAGTAGAGAATTAGCAGACATGGATAAAAGAATTTTTAAGAGTTTAATTGAACTTTAACTAGAATTTGTGGTGCTTTAGTTTGCATAGGAGCAGTTACAGGAGGGCACTCATTTTTCCCCCTTAATTTTCAGGG
The DNA here is from genome assembly GCF_949752795.1 of Hyperoodon ampullatus. Lineage (NCBI taxonomy): Eukaryota > Metazoa > Chordata > Mammalia > Artiodactyla > Ziphiidae > Hyperoodon > Hyperoodon ampullatus. Next base: position 86,173,917 of record NC_136921.1, on the reverse strand, counting down.
TTATTATTTAATAATAGATGTTACCTCAGTTATCTGCTTGATATATGTGTGTGTTTTCTATCTATCTCATAGAAACTGAAAACTGTCAACTGTACAAAAAATTTTGGGGATGTGACAGTAAGAGTCTTCCCAGTTTAAAATTAGTTAGTCAGATAAAGTATATATGAGCAAAATAAGTAATAATACCACTTAGTGCCAAAATTCTGTATCAGCTTAGAATAGGGAGATTGCATTATGAGAAGTGGTATTTTTCAGGCTATGGACCTGGGTCCATTAATGGCTCATGAAATCAGTTTAATAGCTCACAATCAGTGTTTTTCCTTTTTAATGGACTAGAATAGACTAGAAAATATTGGAGTGTACTGCATACAGTAAGAAGTATTTGTGGAACTTTTAATATATGTATGTATGTGTATACTGATTTGGGTGAAAATATATTTCTTAATGTAGATTGCAGTCAAAAGTATTGGAAATCCGCCATCACCATAGATTATTTTGATAAATAAGTGTGGACATTATAAAAACCTTTAAGTCCTTACTTTCATCTGTTTTTAGAATTCACTAAGTTTATATTTACATCTCAACTAATTACATACACATATTTTGTGATGTGTGTATATAAATACATATATATGTATGTGCGTGTACTTTTTTTTTTTTATCTTAATAGGTGCAATGGATGAGCTTCATAGTCTGGATCCAAGAAGGCAAGAATTATTGGAAGCTAGATTTACAGGAGTTGCAAGTGGGAGCACTGGGAGCACGGGCAGTTGCAGTGTTGGAGCTAAAGTGAGTAAAATTGTAATCTTTATTTGACATTTTTTCCTTGTATTAAATGATATAAAATATATTTTGTAAAGGATCCATACATACGTACTTAACAGCAAATTATACTTACTATAATTTTTATAATGTGTAGAAAAAAATCCAGTGTTTTTATACCTGATTTCTAGTATAGCATAATATATTTTGGGGCATTATGTTATAATATAGCATAATAGGTTTCAGGGGTAAAAAGGAGCTTGGTAGATTGTACTGCCTTTCTGCCGTTTACATAATTTTTACCTCTCCTGTCCTTTGTTTTTGATTCTTCCTTGCCCCATCACCCATGTTTCTATTGTGTATGTTCCTATCTGTACACTAATCCACTGCTGCTCACTGCTGCATAAAATTAATAGTGTATCTGTTGGGCTTTCCAATGGTAGATACCAGGTTGTCTCCAACTCCCCACTACCTCACACTGCAGTGAATTTCTTGTAATTGTTCCCTTATGGAACTTTGTGAGCATTTGTTTAGAATATATTCCCAAGAGCAGATTTGATAAGGCATAGGGTATGTATAGATTTAAATTGAATAAACAGCACAAGATTGCTATTCAGAACAGTTGTATAAACTAATAAAACTAACCTGCACTCTCAGCAGATTTGTTTTATACAACTGTTTCTATATCTCCATATCCCAGAAACACTTGGAATCATCCAGATTCCTCATTTTTGATAATTCAGTTGGTACAAAATAATGTATCTTTGTCTTACTTGTACCACCAATTATTTTGAGCATTTCTTCAATGCTTGTTAGCTTTTTGGGAATCTTATAAATTGTTCCAGTTCTTTGCCTATTTTTCTGTCAGAATTACTTTCTTTTTCAAACTGATTTTCCCATGTTCCTTGTATATTCTACATATTTATTCCATGTTGATTACATACAGTGCAAATAACTTTTGCCATTTTGTCGTGTCTGTTAACTTTGTTCATGGTATCCATCATTGTACAGAACTATTTAATTTTGTTGTATTCAAACTCACCAATTTTTTTTGCTTTATGGTCTGTACCTAAGAAAAACAGTCGTCACCATTAACGATCTGGGTCAAATAGACCTTTTTGCTATGTTTATATTTTGTTATTTTACTAATTTACAACAATAAGAATAAAACTATAATGAAAAACAACTTTATTAGAAATTTTAATATGAATTTAAACATACTTAAAAATCTCTTTGTATCAAGTAAATCTTGGTGCACAAACATCACAAAAGATGAAGGATATTGTTATGTGTCCTTTGAGCATAATGCAATGGTCCAGGTTCTTGTTGCCGAATATTGTATGGTGAAGTCCTTCAGTTGAACGACTTAACTGATGAGAATACCATGTTTCCCTTTTTTTTCCCCTTAGAAATGTATTGTCCCATTCATTGATTCTTGAATTTGAGAAAATTCATCTAGGATACTGTCATTTGAAGACTCAGATTTCATTTATATAGTCAGTGTCACCATCATCAGTTTTAGGTGCTGTTATCTCTTTGTATTTATTTTCTGATTTGTCTAATAATTATAAATTGTCTTCTGTCATTTTCTTCTCTTGATTATCTTAAGTGGAAAATGAAAATTTCTTAATTCTCAGCTGGAGTCAATGAAAGCTAAAATCAGACTCCAAAGATGGTTTCTTAGTCATTTATACATTTTTGAAAGATGATGTGGTACTTTGGGCAAGGCAAGAAGACAACTAAAAGATCATAATTTATTTGACTATTGCATCGTCCTTTTAGGTCATTAAATCTGTGTTGTTTTTCTATTTATACTATAATAATTTATCACCAATTTGCTCAAAACAGTACAGATTTATTATCTTACAGTTCTGTAGCATCAGAAGTCTGACACCGCTCTCATTGGGCTAAAATCAAGGTGTCTGCAAGGCTGCATTCCTTTCTGGGGGCTCTAGGGAAGGATCTTTTTGCCTTGCCTTTTCCAGCTTTGAGAGGCTGCCTGCATTCCTTGGCTGGTGGTTTCCTTCCTCCATCTTCAAAGGCAGCAATGTTGTATCTCTCTTATGGTTCTTTGGCAGTCACCTGTTTTGGACCATAGCCTAGAAGATTCTTCACTTTTAAGTACTCATGTGATTAGATTGGGCCCACCCCAATTTGGATAACCTGGTATAATTTCCCCAACTCAAAATTCTTATCCTTAATCACATCTGCAAGTCCCTTTTGCCATGTAAAATAACATTCACAGATTCTGGTGTTTAGGGCATGGACATCACTGGGAGGCCAATATTTTGCCTATCATACCATCATTCTTCCATTTTCTTTTTATTTTAGTGGCTTTTCTTTGTATTAGCATAGTTGGGAATAATTGATGAACAGTGATAAGTAATGATGAGTTCCTAGGATGGTATAATAACAAAATATAGGAAAAGTAAGATCAGTAAGATCCCATAATGTATTGTAGATTGATGAAAGGCCAGTGGACATCTGGTAATTAATTGCAAGCTAGAATGTGTTTTATTCTATTAAAGATAAATCTTAGTTTTATTCTATGGATGATCTCTAAGAAAGAACAAAAGTCCTGAAATATTAATTATTATAAACAGGATTACTTGAAAAAGAAGCTAAAAAACTAAAATTGGGTCCAGTGGACTCTGATGGTATTCTGAAAGTTAAATACTTCTTCCCCACCCCTGAGGCACGAAGATATTCTACAGCTCCTTCTATTAATTATACAGTTTTACTTTTATATTTACTCTTTAGTCCGAGGCCTTATCTTTTACATAGTATTGATAGAGATCGAGTTTTATTTTTCTCCGTGTAGTAAACCAGGTTTCTCCACAATGCTTCTTAAATTATCCATATTTTCCCACTGACTTGTGCTGGCACCTGTATCATATTTTAAGTTGCCAGGTGTATATACCAATCTGTGTCTGAGATTTCTCTAATGTTCTGGTGGTCTCTCTGTGTTCTTGTGCCAGTATCACATAAAAAAGAATACAGTTGTATTTTGGTATGTCTTCTTTATATGGTAGAGCAAGTCTCTCCTTTAATCTTCTTTTGTAAGGTTGACTTAATTATTTATGGATCTTTATTCCCTCATATAAAATTTGAGCATCTCTTTATTTGCTTGTTAGCATTTGTGGATTATTCTTCTGTAATAACTTACTTGTATCTTTTTCCTTAAAAGATTCAAATGGAATTTTTATTCTGAATGCATTGAATTTATAGATTAATTTTGGAAGTACCGAAATCTATAAGATTAGGTTGTCCCATCCAAGTGCATGAAATGTCTTTTCCATTTGTTCAGTTCTCTCTGTAGAGTTCTTAAGAATTCTTGGCTAGTTTTTATGAATTTGGGGGGCTTATTCCTGGATACTTTAAAGTTTTTGTGGCTGAAGTATTTTTTATTTTCTAGTTCGCTATTGCTGACCTAGGGTTTTTTAAAATTTTTATAGGCTGGTCTTGTATGTAGCAGTCTTTCTTTTGGTCTCTTATTGGTTGTACTACTCTGTTGATTCTCTGGGTTTCTATAAGAGAAATAGTTATCTTCCCCCAATTTTTTTTTTTATATTGGTCATGAGCTTCAGTACTATGTCTTGTTGAGAAGGAATCATCTAAAGTTTCTCCATTAAGTGTAGTGTTTGTTATAGGTTTTGTGTATATAACCATGACCAAATTACAGAAGAACTTTTCTATTACTGGTTAGTTAAGAAGTTTTTGTTTGTTTTAAAAATAATAAGTATAACAAATTTTAAAAAGTTGAAGTTTGCATTGCTGTGATAAACCCTACTTGGTTATGATACACTATTTTATTTATTTATTCATTTTTGGCTGTGTTGGGTCTTCGTTGCTGCACATGGGCTTTTCTCTAGTTGTGGCGAGCAGGGGCTACTCTTCGTTGCGGCATGTGGGCTTTTCACTGCGGTGGCTTCTCTTGTTGTGGAGCATGGGCTCCAGGTGTGCGGGCTTCAGTAGTTGTGGCATGTGGGCTCAGTAGTTGTGGCTGGTGGGCTCTAGCGCACAGGCTCAGTAGTTGTGGTGCACGGGCTTAGTTGCTCCGCGGCATGTGGGATCTTCCCGGACCAGGGCTTGAACCCACGTCCCCTGCATTGGCAGGCAGATTCTTAACCACTGTGCCACCAGGGAAATCCCTGATACACTATTTAAAAAATACTTTATTAGGGGACTTACCTGGTGGTCCAGTGGTAAAGAATCTGCCTTCCAGTGCAGGGGACGCAGGTTCGATCTCTGGTCGGGGAACTAAGATCCCACATGCTGTGGGGCAAATAAGCCTGCGCGCCACAACTACTGAGCTCGCGCGCCTCAATGAGAGAGCCTGCATGCCGCAAACTACAGAGCCCATGCGCTCTGGAGCCTGCACGCCACAACTAGAGAGAGAAAACCCTCACTCCACAACTAGAGAGAAGCCCATGCACTGCAACGATGTCCCGACCCAGCCAAAAGAATAAAGATAAATAAATAAATATTAGAAAATACTTCTGGATTTAATACATGATTAACTATTTTATTTAGGATTTTTACATATATGCTTATAAGAGAAATAGATGCACAGACCTGAAGAGTAATAATTTAGTGAGTTTTGACAAATGTGTACACTCGTAGTAATCCATGTTCCTTTTAAGATACAGAACATTTTCATCACTCTACCTTGTCTATAAAACAGTGTCACACTAGCCCCATAAAATGAACTGCTGCTTCTTTCACTATTTTCAGTTTTTTCAGCATCCTGTATGTGGTTGAAAACGTTCATGGGAAGATGAGTAGACATTTACCTGTAAAACTGTCTTGGCCTGGGGTTTGTTGCAAGGAAGGTCTTTCACTACCATTTAAATTTCTTTAATATTACTTAGTTTATTAATCTATTTCAATTAAGCTTTTCAAACTTATAGTTTATTAATCTATTTCAATTAAGCTTTTCAAACTTATTAGTGTATGGTTATAACACTAAAAAATCTCCTTTGTTATTTCATTTCCGTTTATTCTTTCAGTTCTCCTTTTCTGTTCATTCTTGCCAGAGCTCTGACTAATCAAAGAAACAGATTTGGTTTTCATCTATTTCACTTTTTTTCCCCATTGATTTCTATCATCATAATTTACTTGTTACTTTGGATTTGCTCCGTGGCTCTTCTTCCAGCTATTGAGTCGAATGAATCAGATTATTTATTTATTTATATAAAGACAGAATTAACATATGATAAAATGTATAGATTTTAATGTTTGGTTATGAGAGCCCCCCCGTGGTTTTTATTAAGTTATGTATAATTTACATAGGGTAAAATTCACCCCTTTTTATCATATAGTTCTGCTGTAAGTTTTGTGAATGTATACAATTGTGTAACTCCCACCACAATTAAGATATAAAATAGTTCCCAAAATACTCCCCGGTGTCCTTTTGCACTCTATCCCTTTAGGTTGCCTCTGGCAACCACTGATCTGTTTTCTGTTTTTATAGTTTTGCCTTTGCAAGCATGTCATATAAATGGGGTAAGTATTGTAAATATGTAGCCTTTTGAGTCTGACTTTTTATAAGTTAGCATAATGCATTTCTTTGAGATTCATCCATGTTGTTGTAATGTTACCAATAGTTACTTTTTATTGTTGAATAGTATCCTATTGTATAAAATACACAACAATTAAAAAAATTTTTATTGAAATATAGTTGACTTACAATGTTGTGTTTCAGATGTATAGCAAAATGATTCAGTTATACATACATATATATGTATATATTCTTTTTTAGATTCTTTTCTATTATATGTTGTTATAAGATATTGAGTATAGTTTCCTGTGCTATACAGTAGGTCCTTGTTGATTATCTGTTTTTTATATAGTAGTGTGTAAAAGTATACCACAGTTCTTTTTAATCCATTTCTTCTAGATAAGGAACATTTAGGTTACTTTCAGTATTTTAAGAATTACAGATAAAGCTACTGTAAACATTTGTATATTCCCTCCTGTTAGATTATTAGTTATTTTGAGCTAATCTTTTGTTACAAACTTATAATTTATTGCATTACATTTTGAAAATACAGTTCTAACGGCATCAATCCTGAAATGTGCCCTGTTTTATAAACATTTCATATCTGATAGCTCCTAATTGTATTTAACTGTGATTATTGATGTATACCTTTCAGCTTTATGCATTCCAGCTTGTAGTTTATCAGTTTTTGCTTGATGTATTTTGAGGCTATATTTTTACGTGCATATATCTTCTTTTCGTTTCATGACTATATAATTTTTTTTTTAATATTTGTTTTTTCAAATCTTAAGAATACTATCCTCAACTTTCTTTTGGTTCATATTAGGTATATGTTTTTCTATTCTTTAATTTTTATTGTTTTTAAGTGTGTTTCTTGTAGACAATATGTCAACTTTTTTGATGGAATATGAGCATTTTTATCTCTTAAATGGTGGGTTTAGTCCATTATACTTATTATAATTATTTTTATTTTCTGACTTGGTTCTGCCATCTATTGGCTGATATCTTCTAATCGTACTTGACTTTTATTCCCTTCTACTCGTTGCTTTCCATTGGACAAATGGAGTTTTTCCTGATGTTTTAAAGTTACATATTCTAGTTTCAGTTTTATGATGACAGTCTATACCCATTTATTTACTTCTGTTCTCTCAAACTGGTATTTATGCATTCCTGCAGGGTCTCCGCTTCTCCCCCCCGTTTTTTTTTTTTTGGTTTGTTTTTTGTTTTTTGTTTTTTGCGGTATGCGGGCCTCTCACTGTTGTGGCCTCTCCCGTCGCGGAGCACAGGCTTAGGACGTGCAGGCCCAGCGGCCATGGCTCATGGGCCCAGCTGCTCCGCGGGATGTGGGATCTTCCTGGACCGGGGCACGAACCCGTGTCCCCTGCGTCGGCAGGCAGACTCTCAACCACTGCGCCACCAGGGGAGCCCTTTTGTTTGTTTTTTAAACAACTTTTTACTTTGAAAAAAAATACTATACCTTTAGAAAAATTGAAAATATTTTACAAAGAATACTTGATACTCTTTATCTAGATTTAAGAAATATAAATATTTTTGCCAATTTTATGCTTATGTATACATACACATCTCTACCATCCCTCTCTAGTATCACTGTGGTCTCTGTGCTGAATGTGAACAGACCTTTTCAAAGAGCCCTGCTTCATTTTAGTGGGGAATGGTACTTAGGAACCAAGCTAGGTATGCTTATTGTTATGTGGCAGTCTCTTAGAAGAGTGTTAACTAATGTAGAAGGAATACAGAATCAGAAAATCAACACAGTATTTCCTAGTATAATTATTGATTAAGGTAAGGATCATCAATGGATGCTAAAACCATTTAGTAAAATGTTTTGGAGAACAGTGTTTTACAAGGTCTCAAAGTTTTACTCTATAGGTTAGTTATTAATTATAAAAGAGAAAATATGCCTTTAAAAAGGAGATTTGTTGGTCACCACCATAATAAGTAAGGTCAAGCTTTGCATTGGCAATGTCACAGAGAGCCTGACATATGTATCCTGAGGGTGATGGAATAGGAAGAACACTCATCACCTGTAGTTTTCATGCTGGAAATGTTTGATTTGAATTTAATCATGAGGAAATACTCCTGGGACATCCTGCTGGCCTGGACTCTTTAAAAGTATTCAGTGCCATGAAGAACAAAGGGAAGCAGAGGGACTATTCTAGGTTGGATGAGACGAAAGAGACTTAGTAGCCAAATGCAATGTGTGAATCCGTGGGTTCTGATTTGCTCCTGGATTGGGAGAAAAACAGTTTGAAAGGACATTTTTGAGACAACGGGAAATTTGAGTATGGACTGTATGTTGGATGTTGATATTGAATTAATGTTGGTTTTACTGTTCTTTTGGGGGTAAGCTTGTATTTTAAAAACATTCATTTAAATTTAAAAACAAGTGTAGGCCCACGCGCAGCACTGATTACCCAACGCAGCCATAAATCAATCAATCAATCAATCAATCAATGAATCAATGAAGGAAGGAAGGAAGGAAGGTAAAGCTTACAGAATGTAACATAGTGGTGAGCAATGACTCTTACAGTGTTTTTATTTAAATTGATGGTGATAATGTGCCTGTGTAATGCAGTATTAGTAGGGGCAAATTTTAATAATAGTGACACCAGGAGTTTGTATTGTGGAAATAAAAGCATTTGAAGGATCATATTTCTGGTAGTGATCATGCTCTGGGAGAAGAGGAACAGGGGAGAAAGGTAAGAAAATCATCTAGGACTACAGAATAATTCATTAAGATTTGATTTGTCTTTAGAGAAGAATAGGGTTATGTTTGCTAAAAGTAGGAAAGTAATAAGCACAAGCAACAGAGATGCTATACATAGAACTTTTACTGTGATAGGGTGTAGGAGAAGGAGCAAAAAGAAATTTAGTCTAATAAAAGTGAGGAAGAGAGAAAGAGGAAACAAAAATATTCTATTTTTACCTGCGATTATATAATATGGAAGAAATAAAGCCAAGTATATGTTATGATAATAAATGAGAATCCATCTTTAGGCTGTTGAGAGGAAACATCCCCCCAAAATGACAAAGATTGGAAGTAACTGGAAAGAAAATAGTTCAGATAATCATAAAGTAAAAGAAAGTAGAATTAAATACAAATTTGAGATCAGTTTCTCCCCAACTTCAGACCCTTCCAAAGACTTCCCATCACATTTAAAATAAAATTCAATACTCTAAGTAGACCTTCTGATCTAGCTCTAGACTACCCTATTCAACTAATAACTGTCCCACTACTGCACTCACACTGGTTTATTTGCCATTTGCCTCAAACACACTTCTCTCTCACTGCATTCAAGCTTCTGCTCAAATGTCACCTCTTTAGAGCGGCATTCTTTGACTGCTCTATGTATAGGTATGATACCTATACCACTCTCCCTTTCTCTACTTAGTTTTTTTAAAAGTACTTATTGATTCCTTATATATTACTAAATGTATGTTTGTTTATTGTCTGTTTCCCTTCTTGTAACGTAAACTTCATGAGCACTTGGACCTAAGTCTTTTTTTTTTTTTCACTGCTATATCCCTAGCATCTACAACAATACTAAGGCCCTCAATAATTATTTTTGAATATATGAATGAGTATCAAATGAAACAGTCTTCAAAACCAAAAGCCTGAATGAAACAAAGGTAGATACTTTTTAAGGACTAAGCATCCATAAAAAAGATATGACAGCTGTAAACTTTTATATAGCAAACAGTTTTAAAAATACATGGTAAATTTATTAAAATACAGCTATATTGAGGGATTTTAATATAATTCTTCTGGATTTTGACTGTTCAAACATATATAAAAGAGCAAGGCTATACAGGATTTGCACAATATGATTATAAGCTTGATTTGATAGATACACACAATCAATACTCTTTATTCAACTTATTTGTAACTTCAAAACCAATACTTACATTGCTTTTGCTGGTCATTCACAGGCCTGTGCATATGCAGAGTGGTGAAAAATTTGAGTCGCCTGAGGCTGAATAAAGTGACACTCTGCCTACATTTTCAGCTCTCATACTGTAAACAAGTATTCTTTTCTCAGTTTACTTAATGCCATGTTTTTCACATTTTTGTGCTTTTTTTTTTGGTAGTTTTACTGTTTAAAATAGCCCCTCAGGGTAGTAGTCAAGTGTTATCTAGTGTTCTAAGCACAAGAAGACTGTGATGTACCTTAGGGGGAAAATATGCTTGTCAGATTAGCTTCATTCAGGCATGAGTTACAGTGTTGTTGGCCATGAATTCAATGTGAATGAATTGACAGTACATATTAAACAAGGGGTCTTTAAACAGAAACACACTTTTATATAAAACAAGGTTATGGGGACTTCCCTGGTGGTCCAGTGGTTGAGAATCTGCCTTCCAGTGCAGGGGACGTGGGTTCGATCCCTGGTCGGGGAACTAAGATCCCACACGCTGCGTGGCAACTAAACCTGTGTGCCACAACTAGACAGCCCGCATGCCGCAACTAGAGAGAAGCCCACAATGGAGACCCAGCACAGCCAAGATATATATATAAAAAAACAAAAAACAAAATGAGGTTTTGTGTTGATCGTTTGATGAACTTGTGATGAGAAGCTTGCAGGAACCTAATCCTGTATTTCCCTTAGCATCAAGGATTCACCATTTGCTAATTCAGTGTTCATAGCTGATAACAAAAATTGGAAGAGAAAGAACTGTTATTCTGTCATATGCCACTTCTTTTCTCTTATCCCAAGCCTACTTCACCTGTTTATTGTACTTGCCACAGATCCTTGTGGCATGAGTTTTGGCTCTGTTGCAGGAATACAGATAGGAGGTAAATGTTATAAATTGTACTGATGTAAAGTTATAGTGTAGCTATCCTGTTGGGAGAAGGAGGAAATGTAAAGATTTATTTTATTTTACATATTAAGGAGTCATACACAGTTTAAAGTTAAAGAATAAAAAAGTTTGTTTAGGGCTTCCCTGGTGGCGCAGTGGTTGAGAGTCTGCCTGCCAATGCAGGGGACACGGGTTCGTGCCCCGATCCGGGAAGATCCCACATGCCGCGGAGCGGCTGGGCCCGTGAGCCATGGCCGCTGAGCCTGCACGTCCGGAGCCTGTGCTCCGCAACGGGAGAGGCCACAACAGTGAGAGGCCCGTGTACCGCCAAAAAAAAAAAAAAAAGTTTTTTATTTGAAGTGAAAGTAACTGAAGATTTGAAAATAAAAATATATCAGGAAGAAGGGGAAGTTGTGATGCCAGTGAGCTAAATTCTTCATGTTTTATGGCAAGGTCAATAAAGAATTATTGAAATGTAGTACATCCAGTGGAATACTCTGCACCTGTTTGAAAGAAAGGAAGTAGCAAAGGAAAAGGGGAATGAAGAAGCTATCTATGTATTGATTTGGAATTTTTCCAACATAAAGAGAAAAGAAAGCAATGTGGGACAGTCTGCATAACGTTATCTTTTGAGTAAGAAGGGAGGAATCAATGAACGTATATTTAATTTGTTAGTGTAGACATACAGCCTTAGAAAGATGATAAGAAATGAACTGAAGTAGTTTGTTTGCATTACCTATTGAAAATTTTAATTAAAAACAAATTTTTAAAAAAGTGGTTGCCTCTCGGACTTTCCCTGGTGGTGCAGTGGTTGAGAATCCACCTGCCGATGCAGGGGATACGGGTTCGTGCCCCGGTCCGGGAAGATCCCACATGCCACGGAGCAGCTAGGCCTGTGAGCCATGGCCACTGAGCCTGTGTGTCCGGATCCTGTGCTCAGCAACGGGAGAGGCCACAACAGTGAGAGGCCCGCATACCGCAAAAAAAAAAAAAAAAAAAGAATCCACCTGCCAATACAGGGGACATGGGTTCGAGCCCTGGTTCGGGAGGATCCCACATGCCGCAGAGCAGCGAAGCCCGTGCGCCACAGCTACTGAGCCTGCGCTCTAGAGCCTGTGAACCACAATTACTGAGCCTGAGCGCCACAACTACTGAAGCCCATGCGCCTAGAGCCTGTGCTCCACAACAAAGAGAAGCCACCGCAATGAGAAGCCCGCGCACTGCAAGGAAGAGTAGCCCCCACTCGCCGCAACTAGAGAAAGCCCGTGCGCAGCAATGAAGACCCAACGCAGCCAAAAATAAGAAATAAATTAATAATTTAATTAGATTAAGTTAAGTTAAAAAAAGAACTTGTTGCCTCTGAATAGTAGGACTAATGCGGGAGGGAAATATTTATATTTCTGTTATGAAATTTTTTCTATGTGCCTGTGTTGCTTTTATATTTTAAAAAATGTCTCATGAATGTTTGCCAAAAAAAACAACTCTATTCTCGCTTTGAAGGCTTCAAAAGTCTGTGAGTGTGTGCTTGCATGTGCACATACTGTATGTCTGAATGTATAAATGATTATGTACTAAATTTTGTCACACTCCCTCCCAACTGTGCTCCCTTTTCCTCAATAACTTGAAACTTTTTGTATTGAGATATTCATGTACCACAAAATTGACCCTTTTAAGGTGTATTTTTCAGTGGTTTCTGGTATATCACAAAGCTGTGCAGCCATCACTACTAATTCCAGAATATTTTTATCACCCCAAAAAGAAGTCTTATAAACATTCACAGCAGCTCCTCATTCCCCTGCTTTCCTACCCTACACTTCACCCCCTGGCAACCACTAGTCTACTTTCTGTCTCTATGGATTTTTCTCTTCTGAACATTTCATATAAATGGAATCATAGTACATAGCATTTTGTGTCTGGCTTTTTTCACCTGGCATAATATTTTCAAGGTTCATGAATGTTGTAGTATGTATTAATACTTCATTTCTTTTTATGACTGAATGTTTCATTGTATTGATGTGTGTCACGTTTGGTTTATCCATTCATCAGTTGGTGGACATTTGGGTTGTTTCCATTTTTGACATGAATAATGCTGCTGTGAACACTCTGATACAAGTTTTTGTGTAGACATGTTTTCAGTTCTCTTAGTTATGTACCAAGGAGTAGAATTACATCACTGTGATATTGACACAGGAAAGAAAAATAGACCAGTGGAACAGAATAGAGTCCAGCAGCAGAGCCGTTCATATATAGTAACTCAATATATGACAGAGGTGACACAGCAGTGCAGTGGGGACAATGTCATCTTTTATAATAGATGATGATCAGTTGGATATCCACATTGGGAAAAAACAACAACTCGACCTTCATTTCTTGCCATGATAGAAAAATCAATTCCAAGTGACTGTAGATCTAAATATGAAAAATAATAAAGCTTTAATAAGAATAATGACAGATTTCATAAATAGGTCACAAAAGGCTCTAGCCATAAAGGAAACCATCTGATAAATGAAACTGTGTTCAAATGATACCAATGTATGAGTGAAAAGGCCAAGTCATAGAGGATTCATACCAAGGATATGTAAAGAATTCCTACAGATCAAGAAGGAAATGACACACAATCCATGGTCAGAGTTTTTTTTATTTATTTTATTTTTTTTATTTTTTTTTTTATTAGTTTCTGCTTTATAACAAAGTGAATCAGTCATACATATACATCTGTTCCCACATCCCCTCCCTCATGCATCTCCCTCCCTCCCACCCTCCCCATCCCACCCCTCCAGGCGGTCACAAAGCACCGAGCTGATCTCCCTGTGCTCTGCGGCTGCTTCCCGCTATCTATCTACCTTACGTTTGGTAGTGTATATATGTCCATGCCTCTCTTTCCCTTTGTCACAGCTTACCCTTCCCCTTCCCCATATCCTCAAGTCCATTCTCAAGTAGGTCTGTGTCTTTATTCCCGTTTTACATGGTCAGAGTTTTAAAAGCCAACTTGTCCTACCAAGCCTATAATGAAAATTAGTAGAAGCATGCCCCATTCTTTTAACCCTACATTTATTCTTCATAGAGGAAGTCCTCACCTGTAGCTTTTTATTATACTATATATGTTTTGTTTTATTTGTGTTTGTATTTCTAAGTAAGACTATTGTAGTTCTTTATCTTTTTTTTTTTTTTTCAGTTTTAGATATTTATTGACTTCCTGTTATAGAAGATGAGGCATTAACTCTTAAATGATCCAACCCTCTACCCCTGTAGAAATACTCAAAACTTCCCTGACCCTATCCTGATTTAGAAATACTTTAGTTTTGGGTTAGGTCATTATTTCATTGTGTATGTTATGACTGTAAATTTTATTCACAGCTGTGAGATTCCATGATTACGTTTCTTCTTTTGTACAACTTTTTGTTTTTCCTAGAGTTGATTTATTTCTTTAGTTTGTTAGTGTTCAGTGTAAGCATCCATATAGTCTCCAGCAGAGGTGTGTAAACCTCTCATTTTCAAATATAAATTTATTTATTTTATTCTTATATTTCTGTAGACATACCCCTGAAATCTTTCGTTCTTCCATTCTTACCTAGGCTAGTTACTCTGTTTCTTCTGGGTGCCTGTCATCCTGGAATCCCTCTTCTTTATCATCATGGAAATTCCTTTTGTGTCTGTCCCGTGTTTGAGCTCCTGTTTCTTGTATGCCATATTTTCCTCTTTCTTGGTTTATTCTTTTGTTTTGGTGGAGCAAATTCTCTAGTCACTTCCTGAGAAAAGGTAAATGGGTAGTCAGATTTTTTAGACCTTGCATATTCTCCTCTTCCCACTTGGTTGTTAGTTTGGGTTTGGGTGTAGAATTGTAGTTTGGAAATCATTTTAACAGAATTTTGAAGGCATTGTTCCATTGCTTTCTAGCTTCCAGTGTTACTCCTGAGCACGCTACTGCCATTCTCATTCCTGATCCTTTGTAGGTATTCCTGTTTAGTCTTCTCTAGAAGCTTCAAATCCTTGGCATTTAAATTTATTTATTATAATGTGCCTTGGTATGGATCTTCATTGAACCAGTGTGCTTGGTTCAAAAGTGTGTCCTTCCAATCCAAAAACTAACGTTTTCCACTTCCTTTTTTTTTTAACATCTTTATTGGAGTATAATTGCCGTACAATGTTGTGTTAGTTTCTGCTGTATAACAAAGTGAATCAGCTATATGTATACATATATCCCCATATCCCCTCCCTCTTGCATCTCCATCCCAACCCTCTAGGTGGTCACAGAGCACCGAGCTCATCTCCCTGTGCAATGCAGCTGCTTCCCACTAGCTATCTGTTTTACATTTGGTAGTGTATATGTGTCAATGCTACTCTCTCACTTCTTGAAAAGTCTTGAATTATTTCTTTGATAATTTTAGCTCATTAATTTTCTCTTTCTTTTTTTTCTGGAACTCTCATTTGGAGCAGTACCTCTTGGACTGATTCTCTAGTTTTCTTTTTTTGAGGTTTTTTGGTCTCTTTCTGGGAAGATTTCTTCAACTTTATCTTTGAATTCATCCTTTTTTTTTTTCCTGTGTGTTTCAGCTATCATATTTTTAATTTCCAGCAGATTGGTTTTTTTTTGGGGGGGTTCTCTTTTTTTAATTACAAAAAATGTTATTTATTTATTTATTTATTGGCCGCACTGTACAACATGCAGGATCTTAGTTCCCCAACCAGCAGTGGAAGCGTGGAGTCTTAACCACTGGACCACAAGGGAAAGTCCCTTTGGGTTGTTCTTGAAATGTTTCATTTTCGTAGTTGGCTGTCACTAGGATATTAGTAATAGTTCTGTGTGAATTTTTTTCCTGCTCCCTGGGTTGTCTTTTTCTTATGGGTTTTAAAAAAATATTTGTTTATATTTTTCAGACATCTGGTGATATTGGGCTTTGCATATCTATACTTTAGGCACTGAAACACTTATTGGAAGCATTGCTTGAGTAGGCAGGACTTACTACGGTAGGATGACTTGGCTGGGTCATTTTTCTGAGAGATTTTTGATTCTTGGTGTCTGTAAGTCTTGTCTCTTGAGATGGTTTATTTTCCTAGAGAGAAATTCTGTACTCTCCAGCCTGTACAGTTTAAGTTTGGCTGCTGACTTTCCAGAATTTAGCACAGGAAGGTGCTAAGAGTCTCTTCATTTAGTGTGTAGACATGCACTTAATGTCGTCTCTTTCCTCAGCTGTGCCTTATGTGTCTCAGTCCAGAGTTCTCTTGGCTCACCTTTTCCAGAGATGAAATCTGACCTCCAATATCTATTATGACAAGCTAACCATCAGTCATATCCTTTTTTGTTCTCATGAATGTAATATGTTATCTTTCTCTGGCTGCTTTCAAGATTTTTTTCTTTTTTAAAAAAAATCATAAATTTTTTAATGAGGTATAGGTGACATTTAAGATTACATTACATGTAAGATTAGATTACATGTGTATAGCATAATGATTCCATATTTGTATATGTTGCAAAGTGATTACCACAGCCTAGTTAACATCCATACTTGGTTACAGTTTTTTTCCTTGTGATGAGGACTTTTAAGATTTACTCTCAGCAATTTCCAAATATGCAAATACAGTATTATTAACTATCGTTGCCATGCTGTGTGTTACATTCCCAAGACTTATTTATTTTATAACTGGGAGTTTGTACCTGTTGACCCCTTTTATCCATTTCTCCCCTCTACCCACCCACCCCCGACCCCTCCTCTGCCAGCAATCACCAGTCTCTTCTCTGTATCCATGAGCTTGGGGTTTTTTCTGTTTGTTGTTTTTGAAGATGCCACAAATAAGTGAGATCAGAAGGTATTTGTCTTTCTTTGACTTATTTCACTGAGCATAATGTCCTCTAGGACCATCCATGTCATCAAAAATGGCAAGATTTCCCTTTTTTAATGGCTGAATAGTACTCATATATATATGTATTCATATATATACACACACACACACACACACACACACACACCACATTTTCTTTATCCATTCATCAATTGATGGACACTTAGGTTGCTTCTATATCTTGGCTATTGTAAATAATGCTGCAGTGAACATTGGGGTGTGGATATCATTTTTTCCCATTGTTTATTTTTCTTTTTTAACATCTTTATTGGAGTATAATTGCTTTACAATGGTGTGTTAGTTTCTGCTTTATAACAAAGTGAATCAGTTATACATATACATATGTTCCCATATCTCTTCCCTCTTGCGTCTCCCTCCCTCCCACCCTCCCTTTCCCACCCCTCTAGGTGGTCACAAAGCACCGAGCTGATCTCCCTGTGCTATGCGGCTGCTTCCCACTAGCTAGCTATTTTACGTTTGGTAGTGTATATATGTCCATGCCACTCTCTCACTTTGTCACAGCTTACCCTTCCCCCTCCCCATATCCTCAAGTCCATTCTCTATGTCTGCGTCTTTATTCCTGTCCTGCCCTTACGTTCTTCAGAACCATTTTTTTTTTAAGATTCTATATATATCTGTTAGCATACGGTATTTGTTTTGCTCTTTCTGACTGACTTCACTCTGTATGACAGTCTCTAGGTCCATCCACCTCACTACAAATAACTCAGTTTCATTCCTTTTTATGGCTGAGTAATATTCCATTGTGTATATGTGCCACATCTTCTTTATCCATTCATCTGTCGATGGACACTTAGGTTGCTTCCATGTCCTGGCTATTATAAATAGAGCTGCAATGAACATTGCGGTACATGACTCTTTTTGAATTCTGGTTTTCTCAGGTTATATGCCCAGTAGTGGGATTGCTAGGTCGTATGGTAGTTCTATTTTTAGTTTTTTAAGGAACCTCCATACTGTTCTCCATAGTGGCTGTATCAATTTACATTCCCACCAACAGTGCAAGAGTGTTCCCTTTTCTCCAGAATTTACATTCCCACCAACAGTGCAAGACTGTTCCCTTTTCTCCACACCCTCTCCAGCATTTATTGTTTCTAGATTTTTTGATGATAGCCATTCTGACCGGTGTGAGATGATATCTCATTGTCGTTTTGATTTGCATTTCTCTAATGATTAATGATGTTGAGCATTCTTTCATGTGTTTGTTGGCAGTCTGTATATCTTCTTTGGAGAAATGTCTATTTAGGTCTTCTGCCCATTTTTGGATTGGGTTGTTTGTTTTTTTGATATTGAGCTGCATGAGCTGGTTGTAAATTTTGGAGATTAATCCTTTGTCAGTTGCTTCATTTGCAAATATTTTCTCCCATTCTGAGGGTTGTCTTTTGGTATTGTTTATGGTTGCGGATATCATTTTGAGTTACTGTTTTTGTTTTCTTCAGATAAACACTTGGAAATGGAAATGCTAGATCATATGGTAGTTCTATTTTTAATTTTTTGAGGAAACTCCACAGTTTTCTATAGTGGCTGCACCAGTTTATTGCATTGGCCAAAAGTTTCGTTCAGTTTTCTCCATACGATGGCTCTAGTAGCAGTTAGTCGTCTTTAACTTCATTAGAAACAATTTTGTTAGATTATATGTGACAGCTGTCATATCAGCGTGCATTTTTAAAAAAGGCTTACCAAAATTGGTGAATTTTTGTGTAGCCATTTTAATACTGAAGATGGAAGAAAAAAAGCAGCATTTTCAGCCTATTACGCTTTGTTGTTTCAAGAAAGGTAAAAATGCAACTGAAATGCAAAAAATTTCTGCAGTGTATGGAGAAGGTGCTGTGACTGATTGAACATGTCAAAAATGGTTTGCGAAGTTTTGTGCTGCAGATTTCTTGCTGGATGATGCTCCACGGTTGGGTAGACCAGTTGAAGTTGATAGTGATCAAATTGAGACATTAATTGAGAACAGTCAGCGTTATACCATGCAGGAGATAGCCAACATACTCAAAATATCCAAATCAAGCGTTGAAACTCATTTGCACTAGGTTGGTTATGTTATTCGCTTTGATGTTTGGGTTCCATATAAGTTAAGCGAAAAAACACCTTCTTGACTGTATTTCCGCATGCAAGTCTCTACTTAAACATAATGAAAATGTTCCGTTTTAAAAACAAATTGTGACGGGCAATGAAAAGTGGATACTGTATGGTAATGTGGAATGGAAGGAAGAGATTGTGGGGCAAGCGAAATGAACCACCACCATCCACACCAAAGGCCAGTCTTCATCCAAAGAAGGTGATGTTGTGTATATGGTGGGATTGGAAGGGAGTCCTCTGTGATGAGCTCCTTCCGGAAAACCAAATGATGATTTCCAACAAGTACTGCTCCCAATTAGACCAGCTGAAAGCAGCACTCAACGAAAAGCATCCAGAACTAGTCAACAGAAAATGTATAATCTTCCATCAGGATGATGCAAGACCACGTGTTTCTTTGATAACCAGGCAAAAACTGTTACAGCTTGGCTGGGAAGTTCTGATTCATCCCTCTGTATTCACCAGACATTGCACCTTTGGATTTCCATTTATTTCAGTCTTTACAAAATTGTCTTAATGGAAAAAATTTCGGTTCCCTGGAAGACTGTAGAAGGTACCTGGAACAGTTCTTTGCTCAAAAAGATAAAAAGTTTCGGGAAGGTGGAATTACGAAGTTGCCTGAAAAATGGCAGAAGGTAGTGGAACAAAAGGGTGAATACGTTTTTCAATAAAGTTCTTGGTGAAAATGAAAAATGTGTCTTTTATTTTTACTTAAAAACCGAAGGCACTTTTCGGCCATCCCAATACATTCCCACCAGCAGTGTAAGAGGGTTCCCTTGTCTCCACATCCTTGCCAACACTTCTTATTTCTTGTCTTTTTGATAATAGCCACTCTAACAGGTATGAGGTAAGGTGTTTTTTTTTAATCTTTGGTTTTCAGCAGTTTGACTATGATGTACCTAGGTATGATCTTCTTTGTACTTATCCTGTTTGGGGACATCAGTGAGCTACTTCAATCTGTAAATTTACGTCTTTCACCAGTGTTTAGAATTTTCTTCCTATTGCTTTTTCAATTTTTTTTTTTTTGCTCCTTTTTCTCTCCTTCTATGACTCCAAATTCATTTATGTTAGACTACTTAATAGTGTCCAACAGACAAATGCTTTTCAGTATTTTTCTCTCTATTTTTTAGTTGGAATAATTTTTTGATCTATCTTCAGTACGTTCTCCATTCTGCTGTTAAGGCCATACAGTGAATATTTTATTTTAGAAAGTAAATTTTTCAGTTTTGCTATTTCCATTTGGCTCTTTTTTATATTTTTATTTCTCTGCTGAAATTTACAATTTGTTCCTTTATTTATAAGTTTATTTTCCCTTGGTGTCTTGAACATAACTTGCAGGTAGCTGCTTTAAGATCTTTGTCTGTTAATTCCAATACCTGGGTTACCTTGTGGTTGGTCTCTATTGATTGTCTTTTCTCTTGAGTATGGGTAACATTTTCTTGTTTCTTCATATGCTTAGAAATTTTCTGTTATATCCTGCATACTGTGAATGATACATTATAGTGACTCTGGGGTTTAGTGTATTTTTCTGGAGAGTGTTAATATTTTGGTTATTATTTGTATTAGCAAGCAATTAACTTGGGTGAACTGAAATCTAAACTATGTCTCCCCACAAAGGATGGCAGCTGATGTCTCTAAGTCATTTTAATCTTACCTGGACTGCTTAGAGTCTGATCCACTCTTGCATATAACAGTGACCAGTCAGAGACATGGGTAGAGTTTTTTGTGGTTCTCTCTCTTTGTGGTTCTTTATTTTCCAGTATGTGCCTTCTCACTTTTCAGCTGCTGTGGTAGCTCCAAACTCTGCTTTTCAAGCCAGTAAGACTGCATCTTTTGATTCACATTTCAACTGCTCTGTGCAGCTCAATCCAGGGGCCTTCCCTCAGGCAAAAGCTGTAAAAACAGGAAACCCATCCAGTTCTATTTCCTCCTTCCAAATATTGTCTCCTAACCCGATTCTGCCTATTTTTGGCTGCTCAAGTGCCTTCAGGTAGTTGTTATTTATATTTTTTTCCAGAATTTATTGTTATCTGAGGGAATGTTGGTCTGATAAGAGGTATTCTGTTATTACTCATGGCAGGATTTTTTGGTCTGTTTCAAAAAGTAAACATCTCATGTATTTATATTAATATTTCCAGTTCACATCAGAACTGTAAGGTTTTTAGTTACATCTGTATCCTCTTTCTTCTATACCAAGAATTGTGGTTCTGAAGGACATAAAGCAGATGATAGAATTAGAATATCCCATAATTATTTATTTACTCCTTTCTATATCTCACACACACAGCAGTCTCAACAATGTGTACTATCACAGTGATCAAAGAGATTATGGAAAATAGTTAAAACATTTTTTGCTTGTGCTTTCCATGAATTTCCATAGCACAGTTTTTTTAAAAATTGTGTTAACAACTTTGCATGCATTTAGCCATTAAATTTTATACTCTCTTCCTTGTACTTCTCATTTAGTCTTTATCAACAAGTAAATAATAATATTGCTTGCCATAAATTCTTAGGTTGAAACTATTCAGTTTGGTTGTCTAACGCTTATTCTCTAGATTCTTTTGGAAGGGCTCATGGGAGCCAGTGTTTCCCAATTTTTGGCCTTAAGATAAATTTATCTGTGTCTTCCATGTGATAAAAATCAATTTTATGAAATATAAGACACCTAATTCAGATTTTCTTTTCTTGAATATCTGAAATATGTTACTCTGTTTTCTTCTGGCATAAATAAAGTGTTGCCTTTGAAAAGTTAGACGTTGGCCTTCTGGGCTGAATTCTTAAGTGTACACAGTGCTCCTTCGGTCAGTAGTTTCAGGTTTTGTTTTTTGTTTTTTTCAAGAAAGTTTTCTTGAATTATAGTCTTTACTATTTATTCTCTTATGGTAGTGCTCTTTAAAGACTTCTGTTATCTGAATGTTGGACCCTTGTTACTTCATTAAGTTGTTGCTTTCTCTCATCCTTTTAATCTCTTCATTTCTTTTGATTTCGAAACTGTTCCTCCATTTTACCTTCTCATTCTCTTAAAGCATTATCTGTTGTATGTATTTCCTGTTTGGTTCATTCAGGCTTAATCTTCATTTCTGAAAAAATTTTTTTCAATTTCTAATGCTTTCCTGAGTTCTGTTACCTTATTTCTGAGTTTTTTGAAATCTGATTTATGTTGTTCTTGCACGTCTTGAGTCTTTTTTTTTTTTTTTTTTTTGTGGTACGCGGGCCTCTCACTGCTGTGGCCTCTCCCGTTGTGGAGCACAGGCTCCGGACGCGCAGGCTCAGCGGCCATGGCTCACGGGCCCAGCCGCTCTGCGGCATGTGGGATCTTCCCGGAACCGGGGCATGAACCTGCGTCCCCTGCATCAGCAGGCGGACTCTCAACCACTGCGCCACCAGGGAAGCCCTTGAGTCATTTTTGTAATGACTTTTATCTCATTTTGAAGTAGTTGGTTATAATATTCACCTATTTCGTGGGCATATATTTCTGGTATGATTTTATTATCAGGATGTAATTCTGTATCTTTTTCTTTTTTTTCCCTATAATTTCCATAGGATTGACCTACATCATTTTCTGTTGCTTACTTTTTTATGGTTTAGGATGGCATTTCTTAAAAAGCTCCCTCTACTGTTGTTTTGGGGAACTCTTCAAAAGTGTGGCATTTGCTTTCTATGATTTCTAAGGCTTTGCTCCCTTCCCAACTATTCTCATTCCTTAATCTTCATTGTACCTAATGTGCTCAATTTTGATTCCGTGCTCAGTAGCTTATCCTCATTGTGACACTGTTAGTGAAGGATCAGTTTTAAGAGTTCATAGAGGCTAACTGCCCCAACTTCAGACTTCAGGAAAATGCAGAAACCCAGTTATAGCTGTTTTGGGAGTCTCTGTTCTCAGATGTGTGAGACACTCTGTTTTCTTCTGCTGCTTCTCATACCATGCAGGTTCTATGGTTGTTGGTGATTTGTTCCCACTTGCTGTTTTAGGGAGATTTATGTAGATTTCCTTGTCACCCAATTTTGTTGTAAGTGTTGTATGTGGGTTTGGGGATTTAGGGATGCTCAGAAATGTTGCCACTGCCTCCATTGTCCCTGAATCTTTATAATTTATCACTTCTTAATTGCTGTTTATGGTGTTCTCTTTTTCAAGTTTGATAATCTTACCCTAATTAGATTATAATTCCTCTAAATAGTGCTTGAATCTTAGTTCAACTGCTATTTTGTGGTGAAAATAGCCTTTACATTGTCCAGCATAGCACTGGACATATATGCAATGTATCATATCAGTCATCAGTTTGGAAATTAGTCAGTCTAAGGGTAATTATAGGCTAACTTGCAACCTTGTAATGGTAGTATTAGCAGCTACTCTTACAAATTGAAGGGAAACGGATACCAGCTGGCCTGCTTGTACATGAAGTTCATTCATATGTCATCTTTGGCATATGTGCTATGGTCTGTCTGGTCTAAACATTCCTGGAAGACATTGATCTAAGGTACTGATGGTCCAAAAAAGTTGACAAAGTAATAACCATCATAGAAACATATTAGAAACATAGAAAATGTTATCCGCCATAGTGATAGTTCATTACTGTCACAGTTCAAAAATATTGAAAAGGAAATTTAAACACTCTTCTGAGTGACGCAGTTAAAATGGTCAAGTTAGTAAAAGATTTTTTTTTAAAGGCTAAACCCAACAAACAGAAACCAAAGATTGACCAGTTTGTTAATATGAAGAGGCAAAGGGGTGTGGGTGAGATATGATGGAATTTCATAAGATTGTGATGAAAATTAAGGAACACAAATAATACTTTCAGTTAAAGGAGGCATTAGTTTTTATACATTGGGTAGTAATTTTAGGGATCTTTTTATCTTAACAACATCTCACTTCCTTTGCTTCTGAATTTGATATTCTAAAAAGTCAGCTAACACAAGTCAGTTCCTGAAACACGGCAGAATTTTATTGATTTGATAAAACTTTCCAAGAAGTTTTAAGTTTTTTAAGAAGTTGGTGTTTCTTATTTTTACTTCATTTGTCTTCCCTATTTAAAGGAATCATATTTTATTTTTAATTATAAAGACAGATTATTTACTTTGTAAAATGTTCCGTTTAAAATTACTCCTAATTTTTACCTTTTTAAAAATCTTCAACAGGCCTCAACAAATAATGAAAGCTCTAATCACAGTTTTGGAAGCTTGGGATCTTTGAGTGACAAAGAATCAGAGGTAAGTAACTTCATTTTAAGTGTGGTGCTATTAATAAGTAAAAGTTGGAATCACTGTTTTTTTAATTAATTTTTTTCATCTTTAATACTTGTGCTAAAGGTTAATCCTTGTTAAGTTTTTTGTAGGAGCATTTTATTCTGTTTTATGAAGCACAGCATTCAATCTGAAGACTGTATTGGACATGAGAAAGAAAATATAGTTTCTTTGGTTATGTAGGTGAATTTGTATGTTAATGGTATTGACAGATATTCTTAAGTTACTAGCCGTTCATAATTCTAAGAGATGAACGTGGTTTTGCAATACGTTGTATTTCGCTGTTTTCTATTATTTCTTGTTCTACTTCCCTCTTAGTTTGGTCCTAAGTAAAGGTTTGTTTACTTTTTGAGATACAGAAACACATTTTTTTTCTCTTTTTGAAATTTCTTGTGGGATTTCATGCTGTTGGTTTTCACTTTACATATTTTAAAATATCTGAAAAATCCCCTCCTCCCCCACCCACGTACTCTCCCCACTAAGAAAATATATGGAATTTTATAAGTAGGTATTTGGATCCATGGTGTAGTTCACGTTGAGCGTGATATTCTTGATGGCATTTTAAAAACTGTTTAGACAGGAGGTTCTTTGGGTAGTAGCATTCACTGTTGATGCTGCAACTTCACTTTTTGCAGATACAGTCTGTAATATTTCCTCTTCTCAGATTATGGAGTTCTGTCACTTACTTTTCAACGTGTGTGTGTGTCTGTGTGTGTGTGTGTGTGTGTGTGTGTATTTTCCCTGTCAGTGTTAACTTCTACTTGATCCATTTTAGTCTTTTGCTGCTTGGGTTAGTAATAGATATATCACCATGATAATAATACCATAGGTCATTAGCACCCAGTAACTCTTAGGCATTTGGTTTTGGTGTTCAGTGGAAGGGGAATATCAAAGGTGGCATCTTTTTAAGCCCTGTGTTATTGAAAGCGTCTAGGATCTCTAGGTAGACAGTTTTGTGGAGTTCTGTGCAGGCACCCTGACACTCCAAAGGAGTGTGGCATAGGGCTCTCACTCATCAGGCTTTCCCTTCCACAGAGACAACTGGCAGGCAGCTGAAAGGACTGTGCAAGTGACGGGACTTTATCTGCAGTAGGTTCCCTTGAGGTAAGCGTTAGTAGCCCCTGTAGCACCAGATTATCACAGTTTAGTTTTTATCAAATTAACACACATTAAGTCCTTAAAAATTGTAGGTTTAGATCTTGTCAAAGTACATTTTTTTCAAAAACCATATCAAGAATGTTTTCACTTTATATTTCCTGGATTTTGGAACATTTCTTGATACTTCCACAGATTTGGGTCTATATAGTAATTTCAAATGCCTCCTCTTTTCGTAGGCTTTTATGTTATGAAGGGCAATAAAATAATTTTAGATATTTCTCTTTTCTGTTCACCAAATCTAGTGTTCCTGATAGATTTTTTAAATAGAAAAACATAGTAAAAGTTAGACCACATGTAATGGTTATATATTTCTGTGTTCTTTATAGGTATCTATATTCCCAATATGAGTTGTAGATGCAATATTTGAATTCTTCCAAAAGAATCAGTTTGTAAGAAAATACCACTTCCCTTAAAAGAATTCTAAGGCTCACTTTTGGCTATGTTCTTAGGTTAAAAAAATTTTTTTTTAAAGACCATAATGGTATTTGCACTAAAATACAATTTGGTTAACCATTGGATGTACTTAGCTTTATTTGTGTAGAAATTTTGACATTTGGGGCCACAATAGAAAAATCTTAAAATTATTTGGCTTTTGCCGTTTTGTGTTCTGTATCTGGAATTTTTGCAAAACAATGGTTAAGTCAAGTGGCATATTTTGAAAATGACTATGGATTATATGTTTTCCTTAAAATTTGAAGAAGGAAATTTGGGGGGTGGTCTGTCTTTCCATTTAAGAAGTGATTTGTCTGGAAAATGATTCCCAGATTTTATTTCTGTACTAGATGCCTTAATGGACTCCCCTGGGGTGAAATTTCATATACATCACAATACAGATATTCATATAAGTCATGAATAAAGTTGTTGGCAGTAAACAGCTGCAGGATAGAAGTACTTCTTTTTTTCCCCAGTACACCTAATAGTAAAGTTTATGTAGTATTTCGTTGTCTGCTGATGTCATTTTATTCTTTTGGTAATCCATTCCCTGAACCATCACATTTTTAAAAATAACAGTTTTTGTTTTTATGGACAAATAGTGCTGAAAGGTTTATTATTATTATTTTTTAATAGCAGTTCTCTACCACTCACCCATACCCCACCCTGCCCTCCATTCTCTTAGCTTTTCTTCCTGGTATTTATTTCCACATTTTAATAATATGCATATCTTTTTTGGTTCATCAATTGGACATTATCTGTGACTTCCTCTTAGTATTTATGAAGATTTCAACCTACTAATAACCCCCTGCTTTCTATCCTCTTCTTAATACTGTTTTCAGACACTCAGAACCCTCTTGTTTTCATCTATCCTTTTACTATTAAAAGTAAAAAGCATCTGATATTCACTGTTGGGTTGATTAAATCTACTTCAACTGAGAACTTTCATTGCAGTTTATATATGAATTAAACTTGCCTTTTATTTCTAAATGTAGAATTGTTAAACAGAAAGGGTTTTTTTTGATAATGAAATCGTCTAGTAGATAGGAAGGTGTTGGTCTTGTTTTGCTTTACTTTACATCACTCTAGGTCTATTCAACAGGCTCCAAAAATTTTCAGTAAGCATTTGTTACATATCTATTATCTTCTAGCCTCTGTGCCCAAGCATGGAGAATATAAAGATGAATAGGATACAATTCCTGCTTTCACATGAGATCAGTGTCTAGTAGGACAAACAAACTGTTTCATAAACAGTGTGGGCTGTGCTGTAATATAGATGTAAGCACAAGGTACTGTAGGAGCAAAGAGCAAGAAACCCCTAATTCCATCTGACTGCAGGCGAGAGGTAGGGAAGGAAGAGAAAGAGAGGTCTTCCCTCAAAGAACAGATGATAGGGACTTCCCGGGTGGTGCAGTGGTTAAGAATCCACCTGCCAATGCAGGGGACACGGGTTTGAACCCTGGTCCGGGAAGATCCCACATGCCACAGAGTAACTAAACCCGTGCACCACAAGTACTGAGCCTGTGCTCTAGAGCCCGCGCACCACAACTACTGAAGCCCACACACCCTAGAGCCTGCGTGCTGCAACTAGTGAGCCCACACGTCACAACTACTGAAGCCAGTGCACCTAGAACCCATGCTCCACAACAAGGGAAGGCACTGCAATGAGAAGCACGCGTACTGCAACGAAGAGTAGCCCCTGCTTGCCTCAACTAGAGAAAGCCCGTGCACGGCAACGAAGACCCAACACAGCCAAAATAAATAAATAAGTTAATTAATTAATTAAAAAAAAACTAGTCTCTTTATCTTAAAAAAAAATAGAACAGATGATAGTTAAGTTGTTAAGAAAGCCTATGGATTCATCCCAGAGGACAAGGGCAAAGTATGAGAAGAAAGCAGGCAGAGGCACTAGGATGTGCTTTTGCTTTTCCATGGAAGTATGGCACATAGTTTTGTTCAAGACGTAAGGCAGTGGTTCTCAATCCTAACTGCCTTTTAGCTCACTTGAGGAGCTTAAAAGAGAAAAAACCAAACTGCCTGGGTGATTCATCTGGTTTGTAAACTTCTGGTATAGAGAAGATACGCAAGAATGGTGAAAGATAGGCAGGGGTCAGGGTTTGAATGCTCTTGTATTTCATAGTAAGGAATTTGGACTTCTTTCTAGTAGATGAAAGGAGAGGAAACAAAACAAGTAGAGATGAAGAAAGCTCCCTCAGGGGGCAATGTATAGGATAGGATGGGAGGGAGGTGAAACCTAAGTTGGGAAGACCATTTAGTTAAGGAATGCTGCTGCCTTTACAAAACTCCAAGGTTTAACAGGAAGAAAAACTTCAAGTGGGGGTTCTAATTACAGTGTTCTCAAGTTGGCCTTTTGGGCTCTACCCTCTTTGGATTTTGTAACTATTGATGCTATCAGCACCCAGGCCCATGCTTCTCAAACTTTAATACGCAAGTGAATTACCAAGGGTTCTTACAGGTCTGGAGTGAGTGTTTGCATTTCTGACAAGCTCTCAGATTCCACTAGATTTTAAAAGTGGAAGCAGTAGGGTTTGATGACTGAATGAGGTAAAGAAGGAAAGGGAGGAGCCTAGGGTTATTTAAAGGTAGGTAGCTTTAGGTGAATGGTAGCATTTTTGAGTGAGATAGACAACACAGAAAGAAGATGAATAGGTTAGCATAGAAGGTAATGAATTAAATTCTGGACAGCACTGAGTTTGAATACCTATGAAATGACCAAGGCAGAGGAGCTGTCTGGAGCTCAGGAAGGAGGTCAGGCTAAAGATGAAGACTGAGTGGTTTTTGGCATACAAACAGTGCTAAGACATATTTGGCTTTTTTTTTTTTTTTCTGTACGTGGGCCTCCCACTGTTGTGGCCTCTCCCGCTGCGGAGCACAGGCTCCGGACGCGCAGGCTCAGCGGCCATGGCTCATGGGCCCAGCCGCTCCACGGCATGTGGGATCTTCCCGGACCGGGGCACAAACCCGTGTCCCCTGCATCGGCAGGCGGACTCTCAACCACTGCACCACCAGGGAAGCCCCATATTTGGCTTTTTAACTTTCATTTCTCCATGAATTTACAGCGGAAATTTCCAAAGGCTGTAAGACATGGGATGATATCATTATTCTGATGATTTATGGATTGTGTATTCTGGTGTTCTAAAATTTTTTTAGTTTTAAATCCCAAAATGGTAAATAACAGTAGTTATATCCCACATAACAAAGGCTCTTCGGGGAACTCCACAGTTTTTAAGAGTTTGTAGATGGGTTTTGAGACCCAGAAGTTTAAAAACTGCTTTTGCAGATGAACTCATCCTGATAGTGTGTGTAATGCTAGGAAATGTGAGCAGGCGAGACGGGTGTTCTGGAGAAAGAGTAGTAGGAGGTAAGGAGGTGGATAAAAGAGGAGAAAGAAGAGGAGGAGAATAATGAGTAGAATTAAATGTTATGGAAGTCAATTAAGATAATGACTAAAAAGTGACTAAGAGTTTGTCACTTAGGCTTACTTTTAGTAGACTAATGGGAGCAAGGTGCCAGATATTAGTTAATTAAGGAGCACTTGGAAAGTGAGCATATATTGACTACTCTTGGAAGAATCTTGACTGTGAAGAAAAGGAGGCAGTATCCAGAGTCTAACAGACTTGACCTGTTATGTGCTAGGGAAAGGATTATAGCAGACCTGTGATGGGACAAGGACAAGCAAAGTGCTGAAGAGAGAGGAGAAACTAAACTAAACTTTTTTTTTTGGCTGCGTTGGGTCTTCGTTGCTGCGCGTGGGCTTTCTCTAGTTGCGGTGAGTGGGGGCTACTCTTCTTCGCGGTGCGTGGGCTTCTTATTGTGGTGGCTTCTCTTGTTTGGAGCACAGACTTCAGTAGTTGTGGCTCGCAGGCTCAGTAGTTGCAGTGAACGGGCTTAGTTGCTTTGCAGCATGTGGGATCTTTCCCGACCAGGGATCGAACCCGTGTCCCCTGCATTGGCAGGTGGATTCTTAACCACTGTGCCACCAGGGAGGTCCTAAACTAAACTTTTCCTGGAGGTGGTATGAATGGTGAGTTCCAGACTCTGGGAGGACAGGGTTAGTTGTGGGCAGGACTGACTAGGAACATCCTTTCCTCTGATAGATGAATTTCCATACCTAATAACCTTTCTCTTTCTTCACAGTGAAAATAGAGGTTATCAACTGAAGGAAGAATCATGAGTAGGTTGGGGGTGTGAGGAGAATGATAAACAATTTATGGGAGAGACAAGGAAGTAGTTTACAGGGGAGAGGGGTCACTCATTTAAATGTTTTAGAATGCCTGAAGGAGTTAGAGACATGGTCTGTGCGCCTTATCTACTGGCTGAAAGTTCAGATTATTTTATGAGGATGAGAGAGGGAGCCCATGTTTCCTTTTATCAATGTTTTCCAAGTTTCAGAACCTGCCTGGATCCACCCATTTGCCATTCGCCTTGCAGGACCCTTCCCTTTCTAAACACGAAGATCATCTTCACTTTCTCTAAATTCTGTACAGTTGCTGTCCCCACTGTACCTTACCTCAAGATGCTGAGATAAATTATCTTGTAGCTCATTTGGAATTCATAATTTATAATATTAATACCATAACCATACCTCCTCCCTACCTTTTCTTTTGGATGTCCTAGAATATATTTTTCTGTTTTATTTCTTACTGTGGTTGGCTATTTGTGAATGAATATAAGACTGAATATAGGGCTTCCCTGGTGGCGCAGTGGTTAAGAATCCACCTGCCAATCCAGAGGACATGGGTTCAAGCCCCGGTCCGGGAAGATCCCACATGCCACGGAGCAACTAAGCCCGTGCACCACAACTACTGAGCCTGCACTCTAGAGCCTGCAAGCCACAACTACTGAAGCCCGCATGCCTAGAGCCCGTGCTCCGCAACAAGAGAAGCCACCGCAATGAGAAGCCCGCGCACCGCAACGAAGAGTAGCCCCCGCTCACCGCAATTGAAAGCCCGTACACAGCAATGAAAACCCAACAGAGCCAAAAATAAATAAATAAAAATAAATAAAAAATTTTAAAAAAGACTGAATATAAATCTCATTGAAGTATATTTTTAAGCCTATTGTTACATGTACGTACAATAACTACATAATGATGTTTGTACAGCAGACACGTCAATTTATTTTATTTTTGTCTCAATTTAATTTTGAATATTTATCTTTTATACTACTTCTATATAAATCTGAATCAGAGTTGAACAATTTAAAATATATACTATCTTTTTCTAGAACTAAAGTTTATTTCTCACTTCCTTCTGGGTAATTGTCAATTCTTTAACCCTCTGTCCACTGGCATTGAATTACTGTTTATTTTTATTTTTAAAATTTATTTATTTATATTTTATTTTTGGCTCCGTTGGATCTTTGTTGCTGCGTGAGGGCTTTCTCCAGTTGCAGCAAGCGGGGGCTACTCTTTGTCGCGGTCCACAGGCTACTCAGTGCGGTGACTTCTCTTGTTGCGGAGCATGGGCTGTAGGATGTGCAGGCTTCAGTAGTTGTGGCGCACAGGCTCAGTAGTTGTGCCGCACGGGCTTAGTTGCTCTGCGGCATGTGGGATCTTCCCGGACCAGGGCTTGAACCCATGTTCCCTGCATTGGCAGGCGGATTCTTAACCACTGTGCCACCAGAGAAGTCCCTACTGTTTATTTTTGATCCAAGTGCATTTGGGGATTTTTGAGCTATTTAAGATTAAGGATTTTAATTTATAGATATACAGAAGCTGGGACAGTTGTTGCATCTAGACATTTAAACTTAGATGCACTTTCAGAATTGTAATGATTGTAATGAAAGAGGAATGTAATATAGATACAGTGCCTTGATTGTCTTAATTTACCTGTAACGTTGATTAATGAAGGCCATTTTATGAAAGAAGATCTAATTAACTTTCTCATTTGAATTTAGTTTCTAAAAGTAGTCTTGGTATTTAAATCAGATTTTTCCCCTCCTTATTTGAATTGAAGTTATGGAGTTGAAGACACTTGGAAGCATTAATGCTTTGTTTTGTTCTTTTTAAAAAATAATTTTTAAAGGCCACATTATGTGTGAGTTCTTATTTTCATATTTTGGAGGAAGTGGAAATTAAGAATACTAGGGAATTAGAACTAAAACCTTAGACCTAGCTTTGGGGGGGACATTATTTTCATTTTTAGAACAAGTCATATTATTTATATAGTTCTTCAATAGTTTTTTAATTTAAAAAAATCTCCTTTTTTGATATTTAAAATTATATATAGACATATATCATTGATTAAATGGGATGTCTCTGATATTAGTGAATTGGCTGGATTAAGAAATGAGCATTTCCAGTTTTCACCTTGTTTTTATATACATCCCCATCTCTACTTTTTTATATTTCCTTTTTGCCTTCTAAATAGTGTTAGCTGAAATGTTTCCTCAAGGAACAGTTAGTTACCTTAGATTGATTGGAAGTTATGATTTTATTTGAAAATAGAGATAATACCAGCCTAAAATTTCAGATTTTTTTTTTTTTTTTGCGGTACGCGGGCCTCTCTCTGTTGTGGCCTCTCCCATTGCAGAGCACAGGCTCCGGACGCGCAGGCTTAGCGGCCATGGCTCACGGGCCCAGGCGCTCTGCGGCATGTGGGATCCTCCCAGACCGGGGCATGAACCCGTGTCCCCTGCATCGGCAGGCAGACTCTCAACCACTGCGCCACCAGGGAGGCCCCAGATTTTAGGTGGCTTTTTAAAATTCATTTAAGTTTTATATATATATATATATATGTAAAAAATATATATATTTATATATATGTAAAAAAATGTATATGTATATATGTCTTATAACCTGGACAAATCTTTTCTTTAATGTCTTAGTCTGAGCACCTAATAAGAAAGAAAACTTGCAAAATGAATTTAGTGATGTATAGTTAAGTGTCGCTGAAAGTTAACATTTTTATGCCTATTTCCCCCTAAATGAATTACCTTGTTTTTGACTTTATTCTGTTTAAATCTGTTCAGCTTCTAAAGATTGTTAGATACCTAGTTTACTGCCCTCATCAATTTTAAGAAATATTCTTTGTGTCCTGTAACCTACATTATTTTCTGAAATGTTTTAGCCTGATAAGTGCCCTTTGTGGTGTTCTGTTTGATTGGTTCCTCTGTCTTCTCCTTTACTTATCTTCATTTTGGCAGTATTTTCTCACTGACTTCTTACTGTATTATTAGGTGAGGTTAGTAAGATTTTGTAACAGCAATAAAGACATTTTCTCAGTAAGGAAATAAGTTTGTTTTTTTCTCTCTCTGTTAAGACTAATAATCAAACTTAGAAACTATAGTTCCTGTGAAATACCTGGAATTACGTTGTAAATTTTCATTTTATTTAAAAAGAGAAAACTTTAATTCTGCCACTGAACATTAAAGGACACACTCTTTTTTTGTTGTTGTTGATCGAACCCGAGCCCTCTGCAGTGAAGGGCGGAGGAAGTCCCTAAAGGTCGAACTCTTACAGGAAGTATATTCAGCTAGAGTTATGGAGAGTCTAACTCTAAAATGTGTTATATGACAGAGTTCACAGCAAAGGAAGTAGGTCTATCCTGGTTGAATATATACATCCTTAGTCTCCTGGAAGGAAAAATACTGTAAATCAAATGGCCTGATACTGGCTGACTCTGTGCCCCTCTTTCCATAAAGGTGGAGGACTATGTGTGTCAGAATCACCTTTTCAAAATAAAAGCACTTAGGCTCCCTTCTTGGAAACTCTGATAATACTCTGTCTAGATAATTTTTGATTTCTTATAGATAAATAAATCTTGAAATATTGTTTCTGTAGGCCATTTATTTAGAAAGCAAACAAACAGCTGTTAAATGTTTCCCTTTTTAAAAGTACATTTAGTGTGGGTGGGTGGTTTTTAGAGCAAGAAAGTTCTAAGCTGACTGTTGTAAACAAGATTCGAAGAGGAACATGCCATGTCATTTTAAGAATGAAGATATACTTTAAAGTGGACCCTGGTATAGCACTTAACCATAGTAGATGCTCAGTAAATATTTGTTGAATAAATAAATTTAATAATGTACTTAGTTGTAGTATAATATAAGGCAGTTTTTCTGTCAGCTACATGTGATTCTTATGTATTCATCAAAGCAAGCTTTCACAATCTTATTATTGACATCTGGGGCCAGATAGTTCTCGGGGTGGGGAGGGAGCTGTCATGTGTAATGTAGGATGCTTAGCAGCATCTCTACATGATGCATTAGATATCTGTAGCCCATCCCCCCACCCCTAAGTTGTGGCAACCAAAAATGTCTCCAGATATTGCCGTATATCCTCGGGGGGTAGAGGCAGATCTCCTCTGGTTGGGAACCACCCCATTAATGAAGGAAGGAAAATAAAGTTGTAGCATGTTACCTGTGGAGCTAGATTACAGCTCTATAAGTTTCACATCTCTGCGTATGAAAACAGAAGCCCAGAGAGGTTAATTTGCCCACAGATAGTAAGTTAATAGTCAAAGTTCTAATTTTAAAGTGTCTGTCTTATTTCAAAATGATGTTCTATACTCTTTCTGTATAACTAATGTAGTATCTAACTTATTAATTAGATAAATGACCCTAGTTAGTCTTTTGAAAAAAGTGGTATTCTTTTTTGGAAATATTTAGATTTAAGATGATTTATAAAATTTGCCAATCCAAGATATGCCTGGACTGGCAGCACTTCACAGATTTTTTTTCTGATAAATATGCTTTTAGACTTAAGTACATTCAGCACAAGTTGACATTACTGAGCAATTTGGTTTCAGTATCTTATACAGGTGTACCTTAGAGATATTGCAGGTTTAGTTCCATACCACCATTATAAAGCGAATATCGAAATAAAGCAAGTCACATGAATTTTTTGGTTTCACAGTGCATATAAACATTATGTTTACACTATACTGTAAGTGTGCAGTAGCATTATATCTGAAAAAACAATGTACTTGCTTTAATTTAAAAATATTATATTGCTGAAAAAAATGCTAACCATCTTCTGAGCCTTCAGCAAGTTGTTTTCTTTTTGCTGGTGGAGGGTCTTGCTTCAATGTTGATGGCTGCTGACTGATCAGGGTGGTGGTTGCTGAAGGTTAGGGAGGCTGTGGCCATTTTAAAAATAAAACAACAGTGATGTTTGCACACTGACTCTTCCTTTCATCAACAACTTCTCTGTAGCAGCAGCGCTGTTTGGTAGCATTTCCCCATGGTAGAACTTCCTTCAAAAGTGGAGTCAGTCCTCTCAGTCCCTGCTGCTGTTTTATAAACTTAAGTTTATGTAATATTCTAAATCCTTTGTTGTCACTTCAACAATCTTCACAGCATCTTCACCAGGAGTAGATTCCATCTCAAGAAACCACCTTCTTTGCTCATCCATAAGAAGCAACTCATCCATTAAAGTTTTATCATGAGATTGCCCCAATTCAGTCACATCTTCAGGCTCCATTTCTAATTTTAGTTTTCTTGCTATTTCCACCACACCTGCAGTTACTTCCTCCACTAAAGTCTTGAACCCCTCAAAGTTGTCCATGAGGGTTGGAATTGACTTCTTCCGCATTCCTGTTAATATTGATATTTTGACCTCTTCCCATGGATCACAGATGTTCTTAATGGCATCTAAAATGGTGAATCCTTTCCAGGTTTTCAGTTTACTTTGCCCAGATCCATCAAAGGAATTACCATGGCAGCTATAGCCTTACGAAATGTATTTCTTAAATAATAAAACTTTTAAGTCAGAATTACTCCTTGACCTATGGGCTGTAGAATGGATGTTGTGTTAGCAGGCATGAAAACAACATTAATCTTGTACATCTCCATCAGATCTCTTGGGTGACCAGGTGCATTGTCAATGACCAGTAATATTTTGAAAGGAATCTTTGTTTTCTGAGCAGTAACTCAACAGTAGCCTTAAAATATTCAATAAACTATGTTGTAAACAGATGTGTCATCCAGGTTTTGTTGTCCATTTATAGATCACAGGCAGAGTAGATTTAAGATAATTCTTAAGGGCCCTAGGATTTTCAGAATAGTAGATGAACATTGGCTTCAGCTTCAACTCACCAACTGCGTAAGCCCCTAACAAGTGAGTCGACCTATCCTTTGAAGCACTGAGGCCAGGCATTGACTTCTCTAGCTATGAAAGTCCTAGGTGCCATCTTCTTCCAAGAGAAGGTTGTTTTATCTACATTGAAAACCTGTTGTTTAGTGTAGCCACCTTCAATAATTATCTCAGCTAGATCTCCTGGATAACTCATTGCAGCTTCTACATCAGCACTTGCTGCTTCACCTTGTACGTTCATGTTAAGGAGATGGCTTCTTTCCTTAAACCTCATGAACCAACCTCTGCTTCTTCACACTTTTCTTCTATGCTTCCTCACCTCTCTTCAGCCTTCATAGAATTACTCTGAATTAGTCTTTGGCTTAAGGGGATGTTGTGGCTGGTTTTATCTTCTATCCAGACCACTCACACTTTCTCCACATCCCCAATAATGGTGTTTCACTTTTTTATAATTTGTATGTTCACTGTAGTAGTACTTTTAATTTCCTTCAAGAACTTTTCCTTTGTATTCACAACTTGGCTGTTTGGCTCAGGAGGCCTAACTTTCGGCCTGTCTCAGCTTTCAGCATGCCTTCCTCACTAGGCTTAATCATTTCTAGCTGTTGATTAAAAGTGAGAGATGTGCAACTCTTCCTTTCACTTGAACACTTAGAGGCCATTGTAGAGTTTTAGTTGGCCTAATTTCAATATTGTGGTATCTCAGGGAATAGGGAGGCCCGAGGAGAGGGCGAGAATGGCTGGTCAGTGGAGCAGTCAGAACACACACAACATTTATTGATTAAGATCACTGTCATATGGTCATAGTTTGTGGTGCTGCAACACAATTACAATAGTAACATCAAAGATCATGGATCACAGATCACCATAATAAATATAATAACGAAGAAGTTTGAAATATTGCAAGAATCACTAAAATGTGATACAGAGAGAGGAAGTAAACAAATGCTACTGGAAAAATGGTGCCAAAAGACTTGCTAGATCAGGGTTGCCACAGACCTTCAATTTGTAAAAGAATGCAGTATCTATGAAGCACAATAAAGCAAAGCTCAATAAAATGAGGTATGCTTATACTATAGTAGAGTTTTAAAAATATTAGGTGTATTTTTATATCAGCAGAACATAGTGAGTATTTTACTAATTTTCTTTAAGATTAATTCTCATTTTCTAAAACAACTGAGTAACCATGACAATGCACTGGACTTCTCCTATCCTAATGAATTTTCTGTTATATATCACAATTTTGGTCTGCAGTTCTTTTTTTTTTTTTTTTTTTTTTTATGGTACACGGGCCTCTCACTATTGTGGCCTCTCCCATTGCAGAGCACAGGCTCCGGACGCGCAGGCCCAGCGGCCATGGCTCACGGGCTTAGCCGCTCCACGGCATGTGGGATCCTCCCGGACTGGGGCACGAACCCGTATCCCCTGCATCGGCAGGCGGACTCTCAACCACTGCGCCACCAGGGAAGCCCTGGTCTGCAGTTCTTAATGGAAGGTTATATATAGAATAACTTAACTAATTTTAGGGATTCTCTAAAGTGGAATGTGCAGGAAATACATGCTATATTATTATATATTAGATTGGCTGTATTGCTAATCCTGATGATATATCAGCATTACTTCTGGAGCTTTTAAAAAATATGGATTCCTTTGGTCTCCCTCCAGAGATGTTTAAATTTGGAATGGGGATGCCAGCATGAGCTTTAAATAACAGCTTTGTGATTATGAAGTGTAGTCAACATTGAGAATCAGTGCTAATAGATAAATGATAGAACAATTTCCTTTAAAAAATAAAATCAACCCCTTTTCTGGTTATAATGCAGTATTGCTATAGAGAAAACTGTAACAATGAAATCCCACTTTTAAAAAAAAACCACATCAGGTAAACATCTTAAAGGATTTTGGGGCATTCTCATACAGTTTTTTAAAAAATAATATTTATTGATTTACAGATATTTATTGAGTATATATGGTATACTGCTATAAAGTGAATGGTGGTTTTTTATTTATTTATTTTTGGCTGCGTTGGGTCTTTGTTGCTGTGCGCGGGCTTTTCTCTAGTTGCGGTTAGCAGGGGCTACTCTTCCTTGTGGTGTGCGGGCTTCTCACTGCGGTGGCTTCTCTTGTTGCAGAGCATGGGCTCTAGGCGCACGGGCTTCAGTAGTTGCAGCACGTGGGCTCTAGAGCGCAGGCTCAGTAGTTGTGGCGCACGGGCTTAGTTGCTCCGTGGCATGTGGGATCTTCCTGGACCAGGGCTCCAACCCGTGTCCCCTGTAGTGGCAGGCAGATTCTTAACCACTGTGCCACCAGGGAAGCCCCTCATACAGTTTTAGTGTGAGTAAAGATTTAATATCACCTTTGATAGCAGTACGCGGGCCTCTCACCGCTGCTGCCTCTCCCGTTGCGGAGCACAGGCTCCGGACACACAGACTCAGCGGCCATGGCTCACGGGCCCAGCCACTCCGCGGCATGTGGGATCTTCCCGGACCGGGGCACGAACCCGTATCCCCTGCATCGGCAGACGAACTCTCAACCACTGAGCCACAAGGGAAGCCCTGGAAATATCTTTAAATTTTTAAATGTGCATGTTCTCTGGCACAGCATTTACACTTAAAAGTGTCTATTCCAAAGACATAATTGTATAAGGATCTAGGGATTCATGTTCAGCTAGTGTCTATAGGGATACTATACAGGTTATGTTACTTCATCATGCGTGTCACAGTGGGAGAAAAGCTGTGTAATCACATTCTCAATTTTACTATTACAGGTTCTATTCAGAATGCCAACAATTCCAGACTAAGTTGTCTTGACAATTTGCTTTCCCCCACCCACCACAGCATTTGCTCTCTATAGCTGTTTTATTCTGATTGTATGATTTGAAAACTGCTTATCGGATCATATGAACAGAGGAGGAAGTCCAGCTTTATTCTAATTTTATGGTTTATACTATTTAACAGATAAAGCCTTAAGTCAAAGGGAAAGCCAGAGAAGGGAAAATGCAAAGAAATAGTTATGCTATGTAAACGATAAGAAAATGGCAAACAAAACTGCGCTTTATCAATATCGAAGATTTAGTATGCTCCTTTAAGCATATGTGAGTGTAAATTAAAATTGGTCCAGGTTACAGGAACCTAAGAAGTACAACTGTGAAGATGGCGAGTAAGGTAGTTTTTAAAATTTGAAAATAAGATTAAGTATTATATTTCTTTTAGTTATTGATGTGGTTATGGATGCTGTATGTTTGTGGAGGGAGTAAAAATCCTTCAGGCTTTTAAAAATGTTGTGAGTTGGCACACTTTTAGCTACCAGTAAGGCAGCGTGCATTTTAGTTGAGGGTTACCTAATTTCGTCTCTTTGGCTCTCTACCATCTTTGATATTACGTATTATTAAATGATAAAGGCAATACAGGAGAAAATAGGCTACACTCAAAATTGCTGATATGTTGATTGGGTTTACTTTGAACAGCAAGGAAATGCTTTTATTTGGTGACAGGATCCCAAAATGTTGCGTACATGAACTTTTTATGCTTTTTATATTGAAATCAGCAAAATAATAGATCTTTTAGGTGTCAAAGATTCAAGCAAACATTTACAGATAATAATTGGTATTAAAGTTTGACTCTTGGGCAGAGAAAGACTGAATTTCAGGTCATGCCAGCTCAAAATCATCCTGGAATTAGGATATACATATTTTATGATATGTTTTATCTAAATGTAAATTGGATACAAAGCAGCAAGGAAGTTTTCACTACAGAATTGCAGTTTTCTTATAGTGCATTATTCTAACCTAATTTTTATAGCAAAATGTTGGAAGAAATAGTATCTTGTATCTTTGATACTCTTGACTAGAACATCTATTTTACATTGATTATTTTTATAGGGCTCCAGATTTCCCTTTTTAGTTCAGTGCTGTTTTGTTATGTGCCATTAAAATAACAAAGATTTCTCCCACATTTTAAGTTTTGCCTAGAAATGTGAACAAAACATGGTTATTACCAGCTGCGGGCAAAAAGGTTTATGTGCCATTTGTTCAAAGTATAGTGACCTTGAATTTGAGACCTGAGTAACTATATGAATCATTGAAATAGCCAATGAGTATTATTTTTCAAACCAGTCTTTAGCTAAATGAGTCAATCAGAAAAAAATTCATTCTGACAAGTTTGAAGATTGAATATTTTGTTACAGATATTTAATATTAGTGTAACTTTTCTTTCTACTTTAAAGTATTTTCTCCTTTAACAGAAAGAAATTAAATATATCGGTGTCTCTTAACTGTAGTAATTTTGTTACAGGTGATGCTATCTCACTTTTCTTTTTGTTCTGTTCAGTTGGGGCTGATGGACTCTACCTAAGGTAGAGGTGAAGAATAAATTTTAATATCCACTCCTCTTTTGTTGATGTTATAATATCTTTTCACATACTGTTACAATTTTCTATAATGCATTTATGCCAGTAATTTAAAATATCTCTAGTTGGAGGCTTGTAGAGGTGGTTATCTGTTTTCATGGAACAATCCATATTGCTTTCTCTCCCTCATTCTGTGACAGCATTAAGGTTCTTATTTCCTTATATTTGGTCTTATTTACATTGATGAAAGGCAGATTTATTTTTATTGTAAGATAAAGCAACAGGCCACATGATTAGATATGAAAACCTTGTTTAATAATCACTGACTTAAATTCCAAATGAAATTGGAACATTAGGTATATCACTATCACCTCTTGAGTCCTTTAGATTTGTGTTTTTTGTTGTTGTTTTTTTGCTGTATGCGGCCCTCTCACTGTTGTGGCCTCTCCTGTTGCGGAGCACAGGCTCCAGACGCGCAGGCTCAGCGGCCATGGCTCACGGGCCCAGCCGCTCCGCGGCACGTGGGATCTTCCCGGACCGGGGCACGAACCCCTGTCCCCTGCATCCGCAGGCAGGCTCTTAACCACTGCGCCACCAGGGAAGCCCTGTCTTTGTTTTTTGAACTTCCTTCCAACTCTGGAAAATGCTATATAAATTCACACTAATATCTTGGAACATTTAAATATCAGAGTAATCATTCAGGTTTTGGTATGATTACAAACTAGCATTTATAAAGCTGAATTGATTTAAAGAATACCAATTTCTTCTTCCGTCATTTTCTCCTAACCACTGTTCCACTGTATGTCGGAATTCTTTAACTTTTTATAATACTGTAGTCTTTCCATCTTTACTTTAAAGCCAAGTCATATTATTTTGCCTTCCATAATAATCCTTCCCTATTGTGGTCAATTATAGTGCAGTAATTGAGAAAAAACAGAGGAAAGAGTGACAGCATTAGTGAGAGCAGTAACAAGCTTGAAAATGTTGTATATAAAATGCTCAATATGTCCAAGTTTTACACTTTACAGAAATACAATAGTGGCCTGGTTGATGTCCCTTAGATTTTCTAGGATATCGATTGGTCAGGATCAGTGGTTTTTCAAACATTTTTGAAGCCATCGAGCTCTTTCTTTGAAGATATCTGATATAGAATCTCAATATTAAAATAAGACATGCTGTGTTCCCAGGGATAGGGTAGAGGTGGGATAGAATGTGTCTCTGGTGGCTAGAGCCTTAGCTCAGCCACCTGCTCCTTCCTTCCCTTTAGTAACTTTGGAGACACAACCTTCTCTCCCCTAAGGTGTCTCTGGAGTACAATTTGAAGGTCACAGATAGTATTCTGAACTTTTTCTTCTCAGTGATGAGCCATTTTAGAGGTTAAATATTTGATGAGTTTCTGCCTACCCTAAATCCTCAAGCTTTTAAATCCCCAAATAAGTCCACACACAAAGGATGTCTTAGGAGAATTGGCAGCATTAGGCTTCATTGAGAGTTTTTGTTTTGTTTAATATAGGTGTTGCTCAGATTATTTAAATTCAAAACCAAAAAAACTGTTTAAAGTACATTTGTCTTAGGGTTAGTGATATAATACTTGGGGCCTAGCCTATAAGTTCTGTGGCTTATTGTTGAGATTAGAGTTGAAATATTGCTTATTTTGCAAACCCTACAAGTTATTTGTAAACTATTAGGGCAGAAGCTGCTAATTATTTAACAAGTGACACGTGATTGAAGTTTTGAAACATAAAAGTGCACGGATTATTTGGAGTAATAGAAGGATAGCCATTCAGATAAGAATAGCTTACTGATATAGACTATACACTGTTCTAGATGCTATACTAC
Source organism: Hyperoodon ampullatus (assembly GCF_949752795.1). Classification (NCBI taxonomy): domain Eukaryota; kingdom Metazoa; phylum Chordata; class Mammalia; order Artiodactyla; family Ziphiidae; genus Hyperoodon; species Hyperoodon ampullatus. The sequence continues at coordinate 86,131,830 of NC_136921.1, read as the reverse complement.
TTATGTCTCTGGTATGTTTCTCATTTAATCCCCACAATCCTTTTAGACCATATTATCACCTTTAAAATTGATGAGAAAATTGAGTCTTGGATTAAGTAACATACTGAAAGTTATAGTAAACAGTGGGCCCAGAGTTGGATTCTTAGTCTGTGTTTTTTCAGAGACTCATGGTACTTTCTTCTGAGGAAATTATGGTCCATTGAGGCTGATTCTTAGTCTGTGTTTTTTCAGAGACTCATGGTACTTTCTTCTGAGGAAATTATGGTCCATTGAGGCTGACAGAACAGCCCTAAAATAATTATGAGATGAGAATGAAGTCAAAGGTCAGCACAAGGTAGTCATACTAGGATGAGGGTGTAAAAAGATTAAAGTTCATGGGAAGGCAAAATGGTGTGTTTATAATGCCTACATTTACTTTATAGGCAAATCAGGTCTATCTAGGTTTCCCTTTCTCATCTTTTGCTTTGTTCAACTTTTCAGTTTTTTATTAGGTATTTCCAACTTCTTACTCGCATTAGTGTTAGATTACAGTCTTAAAATTAATTTTAGTCCTGTCATCCTTTTTTTTCCTTCATCTTCCTTTTTCTCTTCATCTTCCTTCCTCAAATTCTTGTCTGGTTTAAAAGAGGGAAGCCTGTTGCCTTTTTTTCTTCACTATAATCATTATGCATTTGGGGGGTTTGTTAGTTTGTTCTAAACAAAATGACATTTCCCCCAAAAGACTGTCTCACATCCCCATTCCAGAAAATTTTAAATTTAGGGAAATTTTGCCTTGGAGAAAAAGTTTTTACTAAGTTACCGTATATGTCTTTAAAAAATGAAAATAAAAAAGACCTTAAATATCTTGAAGTCTATATCCAGTAAAGTATTTAATGAACATTATCCCAAATAAGTTTGAGAATTGCCACATATACTGTATCTTTGCATCCCATCCCCCTTTTGGAGATAGCCAGTGAATGCTAGTATTCTAATGGTTCTTAGAAGCTTTGTGCTAAATAAATCTAACTTTATTCACCCCCAGTTGAACCACCCTACTATACCTTCCGTTTTAAAATGTAGCCTCTCAATCTATCCCTGATCCAGTGTTCCTTGGAATATACTTAGAAAATGGTATGGAACCATTTACAACATTATATATTCTTTAGTTTTCTAGATAGAAAATGTTGTTTCCAATATAGCTTTCAGAATTTTATTATTCTGTTTGGTTTTTTGTTTTGCTTATTCAAAGAAGCTAGTCAGGATTTAAGATGGAAATCCAAAAGGATTGTGCCATGCTTAAAAATTAGTATACCATTAAAACTGTTCTGAAAAACCATATTTCCTTGACCTTAAATTATATTTTTATATAGATTAATTTGGGAAGGATATGAATAAATTATTATTTGGGAGTTCTCCTTTGTTTTATTTTTTAAAAAATTTTTAAAAAATGTTATTTATTTTTGGTTGCGTTGGGTCTTTGTTGCTGCTCATGGGCTTTCTCTAGTTGCAGCAAGTGGGGGCTACTCCTCATTGCGGTGCCCGGGCTTCTCATTTCAGTGGTCTTCTCTTGTTGTGGAGCACAGGCTCTAGGTGCGCAGCCTCGGTAGTTGGTGGCATGAGGGCTCTAGTAGTTGTGGCTTGCGAGCTCTAGAGCACAGGCTCAGTAGTTGTGCACGGGCTTAGTTGCTCCACAGCATGTGGGGTCTTCACGGACCAGGGACCGAACCCGTGTCCCCTGCATTGGCAGGTGGATTCCTAACCAGTGCACCACCAGGGAAGTCCCCTCCTTTGTTTTAAGATAGATTATAGGATTCTTTATAAGGCTGTTAACTTAGAATTTTTAATTTGGTGATACTTTTATTCCAAGGAGAATAACAGATTGGTTACCACTTAAGTCTGAGTTTGGTAATTTTGAGTATGAAACTAAACTAATGAACTGTTTACCTTAAATTGCTGATATGTCAGTCTGTCTCCTGAGTAGATTGCTAGTTAGAGTGGATTTCTTTAAGATCTCTGGTTTACGGTGTGAAAACATATAGGCAGTTTATTGGACATAATGAATTTTATTTATGAACTTAATGAAAATTTGAAGTATTTTTGTATGGTTGATTCATTCAGTTACTTCTTGATGTAAGATATATAATCATGACACATAGAAGGGGAAAAAAGCATTTAGGCCTTGGAAATACACAGAATTGAATTTGATTTGAATCCTGGTTACCTTGAGTAAGTTATTTAATATTTGTTATTTATCATGCTAGGTATGGAGGTGGGAGGAGGAGGTGGGGAGAAAGTATAACTTCTGTCTTTAAAGAATTCAGAGATTAGTAACATTCACTTAAACCTCTCTGAATCTGTTATCTTGTTGGCAGAATGTCAGTGAAAGAACTTAAAATGCCCCAGATAATACTTTGGGGAACCACAGATGCTCAGTATGAATTAGGTTGTATATTGTCATTCATACTATTTAATCACAGAACTACTTACAAGAGACATCAAAATACGGATTAAGTCCCTTCCTTGTTGGAGGACTACGTTGCCTTTAGAGATTTATTTTAAGTTGCCTTGATGTTTCATTCATTCAGATATCCTTTGTTCTGGCACTAGACATACTTGCCAAGCTTCTAGAATTTGAGGGCCCTGTGCCATTGCCTTGTGCACATTTGGTTTTAATTTTTCACTAAGCACAGCATTCTGTCAGACTGCACAAAAATTACTTGTTGTTTTAGCCTGATGGAAACACTTCCTATCAGTTAAAAGAGCAAACCTGTAATTTAAGAACAAGCCATCACGTAGGACAGGGCTCTGCAAACTTTTTGTTGTAAAGGGCCAGGTATTTAGGCTTTATGGGTCATGCAGTTTCTGTTACAGCTACTCAACTCTGCTGCTGTAATGTGAAAGGAACTACAGACAGTACATAAATGAATGAGTGTGACTGTGTTCCAATAGAACCAAATTTATGGACACTGAAATTTGAATTTCTTATAATTTTCATATCACGAAATATTCTTGTTTGGTTTTTATATTTTTCAAACATTTAAAAATATAAAATTTATGCTTAGATTATGGGCCCTGCAAAAACAGGTGGCCAGCCAGATTTGGCCATCTGGCTATAGTGTGCAGACACCTGATTTAGGATATAATCTATGAATTTGCTTTGCTTGTTGTTGGATAATAATTTTTAGGCATTTAGGTGAATGGTTATTTTTAGTAGGGATTGTATATATTAAGGTTGTGTTCTGCTCTTTTTTTCTAGCCCAAGTTTATTTTACTTCTATAGAATATATATGAATAGTAGAAAACTAATGGGAAAAACATACGGTGTTTTGTTGTTATTTTGTGGGTTTTTTTTTTTTTTGCCCTATCCAGTTAAGAATTTGAAGGGCATCTTTTAAAGGCTGATTACTCTCAGATTTCTGATCCACCTCAAGTCAAATTCTGTAAATGTAAATTTCAGGTAATGTGTACCAGGTCTCCTACACTTCAAATTTTAAAAATGTACACAATAGGAAATTTTATCTTTTAAATAAATTGTATGTCAGTAATTACATGTTTACATTGCATGAACGCTGTTGAGCAAAATTTTTGACCTCGAAAATAAAAATGACATTTATAGTGATTGTAAAATTTTGTCTGTTAAAACTATAATTTAAAGTTCTGTTAACTTGCTTTCTGTAGACACCAGAGAAGAAACAATCGGAATCATCCAGAGGAAGAAAGAGAAAAGCAGAAAATCAGAATGAAAGTAGTCAGGGTAAGTGAAGCAAAATCTTCCTTCAGAGCCGAAGAGGCATTTACAATTAATTATTCTGGTTTTTAATCAATTAATAATTTTTTTTAAAGTAGTGTGTTTTTGTGATTTCTATAGATACCATGTAATTTCTGCATTAATAGTTTAAGAATGTACTTTGTGTAAGAAATAATAATTATATGAAATTGGAATCTTTTTGTACCACAGGTAGTTTGTTTATGGTTACTGTTTTTAGGCTTTTGACATTTCCCTTATTTTTTTAATTTGAGAATTAGAAAGAAAAGTGTCATGTCCAAACCTGACAAGCATTGCCTTTATCACCTTTCTGTTTTCTCTCTTTATATGAATTATGGTATTGAAATGGCTTCTCGTTTTTGAATAAGAACTTTATATCTTACTTTGAGACAAGTACCCAAACTTACTCATCCCTTTTATTAAAAAAAAAAAAAGACTACATAAAAATGATTGAAGTACTTCATTAAAGCACCATCTTTTTCTTTCCATACCTGTTCTTCATCCTTTCTTTCATACTTACATTTTGTATTATGAACTATAAGAAAATTACTTTCATTAGACTACACAACTTCTTATAATGGACAAGATAGTATTGTCATTTAATTTGACTTCTCAAAAGTAAATACAATAAATTGGGCTCTTAAATCATATGTAATGATGATTTTATACATATATTACATGTTTTGGAGCCACAAAATCTAGAGCCATGAACCCATGGCTTACTAGTGTTTACATGTGGCACTGGCATCAAGAAATATATTTGCAGCAGCTCTCTTTGTGGAAGGAGGGAGTTGAGTCACTCTAGCACCTTTCTCTTAAGTTTGTGGTACTTTGTATTTCAGTCTGCCCTGAGGTCCTTTTTGATCTTAGTGTAGTTTCCCCAGGTTGTGGTTAGTGGGCTTGGATTTATTTAGTTACATTAGTTATGATAGATTTAACTTCAGATTTTAAAACTCACTTTTAAAAGCAGGTCCCAAAATAGCCTGGGACTTCTGGGTTGGTTGATCCAACCTGTGTCTTTAAGAAGCCACATCTTTTTCTTTGTGGTCTGCCATCCACAGAATTGTCTGCTTTTCTCTTATGGTTTTAGGACTGTGGCCAGTTTTAATTGCATTTCCTCATTTCATCTTCCACACTTGTATTTGCTTTAGAGAGAGGCTGGTTTTCTGTGTGTTTTTCTTTTTTCCCTGTTTCTTTGATGTAGGCTTCTTTAAGTCCATAGCAAACCTCTCCTGTTATCTTCTTGGCCAGAATAGGGTCATGTGTCCATTCCAAAACCAGTTATGTCCAAGAGAGGTATTATTGCCCTTAAAATCAGGCCCATCTCGGGACTTCCCTGGGGGTGCAGTGGTTAAGACTCCATGCTCCCAATGCAGGGGGCCCGGGTTCGATCCCTGGTCAAGGAACTAAGTCCCACGTGCATGCCACAGCAAAAGTTTGCATGCCACAACTAAGGAGTCCGCCTGCTGTGACTAAGACCCAGCGCAACCAAATAAATAAATAAATATTAAAAAAAAAATCAGGCCCATCTCTGAAAATGAAAGTGGGGTAAAGTTCCATTTCGAAGGACAGGTTGTGTGGAGAAGGCATGATACCTGAACAAAATTGCGTTTCTAATCCAAAGGAAGGAAGAGGAACTAGGAACGGAGGCCATATAGTAGTCAGCCTCCCCTGAAGTTACATGTACTATGTAGGGGAGGGAATGGTAACAGAATAAAACTTGGATTCAATTAGGGAAAAAAAATTGGGGAAATAGTTTCTGGGTAGGCAACCAAAAAATGTCTCTGTCTTCATTAAAAAATAGCACCTCTTCAGAATCTGCAGGAAAGTTGTTACAGGCAGCAGGGAAGTTCTTTGGTATAAAACTTTTATAGTGCTCCCTGACCTCTGAATAAATCTGTACAAAACTAGTGTTCAAAATTTCTAGGTAGTATTTATAGTCCTGATTACTTATTAGTTTTAAAAAAATTTCCCCCTACCTTGTTCCAAGAAGGAATTTGAGGTTGTTGAACTTTTAAATGTATTGTTTGTTTATCTCAGTAATGCCTGGCACATAGTAACCACTCAAGAAATATTTGTTGAATAAAATAAGTGAATGAATGTATATAAGTCAGTATTGAATTGATAAATGTATATGTTTATATTATCCAAAGCTTTTGACTCCATACTATCATTAGTTTTTCTTTTGTAGCTTGAAGAAATTATTCAGTATAATTCCAGTGAAGGATGGATGCCTCCCATGCAAAACGCCACAATTCTTAGCAACTTCTTACTTCAAGATTTATAAAACTAATGAAAAGTCCATTTTGTTTCTTTGTTATTTGTCGTTTTTTTTTTTTGAAAAGTCCATTTTAGAGCAAAACTTTTAATTAAAGAACTGTGATCTGTAATAATTTGGATCACTATCAATATGGTCATATAAGGACGATATTTAAAATCTAGTTTATTTTTTTAAAAATCCTATTAATTTGGAAATACTTTTTAGAAAACCAAGACATTTTACAAAATAGCATTCATATTAAAGCATGTTATTGTCAGTTTGTTATGGTTTGTGTTGACCAAGCTTTTTTATCATTATTTGCAGGTATGAATTGGTTTGTCAATTATACAGCTGCCACTTGTCTTTTTTTTAATTAATTGACATGTTTTTATGAAATTATTAGCCATTAAGCAATCTGAATAGCATAGTTTTAAAAGCAGAGATCTTTTAATATGATTTATTTATTTGATTCTCCCATAATCAGGACTTTAAAAAATTGACATGTATCTATTGAAATATCGTTTGATTTTTGGAATTCTGAAGTCGGCATCTGACCCTCTGAGGGCTCTTAATATTCTTTTGATGCCCATCACTACCCAACTAAAATATATTCTTTTTATTAAATAGATTATTTTTGTGTGTATTAGGGAAATTAAGTTCGGCACATTCTCTTTCTGATATAGTATGTGGTAGATAGTCATGACTGACTTTAAATCTATAAAATTTTTTACTTCTGTATTTTAGGAAAAAGTATTGGGGGACGTGGCCACAAAATTAGCGACTATTTTGAAGTAAGTTCATTGAGAAATATCTTCGGTTCTTAATATGATTTTGCTGTGGGCTGAAATAATTTGTTTGAAGCACAAAGTCAACTTTTGATTATCTACTTAATTAGAGCAGAACTTCAGTACTATGTGATGTCCTGACTTCCTAGGAATATTAAACTTTACTTTTACTTTGGTATGGCACATCATATTTTTCAAAGTACTTTCTCCTGTATTTGCTTATATCCAGGAGATAGTCAAAGCAGGTGTTATTAGTATTCCTATTTTACAGATGAGGAAACTGAGAGCCAGAGATATAAAGTAGCTTACGTAAAGGCAGATTCTAAATGGAAGAGCAAAGAGTAGCTTTAAGTCTCCCAGCCTCTAGAATTCTTTCTGCTGTCAGTACCACAGCAACAGTTGAGCCCTGTGGATGGAGATTAAATAATGATAGAGATGTGAATCTAAGAGTCCCTGAAAATAATAAACAGTGGTAAATTTAAATTCTTACTTAGTCTGGAATGTTTCCTTTCTTCTACACAGAAACACTCCTGCCTACCAGTTTTCATTATGAAATATTAATGTGATTATTAAAACAAACATGATCTACTCAGTTGAAAAATATTTATATTTCCTTGAGAGAGAGCAGAATTTGGTGATTAGGAGAAGGGCTGTGTTTAAAATATATATATATATTTTATCCTCCATTGTTTCTCTTTCTTGAGTTTACAGTGTCTAAGCTAAAACTGTTGCAGACTGTAAGATACACCTAATGCTCTTTAGTTGATGTCAGTCCCTTAGTGTTAATATCATTAAAAATCTTTGCCAAAGGTAGGATCAAATAAACAAATCTCAAGCGTCTTGGATGCCTACTGTGTGCTGAGTGTTACGCTAGGCACTATAGGTAAGAAATTTAGACAAAGCTCCTGGGTTGCAGGAAGCTGTTTAATGAACACACTAGGAAGTCCCCATCTCTGCTATTCATACCTATACCCTGAGATGAAGCCATTAGCAGCAAATTGTTTTCTCCTTCCATTCTTGGTTCAGAAGCATGAGACTTGAGAAAGCTATGGAACAGATTAGGTTGGCTTCTCTTCATATGCAGTTAAGTCATGCACTATAATGCATGTTATGCATATAAGAAAGGATTGATTTTTTATTAGACTTTGTGCTGTTAAAAAGAAGGGACTTAGTTTGTATAGTTCTTTTATAGTGCTATGAACATTTGGATACTTAATAGATCTTGGGACTGACAACTCTGTTTTAAGATAGTTGATTATGTTCACTAACATCTACATGTAAACATGTTAAAGTTTCTTGGGATTAGGAAACTGTGCTAAAATTTGAAGGAAAAATAAGACTTGTTCTTTGCTTTGGGGGAATTTGTCTTTGAGTCTGCCACAAAAATAATAATAAGATATATTTAAATTAATTCATAGTGCCATATCTAAAATAATATTTGTCTAAACGTGTTAATAAATAGTGATGTTTCCTTTTTCCCTCAGTACCAAGGTGGAAATGGCTCAAGTCCAGTAAGAGGCATACCTCCTGCAATCCGTTCTCCTCAGAATTCACATTCACATTCCACTCCTTCCTCATCTGTAAGTTTTTATGTATGTAGTCTTTGTGTCTCAGAGTTTATGTGTACTGAATGAATAACTTTTATAATTTGTCTTTATTGAGACCTTTTACATATATTAGCATTTATCTTTTAAAAAATCATTCTGTGAGATGAGTTGAATTCTTTTTAATGATTTGATGCTATTAGAATTTTATTTCTGAAAGTAAGATTCTTAAGTTAAAGATTTCCTGATTTAATTATAAGACATGTTCTTCGATTTGGGGGAATTTGTTCCCCAAAGAAGTAATGTTTCTATAAAAGAATGATGGGACCAGGAATTCCCTGGCTGTCCAGTGGTTAGGACTTGGCACTTTCACTGCCGGGGCCCAGGTTCGATCCCTGGTCAGGGATCTTAACAATTAAATTTCTTAACCACTAAAATGGTAGCATAATTAATTCCTTTCTGGGAATCCTGAAATAAAGACTAGGCAGCCATCAGCCTCGGATAATGTAGTTTGGCATAGGAGAAGGATCTTGGACCTGAAAATTGTCTTATAACTTTTTGGTTTGTTTCTGACATTTTTAAGACCTAGTTCTTTTATATGCATTTTTCTACATATGGGATTTTATTCTACTTTTTTTACTTTCATTATGTGAAAGTTCATTGTCTAACCAGAAAAACAATGTTGGCTTTCAGTAATTTAAAGATGAATTAAAATTTTTTAAAAATCAGAGTATCTCTTATTTATTCAAGTACTCTGTTTTTACTTCCAGTGTCCCTTTCTAGTTCTGTCTGTAGACATATACTTCTTAATGTCTTATTCATTTTGTACCTTGGGGCACATCATATTGCCATATACTAAGTAAAGCATAAGATTCAACAATAACTTTGAATTGTAGTGATAGCATTGGTACATGATGTAATCTTTTGCTTTCAGTGAATGTATTTTAAAACTAGTGACTAGATAAACCATGAAACTTATCAGTAAATTGATATTACACTACATATGGGCATGCATTATTGTACCTACTACTAAAAGAGTTCTGTATTAAGGTCTTTACAGTTTTACTTTTTGAACCATTATAATCTGTTTAATATTTTTGTTTTAAAATAATGTGTTTGGCCTTGTTTTAGTTAACAGATTGAAAGCATTAAATTTGCTTTTATGGCACCAGATTGTTAAGTTCCTTGAGGGCAGGACATATATGGCTGGTTGTCTCTTTTATTGGGCTTTATAAGAGGGAGGTACTTAATGAATGCTTATTGAATAAATGGTGATTAAAAATTTTTTAAGTTCAATTATGTTTTTTTTTAAAATAAATTTATTTATTTATTTTTGGCTGCGTTAGATCTTCGTTGCTGTGCGTGGGCTTTCTCTAGTCGCGGTGAGCAGGGGCTACTCTTTGTTGTAGTGCACAGGCTTCTCATTGTGGTGGCTTCTCTTGTTGCGGAGCACAAGCTCTAGGTGCGCGGGCTTCAGTAGCTGTGGCACGTGGGCTCAATAATTGTGGCTTGCAGGCTCAGTAGTTGTGGCGCACAGGCTTAGTTGCTCTGCAGCATGTGGGATCTTCCCGGACCAGGGCTCGAACCCATGTCCCCTGCATTGGCAGGCAGATTCTTAACCACTGTGCCACCAGGGAAGTCCCCAATTATGTTTTGAAATATTATCCTGATAAAAACTTAAGAAATGTTTAGTTATTGCTAAGCAAAAGCCTATTTCTTTTCTTGCTAATGTAAAATTTTCAATATTTTTTTTAAGGTTCGACCAAATAGCCCTTCTCCTACTGCATTAGTTTTTGGGGACCACCCTATTGTACAACCAAAGCAGTTATCCTTTAAAATTACTCAGGTAAATGGTAATTAAAATTTCTTTGTATGACTTCTGAGAAGCTGGTGACCAACTTTGTACACACAATTAAGATGTCTTCTCTTTGTTTTAGACATGGTCATAAAGTAAAATTCTGTACCAAGAAAGCTAATTACTAAACAAACAAAAATAAACAGTTTGTAGGGGGTGAGAAATTGAAACACCCAATTTACTATCAGCTTGTCCTTTGTTACACACTGGTTAAATATATATTTTAAGCAAATTAAATAAACAGAACAACCATAACATGTCAATTCTGTTTACTGATTCTTTTTGAACTTAACATCCAAGTACATATAATTGATATCTTCATGAAAGTGTTATATTTGTTATAAGTGGACATTAAAGCAGTTTGTTCCATGTGTCTGTATTTTTGTATATTCATATATGCTACACACTTAAAAATCATTTGAAAATTAATCAGATATCTTTTACAGTTATTTAGTTTTATGAATTTTGAGTACTAAGGTTTTCATTTTAATTTCACACATGTGACAGTTTTTGGATGACTGAGATTAAGGATTGAAAAAGTAGATCTTCTTGCTTGCCACCTTAGTTGTGTAGTTTATTGCCATTATACTTCTTCTTTCTGGTCATGTCCAAACTGTTGTGCATGCATCAAAACTTCTTTCTTTGGATGATCTTTAGGTCAGGATTTATAAGTACATTGCTTTCAGTCAGCAAACAGCTTGTGAAAGTTTTTGCCATGTTCAAAAGTCAGCTAGAGTTGATAGCTCAGAGCAGTGGTTATATTGAATTTTAATGAAGAACATATCAATATTCTAAAAATTTAAATAATTAACCTTTAAATTTTTTCCTTTTAAGTTTATAGCACTTATGCTTCTGAAGATATTAAAACTTAAAACTGCAGTAAGACTTTTTGTGATACTCTTTACATACACACACAAACTCCAATACTTTCTTTGCTCTTTAGAATCAGAATAAGATCTGATTTTATGTCTGCATGCAGTGATATATATATAATGGAGTAATAAAATAGCTTTCTTTCGTTTAGACTGACCTTACAATGCTGAAGTTAGCAGCATTAGAAAGTAATAAAAACCAGGACCTGGAAAAAAAGGAAGGTCGTATAGATGACTTGCTCAGGGTAAGTAAGAAGTCATGGAGGGGGAGAAATTTGAGTAAATTATTTGGCAGTAGTAAAACTGGTGAGAAAATACTTACATTGTAAAAAAAAAAAAACTCTATTACTGGAAAAAAAATAAGCCTTTTCTTTTAGTGTAAGTACATAATTGAAAGTATCAACTAGTAAACGATAAAAACTATTTTATTAGCTCTTAAATGTGAATTGAGAAACAGTTGGAGAAATAGAAGTTTATAAAATTTATTTTTACTTGATCAACTATCCTAAGACAGATATCCATTTCATGGTAGTTTGGTTTTTTTTGTTTCTGTTTTTTTTTTTTTGGCGGTACACGGGCCTCTCACTGTTGTGGCCTCTCCCGTTGCGGAGCACAGGCTCCGGACGCGTAGGCTCAGTGGCCATGGCTCACGGGCCCAGCTGCTCCGCAGCATGTGGGATCTTCCCGGACCGGGGCATGAACCCTTGTCCCCTGCATTAGTAGGCGGACTCTCAACCACTGCGCCACCAGGGAAGCCCCCATGGTAGTTTTAAAGTTAATTGATTTTCTTATAAACCTGACTGCCATTTGACACTATACTAGAGGAAGTAACTACTGCAATTTTGTGAGATTTTTAATGGAAACTTTATAAAAAGACACATCAGAAAGTATGCCTAATAGTTGAGTAAGGGGTAAAGCAGTGGTTCTCACCCCTAGCTGCTCATTAGAATCACTGGAGGGAAAGTGTGGAAGGCACTTTATAAAAAGTACTGATGCTTAAACTCCACCCTGAGGGTTTCTGATTAAATTGATATGACATAGGGCTTGGGCATTGGTAGTTTTAACGGCTAATTTAGCCAACACTGAGAACCATTGGTATAGAAACTCAATGAAACCATCATCCGTGATCATATAATTACTGATACCTTTGAAACATCCAGTGTGCCTTTCCTGGTCCCATCCCATTCACTCTCTCACATCCCTTTACCATTAACCACTATTCTAAATTTTGTATTTATTTATTTATTATGCCTTTATGTTTCTTTATAGTTTATTACATATATCTTATACATTCTTAACAACATATTATTTCACTTTATTTTTGAACTTTATATAAATTACAAAATTACAGTTTGTACCATTTTGCCCTGCTTGTTTTCACTAAACATTATATGTGGGATTGTCATGTAATAGTTTGTTCATTTCACTGCTATATAGTAAGGCATTATATGAATATATTATAATTTATCTTTTCTGCTCTTGGTGGACATTTTATTTCTACTTTTTGCTAGTATGAACAGTTCTGCTAAGAATGTTCTTGTACCCATCTCTGTGGCACATGTGGAAGAATTTCTCTATGGTATATGCTTAGGAGAGACATGGCCAGAGTATAGGGCATGCATATCTTAAACTCTACTTTATAATAGCAAATTTTCCCCAAGGTTGTTGGATCAGTTTCCATTCCACCAACAATGAGCAAGAAATAATCTTATTGCTTATTATCCTTGCCAAAGTTCATTCTAATCATATTTAATTTGGGGGTTCAATTTAATGAGTGTAACAAGGTATTTGTTATTATGCATTCACTTTATTTTTTGAGCATCTTTAAAAATATTTATTAACTATTTGTATTTCTTCTGTGAAGTAAATGATCATTTTTTTTGGCTCATTTTTCTTAATGGGTTCCTGTTGTTTTTTAAATTGATATCAGTTTTTTGTTGCCCATATATGTTGATTTTTCTCCCAGTGTGTGAATTATCTTTTTATTTCTTTGTACTGTCTTTTGATGATTAGATCATTTAAAATTTATATGATTAAATTATCTTTTTATTTATAGTTTGTACCAAATTATTATCAAAAGTATACCAAAATAATTTGTTGTTTTTATCCCTAATATCATAAAGATGTTCTTCTATATTTTCTTTTAAAAGTTTTATAGTCTCCTTTTTCAGTACAAGTTGTAAATCTCACTGGGATTTATTTTTGGGTATAGTGTGAAGTAAGGTTTCATTTTAATTTCTTTCTATGTAGAGAACCAGTTGTCCAGACCACGGAATTAAAAGTCCACTTTTTACTGCCAGCCCCATCATGCAGTCTCATTTTCATATACAAGTGGATCTATTTCTGTGTTCTGTGTTAAGTTCTATTCTATTTGTGTATTCCTATACTGGTACCACAGCATCTTTTTATCATTTAGCAATTGTCTTCGGCTGTTAGTAACAGAGAACATAAACAACAGTACTTTAAATGATATACAGTATTATTTTTTGAGAGTAGAACAGAAAAGGGGGCTCCAAGTCAGAGCGTGAGGGCACAGAGTCTCCTGCCCACTGAGTCACCTGCCCAAAACCAAATCCAGTTGAGGATGGAGGTGGGCCCTTTCATAGCAGGCCCAGGAGGAAATGGCGCTGGGATAACCCATGGAACACAGTGCCCCTCACTAACACACCCAAGACAGGCTTTCCTTTTCTCAGAATGCTGCTCACCTCTGTGAGGAGAAGGGTGGAGGCCTTTCCCTGGGGTCTTTCCCTGGCTCCTGGGCTAGTGAGGGAGGCTGGGTGGGGCACTGCAATTGCAGCTGCTACTGCCACACTGACCATTCATCCCAGATGTGACTGAGGAGGGCCTGGAGCCTGTTCATCTGTCCAGACAGCGATGTCTACATGTGTGTGGTTGGGCTGTTATCCCCCTGGACAAAGCATAAGGGGCCACAGGCCTTTGAATGGAAGGTAGTAGGTTTTGTGGAAATGCCATTTCACTGGCCGTGCTTTATTTCCGGCCAGGCAGAGCCTTGCTATCAAGCAGAAACAGCTGAGCTGCTCAGGCCGTAGGTGTCTGGACAGGTTTCTATAAACAGCAGTACTTTAAATGAGACACAATATTATTTTTTGAGAGAAGAGCAGAAGGGGGCAGCCCAGGTGTGATGGCTTCACAGTGTCATATAGGATCTTGGCTCCTTCAGTTTTTCTGCTCTTTCACCCTTAGTACATGGCCTTCATCTTGAAGATCATATCAAGGTACAAAATATTTATTAGAGTCACAGTTATGATATCTGTGTTCTTAAGCAGAAAACAGGAAGAGGAAGGAAATAAAAATGCAGCAATTCTGTGTGCAGCCTTCTTGGGTATTCCACTGAACAACTTCTGCTTACATTTCACTGACCATCGTTAGCTGCAAGGGAAGCTGGGAAATACAGTCTTTTAGCTAGACATATATCAATCCAGAATAAAATGTTGGTTTTCCATTACTACGGAAGAAGGAGAGATTTGGGTGATTATAATTACTCTAGGTTTATATTAAATCTTGATGTGTGGTTGAACAAGTACCATCTCCTTTTTGGCTATTTTTGGCCCTTTGCTGTCTTAGAGAAGTGTTAGAGTCAGTTTTTCAGTTTCACACAAACAATTTGTTGGGGTTCTGTTTGAATTGCACCTAATGATAAGGGTCTGATGCTAAATTCCATTTATGTTCCTCTGAAAGTATCTTTATTTTACCCTTTTCCTTGGAAAACAATTTTATTAGATACATACTTTTAGGTTGGCAGCAGTATTTTCTCCCAGCATTTTTGATGTATTATGCCGCTGTCTTTTGGCTTCCACCATGATTGGCCTAGACATATGGTTTTCAAAGAATGATCCCCAGACCAGAAGCATCAACATTACTAGGGAACTTATTAGAAATAAACTTTTAGAGCTTACTCTAGAGCTACTAATTCAGAAACCGGGAATGGGTTCCAGTAATCTGTGTTCCAACAAGCTCTCCAGGTTGTTCCCTGGTGACTGACTGTACTAGACTAATCAGACTCATCTTCTGAGTTTAGAGAGAAGACCCTTGCCTGAGCGTATGGCTGCCTGCAAAGTTAACAAAATTTGTATTCATATGACCAAGAAAGATGGTGAGAATAGTTAGCTATTGGATGGGCATCTGCAGTGTCTTCCACAAGTTTAATGGAGAAAAAAGTTTTATTAGTTACAAAAGATGGAAGAGAACTCACATTCATTTTTAAGTGTTAGACGCTTTGTATTACTATATTTCAGTTATTTTTAATTAAATGAGATAGAATGGTGTTGCTCTGTTTTAGAAATAAGAAAACTGAGCTAAGGTTCAGATAACTTGTTTGACTTAGCCCAGATTATATATCCTAGAGTGTGGATTTGAACCCATGGAGTATGGATACAAATTCCATGTACTTTTCCACTACACAATTAAGCAGCAAATAACAGTATTATTCCCATGGTAAGTAGATATTTTAACAAATTTTTTAGTATCATATTCAAATACTTAATCTTATTAATCTCTTTATGAAATTCGTTCAAAATGTATAAATATTCTTAAATGTCTCATATACACAAATTGTAGACCTTTTTTCATCGTCTGCTTATGTTGTAGGCTAATTGTGATCTCAGACGGCAGATAGATGAACAACAGAAATTACTTGAAAAATACAAAGAACGATTAAATAAGTGCATATCAATGAGCAAGAAACTACTTATCGAAAAGGTAAATTAAAAGTTCAATAAATTTTCCCTCTCCTTTCACTAGCCCCTTTTACCTTGTATGCTTTTAAAATTTAAATTAATAAAATTGAATGATGATTTTTCCTCCTTTTTTCAGAGTACACAAGAAAAACTGTCAAGCAGAGAGAAGAGTATGCAAGATAGATTACGCCTTGGGCATTTCACGACCGTTAGACATGGTGCTTCATTTACTGAACAATGGACAGATGGTTTTGCATTTCAAAATCTTGTAAAGTTAGTCACTCTTACATTTTAAAAAATTTAGTATTCCTTTGGGTTTTCATTACTTTCAAAGATTATAGATTTGGAATTATGTTCTATATCTACTCCTTACTACTCTTTGAAATCAGAATTTAATACATTTGAAAGGAACATAGAACAGGCATTACAATTTTAGCTTTAGCAGACCTCTTGATTAGTTAGCCTTCATTTGTACAGTATGATGTATTATTCTAAATATGACTTTTCCAGAACATAAACTGATCTAGCTTTTTATAGGTTAGTTGGGAGAGAAATTGTTAAAAGTTTTAACTTTCATTGGAAGATTTATATCTATGTATCTTGGGATTTTTCTGCTTAGTTCTCCCCCCCGCCCCATTCCCCAGTCCTTATTACTTCAGCACTTGCCTGCTGTCTATTCCTATGGAAAAGACACAAACATTTTCTCTGCAGCCTCAGACATAGTAACTCATAAGTCAGTTGAACTGAGCATGTGGCTTTAGCACTTCTGAGGTAAACTTTAAAATGGAGAAATCGTTGTTGCCATGTTTTCTTGAGTTCAGATGGTTGTAGCTAAGGGTAGGTTGACTGTTTATGTGTTGAGCTGGGATCTGTGCTCCTCCTTTTGTTTTTTTGGGGTTTTTTTAGCTGGAAAACTTTTAAAAACCTTTAAAGCAAGAGTGGTGCCAGCATCTAAATCAGCTTTCCCAGAGTCAGTCCAGTTAAATGGAAAATGGAGGCAAAGCTTTATTTCACATAATATCACTTAAAAACTGCTGTTTCAAACACTGGTTCCCAGGACTTAAGCACAGAATGGTCTTCTCTCTATCTCCAGAATGGTCTTCTCTCTGTCTCAGTTGATTTATCCAGCTTCTGTTCAACACAACTGTGCTGGGTGTGAGGTATACTGTAATGAAGGACAGTGTCTTTATGATGGTAGGAAGTTTGGGTTTTAATTCTGTGGATAATAGGGAGCTCGTACAGTGTTATGTGTGGTGTGTGGGGTCAGATTTGAGTTTTAGAAAGGGAGCTGGTGGTGATGGGGGAATAATATTGTAAAGAACATAGATTGTTGACAGTTCAGATGGTGAAGCATCCAAATGAAAGGTGATAAGGCTTGAGCTAAAATATTAACAGTAGAAATGGAGAGTAGGAAATACAGTCGAGATAGAACTTAAAATTTTCGAGTGTTTTTCTGAGCTACTAAACCCAGGTCTACAGTTGTCCTGGTAATGAATAAAAGAGAAGTTTATATAATATATCCTTAAATATAAACTAATAATATGAATTTAAAATATAAACTCTGCCGGTTGTTAAAATTTCTCCATTGAGCTGTCAAAAAAAAGAGTAAAATTGGAGCTTCTGGGTTGGTGAACATATAGAGATTTGGGGAGGATATCAGGCTCAGAGAGAGCGTGGAAACTCCATGTCTTTTCTCCATACCTTGCCCTATGCATCTCTTCCATCTGGCTATTTCTGAGTTGTATCCTTTTATAATAAAGCAGTAATCTAGTTTTTAAAAAATTACTTGCATTTCTTATTACTAATAAACATTTACTGAGGGCCTACTCTATGTTGTTACATATACATATTTTATATCAAGCAGTTGGTATTTATCAGTGTATATCAAGCTATATATCTGTGATATAACCCAAAGTAGTTGGAGGATGAGAAGAGAAATAAATAAAAATCAGTATTATTATTATTATTTTTTTTTTTTGCGGTACGCGGGCCTCTCACTGTTGTGGCCTCTCCTGTTGCGGAGCACAGGCTCCAGATGCACAGGCTCAGCGGCCATGGCTCACGGGCCCAGCCGCTCTGCAGCATGTGGGATCTTCCCGAACTGGGGCACGAACCCGTGTCCCCTGCATCGGCAGGCGGACTCTCAACCACTGCACCACCAGGGAAGCCCAGTAGTATTATATTAATAATCTCTAAAATGTAGGTCATTACTGAATAATCGGGGATTAGATATATATCCATTCCAGTAATTCTTTTCTTTCATTATTTCAGTAGGTTATTGCTGTTTATTTTCATTAATAACATCTTGATTATACCCGAAACCAGCTTTAAAATTAATTTTTAAATAAATTGAAAGTATTTATAACCACTTCAAGGAGAAAACTGGATTAAAGTCTTATTCTAACTTTGCTATTCTTGAGATTTTTCTCCACCGTTTTACTCTTTTACCTAGATGATTCTTGATTCTTTCCCTCCTACCATGTTCTGCTACTACCTGGCTAGAACCATAGGACAAGGAAATTTATGTAAAACCAATTCTTCGTCAGCATAGTAGAAGTTCTTTAGTTCTGGTTTGAATAGGGGCGGGGGAGCAAGGAATTGAAATACTTGACTTGTTCTAAATCTGAGTGTCACCACCATGTAGCGTCTTAAATTTTTTCCTAGTGTGGTGAGGTGACCTAAGAGGGAACATAATTATATTAGAACAAGCTTAAGGTGTTGTATGATGGGATGGTTTTAAAAAGCTTCAGTTGGAAGCAGTAATATTTTTACTTGCATTAATTGCCCATTTTTCAAAGCCATGTAAATTTTTCTTGCTATTTTCTCCTTAAAGTGTTAAAATTCTTTCTTTCTTCCTAAATTTCTGAGGTCAATTTTTGTTTCATTTCAAAATATCACTTACCCATTCCCAGAATTTGACAGAGATACATTTAGAAAATAACACTCTACTAAATTCACATTTCTCTTTTGTAAGTTTTTCTTTAAACAGTAAATAATGAGATGCATGTATAAAACCTACTCTTTAACTTTGTTAGTTCTTTTGTTTTTAATAGCTCATTTATTTTATTCAACAAATATTTATTGAATGCCTAGCATGTGCCAGTCACTGTGCTGGGCACTAAGGGTATAAAATAGTTGTGGTCTCTGTTCTCATGGAGTGATTTAGTCTAACCAGACACATTCTGATCAGGCGTCTGTAGGAATATTTGTTAGAAAGGAGGAGCTGGGGAGCTACAAGGTACTATGAAATTATATGTGGCAGCACATCTTCTAGTTCAGGGGGTTTAGGGAAGACCTTATTCAGAAATGAATGTTTCAAATGAGACGTGGACAATGAGAAGGTGTTGGTTCACAAGGGTGGAACCATAAGGTTACAAATTTATATTATATGATTTTTCATGTTTAACTAATGTATTTTCATGTTTTAACTGTGAAAAGTAATGGAAGGTTAATTTTCTTTTACATTTATTTTTATGCAGGCAACAAGAATGGGTGAATCAGCAAAGGGAAGATATTGAAAGGCAAAGGAAACTTCTAGCCAAACGCAAACCTCCCACAGCTAATAATTCTCAGGCACCCTCTACCAATTCTGAACCAAAACAAAGGAAAAACAAAGCAGTCAATGGAGCAGAAAATGATCCTTTTGTTAGACCAAATTTACCACAACTGTAAGCCTGCGTTTTTAATTTTCTTTTTTTTAAGTTGTTGCCAGTGAGCATGAATGTTAGTAATGGATGTTATTTTTAAGTAAGTAGTAAAAATCATTATGGCCAGGAAGGAAGGCAGTATTGAAAAAATTTACTTCTAAACTAATAGTAAGCCCCTAAATCTGAATTCTACCTAAGTGGAGATTTACTAATCCTCTTTTAAAATGAAGACTTAGGTAGCTAAGAAGAGGCTGGAATCCACTTTTTCTTCCATGTCTGAATGATAGAGTCAGTTATCAGTATTAATTATTCCAATTCAACATTCCTATTAGTGTTCCTTTTTCTGAGAGAATGTTAAGTAATCTCAGCCTATGAAAGCAGCTCATTCAGAGGTTATAGGTATTGTTTTTCCCCTTTCTGCTTCTCTTTGTTTGCTAGGTTTTCTGCTTTAATGATGAATTACTTTTTATAATTCAAAAGTCAAAGACATTTAAAAAAAATTGTTATGTACTTATCATAGGAAATTCAGAGAATATGAAATAACATAATGAAACAGTACAGACCTTGACCCCATCCCACAGAGAACACCATTGTTAGAATTTCAGTGTATAGATGCAATCTAATTTATATAATTTTTCTGTTCTATAAGACCTTATACAAGTTTATGTGAGTAGAAAACACATATACATACCCTCCGTTTTATATTTAATATGTTTCTCCTTTGTTGAGAAATAATGTTTCATCTATGCTTTGAAGCCCATCCCCTGCTACATCAGGGACCTCTTCTATTGATACCTCCTTTATTTTACATCTTCAGCCTTTTGCTCTCTACTGGTTCCTTCCTTTTAAAAAACAAAACAAAACAAAAAAATTCTCCCTCAATTTAAATCCCTCCAGTCTCCATATTCTGTCATCTTTATAACTAGGTTTCCTGAAAGACTTGCCTGTGCTTGCAGTCTCTTCTGCCTCACTTTCCAAATCGCTCATTTCTTAACTGAAATTGTTCTTTTAAAGATTATCTCCTTGATGCTAAATACCATAGACATTTGAGTCTTTAACTTGGCAGCATTGGATATTGTTGACTTTTTCCCAAAAGGCTCTTTCTTAGTTTTTGAAATAACCTGTTCTCCTAATTTTCATTTTAACTTATCTGGCTACATCTTCTCAGTCTCTTCTTCGGACATCATTTACCTTACCAATTTGTAAAATGTAGGATTTTAAGAATCTGTCCTAGGCCATCTTACTTCTTACTCTGTGTATTCTCCTTGCATGTTAGCTACTCCTAGGGTTTCAGTTAGCATGTATATCCTGCTGACCTCCAAACTTCTGTCTCCAGCCCACTTTTCTCTCTTGAGTATCATCAGATGTTTGTATCTCAATCTTGAATGTCATATCCTTGCTTAGCTGATATTGGTACTTAAATGCCTCACGAGAGAGAGCCTTTAGTGCAGCCTGTTCAAAACTGTATTTACGGGGCTTCCCTGGTGGCGCAGTGGTTGAGAGTCCACCTGCCGATGCAGGGAACACGGGTTCGTGCCCCGGTCTGGGAAGAAGATCCCATGTGCCGCAGAGCGGCTAGGCCCGTGAGCCATGGCTGCTAAGCCTGCGCGTCCGGAGCCTGTGCTCCGCAACGGGAGAGGCCACAACAGTGAGAGGCCCACATGCTGCAAAAAAAAAACAAAAAACAAAAAAAACTGTATTTACTAAACACACAAAATAAAAACTGTGTTTATTTTTATCGTTCCCATTTCAGTCCCCCCGACACCCCCTCTTTTTCTCTCTCTCTCTCTCTCTTCTCTCTCTCTCTCCACATAGATACCCCCCCACAGACACACACGCACGCACACGCACACCCCTTGCCACCTCCCATGTTTTTTCAGTTAGTACATGGTACCACCATCCTCGCAGTTCCACATGCCAGAATTCTGGTTGTCACTCATAGCTTTTTGATCAAGATTCCATTTATTTTTCTTAATCCATTTTCATTTTATTTTCCTTTAATAAACAGGTGATGATAATCTTATTTTTTGAAGTCTAAAACATACTTCCTTCTTTAAGCCTTTCCTAATTTTTGGAGGGGTTGTTGTAAGTTGGAATTAAATCCTTTGGCTCTTGATATTAAAAAACGACAACAAACGATTTACTTTCCATAAATTAGTAAATTTGTTGCTTTAAAAAGGGTAGATGGATAGATGAGCAATTATACAGGGGAAAGTGTGTGTTAGCTTAACTCCACCCCTGTAGACACCCAATCTTCTAGAGCTCAAATGCGTCCCCTGCCGCCTCTTACTTGGGTTCTCTCTCCCCACCCCTATCCACCCTGTCACCTTTCAGCTTTGGTCTAGGCCTTGAATACATTTTCAACTTGGAGTCAGAATCTCTTTTTCCAAAATAAAAATATGGTCCTTTCTTTTTCTTCCTTATAAACCTAACATAGCTCTCCATTGCTTGAGTGGTATCATCCAAAAAGCACTTCTGACTTGGCAGCTTCTGACCTCTCTAGCCTCATCTTTTGGCATTGACCAGTGCCTCCCACTCACCACCTAGTTTGTTTGTTTTGGGTTTTTTTTACAACAGGTTTTTATTAGCTATCTATTTTAGACATATTAGTGTATATATGTACACCACCAAGTTTTAAACTCGAACCCATTGTCTTAATTTCTGCTCACCTTTAAAATCCCATACTAGATATTGCCTCCTCTTGAGAGCTTTTCCTTGATCCTTGAAGGATAGGAGTTAATTATCACTTTGAGGTATTGCCATAGTGCCCTCTGTATATTCAGTCACAGCATCATCATTCACTCAGTTAATGACACTAGAAACATCTTAGATGTTTGCCTTTCCCTTGTTCTTTGTGTCTATTTCCATAACATTTTTGTATCTGTCAGTCTTCATTACCACTATCTTACTATAGGACCTCATCGCTCTTTTTATTTTTTAAACTTAAATTACTGTTTGTTACATATCTCATCATGTCATTTTCATGTTTAACCTTCACTGGCCTTCAAGATAAAATTCACTCTCATGAAAACCCTGTATAGGCCTTCTTTTTTCTCTCATTCTCCAATGTCTGCCCTATGCATCCTATATTAAACTCTTTCAGGTCTTTATCTAAATGGACTATGCTTTCTTGTTTCTGTGCTTTTGTACATCTTGTTCCTTGCCTTTCTTTACCTGTCTCATTTTCTATTTATCATTAAAGTCTTGCCTCCAGCGCCAATTCCAATAGGAAATCCTCTTTGACCTTTTTTCTTCCCAGTTTCTTTCCCATTTCCCCTGAAGTTAGGTGCCTTTTGTACATGCCTGTCAATATTGTAACATTTATCTCACTTTTTTTTTTTTTTTTTTTTTTTTTGCGGTACGCGGGCCTCTCACTGTTGCGGCCTCTCCCGTTGCGGAGCACAGGCTCCGGACGCACAGGCTAAGCGGCCATGGCTCACGGGCCCAGCCGCTCTGCGGCATGTGGGATCTTCCCGGACCGGGGCACGAACCCGTGTCCCCTGCATCGGCAGGCGGACTCTCAACCACTGCGCCACCAGGGAAGCGCCTATCTCACTATTTTATCTCTATACTTCCAATATCTAGTCCAGTTCCTGGCATATGGAAAGTGGTCAGTAAATACTAAGTTACAGTACATAAGCATTTGATTGAATTTCATTTTCTTCTTCTCAGAAGGCCATTTTTTCTAGTTTGCCACAGGTGTTGTGCTTCCGACTTGTCTTCTATGGTGCTAACAGCCCTAACTGTAGTTTATTAGTTGTAGACTTGTCTCATTGCCATCCCATTTTATTGCATATGTTGACTTAGAACTTACACTGCTGTGCGTTCCTGGAGTGGCAAATGAAGTAATACTACATGGCAGTTAGATTGGATCCTTATACAAATATAGATTTAAATAGGGAAAAAAGACACAGAAGCACTTTGATTCATATATATTAATTTGATTTTAGCAGCCATGCTTTGCAACTGTCTTCTGAAAACTTCTTTTGAATCCCTGTTTGTGCAGAACATCTGGCATAGTTATTAGAATAGAGATCATGAATTTTTCATTATTTTTCTATCAAGAAATTAATACAGAAAATAAAGTCACTATTATGTAGTGGTTAGCATTTTAAGCTCTGTAGTCAGACAGATATGGAATTCAGCCCTGACTCTTCCAGGTTGTATTTTTGGTAAGCTGTTTTACTTCTTAGAGCCTCCATTTCCTTGTGAAAGTACCTACATCATAATGTTGAAAGGATGATATGAGGTGATGCTTATAAAGTACTTGCATGGTTCCTGGCTCTTAACTAATTTTTAACTACCAGCAAGATTCAGTCAAGTTTTTTAGGTAGTAATTTCTCATTTCAGTCACAAAAATTTACTATTCAGAGTAGATAGTTTGCATAGCTAGTATTAGCTGTGGATAATGTCTAAATGATCCCTGCTTTAATTGTATATTATTAATACATGTTAATTGAGATTTAGACTTCATGTTAAATATGTTTTAAATTGTTTTGATTTTATCTGTATACTTTGTGTTTCACGGAAGATGATTGCAAAGTAAACAACAATATTTTACCTTATATTTTATATGAGTGAAGTTTTAGAGGTCACTCTTTTCTCATTTAAAGCTTAAATTTTAACTCAAGCTTATAATTTGTATAGCATGAAGTTGTTATTTGATTGATTGCTTGTTTCTGTAATTAACATAACTGACTTTTTTTAAGTAATAAGATGTATTTTTAGAGCAGTTTTAGTTTACAACGAAATTGAGCAGAAAGTATGGTTTCCATATACCTGCTGTCCCCACACGTGCACAGCCTCTCCCACGATCAACATATCCTCCACCAGAGTGGTACATGTGTTACCACTGATGACCCTACATTGACACAGCATTGACACCCAAAGTGTAGTGTACATGGGGATTCACTTTTGGT
The DNA here is from genome assembly GCF_949752795.1 of Hyperoodon ampullatus. Classification (NCBI taxonomy): domain Eukaryota; kingdom Metazoa; phylum Chordata; class Mammalia; order Artiodactyla; family Ziphiidae; genus Hyperoodon; species Hyperoodon ampullatus. Next base: position 86,107,506 of record NC_136921.1, on the reverse strand, counting down.
ATTGTATATTCTCTGGGTTTTTACAAATGTGTAATTGATTTTTTTAAAATCCTGTCTGAAAAAATCTTTTATTGGTGAATTTAATCCATTTTAATTTCATGTATTTACTTATTTATTAGGGCTTAAATCTCATCTTTCTTCTCATGCTTTCTATTTATCCTGCCTAGTCTCTGTCCATTTTTCCTTTTTCTTACCTTTTCTTGGATTGCTTAGTTTTTGTTTATTTTATTCTTTTTCTGTATTAGAAGTATGTTGTGTATATACATACATATATATACACACACACCCCTACCTAAAGACATTGTCTTGTATAGTCAGTGTTCATCTAAACTTTACCTATGTATTTATCACTGTTTTGTTCATTTATCCTACATCTCTGATTTTACCTCGAGTAAGATCTTTTTGCCTAAGAATACCCTTTAGAAATTTCCTTTCAGTGTGGGTCTGTTGGTAGTGATGTCTTTCAGTTTTTGTTGGTCTGAAAATAACTATTTTGCCTTCATTCTTGAAATATTTTTACTGGTTTTATTTATTTATTTATTTTAAAAAATTCATTTATTTTGGCTGCACCAGGTCTTATTAGTTGGGGCGTGCAGGATCTTTAGTTGCAGCTTTGGGACTCTTAGTTGCGACATGCATCCTCTTAATCGTGACATGCAGACTCTCATCTGTGGCATGCGAACTCTGTAGTTGTGGCATGCATGCAGGACCTAGTTCCCTGACCAGGGATTGAACCCGGGCCTCCTACATTGAGAGTGTGGAGTCTTACCCACTGGACCACCAGGGAAGTCCCTTTACTGGTTTTAGAATTTTAGGTTGGTAGTTATTTGAAGATACTATTTTACTGTCTTCTGACTTAAATTATTACTATTGACAAGTCAGCTGACTCTGTAGAAAGACAATCTTGAATGGAGCAAAAGCAATGTTCAGAGATTAGATAACTGAGAATATTTTAAAACAGATGAGCGAGATCAGTCTATAGATTCATGAAGGCCAGAGAATTCCAAGTAGGATGAATATAAAGAAATACTCACCCATACACATGATAATGAAATTTCAGAAAATCAAGGCAAAGAGAAATTCTCAAAAGCAGCCAAAGGGGGGAAAAATATATTAGAAATAAAAGTTAAGAAAGAAAACATTCTAGTCAAATACCAACTGAAAGAAAGCCGTATTATATCAGAGACAGTAAGTAAAATTTAAAGCAAAAAAAAATTACAGGAAATAAGGTGATTGTTTCATAACTATAAAAGTTTAAAATCACTAGGAACATACAATAATTCTAAATTTGTGTGCATAGTAACATACCCTCAAGACAGATAAAAATTTGACAGTACTTTCAGGAGATAAGGACAGATCCACAAATTATAATGGGAGATTTCAACACACACATGTCTTAGTAATAGAACAAGTAGATAAAAATAAAACAATATAGGGCTTCCCTGGTGGCGCAGTGGTTGAGAGTCCGCCTGCCGATGCAGGGGACACGGGTTCATGCCCCGGTCCGGGAAGATCCTGCATGCCGCGGAGCAGCTGGGCCCGTGAGCCATGGCCGCTGAGCCTGCACATCTGGAGCCTGTGCTCCGCAACGGGAGAGGCCACAGCAGTGAGAGGCCCGCGTACCGCAAAAAAATAAATAAATAAATAAATAAAAACAATATAAAACAGAACATATAGTGTGGGTATAGAAAAATTCAGTGGGATTGACAGACTTGACCTAATGAGCATGTAACCTCCTAACATTTGCAGAATGTATGTTCTTTTTAAATGTGGACTTTTATAAAAATTGACCATGTTGGGTCATAAAGCAGGCCTCAGCAAATTTCAAAGGATTGATAGAGTTTATGTAAGACTGACATTGTTTCTTCCTTAAATGTTCGGTAGAACTCATGGGTGAAACTTAAAGGATTGGAATCGTATGGAATATGTTCTCTGACCACAGTGGAATTAAACTAGAAATCAGAAACAAAAAAGATAGTGCAAAAGTCTCAATGGAAATGAGAAGATAGTTTTAGATGAATGATAGTGAAAGTGCTACATAGCAAAAATTTGTGAGATAAATCTGAAACAATATCTACAGGGAAATTTATAGCCTTATATACATATATAGGAAAAGAAGAAAAACTAAAACTTTATAAACTGAACATCTATTTCAGTAAGTCAGAAGATGAGCAGAATTAACCACAGAAGGAGGAGAAGAAAGGAAAGAGCAGAAATGTTGATACAGGAAACAAACATACAATATAGAGAATCGACCAATCCAAAACAGGTGTGTGGGGTGTTTTTGTGGGTGAGGGGACTAATAAGATGGGAAACAAGGAAGAGAGAAATGACAGCCATTATCAGGAATGAAGAAGGGAATGCTGCTACAGAGTCTACAGGTATTTAAAGGAAAACAAAATATTGTAAATGACTTAAATTGAAAATGTTTGTGAAATGGATAAAGTTCTAGAAAGATACAACTTAACAAAATTGACACTAGAAGAAACAAAATCAGATAGTTCTGTAACTGTTAAAGAAATCTAACCTGTAATTAAAATCTTTGATCATAGAAAACTCCAGGTACAGAGGACTTCCTCTATGAATTCTACCAACCAATTAAGGAAGAAATAGTGCTAATCTTTTAAAAACTTTTGAAGAGCAGCTAAGGCAGAAACACTTCCAACTTATTTTATGTAGGCCAGCACAGTCTTCTCAAAATTCAAGAAAGACTGTACAAGGAAGGAAAGTTACAGTCTAATATCGCTTATAAAAGTAAATGCAGGGGCTTCCCTGGTGGCGCAGTGGTTGAGAGTCCACCTGCTGATGCAGGGGACACGGGTTCGTGCCCCGGTCCGAGAAGGTCCCACATGCTGCAGAGCGGCTAGGCTCGTGAGCCATGGCCACTGAGCCTGTGCGTCCGGAGCCTGTGCTCCGCAATGGGAGAGATGACAACAGTGAGAGGCCTGCGTATCGCAAAAAAAAAAAAAAGTAAATGCAGGACTTCCCTGGTGGCGCAGTGGTTAAGGATCCACCTGCCAGTGCAGGGGACACAGATTCAGTCCCTGGTCCGGGAAGATCTCACATGCTGTGGAGCAACTAAGCTCGTGCACCACAACTACTGAGCCTCTGCTCTAGAGGCCGCGAGCCACAACTGCTGAAGCCCGTGTGCCTAGAGCCTGTGCTCCGCAACAAGAGAAGCCACTGCAGTGAGGAGCCTGTGCACCACAACGGAGAGTAGCCCCCGCTCGTTGCAACTAGAGAAAGCCCGCGCGCAGCAGCGAAGACCCAATGCGGCCAAAAATAAATAAATTTTAAAATAAATAAAAATTTTTTAAAAAATAAATGCAAAAATATTAAATAAAATATTAGCAACCCAACAGATAATATATAAAAATGATAATTTATCAAGACCAAGTTTGATTTATTTCAGGTATGCTAGGTTGGTTTAATATAAGAAAAATCAATGTAATTTTCTACATAAAGAAAAAGATTATATGATCATCTTAATAGATGCCAAAATATATAAAATTCAGCATGATCTGTCTTTAAACTCTTAGCAAACAGTAGAAGATAACTTCTTTAATCTACAGTATACATTGGTTTTTCTTTTTGCTTGCACGTCTACATGCTGTGCTTCTGGGTCACCATGCCCCTGTGTGCCCTCTTTCTTCCTCCTGGCTTCTTTCTGCTGCTCCTGTTTCACCAGGCTCAGATGTTACCTCTTCTGTGCCTTCTCCCAGCTTCCTTCAGATAAAAATTTTTTTTCTTTACACTGTGTACTCATAGCTGTATTATCCAAGGTAGTCACCTTATTTTAAGGTCAGCTAATTAGCAATATTAATCCCATTTAATCCTTGGCCTTTAAACATATTCACAAGTCCCAAGGATTAGGATGTGGCATTTTTGGAAAGTCATTATCCTACCTACACAATCTGCCCTCTGACCCAAGATGCACATCTTTCCCACATGCAAAATCCATTTATCAGCAAAGTCTCAACCTCATTACAGCCTTCATTCCACATCTAAAAATCTTATCTAAATCTCATTAATTTAAACATTCTAAATCTCATTATCTAAATCAGTTATGAGTGAGACTCTGTGTATAAGCCACACTGAGAACAATTCCTCTTAATCTGTGAACCTCAAGAAACAAGTTATCTCTTCCCAAAATACAGTGATGGGGACAGGCATAGGTTAAGAGTTAGAGACATTTTCCGTTCAAACAGAAGAATATTAAAGGTGTCACTGATCCAAGCAGTTTCAAAATCCATCCAGGCAAACTCTGGTTTCAAGGTCTGGTAATAATTTTTCTGTAGCATGTGGCTCTGCAAGTTTCTGTCCTCTGAGTGTTTTTCATGAAGATTTCTCTTTCATGAAGTTTAGCATGTATTTGTTGCTGAGTAGCTTTTTCAACCAGTTTCTTGTTTGTAGAGTTTTGAGTGTTTGACAGCCTTTCATTTTGTACTCTCTGTCCCTTAAAATCCAAGCTGGTAGTGTTTCTGCTGGTGTAAAGTTCTCAAGAATCTTGTGGATCTTTCATGTATGACACAAAGATTCACTCCATTAGACAAGAGGATCCTCCATGATTCTTTTCTAGATAATTTCATCGCTATTTTTGGCTTCTGCGGAGAAGGCTAAGAGGATCTATGAGTCACCCACTTCATCTTTTTAAAGACTGTTTATGTGATGAATACTCTGACTTCTCTGGAGTATTAGCAAAAGGTTGTCCAGCTACATCCTCCTTTTTAAGAGCAGCTTTGACCATGAATCTCAATTTTGGTGTATTTTGTACTCTGGATAAGATGAAAATTTCTTAAAACATTAAATCCTGGAGGGTTTTTTGGTTGAACATTTCTTCCCTTTGATTTACCTCTCTCTTCTTATATTTTAATATAAACAGTGAGAAGAAACCAGTCCACACCTTCAACAGTCTATTTGGAAATTTCCTAAGTTCATTTCTTACATGTTTGGCTTTCTGCATAACTATAGGATACAGTTTTGCTAAGCTTTCTTTCATAATAACAAGGATTCCTCCAGTTTTCAGAACATGTTTCTCATTTCCTTCTGAGTTCTCACCAGTGGCACCTCTACTATCTACTGACGGTCCATTCATGACAATTTAGGTGTTCTCTAAGGCTGTTTGTGTTTTCCGTACTGTGCTCCTCGTGGAATTCCTTGCATCCTCACTTGGCAGAGTTGTTAACATTCGTATTTCTGCTAATAGTCCATTCAATGCAGTCTAAGGTTATTTTTAAATCATGCTCCTCAAAATTCTCCTAGCCTCTTGCCCACTACCCAATTCCAAAGCCACTTCCACATTTTTAGGTGTTTATTATCAGAACATCCCATTTCCAGGTACCAAGATCTGTAGTAGTTTCCTACTGCTGCTGTAACAAATTACCACAAATTCATTGAGTTCAAACGACACAAATTTATTATCTTACAGTTTTGGAGATCACAAATCCAAAATGGGTCTCCCTGGGCTAAAGTCAGGGTGTTGTCAGGGCTGTGTTACTCTAGAAGAGAACGCATTTTCTTGCTGTTTCCAGCTTCTAGAGGCCCTGCCCATACTGCTTGGTTCGTGATCCCCTTCCATCTGCAAGCCAGCAGTAGCAGTCAAGTCTTTTTCATGTTATGTCACTGTGATTCTGAGATGTCTGCCCTTCTCTCTGCATTTAAGGCCTCTTGTAATCACATCCCCAAAGGGTAATCCAGAATAAATCCCTATTTCATTTATTTGTTTATTCAAGATTTTTTTGATGTGGACCATTTTAAAAGTCTGTATTGAATTTGTTACAGTGTTGCTTCTGTTTTATGTTTTGGCTTTTTGGCCACGAGGCATGTGGGATCTTAGCTCCCCGACCAGGGATTGAACCCACACCCCCTGCATTGGAATGTGAAGTCTTAACCACTGGACCATCAGGGAAGTCCCTAAATCCCTATTTTAAAGTCAGCTAATTAGCAACTTTAATTCCATCTGCTACTTTATTTTTTTTTTTATTATTATTTTTTGCGGTACGCGGGCCTCTCACTGTTGTGGCCTCTCCCGTTGCGGAGCACAGGCTCCGGACGCGCAGGCTCAGCGGCCATGGCTCACGGGCCTAGCCGCTCCGTGGCATGTGGGATCTTCCCGGACCGGGGCACGAACCCGTGTCCCCTGCATCGGCAGGCGGACTCTCAACCACTGCGCTACGAGGGAAGCCCCCATCTGCTACTTTAATTCTCCTTTGTTGTGTAACTTAGCGTACTCACATGTCCAAGGATTAGGATGTGGACATCTTTATGGGGCCATTACTCTACACACCACACTGGCACTTGGTGTAAGTCGTTAGTTCTCAATTCAGTTTTTATTCTATTGTGAACATTGGGCTCTTCAGAGGCAGACTAGTTTCATCCTTCCCACACACCCCCGTTTCTTTTTCCCAGTGATACTTAAAAAAAAAAAAATTTGAGGTGAAATTTGCATAACATACAAGTAGCCACTTAAAAGCATATACAGGGACTTCCCTGGTGGCGCAGTGGGAAAGAATCTGCCTGCCAATGCAGGGGACACGGGTTCAAGCCCTAGTCGGGGAAGATCCCACATGCCGCAGAGCAACTAAGCCCGTGTGCCATAAATATTGAGCCTGCACTCTAGAGCCTGCGTGCCACAACTACTGAGCCCGCGTGCCACAACTAGTCCGCATGCCCTAGAGCCTGTGCTCTGCAACAAGAGAAGCCACCGCAATGAGAAGCCCACGCACCGCAATGAAGAGTAACCCTTGCTCGCTGCAACTAGAGAAAGCCCGCACACAGCAATGAAGACCCAACACAGCCCCCCACCAAAAAAATAAATAAATATATTTTTTTAAAAAAGCATATACAGTTCAGTGGCATTTAGTGCATTCACAATGTTATGCAACCACAACCTCCCTTTAGTTTCAAAACATTTTATTCACCCAGAACACCTAATGCGCATTAATTAATCACTCCCCATGCCTCCCTCCCTACATCCTCCTGGTAACAAATAATCTGCTTTCTCTATGTTTGTTTTCTCTATGTCTGTTTGCTTCTTCTGGATACTTCATTAAAAAGAATCATACAGTATGTGTCTATCCTTATGGCAGTACCACACTCTTTCGATGAATATAACTTTGTTTTAATTTTTGAAATAGGAAGTGTAAGTCCTTTAACTTTTTCTTTTTCAATATTGTTTTGTCTGTTTGAGGACCCTTGCATTTCCATATGAATTTAAGAATCAGCTTTCCCATTTTAGTAAATGGGTGACGTGTATTTTGATCAGGATTACATTGGGTCTGTGGATCACTTTGGGGAGGATAGCCCTCTTAACAATAGTAAGTCTTCTAATTCATGAACACAGAAGTCCTTTCATTTAATTAGTATGCTTTCATTTCTTTAGCAATATTTTGTAGTTTTTAGTGTACAAGTCACTTCCTGAGTTAAATTTATTCCTACATATTTTATTCTTTTGGATTCTATTATAAATTGAATTGTATTCTTAATATCTTTTTTAGATTGTTCAATTGCTGGTGTATACAAACACATCTGATTTTTTTTTATAATTTTATTTATTTATTTATTGGTCTGTGTTGGGTCTTCATTGCTGCGTGTTGGCTTTTTCTAGTTGCGGCGAGCGGAGGCTACTCTCTGTTTCAGTGTGCAGGCTTCTCATTGTGGTGGCTTCTTTTGTTGTGGAGTACGGGCTCTAGGCATGTGGGCTTCAGTAGTTGTGGCACGCGGGCTCAGTAGTTGTGGCTTCGGGGTTCTAGAGCACAGGCTCAGTAGTTGTGGCGCACGGGCTTAGTTGCTCTGTGGCATGTGGGATCTTCCCAGACCAGAGATCGAACCTGTGTCCCCTGCATTGGCAGGTGGATTCTTAACCACTGCACCACCAGGGAAGTCCCTAGGTTATTTTTAGATATCCATGATCGCAAAATGGTAAGAGTCACTGCCCAAGAAAGTCAGTAGTATTTAATACTTAATTTAATAGTATTTAGACAGTATTTAAATAGACAGTATTTAATACTGTCTGTGAAATCTGCTTATTGATGCTTTAAAACCAAGCAGAGAGAAATTAATATATATATACATTTTTTTTTTTGCTGTTTATTTGAAGTTTTATAGTAGTAATAATCAAAATGAAGTAAGGAGATAGCAAAGTTCTGCTGCTGCTGCTGCTGCTGCTGCTGCTGCTGCTGCTGCTGCAAGTTACCATTAACCTTTGGTGAGAATTGTATGTGTTTCATATTAGGATTAGACCTATAAAATAATGCTCTGAGGTCAAAGCTTTTGAAATCAATGAAGTATCACTATACTAAGTAAATTTAGGGAAGGGAGTATTTGTGTGCATTTGCTTTAGCTATAGGGATGCGGATGATTTATATTTGAACCACAGCACAAACATGTTAACAACTGGAACTAAATGCTAGTAAATAGCAAATATGTATTACATTATACTACAAGATTAACCAAACAGTATTCAACAAACTAAGTCATCATGGAGTTAATTGACATTGATTTATTATTGACTCAGAAGAAAAGTAGCTATTGAAAACTACTACCAACTCAAGACAACAAAATATCTTCCCTCCAAATTGCAGAAATTCCCAGCCATCTGTGTGTATAGTAGGTGTACAGTTTTGCATGATAGCCAAACTTTTTAGTAGAATACAGTATCAAAAATTTTAGGAAACTATATTAGTCATATGAGTTTTAATTTATGAATACTAAATTTAGCTATACTTTAACTCAGTAAAAACCAAAGTATAGAATTGTATTTTATTCCTGTATAGAAACAAACAGAATATTTACATGTTTTTAAAAAATTAGTTCTGAGCCCATCCTGTGGTCTACCACTGGGCCTAAAACCATATTTTAAGAATAGGAAGTTATGATATTGTTATACAGGTGATTTCCATTGGTGGCATATATGCCGATCCAGAAGCTATTTGCCAAAATTCCTATGGCTTTACTTTACTGGGCTAGTTGAGATATTATCGGTTTTAGTTTCCAAACCTCATTTTAAAAAAATATCACCTTACCCCCTTCTTCTTTCATTCCATCTGCATGAATGTTTCACATTCACAATGCAACATTTAGTTCTCTGAATTTAAGCAGCCGCTGCAACTATACTGCTATATTCAGTAGAATAAAATCCAGTGGTTGTGTTAACCAAAGACTGGGTAGAGAGATTTAATTTTAAATGTTTATTTTTTCACTCTTAAGATATTTCTAATGGAATGCTAACTGAATTTCTTGGAGGTTTTTTATTGTTTCATTTGAATACCCTTTCTTTAGAATTAGTAAATTTAATTAGCATCTAGCTAAAGGGAAATACCGTTTATACTGAATGTTGCTGAGGGACCTGCACCAAGCATAAATAAGTCATACTTGGGTTAGGAGCTTAACCAAATACACCCAGAACACGTAAGTAAACAAACAAGGGCTTGAATGTGATAGATAAAAGCAATTTTTTCAATATTGGTGTATGAAATGGAAGTTGTTTTGTTTTTTTTTTTTTTTTTCTCTTCCTTTCACTTTAATGATACAGAATCATTTTTTCTTAGGAAATGTTATAATATGTATATGTCTTGTTATGGTTCTACATACATTAGACTACAGTTGAACCCTGAACAACATGAGGGTTGGGGCTCCACCCCTCCCACAGTTGAAAACTGAGCACATAACTTTACAGCTGGCCTCTGCAGTTCCGCATCCACAGATTCAGCCAGCTACAGATCATGTAGTACTGTAATATGTATTTATTTTTAAAAATCTTAGTATAAGTGGACCTGCATGGTTCAAACCCTTGTTGTTCAAGGGTTAGCTGCAATTATTTTTCAAATTTATATAGGAATATTTGAAATTAATAGTAAAACAACCATAAAGTACTTTCAAGTCTTATGTCTGTTTATATTTATTAATAATTTGGTGGTTTGACTATAGTTTTAGCATCCCTGTATCTCACTTATTCACTAGCACATGGAAGCAGAGAAGGGAAAAATGTCTTAGTTTCTTTCTTTCTTTTTTTAAACCAGTGCCCAAATTGGACTGATTCCCTTTGCACTGATTTCCCAGTACTCTTAAAGTGAAATGAAATTCTTTCCTTGGTCTAAAGTCCATACAGAAGCTGCCCCCCTGCTTTACATCTTTTGTTGACAGCCTCTTTGACTATGTTCTGATACTTGCATTTTTTCCTCTTCTCATATATCAACCTGTTTCCATCTTAGTGTCTTTGTCCTTGCTTTAACCTATGTCTAGAACATACTCCCCTAGGTCCTTTTTGATATTTAGATCAAGATTACCTCCCTAAAACTCAGTGCAAGTTAGTGTAATACAGTCATTATCACACCACCCTTTCTAATTTTCTTCATAACACTTACTGTTATTTAGGATTATTTTATTTCTGGACCAAATTGTTTCTCTTCTGCTTTCTTACCCCCACTATGGAGTGTAAGTTCAAACCAGAGTGTAAGGAGAAACTGTCTTTTTCATTGTATCCTTAAGATCTAAATTCTAGAATATCACTTGATTCGTGGTACTCATTAAATAGTTGTTGAACTTATGAATCAGTCAGTTGTTCCATCTGTAAGTTTTAGATGTATTCTGAAGAATACCTTCAATAAGATGTATTCTGAGGAATACTTTTGGCTTATGTATTTTGGGCTGAAAGTTGTCAACATTTTAGTATTTCCATTTGATTAATTTTATCTTATTTTTTATTGGTTGTTAATAAGAAATAATAAGTGTTAATCTTAATATCTAGAATTACAATTTCATTTTGACAGGTTGACTTTGGCAGAATATCATGAACAGGAAGAAATTTTCAAACTTAGACTAGGACATCTCAAAAAGGTATGTGAAACATATCCTGGATTTTTAGTTTACCAGAGGTTGTGGAAAGTTGTGTTATAAGTTTCTTATTGAAGAAGTCAAAACTTAAGAGAGAAAGCACCTAAATTAAAAACTTTGGACCAAAAAAGAGGGGCATTAAAGTTGCATTTTTATGTTGAATATATTAAAATAACATTCCTTTACCTTGTGGCAACTTAACAGACATTTGAGATGCTGATGATACCATGTCCCTGTAATGGAGGAATAATTCCTGGCCAGACCTCCAGGTTCTTACAATTACTCTGTTAAATGCTATCTTTTTGTTAAAAAATGCTTCATTTTTAAGATGAAATGTAAGATTCCATATTGTTTGTGTCCATTTCATAATAAATTGAAATAAGTATAAATTAATAACAAACTGTTTCTTTGGCTTAACTTTGAAGATATTGAATGCTCAATTAAATGTTTCAATTAAAATATGTACATTGGCAAATTTAGTAGAACCTGATCATCAGTAATAATATGAAGTGATATAATTTAGAAAAACATTGTTATATGTTATTAGTAAATTTTTATAATATGTAGCTTTGTACTTGTTTGTAAACTCTGGAATTGTAATCAGTTCATTGTTTTTTAGTTCAAACCACTTCAAAGAAATAATAGAGTAGATTTTCCCCCTCAAAATGAAGTTACCGACAGATATAAAATTCTTTGCCTTTGATCCAATTTTTAAATTCTGCTTTCTGCTTGTCACATTACTTACGTTTTTTTAATAGGCTGAATAATAGCTAAACCTGAGTTAGTGAACTAATTGAAGATAGTATCTATGAAGTCATCTCCCTGGGGTAGGGTAAGGTAGGTCAGAGAAACCCATTCTTGCAGCAGCTACCACCTCACTATAGATGTTTTTGTTTTTGGAATGTTATCACCATGCTTCAGATCCCTGCCATTTAACTACAGGGAAAAGAAAAAAATTATGTTTTGTGTGTATATGTATATACACATATATATATGTGTGTAATTTGTGTTAGTGTTCTTTACTATGTCATATCTGTCTATGCCCCTGCTCAGAAAAGTTTCAACCTAAACTACTTGAACAGTACATTCTAAAATGATTTATTCTGCTCTGTTTTGTTTTTGTATTCTATTGTAATTATTGACATTTCTCTTGCTCTTTGGTATAAGCAGGCAACTTCAGTCTGTTTTGTATCCGATGGAGTTGTAATGGGACTATGGAAGGGAAGAGGGGATTTTGTAGTTCAGAATTAGTACAAGTATCTGTCTGCCCACGTAAGCTATTTTGATAATAAATTCATAGAGACCTGTGTTTGATGTCCCATATAAAGATTTATCAATTATTTTCTAACCAGCCTCTCATGATAATGGGATACTAAAGAATATAATTAACTGGAGGGTTATTATTTTCACATATAATAGTAAATTTCAAATTACTCTTTCTAATGATGAGATTTTATGAAAACTTATTATAAAGCAGTTAAATTAGGAATCAACTATTTGTATTACAAAAACGCTTAAAAGGATTCAGAAGAGGGTTTGTTTTTATTTTTGGTTGGTGGGTGGTTGGTTGATTTTAAAGCTTTCCTGGTACATTGAAAATATTTCATTTCTCTGAAACACTTCTATTTTGTAAGTGAGGTACATATACTTAAATGTCTAGATATTATATAAACAGTTGTAAGCTGTTGTAGATTACTACACCTTTTCTTCTAACCTCCATATTATCTTCTTTCCCAGTGTTTGACTTCTCCATTTTTTGTATTTACTCATTCTTTCTAATAATTGTCCCCTCCATAATCTTTTTCCTATTTTATTTTTTTTCAGCTTTTATCAAATTTGCTGAGCAGTTTTAGATTTCTAACTTTATCTTCTTCTTAACCAATTTACAACATTACTTTTCTTTGATCTCCATCATGGAATATTTTGGGAGAGTGGATGAAATAATGCTGAAATATACTATCATGTCTTGAATTCTCATATTTTCTTCTGAAAGACTATTTTGGGTGAGGAGAATGAATGCATTATGATGAAAGTGGCTAGTAGTACACACAGAGAACAAAACTGAGTAAGTAGTGTCACCTTAGAGCACAAATAAATAGCAGTTACCTGCTTACCACTGGGTATTAATTTTTGAGTCATACAATTTAAAAATAATAATCATTCAGTTACATGTGTTAAAAATAAGTTATTTGGCATTCTAAAGCACAGTTGAAAAGTAGGGCATTAAAAATAGGTCATTTTGTTTTCTAAAACACAGGTAGATTGGACACTTTTAACACATAGAGAGCAAGCTTGAGTTAAAAGAAAAGATGTTATCACCTCTATCTTAAGCCAACATGAACTATGCCCTGACATGTAACTATATTGCTTCTGCCATAGGCTGGATCTGATCTGTGAATATTCGGTGTCCATGTAACCTGCATAGGAATTAATCATGTGACCTACATCAGCTTAGGGTTTAGATATGGAGCCCAGCATACTCCTGCATTAGCAAAGGTGACTGTCACTCTCCCTTTAATAAAAACTCTTGAAGTTAAATGGAATTATTAGACTAAATTTGTTGACACCAAAGGAAAAAATGTCCATCATTGACAAAACCCATACCATTTGGACACAGGAGACTAGGAGGCCTATTTACTTTTTCTTGAGATAAATAATTTATGCTGTGCATTGTATTTTATAAAGATAATCATAATAATTGAATAGAGAAGCTGAAATATGAGAAAGTATATTTACCATTGAATAAATCATAAAATTCAGTTCATGTTCTATACTATTCTGTAGGGTTAGAAACATAATAAATCCAAATCCAATGAATCTGTTAGTGTGATAGAGTAACAAATGAGAGTTGAGCAGTAAGTCCATGGCTAAAATAAATACATATTTCTGGTAACCACCAAATAGTAAATGTAAACTTAAGAGCTTATTTTCTTTTGAAATTAGGAAAGTTATTATGCAGCATCATCTTTTTTAATATAGCAAGGATTATTTAATATTTATTGTTTTAGTTATTAATCAGTTTGTGAAATTATTGCTCATTCACCAAAATTCACTTTATTTCCACACTGCCTAAGTCAGGCATGATTCAAATTCCCATTTCAGGAGAATTACATAATATTACATTTTATTCACTTTGAAGTTTTAACCATTCTAAAGTGAACATTAATGTTAAATTTGAATGCCAAGATCTTCTCTGTTTGCTTTGTCTAAATTAATACAGCTAGGAACTGGCAAAGCGAAAACTTGAACTTTTTCTCACTGCTATTTCTTTTTTTTCCCTCCTATTTCAGTGGCAGTACCCTTAGCTTTATTCCTACAATTCTCTAGTTGTAGATAAACAGCAAGTTGATCCTTTTGTATTCAGAAGAATTAATTCACTTGTAGCTTTCTCTGCATGTTTCTTAGAGTAGTGTGAATGTTTGCTCTTTTTTTTTCCCCCAGAAACATGCTGTTTCATTTTCATTGCAGATAAAGGAGAGCAGTTAAGTTTTTCACACACACATACTTCTTTCTTTCTCTTACATATTACTTTCCTTGGGTATCCTGTTAGTGACTGTTCTATCAACTAGAATATTTCTTTATTATTAGCTGCTTCATTGTTTTTCATTCTAAGTTTATTTTTAAAGGTCAACAGGGAAAGCACCTTTTTTTGGTTAAAATGTGTAAATACACTCTAGTATAATTTTACCTTTTATAGAGCTAAAGATTTAATTGAATAGAACAGAAAAGAGCTATATAGTAAAGTATATGGAGACTGTACAAATTATTCCTAAAACTTATTAAAAAATAACTTTTTTGCTACTAGTAATTATGCACAAACTTCCTTAATTATCACTCATTAAAAGCTTGTAGTTGCAACGGGAATAATTTCCTGTCTGCAAAAAGTTGTTCCTTTGAGGCAGAGCAACTAAATCCCATTTAAAATCCATCCCACCTGCCACGTGTGGGACCTCTGGATTTAAGGAAACTAATAAACCACATACCAGTTAGCTTTTATGGTTGATCCTGTTTTGATACCAGTCTTTGATACAGTCTAGTTATGGGAAAGTCATTTATCTTTGTGATTTGAGGAGTTCTGCTAGGCTGTTGTTTGTATAGTTCCGATCTTTATTCTGGAATTGAAGAAAAACTACATGGATGTGCTTTCCAAGAATTGTTACTAAACTAACACAAACAACTTTTTAAAAAATCCCTGAAAAACCGTTTTCCTTGTAATAGATTATCTCCGTAGTCATATTATCATTTAAAAGATACAAGTTACCAATCATAATATGCCAAAATAAAGAGGAAGTAAGAATTTTGAAAGTTATTGGGACCAATAACTATGTCATGCCACTGCTGTTATTCAAGTTTGTGATGTGAACAGCATGTGGAGGTGTTGCTTCTTATTTTCTAGTCTTCAAATTTTTTTGTCTTCTGGATTTTAAATATTTGATGAGTTGGAGAGACTGCATATAGAAGATTTGACATCTCAATATGGAATATTAGATAGTATTGTAGGGATTGGCTTTAATGTATGTGTTTTGGGGTGTGTGTGTGTGAGAGAGAGAGAGAGAGAGAGAAGCCCTGAATATAAGTGTCAGAACTTTTTATTGGAAAAACATAACCAACTTGTAATTGAAACAGGATTAGTCAAGAACCATCAGCACCAACACAAGTGTATCTTTGCAGACCGAAGGAATCAGCTAAACAATTACAGTCATCTCAATCTCTACTAAAACAAAAATCGCATCCAACATGCCACCTGACACCATTTCTTTCTCTCTCTCTCCTTTGCTCCTTGCGATGTGGCATTCATCTCTCCTTGTGCCTCCGTTCTGAAGAGATAACAGTATAGCAACAACTCTGCCACTGAAATCCTGTTCTCTGACCGATTTTGGCACCTGCAAAGAGAAACAACCAGTAACAGGCAGCCGCAGCATCAGTATTAATCTTCCATGATGAAATCTTTACAGGTCAAGAACAAGCACACAGCTCTTTTCTCACTCCTTCACAGTGGACCATGCAACTAGTTGAAATGGAAGACAATGGATTGTCTGCAAGCCTTTTGAACAGTGGAGGATACAGGGCATTGGTTTTAGGTGAATTAACCCCCAAATATTCTTGAAGTTTGATATCTCCTTTGGTCTTTCTTTCTAGAATACCACTGTCATCTGATTTATCAAATCCTTATTATGACCACAAAGAATAAGTTTGCATATGTGGCATCTCGTCACTTTAGTTTAGAATAAAAATATGAAAATACTTAATGCTAGAGGGATTAATCTCTAAAACTGTGTGTGCACCTTTATATTCAAGAAATTTTTCTCTCAGAGCCAACCACCTTGTACATTATGTTTCTCTAGAACATAACACAAGATGCTACTTGTGTAGGAAGTAGATTTCAGTGGAAATCTAGTGAAAATGCATTATACTAGAAAAAGTCACCATTAAGCCTGTGAAGAATATTATGAGGTTCCTGACTTCTTGGCATGTGTGGGCAAGAAAAGTGCCAAGAAGAGTGTTGGAATTCTAAACTTGACATTTTGTGCTTAGTACTGCTTCCATTTAAAAATGAGTACTGTCTGTGAAATCTGCCTGTGCTGAGAGAACATGGAACTAGCTGTAGATAGGAAAGCTCCCAGTGTATACTCTACTTCCTACTCTCATTGTAAACCTACAAACATATTCCTGGCTTTTTCCCCACCATTTATAATTATACGTCTTTACTTGGTAGTAGATGATTGTTCACTTACCAAAGTGAAAATTTAGCAGTAAAATGTGTTTTACTTCTGTAGTGTTTGATATTAATCCAGTTATATAGGCAATGGAATTTTTTAAATTTTGGAAAGAATCTTAGAAGTCATGTTAACCATTGGTTAGAGCAGGGTTTAATTTATTCAGGTTTGTAAGTTCAGTGTAGAGATCACTGTTTCACAAAAAAGAGAGAACAACTGCTTGGCCACTGGCCAAGAACTGTAACTCCATGCTGTTTATATGCATATGTACAGAGAGAGTCTAGAAGATTAGGTTCTTCTCATTATTGTGTAGAAAGTTAAATCTTTTCATACTTAAAAAAAATATGGAATCCATCAAAGTCCTGAAAAAAGGTTAAAAGGAGGCAGAAAGCTGGAGGAAAGTATAGTAGTAAGGCATTGTACCTGTATGTGCTAAGGCTTGGTGTCAGCACCTTGGCTAGTGTTTTTAACATCAAGGAGCTTCATCCCCCTAATACAGTAGCTGTGATTTCTTTTTCAGGAAGTGTACTAAATATTTAAAGTTTGCCAGAGAGTTGAACTGTTACATTTATTTGCTGTTGAGAAGATAGGGTTGGGTTTGTTTAAACAGAATGGGGGAACTGACAGAATCAAAACCTGTCCATTTTAACACTTATTCCCATTTAAGGGTTTTGATGTATATATTTATGCATTTGAAGAGAGATTAATGACCCCCCACCCCCCAAAGAAGGAAATGAAGTGCAGAGAGAGGAAAACATTAAGGTTCTAAAGTAATCGAGTTAAACACACCTGAGGGAGATGCAGTATGCTCCCCTCAGTAATATCCAGCTCAGTGATTGAGGGTGGGCATGGAGGGGGCATACATATAGTTAGGAAAGAAAACCTCCCTAGGAATTTCATAATATTTATCCCTTTTCCTCCTCCTACCCTACTCCTCAATCTATACAACCATACTCAAGCAAAAATAGGATTATGGGCAGTAGTTTCAAAACCCATCTCTGTACATTCAACGTGGTTTTTTTGTTCGTTGGTTCATATTTCCAATGGCTCATGTCTCTCATATCCATATTTAAGATATATTAAAGAATATAATGAAGAAAAATTTGAGGACATTTAATAAGGATAAATTTGAAGTAAATTGGTAAAAATTTTCTTCTTCTTTTTTTCTGCACTGCCCTTTCTGTTAGCCTTTAATAGTGCCTTTTGTTAATTTCACATTTCACTCTCCTGGTGATAAACTTTTAGAATGACATTATAAGTATTTAATGAAATTAAAACTTAATTTGAGGACCTGGAGATACTAACTTTTGAGGGATTCGTATTGTTCATACTACTAAATGAATTTGGTGTTAAACTTGTTGAAACCTCGTTCTGAACTAGTTTTCCCAGACAGACTAATGCTGTTATGGTGCTGTTGAATATACTATTGTAAGTGATAAGCTTTTCTCTGCTTTCACCATCTTCATAATATACCACACAGAATTCTTCTACCAACCCTCATGGATTATAGGCAAGCTGAGAACGATATATCAGAAAATACTTTCTATCTTATCTTGGCTTTATAGAAAGTCTGCTCTTTGAAATTGAGGGTTTTTTTGTGGGGCTGACATGTAATATACATTAAAGATTTGCTAAAGAAGTTTAAACTAGGATGTTTAATTTTTTCAGGAAATCCATTAGTTTTACATGTGAAAATGCATTTTATAACTCTTTAAGCTTTATAGTTTAATGCCTACACACCCCCACTTAAAAAAAATTACCATGAAAGGAAATGCTCAAAAATACCCCAAATCTGCCTAGCAGTTTTAATCTGGCATTTTACAGAGATACTACTGTTGCTGTAACGTAATTTTAGCTTAGAATGTTAAGCCAAGAGGATACTAAGTTGCCAGAAAGGACTTTGATTACAAATAGAAAGCATTTCTATGCTAAATATCTAGTGAGGGACAAACTGGTTTTACCTTTTAAATTTTTAAAAGTTAAAAATTTTAGAAGGTGGTGTGTTTTGCAGGTTACTTAAATGATGAGGCAATATTGAGATCTGTTGTTGTATACTTGTCTAACCTGGGTTTTTTTATATATTTAAGTAATTCAGAATATTAGATCTTATTTTAAAATACTGTTAAAATAGCTGTAGTGTGTACTGTTAAGGTCCATTGCTATATCTTTTTGTTTAAATGGAAAAGAGCCATGTCCTTTTATTGTATGTGATTACCAAACCTACCTCTCTCTTTAATGGGATCTTTTCTTACTCATGTCCCTTCAACACCATAATTGTCTACAGAGACCAGTTCCCTTCCAGAGATGCTGTTTGTTTCTTCTTAGACCTTCTCTGCTTTAATTGCTTAGCTGGTGGATGACTTGAGGATTGAAACTTGGTATTCTTATTAAGCATGATCTAGCTGTCTGGATTGCCTCTCTTTTTCATTTTAATAATTTGGACTACCTTTGCCATGCGTTTCAGGATTCCATTCCATAATGATTCAGATCAGTTTTGAGCCCAGGTCTGCCTTGCTTCTCCTGAACCCTCTGAAAACGATTAATTCTGAGGATGGCCCAGAGGCTAATGTCAGTCTCAAGCAAGGAGAGCGTGGGCTACAGTATATAGATCTTTGGAAATGAACTGCAGTAAAGATAAGTTCAGTTGCTAAGACTACCATATTCTAGACTGTTGTACCTTGGGGCTCGACCAAAACTGGGCCTTGCCCCTTTCTGTAAGGAGAGGATACTAAGCAGTATTGCCTAGTGTTTGCCTAAAAGTATGTGTATTAATCTGTTCAGGCTGCCATAACAAAATACCATAGACTGGACGGCTTAAAGAAGAGAAACTTATTTCTCACACTTTTAGAGGCTGGAAGTCTAAGATCAAGGTCCAGCAGGGTTTAGTTTCTGATGGGGGGCTCTCTTCCTCGTCTGTAGATGGCTGTCCTCTCAAGCCTTCACATGATTTTTTCTCTGTGCTCCCACAAAGAGATGGTGGGGTTGGAAGGAGAGATCTCTTTCTCTCTCTTCCTCCTCAAAAAGCCACTAATCCCATCATGAGGGCTCCACTCTCATGACCTAAGCTAGCTCTAATTACCTCACAAAGTCCCCTTCTCCAAATACTATCACATTGGGGTTTAGGGCTTAGACATACAAAACTTGGGAGGAACACAAACCTTCAATCCATAATAGCATGTATACTTTTTCTCAGTGGGATTTGAGAGAAGTTACTTAGAGTTATTGAATTATCTTTCCTCTAGAAGTGTGTCACTTTAAGGTCCAGGATATTGTGGAATAAATATTAAATTACAATATGGAAGATGTAAATATATTTCACTGATGACTATGGAGGATTTATGTCTATTTGCATATGACTTTGTTATAGTTCCTTCCCTTGACATGCCTCTTAAATACCTAGGATCCAGCTTTTTTTTTAAACTAGTGCTCTTGACATTTTGTTTCTTCCTGTAAACTTTACAATTCAAACTGAATGAAGCTTGCCTGTGCTTTTGTATTGTAAGATCTTATGGGGCATACTTGTCATGTTTTATAGAGGGTAAAAAGCTTGCTTAGCTGGCACAGACATTTTATTTTCTTTAGTAAGTATATTGTGATATTGATTACTGCCATTGTATAAACATCTGAAGATTACCAAAAATTATAAAACAAATGTAATTATGTGTCAACAATCTAGTTGAATATCATAATTATATATTTATGAGTTAATAAAATTTAATATCTATAAATTCATTTTTAAAATAGTATCCTCATACCACATTTTCAAACGAAAGCTGAAACAAGTATTTTTGCTGGTATTCTAATAGGCATTTCACCGTTTTATCAGATTATTTAAAATTATACCAACTTACTAAGTGTTTAGTAGCTTCCTACATGTATAAGAAATTAACGGCAGGTTTTAAGGCAGCAAACATTAGTAATCTGAAGAAAGTAAGTTACCACTTTCTGTGTTCTGTGGCATAAGTGAATTTGAATTTTTTCATACTCATGGGCACAGCTATATGGCCAGTTTCTTATTCTGCTTTATATAACTAAATGGAGAAAACTGAACTGTGGTTTGACTTTATTGTTCCAAAGCTTTTAAATCTATTCCCTCTCCTTATAATGAATCTTCAGCTATTTAATCCCCTGGGACATTATCTTACCTTTTTTCTTTTTTTCATTAAAATTAGAAATAGTTGTAACTGAAGCTACATTAAATGAGGAAATTTCAGAGAATTTAGTGTATCTGTTTTAGAAAACTCTTCCCAAGATTTTAGAAAAGTTCATCTTCACTTAAATATATTTATTTTTCTCTTTTTTTACTTAAATTTTATTTTGAAGGTTTCTATGTATCATCTAATGCCTAATTTACATTAAATATCTCTGCAACAAGTAGTGGTTGTTTCATTTTAAAATAACTGAAATAATCTTAAGGTCAGGTGGAATATGAACAGCATACTTAGATTTAGTTTTTTAATCTGTGAATGTTTGTTTTTTGTTTTTCTTTATGATACTTAGAATATTCCTTTCCGTTTATGATACTTAGAATATTCCTTTCCGTTTATGATACTTAGAATATTCCTTTCAGTTTAAGCCTTAGATAAATGGGTAATAGACTTTATATCTCTATTATCTGCTTTACGATGAAATAATATTTATATTTTCAAAGTAAATTTCAGAACTGTTAATTTTTTGAGATAAAGGATTTTTTAAAAAATATCAGAAGATAAATCATTAAGAGACAGTGCTAAAAAAAACCCAAACAAATATTTAAATAACCTCTATTCCAGGTGGTATAGATTTATAACGGTAGTGGTACACATTTAGGCCAAGGCAATCTGGATTTGTTTACTTACTCAATAAATAGTTATTCAAAAATATTATAAAATTGGGCATTTGTAGAACTTTTTACTGAAATTTGGTATGTTCTTGTTTTTTAAGTAGTATTTAAATTTATATTGACAAATCAAGAGGTATGTGTGTAATGGGTGATTTTATTTGTTTTGGTGTCTAATTTTTTTAAATGTTCTAAAAGTTGTATATTTTGAGACATGAAAAATATTTATCAAAATGTTTAGATTAAATGAATGTTAAAGTAAATTTCTTTAGGATTTGCCTAGGTCTGCTCTGATAACTAAGGATCTGCCACAGCTGTTCATAAAATTTTTGTTTTAAGAGTCTCTTTAAAATTGTAGTGGGATTTATCCAAAGTGAGTTGTCAGACTGTGTGTGTGTGTGTGTGTGTGTATTTTCTAAATGTTGTAAGGTCTCAGAATAATCAGTAGTTCTGTCTCTTACCTTTCTTCCTCTTTTAACTGTTGTGAAATATCTTCATTTCATTTGTTTTGTACTAGTAAATTATTCCCTGGTAAATTAAAATTTGAATGTACCAGAAATAAAACTTTCAGCTCATTTTGTGTTATAAGTCAGTTTCAGACTACCTTGCAGTCATTTTCAGTTTAGATGTTATAAAAATAGATTTCTTGTGGTACAGAATAAAAGTCAGCATCTCGTTAGGTATAAAGATTTTCATGTGGAGGATGGTTTCTTGAAATAGGCTTTTGCCTTATCTCTTTCTATCTTTCAGGCATTGAAAAGAGCACTCTGGTCTTTTAACTCAGTGGAACTTTATAATACACTATTCTTCCCATCACTGTAAAAAATTGGTGCATGAGTAAAAATATCTTTTTTATATCACAAATAAATTGAGCTTGTTATAGTCCCCTCTCTTCATTTTCAGGAAGAGGCAGAAATCCAGGCAGAACTTGAACGTTTGGAAAGAGTCAGAAATCTTCACATTCGAGAGCTCAAAAGAATAAATAATGAAGATAATTCACAGTAAGTCATTATTTGTATTTCACAGTTTTACATGATAAAAGTTTTTTCTCCCTTTGGAGATCATAAACACAGTATTTCCTTGTTGGAGGGCTTCTCACCATAGACCTCAAGTCCTTCCCATGGCTGAGAAGGCCTCGTTTGATCTGGTCTCTGGCCACCTCACCACCCCATCTCTCTCATCCTCCCCTCACTTATATGTCGTAGACACACTGGCCCCCTCAAACATGTCTGACTCGTTCCCTCAAGGCTTTTGTGCTCACCATTTCCTCTTCCTGAAATGTTCCTCCTCTAAATATCTGAGTGGCTTACTCCTTATTTCACTCCCCGTGGTCATTAGAGAAGCCACCCTGTCTAAAATAGCAGTCCTTGCCTCACTCCATCCCCTATCTCAGTATCCTTGCCTTACTTTATTTTTTCTTAGCACTTATCACTATTTGGAATTACAAATTTCTTTTTCAGTTATTTTATCTGTTTCCTTTCACTCGAATGTAAGCTACATGAGAGCAGGGACTTAGTTTTGTTCTTGCTATATCCCCAGAACCTAGGTCAGTGCCTGGCATATGGTAGGCACAGAATAAATATTTGTTAATTAAATACCAAAGTTAATATTATAGTAGTGAGGAAAAAATTTTTTCAACCAAAGGGATTTCAGTAAGCCATGTATGTATCCAGCATTATGTAAAAACTGGAGAAGAAATAGAAAAGTAGTTTAAGTTATAGTCTCTGTCCTTAACCCCTAATTATCAAAATGACATTAAACGCTAAAGGAATTCAAAGGATAGAAAATATATGTGGACTCGTGGGAACTTTATGAAGAAGACAGAAATTAAGCAAGGCATTAATTGGATTTAGTCAATGTAGAGGACAGGAAGGATGTCTTTTTACACTTTAAGACTTATGTAATTTAAATCTTCATGACCTAATACAAGTGTCAGAATTGGAAGTGGCCTATTTCTGCCGTGAAATACAAATATCTTGCTTAAAAGAAGGCCTATTTATGATCATCTCTGTATGAACACAATCATTCCAATGTGTAATGTCAGTGAAATAGTATAGTTATATAATATCCTTAATTGTACCAGATGAAAATTCTGATAAAGCAGATAAGACAAAACTAATTTAAAATTGGCTCTTCTGAAAATTATGTCCAAACTTTTTTGTGGATATTACTTCATCCACTTGTTGAAAATTAAATAAATTGTTACAGCTTTACATTTTTCTTTTCTTTCTTTTTTTTCTTCTTTTGGCTGCGTGGCTTGTGGGATTTCAGTTCCCTGGCCAGGGATTGAACCTGGGTCATGGCAGTGAAAGCACCAAGTCCTAACCACTGGACCACCAGGGAATTAATTCCCTACATTTTGCTTTAAAACTAACAGAAATCTCTTTTATTTATAAGTTCTTAGGAAAAGCTTAAATTATCAAAGCTGTGTTGATATTGAACAAAATATCATGTGTTTGCATCTGGAATTATAAAGCTATCATTGATTTTTTTTTTTCCTTAAATATCAAGAGTGTACATTTTGGAACCACATTTTTCTGCTAACCCTTGCCATGTATTAGCTGTTGACCTTGGACAAGTTACTTAACCTTTCTGTGCAGTAGTGCCCTCATCTGTAAAACAGAGGTAGTAGCAGGGCCTACTTCAAAGGGTTGGTTAAGAACCAAATGAGATAATACAGGTGAGTGCTTAATGTATAGCAGGTGCAATAAGCTTTAAATAGTAATAGCAGTATTGCCTGTGGTGGTTTTTTTTAAAGCATTTCTTTTTTGATTGGGAATTAAAATTTTATTTATAAAAGGCAAAGGCTGTAAAATTTCACCATGGATGAAAGCCAGCTTATAAAAATAATTATTTTTAATCATATGTCAATATTATAAAACTTGATTAACTGTAACTCCCAAAATAAAAGTATATTTTTCCAAGGGAAGTAATTCCTGCTGAATAGATACGGGATTTCATAAAGCTCTTAGTAATACAATAGTTGGTAGGTCTTTATCACAGTACTGTAATTGGTCATTGAACCTCAATATTTGGCTATAAATGTTAAGCTTTGTGAACACCAGAGCGTTAAGATGGGTGATAGTCATGCAGTTAGAGAAGGAAAAGAAGTATGGAATGGAATTCAAAATTAGAAGAGTAGCTGAAAAATAAGTAGCTGGGAGTAGAGTAAGAGCTAACTTTGTTGTGGATGAAACCTTTTTGTGGGTGTTTTCATGTGCCTGAGTGTTTTTTTCCCCACCCTTAAGGTTCAAAGATCACCCAACGTTAAATGAAAGATATTTATTACTCCATCTGCTTGGTAGAGGTGGCTTTAGTGAAGTGTATAAGGTAATGTACATTTTTTCCTGTTCTTCATACGAATACGACAAAGATATAGGAATATGTGGTTAAGAAGTACATTTCTTTTTATTGATTTTATGATTTTTTGACTGGTTTTATGTCCTCTCATTACAAAAAAGAGTCTGTGGTGGCTTACGCTGTCTTATCTTAAGAGTCTAAAAACTATCCTTGTGCCTTTGCAGTCCCTCTGATATTTGGTACCTGATTATCACTAGCCAGTCTGATACAAGTAATAACAGCCATTAGAATCAAGATAGGCAGGTAGCCATTTAATATAGTACATTTATGGAAAGGTTGTATCCCTTAATTTAAACATGTGTCACAAGTCTTACATGTCCTGAATTTACCCTAATTTCTACCTATTTTAAGGCCAGTGTTTCTCAAATGTGTATTTATAAATTTAGAAATATTTACTCATCACGTTTAATGCTTTATACCTTACTTTTTTTCCACTTTATGTTATCTTTCTGCCCAACCTTTAAATATTGTAGTTCCTAAGGTCTCATCATTCTTGTTCTCCTTTTCAAATATATCCCCCTCCCATTCACTAAGTTATCACCTATTTGATTTCAGATACAGATGTATAGATACATAGCTATCTACCCCACACTTTGCTTCTGAGCCCCATACCTGCTGGTTTATATGACTTAGTCTGTTCACCTCATGTGGATGCTTCATAAGCACTGCAAACTCACATCTGAAATAGAAGTTATCTCTTCTCCCAACCCCCCCCCCTTTTTAACACTGCTCCCTACTTTAATACACAGCACTGCCATTTATCTGCCCAGTCCCTCAAGTGAAAAACATAAAAGCCATCCTTCAATTCACCTTGCCCTTAACTCCCTTCCCCCAACATAACCAGTCCCTGGTGTCTGTCATCATTAATGTCATTAAGCTCTCCTAAATCCAGCAATGACCCTTCTCCCTCTCTCTTAGCGCAGGGCCTCATTGTCTCTTGTTGCATTGCTGCCCAAGTCGCCTAGCTGATCACCTTTTTTCTGGGCATTGAGTTTCTCCAGTTCATTTGTGTATGCTGCAGCTAGAGTGGCCTTGTTATAAAATGCAGTCTGGTCATCTCACTCCCCTGATTATAAGCCCCAGTGGCTTCCCATTTGCTCTTAGCATAAAGTCATATGAAGGTCATAGTCTCACCTTAAACTTCAATTCCTATAGAAGGCTTCCCTGTTAGTCTGCCTTTGATTAGCTCCTTGTAACACTTGGTGCTTCATTATGTATTGGTATAGTCAGTGATTAAGACCTTGGGTTCTGAAGCCAGACAGGCTGGGTTTGAATCCTGGCTAATTCTGACTGCTGTTTACTAACTGTATAAACTTGGGCTTATTGCTTACCATCCTCTGCCTGTCTTCACCTGGGAATGCTAATAGTACCTACATTATAGGATCATTGTAGTGATTAAACGAACCATCACAGGAAAATCACAAAGAACTTTGTTGCTGAGAAAATGTAAGCTCATTAGATTGTTATTAGAAATCCTCTCTGTTCAACGAGACAACCTGTATCCAGTTCTGACTCTGGGGCAAATTATGGGATTTAGATTCAGAGAACTTCATTTCTGATCTTGGTTCAACCATGAATTATTTTTTGTTTTGTTAACTTGGACGAGCATTAAGTGTCACCCATCGAGTGATCTGTGAGCTGTCTTCCAATTCCTATTTCTCTGATTCTAATGGTAGTTCATCCTCAGGCACTTAATGGTTGAGTAGTCTTACTCAGGCCACAAGGTAGAAAAGAAGGTCATAATGTTGCTCACTGTGGATCTAAAAATCACCAAAAGTATAGTTAGCTAGCACTAGCTCCGCCTAGAAGTTGCCCGGCTTCTGAGCCTACTGATAGCTTTCATGACAGTCTTCTGCCACTGCCCAATAGTATTTCCATTGTTTTTAGCCCCATAGATAGGGTCTAAAAGGGACTTTTCTTTTGGAAGAAAAGGCTTCTGTAGAAATTAGAAAATGCAGGTTGTGGGTCCCTAATGACTTGAACCCTCATTACTGATTTAAATACTAATGACAGCCCCTCCGACCCCTTCAAGTCCTTTCATTGTTGCCAGGTCGCTTGGTAAACAAAGTAGCTGACTGTAAGTCAAAAAATTGACTCTTCTCTATACCAAGGTGGAAAGCATTGAATCAGTTGCTCAGTGATTACCATCTTAGCTTTATGGGAAGGTATACTTTACTCTCCTAATCTTGGGAGAAAGATGTGTCATATACAGTTATTATAATCAATATACACAGATGATAACTTTATTAGTACTTAGAATTTTATTTTCTCCTTTTTTTTTTTACTATGATTGCCTTTGAGTTTTATAAAAGCTTTTTTGCTTTCTCTCACATGAACTTGTTTTATTTTTATTCTTTTCTATTATATTTCTTAAAACTTAACTTTTAATAGTATAATGAGCTAATGTTTATTGGATATTTATTATGAATCATATATTATTCTGAACATTATATGTTTCACCCCATTTAGTCAACAACCCAAACTTTATGAGACTGAGGCTATTAAAGAGGGTATTAAGCACAAAGTCATGCAGCTAATAAGTTCATCTGACTCCAAAGTGAATATTCTTAATTACTGCATCCTATATTATTTCTGATCTCATGCTTTTATAATTTCGTGACAAGCAGTTTACCCTTACTGCTTATTTTAAGGTTAAATTGATAGAGGGAGTGGGAACTAGGAACCTTCTTCCTAATAAATATGTAAGCTTTTAGTGTTTTCTTAAGGGAGTGCTTTTGTGTAAAAGTCACAGTTGAACCTAAATTATTAAATTCCTCTTTAGTGATATTCATTGTTTTTAAAAAAACATAAGTCACCTGAAGCCTTAAAATATTGATCATTATTTATTTAAGAAATAGTCTGGTCATTTGAACAAACCAGTATAAAACCTTTTTTGAGCCCAGATTAAGGAAATATTGCTGATAGAGTTAGGTGTGATTATTACATATGGTTAATGGTTATGGTCATGTTTAAACAGTTCCATAATAAAAGTTTAGAATTTTTTTAAAACAGTTGGGAAATTGTTAGGAACTTGTTAATTTTCAAATAAGGGGGGGAGAAAAAGGTGGAGTTGCTAGGAAAGGATACAGGAACCCACCAAAAAAGTATTAAAGCCGCCTGTTTTCCTGGCCACTTACTGCTACTACCAGTATAGAGAAGAACGTCTATATTAAAAACAGATAGCTTGGGACTTCGCTGGTGGCGCAATGGTTAAGAATACACCTGCCAGTGCAAGGGACACGTGTTTGATCCCTGGTCCGGGAAGATCCCACATGCCGCAGAGCAACTAAGCCCGTGCACCACAACTACTGAGCCCGTGCACCACAACTACTGAGCCCATGCACCGCAACTACTGAAGCCTGCGTGCCACAACTTCTGAGCCCATGTGCTACAACTACTGAAGTCCTCGCATCTAGAGCCCGTGCTCTGCAACAAGAGAAGCCTACGCACCGCAACGAAGAGTAGACTCCACCTGCCTCAACTAGGGAAAGGCCGTGTGCAGCAACAAAGACCCAGTGCAGCCAAAAAAAAAAAAAACCAAAAAGCTTTATTGTTTTATCTTGATTCAATATATTGGCACTTACAAAACTTGAACCTGAAAATTCACATTAACGTTTTCTCTGATTTAGCACCATGGAATTTGTATCTTGTTTCTGATAATAAATGTGCCACTGAACTATGTATAACTTTAGCAGAGATGACTACCAAAAATTGTAATGTGTATTCTCATTCCACATTATTGCAAAAATTATCACTCAAAAAAAAAAAATCTCTTCACTATTCAGTTGGTCTTTGGTCCAAACTCTTCTATTCCTTGAATCCTAGGCTTTTGACCTTTATGAACAAAGATATGCTGCTGTGAAGATCCATCAGCTTAATAAAAGCTGGAGGGATGAGAAGAAGGAAAACTACCACAAGTAAATATTCGTTCTTTATGATTTTTATCAATTTTGAAAATATATTTAATCGTCATGGAGAATTAATATATTCTCTTTCTCGTAGACATGCCTGCAGAGAGTATAGAATACACAAAGAACTGGATCACCCCAGAATAGTTAAACTCTATGATTATTTCTCCTTGGATACAGATACGTAAGTGAATATAAAAGGATTTATTTTTTAAGAAAAGACATGTTGGCTTTTGCTTCCCCTATTCCATAGTGATGATATAAATACTCTTCATTTGTCCATTGTGATTCTGAATTATTGGATAATATTTTATGTCTGTTTTTTTCTCTTCTCCATTGTAGGTTTTGTACAGTGTTAGAATACTGTGAAGGCAATGACTTGGATTTCTATCTGAAGCAACATAAATTAATGTCAGAGAAAGAAGCTAGGTCTATTGTAATGCAGATTGTAAATGCACTAAGATATCTCAATGAAATCAAACCCCCTATTATACATTATGATCTTAAACCAGGTAATTAATAAAATTTTTGTCTAAATAATTAAAGCTTTAAAGAGTGTAAGTTTTAAAAGTCATACTTACTAAGTTATCTGAAAATATGCTTTTTGGCTTAGTTTTTAAAAGTCAGTGGAATACTAGTGGTAGTATCTGAAATGTTTTTAAAATTTATATCACTACATTTTAAAACTATATTTTAAATGTATATTTTAATTATATTAAAATTTTTACATATGTATGTTAAGTGTATTATTTATTTCCCAAAAGTCCAGCTTTAGTAGTAAAGATAATGTTTTTCATTTATGTATCATTAAATGAACTTTATACTTTGTTCTTAGGAAACATCCTTCTGGTAGATGGAACAGCATGTGGAGAAATCAAAATTACTGATTTTGGTCTGTCCAAGATTATGGATGATGACAGCTATGGTGTAGATGGAATGGATCTGACTTCCCAAGGGGCAGGCACTTACTGGTAAGTGTATTATTAAAAACACCAAAATTATCTAGATTAGTGCCCAGTCTTTTTAATGAGAGTTTATTTTCGCATAACTTTGAGATTACTGTGGTGTGATGAGAGTACTGATATGAAGTCTCTGAGTTGAGAGACTACTGTCATCAGTCCTGTTTTCTCACCTGGTCTTAACTGTAACTATCAGCAAACCGGAGGAAGAACAACTTGGCATCAGCAAGTGACCAGCTAGTTCCCTACCAGCCAGAAACTCCTAACACGGAGAATTTGTGAATCTTGTTCTATAATGTTGGAGTGATGTTTATCATGAGTAATGATACTTAATATCATATCTTAGCTATTAAAAGCAATAACTAATAAGCATTAAGCCCTCTCTGTAGAGGTTTTGTGGTTACAGTTTTTGTTTAAAGATGGATGTTTTGTCGATAATGAATGAAAGTGAAATTTGGTACAATCTTGGTCTTCAACCTTAATGCTCAAAAATCTTTTTAATAACTTCATACATACAGATGTAAATCTAGATAGAACCATAGATTCACTGATATGAGTCTAAATGAATGTCATTCCCTTCAGAGTTACCTACGTGTTGACAAAAATTACTTCAGTGTGAATTTTCAAACTTAGTATCAAATTTGCCAAAGTGGAGAACATAGACTATAAAATTTCAAAACAAATTTAGTTTTCAGAATAAATTAGTTTAGCAAAAGGAGTGAAATCTTAAATGGAAGGGAGATACTACTCAGCGTCACTGAGCAGGATGGTGACTACAAACATAAATGTAACATTGGAGTTTTTAGAACAATCTTCACATAGCCTGGGCAATAATAACCAATTCTATAAAATGCCACAGGTTTGTATGGACTTGACTTTTCAGAGTAAGGATTGGTCATGTTCCATGTATTCATTTAAAACCAGTTTAGAGTTTCAAATTATGCTTGTGGAATTTTTTAGGAATATAAGATAATGTATCATAATTTTCTTTCAGTATATATTCTTTAAAAATCTATCATTCAAACTAGTAACAACTCCTTAAAAGTCAGTAACCTCAGTCAGTAGTCTTTGGACTTCTTTCTTTTAGCAACAAGGCTCCTTTTTTCACCACAAAATCTTAGAATCCTAATAAAACCAACAAAAATAAGGCTTCTTGGTAGAACCCTGTATTCTGTGGCAGACAGCTTGAAAACCATGTTCTAAGTAATAGATCATCCTTCCTCTGCAGAGACTCCCACCATACTGTTTCCCTCTCACTCTGGCTTCCCTAGTGTAGGGCGGGGTGAGGAAATTTCCCCCTGACAGATGGGCATGAGACAGGGAAGCTTATGTTTTAGGGTGCTGTGCTGGAAGAAGATATAGTCATGGCATTTCCATGTTAGGAACCTGGAATATATATACTTCTTATAGAAACAGCTTTCCCCAAAATGGTTAGTTTTTTATTCATATACAAACTTTTAGAATATAGGTATGTAGTGCTTTTACACATCATCCCCAGAAGCTTAAACTATTTGTCAGTATCGCTTAGAAGAAAATGAGTTTTGCTTCTCCCTTCCTCTTGGGTCTCAAATGCAAGCATCCACTAAATCCTGCTGGTCATTTTCCCTGAGTAGCTTTGGTATCTATTCCTACACTTCCTCTCCTTTCTTATACCCTTTTACCTTGAGAGACGGTATAGCACAGTGTTTAAGAGTCATTCTTGTTTCAGTTACACACACATAAACTTACAGAAACTATATGCTTTTATTCATAAAACAAATCTGGCTTTTTACTTGATTTGGAGGGTAGGAAAGGATTTATATCACAAATAAGTTATTGGTCATCTGTGAACGTTCTGCTGAAATTTAAACGATTTTAGCATAGTGAGTATAAAACTTAAAAAAAAAGAGTAGCTTTCCATTTAGCTGTATTATTCCTTTTCAGGACTTTGTAGTTTATCTAAATTTTTTTTTTTTTTGCGGTAGGCGGGCCTCTCACTGTTGTGGCCTCTCCCCTTGCGGAGCACAGGCTCAGTGGCCATGGCTCACGGGCCTAGCCGCTCTGCAGCATGTGGGATCTTCCCAGACCGGGGCACGAACCCATGTCCCCTGCATCAGCAGGTGGACTCTCAACCACTGCGCCACCAGGGAAGCCCCTTATCTAAATTTTTGAAGTGTGAGATGCTTGCATTCTGATGGAGCTTTTTATCGATACTTATAACCTAAGGTTATAATTAAAAATTTATTTTTACTTATATGTATTTTTACCTTTTAAATAAATTTTACAATCTATTTTTACCTTTTCTTTACCTAAAATTATGAATTTATAAATAAAAATAGTATTTTTGAATGCTCCATATATTTCTGATGCTGCTACTGTTTGAAACTACAATGAATTAACGCTGTAATGGAGGTAACATCTGCCTGGAGGGAAGGAGAGAAGGCTTGTGAAAGTTGGGCAGGTCTTGAAGAAGAAAGGGTGGTCACTGTGTGAACTGGAGTAGTTAAGGAAGGCATAAGAGGTTGTCATATTCAGAAGCATTGGGGGGGAAGCACAGTGTAGGAAACCAAGTGAATCAGCTTTGCCTAGCCAGTTTGAGGGGCTGAGGGGGGTCAGGAGAAGAGATTTTGGAAATTTAAGTTGCTGCTAGATTAGGACAGATCTCGTGTTACAGGCAAGAGATACGAGGTCTTGCCTAGGCAGTGAGTGATGTTGTGGTTCTTTAAACAAAAGAACTGGCTGATCAGATGTGTATTTTAGGAAGAGAACTTCCTACAGTTTGAAGATTGGTGAAGGGGGATAGGAGAGGATTTCTACTATTAGTAGATACTTAGATTAGAACATTGTAATTTCTAATGATAATTTGTCATTTCTGTAGATCATACACTACAGATATGTATATAAGTTGACCCTTGAACAGTGCAGGGGCACCGGCCCTCTGCACAGTCAAAAATCTGAATATAGGGCTTCCCTGGTGGCGCAGTGGTTGAGAGTCTGCCTGCTGATGCAGGGGACGCAGGTTCGTTCCCCTGTCCGGGAAGATCCCACATGCCGCGGAGCAGCTAAACCCGTGAGCCATGGCTGCTGAGCCTGTGCTCCGCAACGGGAGAGGCCACCACAGTGAGCGCCTGTGTACTGCCAAAAAAAAAAAAAAATCTGAGTATAGCTTGCAGTTGCCCTTCATATACGTGGTTCCTCCACATGCCCGAAATTCAACCAGTCAGGGATTGTGTAGTGCTGCAGTATTTACTATTGAAAAAAATCCTCATATAAGTGGACCCGTGCAGTTTGAACCCGTGTTGGAAAAGGGTCAACTGTATATTACACACTTTAACCACAAAGTTGTTTGTTTTGGCTCCAAAGTCAAATGATACAGGGATATAAATGCTTTAAAAGTTAGGACTTTAATCAGTGAAAATCACCTAAGGTTTTTGTATGGATAAAATGAGTGTAAGATTTTACATCTAGAAGGTTTTAAATTATAAATTGTTAATATCCTTTCCTTTTTTTCTCCCCCCAAAACTAGGTATTTACCTCCTGAGTGTTTTGTAGTTGGAAAGGAACCACCGAAGATTTCCAACAAGGTTGATGTGTGGTCAGTCGGAGTCATCTTCTTTCAGTGTCTTTATGGTAGAAAAGTAAGTTGAAGTATAACAGATTCAGCTGTATGGAGATAAGTTGAATTTTCCCCTTTTAAAGTTTCATTAACTTGAAGCCAATTTAGTCAAGAATTCCAAGAATGGAGACCTGGCTGAGGCAACAACAAAAAAACCCAAAATAACCGTTTATTTGGGGTTAGGAGCAACCTGGGAAGCAGAAATACATGAAAGCACTTGAATTGTGTTCTGCTGGACTACAAAAGCAGGGGAGGGTGCTTATAGGCAAAAAACTGCAGGCTTACACAAATTGTCAAGAATTAGGATTGGAGCTGGCAAGAAGTAGGGGTGCTTGTTAAGCAAAGATTGGGGTTTGAAATGATTACATAGTTGGGGGAGACTTTGAAAGTACAGGGTTGCAGCTGGCAATTGCTAGCAGATAGATACGGTTTTGAAAACATCTCGTGGTTTCCTTTAGTTTGATACAGTTCAGAAAGTTCAGGTTTTCTCTGATGCAGGAATGTGTCTGAAACCACATCCACAGTGGCCACCCAGCTCCATTTTGGATGCCTGAACCATAGTTACTCCATTTGATTTTTTAAATGATCTTAAATATATTATCACTTCCTAAAATTTCCGTGGATCAGAATTATTTTAATGTCACAACAGCTTCTTTGGCCTGCTCTTTGCCTTTTTTTCTTTTAAGAAGAAGAAGTAACTAATCTGTTAACAGTGCTAACGTTTTTCTATTGCTAGGAATAAAGGAGTCAAAACTGTTCATGATCCTCCATTCTCTCCACTTCCTCACCTCCTCTACCCCATTCCCACCCCACACACACAGTTTGTCCTGAGCTTGTTTCCCCTGTGCTTCCTCAGGGAAATTCCATCAAACTTAGTACTAATTTTTCCCAAACCTCTCTTTACATTGAAGTCAGAACTGTAAGCTACCATAGATATCCTTATCCCATTCAGTCCCTCCATCAGTGTGAAAAGAGAGATTCAGGGACTTGTCTGGGAATTCACTGCATGTTAGGACCAAACCCAGAGCTGATTCATTTAAGTTAGTGTGTCATACTCAAGGTATTTCACTCTTTGGACTTTTCACGGATGTTTCCACTACTCCATCTCTTCTCTAATTAAACTTAAATTTTAAACATTCAGAATAAAATTAAAAAAATTTTTTTATCTTAATTACTTATATTGCAATGGCATGATTTTCTATTGCTTATTCACAATGTTTTGGCTATGCTAAGGATTGATCAGATGCTCTTCCACAGCCTGCTATCAGTTATAACCTTGTTTCTATGAGAATGCATCCCAGCTTGCAAGTAACTGAGAATAAGATTTTTTTTAGAACACAAATCATTTGTATCTTGGGGATTCTCTGATAATATCTGTTTAAATATTTTGTGAGATAAATTTCTCAACATTTTATTCTTTTTTTTTTTTTAAAGCCATTTGGTCACAATCAATCTCAACAAGACATTCTTCAAGAAAATACAATATTAAAAGCCACAGATGTCCAGTTCCCTGTAAAACCAGTTGTAAGCAGTGAAGCAAAGGTACTAAATTTATGAAAATAAGCTTTGTGAAGTAAAATTTTGATTTCATAAATTGTGCTTAAAACAAAGTAAATACTTGTTAAATAAGTAAGTAAAGCAAAAGGGATTGCAGCCACAGGAAAATCTGTCCAGTAGGAGCTGGTGATTTGCTCTGGAGAAGAGTTGCTTTAGGCCTTTGGTTGTGATAGTTTTTAAGGACCCAAATATGGTCTGTGATTCTTTTAAGAAGCCAGGCAAAGGAGAACATAATCTACAATTACATTTACATAAAGTTCAAAACAAGCAGAACTCAATTATGGTGTTTAAAAGTCAGGATAGCTGTTACGCCAACAGATTGGGGGCAGAGCCAGTGCCTGAAAGTGGGCATGAAGAGTCTTAGGAGTTCTGATAAAGTTCTTTTTCTTGATGTGTTTGCCAGTTACATAGATATATTCACTTTGTGCTGTACACTCTATGCTCAATAGGAAGAAAATACTAGGGCAAAAATGGCATCATACCCTTTGGCCAAACTGAATTGACAGTAAAGTGGAGTGAGGGTGAAAGGAGTGTTTTACAGAAGACAAATTCCAGAAAAAGACTCCAGAATTTTGTAGGGAGAAATGCAGTATTCCACATTCAACACAGTTAGACAGGCATACCTCAGAGATATTGTGGGTTCGGTTCTGTACCACTGCAAATAAGGCGAATATTGCAATAAAGAAGTCACACATAGTTTTCGGTTTCCTGGTGCATATAAAAGTTATGTTTACATTATAATGTAGTCTGTTAAGTGTGCAATAGCATTATGTCTAAAAAAAATAATGTACATACCTTAATTAAAAATACTTGCTTGCTAAAAACTGTTAACCATCCTCTGAGCCTTCAGCCAGTAGTCTTTTTGCTTGTGGAGGGTCTTGCCTTGCTGTTGACGGCTGCTGACTGAGCAGGGCAGTGGCTGCTGAAGCAATTTCTTGGACTCTTCCTTTCATGAACCATTTCTCTGTAGCATGCAGTGCTGTTTGAAAGAAGTTCTACTGTGGGTAAAAGCTTTCAAAATTGGAGTCAGTCCTCTTAAACCCTGCCACTGCTTTATGAACTAAGTTTATGTAATACTCTCTAAATCCTTTGTTGTCATTTCAGCAATTAAGTTTGCAGTCTTACATGGGTGCAGTTCATGCCCTCCCCCAAACAGTTACAATAGTAACAAAAATCACTGATCACCATAACAAGTATAATAATGATGGAAAGTTTGAAATATTGCTAGAATTACCAGATGTGACACAGAGACACAAAGTGAGCTGTTGGAAAAATGGTGCTGGTAGATTTGCTCAATGTGGGGTTGCCACAAACGTTCAATTTGTAAAAAAAAAAAAAAAAAAACGCAGTATTTGCAAAGTACAGTAGAACAAGGTGTGCCTGTGTTGGAAGTCCTAGCCAGAACAGTTAGGCAAGAAAAAGAAGTAAAAGGCATACAAATCAGAAAGGAAGAAGTAAAACTGTCACTATTTGCAGATAACATCATGTTATATATAAAAACCCTTAAGACACCACCAAAAAAGTTAGAACTAATCAACAAATTCAGTAAAGTTGTGGGATATGAAATCAATGCAACAAAGTTTTATGTATTTCTATATACTAATAATAAAAGAGCAGAGGGAGAAATTAAGAAAACAATCCCGGGGACTTCCCTGGCAGTCCAGTGGTTAGGATTTGGTGCTTTCACTGCTGGGGCCCAGGTTTGATCCCTGGTTGGGGTGCAGCCAAAGAGAAAAGAAAACAATGCCATTTACAGTCGCATCGGAAAGAATAAAACTATAAGACATTGATGAAAGAAATTGAAGAAGGCACAAGTAAATGGAAAGATATTCCATGTTCATGGATTGGAAGAATTAATGTTAAAATGTCCATACTACTAAAAGCAATCTACAGATTCAGTGCAATCCCTATCAAAATTCCAACGATATTTTTCACAGAAATAGAGCAAACAGTCCTAAAGTTCATATGGAAACACGAAAGACCCAAATAGTCAAAGCCATCTTGAGAACAAAGCTGAAGGCCTCATGCTCCATGATTTCAAACTACATTTCAAAGCTATAGTATTCAAAACAAACAGTACGGTATGCCGTGGAACAACTAAGCCTGTGTGCCACAACTACTGAGCCTGTGCTCTAGAGCCCACGAGCCACAACTGCTGAAGCCTGCATGCCTAGAGCCTGTGCTCCGCAACAAGAGAAGCCACCACAAT
This sequence comes from Hyperoodon ampullatus, assembly GCF_949752795.1. NCBI lineage: Eukaryota > Metazoa > Chordata > Mammalia > Artiodactyla > Ziphiidae > Hyperoodon > Hyperoodon ampullatus. Next base: position 86,070,549 of record NC_136921.1, on the reverse strand, counting down.
GAGAAGGCCGCACACCACAACGAAGAGTTGCCCCTGCTCGCCACAACTAGAGAAAGCCCGCATGCAGCAACAAAGACCCAACACAACCAAAAACAAATAAATAAAATTGATTCTTTAAAAAAAAAAACAACCATATGGTATTGGCATAAAAATACACAGATCAATGGAACATAATTGAGAGCCCTGAATAAACCCACACATGTATGGTCAATTTATGACAAAGAAGCCAAGAATATACAACGGAGAAAGGGTGGTCTCTTCAATAAATGGTGTTGGGAAAACTAGACAGCCACATAAACAAGGTTGAAACTGGACCACTATCTTATGTCATACACAAAAAGTAACTCAAAATGGATGACAGTCTTGAACTTAAGACTAGAAATCATAAAACTCCTAAAAGAAAACATAGGTGGTAAGCTCCTTGACATAGGTCTTGGTAAGGATTTTTTGTATTTGACAACAAAAGCAAAGGCAACAAAGTAAAAGTAAACAAGTGGGACTGCATCAAATGAAAAGTCTGCACGGCAAAGGAAACCATGAACAAAATGAAAAGACAACTTACCAAATGGGAAAAATATTTGGAAATCATACCTGATAAGGGATTAATATCCAAAATATATAACGAATCAAACAATCCGATTAAAAACAGGATCTGTATAGGTTTTTTCCCAAGGAGGACCTACATATGGCCAACAGGTGCATGAAAAGATGCTCAACATCACTCATAATCAGGGAAATCCAAATCAAAACCACAGTGAGATATCACCTCATACCTGTAGAATAGCTATGATCAAAAAGACAAGAAATGAGTGTTGGCAAGGATGTGGAGACAAGGGAACATGTGTGCACTGTTGGTGGGATTGTGAATTGGTGCAGCCAATATGGAAAACAATGTGGAGGTTTGTTGGAAAATTAAAAATAGAACTACTGTATGATCCAGCAGTTCTACTTTTGAGTATTTGAAGAAAACAAAAACATTAATTCAAAATGATATGTGCATCCCCATGATCACTGCAGCATTATTTACAATACCCAAGACATGGAAGCAACCTTAGGTGTCCACCGTGGGATGAATGGATAAAGAAAATGTGGTGTGTGTGTGTATATATACATATATAAAATGGAATACTGTTCAGACATTAAACAAAAGGAAATCTTGCCATTATATGTGGACTCTCAAAAAACAACAAACAGAAACAAACCCAAGCTCACAGATACAGAGAAGAGACTGGTGGTTGCCAGAGGCGGGTGGGTGAGAGGTGGGCGAAATGGGTGCAGGGGGACAAAAGGTACAAACTTACAGTTATCTGAGCCACGGGTGTAAGGCACAGCCTGGGGGTTACAGGTGATAATACTCTATTGCATATTTGACAGTTGCTAAGAGTAGATCTTAGAAGTTCTCATCACAAGAAAAACAATTTTGTAACTACATACGGTGACAGATGTTAAGTAGACAATCGTGGTGATCTTTTCACAATACAAATGTTGAATCATTATGTTGTATATATGAAACTAATATGTCAGGGTTTTTTTAAATTACCATATGATCCAGCATTTCTACTTCTAGGTAGATACCAAAGAAAGTGGAAGCAAGGACCCAGATATTTATATACCAACATTCACAGCAGCATTATTCACAATAGTTAAAAGGTAGAAACAATCCAAATGTCAACCAAGAGATAAATGGGTAAACAAAATGTAGTGTGTACATGCAATGGAATATTATTCAGCCTTAAAAAGGAATGAGGCCCGTGAGCCAAGGCCGCTGAGCCTGTACGTCCGGAGCCTGTGCTTCGCAACGGGAGAGACCACAACAGTGAGAGGCCCGCGTACCACAAAAAAAAAAAAAAAAAAAAAGGAATGAAATTCTGATGCATGCTACAACATGGATGACTCAAACATCATGCTAAGTGAAAGACACAAAAGGACACATAAATATTGTATGATTCCACTCATATAAGGTACCTAGAATAGCCAGATCATAAAAGAACACAAGTGGTTACCAAGGGCTGAGGGAAGGAGCAATGGGGAGATACTGTTCAATGGGTACAGAATTTCAGTTTTAGATGATGAACAAGTTCTGCAGATGGATAGTGGTGATGTTGTACAGCAATGTGAAACGTACTTAATGTTACTGAATTGTACACTCAAGGGTTAAAATGCTAATTTTTATGTTATGTATATTTTAATCTCAATAAAAATTAAGGAAAAAAATGCAGCTTTCCAGCAATAAGTTTAAATGGTAGTAATAGTATTTAGATTGTAAAGTGAACTACTTAGGGGGCTGTGAGTTGGGAGTTGAATTTGGAGTGATAATTTTACTGCTACAATTTTTTAAAAATTTATTTTACTTATTTATTTTTGGCTGCGTTGGGTTTTTGTTGCTGCACGTGGGCTTTCTCTAGTTGTGGCAAATGGGGGCTACTCTTCATTGTGGAGCACGGGCTCTAGAGCACGGTCTCTTGAGCACAGGCTCAGTAGTTGTGGCGCATGGGCTTAGTTGCTCCGCGGAATGTGGGATCTTCCCGGACCAGGGCTCGAACCCATGTCCCCTGCATTGGCAGGCAGATTCTCAACCACTGCACCACCAGGGAAGCCCTATTGCTACAATTTCTTTAAAAATTTGAATCCCCAGTGAAGTAAAATCTATTTATTGTCTTAAATGTGTCCATCATCTGTAGTATTTAGTTGATTGATATTTAGAAGAAGAAAAGATTTTAATTGCTGACTTTTTTTTTTTAAGGCCTTTATAAGACGCTGTTTGGCATACCGAAAAGAAGATAGGTTTGATGTGCACCAACTGGCAAATGACCCCTACCTTCTCCCACACATGAGAAGATCCAATTCTTCAGGAAACTTACACATGGTTGGGCTGACAGCATCCCCTACACCCCCTTCTTCAAGCATAATTACTTACTGACTTTCCTCCAAAATTGGCATAATGTCTTTGAATTGCTTCCAGATGCATACTTGAGTTTGAGAGCTTTTGAGTGTTTTTGTTGTTTTCTTTTTTACACAGGATATGGTTGAGAACTGTTTGTGAACTGAACTTCTTCATAGCATCGTTTGTATGAGAGTGGATCATGGACAGTGAATAAATGTACACTTCTGATTGTAATCTTGAGCAGTGAAGGGTGACTGCCTGTTGCACAGAAACAGGAATACCATGTTACGATAAAAGAAAAATGGTTTTTTGGGGGAACACTGTAAATAACGTTTATAATACTTAAATACATTTGGTTGTTACTAGAGAGTTCTAATATGAAGGGTGGTTTTTCATTATTTAAAAACACATGGAAAAAATATGAGACATATTTCTAACACAGGAACTATCTAGTGCCTGGATACATTCTTCAGCATTCAGCAGTTTATCTGCTGCAACCAAAGTAAGAACTGAATGACAGTGACAGTTGTGTTTTATAGTAATAGAATGTGAGAGTTAGACTCTTTGGACAAAGTTATTAGACTTTTGTCATTTGCCTATTCTGGCTTTTACCAAGTTGTACCTCGAAATCACATGTCCGCTTTTTTCACTGGTCATGTTAAAGGGAGAGCTATTCCTAGATACGTTACACCTTTGACAAAGTGAGCTGCTTGTTTTGAAATCAGTTGAAGTCACTAAATTATAATATCTCCAGTGTTCTCAACATGTTAGAATTGTTAACAGGTATTTTTCTTTTGTTACCAGGCCTTGTTCATTCAAACAAGTGACAATACATAACCAAATGCAGACCAGTTCTATGCAGGATAATGATAAATTCCCTTCTAGCTCTATTGTAAATTGTGTACAGATGTCGTATTTCAATTACCGAGTTTCAGCAGCTTATTCTTGTACAAATGTTTAAAAATATGGCTTTTCTAATTGGATATTGTATTTTTTTTAAGTCTTCTTGAAGGCGCTTTAATTGCTGCTAAATGATGTTGCTTCTTTGCTAAAAAAATCAAATGGGGCCTCCCTGGTGGCGCAGTGGTTGAGAGTCCGCCTGCCGATGCAGGGGATACGGGTTCGTGCCCCGGTCTGGGAGGATCCCATATGCCGCGGAGCGGCTGGGCCCGTGAGCCATGGCTGCTGAGCCTGCGCATCCGGAGCCTGTGCTCCGCAACGGGAGAGGCCACAACAGTGAGAGGCCCGCATACCACAAAAAAAAAAAAAAAAAAAAAAAAAAAAAAAATCAAATGACCTCCTTAAAGGTGCAAGTTGACTGTACATTATAGAGAGATTATTAAAAGCAGGCATTTATTAACAAGGCATGTAAAAATGATCTGTGTTGGACATAAAGAGCTCTTGAAATCAGTTTCTTGGTTTCTAGGGCTGTGGAGCACATATATACTAGATTTATAAATTGTTCATGGTAATTCTACACTTCTAGAAAGTTCTTATCAGCAAGGTGGGATGATGGTCCTTTAAACGAGTTTCTTGTGGTTTGTACAGATTTGTTAAAATGTGAACATTTTCTAACTGCCTTGTATGGTAGAAACCATTGTTTTTCAGGATGCTGTATGTCACTCCTCTAAGAAATTTCTTTATCATCACATTCATAATGCTGATACTTACATGTAAATTGTCCATGTTGCCGAAAAAGGAGGCTATGCTTACCACAGATTCCCCTTAATATTGTACAGTTAAACCATGGCTCTTTGTTCTTTCATTGTACATAGACACATTGTCTCTTTAAGATGCTGCTGAAATTGTAGAGAATGTAGCCAAAACAGTAATAAACAATGACAGTTAAAATTTAAAGACTATGAAGTTACATTTGAAGGGAGCTTTCAAGATTTAGGACACTGACTGACTTTGCTCCTTAAGAATTGACTGAATAAATTCTTGAAGTATACTTCAAGATAAGTATGAAGCGTTTCAAGCTGTTAAAGTATACCTAATAACCATTATCAAAGCTAATCCTGGGTAAGTAACACTTAGCCATATCGGGAATGGTTTAAGGGCTATACCTGTTCCTCTGTAGATTAAGATAGAAATCCTATTAAAAAAATATTGACGTGGTAATGGAATGTTAGCATCAATTGAGTGCTTTAGGTGCTGTCGGCCAATTTTTCAATTTTGTTTGAGTTTTCATCTTTCTGAATCCTAAAATACTATGTTCATATTAGTAACGGTTATTTGAAGTCCTGAATTAAAAGACTCAATTTGTTTAAAATTTTGGTGAGATATTTAAGTGGATGTGTACATCTAACATGAGATTGAAGAAGTGGTACAGACCTAGATCACTGGTCTTGACCACACTATTTTCAAATGAATGAAAGTGACTGCTACTGTCAAAATGCAGAAACGGAGGAAAACAAGCCATAAAATAAAAGTGCTTCCCTGGGTTTAGGTAATCATCTGTTTGTTTAGAGTCCAAGATGTATAGGCAGTATATGAATTTAGAGACCATCTGTTCCTCCTAAAGTTTTTCCAAAGAAATGATAGATTTGGGGTAGTATGCCCATATCCCAGCAGGTACAGGATAGCTCTAATTGAGCCAAAGTGAGTACTGTTACCTTCACCTGGGAAACTGGTATTGGTCACTAAGTAGTTGCAGTCACTCTGGCAATCTTTGGCTCTAACATCTTGAAGCTTACATTGTTTTTTGGTCTCCTGAATTCTGTCCTCAGAATTAAAGTATTTCCTATATGCCTAAGACAGTAGCCAAGGTCTTCTCCCTTTAAGCACTGCAAGGTAAATGTACAGTTTTTTGCATAGAATTTGAAATCTTTGTTTGGTACGAATTAGCTTTAGTGCATGCATGTTGAGAGGAAGTAAGTGTAGAAACCACCCTAATTTATTAAGTCTGGAGTTGGGTAGATATTTGGTTGTTTTTCAAAAATAAAGTTTCAAGTCTGTTTTTTACTTGCTGCCATCCCCTCCTCCTTGAAAATAATTTTCAATTTAAATAGTACATAAAATGTGAACAGATACTTCTACAAATACCTCATTACATGAAACCAAAATGGTAGAATTTCAGTGAAACAGATTTAAAGAGTATATTGTGTTTTGCTGTTGATCGTTACTTATTAAATGCAGTAATGCTGATTACCATCAGACGTTATTAGCTATGTTTTGCCGTTGTGCAGACGGTCCAGTCCTATTAGATTGTGAGTTTCCTCTTAGAATTTACATTACCGTTTGATTTGTGTGAAAAAGACAGCCTTACTCTTAGTCCTTTAAAATCACATTGGCACGTCTTACTCTAATCCCACTTTAAATTTTGACATGTTATCCGATCATTTTCCTCCCAAGCTTAATCCGTTTCAAAAAGTGTTTTAGCACCTAGTTTTTAAATAAAATTGTTAGAATTCTAGTTCTTGGATTTCAGGAATTCTATAACAGTTTTAGAATTTCTATAACTTATCTGTTGATTTGAATTACAACATACACATCTCCACTTACCTTCCCCTGCTTTCATTTCCCTCCTTTTTTTCTTTTTTTGAGGATTTTTCTCCCTGGGAATTCTTGGACTTTTTGAATGGGAAAGATTTGAGTAAATGTATATAAACTAACTTCAAAACGATTGCATAGAGCTAGAGGAGAACTTAGAAGAGTCATCTTTCATTTGGATCAAAACGCATAGTTTTCACGTGGAAATCCTCACTCATTTAAAATACTAGAGATGTAGGTTACCTACATACCTATGACTGTTTTTAAAAAGGCAGTAACAATAATACTGGTTAAGAATTCATATTTTAGAACCAGATTCTTTGGGCTTAAATGTTGACTGCCATTTCCTACCTGTGTTTCAGGTTCCTCATCTGAAAATGAAGATAACAGTGCAACCATACAGAGTGGTTGCAAGGAGTAAATGAGCTCACATATATAAAGCCCAGGACACTGTAATACCACGTATAGAAAGCTGCTTTTTTTTTTTTTTTTTTTTTTTTTTTTTGCAGTATGTGGGCCTCACACTGTTGTGGCCTCTCCCGTTGCGGAGCACAGGCTCCGGACGCACAGGTTCAGCGGCCATGGCTCACGGGCCCAGCCGCTCCACGGCATGTGGGATCTTCCCAGCCCGGGGCACGAACCCGTGTCCCCTGCATTGGCAGGCAGACTCCCAACCACTGCACCACCAGGGAAGCCCTATTCTTTTTTAAGACAAAAATTATTCTACTGCTTTTATCCTACATATAAGATGCAGTCTACTTTGCTTCCTGTGATAAATTTTCCTTTAAGAAACAGTTTTACAATACTTTATTCATTTCAAATGATGATTAGATTACCTGAAAAGGGAAGGTGGTGGGGTGCAGCAACAAGAAAAAGTAACTGTCTTAACTGTAATTACCTGAAGGATCATACCCTAACCATGTAGGCTATTTCATCAGAGGAAATTCTCCCGTACATCCCAGGGTTTTTCTTGATAGTAGCAACCATTTGAGTTAGGATAGGTGGTATTACCCCAGTTTTACAGGGGGGGAAACAGTTGGAGAAAAGAAATAACTTGATAAGACCACATAACTAATAAATGTAATACCATAACTAATGTAACTAATGTAACTAAATGTAATGTCATAACTAATAAATGACATCAGAACTAAAGCCCGGCTTTTGGAGTCCTAGAGCCAGGTTCTAACATTTTGCTTGCCTCTTTATAAAACTTGTTTACTGTGTTAAATTATCACGATTCTTCAAAATGACAAAAATGAACAGATAGAAACGTAACTGTCACCATAAAAGAGCAAATATAAAGAGCTCTTCAACTGTTAGATCAGGAGTGCCTTCTGAGCTGTGCCTTGATGGCTGGCTGTGAGTCATTTTAGAGAGGGTCTTCTGTCCAGATTCATTCTAGGCAAGGCAGAGAGCGGGTCACAGACCTTTTCTTGTTCTCACACTTGTTTTTCATTGCAGTTTTAATTTAAGTCAACGATCAGATTAGGTTCTGCTTAACTTGCAGGGATCAGTTCACCTTTCTCCTCCTCAGCCCACTTTCATGAGCATAGAAGGTATATTCTTCTTCCTCTCCCTGCAATGGTACTGGTTGGTCTCTAATAAGAAATCTGGAAAACTGACTCTATAAAGTCAAAAACTTGAGAAAGTCTTATAAATCTAATGAAATTACCCATGTGTGGTGCTCCAGTGCCAAGATCACAAATGAGTAATCCTGACTTCATCAAGTGACTCTCACTTTGATTTTTAAAAGTCTGTTTGTAATTAAATTTTTCTATAAATATGTGATCCATTTTCATCTGAAGAACTTAGGCTGTTCCCATAACCAAATACCTAAGCTAAGCAGTATACGTACGTGCATGACCAGCACCCCACTGTTCTTGGTGGAGTATATGGTATATTTGGTTTAAATACCATTGATATGATCAGATGATGAGGATTTTTTTCTAGGATGGGACAAACTTAGATAATAAAATTACCTGATCTAAAGAATGAGTATGGCTGATTTATGTCCTTCGTGTTGATCCTATTTCACCTCTTTATGTCTGCTAATGACCAAATTCATAAATTCCTTTTAAGGAGGTATTCAGAAGAGTGAAAAGTGGGGAAAGTCTGGGTTTTGAAGTCTGACTTGACTTTGCACCTGGCTTTGCTATTTAATAATTGGATGACCTTAGAGAAGTCACTGACTAACCTCTCTCGGCTTACCTTCCACATCTGTAAAGTGTATATATTAATAGTACTTGCGGGCAGGCAGCTGGGTGGCGGGGGGGGTGCTGGTGTAGGGACTGTGGCAGTGCGCGGGGACCCGGTACAGTGGCTGCAGGGCTGAAGAGAAGCTACTAAATTCCTGTGGACGCAAAGTAGAATTTCATAAGAACATAATGGATGGAGAAGAGAAAACCTATGGTGGCTGTGAGGGCCCTGATGCCATGTATGTCAAATTGATACCTTCGGATGGTCATGAATTTATTGTAGAAAGAGAACATGTGCTAACATCAGGACAAAAAAGGCATGTTGAGTGGCCCAGGTCAGTTTGCTGAGAACAAAACTAATGAAGTCAATTTTAGCGAGATCCCTTCACATGTACTATCAAAAGTATGCATGTATTTTACCTACAAGTTTCGCTACACTAACAGCTCCATGGAGATTCCTGAATTTCCAATTGCACCTGAAATTGCACTGGAACAACTGATGGCTGCAAACTTCCTGGAGTGTTAAAAAAAAATAAATTATAATAAACTGTTAACTTTTTTCAGTATTTAATACCTGTAGTTAGTAGTTTTTTCGTATATAGCATGTTGCCTGTGTGCAATTGAACTTTAAAGTTCGTTGCAAAGCAGATTACCTTCTGTTCTTTTGCATAGCAATCAGAGTTGAAATTTGCTACATCAACAAATTAAAGACATTTTTACAAATTGAGAAATATGCCAGTTTGTAGGTGTTTTTGCCTTATCCTTTGTGATTTTTAAAATTAGAACAGTGGTGATATAGTAAATGCTGAAATTTAGGCATAAATTCAAACACGTTCTACAGGTAAATAATGGGGCTACATGTTTTTATGTTTTTAGTGTTTTAAAAACCTGATCTTAATAGCTGTCATTAGCATTACTAGATTTATGCAACTGCATATAATTGCATTATAAACATATTTATAACTTAGCCAAAATATTGATTTTTATAACTGTCAAAGACATGAGAGTTGAAATTTCTTATGTGTCTTTTGATAAACTGCAGTATTGTTTAAGTGTATCTTGTCTTTTTTTTTATTGCTACAATTTAAGAACTTTATTTAAAATCAATTTTGGAAGATTACTAGGTACAGCTTTTGGAGCAGAGACTTTTTGAACTGTAGCCACATGGTCAGCAAGTAAACTACATGACTTTAGTTTCATTTGCATTTTGGCCAATCCATTGACTATAAAGTCTCCTTTGCAATATTCATTCTTACACAGTCCCTTGTGATTACACTTCTCATTATTTAAATATGTTTTAAAAGACTCACTGTGAACTTCATCTAGATCCTAAGAGCAAGACTTCTGACAATTCCAGTCTTCCTCCATTCAACTGAAATGTTATAAAATATGAAAAACGTGGAGATGCAGTACAAATCTAATAATGCACTTTGATATAGTATATTAATTATTTTCTATTAACGTATGTCCCACTAGACATGATATCCACAATGTGAGTCTTCTGAACTCAAACTTATAAAAGAGGTCATTCAGCTTTTATGCTAAGACAAAAAAAATTTGAAGAACTATAATAGAGCGTCTCTGCTTAGTCGTGGATAAAGAAGCACTAGAGTTGGGTTTATTGTCTGTCTTAGTAGTAAAACAAAGCTGTTATTATAGGGTCTATAAATTTAAGTCTTCAGCTTACTTCTTTAAGACTGGCTCAGTATGGACCAGTTTTTCTGGAACCTTCAAAGACCATAAACAACCAAGATCGATAAAAGTAATTTTTCCTCTTAGAAGACCTAACATTGTTATTGAAAGCAATTAAATATAAATGTTAATTGCATATATTTTAGTAACATCTTAAGACATACTGTTACGTATTTTAGTATAGAATAATCAAGTACAAGAATTATATTCTGGGGGCTTCCCTGGTGTCACAGTGGTTGAGAATCTGCCTGCCAATGCAGGGGACACGGATTCGAGCCCTGGTCTGGGAAGATCCTACATGCCGCAGAGCAACTAGGCCCGTGAGCCACAATTACTGAGCCTATGCGTCTGGAGCCTGTGCTCTGCAACAAGAGAGGCCGCGATAGTGAGAGGCCTGCACACTGTGATGGAAGAGAGGCCGCGGCTTGCCACAACTAGAGAACGCCCTCGCACAGAAACAAAGACCCAACACAGCCATAAATAATAAATAAATAAATAAAATTAAAAAAAAAAATTCAGGGCTTCCCTGGTGGTGCAGTGGTTGAGAGTCTGCCTGCCGATGCAGGGGACACGGGTTCGTGCCCCAGTCTGGGAGGATCCCACATGCTGCGGAGCGGCTAGGCCTGTGAGCCATGGCCGGTGAGCCTGCACGTCCAGAGCCTGAGCTCCGCAATGGGAGAGGCCACAACAGTTAGAGGCCCGCGTACCGCAAAAAAAAAAAAAAAAAAAAAAAAAAAAAAAATTCTGCTACTTGGTGACAAATAATGCCAATTATAAACCTAAGTGGTGATCTTAAAGGTCAAGGTGATAGCTAGAACACAGTTTAACTTTGATCCATTTTAGTAGGTTACCTTATATGTTAGGTCCAGAAGTTACCTGAAGTTCAAAATATTGAAATAGAACTGAAAGATTAGGAAAAACTGTATATCTTGTGGCACATGATACTTTCATGTTAATAAAGATTATTGACTGAAAAAAAAAATAGTACTTGCCTTTCAGGCACCTAGCACTAAAAGTGGGTTCAGAAGGTCCTCCAACTAATACGGCATGAGCTCTGACCAGTCAGAACAAATGCTGGCCATACTGCAGAAGAGAGGGTTAAGAGTAATTGTGGGACACTGTGAGGAAGGGATGGGACCAGTTGGGGTAGGAACTCGGGAGACTCCAAGCAGCAGCCATTTAGCAATGTGGAGATGTTTCTGTATTTTAACTCGTATCTGTGCATAATTGCTTAGTATGAGCCCTGCCTGTCATCAGTGACATAAGGTAGACTCCATAAATGACTCCCTTCACTCCAGCACATGCAGCTATTTTGGAAGTTTACACAACTAATAACTTGCACATCCAAGGCACATGACTATTTTGGGTTGGAGATCTAACTGGTCTCTGTTTCCAGAACTCTTTTTTCTTCACTTTAGAAATGCTATTTGGATCTCAAGATTGTTTCTGTTCAAGCCACCATGAATATTAAATATCATCATGGTGGTTGCTGGACTGATGAAAAAAATTAATGTTTCTTTTTGACAATTTAGACTTCATCAGTAGGAATATTTTAGAATTTTATTCCTGTGAGCTTCCTTCCCAGAGGTATGGAATATATCCACACATAGTTATTAGTAAAAAACTTTTTCCCTGATAGTAACCACAAAGCAAAAATCTACAGTAGATACAGAAAAGATGAAAGAATTTAAGCATACCACTACAGAAAAATCACAAATGAAGAGAACAAGAAGAAAGGAACAAAGGAATTACAAAACAGGAAACAATTAACAAAATGGCAATAAGTATATACCTATCAATAATTACTTTAAATGGATATGGACTAAGTTCTCCAATCAAAAGATAAGAGTGGCTGAATACGTAAAAAGGCAAGACCCATGCAGACGTAAGGACACACAAAGACTGAAAGTGAAGGGATGAAAATAGATATTCATGCAAATGGAAACCAAAAGCTGCGGTAGCTATACTTGTATCAGACAAAAGAGACTTTGAGACAAAGAATGTAATAAGAGATAAAGAAGGGCATTATATAATGATAAAGGGATCAATTCATAAACAGGATATAACATTTTCAAATATTTATACGCCTAACAGAAGCATATAAGTATATAAAGCAAATATTAACAGACGTAAAGGGAGAAATAGTAATACAATAACAGTGGGGGACTTTAATATTCACCTTCGTGAATGGATACATCATCCAGACAGAAAATAAGGAAACATCAGCCTTAAATGACACAGTAGACCAGATGGACTTAACAGACTTGAACAACATGGGTTGGGGCAGCAACCCCCCATGCAGTCAAATTCATGTATAACTTTTGACTCCTCCAAAACTAATAGCCTAGTATTGGCCAGAAGCCTTGCTGATAACACAAATAATCGATCAACACATTTTGTATGTTATATGTATTATAATACTGTATTCCTAAAATACAGCTAGAGAAAAGAAATGTTAGGAAAATGATAAGGAAGAGAAAATACATTTACAGTACTGTACTTGTTGATACCGTAAGTTTACATTGTTTACAAGATGAATCATCTGTCAGTAAAATATTGTCTTATACAAAACACTGCAGATATATGTATTATTAACACTAGACATCAAAAATGAAAAAATTCATATTTATTTACAGGTATAACAATTCATGCATTGATAATGAAGCAGTAATATGATTGTTTATGGTAGTCTTGTGTAATCCATAGGAATACATCACAGTATCCTAGCCTACACACTAATGAATGAATCACTGAAAATTTTATGGCACAAAGTATCAGTCATATTCATAATATAGTATTGGAAACACTGTTACACATTTTAAAAAACTTTATCTGTGATGATAGGTTGATACTCAGTTTTCTCTAATTATGAGAGAGAGGCATACTGTATGGTAATATAATTCTTTGAAAGCAAAGTTATAAAACAGTAAGAAAACTAACACATTATTAGTTTCATATGAAATATCACTCACCTTATGTCTATGTAAGGATAGACTATCCACTTCAATACAAGTCTTGTGCACAATGTTCTACACATATATTTTCGTATATTTATTGAAAAAAAATCTATGTATAAGTGCCCCCACACAACTCAAACCCATGTTGTTCAAGAGTCAACTGTATATAGAACATTCTATCCAAAAGCAGCTAAATACACATTCTTCTCAAGTTGCACATGCAACATTCTCCAGGATAGATCATATGTTAGGCCACAAAACAAGTCTTAATAAATGTAAGATTGAAATCGTATCAAGAATCTTTTCCATCCACAATGGCTTGAAACTAGAAATCAATTACAAGAAGAAAACTGGAAAATTCACAAGTATGTGGAGATTAAACAACATACTACTGAACAACCAACGAGTCAAAGAATAACTCAAAATAAATTTTAAAATACCTTGAGACAAACGAAAATGGAAATGCAACATAGCAAAACTTAAGAGATGCATCAAAAGCTGTTCTAAGAGAGGTTCATAGTGATAAATGCCCACCTTAAGAAACAAGAAAAATTTCAAATCACAATCTTACTTTACACTTCAAGCAAAAGAAGAACAAACAAAACCCAAAGTTAGAAGAAAGGAAATTATGAAATCAGCAGAAATAAAACAGGGGCTTAAAAAAACAATAGAAAACTTGAAACTAAACTGGTTCTTTGAAAAGATAAACAAAAATTGACAAAATTTTAGCTAGACTAACCAACAAAAAAGAGGACTCAAAATCAGAAATGAAAAAGGAGATGTGACAACTGATACCAAAGAGATACAAAGGATCATAAGAGACTGCTATGAATAATTATACACCAACAAATTTGACAACCTAGAGAAAAGGATAAATTCCTAGTAACATACAACCTACCCAGACTGAATTATGAAGAAATAGAAAATCTGAACACACCAATTACTAATAAGGAGATTTAATCGGTAATCAAAAACCTCCCAACAAACAAAAGTACAGGAACAGATGGCTTTACTGCTGAATTCTACCAAACATTAAACGATACACACCAATTCTTCTTAAACTCATCCAAAAAAAAAAAAAGACAGAAAAGGAGAGAACACTTCCAAACTCATTTTACAAGGCTAACATTACCCTGACACCAAAACCAGACAAGGATGACACCAGAAAAGATAATTACAAGCAAATATCCCTAATGTACATAAATGTGAAAATCCTCAAAAAATATTAGCCAACCTAATTCAACAATGCATTAAAAAAAATCATGCACCATGACTGAATAAGTGGGATTTACTCCAGGAATGGAAGGAGTAAGTCATCTGCAATTCAATATAATATGCTGCATTAACAAAATGAATAAAAATCTTATGATCAAAGGTATTTCTAAATGGGCTTAGGAGATTAGCTTGCTTCATTTCCAGAATGTTTCTGCAGTGATTCAGGAGCTGGAGACAAGATGACAGAGTAGAAGGACTTGAACTCACCTCCTCTCACAAAAACACCAGAATCACAACTAACTGCTAAAGAACCAGCAACAAAAAAAGACTTGAATCTACCAAAAAAAAGAGACATTCTACACCCAAAGATAAAGAAGAAGCCACAACAATGTGATAGGAGGGGTGCTGTCATGATCTAATCGAATTCCACACCTGCCAGGTGGGCAACCCACAAACTGGAAAGTAATTATATTGCAGAGGATCTCCCACAGGAATGAGAGTTCTAAGCCCCATATCAGGCTCCCCAGCCTGGCGGGTCTGGCATTGGGAGGAGGAGCCCCCAGAGCTGGTTTTGAAGGCCAGTGGGGCTTGAGGGCCAGAGCTCCACAAGACTGGGGGAAAGAGATACTCCACTCTTGGAGAGTGCACACAAGTTTTTATGTGCATTGGGACCCAGGGCAAAGCAGTCACTCCATGGGAGCTGGGGCCACACCTCCCTGCAAGGTGTGGAGGGTCTCCCAGGGAGGCAGGGGCTGGCTGTGGCTCACTGTAGGGGCAAGGACACTAGCAGACACCCCAGGGAATACCCATCAGCATAAGCTCTCCCGGAGGTTGCCATTTTGGCACCAACACCTGACCCTACCCAACAGCCTGCAGGCTCCAGTGCTGGGATGCCTCAGCATCCCAGGGTGGGAACAAAGCCAATGCCCATCAGCAGACAGGCTGCCTAAAGTCACCCTGAGCCAAAATCCACCTATAAACACACTCCTTGACATGGCCCTGCCCATCAGAGGGATAAGACCCAGCTTTAGCCACCAGTGGGCACACAACAGTCCCTTCCACCAGGAGGCCTACACAAGCCCCTAGACCAACCTCACACACTTGGGGGCAGACACCAGAACCAAGAAGAATTACAATCCAGCAGGCTGCGGAATGGAGACCACAAACACAGAAAGTTAAACAGAATGAGATATGTTCCAGATGAAGGAACAAGATAAAATCCCAGAAGAACAACTAAGTGAAGTGGAGACAGGCAATCTACCTGAAAAAGAATTCAGAGTAATGACAGTAAAGATGATCCAAGATCATCAAAAAAGAATGGAGGCACAGACCTAGAGAATCCAAGAAATGTTTAATAAAGAGCTAGAAGTTTTAAGGAACAAACAGAAATAAACAATACAATAACTGAAATGAAAAATACACTAGAATGAATCAATAGCAGAATAAATGGGACAGAACGAATAAGTGAGCTGGAAGAAAGATTGGTGGAAGTCACTGCTAGGGAACAGAATAAAGAAAAAGGATGAAAAGAAATGAGGACAGTCTAAGAGACCTCTGGGACAACATTAAATGCACCAACATTCATATTACAGGAGTCCCAGAAGGAGAAGAGAAAAGGCCTGAGAAATTATTTGAAGAGATAAGAGCCCAAAACATCCCTAACATGAGAAAGGAAACACTCACTTGAGTCCAGGAAGTGCCGAAAGTCCCATGCAGGATAAACCCAAGGAGGAACACACTGAGACACATAATAATCAAGCTGACAAAAATTAAAGACAAAGAGAAAATATTAAAAGCAACAAGGGAGAAGCAACAAATAACATAGAAGGGAATCCGCATAAGGTTATCTGCTGATTTTTCAGCAGAAGCACTGCAGGCTAGAAGGGAGTGGCATGATATATGTAAAGTGATGAAAGGGAAAAAGCTACAACCAAGAACACTCTACCACCAAGGCTCTCATTCAGATTCAATGGAGAAATAAAAAGCTTTACAGACAAGCAAAAGCTAAAAGAATTCAGCACCACCAAACCAGTTTCACAACAAATGTGATAGGAACTTCTCTAGATGGAAAAGAAAAAGACACAACTAGAAACAAGAAAATTATGAATGGGAAAGCTCACCAGTAAAGGCAAACATAAAGTAAAGGTAGGACTCTTCCACAAACAAATATAACATTAAAACCAGCAATCGTGAGAAGAGGAGAGTACAAATGCAGGATATTGGAAATGCATTTGAAATTAAGAGACCAGCAACTTAAAACAAACTTGTATATATACAGACTGCTATATCAAAACCTCATAGTAACCACAAACCAAAAATCTACAATAGATAGACATGCAAAAAAGAAAAAGCAATCCAAACACAACACTAAAGATAGTCATCAAATCACAAGAGAAGAGAACAAAAGAGGAAAGGAGGAAAAAAGACCTACAAAAACAAATCCAAAACAATTAACAAGAAGGCAATAAGAACATATATAATTACCTTAAATGTAAATGGATTAAATGCTCCAACCAAAAGACACAGACTGGCTGAATGGATACTAAAACAAGACCCATATACATATTGTCTACAAGAGACCCACTTCAGATCTAGGGACACATACAGATTGAAAGTGAGGGGATGGAAAAAGATATTCCATGCAAATGGAAATCAAAAGAAAGCTGGAGTAGCAACAGTCATATCAGACAAGATAGTCTTTAAAATAAAGACTATTATAAGAGACAAGGAAGGACATTACATAATGATCAAGGGATCAATCCAAGAAGAAGATATAACAATTGTAAATACTTATGCATCCAACACAGGAGAACCTTAACACATAAGGCAAATGCTAACATAAAAGGGGAAACAGACAGTAGCACAATAATAGTGGGGGGAATTCCCTGGTGGCACAGTGGTTGGGGGTCCACCTGCCAATGCAGGGGACACAGGTTCAAGCCCTGGTCCGGGAGGATCCCACATGCCACGGAGCAACTAAGCCCATGCACCACAGCTGCTGAGCCTGAACTCTAGAGCCCACGAACCACAACTACTGAGCCCACGTGCCACAACTGCTGAAGCCCATGTGCCTAGAGCCTGTGCTCCACTACACGAGAAGCCACCGCAGTGAGAAGCCCGCACACTGCAATGAGGAGTGGCTCCCACTAGCTGCAACTAGAGAAAGCCCACATGCAGCAACTAAGACCCAACGCAGCCAAAAATAAATGAATAATGAAATGGAGAGATGAAGCTATGTCTTAATAAATATTTAAAAAAATAATAGTGGGGGACTTTAACACCCCACTTACACCAATGGACAGATTATCCAGACAAAAAATAAATAAGGAAACACAAGCTTTAAATGGCACAACAGACCAAATAGATTTAATTGATATTTATAGGACACTCGTCATGAAAGCAGCAGAATACAATTTCTTCTCAAGTGCTCACAAAACATTCTCCAGGATAGATCACATCTTGGGTCACAAATAAAGCCTTGGTAAATTTAAGAAAATTAAAATCATATCAAGCATCTTTTCCGACCACAGTGCTATGAGATTAGAAATCAATTACAGGAAAAAAAAACTAAAAAATACAAACACATGGAAGCTAAACAATAGGCTACTAAATAACCAAGAGATCACTGAAGAAATCAAAGAGGAAATCAAAAATTACCTAGAAACAAATGACAATGAAAACAAGATGACCCAAAACCTATAGGATGCAGCAAAAGCAATTCTAAAAGGGAAGTTTATAGCAATACAATCCTACCTCAAGAAATAAGAAAAATCTCAAATAAGCAATCTAACCTTACTAGAGAAAGAACAAAAAAAAGAACCCCAAAATTAGTAGAAGGAAAGAAATCATAAAGATCAGAGCAGAAATAAATGAAATAGAAACAAAGAAAACAGTAGCAGGGCTTCCCTGGTGGCGCAGTGGTTGAGAGTCCGCCTGCTGATGCAGGGGACACGGGTTCGTGCCCCAGTCCGGGAAGATCCCACATGCCACGGAGCGGCTAGGCCCGTGAGCCATGGCCGTTGAGCCTGCGCGTCCAGAGCCTGTGCTCCGCAACGGGAGAGGCCACAACAGTTAGAGGCCCACGTACCGCAAAAAGAAAAAGAAAAAGAAAACAGTAGCAAAGATCAATAAAACTAAAAGCTGGTTCTTTGAGAAGATAAACAAAATTGATAAACCTTTAGCCAGACTCATCAAGATGGAGAGGACTCAAATCAATAAAATTAGAAATGAAAAAGGAGAAGTAACAACTGACATCACAGAAATACAGAGGATCATGAGCGACTACTACAAGCAACTATATGCCACTAAAATGGACAACCTAGAAGAAATGGACAAATTCTTAGAAAAGTACAACCTTCCAAGACTGAACCAGGAAGAAATAGAAAATATGAACAGACCAATCACAAGCAATGACATTGAAATTGATTAAAAATCTTCCAACAAACAAAAGTCCAGGACTTGATAGCTTCACAGCTGAATTCTAGCAAACATTTAGAGAAGAAATAACACCTATCCTTCTCAAACTCTTCCAAAAAAATTGCAGAGGATGGAACACTCCCAAACTCGTTCTACGTGGCCACCATCACCCTGATACCAAAACCAGGCAAAAATATCACAAAAAAAGAAAATTACAGGCGAATATCACTGATGAACAAAGACGCAAATATCCTCAACAAAATACTAGCAAACTGAATCCAACAGCACATTAAAAGGATCATACACCATGATCAAGTGGGGTTTATCCCAGGGATGCAAGGATGTTTCAATATCTGAAAGTCAATCAGTGTGATAGGCCACATTAACAAATTGAATAGGGGAGTTCCCTGGTGGCCTAGTAGTCAGGATTCTGGGCTTTCACTGCCATGAGCTGGGTTCAATCTCTGGATAGGGAACTAAAATCCTGCAAGCTGTGTGGTGGCATGGCCAAAAACAAAAACAAAACAAATTGAAGAATAAAAACTATATGATCATCTCAGTAGATGTAGAAAAAGCTTTTGACGAGATTTAACACCCATTTATGATAAAAACTCTTCAGAAAGTGGGAATAGAGAGAACCTACCTCAACATAATAAAGGCCACATATGAGAAAGCCATAGCTAACATCACACTCAATGATGAAAAGCTGAAAGCATTTCCTCCAAGATCAGGAACAAGACAAGGATGTCCACTCTCATCACTTTTATTCAACATATTCTTGGAAGTCCTAGCCACAGCAGTCAAAGAAAAAGAAATAAAAGGAATCCAAACTGGAAAAGAAGTAAAACTGTCACTGTTTGCAGATGACATGACACTATATATAGAAAATCCTAAAGATGCTACCAGAAAACTACCAGAGCTCATCATGAATTTGATGAGGTTGCAGGATATAAAATTAATACATAGAAATCGGTTGCATTTCTATACGCTAACAATGAAAGATCAGAAAGAGAAATTAGGCAAACAATCCATTTACCATTGAATCAAAAAGAATAAAATACCTAGGAATAAACCTATCTAAGCAGGCAAAAGACTGCTACTATGAAAACTGTAAGATGCTGATGAAAGAATTTGAAGATGACACAAACAGATGGAAAGATATACCATGTTCTTAGATTGAAAGAATCAATATTGTCAAAAGGACTATATTACCCAAGGCAATCTACATATTCAATGCAATCTCTATTAAATTACCAATGGCATTTTTCACAGTAGAAAAAATTTTAAAGTCTGTATGGAAACACAAAAGACCCCGAATAGCCAAAGCAATCTTGAGAAAGAAAAACGGAGCTGGAGGAATCAGGCTCCCTGACTTCAGACTATGCTACAACTCTACAGTAGTCAAAACAGTATGGTACTGGCACAAAAACAGAAATATAGATTAATAGAACAGGATAGAAAGGCCAGAAATAAACCCACACACCTATGGTCAGTTAATCTACAACAAAGGAGGCAAGAATATACAGTGGAGAAAAGATAGACTCTTCAATAAGTGGTGCTCGGAAAACTAGACAGCTACATGTACAAGAATGAAACTAGAACATTCTCTAACACCATACCCCAAAATAAACTCAAAATGCATTAAAGACCTAAATATAAGACTGGGTACTATAAAACTCTTAGAGGAAAACACAGGCAGAACACTCTTTGACAAAAATCGCAGCAATATCTTTTTGGATCCACCTCCTAGAGTGATGAAAATAAAAACAAAAACAAACAGACCTAATTAAACTTAAAAGCTTTTGCACAACAAAGGAAACCATAAACAAAAAGACAACCCACAGAATAGGAGAAAATATTTGCAAATGAAGTGACTGACAAGGGATTAATCTCCAAAATATACAAACAGTTGATACAGCTCACTATCAAGAAAGCAAACAACCTGGGCTTCCCTGATGGTGCAGTGGTTAAGAATCTGCCTGCCAATGCAGGGAGACACGGGTTCAAGCCCTGGTCCAGGAAGATCCCACATGCCATGCAGCAACTAAGCACGTGTGCCACAACTACTGAGCCTGCACTCTAGAGCCTGCGAGCCACGACTAGTGAGCCCCCATGCCACAACTACTGAAGTCTGTGCGCCTACAGCCTGTGCTCTGCAACAAGAGGAGCCACCACAATGAGAAGCCCGCGCACTGCAACGAACAGTAGCTCCCATTTGCTGCAACTAGAGAAAGCCCACGCGCAGCAATGAAGTCCAAACACAGCCAAAAAATAGATAAATAAAAAAAAAAAACAAATAAAAAAATGGGCAGTCAGGACTTCCGGGGAAGATGGTGGAAGAGTAAGACGCGGAGATCACCTTCCTCCCCACAGATACACCAGAAATTCATCTACACGTGGAACAACTCCTACAGAACACCTACTGAACGCTGGCAGAAGACCTCAGATCTCCCAAAAGGCAAGAAAGTCCCCACGTACCTGGGTAGGGCAAAAGAAAAAAGAATAAACAGAGACAATAGGATAGGGACGGGACCTGCACCAGTGGGAGGGAGCTGTGAAGGAGGAAAGGTTTCCACACACTAGAAGCCCCTTCGCGGGCGGAGACTGCGGGTGGCGGAGGGGGGGAGCTTCAGAGCCGCGGAGGAGAGCGCAGCAACAGGGGTGCAGAGGGCAGAGCGGAGAGATTCCCGCACAGAGGATCGGTGCCGACCGGCGTTCACCAGCCCGAGAGACTTGTTTGCTCACCCGCCGGGGCGGGTGGGGCTGGGAGCTGAGGCTCGGGGCTTCAGTCAGAGCACAGGGAGAGGACTGGGGTCGGCTGCGTGAACACAGCCTGAAGGGGTTACTGCACCACGGCTGGCCGGGAGGGAGTCCGGGAAGAAGTCTGGACCTGCTGAAGAGGCAAGAGACTTTTTCTTCCCTCTTTGTTTCCTGGTGCTTGAGGAGAGGGGATTAAGAGCGCTGCTTAAAGGAGCTCCAGAGACGGGCGCGAGCTGTGGCAAACAGCGCGGACCCCAGAGACGGGCATGAGACGCTAAGGCTGCTGCTGCAGCCGCCAAGAAGCCTGTGTGCGAGCACAGGTCACTATCCACACCTCCCTTCCGGGGAGCCTGTGCAGCGCGCCCCTGCCAGGGTCCCGGGATCCAGGGACAACTTCCCCGGGAGAACGCACGGCGCGCCTCAGTTTGGTGCAACGTCACGCCGGCCTCTGCCGCCGCAGGCTCTCCCCGCACTCCGTGCCCCTCCCTCCCCCCGGCCTGAGTGAGCTGGAGCCCCCGAATCAGCGGCTGCTTTAACCCCGTGCTGTCTGAGCGAAGAACAGACGTCCTCTGGCGACCTACACACAGAGGCGGGGCCAAATCCAAAGCTGAGCCCTGAGAGCTATGAGAACAAAAAAGAGAAAGGGAAATCGCTTCCAGCAGCCTCAGAAGCAGCGGATTAAAGCTCCACAATCAACTTGATGTACTCTGCATCTGTGGAATACATGAATAGACAACGAATCATCCCAACTTGAGGAGGTGGACTTTGAGAGCAAGATTTATGATTTTTTCCCCTTTTCCTCTTTTTGTGAGTGTGTATGTGTATGCTTCTGTGTGAGATTTTGTCTGTATAGCTTTACTTCCACCATTTGTCCTAGGGTTCTATCCATCCTTTTTTAAAAAATTTTTTTTCTTAATAATTATTTTTAATTTTAATAACGTTATTTTATTTTATCTTACTTTATTTTACTTTATCTTCTTTCTTTCTTTTTTTCCTTCCTTCCTTCCCTCCCTTCCTTCCTTTCTTTCTTTTACTAATTATTTCTTTCTACTTTTTCTCCCTTTTATTCTGAGCCGTGTGGATCAAAGGCTTTTGGTGCTGCAGCCAGGAGTCAGTGCTGTGCCTCTGAGGTGGGAGAGCCAACTTCAGGACACTGGTCTACAAGAGACCTCCCAACTCCACATAATATCAAACAGCGAAAATCTCCCAGAGATCTCCATCTCAACACCAGCACCCAGCTTCACTCAATGATCAGCAAGCTACAGTGCTGGACACCCTATGCCAAACAACTAGCAAGACAGGAACACAACCCCACCCATTAGCAGAGAGGCTGCCTAAAATCATAATAAGGCCACAGACACCCCAAAACACACCACCAGACGTGGACCTGCCCACCAGAAAGACAAGATCCAGCCTTATCCACAAGAACACAGGCACTAGTCCCCTCCACCAGGAAGCCTACACAACCCACTGAACCAACCTTAGCCACTGGGGACAGACACCAAAAACAACTGGAACTACGAACCTGCAACCTGCAAAAAGGAGACCCCAAACACAGTAAGACAAGCAAAATGAGAAGACAGAAAAACACACAGCAGATGAAGGAGCAAAATAAAAACCCACCAGACCTAACAAATGAAGAGGAAATAGGCAGTCTACCTGAAAAAGAATTCAGAATAATGATAATAAAGATGATCCAAAATCTTGGAAATACAATAGAGAAAATGCAAGAAACATTTAACAAGGACCTAGAAGAACTAAAGATGAAACAAGCAATGATGAACAACACAATAAATGAAATTTAAAATACTCTAGATGGGATCAATAGCAGGATAACTGAGGCAGAAGAATGAGATCAATAGCAGAATAACTGAGGCAGAAGAACGCATAAGTGACATGGAAGATAAAATAGTGGAAACAACTACTGCAGAGCAGAAGAAAGAAAAAAGAATGAAAAGAACTGAGGACAGTCTCAGAGACCTCTGGGACAACACTAAATGCACCAACATTCGAATTATAGGGGTTCCAGAAGAAGAAGAGAAAAAGAAAGGGACTGAGAAAATATTTGAAGAGATTTTAGTTGAAAACTTCCCTAATATGGGAAAGGAAATAGTTAATCAAGTCCAGGAAGCACAGAGAGTCCGATACAGGATAAATCCAAGGAGAAATATGCCAAGACACATATTAATCAAACTGTCAAAAATTAAATACAAAGAAAACATATTAAAAGCAGCAAAGGGAAAAACAACAAATAACACACAAGGGAATCCCCATAAGGTTAACAGCTGATCTTTCAGCAGAAACTCTGCAAGCCAGAAGGGACTGGCAGGACATATTTAAAGTAATGAAGGAGAAAAACCTGCAACCAAGATTACTCTACCCAGCAAGGATCTCATTCAGATTTGACAGAGAAATTAAAACCTTTACAGACAAGCAAAAGCTGAGAGAGTTCAATACCACCAAACCAGCTTTACAACAAATATTAAAGGAACTTCTCTAGGCAAGAAACACAAGAGAAGGAAAAGACCTACAATAACGAACCCAAAACAATTAAGAAAATGGGAATAGGAACATACATATCGATAATTACGTTAAATGTAAATGGACTAAACGCTCCCACCAAAAGACACAGATTGGCTGAATGGACACAAAAACAAGACCCATATGTATGCTGTCTACAAGAGACCCACTTCAGACCTAGAGACACATACAGACTGAAACTAAGGGTATGGAAAAAGATATTCCATGCAAATGGAAACCAAAAGAAAGCTGGAGTAGCAATTCTCATATCAGACAAAATAGACTTTAAAATAAAGACTATTAGAAGAGACAAAGAAGGACACTACATAATGATCAAGGGATCGATCCAAGAAGAAGATATAACAATTGTAAATATTTATGCACCTAACATACGAGCACCTCAGTACATAAGGCAAATACTAACAGCCATAAAAGGGGAAATTGACAGTAACACATTCACAGTAGGGGACTTTAACACCCCACTTTCACCAATGGACAGATCATCCAAAATGAAAATAAATAAGGAAACACAAGCTTTAAATGATACATTAAACAAGATGGACTTAATTGATATTTATAGGACGTTCCATCCAAAAACAACAGAATACACATTTTTCTCAAGTGCTCATGGAACATTCTCCAGGATAGATCATATCTTGGGTCACAAATCAAGCCTTGGTAAATTTAAGAAAATTGAAATTGTATCAAGTATCTTTTCCGACCACAATGCTATAAGACTAGACATCAATTACAGGAAAAGATCTGTAAAAAATACACAGGAATAAAGACACAGACCTACTAGAGAATGGACTTGAGGATATGGGGAGGGGGAAGGGTAAGCTGTGACAAAGTGAAAGAGGGGCATGGACATATATACACTACCAAACGTAAGGTAGATAGCTAGTGGGAAGCAGCCGCATAGCACAGGGAGATCAGCTCGGTGCTTTGTGACCGCCTGGAGGGGTGGGATAGGGAGGGTGGGAGGGAGACGCAAAATGGAGGGGATATGGGAACATATGTATATGTATAACTGATTAAATTTGTTATAAAGCAAAAAATATAAAAAAGAAAAAAAATAAGAAAAAAAATACAAACACATGGAGGCTAAACAATACACTATTCAATAACGAAGTGATCACTGAAGAAATCAAAGAGGAAATAAAAAAATACCTAGAAACAAATGACAATGGAGACATGACGACCCAAAACCTATGGGATGCAGCAAAAGCAGTTCTAAGAGGGAAGTTTATAGCAATACAATCCTACTTTAAGAAACAGGAAACATCTCGAGTGAACAACCTGACCTTTCTCCTAAAGCAATTAGAGAAAGAAGAACAAAAAACCCCCAAAGTTAGCAGAAGGAAAGATATCATAAAGATCAGATCAGATATAAAAGAAAAAGAAATGAAAGAAATGATAGCAAATATCAATAAAACTAAAAGCTGGTTCTTTGAGAAGATAAACAAAATTGATAAACCATTAGCCAGACTCATCAAGAAAAAAAAGGGAGAAGACTCAAATCAATAGAATTAGAAATGAAAAAGGAGAAGTAACAACTGACACTGCAGAAATACAAAAGATCATGAGAGATTACTACAAGCAACTCTATGCCAATAAAATGGAAAACCTGGAAGAAATGGACAAATTCTTAGAAATGCACAACCTGCCAAGACTGAATCAGGAAGAAATAGAAAATATGAACAGACCAATCACAAGCACTGAAATTGAAACTGTGATTAAAAATCTTCCAACAAACAAAAGCCCAGGACCAGATGGCTTTACAGAAGAATTCTGTCAAACATTTAGAGAAGAGCTAACACCTATCCTTCTCAAACTCTTCCAAAATATAGCAGAGGGAGGAACACTCCAAAACTCATTCTACGAGGCCACCATCACCTTGATACCAAAACCAGACAAGGATGTCACAAAGAAAGAACACTACAGGCCAATATCACTGATGAACATAGATGCAAAAATTCTCAACAAAATACTAGCAAACAGAATCCAACAGCACATTAAAACGATCATACACCATGATCAAGTGGGGTTTATTCCAGGAATGCAAGGATTCTTCAATATACGCAAATCAATCAACGTGATACACCATATTAACAAATTGAAGGGAAAAACCATATGATCATCTCAATAGATGCAGAGAAAGCTTTTGACAAAATTCAACACCCATTTATGATAAAAACCCTGCAGAAAGCAGGCATAGAGGGAACTTTCCTCAACATAATAAAGGCCATATATGACAAACCCACAGCCAACATCATCCTCAATGGTGAAAAACTGAAAGCCTTTCCATTAAGATCAGGAACAAGACAAGGTTGCCCACTCTCACCACTCTTATTCAACATAGTTTTGGAAGTTTTAGTGACAGCAATCAGAGAAGAAAAGGAAATAAAAGGAATCCGAATCGGAAAAGAAGAAGTAAAGCTGTCACTGTTTGCAGATGACATGATACTATACATACAGAATCCTAAAGATGCTACCAGAAAACTACTAGAGCTAATCAATGAATTTGGTAAAGTATCAGGATACAAAATTAATGCACAAAAATCTCTGGCATTCCTGTACACTAATGATGAAAAATCTGAAAGTGAAATCAAGAAAACACTCCCATTTACCATTGCAACAAAGAGAATAAAATATCTAGGAATAAACCTACCTAAGGAGACAAAACACCTGTATGCAGAAAATTATAAGACACTGATGAAAGAAATTAAAGATGATACAAATAGATGGAGAGATATACCATGTTCTTGGATTTGAAGAATCAACATTGTGAAAAAGACTCTACTACCCAAAGCAATCTACAGATTCAATGCAATCCCTATCAAACTACCACTGGCATTTTTCACAGAACTAGAACAAAAAATTTCACAATTTGTATGGAAACACAAAGGACCCCGAATAGCCAAAGCAATCTTGAGAAAGAAAAACAGCTGGAGGAATCAGGCTCCCTGACTTCACACTATACTACAAAGCTACAATAATCAAGACAGTATGGTACTGGCACAAAAACAGAAAGACAGATCAATGGAACAGGATAGAAAGCCCAGGGATATACCCACACACATATGGTCACCTTATCTTTGATAAAGGAGGCAGGAATATACGGTGGAGAAAAGACAGCCTCTGCAATAAATGGTGCTGGGAAAACTGGACAGGTACATGTAAAAGTATGAGATTAGATCACTCCCTAACACCATACACAAAAATAAGCTCAAAATGGATGAAAGACATAAATGTAAGGCCAGAAACTATCAAACTCTTAGAGGAAAACATAGGCAGAACACTCTATGACATAAATCACAGCAAGATCCTTTTGGACCCACCTCCTAGAGAAATGGAAATAAAAACAAAAATAAACAAATGGGACCTAATGAAACTGCAAAGCTTTTGCACAGCAAAGGAAACCATAAACAAGACCAAAAGACAACCCTCAGAATGGGAGAAAATATTTGCAAATGAAGCAATGACAAAGGATTAATCTCCAAAATTTACAACCAGCTCATGCAGCTCAATAACAATAAAACAAACAACCCAATCCACAAATGGGCAGAAGACCTAAATAGACATTTCTCCAAAGAAGATATACAGACTGCCAACAAACACATGAAAGAATGCTCAACATCATTAATCATTAGAGAAATGCAAATCAAAAGTACAATGAGATATCATCTCACACCAGTCAGAATAGCCATCATCAAAAAATCTAGAAACAATAAATGCTGGAGAGAGTGTGGAGAAAAGGCAACATGCTTGCACTGCTGGTGGGAATGTGAATTGGTACAGCCACTCTGGAGAACAGTATGGAGGTTCCTTAAAAAACTACAAATAGAACTACCATATTACCCTGCAATCCCACTACTGGGCATATACCCTGAGAAAACCATAATTCAAAAAGAGTCATGTACCAAAATATTCATTGCAGCTCTATTTACAATAGCCAGGAGATGGAAACAACCTAAGTGTCCATCATTGGATGAATGGATAAAGAAGATGTGGCACATATATACAATGGAATATTACTCAGCCATAAAAAGAAACGAAATTGAGCTATCTGTAATGAGGTGGATAGACCTAGAGTCTGTCATACAGAGTGAAGTAAGTCAGAAAGAGAAAGACAAATACCATATGCTGACACATATATATGGAACTTAAGAATAAAAAAAAATGTTATGAAGAACCTAGGGGTAAGACAGGAATAAAGACACAGACCTACTAGAGAATGGACTTGAGGATATGGGGAGGGGGACAGGTAAGCTGTGACAAAGTGAGAGAGTGGCATGGACATATATACACTACCAAACATAAAATAGATAGCTAGTGGGAAGCAGCCACAGAGCACAGGGAGATCAGCTCGATGCTTTGTGACCACCTAGAGGGGTGGGATAGGGAGGGTGGGAGGGAGGGAGATGCAAGAGGGAAGAGATATGGGAACATATGTATATGTATAACTGATTCACTTTGTTATAAAGCAGAAACTAACACACCAGTGTAAAGCAATTATACTCCAATAAAGATGTAAAAAAAAAAAAGGGCAGAAGATCTATATAGACGTTTCTCCAAAGAATAGTATGGATGGCTAACAAGCAAATGAAAAGATGCTCAACATTGCTAATTACTAGAGAAATGCAAATCAAAACTACAATGAAGTTATCACCTCACACTGGTCAGAATGGCATCGTTAAAAAATCTACAAACAATAAATCCTGGAGAAGGTGTGGAGAAAAGGGGATCCTCCTACACTTCTGGTGGGAATGCAAATTGGTACAACCATTACAGAGAACAGCATGGAGGTTCCTTTAAAAACTAAATACAGGGGCTTCCCTGGTGGCGTAGTGGTTGAGAGTCCGCCTGCCAATGCAGGGGACACGGGTTCGTGCCCTGGTCCGGGAAGATCCCACATGCCGCTGAGCGGCTGGGCCCGTGAGACATGGCCGCTGAGCCTGTGCGCCATGGCCGTTGAGTCTATGCGTCCGGAGCCTTTGCTCCGCAACAGGAGAGGCCACAACAGTGAGAGGCCCACGTACCTCAAAAAAAACCAAAACAAAAACAAAAAACTAAAACTAAATACAGAACTACCATATGATCCAGCAATCCCACTCCTGATGGACAAAACCATAATTCAAAAAGATACATACACCCCAATGTTCATTGCAGCACTATTTACAATAGCCAAGACATGGAAGCAACCTAAATGTACCTTGACATAAGGAAGATGTAGTACATATATACAATGGAATATTACTCATCCATTAAAAATGACAAAATAACATCATTTGCAGCAACGTGGATGGACCTTGAGATTATCATACTAAGTGAAGTAAGTCAGGCAGAGAAAGACAAATATCATATGATATCACTTATATGTGTAATCTAAAAAAAGATACAAACGAACTTAGTTACAAAACAGAAACAGACTCACAGACTTCAAGAACAAACTTATGGTTACCAAAGGGGAAAGGAAGGGGAGGGATAAATCAGGAGTTTAGGATTAACATATACACACTACTCTATATAAATTGTCATATATATGATAAGGGGTTAATATCCAAAATATATAAAGAACTCATAAAACTCAATAGCAAAAAACTAAACAATCCAGTTTAAAAAAATGGACAAAGGATCTAAGTAGACTTTTCTCCAAGGAAGACATTCAGATGGCCAACAGGTACATGAAAAGGTGCTCAACATCACTAATCACCAGGGGAATGCAAATCAAAACTGTAATATCACCTCATACCTGTAGAGTGGCTATTATCAAAAAGACAATAAATGTGTTGCTGAGATGCAGAGAAAAGGGAACCTTCATGCACTGTTGGTGGGATTGTAAATTGGTGCAGCCATTATGGAAAACAGTATGGAGGTTCCTCCAAAAGTTACAAATTATTCTAGGACTTCCCTGGTGGTCCAGTGGCTAAGACTCCATGCTCCCAATGCAGGGCCCCAGGTTCCATCCCTGGTTTTGTAACTAGATCCCACATTCATGCCACAATTAAGAGTTCAAATGCTGCAACTAAAGAGCCTGAGAGCTGCAATGAAGACCTGATGCAGCCAAATAAAGAAATAGATAAATATTTTAAAAATTATTCTACCATTATGATCCAGCAATTCTGCTTCTGGATATTTATCTGAAGAAAATGAAAACACTAACTTGAAGATATTTGCACCTCCATGTTTATTGCAGCATTATTTACAATATCCAAGACATGGAAGCAACCTAAGTGTCCACTGATAGAATGAAAGGATAAAGAAAATGGGATAAATATACATATAAAGGAATATTATGCAACCATTAAAAATAATAAAATCTTGCCATTTGCAACAAAATGGATGGACCTTGTGGGAATTATGGGAAGTGAAATAAGTTGGAGAAAGACAAATACCATATGACCTCGTTTATGTGCGGAATCTAAACAAATGAACAAAAAAACCATGTTCATAGATACAGAGGATTGGTGGTTGATGGGTAAGGGATGAATGAAATGTGTGAAGGGGGTCAAAAGGTACATATTCCAGTTATAAAATAAATAAGTCAAGGGAATGTGACATACAGCATAATGACTACAGTTAATACTATTGTATATTTGAAAGTTGCTGAGAGTACATCTTAAAAGTTCTCATCACAAGAAAAAAATTTCTAATGCTGTATGCTGTCAGATGTTAACGAGACATAGTGGTGATCACTTTGCAATATGTACAAATATGGAATCATTATATTGTACATTTGTAACTAATATATTGTTATATGTCAATTATATCTCAAGAAATATTACTTCACCCCAATCTCTTCATCTTCAAATAAAGGTAAAGTGTCATATATTATTTTCTTCAAGGAAAAAATATTGCTTGGAAAATCAGACAAGCCAACATATCTAAGTGGTTTCAGTTATGAATAAATTCAAGTAAATCAAGGAAGCATTTTCAAAATGGGAGGGATTTAGCAGCTTATATCTTTTAAATGACATAAACTGCTAAATGAGAATCCCATCCTTTACAAATGCTGAGCATTTAGAAAATAATGCACTCAGGGATGCTGTAAAATGGGTTCTTATCTAGCCTAATCTAAAATTCCTCAAAGATCCTTCCAATTGGGCATCCCTCGTGGCGCAGTGGTTGAGAGTCCGCCTGCCAATGAAGGGGACACGGGTTCGTGCCCCGGTCTGGGAGGATCCCACATTGCCGCGGAGCGGCTAGGCCCGCGTCCGGAGCCGGTGCTCCACAGCGGGAGAGGCCACAACAGTGAGAGGCCCACGTACCGCAAAAAAAAAAAAAAAAAAAAAAAGATCCTTCCAATTCATCCAACAAGAATTTACAGGGCATATATTCTATGTCAGACACTCTAGAATCTGATGATACAGAAGAAAGCAGAAAAGTGTCCTTCTGGAACATAGAATCCAATAGAGGAAACAGACAACAGTTAGAGAATCACACACAAAAAAGTGAAATTATATTGCGGGACGACAATAATGTGATAAGTGCTACTGAAAAAAATAAAAAGAGGTACATAGAAAAGTCGAACGTCTGTGGTACTCTAGCATAAAATAACTAAGATCATTTCACTGTAACAACTCCTCACTTCAGAAATGAAATAACATGACATAGTCATACCCCCCAAACTATCAAAAGTGCCAAAGCATACCCTGGGCTGAAAACTGAGAATACTGGCAATAATAGCTGGCAATACTCTGGGTATTTAGGGAATTCTAATCTGAAGCAGCTCATAGATATACTTTAACGCTATCCATTCTCCTTGACTCTTCAAAAGAGAAACTTTTGGACAAATGTTAGCTGTGAAAAATTGGAAATCACTTACGCTAAAAATCTTTCCTTGGTAATTCTACAAAAAGGTACTCTAATAATTTAAGTCATTTTTATTACATGTATGAACTTAAATCCCCCCATGATTATGTTATTGATACTTTTGCCAATATTTTATATAATGCAGCTCTCTCCAGACACCACTCCATTCTCTTAAGATAACAAAGAGCTGCCAGTATCTCACATGTTCAGATATTTCAAGGTTTTAATTTTTTCTCAGTTAAGAAGTTTTATGGGGACTTCCCTGGTGGCGCAGTGGTTAAGAATCCGCCTGTCAATGCAGGGGACATGGGTTCAAGCCCTGGTCCGGGAAGATCCCACACGGCACGGACCAACTAAGCCCGTGTGCCACAACTACTGAGCCTGTGCTCTAGAGCCCGTGAGCCACAACGACTGAGCCCGTGTGCCACAACTATTGAAGCCCGCGTGCCTAGAGCCCATGCTCTGCAACGAGAAGCCACCACAATGAGAAGCCCGCACACTGCAACCAAGAGTAGCCCCCACTCGCCGCAACTAGAGGAAGCCGGCACGCAGCAACGAAGACCCAATGCAGCCAAAAATTAATTAATTAATTAATTTTTAAAGTTCTATGAATTCTCCCAACCTATTATAAGTAAAAGAATAAATCTCTGAATATCATCTTTTGAGAGCGAGAATCCCATCAGACTCTCTTTAGATTCAATTCCTTCCCACAGCTTACTGTTTCCTCTTAAGCAAAGAGCTAAGCCCCCAATCCTAAAACAAAAACAAACAAACCCACGCCCCTCCCCCACCCCAATTAGATGGGGAATGAGAGAATACAGAGCCTGCGACCTGGGTGTTAGAACAGCTGTGCGCAGCCCTCACCCTATTGTCACCCTAGGTCACATGCACAGCACACCACCAGACCCCCCTCTCGTCCCCACTGACCCCTTGGCGGAGGGACGACTGTGGTCTCCCCCCGCTGCATTCTGTACTTCCTCCAGGAAGGCGTGCCGCTCCGCCCTCACATCCCTGTTGATGGTCCCGGGCCTGGAGAAGTTCAGGTGGGGTGGGCGCCCTCTCTGCCGGTCCTACTCTAACCTTCACCGCACAGACTCGCTCTCATCTGGGTCCCATGGCTAGACGCCAAGCTAGATGAGGACACATCCTGATGGTCACTCATTCGCAGAAGTCAGGTGCCTGCTGTGAGCCAGCGATGTGCTAGGTGTTGCAGAGACGGTTAAAGCGGACACGGTCCCTGCCACCAACGCGCGACAACAGATGGTGCAACCCTAGGGGCGGCCTCCCCTCCTCAAATGTCACATTGCAGCACTTTCCAACCTGAGTCATCCCCTCCGCATGCACTTGTCCGCCAGTCTGCAGGGGCAGAAAGACGCCAGTGCCCAGAGAGAGCTGCAGCCCAGACGCGTGGCTCCCCTCCAGCTGCTGAAGCTCCTCCAGGAGCCCGCGGTTAAATGGCCACCGACTGACTAGGCTGCTTCAAATGGGGTTCTTAGCTACGAATCCTGATGACTGCACTTTCTCACTGTTGACAAAATCACTGGCATTTTAAATTCTGATAAAAATGAGGGTACTGTTAGCTCTGGCGTGCGCTAAGACCATCCCCTAGGCGCGGGCACAGGACCTCGAGCTTACCTCTACCCTAGCTCTCCAGCTGCCTCCGTATCTGCGTGTTTCCCACGAGGCTGGGAGCTGCCCACCCATCCCATCCCCCCACCGCACAGGTTGCAGCCAGGCTGAAAGAACAAATGAATGGTTCTTATTTCCACCTGGGTACCAGCCCCAGCTCGACCAGCACTATAGTTGTGAGCCCGAAGGAGAGTCATTTTACCTCCCTGGATTTCACTCTCTTCATCTGTAACATGACAAATTGAGGGAGAAGATCTCCAAGGCCTCCCAAGCTCTCTCCCTGAGCCATGTACATCGGTAATTTTTTTAAGCACGCAGGGCTGAGAAAGCACGGGTCCGTCGGTTGCTTTCTGCACCCAGGTGTAAAGGGTTGCCTTGCCTGGAGAGGGGCTGCGGAAGAGGAAGAGGCCTCACCCCACTGGGTTTCTGGCTCTTCCCAGACCTCTACAGACCAGGAGAAAGTGAAGGGGCTCCCCAGCCACACCGAGAGCAGGGTGCTGGGGGCGGAAATGAGTTCTTCCCCCCGCAGGGCAGCTCTGGGGTGACTGGGGCCAGTTCCTCAGGGATGCCTCCCACACTTTCCCCTCCTGCTTAGAGGGAAGCTGCCAGCAGTTCCACCTTAATTTTTGGTTTTTAAGTCTGTGTTCCACCTACTTCATTTAAAAAAGTTTTGCTAGGGGCTTCCCTGGTGGCGCAGTGATTGAGAGTCCGCCCGCCGATGCAGGGGACACGCGTTCGTGCCCCGGTCCAGGAAGATCCCACATGCCACGGAGCGGCTGGGCCCCGTGAGCCATGGCCGCTGAGCCTGCGCATCCGGAGCCTGTGGTCCGCAACGGGAGAGGCCGCAAGAGTGAGAGGCCCGCGTACCGCAAAATGAATAAATAAATAAGGCTTGCTAAACGGGAAGATTTTCAAACCTCTGATCTTTGTAAAGGGCAAACTCTTTACTCCCTTGCAAAAACAAAACAAAAAAGCTTTTATCAACTCCCCAGTAAGGTACAGTCTGAGCTCCCTGGCATCCAAGGCTCCCCTCCAACCCCCAGCTGCAACTGCTGCCACTCCAGAGGTCGCCCTTCGCTTTCCAGCCACCCAGAGCAACGTGCGGTTTCAGAACACACTGTGTGCCACGTACCTTCGTGTCACTGCGGACGCTGTTGCCTCTGCCGACCATGCGGTGCTACTTCGCCTGAGAGGCTCTCTCCGTCCTTCAAAGCCCTGACGTCTCCTCCCCCGGAAGCCTTCTCAGACCTCCTCCCGTGGAAATCACCCCGCTCCCGGGCTCCTCGAGCCTTATATTTAGCACAGTGGATACTAAATTGCTCATTATCAGCAGTGTGGGGGGAAGCCTGTGGATTCAGATCACCTGGGCCCAAACCCAGCTGCCCCACTAGGTGCTCCCGGGCCTGTGAGGCGGGAGTGTGTGCCCCGCGGAGCCGCGCGGAGGATGAGCGGGGCCTCGAGCCCTTCTGCCTTCGGAGGGTTGGTGGGCGGTGGGAGGTGCACCCACCACAGACAGGCCGTAACCTCAGTGGGGAGCCTGGGGCTGGGGGCCGAGGGTGAGGGAGGATGGGGGCTGGGAATGGTGGGGAGCAAGATCCCGCGCCTCCCCGACCGGGTCCTCAGACTTCTGACGTTTTTCTTTAAGTATCTGAGTGGTTCACAGACACCCGTAGGGCTTTTCATTTTTATCTTAACGATCCTCAGGTTGATCTATTTACTCTAAAATTATGTTGAAAGAGGACTCCTTTTGGTGAATGCACCCGTGCTTTTCTGCAACCCTACCCAGCTGAACTCGTCTGCGGTGGAAGGGAAGTACGGGACTAAGTCCCCGAGCCCTTTTCCAAAGAACAAAAAAGCGCCTACACCCTTGGGGCCGCTCCCGCGACGCCCCAGCCCCGCCCAGGGGCCCTGCGAGGCCGGCCCGGAGACCCCGCGGCCTCGGACGGGGCGCGGCTTTTCCGGGCTTGCGGCGCCACCTGGTGGCCGCGGCGCGCACTGCGAGCTGGGCTCCCGTTCCACGTGGCCTTGGAGACAACAGAAGTCCCTGGGCAGAAGTCAGTGTTGGGCCCTGCGACCAACCCGGTGTGTGGGGACAGAACTGAGGTTTGGGAGCAGACAGACCTACCAGGAGTCAGCTCCTCCCCCAACGTTTCCCGCTGTGTGAACTGGAGGTTTCTTCTCTGGTAAATGGAGAGAGCAGTACCACCTGCTGGGATGCCCGGGAGAATTAGTAGAAAAACGTGCCCAACTCGCCGCTTGGAACCTGTTGTCAACTCAGTGCTTCTCTTTAAATTGATTCCTTTCTCACTAAAGTTTATTTATAAAGGAAGCTACTTTAGCCTCATCTTACGAAGCAGCTCTATTTTTTCAATATATGTTAAAATAAATATATAGGTAATAAAATTAGAAAACAAAAATTTCTTCCGTGGACAATGGGCAACACCAGTCCATGGGATCAAGTCTAGAACGTGTACCTGCCCAGGGGCCGCTCTTCTGCCTCCTTCCATGGCCATAGTCACCCCTCACCTGTCCCCTCCTGGAAGTCCCCAGTGGGTGGGGTTCTCATCTCACGTGATACCATTCGCCTAGTAGAGATCTGAATTTGGAAAAATAGATTTCACTGTCTCTGATGTTTCATACCCTTTTTATTTCTGGTCATACCAGAAAAAGAAAAACCAAAACTTGGGAGAGACGAAGGAGGGTAAATGCTTTATTAAAATCACAATGAGCTCTGAGCCCCCCGACTCAAGCAATAGGAACCTGCTTCTTCTTGCTTTTATTCAGCTCCCTAACAAGACAGATGGCGTTTGCTCTCACATTTATGTTCCCCACCGCCCCAAAGCACACAGGTTTTTCAGCTGCTGCTCTCAAATGAAACAGTGTTAGAACTGCGAATACTTCATATACCTGACAGCTGGCATCATTTCCGGAGATCTAAATGCCAGAACAATTCCTAGAGACAATGTGAACACTTGCCATCATGTCTCTGTGCTCAGCAGAGCTATCTGAACACACAGGGACATTTCCGGCCAAACTGATTTACAAACACAACATAATATCACAGATCATTACAGTGCAGGTCTATTAAGGCAAATGTCTGATAATTCTAATCTAGGGCCAGTGCTAGGAATTTCTTAGTGGCGAGCTTTTAAATGCTGCTGCCGAAGGCCAGCACCTCCCCTCCAGGCTAGGCAGTCCTGGCTCTGTAAGTCTCCCATTTCTCTCCTACGTGAAAATAACCCTATTGTTTTTGTTGACTGAAAAGTAAATCAAATGTGTCTTTAAAAATTCTGTTGATGTACAAGTGTATGAGAAGTTCCCATAACCCCACCCCAGGCACCCCAATGAGAGTGTTCCTCGGCAATGTTTTCCTCATCCCCCCAACCTCAGGCAGACTTACTAGTTCCAGTCTCAAACTGGGCCAGCCTGGCCAGAGCTGGGCAATTGTAAGCGGCTTCCCTCTCACCAGGATTCGAGGCCACAGAGCACAGGGCAAGGAAGCCACTCGGGAATTCAGGCAGGACCTCTCATTACCTACTCCTTGGTCCCTAAAAAAGAGAACTGATAGGGCTTCCCTGGTGGCCGCAGTGGTTGAGAGTCTGCCTGCTGACGCAGGGGACACGGGTTCGTGCCCCGGTCTGGGAAGATCCCACATGCCGTGGAGCGGCTGGGCCCATGAGCCATGGCCGCTGAGCCTGTATGTCCGGAGCCTGTGCTCTGCAACGGGAGAGGCCGCAACAGTGAGAGGCCCGCGTACCGCAAAAAAAAAAAAAAAAAAAAAAAAGAACTGATGATATATTTCAAGAGATTTGGTTGTTAAGGTAAATAACTAATGGGTTTTTGGTCCCAGACTTGGCTTCCAGAAGAGGCTGGGGAGACCCAAATTCCTGTCACTGTCCGTGTCATTGTCCAGACACCCATTTCTCCCCCAGGTTTATAGTTTAAGGGACTGCTTCAAATTTTGTCAACCTTAGCGCCCATTTCACCATGATTCATGGATCCAAAATAATGTCCATGAAAGATCTTGTTTTCTGATCCTGGATCCCCTAGGCTCTGGACCCTCCAACTTTTTGAAGCCCAGGCTTCCCACTCATCTCTACCAGGATAAAACTTCAGACGCCTGTGGACCGGGCAGGTGGCAGAAACCAGTGGGCCAGGTGGCAAACTGGTGGGTGTAGGCTCAAGGGGGCGTTTGTTTCCTTGTGGGGCTGAGGAACTAGTGTTGTCAGATGTGGGGTAAGAGAAACCAGAAATCTGGATTTATGTGAAATTTTCTGATTTTGAAATGTTGGCAATTAATTCACATTTAAAAATAGACAGCGTGGCTCAAAGGAACCAGTCTGGAGGAAGCTACCTCTTGTTCACTGGGTAGACTGTCCTACAAAGGGCTTTGCACAGGGCTGGCTCAGCTCCTCCTTTCAGTATCTACCCCTCGAACTGAGGCCTGTTTCTATCTAGTGCCAGGAAATATGGTGCAGCCTTAACTCTAATAACACAAAGTCCCTGAGCCCACATCCACCAGCAGATGGAGTGTGTTTTCTCATTTTGTTTGAACTGGCGAAGAATGACCAGAGGGCACGGTGCTCGTGTAACCCCCTGGAGAGGCTGCTTTCCCTGCACTGGTCAGTCCTCAGCTGCTCTTTGACAGACAGTGAACTCTGTCCCCAGCCCTGGAGCTTGTGGGTGCCTCTGCCACTGGCCGCACCCCTGTGAACAGTGCATTCTCTCTGTCTCTGTCCCTCTCCAGCTCTCAAAGTGATGCCAGCCTGGGAGTGGTTTCACCTGCCCTTCCGCTGGCCTGTGGTTCTGGCGTTATTTCCCCATTCTTGTAGTTAATCAAATTGGCTCACATGTAAGAAGCTGACAAAGGAACGCGCTGGTTAGCAAGACCGGAAACTGTTCTTCCTAGATCTACTACAAACAGTATCATTGATAAAAGGATCCCTTCTCTAACGTGTGCACTTTGCTAAGTGGTGGAAGTGTCAGTAGACAATGGACTTTCTGTTGCCTTATTACTTCAAGTTATAGACCAGCCTGTCTCAATTATCACCCAGGAGGCGGTACGGGGCCTCTGCTAACTGGACCTGGGGAGGGGCAGGTATAATGAAGGAGACAAATGTGTTTAGTGTCTCATTCCCTGGAAAGCTTTCCAGAGCTCAGGAACCCAGGAATCCATACTCTCATAGAAGTGGTTCTAATGTGACCCCCCTTGCTGGGTGGTCAGATAATTAAAGGGGAGGCCGTCACCCACAGGCCCCGGCCGAGCCATTCTTGAACATTAGTTGCTGCCTCACAAATGGGGAAGGTCTTTTTCAATTCACTTTCAATTTTCAGGAACTGAGCTAAAGCCAGCTGTTCTAAGGTAAGCGCGTTTAGTATGGGACTAAGCATAAAACAGGAACACAAAGCGTAAAGATAAAGTCATCCTCACAGACTATCAGCTACCAAAGCGGCCTTCAGGTGACAGCAGCCTCCCGAGTCTCCTCCGTCTGCTCTGAAGCTCCTCCCTCCTTTCCGCTCATTTCAGGGCTGCCCCTCCAGCTTCCACTGCTAGACAGGCTTCCTCAAATGCAGATGAGCTTGTCCGCACGGAGATCCTCCAGTGAGTCCTGTTTTGAAGACGAAGTCCCAGCTCCCCAGCCCGGCACTCAGGACCTGGCCCTGCGCGCTCTATTCCTCACCACTCCTCGACCCTCAAATGGTCTCTGCCCCTCCTTTGCCTAAATAATTCTTCATGTCAAATGTCATCTCTCAGAAATCTCCCTGCTCCCGCCCCAGCACCCTGGACAAGCTGCCTCCTCTGGCTCCGTCGAATCTTGGGCAAACGGAGGTGCTGTGCGGGGTCCACGTGAGGGCTCGGCGGGGGCTGCTCACGGGGCCTCACTAGTCACTCTTCTTCCTCCTCAGTACATGAGAGCATAGGCTTCATTCCTCAGCCTCCCTTTCAGCTAGAAGTGGCCATATAACTTTACACTGGCCAGAAGAATGTAAGCCAAGGTGCTGCGTGAAACTTCTCTGAAATGTCCCCCAAAGAGGGGGGCTGGCCCTTCTCTTCTGTGGAACAAGAAGGGCATGGCGGGGGCTCTGGCTGCCATATGGGCCCATGTGACGACCTTGGAAATGGAAACCACACAAGGCAGAACTACAGGACAGGAGCTGTGGTCTCTGACATTGCCAAGGGCTGGTCCTGCCTCAGCCAGACCACCTCCAACTCTGAACATGGGAGAGAAAATAAACTTGCTTGTTTAAACCACTGTTATTTTGAGAACTGTTCTGATAACCGGGCCTATTCAAACCAGCGCCCTCCCTGTCACTGCCTCATGCCTCTCACGTGAACACAGGCACACTGAGTGACCCAGGGGTTCGAAGCCAATTCTGACTGCCATCCTCACTGCCATCCTCACAGCGGGGCACATCTCCATGGTTAGAGCGCTCTCCTCGAGTGCCCTGAGCACTGACCACCCGAGCTGTCCCCTCTACAAGGCCACAGTGAGTGGTCTACTGGTAGGGACACTATCTTTTACATCCGTGTTTCTGGCCCCTGGTACAGGATATGCTACTGTCTATAAACACCGAAACTGGTTTTTCTGAAGGAAGCAGAGAATATCTAAAGTGTTTTCCACCTCAGGAAGATCCAATGAGCCAATCTAGGCCAAGTCTGTGCCCATCTATCTTCCAAGTGAGTACTAAGAATCCCTCTCTCTCCCCAGAGCTTAGTATTTTTTATATGCTTATAGACATTTTACTGGGAAGATGTCATCAGGGCTGCTGTCATCCTCAGATGCGGACTGTGACCTCACAAGAGTTAAGAATCACTGCACTGGAAAAACTACTGTTAAAGAAACTGTCTTTAAAGCTTAAAAATTACTTACTTGCTTTCCATGAAGTATCTCCTTAACATTAAAAAAAAATATGAACATCTTTTAGAAAGTAATAAGAACTTGCTCAACTTTTCCTATCCTGGAAAGTAAAAAGTTGTAACATAACAAAAGTTAAGTATGCTTGTGAATATTTTCCCTACCTGTTATAAGCTCCATTTCAAAAAAAACAGGATTGTTAACTGCGAGAAATATTCTAGAAATATTTATAATGCAAACAGAAGGAGCTATGATTAGAGGTGGAGCCTTCTTTTATCATTTAGCTTTAAGTATAAACCTGGCTCCAGAAATGGGCCTATCCTAAAAACTGGCTGGCACCGGGTGGGCACTGATAACTCTAGTTCCCAGCTAGTGATCACAGACCAGTTCCATGCGCTGCTCCCCTGGCAACATTCATGCTAGTGCCAGGTCAATAACCGATCAATCTTTCATCTTATTTAAAAAACAGAGATACAATATGCATTTAATTTCATTCAATAAATCAATTCCACATAACTTACCATCTCTTAGAAAATCCAGGAGACAGCAAACGTCAGACATGAAGAATTACATGAACGCAGTGTGATGCACTGGAGAGGAACGAATGCACCATGGCAATCAGGAGTTGTAATTTAAATGTACCACAAGAAGAAAAGCAAAACTACTGTAATTTATTGCTGTATCTATGCTTCCCAGTATACCTATAATATTATAAGTAGCTATAAAGTGCCACCTTCTGGTTTAAAATTGTGGAACATCTTTATTTCTTTTTAAATGCCATTTTTTGGTGGACGTATAACAACGGCAGCAGTTACAAAATGTTGTCTGAGTACTTTTGAGAGCTCAAAACAAAGATCTGTGTATAGGCTGAATAAAAAGATGTTCAATTAATAGTGCACATAGTGTAACTTTAACAACATCTTTCATTGGAATTTTCGTGTAAACCTTAATAGAGATGTGACTCACAGAGACCAAAAAGTAAAATATCTTTTCC
Organism: Hyperoodon ampullatus; assembly: GCF_949752795.1. Taxonomy (NCBI): domain Eukaryota; kingdom Metazoa; phylum Chordata; class Mammalia; order Artiodactyla; family Ziphiidae; genus Hyperoodon; species Hyperoodon ampullatus. The sequence continues at coordinate 86,029,123 of NC_136921.1, read as the reverse complement.
TTTCATGGTTTACTGAGGTGGTCTGCATTCTCGCAAATGATTTACAAAATACAAGAAATGCCGCGTGTGGGTATTAGGCGTGAAGTACTTCATTTTCTTACAGAAGGGGCAGCAGGAGGACAGGGAGCCTAGGGACACCCTGTCGCCACTTTTCCCAAGGACGTACGCCCTCAAGAATGGTGCTGGAAACCCGGCAGCAAGCCACCCTTACAATTCTTTTTGGTTGTTTTAAAATACAAGCACTTCCTGACATTTCCCTCCCCGGCCCATGAGCCCCACCCCCACTTGGCAGGATACAAACCCACGTCCTCTTGCTTAGTTTTCCCCTTAGAATTATTTACAGGATGCTTACAGATACGGTACAAACTAGTATGAAACTAACTATAGTTTGCATTTCCAGACACACTCCTGTGGTGAAATAAGCGCTCCACACCAATTCCGAAGGCCGGTCCAAAGCTAAGGTGACTCAGAGGCATTTGCATCCGTAACCGCAGAGACAGGCTTCTTGCTGGCTGGGATGGATTCGCCGACTCTGTCCTCAACAGTGGCCGGAGCCTTGGGAGTGGGGGGCGTCACACCCACGGTGAGTGTGGACGCGGCATCTGCCCTTGCAGTGGTCGGGACAGGGTCGGAGGGTGGGCTGCCGGTGGGTGGGAGAGAGGACAGTAGCTCTGTGGAGCCTGCCGCGGAAGAGACCTCTGGAACCAAAGGGAATGACGGGAGGAACTCGGATGGCATGGGGAGAGGTGCAAGGCCAGGTAAGTTTTGGGGAGGCAGGGAAGGAAGAGGTGGCAAACCTAGGACAAAAACAGCATAGATCACACATCCTCCCAGCACTAGAAGAGCAGCAGTCAGCGTCACACGACTATGAATTTGCATCTCGTTAAGGAAACTGAAGCTGAGGAGAGACAATACAAATCACAACTTCTGATTATCCTCAGTTGGAGGCCAGGACAGAGTTAAATATTCACTGCAGGACCAGCTGGCCAGGAGGAAAGGTTCCCTCATGTGACTCAGCCCAGAGCTCAGGGAGGAAATGATTCTCCCAGCCAGGATGGACAGGAGCCCACCCAGCCTGCGATGCAGCTACATGGAGTGCCCAGCAGGAGGACTCCACTCTCTCGGGCAAGCTGCAGGTGGATATAAGCTGCCCTCTGGACAGACAAGAGGAAGAGGAGACACAGGGGCCAGGCCTCCTGTGAAGGTTTTGCAAGGGAAGGGCCTGCTGTGTAGCCCCTGGCATTAGCCTCACCAGAAGTACTCAGCCTTTATAACTATTTATAGTACAACTATTTATAGTACACTTGGCGGGTTTATTGTAATGATTTTAAAATGCAGATGAAGGGAAAGAGTATTACTTCTTTAAGAAACAAAGGAAAAGCAGGTTGTAAAACAGGTTTGGGGCAACCTGGGGCCTGGTGAAACCCTTAATACTCTTAGAGTCTGTCAGTCTGGGGAAAGGGCAGAGCCAGAAGCCAAGAATACAGGGCACAGAAGAAAAGACAAAGGGAGCGCTGAGACAGTAAACATTCGTGTGAACTTACTGACTTCATTTGTTTTTTAACCCATTGCGCTGAAAAGCAAATGGGTTAATGAGGATGGGTAACGTTGGGGCCGTTAGAAATGTGACAATGCCACGGTGTAATAAGATCACTCGTTGACATCACTGATGGGCCAAATTCCTGAGATTAGCAATTAAAAGTCAGACCCGACTTGTGGCCATCTCAAAGCTAAAGATAATCTGGGCAATCATTAACCAGAAGAGCAGACTTGTGGGGACATTCTGCTGCTTCATTTTCATCAGTGCATAGAATATGAGTGTAAACACTCTGAATATCTGTGAACTTAACTATTTGTAGCTAAAATCTCTCACAGTTTTTGTTATAAAAAATGTGTTAACAACGAAGAATATTTATCAAGTAGCAAGCCCAGCTAGCCTCAGCCACGCAGAACAGGTATCACTACTCCCCGGGTGGCAGCTGCCCAAAACATGAGGAGAATCACAGGGAGTTCATCTGCCCCCACTGAGTGAACTGCGCACACCTCCCATCCAACTCAGCCCAGCAAGGCCACGCCACTGCTCTTTATTTCTACAGCTGGCCTTTGTGGTGCTTGAGCTGTCAGGTGCAGGAGAGGAGAAAGGGGGAGGAGAGGCCGCCAGGCAGAGGAGCATCACGAAGACACTCCTCCTCCTCTTCTTTTTCAAGCTTTTTAAATAAAAAAGATTGATTTTTATTTGAAGCAGCTGAAATTTGTTAAACTGATCTGTCCTTGCTAGGAAAAGACTGAAATAGAGGACTGCCTTTCCTGGATAAAGCTTTTTATTAGACAGAGTCCTAGGAAGGCAAGATGGGCAACATACCCGGGTTCATGAGTTCTGGTAAGCTGACACCTGGCACGACGTGCGGGGCAGGGAGGTTGAGATTGGGGAGGGCAGGGAGGTTTGGGAGTCCTGCTGGTAAAGGCATCAGACCTGAAAAGAAGGCAGAGAACAAAAGATAAATCATCCAATCCTTGCATATTGAAAAAAATACTACCCACTTCAAAGTGAGAATACCAGAAGTCCACTTACCGTGTGGCGGTTTCGTATCATAACAACAGTAACAATAACAAAATCTCTCCCAAGTGAAGCATCCTTCTCTACCTAAGTGATTAGATGGCTAAGTGGGCAAAGGGTTAAAACAAACACACACTTCTGAACCCGAAAGCAAGAATGATGCTGGCCTGGGTCTTGGAGAAGGGGCTGATTTATCTCAGCAAATATGGAACTGATTTTCTTTGATCGTTGAGGTTTACAGTCTCTCAGGCTTTTGTTTTTTCTTTTTCCTTTTTAATTTCAGACTTACAGATGCTAATCTATATGAAGAATCCCCATGTATATCTTTCACTCAAATTTCTCAAATGTTAACATTTTACCACACTTGCTTTATCATTCTGTGTGTGCACACATTTGGTTAATGGCTTAATATGCCTGGGTAATGACATCTTTAGCCATACAGTTAAAGGCTCTCACAATGCAAGTATATTTGATCACTGAAATAATATCTGATCGTTATCTGCTGGATAAAGGGACTTGGTCTTTACTGCGAACAGTAAATGAAATAAACAAAAATCTAACCTAACATTAGAGCCACTGAAGACTCGAGTAAGGAGTGCTTTCCTCCAGGACACAATGTCTTATTCACTAAACAACAACCAGAAAGCCCTGTGCTGAAGGACGGACAGTCTATATACTCCTTATTCCTGCCTCAGGCTGCACTGGGGGCAGGGAGGATGGTTGGCTGGGGTTAAGGAGCCCAAGGCTCAGCAGCTGACTGGCTGGTGACAGCAGTTCATTGCCACTTGGTCTCACTTATCACAAAGTTACAGCAGAGACAGAATGAGAGTAAAAGACATAAATAGTCACCGCATAGGTAGAAATTTTTTTCATTGTTTTCTAAGATGCACAATATCAGTAAAGCTATTGTTATTACATATAGGTCTCCTGCTACTTACCTGGTAATGTAGTAGCTGGGTTCATTGGCGGCACAGAAGTGAGGGACTGGTTTACTTGTGGTGGCAATAATGGTACTGTTGGTACACCTAAAGTAAAAGCACAACCTTTTAACAATTTCAGTTGATAAGGAATGAGCAGACTATCTCGGACAGTCTTCCATCCCTTCCCTCCCGCCGTTGTCAGGTCTTCACTCAGTGTGACTTTAGTCAGTTGGTCTCTAGCTGCATCACTGCCACAGCTCATCCACCTGCTCTGCCCTTGGCCCTTCGCTATGGCTGTTAGCAGACCGTGAGCCAAGAGGGCGGGGGGCTCTGCAAGCCCTCCGCAGCTAAGTAAAACCGGGTAAGAGTTTTACTCCTGACCTAAGCGGGGCTGGATTAGAAAACCGTTTTGGAAATTTGGAAATGGGACACAAGGATCCTAATCAGTCTCTATTGGGCTCCTGACCTAAAAGGCCACGTACACCTGGGGCTGCTGGGGGGCTATGTGCCCCATGAAACAGTGAATTCTGGTCTGTAAAAGAGAATGATGTAGATGGCCTGAAAGAGACAGAAGAGCGTGTGGACCTCCAGAGATGGGGAGAATGACCTGGCTTCCTGAATCTTCATTTCCTTTTGACCTTAGGTTCTGTGAGACTCCTTTGAAGTCTAGTACATTCCCACTTTTACGGCTGTTAGCTTGAAGAGGTCATGTTCTTTACATTCAAGTAACTCTTACGATACCACCTAATAAAGATTATCTATTAATGTTTACCACCTACTCATGTGGGAGGTTTCGCTGATGTCCAAACAATAGTAATATTGCACATGGATTCTAGATTTTGTCTTACAGAGATCTGCTTAAATATGGTAGCAAGAATGAATTGTGCCTGAAAGTATGAAGCAACCATTTTCAGATAGCTTTTAAAATTTATTTAGTCATGTGTTTACTTTTTTGCAGAAATTGGAGCCATGCAAAAATAGGAGAGGGTTCTTTGTTTTATCAGATTCTCAAAGGGGTTGGACGGTTGGTTGGTGTGTTCAGTCTTTAAAGTTTGGGTGGGCGGTCACCTACTATATGTCAGACATTGTTCTAGGCACTGAGGAAATTTACAGCATAAAGAAAATAGGAATCACTACCTTCTGGAAATTTACATTCTGATAAGGGGCAGAAAAAGAAAGGGAGACAAGAAGTGTGAGAGGGTCACATCGATTAATGTCATTTCAAAATGATATATTCATTTTCTGAAAATTTCTTAATCCAAAGTTTTCAAATCCACAGAGGTTTTTTTTTAAACCACATACTTTAATGTTTCTACAGCTACTGTTTGGGCTACTTTGCAGCAATATAATTAAAGCAAAGACAGAAAAATAAATGCCTAACAAAAAGTGGTTTCTTACATGTTATAATGCTAGAACATTTGAGTGTTTTTAAATTTATTTACTCAAAGTGAAAATGCTGATTTCTTTCAGTCTCCTTTGAGCAATTTCTGCTTTATTTACGTCTCTGTCTTTTAATATTCAAGAAACCATTTCTCTACAGTGTAATAAGACCAGGGATCTCAGTGCATGTGCTTATATGACAATATAAGTATAACTGTAATGTAATTAGGGAAGATTTAAAATGCCTCTCAAAAGAAACTGGAACTTGAAGAGAGATGTCAGCTATCTCCTAAAGCCAGAACACTTTGCACTGGAACACTCACTGTAAAGCCAGGTGAGAGTTATCAGACACAGATTGGATTGCTGTCTTGGGAAGTCTATTCAGGAATAAAGTAAAAAAACATTTCTTACATCTGATGGGATGTAAGAAAAAAATCTTAATACCATAAAAAGAACTCAAACACTGCTTGAATGAAATAAACTTTAAAATATCTTCCAAATGTATCCATGACTTGATACTGATGACATTAATATTTAATGTCATCTAGGAAATATTCTAAAACTGGACTGTGGTGATGATTGCACAACTCCATAAACTTAATAAAAATCATTGGATTCTATACTTGCAGTGAGTTAATTTTATGGTATGCAAATTAGACCTCAATAAAGCTGGGAAAAAAACCCAGCAAAGAGCAGGGGGTAGGGAGGTACGTTATTGTACTGATAACTGGCGACGCTGGGCGGTGGGGGCTGGTTGTTCTACTTGTTTCGCAAATGAATCTTTATTAATAGTCATCTACTTTTGAATATGTTTCAAGTTTTTAATTGTAAAAAATAAAAAATTTAAATTTCATACATATCTTTGGGAAATAAAACAAAGACTCTGAAAAGATCTGAGATCTGAGATTTGAACCTAGGGGACAAACTCCAGGGATCATACTGTTGACCTTAACTGCATCTTGATGGGCTGTTTTAAATCCATTTGAGAACAAAGTGGAATATGATCAAATTTGGAATATACATATTAAAAAAAGAGCTCAAGAATAAAAGGCTATTAATGAAATAAAACTAAACCATGTCACAGTATTTCATCCACTTACTCAACATTAGTTGAGTATATAATATACTCTTGGTATAAAGAAAGAAAACCAGAAAACAGGAGATTTAAAAAAAGGAAAGGATAATTCAGAAAGAGTCATGTACCACAATGTTCATTGCAGCACTATTTACAATAGCCAGGACATGGAAGCAACCTAAGTGTCCATCAACAGATGAATGGATAAAGATGTGGCACATATATACAATGGAATATTACTCAGCCATAAAAAGAAACAAAATTGAGTTATTTGTAGTGAGGTGGATGGACCTAGAGTCTGTCATACAGAGTGAAATAAGTCAGAAACAGAAAAACAAATACTGTATGCTAACACATATAGATGGAATCCTAAAAAAAAAAAAAAAAAAAAAAAATTTCTGAAGAACCTGGGGGCAGGACAGGAATAAAGATGCAGATGTAGAGAATGGACTTGAGGACACGGGGAGGGTGAAGGGTAAGCTGGGACGAAGTGAGAGAGTGGCATGGACATATATACACTACCAAATGTAAAATAGATAGCTAGTGGGAAGCAGCCGCATAGCGCAGGGAGATCAGCTCGGTGCTTTGTGACCACCTAGAGGGGTGGGATAGGGAGGGTGGGAGGGAGATGCAAGAGGGAGGAGATATGGGGATGTATGTATATGTATAGCTGATTCACTTTGTTATAAAACAGAAACTAACACACCATTGTAAAGCAATTATACTCCAATAAAGATGTTATAAATAAATAAATAAATAAATAAATAAATAAAAAGGAAAGGGAAAAATAAACTCTATCAACATACCAAGTTAAGAACTGTATCATGTGACCAAGCAATTCTAATTTCTGGGTATATAACCAAGAAAAATGAAAACAAATGTCCATGCAAAAACTTGTACACAAATGTTCATAGCAGCATTATTCATAATAGCCAAAAAGTAGAAACAATCCAAATGTCCCTCAACCGATGAATGGATAAACAAAATGTGGCATATCCATGCAATGGAACGTTATTTAGCCATAAAAAAGATGAATTATTAATATATGCTATGACATGAATGAACCTGGATAACACTATTCTAAGAGAAAGAAGCCAGAGAGGAAGGTCACAGAAGACCACACATATTATATGAAATGTCTAGATTAGAAAGAGAAAGTAGGTGAGTAATTGCCCAGGCCTGTGGGATTGGGGGAAAACAGGGAGTGACTGGGTACAGGGTGTTTTTGGTGGGTAATGAAATGTTCCAAATTGATTGAGGTGATGGTTGCAAAACCCACTAAATTGTATACTTTAAATGGGTAAATTGAATGCTATGTGAATTACATCTCCAGAAAGCTGTTGAAGAAAACCAAAACAAACAAAAAAGGAGTATATTAGGTAGAACAAGGAGTACAGAAAAAGAGGAGAAAGGCGTTACGTCCCCTGAGCAAGACTGAGTCCCTAGGAAAGGAATGGTAAACTGCTCACTTTTGTATCCCCAGTGTCTACTACTTAGGGGATATGCAAACATCTGTTGAGTAAACAGAGCTATTAAACAGAAATTAAAGGTAGAATCCTGACTCTACAACAAGATAAGCCCAAGGTCTAAAATTGTCTGAGAAGAGGTTCAAATGCCTGTGATGATTTAGTACCAGCTTTCAGACAGGGCCTGTCAATGCAGAGCACGTTTACAGTTTTCAAAGTACACTGGCATCAACTTTTAAAATTCTACAGCTTGGGACAGAAAACAATATCGTGTAAAACAAAGTAGACTGAAAACAGAATCTATTTTTCTGCACACCTGTACTGAGAACATTACTGACAGCTGGTGGAGTTGAGCTAATAGAAAGTCCAGACAGACTCTGTTCAATTTCTGTAGTTCCTGGTGATGACAAAGACGGGGGATTAACTGAGGACAGCTGGACCTTCCAAAAAAAAGAAAGAAAAAAGGAAAATTACTCAAATTTACTTAAAAGAAAATATAAATATTGGCTCTCACCGGTCCTACAGATACCTTTTTCGATCATGTACTAACTGTCAAAAGTTTTCACCTGGCACTTTGGCTTTCAGACACTCATTCCTAATTTTCATACGTGCCAAGGACCACGCACTGTAAACATCTCCCCCTCCTGTCACTTCCAGTCTTTTAACACATGGCATCTAGCCCATCATACACACTGTTCTAGCCACTTCGACACCAGGAGGAGATTCTCTCTCCTCCTTCCTAGCCAGCCAAAAAAGATTATACTCAACCCTTAAAGCACCACTGCTTTCTTCTTCTTTGAATTCTCAGCCAGTTTTGTGTTTTTAATTTTCACTGCTCATGGAAGAAGTCAGCTGAAGTCTTAATACCATGATAGATTCCTTACAAATTTCTTAAGATGTCTAACCTCATGAGTCCTCCTTACCTTTTCTCATCAATGAATGAATGTGGCAGCCAGATCTCTACCTTCTGGGAGCATGGGGTGGGGGTGGGAATGAATCTATATGGACTCTACAGATGGGAGGATGTGTGATTTCACCTCTGAATCCTCCAACTTATGCCAGCTCCAGTGCCCTCTGGCACATTCCAACAAAACTTGTATTCTGGTCTTCCCTAGCTGCCATTTCACCCTCTGGTCTTCTCAGACTGCCCATAGCGCCTCATCTGGGGCAGAGAGCAACTGATTGGGGCAGCAGATATGGTAGCAGGAGTCTGAACATACAACAGCACTGGTTCTGGTCATGAGCCAATGGTGGATGGGGGTGAGGAGAGGTTACACTTCCCCACAGCTCCCCTTCACTTCCTCTAGAATTGGGGATGGCCCAACCATGCTCCATAAAATGACAGTGGCAGCAGCCCTTTCTTTACAACTGTAGCGTTTTCTTTTTGAATGTTTGGTTTTTATTTAGTCATACATAAGAGTTAACTGTCCTGTAAGGCCTTCACAGGAAACATTTTAAAAGCCTATAAGCCTGCACAAATACCTCTTATTCCTTAAAAAGCCTCACTTTGATCCTGTAATACTTCCCACACCCCTAGCTCTCTTTGCTTTCCCAGTCAAGTTTCTTGAAATAGGAAGCAGCAGCTATCATCACCTTATCACTCACCACTCACCCTCCATCTCCTGTAAGTTGGTATCTGCATCCCATCAAGCCTTAAGTTGCTCTAGCCCAGGACATGTTTTTTCACTCCTTCTCTCACCTGACTTCTCTGCGGTACCTCACATAGCTGCCTATGCCCCCTTTCCTGAAGCGCTGTTCTCTCCCTTTGGCCTTCTCCTGAGCTTCCTTTGCTGAATGCCCTTTCTCTGCCCATCCATTTAAACACTAGGTATGTTCAAGATTCTGGCCTCGGTCCTCTGACCCACCCAGGCCCAGTCCCTTGATGATTTTTATCAATGTTCATTGGATTAAATTACCCTCTCTCTGCTTATTCCCAAATCTGTATCTCTAGCCTTGCCCTCTTTCCTGAAATCCAGAACCAGAAAATATCCATTTGGATATCCTACAGGAACATCAAATCCAACATGTCAATATTTAACTCATCATCTGCCCAGTCTCAAATAAGTGCTATCACCCCACACATCTATTCATCTGGGTGGGAAGTTATGGTATAATCAGGCAGTAAAGTTATCTTACCTCCATAAATCCATCTTTAAGAGGAGTAATAGGTGTACCAGTCATCTGTCCTGGAAGAGAAATTTTCTTTCCTTCTTCAAATGGGCGTGTAGGTATTCGATGCAAATAACCATATCCAATGCCACATCCTAGGCTATGAAGATATTTTTTTCTTAAAGTTATTGTTATCAATCACAGCTTGCATTTTTGAGGTTTTGAAACAGAAAAACAAATCTCCATTCTTTTAAATACTGTCATCTTATCAGAAGTCTCCTCTGACAACCCTTTATTAAATAGCACCCTTCTCTCCACCACAGACACTAACCGTACTCTCCTTTATTTTTCTTCAAGTATTTATCACCATCCAACACATTGCATATTTATTTGTTTATTTTGTCTCCCCCAATAAAATGGTAAGGTCCTTGAAGGCAGAGACCTTGTTATGTTTACTGCCTTAACAGTTCCTGGCACATGGCAGACACTAAATAATTATTTGCTCAATGAATGACATATAGCCTTTCCACTGAAGGGCTCCAAGCACTTTTGCATGTTGATGTCATTTACACAACCTATAGGTCTATTTCAGAACCTGACACATATCAATCCAAAATAATCCAGATTCCTTCTAATTCATCCTCCCAATGACACCAGAGATATTTTTCTAATAAGATACAATCACTTTCCAGAGTGATCTTCCCATAGTCTGTTGTCTTCTTTCCAGAGTCTGTTGTCTTCCCAACATTCCCTTTTCCTTCTTCCCTTTGGAGAACTACTCTGCCGTTCTGTGCAGCATGGGTGGGACTGTCAATCAGGGGGCCTGTCCTGCCCAAAACAAGGAGTGGCTCATGACCAGAGCCAGGCCAATTTACCTCTCTTGCCCAGGGCTGCAAATCTTGGAAGTGACAGAAAAAACCAAAATGGCTTTATCCCTTCAGTAGAAAGTGATGAAATTGCCAATTAGTTCTTCCTTTCTAAATCCCTAAAGGTGTCTGAGTCCTGTCCTTTCCCATTCTGAGTCTTTGATTATATGAGTGACTCCGTAGCTATAAATTCATGTCTGCTGCAGCTGGTTTCTACTGTTTGGAACCAAAGAACCCTCACTGTTACAATATTATAGAACTAACACTGCCCGAAGTATATCCAAATTCCTGACCATGGTATTTAAGGCTTTTCACAATCAGGTTCCAACTTATGTTTCCATCACAATTGCCTTTATTTTCCAAACTACTTGCACTTTCTGAGTAGGACATGCACAGGTATCACTGTGCCTCTCTCCTGCCAGGGCATCTGTTATTTCCATGGGTACTACTACCACCAAAAGCGGGGAGAGCAGGCAGTGGCCAACTTTGGCTCTTCCTTATCCAAATCTGATTTCATAACAGTGCTTCATATTAAAAAATTACTTGTTTCCTCTTCTCTCACTTTTCCTCCCTATACCATCAAGCTGCAAATTTTACTGAACTGGATCTCAGATAGATTTAGAGGAAGAAAGAAAGATTAAATAATTTATACTGATCAATACAAGCCTTTCAGAGGTAGCTACATTGAAAAACAAGGTGCTTATTAATCAAAAGAACTAAGTGGTGGTAGAGAAGGCACTTGAGGCAAGAGGGAGACCTCCATAAATTTAAAGACAGCCCAAGAATGAAGCTAAGAAAAATGTGCTGTAATGAAAGCAATGTGGTCAGCCTCTGAGGAAGGAATGAAAACCAGAAGCACACATATGCCAAATGGGGGCGGACTCAGGAAAGTGGTCTGTATGCACCTGTCTAAAGCAATGGCTTATCAGTGGTACTAAACCATGTCAATAGGAAAAATGTCTTCCATAGAAAAGGAATAACTGCTAAAGTCTAGAAAAGAAGGGCTCCAAGAACAAGAATGTAGCAGTATTTAGTCAGCATAATTAAAAATGAATGAACTAGTAATGTTCTTTGCTGCTGAACTTCACCATCTAGAATCTCTTCCTTAAGACTTTGATTTCATGCTCACCAAGCAATCTTGTGGTAGTAATAGGATCTAAGTATTATTCTAACTGGAGAGGGGGTATTTTTCTATTGTAAACTGAAAATTTGCCACTCTAATGAAGACAGAAGCTTCTTTGCAAATTTAGTTTATATGAGGCAGTCCCTCTGAAATGGAATCAACTTTGAATACCTTAAAAATATCATCTTTCTGTGTGTTTACAAACCTGGACAAAGGACAATGATAACGTGGTCAAGTATGGCCCCCAGAAAGGCCACATTTTCTATCTCATTTTCTCAAATTGCAACAAGTTAGCATTCTGGTGGCAATATACATTTAGCTGTAGAACCTCAGGTAGTGTGGGTAAAGGTACTGTGAGCAAACAGGCTTTCTCCGTCTGCATCAACTAAGTCATCCTTTTCCCAGCAAGTGCTGGAACTTTTATAAAACACTGGTAGAAGTTTCCAAACTCTAGGCTTTCATATAATTCTGGTTTACACTCAACAATTCCTCAAATTAAAAAAGGTTCTTAGAACTTTCAAAATAATGAAAAATTTCAATTTAAACAGTAGACAGAAGACCTAAAGATACCATGTTAAGTCATGCTTTGCTTTGGTCTGGCCTTTTGAAATTAGGGAACTGACTTGATGAACAGTCCCAGAAAACTGATTTTATAAAGTTTGCTTTTCTGCTTGGCTTGATCCTCTTTCTAAATTGCTTTTTATTGTTGTTGCAATTTTGTCTAACTTCTGGTTAAAATCAGCCTGTCCATTTCTAAAAGGTAACAGTTTCCACAAAGTGCTAAGAAATTTCCCCAGCAGCTAGAGAAAGTTATACTGTATTGTCCCACTGCTGAGGAGGGAATTTTGGGAAAATAAAATAAAACTGAAAACTATTTTACTAAGATAACAAAACAAAAAAGTTTGTTAGTTCTTAGATCAGAAAAAAAAGGACTGGGTATGTGTACCATGCTCACTAAATATGTGCTTTAAAAATATGAATTATTGGATTCAATATTCTAGGTTAGCTCTTTCCTTTTCTCAAGAGAAGTCTTACAATAAACCAATAACTTGTTTCAAAATAAAAACAATGTTTACAATAACATGTTTACAATGTTACAATGTTTACAATATCTGACTGGTAAATTTAAGTAGTCATAACTTAGTCTAAAAAATGACCTTACCTGCCTTCTCCACCCCATGCAGAATTTGGTGTAATAATCACTTCTCGACAGTTATCAGTGTCTGTATTATACACATAAAGTTTCAATGGTTTTGCTTCATGTGTTTCAATAAGGCTGAACAGATCTTCAGACTGCAAAAGCATTACAGGAGAAAAATGTTTTTGTTACTGAACTTTAGAATAGTAGGTCTCGAACCTGACTAATATCTAAAACAACAAAAATCTAAAACAAACAAACAAAAAACACACCTAAAACAACAAGAACGAAAAAAACCACATACACAAAAACCAGATTCTGGGCCCTGTTGCTAGACATAAAAATCATTTCTTAAAACCAATACTCCAAATGAGGTTTAATTCAATATATTACCTATCTACACAACGCAAGGCCTCATGTCCAGTTCTGTAAGACCTAGTCAGCAATTTTAGTAAAAGTCTTCTATACCCAAATTCTACATATTCTGCTTACTATCCATTATTAAGACCTGGTTCGCTGGGCACCTTATTTTTTCTCTCATTTGTGATTTAGCAATATATACTTCCACTAGCTAACAGACAAGGAAAAGGATCCAACAAACACAGCGAAGCCAATTTTGTTACCTTAGAAAGGAGAAGAGAAAAGGAAATCAATAATCAAGATGAGGATTCAATTTAATCTTGAGGTACAAGAGATTTCTAATATATACCATACACAAAATTTGTGCAATTGCCACAGAGTGTATGTTTTTCCTCACAGCTGTACCTAGTAAGACACCTCCCAGATTTCTGTTTAACACCCTGGAGCGTAAGCTATCTTGATCAGCAAAGACCTAAATTTCAACTTTAAATGTAAAGTGTGCAAATATACTTCTGAACTTAACCATAAATGAGAAAATGTTAAATAATTGTTAGTATTAATAAACAAATGAATTACCTCATTCATGACCATATCTGCTCCAATGATATAATCACTGTGAGGTCTAAGACCTGCCAGTGCTGCAGGAGAATTTGATTCCACTTCCTAGGATGACACAAAAACAACCCCCCATCAAATTACTGCATATAAAATAATCTTCCAAATTGTATAGTTCAGTCCTTAATTATAGTAATTTAACCCCCCCTATATTTTTCTTGTTAGAGATGTCAGATCAGAAACTATAGGATATATATATATATATTTAATCTCCCAAGCATTAAACAACCCACAATATTTAACAAATATTTAAAACATTTCTGTAGCTATTTGCTTTATTTTATTTTTTAATATTTATTTATTTATTTGGCTGCGCCAGGTCTTAGTTGCAGCACGGGATTTTCATTGCGGCATGCGGATCTTTAGTTGCAGCATGTGGGATCTATCTCCCTGACCAGGGATCGAACCCGGGCCCCCTGCATTGGGAATGTGGAGTCTTAACCACTGGACGACCAGGGAAGTTCCTGTAGCTATTTGCTTTAAAATACCTTCTTCTAATGGATAAATCATTAGAAAAATAGTTCTTGGGCTTCCCTGGTGGTGCAGTGGTTGAGAGTCCGCCTGCCGATGCAGGGGACACGGGTTCGTGCCCCGGTCCGGGAAGATCCCACATGCCGCAGAGCGGCTGGGCCCGTGAGCCATGGCCACTGAGCCTGTGTGTCCGGGGCCTGTGCTCCGCAACGGGAGAGGCCACAACAGTGAGAGGCCCACGTACCACAAAAAAAAAAAAAGAAAAATAGTTCTTAGGCATCATATTTGCTTCTCTTCCTCAAGTTGTTTTTCTTTTTTACTAATCCATATTTTAAAAGCAATCAATTCTGATTTTCAGAAACTAAATGTAGCCTAATAGTACCCCTACAATCTCACCAAATTGGAGACAACCACTATTAAAACACCCTTCTACACTGTTTCTTAAACTGCAAGTAACAGTTCACAGTTGATACCTACCAACACATGCCAAACGTTTTCATTTGCCCCATCAAAGCTGCAGAAACGAATGCTCACTCCCAACAAGCCCTGGCCACCCCACATGTTACTCGGTGTGACTGAGGTCTCTCGCAGCTCCAGTGTTTTACTACTGTAGATAAGCATTTTTACAGGCTTTTCAACATTTGCTTTCAGTAGATCCTTAAGAGTATCATTGTCTTTATTCTGTAAACACATAGAAATTTTTCTTAATAAAAAACATGTACTTAACAGTAAAAATCTAATGTTAGTTATCTTACCTTAAGCATCCCATGGCCCTATTGGAATAATATTATTAACATAAATAAAACATTCAATAGGTGGAGGTTTCATTAACATTCAAATACTCCTCAAAGTAAAAGAATGTCAAGAAATTAAGAACTTATGTTAGTGTAACAGAGCAGGACCCTATGGGGCCTTCCTGGGACAGGCCTTTCCCCCTATCCTCTGCTGTAGTACCTCTCTGAAGTACCCAGATAATAGTATCTCATGCATATTTCCTGAGTTTTTCAAATACTAAAAACCACCACCAAAAGGAAGAAATTAACTACCTGAAGATCATGAGCAGGTAGCTTCCAGACCTACTGGCGCCTAAGGATTGATAACCATTAACCAGAGAATTGTGCATGAGCTGATCACATACCCTGGGACACCCCTCCCCTCCCCTTGCCTTTAAAAATGCTTTGTTGAAACCCTTTGGGGAGTTCGGGTTTTTCTGAACATGAGCCACCCATTCTCCTTGCTTGGCCCTGCAATAAACCTTTCTCTGCTCCAGACTCTGACATTCGGTACTGTCTGGCCCCACTGTGCGTCAGGCACGTGTACTTGTGTCCAAGTAACATTAGAAACAACTCCAGAGATGACTATGGAATTACAGAATTTGTAAGCCAACATTATTTGAAATGATCCGGGGCTTCAATGATAAAAAACCAAAATACTCCACAAGAAGACATATTACTAACAGAGTTGGTATGACTTTGATTTTAAAAATCTAAAACATTTGCTAGAGTTGAAGTTTAATTTTGGACTCTACTCCTACAAATACACTTTATTACAAACTGGCAGGAAAAGAAAACGGAAACAGTATGTTAAATATTTCATTACATAAACGAATAAAGGCCATTACGTAGGTGATGTTGGTAGTAATGAACAAAAACTTAAGACTGTTGTGAAAAAATAAACCAACAAAGCAGCCATTGTCATAAGAATTTCCTTTACTGAAATTATAGTTTCCTTCATATTGGACTTTACTACATGTAAACTGAAAGCAACTTATAAAAAGTGGGGGGGGTTTTTGTTGTTTTTTTTTTTGCGGTACGCGGGCCTCTCACTGTTGTGGCCTCTCCTGTCGCGGAGCACAGGCTCTGGACACGCAGGCTCAGCGGCCATGGCTCACGGGCCCAGCCGCTCCGTGGCATGTGGGATCTTCCCGGACCGGGGCACGAACCCGAGTCCCCTGCATCGGCAGGCGGACTCTCAACCACTGCGCCACCAGGGAAGCCCATAAAAAGTGGTTTTAATTGTGCACTTCTGGAACACATCTCTACAGTTTTGTAACATTATTTCTATTGATATATCAGGGAATTGAGCAACAAGAAAACTGACAAGTTACTTGAGAATGAGTCTTTACTAATCCATTTGTCAATAACCTACAAAAGTCTGACACCTTTGAAAAAGCAACAAAACCACGTCTTTCTGCTTAAAAAAATTAAATATTTAACATATAAAGTAAAAGTCTCCAGTGATTTTCTTCTCCTAAGATAATCACTGGAGTGTGAGGTATAGTATTCTATATTTGACATTCTCATGTTTACTAACACAGGGTTATTTTATTGGTATCATACTCTAAATAATGTTTGTAACCAATGAATAAACATCCATCCCAGATAATCTGAAAAATTCCATTTTCAAAAGATTACAAAATACCATAGGCGTAACTACAAAAAGCTGAACTTACTAATCTCGAACCATTAATAGAAACAATAAAGTCAAAGAATGGCTCCAGTCCAGCTCTGTGTCCTGGGGAATTTTCTTGTACCTGTAAAAACAAAAATGCCAAAAATGAAAAATGCAAAGCTTAATTATGAATCAAAAGCTAAATTTTAATACCCATCACTTTTCGGTAAAAATAGATTAATTTCATTGATACAGGTACCCACTAGTTCTCTTATTTCTCTTTATCTCCCAGATAATGCCCCTGCAGCTCCCTAAATTCTACTCATTCTTTAAATTCATCTCATACATGAGGTTTTTCCTCTATGGTTCTATTTCACACCACTTTCTGCTTTTTGGGGGGTGGGGGACAATCCTCCCAGCATTTAGTACATGGCATAGCAGACAGTTAATCATTACAACTGAGCAGCAAATTCAAATTAATTTATTCTACTTACTACATGACTACTACTAGCAAGACACTATTCAATTACAAAACTAATGTAGGAACATAGCTGCTGTTATCAAGACACTTATAACCTGTTGAGGAACATGCAAGAAGAAGGGGAGATGGAGGACACAGACCTCTAATAGCTGTAATACAAGACCAAAGATGTTAATGGTTATAATGGAGGCACAAAGTTCTAAGGGGAAGATTAAATCTGACTGAAGAAGTTTCACAGAAAAAAAAATGACATTTGAATTGTGCTTTAGAAGGGGGTAGAACTTTCAAAGGTGCAGATGGATAAGGGGATGAGAAAAAACATTTGAAAGTTGAAGACATAATATTAGTAAAAACCCAGGGGGAGTCTGAAAAATGAGGATCATAATATCGTATACCTAGAGACAACAGGGTGGTATGGGATAGAAATAAATTATATGCAACATTTTGTATGAATCAGCAGTTTTCAGGGTGTAAAGATCCATGGCTTTCATCAGATTCTCAAAGGGTTTCTCCTCAACCCAAATAAAGTGTTAAAACCATGGATTTTGTGCAATTCTTTTATTTTACAGGTGAAGAAACCATCTTATGAATTGCCTATGGTCTTACAGCTGGGTAGTGGTAGAGGTGAAACTCAAAAGTATATAACTATTAGTCCAGTAAGAAGGCTGGAAGGAAAGATTGGAGCTAGACTTATAGAAGATTTTACATGGAAGATTAAGATTACCTAGTTTCTCAGCAACTAAAATGTTTAGCATCCTCAATTTGAAATGGATTAAACTAAACTATTAAATTTCCTAAATTTGCAGTAATATAAATATTAGTAGCTAGTAATGGTAGTAATATGACAAAAGAGCAAAAAGTTAATACAGAACATTTTGCATTTTCTCTAAAATATTTTCATAATGTTTTAAGGAATTTTTATTCTGCTTGATGTTACTAAATACTGTCAAAACTATCCTATGAAAAGAGTCTGCATTGATATTTGTAGGCTGAACTTATATAATAGTCTAAACAGTTTTAATAGTCAATTCTGAGGCTAATGCAAATAATATATCCACATCCATCCATACATCATCAATCTGTAGCTATTCACACAGTAACAAATCATTTTAATGCTTTCAAAATGGAACCCAAATTGTTCCCAGAATATGTCCCTCTTATACCAGACTTCTTGGATTAATGAGACTTGATCTTGGATTAACGACACATTCATTACTATTTGGATTAATGTTACCTTTTATTCATTTAAAGCCAAATTATACTATCATTGCCTCTGAAGAAGTAAAACTAGATTTTCTTCATTTGTCACAGTAAGGAATAGTTAGTTGTCCATTATAAAGATGGCTCAATGTTTAACTTGCTAAAACTGTTTGACCTTGTTTTATGTAAAATTTCCTGCAAATGTGGGGTTAAATCGTTTTGTAAATTAAATGAGTTAAATATCAAAGGGACTTATTATTTAAAGGTGTTGGCTCTCTAATAAAAATAATCAGTACATACTGTTTATTTTCTTTATACTCAGTTTTCTTAAATGGGGGCTATTTTATATTCCAAAATGGCAGATAGATTTCTCCTCAAATGGCAACTCTGAAAGGAAAATCGTGGCTGCCTGGAGCTATTATGAGAAGAAAAGAGACGTCAAGTCACAGCTAGCTGGCAAAAAAAATCATAATACCCTAGGTGTAAGATGCCTGTCTATTAGGTTCCTATCAATTAGGTTCGAAATGCCTGAGGTGTGAAAAGAGGATAATTAGCACAGACCCTAGAAGCCCCCTCAGAAGGGAATTTCTCATTTAACCGGGTCCACATCTAATCACCTAATTCTCTGACTGGAAATGTTTCCAAATGACCATTTTATCTAGAAACTAGTCCATTGATCAATTTCAGACTTCTCCACTGAGACTGCCAACACTTTACCTTTTAGTTAAAAAGGGCTAAAGGCAATACTTTTGTAATATCATCACCAACCAAGAAAGGTGATCCCACACACTGATTCTTATCATGCCACCCTCCAAGGATCAAGTTTTACCACTATTTGTTTGAAATGGAAAGTTTCCAATACCATTAGAATTGTTCTTCCCCATAACTCTAAAAAGGTTTAATAGCTAAATTTGGATTCTAAAATAAATAAATAAATGTAAATAATCCTTTCTCTATTTTCTATTTTCATTTGCTAGAAACATCGATATCTCTGTTTCTAATGGACCCTGAAATTAATTTCTTTCCTAAATTTATTTACATCATTAGTACCAGCACAATTCTGGCATCTAGGTATCTTAATTACTTCTAGGAAGCCAGCAGAGGGAGCCCTAGAAAATGCTTTCTTTGACACTAATTCATTTAAAGAAAATTTCCGACATTTCATAGCATGGAAAATAAATTCTACTACACCACAAGTTAAACATCCACAAAGGTAAGTTCCTCTGGCAGTATTACCCACTGACAAGAATCTCTTAGGCACCTAATCTCTCAAGCATCAGATTACCACTTCAATACTTTGTCCCCTATGAGATCTCATGATTGTTGATTCATCTGCTTCCTTCAAACCATCTTAATTTAAAAAAAGAAAAGAGAAAACATATATACCCGGCTCCATGGGCTATTTAATTTTTTTATTGGGCCATATATCACAGCAATTTAAGATGAATAGATTAAATTTGAAAGTTTAATACTTAAGATTTTACATGATTTTGAAAAAATGTACAGTGAAAAGATAATAGAATTTTAGACCCAAACTGACTTGATTTTGAGTCATGGTTTGCCTACTTATTAGCTTTTGAGCTTGGGAAAGTTTATCTTCCTGGGCCTCAATTTTCTCATCTGCAAGGAAGAGAAAATGCCATCTACTTTACGAGAATATTGTAGAGATTGAATGAATTTAAGCTCATGAAATGCCTAGCGAAGTCTCTGACATATGATAGGAGTCCTACAAATCTTAAGCTCCTCTTCCTAACTCCATAATCACCACCTTTATAAAGGTGGCAAATCTTTATAACCAATTAATTCCTGGACACTACATTATTTTTCTAACCATGTATTAATTATCCCTCACCTCTTAAACAAAAAAAGAGAAAAAGACATAGAACGCTAGTCAGGTAGGAAGAGGAGATAAATCATTTTTAAAAATGTTGTCTCTCAAAAATCAATTCTATATGGATGTCAGATCTAAAGGTCAAATGTAAAACAATAAAGCTTTTAGAGAAAAACATAGAATATCTTTGAGATCATCAAGTATGAACACTTTTCTTTTTTTGGCCAGGCTGCATGGCATGCGGGATCTTAGTTCCCTGACCAGGGATCAAATCCGTGCCCCCTGCACTGGAAGAGTCTTAACCACTGGACCGCCAGGAAGTCCCAAGACTTCTTAAACTGAACACAAAAAGCTAACCATAAATTTTTAAAAAACTGATAAACTTTACTAAAACTATGAACTTCTGCTCATCAAAAGACACAATTAAGAGAGTGAAATGATACAACATAATATCCAACAAAGGAACTGTATTCAGAACAAATTTAGAATTACTGCAAATCATTAAGAAGGAGAGTGAAACCACAATGAGATACCACTTCACATTCACAAAACCTGCTAAAGTAAAAAAGACAACAAGGATTGGCAAGGATGTGGAGAAACTGGAACCCTCATACTTTGATGGTGGGAATGTAAAATGGTGCAGCCTCTGTGGAAAACAGTTTTGCAGATCCTCAAAATGTCAAACAAAGAGTTATTGTATGACCTAGCAATTCCACTCCTAGGTATATAACCAGAAGAAATGAAAACATGTCCATGTAAAAACTTATACACAAATTTCATAGCTGCTGAAAAGTGGAAACAACCCAAATGTCCTTCAACTGACGAACGGATAAACAAAATGTGGTACACTTATAGAATAGAATATTATTTGGCAATAAAAAGGAATTAAGTATTGATATATGCTACAACATGAGTGAACCTTGAAAACATTACGCTAAGTGAAAGAAGCCAGTAACAAAGACCATATATTGTATGATTCCATTTATATGAAATGTCCAGAATAGGCAAATCCATAGAAAGTAGATTAGTGGTGACCAGGGGCTGGGAGTAGGAGGAAAAGGGAGCAGCTGCTCATGGGTAGGGAGTTTGTTTCTAGGGTGACAAAAAGGTCCTGGAATTAGATACTGATGATGGCTGCACAACTCGGTGAATATACTAAACGACCACTGAACTGTAAACTTTAAAAGACTGAATTTAATGGTATGTAAACTATATTTCAATAAAGCTGTTTAAAAAAGAAGACAGACAACTTAAAGAAATGGAGAAAAGATTTTAGCAGACACTAAACAAAAGAGGATGCTGAAGTAGTCAATAAATATGAAAATGTGGTCGACTTCAACAGTCATCAGGAAATGTAAATTAAAACCACAATGGGATACCACTACACACATATCAGAGTGGCCAAGATGAAAAAGACGGAAAATACTAAGTGTTATGAGGATATGGAACAATCAGAAACCTTAATTGCTGCTAGTGGGAATGTACGTTAGTAAGCTATTTGGCAATATCTATACTAAAATACACACACCTTTGCCAAATATTACACTATTTAGTATACCCAGTAGGAATGGGAATACATATGTTCTCTAAAGGCATATACAATGTAACATTCACAGCAGCACTATTTGTAACAGCCCCAAGCTAGACTGGAGGAGTTCAAGGCTCACCTGTTAAAACATTCTCTTCACATGTTTTATCAAAATAACTCGAAGAGCATGTTCTCCTGATTCTGACCCAATGATGTAACTTGTGACATATGAAGAAATTTGAAATAAAATTCTAAAGCTAATTAAATGAAATAAAAACCCATCACTACATCATAGCTTCCTAGAAAAGATCTGCATGTTAGAAAAACGATGCTGAAAGGAACTGGTCTGCTCCAAAAGAAACTAAAACTCTGACAACATGCCATCTCATTTTATACTCTTCAAATACCAACTCAGGTATTTGTTTCTTAGGGAAAGAAAACTTGCTGTGTGATGTCAGGCAATAATCTTTCTGTGCTCCTTTTCCTTAGCTGTAAAGTGAGGAGGCTGACTAGATAGTCTCTAAGATTGAATGACTCACCATGAAAGAAGTCTGTTGTTAAGCTATCTATAGATTTTACAGTGTGGATCAAACCCAACAAGATCATTTTTAATTATACAGACTGTAGGTCATTTTAGTTCAGGTGTTTAGTAACACTGTTGCAAAGCAATGAAAAGGACACTGGCACTCACCTATCTTTTAAAATACAGATGTAAAATTTCCTCAAAAATGAGGATCTTTAAAAATTAACAGGGACATTTATAAAATTAACGGGTCAGATTTGATCCAAAACTTAAACAGCAGCAACGTACAGGGTTAGGTACATGGACAAAAAGTAGCTGCTGAATGACTAATTAAATGGAAATACTAATTAAAATGTTTACAACAAGTATATTTTAAGCAGTATTGACTATAATAGTTGTTCTCAATAGGTGACACAATAACGTAAATGCTAATAATAAAGGTAACAGCTAACATTTATTGAGTTTTTATCATGTTCCAGATGCTATGTTAAGTGCTTTACATGGAATATACCATTTAATCCTCAGAATAACCAATGAAGTAGACAGCATTTTTTAATAAAGAAATTTAATGTGCTCAATTTTTTTCAAAATATTTTCATGTATACTATCTAATGTGGTTTTTAGTTAAAAAAAAAAAAAAAAGGTGGAAGAGGCACTACTCTTATCCCCACTTTTCAGATAAAAAGAATGAAGCTCAAAGAAGTTCAAAGGTTTGCCCAAGGGAAGACAATGAAGTGATGGAGTGACACTAGAATCTAGTGATTCACAAGGGTGGTCTCCAGTGGTCTACTATGATAGTCTCTCAATGTATGCATGTCCACAAGATGACAAGGTTCCTTACTGCTGATAATGTGCTTACATGATCTCTCACTGATGCTTAAAAAAACAAACATACAAGCAAAACCCAAAAAACCCCAGCATTATTCTCTTCATGCTGTAGTAAATTGATATGCGATGCCAAGAGGACCTATACAGTCTCTCAAAGTAACTACTTTGTTTTTGCATATGTTGTTTGAAAAAAAGTCATCTTACTTGAGAATCACAACTCCCAAGGCAATCTACAGTCAGATTCTAAAGCACATATCAAACCTTTATGGATATTTTCTAGTTTAGATTGTTAACTGCTTTTTTATTAGTAAATCAATCAATATAATCCTTTTGGTAGAATATTAAAGCCACCAAAATGAATGTACTGATATTAGTGGTTACTCTAAGTTCAATTCTTCTGAAATTTTCAGGGGAATTATTAAAAAGCCCTGTCAGTATCTGACCCAGAAAGGCACTGAAGCCAGTTCTGTGCACTCTACTACTTACTGACCAGAGACAGAAACCATAATTACCCACCAAGAGCAGGTCTCCCCAAATGAGGATCCTGAAGATCCATACATTAAAGCACACTTCATCACAAAAATATATAAGGGTATACAAACAACATGACACTATTAATTTGTTTGAGGCTTATTAATATCAGGAAAAGTTTATGTCTAATTATACTGACAATTCCTAAAAGTGTCCTAAGGTTCACGAACATTGTATTTCATGGCATTAATAAAACATTCATTCATAATAAAATGAAGTATTCTGATTCCTACCTTTGAAAGCAATATCAAAGAATGTGTATTAAACAATTTCACAGCCTTTTATTAGAAGAGATCAATTTTGGGAGCATGTTAGAATCTTCAAATGTTGTTTATAAAGCTTTTTCAATTATAACTTTATGTTTGGAAAACATCAAATAACCCAACTGTTTTCTTTTTATACCCACTGTTTCAGAATGAGTGAGAAGAGAAGGGATAATAGTGAGATTTTCATGTTTTTCAAATGGGGGCATGAGTTTAAAAAGTTAGAGAAACACTGGGTTAGAATTTTAAAAAAATTATGACTATCAAATAATGGGATTTCACTTTCTCAGAACAAGTACCAAGTTGAAATCTTGCAGGATTTCATGTAGATTACTTAGGTTCCATTAAAAAATAGCACATCTAGGGACTTCCCTGGTGGCGCAGTGGTTAAGAATCCACCTGCCAATGCAGGGGACATGGGTTCGAGTCCTGGTCTGGGAAGATCCCACATGCCGCAGAGCAACTAAGCCCGTGCGCCACAACTACTGAGCCTGTGCTCTACAGCCCATGAGCCACAACTACTGAGCCCACGTGCCACAACTACTGAAGCCTGCACGCTTAGAGCCTGTGCTCCACAACAAGAGAAGCACCGCAATGAGAAGCCCGCGCACCACAACGAAGAGTAGTCCCCACTCACCGCAACTAGAGAAAGCCTGTGCGCAGCAGCGAAGACCCAAACACAGCCAAAAATAAAATTAACTAATTAATCAATTAATTTTTAAAAAAAGTATAGGCAACTCTTAAAAAAAAAGAAAAAGAGCACATCTATATAACAGTAGATACGGTCTAGGTATTCTGTTTTCTATAGAAATAATTCCACTTACTCTCACTTTCTCCTCTAAGGAGAGTACCTAATGTTGCCCAGTCTGCAGCAAATGGCTCAGAAGACAAAGGCCTGTTATTACACTGGAGACACAATTCATCTCAATGGCCTTTCCTTCAAAACATCCATCATCTCAAAATCTCTCTCAGAGGAAATTCTAAGGAACAGTGAACATGACATTTTCCATATCCCCATACTGGTGTGAACGCTGGTTCCAGAATGTCCTCAGATACCCTCTGTTTCAAAGAATATTAAGTGTAGAGTGTAATTAATTTGAATATTTTAATTTAGAAACATCTTATAATGGGCATCCATGAGGCAACTCCAAAAACGTAATTTTGAAAATGGTCTTGCTGGGTTTACTTGATAATTAATAGAAAACCTAGACAAGAATTCTGTATTCAACATACTGCAACTGTAGTAACTTCTAACAAAACTGAGAAGTCCTGGCTAACATTTCTCCTGCCTTATGTTAGGATTAGAGAATGGGAATAAAAGTGGTATGCATGGTGAATGCGGAACCGGACCCAATGCATAAGGGAATCAGAAATTCAACGTTCTTTTTCTTTTTCTTTTTTTTTCTTTTTGGCCATGCCCTGCGGCTTGTGGAATCCTAGTTCCCCAGCCAGGGATCCAACCGGTGCCCCCTGCAGAGGAAGCAAGGAATCCCAACCACTGGATGGCCAGGGAATTCCCTATAATGTTATTTTCAAAAGAAAGCTTCTGAACAAATTTTAAAATCTTTCACTAGGAGTCCACTTTCAAAAAATAATTTTTATAACTATATTTTTTGTAAATATACAAATATTTCATAGTCACTGTGAAAATTTGGGGTAATATATTAAAATTTAAAAGGAATAAAAATGTCACCATCCATCAATAATCCTTTTAATATCCTGGCTTATTACCTTTCCATTTTATTTCCCTAGGCACTCAAGTGTACATGCACACACACGGAGGCATACCTGTGACCACAGAGTGTTTTGAAACATAATTTTCACTGAATGCACAGAATTCCAATCTGTAGTTAGGCCTTGATTTATTTAACAATTCCTCATTTGTTGGATATTTAGGTTGTAAAGCCAACATCCTATGATAACTTTTGGCCATACTGTACTTGATTATATCATATTACTCAAAATCTTTGTGAAACATGGCTAAAGGGCAATGGTAGGCACAGGGAAAAAAAAGACGAGGAAAAATACTTCAACAGTATTTACCTTTAGATGGTAGGATTACAGGTAATTTAGGTTTTTTGTTATACTTTCTGAACTTATCCAAATGCTCTCTAATGAACACGAGCCGATAATCAGAAAACAATGTAGTAATTTACTAAAATGAAGACCAATGTTTATATAAAGACATTACAATTCAATAATATGGGAAAATACATTTTAAGTGAAAACGAAAGGTAGGATTTAAGGTTGTAGATATGTATTTGTAACAGCAAAACACTAGAAAAACTAAATGTCTAACACCAGGAGGTGGTGCTTAACCAAACTATGGTATAAACAGCCTTACTATGGAGCTAGGTGAAGACAAGAGGCAAATCTCTGTGCGCTGCTATGGAAAGACAGACAAGACACTGCCAAAAAAGACGACCAGGGTGTTTAACCATATGTAGCATGTTATTCTAACAGTTACAAAAGGAAACAAAAAGAAACAGTGAAAGGTTGGGGGTGCTGGTGGATTCTTTTACACGCATAAAACATTTTTGAAAGGATACATAAACTATGATACATAAACTATGTTGGTTACTTCTAGGGTGAGTATGGGGAGCTGGGTATACAATATGATCACAAAATGAAAATGTGCATTAATACATAATAGATAGGGCTTCCCTGGTGGCTCGGTGGTTGGGAATCCGCCTGCCGATGCGGGGGAAGCGGGTTCGTGCCCCGGTCCGAGAGGATCCCACATGCCGCGGAGCGGCTGGGCCCGTGAGCCGTGGCCACGGAGCCTGCGCATCCGGAGCCTGTGCTCCGCAACGGGAGAGGCCACAACAGTGAGAGGCCCGCGTACCGCAAAAAAAAAAAAAAAAAAAAAAAAAAAATCACTGTTGGGCTTCCCTGGTGGCGCAGTGGTTGAGAGTCCGCCTGCCGATGCGGGGCACACGGGTTCGTGCCCCGGTCCGGGAGGGTCCCACATGCCGCGGAGCGGCTGGGCCTGTGCGTCCGGAGCCTGTGCTCCGCAACGGGAGAGGCCACAGCAGTGAGAAGCCCGCGTATCGCAAAAAAAAAAAAAAAAAAAAAAAAAGGTAAGTATGTTGTTCATAGCAGAAAATCTGGAAACATTTCAAGGTTGTCCTCTAAATATTTTTTAAAGCAGAATGTAACAATGGATATGAAAAAATAACAGAGAAAACATAAGGGTCAATCTCTGAATTGTAGGAATACAATTTAAAAATAACAGTAATAAAATAGCAGTGAATATGGGTGTCACTATAAATTGGTATTTCAAAACACAATCATACAAGTTTTTATCACTAGCAAGGAAATGGCCAGGGAATTGTTAAAGAAAACTAACTTCTAATTAAATCATTCTAGAACTTGTTAAACATGGGTGATTTTATTCCATGATTATCCTGCCATATTTACTCTGGTTTACAAGCTCAGTAATCCAGAGATGAAATATACAACCATAATTTAGGCAATAACAAATGAAAAGAAAATTTTTATATGTTGAGATTTAACAGAGTACTTTTCCCCTCTAAAAACAAAGATAAAGAAACCAATTACAGAATCAGGGCAGAGTGGGTTAGGAACTCAGAAACATTTTTAAAAATTCTCCTAAACTAGATGATCATTACTATTTTAAAGCTCCCTCTAATAAAATTCAAATGAAAAAAGAATTATTTCATCTTTTGCAACATTTATGCTCCAGATGCAGACTGGAAACTAAGGTTGCCCCTAGTGCTTCTAAAAATCATATTTATAGAATAACAGCATCTGCACTACTGAATATGTATGAGTGCTGATTTTCGGAGGTGCACCTATGTAAAGAAATACACTTCAACTTGTTTAACGACGAACGTAGTCATTAACAAAAGTCAGCAGGAGTCACTGAACTGGAATCCTTTTGATGTGTACACCTTTCTTACAGACTTTTAACACTCATTAATACTGTGCTTTACCTAGCGCGTTATTATAAAAATATCACGAATCCCCAAGGATTCATGGCCACAATCAGCAACTGTGAGAATCAGCTAGTAATACTGGATAACATACCGCAAAGCAGAGAACTCAGAATCAAACCAGAGAATAGAGAAAGTACTGCCACTAACTTTCACTTCACAGCTGGGATCTGACAATTCTCCTTCCATTTCCCCTATCAGTGTGGCACTTGGGGGTTGGTTTAGCTGAAGAGAACAGGAAGGTATTATGGTTTATTTATAGATTCCCTTTATTTTCTGGGAAAATCATCCTTTCCCACCAAGCGTATGGCTTCAAGAGGGATTTTTAGCAGAATGGAGAGATAATTAGACGTGATAATCCTGAAGATCAGAAAGGTGATTGATAACGGCCCTATCAAGCAGATGTCTGGTAATTTAGTTTAAGAATGCTGTCTCACCTAAAACATGGGACCTAAGGAAGAAGATGACTAGCACCAGGAAGTGCACTTTCCCACCTTCAGTGAAATTGCTCTTGCCTGTGAGGAGCTATCTATTTACACTATATTATGTCCTGAAATGGTGCTACAGATTGGGGCCACTTTGTTGACAGTCCATCATGTTATCACTCAACGCAGGTGTCACAGCACACAACCAACACTGCCTCTTTTAAAGACTCCCAGTTCCTTGAGGAAAGGACCACACGCTCCGTACAACCCAGGCTGTTCATAACTGGGGCTTAGCTAACGCTTTTCGAAATACTGTTTCTCTGCATCCTGGTGACCGAAGTTGCTTTCCTTTATTTACCTGGATTTTTTTTTTTTAAAAAAAACCGTTCCTCTCCATTACCTCTTTTACACTGTGAATCTAAACCTTAATCTCCACCACACCCTGAGCAGCCTTAGAAAAAAGAGAACGGAAGTTCCCACCGCCAGGAAATGTGGAAGAGGAGGGTTCGGAAGGTCAGGAGCGACACAGGAGAGAAAAAACCACAGTCAAAATCAAGTAGATTTAAGTCCGTCAAACCTACTTCTAGGCCATTTCGTTTTGTTTGCTTAACTGGCCTTTTCGGACACCCGGACAGCGAGGAGGAGAATCAACACCTGCCGTCGCGTCCACCGCCTCTAGTCTGCGGGTTCCAGGCTTCCTTTTCTCGGAAAACTCAAATGCTACCTTCACCATCAGCTCTTTTGCAGACTGTGCCCGAGCCTTCCCTAACTTTGGGAGCTAAGAATGAAGAGGTGTGGGCAGAGAAGGCCGTGAAGAGGAAAGGAGTCAAGGTTGCCCTCTCGCCTGGGCCGCTCCTGGCCAAGTCGCCGGCTGCCTCCTCTGGTCCCTGCCAGTCCTCCCGGAGCGGCGGACCCGGGCCCGGGGCGCTCCGGGGAGGCGAGATGTGAGCGGCCTCCTGAGCCGGCCTCGGCCAACAGCGCCCGCGGTCGCCTCTCTTTCGCGGTGTCGGGCCTGGCTGCCCCGGGAAGAAGCCCGTCGGGGCCTCCGCCTCCCCGCGGCCGGGCCCCGCCTCCAGCCCGCCGCCCCCGGGCCGCCGTCGAAGCCCTTACCCGCAGGACGTGGTAGCCTTCCGTGCCCCCGCCTGGGATCTCGACGCTCTGCGAGGAGCCCATGGCGGCGGGCGATCACTGTGGCCAGGCCGGGCTCCGCGCTGCTCCCCGCCTCCCCGCGCACCGCCCTCTCCGCTCCTCCGCGTAGCACTTGGGACGTGGCACTCGCAGCCTCAGGAGAGCCGGGCCGCACTGCCCGCTGGGAGATCGTCGCCGCGGCAGCCAGGGCCGCTGCGACGCCGCAGACAGCGCCACCTGCCGCGAGCCACCGGGAGGGGTCTGAGCCTGGGAGGCAGGGCTGGAGTGGAGGGCGGGGAGAGGCCTATTCGTGCTCGCGAGAGAGCAGAAATACGGTTCATCCAGTCTCTACACCTTACTACGGGTCCCTGGGCTTGACAAGATTCATCTAGACGCGTTCCCGCTCTCCCGAAAGAACGGTCGCTTGACTGTAGCTCCCCCTGGTGGCCAGAGGCCGGGAAGGGGCTCCTGCTGAAAAGAATAGGGGCGAATGCAAACACAGCGAGCTCCCTAATCTCTGGGTTTCTGAACCTCTAGGTATTGTCCCCAGGTTGCACAGAGGATCGTGGTAGTGGCTCTCCGTGGGCGGAGTACCGTGTCCGCTCAACTTAGCTCAGTTTTATAAAGGAAAATGTCCTAAAGAGTTATGGAGGGCCCACCAAAGTTCTCCTTTTGTTTTTGTTTTTTGTCTTCCCTAATTGTGAGAACAAGATCAGTCTATCACAACCTGAGCGATGCCAGACTGGGAAACACAGTTGGATGACCTTGGCGTTGCACCGCCTGCTGCTGGGTTCCCCATTCCACTTCCTTTAGGTAGCCAAGTTGTATTCACACTTTTCCTACTCGGTTGCTCCTTTTGTCCCTTCCCTCCAAAATCACCAGTTATTGCCCAGGGGTCAATTTGGCCATCACTAACGGTGGATCAACCAGATATCAGAATAACATGTGTATTCTGATGTGAAGCAACGTGAAGTAACTATTATCACCCACGAAGTATGCCAGACCAAAATGTTTACCTTGCTCCTCTCACACCTTTGTTTAGATCTTCCAGTTTACAGGAATACAAAGGAGAGAAGAACAAGTAAAATGACTTCATAAGGAAACAACCAGGCAAAAATAAAAGAAATGGGCTGTTCTTTAGAGCAGCTGGCCAGTTCTTTTCATCAAGTCAGAATAATAAGAAAGGGTCTGTACTGGGTTAAAAGAGATATGAAGGACATAACCAGGAGATGAAATGAAAGGTCTTGAGTTGGGGGCTGATTTGGAGAAATTAGCTGTAAAGGACATTCTGGGCTCAATTAGGAAAATGTGAATACTGAGTGTTTGAAGAAAAGCATTTACTGTCATAGAAAAGTGGAAATTATTGGCTAAAAAAAAAGGTTATAAGACAGGATATGTCTGTAAACAATATGAAAACATTTTTGTAAATAAAATATGTGTTAATACATAGTATGTATATGAAGATGTGGCAGGATGCCAGCTTAGGGTTACAGTGGTGATCCCTGGGTGGTGACAGAGATGTTTTATTTTCTGTTTTTGCTGGTTCTACATTCTAAAATGCTCATGGACTGCTTTTGTAACAATAAAAGAGTATTTAAAAATAAAAAATCATTTTCTTTCTTTGCTGTCAATAAACCAATACAAGGTTTTTAGGAGACCTAGTACATACATAAATGAATTCTCCAGTTATTAGGCTTGTCAAGGACAGAGAATGCAGTGGAGTCAGCTCTGTGTTTCTAATACTCAGCAGAGTGCCTGGCAGTTAATTTAATGAATTTGATGCAAATTAATGAATTAATGAATTTGACACAAAGGAATAGGTGTAAGAGCTAGGTTTGATGATAATATACTTGTTCTGCTTGGCAATTATAATCCTCTTCGTGGTGGGGTCATAAGCTGTTGCTATGTTGAGTGGTCAAAATTTTTGTTTCCCAGATGTCTAACACGAGCCATGGTTTGCAGAACCCTGGCTGTGGACCTGAAGCAGCCCATGAGCAACTCCAGCCCTTTCTTAGAGGTATAATGTGTCTCAGCCATTTACTTTCTTACCTTCTTGATTTTATTCAAGCTCATCCATACATCTTGGGATGCTCTTTCCTACATTTTCTACTTCAGAAAATTCTAACTAATCCCTTAAGGCCTATCTCAAATGTTACTTATTCATCCTTAAATTCAGAACGACTCTCTCCTTACCCTGAGTTCCTGGAATAGTTAGTTCTTTCATTTCTGGTAGCATCATCATCATCACAGGCCTGTCTTCCACCCTTTATAGTCCATTCATTCAGGGTGGGGACCGTATTTTTCACCTTTAGATTCCCAGTTCCTCGTTGAGAGTTGGGAACATGGTAGTATTGTTTGTTGATTTGAATTGAATGTGTGTGATTGAAGAGTTTCCAAACCTTTTCTTTTTCAGGATCAGTTAATAAGTTACCTCTGATGTTCCTATTTGTGCCTCATCAAAACCTGTGTTACTTCTTTATCGGCCATTGGTAGGGGGTGAGGTGCAAGGCTCACCTGATTTGGGATTGAGACTATGTGATAACCATTGCTCCTGTTTTTCCTGGTGCCACTCATTTTCCTCTTTTACTTGGGAAATATGCTCAGAGGGAAGAGAACAGAATAAATAAAAGAACAACCAACGATGTTACCAAAGTTAATATAAATTAATATAACATGATGGAGGGGAACACATGGGAAATTATTGTCCAAGTCAGTCTCAGTTGAAGTTGGAATCTGCTGCAGGCAAGTTGGTATTTTGAAACATCACAGGCAGCAGAAAAACGAAGCCCAGCAAAAGCAAATATCTACAGACTTTAAAAAGTCAAATGAGATGAAATCTATTTTTCTGGAAGAAGAAGCATCTGATACGCAATTTTGTGTGTCTATTCTGGGTTTCATTAATCCTCCAGATTCTTTTGGCTATGCAGGGTCTTTTGTGTTTCTATACAAATTTTTGAATTATTTGTTCCAATCCTGTGAAAAATGCCTCTGGTATTTTGATAGGGATTGCATTAAATCTGCAGATTGCTTAGGGTAGTATGCTTGTTTTAACAATATTAATTTTTCCAATCCATGAGCACAGTATATTTTTCCATTTGTTTGTGTCATCTTCAGTTCCTTTCATCAATGTCTTACAGTTTTCCAAGTACAGGTATTTCACCTTGGTTAGATTTATTCCTAGGTTTTTTTTTTTGATTCAATTGTAAATGGGATTGGTTTCTTAATTTCTCTTTCTGATAGTTTATTGTTGGTGTGTAGAAATGCAACAGATTTCTGTGTTTAATTTTGTATCATGCAATTTTACTGATTTCACTTATTAGTTCTAATACTTTTTTGGTGGTGTCTTTAGGATTTTCTATATATAGTGTCATGTCATCTGCAAACAGTGACAGTTTTACTTCCTTTCCAATTCAGATTCCTTTTATTTTTTGTCTGATTGCTATGGCTAGGACTTCCAATACTATGTGAATAAAAGTGGCAAGAATGGGCATCCTGGTCTTGTTCCTGACCTTAAAGGAAATGCTTTCAGCTTTTCACTGCTGGGTATATTGGCTGTAGGTCTGTCATATATGGCCTTTATTATGTTGAAGTATGTTCCCTCCAAACCCACTTTGTGGAGAGTTTTTATCATAAATGGATGTTGAATTTTATCAAAAGCTTTTTCTGCATCTATTGAGATGATCATATGATATTTATTCTTGAATTTGTTAATGTGGTGTTATCATGTTGATTAATTTGTGGATATTGAACCATTCTTGCATCCCTGGGATAAATCCCACTTGATTATGGTATAGGAGACTTTTAATTTAATGTTAAATTCGGTTTGCTAATATTTTGTTGAGAATTTTTTCATCTATGTTTATCAGTGATACTGGCCTTTGATTTTCTTTATTTGTGGTGTCTTTGTCTCATTTTGGTATCAGGCTGATGCTGGCCTCACAGAATGAGTTTGAAAGCATTTCTTCCTTTTTAATTTTTTGTAATAGTTTGAGAAGGATAGATGTTAACTCTTCTTTAAATGTTTTGTAGAATTCACCTGTGAAGCCATCTGACCCTTGACTTTTGGTTCTTGGGAGTTTTTAAAATTACCAATTCAATTTCATAAGTGGTAATTGGCCTGTTCATATTTTCTATTTCTTCCTGATTCAGTCTTGGGAGATTATATGTTTCTAAGACTTTATCCATTTCTTTTAGGTAGTCTATTTTATTGGCATATAATTATTCATAGTAATCTTTTATGAGTCTTTTTATTTCTGTGGGGTTGGTTGTAACTTCTCCTCTTTCATTTCTGATTTATTTGGGTCTTTTTTTTTATGAGTCTGGTTTATCAATTTTATTTATCTTTTCAGAGAACCAGCTCTTAGTTTCACTGATCTTTCCTATTTTTTTTAGTCTCTATTTCACTTATTTCTGCTCTGATCTTTATTATTTCTTTCCTTTTACTAACTTTGAGTTTGTTCTTCTTTCTCTCGTTCCCTTTGGTGTAAGGTTAGATTGTTATTTTGAGATTTTTCTTGTTTCTTGAGAGTCTTTTATCCCTATAAGCTTCCGGAACTCTTAGAACTGTTTTTGCTGAGTCCCATAGATTTTGGATTGTTGTGTTTCCATTTTCATTTGTCTCTTTGATTTCTTCAGTGACCCATTGGTTGTTTAGTAGCATATTGTTTAGCCTCCAGGTGTTTGTGTCTTTTGCTGTTTTTCTCTTGTAGTTGATTTCTAGTCCCCTAACATTGTGGTTGGAAAAAATGCTTCATATAACTTTATTCTCCTTAAATTTATTGAGCCTCGTTTTGTGGCCTAGCACATGATCTACCGAGCAGAATGTTGCATGCTGACTTGAAAGGAATGTGTATTCTGTTGCTTTTGGATAAAATGTTATCTGTATATATTCTAATAGCTGTATGTTTTTACACCTCCCCCCCATGTTTAATGTTTTTGAGGTCACATTTTACATCTTTTTGTTTTGTGTATTCTTTATTGTGGATATAGATGATTTACTTCTTTTGCCTTTAACCTTCCTACTTGCTTTATAGTTGGTTGATCTACTGCCTTTACTGTATGTTTGCCTTTACCAATGAGACTTTTGCTTTTGTAATGTTCATATTTCTAGTAGTACCCTTTTCTTTTCCACTTATAGAGGTCCCTTTAACATTTCTTGTAAATCTGGTTTAGTAGTGCTGAACTCTTTCAGCTTTTGCTTGTCTGTAAAGCTCTTTATCTCTCCTCAAATCTGAATGATAGCCTTGCAGCACCAGAGTCCTCATGGTAGAATGAGTTCCCCAAATGGCTGCCACCAACGTGTCTGTTCCCAGGGGAGCCTCAGTTGCCTCCTGCCTCTCTGGAGGTCCTCCAAGATCAGTAGATTGTTCTGACCCAGGCACCTTTCAAATTAACACCTCTGTGCTGGGAGTTGGAGTGTGTGAGGTTTTGCATGTGCCCTTTAAGAGTGGAGTCTCTGTTTCCTACAGGCCTCTGGCTCTCCCATACTCAAGCCCCACTGGTCTTCAAAGCAAGACATTCTGGGGGCTTCTCTTCCCAATGCAGGACCCCCAGGCTGGGTAGTCTGATGTGGGGCTTGGACCCCTCACTCTTTGGGGAGAAACTCAGCAATTGTGATTATCCTCCCGTTTGTGGGTTGCCTACCTGGGGGTGTGGGTCTCACCTATACTGTGTCTCTGCCCCTCCTATCTGTCTCATTATGGTTTCTTCTTTATATCTTTAGTGGTAGAAAATCTTTCCTGCTGGTCTTCAAGTGATTCTCATAGATGGCCGCTCTGTAAACAGTTTGTAATCTTGGTGTGCCTGTGGGAGGAGGTGAGCCCAGGGTCTTCCTACTCTTTCATCTTGGCCACACCTCTCAAGTCCTTTCTTTAAAAAGTGTATTGAAATCTAAGTGGCTGGGAGTAATATTATTCCAGAAAAACTTTGATCTTACTTTAGTGCATATAAAATGTCATTTGCAAATACTGATACTTTAGGAACAGTAACATATTACTGATGTAACCAGGG
Organism: Hyperoodon ampullatus; assembly: GCF_949752795.1. Taxonomy (NCBI): domain Eukaryota; kingdom Metazoa; phylum Chordata; class Mammalia; order Artiodactyla; family Ziphiidae; genus Hyperoodon; species Hyperoodon ampullatus. Next base: position 85,993,949 of record NC_136921.1, on the reverse strand, counting down.
ACCACAAACTCAGTTGTTTATGGAGGGAATGAGTTGGGCTGGATACAGGTGGAGGAAGAGAGAGGCTAAGTAACTTGCCTAAATTGAAGCAGCTTGTGTGTCAGAACCAGATGTGGTACCAAAGTCTTTGACCATATGTTCAGAAATCCTTCCATTGCACTAATAATTAGAGCACTAACAACTAGAGCACTAATAGTAGCCCTCATTTATTGAATGACAGCTGTATATATCTTACACCCTTAACAGTTTATAAGCATTATCTTTAATCATCAAAATAACTTTGTTGATGAAAGGTGGTATCTTCATTTTTTTAGAAACTGGGATGCAGAGAAGTTAAGTGATTTGCCCAAGATTCCACAGCTAGTAAATGGTAAATCAGAGTTCAAATCCAGACCTACCGATTTCAAAGTTCATGCCCTTTAGCTACACCATGCTGCCTCTCCCTGGAATGGAAGTGGAACTAAAGGGTTGTAGCTGAGTTTACACGCTTACCTCTCTTTCCAAGCTGGAGGAGGGAGAATTCAGCCCAGAACTACATAGGAGAACACTGAAGGTAGCTGGAGGGTTTGTCCTGTTTCATAGTCCTGTGTGGAGCAGGATAGGGAAGTTAAACTAGGGACCTCACTATTAACATTTTTAAAATCTCAGAGCTAGCTGGAGAAGCCCTGTTATTGAAGAATACATTTTATTTTATTTTTTTGGCCACGTGGCTAGTGGGGATCTTAGTTCCCTGACCAGGGATTGAACCCGGGCCCTCGGCAGTGAAAGCATGGAGTCCTAACCACTGGAGAGCCAGGGAATTCCCATAGAATACATTTTAGAAAAGTTCAGAGACTACATTTAGGTTTTAGTCAGAACATGTTACTAGCAATATTGCTACATTGATGTTTCTAAGATATTGTGAGAAAAAAACCCTCCACTCTGATCAAGCTTCTGGAAACTAACCACACATTTTCAGTAAATACAGCACACTGAGCAACATGTTAAGCAAGCAAACTCCAGACTGTGGGCAACTACAGGACAACAACCTGGTTTCTTCAACGAATAAAATGCAAGGAAAAAAAAAAGATAGGGGAGGGAAAACCTATAGATTAAAAAAAAAAAAAAGACTTAAGAGGTATATAAACAAAACACAACGTGTGGCTCTTGTTTGGCTCCTGATTTGAACAAACTAACTGTAAAGACATTTATAAGACAACTTGGGAAATTTGAACACTGACTAGATATTTGATAATATTAAACAATTATTGTAAATTTTTTAGGTATGTTAATAATTATTCTTTTAGAAATACATACAAAATTATGAGGGCTTTGGGCTTTCCAACTTCCCTGTGTCATTTGTGATTTTTTTAGATCTTATTACTTTAAAAAAATAACTTTTACTTATTAATTTTTGAATAGGTAATACGCTCGTTTGTAACAAGATTCAACAGATAAAAAGAATGAACAGTGAAAACTAAGTCTCCCTTTGACAACTGTGGCCAAGTCACCCAGGAAGTTCCTTTCCCTGGAGGCAACCAATACGTATCCTGTTGGAATCACTTGATGTAATTTATTTTGATGAGAGTAGTAACAGATCCAACCTAATTTTTCCCCAAATAGTTACTCAGTTGTTCTAAAACTATTTAGTGCATTATTCACATTTTCCCAGAAGAAATATAACTTGAAATACAACCTTTACCAAATACTAAATTCCCAATATATATTTCATTCTATTTTGTATATAATCCTTCTATTTTGTCCCATTGTCTTTTTACGAACCAGTGTCACATTGCATAAATTACTATAGTTTTCCAATACATTTCAATAGCTGGTAGAGTGGTCACTTTATTATTCTTTCTTTTCAGAATTTTCCTTCTATCCTTGCTTGCTTATTTTTCCAAATGAACCAGATCAAGGAGTGGCAAACTTTTTCCATAGAAGGCCAGAGAGCAAATATTTTAGGCTTTGCAGCCACTACATCTCTGTAGCAATTAGTCATCTCTGCCATTGTATAGTGAAAGCAGCAATCAGCAATAAGTAAGTCAGTGGATGTGCCTGTGTTCCAACAAAACTTTATTTACAAAACCAGGATGCATTAGACTTGGCCCATAGGCTATAGTTTGCTGGCCCCTGAAGTAGACAAACTCATTTGCCTAGTTTAAAAAAATCTTAGTATTTTTACTGGGATCTTGCTAAATGTATAGATCAATCAGAGAGAATTAATCTATACCTTTATGATGTTGAGTCTTTCTATCATAGAAGGGAAAATGACTATTTGGTTAATGCTCATTTGGTATCCTTCAGTAATATTTAATTTTTTCCTATCTGTTCAAATATACATTCAGATTTAATATTTTAGTTCTCATTATTAGAACATTAAATGTCTATGTGTTAAGATATTCCTTGGCTATTTTCTATATCTATAATTTTCTCTTGAATCCTCTTTATCACTGCTCATCTCTGTTTCATTTTTCTTGCTTTTCTTAATCCTGTCCTCATGTTTCTTACAATGTTTCCAGTAAAGTATTTCTCCTTTGTGTTGCCCTCAATGTGGGCTGTGTTGGAATGCTTTCAGTTGCAAGTAACATAAGCCAACTAAAAGTGGCTTATAAGTTGAGGAACTTTTATTATTTCATATAATAAGAAGTTTGGAGACAGAGAAATTCCAGAGTTGGTTAACTCATGGTCTCAATGATGTCAGGGCACAGGGAAGGTGAGCTTCTCTCTGCTTCTCTTAGTTTTTCACACGTGAAAACAAGACGGTTGTGGCAGCTCCACACGTTACATTGTCATGTGACAGCATATGAGAAGAGAACATATTTTGGCTTTGTATCTTTTTTAAGACCAAGGAACACTTTCTTAGAAGCCATCCAGAACACATGTTTTATCAGCCAAGGTTGTATCACGCCTGAACCAGACTCTGACAAAGAGAATAGAAATACCAGACTTGATTTAGACGAATTGGTAATTACCCTTGAGACTAGGGAAGGGCCCGTGAAGCACTTACTATAAAGCTTTGGCAATCAAGTCACAGTGATGTTGGCTTCAGTATAGACACACAGATCAGTGGTATAGAATAGAAAGACCTACATATAAGGTTAACTGACTTTTGATGAAGGTACTCAGGAAATTCAATGGTACTGGAACAATTGCACTTCCATATTGGACATCCAAAAAAGAAAGAAAGGAAAAAGAATCTCAACCCATACTTTACATTATGTGCCAAAATCAACTCAAAATAGATAATATACCTAAGTGCAAAACTTTAAAAATTCAAACTTCTAGAAGAAAACATAAGTAAAGATTTTTTACATAGGACACAAAAAATGTAAACAGTTAAAAAAATGGTACATAACACTTCATCGAAGTTTAAAATTTTGGCTCTTCAAAGACACTTAATAAGAAAAAGAAAAGATAAGCCACATAATGGAAGAAAATATTTGCAAAACACATACCTAATAAATATACACACAATATATAAAGGACTGTAGTAACTCAGTAATAAGAAAACAACCCAATTTTTTAAAAGACCAAAAGGCTTGAACAGATATTACACACACACACACACACACACACACACACAAATGTACAGATGACAAATGAGAATATGAGAAGATGCTTAACATCATTAGCTTTATAGAAATGAAAACTAAAACCACAATGAGATACCACTACATACTTATCAGAGTAGCTAAAATAAAAAGAGCTAACAATACCAAGCACTAGCAAGGATGTGGAGTAACTGCAATGCTCAAACATTGCTGGTGGAAATGTAAAGTGGTACAGCCACATTGGAGAACAGTTTGACAGTTTTGTTTGAAGTTAAACAAACACCTTATGATACAGTGATCTCAGTCCTAGATAATTACAGAAGATAAATGTCTAGACAAAATGTGTATACAATAACCTATATACAAATGTTTACAACAGCTTTGTTTATAATCATCAAGACTGGAAACAACCCAATGTTCATCAACTGGTGAATGGATAAACAAATTGTGGTGCATCCAAACAGTGGAATATTACTCAGAAATAAAAAGGAACAAACTACTGATACAACCTGGTTGAATCTCAAAAGCATTAAGTGAAAGAAGCCAGATGTAAAAGGCTACAAGCTGTAGATTCTATTTATATGTCATTCTGGATAAGATGATTTTACAGGGTCAGAAAACAGATTAGTCCTTGCCAGGGAGTGGGGATAAGGGAAGAAAATTGATTACAATTCCTGCTTAAAGTGTCAGCTTGGCTACAGGCATACTTTTCTCCATCTCATATGAATCTAACTGCATGGGAGGGTATTTTATAACATATCAGTTGGACTTCTTGAGTGAGACATTGTTTTATTAGAAAATTAGAATTCTTCCATGAAATATATGATTTTTAAAAAAATATTGAGAGGCCAATAGAGAGTGAAAAGATGGAATGTAGATAGAAAAAAATCAGGAAACACTTCATAGAGAAAATAACCAGAGTTGTGATTCAAAACAAACTAAATGTTTTGCTACATATAATTTCAAATGAGTCTTTGTAAGAGGTTGGCTTATGCTAAAGAAAAAGTCTCAATGATTTCCCAAATCAGGATGGGTTTGAATGTGCAGATTGGGGAAGGGGTTTGGGAGAGGTGAACTGCTCTGTGTAATATAGGCAAAGGATTAGAATATTGGGGAAGGGTGGGGACCAGGAGGAGAGAAGAGAGCGGCACTAGCATGGTGGACATCTGCATGGGTGGAGGGGGAAGAGTTAAGGACCCTCAGGGCAGAGCACCCCTAAGGGTCTCCCTCTGACTTTGAGTGCCACCTTATACAGCCATTAAGCAGACTCTGAGGGATAGAGTTGTCCAAGCAGGGACAGGAGGGTCCATGCCCCCAGAGAGCTTATGTCCTCAGTCAACCCCCTCCAGCATGAGCCAAGGATGCCATGTTCCTTAGGTCACACCCACCATTGGCCTAGACTCTCTCTTTGGGGGTATATCTCTGCTGGTCAGCCAGAAAGTGCTTCTCCAGCCCTATCCTGGAGGAAAATTTCTTTCAATGAGAAAGTTCAGTCCAGGTAGAGAAAATCAATGAGTTCTCATGCTAATATATTCCTTGCCTTTGCTTTCACTGTTTCCTGCTGAAAAAGCCCTTCTTACTATTTCTATCTTCAGTGAACTACTGCTCATCTTTTAAACTGAGCTCAAGCTTCACTATAGGAAGCCTCCCTTGACTACCTCCCATCTGATGAAAAGTTTTGTTTACTTTACCAGATGATAAAAGTGATACATGCTCATTTAAAAATACTACAAAGGTGTATAATTAAAGTAATAAAAAGTCCACTAACTCTCATACTCTAACTCTACCCCTCTGAGATAACCAGTGTTAAGATTTGGTTATGTATAGTACCATTTCTTTCTCTAGACAAGTACAAACTGATACAAACCTATGTACGTATACACGCGTTGTTCTTTTCTTCTCTCTCACACACAAAAGGGTTACATTATACACCAGATTTTGCAGTTTGCTTTCCCTCTTCCTTTCATTTAATATGTGATGACCATACTTCTATTTTAATAGCAATATCATAGTTCCCAATTAGATGTTTGTGACAATGTCTAATTTTTATTTTCTATAAAACTCCTAGAGGAAAACATAGGCAGAACACTCTTTGACATAAATCACAGCAACATGTTTTTTTGGATCTGTCTCCTAGAATAATGGAAATAAAAACAAAAATAAACATATGAAACCTAATTAAACTTAAAAGCTTTTGCACAGCAAAGGAAACCATAAACAAAATGAAAAGACAACCTATGGACTGGGAGAAAACATTTGCAAACGATGTGACCAACAAGGGCTTAATTTCCAAAATATACAAACAGCTCACATAACTCAATAACAAAAAAACAAACAACCCAGTCAAATAAATAGGCAGAAGACCTAAGTAGACATTTCTCCAAAGAAGACATACAGATGGCCAATAGGCTCATGAAAAGATGCTCAATATTGCTAATTATTAGAGAAATGCAAATCAAAGCTACAATGAGGTATCACCTCACACCGGTCAGAATGGCCATCATTAAAAGTCTACAAATAATAAATGCTAGAGACGGTATGGAGAAAAGGGGACCTTCCTACACTGTTTGTGGGAATGTAAGTTGGTACAGCCACTATGGAGAACAGTATGGATGTTCCTTAAAGAACTAAAAATAGAGTTGCCATATGATCCAGCAATCACACTCCTGGGCATATATCTGGAGAAAACTCTAATTTGAAAAGATCTATGCACCCCAATGTTCATAGCAGCACTATTTACAACAGCCAAAACATGGAAGCAACCTAAATGGCCATCAACAGATGAATGGATAAAGAAGATGTGGTATATATACATGCAATGGAATACTACTCAGCCATAAAAAAGAATAAAATAATGCCATTTGCAGCAACATGAATGGACCTAGAGATTATCATACTAAGTGAAGTAAATCAAACAAACATCATATGTTATCACTTCTATGTGGAATGTAAAAAATGATACAAATGAACTTATTTACAAAACAGAAATAGACTCACAGGCATAGAAAAGAAATTTATGGTTGCCAAAGGGGAAATAAATTACAGTGGAGGAGATAAATTAGGAGTTTGGGATTAACAGATACACACTATTATTTATAAAATAGATAAACAAGGACCTATTGTATAGTGCAGGGAACTATATTCAATATCTTATAATAACCTATAATGGACAAGAATCTGAAAAAGAATATACATATGTGTGTGTATGTATATATATGTATATATATAACTGAGCCACCTTGCTGTATATCTGAAACTAATACAACATTGCAAATTAACTATACTTCAATAAAAAATGATTTAAAAAACCCCCAAAAAACTTGCTGTATTATTTAAGACTTCCAAAAGGAAGTGATTACTAGTGGTATCTTACTCCTGGTTTAAATGGAAATGTATTTAACAATTTATTATTTAATGTGATGTTTGCTCTCAGTTTTTGCTAACTAATCTTTATCATGTTAAGATGGAATCCTGCTAAGCCTACTTTACTTCAAGTTTTTATTAGGAAAAGCTGCTGAATTTCAGCTTATGTCAAATGCCTTTGGATGTAATTCCACTTAATCCATGATTTTTCTCATTTAACTTGTTATGTTTATAGGTTTTTTTAAAACGTTGAAGCATTTTACATTCTTGAAATAAGTCTTTTTTGGATATGGTATTATTTTTTCACTATGCTGCTGCATTCCATTGGTAATACTGTATTTTATTTATTTAGAAATTTTAAATCTGTACTTATAACTGAAATTGCTCTGTAGTTTTCTTTTCTCTATTTATCAAGCTCTGTGCCTCTAGAGCACACTAGTCATACCTCTACATAGTACTTATTACCATGATGAAAATTGTATATCTAATTGTGTATGCATCAGCAAGTGGAGAGCAGGGACCAGGTCGTCTTCGATTTTCTGTTCTTTGTGTCAAGCACAATGCCTAGCACATGGCAGAAGCTCAATGAATCTGTGTTGAATGAAGGAATCAACAGCTTTGGGAAACATTTTCCTTTCACCTAATTTTACCTAGTATTGGTAGTTAGCCATTTATTATCTTTATACCTCTTTTCTTCCAATGCCGTGTTTCTATCTTCACTTGTTCCCTTGAAGAAATACCATTATTGAATGCAATATTGCAGTTGAAATGAATAAACTAGAGCCACATATGTCAACATGGATAGATCTCAAAAGTATAAGGTTAAACAAAAAAGTAAGAATATGAATAGCATAACACTCTCTATATAAAGTTTTTAAAATGTAAACAATATTGTGCACTTGCGCTGTTGGCTCTCAACCCCACTCCAGCCCTTTCTGTGCACCCTTCTGTATTGCAAAGGGCTGGAAACCTGTGAACTACATGTTGCAGGTTCCCTTGTCACCTGGCTTCTAGTTAGGTTTTGCCAGTGCCAGGCAAAACCAAAGAAAGGGAGATGCCATTTTCCTTTCCATTCTGGGCAGTGCTTCCAGCACACGTGGCAGCAGCAATAGCAGGAGGTGACTGAAAATGAGCATTTCAGTAGTATCGGTGGCTATTTTAGCAGTGGCAGTGCCAACCTGTAGCACCCCAACAGGGAAGAAGGCAGGTAAGTAGATACTCTGATCTCATTTTCCTCTTTCCCTCTGCTTCTGGCCAGCACTTTCCACTGTCCAAAACTGACCTGAAATCTGGTCAAGAGTCCAGTGGGGCAGTCTGTACATCTCAGCTTTCTGAGTTCAAAGAAAGGTGCGGAATTGACCTGGAGGGGCAAGTGGATGAAACTGATCATAGCCTCCTCATCCCATTTACATCTCCAGCCCTTTCTATACTTCTATAACCAATTCTCAGTATTAAACCTCCCTTGTGTCTACTACATAGTTTCTGTTTTCCTGACTGGACAGTGACTAATTCAGTATAGTTTATGGATATGCACATATGCAGCAAAGGAACAATAACTTGCATGGGAATGATAAACTCCATGTTCAAGATAACGGTTCCCTCTGGATAGAAAAGAACAGAATGGAATTAGGGATAAGTACATAGGCATCATCTTCTGTATCTAAAATATTTAACTTCTTAAGCTGGGAAGTGAATATGTGGATATTTTAAATTATTCTGTATGTTTGTTATATGATTATCTATTTTTTCATATGCCAGAACTATTTCATATGCCAGAACTATTTTAGCCATCCTTATAATTACATATGTGTGTTTATATCTATGTGTGTGTGTGTATATATATATATATACACACTGTTGTGGCCTCTCCCTGTGCTCCGCAAGGGGAGAGGCCACAACGGTGAGAGGCCCGTGTACCGCAAAAAAAAAAAAAAAAAGATAACAGTGTCTACCTTTCAAGACTATCGTGATGATTAAGTGGGATAATATGCAAAATGTCCTAGCACAGTGCCAAGAACATGGCCAATCATAGTTTCCTCCCTCCTGAACTTTCAGGAAGAATAAGGACTTGACTTTGATAAACTTTGAATTACAACAATTGTGCTCTGCCTCGAGGAGGTGTTTGCTTTCTTTTATTTCTTCTTTAAAGCCTTTAATGTTTCTTTTCTGATTACAAGAGTGGTAGTTGTTCAATGTAGAAAGTTTGAAAAATATAGAAACATATGGAGATGAAAATTTAAATATATGGTGATTCTACCCCTCATAAGTGCTACAAATGTATACAGATCTTAAAAATTAGAATAACACTATATAGTTCTGTGACATAGTTCTTTCACTTCACAACGTAAGGTAAACATTTTCCTATGTCATATATTCTATGACATCACTTCTGCAGGCTGTATAATATTCAGGTGGCTGGGATGTTTAGGTTTTTCTAATATTTCACTCTATAATTAACGCTGCCATGAACTTCCTTGTTGATAAGTCTTTGCTCACATTTCTTATTATTTCCTTGGACAAAATACTTGTCGGAATCTTGGTCAAGCTGCATGTGCATTTGATGGCATCTTATGCCTTTGGCTATCTTGCTTTCAAGAAAGATTGTACAAAAAGAAAGAAAGAAAGATTGTACCAATTTACATTGCCTTTAGCAGTGTTGGAGAGTACTACTTTGCCACATCAGGAAATTACTTTTAAAAAGAGAAATTAGAACAGATATGAACTTCATAGTGGAATCTACCGCAATCGATTCTAACTAGTTTGCTGTTTAAAGAATAACAGCAAAGTACCACATCTTCACAGAGAAGAGGACTTCCATGGGCCATTGAAGTCTAGTTTTAACAGGCTGCCATGCAGAGGGATCCCAGTCATGCTTTCAAGGGTTAACTTCTATCTGGAATCAACTAAACATTGACACCAGCTAGAGGTGATTTGGAACCCAGCTGACCTGTGGATTTTCTAAATCCAGACCTGATAGTGATACACTAGTTGGAAAATGGTGAAAAGACAAGCCAAGTACTCTACCCTGTTCCTGGCCGAGGCCTGAGACTTGGGTTTCTTGGGTCTTGAACATTCAGTTCTTAACTTTTCTCTACCTCCAGATTGAAGGGTCTTAGATCCACTCTGGTTAAATGGTTAAATGAGAAAAAGGAAGATAGCAAAAAACATCAGCTAATAAGATCTTTCATTCTTTGTTAATTAGTTTCTGCAAGTCTAACCCTCTGGCACCTGCCAGCTTCACTGTACTGGAGCCAACAGATTTCAAAAATAATTAAAGTTAATGAGCTGCTCTTTGTGATAGGATGCTGAAAACTTAACAGCCATAATTAGTAGGAAGTGCAAAGTGGGGAAAGTGTCACTTGCTGATAAATAGAACTTCCTCATCTTGTAGATACAAGAATCCTGTCCATATGTGAAAGAGATGCTCTACTGAGTCAAAGAAGATGTATGACTGGGTTTACAAATTGGAAGTAAATTGAAGAACAAGTACCAATCTTGAAAACGATAGCCCTAGGCTAAAATCAGACTCCTCCCCCAAAGTAGCAAAATTAATGTGTCAAAACGTTGGTAACAATTCATGGTAAAGTCTCAGGCAACCTTAGAGAGTTGGTCATTACAGTCGACGGCCCAAAGTAGGGCACTGACTTTCTGTCCCTTGGTAACAAAAATAAACATGGGAATTATGGGTACTGAGGAGTCAAACACTAAATTGGCAGCCGCTCTCTGTGAGTTCAGACTGGGCAAGATTTTTCAGTGTGGAGTTCTTGGAAGCAAATGCAAATGAAGTCTGGTAATGGCTCAGTGGCTGGGAGGAAGTGACGAATCTGAGCAGGTGGAATCTCATCTAAATGTGGGGTTTCCCCCAAGGGATCCTGCATTCTATTTTAAGATGATTTTAGGTGATAAAAAGTCAAATGTGTCTTTTTCATTTTAATGTTTATGGATTTATTGTAATTCATATTTAAACCATTTGACTAGCACATCAAAACCTTCATTTCATATTTATAAGAATAATATTTTTTTCAAAATAATGTATTCAGGTTTAAAAAATGAGATGAGTTTAAAAATTAATTAAATAGTAATATAGGTGGAATTTTGGTTCTGTCCCAAATTGAAAATTTGGAATGTTGGGGAAAATTTCAAGGTAACTATTTTAGGAGCTTCTAATTATTTCCAGGGCTTTGAAATGTACTACATTTCATCAAATCTAAGAAGCTTTTAATCATACAGTGAACCATTATATAATATATCATGAAGAAACAGAGAATGCTGCTAACTAAACTATGGCCCATTCTTTCTTAGTACTTAGAATTTTGTTTTGTATTCAGTGAAAGTTCTCTTTTATTCTCACTAGGTACAATTTTTTTTTTATCATATACTGCAGTACTCTGTTTCTGTGCCTTCCCGTTTGTACAGTAACTTTAAAAATATATATTTAGGGCTTCCCTGGTGGCGCAGTGGTTGAGAGTCCGCCTGCCGATGCAGGGGACACGGGTTCGTGCCCCGATCCCGGAAGATCCCACATGCCGCGGAGCGGCTGGGCCCGCGAGCCATGGCCGCGGAGCCTGTGTGTCCGGAGCCTGTGCTCCGCAACGGGAGAGGCCACAGCAGTGAGAGGCCCGCGTACAGCAAAAAAAAAAAAAAAAAAAAAAATATATATATTTATTTACTTGGCTCCGTCGCGTCTTTGTTGCGGCACGCGGGCTCTCTAGTTGTGGTGTATGGGTTCTAGAGCGCATGCTCAGTAGTTGCTGAGTGTGGGCTTAGTAGCCCCGTGGCATCTTAGTTCCCTGACCAGGGATCGAACCTGCATCCGCTGTATTGGAAGGCGGATTCTTAACCACTAGACCACCAGGGAAGTCCCTGTACAGTAACTTTTGATCTAAATCATAGTGTAATCTTTTTGAAGACATTTTAACGATGATAAATTTCAAGTCTTATGGTATTGACAATGTACCTAACTGAACTGAAGTGACAGCTGAGCTCCTTTGATCACGGCTGCTCATGAGAAGGCAATGGCAAAGCTTTCTAGCTGCATCCAATTTCAGAGGTGAAAAAAATGTGTGCCTTAGAATCAGTGACGTACAATAACACCTTTTTAAAGGTCACTAAGAATTGTTTCTTTTCTTGTGCCCCAGGTTTTTTTTCCCAAGAGCAGAGATCACCAACAAAGGTAAGGTAATTCAGAAAGCCTTAAAGGAAATAATGAGTTAGATATCAGAGCCCTGTGACACTTCATATTATCGTGTGAGGTACAGGGTCCTGACTCAGTCATAGCCCAGCTGGTGCGATGGAGCGACTTCTTCACGCAGCAGCTCATTACACAACTGTGATGTACATGCAAGATTCCCAGCCAACTTGAGGGTAGAATTTATGCAGGATTCACCTCTGGCTTCATGCCTTGCACAAAACAGGTAATAGACGTACGATAGTTGACAGGACAATTAGTTGTAGACAATTTACAATTTCCCTTCTCAATGAAATAATGATCTTTCAGTAGTGATATTCTTTAATAAATGCTCACTGTGAGTGAGCATTATGAAGACATGCTATAAGCCAGAGCACTGTTCTAACTGCTTTACATTTATCAACTAATTTACTACTTAACAACCCCAAGGTAGATCCTGTTATTATCCCTATCTTACATATGAGGAAACTGAGGCACAGAGCCCTCAATTAACTTGCCCATGATCACATACCTTTGAAATGTCAGAGCTACATTTGAATGCAGGCAATTTGACTTAGCATTCATGCACCTGGCCATTATACTTTATTGCCTCTACCATATAATACTGAAGAGCTATAATAAAAGAATAGGAATGCATACGATTGTCTAAATACACAGCTACTCAGTTAACATACAAAGTAAACCATGCTCCCTGGATTCTCAATAAACATTTGTTTATTGATAGTTCTAAGAATGAGGTAGAAAAAAGTACCCCACAGTGTTTTAAAATGAACAATAACAAAACCCACGCTGGCAGCAAATGCGTTGGAGAGGGTTGGAAGACTGATCTTAAAGCTTTGGGGACTTCCCTGGTTTCCAGTGGTTAAGGCTCCAAGCTCCCAATGCAGGGGGCCTGGGTTCAATCCCTGGTCAGGGAACTAGATCCCGCATGCCGCAACTAAGACCCCACATGCTGCAACTAAAGATCCCACACATGGCAATGAAGATCCCATGTGCTGCAACGAAGACCCACCAAACAAACAAACAAACAAATACATAAATATTAAAAAAAAAAAAAAAAAAAGCTTTGACCATGAAGTCAAGGCAAAATGTCAAACCAAGACAAAAAGTTTTAGGCTCTCCAAAAATCACCTACAATGGATGCACTACTCAAGAGGCCTCACATGGGCCAGCCACAAGTTAAGTCCAGGCCTGATCTTGACCACACAGCCCTGAGACAATATTTGGAATTTAGCGAACTACAGCAACCATTTACCTTGAACTGAAATCAAGTATTATGAAGTCTCTCAAGTTATCATCTGAATTCTGGCAGGCTGTGGTGAATACTGCATTAGGAAAGTTAATTAAACTGAGGAACTGAATTTTTCTTTTTTAAAGAAATGGCCGTTGGGTGTTAATCAGCTGTAAAGAAGAAAGCAGAAAGCTTCTTTTAAGGGAATCCATAAAAGAGCTTTGCCCTGTAAGCACGGTTGCCTCACCTCTGACCTCCATAACTGAGAAAGAGTTTGGCTTCTGCAATATTTTCTGTGAAGTTAGCAGCTTGAATCACTGCCACCAGCAAATGAGTTTTCTCTACTGAGAATGAGTTCTCCTGAACTGATGAAACAAAGGCCTATGGTCCTGAATAGCTATTATTTATTTGGAAGATTGCTACAGATACTGCAAAATCTGCTTCCCACCTCCACCCACCTCCTGCAAGCTGTGGTATTTAGCCGCTGGTCCTATGGAACAAAACAGACAGAAAGGAAAATCTGGCCAGGCAAGTGATATGCCCGGGGTGAAATGTGAAACTTGCCTTACAAATACAGAGACACACAAAATGAGGGACTTACTTATTGTGCTACTTCATACCTTTGAGATAATCCACATAACTGAATTATTGATTTTGGATTGTGCCAGGTATTTGGGGGCAGGCAAGGAAGAGGTGCTGAACTCTACTGATTTTGAAATCTGAGTCAGTCGTAGTGAATTACTAGACAGCTGCCACAGGGAACATCCGGAAGTTTCCATGTCTCTCATGTCAGCAGTCTGGAGATTTTCACATTAAAAAGTTATAACACACATCACTGTAAAAACGGATAGATGTTCCATTACCACTGTTAGTACTATTTCCATCACTACCCAGCACAAACTCTTGATAAGTTTGCCTTTTGTGAAAGCATATTCCCCTCTGGTGAGTTGGCTGGGAATAAGGTAATATCACTTCTTCCCACTCCAAGGAAACCATTTAAGGCATGTCATCTCCAGGTCCTGTCTAATCACATGGTTCTATAAAAACAATGTATCATTCAGAGGAGTCCATTTCCATCCATTCAGATCCTATTCCCTTTAGTGTTCTGATTATGTTTTCTAACTATTTCAAATGAAATAGCCCTAGTCTCCTGAATGCTGAAAATCAAATCTTTTCGAAGAAACAAAAACCAAATAGTTATATACGTAACAATATTTCTGTTGTGTATTTATTTATTTTGGCAAGTGCAGTCCCTGGCTCATAGTAAATACTCAATAAATATTTATCAAATAACTAAAGCAGAAATGTGTGGTGGGTATCAGCGATGCAGCTAGATATTCTGGAGATGCCCCAAGCCCAAGCCATCACTCATTGTCTTCTGGTCACTTTTTCTCAATGATGCCTCCTGGACTGCTCTGGATCCTTCTGTGCCCTGATCCTGCTATGACAGCCAAGTTTCCATTAGTCACCTGGAGAGCTGCTTCAGTTCCTCCCACATCGTTAGGAGCCTAAGCTCTGCATCCCTTCCTCTGTGTTCTGCTGTGGGTCATCCAGGTGCTAGAGGTACAGGGTGCGGCTGTGGGGGGCACATGAGCCTATCCGTTAGCCCTAGGTACCCTAGAAACCTTCCATGGTGACTCCCTCCCTCTTCACCCCTTCACCTGTCACATCTCATCCATCTGTCACTTTTAAGGTGGCAGCAGCTATGCCTATACAAGAGCGTCCAGAGACAGCCCCAATGGAAAAATGGACATAGGACACAGACAGTTTTCTAGGGGAAAATACACAAATCTCCAAGAAAAATAAACAGAGGGAACAGATCCCACTGCTTATCAAAGAATGCAAAATTAAAAGTAATAGGATGGGCTTCCCTGGTGGCGCAGTGGTTGAGAGTCCGCCTGCTGATGCAGGAGATGCGGGTTCGTGCCCCAGTCCGGGAGGATCCCACATGCCGCGGAGCGGCTGGGCCCGTGAGCCATGGCCGCTGGGCCTGCGCGTCCGGAGCCTGTGCTCCGCAACGGGAGAGACCACAACAGTGAGAGGCCCGCATACCGAAGAAAAAAAAAAAAAAAAAAAAAGTAATAGGATACACCTACGAAAGACAAAAAGTAAAACGATTGAGGGAGAGGATGGGGAAAATGCAAAATCCTGTTTGAGGAATGTAAATTTATACAACTTACTGAAGGACAATTTTATGTATAAAATCCCTAGAAGAAGTTTACTGTTAAATTCAGGGATTTCACTTCTAGGAATTTTCCTAAGGAAAAAGAAATGAGATGAAGTGTATATCCATGGATGTTCAATACAACAATATTTATAATAGCAAAAATGGGAATTTGGTTAAATAAATTTTGCTACATTCTTAGAATACTATGTAATCCTTAGCATATATATATATATATTTTTTTTTTGACATGGAAAGATGTTTTAAATATTGTACTCAGTGAAAAAGCAGACCACAGAACAGTTGGTTGGATGGGATCATATTTTTGCAGAAAGATTTCTAGCATGTTTTGGTTAGGTAAAAGTCTGGAAGGATATATACAAAATATTCAGGGTGGTGAGAGTACGGAAGATTTACAGTTTAATCTTTCTGCTAATATGTATTTCTACTTTCTGGCAAAATATGTGTGCTATTTGAGTAATAAAAAATAACTTCTCATGTGTAGTGAAAAATATACATGTTTTCATTTTTCTATTTCTAATAAGAAAACCCACAAAATTATAGTATTTTAAAGCTGAAAGCTTTCTTAAAGAATACTTTTTCTTATTTTACAAGTAAGTGGACCGAGGCCCTGGGAAGTTAACTGACTTGCCCCAAAGTGTCACCTAGAGACCAAGTCAGAGTGAGGGGCTGAAAAGGTAAAACCCACCCAATTTTCCCCTCTTAGGAACTGGGAAAAATCCAGTTCTCCCTTACTCTTCTTTTTTTTTTTTTTTTAAGTAGAAAAGGGTAGCTTTATTACTTTGTCAGGCAAAAGGGGACAAAGAGGGTTCCTGCCTCAAAAAAATATGTCTCTCCTCTACTCTTATGTCTTTCTTTACTCTCACCCAGAATACCTTACTTCTGGTCACCAAATATGTGGAAGTTTTTCTCCACACCAGGCAGTTCTCTGTGACACCAGCTGGGTATCCTACAACTTAACTAAATTCTGACACTAGCATCAGATCCCACAGGTTAAGGGCGCGGTCCCCCAAGCCTGCTCCCACCCCACTTCAGATGTCAATTGCAAGTAGTAGGTCCCCAGATCATTCACAACTTCTGTCCAATTTGGCTACAAAACAGAGGTTCTCACAACCCTCTCCTCAGGTTCGATTAATTTGCTAGAGGTGCTCACAGAACTCAGGGAAACACATTTACCAGCTTATTAAAGGAGATGGTAAGGGATACAGTAGAACAGCCAGATGAAGAGATACATAAGGGTAAAGTCTGGGGGGGGGCGCGTCCCAAACACAGGAGCTTCTGTCCCCATGGAGTTGGAGTGCGTCACCCTCCTTGTGTGGTTGTGTTTGCCAACTTGGAAGCTCTTCGAACTCCATACTTTTGGGATTTTATGGTGGCCTCATCCCATAGGCATGATCAATCACTAACTCCATTTTCAGCCCTTTTCTCTTCTCAAGAGAATGGGGGTGGGGCTGATAATGCCAAGCTTCTAATCATGGGCTTGGTCTTTCTGGTAACCAGCCCTCATCCAGGAGCCATCCAGGAGCCCACCCAGAGCTGCCTGATTGCGGGGAAGCGGCGGGGGAGGCGGGGCAGAGACCAATATACATATTTCTACTACACGTCACAACCGCACAGGGGCAGAGTCAGAATCTGAACCCAGCGGCAGCTCATTGCTCTTTCTAAAGCGACATGGTACCTCTGAAGGGGGCCCGAGCACACGTGTGTTGCCAGGAGGGCTTGTGTGGCTTGTGTGTCTGTAGGCACAGCCACTCACTGGCTCTCAGTAGATCTTGAAAATGACCCAGACCACAGGCTGCTGAACAGCTGAAAGAAAACTCTCAGAGCATGAAAAATGCTCTGCCAGTCTGCCTGACAAGCTGTATTTTCCCATTTGGCAGATGAAATCCTCTCCTGAAAAATGCTATATTATAAAGAACTCCTTTCTCTGAGGTGTCAATGACATCTTTCATAAGGAAGGCTCAAAGGTGATAAAGTGGATGGCAAGAATAATTAAGCAAGCCCCTCAGCCAGGAGGAGACTAAACGGGCCAGCCTCCATTCAGTGCAGGTTGGATCACATGAACAGATCAGCTAAGATCAATAAAAGAAAAAAGTAATTAGAGATTCTTACTGATGTGTGCCGCCCCTGCCATGAGGTTAGTTCTTGAGGTGACATCGAGAGGCCTCACTGATTCAGCTTTGGGATCTGGGTGACGCTTTGAATTGATCCCTGCATCTTTACATCTATATAGGGGGCAGTTAGCCTACATGTGGTGGAGCTCTTAGGCAGGGCATCCTCCCCTCATCCCTCCACCCAGCCTGCCCCTGCCTGTTACTCCCAGCCCCCTTAGGCTTCCTCCAGGGACTTGGACCAAAATCCAGTAAGGTTTAAAATCATTTTCCTCTGGTCAGGCAAAGAGCCATCTCAACATCTTTGTGCTGGTTAGAGGAATATTTTCAGCTCAATAACGATAAAACCTTCAGTTACTGAGTTGATCTGGCAGCTATATATTTTTCCTGAACTGGTCTTTTGTACTTTTTCCTTGAATTGATCGTTTCTCCCTGCTTTCCAGGGGACCTTGGGCTAGGAGGGCCCAAGGATGTCTGGGGAACTTATCCAAATGGTGAGCCCTACTTGCATTAGTTTGGGTTAGGTTAGGCTGCATTTACAGAAGAATATGCATACCTGGCTTAAATTGACAACAGTTTCTCATCAGTGGTTCTCCGTCCTGGCTCTATCTGAGTGTTACCTGGGGGGCTTAAAACTATCAATCCTTGTGCCTCAGCCACAGAGATTCTGATTGCATGGGCCCTGGGCGCTAGATTAAAAGAAACCACCCTGTTCAATTGCTTTTAACCCTGGCGACACATTAGAATTACCTGGGGGGTGCTTAAAAAAGCAATGCCCTGCTGGGGCTCCACCCTGCAATGCTGATTCAATTGGCCTGTTGAGGGGTCCAAGTGCCGGTAGTTTTAAAGCTATCTCAGGTGACACTTATGTGCAGCCAGGGTTGAAATCCACTGACCTCGATGCTCTAAATTAGCTTGAATGACCTGACTCAGAGGAGTTCTAGAATATTGAAAACACTTGCTAATAAAATCGCTGAACTCCACTGATCATCTTTAAGGAACTGTGAAGAATGTGTTGGAAGAATATTAGGAGTGGTTTTGGAAAGCCTTGAGATGGGCAAATATGATCCCAATTTTCAAAAAGTCAAAAAAAAAAGACAGTGCTCTAATCTGTAGTTCTGGCATTTTGGCATTAAGCCTCAGCAATATTTCTTTTTATTAAAATTATGGTTTAACAGCAGGGACCCATATGTACTTGCACAGGTTCAGCAAGAAAAAGATGCACCAAACTAACTATGTTCCTTATTGCAACAGGGCTGCCTGATTTTTAGGTAAAGGGTGTGTGTGTATAAGTTCATTAAATTTCAGAAGGCATATGGCAAAAGTGTGTATGTGGGTTTGTGTTAAGGTAAGGATCCTTAGGTAAGGAAGGTCCATGCTTCTCAAGCTTTATTGTGCAGTGAATCCCCTAAGGATCTTGTTAAAATGCAGATTCTGAAGGTCTGGAGTAGGGCCTGAGAGTCTGCATTTTCATAGGCTCCAGGTTGTTGCCCAAGTCCAGACTCCACACTTCGAATAGCAAGGGTGTAGACTGCACAATAGTACAATTCGTGGGTTAGTAAGCAATTAAACAGCTGTATCAAAAGATTGGTCGGAGAGGGTGTGGAGAAAAGGGAACCCTCTTGCACTGTTGGTGGGAATGTAAATTGATACAGCCACTATGCAGAACAGTATGGAGGTTCCTTAAAAGACTAAAAATAGAATTACCATATGACCCAGCAATCCCACTCCTGGGCATACACCCTGAGAAAACCATAATTCAAAAAGAGTCATGTACCACAATGTTCATTGCAGCTCTACTTACAATAGCCAGGACATGGAAGCAATCTAAGTGTCCATCGACAGATGAATGGATAAAGAAGATGTGGCACATATATACAATGGAATATTACTCAGCCGTAAAAAGAAACGAAATTGAGTTATTTGTCGTGAGGTGGATGGACCTAGAGTCTGTCATACAGAGTGAAGTAAGTCAGAAAGGGAAAAACAAATACTGTATGCTAACACATATATATGGAATCTAAAAAAAAAATGGTTATGAAGAACTTAGGGGCAGGACAGGAATAAAGACACAGACCTACTAGAGAATGGACTTGAGGACATGGGGAGGGGGAAGGGTAAGCTGGGATGAAGTGAGAGAGTGGCACGGACATATATACACTACCAAATGTAAAATAGATAGCTAGTGGGAAGCAGCCGCATAGCACAGGGATATCAGCTTGGTGCTTTGTGACCACCTAGAGGGGTGGGATAGGGAGGGTGGGAGGGAGACACAAGAGGGAGGAGATATGGGAATATATGTGTATATGTATAGCTGATTCACTTTGTTGTACAGCAGAAACTAACACACCATTGTAAAGCAATTATACTCCAATAAAGATGTCAAAAAATAGGATAAAAGAATTTCATTAAAAAATGGGAAAAATGTCATTTTTTAAGGGAGCAGAAAAGAACAAAACAAACTTAATTCAGTGTTTGTAGACCCAAAGGTTAGAAGTACAGTGGAAAATCTTGTGTCTGGATTACTATGTAGGTGTCAGGTTTGCTAGAAGAATCAAGAAAGAGCTCTAACACCGAAAAAGAAAAAAAAAAAAAAAGATTGGTCAGTGGGTCATTGTCATAATGGGGGGAGGTTTCTGTGGTTAGGATCTAGTGTTTTTTAAGAATATTAATAGTAGCTTAGACATTTATAGGATACTTAACAAATTTTCCAATGACATGGAACGGAGGAGAGAGCTAGTGACAGAATTTGCATCCAGGTAGCTTTCAACAGGGTCTTTTTCTCTGACCCAGAAGGATAGATGGCTCATGTCACAGTCTTTTAGAACCTGCTTTCTGATTGGCCATGTAACTAACTAGATGAGTGGTCTTAGGCAAATCAGTTACTCTCTTGGACTCCCAGTCTCCTCTATAAAATGAATGGGATTATACAGATAAAGAGTGTGACCTCAACATGTTCCCAAACAAAAAAACACACAATGTTGGCTTGACATTTCAAAAGTACATTTAACATACAGATTTTCAGCTTTTGAAAAGTGGAGAAGCTGTCAACATGGAGCTTATATTCTTACTTAACAATTTGCTGGAGCTGAATTAACAATTTCTCTTTTAGGTGGATGTGTTTTCCAGTTCACAACAGTTGCCACCACTTTTCATTTTTCTTCCATGGAACTGCATTACCCAGTCTATTACTTTCTGTCTGACATTTGGGAGTGGGAAGGGAGTTGGGAGGGTGACCCCTACTATAGAACTGGAATGCAAAGGGGCATATGCTCTCATCATCATCAGTAACATTTCTTAAGCATATATATATATTAGAAGCACAAGTCTGAAATATAGTAGGGATTATTAGTTTGAATTCTGTTAGTTGCATGTGACAGAAAATCCAGCTCAAACTACAGTAGTCCCCCCCTTATCTGTGAGGGACACATTCCAAGAACCCCAATGGATGCCTGAAACCACAGATAGTACTGAATCCTATATATACTATATTTTTCCCTATATACACATACCTATGATAAAGTTTAATTTATAAATTAGGCACAGAAATGAATAACTATATAAAAAATAGAACAATTATAACATACTGTAATAAAGGTTATGTGAATGTGGTCTCTCTCAAAATATCTTATTGTATAAATTTAATGCCTTTTTCATCTTAACACATCACACACCGTGGCCGTAACTCTTGCAATCTGAGGTATGACAGCAAAACTTCACAAATTTTTTTTCTCCTTCATGATTTCATAAAGGTTCATTTTTACCTAAGATCTTAGTAACCTTAGCATGTAATCTGTCTTATTAAGTAGAGAACTTGCACCTTTTCACTTAAAGGAAGCACTTTGTAGCATCTCTTTGGCAGATCCGAAATGCTAGCATCAGTACTCCTGCGCTTGGGGCCATTAGTGAGTAAAATAAGGGTGACTTGAATACAAGCATAGTGGTAAGGGAGATGGCTAAGTGACTAAAGGGCAGGATATACTGGACAAAGGGAGGATTCACACCCCAGGCAGGACAGAGCAGGGCAGTGTAAGATTTCATCATGCTACTCAGAAAGGCACCCAACTGAAAACTTATGAATTATTTCCTGAATTTTCCATTTAATATTTTCAGACCGAGGTTGACCACGGGTAACTGAAACCACAGAAAGCAAAACCACGGATAAGGGGGGACTATTGTAGTTTAAGGGGGAAAAAAAGGGATGAATTGGCTTCTTTGGGCACAGTTGGATCCAGTAGGTCAAATTGTATTATTAAGGTTCTCCCTCCCTCTCTCTTTCTCTCTCCATCTCTGTGCTCTACAGGACTTTCCTTGTCTTCAGCCTGCCTGCAGGCTTTCTCACGTCATGGGGAAGAGGGCACGTGGCAGCCTCAGGGCTTATTAGTTTAACAAAACACATCTATCAGAGAAAAGACTAAATGGTCCTCTGGGGGTCCCATATCCACCTCTGTACCAATCCCTGAGGCCAGGTTAGAACAGATTCAGCCTGGATCATGTGCCCACCACTGAGGATGGAAGGGACAGGACACCATAAGGGACATTCCAGTCCAGCACACTGGAAAGGGGTGGTTTCCTCGAAGAAATGATGCTGAGTGACTCAATACATTCAGGCAGATATCAGCAAATCCTCACACCTAAACATCACAGAATGATGAGGGCACAGTTCTTTGTAATACAATGCTGCCGAGTTGGCACGAGATAAGTTTGCTATTCCTGGTCTCTAAAGTCCCAGTTTGTAAGACCGTAAGCTGTGCTTGCGTAACATCCTCCAGTATCAGTATTTTTTTCTGGAGAAAATTCCTTCAATTCCAAAGGTTGATGGAGTAGGTATTTAGGCTGTTGGGTGACCCTCAAATCACACTTTCCCTCCTAAGGGGCAGGTCTTGGTGGAGCAGTGGCATTTAAGGGGGCCTGCCCACACTGCACCCTTCTGGGAGAGTACCTGCCCACAGTCTGCCGAGGACACTTCTGCCAGCCCCTGATGGCCTCTGACGCCTCCGTGCAGAGGTTAGCCACTGCCCTCGGATCGGCATAGCTTGGCCTGAAAAGATGATACGAATTCTCACAAGCTGTCTTGAAAATTAGAACTGAAGGATACAGAGGGAAATCCCAGTGACCTGTGGGATGAAGTAGGAATGAAGTACAGGGTGGGCTTTGTATAAATTAACAGAGGAAGTTGGTTGAGACTAAAAACAAAGGAAGAGTAGATGCACAGAGAGAAAGAGTGGCAGAGGGAGGATGAGACCAGTGGTCTTGGGAAAGGGAGGCAGGGGTACAGAGAGAGAGAGGATGAGGGATAGCTGCGGCTACCTATGCACCCACATAAGCCATGGGTTTTGCCCAAGAAATGGCTACTCTTCAGGAGGTCATCTGTGTCCTCCTCAGGTTTAGGCCCTGCTTTGTATCCTGGCTAGTTGTGAGGAAAAATCACCTTACCTGTGGGTGATCCTCGGGATGGGGGTCACTGAAGCTATAAATATTCTAAGAGGTAAATTAGAGACTTGAGATGGGAGTTACTGGGGCAGTTCTACTGGCACCACTGAGTCTGAGAACACGGTGGAGAGTGAGGCCCTTGGGGAGGCACTGTGTGACCCGGCAGGGGGAGGCTGGAATGAGAGGGACGAGGGAAGAGCGCACTCCTGTGGACCCAGGGAGGACAGCAGGAGAGGGAAAAGCTTCTAGCGCTGAGAGGGCGGGGGGAGGAGAGAGAAAGGACATCAGGAACCCCACACCAGGTGCAGTGACAATGAAATCTTTCCAACACTCGGAGTACGGTCAGACCTGCTGCTCTGAAAATGGCTGGAAACCCAGGTACGCTGAATCAGTGGGAGGACTGAGGGCCGTCAGAGCTGGCGCTGGTGATTCTCAGTCAGTGGCCAGCCAGCTCATCCGAGGCTTTTTAACGGCTTGGCCTCTTACAGCTAACCCCTGGGCTTGGGGGCCCTCTTCATTAGGTGAGTATCGACCTGTCCTACAGATACCTTGGAAGAGCTCAAAACACCCTGAAAAGGGCATTTGGTTTATTGAAAACAAGGAAATAGAATCTGGGTCCCCTGGCCCAGTGTTCATCTGTTGGGCCATTAGTGAAGACTCCTTAGTCATAGCTAATGGGACCCACTTCATTTACAATATTTATTCCGCAAATACTACTGACAGTCTACTGTGTGCTTGGCCCTGGACTTACAGTGGAAAGACAAATATCAATAAGAAAACCCCAAATCAAATAAATAGATAAGTTACAGTAAAATCTATGGAGACAAAAACCAGAATACTGTGAGAGAATGGTGTAGAAGGATAGTTAGGGTAAAGTCTTGGTAAGGTCTCTGGGAAGCACTGTCATTTAAGCTAAGACCTAAAAGATGAGAAAGTGCTATTTGTGGGAAGAGGACTTCAGGTAATGGAAATACTAGGGTGAAGGCTGTAAGGAGGAAAATATGTAGTTACAGCATAAAAAGCAAGGAGAGCAGGGGTCAGAAATGAGGTTTGAAAGGGAGCCCAGACAGTGTGGGACCTTGAAGTCTGCCGCATACAAGTTACCCAAACTTAGTGGCTTAAAACAATAAACACTTGTTACCCTTATGGTTTCTATGGGTGAAGGATTTGGGAGAAGCTTAGCTGGATGGTTCTGACTAGGAATTTAATGAGTTTTTAGTCAAAGTGTTGGCCAAGGCTTGACTGGGGCTGGAAGATCTGCTTCCAAAGTGGCTCACTTACATGGCGGGCAAGAAGAGCTGGTTGATGGTTGGGGGGCCTCAGTGCCTTTCAACTTGAGCCTCTCCATAGGCTGCTTGAGTGCCCTCAAGACACAGCTACTGGAGTCTTCCAGAGTGGGCAAGACGCAAGAGAGCAAGGTGGGTGGCAATGTCCTTTACAACCTGGTTTTGAAGGTCACACACTGTCCCTTCTACCCTTCTTTTTGTTGGAAGTGAGTCACTAAATGAAGCCCACATTTCAGGGGAGGGAGTTTATCCTTCACCATGGGAACAGAGGAATGTCAAAGAATTTGTGGATGTATTTTAAAAGCATCACCTAGGCCATGATAAGAGACCAGTTGAAGCAGAACTTAGGGCTTTGCTATAAGGCTGCAGGGGGAGCTCATGGAACCCTAGGGAAGGCAGAGAATGAAGCTGAGCATCAGCCAGGGCTGAGCCCAGGGGCTGGAATGCTCTCAGAACACTGCATCTTTATCTCTAGTCCTCTCCTGTTCACTTCATTCTCCTTTCTCTTCAGATTGGCTTTCTTGCTTCCCCTGTCCACAGGGTGGCATGTAACATGCACCTCCAACCCCCAACCCCTGCTCCTGAGATTGCAAAATATACACAGACCAACTAAGTTCTCAGTCTGAATTCCAAATTCCTGGGCCAGAGAACTGGATTAGCTCGACTTTGGTTAGATGTTTCCCTCAGATCCAAGCAGCTGTGACCAGGCAGTGGGGACTTGTAGTATAAATATGGCTACCAGTGCCCAGCTCTGTGGAAGAGGGTTCCTGAGAGAGGGAGAGCTGGGCAGCATCCCAGCAGTGTCTAACTGCAGCCTTTCTATCCGTCTTGTCAGTCTGTCATTTCATCCCACACAGCCAGTAGATTTTCTACAGGTGGTAGTTCCATCAGTTGGAGGCTTCTAGAAGTAGATGAGTTTGATCACAAGAATTTTGAAAGTGTAGTAGGCCCTGCTCATTAAAAAGGCCCCTAGAAAGGACTCATGAGCATTTTATGGGGTACTTTTGGAGACTGTTAAATAAAATGGTTTAGCCATAAAACAGTTGGAGTTAATCAGTTGAATAAAAATATAAGAGGGCTGTTTCAGTGAGTTAGCTAGTGTAAGTCTTATTAAAATTAGAAATGGGAGCCAATACCAGCAGCCAGACAGCACATGAACAAAGATCTTAATAGACATATTAAAGTGGTCCCCAGGGCAACCTATCAGTGAAAGGCAGGAGCTTTTATTTTGGAATAGCTGCTGCAGAAAATGAGGGCACCACAGACACAATCTCAATGTCATCATTGGGCTGTTTTCAGGCAGGGACTTCCATTCTTTCAGCAGGGAAGTTAGGATGGTGGGCAGTTTTATGGGCTACACACATATTAATAGTTGCAGGAAGGTAACTTGACATCAGATTTCAAAATTTCATGTGACCTCCCCCTGGTTGAAGTATTTTAGATGGGGAAAGAATCTTTTATTCACTCCCTAGAGGTAAATGTACAGAACAATTACCACGAATAAAGGTAGCACAGGGCCTGGCACCAGAGACTATCATAAAAGCAAGCTTTGCTCAGATGTGCATTGAATGTATAAAGTTGAGAGGAAGAGAAGGCAGAAAAGGAGTTTAATGGGACTGAAAGCAAACTTTAAATTCCTAACACTTTGGCCTGGGGTCAGTTTTGAATGAGAAATGTGTTTCTTTGCATAAAAAAAATGTCTGGGGGGCTTCCCTGGTGGTGCAGTGGTTGAGAGTCCGCCTGTCGATGCAGGGGACACGGGTTCGTGCCCCGGTCCGGGAGGATCCCACATGCCGCGGAGCAGCTGGGCCCGTGAGCCATGGCCGCTGGGCCTGCGCGTCCGGAACCTGTGCTCCGCAACGGGAGAGGCCACAACAGTGAGAGGCCCGCGTACCGCAAAAAAAAAAAAAAATGTCTGGGGATAAAACAGGTAAACAACAGGAACCTACTGTATAGCACAGGGAACTATATTCAATATCTTGTAATAACCTATAATGGAAAAGAATCTGAAAAAGAATATATATGTGTGTATGTATAACTGAATCACTTTGCTGTATACCTGAAACATTGTAAATCAACTATACTTCAATAAAAAATGGAAAAATATAAACATAATAAAAACATATGCAAATAAAAGATATCTGGGGAGAGTCTACTACGGCCTAGTTTAAAAGGGAAAAAAGCAGAGAAGAAATATTGTTTTTGAGTACTTAAAAGTTAGAACTCTTTTAATGGGCCTCATCTATAGAAAATATTTTCTGAGATGTGGGCCGTAGTAATACATTCTAGTCTGGGGTCAGATAGCTGAAACGAAATGGTGGTGGTAGGTGTGGGCACCATAGTCAAGGAACTTTGAAGGGAGGACAGGGCCAGGTTTGTTTTGGGTAAGGTAAGGGGAGCTGACTTAGTTTGAGTCATCTTTGTGGCCTATTGTGCTTTCACACGATAAACACAATCTCAGAACTCTTCCCTTTAATTTCACTGATTGTTCATCTAATGCCATTCACGAGTCAAGGCAATCCATTTAAAGGTAAGTGTACTTGTACAGGCAGGCGTTCCCATTAGAGAAAGAAAAAACAATGGAAGAGTGTGTTAATTTTCACAGCCAACAATATTGGCCCACATTATTGGACTATTATTATAGTTAGTTTGCTGTCTATTTATGTGTTGGTTACTTTTTAAAAAAATGATAGCATCAAGTATAATTATCAAGTAATCTTCAGGGCATAAAAAGGAGCTTCATTCAACTCCTCAGTAATAACACTCATTACTGTACTCTCTAAAAACAACTGGCTAGCTACTTGCAGCTTCCAAAAAGCTCCCAAAGCTGGAAAACTGCAAATTACATAGTAATGATTATTGAGGTTCTGTGGTAACTTCAGTCATAATTTCAGTGTAACTGGTAGAGCACAAATGATTATGAATTATGTGATATATACAACCTATTTACAGGGAACTCACATAGTTATTTGTGGTATGAATAAAGCAAAGCTTAAATTGAATGTTAATTTTAATAAAAATCACTTCTAAACTTCATTTTCATTTGAATGGATACCATCTGTTTCAAGGTACTAGCACAGAGCAAAATAAAAATGAACTTCAAAAATACAATTATTTGTTGTTTCCCACCTTCTCAAATCTAATGCTGAAAGCTCATGAATGAAACAAGAGATGTTGATACAGCATCACTTTCCAGGGCAGGGGATTATCAAAGACATCAACAGGCATTCATTAAGAATATTAGGACAACAAAAAAGCAAACAACCCAATCGAAAAATGGGCAGAAGACCTCAATAGACATTTCTCCAAAGAAGACATATAGATGGCCATAGGCACATGAAAAGATGCTCAACATCACTATTAGAGAAATGAAAATCAAAACTACGATGAGATACCACCTCACACCAGTCAGAATGGCCATCATTAAAAAGTCAACAAAGAACGAATGCTGGAGAGGGTGTGGAGAAAAGGCAACCCTCCTACACTGTTGGTGGGAATGTAAGCTGGTGCAGCCACTATGGAAAACAGCATGGAGGTTCCTCAGAAAACTAAAAATAGAATTACCATATGATCCAGCAATTCTACCCCTGGGCATATACCCAGACAAAACTATAATTCAAAAAGATACATGCACCCCTATGTTCACAGCAGCACTATTCACAATAGCCAAGACATGGAAACAACCTAAATGTCCATTGACAGATGAATGCATAAAAAAGATGTGGTACCTATATGCAATGGAATACTATTCAGCCATAAAAAAGAACAAAATAATGCCATTTGCAGCAACATGGATGCAACTAGAGATTATCATACTAAATGAAGTCAGAAGGAGAAAGACAAATACCATATGCTATCACTTATATGTGGAATCTAAAATATGACACAAATGAACTTATCTCTGAAACAGAAACAGACTTACGGACATAGAGAACAGACTTGTGGTTGCCAAGGGGGAGGGGGTCAGGGAAGGGGTGGAGTGAGAAGTTGGGGTTAGCAGATGCAAATGATTATACACGGAACGGATAAACAACAAGGTCCTACTGTATAGCACAGAGAGGTATATTCAGTATCCAATGATAAACCATAATGGAAAATATCAATAATATAAAAAAGAATATATATATGTATAACTGAATCACTTTGCTGTACAGCAGAAATTAACACAATATTGTAAATCAACTATACTTCAATTAAAAAAATTAGAAAAAAAAGAATATCAGGACTTTTTCCTAAGCTTACTAAGCTAAGAAAGCTCTTGAATTCCAGTTTAAGTTTTCAGATTTTCGGTCACTGTTTAGCTTTAGAATCATCTGAGCAAACTCGAGACTGAGGTTTGATCACAAGTAGTTCTCTTGTGAGGTAACTCCAGGAAACACCATTGAGGGGCATGAGGTCAGGAGGGCAAAGAAGTGGGCAATTGGGTGTTGGTGCTGCTGAGGCATCTGGAGATGACAAGGAAGGAACCTCAAAGTTGTCCCAAACAGGGGGCAAGGAAGTTGGGGTATTTATTCACTAACACCTTATCTGGAAGTGTCTAAGGGATGCTTCCAGGGCATTAACTCTCCAGGCTTGCCTTGTGTAGAAGAGGACAAGCTGGCGAGATTGCTTCCTCAGACAGAGGATCCCATTCTCCAAAGCACCCCTAAACTGAACGTTGTTCATATGCAGCAGACTTTTTACTAACATTTTGGGGTAACAGAGGGGATTTATATCTAAATGAACATATTTATTCCAAATACACAGAACATTACACTGAATATTAAATGCTGCTATTCTTAAAGGTCCTTGCCATCCGTCCCCAGAGAATTTCTCACCAGCCATCCTTTTCCTTACCATTGGTTATATGTTGAATTGTGTCCCCCCCAAAAAAAAGATATGTTGGAGTCCTAATCCCCAGTACCTCAGAATGTAACCTTACTTGGAGATAATGTCTTTACAGAGTAAATCAAGTTGAGGTCATTGGGGTGGGTCCTAATCCAATATGACCGGGTCCTTATAAGAAGGGGACATTTGGACACAGAGACAGATGCACATAGAGAGAAGATGATAAGAAGAGACACAGGTAGAAGATGACCATCTACAAGCTAAGGAGATAAGCCTGGAATGGATCCTTCCCTCAGAGCCCTCAGGAGGAACCAACCCTGCCAATGCCTTGATCTTGGACTTCAAGCCTCTAGAGCCGTGAGACAATAAATTTCTGTTGTTCAAGCCATTCAGTTTATGGTACTTTGTTAAGGCAGCCCTAGGAAACCAATACACCATGGTAGCCAGATCCACCCTCTACCAAGACTGTTCTCTTTCTCTCCTATATTCCTGCAATCTTGCTCTTTTGCACAACAGAGGAAGATTCTAATTTTCTCTGATTTTACTGTGAAAAGCAACTGAATTCTCTTTAACTAACTCTTTCCCATCTAGGTTAATCTGCAAGGAGCCTACTTGTTCATAACCAATTCCATCCATTAGGCTGTTTTTGTAAAACAAAAGAGTAGTTCCCTTCCTACCAGTCAACTTCTGGCCTACCAGAATAAAGACTTCTCTTTGCACCTAGATTTGGCCATATAACTATGCTCTGCCCAGTGGAATATAAACAGAAGTGTCCTCTGGTAGCTTCCAGGAACTTTTCAAGGAAGATGACAGGAGGTATGAGCCCTCTACCCTCTTCTTTGTCTTGTCTTCCTTCTCATTAGTTAGATTATAGACTTTGGCTGGTCATGGAGTTGTCATTGAGGACCAGGAGGAAACCATTCCTTGGGAATGGAGGCCATGCCTTCTAAAACAAGATCGAAGGAGCCTGGATCCCCGAGGACTTTACGGAGCAGAACCTGGACTGCTCATTTTGGGACTTTGGCATATGAGAAATAAACTTTTTTTTTAAAGTTGCTATTTACCCACCCCCCTCCCCGCCATTCACAACTCAACCCAATCCCAACTGATACATTCCTTTAGCTACAGCTCTATCACAAATTAGAAAATTATTTAGTGTTCGCCAGTTGGAATTTCTTAGAGAAAGATCTGTCTAGCTCCCTCTTTTAATGCTTGCAGCAGAGGTGACTGGCTTCCACCAGAGATTTTGTTCCCTTTCCACTGTGTAGAGTTGTGGTTGGGAAGGAGCTGTACAGTCTGGACTATGTTTCCTAGTCTACCTTGCATGTAAGTGAAGCTGTGTGTGTCACTTATGAACCAAAGCTCTTAGGAAGCACCTGTTCTCACTTCTGCATCCTTTCTTTCCCTGTGAACCGACAGAAGAGAACTCAGGCCACTGGAGAGGGTAATTATATGGGAGGAGACTGGTATCCTGAGTTACCAGGTAGAAAGCTGCTTGCCAAATATCACATAGAATTGTAATATGAAAGAGAAATAATTAACACAAAATTGTAATCAACAATAAAATTTTTTTAAAAAAGGAAGAGAAATAAGCATTCTTTGTGTTAAGCAACTGAAATTGAGAGGTTTATCTGTTACAGGAGTTAGCATTACCCTACCACAGCGCAAATCTGTACATCAGGGTCCCCCTTCCTGACTATGGATTGGCTGCCTGTGGTAGATTATATCACTGTTCAGCAATATCTGGTTTCCTTTCCTAAGGAAAGATTATACTTCCCACCCCCTTGATTCCAGGCTTGGTCATGTGACCTGCTTTGGCCAATGAAATGTGAATAGAACTGATATGCTTAATATCCAGATGGAAACCTTTTTAAGAGTCATAGCATGATTCATCACCAGAAAGGAAAAGATTAGCAGCTGGCCTGCAACCCATTCTCTTTCTCCTGGGGATACCAACAGGTAGTGGGGGGATTCAAAGACAGAAACTATTCCTTGTAAATATGCTAAGCACACCTCCTGATGGCAGATAATGGAGAGTCTTCACCTACAGAATGTTATTAGCAGGAGGGACTTGGTCTGTTTGGTTGCTTATGGTCAACAAATCTGGAATTTATGCGTTCACGGGGCATGGCCCACTGGGAAACTCTGAGTCAGCTATGTCATGACTAGAGTATAAACTGGAGATATTTCATAGCTGAAAGCCTCCCTTTTTCCAAGTGATGCCCTTCTTAAAACCTAGATTTAGATTTTAAATCTAAACAAGAATATTTTCTAATCCAGAAAGAAAGGGAGAAATGCAGTGACAGTCCCAAATTTCTCCATGTTCACTTGGATCCTGGAATTGTCTATATCTATTTTTTTTTGAATTTTAGAATTTTATTTATTTTTTATACAGCAGCTTATTAGTCACCTATTTTATACATATTAGTGTATATATGTCAATCTCAATCTCCCAGTTCATCACACCACCACACCCCCCACCACTTTCCGCCCTTGGTGTCCATACGTTTGTTCTCTACATCTGTGTCTCAATTTCTGCCCTGCAAACTGGTTCATCTGTACCATTTTTCTAGGTTCCACACATATGTGTTAATATACGATATTTGTTTTTCTCTTTCTGACTTACTTCACTCTGTATGACAGTCTCTAGATCCATCCACATTTCTACAAATGGCCCAATTTCATTCTTATTTATGGCTGAGTAATATTCCATTGTATATATATATACCACATCTTCTTTATCCATTCATCTGTCGATGGGCATTTAGGTTGCTTCCATGACCTGGCTATTGTAAATAGTGCTGCAATGAACATTGGGGTGCATGTGTCTTTTGGAATTATGGTTTTCTCTGGGTATATGCCCAGTAGTGGGATTGCTGGGTCATATGGTAATTCTATTTTTAGTTTTTTAAGGAACCTCCATACTATTCTCCATAGTGGCTGTATCAATTTACATTCCCACCAACAGTGCAAGATGGTTCCCTTTTCTCCACACCCTCTCCACCATTTGCTGTTTGTAGATATTCTGATGATGCCCATTCTAACTGGTGTGAGGTGATACCTCATTGTAGTTTTGATTTGCATTACTCTAATAACTAGTGATGTTGAGCAGCTTTTCATGTGCTTCTTGGCCATCTGTATTTCTTCTTTGGAAAAATATCTATTTAGATCTTCTGCCCATTTTTGGATTGGGTTGTTTGTTTTTTTAGTATTGAGCTGCATGAGCTGTTTATATATTTTGGAGATTAATCCTTTGTCCATTGATTCGTTTGCAAATATTTTCTCCCATTGTGAGGGTTGTCTTTTCATTTTGTTTGTAGTTTCCTTTGCTTTGCAAAAAAGCTTTTAAGTTTCATTAGGTCCCATTTGTTTATTTTTATTTTCATTACTCCAGGAGATGGATAAAAAAAGATCTTGCTGTGATTTATGTCAAAGAGTGTTCTCCCTGTTTTCCTCTAAGGGTTTTATAGTGTCCGGTCTTACATTTAGGTCTCAAATCCATTTTGAGTTTATTTTTGTGTATGGTGTTAGGGAGTGTTCTAATTATATTCTTTTACATGGAGCTGTCCAGTTTTCCCAACACCACTTATTGAAGAGACTGTCTTTTCTCCATTGTATATCCTTGCCTCCTTTGTCATAGATTAGTTGACCATAGGTGCATGGGTTTATCTCTGGGCTTTCTATCCTGTTCCATTGATGTATATTTCTGTTTTTGTGCCAGTACCATATTGTCTTGATGACTGTAGCTTTGTAGTATGGTCTGAAGTCAGGGAGTCTGATTCCTCCAGCTCCATTTTTTTCCCTCAAGGCTGCTTTGGCTATTCGGGGTCTTTTGTGTCTCCATACAAATTTTAAGATTTTTTGTTCTAGTTCTGTGAAAAATGCCACTGGTAATTTGATAGGGATTGCATTGAATCTGTAGATTGCTTTGGGTAGTATAGTCATTTTCACAATGCTGATTCTTCCAATCCAAGAACATGGTATATCTCTCCATCTGTTTCTGTTATCTTTGATTTGTTTCATCAGTGTCTTATAGTTTTCTGAGTACAGGTCTTTTACCTCCTCAGGTAGGTTTATTCCTAGGTATTTTATTCTTTTTGTTGCAATGGTAAATGGGATTGTTTCCTTAATTTCTCTTTCCAATCTTTCATTGTTAGTGTATAGGAACACAAGAGATTTCTGTGCATTAATTTTGTATCCTGCAACTTTACCAAATTCATTGATTAGCTCTAGGAGTTTTCTGGTGGCATCTTTAGGATTTTCTATGTAGAGTATCATGTCACCTGCAAACAGTGACAGTTTTACGTCTTCTTTTCTAATTTGTATTCCTTTTATTTCTTTTTCTTCTCTGATTGCTGTGGCTGGGACTTCCAAAACTATGTTGAATAACAGTGGTGAGAATGGACATCCTTGTCTTTCTCCTGATCTTAGAGGAAATGCTTTCAGTTTTTCACTATTGAGAATGATGTTTGCTGTGGGTTTGTTGTATATGGCCTTTATTATGTTGAGGTAGGCTCCCTCCATGCCCACTTTCTGGAGAGTTTTTATCATAAATGGGTGTTGAATTTTGTCAAAAGCTTTTTCTGCATCTATTTGAGATGATCATATGGTTTTTATTCTTCAGTTTGTTAATATGGTGTATCACATGGATTGATTTGCATATATTGAAGAAGCCTTGCATCCCTGGGATAAATCCCACTTGATCATGGTGTATGATCCTTTTAATGTGTTGTTGAATTCTGTTTGCTAGTATTTTGTTGAGGATTTTTGCATCTGTATTTGTCAGTGATATTGGTCTATAATTTTCTTTTTTTGTAGCATCTTTGTCTGGTTTTGGTATCAATGTGATGGTGGCCTCATAGAATGAGTTTGGGAGTCTCCCTTCCTCTGCAATTTTTTGGAAGAGTATGAGAAGGATGGGTGTTAGCTCTTCTCTAAATGTTTCATAGAATTCACCTGTGAAGCCATCTGGTCCTGGACTTTTGCTTGTCGGAAGATTTTTTTTTTTTTTTTTGCAGTACGCAGGCCTCTCACTGTTGTGGCCTCTCCCATTGCGGAGCACAGACTCTGGACGCACAGGCTCAGCAGCCATGGCTCACCGGCCTAGCTGCTCTGCGGCATGTGGGATCTTCCCGGACTGGGGCATGAACCCGTGTCCCCTGCATCGGCAGGTGGACTCTCAACCACCGCGCTGCCAGGGAAGCCCTGTTGGAATATTTTTAATCAGTTTCTATTTCATTATTTGTGATTGGTCTGTTCATATTTTCTATTTCTTCCTGGTTCAGTCTTGGAAGGTTATACCTTTCTAAGAATTTGTCCATTTCTTCCAGGCTGTCCATTTTATTGGCATAGAGTTGCTTGTAGTAGCCTCTTATAATGCTTTGTATTTCTGTGGTGTCCCTTGTAACTTCTCCTTTTTCATTTCTAATTTTATTGAGTTCTCTTCCTCTTTTTCTTGATGAGTCTGGCTAAAGGTTTATCAATTTTGTTTATCTTCTCAGAGAACCAGCTTTTAGTTTTACTGACCTTTGCTATTCTTTTCTTTGTTTCTATTTCATTTATTTCTGCTCTGATCTTTATGATTTCTTTCCTTCTACTAACTTTGGGTTTTGTTTGTTCTTCTTTCTCTAGTTTCTTTAGGTGTAAGGTTAGATTGTTTATTTGAGATTTTTCTTGTTTCTTGAGGTCGCTTGTATTGCTATAAAGTTCCCTCTTAGAACTGCTTTTGCTGCATCCCATAGGTTTTAGATCATCGTGTTTTCGTTGTAATTTGTCTCTAGGTATTTTTTGATTTCCTCTTTGATTTCTTCAGTGGTCTCTTGGTTATTTAGCAACGTATTATTTAGCCTCCATGTGTTTGTGTTTTTTATGTTTTTTCCCCTGTAATTGATTTCTAATCTCATAGCACTGTGGTCGGAAAAGATGCTTGATATGATTTCAATTTTCTTAAATTTACTGAGGCTTGATTTGTGACCCAAGATGTGATCTATCCTGCAGAATGTTCCATGTGCACTTGAGAAGAAAGTATAATCTGCTGTTTTCAGATGGAATGTCCTATAAGTATCAACTAAACCTATCTGGTCTATTGTGTCACTTACAGCTTGTGTTTCCCTATTAATTTTCTGTCTGGATGATCTGTCCATTGGTGTAAGTGAGGTGCTGAAGTCCCCCACCATTATTGTGTTACTGTCGATTTCCTCTTTTAGAGCTGTTAGCAGTTGCCTTATGTATTGAGGTGCTCCTATGTTGGGTGCATATATATTTATAATTGTTATACCTTCTTCTTGGATTGATCCCTTGATCATTATGTAGTGTCCTCCCTTGTCTCTTCTAACATTCTTTATTGTAAAGTCTATTTTATCTGATATGAGTATTGCTACTCCAGCTTTCTTTTGATTTCCATTTGCATGGAATTTCTTTTTCCATCCCCTCACTTTCAGTCTCTGTGTGTACCTAGGTCTGAAGTGGGTCTCTTGTAGACAGCGTATATATATGTCTCTTTTTGTATCCATTCAGCGAGCCTGTGTCTTTTGGTTGGAGCATTTAATCCATCATGTTTAAAGTAATTATTGATATGTATGTTCCTATTACCATTTTCTTAATTGTTATGGGGGTTTTTTTGTAGGTCCCTTCCTTCTCTTGTGTTTCCCACTTAGATAAGTTCCTTTAGCATTTACTGTAGAGGTGGTTTGGTGGTCCTGAATTATCTTAGCTTTTGCTTGTGTGTAAAGATTTTGATTTCTCTGTCGAATCTGAATGAGATCCTTGCTGGGTAGAGTAATATTGGTTGTAGGTTCTTCCCTTTCATCACTTTAAATATATCATGCCAGTCCCTTCTGGTTTGTAGAGTTTCTGCTGAGAAATCAGCTGTTAACGTTATGGGAGTTCCCTTGTATGTTATTTGTTATTTTTCCCTTGTTGCTTTCAGTAATTTTTCTTTGTCTCTAATTTTTGTCTGTTTGATTACTATGTGTCTCAGCGTGTTTCTCCTTGGGTTTATCCTGCCTGGGACTCTCTGCACTTCCTGGACTTCGGTGGCAATTTCCTTTCCCATGTTAGGGAAGTTTTCAACTATAATCCTTCAAATACTTTCTTGGGTCCTTTCTCTCTCTCTTCTCCTTCTGGGAGCCCTATAATACAAATGTTGTTGCGTTTAATGTTGCCCCAGAGGTCTCTTAGGCTGTCTTCATTTCTTTTCATTCCTTTTTCTTTATTCTGTTCCATGGTGGTGAATTCCACCATTCTGTCTTCCTGGTCACTTATCCGGTCCTCTGCCTCAGTTATTCTGCTATTGATTCCTCCTACTGTATTTTTCATTTCAGTTATTGTATTGTTCATCTGTTTGTTTGTTCTTTAATTCTTCTAGCTGTTCATTCTTGAATTCTTCTAGGTCTTTGTTAAACTTTTCTTGCATCTTCTCGATCTTTGCCTCCATTCCTTTTCCGAGGTCCTGGATCATCTTCACTATCATTATTCTGAATTCTTTTTCTGGAAGGTTGCCTATCTCCACTTCATTTAGTTGTTTTTCTGGGGTTTTATCTTGTTCCTTCATCTGGTACATTGCCCTCTGCCTTTTCATCTCGTCTTTCTGTGAATGTGGTTTTTGTTTCACAGGCTGCAGGATTGTAGTTCTTCTTGCTTCTGCTGTCTGCCCTCTGGTGGATGAGGCTATCTAAGAGGCTTGTGTAAGCTTCCTGATGGGAGGGACTGGTGGTGGGTAGAGCTGGGTGTTGCTCTGATGGGCAGAGCTCAGTAAGACTTTAATCCGCTTGTCTGCTGATGGGTGGGGCTGGGTTCCCTCCCTATTGGTTGTTTCGCCTGAGGCAACGCAGCACTGGAGCCTACCCAGCTCTTTGGTGGGGCTAAAGGCGGACTCTGTGAAGGCTCACGCCAGGGAGTACTTCCCAGAACTTCTGCTGCCAGTGTCCTTGTCCCCACGGTGAGCCACAGCCACCCAATGCCTCTGCAGGAGACCCTCCAACACTAGCAGGTAGGCCTGGTTCAGTCTTCTATGGGGTCACTGCTCCTTCCCCTGGGTCCCAATGCACACACTATTTTGTGTGTGCCCTCCAAGAGTGGAGTCTCTGTTTCCCCCAGTCCTGTCGAAGTCCTACAGTCAAATCCCGCTAGCCTTCAACGTCTGATTCTCTAGGAATTCCTCCTCCCATTGCCGGACCCCCAGGTTGGGAAGCCTGACGTGGGGCTCAGAACCTTCACTCCAGTGGGTGGACTTCTGTGGTATAAGTGTTCTCCAGATTGTGAATCACCCACCCAGCAGTTACGGGATTTGATTTTATTGTGATTGCGCCTCTCCTACCGTCTCATTGTGGCTTCTCGTTTGTCTTTGGACATGGGGTATTTTTTGTTGAATTCCAGTGTTTTCCTGTTGATGATTGTTCAGCAGTTAGTTGTGATTCTGGTGCTCTCACAAGAGGGAGTGAGCACACATCCTTCTACTCCGCCATCTTGAACCCATCTTGGAATTGCCTATATCTTTTGAATTATTAATACATTTTAGTATCAGGTAGGATCTATGACCCCTGCATGTTTGGTCTGACAATCAACCCCTTGTATTATCTCAGCCATTTTCTTGTTTGTGTTTTTTTGGTTTTTGTTTTGTAGTGACCAGCAATGCTCCAGTAGGTGGTTGTCCCTTCAACCTCTCCTGGATTGAGGACAATCTGGAGAGGAACCCCCACCTGACATGTTATGGACAGGGAGTATGATCAGGAAATAAGCCTATATTCTTCCCCCATCCCATGTTCTTTTAAGCCACTAATAATGTGGGCGTTGTTTCTTAAGGTAGCATAACCTAAACTGTCTAGACTGTCCTGGCGTCAAGCACCTGCCCCTGGCCAAGTGCTGGGTTGGAATAACATGCTTAGGCCCATACGTTCATCAAGATTGTCTAGGCAGGACAGTCCCAGAGAAGGGGATGTGGGCAGGTAAGTATAGGTCATGTTTACTGCCTTACTGCCACTTTATTTCTGACCACTGGCACTCTCCAAAGTCTTCTGCAATAGGACTGAGCAGATGTATTAGTCAGGATTTTTTTGATTGTGAGTGTCATAAATTCAATTCAAATGAAACTGGACCACTATCTTACACCATACACAAAAATTAACCATAACCATTTTGTGTATCTTACACCATACACAAAAATTAACCATAACCATTTTGTGTATCTTACACCATACACAAAAATGGATTAAATACTAATACATTAAATAATGTAAGAAACCATAAAACTCCTGGATGAAAATATGGGTGGTAAGCTCTTTGACATTGGTCTTGATGAGGATTTTTCGTATCTGACACCAAAAGCAAAGGCAACAAAAGCAAAAATAAACAAATGGGACTATATCAAACTAAAAAGCTTCTGCACAGCAAAGGAAACCATCAACAAAATGAAAAAGCACCTTACTGAGTGGGAGAAAATATGTGCAAATCGTGTGTCTGATAGGGAATTAATATCCAAAGAAGTATAAAGAAGGCGTACAACTCAACAGCAGAAAAGCAAGCAATTTGATTAAAAAATGGACAGAAGATCTGAATAGACATTTTTCCAAAGAAGATACACAGATGACCAACAGACACATGAAAAGATGCCCAACAACACTCTTCGTCAGGGAAATGCAAATCAAAACCACAATGAGATATCACCTCATACCAGTGAGAACAGCTTTCATCAAAAAGATAAGAAGTAACAAGTGTTGGTGAGGATATGGCAAAAAGGGAACCTTTGTGCACTGTTGGTGGGAATGTAAATAGGTGCAGCCAC
The DNA here is from genome assembly GCF_949752795.1 of Hyperoodon ampullatus. Lineage (NCBI taxonomy): Eukaryota > Metazoa > Chordata > Mammalia > Artiodactyla > Ziphiidae > Hyperoodon > Hyperoodon ampullatus. Next base: position 85,955,011 of record NC_136921.1, on the reverse strand, counting down.
TGTGGAGAGCAGTATGGAGGTTCCTCAAAAATTTAAAAATACAACTACCATATGATCCAGCAATTCCACTGCTGGGTACTTATCTGAAGAAAAGAAAACTAACTCAAAAAGATAAATGCTCCCCCATGTTCACTGCAGCATTACAATAGTCAAGACATGGAAGCAACTTACACGTCCATTGATGGATGAATGGATAAAGAAAATGTGATATATATATGACTATTATTTAGCAATAAAAAGGAAGGAAATTTTGCCATTTGCAACAACAAGGATGGACATTATGCAACATGAGGGCATTATGCTAAGTGAAATCAGCCAGAGATAGACAAATGCCACATTATCTCACTTATATGTGGAGTCTAAAAACCAAAAACAAAAAAATCCCTAAGCTCATAGATGCAGAGGACAGATCGGTGGTTGCCAGAGCTGGGGGTTGGGGAGTGGGAAAAATGGGTAAAGGGGGTCAAATATTTGTACAAACTTCTAGTTCTAAGATAAATAAGTCACGTGGATGTAATGTACAACATGGCAACTATAGTTAATACTACTGTATTGCCTATTGGCAAGTTGCTAAGAGAGTAGATCTTAAAAGTCCACATCACAAGAAAAAACATTTTTTTGTAACTATATATGGTGATGCATGTTAACTGAACTTATTGTGGTGATCATTTCACAATATATCCAAATACGGCATCATTACATTGTACGCCTGAAACTAATATAATATGTCAACTATACCTCAGGAAAAAAACACCTCAATTCACACCGGCTGAAACATTCCTTATACCCACACTCCTATGGGCCCCAGAAGCTTTGGCCAGGCCCAGAATGTGCATGCAGTGGTATAAAATACAGAACGGGTCAGAGGACTGATGGTCCCTGGCTAGAATGAATATACTGTATTTCTGCTGGCCCGTGCCACTGCCTTGAATAATAATGACCTTCTAAATGTCCGATCTCTGCCTTGAGGACCAATGAGTTCCAACCTGCCTCATCAGGCACCCCAGGCTCCAGACCCTCGATTTGTTGCTGACCACGGCTAGCTGTAAGCCCCCGCCAGCCCGCAGCTTCTCTGGTTCCCAGCTCCTGCCCTGAGTCTGGCAGCCGCGGAGTCCCCTTTGTTTACCCCAGCTCTCGGGGCTCTCTGGCTCTCCTGGGCCACTCTCTGCCAGCCCGAATCATCTGCTGCCTCTACCCCAATGTGAGGGGCAGCTTTTGAGAGGCTGAAACACCGTTTACACCCCCGCGTCTGGTAGGTGAAGCAAGCTAAATAGGAAATCAAACCTGGGCTGGCCATGGCTGCCGGCTGAGTGTGAGTCCGCTGTTTGCCCACTAGGTGGCGTCTATTGAGCCTGAGGAGAGAAGGAGAGCTTTTCTGTTAAAACAGCACAAAGGAAGTGTTCTGCTGCTTTTCTTTTTCTTTTCTATTTTTTTTTCCACCCACCACCATCGCCACCGCCACCACCTCCAACCCTAAAAGTAACATTAAAACAAGGCACCTTTCTACTTCTCCCTCCCGGGAGGATTCCAGCTTCTCTGACTGCCCGGACTAAAGTTAAGGCAAGAAGGCTGTTCTTTTCATCAAGTCCGAAACGACGGCCCAATGAGTTTCGTGTGCTGTTAGATTGTAATTGGAGCCAGCTGAGAACCTGTAACCCTCACCCCATTCCATTCCTTGCTTTCACCTGATTTTCTCCAAGGCCCACAACTAAGTTTAGCCACAGGTGTTATTTTTCTTTTCTCTCTTCTCTCTCCTCCTCTCCCCTCCCCACCTCCCCTTCCACTCCCCTTTCTTCTCGTCCCTTCTCTCCAGGTGTTGCTTTGTATTTTGTTTTTTTCCTTCTAGGAAAGGGTAGGGCAGCTTGCCTACTATCAGGAGAAAATAAGATTCTTGGTGCTTATTCTGCCATTACTGTAAATTCGTTGTACAGATTTTTAATAACCCTAACTCTGGGGGGTAAAACATGAACCTGTTCTATTTGTCTTCCAAACTGTAGCCCCAGATGTTGAAACTTTCTTTCTCACTGTGTAGGGGGTCCCTTGGCAATAGCTTAGATTCCGTAACTTACTTTTCACTCTTGATTATTAAAAGGCAGTCCAGCTTTTCAAAGCTGTCCACTCCCCCATCCGTACAGGCTGGCGGCTCACAGACCTGAGTGGGAGGGGCAGGGCCGCGAACTGCTGGTCCTCCTTCCCTCTGCCCTCACCTCATCAGGGAAGGGCTTGTATCTCCTCTGGGAGGCCGCCCACCCTTCAACCTCCAGGCTTCAGCTGCTCCGGGGTGTTGGGTCTCAGCTCACAACCCTGACAAATCCCTTCTCTCCTCTCTGGAAAGGTGGTGGGCTTGGAGGGCTGGTCTGAGGCTATGGCTGCTGTTAGAAGGGCCAGTTCTACCACCTCCCAGTAAGCTCTGGGCAAGGTGAGCAACGTGGCGGTGGTTTAGCATGTGAAGTACTTACGGCTTTTTATCTCTCCAGTTGGATCCTAAGTACCAATTTTGGGGAAAAGAAAAACATCCCACCTGTTAACCTGCCACAAAGTACAGAACCATCCTTCACACCCTCTTCCCTCCCCCTTCCACATGCTACGAGAACCAGCAGCACAGGCGCACTCTGAAAGAGCTCACCAAGCCACATCCTCCTGCCACTTGTTCATGCCTGCTGGAGTGGCCTGAGTAGTGCAATGATGGCCAGGTTATCCTGGTGTCGGAGCAGAAGCATCTGGAGCCCTGGCAGCAGGATACCTTTGTCCCTTTTCACCCTTTTCTCGGAGGCCTTGAAATGCACGTATGAGTGGGGAAAGTACCCTCAAAAGTTAACCATTCGGGCTTCCCTGGTGGCGCAGTGGTTGAGAGTCTGCCTGCCGATGCAGGGGATGCGGGTTCGTGCCCCGGTCCGGGAAGATCCCACATGCCGCGGAGCTGCTGGGCCCGTGAGCCATGGCCGCTGAGCCTGCGGGTCCGGAGCCTGTGCTCCGCAACGGGAGAAGCCACAACAAGTGAGAGGCCCAAGTACCGCAAAAAAAAAAAAAAAAAAAGTTAACCACTCTGAAGCCGTGTTATGGGAGTCTGCTCAAGCCAAACTTCACCCAGTAACTTGAGGTCCAGGCAGAAGGCATAGCCCTTCCCACAGAGCCAGTCCCCAAACACCCCCATGGGGGTTCCACTCTGCTATGTGGCTCCAAAGCTATGCCAGCTTGTGTTCTAAATTTCTCAGTTTGTAGTGAAATGAATTCTTTTCTTACCACCTCCTCTTCACAGATTTCTGGTATTAGTTCTTAGGAATAACGCAAGGTCTCTCTCTCCGAAAAACTAATCTCAGTAAGACATTCCCTGATGAACTTAACAGATTCCTCGTCACACCAACTCATTGTCCTTGGACCATTAGCTGTCTCTTTTCCTCAGATGAGGATTTTGTCAGTAGGTACCTTGGCCCCAGTACACATTTAACTCATGCTGGATCTTACCCATAGGCCCCCCAAAATCTTCACACCCTTATCCCTGGAATCTATGAACGTGTTACATGGTAAAAGGGAGTTTACAGGTGTGATTAAGTTATGGATCTTGCAATGGGGAGATTACCTTGGAATTTTTAAGTGGTCCCAATATATTCACAAGGGTCCTTATCGTGGAAGGAGGGACGCAGGTGAGTCAAAGATGGAGATGTGAAGTAAAGCCATGAGCCGAGGAACTCAGACAGCCTCTAGAAACTAGAAAAGGCAAGGAAACAGATTTTCCCCTAGAGCCCCCAGAAAGAATGCAGCTCTACCTTCAGAACTGTAAAAAAATTAATTTATGTTGTTTTTTAAGTCACTAAATTTGTGTTAGTTACAGTACCAATAGGAAACTAATACAGCCCTCCAGACAAGTTCAGCCATTATTAAAGAATCTTGGATAAACCTAGTCTAGGCTTTCAAGATGGGGCCTCTGTTCTATCTGTTGTGTCAAGGCCAAGATTGCTAAGGCTTCTCACATGTTGCTTTGCTCATTAAGTTCTTATTGACTAGGGCTTCATCACCTCACCTGTCAGGCTGTCCAGGGTCAAGAGTCCATCCCTGTAGCCCAGGGGATGGAATACCCTGATTGGCCACACTTGAGTCAGATGACCAGCTCTGGAATCGGAGGGTGGGCTCATTCCTCCAATTACATGGAGCAAGAATGAAGAAAGGATATCCTCTCAAAGGAAAATTAGAGTGTTATGATCAGAAAAAAAGAGAATAGATGTCAGGCAGGCATAAAACACAGATGTCCACTATGGAGACTGAGGGAATCAGGAGACGGAGTTTTGAAGTGGTTTTACTGGAATATTAAAGCAACCTTGTATTATGAAAAATTCCATTCTCCAACCCAAAATAAAGTGAGATTCCCTTTATTAAACTGCTTTACATCATTTGGTCAGATTAAAGGATTTTAAGATTCTTGCAGGTAAATTTGATGCATGTATCTAGTTTCTTTTGTCGTAAGAGGTAACAGAATCCTCATAAAGCTTAGAAGCAGGGCCCCTTGATGTGACTGGAACATTTTCTGTTTAACAAAGTCTGCCTTATCTAAGAGTTACCTTTTCCAGCTTCAAGGCAGCAAATCGCCTGAATCACTATGCTTTCAAACCAGCCTCACAAATGACTCCCAGGAAGCAATGTTAGAGAGCCCATTCTCAGAGAGGGGTTATTAATAAGCTTCAATAAAGAAAAGTTCAAACACATGCAGATCAAGGAAAAAGAAAATGACCCAAATGGAAGGTCTGAGATGTAAAAAGGAATCATGCACAAGGGAGTGGTAAATATGTGGGTATATCTAAGCAATAAGCAATTGAATAAAACTATTAATAATGTATAAATTATAGGGTTAAAAAAGAGATACCTAAAATACTGGATAACAACGGCGTATATATTGGGAGGAGGATGATCAAAGCAAAAGAATTCTAAGGTTCTTTTGTGATTCATGAGGAGAGTAAAATTAACTTTTGAAATGGTAAAGTATTTATGCTGATATCTTTAGGGTAGACATAAAGAGTATAATTTATCAGCAATTATACCCTCATAAGTTAAAACTGAAAAGCAAGAGAAACAAAAAACAAACCTCAATTAATCCAAATCTTTTATAAGAAAGAAGAAAAAAGAACAGAAAAGGTGGAACAAATGGATAGCACAAAATAAGATGGTAGAATTAAATCCAAATATATCAGTAATCACAATAAACGAAATTCTTCAGTTAAGACAAAGATGGTCAGATGGAAAAGATGATAAAATTCAGTTATTTATATGAGACACACCTAAAGCCTAAGGATACAGAAACATTATAGTTCAAGGAAGAGAAAATATATATTAGGCAAATTATATTTGCCTGTCAGACAAAATAGACAAGAAGGCAAAAAAAAGTGGGTCACCACATAATGATAAAAGTTTTAGATCACCAGAAAAATATGACAATTATAAGCTTGTTTATACTCAATAAAGAGCAAAAATTAAACTACAAGGAAAAATAGACAAACATATTTAGAATTGAATGATAATAAATTATTGTGTGTCAAAACTTGTAATATACAGCTAAAGGAATGCTTGTAGGAAAATATATATCCTTAGATGCTTCCATTTAGAAAAGAAGATACGTTCAAAATTAATGACCTAAGCACAGAACTTGAGAAGTTAGAAAAAGGAATAGCAGATAAGCCTCAAAAAAGTAGAAGAAAGGAAATAATAAACATACAGGCAGAAATTAATGAGGTAAAAAGCAATCATATGATTGAGACTATTGACCAAGACAAATATTTTCTGAACAGCTTAATGAAACGGACAAACTTCTGCTAAGGTTAATCAATAAAAAAAGAAAGAAGACACAAATTACCTCTATTGGGGAAAAATGGAGAATATAAGTACAGATGCAACAGATTAAAAAAAAAGAAGATATTGTAGACAACTTCATAATAACCTGAAAACTTCAAAATATGTATACATTCCTGGAAAAATGCAACTTGCAAAAACAGACTCAAGAAGACATGGAAAACTTAAATTGTTTATGTATAATACAACATTAATTAAACATTCATATATTAGAGAAACTTAGCAAACTAGGAATAAAAGGAAACTTCTTTAACTCAATAAAGTGTATCTACAAAAAAAAAAAAAACCCTAAAGGAAACATAAAACTTCATGGTGTCTGGTGAAAACATTCCCTCTAACATCAGAAATAAGGCAAGATGCCTGCTACCAACACTTCATTTCTTCATCATACTGGTTATCCTGGCCAGTGCAGTATATCAAGGAAAAGGGGAAAAAAAGGTATAAGGAGTGCGGAGCAACTAAGCCCGTGCGCCACAACTACTGAGCCCGCATGCCACATGGAAACAACCTAAATGTCCATTGATAGATGAATGGATAAAGATGTGGTATATATATACAACAGAATGCTACTCAGCCACAAAAAGGAATGAAATAATGCCATTTGCAGCAACATGGATGGACCTAGAGATTATCACAGTAAGCAAAGAAAGTCAGACAGAGAAAGACAAACACCATATGATATTACTTACATGTGGAATCTAAAATATGAATGAACTTCAAATATGAACTTCAAATATGAATGACACAAATGAACTTATCTCTGAAACAGAAACAGACTCACAGACGTAGAGAACAGACTTGTGGTTGCCAAGGGGGAGAGGTGAGGGAGGGATGGAGTGGGAGTTCGGGGTTAGCAGATGCAAACTATTATATATATATAGAATGGGTAAATAACAAGGTCCTTCTGTATAGCACAGGGAACTATATTCAATATCTTGTGATAAACCATAATGAAAAAGAATATGAGAAAGGATGTATATATATGTATAACTGAATCACTTTGCTATACAGTAGAAATTAACACATTGTAAATCAACTATACTTCAATAAATTAAAAAAAACTAAAAAATCAAAACAAAAAGAAAGAAGAATGCTCATAGCAACATTGTCCCTAAAGGCAAAAACTGGGGGAAAAAATCGTATATCCACCTTCATAGAAGGAATAAACCAGCTTAAGTATATTCATACCAATGAATAGCATCAAAGCCATAAAAATGAATGGATTACAGCATAATCAAAGATGAATCTCAAAAACATGAGGCTGTCACATAAGGCTGTGCCTGCAAGTTATGGGAGTGGGCTCAGTAGGTGCTAGAATCTACTACATGCTCCACATGCCAAGCTGAACACACTGGCACAGGGATGCCTATCCCTGAAGGAAGCGGTGCCTTTAAAACTTTTTTTTAACTGTCCAAAGGCTCTTTATGGGTTAGCTCTGGCTCTACAAAATCATAATGTTGAAAGACAAGTCAGAAGTGTATATATTCTGTAATATTCCACGTATACAGAGTGCAAAACCAAATAAAACTAAACCATAGTGATTCATATACGTGCGTTAAAACTATATAGAAAAACAAGAGAGTGTTTAACACAGAATTCAGAATAGTGATCATTTCTTGGGGCAAGGAGAGCAACCAATTACGGAAGAGTTCCTGATAGGGTTGCAGAGCTTTTAAGGTACTGATGATGCTCTATTTCTTTGGCTGAGCAGTGGGTAGTCAAGTATTCTGTTATCGTCATTCTTTATCCTGTACACGTATATTTGAAAAGCCCTCCTTATGTAATCCACATCATTGATTTTAAATAAAAGAGATTCCACCCAGGAGTACTGCCTGGAGAAGGGGTATCAACATAAGGGCTGGACAGGGTATACTGCTGGGGGCCCAGAGCTGAGAGTCTGAGTCCTAAGTGGTCACAGGAGGAGAGACTTTGATGTCTCATGTGCGATGAGGTGGGAGGACTCCAATGGGATCCTTCAAAAATGCTCCATGACAAAGCAAATTAAAACCACAGCAAGATACCACTATTAGAGTAAAAACAATACAAAACGTCAATACAAAAACTTGTATACAAATATTCATAGTAGGTAGTGTTATTTATAATAGTCAAAAAGTGTAAACAACCCCAATATCCATTAACTGATGAATGGATAAATAAAATGTATATCCATATGATAGAATATTATTCAGCAATAAAAGGAATGAAGTACTGATAAATGCTATATCATGGATGAACCTTGAAAACATCCTAAGTCACATGTGGTCACAAAAGACCACATATTGTGTGATTTCATTTATATGACATGTCTAGAATAGGCAAATCTATAGACAGAAAGCAGAGTAGTGGCTTCCAAGGGCTGGAGAGGATGTGTGTGTGGGAATGAGAAGTGTTTGCTGATGGGTATGAGGTTTCTTTGTGGGATGATTAAAATGTTCTAAAACTGATTGTGGTGATGGCTGTAGAGCTATATGAATAGTCTACAAGCCAGGGAATTGTACACTTTAAATGGATGAATTACATGGCAAGTGAATTAAATTTCAATAAAGCTGTAACAACAAAAAGAATGGCTAAAATTTTTTTTAAAATTGACAATACCAAATGTCAGCAAAAATACAGAGCAACTGGAAGATTTGTACATTGCTAGTGAGAATGCAAAATGGTACAGCCACTTCAGAACTAGTTAGTTTCTTATAAAGTTAAACATACTCTTAACAATATGATCAAGCAATCTTATACCTAGTTAATTACCCAAGTTAAATGATAACCTATATTCACAGAAAAATCTGTTCACTAATGTTCATAGTGGCTTTATTTTAATTGCCCCAAACTGCAAACAACCCAAATTTCCTTCTATGAGGGAATGGATACACAAACTGGTACATTCATACAAATGGAATACTACACAGTAATAAAAGGAACAAACAAACAGACAACAACATGGATGAATTCCAAATGCCTTGTGTTAAGTGAAAGAAGATAGACTCGAAAGGTTACATATTATATGATTCTATTACCAAAATGGGAAAAGCAAAACTCTAGAAACAGACAAATCAGAGGTTGCCAAGAACAGGGGCTTGGGGAAGGTGCTACACACAAAGGATACGGGCGATTTATTGGTGTGATGGAACTCTTCCAAGTATTGTGGTGGTTACATGACTGAATGGGTTGGTCAAGACTCACAGAACACTATACACAGTACACTATAAAGAGTGGCTCTTACTGTACCTTAATTATATCTTAATAAAAAAAATAAACCATTCCCCTCAAAATATTGTCCCATGAGAAGAAAATCTCAGACCAGGGGCGTGGATGCCAGACGCCAACTTAACAGTTACCTAAAATTGTGTCTTTGCTACTTTGACCCCTTCTCCCCCTAGACCTGACCCTAGATGGGAAAATACAGTAGCTAGGGAGTAGAAATGAGGCTGAAAGAGTAAAAAAAGCAGCTGACTTTACCCCACCACCAGCCTCACACCCGCCCCCCCCCAACCCTCGCGCCAGGGATTGCAGCCTGAAAGGTACCAGAGGGAGGAAGGGGTGGAACTCTATATTGCATACAAATTTGAGGTCTTGCTTATTATCCTGACCTGGACATTTAGTTGCTAAAATGAGACTGTTCTTGTGACTGAGAGGCCAGGAAAGCTATGGGATCGGCCTGAATTCAAATGGAGGCATGGAAACAATCAGCCCACAGAGGGGATTTGAAGGAACAGTAAGAGAAAGAGTCAAGTGACTTTATCATCACCTCCTTATGGAACCCAGTTTGTTTAATACAATGGTTACTTGAACAATCAGTATGTTAATTACAAATGACTCATTTAATCCCTACAAGTGCCAAATAGGGAAGTACTTGTACTCCAAATCAGTGAGATAGTATTATCATAGCTTAATAGAATATTGTAGAAAATGGACCCTATTTCATAATGATCCAGCACCAAAATATGTTTCCTGAGGAAGTGAACTGGGCCCACTGTACAAGCATAAACAGCAGGAAGGCACAATTCTGTGCTCTCAGACGTATTCAGATACCATAGACACCAAGTGATGGAAGATCCCCACGAGAAGGAAAATTTGTCTGCCATGCACACCTCTGCAACCCTACCTAGTGCTAGAACACTGCCTGCTACAGAGGAAGAAAACATTTGTTGAGTAACTGAATGAATGGAACTCCAAGACGCAGATAGGAAAATGAAAAACAGGAGTGGCTTTTCTTTTCCCAGGTGTGAATTGCAATTTTTATTTAATTAGAATCCCAATGATTTTTAGACGAGGGGCTTGGGAACCTAAGACTGTGGGTTGAGTCGCAACTTAATAAAGGTACTGAGCATCACCTAAAGTCAGCTAGTGGAGAGTGAATGGGCTGTGGTGATCCCAGTAACTATAACTGGAAACCTCTCTTTCTGCATGAAACAGATACTAAAAGAAAATTGTGTTCAAATTCTCCATGGAGAATATTTTTATTTGTTTATATTCTTCTTGCATACTCTAAAACGCACAGTGTGAATTTCCTTTCTTCCAAAACAGTTGTGAGCCTGGTCAGTTTATCTGACTTCAGAAGGTCTTCGGAAACATTGCCTTAGGTTTGTGCTAAGCAAGTCACAGAGATTGGTCATAAGCTACTACAAAATTACAGGGGATCTAGGTATTACGCAACAGTTACTAGAAAAGCGTAGAGAACACCAGACATATAGCCAGACAGAGAGGGTAATAGAAGAGCAGATGCTATGTAAGTAACAGGATTTCCATATATATGACGTTATGTACAGTATCCGAGTTCTCTTACAGACAGTAAACTTATGCTTAAATCATTATTTAAGGGCACTCTAATATAAATACAAGCCTCACTAATTTTAATCTTTTCTCTTTGGCTCACAAGTGCACAAAAATACCATAATCAGTTTTCAGAACTTACTGCATTAATATATAAATAAGATACATTACAAATGGGAAGAAAATACAAGACACCTCTTTAACATGGTAAATCTCTGAATATAAATAAGCAAATATTTCATATACCTACTGTTAAACAGTCATTGAAATCATTGCATGTGTTCTTCCACTCCGCCCCAAGGTCAGACAACAGAAATATCCACAATCTATACAAATTAATCTCTAAAAATACAGCAATAGTACACCTGAAACAATGACTCTGCTACTGTTTTCCCCTCACAGGATACTAATGGGAAGGACGGGACTCTTGTCAGCCAGTGGTGCTTTTTCTCATCCATCATCACTTCAGGTGGCAGAAACACCGACAATGAAGTCAACTCCTGCCAACAGCATTTCCCTTGGTCCCCGACACCTGGCATTTTGAAAAACATCTTTCCGGGGGTTGTTGCGCAAGCTGTTTTGCAGCATGTTTGGCCCTCAGTAACTGCTGAAGGTAAAGTGAATTCTCTTGGAGTGGGAGACATGCTGTGATCTATTACTAAGCCACACTCACTATACAGACATATATTTATAGAGAGAGGTATATATAGCTGTACATATATACTGTGCTCCTAATGTGCAACTTTTGAAAAAGAACGTCATTTCCTGCTAACTCTAACAAGCTTAAGTAAGGTTTTAACAGTATTCTTCAAGATATTATGTTTTCCCTCAATGAAATGGCCTATGTGTTTCAGCAACATATAGAGTTTGTTCTAGAATACCAGAGGGGAAAGGGAAGTCCCAGAAACTCCTGTTCTATGGACGGCAATTACAGATCCTGGCCCAGCCTCTCTATTTCCTCAATGAGGAAGTCGATATCAGACTGGGTAGCGGCTGGGTTGGAGATGACCATCCGGAAGAAGTTGGCCTTGTCCCCCTGAGGCTGGTAGCCAACCATGGTCGTGCCAGACTCCATCATCAGGGCTTTGATTTTCGGGGCCACCTTGTGAGGGAAAACACAAAACAAAACTCAAGAGTGATATACCATGCTCTTTTTCAAAATGCAACCCATTTCTTAGTTGGAAAAAAGAGCAATTTTCTTTGTATTACTTGTACAAGTTTCTTCCTTGGCTAATATCTAATGACTAATTTTTTAAATTGACATGTAGTTGATTTACAACATTGTGATAGTTTCAGATGGACAGCAAAGTGATTCTGTTATACACACATATATATATTTTTTCAGATTCTTTTCCATTATAGGTTATCACAGGATATTGAATGTCGTTCCCTGTGCTGTATGGTAAGACCTTGTTGTTTATCTATTTTATATGCAGTACTTTGTATCTGTTGATCCCAAACTCCTGATTTATCCCTCCCCCCCCCCACATTTCCCCTGTGGTAACCATAAATTTATTTTCTATGTCTGTGAAGTCTGTTTCTGTTTTGTAAGTTCATTTACATCATTTTTTTAGATTCCACATTCACATTCCATGTGATATTTATCTTTTTCTGTTTGACTTAGTACGATAATCTCTAGGTCCATCCATGTTGCTGCAAATGGCGTTATGTCATTCTTTTTTATGGCTGAGTAATATTCCATTGTATATATGTACCACATCTTCTTTATCCATTCCTCTGTCGATGGACCTTTAGGTTGTCTCCATGTCTCGGCTATTGTAAATACTGCTGCTATGAACATTGGGGTGCACATATCTTTTCAAATTAGAATTTTCTCTGGATATATGCTCAGGAGTAGGATTGCTGGATCATATAGTAACCCTATTTTTAGTTTTTTTAAGCAACCTCCATACTGTTCTCCACAGTAGCTGCACCAATTTACATTCCCACAAACAGTGTAGGAAGGTTCCCTTTTCTCCACACCCTCTCCAGCATTTATTATTTGTAGGCTTTTTGATGATGGCCTCTAATGACTATTTAAGTCTACCCGATCACACATTCCTACAGAAAGTACTGTGCAACTGAATTTTGAAAGTCGGACAAAGGACAATGATAATAAATTCAAAATCAAAAACAAATGAAAACTTCACATGGGCAACAACACAAATTAGGGCTTCTGTATAATCCAGGGCCTAGGATACTGTCTGGCACATGGACTCTGCTCAACAAATATTTGCTGAATGGTTAGATGAATGAAATATTATATAAATGAAATACAATACAAACAACTATAAGTAATATATAAACTAGATATAGAAACCGACAGCTAGAATGAATCAGCATTAGAGCAGCCTTGAACTTAGTAAAAGATATTTTAACAGACATAGTTTAATACGAAAGTTCCTAGGAATATGTATATTATTCAACTGCCCTGCATATGACCCCCCTAATGACGAACACCAACCTAAGGCAGGGATGCGTCCCCCAGAGGTTCCCATTGATCTGAACCACAGTGAGGGGACAATTCAGACCCAAGAAGACTATAACAAGATGTCTCCCTACCACCCCAAGCCTTTAGCTTTTATTTCTCCTCCGTTAGAAAGACACATCAGAGTGAGGATCTTCTGACTAGCCAGAGAAATTGCAGAGGGTTAGATGAGACAAGGAGTGATTTCATACCTTGTGTAGTTTTTCCCGTCTCTCAGGGCTATCCAGAACGCCCCTGAGGCTTTGTGGAATATACCAGAAACAGACATTCGTGTGCTCAGGCTGTGGAGATTTTCACAGACAAGCATGCATACAAACAAAACAGAAAAATTGTGAGAACCTGAGAGAAAGTTGTCCCAAAACCCCTATGGACCCTTGGCGGAAGTCTCTCAGACAAAAAAAAAAAGGATAAAAAAAGGCTTCATGTTACTTCTATACTTGGGAGAACAAAGCCTGGTTAATCCCATCATATCTGACAAGAGAACAGTTTCCCATAACCCATTTTCTAGATAACTAAAGTTACCCACCTTTCAACACTGAAATGTTAAAAAAAAATTACATTTGGGTCATTTTAAAAAAGGGTATTATCCATCTTGCCATTTTGTAGTACCTCATGTATAGAAGATGCTCAAAACATAGTTAATTTTACCGGTACTGAATATTCTGAGTTTACTCTATCAATACTGAACTTTCTCTGAAGACTCAGGATTATCATAATGAACATTAAAACTGGTTCTAATCTAGAGCTTCCCTGGTGGCGCAGTGTTTGAGAGTCCGCCTGCCGACGCAGGGGACACTGGTTCGTGCCCCGGTCCGGGAAGATCCCACATGCCGCGGAGCGGCTGGGCCCGTGAGCCATGGCCACTGAGCCTGCACATCTGGAGCCTGTGCTCCGCAACGGGAGAGGCCACAACAGTGAGAGGCCCGCGTACCACAACAAAACAAAACAAAACTGGTTCTAATCTATAAGACAGGGCTTATTGAGATGCTTAGAACTGTTTAGTGTTCCTGCCCTAAAGACTCTCATGCTTTTTAAGTCCTTCTGTGTTCTTGCTATAGTTTTTCAGTTTCCTTCCTAGTTGCTGTCTGCCATCACTGTGCCTGCCTCTCATGGTCTAGAGACATTACATTTGTTTTAACCTGCTAGTAGAATGTTTAAATTAGTGTAATTTAATGAGAGTGAGGTCCCAGAGGTGAAACGCATGAGCCCTGTATGATTGATTTGAACTGCTCAGGGCTCTCTTTTGCTCATTTGGTGACTCTCCAGTGTGTTCCTAGTAGTTTAGGTGCCTGATAAATAGACTGAATTGAATGCAGGTGGTGTTTTATTACACTGAATTATGAGTGGATGTCCTTTTGTTCAGCACTGGCTCCTATTCCAACTTTCTTTATTCAACTGCGAACTCCAATAGGGCAGAGACAGTACCTGTTTTGGTCACTACTCTATAATCCAGCTCCTGGCCTGGGGCAAGGCACACCGCAGGCACTCAGCCAACACTGGTATGACAAGTACCTTACTGTGTGCAATGAGGATCTGAACTCAGTGCAGAGACAATTGTATCTTGCTCTCTTCATAATGAATCTATTGTAAAGTAGAACTTCATTTTAGAACCAGTCTTGGAAGACAAGGATAGACCCATCCTATGAGCTTCTTGGAACTGAGGAACACTTTATCATGGAGGTACAACACCATAATAAGACCCCAGAATTATACAGGATTCAGACCTGCCAAGGAAAGACCTCTTGCCTACGAAGGGCTGGCTGAGAACTATATCTTTTTTAGAAGAGGTGAAGGGGAAAAGTCATCCCAATGCTACCGGAAGAAACATTCATGGACACAGAGGGAAGTAAATGAAGAGTGCTAGAATGAAAATTCAGAAGCAGCTTCTGGCAATGTGGGACACTACAGCTTCAGGAGCTTCCCTCAAGAGATTTTCCAGAAATGCTATACATCTAGTCCAGGATGACAACTTACCTCACCATCAAAAACCATCTCAAATTCCTCTCTGTTTTTAATCTTGGCATAGAGGTATTCTGCCAGCTCCAAGCATTTGTTGATCTGATTTTCAAAGCCCACTGTGCCCTGTTTTAAAAAAGGAAAAGTCATGTTTGTTGGTGACAGGCTGAATTTCCCTGTGATGGCATTGAGAGGGCTATGCTGTCTTTGTCTATCGGAAATATATATAAGAGTATTCTTGGAGATGGTTAGCAAGAGCCATCTCATTAACTATGTATGGCTTTCTCATAGCTCTGCATGCGATAAAGTGTGCCTCATCTCTTTTGAAGGCACTCTAGTCTCTGGGCAGTTATTCTCAACAGGGCTTTTAGCTTCTTGCTAGTAATTCACAGCCTGAAGCCCATTTCTGGTTTGCTTTAGGATAATGCCACCCAAACTGTTGTCTATGGACTGAGGCCAGTCCACAAAATGTAACCAGTCCATGATGAGTCCAAAAATTGAGATTAAGTAATAAGAAACTTTTATGGTCATTTGACAGAGTAATTTTATGCCTACTGAATTGCATTTTTAAAACCGGTGTTCAGGGCTTCCCTGGTGGTGCAGTGGTTGGGAGTCCACCTGCCGATGCGGGGGACGCGGGTTCATGCCCCGGTCTGGGAGGATCCTGCGTGCCGCGGAGCGGCTGGGCCCGTGAGCCATGGCCGCTGGGCCTGTGCGTCTGAAGCCTGTGCTCCGCAACGGGAGAGGCCACAGCAATGAGAGGCCCGCGTACCGCAAAAAAAAAAAAAATAATAATAATAAAAAAATAAAACCGGTGTTCATACTTTGTATGGCTTTTTATTTCACCTTTCTAGCAATTCATTTATTGTAGTGTACAATAAATGAATTTAATGAAGACCAATTTATTGTACTGGTCTATGAGAGGTTAAAAACACCCCAGCTGGTTCTTCACCACAGATAGTTGGAGAAATACTACTTTAGAACCCACCTTCCGCAGCAGGAAGTCCTGGCCAAACACGTCCCCCTTACTCCCAGGCAGGCTACCTTCCACGTAGCATGGTATTACCCCTTTCTAGTGAGAGGCAGGCAGGCAGATGGGGAAGCACTGGTCTCAGGATGTGCCCTGAGATGGCAGTAGCTCCATCTATTGACAAACTGATTGAGCATGAGTTTCCAAAGCCAGCATGGCTGATTAGTAACGGCAGCATGGGGGGTGTTGAGTGGGTCGGTGTTAACAAGGAGAGCAGATGCACGAGGCTTGTGGGTTGCTAATGTGTCTGGGCCAAGTCCAACACTGGCAAAGCAGCAGCTGCCGCTGAGCAGTGCTCGGGCCAGTCCACTTTCTTCTTGGGAAGGAAGCCTGCACCAGGTCCCACCTCGGTAACCGATACTCTTTGAGCTAAACTTCCAGCAGACTGTTCAAGCGGTTATTGTCAGGCAAAACCAAGGCACAAATTACTGAGACAGGCCATGTGGTTATAGTTCTGAATGATAGGGCTCTTTCTCTTGTTGCAATTTATGGCTATTTATATGCTTAAAATACCTATGATTACTTTGTGGTAGAAATCAAATTCAGACTATTTCTATATTAAGACAGGATAACTTAATGAGGAAAAAAACTAATAACCCATCAAATTCTTCTTACAGAAAAAGCATTGGACTAGATGTTTGGCTGGAAACCCTTTTTTGTTTTGGTATTAGGTGACCCGATCTTATATATGGAAATTTATTAAAATTACTTTAACAGTAGAAAAATAAAACGATGGTTGCAGTATAAAGCTGTGAAATAAAAATTGCCCTTACTTGATTGCATACAAATACTTTTGAAATAAATAGTCCCATGGTATTCCTCTCCCTCACCCCCACTGGGGGAAATTCCAGTAGTTTGCTTTTTTTTCTAGACATAGAAATGCATCCTGAAAGACTGATGAATGCAGACATAGCATGCTTCAGTCTAGGATTTCTTAGAATAAAGTATGAATTTTCTAGAAGAGAGTATAGAAGTACAAATAATGGGAAAGCCATTATTTAAATAGAACTTAAAACTGTCATATATATCCCATGATTTGAGGCCATATAAAGGAACTCAGGGTTCTGCACAGAATGTAGTAATTTTATCTTTATCTCTTTCTCTACATCTGCACTAAATAATTTCAGCATCCCTAAGGACTGCTGTGGAAGTCCTTATCTTGGCAAAATTTTTAGTACTTATAAGAGAAAGTTATAAGAAAAGTCATGCTAATTGAAATTGAGGAGACTGAACGGAAGGAGAGAGAATTTGACATAAGGGATAAAGTGATTTCATTTGCAAAGAAAATACAGTAAACTCAATTATCTAGATACTGACTTCGCACATAATGAATTATCTGGGATATACCTTTGCCTCTCTTTTGCCAGCTAGCCTGTGCAAATTACATTTCTGCTCTATTTCCTGAACGCCCTCCTTTGTACCTTTGCTTTCCACATCAGCCAGAACTTGAAGATGTCCACATGGCGGCCACACTGAATGGCTTTATCCCCAGTGTCGTAGGAGACGTCATACTGCTTGTCTGGCTGGAAGAGGTACCCCGCACACATCTGGTTGCATCCTTGGAGGATACCCTGTAATGGAAATCAAGACAGTCGTGCATCTGTATTCACAGGGCAGAGGTGTGGCTGGTTTTAAAACATGGCAGGCCGGACTTAGGGTCACATACAATCTTTCTTCTAACGTCTCATGAGGCCGTGCACTTGTTCTGATGTCCTTCTCCAAAACTACCCTTGGAAAAACCTTTGCCCCTTCTCCTCTATCACTCTGATTGGAAAACATTCTTTTGTCTCAGATGCCAACAACAAGGGCCCACCCTACTGTCCCTCTAAGGAGCATCTGGAAATGTGCATGGGTGTTTTGGGTTATTTCACAGACTGGAAGTGCTATGGCATTCAGTCAGCAGGGGTTGGGGATATAAACTTCCTGTAGAGGGTGGGACAGTTTCACGCATGGAAGAATTTTCCTCCGCCAAAGCACCCCCTAAAAAAGTGTTCCAATCCTTTCCGGGAGCTCCTATGAAGTTAACAGGCACTCTACTTAGGAGTGGAGTAAAAAGCTTGTACAGGTACTGGCCCCCACAGGTTGGTGACAGGTTTTTGAGGACGCCTCATTGTGCAACAGTTTTACTGGAGGAAAAGGGCCCTCTGGGCCAGGGTCCTATTAGATTCTTAGGAAGAGAATATACTACCTATTGTTCTAAGTGCCTTACTGGCATTTTATCAGTGCAGTGACATGGTTAAGAGCTCAAGCTTTGGAGCCAGACTACCCAAGTCTGAAATCTGGCTGACGTTTACTAATTTGGGCAAGTTACACAACTATCACCATTTACAGAAGCTTTTTGGTCAACATTCCTTGTTGCCCTAAGTTGACATTTGTAGTTGTGGTTCCAAATAACTTGTTTCAGCTCTTGGGACCACAAACTCAAATAATGCCCTTGTAGTTTCTATCACTGGCAGGGCCCTGGGGGCTGAACAAGGAAGAAGAACAGTTCAGAGCAAGAGCCAACAGGATATGCTGGGTTAGCCGAAGGCTCACATATGCAGGTGGGAAAGAACAGCCATGGCAGGCCCAGTGGGGCTGTCAATCTTGTGAGTTCCTCAGCCAGTACTGTAAAAAAAACCCCATGCAGGGCTTCCCTGGTGGCGCAGTGGTTGAGAGTCTGCCTGCCGATGCAGGGGACACGGGTTTGTGGCCCGGTCCGGGAAGATCCCACATGCCGCGGAGCGGCTGGGCCCGTGAGCCATGGCTGCTGAGCCTGCGCGTCCGGAGCCTGTGCTCCGCAACGGGAGAGGCCACAACAGTGAGAGGCCCGCGTACCGCAAAAAAACAAAAACAAAAACCCATGCTTTTCTCTTTTTGTGCCTTCTAAAGGGTGTGCAGGCCACCGGCTCGAAGGGCAGACCTTTTCCTTGACCAGGATGGCGGAGCACTGCAACAGCACGCCCATCATCTTGTGAGGATTCCAGGTGACTGAGTTGGCCCTGAAAGAAACACATGATGCTCTGAGGAGGAGGTGCAGGAGTCAGCAAGAGGCAACCGTCCTCTTGAGGAAAACATCACCCACTGCAACTCAAGTCAAGACAAGTTTTCGACACCTCGTCCCCTAAACTGACTAATCAAGTGGTAAACAAATATTTTGCAGGCAGTCTCAGAGTACTAAGTGGCAGACTGCCTCTTCTAAATAACTGCTATTGATACTACCTAGCATTTACGCACAGCATTTATTATGTATCCTATTGTTCTAAGAGTGTTACAGGCATTTTATCAGTGCGGTGTCATGGTTAAGAGCTCAAGCTTTGGAGCCAGAGTACCCAAGTCTGAAACCTGGCTCTGACATTTGCTAGTTTGGGCAAGTTACATAACTCCTTTGAGCCTCAGTTTTCCTGTCCGTAAAGTGGGGAGAACAGTATCTGCCTCAAGGAATTGAATAAAGGATAAAATGAGTTAGTAAATATATAATGCTAATAACCACGCTTGAATACTTAATTCTTACAAGAATCCTATCATATAGGGACTATTATCACCTCTATTTTAGATGGAGAGACTGAGGCACAAAAGGGTTCAATACATCACCCAAAGTCACACAGCTGGGAAGCGCTGGAGCCAAGATTCAAGTTCAGGGAGTCTAACTGTCGAGCCAGTGTTCATATCCTCTCCACTAGACTGCCTCCCTCTAGGCTACAGACTCAGCTTCTTTCTGCCTTCCCATTCTTATTAATAAATTGGATTGGTGACGCTGACCTACCTGCTTATAAGGTAGTATGAAGACTGACACATAAAAGCAAGGATCAGTTGGACAATTCTAGACTTTGGCTACTTAGCAGCATTGTTTAAATGCTAAATAAACATAATCTTGCCTGTTTAGGCTGCAATGATTGCTTAACAAGCATGGTCTCCTAGCAACCACAACACTCCGTCAGACACAATTAAATGGTTAAGGAGCACACTAGCTAGGACATTACGGAAACAACTACGTGTAATGTATGATGATTAAAGCTTAGGTAGCTCCTTTCCAATGGCCTAGCCCACAGCTGGGCTCTATGCTTTAATACCTGTGAAGGATGTTTTCCCCAGACATAGCAACTGGCTCGGAATTATACTGCCTCTGCTCTCCCTGGAGCTAAATTCCTGTTGCGAATTTTTAACCTCTTCATCTTGCTTAGATGCATAAGAGGGAAAATAATTTAGTGTATACATGACCACAGACGTACATTGTATCTCAAGGAGAAGAAAGAAAGGCTTGATGTACTTTCCCCCATGTGCATAATAAAGAAAACCTTTATGAAAGAGACTGTGAAAAGTTCTAAGAAAAGTTGACTAAATGTTTATCTCATTAAAAAACATCAGTGTCGGACTTCCCTGGTGGTGCAGTGATTAAGAATCTGCCTGCCAATGCAGGGGACACGATCTTCCTGGTCCAGGAAGATCCCACATGCTGCAGAGCAACTAAGCCTGTGTGCCACAACTACTGAGCTTGCACTCTAGAGCCCGCAAGCCACAACTACTGAAGCCTGCACGCCTAGAGCCTGTGCTCCACAGCAAGAGAAGCCACTGCGATGAGAAGCCCGCGCACGGCAACCAAGACCCAGCACAGCCAAAAATAAATAAATTTATTTAAAAAAAATCAGTGTCAAGCCTTATTTAGAAGGTAGTGAATTTAATCCATTTTCTCATTGCTATCATTCACCGAATCATTAAACAATTACACATAGGGACTTCCCTGGTGGCGCAGTGGTTAAGAATCTGCCTGCTGATGCGGGGGACACAGGTTCGAGCCCTGGTCCGGGAAGATCCCCCATGCCGCGGAGCAACTAAGCCCATGCACCACAAATACTGAGTCTGTGGTCTAGAGCCTGTGATCCACAACTACTGAGCCTGCGTGCCACAGCTACTGAAGCCCGTGTGCTTAGAGCCCGTGCTCTGCAACAAGAGAAGCCACTGCAATGAGAAGCCCACACACCGCAACGAAGACCCAACGCAGACAAAAAAATTAAATAAATAAATAAGTTTAAAAAAATCAGTTATACATAGATCTCACAAAATGTCTTAAATGTTTTTTGAATGTCCTAAAGGTCTGAAGTAAATGATTCTTTGGTGCTACAGGTGGAAAGTAATAAGACATGACGTGGATTCAGTTTCCTTCAGAAGACATATGTACTTTAAAATGTTAGAAAAGAAAAAGTCTAGTGCAAAATGTTTCAAGTTTTCCTTGACTCAAAGATGGAAAATGGAAATTGCCTGAGAAATCTAAAGTACAGCTGGACTGGCTTATCTACATTTAAGATCTTGTCCTCCAAGTTAAGGGTCATATAACTATGCTTCAACGAGTCAGTCTCACTCGCTTCGATACTGGCCTTTCAAAACTGAAATGTGGGCTTCCCTGGCGGTGCAGTGGTTGAGAGTCCGCCTGCCGATGCAGGGGACACGGGTTCGTGCCCCGGTCTGGGAAGATCCCACATGCCGCAGAGCGGCTGGGCCCATGAGCCATGGCCGCTGAGCCTGCGCATCCGGAGCCTGTGCTCCGCAATGGGAGAGGCCACAACAGTGAGAGGCCCGCGTACCGCAAAAAAAAAACAAAAAACAAACAAACCAAAAAAACCCTGAAATGCAAGGGAAGAGGCACAGGAGAGGTAACAAACACTGAAGCCACTGGAGCGCTTTCCCTGACGCCTGGCTCCCCGTCCACTTCTCCACCCTTGGTCTGCTCTTACTGCTCTCACTTTGCTCCAGCCACAATGGTATCGGTGACAGTCCTTCCTCCAACTTGCCAAGAACAGTCCTACCTCAGGGTCTTTGCATTTGCCCTTCCCACCGCCTGGAACACTCTTCCTTGTATTCATGCTTCCTCTCTCCCTTTATTCCAGTATCTGCTGAAACACCTCCTCCTCAGAAAGGCCTCCAACTACCCTGTCTAAAATAGCATGGCTTGGCAGATGAAATATCTCTGTTTATGAGACAAGTTAGGTAAGCTGAGTGTCTTACCCTTTTCCCAGCTTAATGGGAAACGTCAGCTTAGTGAGAAAAAAGAATGAAATAAATCAGCGCCCCTTTCTGTGCCCTTGACAAACTCCCATTTAGCCTCCAAATCCCCACACTGGTAAGTCTCTCTTCTCTCCTACCCCGGCACCTTGCGATCACATCTATTGTTGAGCATATCACATGGTGTGGTAACTATCTGCATACTTGTCTTTTTCTCTTTCCAAATCGTGAATTGAGGCGAGAACTCATTTGACTGGGAAATCCATCATCTTTGATTTCCCAGTGCCTGGCATACAATAAGTGCTCAATAAGTGCCTACTGAGCAAAAGTGAGCTTAGAGTGAATAAGACGTTGGGAGTCAGGGCAGGGACATTAGGGACTCAGCGGCACAGCGTGTTGCGTGGCCTGAACGGAGGGAGGCCCCGTGCTCAGCCCTTACCTTTCTATGCCGCTGAGTTTATGGCGGTGCTTCTGAGACATGAGCAGCCCGCCACCCCAGGCAGCCTGTGAGGACAGAGAAAAAGAGAGGGAGAGGGAGGTGGCGCTGAGGAGTCCACGCCCGGTCACTTCACATCTCTAGCGAAACATGAATGAGAATGTAAACAGTGAAAAGTGTAAGCTTCTCTGACAAATGGAACCCACGCTGATTGTTCCACCAGGGGCAGTTGTGCTTATTCATCGTTTATCACTTCCTCAAAAGTTCCTCCTGGTTAACGTCAGAGTCGCAGTGCAAGTGATACAGGTAAATAGGGGCTGAGCATGTGGTGCTGAGACCCAAGGCCCAAAGTGCTCTGGAAAGCCAGGGACACTTGAGGAGACAAAGGGCAGAGCTCCGGGAGCAACACAAAGGACTAGGGACTGCCCTCTGATTCTGCCCAGAGCAGAATTCTAAGGGCTCCTGAAAAAACTCACAAGGCAGCAGCCCTGGTAGGCTTGGAGGTCCCACAACCACGCCTGCAATAGCAAGACATTTTTATGCGTCCCCTGATGCATGGTGATCGAGTATCTTGGGACACCATGTGACACAAGAACAGCCTTTGTTATCATTTGTCCAACAGCAGGGCAGATCACCCCACTGTCTAGTTGTGAGAAGTTAAACCCATAAGAGAATGGAGAGAGGAAAAGGAAAAACACACCCAGTCACACGTGTGAAAATGTACCTCTTATGTTCCTAGGAAAATTTGGAACTAAATATCTTAATTGATAACACCTTCCATATACTGCCTTATTTTTCCTACATGTACCAGATATGCACTTCTTTCTTTCTTCTTTTCTTCCTTTCTCCTTCCTTCTTTTTTTTTTTTTTGGAAGCAAAGTGTCATAGATGGCTGGACTGAAGGCAGATAGCTGAGTGCCCAGATTCAGACTCATGGCCACTTTCTATACGTTGTATCTTACATCTTTTCCCTCTGAAATCAGTTGTCCCTCACTCTTAGACATTTGTTCAGACAAAAGCTTTCTGGGAAAGTGACAGAGATGAAATTCTAGGATGAATCACAGATAACAGCAATTGGCCAGTAAGGACGGGGTGAGCCCCAGAGGACGGACAGGCGTGTGGTGTGCACCTGTCATGAATGGCCTGTTAGGGGCCAGAGAAATGTAGTGGGGAGAGAGGCAATGGGAGAAGCTGGAGACAAATTATAAAGCAGAGCTGCTTCCACCCCCCGACGGGACCAGGCCACTCTGAGTTACAGCACTTACATCGACATGCAGCCAGAGGTTGTATTTCTCACATATATCTGCAATCTCCTGTATGGGATCAAAAGCGCCATAAACAGTTGTGCCGGCAGTTGCATTGACATACAGAGGAATGTACCCCTATAAGGTAAGAGGGACAAGCTGATTAGTCTTTCTAACCTTCCTCCTTTCCACATGAAGGAGAAGAATTACTGTAGCATTTATTTCCAGCAGAGATCAGCTAAGCTGGTGTGTTATCAGATACTATATCTGGGACTATTCTCTGTTAGCTCATTCACTCACTCCTTCATTTATTCAACAAATATTTTTGATGACTTTCATGTGCCAGGCCCTGTTGTGGATGCTGGGAATACAGCAGTGAGCACAAAAGACGAATATTTCTGTCCTTGTGGAGTTTGCATTCTCCTGGGGAGTGACTGACAGTCAACAAAATTAAATAAGCAAAATAAATAGCATGTTTAGTAGTGATAAGTTCTATGGCAAACAATAAAGCAGGAAAGAGTAATAAGTGGAGGGATGGGCAGGTATCTGAGTGTCATCTGGACATTCTACATTTTAGAAGCTGTGCTATTCTAAGTGTACTGAGGTAATAATAATACTGAAGCATTGTTTGGTTATTGAAAACAGGTCTATACACTGTTTCCCTAAGAGTAGATACAGTAAAATTTTGGTGTGAACAAGAAATAAATGAGAAAGGGAAGTAATAGAGCTCAGACAGGGTTGGGGAAGTCTATGAGTTCTAGGAGCACCCCCTCTGCCCCTTGCTCAGTCCTAGCGACATTTCTATCTGTCTCCTCTGCTGAGACCCGGCAAACAACCATAGTTAGAGAAGGAGGTACAAGAATGTAACCAAAACAACGAGTTGGTAAATGGCCTGACAGCTACTTGGCAGTGCCTCGTGCATATATCTGTTCTATGCGATTTTTCTGTTTAAGAGAATTTACTGAGGCTGGATTCACCAAGTATCATGGGCCAACTGCCAGGGCATGCAAGCAATTCGCTAAATAGAATCCTAACCTTAAATGATACTTGTTAAAATGAGATTATACCTAACAAGTAGCAAGTAAAAACCTCAATTAGGCTGCATCTTCATGAGACGCAGATAGTGGATTTATTGAAGTACATCGAACTAGTCATTTGGCACAGTGAAGACAGAACAAGGGGTTTAATGACTGAATTTTCCACTTTTCAAAAAAAATTGATACTGTGTAGACACAGCTTTAAAGCCATGTCATCACACAAGTTGAAAATAAGCAAACATCTGAGAAAAGAATTTTAGAAACACAATAAAATTATCTCTTATATTATCAAACACTTTTATTGTCTAGGGCAGAAAGAAGGTATTTTAAAAAATCTATATTCACCAGAGTTTAGATGCACCATAGCGTACCTACCTTTTGCTTGGCTTCAAGAATTTTTGCCTCTAAATCAGCTGGAATTATCTTCCCCCTGTAATTATTGTAAAAGGAGAGAAATTAAAAGGAACAATCAGTGAGATTGCACATGGAAAAAAACTTCAACAGCAGCAAAAAGTAATTTAATCAGATATTTTCAACAGACCATTAGCAGCTTGGCACACTGTACTGAGTCAGTCCTTAAGCACAATAAAACAAATTTAACAGATGAGCACATTTAATACATCAAGAACCTAATATTCACTCTCCCTTGCCTACCTTTCATTGCACTTTATCAAAATCACATTGTCAGTTCCAAAGCCAAGTGCAGCCCCAGCTTTCTTTATGGAATAGTGACTCTGCAACAGAGGCTGGAGGTTAGATGTTAGTCCCTTGGAAAACACCACAATCCATGAGCAAGAGCACCCAACTCACGTGTTCTGAGGTGAAGAGGACCAGCTTGGGTACGGCCGCCATGCCCTTTGTCTTAACTTCCGGGAAGTACTTGTAGCGAGCCGCCATGATGCTGTACATGTTGGATATGGCTCCCCCTATCGGCAAGCAGACACATTGGGAGCTGTTGGGACTCCCTCATTACTGTTTCTAACAACAAAGGCTGACGTGGTGTCTCAAGAGACAGGGGAGGTCAGAAAGGGGAAGGACAATATCGTGATAGGTTTTGCTGGCTTCCCTATTGCCAGGGCTTCCCTCTGGCCCCTTTGCCCTGGAAATACAAATAATCACACCTATTACCAAAGCCATTTAGGCAATCTGGCTGGAGGTGATTCACGTACTCTGATGTCTGTCCCACCTCGAAGCCTAGACAGGAATATAAGGAGTGGCAGAAGCAGCGGCTGCAAAGAGGTCGGTGAGTTACAACCCTCCTGCTTCCATTTTCTGCTCAATCTATTTACTGAACAAAGATGAATCTTTTCTCTGAGTCAGAAAGACAGAGAAAGAGAGAGCAATAGAGCCTATGGAAGGAAACAGTGACATTGCCTGGATACTCTCCTCAAAGAACAGCCCAACTGAGTTATTGAGTCATTTAGAAGAACTCCAAGTGTATTAAAATAAAACCAAACTCGTGTTTACTTAAATCAAGATGCAAGGAGAACTGAGGTAACCAGGTATGTCTGGCCAACACAAACGAGTCATGTTTGCATCAGTTACCTGACAAACGGGCAAATTCATGGACTGATTCAATTGCCTGAACAATTGCAATTTTTTTTCTCTTCCCTTTGTACACAATCACACTGTCTCTGACACCACTCCAAACTCCCTCCTTTCTACAAGATTATCTGTCCTTGTTTTAAAGATTCTTATTGTGTCTATATTGAACTAGAGATTTAAAGTAGATACACTATTTTGGCCAAAATTGATCTGTCCACTGATAATCTTGATTCTCTGCTCCCCAGCTTAATCAAACTGCTATTGACAGACCAGAGTTGTTTAGCATGATTTAGACACAGCCTTTGTCAGTGAGTACAGGTTTAGGCACAGCCTTTGTTGGTTAGTACACATAGAATGTAGCATTCTTGCTAGCCTTCACTCTGACAAAGATAAGAGGCAGGACTATTGAAAAAATTGTTATTCTTCTAAAAACTCACTTTGTGTTTAGTGTTCTCATGGATCCCAAGGATCCATACTGCAAACCTTGAGGAGAGCCGGGGAAAGAGAACAGAAACCTACCAGGAGAAAATATCCCATCACCATCTTTACTTGACCATCCAACTATCTCTCTCATCTTCTTAAGTGTTATTTGCTCCATGAGGACAAACACTGGTGCAATTTCATATGTAAACCTGGAAAGGTGGTGAGAAAAAGAAGGAAAATAAAGAAGTCAAACCACTTATTTGGGGAACACAGATAACTGGTTTAGTATTTGTACTTGGGTTCGAATAAAAGATGTTTAAAACCACTAAAACAGTTAATTTCCTGGAAATGCACTGTCATCAATCATAAAATGTTAGAAACCATCCTGGGTTACCAAGAGAGGTGGTGGAAGTACCTGCTCTGTGATTCTTCACCAACAAAACAGACTTTCATCTCAACGGAATGTCTTAGGTGTGGTCCACCCAGAGAAATAGAAAGAAAGAAAATGACTTTTCTGGGTCCCTTTCACCTCTAAGATTATAGGATGATGCAAATGCTAATTGAAAAAATGTATTCTAAATTCTATATAAATGGTTTGCAACATTTTACAAAAAACTGATGCCAACTACACACTTGTAGAATTTATAAAACCAAGAGCCAAAGTCTATTTAAAAAATTTTTTTGGCCAAGGTAGGTGGCTTGCAGGATCTTAGTTCCCCGACCAGGGATTGAACCCGCGCCCTCAGCAGTGAAAGCACGGAGTCCTAACCACTGGACCATCAGGGAATTCCCAAAAAGTCTATCTTTTAAAAACAATGTAAATACCTGAAAGCTAACCATGAAGATAATTGGAAGTATTGACCTAGGTTTTAAAGATCTCAATATAATTATCTACATGGTTTTTCTACTGATAATCCCTAAGGACAGCAATGCTTCTATAATTCTCTGAAGTCGGTATCTGTCAAGCATAATTATAAGTGATGATTTTCTAATTACCAATCACAAAAAAACAAGAAGAATGTCAACTGGCATATACAGCTAACTGTGGGCATCAAGATATTCTGGTAGGTTAGCTTTGTCTTCTAAGTAACTGACTTAAAAGTAGCAAGCCAAGCTCTTCTCAAAGCCATTCAAAACACAGTCTGGTGACTAATCATTGAAACAAAATCATGGTACCAAGGCAAAGGGCTTAAGAGAAATCAAAGAAGGTCCATCTACAGAAAATTAAACCAGAAAACAAAAAGGTATTTACTGACTGTGAGACTCGTTATCTTTCTTCTTTTTGCTTGGCCTTCTTAAGCATTAGAGTTTGTGGGCTCGGCTCAGACAATGCTCGCCGAAGGGAGATTCCTAGATTGACTCAGCCAAGTGATATGGGGAGACTTCATCCCTGGTTAGGGTGTTTAGGCTGAATGCCAATGCTGAGAATTAATGGGAATTTTTCCTGGCTTCATGATTTAGAAAAGCTATTTGCAAGGATGAAATAACAATTGTTGTACAAAGACCCAGGTGAAGGTACTAAATTTTAATCATGGAGAAAAATTAAGTAATCAAATTAATCACATGGTGGTAAAAGAGGACAAAAAGATCCTGAAGGATCCTCAGGGTATATCTTCTGGTAGAAGAATTTTGTTTGCAAAAAGAATATGTCCATTTTCCTTGGGAGACACCTTGAATTTGGGAGGAAGACCCTTGGAAATCATGTGTTCAGTTACCATCACCTCTGGAGGTCACAATCATGCTTTGGTTCTGCTCTGAGCCCCATCACCGTAGCAACCAACACTCCCTCATGTCTGATGGCCTGATAAAGGAAGAAGAAGAGAAGGATTCCTGGTTTAGCCTGTGCTGCTGAGTGTACCAAGGGGCAAACTCATGATGTGGTTCTAACCATTCTTGAACAAATGCGTTATCAACGGTGCCACTGATTGTTGGAAATGTTGGAATGGCAAAAATGTTTGCATGGTGAAGAGGTACTGGTGGTAGTGTGTGTGTTTAAGTCTCACAGTACCAAATGAGAAGGCTCTCTAGGGTAAGGCAAGGAACCAATGGAATCATACACCATAATATCAGAACCTTATCAAGGATTGGATGAAAGCTGGACCAGAGTCAAGTCGGTGCAGGAACCACATGGGGAAGGGAGAAAGGATGGGGTTGAAGGCCAGAGGGTTGGCCCACTTCAGGATTTGAATCAACTTAGGGCCCAGGTTTGCATGAATTAGTCTTCTTACCAGGAACATGGCTATTACTCTCAGGATCAGGAGGAAGAGTCTAGAGAGTTTGATCGTGAGATTATCTGATCTCATCTATCTCAGCTTCCTTACTTATGCCAGGTTCCCGATTCTGAAACCTTTCTTTCAGCTCTGTTCAACAAATATTTAATGAATGACTATTTTCTTCCAAGTGGCTTTTTACGTACTGAGGAGACAAAGATGTCATAAGACAATTCCCAACCTTGAGGAGGAAGCTTACTAGGATGAATCCAGCATCTTGGCCTTAGCTGCATCCTATTTGACAGTCCCTGCCTGGGTCTGAAGGACCAGTTACCCCACAGCTAACACCAAGCTTATTCCGATTCGTGACCTTAGTCCTGACATCCTCTCCTGGAAGCTGGTAGATTGCCCCACGGCTGTTGATCCTCAGCCAGGACTGTCACGTGGGCTAACGTGGTGCCCCCATTCCTGACACTTCCTCTGAACTTGCCTTCTCATCCTGGGCCGTGCTTACAACTGGGAGTCTGCCTGCATCCAAAGCCTTAGAGAAGACCTTGAAGTTCACCCTAGAGCAGTGGTTGTTAACTTAATTGAGATAACAGACACTTTGGGGACTCCTAGGAAAGCTATGGTCCCTCTCTCCAGGAAGACAATGAGGATATGGACATCATTTTGTATACACTTGTAGAAGAGTCTCCTTTTGCAACTGGGACTCCAGGTTTGGTACCCCTTCCGTAAATGACAGATGAAAGTGGATAAAGGCAAGAGATGAAAGGTCAAATATGGATTCAGAAGAAGCTAGTTTGATGCTAAAGTCATAGCACAAGATGACATTTCAGGATCGGAGGATAAGAAACTAAACCTGCTAAAAGCTCTAGGTTGAAGCATAAGAACATGGGATTGAAAGTAAGGGTTTAAAAACAGTATGATTGTGGCATTCAGGGAGTGACACTAAAGGAGAGTTTTTATATTCTGAGTAGGGTATTGAGTCAGCCCTGTTTTAGTAGTTCAACTCCCCTTCCCAGTGGGATTAATGGAGGCAAACTGATTGTTAAGCTGATTTTCTCTGACGGCAGAATCTGCTGGTTGCTAACCAGTATCAAAATTTCCCTTCCTTCATTCAATTTTATTTGGAGTTGCAGTTCATCCAGATCAAAGACTGTATTTTCTAGCCTCCCTAGGTGTGGCCATCGGATTAAGTTCTAGCTAAAGAGATGCTATGAGAAATGTCTTGTGGAGCTTCTGAGAAGGTTTCTTAGAAGTAAAGAGTGTGTTTCCCTTTTGCTCTTCCTCCTTCCCTCTTTTCTTTCTTTCCTTCCTTCCTCCTTCCTCCCTCTGCCTGCACTCCTTCCTGAGATCTGGAACACATAAATGATGGCTGGAACTCCAGCAGCTAGCTTGCACCATGAAGTAACTTTGAAGATGAGAGCCACATGCCTCAGTATGAACCAGGAAGGCACAAGGATCCTGCATCCCTGGTGACTGCCAAACCAGGAACTTCTTTAATGAGAGGAAGAAGTAATTTTCTATTTTGATTCACTAACTTGACACTCATCTTAGATTTTATCCTCCTTATGGATGTGGTGGGTGGCCCATCTTTACCTTAAAAGATAACACACCTGAGGGGGAACTTAGTGAGCCCCTTTAGTGTCCAGAGATGATGAGAGACAGAAACAAAAGAGCTGGGAAGTTGAAGGGGGGGGTTGCAAATGGCAACAGTGACCTATGGGCTGGCTGACTTTCCTGGGTGTGTGCATTGTACGTTGTATACACTGGGCACTTAAGACTGGTGTCTTTTTTAGTCTTCAGAACCACCATGTAAGGTGGATACAATTATTCTTCATTTTTCTGAAGAAGAAACTGGGGTTCAGAGAAATTCAGTGAGTTGTTTCAAGATCTCACATGTAGGATGTTTCCAAGCTGGAATTCCATGTCCTTTACATCACAGCTGCTTTTCTATGACAGATGAGAACTACTTACTGCAGGCTCCTCTGTAACAACCTGCCTACTAGTATAAAATGACTGATAATTCCCATAGAAAATTTCTCCTCTGTAATTTCTATGAAAATAAAGTGCTAGATACTTGAAATCATAACCTCATAACAAAGGGCTGTGATAGATCTTGCCACTAGGATTATGTATTATCGTCAGGTGCTTGAGGGCAGGCTGTTGTTTACACCTGCTCGGTGCCTGTGTTTTGGAAGAAAAGAGCTGTACATGCCATGGCCAACTACACATTGGTGACGTTTTCTTTGGATCTTCACTGAGTCCTAGCTTGGAAGAATATATCTCAAAGTTGAATGCACAGGCGGGTGTGAAAGCATGGGCATAAATGTTCCTTCTATTCTAACCATCAGATACCTTACACTTTGCCACTTGGATTAAGATATTGGATAGTTCTTTTAGGGAGACTATACTGAGGAATGTAGTTATTATTCTCTATTACCAGTGCCATCCAACTCAATGAAGTACAGGTCAAAATACTGAGCGTATCACTAATTAAATCCTACTCTGCCAAAAAAGATCCTTTTGCCATTCTTTCTCAGGCTTATTTTGAACACTGTTCCCAGCTGGAGAAGGACTTGTCATAAGGGAGCAAATTTCTGCATAAGCTCCTGACAGCGCCGCCACATTTCCTGATCTTCCAGGGGAACTGGCTTAGAACAATTTCTAGATAATAGTTATTACTTCTTCAGACAATGCCTTGTCTCTAGAACTGACAGAAACTATTTCAGTATTTTAAATAACCTTTGTTATCGATCTGTTGGAATCGGATCATATTTTATAAATATCCACTGTTCAGTACAGCTGCAATTACTATGTGCCATTTAGTTGGACTGGCCTTGACCTCAGATGGTTGGACAATATTTTAGTGTTTCATGGCTGAGCTGAGGTAAGGGAAGAGTAAGGGACTTTCATTTTATGAACACATACAAAAAAAAAAAAAAAGGAGAATTTGTGAGATTTCCCTGGTTAAAGAAAAGTCTTTTAGGAGAATATGTGGTCATAAATGGTTCAACAGGGTGAATTCCTTTTATTTACCTTGAGACTGAGCTATACATATTAGGAAATCACAGCT
Organism: Hyperoodon ampullatus; assembly: GCF_949752795.1. Taxonomy (NCBI): domain Eukaryota; kingdom Metazoa; phylum Chordata; class Mammalia; order Artiodactyla; family Ziphiidae; genus Hyperoodon; species Hyperoodon ampullatus. The sequence continues at coordinate 85,922,976 of NC_136921.1, read as the reverse complement.
GAGTGGCCTACAGAATACACACTTAAAGACACTGGGTGAACTGGGTGCCTATATTAATAAGGGTACTTGGGCCTTAATGGGTATGTACCTTTTACTCTATTTTTCTCATTTATTTTCTAAATAGTTGTTTTTTTTAAAAGCTGTACTTTCTAATTAAAATCATTCCTTAGTGTGAGATGTTTCAGTTAAACATTACTGTCTTTTTTCAAATTATAATTAATATATTATGATGTCTGTGCTTGCTGATATATTTTTATCTCACAAACCATAAACATAAAGACTGCAAAGGGGAGTTTTTTTGTTGAGGAGATCATACAGGTGATTGTATCTTTGACCTGAATTCCTCCCAGCCCTTCAGAGCCTCAGTGATCCAACATGAACATTCTGTGAAGTTAACCTTGACTTGCAAGTAGGGAGCAGGAAAACCATTTGACTTTTCAATCAATTTTATCTTTTATGCCTTTTAGCACTAATGGTTTCATTTGTCACATTTGCTTTTTAAATGTTGTTGTTGTTTTAAATTAGCAAACAAAGCAGGAGGCCTTAATTAATAGAAACTTTTCTGAACGTAGTTAAGTATTTTGAGTCACAGCATTAAACAGCTTTGGAACACACACAAATCAATATATAAGTTTAAAATGCCCTTTCAGGTTCTGTGGCTGGTAGTAGTTTAAGAAAAATAGAATACCTTGAACTTTAATAACTTACATTCTATCTTGATGTCAAATGGAATTTCTCATTTTAAATAACACCACCCTTTCACCTAAATTCATTTTTCAAATCTACTTTACCATGAACTATAAAGTGTACGGTTATTTTCCAAATATTTCCACAGTGACTAAAACCCATATAATTCTTATGTAGTTATTTTTAACTTATTGCGATAACCTTGTTTTATTATTTCCCTCTGGATACTTTCATAGAATGTGGTACCACTGTCTGGATACATAGAGTGTGGTAAAACATTATCTGAGCGTTGAAAGAAAAGACAGTACTTAGTAGGCTATGATGCCCGTCCATCAACTTGTAACCTGTCCTTGTCTCCAAAGATGGCACGTGTGTGCAGAAGAAACTGTGGGGTGATTACCAGAAGACTACCCAGGTATTACTTGCACACACAACCCTCCTACCGCCAGGACCTTAGAGACAGTTTCAAATAAATTTACAAGAACTTAGAAACAAACAAAGGCTTTGCCTACTCAAGTATGGAAAAAATTTCACATTCAGAAAAAGTTATTTTGAAAGGGATATATAATTCCTTTCAAAGGGATATCACTACATGAATTGTTTTAGAATTTTTAGTTGAACAATAGGCTGATCAAATTGGTTTGTGGCTTTATGGCCTCTTTAATTATGAAGAAAAAATGACCTAAATGATAAGGAGCAATATGCTTGGGTGGGAAAATGGACCAAGGTTATACCCCAGAACATGATCTCTTTAAATATATCATTAAGAAATATGGAGTCTTTTAACATGAAGTTTCACACTAAACTTTGAAAGCTAGAGTTATTACTTCTTATGACCATGCTCTTATTAAACTGCATTATTCAATTAAAAAATAGTTTATCAAGTATCTACCTTTAACTCAGAACTGTGATAAACCTAAAAGATTTTAAGAGAAAAGATGACTAGGGCAAACTTTAATAAAATTATTATAGAACCATTGGAATTGGACTTTTAATACAACAAGCCATACTCAGACATCATGTTTGCTTACATGGAAATAATATGTGGGACTTACATATTGGTATTGGCAGTTGATGTCAGCCATTCGCCAGCTAAACCAATGATATCCAGTCCAGTGGAGAGCTGGTTGAAAAATCGAGGATGACCTAAAGAGGTAAGTAACAGACAAGCATCAAGGCAAATCCAGATTTTTCAAGCTGTCTTCAAATCAAAAGGCCCACTCCACTAGGCCACAGTGATGGTACCTCTGTCCCAATGGTCTAATAGGGCTGCCCAAGAATACTGAAGGAAGGGCATGTTGACCCACCCTATACCAACCTTTAACATTGAAGATGTCTCCCAAACTTACATTTTTCTAAAGCATAATGCTTTTAAATTTAAAAAAATCCAGTGTCATAAAACAAATAACCTGCCCAGTATCGTTGATTTCCAGATGAGCTCCTCTGTTGTAGTTTTTAAAATACAAATCCAGATGTGGTGGTCCTGTTTTTCTCCATAAATATTTCAATTTTTAATTTAACACCTCAAGCTTTTATTCCCCAAATCAAGGTATGCTGAGGGAGGAGGAGAGGCTGCAGGCCTCAGAAGGGGTCAGTGGCTCTGTGAACCGAACCAAGCCCAGGGTAAGTGCCAGCTCTGAGGCTGATGCCGAGGCACGCCATCACTCTCTGGGCCTCTGTGTCAGTCAAACACGATGCCAAGCATTGGTGTGTTTTGCCCACATATAGTCAGGTGACTGCTAAACTAGGTGTATTGCTGAGATGACCTGGCATCTGCTCTGTGAAACAGGGGCAGACACAGCCTCATTCACTCATTGAGTTGTTGATAGAATAATTTTTATTATTATGTAACTCAAAAGTCCTTTTCAACCTACTCTACGCTTTATCAGGCTTTGTTCTCAGCAAATTCAGGATTATTGCCAAATTTTGGCCAACTTGGCATTCACAGAAAAACTCAACCCCATACAGCAGGCTTGGCTTGGCTGTCACGAAGGCATCAACGCAATAGATTATCTAGGGGTGTGTGACAGAGAACTGGTGTTAGAAAGATGTGCTGACTGCTGTGTTTCCAGAGGAAATTGCTTTTGCCTCTGAAATAACTGTCAGAGAGCTAATGTTGGAATGTTCCTGGTCTAAGTCCCCTCTCTGAGGAAGTCTATCCTTCCCTCCTTGTGATGAGGACTCATTCAGAACATCTAGACTAGGACTTTTTATAGCAGAATATACAGATCCCTGCACCTCAAGAGTCCTCGAAAAATAATACTGATCTTCAGAAAGAATAAAAGAAGCATAAACAGTAAGCTTAGTGTAAATTCAAGGCCAGATTCCAGACATTCATGTAGATTACTCTAAATAGCTTAAGCTGGTCCATTTTGCTCTACTCGGCTCAGTGCCAACAAAATCTATGAGATCTCCTACAACATAACTAATTTTGTTGAAGTCCATTTAAATATAAATATGTATGTACATATATATACACATACACGTGTGTGTGTATATATATTTACGCACACACACACACAATACCCATTTGAAAACTTTTAACAACAAACATTTCATTTTAAGACAAGATTGAATGATAAATAAATGCAATCACACCATGTGACAATGTATCAAAATCACACCGCATAGCAGAGACAAAAGATGGACACGGACAGACAGACAGACTGACACAAATACCCTCAAACAAAAGTGAAACAGTATCTCATGGTCTATTAAAATATAAAAGGACACAAAGTCCCCCCAAACCTTACTTTCCTCTTATGGCTATAGCTTAATGTCCCCAAAATCTCATACCAGAATTTCTGTCAAGCAACAAAATGACCTAAATTTCAATATCAATTTCAACTGTCTATAGTCAACAAAAATACTAACAGATGATAGACATGGTGGTGAGCAGCACACGGCTTAGAGTCAGGTTGGAGAGAAAGAAAGAGTAATTTTTTAAAGTAAAATTTTTGAACAAATAAGCTTCAAAAAAAAAAGATGCAGGAAGAAATCTATTGATTAAGAGACATATTAAGCAATTGCAATGTGGGGGACTTTTGTGGATCTTGACTCAAACTGTAACAAAATAAAACATTTATGACATTCATGAGACAATTGGAAATTTGGACACTGACTGAATATGTGATATTAAAAAATTATAAATTTTTTTTGGATGTACCAATGATAATGTGTTTTTTTTCAGTCCTTGAGGATAAAAAATATTTATGAATGAAATAATATTATGCTGGAGATTTACTTCCATATAGTATAGAAGAGAGGGGAGTGGGTGGGGTGTCAGGTGAAACACACTGGCAAGAGTTGCTAATAGCTGAAGCTGGGTGTTGGGTATACAGGGCTCATTACACTGCTTTATTTTTGTATAAGTTTAAAATTTCCATGATAAAAAGTTCAAAAAAGGAAAACTAAGGAAGTCAGCATGTCTACTGTGACTGAGGGCTGACTAGCGTTTCTCTCAGTTCTTGGAGAGTGTATATACATTGGTTCCCTTTTCAGAAGTCTTTGTTAATTTGTAGGGAAATTTCCAAAGGCCATCATCATCCCTCCACAGACGCTTCCCAGATCAGTATGTTTTCATTCTAAAACCCTATTCATTATTCTGGCTGTGCATTAATACTCTTAAAAAATATCTTCCACTTCCACTGCAGAATACCTGTGGGTTTACTCAATTGCTCCAGTAACCCCATCTAAACTACAGACCAGCAACTAGGAAATGTGTTTTCCCATGAAAGCAACAGTATACTTTGCCAGGGTCAACACCCTGTGATGCAGGTTTCACATTGCCTGAAGACTATGAACTCTACAAATGCATATATCTGCTTCTAGAAGCTGCTCTGAAGAACAGGGATGAATGGCTCCAGGCTAAGTATCTAATTGGATTCACACACTCTAGTAAGAGTCCATGCTTCTCTGACCACGTGATACTTCAGTTTTGTAGGCGATATGAGTTGCTATTATGACAAATCCATGTATTTTTCTTTGAGGGGCAACACTATTCTGAGCTTTCATGATAAATGTACGTGGTCTCATCTCTCTGATAAAGTGTTTGTGGCGTGAACTGACAAAATAAAAATAGTGGACCAAAGCTAGTCAAGCTAAAACATACACGGAGAATTCTGACTGTTTTTTTTTTTTTTTTTTTTTTTTTTTTTTGCGGTACGCGGGCCTCTCACTGTTGTGGCCACTCCCGTTGCAGAGCACAGGCTCCGGACGCGCAGGCTCAGCGGCCATGGCTCACGGGCCCAGCCGCTCCGCGGCATGTGGGATCTTCCCAGACCGGGGCACGAACCCGTATCCCCTGCATCGGCAGGCGGACTCTCAACCACTGCGCCACCAGGGAAGCCCCTGACTGTTTTTTTTCCTAGCCAAATAACAACTTGATCTCCACCAGGAACAGATTAGCCATCAGACCAAGGTGAGATGTAACTAAATTGATGAGCATGCTTTTCTTTAAAAATCAAACACAGACTTTGTAATATAATTGAGTCTTGTCCATCTTGCAGTTATTCAAGGAAGCTACACCTATACCAGTGGTGTTGGCAGACTTCAAAAGCTGTTTGGGATTCATTATTTAAAAATGCCTCTTTGGCCAGCCTCATTATTTCATTATAACCCTTGTTTTTGACATCCAATAGCCTTACTCAGCCCTATTACGACACCCTCCCCAGTCATATCTTCAAATGACTAGGAAGAGTGAGCAGGATAATAAAGGAGAGAGAGAGAAAGAAAAAAGAACAAGAGGCTACCAGTCATGGCCTCAGGGGCTCCTCTGTGGGGACAACCATGCTATAGACTGCCAATTCCTGTACAACAGTCTGCCCAAGAGCTCAGGAGAGCCAGGCTGCAGTGGGGAAAGACGGTAGGGAGAAGAAACCACTGCTTGATTCCTAGGCTTAGAAACAGCCAGACAGAGATCCCAAAAGTCCCTGAACTTGAGGCAACTGGAGAGTAACCACTTGGCCAGGATTGCTGAGTAGAGAGAATTCCTATAACATGGAAAGGAGGCAAGAGGGCGTCCTCCAGGGCTCCCTGTTGGAGATAGGATTTGGTGCCACAGGATACCTGAACTCCAGAGAATGGAGTAGAATGCAAAGGGTGTGTAAGTGTGTGGCTCTTGGGCCTAGCAAATAGAGGGTGTGGTGGGTTGAGTTGTGTCCTGTAAGAGATATGTTCAAGTGTTAACCCCTGATTCCTGTGACTTTATTTGGAAATAGGGTCTTTGTGGATGTAAACAAGTTAAGATAAGGCCGTACTGGATTAGGGTAGGCACTAATCCAAAGAAGAGAGAAACCTGGACACAGACTCTTGGAAAATGTCATGTGAAGATGAAGGCAAAGATTGGAGGGATGCATCTACAAGCCAAGGAATGCCAAGGAATTCCCACAACCATCAGAAGCTAGAAGAGGCAAGGATGGCTCCTTCCCAAGAGTCTTCAGAGACAGCATGGCCCTGCAGACACCTTGATTTTGAACTTTTAGCCTCCAGAACTGTGAGATGATAAATTTCTGTTGTCTTAAGTCACCCAGTTTGTGGTAATCTGTTGTGGCAGCCCTAGGAAACTAGTACAGAAAGAAAAGGAAATGGGCCCAATTCTCCCCAGTTTCAGGGACAGGCAAGGGTCGGATTTATCAGAATGAAGTAGGCGTGAAAATGGAAGCGAGAAAAGAAGTAGAGAATGGATCATTCTGCTCTCTTTAGGTTGTGAATAGCCTCAAACCAAGAATTAAAACTCTTGATACAGAACTTGACAGAGCACCATGTATCTGTATCTTTTTTTTTTTTTTTTTTTTTTTTTTTTTTTTTTTTTTTTTTTTTTTTTTTGCGGTACGCGGGCCTCTCACTGTTGTGGCCTCTCCCGTTGCGGAGCACAGGCTCTGGACGCGCAGGCTCAGCGGCCATGGCTCACGGGCCTAGCCGCTCCGCGGCATGTGGGATCTTCCCAGACCGGGGCACGAACCCATGTCCCCTGCATCGGCAGGCGGATTCTCAACCACTGCACCACCAGGGAAGCCCATATCTGTATCTTTTAAATATATTTTTACAATAAATAATGATGGGATTTTGTCACTGCATCTGGTGGTTCTGAGGTCATGGAGTGCTTTGCTGCCTTCCTTCACCCGGGTTTGTGTTTCTCCTTCAACATGACTTTGACATCCTGGCAACTGGCAAAGGTCTGACGCAGGCCAAGGTTGCCACTGCGTGTCCACCTGGCTCTCACCCTTACCTGTGCGGACGCCATATTTCAGGGTGTCTCTGCAGTCAACCAGGATCTGCTCCAGGGACTCAGGGTGGTCAGAGAGTTCCAGGTTGAAGCCCTCCATGCCTTCCAGCAGCTGGTGGGGGTGGTGGAAGTCCAGCACCTTGGTGGAGCGATCGAACGTCTTGCGGACGTAGTTGAGGAGTATGTCTACCACCTCCAGCAGGAACTGCACAGTTTGCTCCTCCCCATTCTTGGCCGGAAGCAGATCTGGGGGGTGGGAAGCCCATGAGTGGTTATCACCTGACTCGTATCCGGATTTCCTCAGTCAGCTTAGAAATCCCTAATATCCGTTATCTTTATAGGACTGATTTTCTTCCAGGATATGCATGCATTGAGAATCTGATGTACCATCTCCCCAGAACAATGTACATCGGCGTATACACAGAAGCGCTGCATATATTCTCTGGGGGTTCACAGAGTTTCTGATAGTTAGGCTGCTCACAAATGAAACGCTTTGAGAAGCCACGAGCAGCCTGCCCCTGCAGCTATCCATTTGCGCACCCGTCAGGAGTGTGATGGATAGGGCATCTGTCTTGCTCCCCTAGTACCAGGTGTGCCTCTGTACATCTGGCTCAGATACTGGGCTTTCGGTTTGGTGTTATGATGTGCTTGATCTGTTGCTGGTGGCGGGTGAGGCTTCTGTGGGTAGAGGCTGAGGTCACACCGAAGAGGATAGTTCTTTATGTTGTCCTTGGACAGAAAACTAGAACTGGAAAGTGGGGCTCAGGAAGGTGGGAGAGGGAACTCCTGCCGCTCTCTTGACCTTACCTTTTAGGGCTTGGCCTCCGGGATGCCAGAAGGTGACTCTGGGTTCCAGCCTCTGTTAGGTAGAGTCAGGCTGGGGGGTAACCAGTGGGGGAAAGCTGTAGGGGGCCCCAACTGAATTTGTCAGCCATAGCTCAAGAACAGACTGGCTGTATATGATGCTCTGTGTCTATTCTTTGGATTATCTCTCCAAGGTTTAGTGAATCTTGTTTACTGTTCTGGTTTGGCCTCCATGGCTTGTGGGGAGTTCACGGAAGGGGGAGGGAGATGGGTTTACCTTTGAGCTGGTCAGGAAAGACTAGGAAAGCACCTCCTGAGACCACTGCTGTAGGGGCAGTGGTAACGAGTGAAAGATCTTCAAAAGGAAAATGACCTTCAGGACAGCACTTGGTCATGAGGCCCAGCTACACAGCTTCCCACAGGGTGATTTTGTTGTTGTGGGCACCACCCTTGGAGGATAAATGCTATGGAGGGAATAGCTGGATTTTCTTATATGAAAGATTTCTTTGGATTCTGAGATTCTATGACTGTGTATTTGTCCCTGCAAGTATCTTTAGAGTTGGCTGTTTAACTGATTGCCCTCATCCAGCTTTCAAATGATGGAGACCTGGGCAATAGGGAAGGAGGGAGTATATTATATTCAAATGTTGGGAAAGCAGTTTCATGATGGTTCAGAGAGAATAATGACTTTTTTTGGTAAAAGAAGCAAGATTTCAGGAAAAAGTAAAGAAACTCCAATAAGCAACCTACTGGACAGCACTAGGGCTGGGGGTGGGGACTACCTCGAGCAAACAGGTTGGAGAAGTCGGTCTCTGTGCGCTGGAAGCGGCCATCCCTGTCGCTGTTTTCACAGGAAAGCAGATTCTTGGAGGACTGCCTCTCCTTGAAGGCGCTCACAAGCCTGCTCTTCTCTTCCAGGCTGTTGGTCCTTTGCAAGAAGCCTGTCGCACAAGAAGCTGGGTCAGAGGAAGGGCACCAAACTCCCAGCCTCGGAGGGTCAGCTGCTGGCCCAGGTCGACTCTCCAAGCAGGGTTCTCACTTTTCCTGAATAGAAGCTGAGTGTCTGTTTTATACGTGAGGGCTCTGGCGCTGCTCTCCTCCAGGCGGGGAGGGGGCAGTGCTAAGCGTCATCAGTGGCACAGACCCAGTCATGCAAGAGAGAAAAACAGTAAGTGAAGCCCATTCTCCTCTCTGAACATGACAGTGAACGCAGAATTAAGTCAATTGGACAGCTTCCACTCCAGTAACCGGCCCCAGGATGGGGTTTTTAAGGGCAGGGACACAAACGGAGAGGATGCTGCCAGCTCTGGGTTTATGGGCTGTGCAACCAGAGGGAGGAGGGAGTGAGGACCAGCACTGAGGATCGGGGAAGATGCTTTCCTTGGACACCAGGTAAATGCTACCAGGGTTGGATGTAAGTTTAATTTTTCTGACCCAAAACGGAAGGGCAGCTTTCCCTGTACCACCCCCTCTCCTTAAATAAAGGTACTGGAGAAAGAGACAAGAAAGCCTAAACTGTTATGTGTGGTGACATTTGATTCCATAAATACTTAGTGAGCACCTACTGTGGAAAAGGACTTTACTAAGCCTTTAGGACCAGGGACAGATAAAGATAAATGAGACAGATCCCCTCTTCTCCAGGAGCTTGCAGACTGGCAGATGGTGACCAACAATGTAATAAAGCTAGACAGCCATCCAAGAACTCCCCAGAGGTGAACTCTGAGCCCAGGGTGGGAGTCAAAGCACCTCCCCCCTGCCCCTCAGAAGGAGTGGAAATCTCTCCTGCCTGAGGTGAGCAGTGCAAACACTACCAGTGGCAAACCCAGAAGCAGGCTGAGCTGAAAGGGTTGAGGCTCTGCCTACCAGGAGCACACTTCCTCTCTCAGTATCTCCACCCGTCCCTTCTGGGGCTCGGGACCTACAGACCTGCTCCTTCCCTTAGCATCTCCTCCAATTCAGCCTCAATCTTAGTCTGAAATGCAACACCCTGAAAAGAGGAAGAAAGTTCTAAGCTTCTTGGTGACCCCAAAGCTGTATTTGTAGATACCAAGATCCTTGGGGAGTCACATACGTCACAAGGCAGGCTTGGAGGAAAGTCCCGGGAGGTTGGATGAGAGGCAAGTTAATCTGGGGAATTCAGCTTTACTTCCCCAGGACTGCAATTCGGTGGTGAGGGGTGGAGGAAGGAGGGATGCAGGGGGAAAGTTGCAGTGATTAGAATCCTCCCACACACAGAAGCAGGGTCTATTTTTGGAGGGAAGAATAGGAAGGCAGAGGCACCAGGCCTTTCATTGTTCCCAGCACCTTTAAAACTTATCACTAAAGCTCTAAAGGACATCAGAAGGGGGGAAATACACTATAACAGAGCTCCACACTTGGATATAAAGATGGGGGGGTGCATCCTCCCCGTCACCTCTGCCCCTACTTTCTGAATTCCTCCTCCAAATCCCCAGAGTCCAAAATGAGAAGCTAGCACTCATTTGCCAGAACGATGCAGTATCACCTGGCTCCTGAGTGAGACTGTCCCCCTCCACCCAAACAGGCAGCAGTGGGATTTGTTTCAGGCAGGCTGAACAGACCAAGTCCGCGTGCCCTAATGGAGGTGAGGTCTTGCCTAGCTGAACTCCTGCTCTTTAGGTCTCTGACCTCTGGTTGGTTTTGACTCACTCCCTGGGAAAGTCTCTGCCTTGAAACCCCTTAGCAACTCCTTTCCTAGGTGGGAAAGGACCTAGGACCTGCATGTGGGCTTTGGATATTATCTCCAAAGGAGTTCTTCTCACAGGCATTCCCAGAGGTGTCCTGATAGGAATGAAAGATGCCAATTACGACACTTTAAACCTGCATCCCATTCCTGGACCACACTTCCTGGAGTGCACAAGGAATTAGTGTTTTCTATACATCTTATAATTATCCTATGCAAAGCACACTTACATTGCATTATAATTTGTGTTAAAAACCATTAACTTGCTAATATAAACACTTAATGGATATTATTTTTGGAATATCACTTTTTTGGAAGGTATTTGTTTTCTAAAATATTGGGAGCCTCAAAAATAAGGTCAAGGAACCGGGCCTCTCTGGGCTCTGAGAGGCTCTGGAGGTTCGTATGCTTCTCCAAGGATAATGAGGTGGTGGATGACACTGAGGTCAGTGCTTTGATGACCTCCCTGGCTAGCAAGGGGTCCTGGAAGCAGAGGTCCCTGAGACTAAAGCAGACTGTACTCCCTTTTGCTCTATACCTCAGCTATAAGGACCTAGTTTAAGGTAACTTAGCTGAACATTCTTAAGAGGCAAAGAGGCAAGCGGAGGGGAGCCGAAGCTGCGGTAAGCTTTGGCCCGGTCGTAGCACCCTGGCTAGCTTCCACCTATGAGCCGAGGGGCGATCCTGCTGCTGGTCCTCACAGCTGCCCCCAAACTCAAAGGCCTAATCGGCCCCGTGAGGCGGGGGAGGTGTGAGGAATTAGAGCACCTGGTTCAAGCTGGTTGTTTCCAAGTGGGGTTTCAAACTGAGCCTGGCATAAGGGCACCTGGCCAAGGGCGCAAGTGAGGCTTGAAGCCCAACCCCCTTGCTGTCTCTCACTAAGCTGTAGCATGGAGTTGCATCTCCCTAGAGGAAGGGGCTCTTTTCCTGATTTTTCTGGGCTATAAGTACCCTGCCAGATCTCTCCCCCACCTCAAACTTTTTTTTTAATTTCAAGAGAGCCATAATATATACAGAATATTTGAAATGTATATTTAAAAGTTGGTGACTGACACAAAATTAAACACACACACAAACACACACACTGCATGGGTTAAATAAAACAGCTCAGGGGCTGTAACTGGCAGCCAGTCTGGGACCTCTGAATACAGAAGTGACTGAGGCCCAAGGACACACTGGGAAGTTAGCAGAGCCCAGAACTTAGGGCTCCCTGCATCTCCTTCGATTTAGGTCATGCTATCATGCCTGTGGCCACCCGGCTCTCTACCTCTTGGCAAGACCCTGGGTTTCTTCTGGCTGACTGCTTTCCCACGGGATTCTGCCTCCGGAGCTAAGGGCTCCACTGGTGAGACCAGGGGCCTTCCTTGCAGCTTTGTCTTCCTGCGGGGTGGGGGGAGGCGGGGGGATCCAGGAGAGGGGGTAGGAGAGGAGATGGGGTGGAATCTCGGCAAGGGCAATGGATGGGTCCCCCAGGGCAATGGATCTGGAAGTGAGAAGATGACCATTAGTCCCTCAACTCTCTTAAGGTGAAAGGCCAAACCAACCTGGAGAGTGTCAGGTCAAGAGGGCACCTTTCAAGCCCGTGAAGGTCTGGGATGAAGGGAGTGGGGGAATCTGTGTGTGGAAGAGGGGAAGGGTCTGTGGATTAAAGTCAAAACCAAAGACTGCACTTTGCCTCCGGTAACTAGACTAAAATGGAAAGCCAGAGCTGGCGCAAAGTATGGAAAACAAATCCTCCTGTTGTTTTGTTTCCTTTCAGAATCAAACCTATTGTAAATCCTCCTAACCTGTGGCCCCCAAAGCATGTGTATTAGCAGAAGGCAATTTCCCCTCAACACACTACCAGCCCTCTCCTGTCACAGGGGTTTCAACTTGCCTGAAATTAATGTTGGGGAGGTGGGTAAAAACAGAAGAAACTCCCTGAGGATGGTAGCCCCCAAATGCCCAAAAGCTCTCCCTCAGGGGAAGCTGATGCAAACCTCTCTTCCCCAATTCCCGTACCCCTGTGCCTGGACATCTATTCCCGGACCCAGGGATGCTCCTGCCCCTTTACCTTTTCGGGTCACTTCGGGTGTGTCCCCGAAGCGGCGTTTAGACCTTCTCTTCTCCTCAGACCCTGAGGGTCTGCAGTCGGGGCAGCAGGGGGCACCGCCCAGGGCCGGGGCCGGGAAGCGGGGATGGGGATGGATGAAGGCCGCTGGCTAGGCAGGCCTAGGACCGCGAGGAAAGCAGCCCTCACCCCAAGCCTCCCCCAACCCTGTCCTCGACCGTGGAGGGCGCCCAGGGCTCGCTCAGTTCTGCTTGCCCGGCTGCATGACAATGACGGCTGCTGAAGCCGAGCGCCGCGGCCGCCGAAGGGACCTGGCGCGAAACGGCCCATTACGCCGAGAATGGCGGCGGGAGAAGGGGGCTATTTATAGAACAAAGCTCGGCTGCCGCCAGCTGCCCCCGCGCGGGGACGCGGCCCAGGCCTCGCCCCGCGGGCCTAGCGTGCTGGGGAGAAGGCCAAACGCCGGCGCCTCCCCGCCGCAGGGCGGGGCTTTCCCTGCAAAACGGCTAAGGTCCTGGAGTCGAGCAACCCTTCCTCACCGTAAAGCTGCTTCTGGTAGCAGGGGACAGAGCCCCAGAAGCGCAGGGAGGACGCCGCGCCGCAAGGCGGGGAAGGGAGGGTGTCTCCCAAAAGCTGCTCAGTAACTCCTCTCGCTCCGGCCACAAACTCTCGCCTCCCTGGGGCCCCGGGATGCAGGGCAGCTGGGAAGATCAGGCCCGGAGACCACCGGCTCGCCGGCCCACTCTCGGGCGCTCCCGGGGCCGAGCGTGCGTGCCTACGCCTGCGCCGCCACTATCTCCAGCGCGCAGCAGCTGACGGATGGCCTTTTAATAAGCCCCTCGTTAATCTTACCCCGCCTCTCCACCCCCTGACCGGGGACGTCCGTATTTTCTGGCCCGATAAGGCTAGAAATTTTAGACGGTGAAATGTAGCAAGGAAAGCAAGTTCTCATTGTTCAGCCGGAGCCACTCAGCTGTGTCCCTTCGAACAAATCTCCCTTTTTCCTTAAAAAAAAAAAAAAAAAATTACACCCCTTGGGCGTTTTCATTTTAGATCCTTACGTCTCCGGAGAGCAGTTCTTTCTCCCGTCCAGCTCCCAGATCTATTTTCCTTCCTCTCTAGCAAATCGTGCCCGATACCCCCTTTCCGTCTTGCAGCCCCACGCCTCCTCTGCCCCCTTTCCCTTCCCTCCTCTCCTTCAAGGGCAAGCTCCGCAAACCCTCTAGCTTGCACCGCCCGCACCTCCTCCAGGCAGGCCACCGAGGGCTGCAGGCAATCCTTTCTCTTGGCCTCCAAGGCCTTAAAGAACGAAATCTGAATCCGTTTTGACATCTCGGGCAAAAATATCCAGCCAAGGAAGCCACTTTGAACGCGCGATGGTGGAGAGGGAAGGAATACGATGCGTCAGCTACCGTCTAAGGCGGATGTCTTGCCTTGGGCCTGCTCTCCAGTAAACCCGGACCTTTTTATGCCGCCTTCGCGTCGCGTAGGCCGAGCGCATGGGTCAGAACAGCCAAAGCGCCGGGCAAGATGAGCGGGGCTGTCGCGCGGAGGCGCTGTGCTCGCGCCCAGCTAGGGGAGCCCCGAGGTCTCAAGTAGCCCAGGGCCCCCCATCGGAAAAGGTCCCTCGGGGGCACGTCAGGAGAGGGCAGAGGAAGGTCAAGGCCAGTAGAGGAGCGTCTCTGCCGGGCTCTGTAGGGGCTCTAGACACTAGAAAACAGACCCAAGAGCCAAGATTCCCTTCCGCGTACGTCCCACTCTCCCAAACCCGCAAAGCCCGCTCGCCTCGCAGCCCCTTTGGGGCCCCAGCCGGCCCTTTCACTTACCACAGATCTTCAGCCCCAGTTTTCTGGTGCATCCATGGGCCACGCCGCACCAGGTGTCATACGCTAGAAACCAAGAGACGTGCGATCAGTGAGGCTCGGACAGTCCGGCACCCGGTCGAGGGCAAAGGTTTTCTGGGGAGGGTAGGGGCAGGTCTTCGCCAGTGTGCCTCATTACAAAGCTCTTTCCCGAAAGGAGCTAAGAGCCAGATCTTTGGGCCGACGGGGAGACTCGTGCCCCCCGAGACCCCACCACAGTCCCTTCCTGCTCCGACCTCAGGTACAGAACAGTGTCTCTGAGAGGCCACGCACCCAGCGCCCCGCCCGGCCTCCCAGCGACCACGATGCGGTAGCCGCCAAGGCGGGGTCGGAGTGGGACAGGGCTGACCGCAGGTGCAAAGGGCCAGGCCCAGCTCCGCGAGTAGCCCAACACCCACCCGCAGGCCCTGTCCCTTGGTCTCCGCCCCGCAGACTCGAAGGGCGACCACAGCGGCTGGGAAAGGGAACACAGAGACATCTGGGACCAACACGTCTCATAATTTCTTGGCGGGTCTCCAGCCGAGTGGCAGCTTAAAATAAACTGGCATGAAATGGGGTCGCGGAAGAGTTCAGGAATTAATTGGGTGAAAAATAGTATTTGACTAGATGGTCGGGCTGGCATGGCCGCTCTTCAGTGGGACCGGGGAGTCGGCAAGACAATGGTGCGCCTCGGGTCTCATCCCCTGCCCCCTCTTCCCAACCTGCCCCTCATTAACCCTTCCCTCGGACGTCTCGGATCTGGAGCAGGCGAAGGCGAAGGGAATCAGACACTTTTTCTCCAGGTCTGAATCGCGGATTCAGGCGCTGCCGTGTTCTCAAACTCCTCAGTGTCTATCCTGCCCTCGGGGTTCAACTTCTAGCCGGAAGCACGGGGGTGCCTGCAGAGCCTGCACGCGAGCCGGTGTAGTGGGCCTAGCCTGAAATTCCCCTCGGATTCCTCATAGCAAGGCGCCTCCAATCACTCCCATCCCCCACCCCATCCGGGCCGGTGCCTTCAGCCGGGCGCGAGTGTTTGCTGCGATAAGGAGAGTGACATCCATTAAACCCGAGGCACAACAGAGCCCCAGAGGGGAGAAGAACTAGCCCGACGTCAAAGAGAGAGCGTGTCACAGATGGAGTTCCTGCAACAGACAGTAGTAAATCGGTGCGAAAGCTAAATCCTAATAAAAATGCCTGGCAGGTAAAGAGCTATTTTCATCCGATAGAGTGCTTTCATTTTAAACGCCATCTCACCTAATTCTCATAACCCTATGAAGCAAGAGGAGTGTTAATCTAAGACTCACTTTACAAATAAAAACACTGAAGCTCAGAGAGGCTAGGAGAGTTTTCCAAGGTCACTCAGCTGTGGCGTTGGAGTTCAGACCCATGGCACTGCCTTTTAGAGTTGGGGATTGCAGTGAAAGAAAGGGAAAGAGAGATGGGAAGAGGAAGTGAGAGAGATCCTTTGACGTAGCCAGAGTAGGGAAGACCGAGTGGCTGAGAACAAGGAGGAGGCATCGCCGGAGCAAGAGGTCGAGTAAGGTTGTGCGAATTGAGCAACGCCACCTCCCAGGAGACCCTGGCGGGGCAGAGAAGCAGAGCCAGCTGGGCGGGCAAGGATGTGTCTGCAAAGGAGGGCAAGGATGGGTGGAGAGCCAGGCGTGCGCACACAGCCTAGAATGCTCCCGGCGGCTGGGCTGTCGGGGCCGGCGGCGGCGTTCTCAGGACAGGTGCTGCATGCTCTTCCTGGGCCCAGTTCTCGGCTATCTTCCCTCCGCCCTGGCAAATTCCGGGCGCGCCCGGCCATGAGCGAACTCGGGTCAGCTCCTCTGCTGGGTCTGGGACCCGCGGTTGGGCACATGAACTCCGCTGCTGGCTGCCTCTGGGAAGTAGGGGCGCAGTAGGGGGTGCGGGACTCGAGGGTGGGTGAACACAACGGCCGCCCACCCCTGCCAGACAGCAAAGAAAGGGGCAGGAAATGCGGAGAGAACTGGAAAAGAAATCCATCGGGGCCAGAGCAACAGACAAAGGCGCGCAGGCCTCCCGTTTCTCTTGGCCTGTTCCGACCAGCTCTGGTAGCCAGTGCCCGGCTCCCGCGCCACCAAGGCTGGCGGCTCTCCTGAGCCCCTCTTTGTTGTGTGGGTAATTGTAGCTTGCCTCGGGGGCGGGGAGAGGGAGCTGCAAAGGGAACTGGAACGCCGCCTAAGAATTTAAGAGAAGGCCTCCAGCCGGGAAGCCAAGGGCAGCACCTAGGGGTTGGATAGAGGGCTTACCCGATACCCCCCACCCCCCGCGCCAACCTTCGTTGATGGGAACAACTGATGTTTTCTCAAGCTTATAGAAAGTGCTATAAAAGCGAAGCAATGAGCCTCCTTCTAACCACAATGCCATCCCTAAGCCCTTTTATATAGAAATTCTGGGGCCGTTACTATCTGGAGCTCATGGATTTGGAGGGAGCGCATTTCCATCCAAAGTGGAAAAAGGAAAACAATTCCCTCATCTCCACATCTCTACAAAGATGCTGGAAATCAATCCGAATTAAAGACAGATTCTGGAAATGGGTTGAGGAGTCGCACGGAGCTAGGGTTGGGGAAGCATACATCTCCCCAGCCGCTTTTATCTGGTTCCCCTTTTCTTCCTCTCTCTTCGAGAGGTGTTCATTGCTGACAGGTCTCCTGCCCTGGAGAAAAGAGAGGGCTGCTCTCTCCTCCCGCCCTTGGCAAACCTTCTGGACTCTTCCTGGTTCCCCACTTCTTGTCACTCAGGATGCTGCCCGCTTTTTTTTTTTTTTTTTTTTTTTTTGGTCTCTGAAATGTAATTAATTGTCTAAAAT
Source organism: Hyperoodon ampullatus (assembly GCF_949752795.1). Taxonomy (NCBI): domain Eukaryota; kingdom Metazoa; phylum Chordata; class Mammalia; order Artiodactyla; family Ziphiidae; genus Hyperoodon; species Hyperoodon ampullatus. The sequence goes on along the minus strand of NC_136921.1, from coordinate 85,905,834 downwards.
GTCGAGGCTTAATCTCAAACCATTTTATGCTCTTTTCTCGCCCCTGGCTTCTTCCTCACTCGTCAATAGCTCGACGCAAATTTGGAGCAATTAGGGACCCCGAGTTTTCTAAAAGCTGCAATTAACGTCGAAATTTCCGCTGATTACAGACTTCGAGCACAACGCAGGGGTAAAGGAGGGGGGGAGGGGTCAGATCTCGGCTCAACGAAAGCCGAAGACAGAAGACTCTCTATTCCCGCTGAGACTCCCAGCTCCTCACACCGCCCCTTGCGCTGACCCCCGTCGTCCCACCTAGCAAAGAAACCACACACAACACTACAAAAACAACACTCTCGCCGCGCGTCCTTCCCCCGCAGCGAAGCCTCCAAGCGAAGCCTCTCGTCGCCGCTCCGGCCCTGCGTGGTTCCCACTGCCTTAGCGCCCTGGAATCGCCTAGCATCCCTGGCAGTCGAACGACCTTTGGTCGGGACCTGGGTCAGGGCCCCATTTCTTTCTAGCCTCCATCATCTCCGCGCTCCCCCTTCCCTTTCAGCCAGCGCAGCCTCCTCACGTCCCAGCGCCCCCATCTTCCCCGCAGTCCATTTGATAGGAAACTGGAGCAGGACCTACTTGTGGGGCGCAGGTTGGTAGTACTGGGGTCCGCTCCCGCGTTCGAGGAGGTTGCGGACGAAGAAGGGGTCGAAGACGCCATCTGCTCGGTTGCCCCCTGTCCTCTGCTGTCCGGGGTCCTCGGCCGGCCGGGCTTAGGAACAGGCTGCAAAGAGAAGCGAGAGCTGTACGGGGAGGGATTCAGGGGTCCGGCGCGCGGGAGACGATTGAGCGGTCGGGGGCGCGGACGCTCCCGCTGAAGTCCAGGCTCGGGAGAGAGAGGCTAGAGGAACGGCAGCCAGCGGGCTGGGTCGGGGTGCGCCGGGCTGGGGACGCGGGGAGGAAGAGACGTGCGCGCGAGCTGGGGACTCGGGCGCCCGCAACGTAGCCCGGGGCGGCTCTCCAGTCTGGCGGCGCGGCGGGGCGACCTGGAGCGCAGCGTTGAGACTAGAGGAGCCCAAGGCCAGTGCAGGTCTTGCGGGTGCGGGGGACTGGGCTAGGAGGGCTAGGGAGGCTCAGTGCGCGGTTTTCCAGCCTAGCCGCGATAAGCACTATTGGGCTCTCAGCAGCCGGCGGGCGGGCGGGCAGGCGGGTGTTGGGGGGAGGAGGGCGCACGGGGCGGGCACGTCTGGTTCGGTGTCTGGTTCCCCTTGTTGTGTCTGGCTGATTCCCTGGAAAGAAGGAGGCTAACTGCTCCGGGGACCGGGGACTTTGGTGAGACAAGGTGAGAGGGAAAGAAGGGTCCATGTCTTTACGTTCTCCCTCGGACTTGGCTGGGGTAGAAATACAGTCACCTTGTAGTCCAGACAGCCAGAAAGCAGCGAGTCGGAACCTCGCTTGTCTCCCTCTCGCCCCACCCTCTTTGAGTCATCTCGAAGCCAAGAACGGGGCTCCATCCTTGTTTCTGTATTTCCTCTCCACCCAACTCTCTGAGGTCCCCGGATTTCTCGCTGTACAGACCCGGAGAGGGTGAGAGAGGCAAGAAAGGGGAACGTCACCGGGGAAACGAACTTGCGCCCAGCGCGCGGGAGGCGGCAGACAAGGATAGGTGCGCGGCGCCCCTGCTCCGCGCTCGGCGCTGGTGCGATGGCTTCCGAAGGCCAGGGGACAGAGAGTGCGGGCGAATCTGGGTACATCTAAGAGCCTGCAGAGTAGCGCCCGTCGGCCACGGCCTCCACACCCTGCATAGGACTCCGCATCTAGCTCCGCGCGCGCACTCGCACAGCAGAGCAGGCAGCGGGGAGGCCGGGGCTTCTGGGGAAGTAACAGGTTACCGCTCTGAATCGCGCCTTCAGCTGCTGCTGGCCAGGAGCCCGTTGGTGAGACCGGCGCTCGCAGCCGGGAAGCGGAGGGGGAAATCGCTCTCGCTCCACTTCTGCGCGAGCCTCAGACTCTGTGCGTCCCCGGGGCATGAATCTCGCTGATGGATAGGATGATTGCGAAGGCTGAGGTCTCTCTGCGCCGCGCAGGAACGGAGAGCCAGGATTGGGGCGGGTGGGACGCACTCGGCTCGGGAGGGTAGATGGCAGACACTGGGGTGGGGATTGGTCAAGAAACCGCGGGTGAAGAGGACCCACCTAACAGTCGCGGCTGGGCACTGGGAAGGTACAGGCGGCCGCGCGCTTACCCACCTAGGTTGGGAGCCAGCAAGCCGGGCGCTCCTGTCGCTCTTCTGCGTAGCGCCCAGCAATCCTCCCGGCTCGGCCCGGCTCTGCCACAGGCGTAATCTGCCCGGCGTCACCTCCAGCTGCCGCCTCTGTTTCGCTAGCACCGTCCCGCACGGGAGCTCCAGGAAGAGAAGAGAGCAATCCGAAGAGGCGGCTTCTTGGCTTCGGGGGAGGCGGAGGCAGAGTGGGGAGGCGGGGACCGGCTCAGCAGGGGAATCACGAGGCCGCTGCTTGCGGGGGCAGCTCGGCAGAGCGGTGGGGTTCCTTGCAGGTGCCTGACCGCCTCTGGAGCTTTATAGGGCGATTATAAATCCAGATCACGGGTTTGCGCCCGGAAAAAAAAAAAAAAAAAGGAAGGAAGGAAGAAAGAGAAAGAAAGAAAAAGAAAGAAAGAGCCCTATGAGTAATCCAGACCGTTCTCAACACGCTCTATTTTTTTGAAATAGGCAGAGTGTCGGGTAAGGCGACGCAAGAGAGAATTTCTATGAAGAATTCTGCCTCGCTGAGCGCTTCTCCCTCCCTTTCTTCTCCCCCACTACCATATCTTCGAGAAGACAAGAGCAGTGTCTTTGCCTCAATTGCTCTCCCCGCGGTTCCTCCAGCTCTACGACCCCACGATGCCTCCTTGAGCGAAACCGCGTTCTGGGTCGTGCCCTTGCTGGCTCTCTACTGAGCCAGGATTGTCGTGAAAGCAAAGGAGGCAGAGACGAGGGGGGAACACTCAGACCCCAGAGGACTCCATCTCCTATTCACTTCAGTGTCCTCATCCAGCTCGGAGCCTCCCCAAGTACTTCATCTGAGCACAGCTACCCACTGCCTCCGCAGAGAAAAGGGTCCGATTTCCAACCCACTGTGCGCTCCCTCCTAGCTTTGGTTCCCTTGGTGATGGGGAAAGGAGTCCTCCTGATTGATCTTATCTGAAGGTTAATAACACGCACGAGTGCCGCTCCACACACAAGGGGAACCCGAGCATAGAGGTGTCCTGGGGGTGGGGTGGGGGGAGCAGCCCGGCCCTCTCTGCCTAGGCCCACTCCCCTCCACTCCCCCTTCGATTTCATGCTTTTTAAGGATTCTCCTTTTGCAATATTTAAACGTATTTAACGAACTGCCTCGTTCGGAAAGCCCCTCACGGTAAAAAGACGTTCACGGAAAAATTTCCACCAGATGGCGCTAGGCGGCCAGAGACCGAGAGGCCCTATGCTGGCCGGGTCTTTCCTCGTGCGCCAGAGCCAACAACTAGACCGGCTGGCGGGGCTGTTTATTCTCTGGCCTTTTCAAGCCATTCCTCAGGCACCCTCGTCTCTAATTTATGTTCTCCTCTTTCCTCTACCTCAGTTTCTTTTTCTTGAGGGCAAAACAAAGTTGATCTTTGGGTCTGGGTGACATCGTGTAACCAATGATTCCTTTACTCGTTTTCGCAGCGATTTTTTTTTTTTTCCTTTCCCTGTTGCGGTGCAGCAGGCAGGGGTTATATATGAACACGTCTGCGGCCTTGCTGGCCCACCGGAGTCCCGTCCCTTCTCTCTGAATGTCTTATTGCCTTTCACCATGACACAGTGGGGATGCCGAAAATCTTACAAAGCACTGAATATTCCCTAAGGGAGATCGAAGATTCAGCCCTGAGAAGACGGAGTTCGATTAGTACGAGGGATCTCGTTGTGAGGTTTGAAATAACCGCGTTGCCCTTGATACTAAAGGAAATACTGTTGCCCTCTCTTCCATCTTACAGTAAGAACTCGGGCACTTTTTAAGGACGGAAAAGCATCCCGAACGGCGGGCGTGGGTAACCGCAGCACCGGTCGCCAGAGCTCAGGACTGGGCAGGGTGGGCGTGCCCACTCCGCGCAGGAAACAACCCTTCAAACCGCGCACCGCGCAGCTTCTCTGCCACGCTTGGAATGCGCGGTTTACTACGAGACTAGGCTCGGAATTCCACCCACGCCCCTTCCTCGAGCCTCCCTAAAAGAAATGGTTGCACCAATCAGGGAGCCCGGTGCTAGTGCTCGATCATTCAAGACGCCCTGGGGCAAGGAGGCCGGCGGGAGGAGGCAACAAATCCCGGCTTCACTCAGGGTGTGCCGTACCAGGAAGACGCCCGCTCACCTTCAGTCTCCTCCGCCTTCTCCTAAGATCCGAGATTCCCCAGAAAGGAAGATTCGTTTACCTTCACCTGTGGCATCAGACTGAGAAATTTCCACCCACTCCCTCTTCTGACCCCGATGTCCAAAACGCTCACCCCTAACGTTTTAGCCAATAAAATAATCTCGCCGGAGAAAGAAATCTTCAAGACTGTGTGTCTCAAATTAAAGCTGAGTCCGTCCAGCTGCAAGGACATCCCTCCCTTTCTCCTTTATGTAGGGGGAAGGGAGGAATGAAGGCTCTTACTCGTCCTTAATTTTAAAATGTTTAATTAAATATTAGTAATTAATTAAACGGATGTTTATTAATCACCTACTTTGTGCCAGGCGCTGTTCTCATGGAGCTTACACTGTCCAGCAACTTATATTATCCCTGCACTCATGAACATTCCAGTTAGGCGGGAAGAGTAACAGAGTTGGGGACTTCATGGCTTTGATTTAGTTTCCAATTATCTCTCATTCCAACCCAGACTCTTGGGCTCAGCGGAGATGGTAAGGAACCGAGGGCCTGGAATTCCACAGTTTCAGCACAGCGAGTTCGGACTTAGGGCGCGGCTCTTTCAGCACCAAGGACAGAGCCCACGGTTTGGTCGCTTAAGCCTCCGGTTAGTCCGCTTAGGTCTCCAGCATTTAGGAAACCCGCCCCGCTCTCCCCATCCGCCTCCCCGCAGTAACTGCTGGGTTTTGTTTCCCTTGTTGGGCCGCGGTGGTGGTGGAGTATGTCGCCCCATTCTTGCCTCTCCGGTAAGAATTTGCAAGGAGGGTCGTTGTGGTTGTCTTTTGGCTCTTCAGAATATTGGGGGATCTATATTTTTGTCTGTATTTTTCCACTCTTCTTTTTATCTTTTATGACTCCCCGGGGAAGATGCTTTGGATAATGGGGGTGGAAAAAAGATATCCTCTCTAGGGACTCTTGCCGGTGGTGAGGGGTGGCCCGGAAGGGAGTGGTATCCGCCCAGCTGTTTCGTTTGCATTTGATCGAAGGTTTAGCGCTTTGAAGAAATGGGAAGACGCCCAGAGGCAGGAGGAGGAGGGGGCGAGGGCGACTCCTCTGGTCTCTCTCTGCCGGGCGTGGAGGTTTTGCCTGCCTGCAGCCCGGGCTACTCGATTATGTCTTCCGAGGACAACCTTCCTTTAGGTCAAGGATGGCTGGGACTTGAGAATACGACCCTCCGCCCACAATGCCCTTTCCCCGGGAGGTTTAAAGATATTCCAAGTGGATTTGGATTTGGAGCCGAGCCTTTCGTCAAAGGAAAAAAAGCGAGTGGGTGGAGTAAGGAGTGGAAGGGGCACCCAAATGGGCTGCGGGGGAGACTTTTTATGCGTAAAATATGGTCCGCGTCAAGGTGAGTAAATATGTAACGTCAATCTTTTTTTTTTTTTTTTTTTACGCATTTAGCATTTTTAGCCTCCAGGAAAGGTAATTTAGAGCCACAGTATTGGTTCATTTCAGCCTGCTCGTTAAGGTCTATTTTAAGCATCTAATTTACGACCAAAAAAGAGGGGAATAAAATGGTAGTGCTCACCTTTTAAACGTCTGTCTTCCGAGACGAGGGCTGTGGGCAGCGTTAACCGTACACTCGGCTTTTCGTAAGTGGAATCGAAGGTCTATTCGGTGTGTTTGTGTACTTTAAAGATAGTTCCCCAAATCATTCTGGACTTTCTTTGGGAACCATAGCTAAATCAACACCCCTACCCGCAACAGACGACATCACACTCACTCCTGGAAGACGGGAAAGGGTTAAAAGTGTGGCGAGAGAGGGAGAATTCCAGCCAGAACGCCGCCAGAGAGGACTCCGGAAATTACAACCTTGTCTTCTAAAGAACATCGCTGAGTTCCTCAGATAATCGTCATATGGTCCCTTCCCCCTTGCTATTCAGAAGATGAAAATATTCTAATATTAAAGAAATTAATCAAAGAGGACAGAGTAATTTGTATTGGGGCACATCTTAAGACGCCCGGTTCTCCCTATTTCAAACACGACGACGGAGGGACCGCCAGGTGGCGATAGATTACAATTTCTGAGGGAACAACGGGTTCCACAAGGGAGCAGTTCTTGAAGGAAAACTGCTAGCAGGCCCTTTCCAGTTCACACTCATACTCTGCCATATTTCACAAAGCAGGGCCTTTTTTTAAAGGCCGAGAGATGCTGCCGGAAGTGGCTGGAAACACTCAGAATCTCTGTCCCTTTGGTGAAAGAGGAGGGGATGCAGAGTATCCAACTCTTTCCCACAGAGCTATTCTTTAAAGGTAGCCTCAGGACGGGAACTCTGGTATTAGGCAAGGTGTTTCACTGGGAAACTGGACACCAGGGAAATAACAGGTCTGGATTGCAATTCTGACAGCTTCTAAGATGTATCTATGTTTTCAGTTCTCTCAACAAAAACTAAGGCAAAATCAGTCCTTTCCCAAAAGAGTGGGATGAAGAAAGATGATTTCCCAAATGAGATGCTTTTTAGTGAAACAGAGTATGGAATAGCGATACAGTTGAGCCTTGAACAACTTCCGGGGGTTAGGGGAGCCAGCCCTCACCACAGTGGGAAATCCACGTATAACTTAGAGTCGGCCCTCCATGTACAGAGTTCCTCAACATCCACGGTTCCTTTGTATCCTAGATTCTGCATCCACATTTTCAACCAACCTGAAATCATGTAGTACTGTAGTATTTACTATGGAAAAAAATCCACATCTAAGTGGACCCTCACAGTTCAAATCTGTGTTGTACAAGGATCAACTGTATTTTATCTGTTTTTTGTTTCAGTGTCAAAGCTCTTGAACTATTTAGAATAACAGGTATTTAGCCCTTGCTTTCAGATGTAGGTGCCTAGGACTGCTGTGTATGAGAGGTTCTGGAAGGTTCTGACTTAGTTGTGGAGAATCTGATAAATTTCTATTCCTGATCAGATTCCTTCCCTATCTGGCCTAATCCTTGGCCAGTTACTCAGGGGAGAAAACAGAAGCTTAACAGGTGGGATTCATCATTGCTGTTCTAGCTCAGTTTCTTTCTTGTCAAGAACTAACAAGTAAGAGCTCACTGGAATTTATTCACACCCAAGGTTCTCACCTGTGTCAGCTGCAAATCAGTGCCTTGGGTTTTCCCAGAGCAATTAGTTACCCGGAGCTCATTCTTTCTTACTTTCAGGTGCAAGGCTGAGGTCTTGTTTTCTCTGCCTTTGGATGAGTCAAGGATCCTTTAGAACTGCAACAACTTGAAATCTCAGGAAGTCCCTAAATATGCAGATTAAATGATAGTCAATATCATTTCACTGGGGCTATAGTCACATTGTCTCAACTACATAGCTAGGGATAAACCACAGACATGCATTGAAGCAGGGGAAGACTTGAACTGGTAAAACTTTTGTTTTCTTCCCTGAATCAGAACCGTATACTCTCCCCCGCCCCGTCACCCGCCCCCGCCCCACCACACACACACACACACACACACACACACACCAACCTTGATATCGGACTTGGCCATGGGATTTGCTTTGGACACAGGAATAGAGCTGAACTGCAAATCCATGAGTTTTGAGGTAATGTGTGATGCATCATTTCTGGGGCGGTAGCTGACAAATACAGACTCTCACTCCAAGGCTGCCAGGGAGAACCAAGGTGGAACTCAGAGAAAGGTCTTGGCATTGGCTGCCCAGGATTGCTTACTGTGGGTGGGCCCAGTCTGGCCTAATAGCAGTGGTGGACGGGGTGGGGCACGTTAGCGACCTCTGACCTCTGTCTCTCTCCCTCTCTGTGTCTGTCTCTCGCTTTAGAATCATGACTACAGAAATAGTTATATTATAGAGGTGAAAAATAAATCTCCTGGAAATTATGTGGTGTGTTTATTGTCTGAATTCTCATTTAAGCATCACCTGAGATCGTCTGCTTTGCAGACAAAGAAACTGAAGTCCAGAGAAGTTTCAGGATTTCCCAGAGCACACACTTAGTGAGAATCAGGCTGGAAACTCTTCTCCCTTCCGTCTCAGTGCCCTGTGCACTGCTCAGTGAGGCCTCCCAGCTCTGCCACATAATAATCATTCGGCCTTGTAAAATCACTTAATCTCTCTGGACTCCCATAATGGCAGGGTTAGGGTATCAGATGAGACCAGATAAGGCTTCATTCATCTGAAATAATTAATTAGTAGTGTTTCATGACTCTTCTCACAGGGCAATGTTCTCCTGTTGTGAATGCTATGGACTCAAGGACCTCTTGAGATCTTCAAGGCAGCTTGTTACAGGAGGAAAATCAATAACTTTAGTCAGACTTGAGTTCAAATCTCAATTCTACTTATCAGCTGTTATTTAAATGCTCTCAGTCTAAATTTTCTCATCAATAAAATGGGAGCTAACATTAGCTTTGTGGGCTGTCTTATTTGATGTCCATAAAACCCATATTCACAAGTTCAGTGATGCCTGGTTTATGGATTTCAATATATGTCAACTCCAGCTCCTGTTCTTTCCCCTTAGTTCAACAGTGATTTTGATCCATTTAAATGTTTTCTCCTTGGATGTATAAGCTAAGCCTAATATGTGTTTTATTTTGTTGCCCATTTCAGTAGAGCTTCATCATCCCTTGACACAGACTTGAAGGCTTTCTCTTCAGCGATTTAGAGGCTTTTTAATCTACAGAGAGTTTTGATTCCTAGAGGAGAAAATTTTCTGATGGAACATTCAGACTCAGCTGAGAAGGGGTGAAAGGGAGCCAGTTTTGTGCCAATGTCTTTACTCTGCCCCAATGACACTGAACTTCTTGTTGTTTCTTAAACATTCTTGGCATGTTCCCATCTCAGGGACTTGGCAATAAATATTCCTCTGCTTGGAAAGCTCTTCCCTCACGTATCCATAGGATTTGTTCCTTCTCATTCTGGTCTTTGCTCAAATGTTCAAATGTTATTTTGTCAATGACCTTCCTTTATCTCTCTATTTAAAATTGCAAATCTCCCCCAGTCACAGAACTCCCGATTCCACCCTGTTTTTTTCCTCTAACACTTTTTTTCTTTACCACTTGACATATTGTATATTTTACTTATTTATTGCTTCTTTCTTCTCACTAAAATGTAAGCTCCATGAGGGCGGGGATTTCTTTTTAAACCAATGTATCCCCAGCACAGAATGGTTCCTGGAACACTATAACCACCCACTGCATATTTGGCTGGTTTTTATTTTGTGCATCTGAAATGACAATATATTCCTAAGATCTTCAGGTGGCCATCTGGAAGGCACCTCGTGCCTGCAGAATGACTAAGGGCAGTCGTTTTGCATCACTTTCTTTTCTTCATCTGGATTCAGATAAGGAGGTGAGAAGAAAAAGTAGACAAGGAAGAAATAAGTCCCCCAAAGTCAGAACCACCTAGGAGACCTCAACTAGCCTATGAAGGAGCAGCCAGTTACATTAGTATTCAAACCCCTGCCTTAACAGGTGGCAAAAGATCTCAGTTTTGCAAGTTTGTTTTGAGTCAAGTTTCTCAAAAGTATTCTTTTAATTCCATTTAGTACATAGGAGTTTTAGTATTTTTCCTCTTATTTTCTTTCATTGGGGGGATGTGAGCTAAGGGAAGGTAGCTGTAGGATGACGATGTTGTCTGCTGATTTAAGTATTCTGCCCCACCTTTGGCTCAGTTCTTCAGATGCCAACAGGATGAAACTGAATTTGGTGCCTATTATGATGGGAAAGAGATTTTCTTCCTAACACACTATCCAGTGGTAGACAAGGAACTGTGAAATGCATCATCTTAACAGGATGATTGTTTTCAAGTAATCCTTTTCATGGAAAGACATTCAGAATAATTTTTCTTTGAGGCAAAGATACATTTAGAGACCTGGGGGCATGAAACGCCAAAAGTCTTGTACAGAGTAGAAGAGGGGGCAAGCTAAAGTGTTCAAAAGGTGGGGGAAGGAGCTCAGGGAAGTTAACCAACTATTAAACTTTTTTTTGATACAGTTATGCAACAATAGGAACTATTGGGTTGGCCAAAAAGTTCGTTCGGAAGATGTTATGGCAAAACCTGAACGAACTTTTTGGCCAGCCCAACACAAAATCAATTCTAAAAAAACAAGGTCTTTTGGAGGCTATAGGTGATGATTTGCAATTGTTTCTACTTAATTTATCCAACTGGGCATAAGAGTAAGCAAGTTTGTGAGTGTACTAACTGGCTAAGGTTCTATGAAGATCAGCATTTCTGTCTCAGACAACATTTCTTTTCTGAACTTAATGACCTATTTATTTACTTATTACTTATTCTGATCCTCATCAGAAGCTTCCAGCACACCAAAAAGTGTACTAAGGCCTGCTAAAATGCCTCACATACAGTAGGCAATTCATGAATATTGCTTTATTTCCTCCCTTCCTTGTGTAAACTTTTCTGTTCCTAAGGTCAGTTTTACTTTAACTTATTTTTTTAGTCTTTTTTTAAATTGAAGTATAGTTGATTTATAATGTTGTGCCAGTCTCTGCTGTACAGCAAAGTGACTCCATTATACACATGTATACATTCTTTTTTTAATATTCTTTTCCATTATGGTTTTCCATTATGGTTTATCCCAGGAGATTAGATATAGTTCACTGTGCTATACAGTAGCACCTTGTTGTTTATCCTTTCTTTTTAAGTTTCTTTCTTTTTTTTAAAAAAGTACATTTCTTCCTTTAAATTAATATATGATTGTTAAAGAAAGTCTGTGACTTTATAATAAACAAAAATTAAATAACCTCATCACCCATACACAACCATAGTTAACATTTTCATTAATTTTTCCCCCAGATTTCATCCCACCCCATTAGAGGCTTAATTTAAAAGTTTTCAGTATTGAACAGTTATTTGTACACACATGTTCACAGCAACATTATTCTCAATAGCCAAAAGGTGGAAGCAATCTAACTGTCCATCAATGGATGAATGGATACACAAAGTGAGATATATATACACAATGGAATATTATTTAGCCATAAGAAGGGATGAGGTATTGAAACATGCTAGGGCATAGACGAACCTTGAAGACATTATGCTGAGTAAAATAATCCAGTCACAAAAGGATAAATACTGGAGGATTCCACTTACTTGTGGTACCTAGAGTAGTCAAATTCATAGACAGAAAGTAGAATAGTGCCAAGGACTGAGGGTAGAGGGAAATGGGGAGTTATTGTTTAATGGGTACGAGGTTTTGGTTTGAGAAAATGGAAAAAGTTCTTGAGGTGGATGGTGGTGATGATTTCACAATATGAATGTGCTAAGTGTTACTGAACTGTGTGCTTTAAAATGGTTAAATGGTAAATTGTATATTTTAGCACAATAAAAATCTTTTAGTTATAAAAGTGACACGTGCCTATGATAAAAAAATTAAAATGCATACATTGAAAAGTAAAGCTTTTCTTACCTACCTCCCCTCCTCACTTGCACAACCCAGAGATAACCATTCTAGTCAGTTTCATATTTCTACTTTTGACTTACCTGCACCTGTAACTGGCACAAGGATCCGCCAATTCCTCTTCCTTGGCTTTGAGTGGCCATGACCCTTGGGGACCTGACGGTACCCTAAAGAGTCCAGTTAGGCTTACAGTCTTAGAGGATGTTATTGGTGTCATTATGCTTGCTATGCTGTGGCAGATACATACAGTAGGATGCTCTCAGCTGCAAAGTAATAGAAAATCAGAAACAAACTGGCTTAAACAGTAAGAAAATTTATTGTCTTACGTAGGATATTCAGAGGTAGGGCAGGCACTAAACCAGAGATGACTGTCAATACAAATGTCATCAAGGACCAGGTTCTTCTTTTCTCTCCTCCACTGTCCTTAGCATTGGCTTCAGCATAAAGCTTCCCATGGTTCTAAGATGCTGCAAGGACGCATGAGGGCTCTATGCTTTCTTGTCTCATGTTTTATTAGCTGAGACTGGCTGAGTTCTGTCCATGTCTAGTAATAACTAGTAGTAAAGGGATATTGGTCTAAGGGTACAAAGTTTCAATTATGTAAGATGAATAAGTTCTGGAGATCTAAGGTACAGCATGGTAACGATAGTTAACATACTTATTATACACAGGCCTACCTCATTTTTATTGCATTTCACAGATACTGCGTTTTTTTACAAATTGGAGGTTTGTGGCAACCCTGTGTCAGGCAAGTCTATTGGGGCCATTTTTCCAATAGCATTTGCTCACTTTGTGTCTCTGTGTCACATTTTGATAATTTCTGCAATATTTCAAACTCCACCAGCAAAAAGATTATGACTTGCTGAAGGCTCAGATGATGGTTAGCATTTTTTAGCAATAAAGTATTTTAAATTAAGGTATGCATATTATTTTTTTAGACATACTGTTATTGCACATTTAATAGATTACAGTGTAGTATAAACATAACTTTCATATGCTCTGGGAAACCAAAAACTTCATGTGCCTCACTTTAATGTGATACTAGCTTTATTGTGGTGGTCTGGAACTGAACCCAAAATATCTCTGAGCTATGCCTGTACTTGAAATTTGCTAAAAGGATAGATCTTAAATTAAATCTTCTCAACACACACACACACAGGTCACTATGTAGAGGTGATGGATATGTTAATTCGCTTGATTGTGGTGCTCATTTCATAATGTATATGTGTATCAAGTTGTTCACCCTAAATATATATAAAAATATAATTTTTATGTCAATGACATTTCAAAGCTGTTACAAACAAACAAACTAGTAGCAAGTGGGATGGGAGTACCGTGATTAGCTTAGACTTATCACCTAGGTTGAAAAGGCTGGAGGGGGAATCAACCAGTGTCTGCTATAGGCTGTCTCCTGGTTCAAAAGGGTGCATTATGAACAAGGCTATGCAAGCCCATCTCATCTCCCAGTGCTTTACTTAACAAGCCTCTGCAGCTTCTGCACACACACAGCCCCACCCCGCATTATAACATATCCCAAGTCAGCTGGGTAGTTTATTAGGAAAGCCAATCAGAGAGACCTTTGTCCTCCTTAGTGTGGCCTTGGAGGCTACATCTTACTTGCCTCTTGTGAATTCTCAATACGTCACAATATAGGACACTTGCCCAGAACTCCAAAACATTTCCAGTGGATCCAGGCTTTCCTTCACATCTGGCACCATGAGCTCTGGTCAAGTGCTCCCCACCCCCCTCTCCTGCTTGTCCAACATCAATATTCCAGGCAAACTACCAAAATTACATATACCTTACATGTAATTAACCAAGGGTATAGTTAAAGGGAAAAAACACACTTCAATTAAAGGGAATGTAGGTTATCACCTTGCTTAATATACAGCTGACCCTTGAACATCATGGGGGTTAGCGGTGCTGATCCTCCGTGCAGTCAAAAATCTGAGTATAGCTTATAGTTGGCCCTCAGTAACCGCCGTTTGGCATCTGTGGTTTGGCATCCGTGAATTCAACCAACTGCAGACCGTATAGTACTGTAGTATTTACTACTGAGAAAAGTTCACATATAGTGGACCCGCACAGTTCAAATTCGCATTGTTCAAGGGTCAACTACATAAAGAAATGAAGGGTAACTGAAGGCTATATGAGGAGCACAAAAGAGAGGCAATTCTGATTCCATGTTTGGACTGCTGGAGCGTGGTCCAGATGGAAACAACTGCCACTCACTAAGGTTATGCTATATACATTCTCTAAGGTATTAGATGGTCTTTACTTAATAAATCATTCCCCTTTCTTCAATCTGCTCCTCTCTACTGGAATCTTAGGGAGGGAAGTACAGTGAAGGGTAGGGCATTAGAGTAAAATGATCTGGATTTGGAATACCTTATGCTCTTCTGTTCTAACCCGGGCCCTGCGAATGGCTCTGAAAGAAGCGTGGTGAGAAGGACAAGGGCCGTTCTGCCAACAATGAGGTAGCGACCAGAGAATACACCATCTCCATTCACAAGCACATCCATGGAGTGGGTTTCGAGAAGCACACTCCTTGGGCACTCATAGAGATTCAGAAATTTGCCACGAAGGAGATGGGAATTCCAGATATGCTCATTGACGCCAGGCTCAGCAAAGCTGTCTGGGCTGAAGGAATAAGGAATGTCCCATACTGTATCCATGTGTGACTGTCCAGAAAATGTAATGAGGATAAAGATTCACCAAACAAGCTCTATACATTGGTCACCTATGTATCTGTCACCACTTCCAAGAATCTACAGTCAATGTGGATGAGAACTGACCACTGATTGACAAAGTTATAAAACCATCAAAAACAAATGACCTGGATTTGAATCTGCCATTCCCAGGTTTATGATCTTTAGAAAGTTACTCTCAATCTTTCCTAGGTCTCAATTTCTTCACACGTAAATGGGGATAATAACATCTACCCCCATGCAGGTGTTATGAAGACTAAAAATATTAACATGTGGAATTAACATATAACATTACCATATGGGATTAACATATGGTACAGTGCCTAACACATAATAGGCTATCAGTACGTATGATTATCATCCTTCCTACTAAACATGCTCATCTTAAATATTTAAAAAATAATACTCCTTTTGCCTATGTCCTCCACAACACTTAATCTTTTTTCTTACCTTCAATGTCAAACTCATTTTTGTTTTCCTCACTCCAATTCACTCAAACTCACTGAAATATGGCTCTCCTTCCTCCCCCAGTCAACTGACACTGCTCTCCCTAATGTCACCAACCACCTCTTTGTTGCTATCCAATCACACTTTTTAGTTCTTACCTTACTTGTCCTCTCTATAACTTCTGGCCAAGTAGATCTTCCCAGATCTTGAAACTCTTTTCTGGATTTCTGTACTCAGATGTCAGTTAGGATGCTTTTGGCGGCAGGTAAAAGAAACTCAATCCAAACTGGTTTAAACAATAAGAAAGTTTATCTCACTTAACAGTAAGCTCAAATAGAGGGCTGGCTCCAGAGCAATGGATACCATGATTGAACATCACCAGGAATCTAGGTTCTTTTTGCTTTACTGTCCACAACATCCTAAGATTAGTTCCTCTCATGATCACAAAATGGCTGCCAACAGTAAGTAGCGCAGCATGCTTCCTGGTTCCCAACCAGAGGAATGGAGGAACCTCTCCTCCCAATCATGAAATAAAGTCCTTGATCTGACTGGGCCAATGGAGGTCACATGTCCACTTTTGGGACAGTAATAGTCACCAGAGAAATGCCATGCACTGATTGGCTGAGGGTATCTTTTCTGAGTCCCGTGGCTATGTGTGTGGGGAGTGAATATCTGAACAGAATCAGGGGTCTCTTAGCAAAGAAGCAGGGAGGGATGCTGCTGAGCAGGCGACCAATGGTATCTACTATATTCGCTTTCCTGATTTTCCTCTTGGCTATTCTTCTCAGTTTCTCTTTTGTGCATTTTTCTTTCCTGGACTACCACTTAAATGTTGTTTATCATTTAAGATAATTCTACTTTCAGTCCTCTTCTATTCAGACTACACTTTCTCTGTGGGCTACCAATGCCTTACCTTTGATTACTATCTTTAATTAAAGAGATATCTCTGTTATGTGTTATCTCACTGAGTCTAAGCTCCTAATGACTCCTAAATAAGGTGTATATCATCAGCCAAAGTGTCTCTTCCAAGCTCCATACCATAAATTCCAAAACAACTAACACACAATATTTCCTATGGTCAGCAGAATAATCCCCCCACCTCCCAAAGATGTCTATGTCCTAATCCCCAGCACCCATAAATATGTTAGGTTACGTGGCAAGGGACAATTAGGGCTACAGATGTAATTAAGGTTGCTAATCAGCTGACATTAAGATAGGGAAGATTACTCTGGACTCTCCAGATGGACCCAAAGTAATTACAAGCCTTTAAGGTAGAAGAGGGAGGAAGGGTGTTGAGAATTTAGCTAAACTATTTCATAATATTGCTGCCTTGGCATTCATTTTGTGTGGCTAAGTGGCCTACAGGGGCCTTGAACTGACACTAGCCTCTCCCTCAAGTGCATGCCCAGATAACAGCCCATGTACTAGACAATAGCCTGCAGATTCACAAGTAAGTGTAAATCCCAGATATGACTTTCCCAGTGCACCTGGTGATAAACAGTCTCTCCTGCTTCCCAGCTCCTTCCCCTGTGCACCCCCCTTAGATAAGACCTCCACAGAGGTTACTAAAACTCTGCTCTTTACAGTTTGAATCCACCAATCTGGACTTAGCCTAGGAACCCCAAAAGCACTCAACTGTAGACCCTAAGTAAGACATGCACCCAGGGTCCTGCTGACCACTCTCTCCTGCACCTTGACACCCCCCACCTCGTGGCCTTCTGAGGTGTGCCACGTACCTTCTCTAGGACCCGTGAGTAATAAATTTCTCTATTTCACTTTCCCTTGTGGTCTACTTAACAAATGCTAATTTCACAAAAATCACAACAGGGGAGAGAGGGCTAGAGAGACAGCAATGTGAAAAGGCATCAGTCAGACAGTGCTGGTTTTGAACACGGAAAAATGGGGCCCTGAGCCAAGGAATACAGGAGAGCTCTAGAAGCTGGAAAAGGCAAGGGAAGAGATTCCCTCCTAGCGCCTCCAGAAAGAATGGAGCCTTGCTGATACCTTGGTTTTCGCCAAGTGAGATCCATTTTGGATTTCTGACCTCCAGAACTGTAAGATAATCAATTTGTACTGTTTTAAGCCACTAAGTTGCTTTAATTTGTTACAGCATAGAAAACAATATACTTCCTATATTCAACCTGTGTAAGTGAACCACCATATTCTCCAGCAAATCTGCTTTTCTTTCTGTGCTCCTTTTTCAGGGGATATCACCACTATCATGCATCCAGTTATCCAGTTGGGAGTCATCCTTGACCTCTACCTCTCCCCACATTTAATTCATCACCAATTTCTGTCTGTTCTTTCTACCTCTAAAATAACATCTTTATTCCACCGCATCTCTGCTACTACCTCTTTGAATATTTGGATTCTTTGAATATTTGGATTCAATATTCAATATTCTTTGAATATTTGGATTCTTTCCCACCACTGTAACTGCTAGAATTATGTAACAGTGGAGTTTTGTATTCCACTCCAGTCTGTTCTCTATACTTTCATATATTTAAAAAAGGAGATCCATAGGAAGAAATACATTTCACATCAAGATACACACTCTGAATGAAAAGTTTCACAAAACCATAATTCCCATATACTCTTTTGCAATGTGTGCTATTTTCTATTCTATGTATTTAATTTAAAAAAACCCCAGCTATTGGTGACTCACTACAGTGATTTCATATCTGACCAATGGATCATGACCTGTAGTTTGAGAACATATTTTTCTACCTGGCTACTAGAATGCTCTTTCTAAAATACAATCATTATTTTCCTTAAAATCTCTCAATGGCCTCCCACTACTTTAAGGATAAAGTTCAAACTTTAACACAGCTTGTAAGATCCACCAATTCCCAGCGCCTTTATGAACATAGCTTCATCTGTCTCGGCTCTAACTGGTTCATTTTCATTTTGTGACCCAACCATACCTATTTACTTTCTGGACTCAGAATGTATCTACTGATAGAATGCTCTTCCCCACAACCTCTTCTTGTAGCTAATTCCCCTTCATTCTACCTTCTTAGCTTAGACTCCACTTCCCTCTGAATGCTTTCCCTGGACACCTGGCCCAGGTTAGGTACCCCTCCTGCATGCTCCCTTAGCACCCTGGACTTCCTATCACCCTGCATTTCAACTGTGCCAGTGTTCTTTAAGAGCAGGCATACATAGTAGGCCTTCAGTAAATACTGATTGAATAAATGAAACGATTTTGGTGGGTTCCCATCTTAAGTCCACTGAGTGGACATTTTGTACATTTGCAAATAATTGAATATTTGGATTCTTTCCCACCACTGTAACGTTCTGAAGAAGGCAAAGGTCTGGAATTGAACAGTCTACATAGATACTTGTTTGCTGATTCATTAAACAGTTTCTACAGTTTAGCTACGTGTGAAGCAGCACAGAACACGGGTTCAAAATTCACTAGATCTCTCATACTGAAACATAACCTAGCATCTCGTAGTCTTAATTTCCTCATCTGAATTCCACTACCCCAGTCAATATTTACCCTTGGATATGCCCAGCATCCCAAATTCAATTTGTGTAACTGATGGGGACAATATAATAGCTTGCTCATAGGAGTGAGAAGCCAGTGAGTTAAATAATATAAAATACTTACATAAAACAATATAAAAATACTTTGCAGATTACGTTTAGCTATTAGATTTTATATTTAACTACCACATACAGACACGCATGCCTATGTCAGGTTATGCCAACACCCTAAATTACACTGATTAAGGAGTGCAAGTAGGGGACTTCCCTTGCAGTCCAGTGGTTAAGACCTTGCCTTCTAATGCAGGGGGTGCGGGTTTGATCCCTGGTCGGGGATCTAAGATCCCATATGCCTCACGGCCAAAAAAACAAAACATAAAACAGAAGCAATACTGTAACAAATCCAATAAAGACTTTAAAAATGGTCCACATCAAATTAAAAAAACTTAAAAAAACAAAGGGAGTGCAAGTAGGATGAAGAATATGGATAAAGGGTACATATCCATAAATATGGATTATCCTGCATGATCAAACCTCACAAATACTTGATGTAGCTATAATATGGTCTGTGATATCATGGTCTTTTGTTCAGAGTTTTTTCCTCAGAACTTGCCTGTTCCTTTAAAAGAAAACTAAAGTTTCACTAGTGTAACTAATTTAGCCTGCAATATCAGTTTTAGGGTATTTAATGACCTTCTTATGGGGAGGGCTCCAAAATCAGGTAAGTGACATCAGATTGACATACGACGGTTTTCCTATGGTAGGAAGGAATAACAAACACCCCACAAATGAAAAGAACAAGTGGTTCTTGCAGTCTCCATCAGCCAGCCCTTCAGTGCTATCCGACTATTTATGTAACTAGATGATTATACATACCTGTCTTCACTTCTTTCAAATACTCCTATAAAATGGTGTGGCCTAATTCCTCCCTCTGAATGTTAGCACGCTACAAAATGCCCAAAGAATGAATTATGCTTTAAGCATTTTGGATATGACATGATACTGTGCTGATATAAGAATAAAAATTCAAACTGCCTAACCCCAAATCAGATTGGCACACTCAAAACAAATTATTTAGGAATATTTTTCTCATTTTTACATCAGTTACCTTACAACCTAATTTGAAGGTGGTGGAAATTCATCAAGGAATACAGAATCAGCAAAATAATGTAGATTGATACATAAATAGTATAATAAAGTCTTATAAATATTTTATGAAAGAATATAAACATTGTCATTAACTTTCACCTCATTCATTCACTTGGTATACACATCCCGTTATTTTCCAGGCACTTGTCCAGTTGCTAGGGATATAACAGTGAAAAGACAAAGTCTTGCTTATGGAGGTTACATTTTCTAACAAGAAGGGAGAAGATAAAAAGAACAAATAAATTAGGGGAGGGATAAATTGGGAGTTTGGGATTGACATATATATACACTGCTATATTTAAAATAGATAACCAACAAGGATCTACTGTACAGCACAGGGAACTCTACTCAACATCCTGTAATAATATAAATGGGAAAAGAATTTGAAAAAGAATAGGTATATGTATAACTGAATCACTTTGCTGTACACCTGAAACTAACACAACATTGTAAATCAACCATAAAATAAAATAAAATAAAACCTTTAAAAAAAGAACAGATAATTAAATAAGAACTTCAGGTACTGATACATGCTATAAAGAACATGAAACAAATGATATAAAATGCCGAAAGTAGTGGACATGGGAGGGGCTTGGAGTATGGATTCTGGAGCCATAATGTCCGTATGCAAATTTAGGCTCTACCGATCAACAGGTATATGATGCTGGGCAAATGACTCACCCTCTCTGGGCCTCAGTTTTCTCATCTGTTGAATGGGGATAATAATAGTGTTAACCTCATGGGTTTGTTGGATTCAACAAATTAATGTGTATAGAACAGCACCTGGCACATAGTTAGTGCTATGTGTTTTCAATGATTACTTCCCTCTCTGAGTAGCTCACCTTGACCTAAAATCTAAATATTAAGAAGGAGCTCAAACTAATATGGATAAATTAAAAGAACTCTGTACCAAATAAAGAACAGTTAGACTGAAATGCAGCTCTCTTCTTTATATTTCCATAGTATACAGTAATGAACATACATGAAGATTAAACTATAGCAGCAGCTATCATCACCCATCTTCACATTCATCAGAGCTTTCTTCACTTGGATCCTCACTGCTCTCCCCTTCACTCTCACCACTACTGTCTTCTTCACTCTCTTCATCATCTTCCTCCAGATTTTGAGCTTTCTCTGCCACAGAAAGGGAAAGACTTGTTTAAAATGTTTCTTAGTATTTCTACCCTGAAAAATCACAATTCTCCTTGTTTTCCCTGCCACTAGGAAATACATATTTTTGGAACGTGAGAAGTGAGCTGAAGTTTGCTAACTGCATGTAGGGTCAAAGCAGTAGTACAAAGAAGAACATATTCTTACTGGCATAAAGATGTTTGTGGATTTAAAATAAATTTAATACATTGGTCTATAAAAATATTTTTTTACTACTGTCAACTTAATTCTTACTTAAATAGAATAAGAGTAAAGTGAGATTCAGGGTGATTTAGAGGGTACTGACTTTGCTTGGAACTGTGGGATAATCCCTTTAGTGCCTGGCGCAATTAGCAGGTTCTATTCCCTCTGAGGACTGTGTCAGTGCCCAATACCTTGTGCTAAAGGAGCCTGCTTTGCTTGGGCAGTTCCACCCCACAGAGGAAAGGGAGTCATCTTGACCATCCCCAGAGGACAAGCCGGTTTCATGAAACCATACAAGATGATCATTTAGCCTTTTCTTAACCACTTCATGAGGAGGTACTTTGCCAATCTCCTGGGATAATGGATTTTTAAATAGTGACTGCTCACAGTTCTATGAGAAAGAAGTAATTTCAATTTTTAAATTTACCCATCAGCAGCATTTCTTCAATAAGTGAGAAAAACTCCTTGGCCTCAGGATTTTCTGGTTCATAGATTAGGACTGAAAATGGACAACAGAATGCATGTTATTAGTGTTCAAAGTGTTTCAGCAAACAGCCTCTTCAGAATGAGACTGAAACTGTCAATGAAAGTGAAAATGCACAAAGCAAAACCACTAACAGTTATACCATGGGTATATCTAAGTGCAAATAGAGAAAATGTTCTACTTATCTTAGATGCTTTGTAAGGGAAATAATCCTCATTCAGGTTTCTACCTCCTGTCCAAAGAAGGAAATCTCTATCACTATGAGGCATCCCTCATGGGCCTGTAGTCAAAGTGTTTCTTGACTATAAGCATTCCCCAAACAAGGTACAACTCCCACAAAACATGGAGACTTTACTAATGACACCCTAGTCATTGCCTACTTAACAGCACTCTCACCTCTTCATCAGACCCATTGTTTTTAAGTGCTATTTATTCCTTTTTGCTGATCCTTTATGTGAATGTGTCATCTTTCCTTTGGACCATATCAATAGATTTTTTTTAGGCCTGTTAGTATGTTACCAATGTCCTAGAGCCCAGAAAGATTTACACCTTTTGTTTCAGAGTTTTCTAGAGTAGTTTATTTATTTTTTCAGACCTTGCCCTACAGATCTCTCTCTCTGCCTTCTTCCTACCTGCCTGAGGTGTATTCATAATTCGCATCATCCATTTAAATGTTGTGATGCCTGCGTAATATCTTGATGGCCCCCAGGGGGCACTGAAACATCAAGCGTGCTATTTGCCTGGCTAACAGTGAGACAGAGAATTGTGGATGGTTCAACTAGGCCCCAATGGCTCAGAGGGCCTCACCCCATATGGCTTTCATCCTGACACACCAAACCAAGGTCTTTATTTCCTAATTCCTAATATAACAATGTACCATTAATCTGGGTTAGCATGAGTGTGCACCTGCTCAGAACATGCTTTTAAGGCTTCTAGGGGTATTTATACATCTTTTAAGGCTTCTGATAAAAGTGACTGTTTTGTACATTTTAACTTAGACTAAAATAATTTAGCAGTCTAAATCTTTCTCTGAGGCTAAGCCTCTTTCTAGAGCAGAGTTTCTCCAACTTGCTCCTTTAGATACTAGTTTCTTAAGATGTTAATATGCATTTGGGAAACTAGGCTAATGAAGTTAATCAGGTAAAGCTTATAGTAAGGAAAAACTGCAGGATTTTACATAGCCATTAATATGCTCATAACTACTATGGATCTTACAGAGAGGAGAATGTGGTTTCCCCAATTTATTATACCTATGGAATCCTTTTTTGGTGGAACACTTACTAAGAAATCTTGAACTAATATTCCTTGGAACACAGCTTAGAAAGTTTCATGTTGGAGTTAGGATTATTCCATGGGAGTGGAGTATGCCATCAGCTATTCTCAGGGTTTAACAAAAACTGCTGGCAATTGTCAATTTTCAGAGTGAGGGAAAGGTATCTGCTTTGAAACTTAGCCCTGCAATATCCATCCTAGGTGATAAATAAAAAACTCTTTGACAGGCTAGTAGGGTTTGTAAAAAGGCAAGAGAAGCCCTTAGCACATGCAGTTGATGTTCTGGGAGTTGTTTCCCAACCGGGGCCCATAAGCAGAGGCCGGTATGGACCCTGAAGAAAGACTGTCAGATGTGAACCCTGGCTCTGCCACTGTCTAGCTGGGTCACCTTGGGGAAAGCATTTAATGCCTCTGTACCTCAGTTCCCTTATCTGTAATAATACTATTGACCACATCAGGCTGTTCTGATGAATCAAACAGATAACACAGATAAAGATAAATACTTAATTTAGTCCTTGGTGCATAGTAGGTGCTGAATAAATGTTGATTATTAGTTTTCCTGGAGTGGTTCTGGGCCTGGAGAAAGGCTTGGTTCCCTCCTAAGTATGCAGTGGATGCCTCCTTCTGGCTGAAGGGCTGGGGCAGGGAGCTGGGGATTCTGCTGCCCATGGAGCTCTAAGACCCTCAGACAGGAGGCTATACTAGGGTAGACAGACTGTTGGTCTTGTTCACTGTTGCAGCCCTAAGAGAGTACCTGACACAGAGGTGGAGCCTTCAAAACATTAAAAAAAAAAAAAAGGAATAAATGAATATAGACAACTGAATAGGAAGCAGTCCTTTTATGCCTTGATAAAATTATACTCTAGGCTAATAAGAAAGGGTGATTCATTTTACTCAAAAATAAATAGAGGGCTTCCCTGGTGGCGCAGTGGTTGAGAGTCCCCCTGCCGATGCAGGGGACACGGGTTTGTGCCCTGGTCTGGGAAGATCCCACGTGCCGCGGAGCGGCTGGGCCCGTGAGCCATGGCCGCTGAGCCTGTGCGTCCAGAGCCTGTGCTCCGCAACAGGAGAGGCCACAACAGTGAGAAGCCCACGTACTGCAAACAAACAAACAAACAAACAAACAAATAAATAAAAAGAAAACTTTATAGGAACTTTCTTTTCTGAAGATACATCTGTATTTGTGTTAGACCCATAATGATGAGAACCAATTTGGTTTTCAGGCCATTATTCTTAAACATTTACAATTATTATAATTGACAGAGTAGGTCTTTAAGGCTTAAAAGTTATTTTTGTAGAATCTCGGGCTGCCTGTGAGCAGAAGTGTTGGCACCCTGAGATGACTGGGCTGCAGGTAAAGAGACCAAGAAATGGGAAGACTGACAGAAAATCTCACAGTCAATCAAGAGATAAATGAAGAAAAGTACTTGGGACCCTTGACTTGCAGTCTCATTTAAAAACCACTTTTCCAAGGTTTCACCAACAACTTTTTTAGAAGGCAGGATAAAAAGAAAAGAACCCATTTGCACCTGGGATACAGGATGGGAAGCCCTGCAGCCAAGTGAAGATACAAATGATTATACCGTGATTGGACGGCAAGAAAACACACCAGGAACTGGAGACTTGTATTCAAGAGAATGGATTTGTAAAACATTTCTGCAGGGACAAAGATGCAGTATTTCATATAAACTAGTTGTCTTAGATACAAATAAAAAATATATTAGTCAACTTATAGGAGCCATTTCAATCTGATTGATTCATAAAAGCATCTCTTTTCCAAGTCTCTGCCTACTTAGCCAGAAATATAAGCTTATTAGTCAAATGAGGAAATGGAAATATAGCAAGAAATCATAAGCTCTCAAGCCAGACCTGGGATCTAATCCTAGCTTTACCACTGGGTAGCTGTGTGACTTTGGGTGAATTAGTTCTCCTTGCTAGCCTCACTTTGCTCATCTGTAAAATGGGGTTAATCACATCTGCCTCATGGAATTGCTGTAAGAATTAAACAATGTATGTTTAATGTTCCCATAGTAGGTGTTCAATATATACATATATAAATACATAAAAATGTAAATACACAATCTATTTTTACATGCATAACTTTATAAATATATATAGAGAGAAAGGTGGAGTGTTCCATGGAAGAGCTAGAAGATGGGGGTGGAAAGAAAGAGACAAAAGAATATCTATGCTGTAGGGCTTCCCTGGTGGCGCAGTGGTTGAGAGTCCGCCTGCCGATGCAGGGGATGCGGGTTCGTGCCCTGGTCTGGGAAGATCCCACATGCCGCGGAGCAGCTAGGCCCGTGAGCCATGGCCGCTGAGCCTGTGCGTCCGGAGCCTGTGCTCCGCAATGGGAGAGGCCACAACAGTGAGAGGCCCGCATACCGCAAAAAAAAAAAAAAAAAAAGACTATCTATGCTGTAGAGAACAGACTTGTGGTTGCCAAGGGGAGGAGGGGTGAGGGAGGGACGGGTTGGGAGTTTGGGGCTAGTAGAGGCAAACTATTATATATAGAGTAGATAAACAACAAGATCCTACTGTATAGCACAGGGAACTATATTCAATATCCTGTGACAAACTATAATGGAAAAGAATATGAAAAAGAATGTATATATATATGTATAACTGAATCACTTTGCTGTATAGTAGAAATTAACACAACATTGTAAATCAACTATCCTTGAAAAAATTTTTTAGAAAAAGAATATCTATGCTGTAAGAATTTACATATAATATTTTGGGGTCCATGTTAGATGAAAAAAATTTGTTTTGTCTGTTGCTCTGAACACAGAGAGGGACTTTGGGTAAGCCCTCAGCCAAGTGTCCCTATTGGCATCAAAGAACTAGCACTTCCTTCTCCCTGGAACAGTCTGTCTACAACTCTCTGTTCTTCCTTGAACTTGCCTGGCTTTGCAAAACCGGGGCCTCCCTAATTTTCACATCCTTGGCTGGCAATCTGCCTCGGGGTAGCCAATCTTACTTTGCACACCCCTGCTCTCTACGCCCATTCTCTGGGCCTTTTTGCCCACATTTCCCATCAGCCTCTTCTTCCCCTTGGGAGCAGCTTTTTCCCATTTGGTTCCCTGAATCATGGTGCCTGTCTTAGGGCACTCCATAGCTTCTTTTCCTAGAGTTTAGCCCTTAGTTTTAGAGGCACCACTATTTGCCATGGACAGAAAAGAGTAAACAACAGCATTACTGGATGAGCCAGTAAGAGTGCAAACCACGTCTGATATCAACCCCAAAAGGGTTTAGAGCATGTGTGCTCTGAGTTCTGCTTTCTCTCCAGCTCCCAGCATAATGTCTGGTACAGAGTTAGTGCTCAATATTTATTGGTTGGAAGGGAGTGAGTTTTTAAAGGAATATAACCCCATTAAGATATATCAGTTTGAACTTTTTCATCTCCATTGACCTGGCCCTTAATGCATGTGCACTGGTATGTCAGGTCCATAAGCATTATACTGAGCACCTGCTGTTTACAGTTTGGGCTAACAGCCAAAACTTACTGACAGATGTGGTGATATCAGTGTCTATATTTTGTAAGCTTTAGCCAGAGGCTTTTCTAAAATGATTGATGAATATATATATAAAATATAATATGTAAATTTTCCTACAATTAGGCTCCACAAGAAAAACTCAAGAGAACTGGGAGCTAGAGCTACAAAATCACTCCCTTCTATACCAGCCACACAGAGAAGAAAAGTAGTTGAGGGAAAACGAGGCTGGGGTTCCAGTTCTGGCTCTGTCACTTGCTCCCTGAGCAGGGCTGCACAAGCTGCTTAACCTCTCTCTGCTTCAGTTTCATTATTTATAAAAACAGAGGATTGGACATGATTCTCTCTCTAAGGATTCTTTCTGATTGGAAATTCTGCTTGTGGGCCACCAGAAACAGTTTTGATTGAAATATTTTGTTCAATGGCTCTAAAGGTCAAAAATGCTTGAAAGGATGAAACAAGTCAAATTATTTTGGATATAAAATAGATAGTGTTAAAGCATTCAAGAAACCCATTTTAAAAATTAGCCAATGATTTAAGAAGTTCTGTATCCACAGTGGGGACTCTGTGAGGCAAGGGAGAGTAGGCCCCCTGTCCCTACACTACATTTTCACTAAAAGATTTTAACCATAAGACAGGTCTACAATAGTTAATATTTCAAGTCCATTATTAATAAAGTTTAATTGTAGAGTTGCCATTTTCTCCTTTAAAATAACTAAGACTAATGAAGTAAGAGAAAAAGATGGGCAAAATAGTTGAAAAGATTATGAATTTTGACAGAGAGCTAGAATCTTTCAAAATCATTAGATAGACTTGCTAAAATTGGAAAATACAATCCTTGAAATTAAGAATTCACTAGATGGTTTTAACAGCAGATTGGACACAGCAAAAGATAGGATAAATTAACTCAAAAACAGGTCAATAGAAGATATCCAAACTGAAGCTTAGAAATAGAAAGAAATGGAAAAAACAGAGCTGAGTATAAGATACATGTGGGACACCATGAACAAAAGTCTAATTTATGTGTAATTGGAGACCTAGGAAGAGAAGAGAGAGAATATGGCAGAGGCAATCTTTGAAGGTTAATGGCCAAGAAATCCTCAAAGTTGATGAAAACATCAACCCACAGAGTTAAGAAACTCAGCAAACCTCCCAAACCTTTCTTTGCTTAAATACAAAGAAAACCACCACCATTCTGAACGTCAAGTCAAACCACTAAAACTCAAGGACAGAAAAATAAGGTAGTTCACATCATTCCTCTACTCAAAAGTGTCCAGTGGTTTCCCACCTCACTCAGAGAAAAAGCCAAGGTCCTTAAGCTGTGAAAGATGTTATGGAATCTACACAACCCCTGACCTGTAAGCTCTCTGACCTCATCTCCTATCATACTTTCCCTGGTTTATTCTCAACACATTTGCTATTAGTCCTGCCTGGAACACACTTCCTCCAGATGACAGGACTCACTTCCTCAACTTCTTCAGGTGTTTGCTCTAGTCTTCCAGTGAGGCCTTCCTAGACCATCCTACTTAAAACTGCTTTGCCTCCCTCCCAGTATTTTCTACTTCTTCCCTGCTTTATTTTTCTCCAGAGCACCTATCATCTGTGACACGCTAGTTACAGATAAATTTGTTATCTGTCGGAAACTAGATATAAATGTGGGATCGTTATCTGTCCAGTGCCTAGAACAGTGCCTGGCATACGTAGGTACTCAAATATTTGTGGAATAATTGCATGTTAAGTAAGGCTTCCTGCACTACACAACACTTCTTTGAATCTAAAGGCATAATGCTACTAACCCGTTATCATGAGGCTAAGGATTTTGACTTATTTTTTAATGGTGTAATTAGTCTCTGTCATTTTATCCCACTCAAAGTTACTCTAGAAGACTAAATTAGTCCTTATACCAATTTTTACTATCAAGGATTCACTGAGACACTATCAGAGAATTCATTAGATATATGATAATCAAACCACCTTACATATTATGGAATGTATTTGGAAACAGAGAAGATTGGAAAAAGGAAAAGTATTTTGTACTTACTCATCTGACATAATTTTTTTGCCAAAAGGTAGTCTTGGCCCATTTCTGATCTCAGGAACTGGAAAACATTCAGAAATTCTTCAGCTATGTAGTTTCACAGAGAATTTAAATGTCAATTATAAACTCCCTAGAAAATATTCCATTAATGATTAACTATTTTGCTTTTAACTTTTACTTGTTTTTCCAGGACTGAGTCTGTAATCAGTCAGTTAATGAGGACTATTTAAGGACTATTTAAGGCCACACAGAATAAGTATGATACCTCTGCTTTGCTGCAGCCACACAGTGTACACACTACTGAACAATTTGAGAATATGTAGGTTGATTCAACTGGCATAGACTCTGAAGACTTTAATCACTTTAATATCCCTTTGGTTCAGATACAGCTTTTATTTGTGAACTTAATCCATAATTACACGACAATACTTAGTAAAAATATAGATTTACAATTATGTATATTCAATATTTTCCAGTATTGATTGCCCTTATACCATCTAGTTTTGCCTTTACTATTTTTATTGTATTTTTTTATTACAAAGTAATATTTGTATGCATATTTGTATGTATATTTTTGTAGGTAGGAAATTTAAATGCTAAATAAACACATTCTGTCCCCAATTAAATAGCATCTGTCCCCAATTTAATAGCATTAAATAGCATTTTTACCATTTAGAGATGTTTATTTTTAACATCTCCATGAACATCATTTTAGTATTTTTTCCATAAATGAACACATATATATTTACAAAAACTAGGATTATTCAGTAACTTTTAAAAAATACACCACATATCATGGTCATTTT
The DNA here is from genome assembly GCF_949752795.1 of Hyperoodon ampullatus. NCBI lineage: Eukaryota > Metazoa > Chordata > Mammalia > Artiodactyla > Ziphiidae > Hyperoodon > Hyperoodon ampullatus. The sequence continues at coordinate 85,876,845 of NC_136921.1, read as the reverse complement.
CTCCCCATGGAATTAAATATTCTTGTTTATTTGTTTTACTTACTTAGGCTCCACAATTTACTGATCTTCTATTATTAGTTATTTAGACACCTTCCATTAAAAAAAGAAGCCTACACTCGGATAATTATTCTTGCTTGTGTGTCACATATTCTGAACCATTTGCAGGTACACTAGGTTTACTCTGCAAGAGATAGGGACATGAAGTAATATTAAAGAGTCTTTGGCTGGTATTGATCTGCACATGAGTATTAAGAAACTGAGGCCGGAGAAAGAATCACTAGAATGAGCAGATGGAATACTCACTGGACCTCACACAGGGCTGAGAAGAACTCACGTTCTCTCCAGCCAGAGTGGAAGGTCCTCTTAATACAGAGAGCACTGGGAAGAGTCCTCATAAGGGTGCCTTAGTAGTGTCCCTCCACTATAAAGGTTGCCCTGGATCTTCCCAACAAAGTTAAAAAGCAAAACTCAAAAGGAGAAACCTATTTCCAAGTAACTCAACTGTCCCAGATCAAAGTCCAACAACAAAAGTTTGCATCCGAGGGCATAAAATTTACAACATCTAGGATTTGGTAAAAAATTACCAGGCATGCAAAGATGCAGGAAAATATGACCTATAAGCAGGAGAAAACTTAATCAATAGAAACTGACCTAGAGTTGACAGAGGTGATAGCATAGCAAACATGTTAAAATAGCCATTATAAATATGTCATATGCTCAAAAGTAGAGAAAATCTGAACATGATGAGGCGAGAAATGATAGTTACAAAAATATTTAAAGAAAGCTTCTAGAGATGATAAACAGGATACCTAAAATGAATATATATATATATATATATGTGTATATATACAGGGCTAGGGAGGGAGAGGGAGAGAAGGAGGGAGACGGACTTAACAGCAGATTATAACTGCAAAGAAAAGATCATGAACTTGAACACAGAGCATTAGAAATTTCTAAAATAAAATACATAGAGGGACTTCCCTGGTGGTCCAGTGGTAAAGAATCTGCCTTCCAATGTAGGGGACATGGGTTCGATCCCTGGTCAGGGAACTATGATCCCACATGCTGTGGGGCAACTAAGCCTGCACACCACAATTAGAGAGCCCACGTGCCACGACTAAGACCCAGTGTAGCCAAAAATAAATAAATAAATAAATATTTTTAAAAATATATAGAAAAAAATAGGAAAAAAAGGGAACATCAGTGACTTTTGGGACGATATTGGGTGGTCTAACATATGTATAATTGTAGCCCAGATGAAGAGAGGGAGGGCAGAGATCAGAAAAAACATTTGAAGACTTAATAACTGAGCATTTTCCAAACCTGGTGAAAACTATAAACTCATAGGTCCAAGAATCTCAATGAACAGAAGAAATAGGTCACATCAAGGCATATCATAATCAAACTGCCAAAAATAATACATATGAAGAAAATTTGAAAGATGGTAAAAAAGACATATACATGTAAATAAAAATAAGAATAACAGCAGACATCTTGTCTAAAGCTATGCAAAATGTGAGAGAATGGAGCAATCTTTCAAAGTACTGAAAGAAACCTGGCCCCCCACCCTAGAATCTCCAGCTATCAAGTCCTTTAAAAATAAAGGTGAAATTAAGACTTTTCAGACAAACAAAAGCTGAGAGAATTCATTTTCAGCAGAACGGCATTATAAGAAATAGTAAGGGAAGCTTTTCAGGTAAAAGGAAAATAATATCAGGTAGAAATTTAGATCTACACAGAGCTATGAAGAACTCCAGAAATGCCTTCCAAAAGAAGATATTTTCCATTAAAAAATCTCTTTAAAAAATAGCTAACCATCTAAAACAAAAAGAACAATGTATTGTGGGGCTTATAACACATGTACAAGTAAAACATATGACAACAAAAATACAAAGGATGAGAAGGGGGAAATGAAAATGTACTGTTATGAAGTTCTTATGATATACATGAAGTTGTGTAATATTAATTAAAGGTAGACTGTGACACCACAACAAGTGAGGTAAAACTGTTTTGTTCTCCATAGAATTATCAGTAAACGTTTATGTACAATTTTCGCATGTGACGTCTCAGGCTTCAATGCCTTTGCCAATGCTGTTTCCTATGCCAGGAACACCTCCTTGATATGTTTACCAGATGAATTCCTACACGTCCCTCTTCAAGTTTCTAAGATTCCATTCATGTCTCTTCCTCTAAAAATCCTTCCTTTACCCCCCCATTTCTCCTGCTTCTTTTCTCAATTAGTCACTTAATCCTCCCAGTTCCCAGAGAACTTCACAAACACCTCTACTAGCACATATTTCATTTTATTATAAATTGCATTATATACATAATATGTGCCTGTTAGTTCTCAAGGGTAAGGTCATGTCTTTCTTATTTATCTCTAAATATCCCAAGTAACTAGCATGGTACTCAGTAAGTAGAAAGTTTTTCTTAAAGCAGTCCTTGAAGAGTCTTATGCCAAAACTTCTCTTATTCCTGCTTCTGCCTTTACCGGAATATTTTGAGTCACTTCTAGAATCTTCTCTCACCTCTACCCTGGTGAAAGTAGTAAGAAAGATGAGTAACGAGGTAAGCATCTGTGTGTGGGCAAGGATATTTTAACCATTTTTTTTAGTCTGCAAGACTATATACTATTCAGCTATTTTAATATTTTTAAGTTTCTTGAGTTATAACATACAAGTAAAACTTACTTCTGTCATTAACTCTAATGGGGCATGAGTATCCTTATTAGGATTACTGTCTTCCTCATTATCTTCATCATGGGTATCATCCTCACCATCAACATCTGTTGATTCAGACAACTTATCATCAGTATCCTCAGGGGAACATTCATTATTTTTCTCCTGATCTGTAATGACTACATTTTTGCTCATTTCACCTAGAAAAGAATACATATAATTTAATCAATAAATATTGAAACATATTCAAAAATTTAAAATGGTCACTCCTAAATTATAATGTAGCAAGTGTACATGTTTACTATATGTCCTCCTGCTCTGGATTTTTTTTCATGACTAAACAGCACTGCAATAAATTCACCTGATTTCCATTTCCAAAAAAGGTAATAAAACTGCTAAGTGAAACAGGAAAAAACCCAAACCAATAATCCTGAGCTGATGTTAGTGTTGTTTGGTGCTTGAAATTGTAATAAATGGAAAATGGTTTTGTTTATAAAGAATATAATAACTTCCAGAAAAAGAAATTAATGCTATTCTATCCACAGAAATACTTTTCTTAAATTTTCTTATAGGAATGTAAATGCAAAATAAAGAGCTTGGAAAGTAAAAGTAAGGCTATAGAGGTTGAAAAGTAATTCTTCTTAGGCAAGTAGTCACTGCTTGGATACTTGAGAATAAAGTTCTCTCTCTGTACACACACACACACACACACACACACACACAAATTAGGAAGAGATACATGTGAAGTGTTCCAGATATAACCAGAAGTTACATAACTTTATTAATGATTTTTCTTAATGTCAAGTCACAGTACCTATGACCAAACATAGATGACTGAAAAATAAAAAAATAAGCACTACTCTGACTACCCATTCAGTGCCCAGCACTATGTTGAGCCCCAGGAACACAAAAATGAACAGTCATTGACCTCAGGGTGCTCACACTCTAACTGGGGAGTCAGAAACATAATGGATAATTATAAAACAGTATGGCAGTAAGTGATAAAGATGTGTACTAGGTACATGGGAGACCAAAGGAGAGCCCCATCCTGGTCTGAGTGGATCTGTTTTTCCAAGGAGAGGGGACAGCATGAACCAGTGAAAAAAAGAATGTGTGTGGAACTACAAGCACTTTGTTGTTGCATATGGGTCAAAGTTGAGGCTGAAATGGTGACAGATGTAGCCAGAGGGGTACAAGCTGGATAATGGAGTCTTGTGGGCCTTGGAGTTAGAACTTTATCCTAAGAGTAAAGGATTTAAAAGTAGGCAAACAAAGTAGTCATGAAAGATTTAAGTAGGGAAACAAGTATGATCAATTCTGAATTTCTGAAGGAATACCTGGATACCAGGGTGGAAGGCAGACAGAAAAAAAAAAAAGAGCAGGGAGAGAGGTGGTTAGAGGTGTCTTTAAAAAGTCCAGGTGAGGGCTTCCCTGGTGGCACAGTGGTTGAGAGTCCGCCTGCCGATGCAGGGGACACGGGTTCGTGCCCCGGTCCGGGAAGATCCCACATGCCGCGGAGCGGCTGGGCCCGTGAGCCGTGGTCGCTGAGCCTGCGCGTCTAGAGCCTGTGCTTCACAACGGGAGAGGCCACAACAGTGAGAGGCCCACATACAGGAAAAAAAAAAAAAAAAAAGTCCAGGTGAAAGAGATGGATGACAGGGCATTGTTAAAATAGGGATTGAGAGGAGGAGGTATATTCGAGAAATATTTAAGAGGTAAAACCTCCATGGCACAAGCTATTGAAACATTTTCCAAATTTCAGTAATATACTATCTTCATCCATTTTGCCATTTGAGTGTATCACCTATACTATTTACTTAATTTTTTTTAATTTACTTTTTTAACTTAGAAATTTTGCCAGATCATAAATATTATCATCCACAAAACTGATGGAGGTACTAATAAAAGATATAATAATCATAGCAAATATTATATGCCATTACTCTTCTGAATACTACATATATTAACTCATTTAATTCTCTCACCATCTCAATGAGGTGTGTACTATTTTTATCCCATTCATGGATGAAACTGAGAGACAGACAGGTTAAATAACTTGCCCAACTTCACACCACTAATTAAGGTAGATCTGGGAGCCAGTTTGGCTCTGGAGTCCATATTCTTAACCAGGTCTTATATTTTTTTTTCTAATACACATTAAAATATACTACTATTAAAGTAATTTAAAAAATTTACCCTGTGTTTCCTAAAATTATCTCTTTGGGAAACACTGTTGAGCTTGCCAAGTTTTTTGGCTCTACAGATGAATTTCACAGTTTCAACCTTAACTTGTGTTACATTATGAGTGTCTGGGAAGTCTTGAGATGTCTTCTTTGATGGGAGTGTGGCCATGAGCTACTCTAAATAGTGTAGAAACACTGGTGTTAGAAAGAAGAAAATGAGGAAATCTAGGAAAGGTTGAGAGAAGATAATGTTAAGAAAAAGCAGGCCAAAAAAAGAAAAAGTTGGGAAAACTCCTCACTCTAAGCAAAAGGTACTATCTATCCTCAAAAGGGATAACAAGTCCTTCCAAGGGTGGGATGTCTGGGCTATTCAGTCTATATACCTGTTTCCTTTACAGTCTCCATCGGCTCATAACCACTCTAATCTTCCAGTGTGTACCCAGCCTGTTCACTGACTCATCACACTGGTGTCATCAGGGATGGTCATAATAGGGAATTAAGAACTTTATGTGATGTCACAGGAACTCATTCAATTCACAAACACTGAGTATCATGAGAGAGGTTTCCTGATCCCTAGATCTAAGATAGTTCTCCCTCTTCCAGGTGCCATTTATTTATATTATAGCACCCATCCCAACCTGTCACTGTCTTATTTGTGTTTATTATTAGTGTTTAATAGTTGGCTATCTATGTGAACTCCATAAGGGCAAGGATCTTGGCCATTTGCTAACTACTATATCCACAGCTTCTAAACAAGTGCCTGGCACTCAGTAAACCATTGTTGAATGGGCGGAACTTGTTAATGCTTTCACAGGTATTCCAATTCATTCTAAAATTGAATACCCTATCATTATCATTTTATGTAATGTATACCCATGGATCCCACCTGACTGAATATCAGAATCATCCGGTACCTGAGTTTGAAAAATTACTGATTCCCACAACCCGCTCCAGACCTACGAGTTGTCGACATCCCAAAGGTTCTAGAGAAGGAGGGCTGAATTAGAAGCTACAGTTACTCAAATAAAACAAATATTATTACCTGTGCTTTCTTTTAAGAAGGAAGATGACCATATCTTAGACTGTAGATTTGTTTCTATATCTTTATTTTTAATACTCTTTAGAGATACTCTATTTTCGGTAAAATTCTTTAAAGAGACTTTACTTTCAATATTTTTTGAAGAGACTTCCTTACTAAATATTAAAGTAGATAGTGAAAAAACACTTTTCTAGGTCACAATTCTGTTTAAGGTTCTATATGGGTTCATACACACATTTAATATAAACACACAATATAATACACCAACAATAAATAGCTAAAATGCAACATCTTCTTTGTGGAAAAGCATTAAAAATAAGTTTTACTAATGATTAAAATTCTATTTCTATTGGGCATTTGTCATTGTGTAATGATTCTTAGAATCTTTTCAGAGTTAACATAGAGTATACAAGCAATCCATTACCTGAATGTTCCTGGCATATCATTGTGATATGATGGAATAAAACTATTTAAGGAATACTAGCCTTCAGAAATTTTTTTTCTTTTTTTTTTTTAAGTTTGTAAGTCAGTTCTTACCATTGCTAAATGCTATGCTTGGGAATTCCCTGGTGGCGCAGTGGTTAAGAATCCACCTGCCAATGCAAGGGACAAGGGTTAGATCCCTCATCTGAAAAGATCCTACGTGCTGTGGATCAACTAAGTCCACACACCACAACTACTGATCCTGTGCTCTAGAGCACACGAGCCACAACTACTGAGCCCGTGGGCCACAACTATTGAAGCCCACATGTCTAGAGCCTGTGCTCCGCAACAAGAAGCCACTGCAATGAGAAGCCTGCGGCACCACAACGAAGAGTAGACCCCCCTTGTCGCAACTAGAGAAAGCCCACATGCAGCAACGAAGACCCAACGCAGCCATAAATAAATAAATTTAAATTTAAAAAAATAAATGCTATGCTTATGGAGTCCAACACTAATATTAACCCCTGGTCATAATACAAAGTAGCCTGATTTTTCATTAAATGGCTGAGATAAAAATGGGTTAATTTTCTCTTTTAGCCTTCAAGCCTGATACCTCTTGTCAACAGATAACACACTGAGACAGAGGATTCTTGTGTGGTGCACTCTGTTTACAAAGACAGGCACCCATGCTGGTGGAAAAATAACCCCAAGTTCGTTTTTTGTACCTCCTTTAACGTGATTCTTTTAATATGTCTCCTTTACTGAGTTTAAAAAATTCAAATTCTAGTTTTCATGGAAAGATATAAAAAGATGTAAAGTGTTATTATTTTCCGCCTAAGTTATGGTAGCTCTGTTTTATCCCTATTGAAATGTGAATCTAGAACATTAGTAGTTAAGTTAGTGATTTGCACAGTGCTTTAGCAAATATGCTGAACAGCTTGTTATATTCTTAATACTATGGGAGGGAATGGAATCTTCACTTCCCCAGTATATGATGCTAAAGCAAGACCCCACTCTGTTGATGAAAAATACAAAGCAAAGATGATTTACATTTCTACCTCTGCCCTCCTTGATTTTCTAATTGTGAAAGAGAGCATCCAAGAAGAAACCCTACACATGAAAAGTTGAGAAGTCACTTAAGTATTCAGTTTCTAGCATGGTGAGAGTCCTATTATGCCAAAGGTCACCACAAGTAATTACTAGAATTCATATGCTCTAATATATAATCTAGATAAAAGGAGGACTTCACTGCCTTTTCCCAGCCATGAATTACAGTATTTCATTGAATCTAAGATACCATTTTTTCTTCCTCTTTTTTTTTTAAATTGAACTATAGTTGATTTACAATGTTGTGTTAGCTTCAGGTGTACAGCAAAGTGATTCAGATACATATATATACACACACATATATATATGTATCTTTTTCAGATTCTTTTCCTTTATAGGTTATTCTAAGATATTGAATATAGTTCCCTGTGCTATACAGTAGGATCTTGTTGTTTATCTGTTTTATATATAGTAGTGTGTATCTGTTAATTCCATATTCCTAATTTATCCCTCCCCACTTTACCCCTTTGGTAATCATAAATTTGTTTTCTAGGTTTGTGAGTCTGTCTCTATTTTGTAAATAAGTTTATTTGTATTATTTTTTAGATTCCACATATAAGTGATGTCATATAATATTTGTCTTTCTCTGACTTACTTCACTTAGTATGATAATCTCTAGGTCTATCCAAAGATATCACCTATTTATTATAAGACATACTGTTATTAAGAAAGAAAAAGCATTGTCAAGTAGAGATGTTAAGATATGCATGCTTCAGAATCTATGAAATATGGTACTTATATATTCACTAAGTTATATCCCTAAAGAAGGGAATTTAGCTAGTCTAGTTCTGGATATTTGAACAATTTGAAATGCCTTTAATAATCTTAATGTCCTAACATGGAGGAAGCCAACATACTCAATGACCTGAAGATAAATAGGATATTACTATTTGAGAAGCAGTGGACATGCCATAAAAATACAAATGAGAAGTGACCAAATCATCATTTTAACAGTAAAATGTGAATTCCTTTTCTGCTCACTTTCTGATATAAAGTCTGTCTTGTATACTGTCTCACAGAAGCAGAGGACCAAACTCCAACCTGCTCTTCAACTATCATCTGTTGACTTCGTTTAAGAAAGTGACATTACTTATGAGAACAATGCTTCTAACCATTTAACAAAAATAGATAACCAGTATACTCTAAAATATATTTTCTTTAAATACAATTACAATTGAGGAACGATTCAGATTTTTACTTTGGAAGATGGGAAGTATTTACTTTAGTATCTACTAAGGTTAGAGAGTTAGTCAAGTTAGATATCCCACTGGAACATATTTACACCAGAGGGTGGATAACCTAGGTTTTAGAATTAATTAGTATGTTAAGCACACTAGGCATATTTATGAAATGTCCCCAAATTTCTAGTGGAATTAATAATTTTTTTAAAGTTTATATTTATTTTAAACTTTGTTTTAAAATGATTTACATTTATCAAACATGAGGGACTTCCCTGGCAGTCCAGTGGTTAAGACTCCGCACTTCCACTGCAGTGGGCACGGGTTCGATCCCTGGTCAGAGAACTAAGATCCTCATGCTGCGAGGCATGGTCAAAACAAAAACAAAAACAAAAACCCAAAAAAACCATGAGCCTAAAAACAAAATTAATTAAAACTTACTTTTCTGAGACTGTCTTCGCTACATTTAGAGACACTTGTGCTGGTGAGGTATAAAGTTTGCTTGCCAGTGTTGGTCTGCATCTAACAGAGGCATTTACTTAAAGTGTAAAAATGGGAGTAAAAAATAATGTGTCATACATTTTAGAAAAGATAAAATATACGATTATAGAATAACTGATAGATGCAATTTTTTCAAACTCTAAGAGTTGAGTGCTGTGGGTTTGCTTTACCCATTTTTAGAAAAGATAAAATATACAATTATGGAATAACTGATAGATGCAATTTTTTCAAACTCTAAGAGTTGAGTGCTGTGGGTTTGCTTTACCCATTTTCCCCTCACATCTTTATGTGTACTTGAAAGCTTGACGAAAAACCAACAGATCAAAGGTCCAAGACCTATAACACTTTGTCCAGCATTAAAGACATACTTTACTTTTACTGCTGAAAATAGTTTGTTAATTAAGTGCCATTTTTTGGGGTAGACAAAATCTTTGACAGAGAGGATCCATGAGGAAAAACGGAAATGAGTTATTTGGGCTTTGTGTACAGAGAAGTTTGAAACTCCTGGTTTATAAAGTTCACACACTCCTTGTGGCTCGGATTGGAATGAAGAATCAATCAGAAGATTAAGGCAAAGAACTGGTGGGGAAAGAAAATTTCTAGTTTTCCCTAATCCAACCTGGGTAGGACCTTTTGGGAAATTCCCCTTGCCTGTCAGACTATGGAGCCAGAAGCGGGGTGGAGAGTGGAACGTAAAGCTACACTGAGAAAATCCATCAACTCTGTAGGTCAGTCACACTGTTTCTCAAGTAAAGGTCCCCCATGATTTTCTGTTTTCCTACTTGATCTTTTTTTTCCAGGACTGGCTCTGTTTACCTTCACCTCTGGGTGGAGTACCTGAGGTAACAAAGCCATGCACCTGTGAAGCTTACTGGCTACCTACCTATCCCTCTCTCCCTCACTCCAAACAACAACCAAACCAAACCCAAACCTAAACTCTTCTCTGCAAGTGAAGGGAACATGATCATATTGCCCTTGCAAAAAGCAGTTTGATAAACAGATGCAATTATTAATGAGATCAAGAGAACAGGCCGTCACTCTGCTTTTCTATTTCGGCCCAGACTGCATTTGATTTACCCCTGGGTTTTAACTACCTCAGGATGTGGGTTACCCCTTGCTCCAGTTCCAACACTGCTTATCACAGCCTATGAACATCGGGGTTCGTAGACATGATAGAATGTATTTTCACTAATGACTACTAACTCCCATTAGTATTACTGAAAGTTATATCCTATTTTCCTCAAAGACTACTAAAATTTTCTTACATTTTTTTTTTGTTTTTTGTTTTTTTTGCGGTACGCGGGCCTCTCACTGTTGTGGCCTCTCCCGTTGCGGAGCACAGGCTCCGGACGCGCAGGCTCAGCAGCCATGGCTCACGGGCCCAGCCGCTCCGTGGCACGCGGGATCCTCCCGGACCGGGGCACGAACCCGTGTCCCCTGCATCGGCAGGCGGACCCTCAACCACTGCGCCACCAGGGAAGCCCTCTTACATTTTTAATTTAAAGATATTCAACCATGTAATAGGATATATAATTACATTCAGATTAATATACTTAATGAGGCATTTGTTTTTTTCTCTTGTCTATAACATTTAATCTGAAATAAGCACAGATTCTGTCATTGATTTGTAATACATTACCTTCTCTTTAGTATAAAAATACATCTTTAATATATAATTTACAACAAAAGTCAAGGTGGACCCTAATTTTAATTTTTAGCTTTGACAGTATGAAAATTGAAATATATGTTGCATAAGGTATAATTTTTCCCAGCCAATAATATTCAGACTAATTCAAAATAGTATCAATTTGAATAGAACCCCACTAGAATGGCACCTACCAATTTATCAATAATTGATCCCCATGAATGTGTTTTATAATCAACTTTCAAAGTATAGTTTTTCATGGAATAAATAATTGAATTTTTTTTCAGGGGAGAGGAGATGATCATATCAAGAAGGGCTCTGATGAATTATCAGAATCAGTGCCTTGAACAAAGCAGGTACTTAATATTTAGCTACCAAATTGAAACTGGACTATGATTCTTTTTTTAATATCAATCTCTTCAACTAGTTAGGGTGATTATTTTCCTAATTTAGTAGTAATGGTTCTTCTCATAGTAAACAAAGAATCTGTTTGATTTTAAGGTAAGTATTCCTTTAAAATGATATTCTCAAAGAAGAGAGCAAGTATCAAAGTGAAACAGGAATGAGCGATGAAAGTTATATAAGTAAAATATGGAATACTTGGTGTTTAAGCATTTAAAAAGTAGGTCTGAATATTATCTATACCCCTACATTTTTATCAAAATTCAGTTTTCATTTTAAATGTCCTCTTATCTAAGTAACAATTGCTTTGACTGAAGCAAAAGCTAAGTGCTAATCCATGCATTTCTGGACTTTCAAATTTAATTGGGTGACAAATGATTGCATTATCTAGTTCTAATTGCTTAAAAGGCACGTGATAGATCAGATGCACAACCAGAGACATCTTCTTACTCTGACATTGCTTCATTTAGTTCAATCATCACTTTTTCTGAAAGAAAAGAAAAAAAATCAACCCAGTATTTTATCAGTAGTGATGCGCTTAATAGAAATTCCTGACTGGCAAATATTTAGGCATTGTTCGAGTGACAGACAGTATAATAAAGGATTTAATTGCTAAGTCTTTCAACCACACTCAACCATTCCTGTAGACTATCTTCTTAGTATTTAGGACAAAAGGGTGGTCAAACATATTCTTTTTAAGTAATAAATCATTTACCCTTTGGATCAAACACTAGCAATTGGCCATTCTGTCCTTATTTTGGTGCCTAAAAGAGAAGCAGAAATAAAAATTAGCATTATCAGTATTATTTTAGTTTGAGGTATTTGAAATAATTTGTTCATAACCTTTATATGAACATTTCTATTATCTAGGCTAAAATGTAATTTTATGCTAAAGCCAATTATTCCAAAACTATATAAACTGATGGTAAAATAGAACTAAAGCATTCTAAAAACTAGTTTATATACTATTATCTTTACAGCTTCTGTCTTGTCTAGATGATTCCTACAAGAAACCAAAATATTTACTTCCTTATACACTTGTATAAATTTAGAATATAAATAAAATAGAATGCAGAACTCGGTCTGTCAGCAGGGTAGTAAGCCTGTATTTTGGTTTTGTTTTTAGTATCATTACTTTCATCCTAAGTGAAAAACATCATTCTTCTGGTTTATGAAATGAGATTTTTAAAAAGCCTAGAGAAATGAATGCTTCCCCTTTTCCCCGTTCACCTTGGAGTTTACGTAAAAAGAGCTATAGGAAAAATTTTGCATGTTAGAAAAGTGATGTATTAAATTAGCCTCTAATTCTCTGTTACCTTTTTGGGTTTATGTAACTTGGACCCTAGATCTGGATCCAAATACAATACAGCAGGTTGAGGTGCCCCTTACCCACTGAGCTGACCCCCCAAAACCATAAATTCAGTGTGGCGCATGTTTACAACACTGCTTTTCCCTCCCACTTTAACAAAGCAAAACAACACATAAACCAAACTACCTGCCACATTCCAGTTCATCTGTGTTATTAAAAACACCTTTACAGAGTGTATGTTAGCCAGAACTAGAAGTTTTTCCATGATATTTCAAGATACAGTATTTTTAATAAAATATTATTTCAACAAATACATTTAGAAATTAACCTTTTTCTCCAAAGATGCATTTAAAAATTAATTCTTACCTTATAAGTTCCCTTAATAGTTACAATGTTTTCTCTTTGAATGTGTACCCTTTTTAAAGTTAGTCTATATAGACTGATTTTCCTATAACTTAGCCCTTTATATACCTGGATAAATTTCATTTTAATTGTAAAGAGAAAAATCAACTTTTAAGGGTTTTTTTTTTAATGTATGAGAGATGCCACACTTAAATTTTTCATAAGTAATAATTCACTTGCCTCTCCTCCCCTAACACTTGTCCCCATATCACAAGCCAGGCTTTAAAAATTATAAGTAGTAATACCTAGGGATTTCTGGAATATAAAATTCAGGACCAAAACTGTAGACAATAAAAGAGAAGCTTCACTTATTTGCATTAAGTTTTTCTCTTTTTAAATGTGTCTCCCTCACACTGATTTGCACTCTGGAATAAAGCAGTAGTGCACAAACTTTTGCCTTAGGCTTTGTTTTCTGGGGAACCCTGATCAAGCCAGACATTATATATGTATTAATTTGATTATCCCTCTGAGAAGCTCACAGAGAGTTAAAGTCCATCAGAAAAACAAGGCATCTTTTTGGGAAAAACAGTTGTAGAAGACCAAACTCTAGGATAAATAAAAGATTTTACTCCTGATTCTCTACAGCAGTGGAGCTCAGAAGGCAAAACAATGCAATATGAACCAAATAAGATCTTAACAGAAGAAATCTAAGATGGCCTCTCCTGAGAGATACTTACATACCACAGATGCCCACATTCTGTGGGTACCCATATGTCTGGGTCTCCCCTTTATATTTAGAGATTTCCTTTCCTTTCTAGCTCTAGGGTCTTTATGGATTGCTACATTCTACATTTCATCCTTTACCTGGATGAAACATCAGTGCATAAAATTATCCTCCCATTTTCACCTGGTAAAGAAAAACCTAGGATGAGTAGATCCCAGCCCTTGATGGAAACCCAGTCTCTGCTAGGTCTAGCTTTATCATTACCTAGGAAATGTTCATTTAATCTCCTTTCATAAAATGGAATTCTTTGGGAGGCAGTACGGAGTAATACTCAAGAGCTGGGGCTCTTCAGAAATAAACCCACACACCTAAGGTAAATTATGACAAAGGAGGCAAGAATATATTATGGGGAAAAGACAGTCTCTTCAGCAAGTGGTGCTGGGAAAGCTGGAGAGCTGCATGTAAATCAATGACACTAGAACACTTCCTCACACCATATACAAAAATAAACCCAAACTGGTTTAAAGACCTAAATTTAAGACATGACACCAAAAACTCCTGAAAGAGAACACAGGCAAAATATTCTCAGACATAAATCATAGCAGTGTTTTCTAAGGTCAGTCTCCCAAGGCAAAAGAAATAAAAGCAAAAATAAACAAATGGGACCTAATCAAACTTAAAAGCTTTTGCACAGCGAAGGAAATCATAAACAAAACAAAAAGACAACCTACGGAATGGGAGAAAATATTTGCAAACGATGCAACCAACAAGGGATTAATTTCCAAAGTATACGACAGCTTGTACAACTCAATATTTAAAAAAACCAAACAACCTGGGAATTCCCTGGTGGTTCAGTGGTTAGGACTCTGCACTCTCACTGCCGAGGGCCTGGGTTCAATCCCTGGTCGGGGAACTAAGATCCCACAATCTGTGAGGCATGGCCCAAAACCAAAAACAAATAAAAAACCCAATCCAAAAATGGGCAGAAGACCTAAATAGACATTTCTCCAAAGAAGACATACAGATGGCCAATGGGCACATGAAAAGATGCTCAGCATCGCTAATTATTAGATAAATGCAAATCAAAACCACAATGAGGTATCACCTCACACTGGTCAGAATGGCTATCATGAAAAAGTCTACAAATAATAAATGCTGGAGAGGGTGTGGAGAAAAGGGAACCCTCCTGCACTGTTGGTGGGAATGTAAGTTGGTGCAGGCACTATGGAGAACAGTATGGAGGTTCCTTAAAAAAACTATAAATAGGGCTTCCCTGGTGGTGCACTGGTTGGGAGTCCGCCTGCCGATGCGGGGGACACGGGTTCGTGCCCCAGTCCAGGAAGATCCCACATGCCATGGAGCGGCTGGGCCCGTGAGCCATGGCCGCTGAGCCTGCACGACCAGAGCCTGTGCTCCGCAACGGGAGAGGCCACAACAGTGAGAGGCCCATGTACCACAAATAAATAAATAAATAAATAATAAAAAAAACTATAGACCTCCCAAAAGGCAAGAAACTCCCCACGTACGTGGGTAGGGCAAAAGAAAAAAAGAATAAACAGAGACAAAAGAATAGGGACGGGACCTGCACCAGTGGGAGGGAGCCGTGAAGGAGCAAAGGTTTCCACACACCAGAAGCCCCTTCGCGGGCGGAGACTGCGGGTGGCGGAGTGGGGGGAGCTTCGGAGCCGCGGAGGAGAGCGCAGCAACAGGGGTGCAGAGGGCAAAGCGGAGAGATTTCCGCACAGAGGATCGGTGCCGACCGGCACTCACCAGCCCGAGAGGCTTGTCTGCTCACCCGTCGGGGCGGGCGGCGCTGGGAGCTGAGGCGGGCGGGGCTGGGAGCTGAGGCTCGGGGAGAGCAGGGAGAGGACTGGCGGCGTGAACACAGCCTGAAGGGGTTAGTGCACCACGGCTAGCCGGGAGGGAGTCCGGGAAAAAGTCTGGAGCTGCCGAAGAGGCAAGAGACTTTTTCTTCCCTCTTTGTTTCCTGATGCGCGAGGAGAGGGGATTAAGAGCGCTGCTTAAAGGAGCTCCAGAGACGGGCGCGAGCTGCGGCTAACAGCGCGGACCCCAGAGATGGGCATGAGACGCTAAGGCTGCTGCTGCCGCCACCAAGAAGCCTGTGTGCGAGCACAGGTCACTCTCCACACCTCCCTTCTGGGGAGCCTTGCAGCCCGCCACTGCCAGGGTCCTGGGATCCAGGGACCACTTCCCCGGGAGAACGTACGGCGCGCCCCAGGCTGGTGCAACGTCACATCGGCCTCTGTCACTGCAGGCTCGCCCCGCACTCTGTACCCCTCCCTCCCCCCGGCCTCAGTGAGCCAGAGCCCCTGAATCAGCTGCGCCTCTATAACCCCGTCCTGCCTGAGCGAAGAACAGACGCCCCCCGGCGACCTACACGCAGAGGCGGGGTCAAATCCAAAGCTGAACCCCGGGAGCTGTGCAAACAAACAGAAAGAGAAATCTCTCCCAGCAGCCTCAGAAGCAGCGGATTAAATCTCCACAATCAACTTGATGTACCCTGCATCTGTGGAATACCTGAATAGACAACGAATCATCCCAAATTGAGGAGGTGGACTTCGAGAGCAAGATTTATGATTTTTTCCCCTTTTCCTCTTTTTGTGAGTGTGTATGTGTATGCTTCTGTGTGAGATTTTGTCTGTATAGCTTTGCTTTCACCATTTGTCCTAGGGTTCTATCCGTCTGTTTTTTTTTTTTTTTTTACTTAAAAATTTTTTTTTCTTAATAATTTTTTTATTTTAATAACTTTATTTTATTTTACCTTACTTTATTTTTCTTTCTTTCTTTCTTTCTGTCTGTCTGTCTTTCCTTCCTTCCCTCCCTTTCTTTTCTTTTCTTTTCTTTCTACTTTTGCTCCCTTTTATTCTGAGCCATGTGGATGAAAGGCTCTTGGTGCTGCAGCCAGGAGTCAGTGCTGTGCCTCTGAGGTGGGAGAGCCAACTTCAGGACACTGGTCCACAAGAGACCTCCCAGCTCCACGTAATATCAAACGGCGAAAATCTCCCAGAGATCTCCATCTCAACGCCAACACCCAGCTTCACTCAACAACCAGCAAGCTACAGTGCTGGACACCCTATGCCAAACAACTAGCAAAACAAGAACACAACCCCACCCATTAGCAGAGAGGCTGCCTACAATCATAATAACTCCACAGACACCCCAAAACACACTACCAGACGTGAACCTGCCCATCAGAAAGACAAGATCCAGCCTCATCCACCACAACACAGGCACTAGTCCCCTCCACCAGGAAGACTAAACAACCCACTGAACCAACTTTAGCCACTGGGGACAGACACCAAAAACAACGGAAACTATGAACCTGCAACCTACGAAAAGGAGACCCCAAACACAGTAAGTTAAGCAAAATGAGAAGACAGAGAAATACACAGCAGATGAAGGAGCAAGATAAAAACCAACCAGACCTAACAAGTGAAGAGGAAATAGGCAGTCTACCTGAAAAAGAATTCAGGGGCTTCCCTGGTGGAGCAGTGGTTGAGAGTCCGCCTGCCGATGCAGGGGACACGGGTTCGTGCCCCAGTCCGGGAAGATCCCACATGCCGTGGAGAGGCTAGGCCCGTGGGCCATGGCTGCTGAGCCTGTGCGTCTGGAGCCTGTGCTCCTCAACAGGAGAGGCCACAACAGTGAGAGGCCCGCGTACCGCAAAAAAATAAAATAAAATAAAATAAAATAAAATAAAATAAATAAAAGAATTCAGAATAATGATAGTAAAGATGATCCAAAATCTTGGAAATAGAATAGAGAAAATACAAGAAACATTTAACAAGGACCTAGAAGAACTAAAGATGAAACAAGCAATGATGAACAACACAATAAATGAAATTAAAAATACTCTAGAAGGGATCAATAGCAGAATAACTGAGGCAGAAGAACGGATAAGTGATGTGGAAGATAAAATAGTGGAAATAACTACTGCAGAGCAGAAAAAAGAAAAAAGAATGAAAAGAACTGAGGACAGTCTCAGAGACCTCTCGGACAACATTAAACGCACCAACATTCAAATTATAGGGGGTCCAGAAGAAGAAGAGAAAAAGAAAGGGACTGAGAAAATATTTGAAGAGATTATAGTTGGAAAATTCCCTAATATGGGAAAGGAAATAGTTAATCAAGTCCAGGAAGCACAGAGAGTCCCATACAGGATAAATCCAAGGAGAAACACACTGAGACACATATTAATCAAACTGTCAAAAATTAAATACAAAGAAAACATATTAAAAGGAGTAAAGGGAAAAACAACAAATAACACACAAGAGAATCCCCATAAGGCTAACAGCTGATCTTTCAGCAGAAACTCTGCAAGCCAGAAGGATTGGCAGGACATATTTAAAGTGATGAAGGAGAAAAACCTGCAACCAAGATTACTCTACCCAGCAAGGATCTCATTCAGATTTGATGGAGAAATTAAAACCTTTACAGACAAGCAAAAGCTGAGAGAGTTCAGCACCACCAAACCAGCTTTAGAACAAATGCTAAAGGATCTTCTCTAGGCAAGAAACACAAGAGAAGGAAAAGACCTATAATAACAAACCCAAAACAATTAAGAAAATGGGAATAGGAACATACATATCGATAATTACGTTAAATGTAAATGGATTAAATGCTCCCACCAAAAGACACAGACTGGCTGAATGGATACCAAAACAAGACCCATATATATGCTGTGTACAAGAGACCCACTTCAGACCTAGAGACACATACAGACTGAAAGTGAGGGGATGGAAAAAGATATTCCATGCAAATGGAAACCAAAAGAAAGCTGGAGTAGCAATTCTCATATCAGACAAAATAGACTTTAAAATAAAGACGATTAGGGCTTCCCTGGTGGCGCACTGGTTGAGAGTCCGCCTGCCAATGCAGGGGACACGGGTTTGTGCCCCGGTCCGGGAAGATCCCACATGCCGCAGAGCAGCTGGGTCCGTGAGCCATGGCCGCTGAGCCTGCGCTCCGCAACGGGAGAGGCTACAACAGTGAGAGGCCCACGTACTGCAAAAAAAAATAAAAAATAAAAATAATAAAATAAAATAAAGATGATTAGAAGAGACAAAGAAGGACACTACATAATGATCAAGGGATTGATCCAAGAAGATATAACAATTGTAAATATTTATGCACCTAACATAGGAGCACCTCAATACATAAGGCAAATACTAACAGCCATAAAAGGGGAAATCAACAGTAACACATTCATAGTAGGGGACTTTAACACCCCACTTTCACCAATGGACAGATCATCCAAAATGAAAATAAATAAGGAAACACAAGCTTTAAATGATACATTAAACAAGATGGACTTAATTGATATTTATAGGACATTCCATCCAAAAACAACAGAATACACATTTTTCTCAAGTGCTCATGGAACATTCTCCAGGATAGATCATATCCTGGGTCACAAATCAAACCTTAGTAAATTTAAGAAAATTGAAATTGTATCAAGTATCTTTTCCGACCACAATGCTATGAGACTAGATATCAATTACAGGAAAAGAGCTGTAAAAAATACAAACACATGGAGGCTAAACAATACACTACTTAATAATGAAGTGATCACTGAAGAAATCAAAGAGGAAATCAAAAAATACCTAGAAACAAATGACAATGGAGACACGATGACCCAAAACCTATGGGATGCAGCAAAAGCAGTTCTAAGAGGGAAGTTTATAGCAATACAATCCTACCTTAAGAAACAGGAAACATCTTGAATAAACAACCTAACCTTGCACCTAAAGCAATTAGAGAAAGAAGAACAAAAAAACCCCAAAGTTAGCAGAAGGAAAGAAATCATAAAGATCAGATCAGAAATAAATGAAAAAGAAATGAAGGAAACGATAGCAAAGATCAATAAAACTAAAAGCTGGTTCTTTGAGAAGATAAACAAAATTGAGAAACCATTAGCCGTGCTCATCAAGAAAAAAAGGGAGACGACTCAAATCAATAGAATTAGAAATGAAAAAGGAGAAGTAACAACTGACACTGCAGAAATACAAAAGATCATGAGAGATTACTACAGGCAACTCTATGCCAATAAAATGGACAACCTGGAAGAAATGGACAAATTCTTAGAAATGTACAACGTGCCAACACTGAATCAGGAAGAAATAGAAAATATGAACAGACCAATCACAAGCACTGAAATTGAAACTGAGATTAAAAATCTTCCAACAAACAAAAGCCCAGGACCAGATGGCTTTACAGGCGAATTCTATCAAGCATTTAGAGAAGAGCTAACACCTATCCTTCTCAAATTCTTCCAAAATATAGCAGAGGGAGGAACACTCCCAAACTCATGCTATGAGGCCACCATCACCTTGATACCAAAACCAGACAAGGATGTCACAAAGAAAGAAAACTACAGGCCAATATCACTGATGAACATAGATGCAAAAATCTTCAACAAAATACTAGCAAACAGAATCCAACAGCACATTAAGAGGATCATACACCATGATCAAGTGGGGTTTATTCCAGGAATGCAAGGATTCTTCAATATATGCAAATCAATCAATGTGATACAGCATATTAACAAATTGAAGGAGAAAAACCATATGGTCATCTCAATAGATGCAGAGAAAGCTTTCGACAAAATTCAACACCGATTTATGATAAAAACCCTGCAGAAAGTAGGCATAGAGGGAACTTTCCTCAACATAATAAAGGCCATATATGACAAACCCACAGCCAACATTGTCCTCAGTGGTGAAAAACTGAAAGCATTTCCACTAAGATCAGGAACAAGACAAGGTTGCCCACTCTCACCACTCTTATTCAACATAGTTTTGGAAGTTTTAGCCACAGTAATCAGAGAAGAAAAGGAAATAAAAGGAATCCGAATCGGAAAAGAAGTAAAGCTGTCACTGTTTGCAGATGACATCATACTATACATAGAGAATCCTAAAGATGCTACCAGAAAACTACTAGAGCTAATCAATGAATTTAGTAAAGTAGCAGGATACAAAATTAATGCACAGAAATCTCTGGCATTCCTATACACTAATGATGAAAAATCTGAAAGTGAAATCAAGAAAACACTCCCATTTACCATTGCAGCAAAAAGAATAAAATATCTAGGAATAAACCTACCTAAGGAGACAAAAGACCTGTATGCAGAAAATAAGACACTGATGAAAGAAATTAAGGATGATACAAATAGATGGAGAGATATACCATGTTCTTGGATTGGAAGAATCAACATTGTGAAAAAGACTCTACTACCCAAAGCAATCTACAGATTCAATGCAATCCCTATCAAACTACCACTGGCATTTGTCACAGAACTAGAACAAAAAATTTCACAATTTGTATGGAAACACAAAAGACCCCGAGTAGCCAAAGCAATCTTGAGAACGAAAAACGGAGCTGGAGGAATCAGACTCCCTGACTTCAGACTACACTACAAAGCTACAGTAATCAAGGCAGTATGGTACTGGCACAAAAGCAGAAACATAGATCAATGGAACAGGGTAGAAAGCCCAGAGATATACCCACGCACATATGGTCACCTTAGCTTTGATAAAGAAGGCAGGAATATACAGTGGAGAAAGGACAGCCTCTTCAATAAGTGGTGCCGGGAAAACTGGACAGGTACATGGAAAAGTATGAGATTAGATCAGTCCCTAACACCGTACACAAAAATAAGCTTAAAATGGATTAAAGACCTAAATGTAAGGCCAGAAACTATCAAACTCTTAGAGGAAAACATAGGCAGAACACTCTATGACATAAATCACAGCAAGATCCTTTTGGACCCACCTCCTAGAGAAATGGAAATAAAAACAAAAATAAACAAATGGGACCTAATGAAACTGCAAAGCTTTTGCACAGCAAAGGAAACCATAAACAAGACCAAAAGACAACCCTCAGAATGGGAGAAAATATTTGCAAATGAAGCAACTGACAAAGGATTAATCTCCAAAATTTACAACCAGCTCATGCAGCTCAATAACAAAAAAACAAACAACCTAATCCAAAAATGGGCAGAAGACCTAAATAGACATTTCTCCAAAGAAGATATACAGACTGCCAACAAACACATGAAAGAATGCTCAACATCATTAATCATTAGAGAAATGCAAATCAAAAGTACAATGAGATATCATCTCACACCAGTCAGAATGGCCATCATCAAAAAATCTAGAAACAATAAATGCTGGAGAGGGTGTGGAGAAAAGGGAACCCTCTTGCACTGCTGGTGGGAATGTGAATTGGTACAGCCACTATGGAGAACAGTATGGAGGTTCCTTAAAAAACTAAAAATAGAACTACCATACTACTGGGCATATACCCTGAGAAAACCATAATTCAAAAAGAGTCATGTACCAAAATATTCATTGCAGCTCTATTTACAATAGGCAGGAGACGGAAACAACCTAAGTGTCCATCACTGGATGAATGGATAAAGAAGATGTGGCACATATATACAATGGAATATTACTCGCCATAAAAAGAAACGAAATTGAGCTATTTGTAATGCGGTGGATGGACCTAGAGTCTGTCATACAGAGTGAAGTAAGTCAGAAAGAGAAAGACAAATACCATATTCTAACACATATATATGGAATTTAAGAAAAAAAATGTCACGAAGAACCTAGGGGTAAGACAGGAATAAAGACACAGACCTACTAGAGAATGGATTGAGGATATGGGGAGGGGGAAGGGTAAGCTGGGACAAAGTGAGAGAGTGGCATGGACATATATACACTGCCAAACGTAAAATAGATAGCTAGTGGGAAGCAGCCGCATAGCACAGGGAGATCAGCTTGGTGCTTTGTGACCACCTAGAGGGGTGGGATAGGGAGGGTGGGAGGGAGGGAGATGCAAGAGGGAAGAGATATGGGAACATATGTATATGTATAACTGATTCACTTTGTTATAAAGCAGAAACTAACACACCATTGTAAAGCAGTTATACTCCAACAAAGATGTAAAAAAAAAAAAAAAAAAGAACTACCATATGATCCAGCTAATCCCACTACTGGGCATATACCCTGAGAAAACTCTAATTCAAAAAAGATACATGCACCTCAATGTTCATAGCAGCACTATTTACAATAGCCAAGACATGGAAACAGTCTAAATGTCCATCAACAGATGAATGGATAAAGAGATGTGGTATATATATATTATATATATGTGTATATTTACATATTATATATATATAACATAAATATATAATATTCCATCATATATATATAATGGGATACTATTACTCAGCCATAAATAAGAATGAAATAATTCCATTTGAAGCAACATGGATGGACCTAGAGATAATCATACTAAGTGAAGTCAGTCAGAGAAAGACAAACATCATATGATATCACTTATATGTGGAATCTAAAAACATGATATAAATGAACTCATTTACAAAACAGAAGCTGACTCACAGATACAGAAAACAAATTTATGGTTATCAAAGGGGAAAGTAGGGAAAGGAATAAATTAGGAGTTTGGGATTAGCAGATACAAACTACTATATATAAAATAGAAAAACAATAAGATCCTACTCTATAGCATAGGGAACTACATTCAATAACTTGTAATAAGCCATAATGGAAAAGAATATGAAAAAGAATACATATATGTATGTATGTGCATATACATATATATACACATATATATATATTTGAATCACTTTGCTGTACACCAGAAACTAACACAACATTGTAAATCAACTATATTTCAATTTAAAAAAAAAAAAAGAGCTGTGCTCTTGAGTAAAGACACTGGGTTCACATCCCAGTTCTGCCACTTCCCATGTAAGCTTGGGTAAGTTAATTTCTGTAGGCCTCAGTTCCTCTGTCTGTAAATCAGGGATCACAATGGTGCCAACTTCATTGGATCATTATAAGGATTAAATAGGATGATCTGGGTAAAGAGTTTAGCACAGTGCCCGGCACACAGGAGGGACATGGGAGAAACAACTTGATGTTTTATCCAAACGAAAAACTGGTACGTTGCCCTATGGGGCTGATTAAGATTGCTTAGGGAAACAAAAAGGAGGCTTTACTGCAATTGAGATAAGCAAACTAGCTCTAAGGACTTTTAATTAATTAATTAATCACATAAGCCCTAAAGTAATGATACTTGCTTAGAAAGATCACTGACTCCAGGGAAAAAGGAGAGTAATTGAGAATACAGGTAAAGTTAAAGCAGAGACTGATAATTGGTCAGAAAAAGGTACGGCCATTGCACAACTATGTATTTTTCAAATGAGTATTAATAGCAAAAAAATCTCTCTGAAAGGAAATGTTTTCATAAAAGAAACTGATAATATTGGTTGACTGGGGAGGAAATAGAGATAGCTGCAGGACTATCTCTAGCGAGGGAGCTTTTTACTTTACGTCCATTGTACCTCTTGAACTTCAAATAAAATAAATGTATTATCTATTTAAAAAATACGATGTAAAATTTGCAATACCGTTTGTATCCACCTGTTTGTTTATCCACCTCTTACAGGCATGTGAGCTGTTACGTTGGCCTTGTGCTACTTCAATTCTCTTCTCCACCCAGTGGTACCTGCTCAAATTGGAGTCATGGTTCCCAGAAAAGCACACCTTGTAGATTCATAACTACTGATTATGGTTAATGTTAACATCACAACATTCATTTAATCAGCACTTCAACTCTCTACCAAATACACCCTCTGCCTTTTGGAACATGGGCAGACTCTCCTGATGTCTTTCAACAATCCAGGTGGTAACAGGAAAAACACAGTTAGGTAACTCCTAACTTTCATGTAGTATTAAATGTCTATTTAAAACAAACGTTTGATGAGCACCTACTATGTATCAGATATGTCTGTGATAAGATCTGGGGATACAAGAGAAGCTCAGAATTTTATAGGGGAAACAAAGTACTAACTTCCTATATATATGGGACAGACCAAGCTTCAAAGTAATATACTAAATGCTTCCCTCTTGGGGCTCCAATGTAATTTTCCATACTGCCCAAACAGGATCAGTCAAATCCCTTCTTTTTTGAGCTCATGGACTGGGGATACCCAAGGAGAGTGAGGAGGCATTGGAGGCAGAATTGGAAAGATAGAGGGAGAGAGTCCAGTCAACAGAACTGTCCCTGAGCAACCTTCAAGTTCCAGAATCCAGTTCTGAGGCCTATTCTCTGGGTTTGCTATATTCTGCCATGTATTGTAATTTCTACAAATATCCCTAGAATAAGGTATTGTCTGCCTATAGCTCATCCCCCCTTATGTGGTTGACAGATCCAGCCCCCCTGAACACAAGAGCAGTACTGTCCTAGCACAGACCCATCATGGTAATTCATAAGCTAACACAGTGACTGAACCAAGGATTGAGCCTGTGATCCAAGCTAAGTTCACCACACCTTTTTCTGAGGCTTTTCCAAGTGGAACTGTCACAAAGGTAAGAGAATATGAGCGTAGAGCTTTCAACTGCCATGGTTCTAGATTTCAGGAAGAAAGTGGCCTGAGTGAAGCAGAATATACAAAAGAATCAGAGATGAGAGATGAAGAGATGAGGTAGAGAGAAGGACAGGGACGGAGGAGGGGTGGAGTGTGTGTGTGGGGGGCAGAGACAGACAGACACAGACACATTCCTGATGGTATTTGAGTTCCTGTTTCCAGATCAACCTCTGTCTTTCCCATGGGCCAACTGATTTCTCTTTTTGCCAAAACAAACTGGAGTTTTGTCATCTGAAACCAAGAGACCTTGACTAATACAGCTCCTACTCCTTGAAACCAAAAGCTAACAAACCTGCTGTCATGTAATAAGAGCTACAACACTAGAATTAACATAGACCATGGGAGCACAGAGTGAGAAGTGATCAGTTCTACCTGCAATGGGGCAAGACTGAGTCAGGCTTCACAATGAAGGTGGCATTTATTTAACCAAGTCAAGATCAAGTCAGTAGATGGGAAGAGTACTCCTGCCGTGTGTTAGAGAATGGCAGTAGATGTAGCCTATCCTGGTGTAAGGCATTCCACCACTCTGTAGTTATCTGTCTACATATTGCTTATGTGCATTTCCTTGATAGATTCTTTTCCTTTACCTGCTTCTTGTATGTGGGATCAAATTTTTAAAGTTATTGCCATGTGCTAAATATTTTAACCAGTAGGCAATGGAAAGCAAACCAGGCTCTGAATAACAATCATATGATTAGATCTATCTTAGAAAAGAAATTCTGTGGAGGGTAGACCCGAGAGAGAATGGGAATTGGAGAGACCAGTTAAGAGGCTATTACAATAGCCCAGAGCAGGGGTTGGCAAACTATCACCTATGGGCCGAATATGACTCTCTGCCTACCTTTATAAATGAAATTTATGGGAACACAGACATGCTCTTTTGTTTGTACACTGTCATGGGAGCTTTCAAGCTACAGTGGCAGATTGAAAAGTTTCGACAAAGACCGTATGGCCTGCAAAGCCTAAAATACTTATTATTTGGCCCTTTACAGAAAAAGTCTGTCAAACTCTAGTCTAGGAAAAAATGATGATGCACAAAGCCAGGAGGGTACACTTGGAACAAAAAGAGAGGTGAAACTGAGACTCAGTGGACATAGAAGTGAGGGAGAACAAGAGAGTTTGATGGTTCCAGCTTGGATGACCAGGATAAGGACCAGAAGAGGAGCACACTCTGGGGGATGATGAGTTTGTTTTTGGAAATTCTGAGTTGAAGGTGCCTGTAGGTCAACTGAAATCAAGTGTTCTATTGAAAAGAGAGTTAGAACTACAGAGAAAAGATGATGTATGGGATAGCTGTGAGAAAGTGGGGATGGATGGCATGACCTATGTAGAATAAGAAAAGGCCAAGCATAGAATCCTGGTAGAGGAAAAGAATCCATTAAGGAAATGCACATATACAATATGTGCATTTCCTTGCACAGAGAGGTGGAATGCATGCACCACCAGGCCAGAAGTTTCTGGAGAGCAGAAACTGGCTGTTACCCATGAGTGTGGGTGCTACACCACTTTAAAGGTACTCCGATATTCCTGATTGAATAAAACCATTGGAATGATATAAAGTAATTTCATTGGCTTTAGAATGCTCTTATAATTTTTTTTTAAAAGGCCCATAGAATTGGGGGGGATAATTCTAAGAAAAGAGCTATGGAAAAGCAGATATAGATTTATTTTAAGAAAAAAAGTACTGAAAGACTTACATAGAAAGATGGGTAGTATTAATCAGAAGATGATTGTATTTAGATATTAGATAAGTATAAAAATGTACATGACAAAATGATTTGAAAAGGCATTATATGTAATTACATATGTTTGAAAAATTCTGTGTATTATGTAAATAAAAATGTACTTTGGGGTTCAGGTCACAGCAGGGTGGGGGGTCATCATGGGCTCATTTCTAAAAGAAAGGTCTTGCTTCTTAGCTTCTTAGCTGTGTGAGCCTGGTCTCTTGGTTGCAAGTTACAGAAACCATGCTCAAGGTAGCTCAGGCACAAAACGGTAAGCCCTGGCTCATAGAATCCATGAGTTGAATACCCAAGCTGCATGGAAGTCAGGACACAGTGGCTACAGCTGTGTTCAAGGAGAGGGTGGGGCTTAGGTGGGGGCGGGGCTTAGCTGGGGGCTTTCCCTTGTTCACCTCCGCTTCTCCCCACCTGGGTCTCATTCTTCTCTCTCACTGCAGACAGATTTTCCTCAAGTAATGCAAAACATGGCTCCCAGCAATTCTTAAGTTTTATGTGACACGGCTCTAGCTTTTAAGGAAAAATTTCCTCTCTCAAAAACCAAAACCCCAGGGAAGAGGGGTCAGTTAGTTCAGCTAGTTTTTTTGGCTACAAAGAACAGATAAATTCAAGCCATTAAAAAAAAAAAATCTCTAGTACCTAATCCACTCCATGTCACACAAACTTGTGCTCAATAAATATCTGTTAAATGAATGGAACAGGAAGGAAGGCAACAAGAAAGCAAAGGGAAAAGAACACATTAAACTAGAGTTTTGCTGTCCAACATGGTAGCCACACGCCATATGTGGCAATTGAGCACTTGAAACATGATTAGTTCAATTTGAGATATGCACACCAGATTATAAAGACTTGGTACCAAAAAAAGAATGTAAAACATCTCATATCCCCACTCTTCAGGTAAGTGTTCACTAACCAGCACCCAATAGGGCCAAATAGGTTTTTGTTTGTTTGTTTTTTTGTTTTTTTTTGCAGTACGTGGGCCTCTCACTGTTGTGGCCTCTCCCTTTGTGGAGCACAGGCTCTGGACGCGCAGACTCAGCGGCCATGGCTCACGGGCCTAACCGCTCCGCGGCATGTGGGATCTTCCCAGACCAGGGCTCGAACCCGTGTCCCCTGCATCGGCAGGTGGACTCTCAACCACTGCACCACCAGGGAAGCCCCCAAATAGGTTTTATTTGGATTCTATAAAGCTTCAGAAAACCGATTTATAAAATGAGTTACTGGGCTTCCCTGGTGGCGCAGTGGTTGAGAGCCCGCCTGCCGATGCAGGGCACACGGGTTCGTGCCCCGGTCCGGGAGGATCCCATGTGCCGCGGAGCGGCTGGGCCCGTGAGCCATGGTCATTGAGCCTGCACGTCCGGAGCCTGTGCTCCGCAGCGGGAGAGGCCACAACAGTGAGAGGCCCGTGTACCACAAAAAAAAAAAAAAAAAAAAAAAAAAAGAATTACCAATATTTAAAATTTAGATTTCACAAAATTCTCATTTTAGGTTTCTCTTATAATACTGAAAGATATTTTTTTTCATCCCACATGTGCAATTATTTTATCCTTTTGTGCTATTTGTTTTTATAAGCTACTTTTTATTCTAATGGGCAAAGAATGATTTAATAAGTAGGCAGCTACATGCTCAGGCCCTGAAATTGTGGTGAGGAGAGACAGATGATTAAGCACCATCCTCCATCCTAGAGGAGCTTAGTGGGGAAACATAATAGGACAGGCAGAGGGCAATATTTCATTGTATAGTCTCAAATGTGTATAAAATGGTTTCAGTGATCATCTATCAGTTACATTCATAATTAAAAATGATTATCTGTAAATTTTATGTATCTCCTTTACAGCATAATATAGTGCAAGGAGCTCAGACTCTGGAGTCTGACTGCCTATGTTCAAATCCCAGCAAGTTGTGTGATCTTGAGCAAGTTCCTTAATCCCTCTATGATTCACTTTCCTAAAGTGTAAAATGAGGATAAAAATACTGATAGGGACAGAGTGATAATTAAATAGTTAATCCCCCTAGGGGACTGCAAGTAAAGAAAAAAGTATGGGAGACCCCTGTAAGTTAATGAACACTCAAGAAAGCAGGTTTGCTTAACAACAAAACCATGCAACAGAAGCATGAGACAAGCCCCAAAACAATAAAACAATAGTGGAATGAGACCCACATCCTGCCCAGTGAGCTCAGTAAGTTAATGATTCTTAGGAAACACTCTTCTGCGTGCATAAAAAACAAACATATAAGGAAAAGGTGACATTATACTGAAACTTGAGATGATTTCCCATATTTTAGTATATGTTACCACCTTTTTGCTCATTTCCATTGCACCATGAGAGTCAGTTTGACCATGCAGGGATAAGAAAACCCCCCCGCCCAACGTGGAGGAGGAACTGATGATGGAAGCATAATGTCTACTCAAGAATGAGGAAGAAGGGGGGGCTCCCCCTCCCCCACTTTTCCTTTGATTATAAAACTGTAGCTCACTTAGTTCTGGGCACAGCACCCTCTCACCTGCCCTCCTGTAAGCCTCACAGGCGTTCTGTTCTAATAAATCACTTCTTATCTATCACTGCCTCTCGCTTAATTCTTTCTTCGTGGAGACAAAGCACCAGAGCTCCTTGGAGCCCCCCCAAACGCCACCTAGTGGTTTCAATACTACCTGCCTTACAGAGTTACTGTGAGGGTTAATATAAATGGCTAATAATAAATAACAGTAGCACCTATCTCCTACTACAATGATAATCACTCCAACTCTTCCTCTTCCTATTACTATTGTTATTATTACCTACAGCCTAGCAAGGACAGTGCGGAAGCTGAACTCTGACTAAGGAAGTCCGTTCTAAGTGCACAACTGGGCTTGGCTTGGGCAATGAAGGGGGAGAAAACATTGAAGACTGAGCTCAAATGGTGGTGCTGAATGTGTGTGGTGGTGGGGTAGGAAGCTCTGGAATTCTGGAGTGGTGCAGTGGAATCCTACAAAGGTGTTGGAATTCAGCTCGGGTAAACTCTTAACACTTAAAGAGCAGTGTGCTATTGTTTTCCTGAGATTAAAAAAAACAAAACTTCAACTAGAAAAAAAAATTAACAAGGTGGACTTGGTGATCATTGTACTTGGTTTTTAGGAGAATGAAACAAATCAAAAGACATTTTCGGTGTCTTTTTCAGATTTAGTTTTAAAAAGCAACTTCCAGGGTCTCTTGGGGGTAATAAGAGATTCCTCCAATTCACTTATGCCCTCTGGGAAGTCAGACGATAAATTTATAGTGATGCTATGTGTTAACTAAAGTGCTATAGGGGCACTGTGTAGAGTAGTTTGAGTAGTCAAAAGACCCCAGGATCTTGATTTTAGAAATCTCAAGTCAATTTCGTTATCTCACAGAAGGCTGAGACTAGACCTTAGAAGTGATCCGCTGTCCAAGCCCCTCATTTTACAGAAGATGAAAATAAGGCCCGGGGAGGTTAAATGATTTGTTCAAATTCCACAGAAACTTTTTATGGCAAGTCGACTAGGGAGTAATGACGTGTTAACTACAGCCAGCTGAGTGCTCGCTCCTATTGGCCATTAAGAAGTTAAAAAAAAAAAAAGTAAGAAAAAAAAGGGGGAGGTGGTGCCTGCGGACAGAGGGAAATAGCCGGAAGCTCTTGGATGGAACGTGGCTATTTTCATTGTTTTTATGGGGGGGGGGGGGTTGGAGGAGTTGGCGCGTGGGACTCGGCAGGTCAGAGAATGGTGGTGTAGACACGTCTGTCAAAACTGCCCAGTTATCACACCCACCCAGACACAAATATCCCTTCCTCAGTGCCCGACTGCAGCCAGAAGAGGAAGCCAATTACGAGCTGCAACTCCGGCCGCTCGGATCCTACCTCCTCGCGCGCCGCCTCGGCTGCGTTGGGGCGCCAGAGCCTGAACCTGGAGTAGGCAAAGAAGTTTGCGGGCTCAGGCGCCGGGCTTGAGGGAGTCCGAGGTGAGGACTGGGTCAGGCTGCTTGCTGGGATGGGGAGAGGGCGACCGTGGTCGATGCGGTGCCTCTTACTCGCCTGTGGCCCTCTCACGCCGACCAGCTTTGAAGGGTTGACACAGAAAGCTAGCCCAGCTCCTGGTCGGCTTGGTGTTGGGAGCGAGCAGCCATAGACGTCGCGTCGCCATGGAGACGAGACTGCGCGCGCCGGGAGACTAGGAAGCTGCGTAGGGGCGAGGGGGAAGGGGCGGGGCGAGCCTGGGGCGGGGCTGAGGGGGCGGGGCGTGGCTGAGGGGCGGGGGCGGAGCATGATCCGGGAGTCTAGGAAGGTACGCCCCCAGTGGCCCGTAGCCAGTAGAGGTCGGCGGTTGGGAGTCCTACAGCGCAGAGAATTGACTGCATACACCGTCGGACACACTCACTTGAGAGTCCGCATGTGCACCAGTTACTCTGAGAAGGGCAGAATGGAGGGGGATTGGAATTTCGTTGTCCATACCTGATCTTATTCATGGCGGGGAGAGGGGAAAAGGCAGGGCGGACTCCTTAGTGTTTTAAACCTAACCTATGGAGTAAAAGATGTCTTGAGTTGGGAGAGAGGGTTGTCCGTGGAGGTGGATGAACCGATGTCCCCTGGAGGACTTGCTCCCCCAACCTTAGGTCGCCCTGAAAATATTATGGGTTTCCTGGAGGGCTCTGGACGCGTTTCCTCACAGATCAGATTCAAATGATTAGAACCAGGGACCCTCCTCTCCCACTAGCGGGGGGATATGAAATTGACATTGGCCAATGGAAGGTTTTACTGCTTAAATAAGTGGTTTGGTCACAGAAGAGGGTGGAGAGCATTTCTATTAGAAAATTCTAATTGTCCCTCAAGCTTGGCTTCTAGGAAGGAATTGGTTTTCTCCACTTTGGATGCAGGGAGTCACCAGGGTCAATTTGTTGCTAGGCACCGTGTTTTGAAGGAAGCCCACTTTCTGGAATCAAATTTGGATGTGAATTTCACTAAATAGCTATATGAGGTATAATCACTATTTAACCTCTTAGGTGCCCTCTGGGAATATGAACTTTGGTAGATGGTTGTCAGATTCAAATGACATAAAGTATATAAAGTTCTGACATGCAGAGATGCTTAAAAAATGGTAAATTTTATAATTATATTTTAATAAAATGGAACCAGGTGGACCACTTCAGGAACCAAGGGTATACGGAGATTCTGTTATTTTAAAATTCTGGGATTTCCCTGGTGGCACAGTGGTTAAAGAATCTGCCTGCCAGGGCAGGGGACACGGGTTTGATCCCTGGTCCGTCAGCGGAGCAACTGGGCCCCTTCGCCAAAACTGCTGAGCCCGCGAACCTACAGCCGGAGCTCCGCAACAAGAGAAGCCACCGCAATGAGAGGCCCGTGCACCGCAACAAAGAGTAGCCCCCTCTCGCGGCAACTAGAGAAAGCCTGAGCGCAGCAGCGAAGACCCAACGCAGCCAAAAATAAAGTAAATAAAATTTTAAAAAATTCTCTTAATCATCTGTTCCCATTCACTCTAAATCTCCTTGGAGCCCTGGATGGTAGGAAAGAGGCAAAGGGAAAAAGTCAGAATGGAAGTTTCAGCATGGATGTTTTTTTAGAGCGCTCAGTGAAATCCTTGACAAATACACCCCTAGCTTGATAAGGACATAGCAAACTACTACCTCCTCTGTTATAGGAACACCTTTATATCTTAAGTTTGACTGAAGACTTTTTGTTCAATAAAGGCCAAGGAAAATTCATTATATTTCTTGATCAGTACCTTTTAAAACATTAGTTTTGATGAATTTGCTTACTGTTGATAAATGGGTATTGTCTGACTGGCTATTCCCATTGTCCTGCTCCAAGGAAATGTAAGAAACCCCCAAATCTAACTGATTAAACTTCCTCTTCACCCCTCTTTCCTGCAACAGAAGAGCTCAAGCCCATTTGTAGAATGCAGTGATTTCATTATTAATTTATTTAATTTATTTTTGGCTGCATTGGGTCTTCGTTGCTGTGCGTGGGCTTTCTCTAGTTGCGGTGAGCAGGGGCTACTCTTTGTTGTGGTACGCGGGCTTCTCATTGCGGTGGCTTCTCTTGCTGCGGAGCATGGGCTCTAGAGCGCAGGCTCAGTAGTTGTGGTGCACGGGCTTAGTTGCTCCGCGGCATGTGGGATCTTCCTGGACCAGGGCTCGAACCCGTGTCCCCTGCATTGGCAGGCGGATTCTTAACCACTGTGCCACCAGGGAAGCCCTCATTATTTATTTATTGTTCCTGAAAGAAGGGACAAAAATGTTTTAATGACCTTGGAGAATAAAAATATTTTCTCCACATGGAGAAGTGGTTAAACAGATATGGCTTCCATTTTGGGCCAGGGTCTTCAAGTGCAAAGTGGGGATGATAACACTACTTGCTCAGAACATGAACTGAGAGAAAATAAGCCCCTGACACAGAGCCTGGCACATGACAATTGATCAATAATGCTTAGCTATTATGATTACTTTTACTATAATATTATGTATGTGAATAAAAGTCTCTGCATCCAGGGTAGCTGTAAGGATTAAAGATCATTAGGTAAAGTGCCTGGCCCAGGGCCTATTTAAACCCATGTTGGTTATTTTATTTCTCTCTGATGAAAAAACATTACATTTCATCTTTGTATAACTTTAAAAATAATTCACCTAAAATATTTTTTTGTTTTTTAAAAATTTTGTATATACATGAGATGATGTTCACTAACTTATTGTGGTAATCATTTCATGATGTATGTAAGTCAAATCATTATTAATTTATTTATTTTTGCTGTGTTGGGTCTTCGTTTCTGTGCGAGGGCTTTCTCTAGTTGTGGTAAGTGGGGGCCACTCTTCATCGCGGTGTGCGGGCCTCTCACTATCGCAGCCTCTCTTGTTGTGGAGCACAGGCTCCAGACGCACAGGCTCAGTAGTTGTGGCTCACGGGCCTAGTTGCTCTACGGCATGTGGGATCCTCCCAGACGAGCTCGAACCCATGTCCCCTGCATTAGCAGGCAGATTCTCAACCACTGTGCCACCAGGGAAGCCCAAGTCAAATCATTATACTGTACACCTTAAACTTATACAGTGATGTATGTCAGTTATATCTCAATAAAACTGGAAGATTAAAAAAAGAAATTATGAGAGAAGGGGAGATGTCCCTGCCCCTCAATATTCTGTGATTAGATGTCACCACTGGTGTATAATTTCTATCAGTTGTGGGCTTCTATGTCACTGTTCCTCAAACACTGAGTGAATTTGGCCAGTTCTGGGGCCCTAGACCTTTGGATGCTTTGGACCTTTACACCTGTAGGCAGAGGACTAAGCAGTGTGGACATAAGTGGTGTATTTTATAGTGAATAAAAGGATGGCAAGCTTAAAAAAAGAAAGAATTCACCTATCTCTATAACTTTTGTACAGAAGTTATTTTTGGTGTTATACTCAAACGTAGAGCACAATTTAGCTCTGGCTGGTGCATTCAGGCCGCTGAATAAATTACAAAAGTATGTATCTAGGGAGGGTTTATTCTAACAAAGTGAAGGGGGAAAGCCAAACACACTTATAAAAATGTTGAATCACCCCACGACAACTATCTTAAACTCACAATTTTTAATGGTTAATTTTTTTAATCACAGACCTAATTGTCAGCAGAGCATCATAAAAAATGTTTAACATTTAGTGTTTTTCTGATTATAAAAGTAGTACATGCTCATAACAGTTTTGCAAGGTGAAGAGAAATACAAAGAAAACAATAAAAACCACCTTAGTCAATAATGTTATTTTTCTTTCTAGCCTTTTTGTGTGCATGTATATATTTACTTTATAAAACTTGTATTAGATAGCATACACGTTGTTAGCATCCCTCTTTCCTTAACATTCTCTCCAATGTCTTAATATGTCCCCAATGTCTTTAATAAGTCTTCAAAAACATTTTTAGTGGCTATATATTATATAGTATGTATAAACCACAGTTTATCCATAATTTATTCAACCAGTCTCCAATTCGGAAATTTCCGACTCTTCTCCGGTAATTCCTTCTTTCAAGAATATTTATTGAGTGCTTATTTTATATTAGACACTATGCTAGGCATAAGATTTAAGTGGTGAACAGTAACTATAAAAATAAGGTGTTGGGGCTTCCCTGGTGGCGCAGTGGTTGAGAGTCTGCCTGCTATTGCAGGGGACATGGGTTCGTGCCCCGGTCTGGGAAGATCCCACATGCCGTGGAGCCGCTGGGCCGGAGCTGTGCTCTGCAACAGGAGAGGCCACAACAGTGAGAGGCCCACGTACCACAAAAAAATAAATAAATAAATAAGGTTTTGATGACATCTTTGTAAATAAATCTTTAATGGCATCTTTCATTCTTGGACTGAACTCCTAGGATTATGAAAACATAACTTCAAAAAGCAATTTTCCAGCTTCAAAGGCAAACTTAAGGAATAAAATTCTGAACTGTAAAATATTAACTTTTTGGAAAATTACCAACAACAGAATTAATATTTATTTTGTGCAAAGTGTGAACTTACCCAGAAGATGCTTTCTCGTTAGTGTCTGTGAAACATCAAGGGTATTTGAAGTGTATTGACTTTGGCTTTTCCCTCTAATTCTTTGCAGGATTTGCAGGTTTTCTCAATAGTGTGAGATCGTTTGAAGTATATGTAAATTGCCCTGCTTCCTCCTCTCACAGTTAAAATGTTAACTATTTCCAGCTTTCCTCTTGTAAACATAAGGCTTTTCTACATTTCTTTCATTTACCTTCCTGTGTGAAACATTTTGTATCTTTACACTTTTTAACCTAAAGGCAGACTTCTTTTTTCTAAACCCAAGTTATAACATATACATTCTTATAAGACACTAGATTTAACATATTCTGTAGTTAATTTTGGCCAAGAAACATCATGTAAGTTAACCAATGTATTTAGGGAATTTCATAGTAGAGGTTATTAAAGGTAATAATCCCCCCCAAACACACACACACACACACACACACATCCTACTATTCTTTGACGATTAAATGTTCATATATAAGGTTGAACTCTATGAAATTGCCATTTGTGAATTAAAAATGGTCAACCAACTTCATATGGTTCTGTCTATATAAATATTTCATTAACTAGTTTATAATTTTTCAGCTTTCTCCAAATAGTTAACTTCCTGATTACCATACTAAGGATATCCTTTATTATTGTACAAGATTATGTTTGCTTTGACTTTCGTAAGTGTTGGAATCTAGTCAGGAGAGTGCCATAAAATGTTTGTTAATTATTGCAGAGACAGTAGAGGGAGCCTGGAGCCAAAACGTTGTTATTTTAAGTCGTGTGTAAATGATAATTGTCTTCCAATTCTTGATGTGTGGATGAATTTAAATATCAGTATATAAGTGAAATAGAAATCTTTTTTTTTTTTTTAAGGTTGGTTGTACTTAATCACTTCAATAAGATGGGAAGGGGAAGGTTGGCCACCAGTTCAGGCTAGACCCCATCAGAGTTCACAGTGGAACCAACCTGAACCCCATTGTTCTCTGCTCTTCTCTGAGTCATGCTGAAGACAGCACGTGGCCACACTGACAAATTTGTGCTCCACAGATTTCCCTCTTTCAACCCATAATGTGGATCACCCCATTTCCATGGGCATTATGTCCTGATTCTTCTTCGTCTTTTTTTTTTTTCAGTTTGGCCACGCAGCGATGCATGAGGGATCTTAGTTCCCAGACCAGGGATGGAACCCGTGCCCGCTGCAGTGGAAGCACAGAGTACTAACAACTGGACCTCCAGGGAAGTCCCTCCTGATTCTTCTTTATTCCATCAGAACTTCCAAATATGTTTTCATCTCCAGTTGTGTGTCTTAATTTAAGGTGATTGTAGTTTAGTTGATTGTTTCCTCCAGACATATAAGGAGGCACTTTGATCCCGTCTTCAACTCACATCCTTCTGGGAAGGTTTGTTAATAAATGACCAATCCTTTCACAGAGTGGGAAACTTCATTAGCCTTAATTAAAGACATTGTCTCTTGCTGACCTGTCCTCAACCATCTTTATCCTCAGTCCAATCTTTTGTTAATTCCACCCCCTACCCTGCTGTTACAAAAAGGTCCCCAAGGGGCTTCCCTGGTGGCGCAGTGGTTGAGAGTCCGCCTGCCGATGCAGCGGATGGGTTCGTGCCCCGGTCCGGGAAGATCCCACAAGCCGCAGAGCGGCTGGGCCCGTGAGCCATGGCCGCTGAGCCTGCGCATCCGGGGCCTGTGCTCCGCAACGGGAGAGACCACAACAACGAGAGGCCCACATACTGCAAAAAAAAAAAAAAAAAAAAAAAAGTCCCCAAGGTAGTTGGTGGTGACACCACTCTTCTTCACTGTGGGTAGTCTACAGAGGGCTCCAAGTCCCTGAGGTAACATGAGTCCCTAAATCTAGAGGTAAGATGAAGACCCACTCTACTGTAAAAACCTTACAGGAATCCACAGAATTTAGATAGAACCAATTTGCTGTGGCAGGGTTTCCTAACTGGTGTTAAGAGGAAATTCTTTTGATGTGTTAATAACAACCTGAGAAAAAAGTATTCTCCAGGAAAATAGTTTACCAGGGTGGGGATTTTTTGTTTTTGTTTTTTTGGTTTGTTTTTATTCTTGTTTTGCTTAATGTAGGGAGTCTCAGAGGAAGACTTTGTCAGTCTAATATACTTTGTCAGTCTCTCAGAGGGAGATTTCAAATGTATAGCCTTTCTCAAATTTGTTTTACTAGGAAATTTCACTTCTTTTCTTAGCATCATTTGGGAATTCTTAGAATACTAGATACTTCCTTTGTGATTTGGAAGATAGCTCCAAGTGAGAAAAATGCCCTGTCTCTCCCCAACTCAATCAGGAGTCAGCTAACCTAAAATTCTAATGGAAAAAGCAAACAAATCTGGGAGTTTTAACCAACTATTTATAAGAGGAAGGGTGATATTGTAAAAACTAAATACAAGTAGAAGAATTGTTCATGAAATCTGGAAAAGTGGATGTTGGAAAAATATCCCGTTAGAGTGTAACCCTCTTTTTTTTTTAAACTACTTCTTTCCTCTCAATTAATAAACAAGCTTAAGTCAAATAGCCTTAAAACAAACTAAAATAAATAAAAACCAAAATACTTGGCCCTTGGAAATTCCCTCTTTACCTCTCCTCTCTGTGCAAGTCTCCTTACCCATCGGCATCCATCTTCTAATTTTCAGTCACTGCCCAGCGCTGCCGAAACTGCTCTGGTAAACGGTGCCAGCTTCAATGTGGGGGGGGACCTTCTGGTTCCTGCCTTACTAGAGCAGAGGCTGCATTTGACACAGTTACTTCTCACTTCTTTTTGAAACTCTAATCTTTTAGCTTTCATACACATCTTTCTCTCAGTTCTCCTAATTCATGGGCTTCTTTGTAGTGTTTTCTGCCAGTGTGGACCCTCTAAAAACCTTGGTGTGCCCCAAGATCCCACGCCACATCCTCTCCCTGGGGATTCAGCCACACTAATGGCTCTATCACCTACGTGCTGACTAGTCTTAAACTTTCCACTGGGGGCTTCCCTGGTGGCACAGTGGTTAAGAATCCGCCTGCCAATGCAGGGGACACAGGTTCGAATCCTGGTCCAGGAAGATCCCACATGCTGAGGAGCAACTAAGCCCGTGTGCCACAACTACTGAGCCTGAGCTCTAGAGCCTCCGAGCCACAACTACTGAAGCCCGTGTGCCTAGAACCCGTGCTCTGCAACAAGAGAAGCCACCACATGAGAAGCCCACGCACCGCAACGAAGAGTAGCCCCTGCTCGCCGCAACTAGAGAAAGTCTGCATGCAGCAATGAAGACCCAATGCAGCCAAAAACAAACAAAAAAAGAATCAACT
The DNA here is from genome assembly GCF_949752795.1 of Hyperoodon ampullatus. NCBI lineage: Eukaryota > Metazoa > Chordata > Mammalia > Artiodactyla > Ziphiidae > Hyperoodon > Hyperoodon ampullatus. Next base: position 85,838,274 of record NC_136921.1, on the reverse strand, counting down.
CAAGGGCTACTTTAAATAAACAAACAAACAAACAAACAAAAAAACTTTCCACTGGGCTTCAGGCTCATATAATCTAACTATGTGCTGGACAGATGCACTTAAATATCCCACAGGCATCTCAAACTCTGTCTAAACATGAACTTATTAATTTTCCCTCTGCCCTAAATGTCAGAGTCACCATGACATTCCTGTCATTACATCCATCAGGAATTTTTCATTTCATCTTATTTGACCTTTCAGCCATGTTTGACACTGTTAATACTCCCTTATTCACAAAACACCTCTTGGTTTCTGTGGGTCTATTCCTTGTTGCTGTGACACTATACCTTCCTGATTTTCATCCTATCTCTCTAGCTACCACTTTTTTTTTTCTTTTGACCAGCTTTTGTTTCGCTACCTGAAATTTAAATATTAGAATTTCTTGACTCTTTCCTGGGCTCCTGAATCAGTGAGTGATCTATTGCTGCATAACCTCAAAATTTTGTGGCGTAAACCTAGCAGATATTTTATTTGTCCATGATTCTGTGGGTCAGCAAATTGGGTCTGGCTTGGCTGAGGGGTTCTGCTGCTCTTGCCTGTGGTCACTCAGGTAGCAAAAGTCATCTAATAGCAAATTGAGGCCTGGCTGATCGAACATGAACTTATGAATGTGTGCAGTGGTTAGCGATGGCTGCTGGCTGAACCTCCCTCTCATTGTCACTTATGCTTAAGAAGGCTCATCTAGGCTTCTTAACATGGCAGTCTCAAGGGCAAGCATGGAAGCTGAAGGCATCTTGATATCTAGGGTCTGATTCCCCCAACATTACTTTCCCTGTTTTCTATTGGTCCAAGCAAGTTACAATGCTGGTCCAGCTTTAAGAGATCTGGAGAAATAAAGTCTACCTTTTCATAGGAGACAAAATCATATTGTAAAGAGTCATGCAAACCAGGATGAGAGGAATATGTGGCCTTTTTTTTTTTTTTTTTTTTTTGCCGTACGCGGGCCTCTCACTGCTGTGGCCTCTCCCGTTGCGGAGCACAGGCTCTGGATGCGCAGGCTCAGCGGCCATGGCTCACGGGCCCAGCCGCTCTGCGGCATGTGGGATCTTCCCGGACCGGGGCACGAACTTGTGTCCCCTGCATTGGCAGGCGGACTCTCAACCACTGCGCCACCAGGGAAGCCCCCCCCCTTTTTTTTTACAGTATACTACAACCCCCTTCTTACTGTGTATTACAATCTTACTCTGTATTCATTTCTTAACAGAGCTCATACATTCATCTGGCTCATTACCCATGGATAACACCATCAACAACTCCCTAATATGTGTCCTTCCAGACCTTACCTCTGAACGTGTATAGCATGTTCCTCCTTAACCTCTTCACTTGGATATATCAATAATACTTCAAGCTCATCAGCTCTAAAAATATAGTAATGATCTTCCTCCAGAAATGTTGTCCTACTTCAGTGTTTACTGTCTTAGTGAGTATAACCATTAGCAAGAAGCCTGGACAAATACCTCTTTTTTATTTCCCATTTCTAGTCCATGACTGAGTTAAGTCATGTCATCCTGAATAATTCTCCATGCCATGTGCTTTTCTCCATGTCTACTTCTACCACTTTAGACCAAACTACCAGCACCCCTTACTTGAATTACTGCAACATTCTCCTAAGGTCACTATAACCACTCTTGTCTCCTCCACCAAATCCATTCTCCAAGAGCCGGAGTGATCTTTTAAAATGTGATTTGCTCAAGATGACAAACTACACACATATTTATCACCTATTCCTGCCAACACCCTTATAAAGATCATATAAAAATTAAAAAAGGTCTAAATCCACAACAAAGAGAATGGGGGTAGACAGACTGGTCTTAGAGAGTATGATGAGGCAGGAGCTAAAGTCTATAGAAAAATGTACTACATTTTTCAGAATCTAGTAGTGCTACAGAATCTAGTAGTGCATTGTGATTACATTTTCTTTCTTGAACAGTCTTTTTTTTTCTTTCTTTCTTTCTTTTTTTCTGTTGCTCATTGCCTGTATCACATCTTTAAATTCTCAAAACTACATGCTTGGTTAAATCCACAACCCTGGTTAAATCCAGTTCTCTACCTTCTTCCTCTCTGTATCAGCTCAGCCGACTGTGGCTAATGGAAAACACATGACTAGTTTCACTTTAAATTCATTATGGTTAACCACAAGGGGGTGGTCAGTGCTGCCCTACCATCATGCCACATGTCCCTCTGCTCTCCCTCGCCTGCACCAGTGGTCTTCAAACTGTGGTTGCTTTCAAGAAGAGAATAGTTAAGGGAATGGGCTCCTGGATGCTCAACATCTGTCTGGACTCTTTCCTAAAAAGTTTCTGCTTCTCCTCTCACTTTACAAAAGAAAGGCATACCTCTCACCCACCTTAACCCTCAGAGGTGGCCCCCATGCTGTACATGCCTCCTGGGCCAAGCCAAAGGGCAGTTATTTTTCATGATGGAGCAAGTTGTCATAAACATGTTGGATTGTCTGTCTTCCTCTGTTCTAAGTATATTTCAGTTAAAGGGAAACCAGCATTAGAAATAGGGTATTTTGGCCCACACTGATATGTTTTCAGTGTAATATATCATTGAGTGGGGTGGTGGAAGTGATGACAGGTTTTGTTGAAAGATCTAGTCTCCTCCACCCCTGGGACTATTGTCAAGATCCTAGAGCATTCTTGGGGGGAGTTCAGGAGAACAAAGAGGATTGGTGAAAAATACTGAATGCTAAAAATGGCTTTTAAGATGTATTTAGTATTGGCAAATCTTTTTAGCTATTCTCAGTATTCATCCTTAGGGCCATGCCATTAGCTAGAAAGAAAAGAATTTGAACAGCAAATCAGTGTAAGTTAATAACACTGATTCTTTACAGTGTAACTGGAATGATTTCTGGGACTACTAATTTTTAGTAGATGCATTAGATAAAAGCTACAGATAAAACTTTTATGTGATTTCCTTCAGATTGGGTATACATTATTAAATAATGTAGTTAGTACCTATTTTATTAAATCATATCATGAAATATTTATTTAAATTACAGTTAATCCTCATCTTCTAAAGTGTTAAATATTGCCTACCTCCTATTAAAATAATGGTTGCTAGATTCAAAAAATTTTTTTTTCTAGCTGGCTATACATTTCAATTTTGTTAAACAAATAGAAAAATCTAATTATGATGTCTAATTAAATGAATGGAGTTGTTTCTAATTTTTATTTGAAATTTTAATTAAATTATTCTCAAAAACAATGTTAGAGATCAATATATGCACATAAATATAAATGCTATTATTTAAATAAGCAATAACAAGACTAATTAGCAATGACAATTAGAAGTGATTAATAGTAGGAATAATTAAACAAATATATGTAGAAAAATATAACAATATTTTAATAGTTCTCCTTTGATATAGCAACTTATTTTATCTTTTTAAAATACTCTATATTGGATATTTAAATTTTATAGGCTATGTTATTGTATATTCTTAAGATCTATAAACATATTTTAAAAGGAGAATATAAATACAAAGTACTAATGAAACAGATATTATCTGTATTTAATAAAAAATAACAATGACATGTTTTCTTCTGTTTCATGATGTAGTAGGTTATTTTATTTTTTTATTTTTATAAATTTATTTATTTATTATTTATTTTTGGCTGTGTTGGGTCTTCGTTGCTGTGCACGGGCTTTTCTCTAGTTGTGGTGAGCAGGGGCTACTCTTCGTTGCGGTGCGCGAGCTTCTTATTGCGGGGGCTTGTCTTGTGGAGCACGGGCTCTAGGCACGCGGGCTTCAGTAGTTGCGGCACACAGGCTTAGCTGCTCCGTGCCATGTGGTATCTTCCCAGACCAGGGCTCGAACCTGTGTCCCTGGCATTGGCAGGCAGATTCTTAACCACTGCACCACCAGGGAAGTCCTATAGTAGGTTATTTTTAATCTTTCTATTTTCTTTTCCAGTAATATTTCTATGAACTGCCTACACCCTTGAAGACATCCATTTTTCCTTTTATGTAGTGGTAAAACTGAATACAGTCAAATGTAAATTTTTTTTGACTTGCAGCTCTGCTATTCTCAAGTCCATATTATAGAAGTTTATAGACTGAAGAGAACTTGCCAAGATTTACATTTGCACTCTCTGCTGAATCTGCAGACAGATAAACTCTAGCTTTTATTTGGACAAGATGTCAACAATATTTTGTGTTTTCTACAGTTTTATTAAAATCTTCATAAAAATCAAGAAAATGATTTGAAGCTCCATTTTCAAATTAAAATACCTAAGAGTGGGTAAACATTTTTTTGTTGCTGTTATTTGACTCCTTTCTATATATTGTAGAAAGCATGATCATAGGAAAGATTTGACAGAATGAGCTCTGCACCATAAGGGGCTGTCCTGGATTGAACAGTGTTCCCCCAGAAGTCATGTCCACCTGGAACCTGTGAACGTGACCTTAGTTGGAAATAGGGTCAAGTTAAAAGGAGGTCATACTGGAATAGGGTGGGCCCTCAATCCAATATGACTGGTGTTCTTGTGAGAAGGAAATATGCCCACAGATACACACACACACACACACACACACACACACACACACACAGGGAAGATGGCCATGGGGAGATGGGGGTACGAATTGGAGTGATGAACCTAGAAGCCAAGGAGTCCCAAGGAGTGCCAGAGCCGCCAGAAACCAGGAGAGAGGCTCGAAACAGATTCTTCCCTAGAACCTCAGAGGCAGCATGGCCCTGCTAACAGCTTGATTTTGGACTTCTGGTCTCCAGAACTGTGAGGATTGATGTTTTGCTTGTTTGTTTTAAACCACCTGGTTTGCACTACATTGCTGTGGCAGCCCTAGCAGCTTCATACAGAGGCTGACGTACCTGTTCTCAAGTTTCCCCACAGGACATTTTAGTTCCGACCTGTGCATCAGTATATGGTACCCTACTCAGTTCCACAGCGCCACAAAGGGAATGATACAATCATGCGTGCTGGCCGTGTGGTTAGCCCAAATTAATTCTGTGCTCACTATTTTCAACTGAACATTGGTGTTGCTTTGGGAGATCACAAAACCATTTGATTAATTAGAGGTATTTCCCTGTCTAATCCCAGGCTTGTGAATTCATTCTCCATATGTGTCTTCACAGTCTCCTCCTCTGCCATGTCCAATCCAAAATTATTTTCTGCATATTGTACAGCATGCTCTGGTTCAGCTCTTTTCCTCCCTAATCCAGCTGTATGTGTCCTTCCTTCTATCATTAAAACAACCCAGTCTGGGACTTCCCTGGTTGTCCAGTGTTAAGACTCCACAGGGGCGCTTCCACTACAGCGGCCCAGGTTCCACCCCTAGTCAGGAACAAGGATCCCACAGGCTGCATGGAATGGCCAAAATGTAAAAAACAAAAAGCAAAAACAAACCAAAAAAACCCCCAATCCATTTAGCCTCCTGTTTCAGTGATATCTGTGTCATGCCTGTGATATCACAGTAGTTCCCATCTTCATGATCTGAACTTTCAGAAAACATCGTCACAATATTCACATTAAAAATTAACCTAGGGCTTCCCTGGTGGCGCAGGTGTTGGGAGTCCGCCTGCCGATGCAGGGGACGCGGGTTTGTTCCCGGGTCCGGGAAGATCCCACGTGCCGCGGAGCGGCTGGGCCCGTGAGCCATGGCCGCTGAGCCTGCGCGTCTGGAGCCTGTGCTCCGCAACGGGAGAGGCCACGGCGGTGAGAGGCCCGCGTACCGCAAAAAAAAAAAAAAAAAAAAAAAAAATTAACCTAGCACTATCTCTGCAATAGGAAAGTGGCTCCATTTTGATGTTTGACAGCCAAGAGCTTTAGACCTCATCCCTTCATCTCCCCGTCTGCCCTACATCTGGGCAAGCTGCTAAGAAAGGCTGAGCGCTCTCTCCTTTGGTGCTGGCGGAGACTCAAGCCACACAAGTCCCTACTCGTACTGGGAGCCCTCACCCCCACCCCATCCCCTCACCACAGTAAAAACCCCAAGCCAGTATGTCTCCTATCTCAGCTCTCACAAGGCCTTCTGGACCTGCTTGAGAGGCCCGCCCTGCCCTTCTCAGGGACCTCAGTGGTGTAAATATTAAATCTTTCCATAGCCTCTTAGTGTGTGCATCAGTATCAATGTCCGAACCAAATTTCGGGGTGGGGATCTATCCTGATTATTCAAGGTGGCCTCTATAATCTTAATTCAAAGCACAACAGTTAATTCATAGGCCAGGTCAAACTTGGACTCTTAATGCCATGATCACACACACTTATGTTGCACACCTAACTCACATCACTGGAAATGAGGCAACAATGGGTGACCCATTATTGTGAACTGCAAATCACGGTTGCCAACATCGGTGGTGAAGGGAAAAATCAGTGAGTGACGGGGACGACTGGACAGATGGTTCACGCTGTATCCGTTTGACCCTAAAAACAGCCCTGCTTTCCGTCCTTATATTTTTGGCCACTGTGAGGGTGTTGTACCACCCCTACTCCTCAATTCTTCACCCATCACCAAAACCCAGAACTTTTCGCATCCTTGGGAGGGGCTTCCCAGGACACAAGACTTTCAGTGCTAAAACTGGGATTATTACAATGAGAGACCTTAAACAAGCACTGTTTGGTTAACCCCCTTCGAATTCCTGGCCAACAGAAACCATGAGACATGATAATTAATTCTTGTTTTTTTAAGCCCCTAAGTTTTGTGGTGATTTGTTATGCAGTAACAGAGAACTGAAACAGCAACTCAAACTGCCTAAGTTGGGTCCCTGATCTTTTCCCTCAAACCTGTTCTTCCCAGTCTTCCCTTCTACTTATATGACAGCTCCTTTCTTCCAGTTGCTCAGTTCAAAACCTTTATAGTCATTCTTGGCTCCATTTTTTCCCTCTCACATCCAACTATTCACTAATCATGTTGGTTCTACCTTCCAAATATATCCAGGTTCTGACCACTTCTCCTATCCTTCACTGCTACAAGCCTACTTCAAGCCACTGTCATCTCTTAGATTATTTCAATGATCTCCTAACTAGTTTCCCTGCTTCCTCCCTTGCCCCCTTCAGTCTCTTTCCGACACAATATCCAGAGTGGTCCTGTTAAAATGTACATTAAATTGTGTCACTCCATTGCTCAAAATTCTCTCAAGGTTTCCCATCTCTCCTATAATAAAAGTCAAAGTCCTTGCTATGACTTACACAGTCCTACACTATCTGTTCCCCATTACTTCTTTCTTTGTTTCTCTCTAAGTCTCCCTCTTGGTCAGTCTGCTCCAGCCACATGAGCTTCCTTGCTCTTGTTCGAACACAGTAAGCACATTCATGTCTTAGGGCTATTGTACTTTCTGTCCCCTTTGCCTAGAATGATGCTCCCTTTGCCTAGAAAGCTGTTCCCTTTGCCTAGATGGTTGTTTGTTTTGCTGCCTTGCTTTCTGGAGGCTACCTTCTCAGTGAGGCCTTCCCTGCTCAGAACACCTAAAATTGCAACCCCCAGCCTGAGTCTTCCTATTCTCCTTCCTTGCTTTACTTTCCTTGCAGTACTTTTCATTATCTGTCATACCACACATTCTATATATTTACCTTGTTAGTTGTTTGTCTCCTCCAATGACATGAAAGTTCTGAGAGGGCAAGGATTTCTGTCTGTTTTGTTCACTGTGTTATCCCTAGAGCCTAGAGAACAGTGCCTGAGACACAGCAAACTCTCAAGAAACTTATTGTTTAATGAACAGTCATCATAGTCTATGCACTGTATATACTATACATAGTATATATATGCATTGATTTTCAAATATAGAATCAGCACTTAGGAAGATAACAGAAGACAATCATGATTACAGAACAGAATGCAAGTGCTGTCAACCTTAAGGATGTGAAAGTATGATGCAGCGGTTTAGGGATGGAAGGAAGAGGAGAAGTACAAAGAAGGAAGGGATGCCAGTATCTCCATCCTGCAAAATATCAGAGCCAAGAGATACTCTCTCTGGTGGTTGGAAAAAGAAGTATAGTTATAGGCACAAAATCGAAAGTTAGAAGCATAACTAAAAGAACTAAGAACAATGAGTTCACTATAGGAACATGGGAGAGAGATGCATAGTGGTGATCTTAAGTCATAGCTGTAAGTCAGCAGATAATATTGGCAATATCTATCTTGGCCTGATTTCCCTAGAAAACAGAGCTTGAGGCAAAGCTTAAGGGCTTATGCTTTGTTAGGAGGTACAACCCCAGTTCTGTGAGAGTTAGGGAGGAAGACAGGCGGAGAAGATCTGGCAGCAAGTACAAGGTGATGAGTTACTGCACTGACCATTGCTTCATAAAATGCCATGAATAACCAGAGCTGGTTCCTCAGCAGGTGACCACTCAGTCACAAAGAACCTCTTTGGACAGGCTGGATGGAAATGTTGTGCCCAGAACAATCCTTCAGAGGGAAAGAGGAAGAGAAAACATATCTCCCATCTGTCTTTGCCTTCTCTCTTCCAGGTTTCGCTAACTTCTAAGGCCATTTGGCCTTGAGAAACTGAATACACAAACAGATAATGGCCAGATAATATCTAAAAGTGGAACTCTCACCCACAGTCTGCAGCAGCCAGCCTAGGAGACTAACCTATTATCTACAGTAACCAGCCCAGAAGGCTACTATAAGATTGGACAGCTATCTCTAGCAACAATCCAGGAAACAAAACAATAGCTCCTGTAAAAATTGGCCCCAAATGACCAGGACTTAATTAATTTGCTGCCTGGAGAGTTTACTCTCCCACGCATGCAGGTTGTGTCACTCGGGCCCTGTAGTAGCCATTGGGGAAGTAGACCTGGGCATGTGGCCTGATGGCCTCCTGCAGTGGAAACAGAAGCTCAGACTTAGTTGGTGACCATTGGGATGGCCTGGGTGGAGTGAGCTGGGAGACTGGGAGAAAGGTAAGGCTGAGGAAATCTGAGTAAGCACATATATCTGATATAATGCCCAAATCTGATAAATCAAGAGACACAGATATAAGCATTTTTTGGAGATAAGAAGGAAACTATCAGAAGAATAAAACCAGAAGAGATTTAAAGTGGTTCCCTCTGGGCTTCCCTGGTGGCGCAGTGGTTGCGAGTCCGCCTGCCGATGCAGGGGACACGGGTTCGTGCCCCGGTCCGGGAGGATCCCACATGCCGCGGAGCGGCTGGGCCCGTGAGCCATGGCTGCTGAGCCTGCGCGTCCGGAGCCTGTGCTCCGCAACGGGAGAGGCCACGACACTGAGAGGTCCACGTACCGCAAAAAAAAAAAAAAAAAAAAAAAGTGGTTCCCTCTGGGGTGGGGAAGAGGTTGGAGAGCAGAATGTTGCTTATTATTATGATTAGCTCTTCTGGACAATTTTTTTAATGCATGAATTACATTGATAAACATTACTTTTTAAAACCTCACAAACTAGGTTTTATCACTCCCTTTTCCCAAATTCTTCAATGACGCCCCATTGCTTTTAGGATAGTTAAACATGTTGAACAAAGTATTTCCAAAGGAAACACTAGCTCTCAGACACTGCAAATTAATATTCTTGATATCTGTATCATCTAAATTTGTTCTATTATAAATGTACTATTCAAATGCCAGTGATTTTGTACTAACCCTGCCACAGGTACAGTATTTAAAGGAAAAAAGTGCAATTGTCCATGCTGAGTTTTGGAAGTTTCAGTTTTGAACTAAAGTCCCTGACTCTCAGGGGCCTGCAGGCCTCTCCCGCTCACTGTAAACTACTCCCTCTTGCTTTCTGCTCAAGCCATAGTGGTCACCTTTCTGTTCCGTGGACCCCCCCACTCTTCCACCTCAGGGCTTTTGCACCAGAATGCTCTCTTTACTACCCATGATCCCCCTCCCATCCCATCTCTCAACATACCAACCCTAGTCTTTATACTGAGTTTCAGGTTCCACACATCACCTACATGATATTTGCCAACTCAAGATGTAATGCTTACCGTATTATTTTACCTTAAATTGATAGCTTTGTTAAACTTAAAGACTTTCATTTTACAAGGAAATTTTATCTGCCAACAGCAATGGAAAACCAATATCACCTGTCATAAATTGCAAAACTGTAAAATAAATACATAACAAGGACAATAATAATACTGGGTTGGCCAAAAGGTTCGTTTGGGTTTTTCCATAAGATGTTGTGAAAAACCCAAGCGAACTTTTTGGCCAATGCTATATCTCTCTGTATCACTAGTGGTCCGTGTAACATGCTTTGCAACACCCTAGTTTAGTTACCTGACTTTTTTCTCATTTTTGAGTTATAAGTTTAAATATTCTTTTTTTTTTCCCCAGGGGAATCTCTCATTCCCTAACAGGACCAAGCTCCTGTGTTGTGCACTTACACAGCTCCTGGCCATTGCTGTATAATGCTTATGAACTTAGAGCACCTGTGGTTATGTGGAATTATTTTTAAATGTCTGCCTCTCCCACTGGGCTTAAACTTCATGAGAACAGGATGTGTGTTCATTTTGCTCATCTCACATCTCCTCCGTATATTTCCAGTGTGGAACCCATTGTTAATGCTTTAAAAAGACCCATGGAATGAATAAATGAATACCTGTATGAGATTATCACCTGACATCAACCAACTTCCTTTGTTTTGTTTCCATGCCCACAAATCCATCTTCTGAGTGTCTTCAAATTCTTTCTGAAAGGAAGGAGGGTAAAAATAAGTAATGTAGGAGTATAGGAGTAGAGAGGTGCCAGGAAGAGGGTGGCCTGGAGTGGCAAGTTAGAGCTACCAAAAATGGCTGCAACAGTATCTCCTATCCCATGTGTCCTTGTGCAGAGGGACTTTGTCACCCCCCCTTTAAGAGGTGAGCCTGGGGCTTCCCTGGTGGCGCAGTGGTTGAGAGTCCGCCTGCTGTTGCAGGGGACACGGGTTCATGCTGGGCCCGTGAGCCATGGCCGCTGAGGCTGCGCGTCCAGAGCCTGTGCTCCACAACGGGAGAGGCCACAACAGTGAGAGGCCCGCGTACCACAAAAACAAACAAACAAACAAAAAAACCCAAAAAAACAAAAGAGTTGAGCCTGATTCCCTCCCCTTGAATCCAGGTCAGGCTGAGTGACTCACTTAACCAACACATGTAAATTCCAAGGCAGGTCAGAAAAGGCTTGTAGCTTCCACCTGTCTCTCTCAGAACACTCACTGCCTGGCTGTGTGTCTCAGGACACTCCCTCACAGAGCTCAGCCAACGGTTGTCAAGAGCTGTGAAGACCCTAAGCCAATGGTTGCCACCCCCACCTGAGCCCAATCTTCAAGTCACCGCAGCTCAGGCATCAGGATGTGTGAATGAGGCAGCCTCCTGGTGGGTCCTCCCTCAGCCTTTAAGTTTTCACAGCTGAGGCCCCAGATGTGGTGGATCAGAGACAAGCCATCCTTATTATTATTCCGACATCCTGTCGGAATTCCTGACCCACAGAATCTGTGAGCATAATAAGATGACTGTTGTTTTATGCCACTAAGTTTTGGGGTGGTTTTTACACAACAATAGATAACGAGAATAGAGTTTGGTACCCAGACATGGGATTCTCCCATAACAAAACCCCAAACCATAACCCACTGGCTTTTGACTGGGAAGCAGGAAGAAGCTTGTGGAAATAAAGGAAGACCAACCAAATGAGAGCAAGCAAAGGCTATCTATTCAAAACTTGCTATAGCAAGGGAGTCAGCCACCATCACTTGCGTTTTGGCAGACACTCAAAGGCAGGCAAAGGAGTGGGACAGTTTTACAGTGGAAAAAAGGGTAAGACTTCAGATATGCCCTGGTTGGAGGCTGTTGGCATGGGGATACTATAAGCAGACTGACTAGAAGTGGGAAATCCTATCTGATTGGTTAGAATGAATATTTGGCTTTCTCTGGTTGGTCCTAAGTTGGAAACAGGGCCAAAAATTAGGGAAGCAGTTGGTTATTAATTAAGTCCTGGTCATTTGGGGCCAATTTTTACAGGAGCTATTGTTTTGTTTCCTGGATTGTTGCTAGAGATAGCTGTCTGATTTCCTAGTCTGTCTTATAGTAGGTTGGACTTCTGGGCTGGTTACTGTAGATAATAGGTTAGTCTCCTAGGCTGGCTGCTGCAGACTGTGGGTGAGAGTTCCACTTTTAGATATTATCTGGCCATTATCTGTTTGTATATTCAGTTTCTCAAGGTCAAATGGCCTTAGAAGTTAGTGAAACCTGGATGGACCTTGAGAAGACTGTCAGTGAAAGCTAGAGGGACAAAGAGGAAATTATTGTTGGAGGGTGGAAAAAAGATGACTTTGCTAAGTTGTAGCAAAAGGTTTAGCAACACCATCACCTGTGGTAACATAAAAAATAGAAACTATACTAAGTGAACTAGTGGATTTGCCTAAGGAGGTTTCCTGACAGAAAGCTGGAAGTGTCAACTGGTTTCTTTTAGTTACTGATGACCAAATATGGCTATGTGCAATTTTGCAGTGACATTTAGAAGAAGTATAGCAAGCTCAAGTCAGTCTTTCCAATCAGCAAAGCATCCTCAAAGTAAGAAAGGCCCTCAGTGCAAAGGTCAAATCAAGGGTTTGGTTAGGAAGACACGGTCTCAGGGTAAAGAGGAAGCCAACAATGTGACTTTAAATACTTTTTTTAAGACCTCAGAAAGATTTAAGATGGTGCCTCATGAACCATTTCAGACAGATAGTAATAGGCCTTTAAAGGATCTTAAGACTAGAAGACTCGTCTCTTTGGTTCACAAGTCTTCAGACTGCAAGGAACTTCAGTGAAGGGGCTGTGCCTGAGAAAGGCACTGAGAAACCTCATCAGCACTGGACCCGACTAGATAGCAAGATCTTGGAATTTGAATTGATGCAGACGTTGAAGATCTTGGGGATGAGACTTTGGGGACCTCGAGGGAGGGATGAGGTAATGTATTCGGGAGGCATGTGAACCGTCATTACCAGAGTGCAGACTGGGGCAGATCACACTTTTCCAAAGACGGCAGCAATGATGGTTCTTTTGCAACGTGAACTTGCTGATCTGGAGTCTACTTTCCCTTCCCTCGAATCTAGGCTAGCCTTGGTGACTTGCCTGTAACCAACAAAATGTGGTAGAATTGTCACTAAGTGACTTCTAAAGCTAGGTCTGAAAAGGTCATGTAGCTTCTGCCTGTTCTGGAAGGCTCACTATTGGGATGATCAATTTCAAGACATTCCTTCTGGGAACCCAGCTGCTATGTTTTGTGAAACCCAAGTCACATGGGGAGGCCACGAATAGGTGCTCTGGTTGACAGAGTACTCAGCTCAGATTTCAAGTCATTCTAGCTCAGGGACCAGACATGTCAGTGAAGCATCCAGAAGATTCTAACTCCTAGGCATTCAAGTTACCTCCAATGGAGTCATTCTCAGAAGAGAGACCCAAGACTGTGAGACAAACTGCCCCCACTGCATCCTGGGTGAATTCCTGTCCCCAAAAATATGTGAGCATAATACAATGGTTGTTATTTTATGGCATTAAATGTCGAGGTGGTTCTACTTAGCAATGGATAAACCAGAATACCTGGCTATATACACAAGCGTTCATAAGAATCATACGATTTTCAAGCAGGAAAGGACCTCAAGATATCATCCAGTCCCACTCCTTCCATTTTCAGATAAAGAAATTGACCCTCACAGAATCACATGACTTGCCTAAAGTCAGGCCATTAGTTAGTAGCAGACCAAGAGTCTGGACTCCTCTTCCATTGCAGTACAGATGAATCCATTATACAGCGCAGTCACCTATGAACGGGAACAGCAACAGCTACTCCTCACGAAAGTTCCACCTCTCTGGAGGGAAAAGGTCTTGACTTTGGTTAAACCTTTCAGCTGAAACTCCCCATAGGGCCTGTCTAAGGAGTCAGCCCTCTGCATGGGTCACATTACTAGCCTGGCCAACTTGTTTCTTCCTTTTTCAATCTTCCCTGGTCTCTTTCCCTCTCCTACCCCTGGCTTCTCCCACTCCACTAGTTTCTTCCATTTTCCTTTTTCAGCACTATGTATTGAAACCTTGTGTATCAATGAATGGTTATGCTTGTAGTTCAGGCAGTCCAGCCTCATACAGGAGTGGAAGGGATCATCAACCAGCTGGTTAGTGGTTATCAGAGGAGCTCAGATTATGGAACAGGAGGAGAACATCTCATCTATGAGACTCCTGAAGCATCTCATCAGTCTCCAGGGTCGCTAAGGAATTACATTTGGAAACCCCTTAAGCTTGCTCCCATTAATAGATGAGGAAACTGATCTCAGAGAAGTGAAGTGATTTGTCTGTGATCATACAAGTCTTGGTGCCGCTGTGTGGATCTCAGGACTAAAATCCCCTCAAATCAAAATAGGCAGTTGTATTTTTCCCCTTAAAGATCTTATCTGTGGCAGTTTAATATTAAAGTCACTGGTATTCAAAGAGTACATTTTCAAATCACAAATTTAGACTTTATAGATAGCAGCTTTAAATTGTAGGGTTTAATGGAGCATATGTATCTTCTCGAGAGTCATACTTTAGATGGATACAAAGGGAGGAAAATATAAATGAGGACACACTTTATGGAGGAAAAGAAATAGGCCTTGTGAAGAAACAGTGCAGAAACTCAGATTTTTAAAGACTGAGCTGGGAAGGTATTTGGGGTTGTCTAAACTAAACCCAAGTGTAGAGGTTGGCAATTAGTCCTGCTCCAATGAGGAGCTGGTATGTGAAATGAAATCATTAAGTTCAAACGTAGTAAAATTGTTGGTTTTGGCTCTATGTTTTCTGTTTTTGCCTGTTTTCTAGAAAGCTTTCACATTTCTAGGAAAGAGAGAGGAGTAATTAAACTGAACACACAGATGGAAGGACTGGAGCATAAAGAGGTGAAATTATGTGATCAAGTCAAGGACTGGCCCATTTAAATCACAGCTCTGCTTTTGGATTATGAACCCTTTTAGAATGTAATTAAGTTTTGTATCCACTGTCCAGAAAAAAAAGTACACCTAGAACTTGGCAAAAATAAAAGAAAGAAAAAAAGAAAGAACTTGGCATACAATGCCCATTCATGGACTCCATGTCCATCAATCTCTCCATCAAAAATATATGCAAATGTAAATACAGACAACAGAATACCATAAAGCAGTTAAAATGATGAACTTCACCTTCTATGTTTTGAAATGGAAAAAGGAACATCGCTGAAAGGGTTCAAGGAGTAGACTGTAGTTGTATATAAGTATCAATAGTATAATCCTGTTTATATAAAAGCAAATATTTATATTATACATATAGCAATAGTAGCAGCCTTTTTTTTAACTGAGTGCTTATTCTAAGTTATTTAACCTATATTATCAAATTTAATCCCCTCCAACAACCCTATATATCAGCTACTATTTTTATACCCATTTTGCCAATGAGGAAACCGAGCCTTCGGGAGTTAAGTGGTTTGCCTGAAATCATATAGCTAGGTATGGTACAGGCAGTTGACAAGCCCAGGAGGAGACACACACATACACACACACTCAAGCTAGAAGCCACATGAGGTTAGGAACCATGTCCAGCATATTCAGCATCAAGGACAGGGCTGGGAACAGTGCAGGAGACCAATAAAGATGTGTTGATTGAATGAAGGAATGAAAATGTTAACAGTGGTTATTTATGAAGGGAAAGGATAAAGTGCCCCTTTTATTTTCTGCTTTATGTGTTTTTTATTTATTTGGATTTTTATGATGGGTATGTTGGTGGAACACTGTTAGTGTTCAACAGATATCCATATGCATCTCTATATTTTCCATCCACCATGCGTATAGGTGTGTTAATGGGACTAATTCTCACCAAAGGGTAGTAGGTGGAAATAATTTGTCTCCTTCAGTCTGAGGCAGTTATGAGACAAGGACTACTGGGGGCCATTCTTCAGGCTGGAGACCATGAATATCCAGCAATGTGGCTGAGACTCAGTTTCCCTGCGTGATCTTGTAGGGTAAAGGAAGATGAATTTCAAGTTGTTTTATTTTATGATTCCCTGAATTATCTTATTTGTTGGTTTATTTGTTTATTGTCTTTAATGCCCTACTAGAATGTCAGTCTCCTGAGAGCAAAAAACTGGTCTGTCCTGTTCACTGCTGTATCCCCAGGCTCATGTGACTGCCACATGAGAAAACCCCCATAAATAGTGTAATAAATGAATCACTGAATGACTGAAGTCCTCTGGGTACCTGAGCATGGGCAAAGCTGGAAAGCAGTGATAGAGTTTTCCATAGCAGCATCCTAAGAGGATACCCTTTCGGGGGTGAGAACTCATTTTGAGGACTCCAGCAGACATAGCCTAGGAGGATTTGGAAAGGTGACACATTGTGACATCTTTTAAAGCAATGTAATTCACAGCTGCCACAGGAAGACTCAGCAGGAGCACTGCTAATACCTGCCTCTGGAAGCACTGTGTGATCCATCAGTTAGGATACTGGTTTAGTTACTGTAACAGATAGCAAATAACAATGGCTTAAACAAGATGGTTTATTTCTCTCTTAGATAGAAGTCCAGCTGGTAGGCAGCCCAGGAAAGTTGGGCTACTCTGCTTCAAGTGATGGTCTGGGGACTCCTATTCCTTCTGTTTTATTTTTCCAAGATCTTCCAGGGTGTTGGCCTTATCTACATGATTGAACTGGATGCCCACCACAATATACGCACTCCAGCCTCAGAAAGGGGGGTAAAAAAGAAGGGGAGGGCATGCAACTTTCTTTTACGGATGTTACTCAGAAGTGGCATATATCACACAGGCTCACAGCCCATTGGTGGGAACTTAGTCATATGGCTATACCTAACTATAAGGGAGGCTGCCATATGTAGTCTCTAGATGGACAGCCATATGCCTCCCTAAAATTTGGGGATTACTATTACAATAATGAAGAAAGGAAAGATGGATGCTGGGGGACAGTCTCTCACGAGTGAGGAAGCATCATAGCTGATGCTGAGAAACTCTTTGTCCAAATCTTTATGGTCCACATACATGACTCCATTATTTTTATTGTTTTTGACAAGCTGTATCACAGGGTGTGATAGTCATCCTCTAAAATGGCCTCCAATGATTCCCACCTCCTGGTATTCGAATCCTTGTGTAATCTTGAGTAACCCTCTTCAAGTGAGTAGCATGTTGATAGGCTGTCACTTCTGTGAATAGATTACAAAAGATGTACTTTCATCTTTATTTATTTATTTATTTATTTAATTTATTTATTTTTGGCTACTTTGTTTCTTTGTTGCTGTATGTGGTTTTCTCTAGTTGCAGCGAGCGGGGGCTATTCTTTGTTGCGGTGCACGGGCTTCTCATTGTGGTGGCTTCTCTTGTTGTGGAGAACGGGCTCTAGGCGCACGGGCTCAGTAGTTGTGGCTCACTGGCTCTAGAGCACAGGCTCAGTAGTTGTGGCGCACAGGCTTAGTTGCCCTGCGGCATGTGGGATCTTCCCGGACCAGGGCTTGAACCCATGTCCCCTGCACTGGCAGGCGGATTCTTAACCACTGCGCCACCAGCTTCCACCTTTCTAGTAGACTTTATTGCCTTCCCAGCTTGCATGTTGATGAAGCAAGTGGCCATGTTGGAGAGACCCATGTATCAAGAAACTGTGGGTGGTCTCCAGACTGCAGCCAACAAAGAACTGAGGTCCTCAGTCCAACAGCCCACAGAGAACCAAGTCCTGAAAACAACCCCTTAAGTTTGGAAGAATATCCTTCACTGGTCAAGCCTTCAGATGAGACCCCCGTCCTGGCCATCACCTTGATTGCAGCCTTATGAATGTCCCTAAGCAGAGGCTACAGCTAAGCTCTGCCTAGACTCCTGGTGCACAGAATCTGTGAGATAATAAACATATGCTGTTTTAAGCCTTTAAATTTGTGGTATTTGTTATGCAACAAAAGATAACAAATACGGAGGAATCTTTGCTGAGACAGTTGCCAAGAGCTCTGGATCTAGACTTTTTTACAACTTTTTTACCTGTTCCTTCTGAAGTATGGTCCTTCCACGTCCCCAGATCTATCAGTCTTCCACATGACACACACCCACACCACTATCGGCTCTTTTCCATCAGAGAGGCTCTCTTTTTCTCCTCAGCTCTGGCTTCTTCTACCCCCAACCCTTCTGGTCTTTGCTTCTTTTTTTCTTTTTTTTTTTTTTTTTGCCTTTGAATGGTCACTTAATAATCTTCTAAATGAGCTTACATTTTGATAACATAGGAAGATTGTGGTGGGGGGATGTCTTTAAAAGCTGAAGCAATGAGACTTAGGCGTGCAAGGGAATGACTGTTAAGGCATTGGGAAGTTGAGATTGCCTCAGAGAAGGCAGGAGGCCCAGGATACTGGGAGGGGTAGAGGGAACCAGTTAGCAGCTTCCTAGGACCACCACCCTACCTCCACCCAAACAGCTAAGGGTAGAAAGGGATCCTGGTCTTGATCCCTGAGTCTTCTCCCACTGTTCATGATCCTTAACTATCACTCCCTTTTCTAGGCTGCTGGGTTTCTACTGAGTGTACTTACTCTTTAATGTATCATAGATACATTAGATAATGGTTGCTTCATTTGATTAAGCATGCCCTCAGTTGTCTCCTCTGTTAAATGAGAAGGTCAAACTGGATGATTTTAAAGGTCTTCTCCAACTCTAACCTGTTAAATTCTATTTCTACAAATCCTGGTTGGGGAGATTTATCTGGTCATAGAGAGCTCCCTTGATCTTTCAGGGTTCTGGGGAACTCCTTGGGAATATGCCATAGTCATCATCAACCTAGATTTTTGTTGTCATTCACTAAGTGTCCTCCTAAAGTACCCCAAATCAATGATGGATAGTTTAGATTTGGAGGCAGAGGTTCATTCACTGGAAAAAATTTTGGAGCTATTCTCATTTATGTTACAAGTTTCCCTGGTACTGGTAATTCCCAGCATCCTTCTATAATTGCAAAGGTCAGAAATAAAATGTTTTTCAAAGAAATGTTACAAAATCATGCTCTGGTTTGAGAAACAGCCCTGAGATGCACCTTGAGCAGGAAGATTTGGTGGAGGAGAGGGGTGGGCTGAGGAGGACAGCAGTGAAACTAGAGGAATTGAAGACCCCGGGTTTAGATAAATATCTACAACTTCCTAAGTTTGGGCCTCTATGAAGAAGCCCTAGGACTCTGCACTTCCCTATCAGTAGTTTTTTTTGTTTTTTTTTTTTTTTTTTTTTTTTTTTTTTTTTTTTTTGTGGTATGCGGGCCTCTCACTGTTGTGGCCTCTCCCGTTGCGGAGCACAGGCTCCGGATGCGCAGGCTCAGCAGCCATGGCTCACGGGCCCAGCCGCTCCGCGGCATATGGGATCCTCCCAGACCGGGGCACGAACCCGTATCCCCTGCATCGGCAGGCGGACTCTCAACCACTGCGCCACCAGGGAGGCCCCCCCTATCAGTAGTTTTAAAAGCCCTTTTTTTTCTAGCAAAACAAAGGCTTGAAGCAACTGTGCTTGTGTTTTAGAAGTTCCATCATTGTATTTCTGCAGCATTGAGTGTACATGTATTTTTCACTCTTAGTGGTAGAGTTTATACGTGCCCTAAGATAATTAGTTATTAATCATCCAATGACACTAAAAAACCAAACTGCTCAGTTAGCTGAGCACTCCTTTGAAGAAAACAGATGTTGTTAAAAGTCACTATTCCACTTTCTTGGGAAAATTCCACTAACATAAAATATGATTGATGATTCAAAAATGTAAATCTTCTATGTGAATTAAATACTACTATAAAAGGACAGTTGTCTACATAATTGTAGAAGATGCACAGAAGAATCACTCTGTAATTAAGACTATTGCTGTCTTCTCATCAGGAGTTAGAAGATTCTCAGTTGGGTCTCTTGATTGGGTGAGGGATTTCAGCCAAGTGACCTGTCCATTCTCTATTTCCCCAGAATAGCTTATGAGAAATGTGTTAGGCTTGAATTTGCTTATTTTCCATAGGTTAATCTTATGCATTATAAAGGGTACAATTTCCTAGACCAGTGGTTCTCAAACCTTAGTGTGCATCAGAATCATTTGCAGGGCTTATTAAAACACAGATTGCTGGGCCCCTTTCCAGAGTTTCTGATTTAGTAACTTGGAACTGGACCCAAAAATCTGCATTTCTAACAAGTTCCCAAGTGATGCTAATGCTGCTGGTCTAGGGACCACACTGTCTTGAACTCTCAGCTCCATGCAAAAACCTAAAAGGATTCTGAAGGCTGCAGGTGGAGTCTGTGGACTGTTGTTTCTGAAGACAGAAATATTTATGGCATAAAATAGTTTAACATTGTTTTACCTGAAGTAATTTCTCTTTCCTTTTTGTTATAATAGGAATTTCGTTAGTGGGTTTTTAGTTAGGCCTTGTATTACATTCATTTGTGTATATGTCTTAGCTCCATTATGACTGTGAGCTCTTTGGATTGTGTTCATCTTCGAATCCTCAATGTACCTTAATGTATCTTGTAAACTCAAATAAATATTTGGTGGATTGAATTTAGTTATGTATCCATGTTTTGAATTTGTTTTGCCTGAGTTTTCTGCATCTAATAATTATAAATAACAAATACTGGATTAAGTATGCAGCTCATGTATTAGTTATATATATCAACTTGACTGACTTCGAGGGTATGGGGAAAGAATGGTTTCCTTAAATTTAGCTAGGCCACAGTTTGCAAATCTAAATGATTACACCTATATAACTATTGAAAAGTTACCTATACTCTTCCATCCTGTCACTGTACTGTGAAATTTCCATACATAAAAACAGGATTTGGTGATGTGCATCATGGTACAGCATTTACAAAGACTGACACCCCCAGAAGTGTTATTTTCAAAAACCAATATTAAGATCATGTGACTACCTTCTGATATTACTTGCAGGGAGGCTGACTGATTTATCCCAAATTACTCTGCTGCTCTTTAATACCTTTAACTATTTAAGAATAAACTATATTTTCCAAAACTGGATTTCTGAAATCAGATGAAATCAGATGCCAGAATGCCAGGAATATCCATACAACTGTTGCATTTTTAGTAGCTTTAATAAAATGTTATTTGGATTTACAGATTTTAGATTTGAAGCATTTCAGCTTTGGAAGAGACCATAAAGATCCTCCAAGTCCAATTCAGTCAAGGTCTGCATCTCCCCTACAGCCTACTCATACTCAGCTTTGGTTTAAGGAAGAAAAAAACAACCTGGGGTGAGGGAGGCACTTTCCAGGGGTCCATTCTAACTTTGAGAAAGTGATCAAGCCTTTTCCTTCAGCTTCTACCCAATGGCCCTATTTTCACCCCTTTAGGAACATCCTGTCTAAACAGGATCTTCCAAATGTCTGTTATTCCCCATGGTCATGTTATTCCCTCTGATCTGTTTCCCTTTTCACTACTTCTAGACCTCTGTGCTACAGAAGCAAGGGGGCAGCTTCCAGCTACTAGCTACTCAGGGCACACAGACTTGCTATTGACAAGCCTGAATCATGGTCGATGAAGGGAGTGCTTTCTCCTTAGAAAACTTCAGCAACTTTCTACTCCAAACCCAGTCTCGGTACAAAATCTGTCACCAAAATGACTTTCTTGGCAGTTGTCTGAGGTATGGAGAGATGACATGAACTTTTCAAGGATCAAACAGAGGAGAATAAAGGCTTTGAGAGAAAAAGAAATCTTCATCAAATATAATAACCTTAACAAGGAATAAAAATAGATAAATGCTTATAGGTCTTAGTTCACATCCCCTTCATTAAAACCTTAGCTCGGGCTTCCCTGGTGGCGCAGTGGTTGAGAGTCCGCCTGCCGATGAGGGGGACATGGGTTCGTTCTCCGGTCCGGGAAGATCCCACATGCCACGGAGCGGCTGGGCCCGTGAGCCATGACTGCTGAGCCTGCACGTCCGGAGCCTGTGCTCCGCAACGGGAGAGGCCAAAACAGTGAGAGGCCTGCGTACTGCAAAAAACAAACAAACAAAAAAACCCAAAAAACAAAAAACACCTTAGCTCAATAAATAAAGGGCTATGTTTACAGATTTAGGTAATCTACTTCTTTTGTATGCTTTTTACTAATTAAAATCTATCCAACCTGGTATCACCTCAAACCATAATTCTCTACCATATTTTACAATTTTACTCCCAATTGTCATGGAAATATTTTTTCCATGACAACTGAAAGTAAAATGATGTTCACAAATCCACAGTAAACAGCAGTCATGTAATGCATAAATAAAACATGATTTGAATCTATAAATAGAACTCTAAATTTAACTCACTCACATGTAAAATTTAGACCAAGGAATATGTGTCTGTTAAACATACAACAGGTTTTAAATAATTGGAGTTTAGAATCCTGTCAAGTCCTGCATTATAGGGAGCAAAATAAAATAACGGGCATAAATACATCAAGAAAAGGAAGAGAGACACACGACACAAAATGAGTTTCCATGCTAGAGATGAACACGAATATGTCGAAGACGTGGGATCCACAAGTAAAGAGACATGCAGAATATAAGAATAAAACTTACAAAGACAGAAATAAGAGAAATAAGCTTTCATGGTACCTTACATAGAGTTTTAGGAAACTGCCACCAAACACTTTTCAAATTAAGACACATTTTCCCAACCATAAGCATAAATGAGGATTTAGCTTTGATACTTGCCTTGTGAATTGGATGAAATTAAGCTAAGGGCCAGATGTTTTTCATCCATGTTTTAGATTATGCTAAACACAGAATCATTAAAAAGCATCCATGTGACTGAATGGTTTAACATTGTATTAACAAATCAGGTGATATCTAGACACTGCCTTAGACGTCAGAAAATTTTAGCGTATTTTTGATGTTAGGGTTTTGGCAACTAATGAAAAAAAATTAAATAGTTTTGCTATAAAACAAACTTCCATTTTATAATGGGCAAACCAAATCTTCATAATGCTGAAACGACGTTTTGAGAAGGGAAAGCTGCAGATTTTTATATACAGGCATCCCTGACTTATGATAGATTGACATACAATTTTTTGATTTTATGATGGTGTGAAAGTGATACACATTCAGTAGAAACCAAACTTCAAATTTTGGTCTTTTCCTGGGCTAGCGATATGCTGTAGGGTATTCCTGTGATGCTGGGCAGGGCAGCGAGCCACAGCTCCCGGAGAGCCACGCCACCACCAAGGTAAACAACCGAAACACAATCATCCTGTACCTATATAACCACTCTGTTGTTCACTTTCAGTATAATATTCAATAAATTACATGAGATAGTCAACACCTTATTATAAAATAGGTTTTGTGTTAGATTTTGCCCAACTGCAGGCTAACGTAAGTGCTCTGAGTATGTTTATGGTAGGCTAGGCCAAGCTATGATGCTCGGTAGGTGAGGCGTATTAAACGCATTTTCAACTTCGGTATTTTCAACTCACGATGAGTTTATTGGGAGGTAACCTCATCGTTAGTCAAGGAAGATCTGTATCAAACTAGGAACTTGATTTATTTCCCCTGAATTGAATTTTGGTATTAGGTAGACAACCAAAATATATTAGTTAATATAGTTTATTATGTGTTGTGCAGAAACTACTGCAGTTCACATGCATGGGTTGAATTACGAATTAAGTATCAAATACCCCGTTGAGGATTATGCTTCAGCATAATCACTAAAGACATGGAAGGAGAAGTATATAAAGTCTAGAAAGGGGAGTCATCAAAACGTCAGCATGAAAATGAATACTGTATCAATCATCACATGCAAATCTTCAATTGGTAATAAACTGTAACAGTAAAACAACTGTGAAACTATCCAAAAAAAGTATGAAGGTCCATAGCTGTTTGATTACATCTTTGCTGAACAATATCACTTACTCATTTTAGGAAGTAACATTATGTAAGTTATTTTACAATGTCCATAAATTAACTTGAAACATTGCTGATTCTTTAAAAACAATCAAGGGAGGAGGAATTGACACAAAGATCTTTATGCAAAAATGTGTCGAGTCTGAACACCAGAGAAAAATATACTGTTTACATATATATATATATATATGTATATATATATATATATATATATATATATATATTTTTTTTTTTTGGCTGCGTTGGGTCTTCGTTGCCGTGCATGGGCTTTCTCTAGTTGCAGCGAGCGGAAGCTACTCTTCCTTTTGGTGCGCGGGCTTCTCACAGCAGTGGCTTCTCTTGTTGCAGAGCATGGGCTCCAAGCACGCGGGCTTCAGTAGTTGTGACACACGGGCTCAGTAGTTGTGGCTCGCGGGCTCCAGAGCACAGGCTCAGCAGCTGTGGTGCACGTGCCCAGTTGCTCCGCAGCATGTGGTATCCTCCTGGACCAGGGATTGAACCCATGTCCTCTGCATTAGCAGGCGATTCCTAACCACTGCGCAACCAGGGAAGTCCCTGTTTATATATATTGAATGCCACATGAATCAGGTTACAATTATACTGGCCCAATACTGAAACCTGTCATTTTGGTGTATTAATCTAAATATATGTCTCATTACCAACATACATCTTTCTATCTAGATGTTTTCCTTATTTGTTCCTAGTTTATCAAACTATGTTGGCACATGTCCTCATGTCAAAGCTGCCCCTGGTTTCATACTCTTTTAAGTTCCCCTCTACCATGCAAACCAGAGGAAGGAAATGATATTTAATAGAACATTAGTATGACTTGTTTTGAGTGGCCCTCAGTTTGGGACATAAGCAAAGCATAATCACATTTACTAGAAAACAAAGCTTGAGGTTTGAATCTGATTCCACAACAGATGATTTCCCAGTGAGATAATGTCAATTTACCACAACTTGTCATTATTTAATGTGGTGAGCTAACACAAGTAAAAGTGGTTTGCAATTTTAGAGCCCTAAACAACTTAGTAGGTGTTCACGTTAGTGTGAAGGTATAGCTACCGCTAAAGGTTCTGTGAAAATCTCACAGCAGAACCAAAACAGATGGGAAACACTGAAGATGCTGCTTTAAACTGAATATCTAAAACCCAATAGTATTAAAATAGAAATGGAGTGCAAATTGGGGTGAAAAACTGCCTTTTCTACAAATATTGTTTCATGTAGGTTTCTGCCAGAAGCAATCTCATCAATGTTAATTTTTTAAATAGGCATGTGTTTTCTGATTGACTTAAGGGAAAATAAGTTAAAACAACATACACAACATAGTTATAAGATTTAAACTCTAACTGAAACTAGAAAAGACTTATTTAACACGATGGTGAATAATGTAGCTGTATTTAACATAATTTACTTTCATTCATTACCAAAACTATTCCAAATTAGTGGTCAGCAAAAGGCAAATTTGCACAATTTTCCCTTGAGAAAAGCAGAAAACTATACAGTGTTGTTAATAAGTTCAGAAACATACAATTCCAAATTACCTAAATTACTGATAACTCAATTTCTCCATGTTTCCAAGTTTTTGGTCAAATGGTTCATTTATCAATTGTGTTAAACAATGTAATCATATCACACTTATTTTAGAATTTTCTAAAATACGACACTTTACATTATATTTGCATGCTACTAAAACAGTTGCTTAAACAAAATGTCTATTGACATTTGAGGCCATCATTATCATAGTTTCTTCAATTGGTTTTTAACTCAATTGAATTTGGTTCTGGGGTTCTTAAGTAAAGCCTTGATTTCAGTTGGTGGATTAAACTTTCTTTTTTGATGATGGCAAAATTCCAAATAAAAAATAAATTTCAGTTTACATTTAAAAGTAATTTGCTTCTGAACTTCTTTTAATTTTTTTTTTTTTTTTTTTTTTTTTGCGGTACGCGGGCCTCTCACTGCCGTGGTCTCTCCCGTTGCGGAGCACAGGCTCCGGATGCGCAGGCTCAGCGGCCATGGCTCACGGGCCCAGCCGCTCCGCGGCATATGGGATCCTCCCAGACCGGGGCACGAACCCGTATCCCCTGCATCGGCAGGCGGACTCTCAACCACTGCGCCACCAGGGAGGCCCTGAACTTCTTTTAATTTGAATGTCATTAAATTAAATGTGCTTAATTCACATCATTTGTGCATATATTTCTTGCATACTGATTTATTTTAAAATAATTTTTTAAAGTTATAAATGGATAATACCATAGTAGGTTGCAGTTTTATGAACCAAATAAAGCATGCAGCAGCAGTTCACATTTTAAAAGCTTACATAATCTAATACATTTCTTCATTGTCAAACTTGTATTTCTGAGCATTTATTAGCTTATTTTTCAGTATAAACATGAAATGTTTTCCTACACTTGGATAATAATATCACATTATTGTGACTTCCTGGCTTCTATTTGGATAATGGCATAAATATTTTTTTCTAAAGTAATTGGAACACAGATTTGCACTGACAATAAGGAACAGTCTTTAGAGTCTATACTTTTATCAAGCTTTTAAAATTTCCAGGTTCAATTACCTAAAAACTAAGAAAGTGATTTGTCATCAAATGACTTCATTCTGCTTTTTAAAATTGTAAATATTGTATTTTTAGATAAATACCATATATTTTATCTTTCTCTTAACCACCACAAAGTTATAAGAAAACTATCTTCAACACCTTATCTGCTTAGATACAAAATTTCATACATTTAATCTATTTTCTCTCAACAACAAAGTTAAAGTTATAAGGAAATTTTATCTTCAACACTTCACCTGTTTGGATGCTAAATGATCATAGCTGTCAATAATAGCTAGTAGAGTCACTTCAAAATTGCCAGTTTTCTTTCTCTACCAAGGGCATTTTCTTTCACATGAGAGAATCATTTCAAAATTCCCAAAGAAAGCCCTTGGTCTTTTCACTCTCTAACAAGGACTCCTCTTTCCCTATCATCTGCCAAAAAACCTTTTCTGGCTCTGAAGTCAATCCCAGGGTATGGTTCAGATGTGAGAGTTTCTGTAACTCTTCACAGAAATTATTCTCATCAATCTTGATGTATATTAAGATTACACATTTAAATGCATATTAATGTTACTGTGTAGCAACTTTCTTATTACTATTGCTTGCAAAACTGTCACAGCCTTGAGAATTTAGCCAGCCCAAACTGCTCTTCCCAGGTAAAGAACCCTAAAGACTCACATTCCATTTTGTCATTAAATAGTTCCAAAATCTCTAATGAGAGTAACAGCTTCTAAGGCATAGTCCCACAATGATTTTAATAGTTACCACCTTGTCCCAAGTTACAAAGTAAAAATGCTATTTCTTAGGAGTATAAAAGTAATTTTCATCTCAACTATGCTGCTGGTTGAGTTTTACTTAATACAGTAAGTCTCAAGCAGAACGCTCCTGGTTTTTAAGAACTTACCCTCAGTTTGACTTCAAACGAAAGGCAAGGTAACAGCAGTGTGTAAACTGTGAAATCCTATCAATTTATATACATTTCTACTACCATGAAAAAATTATTCAGTTCCATTGAAATTTGGCATTAATGATGCCAGCCAGTTTAACATAGTAACAAAATTGAGAACAATTTCTTTTCTTTGCTAGTTCTAAATCAGATGATTAAGGTTTTGGTTTCAGGTTAAAAACTCACATATTAGAAAACACCCAGGAGTCAGCTGAGTTGAAAAAACACTTGTAAACTTCACATTTTAGAGACAGGTGAGAAACCTAGATATGAGTATTCCTGGCTCCTCCCTGAGAAAATCTTAGTCTACCGCAGTGATTGAAAAAATAAAGTCCCAAGACACAAAATGGAACTAAACTTCCAGGCCTAAACAGAAATCCCTAAGAGGCTATTGTGAAACAAGACTGGTAAGATTGCCACGGCAAAAGGATTAAGAAGAAAACAAGCAAGACAAGGTTGTGTATCATGACGGGGCTGAAAAACAGGAGAGCCGCTTCTTTCCCAAGCAAAGACCAACCTGAACAAGGGCCCCTAGTTTCTCTGTAACTCTCCAAAATCTCATCTGTGAACAGATCCTCGAGTTAGTAGTACCCCTGCAGACAGCGGCACAGCCGGCTGCCAGGAGGAAGCGCAGCTCGCCTGTGACCTCTCAGAGTACCAACAAATGGAAAGCCACAGGCAATTCGCCAGATAAAAAGATCGTGTATTGTATGTGCAGCAGGTATCAACTTTTAAGAGAAGCCCGACAGTCTCTGGTCAAGTCCTAAGGCCGCGTGAGAAACTCAAGGTGGGACTGGAAAACGTTGCCCTAATCTGTTTACCACAAAACTGACCCTGCCCTCCTACTTTCTGCATCTTTGCCCCCGACACACTTGCCCAGAACCTTCCAAACCAAAGAAGCCTCCGACAGAGACAGCCTACAGGAGCCTTCAAATTCCCGGTGAAACCTGACAGCTTTGTAAAGCCTCCCGGAAGGAGAAAAGATCAAATGAGACCGGCTCAGCGGGGTCTTCCCGAGGTGACCCCGGAGTTAACGTATTTATTTTCACGCTGCAACTGCTGATTGCTTTACAGAGACATTTCATGCTGTAGCTCTGCATGGAGCTGAGGACAAAAGTAACATTTTAATTAATGTTATAATTATTATAATTATTCTTTAAGAAAGCTATTAAATAACCTGTACAAAGCCCGGCCCAGTCCTAGCAAAAAACCCAGCACTATTTCAAATCCCTCAAGGTTCTTCCGCTTTGATTTCGGCGTTTCCTATATACAAAGGTCAGCCCAGGGTAGTCCCCGCAAACTGTTGGTCTCCCAGATGGTGGGAATGGTTCAGAGCCTGAAACTGCTCTTTCGTGACGCAGAGCTCTCAACCCTACCTCCCCTGATCTTCCTGGGCACACGGTCCCTGTCCGCAGGCCGGCCAGGGCGCTGGAGGCCTGGCGTCGCTTTTGGGAGGCGGGCAAGCAGGAAGGGGCAAGTAAGTGCCTCTGTTGGGTCTCCTCTCGGCCGGCTGCCCACAGGCCACCGGAACCTCTCCGAAGAGGTGCTGGGTAGGGAGCCCGAGGCGGGAGAGGCATCGAGTCGCCCCCGGGTGGGCTTACAGGTCCCGCGGGTCCTCCCGCTTGACTCCGGCCTCAGCAACTTTGAGCTTCTTATTCTGGTGCGTCTTGACGTGCTTGGCGAGGTGGTCGCTGCGCATGAAGCGCTTGCCGCACTCGGGACAGGCGAAGCGCTTCTCGCCCGTGTGAGTCCGCAGGTGCCGCTGCAGCTCGTCCGAGCGCGTGAAGCTCTTGCCACAGAAGAGCCAGTTGCACACGAAGGGCCGCTCGCCCGTGTGCCAGCGCAGGTGCGCCTTCAGGTGCGACGTCTTGCCGTACACCTTGCCGCAGCCTGGCACGTGGCACACGTGCTGCTTCTTCTTGCCCGGCTCTGCCTCCGGGGCGCCGCCCGCCGCCTGGCAGTTGGGGCAGCGGCAGCGACGGCACCTCCTGGCCGTGGCCGCCAGGGGGGCCTTGGTTTGCAGCAGCGCAGCGATCTGGCTCTGGTATTGCGCGAAGTCCGACGGGCCCAACACCAGGCCCCGCTGCAGCGCGGCGGCGGCGGCGGCGGCAGCGGCGGCCGCTGAGGCCGGGAAGCGGGGCGCGTGGGGGCCCCCCGCACAGGCGCCGGAGAGGCTGCCCCCCGGAACCCCCGAGGTTCCCGGACCGGTGCCGGTCTGCGGGATACTCCACCACGGGAGGTCGTCGGGGGCCGAGTTGGGGGACAGCTGGCGGCACGTGGGCGGCGGAGGCGGCGGGGGCGGCGGCAGCAAGTTGGAGTAGCCGGGCGGCAGCGCGGCCTGCGCCGCGTAGGGCACGTAGGCGGGCGCGCAGCTGGCGGGCAGCGCCGCCATGCTCGAGGGCAGCATCTTCACCGGTGAGAACTCGTAGGGGTACGAGGGGTCTGCAGGGGGTGTAAGCGGCAGCTCATGCGCCGCCCCGAAGGACGGCTGCAGGTGCGTTTTCTGCGGCGTCAGCCCCAGGCTGGGGTGCGGGGATGGCAGCGTGCCAGGCGAGTGCGCCGGCATGTCGGCAGTCCACGGGTGAAAGAGCCTGGAGGGCGAGCCCAGCGCGGGGTCGTAGGACACCTGCAGGAAGTCCGGGGGCGCCGTAGCGCCCGGCTGGCCAATCCGGCTACAGGTGGCGGCTAGCAGCGCCAGGGGCGAATGCTTGCCCAGGTCCGGGGAGGCGCTGGGGGTGCGGTCCTGCATAGGCGGCGGCAGGGGAGGGCGGAGAAGAGACAAAAGGTTAGCGCTCCAAGCGCGGTCTCCGGGCCCGTCCGCCACACCCACGCCGGCTATTATACCGCCGCCCCTCCCCCGTCCCGGGTGTCCCTCCCCCGCCACCGCACACCACGCACGCACCCACCAGTCCCGGGAAACTTTTGGTGCTTGCGCTACCTGGACGCGGAGCGCGGGAGCGCTTCCTGTGAAACTACTTGGTGCAAAGAGACGCCATCTAGCCTCAGAGGAAGGCAGGCACAAAGTGGGAGGGGAGAGAGATCCGACGTGCCACTCCCGGCTCCACGGCCAGAAAGGGTCTGGAAACACTCACAGTCCGGCTGCCCATCCGCCTTCCCTCCCACCTTTTAAGCTCTCATTTCCACGCTACTCTCGCGCTCCTCCTCCGCCCGCCCCAGGAGGGCCCAGCGGGGTGAGCTGGGACCGGTTCTCAGCCAGACGCGCACCTCCGAACAACCCCCGGATACGCGCGTCCCTCTCCCAAAGGCCACACTCTTTTGACACCAGGGTTCAGTGTGAAGTTGGTGTGGGCACCCCTAGGTCTCACTCCATTGGCATCCACCGAGCGGGATTCCCTTTGAAATTCAGGGTGCACAGAATATCAGGAAAGATCCAGACATGACCCTTCCCACCTTTCCCTCGCCCCCTCCGAGCCCAGCCCTGACCTGGAGGAAGGCCTGCAGCGAGTCGTTCCGGAGGACGGCCACGGCGGCCATGCCTATGGCTTGCGGGCCGTTGGCTGAGGTGCAGGGCGCTGCTGAGGCATGGAGACCCGAAGGCGAGGACGAAGGGCCGCCTTAGCGTCCCTCCCGGGCGCCCTCTCTGCGCGCCAGGGCCCTCCCCGCCCGCGCCCCTCGCCGCAACCCGTTCGCTCGCCCCGCGAGCGGTCTGAGCGCTTCAGGCTCACCTCCAAGAATTTGATAAGGACTTTGCTGGGCCGCCAGCCAGTCAGAGGGAAGATTTATGGCTTTGAAGTTTGCCGCTACCCAATCATCAAAGAATAGCGGCTCTTTCAGAAGCGAAAGCAAATCCTTTGAATCCACAAAGCTCCTATGGTGTGTTTGTTGGTCTGGATAAAAGAACTGATTATTAGGGGGGATGGGAAGGGAGGAGATAAAGGCGGGACAATTAATGAAGTAATCACTATGTGGGAAATGTATATACACAAATAATTGGATTTTCCTGATCAAAGGGGGCCTTGCCGCCTGGAGACCCGCGCTTGGGTTGCTTGAGACACTCTATCCCCCTCTTCCCCCCCACCCCCGCTCCCTTGCAATTACAGATTTGCGCCAAGGCAGCGCCCAAAGTGACAAAGTATCTTTGCTATCTCCAGAGAAATCTGCCTTCGGCTTCCAGGCGCGGGACTTGGAGACGAAGATGAGGGTAATTCTCTCCTCTCCGCCCCCGGTACTTACACACCCGGCACCCGGACAGCACAGGCACCGGCCCGAGCACGTCGTCAACCCGAGCACACCTTGGACCCGAGGGAATTCCCGGGGCTGAACCTGGGACGCCCTGAGCCCCGCCCGCCTCATGCTCCCCCTTCCTCCCCCAGCCCAGCCGCCGCGGAGCGGTGAGCAGCCCTGGGACCCGGGGCGGGGCCGGGCGGCCGCCCAGGGCGGCGGTGGGTGGCGCGCACGCTCCAGGGCCGCCCGCCTCTCTTGCGACGTTCCTGCCGGCGACCTGGAAGTTCTCGGGCCACAACTTTTGCGAATAGTGAGCCTGCGAAAAACACCCGGGGCACGCTTACCCCCAAAGCTAAGTTTGGCGGGACACTCGGAGCAACTCGAGGGGGAAATGTTTGGAGTCTTGCTCTTCTCTCTCGGAGCAGGCAAGCTGACCGCTAGTAAGCCCCACTGAAACCCACAGAGATGCTAGAAATCCTCACCCCGGCGCTAAGCCCGGCCAGGCAAGTGCGCACGCCTGCAAGCCGCACACACCTACAGGGAACTAACCGAAAAAAGTAAGGCGCGGTGGAGGAAGCCCGTAGCTGTTCTTGTTGAGCAAACCACAAATAGCACGAGGGTGGCTCTCTAACCGGAAAGAAAAGTCAATAAAAACTGTTGTTCCCAGCACCTTTGTATAGAAAAGAAATTTCTTCAGGCGCGGGCCGTGCTTCGCTAGTCAGGAAAACGCTCTCCAGAGTGTGGTCTCCCCAAACCCTCGCTGCCAGCCATGCCTGGCCCAGGAGGGACGGTAGTGGCCGGCCACCTGCCTTCCTCCGGCCCACGGCGCAAGACGCGTCCTGCAGGGGAGGTACGGACACCCAGATCTCCTCACCCGGGAGAGCAGGAGGGGCGCCTCGGTGTCCTCACCGCGCTGGAGGGCATTAGGGGCCGGGAATGGCCTCTGAGGCCTCCAGCCGGCGGCCACGCTCCGTGGAACGGCGCAGCAGAGTGGGCCGCCTGGGCTTGGCCAACCCCGCTCCACTTGCGGCCTCGGGGTACACCGCCTCCTCTCTGCGACGCGGCCGACCGGGCAGGGATCCTCTGAGCCAACTCGCGCCCAGGCTTCCTGCGTATGGTCCTTCCGGGTACCGCACAGCAGCCGGGACTGACGTGGAGAGGTCGGATCAGGTGGTCCAACTCGCCGTGCGGCGCCAGCGGTTACCCCAACACCAACAGGCTTCTGATTCGGAGTCTGGGCTGTGTATTGGTGCCCTCTGCACTCGCATTAGGGGTCAGGACACTATGCCACCAGGCCATTTCCCCACACCCAGGGCCCGCCAGCAAAATAGAAACATCTTGCTGAAGACGAATGGGCCGAATGCAGCCCAAATACTACACTTGAGCACTTCTCAAGTCCCGTCCTTGCACGCCCCTCTTCTCTGCAACAAGGTGTCACCCAGGAACGGTGAGCAGTGACTGCACAGCTCGGCCACCGCGGTCTGGCTCCTGAAGAGGAGGTCCGAGTGCTCTGGGAGCCAGGAAAGAGAGGGCACTTAGTGTTTTGCTTCGGAGGCCGGGAAGACCTACACTTGTCCACACCGCGTCCAGAAAATCGATTACCCGCGAAGCCTGGGAGGGGAAGGAGCCCTTTCCCGCCTGCAAGTCAGAGGCCAGGGAGTCCCATGGTGCACACACACACGCAGGCACCTGTCGGCACTGTCGAAGAGGGTCTGGTCCCTTAGTGAGTTTCCTCTCGGGCTCCTTTGGGCTCATCGACCTCCACTGTCGGTGGTTGCAGGCCGGGCTGGGCCAAGCAGGCTAGAAGACATTCTCGTTTGCCGAATTTGTTCACTATTTTAACAAAAAGGCAAGAGAAGCCAATTCATATCTCCATAGTTGTTATAGAAGAGAACTTTTTCTCCAAGATGCCCCGTTAGCCAATAAGCCACCATCAATGGCCAGCAGGGAGAGAGTAGTGGGTTGGTGTCAAGAGCTCCAACTCTGAGAATCTGAAGGCCGATTTCCAGATGCCACTTTCTAGTTGATGACCTGGCTGATGACCTGGGCCGGCAACTTACACAACCGCTTTGTGCCTCAGTTTCCCAATTTGTAAAATGGGGGTTATAGCAATGCTCACCTCGTAGAGTCCTTGTAGGCTTAAAAGAGGTAAATACATTAAAAGTATTTAGGATTGTGCGGGCGCACGGTAGGCCCTCCCTTGACTGTTTGAAGTCCTGGCTCTGGGCCTCTCCTCCATTTGTGAACACCCGCCGGGATTCCAGCCCTCCCAGGCTGAAGTCTGGAGAGAGACTTTCACAAAGTGCTGTTTAGCCTCTCTTCCTTTGCACTCGGGGCTCCTGAAAAACTTATTCTTAATGAAGTAATGTTCGGAGCATCCATTAAAAATGCAATGCCGGGAGATCAAAGTACAATATTTATTTTTGAAATTTGTTGCAATCACCAAGAGATACAGGTATTAAGGCCAAATGTCAGTTCCGTTACACAAAGCCCTGCGCCCGGGAAGAGCGTGTGGCTGCTCTGCCATAATGTAAAGAGACATCAAAGACCAAGCGCGCTGCAAAAGTGCGCAGCCGGGAGGAGGGAGTGAGCCCAGGAGGGCCGGGCGAGCCCCAGACGGCGCGGGGGCTGTGGGGGCTTCGGGGGAGGGGTCGGTTCAAAGAGGTATCCGCTGGGGCGCGAGTTCGCAGGAGGGAAGATTTAATGGGCTTTTTTTGTTGGTGGGTGTGTTTGTGCACCGAGGACCCAGGAACTCCTCTGTGGTCCTCCAGCCTGAGGGCGGAGGCAGGGGGCGGGGGTGGGAAGCGGCGAATGGGGAGCAAACTTTAACCACGACGGGGGGGTGGGGGGGGGAGGCGGAATACCAGCCTCCCGGCGGCTGCTGGCGCAGCGGAGCCGTTCTCCTAGTAGCTCTCCATGCAGCAGTGTTCCGAGGCTGCGAAGTTGGCCTCGCGGTTCCTTCGCGGGCGGGCAAGTGCTGACCAGGTGCTACCTGCGAGGAGAGGCGGGTAGGTGAACCCGCACAGGCATTAGCGTGATGGACTGACCTGGTGTGCGCGCTCCGGAATCTACTCCAGGAAAAAAAAAAAAAAGTGTTTACTGAGAGCTCTGGGGTTGCAACTTCGCGCCGAGCCTGGTACCTCGCCTCAGGCATTTTCTTGCAGCAACCGGGGACTCCTGCCCCTGGGGTCAATCCAACTGGTCTCCCATTTTCAGTTGATTTTTAAAAAATCTGTACATGATTTAGGTCATTTCGACAAATTCTTAATTCACCGGCTCTTTACAGCAGGGTGTTGCTTGACCGCCCAGTCTCGCCCCTTGTCTGCCAAAGCCTTAACCGTCCAAGATCGCGCATCCGCCTAGTTAATACAGTATCGGTGGTTGTTTTATTAAAGGTGCTGGGAGGGGAGGGGTCAGAATTTCCCTCGTGCTAGTAGAGCAGGGTCGCAGGAGGCCGGTGCGTTTCTTCGGTCATCTACCACCAAGTATTCTTAGAGCAGTCACTCGGCAGCCTTTTGAAGTTATGCTAGAGCAGAAAGCTGCTATTGTTTTCAGCTCTCAACAGGGAAGAGATCAAACTTTGCCTCTTCAATTTGAAAGTTTTTGGTTTTTTTTTTTTAATAGTGGTGGGTAGGGAGGGGGTGTTGCAATCGGACACACTCTTAACTGTGAGGGTTTGGAGCCATCTCACAGTTTAAACTGCAAACCAAATCACAGATGCCCTAATGCTCGCGCCTGAAACAGGGCCGGGATCGTTATTACAGCCGAGAGCATTTTGTAGCAAGGAATTACAATGCTGGGGATCTTTGGAAAACACTGGCTTGGCTTTGGAAAGTTTCAGCTAGAAACCTTGAGTTAACTTTAAGCTTACTCTTCAAATTTGGATCAGTATGTAATGGAGGAAGAAGTGGAATTCTAAATCTAGGAGGGATACTTTATCTCATCCAATTAGACTCCCCCACTTGACGGCAGAAGGAAACAATGTTCACATGCATGTGTCATGCCTGTTCAGTGCTGTGAACTTCAGTAGCTATTCAATAGATGCTTATCGGTGTTGGGTGGTAGCGTAGAATTGTGTGTACCAGTGTTACCTGCATAGTGATTGGTGCTACGGAACACACAAATGCAGTAGGGACACAGAGGAGAGCACTGGCAAAGGCTGGGGTAGTTAAGGGAGGTTTATCAGGGAGCTGGGGTTTGAAGGAGCCTTTAAGGACCTATGGAATTTTAATTGGGTTCATAGAAGGGAGGGGAAAGTACAGCAAGGAAAGAGAACTCCCCTTCAGGGAGGAGCTGAATAACCATGGAAGATGAAATTTTGCCTCTTTGATTTGCTGGTATAAACTGGGTGAGGCCGTATTAGAGAATCAGAGAGAAGAGTTTGGCCCTGATGCTGTATGTATTCAGTAGTAGGACTTTAGGCTCCTGAGCAGGTGAATTACATAACTTCAATTCATTTCTTAAATATCCTTCTTTAGGAAGGTTGGCTTGCTGAGGGCTTGCAAGGATAGACATGGATGCAGATATCTCTGTGTGAGATGGTAAAGGCCTAATCTGGG
Source organism: Hyperoodon ampullatus (assembly GCF_949752795.1). Classification (NCBI taxonomy): domain Eukaryota; kingdom Metazoa; phylum Chordata; class Mammalia; order Artiodactyla; family Ziphiidae; genus Hyperoodon; species Hyperoodon ampullatus. Next base: position 85,802,236 of record NC_136921.1, on the reverse strand, counting down.
AACTGGTGTGGTAGTGAAACAGTGACAGACATTTTAAAGGGAAAAAGAACAAAACTTGATTAACAGGTTGGAATAAGAGATAAAACAAAGGGAATAATTTAAAAGATCCCTCTCTTGACAAATGGTGCTGGGACAACTGGATATCCATATGTAAAAGAATGATGTCAGACATTTTCCTTACAACATGCATAAAAATTAACTCTAAATGGATCATAGATCTAAATACAACAGTTAAATTATAAAACTCATAGAAGAAAACATAGGAGTAAGGCCTTATGACCTTGGGTTAGGTAACGCCTTCTTAGATATACCGAAAGCACAAGTGGCAAAAGAAAAAATAGATTAATTGGACTTCATAAAAATTTAAAACTTTGTGCTTCAAAGGATACCATCAAAAAAGTGAAAAACCCCACAGAATGGGAGAAAATATTTGGAGATTATATATCTAATAAGAAACTTGTATCCATAATGTATAAAGAACTCTTGCAACTCAACAATTTTAACCCAATTTTTTTAAAAAGGCAAAGGATTTGAATAGACATTTCTCCGAAGTAGATATGCAAAAGGCAAATAAGCACGTGAAAAGATGCTCAACATCATTAGCCATCACTGAAATACAAATAAAAACCAAATGAGGTCCTGGTTTACACCTACGAGGATGGCTATGATGAAAAATATAGTAAGTTTTGGTGAGGCGTGATAAAACTGAAACTCTTATGAACTGCTGATAGGAATGTAAAATGGTGCAGCCACTTTGAAATACAATTTGGCAGTTCTCAAAATGTTAACCACATAGTTATAATTCTACTCCTAAATATAGATCAAAGATAATTGAAAACATATGTCCACACAAAAACTTGTATGCATGTCATAGCAGCATTATTCGCAATAACCAAAAGGTAGAAGCAACCCAAATGTCCATCAACTGATGAATAGATAAACAAAATGTGTTATATTTATACAATGGAATATTATTCAGCTGTAAAAATGTCTTAAATACTGATACCTGTTATAATATGGATGAACTCTGAAAACATTATACTAAGTGGAAGAATCCAGTCACAAAAGATTACATATAGTATGTTTCCATTTATATGAAATGTCTAGAGTAGACAAATCCAGAGACAGAAAGTAAATCAGTGGTTACCAGGCCCTGTGTGGAGGGGAGAATAGGAAACGATTGTTTGGGGACTTTGGTGGGGGTAAAATATTCTAAGATTTATTGTGGTGATGGTTGTACAATTTTGTGACTATACTAAAAACCATTGAATTTTGCACTTTAAATGGATAAATAGTGTGCTACCTGATTATATTTCAATAAAGCTGTTAAAAAATCAAAAGGAACTCAAAGTTTTAGCCTGTGAGGCAGCAAGAATGGTTCAATTGCTGACAAAGTGGGAGATTAAAGAAAAAAGACAGATTGGAGTTAAGTGGAAGTCCTGAATTCAGTTTTGGGCTGAATTGAGTCTAAGATGTAGGCTGGATGTTCATGGGGAAATGCTTGCAGAAAGCCAGAAGTGTAGAGAGTGGGCAGTGCAAGCCAGCGATAGGGCTAGAGATAAGGACTTGTGAATTTTGGGGAAGTAGTAATGGTGGAATAAGTGAGCTCACTGAAGTGAGTGGAGGTCAAGCAGGTAGAGAAAAGCTACAGCAGAATTTGTGAGGAAACCCCAATTAGAAGATGAACAGAGGGAGAGGAACCATCAAAGCAGCCAAAGGATAAGGAATCAAGAAAGGCCAGAGAAAACAAAAAAAAATGTAGACGTGGGAGATGAGTAAGAACACTGGACATGACCAAGGGCATCGAAGGTGGGGTGAAGGGCTAGAGAAAGGGTAGGACGAAACAGAGAGTCTGTCTGATTTGGGAGGAAGCTTTGAGAATCCACTCTCAGAACTGAGGTGAGGACAGGAAGCGGATTAGTCTAAGCAGCAGCTGGATCAGATAGCAGGGTCAAGGCAAAAGCCTCATGTGTGTGTTTTAGGATGTGGTTAAAAGGAAATGTTAGAAAGAGGGGGCGGTTTTAGGTGGGGAGCCTAGAGACTGGGTGTTTGCAGTGGAGGTGTGAGGCCTTCCTTTGATGAATTGCAGAGAGAGGCAAGCAAGTGTAACTGCAGGAGGGAACTTCTGATGGGGGGGCATGCCAAGTGAAACTCAAGGGGGAAGCTCCTTATTTATTCATTTAAAAGTACAAGGTATGTAGCAACATAGCTGGACCTAGAGATTATCCTACTAAGTCAGACAGAAAAAGACAAATATCATATATCACTTATGTGTGGAATCTAAAAAAAAATGATACAAATGAACTTATTTACAAAACAGAAACAGACTCACAGGCATAGAAAACAAAACAAAGTTACCAAAGGGGAAAGGGGGCGGGGAGGGATAAATTAGGAAGTTGGGGTTAACATACACATGACTGTATATAAAATAGATAAACGGAGCTTCCCTGGTGGCGCAGTGGTTGAGAGTCTGCCTGCTACTGCAGGGGACACGGGTTCGGGCCCTGGTCTGGGAGGATCCCACATGCCACGGAGCAACTAGGCCCGTGATCCACAACTACTGAGCCTGCGCGTCTGGAGCCTGTGCTCCGCAAAAAGAGAGGCCGCGATAGTGAGAGGCCCGCGCACCGCGATGAAGAGTGGCCCCCGCTTGCCACAACCAGAGAAAGCCCTCGCACAGAAACGAAGACCCAACACAGCAAAAATAAATGAATAAATTAATAAACTCCTACCCCCAACATCTTCTAAAAAAAAAAATATATATATATATATAGATAAACAACAAGGACCTAGTATATAGCACAAGGAACTACATTCACATCTTGTAATAACCTATAATAGAAAAGAATCTGAAAAAGAATAAATATATATGTATGTATAAATATATATGTATGTATAACTGCTGTACACCTGAAACTAACACAATATTGTAAATCTTCAATTAAAAGAAAAGGTACGGGGCTTCCCTGGTGGCGCAGTGGTTGAGAATCTGCCTGCTAATGCAGGGGACACAGGTTCGAGCCCTGGCCTGGGAGGATCCCACATGCCGCGGAGCGGCTGGGCCTAGTAAGCCATGGCCACTGAGCCTGTGCGTCCGGAGCCTGTGCTCCACAACAAGAGAGGCCGCAACAGTGAGAGGCCTGCGCACCGCGATGAAGAGTGGCCCCCACTTGCCACAACTAGAGAAAGCCCTCGCACAGAAATGAAGACCCAACACAGCCAAAAATAAATAAAGTAATTAATTAATTAATTAAAAAAAAAAAAAAAAGAAAAGGTACAAGGTCAAGTCATTGCTGAGAGTGAAGGCGGGGGGCGGGGCTCCCACATTAAAAGTGCAGCTGGAAACGGGTTACAGATCAGGCGATGCTTATACCTACTTGTGCCAGGGCTTGTCCTATGTGTTTTACTTGATTGCATTCAGGCCTCACACACTTAAGCCCTGCCTTCTAGTTCAGTCTACTGGCATTTGGATTTCCTCAGACAAGAATGCAGCCCCTCTCCTTACCTTCCTGTCTGGTAAGGAGAGGGGCAGTGCAAATGTCGTGCTCTGGGGGCTGTCATGTGGGGCAGGGGGAGAAGCCCTGGGGTGTTACCTGCCTCCCATGGGAGGGAGGTGCCCACATAAACATGCTTTTTGAGGGGGGCATATAAAATTGCTTTCTCTGGGTTGTAGGCAAAAAAATTGCTTTCAACAGCACTACCATGGATATGAGTGATCTTTAGGTACAGACAAGGCCCCCTTACAAAAGACATATCCTAGAAACGGTAGTACCAAGCTTCCTTTCTTAGTGGTGTTGGTGGTATAGTGGTGAGCTTAGCTGGCTTCCAAACTTCCTTTCTTAAGGATATCTTTTCCTATTTTAGTTTATCCATTAATATTCATGTTTTAAAATGACCCCGTGTTTGATTTGTGACAAGGATCACTTGATGCCAGAAGAAATAAAGGCACAGAGAAGTGTAAGGACTGAGGTCGCGGCAGGAGCCTGTAGAAGCTTAAGCTCATTCTGCAGCTCCTCTCCCATCTTTATTCCCCGGCACAGGGAACCCAGTCTGCACTGAGTACAGAGGATTTGTGTGCAGCTGAGCTCAGGCACAGTGTGGGGGGGTCCCGGAGATAAAGAAGATGTACCCTGCCCTTGGATAGTCTGGAATCGAGTCCTGAGGACAAGAAAGCTCACAGGGGAGCCACAGTTGGGTCACAGGACCACGGGGAGGATACTGAGGGCAGGTGAAAGGACTGAGGCCCAAAGATGTGAGTGGCTTCCTGAGATCACACAACACAGTGGAAGAACTGAGCCGTGCATACGTTATTTCTCCAGTGCCGATAGAAAACAGGACTATTGAAAGATTTTCCATGACCTGTTACTCATTTGTGGGAGCATTTTTTCCCTTAAAAGAGAAGAAAGTGATAAATCTTTAAGCTACACAATCATTTTACACATAAATTTCTGGAAATGTGATCTGGAAATAGCAATAAAATGAAAACATACATTAATATATAGGAAAATTACTTTGGATGCAGGTCTAATAAAGATTCTGTCTGCATATCAAGAAATGCAAATAAACTCTGGACCCTCCATTTTTAACCCTCCCAGTCCAGTCCCCCTGGATGGAGGGAGGTGTGGCCCAGAGGCTGGAAAAAGGAGTGCTGATGAGGTGGTGGGTTTGCACCACGATCTCTCTGGTGTGCTGGTAGTGGTCTCTGGGTGGCCATGGCATGTGCCCTGTCTGTGCACCAGGCACTTTCACTCACAGTGTGCTTATGTGACTGTGTCCTGTGGGTCACACTGCTACTGCCCATCACAGCAATATAAGGTCTCACCAAATCTCTCACAACCCTATTTTATGGATGGGGGAATTGTTGCACAGAGGGGTTAAGTTATTTGTCCAAGATCCTGTTGCTGGAATTGGATCCAGGTAATGTTACTCCAGAGGGCAACCTTTTAACCCTCAGGATAGAGTGCCACCCTGAGCGAATGCAAGTCTTCCTATTATTAGAAAAACAATACATGTGTCTATGGGTCTGCAGTGATGGTATTAAACAAGAAGCCTGGGTAATTTATTGGCCACATTACAGGTTGTTTGTTATTTGCCTCATGGTTAAAATGCCAGACCTATATGAGACGGCTGCTCTCTGTTTTACCCAAGGAGAGAGACAGGTTGACCTCAAGGAGGATAGTATGGACCTATGACCTTTTCTTTCATGGCTAGAGTACACTTCTCTCACCCTCACCCTCATCCCAAGCCACCAGGGGGCAATCAGCTATTTACCTTGGAAGGTTTAGGTCTCCAATTTTAAGGATATAAGAATGAGTCCGATATCTTTAGGGGTCCAGCTGGGGACACACTAACACAAACATCAGGTCTCTGAGTGTCCCCAGTTCTGTTTAAAAGGTCAGCTCACCCATGGGCCTTTTGCTCTTGAGAAACAACACCCTTTTATGTGGGTTCTAGGATCATGGTTTGGTTTCAAGTAGGAACAGTTCTCTTTACCCTGGACCTTCCCCTGCAAAATCACTCAGACCTAGATGTTCCCTTTGGGGACCCTCACTGATCCTCCTCTCCATTTGCCTTTTCATAGCTGCTCCCTGAAATCTTTCTCATTTATTATTTTTCTAAGATTTGCCTAGGTGGCTGCTACACAAGGCTCTAAGACCTACAGCAGGATCCATACTTGTTTCTTGCTTACTGTATGGTCAGGGCTCAGTTAAGTGAGTAGAATTCACTGGACCTAGTTTAAGCATAAAGGGACTTATTCCAAGGTAGCCAGTGTCTTACAGATTGACAGGAGGGCTGAAAAAACAAAGTCTCAGCTGAGCTATTAGGGTGGACAAGGAAACCACTGCCTCTGCCAGGATCAGAAGGCTGTGGAATTAGAAAGCTGCCTGCCTACTGGGAAGCCACAGTGACACCTGCCCAGTTTCAGAATTATGCCACCTCTACTGTGGTCTGTACCTTGCCTCTTGACAACTGTGTATATAGGGCTGTGACATTAGGACCTCTGTTACAACTGTCATAGAAAAAGCAAATGTACCAGAACTCTGCTTAATGGTACAGACAGCAGAAACACAGTTCCTGCCTCACAATTATTTATTCTGTCTTCCAAATTTGGTATGCTGCATGTGATTGGAATAATCTAAATCATAGATCTGGAACCCTAGCTGCAAGAGAGTCTGGAAAATATAGATTTTTTTTTTTTAACTTTCTGGCCTAGAAAGAGATTGGAGTACCTACTAAGTGAACCAATACAAATATTTGCTACATTTGCTGATTATGAGGTTGCTTCACTTTAATTCCTAGTCTACATTCCCAGGTTCTCACTTCTCCTTTAGGGAATTGCCCAGGGATTGATATTCTCTTTCATCTCATTATAAGCACTAATTTTGGTCCAGTCACTCTGGTCCCAGCTACAGTGGAGTTATGTCATTCAACCAATATTTATTGAGTTCCTACCACGTGCACTCCCTTGACCATTTCCTAATCTCATGATTCCCGAATCTGTCTTCAGCTTTAACTTTGACCTTTCTCTAGAACTCCAGCCCTGAATTATTAACTGCCATTTTTGATATATCCTCAAGAATGTCCCGCCAGATCTCCAAAATAAATATATCCCCAGGAAACAGCTCCTTTCCCCACTTTTCAAACCAACTCATCTTCCCAAGATTTCTGGTTGGTGATTTTTAAATTGGTTCATGTCCAAACTCAACTGAGCTTCCTCCTTCTTTACTCTCCACTTCCATTACTGTAGTTGCATTTCCATGCTGTCATCCAATTCTTACTTCTTTCTTTTCCCACTTCCATTTTCCTGGTTGAAGCCTTCATTATCTTTCAACTCTCTTTTCATGGCCTTTGTGGCAGACTATATTTTCCAGAGATGATCCGAACAATATCTGTCATCCCACAACCTGACTGGCCTTAGTGACTCGCTTATAACCAATAGGAGGCAGCAGAAGTGACTTCCAGGGCTAGGTCAATAAAGTTCAAGTGGCTTTCACCTGGACTTCTTGGAGTGCTTGCTTTCCAGATGCTCCCCCTTAGAACATTCCCTCTTGGAACCCAGCATGAGAAGCCCAAGCTACATGAGAATCTGCCTAGAGGTGCTCTGGTCAACAGTCCCAGCTGAAGGAAGCCTTTGGGTCATCCCAGCCCAAGAGCCAACATGTAAGTGAAGAAGCCTGGGGGTGATTCCAGCCCCCAGATGTTTCAGTCATCCTAGCGAGGTGCCAGACATCATGGAGCAGAGATGAGCCATCTTTTCTGTGCTCTGTCCAAATTCTTGACCCAGAAAATCCATAAGTACAATGAAATGGCTGTGGTTTTACTCCACTAAGTGTAGGGTGGTTTGTTATACAGCAATAGGTAAACAGCCCTCAAATCCATATTGCACATTGTCTAATGATTACCTTGCTAAAACACCAAGCAACTCATATTTTTACCTTGCTCAAAAAACTGAAACGTCTCCCCACTGAATATGGAATTAATTGTATGTTTTCCGGGTTTGCGTTCAAGGTGCCACATAGTTCTTAATCTTCCTACCTTAGATTCCACTTTCACTACCACCTTTCATTCCAGTCTTACTTGGCCATGCCTGAAGCTTTTTTACCTTGACGAACTTTCACAAGCATTGCCCTTTGCCTGGAATTTTCACTTTCTGTATGTATCAAACTCCTACCTATCCTTCTTAAGCCAGCTCAAATCTCACATCCCCTAAGACTATGCTGTCCAACATAGTAGCCAATAGCCACCTGTGGCTATTTACATGTAAAGTTAAATTGATTAAAATGAAAATTCAGTTCCTCAGTCTTACTAGCCACATTTCAGTGCTCAGCAGCCACATCCTACTGAACAGCACTATTCTAAGAAGCCTTCTTAGCCTTACCTTTTCCAATTAATCTCTCCTTTCCCACAGAACCTTAATCTGAAATTTTAGCAATTTTGATCTGAATGACATTTTGAAGGTCATATAATCCAATACCATAAAATTACAGATGTTTCTTGGCTTTCTACTCTTCTAGAGCATTGTTCTGTATATGGTAGGTGGGCTCAAACATTTCTTGAGTTGCAAGGAAGCAGCAATGAACTTATCTGTACTAAGAGGTTTGGATTAAATGACCTCTTAGGACCTTTTCTAGTAAAATATTCAGCAAACAACAAATCATATGTCTTTGACAATATGTAATCTCCCAGGAGAACTGTTTCTTCAAATCACAAATGATTTGGGAGGAGGGTCTCTTGGGAGGGGCATCTAGGTGTAGCCTTCTTTATTTCTCTCCAGCAGCTAACCATTCTAGGGATTTAATTATTTTGGAATGTGTGTGTGTGTTTTGTCTCAAAGGATGCCAATTTTTGCTCAGTCCTCATGACATCTTAGTCTACATGCCAACTCTACATCCCATCGAACAAGGAGAAATTTCCTTCACACAGTTTTCTCTGACAAAGGAGGACATGGTACCAGCCAGTTACCAGATGGATGAAATTCTATTCAGTTTAAGAAAAGGTTTTTACCAGGCCCCAAGTTATTAAATTCATACAAATAAGACACATAAAACTAAGCTCTAAAATCATATACTATGTAATAGGACTACTTCAGTGTGTGTGTGTGTGTGTGTGTATGTGTGTGGAAGAGGGGGGAGAGAGAGAAATTTTAAGGTTAATCATCTAAATTTTCACTCATATAATAAAGCCTGATTATTAGGGATGCGGTAGATTCACTGTGTTCAGGAACACAGCCTTCCACAAGCCCCATAAGAGAGAAGCTTTGACGATTTTACATATGACACTACGTGTTCATGTTAGTAAGTGTTGATCGTCGTCATCTCCCTTCACTCATTATCACAGAGTGAAACTCCTATTAAACCTGGGGCATTTTTGAGGTTAATATTTACTTAATTTAAACATTCAGTTTTAACAATAAAACCTGGACTCTGTACCAGAAGCAGTTTTTCAGTTACTCAATAACTTTACTTTTATCCGACAGTAATAAATGGGAATTTATTTACCTGTTTCTGGAATAGATAATGAAAATTAGCACATAGCTGCCTGTTGAATACATCTGGGCCACTCTCCTAACTTAGCTGTCCCTTTAGAATAATTATAACTTCACCCATAATGACAATATTTTATGCTTGCTTAGGTAGGATGGGTTTTTAAGATGCAGAAAGCATTACTTTTTCTTGATAGTTTAGAGGGGTGCCCTCAGGTCTTAGCACTATTACGCAGCACTTCAGGGCGATGCTTTTGGGCCTCAGGCATCTCAGTGTGGCCCAGGGCAGGGAGGTAGCCCTCCCCCACTCCCATGTGCCTGCTGAGGGGAGGGCAGCTTTGTCCTTCTGGATCAGGATGGCGCCTGGACTCCCATCCTAGCACCAGGGCAGGGTTTTAATAACTTTCCACATCATTTGCCCTAATGGTGGTATTACGCTTCAGACATCAACAACTAAAGAATACGATGCCTTCAATATAAGTCTGAAAGGAAGAACTATATGCAATACCTGTGCAGTTTGTTCTCCACAAACCTAATTAACAATTGACAAAAATATATACTGCTCTGTTCTCTTGACATAACATGAAGAGTTAATATCACTTTCTTCTAAAAGCAGTACAGGGAAACATGAAGTTCTTTAACCTTCTTATTGCAATTACAAGATAGTAAGAAGTCCAGCCCTCTGTGCATGCACACGGGCATAGCTGAGTGACCCTGGGCAAAGCTCTTGACCATTCTGGGCCTCATTTTCTTCACCTGTGTAATAAGGGACAATTTTTAAAATTTTTTGCTTCTGCTTTTCTTTCCAACACATAGTAATATGTTTCCAACACATAGTAATGACACTAATTTTTTTGGATATGTTAAATGTGAGGGTTTTAAAATAAGCTTAAATTGGGCAAAAAGTGCATAACTAAAATTGACCATCTGAATCATTTTAAGTATACAGTTCAGTGGAGTTAAGTAGATTCACATTGTTGTGCAACCAATCTTCAGAACGTTTTAATCTTGCAGAACTAAAACTCTATACCCATTAAACAACAACTCCCCATTTCCCCAGCCCTTGGCAACCATCATACTACTTTCTCTATGAGTTTGCCTACTCTAGTTATCTTATATAAGTGGAATCAAACAATATTTGTCTTTTTGTGACATAATATCCTCAAGTTTCATCCAGGTTGTTGCATGTGTCAGATTTCCTTCCTTTTTTAATCTGAAGCAGTGACACTTTTTTTTTTTTAAAAAAAAGGAACCTTGCTCCTGAAGGTAGATAGGATCATAAAATTTTAGAGTAGAGATAGGCCTTGAAATCCAATCTATTATTTTACTGATGTGGAAGCTGAGGCCCAGAGAAGTTAAGTGACTCATGCAAGGTCACCCAGCAGTTTCGTGTAGGAGTCTGGGCCAGAACTCAGGCTCTCAGGACTTTCAGCCCAAGTACTTTTTCTACCGTAGGGGATGAGGGGCTGCATTTCAGTACATTCTAAAAGAAGGGTTATGGGGTTTAAAATAGCATTAGGTAGAAGGGAAAATAGCATCAGTTGTGCTGGAAAACAAGGGGTGCACCTGGGAATGTGGGGCGGGGCATCGAACTGGGGGGAAGGGAGGAGTGGGGGGAGAGGGAAAAGAGGGGGAGGGGAGGGATGGGAACTCAGTGATGGTCTAAGACCCAGGCTTTAGAATAGGCTAGGGAACCTAACCTGCAACCATCTCTGCCCCAGAGCAGCCAAACCACATTGACTTCAGGCCCACTGCCTCCAATGAGCTAAGTTTAGTGAAAAATCATGGAGTGGTCTATTTTCCCCACAGCCACCTGTCCATGGATGCTTCAAATACCTGAACATAGGACAAAGGCTTACAGCCTCTTAAACTGAAAATGCTTAGTTAGGGTAAGTTGACTGACACTCTGCCCACTAAACCAATCCCCTCAACAAGTGTAAGTGATTTTCTCAGAAGCTTTCTTGTTTGGGGCCAGAGAGTGAGCAGAACAGGTGGGCTGCTGGGGTTGCTAAAAAGGTGGGTATTAACGCAGGAGAGTGAAGGAAGGGGAAGCCAGGAGTGGGGAGATCTGTGCATCTCTGCCTGTACTGGGCCTCAGTTGCCTGCCGTTGTCGTGGGCCTGGGCATTCAGAGGTAGATCTGCCTTGACCAGAACAATGACTATGGACCCAGAGGTTCACAGGATTTATGAAGATTTTACTTTTTCAACCCAGTTAATTCCTTTCACAAGGAAGCTCTGTCCCAGGTGATTCATAAAGAGCGGACCAGGCAACACGTGTTCCATAATATCTATGTTTCCTAGATACCCAGAACGCATTCATGCACACCCTGGGAACTCTAATTGGATGTTCATTTATTTTGAGAGTCTTTGTTTTCCAAGAACTAATTCTTCAAAGACTCGCAGAAGAGAACAGAAGCCGCCACCTTTACGGTGGACAGAATTTTCTTTCTCTCCCATGCTCCAACTCCTGGCTGGCTAGAAAGCTACCAGGCTCATTTCCATATCAAACAAAGAGAAGGCAGGAAAATACTCCCCTGATCGACATAAAAAGACACATTACTGGAGATTGTCTAAGAACTTGTTTTTATGGCCAAAATTAGCAAATTATTCACAGTAATAGGTGAGTTGGATGACAATAGTGTTTAAGAGAACAAAGCCACTCATCAGGACTCCGACCCCAAATCCGCCCCACAGCCGGTCCCCAGCTGCCAGAACATCTCTGCGCACAGACAGCCAAGAGGCTATAAAAAAGAAAAAGAGGCAGCCAGGAAGTCTGCCACTTACCCAGATGCAGCTACCAGAAAATACATTCCAGGGCTCACTCCTGCAGCTGCTTAGAAGGCTCTGTGGGTGGCCACTGTGTTAACGTGGGAGCACACGTGGCTCCTATCTCACTAGGGGTCCCAGGGAAACCAGGGAACTTCAGACGCCCCATATCTATTTCCTTTCTTGATCTGAAACTCTTTGGAGGTTTTGGAGACTTCCAGTGGAAACCTGAGCTGCCAGCTGCCAAGTATAAAGTGCTTGATTTCTTGACCTGCACTTAATCAATACCAATTTAGTAACCCCTTGGAAAAGGTTAACGTCCGCCGGGTTGCAGGGTGGTGAAAACAGCCTTGGCACCTTTCTGTATGAGATCTGTCCCAGAGACAGTTTGTCACCTGGTAAATCAGTGTTGGCCATCTGGGACTCCGCGACCCTTCCTACGAGGTCGTGGTAAAAGATTAAATAGACAAGGCCTCGAAACTACCTGGGAGCTGGGGCCTCCAGAAAGCGAGGAAAGTCTTAACGCCGGACTTGGGATCCAACTGTGGACACCTGGGCTAAGGCTTGCAGAGGCAACAGCAAGGAGCTCAGCCAAAGGAGCAAATTGGGAATTGAATGCTGCTAATTGCTGATCATTCCCTCTGCTTTAGGACATCCCTCCCTCAACTCATAACTCACGAGGATCTGTCTGGTATCCTCCCCTCTCAGGGACACATCCTCTGCCAGGTGACAGCTAGCGAATCTCATAAACTTCCTCTTACCTTCTTTTAGGGCCTCTTGAAGATAATAGCTCAACTCAAAAGAGTGCCCCCAGTCATAGGATTCCAGGCCCTGTCTCCGAGGTGTTCGGCTCCGACTGCAGGTGAGAATCATTTAGGGAAATTTTCAAGATACTCAGGCCCCACCTGGACACATTAAATCAGAATCTGTGAGGCCCAGGCACTGGAATTTTAAAGAAACGTTTTATTTCAAAAATAGGTACAGCTTCATAGGACGCTGCAAAAACAGTGTAGAGATGCCCCGTGTATCCTTCATCCTGTGATTACATAATACATAAAACCAGAAAACTGATACTGGTACAATGTGTGTGTATAGTTCTATGTCATTTTTTCACATGTCTAGGTTAGCGTGACCGCCACAACACTCAAGATACACAACTATTTCATCCTTGCAAGCCTCCTTCCTGCTACCCTTTACAGCCACACCTAGCTGCCACCCGTCACCATCCTCAATGCTGGGGAACCACTGATCTCTTCTTCACCTCTCTAATTTTGTCATTTCGAGAATGTTACATAAATGGAATCACACAGTACTTGACCTTTTGAGATTTACTTTTTTCATTGGACATAATGCCCTTGAGTGGGAGCCGTTCAAGTTGCTGCACATATCAATAGTTTGTTCCTTTTCACTGCTGAGTACTGTTCCATTGTATGGCTATGACACAATTTACTCATTCACTCTTTGATTATTTCCAGTGTTTGATTATTACAAATAAGGCTGCTATAAACATTCATGTACAGGGTTTTGTGGGGGTGTAAGTTTTCATTTCTTTTTTTTTTTTTTTTTTTTGCGGTACGCGGGCTTCTCACTGTTGTGGCCTCTCCCGTTGTGGAGCACACGCACCGGACGTGCAGGCTCAGCGGCCACGGCTCACGGGCCCAGCCGCTCCGCGGCATGTGGGATCCTCCCGGACCGGGGCACGAACCCGCGTCCCCTGCATCGGCAGGCGGACTCCCAACCACTGCGCCACCAGGGAAGCCCTTCATTTCTTTGGAATACTTTTTTCCCCCCAAAACTTCAGGTCATTCCAATAGGAAGCAGGGCTAAGAACTCTTACACTAGGGGAAAGTGAAAAAGTAGCTACCACACATCTCAAACATTTGCTACGTACTCTGTGTGATGCTGTGCTGTGAGGTAGGGGGTCTAGAAGAGTAATAAGAGCACAGGTGTTGGAGACAGACTGCCTGGGCTCAAATCCTGGCTCCACCACTTTGTAGCTTGACCTCTCCATGCCTCAGTACCTCATCTATAAAATGGGACAGCAACACCAACCTCAGGGTACTGTTGTGAGCATGCAGTGAATATTGCTATGGACTGCATGTTTGTGTACCCCCAAGTTCATATGTTGAAGCCCTAATGCCCAATGTGGTGGTATTTGGAGGTGGGATCTTTAGGAGATAATTAGGTTTAGATGAGGCTGTGAGGGGGGAGCCCCATGATGGTCTCTGCTATAGAGACCAGAGAACTTGCTCTCCCCTTCTGTGTCTCTGCCACGTGAGGATGCAGCAAGACAGTATCCTTCTGCAAACCAGGAACAGAGCTCTTCCCAGGAACAGAATCGGTCAGCACCTTGATCTTGGACTTGCCCAGCCTACAGAGCTGTGAAAAATGAGTTTCTATTGTTTAAGCCACTTAGTCTATAGCAGCCCAAGCTATGACAAATACGATTCAAATATAATTCACGTAGAGGCTTAGGACACATTAATAGCTCAGTGAATGCTAGCACTTATTGTTATTATAGTGGGAACTGAGGTCACGTCAGTTCCTGGCTTAAAACTCCTCGAGGACTATTTTAACACCTCCCCTCAGATCCTACACACAAGCCTTAGTGAACTTTGCAGCGATATCTTGCTGTGGACGTTTTACATGTGCTGCGAGCTGAGGTGACAGCGGGTGGCACTTCCTCCTGAGAGCCTTCCCCCGGGGTCTGCCCCTCGCTGAGCTCCACAGCACGCCTGCTCATCCGTCTCTCTTATGACACTTGCTGCCGCATCTTGGAACTGCCTCCATCGTCTGTACACTGCGGGCTCCTCGGCGGCTCCTTGGCGTGCGTCCTGCTCACCAGTCAATCTCCAGTGCATGGCATGGTGCTGGTCGGTAGGCTCCCATTAAATGTATGTTGAATGAGAGAACAAATGAATGAACCGAGGGTCCAGTTACTGTGTGTGGTGGGAAAGGACTTAGACCCCAGTTAGCTCCCTAAGGAGGTCCTGCTCTCCTCCGTATTCAGGGTGGTCAAGGTCAGGGAAGCCTGGGCAGAAGGCAGAGCCTCAAGTTAGTTACTGACTCCTGTGCTGAGAGTTTCAGGGCTATAACGGGTCACAGAGTGAGCCCTCAGAGTAAACATGACAGGCTGGAAGGATGCAGGCAAGGGCACCAACACCAGCATCATGAAGACTGTCAGAGCAGAAAAAGCAGAACAAGCCAGGACTTAAAGTTAGAAGAGGCAAGTTCAAGCTATGTGACTTGGAGTAAATCAAATAAACTTTCAATGCCTGAGCTTATCTGTAAAATGAGGAAAATAATTGGTGTTAGACCTTAGGCACTGATCCTGGAGCCAGACTGCCTGGGTGTGAATCCAGCTCTGCCACTTAATGCTTTGTGACCTTGGACACTTTACTTAACCTCTCTGTGCCTCATTTTCTCATCTGTACCGGGGGATAATAATAGTACCTACCTTATAGGGCTATGATGATTAAAACAGTTCATAAATGTGAAGGGCTCAGAACAATGCACAAAATTAATGTTAATTAAAAATTTAAACATACATACATAAATACAATGAGAATAAAGGATTGTTGTGAGATCAAATGAAAGGAAACCGAAGCCATGTTGCCTGTGATTCAGGCAAGGCTTCCTGAAAAAAATTTTGTTTTCTATTTTGGTCTACATTCAAAATTCCACACTCTGATAAATATCCAGAAAATAGTGAAGCTGTAGTGGGGAGCCGTTGGACACAATGGAACCGATCTGCTCAGGAGGGACCGGAAGTTGCTACCATCTGATGTCTGTCTTGCGGCTGCATGAAAGGAGCTTGGGGTGTAAGTCCAGCTCCTAGTGGACAGGTGTTTGAAACCCAGAACCATCCTTAAAATTGGCACCCTTGGTGAGTTCTCCACAGATGGGCGAGGATTAAGTCGAGGGGAGACCAAATTACTCTTCCACCTGGAGCTGGTGGCCCCAGCAGGCAAGGCTGAGGCTCAGTGACAGAGACTGGGCAACCAGAGTTAAATCCTTCGCTGTTGTGGTCTACACTCTGCTTTGCAGAGAAATCTCAAGTTTTGGCCCCCAGAGCAGTCAGTCCAACAACTTTCATAGACACTGTCATATTCACATTATACTTCCATCTGGCCACAACTGTTTCAAGGAATTAGATGCATCTCTTTTATTATCAAAAGAATAATATAATTAATGCAAAGTTTTAGGCTCTGAATTCTGCTGTCAGAAATGAAGTAAAAAGAGCAGTGTCCTGGACTTTGCCTTTTCTTTAGAAGTTTTTATTTCAGTCAAAGAAAAGAGAACGTCAGGAAGGAAAGGAGTTTTGAAGTATCTTGTTCTCGTTTTCTGTTAGGAGTTCAGTTTTAGAGTACTGATTTTTATTGATATACAGAGATTTTCAGAACCTAAGTGGAGTGTATAGCCAAAATTAGCAACATAATAAGAAAAGATCTCCCTCTGAAATTTAAATAACATAAGCATGTATGAGATTATTGTATCTTTGGAAATCTCTCATACTACCAAGAAATTATCAGCCAATGTGATGAAATTGATGTTTCTCCTCAAACTCTCATCTGAACATGTGACTGACACAGGATGAGCAGTATTCTAATTATTGGTGTTTTGCCTGCCCTGAGACAATGTCGTAAGGTCAGAGGATCATGGTGACATGAACATCGGAACCAGTCTTGAAGAATGAAGTATTTGTCAGTCATGAGAAGACTGTGCTCAGCCAGCCTGACACAAGCAGTCCTGCCTTCTAGGAAAACATATCCCTGGGGAAGAGGGTAGTTGATGGAGCTGGTGTACCAGGCCATCTTAACTCCACACACTCTCCCTACAATAGCCCCCCTTTGGAGAGTGTGCCTCAGCTCAGACTCCTGGGCCCTACCCTCGGAGACTCTGATCAGTGAGCTTGGACTAGAGCTTGGGGCTCTGCAAGCACGGTGCTTGGCCTGCCACGGTTGTGATGAGGGTGGGTCTCGCCAGCACCTTGAGAAATGTGCTCGCTGCTCCTCTGACCCACTGGCTTCATCCTCCCCAGTCATCTTGACCTTCTCAGAGTCTGCACAGCAGGTTTTCCTACTGACAGTAAATTGGTATCCTGTTTGATAAACCTGTCTTCTACAAAATAAGGTGGACAGAGGTTTCACCGTGTCTAAAAGGCCAGGAGTTCAGCAGAGGTGCACTAGGGTGTGTGGCGCTGGGGGGCTGGGGCAGGAGGAGCTGGGCCCTCCCTCTGTGCTTCATGGACTTCTGTGATTCCACAGGAAGGAAGTCAAGGCCTCTTGACTTTAAAACATTCTGCAGGGCTTCCCTGGTGGTGCAGTGGTTGAGAGTCCTCCTGCCGATGCAGGGGACATGGGTTCGTGCCCCGGTCCAGGAAGATCCCACATGCCGCGGAGCGGCTGGGCCCGTGAGCCATGACTGCTGAGCCTGCGCGTCCGGAGCCTGTGCTCCGCAACGGGAGAGGCCACAGCAGTGAGAGGCCCGCGTAACACACACACACACACACACACACACACACACACAAAATTAAAAAAACATTCTGCAAATTATTGGGTTATATTTATCAATCCTCCAGAGCCAGACCATCCCTTGATAAAGTGATTCAATTGAGCTGAGCTTGCAAAGATGAGGCTGTACCCCTTGATAAGTGGTGACCCCACAAAGGTGCAGGCCCCCATGAGGCTTGGTCTAAGTCATCTAGCTTTTCTCTCACAAAATTAATCCACTGTCCACTCTCAAAGAGCCCCTCTCTCTGTATTTGTTGCAAATTCAAATGAAAACATAAAAATAAACCTCATTATCCGTCATTTCATCCTCCTGGCATGTCTCTAGTCATCTTCATATCTATCACCTCCTGTGTTCCCATATATAATACATTGTTGAAACTATAATGTCCATCACATATACTTATCCTGCCAGTCTTGCTTAATATTTTACCATGTTTTCCCATCTTTCTCCATAATTAATACCATTTTAATTTTTAATAGTTGTGTAATAGTCCATTTTAATGATGTATCATAATTCTTAAATGATCATAATAAATAAGTTTATAAGACCTTTCCTCTGGATGACTGATGGAGCATCCATCCCAAAAGCTTTTAACAGGAAACAGAACAATTTAAAACAAGATTGGACAATGTTAAAAAGATTACACAGAAAAGCATTTTGCATTAGAGAATGAATTATTATTAGATTTTTTCAAGCGTAAATAATACAAATTTCTAGTGAAGAAGAAAGAGCCAGTTACTTTCTTTCCTTAAACATTTGGTTTCTAAGAACAAGTATTAAATGTTCAATTCAGAAAGACAACCATTGACAACCTTCTAGGATATGTCTTTCTAATAATTTTCATGGCTACAGAGACCTATTTTAAAATAGAAAATAGTGTCGTTTTGCACTTTTTAAAAGCCAGGCTTCTTTTTCCATCTTTTTGAGCCATTTTAAAGACTATACTGTATTATCCCATGGTATGGCTACACTATAATACACCTAATTAACACCTTACTATTGAATATTTAAACTGTTTCTAGTTTTTTTGTTATTATATACAATGGTGGGGAAAACAACATTTTGCACGTATCTCAGACCATTCTCTCAGGATGCATGCCTATGAGGAGTGAGGGCAAGCTGTCTTAAGGCTTTTGACATATACACTCAGGTTGCAGGCCAGGAAGTCCATGCTAATTTTTACTCCAACCAGCAGAGCTTGAGAGTGCACATTGCCCAGTATTCTCACTAACACTGAGCACTTTAATCAAGGAAAAAAAAATTGCCATTCTTAAAGTAAAAATAGTATTTTATTTGTAATCTGTTTTATTACTAGAGTTTGCCCTCTTTTCCATAGGTATCAATTTGTATTCTTCTTTATGAACTGCCTGTGCATGGCCGGTTTTCTTCATTTCTTTTTTGGGGTGTTTTTTGTTAATAGTTTGTGGGAATTCATTATGGATCTTGAAAGCAAGACTACAACGTCTTGATTTCTATTGTATTCTTAGTGCAGCATAACAGTCAATACATATTCAATGAAAAAGTAGTAAGAATATTAGCCTTTATCATATATGCAACAGATGTTACTTCTAGCTTATATTTGAATTTTAATATTAAAAATATTTTTATTGAAAATTACACACAACATAAAAAAATACCATTTAAACTATTTTTTAGAGTTTAGTGGCATTAAGTATATTCATATTGTTGTGCAATCATCATCATCCATCTCCAGAACTTTTTCATCTTCCCAAACTGAAACTCTGTGCACATTAAACAATAACTCCCCATTCTACCAGTGCAATTTAATTTATTGTATGGTGTCTCTGACGTGGAGAGCCTTTCAATTTTTATGTAGTCAAATGCATTATTCTTTTTCCTTTAAGTTGCCTTTGATAATACGTTTAGAAAGGTCCCCCTTCCTAAAAACTATGGAAGCATTTGTATATATTTTCTCTTAGATTTTATAGTCTTTTTTTTTCTTTCCTTCTTTTTCTACACTGAACTCTTTCTTTAATCTACCTAGAGTTCTTTTAAAATAAAACGCTAGTCGATGACCGTCGGGAGATAATTCTCCATGTGTCTCTTGTTGGCTGCACGTCTTCTGAGCAGAGGCACTGACTGCCTTTGTTCTGAATTATGTCTTCAAGGATGTTTGCATAGTGATCAGCCTGGGAAAATATGGACAGTGTCCCCTTAGGAGCAGAGAGTAGGTTGATAGGTTGTCCAATGTAATAAAGATAATGCCTCATTCAGGTCAGAGGTTAGGCAGGCTTACTGCCCATTACAAAAGAATAGAGTTCCTTAAGTTTGGGGTTCCTCTCTGTAATACACCGCACTGTATGTGCAAGTATCATCTGGCCCTCTTTGCATCGCCCTGTGGGAACTGGGGCTCAGGGAAGCAGTGCCAATGCTGATCCTCTGGCTATTGCTACTGCACTTTGTCTCTGACCCAGGAGTCTTGTGTCTTTTGCCAACATCCATGAAACTATGGCAGGCTAACTTGTTAGTGTGCAAGTGAGTAAAAGTGTGAGAGCTTCACAGTTCTCGACAAAAACGAAATTTCTTTTTTCTGAAAGTTTAATTAATTTTTCCAGCACCATTAATTGAATCATTTATCCACTGATTTGAAATTTCAGCTTTATCATTAAGAAATACTTACATATAGTTGTGTTTATTTCATATTTTTCTTGTCTGTTGCATTTTAAAAATTTGTCCAATCTGGTGCCAGTAAAATTCTGTTATTTTTTGGAAATTTGACAGCATATTTTAAAATCCTCCTTTCTTCTTTATTTTCCTATTTCTTGTTTTCTTCTTTTTTTCCCTCCCTGTCATTTTCAGTTTTTTTTGGTTTTGTTTTTTATTGCTTTGTCCCAGATGAATGGTATCTATTTTGTTCACCATTCTATCTGGCACACAGCAAATATTTAATACATATCTTTGGAATGCTATTAATGAAACTGAGAACTATTTGTCAAGTATTTTCATCCCTTTTGAATGTTTTTAATTATGTTAATTATAGCAATTAAACTGGAAATAATTTAATTTTTGCATGCACTTCTAATTTGTTAACTAATTTGTTAAACTGGTCTTTAAGTGTTAAGAATTTAACTGCTACTGATTATACAATTTAGGAAAAGAATTTATCTTCTTAGAAAATGTCTAATAAAAACATAAAGAGTTCTTGCACTTTTTTTGAATTTCAGAGTTTCCTGGATATTTGGAGAATTCTGAAATTAATGACATTTCCTGACAATTCTAAGGAAATGTATGTCAATATTTATTTATTTATTACCTTTTAATGGGCTTTATTATTTCATCATTCCCAGCTTTTCATTAGAATAAAATTTCACTTATGTCTTTGCTAGGAATGTTACAGTTCACTATCTCAGGAGAGATTTCTTAGAAAGAAAAATGGTGTCAGAGCATTTATTTATGGGAGAGCATTAAGGAAGCAGCATAAATATGTGGACTTAGTCCATGACAAGAACTGCTACTTGGGTGTCATGGAGATTATTCCTAGAGCTACTCCTTTATCCATGGGCTACCCTGCTGGTCGCTGCTGGGGCCATAGCCACTGCTGGTGATCTGCCCAGCAGCTGTGGAGGTAAGCTGGGCAGCCATGGCAGTGGGAGTCTAAGTCTAAGCAACCTCTGGATGCTTCCCTCGCCCATAGACAGGGATCCTAACTTTGTTAACCTAAAGACATTTAAAATGGCAGCTAGTCCCAAATTTCGTGTTCACCACTCCCATATCCCCTGTTGATTTGATGCTATTCAAAGAAAAATAAAAGTGTGATACTCTCTAGAGAAACAGATGAATTTTTCAGCACTTGTAAAATCCATGAATTTCCTCATTCTTCTCTTGTATTCATGGGGAGCTACATTTCTACATTCTGGAAAAACTGGCGAATTGGTGTCAGTGTTTATATTGACTTTAGTACTTGTAAGTGACTTATAAGAAATAAAGGTATTGAAAATTTGGAGGTAGGGGCTGGAATTAAATAATAAGATCTGCCTTCCAGTTATGAGATCAACCTGGTTTTCAGATGCAGTGTTACTGCTCCTGTTTCTATAAAGTAAAGCTCCATTAAAAAATTTTTTTTGCCTACTTGTTTAGTCCCAATAATTTAGAAAAGCACTCTGTAATGTGTAAGGATAACGCATATAATTTCTGGATGATCATAGTTTAGTGAGGGCCTTATGATGTCTGTGTGAAACCAGTGACTGGAAAACAAAAATGATACAATGAAAAGCCGGAGGCTTTGCTAAGGATCTCTAGGAAGAACATGCAATTGCTTCTACCACTCTTCCTTAATGCTTTTCCATTGAAAGTGGAGGCCAAGTTCGTTCTCCCCCACATTTAATTGTCAAACTCATCCGAATCATTTAGACATGTTTTTTAGTTGGTGGAGGTCTTTATACCATTTCTCTCACTCTTTATACAGTGAAGAAGTTATGGGGTTATACAAGCTCTCAGAGTGCAGGAGTCTTTTGTATCTTGTTCACCTCGGGATCTCCAGCTCTTGGCACAGTGCCTAGCCCATAGTAGGTGCTCATTAAAAATGTATTGACTGAATGGTTATCTGGCATTACAGACTACAGAAAGTACCCTCTAAGGAAGAACTATAATTTGTCTAGGGCATTTCACAAATCATGGTAATTGGGGAATTAGAAATGGTATTCTGTTAATTTGGGTGACTAGCTAGATAAGTGAACTTATCCTAGATGACTGAGCTAACTTGTTCCAGGTAGAATTATTCATTATTCCTTTCTCCATCACCTACCCCGGCTAACTCTTTAGAAGCCATACATCACTAGTAGTCCTGCAAAGAGGCAAACTGGAAAAGCTAAGCAAAAGAGATTTACTAAATAAAATGAATGTTGCATATGCTTTGGGCATCTAAAAAGGTGTGTCTCGTTTCTCCTAATTTAATAAGAATTTATATTTTATTGTTGCAATTTATTTGAGACAAACTCTCTAGGATCTATAACAGGCCTGTGGAAAAAATAAAGCTTTGTCAAATGAGAGTGCCTGTTGCTCAGCCAGGAATCATGGAAATTTGCAAAAAGAGTTGTGTTTGTGGCCAATCAAGGGAGACGCTTTATAAACAAACTCTCTCTCCCATAATTGAGAGTTGCTGTTTAGTGGGAAAAAATGCCAATTTTACAAAATATATTAGGCAGGAAAGAAAATCTCTTAGGTCCTGTCCTGAAAATAACTTGACATGAACATTGTTCCCATTCCCTGTGGTCTGGAGCTGGGCTCTGTAATTTACCCAACATGATGGAGGATTCTATGCCATTTTAGACTAATGATGTAAGTTGGAGGGTATTCACCCCTTCATTCATTATGACAAAGTATTTACTGCCTATGAGTACTAACTTCTAATAAATGTTTAGTTTGCTTCTTTTTGTAATGCTGTGCATACTTGCCTTAAAGTGTTATTTGTCAATGAGCGTTAAACACAATAACCAGGCAGCTCTTTTTGAAAGACCCAAAATAAAATCCCATATAAGGACCCAATCCTAGATAAAGATACCGATACAAAATACATTTTGCTGATAGTCATCTAATTTGGCAGAGAGGAATTTGTTTTTGAACAAATTCCTTAAAAGATACAGTGACAATAAGCTAGTTGATTAGATTTTTCCCCTTTAACTTTTCATAATGTTTCCAGGCTTTACTACTTGGCAAAGACAATTTGGGACAGATTTCTTTATTTTCTCCTCTGGCCTAAAACAAAAAACCCCCACTTTCCAAACTGTTACCACCAAAGAGTTTATTAAATGGCTGAAAAAGACAGCTGGTCCCACCATCTGTTAAAATTTTTCAGGGGCCAAATAAAACAGGTTACACCTTTAGCCATGCCAAGTCTTGCAATACCCCCTTCCTCTCACAGCCTGGGGAGGGCTAATCTGAATTTCACGCTCTGATTTTGCTATTGCTAATGCCTGAGCTGCTTATGTGTGCTTCTCAGCGTTGCTTCTATTACCTCTCTTTTTTAGTTACAAAGCTATTCTCACATTTCAACCAAGCTTATTTGCAACCATTACCCTACACCTCTATAGTCTCTATAGTTACACCCAGCAACTAGAAGAGAATCCACAGACACCTAATTTCTGACTTTTCAAGCAAAAGGGGAGAGCCAAAAGTATGTTTCTGTTGTTTTGCAGCCATTTATAGCATTTTCTATAAATGTTAATGGAGGTAATTCAGATTTTGGAACAAAGGCTTAGCTCACCACACATTGCAGGTGTGAGAGGGTTGAAACAAAAGAGATGCTAACCCTAATGGTATTTCTTGTCATTAACGATTCTTTGATGTTCACACTGGAGCCTCTCTTTTATCTTTTAGTTTTTCAGCCATCTTTGTTAACGCACAGCTCAACTGAATCTTTTTTTTCCCCTGGCCTTTAAAGACATCTGCAAAATGTTTATGCTAAGTTAGTTTCCACTGCATCTTTTAGTACCAAAGCAAAGTAAGATGAGATAAAGCTTGTGAGGTTATTATTAAAACATCAGTAAGTTTCTATCATTAAGCTGAAGGGGAAGATCAATAAAAAGGGAGCACTTAATGTTACTTTAATAAGGATGAGTTTCCTGTAACAGGACTTGGGATTAACTTTAGTATTACTGAAGTTGGCTTTACAATAAGGATGTTGCTGTGATGAGAAGAGTTTGACTTGCCTTTACCCAATTAAACACTTTGCAAATACTTTGAATGTACTTGATCTATTATTTCCTGTTTTATTGAAAGCTTTCATGATACGGCATATTTCAAGAATATTTGACTATGGCTTTTCCTTCCTTGGAGATCAGTCCCTGGCAGGCTGCCAAAGGCCTTCTAAGGCAGGTTTGCCTCTGTCTGTCCTTCTGTCCATTTAGGATTGGGGGAGGGAGGAGGTGCAATGACAGGGAGCAGAAATGCAGCTTCAAGAAAAGTTTAACTCGCTTTGATGACAGCAAAGAGTAGGGAACAGTCAACGCTACATAATATACCCATAATATACTGTCCTAAGCTATTCAGCGGGGCGGGATCTGCAGCTAGACAGTGGGTGCAAAGTAGAATCATATGTTTCATGCCAAAATTGTTTGATCTTACTATTCATTTGTATATTTTGCATTGTTTTCAATAAAGCAGAAATGTTTATTAATTACTTCTTAATTAATACAGCTTTTCCTTTAACTGCTGGAGGGGACAAAATGTTTAACAAGTTAACTGGTCAACCAGTATAAGTGCTGATCTGGACGGTTAATTTGTTTCCACTTGAGGACTCATTTTTGGCAAGTATTAATTTGCAGCCAGGTTAATACTACCATTCATAGTTATAATAAATGTGGCAACTCCCTCAGCCTTTATACATAGTTCAGCCCCAAATGTCAAATGCTAGGGAGCAGATAATAAGAAAAGATAAAATACAAATTAATGTTAACAATGTATCTGTTTTATGATTTTCCTCTCATATTATTTAATAATTCTTAGCATTTATATGATGCTTTTCATCTTCAAAGCACTTTACAAATGTTAGCTAATTAATCACGAGGTAATGAGGCCTGGATAAGAATGCGGCAGTAAAATTTCTCTAGCTCAGATTATAAAGTAAAAAGGGAGATGTATGTATGCATACATTAAAAAAATAACATTAGGGCTTCCCTGGTGGCGCAGTGGTTGAGAGTCCGCCTGCCGATGCAGGGGACACTGGTTCGTGCCCCGGTCTGGGAGGATCCCACATGCCGCGGAGCGGCTGGGCCCGTGAGCCATGGCCGCTGGGCCTGCGCCTCCGGAGCCTGTGCTCCGCAACGGGAGAGGCCACAACAGTGAGGGACCCGCGTACCGCAAAAAAAATAAAAATAAAAATAACGTTAGGTGGTCTTAGAGATTTTTTTGAGTTCAATACTCAGGCAATTTATCTTCTATGTATAACTTATGTCTCTCTGTAAAAAATCTTGGGCAATTCAGATGCTCATGAATTGTAAGGATTTTCCCACCTGGCAGGCAGTTGGCAAACTTTCTTTCATCTTAGCCTTGTCTGTCCTTATTCCTTGTTATTTTTACCTTGATCTCTCTCCTCTTACCCAATAACAGAGAAAGGTCTAAAGGGAAGGACGTTCACTATTAGGAATTAGGGATAGACACCCATCTTGTTTTTCCCCAAATTTTCATGTTCTTTTCCCAAACGTTTCCCATGTAGTGTTCAGTTTGTGGACTACATGGTAAAACACTTTTGCTATTTTACACTGTTTTGTATAATGGCACTAGTGCAGGTATATTTCATTACTTTAGAATGGGTGTATATTTGTGCTGTGGACAGTCTGACTTTGTATAAGACCTAAATTATATAGCTTTTCAAAGCGAAAGCATACTTTATTCAATATAAAATATTACTGATATAAAATGGATTCCAGTAAGGAAAACTGTTACTAATAAAAGCACTGTAGTTCATAGCTGACTTACATTTCAAACTAATAAACACACTGCTTTATGAGAATAGAGAATGAATTGCTGCACTCAGGCTCTGAAGTCTTATTTTCCTGAACCCTTAATTTGGAAAAGCCACTAAAGTTAATAAGACTCTTCTTATTCATGAATAAGATCTTGACAATCCAGAAGGAATTTTATTTGAACTACAGAAAGTCCTATATACTGTAAGTCAGGGAAAGTTAATTTAGCAAGCAGTTATCCTATATGTTAAAGGATTTCCCCTCTTCTTCCTATGAGTTATGGTATGGAGCTATGTCTATACAGCCCACACAAATGACTGATAAGTGGAGGTTTCAGTCTGGACACTGTCCTCCTGAGACTTGGGGAACATGCTGATGCTATTTGGAAAAAGCCCAATGATGACTGGTGTGCCACAGACAATGTCCAGATGACGATGGAACTTTTTCACTTTTCAGTCTATTTCTGAAGTCCTGAAATCCAGCATCAGCCTGCATGCCTTCAAAATAATAATAGATCACCAAAGAGAAGAATCAATTGCTTAGATACATTAAATCTGGTTCTATAAATGTCTTAGTGATATGGCCTCTTTACCAAAGTAGTACCTGCTGACAGAGTGCACATAAAATGTACCATTATCGTAGGACTGGTTTCCCCCCAAAGAAATGAATTATACACTTAACTTGCCATGACATAACTTGGTCAACTGGAGCTTACAATACAATGATCAGGGAGAAGTGTTTCTATTATAAATCATGACCTTGTCTCCAGCCTTTTATCCCTAAGGATACCCTTAGTGTCGTGTGTCATTATGATGGCTTCAGTCTTCAGATGGGGGTGGAGAGGTCAGGAAGGCCAAGAAACAAAATCAAGATTAATTTTTAACGTCAGTGACACCTACTTCCCTCCCACTTCCTATTTGCAGGGGGAAAGAAGTGAACCCCAGTGAAAATGGGAACTGAACCAAGTGCTTTCATACTATTCCAATTAAATCTCTCAAACATTTCTTCACTGATATTGCTTCTGTTGAGATGATCATCACTACATATAACAAGAAACTAACCTGATCCAAGATGCGTACGTTTGTCTGCAGTTAGTTATTAAGGATATACTGCCAGAAATATACTGCTGAGGCCTTATAGAACTTTGGATTCTTGCAGTGTTTAATGAGAATTGTTTCCTGTTATATCTAGCTTGTATGTATAAATATTGAGGAAGAGATATGAATTTGCTAATAATTTTTTAAAAGTTGCTAAGTCACCCAGACAGATTATACATATACAAACTAAAGATGTTTAGTTATAGAAGTAACTGGAAAGACCTAGTCTACTGAATAGATGCTTCAGTGGTTTGATGCTTGTTGATGGCAGGATTCAAGAACACATCCAAATCTGGGAGTGAATGTAGGATGCTAGATTTCAGGACATAAAGTCTTGGGATTTCATGCTGGTTCAGGAAAAGCCAAGGAAGTTACTGATTGAGGGTCCTTGGAAACCCAGGCATCGGCCCCATGGAGAAGACCAGTGCCCTCACTGGACAGAGCAGGAAACTACAGTTCTGAAGGGATTCTTTCCCAGCTCCTTCCCTCTCTGGCCCCTTCGATCATGTTTTCTCCCCTCTTTTCTCAAGTTGCTTGGTGAGCCTTTAAGCATCCCCTACTGTCCTCCTTCTTCCCATAGTCAACGATCAGTAAGGCTCATATTCCATAGTCCAATTTATATATTAGAGTATTAATCATGCAACTTTAAAAAAAAGGGCAACAGAACCATTTTACTTTTTGGTCCAAGAATTTTTCACTAGGCTAAACCTATTTGATGTCCCCCCAGAATGGTTGGAAAGTGGTTAGAAAAAAGTTTCCCCTCCATTTCTCTGAGTAACAGTCTAGAGCAGGGGTTGGCAAACTTTTTCTGTAAAGGGTAGATAGTAAATATTTTAGATTTTGTGGGCCATGAGGGTTTTGTCATGCTGACCTAACGCTGCTGTTACAGTGTGAAAACAGTGATGGACAACATGCAAATGAATGGGTGTGGCTGTACACCAATAAAACTATCTATAAATAGAGGCTATGGGTCACATACAGCCCATAGGCTATAGTATGTCAACCACTAGCCTTGAGAAATGCCATTGCCCTGCATGGCCACGGTTGGGAATAATTCTGCATATCAGTAGTTAAGAAAGTCCATATTATTTATTTTACTACCTGGATATTAAATACCAAATAGCTGAGGCAAAAGGCTGATGAGTTTTAGTCTTTGTTTTTTCAGTATGAATGTTCTGTGAATGAAAGCAGAAGTGACTGTTAACCAAATATTGTGTGACATAGGAACAGCATGCTATTTTTTTTTTAATTTATTGATTGATTGATTGATTGATTGATTGCTGTGTTGGCTCTTCGTTTCTGTGCGAGGGCTTTCTCTAGTTGCGGCAAGTGGGGGCCACTCCTCATCGCGGTGCGCGGGCCTCTCACTATCGCGGCCTCTCTTGTTGCGGAGCACAGGCTCCAGACGCGCAGGCTCAGTAATTGTGGCTCACGGGGCTAGTTGCTCCGCGGCATGTGGGATCTTCCCAGACCAGGGCTCAAACTTGTGTCCCCTGCATTGGCAGGCAGATTTTCAACCACTGCGCCACCAGGGAAGCCCCAGCATGCTATTTCTAACGAAAGCCTTTTGAAAATGAAGACACTGTGAATTTAGAGTTACATTTGTACAACGGTTGGATATTTGCCTGGGTTTTTTAGTTTAGGTTCTAACAGTCAGAACTACTGCCAATAGCTGTCTTTGCACAACATGCCCCAGACTTTTTACTGCCCGTCAATCTCCAAAAAAACTTGTTTTTCCTGGTTCCTTGTTTCAGCACCAACTCTCAGAAGTTAGCTCATCTGAGAAACTAATCACAACAGAAGTGTAGATTGTGACAATAGTTTAATGCACTCTTCTTTGGGATAAAAGATGGCTTAGGTGGTCTCCAAACAGAAGGCTCACCATCATTTTCCCCATTGCTTTGTTAATTTTCACCAAGAAATCAGGAATTTCTCTGCAAATCCCTGCGGAGGCTATTCCACACTGCCTCAAGACCTCCAGTAATTTCATATTTCATAAGCTAATAGTTGTCTGAAGGCTTCAAGTTTTTTCCCAACTCTGCCCCATTGAGCCCCACTGAACATTTCCACACCTTGGTTTCCTATGAAAATGCTACTAATGATGATGATAACATCTATCTAACAGGTTACTGTGAAGATTAAATGGAGTGTTAGGGGTAAAGCACAGGACTTGGCATATAATGGGTACTCAATACATGCCAGTTATATTATTCTCAGATAAAAATTATATGAAAGCATGAGCATATTTTATATTAAGCTGAGTTTTAGTTATCTGGCCCCAGGGAGATTGTCATTTTACTATCAGTTAATGGGCAGTCAAATGAAGGTTGCTTTGTTCCTGGAAAGAGCATGGTTTAGGACTCTGATACACCTGGATTTGCAGATAGTTCCTTCCTCCTAGCTCTCTGACCAGGGTCAGGTAAACGTAACCTTTCTGAGCTTTACGTTTATGCTTTTCACCTGCTTAACACAGCTGGTGTGAAGATTAGATAGGAGAATGCCAGTGAAATTGCATTAAATAATGCATTAAATATTTAAATTTCAATAATGGCTTTAGATGTCCTCAGATTATATCTGTAAATATCTGTTGAGTTCTTGCAAGGCACTATGTCTGGTATCAACATCTTACATTTTGGGAGAATTAAAGAAATATTTTTGGAAAGAAGAACATCTCTTTTCTAAGTAGGTTATTTGCTGTGTGTACGAATGAGGCAGGTCCTAGATAGTACGACATCACTGGGAAGGCTGACAGTTTGGTACAGAAAGTACCAGAAAGTAGAATAAACTGACTTACATTCTTGTCTCTACTCTGTTACTGACTCACTGTGTAATCCCTGAGCAAGTCACTGAACCTATGCTCTGTCATCTGTAAAAAGAGTAGATTGGCCTAGGGATTTTCTAAGTCTTCTTACTGTTCCAAAATAGAACCTTTGTATATATAGGGCAGTGACATGTCATTTTTATGTCCATAGACCGGCAAGTGACATGCAACCATCCAATGTTGTTAAGGGAATGTTAATTAATAGAAATATTTTCTATTTTTAACACTGTAGGGTGAGTGGCAGTCAAACTTCTATTGTTTTATTTTTGTTCCCCTCCTTTTGTTTTGAACTATACGTGGCCCAGTAAAACCACAAGCGTGTGTGAATGAAGAAGACATTCCTGTGTGACTCAAAAGGCTAGCATTCTTGTCTTCCCTGGTGGCGCAGTGGTTAAGAATCCGCCTGCCAATGCAGGGGACACGGGTTCAAGCCCTGGTCCGGGAAAATCCCACATGCCGTGGAGCAACTAAGCCTGTGAGCCACAACTACTGAGCCTGTGCTCTAGCGCCCGAGAGCCACAACTACTGAAATCAGCATGCCTAGAGCCCGTGCTCCTCAACAAGAGAAGCCACTTCAATGAGAAGCCTGCGCACTGCAACTAAGAGTAGCCCCCGCTCACCGCAACTAAAGAAAAGCCCGCATGCAGCAACAAAGACCCAACGCAGCCAAAAAAAAAAGACTAGCATTCTTTGCTGCCATTGATCAAGGGGCTGGTTTGCAGAACAGTAAACATCAGAGGTTTACATAAGTGGGAAGCATTACACAAGTAAATAAATTAAGCATAGGCTCTCCCCATGTATGGTTCATGTATGTCATGTGTAAATGCACAAAATCCTTCTCTATCTTTAACATAATTTGAGTACACTGAAAACCTGATTTGGCTGGGCACTTCAGTAAAAACAGCCAAACTGGTGTTTACACATAGACACAGTCTGAACTGATGACCAGGTCAGTCATTCAACCAGTTAGCCTGATCAATAACTAGTCTGACTTTATTGAGAGGTCCTCAATGGATCAAATGATTCTAACCACTCGGTATGATTAGACACAGTTCTATGAGCGAGACATGGATGCAAATAAGAAAATATTTAAGAGGAAATATCTCAACATCCCTTTAAATTTTCTACTTCACACAAATTTGACTTAGGATGAAGACTAATGTAATTTAATAATAGCTATATAGAAAAGGGGCACCATATGTAATTTAAAAAAGAAGAAATCCCCAAACATTTATTTTAGGTAATAGTCTCTGAACTTTGAAATGTATATCTAAAATGATATTTATGATATAACAGTCTGTCTCTTGAAGGTTATGTTAACTGTCATCAGGGAGCTGGCAATAAATACCATATGAAATCCCACAAAGCAACATTAGCAGTGTGAAAATACAACACACACAGCCCTGAACAAACTACCTTTCGATGATGGCTTTAATGTCCAGTGCAGTCCAGTTATTACAATGATTTTTTACTTTTGAACCTCACCTAATTCATTAACATAAAAAGTTTAATCTCTCCTGTCTTCAGTCTAGACCTCGATCCTAATCCTTCTCTTCAGCTTCTGATTGTTTCCATCCTAAAAATCTGGACAATACTACAATCTCCTTGAATTACCTCTCCACCTTTTCCCTTCTTTTTCCTACTAAGTTTCTTGAGAAGTAGTCTGCAGCCACAGGAAACTAAAGTGACTGTCCCAAACATCCAGTTAATAAATCATAGAGCAGTTCCATTTCTTCTGCATAGGGTTATCTTTAATTTATCCCTCCCCATCCCTTCCTTTCCCACCCCCTACCACCCAATATGTAAATGATAGTTTTGCAAGAGGTATTGGTTTCATACTCTTTTCTATTACTCTTACTCAGGTCTTCATTGTCTTTTGCTGAACTACCGTGTAAGTCTTCCAGCTGATCTCCTTGCCTCTCACTTCTCCCCTTCACTCTACTGCCAACAAGCTTTTGCCAAATCCTAGCTCTGTTCATGGCATTCCTCTGAACAAAGTCCCCATTGGTTTCTTTTTGCCCAGGAGAGTACAGACTCCCTAGCACAGCATTCAAAGTCCTCCATAATCAATGTCTCCAGTTTTACCTTTTACATATATTCTATGCTCTAATCAAGCCAGAACAGGACCTGAATTTTCCTGCTGCTTCAGATTGATGGGGCTCTTCTGGGACATTTCTGGTTGTTCAAGTTGCATAAGGGTGCTTGGGACGGGGAGGGAGGAGGTATTTTTTTCTAGTTCACACTAGGGGCTAGTAGCATCCCTTGAGCCTCACTTTATGGGATGCCAGTCTGTCCTACCTCTGCCCATCTCTGCTGTATCCACCATTCAAGATTCAGGATGAATACTGACTCCTTCATGAAGCATTCCTTTATGGTCCCTGCTCTGACCTTACTTACTCTGCCATTTCCTAGTAAATATTTATGCATATGTCACAACTTCCTTCCTATACTGTAAGCTCCTAGATCAGCTCAATGATAGTGTCTTAAAACAGTAATATCTGGAGGTTAGTCATGAGGTGTAGAACAAATCATTTATTTTTAATAATAGTTCATATATTGAACTGTACACTTTAAAAGGGTGAATTGTACAGTATGTGAATTACATCTCAATAAAGCTGCTATAAAAATAAAAGTTCAAATACTAATATTTGTAAATGATTTAAAATCATTTAAATAATTTTAAGCAGGACAGGTTACAACATAGCAGATGAAGCATGCACACATTTTTACCTCCTTTTTTTTTTTTTTTTCGGTACATGGGCCTCTCACTATTGTGGCCTCTCCTGTTGCAGAGCACAGGCTCCGGACGCGCAGGCTCAGCAGCCATGGCTCACGGGCCCAGCCAGTCCGCGGCATGTGGGATCCTCCCAGACCGGGGCACGAACCCATGTCCCCTGCAGCGGCAGGCGGACTCTCAACCACTGCGCCACCAGGGAAGCCCTATCTCCTATTTCTTGAGACCTCATTTAAATGGCAGTAAAGAAGAACAAAAAAGAATAAACTCAAAGTAATGATGAGAATGGAAGAGGGAATTATCAAGGGAAAAGATTTTAACATATTTCTGGAAGATGAAAAGTGGATAGATGAAAGGTATCTGTTTCCAGTCATAAAGGAGTAAGTGATTCAAACTGCTTTTCTTTTGAGGCCAAATAGTAAGTTAGGACAAAATTTAAAATAAACCTGAAAAGTCAGACAAAAGAAGACAAATACTGAAATATATCACTTATATATGGAATCTAAAAAATACAACAAACTAGTGAATATAACAAAAACAGAAGCAGACTCACAGATATAGAAAACAAACTAGTCATTACCAGTGGGGAGAGGGAAGGGGCAATATAGGGATGGGGGAGTGGGAGGTACAAACTATTGGTTGTAAGATAGGCTCAAGGATATATTATACAATACAGGGAATATAGCTAATATTTTGTAATAACTGTAAATGGAATGCAACCTTTAAAAATTGTATAATATTATTTTAAAAAATCAAAAAACTTAATAAAATAAAATAAAATATACCTGACTGAAGGCACTGGAAAGCTAGCAAGAGAGTGAAAAAATACTGAACCAAGGTCTAGGAGAGGGCAGAAATTCCAAGAGGATACCTGAGCACTGGGGGCAACTTTTCTTCTGGGAAACATCTGCCAATTCCAGAAGAGACAACTAAGGAGAAGCTGTTAGGCTGTGCAGTGCAGGGTCAAGCGGACAAAAGCTGGAGTCTTGAACACCTACCCCCGCAACACACACACATACTCTGACTTGGGATTGCAAAGAGCTCCCCTCTAGCAGAGACGGAACCAGATGCAGACTGCTATCACAGGGACTGCAGGTCCGTTTCCAACCATCCCAGGCTCTGAAGTTGGAATAAAGTGGTCCTGATTTGTTCATGCCCCCAGCAAATATTACTGTTTTATGGAGGAAGACAATACTATCCTGGGCCTCAAATTACCTTTATAAATAATTTTGCAAATATAATTTCCAGCATGCAATAAATAATAACCAAGAGAGTAAGAAAACATGAATGAGAACCACATCATAGTAAAACTTCTGGAAACCACAGAGAGAGGAAACCGTAGAAGTGGTCACAGAAAAAGACAGATTACCTTCAAAGGAACAACAATTTGGCTTACAGCTGACCTTTCAACAGATACAATGAGGACCGGAAGATAAAGTGCTGCCTTTAAAGTTCTAAGAGAAAATAACTGCCAATATAGAATTCTACACTCATCAAAAATATCCTCCAAGGGCCTCCCTGGTGGCGCAGTGGTTGAGAGTCCGCCTGCCGATGCAGGGGATACGGGTTCGTGCCCCGGTCTGGGAGGATCCCATATACCGCGGAGCGGCTGGGCCCGTGAGCCATGGCTGCTGAGCCTGTGCATCCGGAGCCTGTGCTCCGCAACGGGAGAGGCCACAACAGTGAGAGGCCCGCGTACCACAAAAAAAAAAAAAAAAAAAAAAAAAAAAAAAAAAAAAAAAAATATCCTCCAAGAATTAAGGTGAAATGATGACATTTTCAGTTAAACAAAAACTTACAGCAGCAGACTCACACTAAAGAAAACACTCAAGAGTGCTATTTAGGCAGAAGGAAACAGATTCTAGAATAGAAGGTCAGAGATGTGGGAAGAAATGAAGAGAAATGAAAATAATAATAACATCCTGTGGGACATAAAATGTATATGAAATTGAGATACACCATAACAGTGGCAATATAATCAAGGAAGAATGTATATAATGTAGATAGATAGATAGATTGATTGATAGATAACTACAGATAGTGTTTTAAGGTCCCTGGATTCTTGCGTGATCTAAGAAGAGAGTATAAGTAGCACAATATTAGATTTTGATAAGTCAAGGGTACACACTGTAATTTCTTGGGTAGCCACAAGAGAATGATAAAAGTGTGTGTATATACCTAGTAACATAGCCTCAAAATATATAAAGAAAAAATATACAAAAATAAAAGAAGAAATAGGCAAATTCATAATCATAGAGGGAGAGTTTACATACTTCTCTTAATAACAGAAGAAGCAGCCAAAAAATCAGTAAGTATGGGGAAGATGACAATTATCAAACTTGAACTACTGTGTGTATATTGAAGGCTGCAGAATACACCTAATTTTAAAGCATATATGGAATATTTATAAAAGTTTTATCCAAAAAAAATCATATGCTGGGCCATAAAGTCCCAACAAATCATACTGAATTAGTTCTCTGGCCATAACACAATTAAGCTAGGCTCAACAACAAAAAGAAGAGAAAATGCCTGTATGTTTAGAAATGAATAAATAAAATTCCAAAAATCTCATAAAAAAAGGTCAAAAAAAGGAATGAATGTTTGAAACATGTTTTGAGCCCAATAATAATAAAAATACTTGTATGTTGCTGCTAATTTCATACTTAGAGGGAAATGATAGCTTAAATGAATGTATTAGAAAGGAAGTCTTAAAATTCTAAGAAGTTAGGAAAAATAATGGCAAATTGTATCAAAGAAAAGATATAGTAAGTAAAGGAGTAAAAGTTAGTGAAATAGAAATCAAATAGGTAATAAAAAAGATGAACAAAATCAAAAGTTGTTTTCCTTAAAAGGCTAATAAAATTGACAAACCTGAAAAGACTAGTCAAGGAAAAAGAGAGAGAACACAAATTATCACCATCACAAATGAAAAAGGGGACCTTACTATAGATTCTACAATATTAAAAATACCTTAAGATATATTTTGAACAATACTAACCAAATTTGAAAATGTAGGAGAAATGGAAAAATTCCTTGAAAAAATGAAACTTACCAAAACTGACACAGGAAGAAATAGAAAATATGAATAGTCATGTTATTAAGGAAATTTAATCTATAATTAAAATTTTCCCCTTATAAAAAACTGCAGGCATGCACTTCCCTGGCGGTCTAGTGGTTAAGACTCTGTGGATCCCTTGTTCTGGGAACTAAGATCCCACATGCCACGTGCTGCAGCCAAAAATTAAAAAAACCAACAACAACAACAACAAAAACTGCAGGCACAAATAGCTCCCTTAGTGAATTTAAAAAGTTTTAAGATGGAATTAATGTCATTCTTACACAAACTTTTCCTAAGACAAATTGGATATTATGAGAATAAAAGTTTTATATGCTAATTTTATCATAAGCATTGCTATAAACATTTTCTAAAAATAACAAATCAAATGCAGAAATATGTAAAAGGATAATACAACACGATAGAGTTGTATATATTGTAAGAATGCAAGGTTTATTCACATTAGAAAACCAGTATAACTCACTATTTAACAAAATAAAGGAGAAAAATCATAGGCTTCTCAAATCAACAGAAACACTCAGCCAACCCACAGGAGTTGTGAGAAATATGTGGTTGATTCCGGTGGTTTATAGTGCAGCAATAACTAACTGAAACAGGTAGTAAGTCAAGAAAAAACAAAGTATAAATATTGAAAAGGAAGAAAAAGTCTATAGTTATTTGCAGAGATTGTGTATGTAGAAAATCCAAAATTATCTACAGATACATTATTGGAATTAATGAGTAAATT
The DNA here is from genome assembly GCF_949752795.1 of Hyperoodon ampullatus. Taxonomy (NCBI): domain Eukaryota; kingdom Metazoa; phylum Chordata; class Mammalia; order Artiodactyla; family Ziphiidae; genus Hyperoodon; species Hyperoodon ampullatus. The sequence continues at coordinate 85,766,094 of NC_136921.1, read as the reverse complement.
TAGCAAAGTTGATGGATCTCAAGGGCAAAATATCAATTGCATTTCCACATAAGGATGATATCTTAGTCTGTTCAGTCTGCTATAACAGAATACCATAGACTGGGTGGCTTAAACAACAGAAATTTATCTCTTACAGTCCTGGAGGCTGGGAAATTCAAGATTAGGGTGCTGGCAGATACGGTGTCTGGTGAGAGCCTGCTTCCTGGTTGATAGACAGCCATCTTTTCACTGTGTCCTTACAAGGCAGAAGAGGCAAGCAAGCTCTCTGGGGTATGTTTTACAGGGGCATTAATCCCATTCATGAGGGCTCCATCCTCATGACCTAATCACTTCTCAAAGGCACCACCACCAAATACCATCACACTGGGGCCTAGGTTTCAGCATACAAATTGTTTTTTTGAAATTTATTTTATTTTTAATACAGCAGGTTCTTATTAGTTATCTATTTTATACATATTAGTGTATATATGTCAATCCCAATCTCCCAATTCATCCCACCACCCCACCACCCCGTTTTCCCCCCTTGGTGTCCATATGTTTCTTCTCTACATCTGTGTCTCTATTTCTGCCTTGCAGACCAGTACATCTGTACCATTTTTCTAGATTCCACATTTATGCATTAATATATTTGTTTTTCTCTTTCTGATTTACTTCACTCTGTATGACAGTCTGTAGATCCATCCACCTCTCTACAAATGACCCAATTTCGTTACTTTTTATGGCTGAGTAATATTCCATTGTATATATGTACCACATCATCTTCTTTATCCATTCGTCTGTCGATGGGCATTTAGGTTGCTTCCATGACCTGGCTATTGTAAATAGTGCTGCAATGAACACTGGGGTGCATGTGGCTTTTTGAATTATGGTTTTCTCTGGGTATATGCTGAGTAGTGGGATTACTGGGTCATATGATAATTCTATTTTTAGTTTTTTAAGGAACCTCCATACTGTTCTGCATAGTGCCTGTATCAATTTACATTCCCACCAACAGTACAAGAGGGTTCCGTTTTCTACACACCCTCTCCAGCATTTGTTGTTTGTAGGCTTTTTGATGATGACCATTCTGACCGGTGTGAGGTGATACGTCATTGTAGTTTTGATTTGCATTTCTCTAATAATTAGTGATGTTGAGCATCCTTTCATGTGTTTGTTGGCAATCTGTACATCTTCTTTGGAGAAATGTCTATTTAGGTCTTCTGCCCATTTTTGGATTGGGTTGTATGTTTTTTTAACAATGAGCTGCATGAGCTGTTTATATATTTTGGAGATTAATCCTTTGTCTGTTGATTCATTGGCAAATATTTTCTCTCATTCTGAGGCTTCTTTTCGTTTTATTTATAGTTTCCTTTGCTGTGCAAAAGCTTTTAAGTTTCATTAGGTCCCATTTGTTTATTTTTGTGTTTTTTTTCTATTACTCTAGGAGGTGGGTCAAAAAAGATCTTGCTGTGATTTATGTCAAAGGGTGTTCTTCCTATGTTTTCCTCTAACAGTTTTATAGTGTCCAGTCTTACATTTAGGTCTCTAATCCATTTTGAGTTTATTTTTGTGTATGGTGTTAGGGAGTGGTTTTTTTTTTTTTTTTTTTTTTTGCGGTATGCGGGCCTCTCACTGCTGTGGCCACTCCCGTTGCAGAGCACAGGCTCCGGACGCGCAGGCTCAGCGGCCACGGCTCACGGGCCCAGCCGCTCCGCGGCACGCGGGATCCTCCCAGACCGGGGCACGAACCCGTATCCCCTGCATCGGCAGGCGGACTCTCAACCACTGCGCCACCAGGGAAGCCCTAGGGAGTGTTTTAATTTCATTCTTTTACATGTAGCTGTCCAGTTTTCCCAGCACCACTTATTGAAGAGACTGTCTTTTCTCCACTGTATATCCTTGTCTCCTTTGTCATAGATAAGTTGACCATAGGTGCGTGGGTTTATCTCTGGGCTTTCTATCCTGTTCCATTGATCTATATTTCTGTTTTTGTGCCAGTACCATATTGTCTTGATGACTGTAGCTTTGTAGTATAGTCTGAAGTCAGGGAGTCTGATTCCTCCAGCTCCGTTTTTTCCCACTCAAGACTGCTTTGGCTATTCGGGGTCTTTTGTGTCTCCATACAAATTTTAAGATTTTTTCTTCTAGTTCTGTAAAAAATGCCATTGGTAATTTGATAGGGATTGCATTGAATGTGTAGATTGCTTTGGGTAGTATAGTCATTTTCACATTATTGATTCTTCCAATCTAAGAACATGGCATATCTCTCTGTTTGTGTCATTTTGATTTTTTTCATCAGTGTCTTATAGTTTTCTGAGTACAGGTCTTTTACCTCCTTAGGTAGGTTTATTCCTAGGTATTTTATTCTTTTTGTTGCAATGGTGAATGGGATTGTTTCCTTAATTTCTCTTCTGATCTTTTGTTGTTAGTGTATAGGAATGCAAGAGATTTCTGTGCATTAATTTTGTATCCCGCAGCTTTACCAAATTTATTGATTAGCTCTAGTACTTTTCTGGTGGCATCTTTAGGATTCTCTACGTATAGTATCATGGCATCTGCAAACAGTGACAGTTTTACTTTTTATTTTCCAATTTGTATTCCTTTTCTTTCTTTTTCTTCTCTGACTGCCATGGCTAGGACTTCCAAAACTGTTGAATAAGAGTGGCGAGAGCAGACATCCTTGTCTTGTTCCTGATCTGAGAGGAAATGCTTTCAGTTTTTCACCATTGAGAATGCTGTTTGCTGTGGGTTTGTCATATATGGTCTTTATTATGTGGAGGTAGGTTCCCTCTGTCCCCACTTTCTGGAGAGTTTTTATCACAAATCGGTGTTGAATTTTGTCAAAAGCTTTTTCTGCATCTATTTATATGATCATATGGTTTTTATTCTTAAATTTGTTAATATGGTGTATCACATTGATTGATTTACATATATTAAAGAATCCTTGCATCCCTGGGATAAATCTCACTTGATCATGTGTATGATCCTTTTAATGTGTTGTTGGATTCTGTTTGCTATTATTTTGTTGAGGATTTTTGTATCTATATTCATCAGTGATATTGCTCTGTAATTTTCTTTTTCTTGTAGTATCTTTCTCTGGTTTTGGTATCAGGTGGGCTTATAGCATGAGTTTGGGAGTGTTCCTTCCTCTGTAATTTTTTGGAAGAGTTTCAGAGGGGTAGGTGTTAACTCTTCTCTAAATATTTGATGGAATTCACCTGTGAAGCCATCTGATCCTGGACTTTTGTTTCTTGGGAGATTTTAAACCACAGTGTCAATTTCATTACTTGTGATTGGTCTGTTCATATTTTCTATTTCTTCCTGGTTTAGTCTTGGGAGGTCATACCTTTCTAAGAATTTGTCCATTTCTTCCAGTCCATTTTATTGGCATAGAGTTGCCTGTAGTAGTCTCTTAGAATGCTTTGTATTTCTGCAGTGTCCCTTGTAACTTCTCCTTTTTCATGTCTAATTTTATTGATTTGAGTCCTCTCCCTCTTTTTCTTGATGAGTCTGGCTAAAGATTTATCAATTTTGTTTATGTTCTCAAAGAACCAGCTTTTAGTTTTATTGAGCTTTGCTATCATTTCCTTCATTTCTTTTTCACTTATTTCTGTTCTGAGCTTATGATTTCTTTCCTTCTACTAACTTTGGGTTTTGTTTGTTCTTTTTCTAGTTTATTTAAGTGTAAGGTTAGATTGTTTATTTGAGATTTTTCTTGTTTCTTGAGGTAGGATTGGATTGCTATAAACTTCCCTCTTAGCACTGCTTTTGCTGCATCCCATAGGTTTTGGATCATTGTGTTTTCGTTGTCATTTGTCTCTAGGTATTTTTTGATTTCCTCTTTGATTTCTTCAGTGATCTCTTGGTTACTTAGTAACGTACTGTTTAGCCTCCATGTGTTTGGGTTTTTTACGTTTTTTTCCCTGTAATTGATTTCTAATCTCATAGCACTGTGGTCGGAAAAGATGCTTGATATGATTTCAATTTTCTTCAATTTACTGAGGCTTCATTTGTGACCCAAGATGTGATCTATCCTGGAGAATGTTCCGTGTGCACTTGAGAAGAAAGTGTAATCTGCTGTTTTTGGATGGAATGTCCTATAAATATCAATTAAATCTATCTGGTCTATTGTGTCATTTAAAGCTAGTGTTTCCATATTAATTTTCTGTCTGGATGATCTGTCCATTGGTGTGAGGTGTTAAAGTCCCCCACTATTACTGTGTTACTGTCAATTTCCTGTTTTATAGCTGTTAGCAGTTGCCTTATGTATTGAGGTGCTCCTATGTTGGGTGCATATATATTTATAATTGTTATATCTTCTTCTTGGATTGATCCCTTGATCATTATGTAGTGACCTTCTTTGTAACATTCTTTATTTTAAAGTCTATTTTATCTGAGTATTGTTACTCCAGCTTTCTTTTGATTTCCATTTGCATGGAATATCTTTTTCCATCCCCTCCCTTTCAGTCTGTATGTGTCCCTAGGTCTGAAGGGGGTCTCTTGTAGACAGCATATATATGGGTCTTGTTTTTGTTTCCATTCAGTGATCCTGTATCTTTTGGTTGGAGCATTTAATCCATTGACATTTAAGGTAATTGTCGATATGTATGTTCCTATTACCATTTTCTTAATTGTTTTGGGTTAGTTTTTGTAGGTCCTTTTCTTCTCTTGTGTTTCCCACTTAGAGAAGTTCCTGTAGCATTTGTTGTAGAGCTGGTTTGGTGGTGCTGAATTCTCTTAGCTTTTGCTTGTTTGTAAAGCTTTTAATTTCTCTGTCGAATCTGAATGAGATCCTTGCCAGGTAAAGTCATCTTGGTTGCAGGTTCTTCCCTTTCATCACTTTAAATATATCAGACCACTCCCTTCTGGCTTGTAGAGTTTCTGCTGAGAAATCAGCTGTTAACCTTATGGGAGTTCTTTGTATGTTGTTGTTTTTCCCTTGTTGCTTTTAATAATTTGTCTTTAATTTTTATCAGTTTGATTACCATGTGTCTTGGTGTGCTTCTCTTTGGGTTTATCCTGCCTGGGACTCTCTGCGCTTCATGGACTTGGGTGGCTATTTCCTTTCCCACGTTAGGGAAGTTTTCGACTATAATCTCTTCAAATATTTTCTCAGGTCCTTTCTCTCTCTTCTTCTTCTTCTGGGACCCCTATAATGCAAATGTTGGTGAGTTTAATGTTGTCCCAGAGGCCTGTTAGGCTGTCTTCATTTCTTTTCATTCTTTTTTCTTTATTCTGTTCCACAGCAGTGAATTCCACCATTCTGTCTTCCAGGTCACTTTATCCATACTTCTGCCTTAGTTATTCTGCTATTGATTCCTTCTAGTGTAGTTTTTTTTTTTCTTTCTTTTTTTTTTTTTTTTGTGGTACGCGGGCCTCTCACTGTTGTGGCCTCTCCCGTTGCAGAGCACAGGCTCCAGACGCACAGGCTCAGTGGCCATGGCTCACGGGCCTAGCCGCTCCGCAGCATGTGGGATCTTCCTGGACTGGGGCACGAACCCGTGTCCCCTGCATCGGCAGGTGGACTCTCAACCACCGTACCACCAGCGAAGCCCCAAACTTTTTTTTTTAAGCAAAAGTCACTTTAAGAGCAAGCCACATAGTCAAGGAATTACTTGCAACACATGTAACTAACAATATATGATACATTTCTTCAAATTAAAAGAAAAATAGTTAACCAGTTAAAAATGGACATGTAACAAAAGGAGATCTCTAAAATGGTCACTAAACACATACAAATGTGCTCAATATCATTATTAGTCAGCCATGTGTGAGCTATAATCACAGTGAGACTATATACCCATCAGAGTGCCTGTATGAAGAAGACTGATACTAGCAAGCGTCAGTGAGAATGCAGACCAATGGGAGCTCTCTTGTACAACTGGAGTGACTATAAATTGGTACATCACTTAGGAAAACAGTTTGGCATCGTCTACTGAAGTGAAGGTATATGTACGTTAGGACCCTGCAATTCTAATCCTAGGTATATAGCCAACAGAAATGCATGCAAATATATACTAAGACACATATACAACAATGTTGTAGTAGCAATTTGCAAAATAGCCCCATATTGGAAACAAGTCATATTTGTCTATCAAAATCAGAATGGCTAAATCAATTATGGCATGTTCATATCCTGGAGTACTATACAGACATGAAAATGAACTACATTTACATCCCACAACACAGATGAATCTCACAAATATAACACTGAATAAAAGGAACATGACCCCCCAAATTACGTACTACATGATTCTACTTATATAAAGTTCCCCAAACCTACCTATAAGAGGTAAAACCTAACTATAGTGTTTAGGGATACATGTAAGTGGTAAAACTATAAAGAAATCAAGGAAATGTTCACCATAAAAATCATGAGCGTGCTTATCTATGAGGAGGCAGGTGGGGGTAGGAGCAACTGTAAGGGACATGAAGGGGGCAGTTGACAATGTTCTATTCTTGACTGTAGGAGTGGTTACACAGATACTCACTTTCTGATAACTTATTGAGCTGAGTCTTCTGATTTGTGCACTTTTCTGTATTTGTATTATATTTAAAAATTAAGTTTAAAAAGTGGATGGAAGCATATGTGCAGATGAACCAAAATGGAGGAATAAACAGCAGCTCAGAACATGAACACCAATGGCTGCAGTGAAGTTTTAAAAAACTGTTCTATTCTCATAATTATTTTTATTTTGTCCAGGGACCATTATTCTATTAGTCTTGATATTACCCTTCAGGTTGTTGGTTTTCTTCAGGTCAGCTATCCTCATAGAGATACTATCTAAAGTCAATAGCACAAAAAATAGAGTTTAATTATATAATTCAAAGTTTAAAAGGTAATCAACAAAAATTTAAAAACAAAATTGTAAGCACTGGAAGAAATAAGACAGAGGGGTGAAGAAATTGAGATAAATGCACATCTTTCATAGAGGGGGAAAGTAGATATTGTCTAAAATGATGAATCAACAACATAGAAGCAAATTATTCAGAGATATGATGGAAACCATTACAAGAATTAGAAATAATTTTAAAAAATGATTGCTTCTGCAAGAGGGACTAAGTAGCACAGAGAAGAAGACTGCTCTGGATGATGTGATTTTTGATTTGTTTTTGCCATGTTCATATTACCTTGATAAATCTAGTAAGACATCTATGAGATTCCAGGTTGTATCATTCTAACCTACTGATTTAAGAACTGCTCTTTGAGTTTGTGGCATTATGACTTGTCAAAGAATAATATCGACAGTCTGTCTTCTCTGTGTTGTAGTTGATAATGAACACCATTTCTAAAGTATTTTTAGGAGCTATGGCATTACTGTGGCAATGACCAGTTATTATAGAGCTTCTGAATTATGATTTTGTAATGGCTTCTATTTCCTTTTAAACTTTATAGATATATTTTAATTAGAAACAAGGCAGGTATACAATTGTACACTGACAAGTTGGAAGTTACGAACATCTATATCCAACAGCTTGAAAAGCTAATATTATCAAATCAAAAGTACATGAATTGATGAAAGTGAAATTCCCCAAACCACGCGTATTAATAATAACTTTAAAAATCTATATATTGTACATACTATATTTTAAACGATATGATAAAATAAAATTCATTTGTGTTTCTCCTGCTCTACTTGCATACCTTATGAACATTACCTTTGGGGTGAAGATCTGGAAAAAAGATCAAGACTCATTTTTTATTTTTATTTTTTTGCGGTATGCGGGCCTCTCACTGTTGTGGCCTCTCCTATTGTGGAACACAGGCTCCGGACGCGCAGGCTCAGCGGCCACGGCTCACAGGCCCAGCCGCTCCGTGGCATGTGGGATCTTCCCGGACCTGGGCACAAACCTGTGTCCCCTGCATCGGCAGGCAGACTCTCAACCACTGTGCCACCAGGGAAGCCCAAGACTCATTTTTAAAAAAGTGTAACTACTGAATAATTGGCTCTATCTATTTCTTTTTCTTGTAACATTACAATTTCTGAGATCTTTAAATGCCTCATTTCATTACGTTTGTAAGATGCTTATTAGAACTCTCCCCTTGAAAGCTCTAGTAACAATTATTTTTTCTATTTCCTCAAGTTTATTTTTCTCAAAATCTGGGTACCCCCATGTGTACTATCTGCCAAATATTTTAAAGTAAGAAGAATTTTTTGGGGGTGGGGGCTTTATTTATTTATTTATTTTCTAAACATCTTTAATGGAGTATAATTGCTTTACAATGGTGTGTTAGCTTCTTCTGTATAACAAAGTGAATCAGCTATACATATACATATATCCCCATATCTCCTCCCTCTTGCGTCTCCCTCCCACCCTCCCTATTCCACCCCTCTAGGTGGTCACAAAGCACCAAGCTGATCTCCCTGTGCTATGTGGCTGCTTCCCACTAGCTATCTATTTTACATTTGGTAGTGTACATATGTCCATGCCACTCTCTCACTTCGTCCCAGCTTACCCTTCCCCCTCCCCATGTCCTCAGGTCCATTCTCTACGACTGTGTCTTTATTCCTGTCTGGCCCCTAGGTTCTTCAGTACCAATTTTTTTTTTTTTTTTTTAGATTCTATATATATGTGTTAGCATACGGTATTTGTTTTTCTCTTTCTGACTTACTTCACCTGTATGACAGACTCTAGGTCCATCCACCTCACTACAAATAACTCAATTTCGTTTCTCTTTATGGCTGAGTAATATTCCATTGTATATATGTGCCACATCTTCTTTATCCATTCATCTGTTGATGGACACTTAGGTTGCTTCCATGTCCTGGCTATTGTAAACACAGCTTCAATGAACACTGTGGTACATGACTCTTTTTGAATTATGGTTTTCTCAGGGTATATGCCCAGTAGTGGGATTGCTGGATCATATGGTAATTCTATTTTTAGTTTTTTAAGGAACCTCCATACTGCTCTCCATAGTGGCTGTATCAATTTACATTCCCACCAACAGTGCAAGAGTGTTCCCTTTTCTCCACACCCTCTCCAGCATTTACTGTTTGTAGATTTTTTGATGATGGCCATTCTGACTTGTGTGCAGTGATACCTCATTGTAGTTTTGATTAGCATTTCTCTAATTATTAGTGGTGTTGAGTATCCTTTCATGTGTTGGCAATCTGTATGTCTTCTTTGGAGAAATGTCTATTTAGGCCCATCTTTGGATTGGGCTGTTTGCTTTTTAGATATTGAGCTGCATGAGCTGCTTGTATATTTTAGAGATTAATCCTTTGTCAGTTTCTTCATTTGCAAATATTTTCTCCTATTCTGAGGGTTGTCTTTTTGTCTTGTTTATGGTTTCCTTTGCTGTGCAAAAGCTTTTAAGTTTCATTAGGTCCCATTTGTTTAATTTTGGTTTTATTTCCATTTCTCTAGGAGGTGGGTCAAAAAGGATCTTGCTGTGATTTATGTCATGGAGTGTTCTGCCTATGTTTTCCTCTAAGAGGTCTTACATTTAGGTCTTTAATCCACTTTGAGCTTATTTTTGTGTATGGTGTTAGGGAGTGTTCTAATTTCATTCTTTTACATATAGCTGTCCAGTTTTCCCAGCACCACTTATTGAAGAGGCTGTCTTTTCTCCATTGTATATTCTTGCCTCCTTTATCAAAGATAAGGTGACCATATGTGTGTGGGTTTTTCTCTGGGCTTTCTATCCTGTTCCATTGATCTGTATTTCTGTTTTTGTGCCAGTACCATACTGTCTTGATTACTGTAGCTTTGCAGTATAGTCTGAAGTCTGGGAGCCTGATTCCTCCAGCTCCGTTTTTCTTTCTCAAGATTGCTTTGGCTATTCAGGGTCTTTCATGTCTCCATACAAATTTTAAGATTTTTTTGTTCTGGTTCTGTAAAAAATGCTACTGGTAATTTGCTAGGGATTGCACTGAATCTGTAGATTGCTTTGGGTAGTATAGTCATTTTCAAAATATTGATTCTTCCAATCCAAGAACATGGTATATCTCTCCATCTGTTTGTATCACCCTTAATTTCTGTCATCAGTGTCTTACAGTTTTCTACATACAGGTCTTTTGTCCCCTTATGTAGGTTTATTCCTAGGTATTTTATTCTCTTTGTTGTAGTGGTAAATGGGAGTGTTTCCTTAATTTCTCTTCCAGATTTTTCATCATTAGTGTATAGGAATGCAAGAGATTTCTATGCATTAATTTTGTATCCTGATACTTTACCAAATTCATTGATTAGCTCTAGTAGTTTTCTGGTAGCATCTTTAGGATTCTCTATGTATGGTATCATGTCATCTGCAAACAGTGACAGTTTTACTCCTTCTTTTCTGATTTGGATTCCTTTTATTTCTTTTTCTTCTCTGATTACGGTGGCTAAAACTTCCAAAACTATGTTGAATAATAGTGGTGAGAGTGGGCAACCTTGTCTTGTTCCTGATCTTAGTGGAAATGGTTTCAGTTTTTCACCATTGAGAAGGATGTTGGCTGTGGGTTTGTCATATATGGCCTTTATCATTTTGAGGTAAGTTTCTCTGCCTACTCTCTGGAGGGTTTTTTTTATCATAAATGGGTTTTGAATTTTGTAGAAAGCTTTTTCTGCATCTATTGAGATGACCATATGGTTTTTCTCCTTCAGTCTATTAATATGGTTTATCATATTGATTGATTTGCAAATACTGAAGAATCCTTGCATCCCTGGGATAAACCCCACTTGATCATAGTGTATGATCCTTTTAATGTGCTGTTGGATTCTGATTGCTAGTATTTTGTTGAGGATTTTTGCGTCTATGTTCATCAGTGTTATTGGCCTGTAGTTTTCTTTCTTTGTGACATCTTTGCCTGGTTTTGGTGTCAGGGTGATGGTGGCCTTGTAGAATGAGTTTGGGAGTGTTCCTCCCTCTGTTATATTTTAGAAGAGTTTGAGAAGGATAGGTGTTAGTTCTTCTCTAAATGTTTGATAGAATTCGCCTGTGAAGCCATTTTCTCCTGGGCTGTTTTTGGAAGATTTTTAATCACAGTTTCAATTTCAGTGCTTGTGATTGGTCTGTTTATATTTTCTATTTCTTCCTGGTTCAGTCTCGGAAGGTTGTGCTTTTATAAGAATTTGTCCATTTCTTCCAGGTTGTCCATTTTATCGGCATAGAGTGGCTTGTAGTAATCTCTCATGATCCTTTGTATTTCTGCAGTGTTAGTTATTACTTCTCTTTTTTCATTTCTAATTCTATTGATTTGAGTCTTCTCCCTTATTTTCTTGATGAGCATGGCTAATGGTTTATCAATTTTGTTTGTCTTCTTAAAGAACCAGCTTTTAGTTTTATTGATCTTTGCTATCGTTTCCTTCATTTATTTCTGATCTCATCTTTATGATTTCTTTCATTCTGCTAACTTTGGGTTTTTTTTGTTTTTCTTTCTCTAATTGCTTTAGGTGTAAGGTTAGGATTTTTATTTGAGATGTTTCTTGTTTCTTGAGGTTGAATTGTATTGCTATAAACTTCCCTCTTAGAACTGCCTTTGCTGCATCCCATATGTTTTGGGTTGTCATGTTTTCATTGTCATTTGCTTCTAGGAATTTTTAAATTTCCTCTTTGATTTCTTCAGTGATCTCTTGGTTATTTAGTAGTGTATTGTTTAGCCTCCATGTGTTTGTATTTTTTACAGATTTTTTTTTTCCTGTAACTGATACCTAGTCTCATAGCATTGTGGTAGTAAAAGATACTTGATATGATTTCGATTTTCTTAAATTTGCCAGGGCTTGATTTGTGACCCAAGATATGATCTATCCTGGAGAATGTTTCATGAGCACTTGAGAATAAAGTGTAATCTGCTGTTTCTGGATGGAATGTCCTATAAATATCAATTAAGTCCATCTTGTTTAATGTATCATTTAAAGCTTATGTTTACTTATTTATTTTCATTTTGGATGATCTGCCCATTGGTGAAAGTGGGGTGTTAAAGTCCCCTACTATTATTATGTTACTGTCGATTTCCTGTTTTATGGCTGTTAGCATTTGCCTTATGTATTGAGGTGCTCCTATGTTGGGTGCATAAATATCTACAATTGTTATATCTTCTTCTTGGATTGTCCCCTTGATCATTATGTAGTGTCCTTCTTTGTCTCTTGTAATAGTCTTTATTTTAAAATCTATTTTGTCTGATATGAGAATTGCTACTGCAGCTTTCTTTTGATTTCCATTTGCATGGAATATATTTTTCCATCCCCTGACTTTCAGTCTGTATGTGTCCCTAGTTCTGAAGTGGGTCTCTTGTAGACAGCATATGTATGGGTTTTGTTTTTGTATCCATTCAGCCAGTCTATGTCTTTTGGTTGGAGCATTTAATCCATTTCCATTTAAGGTAGTTATCGATATGTATGTTCCTATACCCATTTTCTTAATTGTTTTGGATTTGTTATTGTAGGTCTTTTCCTTCTCTTGTGTTTCCTGCCTAGAGAAGTTCCTTTAGCGTTTGTTGTAAAGCTGGTCTGGTGGTGCTGAATTCTCTTAGCTTTTGCTTGTCTGTAAAGGTTTTAATTTCTGTCGAATCTTAATGAGATCCTTGCTGGGTAGAGTAATCTTGGTTGTAGGTTTTTCCCTTTCATCACTTTAAATATGTCCTGCCACTCCCTTCTGGCTTGCAGAGTTTCTGCTGACAGATCAGCTGTTAACCTTATGGGGATTCCCTTGTATGTTAATTGTTGCTTTTCCCTTGCTGCTTTTAATATTTTTTTCTTTGTATTTAATTTTTCATAGTTTGATTAATATCTGTCTTGGCGTGTTTCTCCTTGGATTTAGCCTGTGTGGGACTCTCTGTGCTTTCTGGACTTGATTGACTATTTCCTTACCCATATTAGGGAAGTTTTCAACTATAATCTCTTCAAATATTTTCTCAGTCCCTTTCTTTTTCTCTTCTTCTTCTGGGACCCCTATAATTCAAATGTTGGTGTGTATTTTGTTGTCCCAGAGGTCTCTGAGATTGTCCTCAATTCTTTTCATTCTTTTCTTTATTCTGCTCTGCAGTAGTGATTTCCACTATTTTATCTTCCAGGTCACTTATCTGTTCTTCTGCCTCAGTTATTCTGCTATTGATTCCTTCTAGAGAATTTTTAATTTCATTTATTGTGTTGTTCATCACTGTCTGTTTGCTCTTTAGGCCTTCTAGGTCCTTGTTAAATGTTTCTTGTATTTTCTCCATTCTATTTCCAAGATTTTGATCATCTTTACTGTCATTACTCTGAATTCTTTTTCAGGTAGACTGCCTATTTCCTCTTCATTTGTTTGGTCTGGTGGGTTTTCACCTCGCTCCTTCATCTGTTGTGTATTTCTCTGTCTTCTCATTTTGCTTAACTTACTGTGTTTGGGGTCTCCTTTTTGCAGGTTGCAGGTTTGTATTTCCCGTTGTTTTTGGTGTTTGCTCCCAGTGGGTGAAGTTGGTTTCGTGGGTTGTGTAGGCCTCCTGGTAGAGGGGACTGGTGCCTGTGTTCTGGTGGATGAGGGTGGATCTTGTCTTTCTGGTGGGCAGGACTGTGTCCGGTGGTGTGTTTTGGGGTGTCTGTGAACTTATTATGATTTTAGGCAGCCTCTGTTCTATTGGGTGGCGTTGTGTTCCTGTCTTGCTAGTTGTTCGGCATAGGGTGTCTAGCACTGTAGCTTGCTGGTCGTTGAGTGGAGCTGGGTCTTAGCGTTGAGATGGAAATCTCTGGAAGAGCTTTCACCATTTGATATTATATGGGGCTGGGAGGTCTCTGGTGGACCAATGTCCTGAACTGGGCTCTCCCACCTTATAGGCTGAGGCCTGACACCCGGCTAGAGCACCAAGACCATGTCAGCCACTCGGCTCAGAAGAAAAGGGAGAAAAAATAAAAGAAAGAAAGAAAGAAAAAATAAATAAATAAAATAAAGTTATTAAAATAGAAAAAAATTATTAAAAATAAAAACATTAAAAAGTAATTTAAAAAAAGAGAGAAAGAAGAGAGCAACCAAACCAAAAAACAAATCCACCAATGATAACAAGCGCTAAAAACTATACAAAAAAAAAAAAAAAGGACATTCAGAACCCTAGGACAAATGGCAAAAGAAAAACTATACAGACAAAATCACACAAAGAAGCATACACATACACACTCACAAAAAGAGGAAAAAGAAAAAATACATAAATATATATTTTAAAAAAAGGAAGCGAGCAACCAAATCAATAAACAAATCTACCAATGATAATAAGCTCTAAATACTAAACTAAGATAAACATAAAACCAGAAACAAATTAGATGCAGAAAGTAAACCCCAAGTCTACAGTTGCTCCCAAAGTCCACCACCTCAATTTTGGGATGATTCTTTGTCTATTCAGGTATTCCACAGATGCAGGGTACATCAAGTTGACTGTGGAGATTTAATCCACTGCTCCTGAGGCTGCTGGGAGAGATTTCCCTTTCTCTGCTTTGTTCACACAGCTCCTGGGGTTCAGCTTTGGATGTGGCCCTGCCTCTGCGTGTAGGTGACCTGAGGGTGCCTTTTGGGAAGTCTGAGGTCTTCTGCCAGCGTTCAGTACATGTTCTGTAGGCGTTGTTCCACATATAGATGTAGTTTTGATGTATTTGTGGGGAGGAAGGTGATCTCCATGTCTTACTCCTCTGCCATCTTGAAGGCGCCCCGCAAGAAGAATGTTAAGAACATCGTTTCTAGAGAAAGGGTCTTGTTAGGTTTTCATATCACACAGCAATCTCTCACATATTGCTGTGCACAGAGTAGTTACTCAAGAAGTTTGTTGTGTTGAATCACACTGAGTAATATAATATATGGTAAAACATCATTACAATAGGACTAGCCCAAACTTCATTGAAAAATCAGAGCTATGGTGTAAGAAAAGTGATTAATAGTCTATCACATATAATTGAAAGTAACTTTCCTGTCAGATATGTTGTGTAACTAAGTCTCTCCACTCACTCAAGGGTGGGCATTTACTGGATGTCCTCTCTGTGCCAGGCACCGTGCTAGGCTCTGTGCACAGAAAGGTGGACAAGACAAAATGCTTCCCTTGCAGCCACTCACAGCCTCATGGAGACAGCCAACCAGAGAATGGACAGTTACAAAACGATGTGACATGGACTCTGACAGGTCCAGATTTTCTTTCCATCTCATTCCTTTCTTTTGACTGCCAAGTTGATGGGGGTGTCTTGGTAAGGTAGAATAAAGACGCAAAGGCTTTATCAGGATAATAATTAGCAAGAGGGGGGTTCATTTGTCTTAAAGGAAGAACCTGAAAGATTCAGGTTCAGGTTCCCCTGAGCATGAAAAATTATCCTGGCCTCAGAGACCTTGAGTGTACTCCTCAAGGATGGGGGCACTCAGCAATGGAGCCCTGACCCTGGGGAGAGGCAGGATGGGGTAGAGAAGACCAGCAAAGGGGAAGGGGATGCAGTGTAGACGCGAGGAGGAAAGGGGCTCCTGGATTTCCACATGGGTGGATTCTGCATGGAATGACATGGTGGGAAAAATAAAGAAATACCATCAGTGTCCACAAGTGAGATTGATACCCTCTTAGATGTTGGGGCATGAATGATGGTTACTGCTGTAGTGGAGGTGTGCTCAGTGTCCCACAGGTACCCATGGGATGAGGAAAGGAGAGGTTGCCTAGGTCAGGCTACACAGCAGATGTGGGGAGGGTGACAGAGGTAGGAGAAAATGGTTTGAAATCTGAAAACTGTTCAGTAAGGCTCGAGAACAGACCACATGTCCATAGAAGCTGACCCCATTGCACAACTTTCTTATTAAATGACAATCAGTCAATTACCATGATTGTTCTTACCCTCAACAGACTTGGGGGGCAGGAAGTACAGCTCAGTGCTGAGCAGAAGATGCTCCCTTTGAGGATGAAGAAAAAAAGAGAGGGTGGGCTGAGCTGTCCTCCTCGGGGATAGAGCCCACAGGTGACAGAGATTTGTAATAGTCATCTTCCCCATCAAGCACTTTGATTTGGCTGCAACAAAGGAAAGAGTTTCAGCAGAAGAAGAAAACAAGTACAGCAGTCATCAATGGGGCAGCTTAAGTTGTGTGAGTACTTGGAACAGGGTTGGGCCCCAACACTGAGTTGGGGGGGCAGCTTATGGTGCCTCAGGGTCCCCCAGCCCAGAGGAATTGGCGTCTGATCCACAAAGCGTTTCACATCTAGGTCACACTCTAATAATGGGCCCAATTTAGTGGTATCTGACAACTGTAATCATATTGCAACTTAATTTATGTGAATTAACTTGTCTGGTTCCCTCTAGATGAGAAAGTTCCCTTCCTGATCTTCTTTAGTTCTCAGACTAGTACCAATTACCTACCTCACTCCTATTCTTTTTTTTTTTTTTTTTTACATCTGTACCTTTTTTTTTTTAACATCTTTATTGGAGTATAATTGCTTTACAATGGTGTGTTAGTTTCTGCTTTATAGCAAAGTGAATCAGTTATACATATACATACGTCCCCATATCTCTTCCCTCTTGTGTCTCCCTCCCTCCCACCCTCCCTATCTTACCCCTCTAGGTGGTCACAAAGCACCGAGCTGATCTCCCTGTGCTATGCAGCTGCTTCCCACTAGCTATCTATTTTACATTTGGTAGTGTTTATATGTCCATGCCACTCTCTCAGTTTGTATGACAGACTCTAGGTCCATCCACCTCACTACAAATAACTCAATTTCGTTTCTTTTTATGGCTGAGTAATATTCCATTGTATGTATGTGCCACATCTTCTTTATCCATTCATCTGTCAATAGACACTTAGGTTGCTTCCATGTCCTGGCTATTGTAAATACAGCTGCAATGAACACATGACTCTTTTTTTTTTTTTCCTGCGGTACGCGGGCCTCTCCCTGTTGTGGCCTCTCCCGTTGCAGAGCACAGGCTCCGGATGCTCAGGCTCAGTGGCCATGGCTCACGGGCCCAGCCGCTCCGCGGCATGTGGGATCTTCCCAGACCGGGGCACAAACCCGTGTCCCCTGCATCGGCAGGTGGACTCTCAACCACTGCGCCACCAGGGAAGCCCACATGACTCTTTTCCAATTATGGTTTTCTCAGGGTATATGCCCAGTAGTGGGATTGCTGGGTTGTATGGTAGTTCTATTTTTAACTTTTTAAGGAACCTCCATACTGTTCTCTATAGTGGCTGTATCAATTTACATTCCTACCAACAGAGCAAGAGGGTTCCCTGTTCTCCACACGCTCTCCAGCATTTATTGTTTGTAGATTTTTTGATGATGGCCATTCTGACCGGTCTCACTCCTATTCTTAATCGAGGCCACAAACTCCGCAGTGTCCCTGGCTAACCATTGGGGGAAATTCTCCTTTGTGTACCTTTAAGGCCCACGGGTAGGGGAACGTGGGAGAAGGGGACTATTTGCACTGCATGGAGTGCTCTGATTTGTGGGAGAGTTTTATACAGCCTGATACATGTCTCAAATTATGAGGACAGTACAATTTCCTGGGATAATTATGAAAAATAACACTTGCCTTTTGGTGGCAATTTCAGTATTTTCAGACAGAATAGATTCAAGTTTTGTATACTTGCTACTGTGAAAAGTAGTTTCTAGTGTCAATAATAGTGGTGATATCCCCACTGCATATTTTTAGAAGCCTCTCTGGAAAGTTTTGCATTTTCTATAATATCACAAAGGACCCCTTTTGTTTACAGTTGCTTAGAACTAAGAAGACAGATATTTACCCAAGTTTTCTTGGCTTCCTCTTGCTCCCTTGATATTCTAGAGTTCCCTGTGGAGACGGCCAAGAACACACAGTCAAAGGAAAGCAGCAAGTCGTTAATTTTTAATTCAAAGTGATTTTGTGTTGAATGCAAGCAGATGCTGATAATATCAGAAGTCACAGCATAATTTTTTTGATCAAAGGGCTCAAGTGAGCCTGATGAAGCATGCATCTTGCTCGTCTTTGATAAACCACATCAATTATTCACCGTGAAGGCAGACATCCTGACATGAAAGCAACAGATAAAGGGCCTAAGCACATGTTCAAGAGGAGAGTATAAGAGAGTGGGGGCGGGGCTGGAGGGGCTGGAACAGGTATTAATAACAGAATTATTAACTGGAAACAAAGCCAGTGAAACAGCTTTATGGCCACTTTGAACTCACATTTAACTGGTTATAGTACATGGTGTCCTCAGGACTACTCAACATTTTGGGCTGCTGACATCTTCGGTGAGGTGTTCGCTGCTTCTGTGCAAGACCATTTTCTGAATCTGCAACAGGATAGCAAAACTTTACTGTAAAGCATCTGAGGTTTTGGGAAAACTGAGTGTAAAATTGCTCATCACATAAATGCACGTAGCAGAAACTCTGTCCTGTTTTAACGGGCACGTTAGAGCTTTGCTAACATTAGGAGAAATATCATGCTAAACACACACACACACACACACACACACACACACACGGATTGCTAAGTGTAAACAAGGGCAGCTGTCGGGGACTCTGCCTTCATCTTTCTTATCTGACTCAGCAGTCAAGAGTGAAGGAAAGAAAATTGGTTTGTCCATGCTGGTGAGGTAGAGGTTGGTTGTCAGTCTTTGTAGAGAATGCCCTCTTGGTGAGATAACTCAGTTAAGGCAATGAAGGCAATCTGGGGCAGTTTGCACCACATCCTACAGTAAGAGTTCAAAGACATCTGGAGCACACACACTCTTGGGTAGATGAGAAGCAAACCTTTTGGTGGGATACATTTTGGGGGGATACATTTTGGAGGGCAAATGGCTTGAGCTAGTATTTTCTGAAATGCTTTGAACAATACCACTGATCCATGCAGTCTCTGGAGGTAGTGTAAAGGAGAAGGGGAAAGGATGATTTCATGATTTCATGGAGCAGCCTCTCCGTGTTAGTCCTGATTTTGGAACCCTGGACCAAGAGTGTACTAGAAATTAAGAAACCACAGGTCCAACAAAGTCATGATTTATTTCCCTTCCAAGCAGATGATTTTCATGAAATCTGTTGTCCTTTTGGCACTATATCTGAATCAGGATTCAGCAGCTCTAACTTCTTGCCAACACACACACGCGTGCACGCGCGCGCGTGCCTGCATGCACGCATACACAGCCGCCATAAAATACTGCTCATGAATGTCATGGTTTGGAGAAGACATATCACTTTCTTGGACCAAGGGTATACCATAAACTAATTATTTATAAAAAAGAGTTGGAGCTTTGTATTTGGAAACATAGATTGATTTCATTAGCGATTCCTACTATACAAGGAAATTCTGGGGGAATTTTCTAAGTGAAGAATGACTCAGCAAGGACCATAATGAATAGTGAATTATCAATTTCCTAAGTATGAAGTTTTGCATCTTTTTTTTTTTGAATTGGAACATATCTATGTTTGAACAAGACTATTAGAACCATACAGGACTTTAGGAACCATCCATTCTAAATACAAAGGAAAAAATGAATGACACACCCCAGTTTAAGTGGCAGAGCGGGGACCCAACCCTAGATCTCTTACCTCCTGTTCTAGCAGTTAAAAAAAAACTACAGCATATTGTCTTTCTTAATAAAAAATTGTTTTAAAAAGTCAAATTTAAGTAAAAGTAAGCTCCATGAAAAAAATATTAATTAGCATAGCCATATGATGGTGCTTGCAGAAGGTTCCAGTAACCTTAACAGACATCCCTGTCCACATCTTCAGGAACTGCGCAGAGAAGAGGATTCCAACCTCTTGTATTGGCATCATCCTCAGAGTACAAGGAATCCAGAATTGATAAGGGTACTTTCTGATAGTTCCAACATACCTACCTCCATACGCTTTATGAAGTTCATATTCTGTAATATGGTAGAACATGAAGTCCTTTTATGTTATCTCCTCTGATTCATAGATTAATGAACAGAAACATCTAGAGTTAAGGTTGCTGGTGTGAGCATGCACTGGAGATCTGACATCTACTCCCTCTTAGACTTTCTATTATTACAGGAATTCCAAACTTGACAACTCAAAAGACTGATCTTAAATAGTTTTGGGGTTCAGCTGACGTTCAGCCCCATTCAGTTGGACTTTATGTAAAGTTTACAATTGATCAGAAGCTTTTATTTTATATTCTCAACTGGGAATGCTTACTAAAAGACGTGGTTCTCAACTTTTGCTCTTGATGAACTTGCTGTTTCATAGGTGGGTGTTCTTTTCCTGATTCTTAGAAAGAATTCAGTTATTGGATTGAATTTTACCTATTTTAACATTTCCCATAAATTAAGACAAACTGTTGGTATCTGGTGGTATCTATACCATACTAGAATCTAATGTAAGCTGGTGTCTGATTTAGCATCAATTTTTTTTTTTTTTTTTTTTGCGGTGCACAGGCCTCTCACTGTTGTGGCCTCTCCCGTTGCGGAGCACAGGCTCCGGTTGCGCAGGCTCAGCGACCATGGCTCATGGGCCCAGCCGCTCCGTGGCATGTGGGATCTTCCTGGACCGGGGCACGAACCCGCGTCCCCTGCATCAGCAGGCGGACTCTCAACCACTGCGCCACCAGGGAAGCCCTAGCATCAAATTTTAATTTTCATTATTTTAACTTTAATATCTCCATATTTCATGATGTTTTGCTAGAAGTGCCACAACTTCCAGGTGCTTTGTCATTGGAACAAATCTGAGTATCACTGATATATGATCGATCACAAGCAACCAAATAAATAATTGGGAAATGAATCATCATTCAATTACTGCTGTTGGAAAAACTGGATAGCAATATGCAAAAAATGTAACTTAAATATACACCTTATAAAACTTATTCTATATGTAAGGAAATTTGCTCAGTATTGTAGGGAAGACAAAAAGAAAAAAGACAAGGTCCCTGCCTTCAGTCTAATAGAGGACAGTGAGTCTTAAGAGGTTAAGTGACTTGCCTAAGGCCATAGCTATTGCTGTTAGACTCAAATTAATTTTTTTTTATTCTAAATCTTTTACTTTTCTCAATATACTTCTTGATTCTCACCAGCCACAATAAATTCCAGATGAGCTATATAGTTAAACATTTTAAACATTCCCATAAAAACTTTAGAAGGAAATGAAATAGACTATATATCTTAAATGTGGAAGAAGATATTAGGGACAAGGATGGGTTCAATTATACTAAAGTAAAATATTCTATATGATGGACAGTAACAAAACCTTAAGATGAAAGAAAGTGCAACAGAAAGATAAAAACAAATTTAAAAATATAGACACAAAAGTCTATTATCCATAATGTGGAAAGGCTGAGGCAAGAGAAAGATGGAGAAATATTTATACATGTTGAAATACAATTATGATATGAGATATTGAAAAACATTCAGCCATCTTGACAAAGAGCTTCAACTAAAACAATTACTACTGTCTTTCTATTAATTAGGATAAATCAAAAAGTAAAAAGACAATGTGGGAGAGGCCCCAGGTGCACAGATGAGTCCATAGGCTCCACTTCTCCTGAAGTTACCTGACAATAGATAACAAAAGCTAAGCAACTTGTTCCAAGGAACATGTCCCAACAAAGTAAATCAAAAGAGAAAAAAATACCATTTGTATGAAGATGGATATAATACTTTAACAGAAAAAAGCTAGAAACAATACTTACATTAACAGAAAAAAGCTAGAAACATGATAAATATTTGATAATTGGGGAAAAGTTAACTCTGAGATATAAATATGATGTCATACCATGAAGGCACCAATGAGGATAAATATGGGTATGATTCTGATAGATGAAAATTCAGAAAAAGAAGCAAATACAAAATAACATATGGCACACTGATTCAATCTAAATATGTGTGCACTTTGAGAAGTTTGTCATGATTTTTTTCCCTTAAAAATTTAAAAATAAAAAATGAATGAGGTATGTAGGACAAAAATTATGATTTCTTTCAATATATAAAGAAACTATAGGTAAGAAAGGCTAAATCTGTAAGTGGCAGAATGGAAGCTTAACCCCTGTCTTTTGACTCTTGAGCCAGTCAGTTTGCTCATAGGAGATACAAAACAATAGGGTTATCTGGCACTTTCCTAGTTCATTTGACTAGTTTATGTAGATAAGCTGGGCAGTTCAAGTTTGAAGATATACATTAGAATATGAATTATTACTTTGAAGACAATGATGTTCATATTGTGTAAGTAGCCAACTTGCGTTTCACATAAATATTTGTGAAGCCAAGCCAAATTCTCCAGTTTGTAATACTCTGGGTGCTACCTACCTATTGTGCTTTTTAAAAGTATATCATATCATGAATACCAGTTTGAACTTAACATAGGTTCTCTTTCCTTTCAGGAATCCCTGTACATTTCTTTTCCCCCTGCACTTTTTGATTTCATAGTTGAGACCTTGAATACACCATTCTCTTCTGAGTTGTCACAGAACTCTATAATAAACTGGAGATAAATCTGTCAGAAAATGGAAGAAATATGGAGAGAGTTTCAAGAGCACCAAGAAATGCATACTCCTTATTCCCTAATTCCAGATCATTGTGTGGCGGCACAATTGGTCAAGTCCTTGGTGAGAGACAAATGGCTGAATTTAGTTGATAGCTTTGTTCCGTAACTTTAAACAACTGGTTTGGAAATTTAATATTTCAATTTTCTATATTGAACATGCAGGTATATCCAAACTAGAGTTGCCAGATCAAGTACAGGGTACCCAGTTAAATTTGAATTTCAGATAAACAACCAATACCTTCCGAGTGTAAGTATATATTCAGAACATACTTATATTAAAATGTGATTGGTTATTTATCTGAAATTCAGATCTAGCCAGGTGTACTTTTTTCCCCCTAAATCTGGCAACCCTAATTCAAACACAATTTTAAGTTACAAATGAGGCTTTTTGTTTTCTCTCAGGGTCTCAGAGATGAAGAAGGAAATGACTTCCTTTACTCTATTTGACTTGCTGAGTTACAGCTATTTTGGCCACAAATGCTTTTGCCTAACATTGTCCCCTAACACTTAGTTTCACTTTCCAGCACCCATTACAGATGTGCCAGTTCTGGTAAATTTCCTAGCTGGGCTTGCAGCGGGGCAAGGACAACCACAGGGACGGCAGGATGGCACATGCAGCCCAAATATTCCCCATCCTGGGTGGGACAGTATGAATTCCAGGTCCCTGAGGAGTGGACAGGCAGTGAGCAGGGTTCTTGGGAGAGGGCATACTGGGAGAGCCATAGTCTTTGCACCGTCCTTGAGGGCCTCTGCAGACATGGATACTTTCTGAGCAGTATGACTGCTGATCTGATTGCCATTTTGTGGATGAGGCATTCCGAGGATCACTTGCCAAGTAAAACATCCCCCTGAGCCCTTGAGGCAAACAGAGTGTTCAGCGTTCTAGATTTACAGATGGCAAATCCTGTATAGAGTTACGAGATACACCCAACTTAGGGTCATTTTCTTCACACTACAGTTGATGTTCAGCTTTTTAAAATACCAGTGCTCAGATCAGGACCTTGATAGATCGATCTGTCTGTCTGTCTGTCTGTCTATCTATCTATCTATCTATTATATATATATATATATATATATATATATATATATATATATATATATATATATATATGACACGTATTTTATCTCCTTAGGTGGTTCTAATGTGCAGCCATGCCTTGAGAGACAAGGTACTAGACCATCTTAAATCTTCCCTTCCCAATAAGAACCACACTGGCAGAAAGTCTGCAATAATCTGCACTACCTTAAAGATGCAGTCTTTGGAAAATTATGGAATTAGGGTTGCCAGATTTAGGGAAAAAAAAGGACACTGAGCTAGATTTGAATTTCAGATAAACAACCAGTGTGTTGTAAAGCATTTGCTCCTGATCTGCTGAGGCATGGACTATGTCAGGGATGCTCAGAGCCTTGACAGGGAATAGAAGGGGAGAAATTATGTCTGGTAGTTGAAATTTTCAATTTTAAGTTATGACATAGAGGATGACAACCTCTGTGGTTAGGCTCCTTGCTTTTATATCTAAGGGGTCTGAAGCCCAGGGAGCTTGGGGCCCTCTGCTGGTCTCCCCTCACAGCCTAGCCTTGGACTCAGGTCTTTTGATTCAAACCTCAAGGCCCAGGCCATGGCCTCTATTACGATGCTTTTTCTTTAAATGAGATGTTCTTATAAGTTTTCACCTTACCACATCTAACTTCAGGAGGGACGAAGGAATTCAGTAGGCTTTTGTAAAACACACACACACAACCAGAAAGAGAGATTTCTCCTGGGGTGCATGTAATTCAGATCTTCCTTTCTAAGATGAAAGGAAAGCTACAAATTTTCCCAGTTGCCATGTTATGTCATGAACAATCTTCTTCAAAATTGCAAAATTGCTACAAAGAAAACATCCCTGAGTTAAATTAGTGCCTGTGGAAGATGGTGGAGTTATACATTTTCTATATGGAATTCTCCCCTTATTAGTTAGGGAAGTGGTAATAACTTCCGCTGAAACGATTTCACAGCTCAGGTCCTGGCACATACTCAACAAACAATGAATGAATGAATGAATGAATGAATGGTTACTATTCATCATTCTTGTTAAGGACTGTTGTATCTCTGTGGTCCACTCTTTGTTTCTGTCAATTGGAATATTATTGCCAAGGACTTTCTTATCCTGGAACATCTCTGGGGAACCTTAGTCTACCAAGGAGGGGGATGAAATTGGCCTTTTAAAAACAAGGTTCATTAAGTATTTTTTTCTTAATATCTTTTCAATATTTTTTCTAGGAATATGTATTCACTTTTTTAGCCAAAAAAACCAAAACCAAAACTTAATCATTCATCTAATTTGTTACTACTTTTCCCCACACTTAACAATAAAGTCATAAATGTTTTCCCATGATTTAATCTACTTTAAAAATAGTATTATACTTCTAGAGTTACATTTTTTAAAGTAATGAATGAACATGATGTTCAAATAAGTTAAGCAGTGAAAAAAAAAAAACCCAATCCCATTCCCATAATAGTAGCAAATGATGGAACAAGTTTCTTATCTGTCTTCCAGTTTAGTCTAAATGGCATCATTTCTAATAGTTGCATGCTATTTCATTTTATGAATGAACCGTGATTAACTTATACAATTTCCTGTTTTGGGCATGGAAGTTGTTTCCAATGTTTTTCTCTAATAAACAATGCTGTGAAGAAATACTTATAGTTTGATCTTTGATAATTCACATTATTTTCTTAGGATAAATCCCTAGAAGTGGAATTACTGGCCGAAGACTATACATATTTTAAAAACTTAAAATTTTATTTCCAATTGCCTTCTAGGAAGTGGGTGGTAAAATATACTTCTACCACCTGTACCTGAGATTACCTGTTTTTGAAGGCCTTCACCAGCATGGGTCAGCATCTTTAAGAAAAAGCCTGACAATTCAATAGGTGAAAAAATGGCACGTCATTTGTTTTGATTTGCATTTCATTGATTACTTGAAAGGGTAAGTGCCCTTCCTTTCCCCCTTCCCATGTTATTAGCCATTTGTGTTTCAGGATTCCTCTTGAGTTGGAAGCAGCAGCAAAGTTCAAAGGTCCTGGCTGGACCTAAAAAGGATGGAACTAGTTGCCTGTCTGGTGTGAAAGGATGAGAGGTCCCACTGGCTAATAGGTGTAGAGATGCCCATTTTTCAAAATTACCATGTTGTGGGAAAGTATTTCTCAAACTTCTTCATTCATCTGCCACTTAAGTATTTTTTGCTATATTCGAGACACCTGTACTATTCTTTATTTAATATTTTAAAATCAGCCAATTTCTTTTTCTCTTAAATACATTTCTTTAAAAATGAAACTACTACTGAAAAGGGAAAACACGTGTCATTTGCCATAAATAGAAGTAAACCGTAAAGTAAATACAGTAAGAACAAAACAATATTCTCACAGCTGAGCTAGGTTCTGTTTCCCACAGAACATTCTGGGCTTCTTAAAGGTTTGTTAAAAAGACAGGTGAGTAAATGTGAGAGGAACTTAAGACATACTAATATCACTATGACTTTCTCCTTAACCTGAAGAATTTAAACTGAGGACTGTAAAAGGAGTAACTTTCTTCTACACAATTCAGTGTTATTTAAGGTAACATCCACACACCATGTAAAATCAACTTGCAGACCACCAGAGGTCCATGTCCCACACTTTGAGAAACATGAATGTTACAGAAGAAAAAGAAAGTCAGAAAAACCTGACTATGAATCTCATCTCTAGCACTTGTTAGAAGTCTGAACTCACTGATGATGATCACGCAAGTAAGGCTGTAGTGAGGATGACAGATAATGTATGAAAAGAGAAAGCATGGCACCTGAGGCAGAGCAGGTGCGCCTAAGGGGTTGTCGTGATTCTTGTTATATGAGAGTGATTCTCCGTCCTGGTTGTACATTAGTATCACCTGAAGGCCTTTTGAAAAACACTGACGCCTCAGCCTTATCCCTGGAGATCCTAATTCAGTTGGTTAGGGTTAGGTCTCTGGCATTTTTATTGTTTAAAAAATGACCCTCCCCCTTTCAGATGATTTTAATTTGTAGCCAGGGTTGGAAAAACCAGAGGTTTAACTCTTTCCTAAGAGCTTAGGTTGATTTTGCAGATTAGCTAGCTGCATCTTGAAAAGTTGGCCTAGGGTCAGAGAGGTTTTGAGATGGCAGAAGGAATTCTGGGAAGGGGAAGCATCTCCAGTAGAGCTCCCAGCATTGTCAAGCATTTTCTTTGCACTGGAAGCTGGCTGCATCAAATGGCTTGAACCCAAAGCAGACATTAATTTCCCTGGACACTGGGAAAATAATTTCTCTTATTCCAAGAGAACAGTTTTGCTGATCATGGAAACGTGTCTGGTTTCCAGAGGTACGATGCTGCTCAGTGCTCTTCTGGAGGGTTCAGTATGAATGCATGACAAAGCTGAAAAGCCATTTGGACCTAGTAAGACTCCTTTTAAAGCAAAACATAAAACTCAGGTGTCAGGAGATTTGAAACTAGTCAAAAATGTTTAAAATGTGCAAGTTTAGAATCAGTTATACAGATTCTAATGGGTTGCTGTTGGTTTTCTTTTTGTTTTACTTTGCATAGTGGTCAGATTGTATCATGTCCCATCTCTCTGCTTTTAGGAGTTTTCTAACTGCTTATTTTGATGTTTCACAATATTCCTTTCTAGCCAGTTGTCTTCATGTGGGATGACTGACTTCCTCTGTACCCTCTCTGACAATGGCTCTTCTCTAACTTTGGTCCTGTGGCAGGGGGCAGGAATTAAGGCCAAAATGGCCACCCAAAGTGTGCCCAGTGGGAAAACAGCATTAATTCAGCTTTTTCAAAAATGTCAACATGAAAAAAAAAATCTAAGACCTGGATCTGATGCTTAGTGGACCCACAGCACCAGGCAGCAGGCTGGGAGATATCATTTCTGGAGCTCCTAATGAGATGCAAATCACCTAGTGAACTCCTCCGGAGCTGGGAAACAATGTCCTAGGTAAAAGCAGATAAAAATGGAACGGAAGAATGTCTTTGAAGATTGGAACGACATTTTAAATGCTTGAGGATATGGGACACCAGATAGTGCTGGTTTTTACTATACTAATTGTGAATGGGTCTTTGATTTCTCGTGGCAGGGGATTCTGGGGTGTTCATCCCCACCTCTGCCTGGCTCTCTAAATTGGGGGCCTGGTTCCGGTACCTGCTGTTAGCGTGCAAAGGGCCGGTCAGCTGTAGTGACACCAGCACTGGACTTGGGGTCAGAAGGCCTGGGCGTAGTTCAAGTTCTGGAACTTACTGGTATGTGACCTTGGGTGAATTGCTTAGCCCCCTGGGCTGCCATGTGTTATCTGTGAAACAGGGGGTTGGACTGATACAGTGATTTTTTCAAGAGGGTGGTGATGTGGGACATTACGGCTGTTCTTGCCTGGAGATTCTGAGCTGTTCTCCTAGGAGTCATGCTCCTTCCCAATGTGTGAGCAACTGTGTGCAGTGAAAGATGTACCTGATGGAGGTTTGTTGCATGAAACCAGTGTGAAAGCAGGTAAAGGGTGAGAACCATTAGTTGAGAGGCTCTTTAAGGTCCCTGACAACTTTAAGATGCTGTGACTACGGATTTCCTGCCGCTTGGCCTCTTAGTACCTCATCTGCAAAATGGACATAAATGCCGTTGACCTTACTGGCTTGTTGGAATTTAAAGATGACCAAACAAAATGCATTCAGGGCTTCAGGGAGGAAAATTCTCCATAACTACACCAGAACTTTATTCTAACGGAATTCACTCATTTAAAAAGCAATGCTGCACCAGGTGGCCTTATCCGAACCCCTTTCTGGATCATTTGGTCACTGATGGACTAAAAGACCACATTTTAACCAGTTACTGCCTTTCCCCAGCTGTGAGCAAAAACTGCATTGGACAGGTTAATATCGTACAACTGTACAAACACCCACCAAGGTTCATAAATTCTAAAATATTTTTACAGGTAGAGAGAGCAGTCGTTAGTATGGATGAGTTGGTTCGGGGGCGATTATACACACAAATGACTGGCAGGTGTGCGCGCGCCTGTGGGCAACAGTAGAGAATGTGAATAACAGATGAAATGAAATCACAGGTATGACTTTTGTTTGCGTTAAACTAATGAGATGCAAAAGTGAGATCAATGCAGTATTAGTGGTGAAAAAGTAGATCACTCTGGTGCTTTCAGTTTTAATCTCCAAAAAACCAATAAAATCGGAAGTGTCTGGGGAAACAAAGTTAAATAGAAAACAATTATATTTGGGTTATTTTCCTATCTTGTGCTTCATGTTGGAAAAAAATTCCTTAGTACACTGCAAATTAAATCTGGTTCAACTATCCAGTAAACATTTAAAGATTTATAAAAATAGTGAGACACAAAGTTCCCAGTTCTCTGCTCAGATCAAGAGTTTAGACTTTGGTTCTTTAGGGTCATATAGAATTACTTAATTTCTTTGCCTTGTTTTCTTACAGTTTGATATGAGGTTAATGAAAACCCTTTATGAAACCATACACAGAATAATGACCTCTCAAGCTCTCCACTTCCCTCTGTTCTCATGGAAGGTTGTTTTGTCATGAGCAGGTCCTGAGAGATCTGAGTTTGAGTTTCTCCACTGGACTCAAGATCTTTCAACAAATTAATGTCATCAGCTTTCTTCCCTTTTAAATCCCCCTTCTCTGAGTCACCTGACCAGTATGCTGCAAAAAATACATTCCAGCATGTTGCAAAAAAACAAGCCAAGCTTAACCAAAGTAAATACAGCTATTATCTGCATACCTGAAATGGGTATGTCCTGTGTTATACAGTGATTTAGGCCTAGACAAGGAAATTATCACCTTCACTCAGGCTTCTCTGTAGTGACTTTGTATACTGACACATATGACCTGCTCTGATCACTGAGTTCGACCAGACTAAAAGACAGTTCCAGTGCAATTTAATTTTAAGTTTCCAAACTAACATATTTCAGGGGATTCATATCAGTAGTCCTCAACTCTTGAACCCTACAGGAAATGCTCTTTCAGTGTTTCCTGGCTTAGTCAAATGGAATTTCAACAATCTGAAGCCTGATAGCATTTATCCATTTATCTGACATCAGAGTGAAAATCATGTTAACAGGAGCTCTCCACTGGAGCAACCTTGGACATGCGTGATGGCGCCGGGAAACGTGCCACCAGCTCTGGAAGGGCGGGAGCTCCTGGATGGTTTGGCACCTTCCCACTTCCAGCTCTCACTGTCTCTCACCCTGCGTGAGATGGGGACCCAGCAGGGAGGGGTTAAATGGGTTGAGAAGCCAGTCCAGCTGGGGGTCATTAGCAATCAAGGAGCAGCATTAAAAGGCAGCAGGAGACTAAGGGTCTCTGACAGCCTTGGCTCTGTGCACCATCTGGAAGGACAGAGGCTGTCAAAGCTGAATTTTTTTAAAAAAGGACTTCATGGAGACCCCTTTCTTGGAGATACAAACATGAACAGTGATGTCGTTTTCCAAGTGGGTCCCTCCTTTTTTGAGAGTAGGTCCAGGTAGCCATATTTCCAGGTCAATCCCTGGCCATAATGGACCAGTCATTGGCACCTGAGGTGGGACCAGCCCAAGAAACTCTGACTAGTGGTTTGCTAGTGACTAGTGATCAGAACACCCATGCTGGATAATGAGGTACCAGCATTGTGAAGCCTGAAGTGTGGGGCAGAGTTCATAGCAAATAACACATTTATCTGTAGTCTGTGCATTAAAATCCAATCTGTGATGAAAAAGAGAAAACCTGACAGCTTTACTTAGGATATGCACAAGTTGATCATTCAAGCTGTAATTTTTGACACAATAAAAATTTAAGAACAAGTCATGGCTCACTTCCTAAGGTCATTCTAAGGCAATCTGTACAAACAGGTGGCAGATACAGGCAGTCACAGATGTCACAACTGCATCTACCTGGTCACTGACTCAGTTCACATTATTCATTAAGTTGCTTTTCTCTTCTGTTTCTTTTTAGACTTTTGGGTCCCCCTCCCCCTTCACCTTATCTATAAATAAGAAAGAAAAAATGTTTAAAATACAGAATTTTATTTCTTTTGGCCATAGATTGTAGGCTTATAGAATAAAGAAGCCTCATAACATGATCTTTAAGATATATTACAAAACTAATTTAGAACAAGCTGCCAATCTCTTTGTAAGAATCATTAATATTATAGTTGAATTTGCAGAGGAATTTGCATTCCAGCTCATTACTGTATGATTCTAACACTGGTCTTTGGTATACCTTTAAGTTCTGATAACAAAGCAGCCAGTGCAAGGAAAAGGACTGAGGGTTGTATTTGTTTTTTACATGGTGGATGTACTCTCCTGGTATTGTTAAGAATGAATAGTAGCTAAAATTATCCTCATGGAGCTTTTGGCAAGTTTACAGATGCCTGGGAAAGGGAAAAAGTAACAAGGAAGATCTAAGACACTGTGGTCTCTCAGATTCAGGGTCACCAGAGTGGAGTGGAGGGTCAGGTGACATTGCCTGCTGACCCAGGCAATAGACATCATTTGGAAAAGAAATCAAGGTGGTTAGC
Organism: Hyperoodon ampullatus; assembly: GCF_949752795.1. Classification (NCBI taxonomy): domain Eukaryota; kingdom Metazoa; phylum Chordata; class Mammalia; order Artiodactyla; family Ziphiidae; genus Hyperoodon; species Hyperoodon ampullatus. Next base: position 85,735,189 of record NC_136921.1, on the reverse strand, counting down.
AGACCAGTAGAAACACAAGATTCTGAGAGTTGGGATTTGGATAATTTTTAGTAAACTTTGGACAAATTTACATCCATTAGTGGCTAGCCTGTCAGAAATCGTGTTTTAATTAAAGGTCCAGTCACACAGAACAGAGCTTGTTTAAAAGAGACATGCAAATACCCAGAGATAGGACACTGTGGATATAATGCGTGGAGGAATCCTATCCTTAAAGTTCTGTAGTTGGACTGGGCATATACCCTGAGAAAACCATAATTCAAAAAGAGTCATGTACCACAATGTTCATTGCAGCTCTATTTACAATAGTCAGGACATGGAAGCAACCTAAGTGTCCACTGACAGATGAATAGATAAAGAAGATGTGGTACATATATACAATGGAATATTACTCAGCCATAAAAAGAAACGAAATTGAGTTATTTGTACTGAGGTGGATGGACCTAGAGACTGTCATACAGAGTAAGTCAGAAAGAGAAAAACAAATACCGTATGCTAACACATATATATGGAATCTAAAAAAAAAAAAAAAAAGGTTCTGAAGAACCTAGGGGCAGGACAAGAATAAAGATGCAGACGTAGGGAATGGACTTGAGGACACGGGGAGGGGGAAGGGTAAGCTGGGATGAAGTGAGAGAGTGGCATGGACATATATACACTACCAAATGTAAAACAGATAGCTACTAGGAAGCAGCCACATAGCACAGGGAGATCAGCTCTGTGCTTTGTGACCACCTAGAGGAGTGGGATAGGGAGGGTGGGAGGGAGATGCAAGAGGGAGGGGATATGGGGATGCATGTATACATATAGCTGATTCACTTTGTTACACAGCAGAAACTAACACACCATTGTAAAGCAATTATACTCCAATAAAGATGTTAAAAATAAATAAATAACTAATTAATAATAAAAAAAAGAGAGGGCCAGGAAAGGAGGCTATAAAAAAATAATAATGATAAAATAAAAATCTGTGATGCAAGAAAAGAAAAGTTCTGTAGTTGGGCTCATGCTGATTTTGACAGTTCTCATGGGAAGTTTTCTTAGGTAGGTGTGACTGTCTATGTGAACATGACTTTTAAATAATGGAAACTGAGCACTGGTTAGGGTTATGGGTTCCTGGGAATGGATATGAGAAGTTTCTTTTAAATAAATTGTTTGGTAAAAATATCCAACCTTGATGCAAACTTGCTGCCAATCTTATACTAAAACTTCACAAAAGATTTGTCTACTGATTGCTACTGTTGTCTCTTTAGTGTGCCATCTTTTATTTATTTTATTGAATGCAATAGCAGAAGGCGTTTTGAGCTCTTATGCCTGTCCTCTCCCATCTCCAGGAATGGACTTCTCAGAGAGGAACTACTGAACTACTCCTGATTTCATTTCCAATCTGTAGAGTTCCCTTAGGCTCCACTGTGCTTGACGCTCCCATTTTGTGCACATGGTGAAGTTTTGTTGCAATAAACATTATTCCAGGAGCTAGCTGCTGGACATTCCATTTTGTCAAATGACTGGCCCTTGCTATTTAAATGAATAAGGCAAAAAAGCATAATCATTTAAGACATAGGACTTGTTGATAGAATCTTTATTTAAACAAGTTTCCCCAATCATGGGTTAAATGTCCTGCTTCTAAGTGATGTTATGTAAGTTATTTTGAGGCACAGTGTTTTAGGTCAGCCAAATCTCTACTCCATGAGGATCTAGGTGATGCCTCATCTAATTGCCAACAGAGCTGACCTGCTAATTCTATCCATTCCAGAACATGGTTTGTTTGCAGTGCTGATGAATTTGCTATGCTGTTAGCTGGGGTTGATCTGTGAATCCTACGTGAAGGTTAGTAAAGTCAAACTATGCTTATCCTGCCTCCCAAGCAGTAAAATAGACTCAGTGAATCTTTCTGACCTTCCAGATCTACAACTACTTGCTCCAGAGATTTTAGTCTCTTTTCTGTGATAGCATAGCTTTGAAGAGTATATTTCTACCTTGTCTCCATGTACTGAGAATTATATATACTAGGTTCACAATATATAAATTGCTCAATAATTAGAACTGGCATTTCACATCAAAATATGCAATTAATATTCTATCTACTACCCAAATGCAAAATCCTCAAGAGGGCTGAGTTATGAAATTATTCAAACAGAGAAGTATTTAAAAAGTTCTCAACTGATAAAAAGTACTATACCCTGTTTCTTTCTCCTGGGTATGACTTAGTAAGTATTAGGATATTTAATGCAAATATGTTCCACGAACTAGAATAATACTTAAACACGTATAGGGAAATAAAAAGAAAGTGACTTTGAGAGAGCTACTATAGTTGTAAAAGGAACATCCATAGGGGCCTCAATTCTGCTATTCAAGACCCACAGGGAGCTTTTGTTTAGAACTTGATAGAAAACTACCGACAACCTGATGGAGGGTAGTCAATTTTGTCAACAGAGCTTAGACTTGTTGTGTAATTGCAGAGATCTCTGCCTTGGCCTCCCCTTCTGAAAATTAGCTACATTCAGCAACTGAGCATGATGAATATGATGGGAATAAAAGTTTCCAGGTGGATACTGGTTGTTTTGCCCTAGTATCTCCTCCCCTCTGCTTTGGTAAAAGAGCTTCCTCTTTCCTGTGGGGAAGGCCTTCCAGGAACGTGGATGTGGCTGCCCTCCCCTCCTCTGCCTCTTCCCCAGACCAGGCTGAACACGTGGCCCAGGCCTGGCTGGTAGAGTCTGCCTTTCCCACCCATGGTGACTAGCTCAGGGGTGGACACACAAGCCACAGGGCTAGAGTTCCTCTAGGAGATCTGAGTGTGGACACTGGAGGAGAGAGAGCCCTTTGTCCTTTGGGATCTCAAGTTCTACGTAGTGGATATTGGCTCAGGGCTGGCAGTGGCCATTTTACCAACATTGAAAGTGGCAGCCCAAAAGGGGTAAGCAGTACTGAGAGAGAGAGGGAGAGACAGGGGCCTAATGACATTGTCTAAACCCTAACAAAGTGCATTATGGCCTAAGCTAGGATGAGATGGATTTCTGGTTCCTGGATCTAAATGAATTCTTGTATTGTCCTTACAGACGAGTAACTTACATAGTTATTGCCCTCCCTGCTAATCACCAGCATTGACACTCCACACCTACACCCAGCGTGGAGCCCACCAGGGTCCACTGTCAGCAATGCCTAAGTTTCTCAGATGGGTGTAGTCCATCACAGATTAGGTCATTAGGTCCTTCTGAGCCACTAAAAAGTTAATACATGGAGGTTCCTAAAAAATATGCTTAAAAAAAAATCATGCTTGTATGGTGTGTGTGTGTGTGTGTGTGTGTGTGTGTGCGCGTGTAGCATTTCGTGATTTTAATATTAGCTAGAAGTGAAACAAGCTAAGTGTGCCAGTGTAATTTTTGAGACATCCATTTCTTATTAATGAAGTAAACAGAGGCATTTGTGAGGAAGCATGAGCAAGGAACTCAGCAAACACGTGGCCAATTTCCCACCTACATCAGACAAAACATCAAAGAGCAACTCTTAATTACAACCAAATATTAGCTCTGGCCCCTGGGAACTCATCATCCCAACTCAAGGTCTATATTTATGAAAATTTAAGCAATGTCTTAAAACATGTTAATTTGTTCTTTGTTTATTTCTTTCCCTGACAGATTAATTTATTCCAAGGGACTTTGGTTCTCAAGCCCTCATATATCGATCGGGTCCATGTACGACATAACTAACAGCCTGGGGAGGAGATTTTGGTGGAAAACAAAAGTCTTTCTTGTAGTTTTCCTTAGGTAATTAACTTTGTATTTGTGGGCCCTGGAATGCTTCCAGTTTTCTCTGGATTTGCATCCCTTGACTTTCAGATCAATGGTTAATTTCATGAGAGAGAGGCTGGGAGCATAGGGGGCGGGGAAGGGGGGAGAAAGGACTTCAGGCTCCAATGAGCCACTCAGAACACATGGAGGCCATAAGAAAAGTTACGTTTTGTTTTGTTTTTTCCCCAAGAGCTTCTATGTAAAGAACATTTAGACATTAATAAGAACCTGCAGTACTGGCGCTGGAGAAGAAGGTGAGGAGGCTGTGAGAAATACTATTTATCATTTATGGACACTTCTCTCTGTGAGTTTTGGATCCCTCCATCTTATATAATCCCACTGGGAAGTCAAAGCAATGCTTACAAAGTGCCATCCTTTCAAAGTCTATTAATTGATTATCAGTTATTTTGTAGTACATGAACTGTACTGAGAAGTCTGTGGAACTTACACTCTATAAATTTTTATACCTTTTAGAAAGAGAAAGTACATAGCAAATAAGACATGGGATTAGCCCCACACCATGTTCCATATCAACCTCATGCCTATAACTATATCACAAGACTAACTTAGCAGAATAGAAAACCTCCAAAAATGCACCTGTTCCCAAAATTCAGGCAACTTCTTAAACATCCCTGGATTTTGTCTACAGGTCGTTTTAAAGGTATACGAGCTTTTAAAATTACATCAAAATCAGCAACCCCTAATGATATTATTTCCCCTTCACTAAACAAAGCTTTCAAATCAGCAAGCAGAGAGATTTCTGTCACTCTTTAGAATTCCTGATTTCTATGAGCTTTGTGCCTTCTCCTAGAGCTTGTCATTAAATACAACAAACTTACATTATTATGTATAAAATGCTAAATACAAGTCAGAACACTAAGGTAGATATTTTTACTATATAATATTGCTTTTACAAATGGGCTAAAGGGCATAAACCTAGTCCATTTTACAATTAGGACATATACTTGAAGTATAGGTACCTACTATCAGGTGAAAGCAGTAATTGCTCAGGATTACTGTAATAGACTGTTACTTTTATACCAAATATTTCTATTGCCACCCCTAAAGTGCATCTCCCAGGAGAAAGACTCACATCCCCACCCTGCTGAACTCAGGAGTGGTTGTGTGACTTTTTCAGGCCAGTGAAACACACAAAAGGATGTGTGTATTTCTAGGTAGGAGCTAGAATGTGGTTCACCAAATCTCTGCGGCAACTACCAGCAATGATCTAGACAGAAACCACTACACCAGCCTGGGGCCTGGAGTGAAGATAACACACAGAAAAGGCACAGCCGAGCCACAGCGGCGCAGTATGAGTGAGAAATGAGCCTTTGTGGTTGTAAACCACTAAGGTGTGGGAGTGTTTGTTTCTGCAGCATAATCTAATCTATCCTGAAACAATAGCTTAAACCAGAGATAGACACTTTATTTAACTATTTATTAGCTGGCACCTTATGAAATTGCCATTGGTAGTAACAAATGATCTAATAGCAGCAATCTCATGTGATTCAAATTATTATAATTGAGAAAAATTGGAATATAAATTTTTATTCATGAATGCTTTTCCTTCTAAGGTGTAATTGCTTATTAAGAGAAGAACATAATTATTACTTTTAGTCTCCTTTTATAAGGAACATCATAGCAGAGTTAGAAAATGATGGCAATTTAAATACTCATTCCTAAAACCATAGCAATATCAATGATCAACTGAGTGTCTTCCATGTGTCAGTTCCTAGGGATGCATTGGTAAGCAAGACAGGCATGATCCCTGCCTTCATGGGGATTTCATTCATTCTAGTGATGGAGTTCAACTCTAAACAGGTAGATTATTGCAAATGATCTCAAGTGCAAACAAGAAAACAAATAGGCTGTTTTAAGTCACAATTACATAGGAAAAGGAGCTAAAGGATAGGGTGGTAGGAGATGATCCCTCTGAAAAGGTGACAGTTAAGATGAGGCCTAGGGCTTCCCTGGTGGCACAGTGGTTGACAGTCTGCCTGCCGATTCAGGGGGCATGGGTTCGTGCCCTGGTCCGGGAAGATCCCACATGCCGTGGAGCGGCTGGGCCCGTGAGCCATGGCCGCTGAGCCTGCGTGTCCGGAGCCTGTGCTCCACAACGGGAGAGGCCACAACAGTGAGAGGCCCGCGTACCGAAAAAAAAAAAAAAAAAAAAAAAAAAAAGATGAGGCCTAAAGAAGGACAAAAGCCAGCCACGTGAAGAGAAGGTAAAAGTGGGGGTGGGGAGCATTCCAGGCTGAGGGAACAGCATATACAGACACCGTGTCTGTGTCCTCCAGGCAGATCAGATCTGACCAGGGTGGCTGGACTGTAGTGAGGAAAAGGACCATAACGTGAGATAAAGTTGGAGAAACAGGCTGTGGACAGATCATCCAGGGCTTTGATGGCCATGGAGGGAATTTGAATTTTAATTCAGTGGGAAGCTACTGAAGGAGATGGGAAGAAAAAAGACATGAGCCAGTTTATTTCTTTAACGAAGAGCATTTTCTCTGGCTGGAGTTCCATACATGTGGAGGCACAAGTATGGAAGCAAGAAGACCAGCGAGGAGGCCACTGTAGGTCAGAGGTGATGGCTGTCTAGACCAGGCTGTAGTGGTGAAGAGGAAGAGATGGGGACAAAATCAAGATATATGTTGTAAGTCAAAACAAAAACAGAACTTGAAGGGCTGGATGTGGAAGGTGAGGAAAAGGGCACGACCAAGAATGACTTCCAGACTTCTGGCTTGAGTCCTTGAGTGCATGCTATGCCATATACTGAAATAGGGAACACCCAGGGAAGATGGAGGTTTCTGAGGCTGTGGAGAAATCAAGGGTTCTGTTTTGGACACGTGAAGCATGGGATGCCTGCGAAACATCTGAGCAGAGATGTTGAGTGGGGAAGCGTGTCTGCAATGTGGAGAAACAATCTGAGCTGGACATAGGAACTGAAGAGTCATCAGCACATCAGTGGGGTTTTAGGTTTGGGGAATAAATGTAGATGGAGAAGAAAGAAGGTTTTTGGATGCCTGAGGAACCCCAGCATTTAGAGGTTTTAGAAGGAAGCAAAGAGTAGCCATGAGGTTGGGGCAAAGCCAGAAGGGTGTGTCTTCGCAGACACTAAGAAAAGGGAATGGTTTATGAAGGCTGAGAGAGGTGGAATAAGAAAAGGACAGAGAAGGTCCTCTGGACCTAGCAAACTGGAGGTGTCCAGCGACCCTGGAAGTGTGTTTCAGGAGAGTGATGAGCCCAAGGAGTTCTGTAGGGGAGGAAATACAGGCAATAGGTACAGTAAAAAATGTTTTAAAATTTGGGATTGACATATACACACTACTATGTATAAAACAGATAACTAATAAGGACCTGCTGTATAGCACAGGGAACTCTACTCAATATTCTGTAATGACCTACATGGGAAAAGTATCTAAAAAAGAGTAGATATGTGTATATGCATAACTGATTCACTTTGTTGTACACCTGAAACTAACACAACATTGTAAATCAACTATACCCTAATAAAATTTTTTTTTTTAAAAGTACATTTGCAAAATCTAAAATGGCAAAAAAAAAACTTGGCTAAGAAGTAGAAAAGTGAAAAAGGGTAAGGGAGGAGAGCCCAGAATTAACAGTATTTATTTTAAAAAGACTATGAAAAATCCTGGAAATGATTGAGTTTACCTGGAAGCTACCAGATTGTTTTCTTCCATCAGCAAAAATGTAGGCTTGAGAACTAGCTAACCAGTTAGAACCCTGCATATCTGCATGATGTGGCCGGTTCCTGAAATGCTCTATTCCTCAAGCATCGTCTCCTGCTCCACTTTCTTTTCCTATACTTATGGAAAATGCTGACCTAGCTGGTTTCTGTATCTCTTGGTACAGTTCACTTCCCTCTTAGCTTAAGGGTTATTAAACGAAAGTAAAATTTCATTATACATTTTAGTAAAAACAATGCTTAATTAATATTTTTAATTGAAAACTGTACGCACTTTAGGTATAGGAAAAAGACAAATAGCACAAAAGATTATAGAATGAATAAGAAGTCCTCTCCAGACCCCCAGTCCTTGCTCCAGAGGAAACCACTGGCATTACCATATTGTGTGACATAGTCTATGAAGATACAATTTTAAAGCTATAGCTCCTATTGTTAGAGCAAAACCCAAACCCCCAAGCCCCTGAGGTGTGGGCATATTTCTACACTCTGTGCCTTGCTTTCCTCATATTCCAATATATTATGGAGGCTGTTCCATAGGAATACATATGGATACAACTCATTCTTTTTTGTGGTTTCCTAGTATTACATTTTTATGGTTGTGCCATCATTTAATAAGTTTTCTGTTGATGAAGATGTAGGTTTTTATTAGCATCTTAAAACCATAAGATAAAAAATGTTTTTAAGTGATTACATAAGACCGTTGCCCAAGAATACACAAAGCTTTTGCCCAACGTTAATTAAACAGTTGTTATTCCCAATCCCAAAGAAGGTTAGACTGGGAATAACTGATACTTTTATAGTTTGTGATAAGAAAGATGGCTGGTATTTTGGTGACTTTTTCATTTATGACATCTGGGGATAACAGCAACCCTAGCCTTTAGGAATAATAAGCATAAGTCATAGGAATAATAAGGAAAAGAACAAATATGAAAGTTTTAAGACATTTAGAAAAACAATCCTTTAGAATAAAGAAATAGTATATGGGCTATCAAATGGCTTATATAACAAGTATGTAGTGTTTTTGTTTTTTCTTTTCTTGGCTAATATGCTACAAGACTTTTTCAAAATGGTGAAGTTTTCTAAAGATGCTTTCTTTCAAACTTTATATTACATGGACAATTAGTATTTTCAATTTCAAACAATAATACTGCTTTTGCAGGGGGAGGGATAGATTGGGAGTTTGGGAGTGACATGTACACTGTACTATATTTAAAATAGATAACCAACAAGGACCTGTTGTACAGCACAGGGGACTCTGCTCAATATTCTGTAATAACCAAAATGGGAAAAGAATTTGAAAAATAATAGATACTTGTAAATGTGTAATTGAATCACTTTGCTGTACACCTGAAATTCATACAACATTGTTAATCAACTATACTCCAATATAAAATAAAAATTTTAAAAAGAAAAAATTTTATACTGCTTATGTTTAAGTTAAATCTTGTTAGATGTTTTAGAAGAGTGTATAATAAACAAGAAGAAAAAAGAAAAAAATATTCTGCTTTTATTTGGGGGAGATTTTTCATGGGCCTAATAAATGTATTATGGAAGCCAAGTGCTCACATGCCTTCCCCTAGTATCTTCATTAATTAGGAAGGTGTGTTTCAGGGGTTAGGGAGGTGGAGATCTGTTTGGAAACACATAAAGTTTGGTTGTGAAGGTTTGGAAGTCAGTCTTAAAGATTTTGCCTTTTATCCTGTGAGCTGTGGAGAAACCTGAGGTTTCTGATCAGGAACATGACACAGTACAGTTGTCCCTCAGTGTCTGCTGGGGGATTGGTTCCAGGAAACCCCGTGGACACCAGAGTCCGTGGATGCTCAAGTCCCTGGTATAAAATGGCATAGTACAGTCGCCCCTCCGTATCTGTGGGTTCCACACCCACAGATTCAATCAACCCGCAGATTCTGAGGGGAGGGCCGACTGTGAATGGCAGTGGCATGTAGAATGAATTAGAGGAGGGGTAAAAGGGAGAATCAGAAAGAACACCGCAGGATCCCACGCTGAGGTGAGGAAAACCTAGGCTAGGGAGAGAACAGCAGGATTCCACGCTGAGGTGAGGAAAACCTAGGCTAGGGAGAGAACAGCAGAAACAAAAAGTGAAAAGGACCTAAGAGTGAATCTTAACCTCTTTCTCTGTCCCAACACCCTTGCGAAGTGAGACAGATCCCATTAATTAACAGCGATTCACTCTGCATTCAAGATTTTGTCATGAATGCAGCAGAAAGCCCAATTAAAAGGCTAAACCATTAAAGTGTGTCACAACAAATCATTAAAATGAATATAAACAAGGAAGTGAGTGTCTTCAGAGTGTTCTGTTGCTTACATTGAATGGGCTGCTTTTTCCTTCTTTGGTGCCTTCCATGAGCCATCACTGCTATAAGGTAGCGAGGCAAGACCTCCAAGAATGGAAGATACAGTCAGCAATGATGGTTGATTCATGAACTTAATCATCTGTGCTAGGTAAATTCTAGATAGCTTAAGAATAAACATTTTAAGGATATTTATATTAAATCTAAATGTTAAAAAAGTTTTAAAAATGATCAAAGATATGGGTGAATATATAATTAGGGGGTGGGAAAAATCTCTGGAAGCAGGAGACCAAAGACAGACACTCTAAAATATTGAGCTGACTACATTAAAATGAGAAAAAAACCCAAAAAAACCCTTTGATAGTAAAGGTGCAAACAAAAACAGCAAAATAAATAAATAAATGGCAAACAACAAAGTGTAAAAATATTTGTAACATCTATATTGAACAACAGATCACTGTGCCTAATGTATAAAGAGCTACTACAAATCTTTGAGAGGAAGAGATTTCCTACTCAGCGCTCTCTCTCTTCAGAGAATATAGCAGACTGGACACACCTGAAATGCCTCTCCTTTGATAGAAAGACAGCCATAGTTACCCGGAGTATGGCCAAATGGATGCTCCCAGTGTTAACAGAATTATATACCTTAGTTTGATACAGCCCTTTCTGCTGGTTAGTAAGGGAATAGAGGATGACTAAGAACATGACACGGGTGTGGGGAAGAAGGTCTTGTAGAGTGAAATGAAGACAGGATGTGTGGAAACACTGAAGAAGATAGCAGAGAAATACTAAATCTATTTTTCAAGCAACACAATACTGAGAAGAATGTAAAAGCATCTAAAACATAGAACCCAGCCTGCAGTAGGCACTTTATTAAAAGTGTACTGAATTTAAGCAAAGGTATGACATAACTAGAGGCAAAGGGGCAGAGATGAAGTAGGTCCTACCTTTAACAATAATTACAATAATAGCTAATTATATGATTATGGCTTACTAGGTACCAGATGCTTAGCTTAGCTCTGATATGGGTGATTTCATTTAATTCTCATAACAACCTCTGTAAGATTGGTACTATTACCCCTATTTAACAGATTTGGAAACTGAGACTCAGGAAACTGAAATGCTTTGCTCAGGTTCACATGACTAGAAAATGGCCAGGTGATTAAAATTTGACTCCAGAGCCCATGTTCTTACCACTACACTCTACTTCCTCACTGGCCATCTCTCATTAGCAGGGAGACCACATGTGGTCTGAATGGACCCAGGTCCTCAGCCTGTAGCCACAAACATGGTTCTTGGTAGAAGGGCTGTAGTTCGGAATTTCCACACAGGATGGCTGGATTCTCCAAGTGCCATGAAGCATCAGGCTAGGCTAGGAGACTGAGAGACTAAAAAGTGGAAAAGCTGCCACAAAAGAAATGGTCTTTCTTTCTACTTTCCAGTGACCAAACTGCACTCTGTTTATTCAGATGGAGGCAAACTCTGGTGCCAAGCACTGTACATTGAAGGGGAATTCGTTTGTGAGGTCCTTTGATGTCACATGCATCCCAGGAACACCGAGCTAAAACAGGGAGAGCTGCTTCATGTTTATGCCTCTAAATAAAACCATTTGAGTACACAGACCAAAGACCTGGTCCGGGAGCACTGCGTTTTCTCCAATAGGGTGATTCATTACTAATGTCTTCATTTTGGACACTGCAGTTGAATGTGAAGCCATATGCTTTAAATTAAAAGCACACTAAGCAAATCACAAGTTTCTCAAGATGGTGCTTAAAGTCTGTTTTGGCATCTGTTGGTTGCCAAAAGACCCATATGATCCTGTAATTAAACAACAAATATTTTCTGCAAAATCAATCACTTTAGCTGTCCCCAAATGCTATGATTACGTTTAAATGCTATGTTGAGAAACAAGTTGCACAACTAGACCTTTTTTAGAATTGTTTGTTCCCTACTCCAATACTGTCCTGATCTTTCTCTTAGCCGTTTTATTCCAATTCATTATATTAGAATGCAAAGCTTTTTCGTTACATGAGCAATAAACGGCAGAGCCCCAGAGCTGGAAACGTTGGCAGCAGAACCACCACTAATAGATACTGTTATGTCTACGTGGTCAGAAGATTCCTTCACCATGTGGTTGGTACCAGAATCAGCTATGGGCCTTGGCTGCAGTCATCAGAAACCAACTGAGGTCATCTTAAGTAAAAAGGGGAATTCACTGGAAGGAAGTCAGGGGCTCACAGAACTGATGGGGAGGTAGCCAACCCAGCCTGGACAACAGGTTGGATCCAGAGGCAGTCTGGAGAGTCAGGGAGTGGAAAGAAGCATGGCCACTGCTATGTTGATGCCTCCACCTCCTTCCCACGTCTTTGCCTGGTTGGCTCAAGAGTCTGGGGGGCACCAGCTCGGCAGGGCCTCTTTTAAGGGCTGCTCTGTAGTAGAAGTGGAGGTCGCCCGTACTTCCCACCTAGATGGTGAGGAAATTCCCCCAGGAAGATGGGGTTGCTAAGAGCAAGGCAAGGTCAATGCTAGGCAGCCAAAGATTCTGGTACCACACTCCTGAAATGGAGACCATGTCCATTTTCAGGTCATGTTTTCCTACCTAAGCAGGAAAATGTGTGGATAGAAAACCAACTCTATGAGGGTCACAGAAGACGTAAAGGTAGGATGCAGCACCTAATGAGCAGGCACTAGCAAGTGAAAGAGACTCCTTCCTGAAGGAATCGAAGCTTATTTCACAGGCTTGTGGCTGGTGAATGTGTGTTTAGAACAACGGCTTTTTAGGCCTACTTCAGCTGGGAGGTTGCCTTCTACAAAAAGCATCATTTCTTATCGCCTTAAAGGGCCTTCTCCGCCCTGGAGGCAGTGAGGTGGGTGGGATAGTGGTAGTTGAGGGGCAGAAGCGGGGGGAAAAAAGAACAGAAGAAGAGATGCTTATTTAAAATGGGTCGTTCTTCCGCCTGTGAATGTTATGGGTAAGAGAAAACATATAATCAGAATTAAGGAATTTCATGGCCAAATTAAGGCCAATTAGGAATGTGCGGTAATGCTTAGGTATGTGGAACAGCTAGAAACAGTGTTCTGCACGATTTACGTTGTACTCTGAGGCCCAGCTGAACTTAGGTAAAAGCAAGCTCGGATGAGGAGAGGCAGAGGGAGCCCCTGGGGCTGGGACCAGTCAACAGAGGGACCACCTAGGAGGTGAGACAGGAGGGGCTAAAGGGCCAGCTTTCTTTCAGGCCTGGTACCAGAAATGACAGCTTTTTCTGGGGAGAGGGGTTAAGGTAGGGATGCCCCTCAGAATGGTTGTGATGGGGCTTCTTAGATCATTTTCAGTATTTGAAAACACCCGGCCAGCATCAAAGACAGGCTAATTAGAACTTCACATTTCTCTCCTTTTGGCCTGAAATGAACTCACTCAGCGTAGTGCTGTTGACTTTATCATGCTGGTGGGTTAAGCCCTAATGGCAAACATTCCCATAATTAATAAAATGGGGAAGTTAATTGTACTTAATAAACTGTGTGCTTGGAAGAAGATATAAATTTCAAAATAGCCACAAGAGAGAATAATAGAAGGTGTTAAAAGTGACAAGAAATGTTGGGAACACCTGGATTTGGGCATTTTGACTGCAAAGGTCCCCACTGAAATGCAACCAGATTTAGGAAGAGTGGATTCATTAGGAATAGCGACTAGAGGCTTCATTCATTCATTCGACTAGCTGAGAAAGGGGGAAGAAGTGGTTGGGGTTAAGAGTAAGAAGGGAGGCCAGTGAAGGCCCAGATGGTATGTCCTTTGGAGCTGGGAGACGCCCGAACACCCTTAGAGCCCTTGGAGAGTAACAGTAGATGAGGAGAAGTGGGCCGTGTGGGGTGGAGGGGCAGGGCGGAGGTATAGGGCCAGCAGTGGCTTCTACCTCGTCATTCAGTCTTGCCTGTCTAAAGACTGGCAGCTCATCTCCCTGGTGGCCACGAGCTTCCCATCCCACCATCTGGCCATCTTCAGTCGAGGCAGCGGTGCAAGAACTACTGCCATTTTTTTGGACCACCTCCTATACGCGAGGGGCTGGGCTGCCCAATTGGCATATATTATCTTTTCTCCTCCCCCCACCTCTGCAAAATGGTGGCTGTGGTTCCTATTTTACAGATGAAACTTAGGTTCTAGGCGGGTTAGTGACTTGCCCAAGATCCCAAGGCTCGTGGATGTCGGAGCCTGTGTCCCTCTCTTGCACAGGTGCTCTGGAGACGCGGGCATGACCCTGGCCTTAGGGCGCCACACAACCCTCACGGCTGAGTCAGGCGCCGCCAGTGAAGCTTTAATGCTCACCTTCTGTGCCTGGTACCGGGCTGCCTTCAGCAAGAGAGAGAGAAAAGTGACAGAGGAAGGCGTGTAAGTGTAGCTGGGCACTGAAGGTGTGCGCTGGGAGAGAGAGCACAGGGAGGCGTGGGGGGGACCGCAAGCGACGGAGCAAAGCGCGGGGAACCTTGCGAGGAGGAAGCAGGGGCTGGAACACGGGGGGACTGCGGTGGCGAATGAGGGGCCGGGCTTGGGGCACGGTTTACCTCGACACATCCGCCGCTGGGTGGGGCATCGGGGGCTGCTTGGGACCGGCCGCCCTCAGGGAGATGATTCTGTAGCACAGTGGTAGCCATTTTGCTGTTTATTCCCATGGTAACATTCCCATTTGCTATTAGATAATGTGTTAAATGTCTGTTAGCTCAGGTGACAGGAGCCAGTTCAAATCTGTTCTCCTAGCACAGGAAACATAGGCTTACTGGACAGAACAGTCTGGGAGGAAGAGGTGGCTTCAGGTGTTCCGGGGGCTCACGTCGTGTAACCTGGAATTCTCTCTCCTGTGGTCTCCTGTATGCCCGCCGTCCCCCATTCCTTCTGTCCCTAAGCCCTGCTCCCCCCTAGGCATCGACCACACTCGCTTTTACTTCATACAGCCTCTCTCCACCTGGTGGAGGTGGGAGAGTGACGGTGCTGGAGGATGTGATTGGGGGGAGGGAAGCAGCCATACATAAAACCTCAGGTGGGCCTAACTTGAGGCATTTCTCCCACTCTGTACCAATCACAGCGGCCGGGGGCGGGGCGATCAGGGATTCTGATAGACCAGGCCTGGGTCCCATTCCCAGAGGTTTGACCAGGAGTTGGCATAATTTGAGCATCTCGTCAGAACCGCAGGAAGTGTGTGTGTGTGGGGAGCAATTTCCCAAAGGAAGGCAGGTGACATGATCAGAAGTGGAGGAGAAGGAGTGCTGACAACACTAAGGGTTGTTGGCTACAGCGTCATGAATATCACAGTGTACAAAATCAGAGCTCCATGAAATAATATGGACTCTCTGTGAAAAATGGGCAGACGTCTCATGACATAGGAAAATCTTACAGATGCTCCTGACTAATGACTACCAGGGTGCACATCAGAGAGAATTGGAAACAAAACAGTGGAAAGCCAAGGCTGCATCGTGTTCAAGTATATGGAGCTCATTTATTTTAAGATGTGCAGTTCTCTTTTAATTATTTATGATACCTCACAGCATACTGTAAGTGGATCCCAGTATGTTTTGTGAGAATAATGACGTCGTAGGAGTAATAGACCTCACTCGGGTCTCTGTTCTCCAGCTTTCGCTAAGAATTGAGAGAGAGGCAGTGGAAGTTGATATTCAGATCTGTTTATCTGCTTGGAGATGTACCTTTTCTATGCTGATGTGTGCCGGTGGCCGTGGGCTTTGGAGTCAGTGGACTGAGGGAAACTCTGTGAACCTCGGTAAGCTACGTTGGGTCACTGAACCTCAGTTTTCTCCTTTGTAAAACGGAGGTGGTAAGACTCTCATTAAAACTGGGGAGGAATTCCTTCATTACTATGTTCAAACAGTAATGTTTATTGAGCATCTA
This sequence comes from Hyperoodon ampullatus, assembly GCF_949752795.1. Classification (NCBI taxonomy): domain Eukaryota; kingdom Metazoa; phylum Chordata; class Mammalia; order Artiodactyla; family Ziphiidae; genus Hyperoodon; species Hyperoodon ampullatus. The sequence continues at coordinate 85,719,490 of NC_136921.1, read as the reverse complement.
GCATGGCTGTGTGATGGGCACCAAGGATACAGCACTAAACAGCACGGACAGGATCCCTGCCATCAGTGAAGGAGACCAATGAAAGGAAATGATATTCAAAAGACACCTGGCACAGAGCCTGGTACACAGTAAGTGCTCAGTAAGTGTGAACTGTCTTCCCTTTTCCTGCCAATCCGCTCACTCATCCTGTCTTAATCAAAAAATGGTAGCAAATCTCTTAATTTCTCTGAGCCTCAATTTTCTCATGGTGTTAATTGAAGGGTTTGGTGAGATTTTCTGATGTTTCATCTTGCTTTACAATTCTGCGAATCTTTGGCTCTCTTTCCTCTTCACCCAGGGCACAGAGAATGGGCTTATTAAAGGGAATGTCACTGGGGACTATCACTTGAATCCTGTCTTTAAAGGGCAGCTTTATTATTGTTGCCAACCTGGCCCCTATACCATCAACCTGACCCCAATGTAAAGCTTGCAGAGATACCTCTACCCCACCCCATCTAAAACAGCCTCAGCAAGCAACTCTATCAACATAAAGGCGCCTATAAGAGTGATTTTACAATACCCATAAGAGGCAGTGTGGTTATGATAAGGGCTTTCATTCAGATAGATTTGGCTGGAATCTCAGCAATAGTATGGGATTTTCGGACAAACGATTTAACCTCTTCATGCCTCATTTTCCATATGTGTAAATGGGAAGAAAAAAAAAACTACTTCAACAGGGATATTGTGAGGATTGAACAAGATAATGTATGGGGGGTTGCCTGGTGTGGAGTGTATTAGTAAATGGAATATACTACCTTGACTTGAGAAGTGACTGCAAAATGGTAGATGTAAGGAGCTCCTGCTGGAAAGTAAAGCACCTGGAGCTAGTTCTAGATTTGTATTATCAGGCTTAATGTGTTTTAAATGAGTTTAGTACATAATATTTGTGCATTCTGTGAATACATTATTCTTCTAGCAGAAGGCTGGGGGAAGAGACATTAAGAAGGTTAACTAGGAAGTGTGATGCTCACCTATGAATCCAGGGGGCTGGACTAGGTGACCTCGAATATCCTTATAAATTCTAAAGTTCTAGGATTCCAGGCTTTGCTAAAAGTCTGTGAGGGAATTTGCGGAAAAGAAAAAAATATCTTTCATTCTACTCTACCTCACTCTCTCTTCCCACACTGGACCTGCTGACTGATGACTGTCAGCTGTCCTGTGTTACCACCAACCTCTGTTGTCATTAACCTCACGTTTTCACAGAAAGCCCGTTTTGTCCAGTGAAATGTGAAAAGGTGTGGTTTACAACCCCATCATATCTTTGATTTTTAATATTTGATCTCAGAGAAAGTGGTTTGAACTCACTTAGCCAAGATCATGAGAAACAATAGAGGCCCTATGTACCTTTAACACAGAGGCAAGAGTTCTGGGACTCCTAGGAATGAGGTTAGTGTTTGTGAAGGTCTAAAATTGCAGGCACATATTGACACTGTACAAGCTCTTAAATCCACAGGAATCCGCTGGTGCTCAAAGGAGAGCAATCAAAAACCTAAATTAGTAATTGTGTCAATAGATTTTGCTAAAGAAAGAAAAAAATTAGCATGCCTGAGGCTATTGGAAAAAAAGTCCCAAGCAGGGAGAAGAGGTAGTAAAATATCCAAAGGCCCAGCTTGGTGATGTTCATGTTTAAATGCTGAGAGCAAATGTGGTATTATGACCTTTTTCTTCTATCAGCCCCTTGTGGCAGGACTCTGTGGCCTCTGAATATTGGGCCATAATCAAGTTAATTTACTCAAGGATCCCGCAACAAAATCAAAAGTGTGAGGGATGGCGAGTGTGAAGAGAGTAGTTCAGCCGAGTGTTTTTCCCAGGAGCACCCTCGAGGCCCTGATTGAGAGAAGCCATTTGAATACTCCAGCCCCCATCCCAGGAGATTCTAAATTTGGTATCAAAGTGTAGCCCCACCCCTCCCACCCTTCCTTCCTGGGTTTAACACAGAGCAGTGGACCATTTTTTCCCCTCCAAATTCAGCTAGATTTTCTTAGCTCAGTTCTATGTCTTGTCCTTCACAGAGATAAATATGCAGATGAGGAAAGATCTTTCAGGTAACTGGATTTTGTAGATTCAGAGAGATTTGAGGCAAACAAAACAGAAAGAAAAAACAAACAAACAAAAAACTATTTAGTGCATGACTACTGATAACGGAAAGGAAAATGTTTGAAAAAAAAAGTTTGAAGACAGTAGTCTTAGCTGGTGAGAGGAGAGGAGCATTTGGTTCCTGGTCTACTGGGTGCTGGGCTCACTCATTACAGGTGGATTAAGAATAAAATATGTTAATGTAGGGGCGGGGCCATAATGAGGAGTTTCATTAGAGGTAAAACCAAAATATGGAAGAGTAATTCCATTTGTTTTCAAACAGCTTAGGGTGCCAACTCTTATTCTCAAAGGAGAAAAGTTAGGATAGAACTTTTGAGGAAAAAACCCTCAATATTTGAAACTTTGTCCTTTTATTCATAGGAAGCATTCACTCTCCTGTGCCTTTTGGTTGTTTGCAGAGAAAGTAACTGTACCAAGAATTCTGTACTGGAAAGTAATTTCCTATATATATATAAACATATATATATTTGTATATATGTATACTTATATATTTATGTATATATTATTTATATGTATATATAATATGTATATCTATAATGGAAATAATATATAATATATACATATGTGTATATGTATAGAGTGTGTCTATATATATATGTATATATATAACAAACACTTTTGTCTCTGAGATCACTATAATTTGGACAGTGGTTGTGATAAAGGATATTAACTACAGGAAGTAAAACAAGTTTGAGGCATATTTTGACCAAGCTAATACAGACGTAAATCCTCTATGGTTTTGTGTCTGGGAATAGTTGTTTTCTTTCCTTTACCTGTGTTCGTGTGATTTCAGCGAAACAAAAACCCATGTCATGCACTGTTGCACAGGCAGGTGTGAAAAGTTATCTAAGCCTTTTCTGTTATAGTCAGTTGACTTTTCTTTATCGCAAAATGCCCCTTCCGAAAAGTGCTGAAATTCTTACTTTGTTGGCACTGGGCAGAGTTGGCAAAGCTGAAAACTAACATACCCATTTACTAAAAAAAAAATCTGAATTGAGTTCCAAAGCTTTTACTTAAGCGTTGTTTATCCAAACTGTTAAATATTTGGATAATCAACTGTCAAAGTAGCAGTTCCTGGAAGAATTATTTTCCATGAAGCCGCCAAAGTATCTGATTTTGACATCAAAATTAATTTCACAAAATTTTAGATTTAGTTTAAATCAAATTTAGACTTGATTCGGAGCCATCAATAATTAAATTTTATGAGCACACAGCAGAATCTCTGGTGCCTGGCAAAGTCTTAAGGGCCACTGAAACCGAAACTTCCACCATGTGACCTTTATTCAGGGGCAGCTCTACTTTTAAATTAAGAACTTTTCATCTCACAGAAAATGAAAAATAATGAGCAATTTCTTTGGGTCACGTATCTCTGTTGCCAGAAAAATAAAAGACATCGAGTTTTTCAGTAACATATATAACAGGCACCATTTTTGCTTTTATGTAAAGTATCAATTCCACATGTAATTGCTGAATATTTTCTAAATTAAGAACCCATGTGGTGAGCGGGTGCACACAAAAAGATAATCAGAAAAATCTCGGCATTAAAATATAGCCTGCAAGTAAAAACACATAAATCACTTTGGTGAGGCCCAGCCTGCTGTGAAAATGATGGCTCTCAGCCTCGTATTTCTGTTGAGTCTAGTACAAGGAAGCAAAAATCCACTGGGCCTGTGAACTTTAGGTCACAAGGTAAAGGCAACTAAAACAAATAGCTACAGAGCACGAAGTCAAAGACCAAACCCAAAGCAGCACGGAGATCTACTACTGGCTTATAATAGAGTCTGAGCTAGAAGGAGACCTGCATTCTAGTTTCTGCTTTTCATTCCACTGCTTAGTAAATTCACTTCACCAACGGCGCTGCTTTCCCAAATGAGGATAATAAAACCTCTCCCTGTACCAACACCGTGTGACTTCTTGAAGTGACTTCCAACTCCAAGAGCTGTGACTTTGCTTATTTCCTTATTCAGTTGCTTGTTTAGAGACTGCTGCTAGTGAAGTCACAGCTGTAGGTTTTCTGATCACCTGGGTCTGTTCCCCTGTCCACAAATGGTACCCCTGATGTCAGCTGGTCATCTCACAAATGTCACTGGGGGGCAAACCCGAGAGCACGCCTGTGCCCCATGTGACCCTGTGTCCACTCCTGGAAAACCACGAAATGGTTTGCAAAAGTGGGGACGGCTGGGCTTCCCTGGTGGCGCAGTGGTTGAGAGTCCGCCTGCCGATGCAGGGGACACGGGTTCGTGCCCCGGTCCGGGAAGATCCCACATGCCGTGGAGCGGCTGGGCCCGTGAGCCATGGCCGCTGAGCCTGCGCGTCCAGAGCCTGTGCTCCGCAACGGGAGAGGCCACAACAGTGAGAGGCCCGCGTACAGCAAAAAAAAAAAAAAAAAAAAAAAAGTGGGGACGGCTCTGCAAGAGCTCAAGGCCCTACAGTGCGTGGGGGGAGGGGCGGGGTGGGGGTGGGGGTGGGGAAGGTGAGCAGACCTCACAACTGTGCTGCTTCTTGCTGTTCCTGAGGAGCTTTCGGAGGTGAGTGAGGTATAAGAACGGATTATTTTTTGGCCTCCCCTTATAAGAAAGACATACTCAAGTGACTCCTGAAACTTTTCTTGTCTCAGAACACAAAGAATCACTAGGAGTAACACATTATTCATCTGCGATGCATTATTCAGGCTAGTAGAAACATTTGCAACCTGAGGACATGCTGCAATTTATGTTCAAGACCTATTTATCAGGTTTCCTCTCTCTGCATTTCCCTGGAGCTGTAATTTTCAGCCTTGACTGCACATTAGCGTCATCTGAGGAACTTGAAAATAATCTTGACGGCCAGATCACACCCCGGAACAATTATATCAGAATCTCTGGAGGTGGGACCCAGGCAGCTCGATATTTTTTAAAGCTCCCCTGGTGATTCCAATGTGCAGCCAAGGTTGAGAAGTGCTGTATTAGAGGAATGACAGGTGCATGGACCCCGGCTCAGGAACTGAGAAGGGTGGAAATGCTGTCAGTTATGCTGACTGGTTAAAAGCGTCCCAGATTTCTAGGGTAACTACCTAGTGTCTGCTGAAAAGTTATTTCAGTTTTCCTCTTAAGGGTCAGAATCAAAGGCAGACAGCCTGAAAATAACTCATCAGCAGCTTGTTTGGCTGATGAAAATTGTGGAAGCTCTAAGTTGCTTTTTAACTTTAGCTTATTGCCTTCTCCCTTTGAAATACTTCAAGTATTAAGAATCACCTTACAGATCAATAAAAGGTCTTGTTCACCGTGTTAACAAGTGTGAAAGGTTCAAAACAACACCCTATAAGTATTCCCCAGTACTGACATAACTCTCCACCTAAAATTCAAGAAACACTTAAAGGGGAAAAAAAACCCCAGCAAATATTGTTGAAGAGAACTGTATTTCCTTAAAGGAATGACGAGTGATACATTTTCCACATTAATTTATATCCACCCTTCGTCTCCACAGGCTCAATTAATAAAAGTTATGCATAAATCATAGGAGAGATCATTAAATCAACCAGTTCACAGTGCTGACTGATTGGTAAATAAATACTTCATGAAAATGGTGATGGGTCTACAGATTCTGTTTTTCTTTTTAAAAAAACCAAAACAAACAGAAAAAAGCTTTAGTTGTAGGTTTGGTAGAGATAACCACACCTCATCTACTTCGATTTTATAATACCTCCAAGTTTGTTGGAGGGAATTATACAACAAAGATAGAGCCCCACAGGGTGACCACAGTCCTGGATGAAGAGTTTATAATCAAATGAAAAATTCAGATTGGTTTAATTAGCCAGATGCCTGGTAGCATGTACACAAGACATCCTAAATCTGGATGTTACCACATTTTCGTTTTGGTCTAGTTGTTTGTCACTGTGTGAACATAACTACAGACAGAGGAAAAGAAAACAAGACAGGCATAGGAGACGATGAAAATAGATCTTTGCCAGGATAGACTAAAAACAAAAGAGACACTTTGTAAATTAGCTTGCTTTCTGAGGTTTAATTTTTTTTTTATCTTATAAGGTTACTGCTATATATGAAAATAACATCTTCAGAGAGAAAGCCTTTTTTTCCCCTCACCATGAGACCTGAGTCTGAGGTCAGGCTGTACTGCTTGCCCACTGTGTGACCTTGGGCAAGATACTAAATCTCCTTCCCCATCAGGGAAGAATAATGGTACCTACTTATAAAGACATTGTCTTATTTAAGATATTGTGTGAAAAACATTTGAACCTGGTGTGGGCACAGGGGAAAATGCTCATGAAATATTTATTATTGTTACTTACTATGGGTAGACAAGCCTAGTACCCATCTGGATTTTTCTCAGAGAAACTCAATTCTTACAGAAATGGATCCCTCAGAGCAAAGACCTAGATTCAGATGTAAATACAGATCAATGACTCTACATAAAATAAATGAAAATTTAGAAAAGTGATGCCTCCAGCCTTGACCTGTCATCCCTGTTTCTCATGGAGACCTTGGATGTGGCTAAGGGAATGGTGAAAGCAAATTTAGAAGGGATACAATGTTCCTGGCAGCCAGTGGAGAAGGCTCAGCGAGAAAGGACCCGGCTGCTCACCGAGGGCCTCTGTCCACGGGGAAGCTGAGCTCTCCTCCATAGGGTCAGGATGCAGAGAAGACCAGAGGTGGAAGGAGACTTGGTCCCCGCTCTCAAGAATCTGTCAGTCTGGTAGGGGAGACCAGAGTTACCTATACACACAAATATGCTCAAATGCTAAGATTCAAGCCCACTGAGTTCCATTAGGACCTGGGGGTGGTTTCTGCAGTGTGGTAGCAGTCCAGGGGCAGCGGGAGTGACAGGACTGGCCAGAGGGCCCGGGGCAAGGTTGGGCCCTCAGTGCTCTGGCCAGGGCTAGTTTTGCATCTGCGGAGAGGGGTTGTATCTCTTTGCCAAGCTGCAATGTTCACCCTTTGAAGTGAGCTGTTGCAGAAAAGGGTCTGTCAACCTCCAGAGAGTAAGCTCAGGAGGGCCTTCTGTGGGAGAGAGAAAGAAAACGTCCCATTGTTCCTCTCCCCAGGGCCCCAAGAGATAAAAGCCACAGAGACAATTGTTTTTCTTAATAAAAGGTGTAAATATTGAATGTCTGTTGCTGAGTACTTATTTCACTCTTCTCGGGGACCTTAAAGTCACAACTCCTGCTGGGATTTGTATTTTTTAAAGAAGAAGATGAGAGAGAAGTAGAGGAAGGAAAGGGAGGCAAAGAAGAGAAAGGAGAACTGTGAGGAAAAGCAAGAAGCTGTGGGAAACTGGAGAGTCCTCACTGGGTGTCATTTAGAGTGGGACTAGCCAGGGACGTGGTTAAATGCAGCAACTCCAGCAATGGCCCCAGCAATTGGAGAACTGGTGGTGAGGTCATCTTTCCTCAAGAACAGTGCTCTTCCCCCAAGACTTGACTCCACCCCACACACATGTGCCCCAAAGCCTATATTGGTTTGTTTTCTTTCCTGAGTCTAAGAAATGAAGCAGCGGTTGTCCACCAAACTTCCTATCTCCACCCTCAGCCCTTCCCAAACTGCTTCTCTGAGTGACATAAAATCCCAGGAGCTCCTGTTCCTTGCTTCCTGGGAATTTTCCAGACCTACGGGTGGTGTGTCTCTAGCCATCACCAACTTCAGTCTGCTTACAGTCCTAGAACCTCTTCCTCACAAAGCTATGTTACATGAAAGAGCCTTTCCTTTGCCCCTGCAAAAGTTTTTTTTTTTTCTTCCTGAAAAGTGGTTAAAAGGTAGTTTATAAATCAACAGGCTGCTTTACAATTGTTGGCCTGTCCAACTTTGAGGTATATCTTACATTAGATTAAGATAATTCTTGACTTTTGGGGTTGTTTTTACTTGTTAATAATGACATGTACCTTTCAGCTCCTTTACACTACATATTTTTTAATAGCTTCATGAAAATTGCCACAAAAGGTTCTTGCGTGAAAAGATAGCTCATTAACATATGCCGCCATCAAAACCATAATGTTATTATTGTACCTAAAGTAAATATTAGCTTTTGTAATAAATCAGATAGAGGTTAAGTTGCTTAGCCGTAACTGTGAGGGTTCAGCAATAGCCAAGTTTGCAGAGAAGGCTGCAGCCCATCAGAAGTCCAAATGAGAGGCTGGCACGGCTTTAGGGGTCCCTCCCGATAATCCACACCTGCAGCCCTTCCACAGCCACCTCAGTAAACACAGTCTCAGAAGAAGCCATGGTACTACAGTGTAAACATAGCTTCAAAGCCAGTCTTCTAGCAGCTCTCCAACCAGGTTGCGGTCCCTAATGTCTGCCCCTGTGGGGATTCTGGAGCCAGCACTGGCTATAGCTATCAGAGAAGCAGTGTTTGGAGTTTCCTATTTACTGAAGAGATGTATAGAGAGAAGGAAATCCAAGTGACTTTTGTATTAAATCATTTAACAAACATTAGTTAATATCTGCCAGTGAGCAAGGAGCCCTATTAAGGTACATGGAAAATGTCCCTAGTATAACATCCTGAATCCTTAGCCTGTTGACAAGACCCACCCCTTGCCTCCCTCTCCAAGCTTATGGTACACTATGCACCAGGTGGACTGAACTTCCTCCAGTCCTTCAAGTTCTGTGAGTGTTCCCTGCTTTCTTTTTTCTCCCAGCTTTTTCATCATTCCATCTGCCTGGAACACACTTCCCGCTATTTCGTATGAGACTAATTATTTCTCATCCTTTAAATCGAAGCTTAGTTGTAACTTTTCTAGGATAATCTTCTCTGATCCTCAGGACTAGGCTTTGTTAATTTTCTATTTGCTCCCATAGCCTCCTGAACTTCCCCTTTCAAATAATCCCTTTCATGTTTATCACTGCTTAAATGTCTTTCTTTCCCATCTGTAAATTTCATGAGGGGAAAGCCCTCTGTCTTCTTTATAACTATGTGCCAATAGCCTAAAACTTCATGCCTAGCACATACGTTGCTTCATGTTTATTGAATTATTTCATTGAATATAATGTCCCCTGCCTACAAGGACTCCTGTAACAAGAGAGGGGGAAAAAGTAGATAAATGCCAGAGCACATGTGTGTGTGCCTATTCAAGTATACAATTAAAACCTGGCAACAGCAACAATGAAGAAAAAAATTCCAAACCAAGACCTGCCAGTTTCTGGTTCTCCTAACACTGAGTAATATCACATGGGTTTCAATTCCTACCTATGGTCATTGCTACTGCGTCAAATATTCAGCCACTGCCCATGAGAATGAGTAAAAGGAACTCAATCTTGGAGTACCAAATCTTGTTCCTCTACAGCTCAAGCCTAAAATACATACATATATATATATATATATATATATATATATATATATATATATATATATATATTTTTTTTTTTTCCCCAGGAACACAGCATTCAGTCTTTACCTAACTTTCCCTGCATAGGCAAGTTGTCTGGAGTATTGTGACTAATAGTGAGGTGACAGCACAGGGGCTCTGGCAGACAAAAAGCACCACAGTAAGAGAGCACCCAAGAACTCTGTCAGTCAGTGTTCTGCATATAAACCTCTGCAAAACATTTACATAAGTCACTGGCTCCACAGAACCGTGCTAAGCTCTGAGGAAAAACTACAAAACTACAGCGAATGCTATAAAGCATTCGCAAGTAAAATTCAGTAGTGTGTAAAAAATTACATTATGATCAAATAGAATTCCAGGATTTCAAGGATGCCTCAATATTTTTAAAGTCTTAGTAATGTGTAATACCAACACAGCATACTACCTAGAAATTAAAGAAGAACTTTAGTTCTGTGGTTCATCTAGGTAGATACAGAAATAGCTTTTAACAAAATATACCCTTAAGTATTATCAAGCTAGGAATAGAAGATAATATACTTAATCTCATTAAATTAATTTATTTAAAACACAGTAAAAATCATACTTAGTGGTGAAACTTTAGAGGCATTCTCATTAAGGTCAGGAAATAGTCATACTCATTAGTTCTGCTAATATCCAGTATTGTACTGAAGCTTCTAGACAACATGATGAGGCATGAAAAAAAGAAGGGTATCACTGGAAACGAAGAGAGAATTTTTTTCTCATTTGTAGCAATGTTATAGGCTATATAGGAAGCCTGAGACAATCTGTATACTATTGAAACTAATAAGTGTCCAGCAAGTTGATATTCAGAATCAACATACAAAAATCAACAGTGTTTCAGTCCCATTTATAATAGTAACAGAAAATATGTGTGGTAGCCCACCTCCAAGATGGCCTCCAATGGGCCCCCCATTCCCTGCCTTCCAGGTATTCCTGTGTAATCAATAGGATACCACAGAAATAACAATGTGTGACTTCCAAGGTTGAGGTGTATAAGATATTGTGGCTTCAACCCTTCTCTCTTGGATCCCTTGTGGGTGGAAGCCAGTCACCATGTCATGAGGACACTAAAGCAGCCCTAAAGAGAGGCCCACGTGGTGAAGAAGTGAAGCCTCTTGACAACAACCAGAAAGTTAACTGTGGCTTCCTTCCAATAGCCATCTTGGAAGCAGATCCTCCTCCAGCCCTAGTCAAGCCTTCAGATGACTGCAGCCCTGGCTGATATCCTGACTTAAATCTCATGAAAAATCCTGAACCAGAATCACTTCTTCTGGTTTTTATATTTCTTCTTCTGAATTTCTGACCCTCAGAAACAGGTAAATAAGTTGAGATAGTAAATGTTTGTTGTTCTAAGTAACTAAGTTTTGGGATAATTAGGCAACAATAGATAAATAAGTTTAACAAAATTTTAAAAAATTAATCTAAGGAAAGATATGAAAGGTTTATAGAAAAAGTATTTTAAAAATCATTATTGAATGACATAAAAGACAAACTGAATAGATACAATATTCTTTACTTGAGGATAGAAATTCTTTCCAATTTAAACCATATATTCTGGACAAAATCCCAACCTACTTCCTATGCAACTTGATGAGCTAATCCTAAAATTTACATGGATGGTCAGAAGAGCAAGAATATTCAAAAACAATTTGAAGAATAACACCAGGTGTGTGAAGGGGGATAAGCCTTGTCTACCAGCTATCAAAATTTATTACAAAGCTGTTGTAATTAAGATGGTATGGTATTGGCTCAAGAATAGACAAATAAACCAATGGAACAGAATAGAAAGCCCAGAAACCGACTTGGAACCTTGATCGATGTGATAGGCAGAACAATGCCCAACCCCACCCACCCACCAAAAGATGCACACATTCCAGTTCTCAGAATTTGTGAATATGTTAGGTTACAATAGTAAAGGGGAATTAAGGGTACAGATGGAATTACAGTTGCTAATCAGCTGACCTGACTTTAGAATAGGGAGATTATCCTGGATTATCTGGGTGAGCACAATGTAATCACAAAAGTCTTTTAAAATGGAAGTGGGAAGCAGAACTGTCAGTGTCAGACAAATGGCACTGTGAGAAGGACGTGGCCTGGCATGGCTGATTTTTAAGATGGAGGAATGGGGTCATGAGCCACAGAATGCAGAAGCCATGTAGAAGTTGGAAAGGCAAGGAAATGAATTCTCCCCTAGAACCTCTAGAAGGGATGAAGCTCTGCCTACACCTTGATTTCAGCCCAGCAGGACCCATTTTGGATTTCTGACCTCAAGAATTGTAAGATAATAAATTTGTGTTGTTTTAAGCTACTAAATTAGTGGTAATTTGTTACAGGAGCCATAGGAAATGGATACAATCTATGTTACAAGTCAGTAGGGAAAGAACATACTATTCCACCAATGGAGCGGGACCAACTGGTTATCCATATAGAAGAAAAGAAAATTAGTTCCCTCTCTCATGTTATATACAAAAATAAATTTGAGGTGGAGTGAGTACCTACATGTGAAAAGCAAAATAGTAAAACTTTTAAGAGACATAAAGTTTAATATTTTTATGAGCTTGGAGAGGAAAGATTTCTTAAACAAGGCACAAAAAGCACAAGCTATAAAGAAGAAATTAGTAAAACTATGTTAAAATTAAAATCATCTGCTCAGTAAAAGATACTATACATAAATACAGAAAACAAGACACAGACTAGGAGAATATATTTGCAGTGCATCTAAGGCACAAAAAATATCCATAATATAGATATAATTCTTCCAAATCAATGAAAGAAAAACAACCCAATAGAAAAATAAATGAAGGGCATGAATAGGCAGTTCATAAAAAAGAAATTCAGATACCCATTAACATATGAGAAAGTGCTTATCTTTATTATTAGTCAGAGACAAGCAAAGAAAGCCATACATCACTGTGTTTCTGACTGGAAAGTTTTTTTTTTTAATCTGAAAATTCTTAGGGCTGGTGAGGACATGGAGAAAAGGAAGGCTAATAGTCTTCTGGTATGAGTGCAAATTTGTACCTTATTTTTGGAGAGAAATTTGGCAGTATTCTGAACAGTAGATGTGCATCTTGTGTGACCCAGTAATTCCTATTTAGGAAGGGATACACCCTTGTACTTTTATGTAAGAAGACATGCACAAGAACATCCATCGCAGCATCATTTTGAACACTGAAAACTCATGAACACCTAAATGCCAGTGAAAAACAAAATAGATGCTGTGTTGTTTCCATGAAATTAACAAAATACATGTATCAACATGGATAAATATTGGAAACACTTCAAGAAAAAAAATAAGCTTTCAGAGTGATAAATATATTCTGCATAAAGTTTTAAAAAATATACTATTTATGCTTTTGTATATAGATGCTTGTATAGGACCTGAAGCTTATACAATTTGGGGGGCCTCATTAAGAAAATTTTTAAATACCAAATAGAATATAAAATTATGTACAAAACTGAATATTAATTTTGAGAAAGAAAAACACAACAGATCTTGAATTTTAAAAAGCTGACAAATACCACGAATAATAAAATCCAGAAAAACAATGTAATATTAACTATTCAGCACACCTCTATAATACAATCTTCTCTTATATTTGTTAGCTTCATTCTCTTTGACTTCAATTTTGTAATAAATGTCTCTATAGAGAGTGTTAAAAGACAATTCCATCTTTTTTCTAGTAAGGCTGATCAACAAATATAAGAAAAAAAGGATCCTTTAGAAAAGATTCTTTAAGCATCACAACTCTGTAACTTCTGTCCTTCTTGCACAGCAGAATGGCCATTTGACCCAGAAGGGTCAAGGGCAGGGCTCCCCAGGCAGCCTGGAGCATGGCCCCTGAGCAAGGAGCCGATTCTTCTCACAGGTTGAAGGGAATCAGAGGTGCAGGGAGATCTACCAGGGGCAGAAAATCTCTGGCAGCTGGGAGCTGGAAGGGTACAGAGGTCATCCTGGCAGCCCCAGGGCCCCTACTCCAGGCCCAGAGAGGCCCCCCCCATCCTTGGGTGGTGCTCCAGACTTCTACCCTGACAACTTCTGGGTCTTGGAGCAAGGGGTGGGAGTGGCTGCTCCTGAGCCTAAAATTCTTTAGTTTCAGGGTAAATTGGCTTCTGCCTATTTTTTCCAACCCTCTTAGGGTCCCTGGCTGGGTCTGAAAAGTAGACTGACAAAGACAGATTAACAGGAGAAAAACAAATTTACTTAATATAAATTTTACATGACACGGGAGCCTTCATAAGGAAATGAAGACCCAAAGAAATGGTTAAACTTGAGTGTTTTTATGCTAGGTTTGTTGAAGAGTAGAAAGATGTGCTAGGACAAAGGTGAGCTAAGGGTAGTAAACTGGGGGAAACTTAGCAAGGTGTGTTTGATCAGATTCCTCTCTGTGTCCCTTCTCTTGGGAGACAAGGATGCTCCTTTCCTCTAGGCATAGGGAGGACACCTCATATGAGAGTTTCATAATGTGCTTTAGGGGAAGGGCAGAAAGTCCTTCCTGCACACGCCATTTCTCAAATTCCTTCAGCTTGAAATGTTCAATATGGTGTCATATTTTGGGGTAGCGCGTCCTGAACCAAGTCACTACACATTTAACAAACAGTTAATAACATGTTAGGGAAAGAAATGAAAATTCAGGCTAGTGATTACCGTAGGGATGAGAGAGGAAGGACAGGATTGGGATAGGGTGCTGGGGGGTTTTAACAGTATCTCAAATTTAAAAAAACATGATGCAAACAGGGTGGGATATTAAGACCGCTTATGGGGGTGTTTTAGTACTATTTTTCTTCTTTTCTGGGTGTTTGAAAATATTTTATTACTTTATATATACGTATATAAAAACCAAAGCACTGACAATTGGGGTTGTAACTGGCAGTGCCCACTCTGTGCTCAAATGACTTGAAAAGGTCTTGGCCAAAGAAAAAATACTATTTACAAATTACGGATCTTTAAATTAGGTGATGCTGATTCTCCAGTTCTCTGCTGGTCATAGTTTCTCATTTTATTACACAACCAAGAAGCATATTTTATTGCCTTTATACGAATAGTTGCTTCTATAGTGACAAGCTCTACAAACATGCTGAGTAATTAAATGCAATCCATAAACATTTTGTTGCCCAGGATTTAGGGACTAATTAGAATATGAATTTCTTAAAATAATAACTTGTTCCCCATACTATGTAGAATTTCTGTAACAAAGTCATTTCTCTAAGAAAGTGCAAAGCTCTTTGGAGCTACTGCTAAAGATCTAAGCCTTCAGTAAGCTTTCCAGGCCCTCCATGTAATGCCACCATCAGCTGGGGACAACACAATTCCTGGGGGGGTCTGTTCACTTAGACCATAATATCTACTCTTTTAAAGCGAGTTTCGCAAGTGAACAATGTGTTCAGAGAAATGAGTACAGATTGTGGATAATACAGCAAATATATTACTAACCTAGGATATTTAATATATTATAAATAAAGTATAAATTATGTAAAATGCAAATTTTTAACAGTAATTAAGAGTGTTCACTGTATTTACCTTAGGATGGTTTTGAAATCCTTTAACAGAAAGTATTTATTAACTTTCCAATACCCTCTCACAGGGAACTACTTTTTTTTTTTTTTTTTTTTTGCGGTACACTAGCCTCTCACTGCTGTGGCCTCTCCCGTTGCAGAGCACAGGCTCCGGACGCGCAGGCTCAGCGGCCATGGCTCACGGGCCCAGCTGCTCCTCGGCATGTGGGATCTTCCCGGACCGGGGCACGAACCTGTGTCCCCTGCATCGGCAGGCGGACTCTCAACCACTGCGCCATCGGGGAAGCCCAGGGAACTACTTTTGATATTATTTATTTAAAATAAAGTACTTCATAGCAGCTCAGGAGAGGGTGAACCTTCAAATACAGAACAGCTGCTCTGGTTTTAAAGTCCAGGCTAGCCCTTAAAATTGTGCTTTAGCAAAACAGATCTAATTAAAATTAAGCTGCTTGGTACCTTTTTGTCCACCCCTGCCTCTTCCCCTGAAACAAACCATGTTGAGTCACCAGATATTATACCCCTGAGAGAGCACAGCAACCTTGTGTGCATGAGAACCCACTTTCTCTCAGGCTGACAGCTTGGCTGTGTTTGGGGGAGGTCACACATACCTCCTACTTCTTCCTAATGAACCCCTGAGAATACCCCAAACAGGTATTGTTTATGCAATCTTGTTTAGAGAGGGTTTGGGCATAATATTCAATTTATCCCAGAAGTATTAAATGGGAAACACACACACACACACACACACACACAGAGGCATTCTCACTTACCCTGCAGTTGTAGAACACTTTGCAGTTAGAGCAAAATGTTTCCTCTTCACATTTAATATCAGGAAATGCTTGAGGTTTGAGGAAAACATTTTCATTAAGTGTTTGATGTTGTGAAGGAGCTCCAGGCAGTGGAAGACTGCTTTGGTTCACATTTCAGTAGCTCCTCAGGATTTGGGAAGAGGAGCTAATGAAATATTTCCCTATTTAAAGTCACAGGAAATGAATCTTCTAAAATTTAAGATATTCCATTTTAAAGTGCACAGTGAGGGCTTCCCTGGTGGCGCAGTGGTTGAGAGTCCGCCTGCCAATGCAGGGGACAGGGGTTCGTGCCCCGGTCCGGGAGGATCCCACATGCCGCGGAGCGGCTGGGCCTGTGAACCATGGCCGCTGAGCCTGCGCATCCGGAGCCTGTGCTCCAGGGTGGGAAAGGCCACAGCAGTGAGAGGCCCACATACCGCAAAAAAAAAAAACTGTGTATAAAGTGCGCAGTAATGTAAAACACTATCCGAAAGCCATGACACTCTGAAGGGAAGTAGGGACCCACCATCTCGTTTGAGGAATTCATATCCTAGTAATCTTCAACCCAATACTGATAAATGGGGTGCTGAGTCATAGGTTACTAGAACTTATTCGTTAAGTCCAGACTGAAGAAACCTAGCCTTCATGTATGAGCTAGCAACATTAAAGTGAAAACAAAAAAAATTTTAGTCTTCTGACACACCCCAGTTAGCCCATATCTAGCTATCTATCTACCAGTACATTCAACCAGCATTTATTGACTGCCTCTCAGGTTACAGATGTTATAAAAGGCTCTACTAGAACGAGTTGGAGACTTTGCCCTCCAGGAGATTAAAGTCTAAGGTAAAAATATTTTTCCAGGGAGTAATAAATCAGAGATAATGGATCCATTCTAGAACTTTTACTTCCTAAATAATTAAAATAGTTTGATATAGAATTTTTGCTTCTTATCTCCACAACTTTCACTTCTCCTGATTTGAAGGTCTTGGTACCCAAGAGAGGAATGCTTCCACCTGGGGATTTAACAGTGGTTCCACTGAACTGGAAGATGAGACTGCCACTTGGCATTTGGGGCGCCTTATGACACTGAACCAACAGGTTACAGAAAGGGATCACTGAATGGAATGATCCTGATTGTCAGGGAATTGGGACTACACCATGGAGCAAAGAGGACTCTGTCTGGAACTCAGGACCTTCTTTGGCCCTCTCAGTACTTCCGTGTCCAACAGTAAAAGTTAATGGCAAACTAAAGCAAGCAGAAATATGCAGAACCAGTGAAGATTCAGACCCTTCAGGAATGAGGTAAAGATCCTCAACAAGCTGAGATCCTCAGCGAGGTGATCCTCTTCCTCTTGGCTGAGAGATCACAGGTTAAGGAATAAGGAAATTATAAGCATCAACTATGGCTTTATGACCATTTCATTTATAGTAACAAGGACTATAGCAGCTCTATGTATTTTCTTCTTGACTTTCTTATGCACGAGTGTGTATGCACAAGCACAGTAATTTCTTTTCTCTTTTCTTCTCGCGCTCATACTATTACTCTCAGTTCCACACTCTCTGATGGTAGGGATGGGACCTGACAAATCACTTCTCCTTTGCTATATGACTTCCCATTAGGCTCTGCCAGCGGGGGGCGCTAGAGGGAGACTGTGAGGCAGGGGAAGGTGGGACTTGCTTCTTTCTGTTTGCTTCTTGTTCCAATCAGCATCACTGCAGCCACAAATCTTCATCCTGGCAGCACTGTTGATTCCAGCAGTCACAGTTAGTTCCAATGTGCAGTGTGCCCACACACCAGAACTAGCCTCACTGCATCCCCTCAGACACCAATACCAGCTGGACAGTGACTCTTCTCAGAGGTCTGAACTTCAGCTCTGGGAGGCCCCTCATCCAAGCCTAAGTTCTAACAATCACATCTTTTGGTCCTCAAACTTTAGGAGTGGTAGCTGCTTCCTAAAGTTATTATCTCCAGGATACTGCAGGGTCTCCCCTTTTACCTTTTCAGTTCTCTAATATCGGTTACCAACTAAAGAGTTAAAGTCTCTCAGTTAAAATATCTGGTGTGGTTTCTGTCTCCTGACTGGACCTTGACTGATAAAATGAACACTTACCTCTCCAATATCCTTTCTACCCCTTCTACAATGCCTAGCAGTTGTATTTGGGAGAGATTGATCCTGCCCCTGACCCAGGGATAGGCTCTAATTGGTCTAACTCGGGGCAACTTCATTCCCTTCCTTAGAGTAATTGGTGCATAACAACCCAGGCCTCAGCCAATGAGCTCACAGCCACAGGGATTGGTTAGGGGTAGTCCAGTCAAACTGTGGGACATGGAGGCTCTATCTCCATGTGAACAGGGCTTTATTTAAATGTAAAGTCTACAACTGCTGTAGCCATTTTGCCATCTTAAGAGAAACCAAACCAAGAGTGAAGCTAAACCAGGCAGGATGGCAGAGTCAAGGGAATTGCAAAGAACAGAGCCTGAAGTCCTGAGCAAGTCATGCCTCATGTACTCAGGACATTTCAATTAAGTGAGTCAGTAAATTCTCTTTATTGTTTCAGCTAGTTTGAGTTAGGTGTGCAATTACTTGCCAGCAAAAGCCTGACAATGAAGTCATCTTGTAATTAAACATATGTGTGACTATAAAGGACCATGTGGGCTTATACTATGATATAGTTTTATATACATGCATTAAGCACTCACAGGGTATATAACCCATACGAGGCGAGTACAGTAAATATTGAAGAATGGTAAGTCCTTCACCTTTGTTTGGGTCCTTCAACTAGAGTTATCCTTTATAACCTGCCTTCCCTCTGCACCTTAAAAATAATGAAAACTTTATCTGAATAGGAAAAGTTTTTTTGAGTCTGTTTTTTTGTGATCAGGACATGGGAACCTGTTTATTTTTAAATTTTTGGTTGGTATTTCTAATAATATTCTGGGGATATGAATTCAGAGCCATTAGAACACATACAAGTTCAAATGAATCACAACCCAGAAACTACTTTAACTTCCAACAGCTTCGCTTTCAGCTCCTTATGCTAGCATGTTGATGGGCCAATTGGGAGGAAAGGACCAGGGGCAGCCTGCTCTTATTTCTAGAAACCTGAGATCTTGACACTCTCTCAGGGCCTGCCTCTGCTCTCCTTCTTTTGTGTCAGTGGCCATGGCTCACAGGCCCAGCCACTCTGCGGCATGTGGGATCTTCCCAGACCGGGGCACGAACCCGTGTTCCCTGCATTGGCAGGCGGACTCTCAACCACTGTGCCACCAGGGAAGCCCTCTCCTTTTGTTTTCTCTTTGGCTGTGCCACGTGGCATGCAGGATCTTAGTTCCCCGCGATTGAACCCCTGCTGCCTGCAGTGGAAGCTTGGAGTCCTAACCACTGAACCACCAGGGAATTCCCTGCTCTCCTTAAACATTCTTAAACACTGTCAAAGCCTCAGCCTCTGGCCTTTGACTCTTTAGTAAAGAGCAAAGGCACCAGTAATAAAAATTGCCTCTCTGCCACTGATTGCCATGTATCTTGAGCATGTTGTTAAGTTTTGGGAGTCTTCACTTCCTTTTGTAAAATAAAGGGTTGTACTATTCATACCTCTCTAAAGACTCTTCTAGCCATACGATTCTAGGGGGCACTGGGTATGGCAGAAAGGGGTTCTCTGTTCAAAACCTGCCCTTGCCACCTACTGTTTGTTAAACTTGGACAAATTCTTTCTTTTGAAAAATAATGCCTATTTTTTTTCTATTATTAAAGTATAATATATGTACTATAGAAAATATAGAACATATAGGCAAGTATATTAAGGAAAAAAATAAGGATGTCTTATAATTCTGCTACCCAGAGGTAATCAGATATTTTAGGGTGTTTCTTTCAGTGCTGTAAATCAGGGGTTGGCAAACTGACCCTCAGGCCCACTGCTATTTTTGTATGGCCTGTGATCAAAGAATGGTTTTTACATTTTAAATAGTTGAAAAAAAATCAAAAGAGTAATAATATTTTGTGGCTTGTGAAAATTATATGAAATTTAAATTTAGGTGTCCATAAATAAAGTTTTATTGGAATACAGTCATGTTGATTAGCTTATGTACTGTCTATGCTGCTTTTACCCTACAACAACAGATATTATGGCCCACCAAACTTAAAATGTTTACTCTCTGGTTCAACACAGAAAATATTTGCCAACCCTTGATATAGATAAAATATAAATATGTGGGTATATGTAAACATATATGAAAAATTACATTATATATATTATATTCTACTTTTTTTCTCTTAACACTTAGATACAAACACTTGACGATAACTGTAAATATTCTTTGTAAACATGATTTAATAGCTTCCTAATATTACATCATTTAAGATGTTGTTGGACATTTGGTTTATTAATATTTTTCACTTATAATTGCCACAAATATCTCTTATTATTTCCTAAAATTAGATTGCTAGAAGGGAGATGACTAGCATAAACTATATGAATAGTTATAGTCTAAAAATGTTGTTTACACATCCATTATTCTTAGTGAGTGAGAGTGCTTATCTCTCTGTATCCTCTGAGTAACTATCATTAAAGGAGAGAGAGGGGAGAGGAAGAGAGAGGACGAAGGGGAGAGAGAGAGAGGGAGGGAGGGAGGAGGAGGCTAAGACTGAGGTTGAGATTAGGTCCAGGTTCATTTGCCCCTTGAGCATATTTCCTCTTCAATGATATGCTGGTAAGAGTTCTAGGACCTAAAAGGTTTGCTTTGAGGGTCAAAAGCACTTCGTAAACTGTTAAAGCACAATCACTGTCTCATAATTATTATCATGATTCTATGAAAACTACATATATGAACCAACCAGTAGTTCACCCCAAGGGTGGAAAAGCAACTCACCATAACTGTCCTTTTTATGAAAGAATCAGGTCTTTACAAAGAGTATTTTATCCCTGTGTTACATTCTTAAAATTAGATCCATGTGTTTCTTTTAATTAGTATTTGATACAGTATTAATATTCTTATTTATCTTCTGCATGCCATATGGATTAAATTCTCATTACCTTTGATCTTAATACTTTTAAAATATGTAAATCAGCAGACATCCTCTCTAAAGCAGTGTTTGCATCCCTGTCTATTATTGCCTTGGGCAAAAGGAAAATATCTGCATTGCAAAAAAATCCCCAAATTGTGTTGAAATCCTGAAAGCCATACATTACACTGGTCAATCTCAATAGATTAAATAATGGCCAATTGAAAATGAAGCCAATTAGAAATAAATATTGCTTAAACCTGACAAAGGTTAATGAGAGCCCACCATGCGTGCACATCAAGATGGTCATATTTATTTCAGGGACAAACTAGTTAAGGCTTTGTGATTTACTTAACTTTAGTAAACAGAACACAATAAAGCTTTTCTGATTAACAAAGACATGCATGCTGTATTAAGTGCTTCAGTGTTCTGGGTGAAAGTCTTTTTCTTTGTATTGAGCTATAGCAAGTCATTTCCCTTTCTTGGTCCTTTGTTTCTTCCTCTGTAAAATGGGGTGATTAGGCTGGTGAATTCTAAGGCATATTCCAGCTCTAAGCACTAATAAGAAGTAATAGCAGGACTGTTATCTAACACATTTTAAAGGAACTTTAAACTTTACCGGGACTATAGGTACTAATTAACTCAAGAAGGACTAGAGAGGAAAAAGTGCAACTAGCGTTGACTGATGGAAATTAATCTTAAACAACACCATTTATATATCCTTTTTATGACTACACAGTCTTTTAGACGGTCTTTTTCTTTTCTTAAAAAAAATGTATTGTGAAACATATATTGGCATTATCTTTTCACCTCTTAACTTGAAATGTTCTTCTAGCTGATGCTGGGATAGTCTTTCCTTCCCCTTAGAGCTTATTCAATTAATGGTATAAAATATTTTTAGGGGAATTTTGTGTCAATCAAAGGTCCATAACCTGCACACCACTAAATGTCACAAATTATTCTTGCTCATTTCATAAGGTTAATTGCCTTTTGTCAGCTATTCCTTTTACTTTGGAAGATAAAGTTTCCCAGACTTCTAATGGAGTTGAGAGCCCTCCTTGGTTTGCAGGAGGGCTTATGTTTTAAGCCCGGATGTAGTTCTTTCTGGAAGAATGCAATCATGTGCTCATTTTGAATTAATTGCCAAATAGCCACTCTCTAGTTTCTTGGAATTTAACTGACAAACACCCTACATCCTACTAGTAATTAGGTAATGCAGTTTGATTCTCAATTCAGTCAAACTTTGCTGATACAACATAGTCTACATACATATCATATCTCCTAGAAGCAGTCTAATCTCCAGAATAACAAGTATCTTCTATAGAGAGTGGTTCTGCTTTAGAGTTTACAATCTAGCTATATATATATATATATATATATATATATATATATATGCCTTTTTTTTGGAGCCCTATTATTGACTAGTAACACATTGAGACCAACTTCAAGGTACATACAGCTGAATATCAAGTATGGAAGACTGGAGTTTATATGACGAATTACTGAAGGGATAAGGAATATCTAGAGGAAAACCACTCATGACACAGATTCTTTCTCATAATAGATTGGCATGGAAAAATGAGAACCAAGGATAGATTCACAACACATATTACATTGTGTATTTGTTTCCCCAATTTAGCCAAATATGTTT
The DNA here is from genome assembly GCF_949752795.1 of Hyperoodon ampullatus. Classification (NCBI taxonomy): domain Eukaryota; kingdom Metazoa; phylum Chordata; class Mammalia; order Artiodactyla; family Ziphiidae; genus Hyperoodon; species Hyperoodon ampullatus. The sequence continues at coordinate 85,697,059 of NC_136921.1, read as the reverse complement.
ATAGATATTTATCTTTGTCAAAATTATTTCAAGAAGCATAAGGCCCAGTGGAGCATCTGCCATATTGCACCGGGGGGTGTCTTGCATAAGTGGGTGCCAACCTTGACCATGAGGGTGGGACCTGTGCCGTTGGTGGGTGGAGGAAATGCCAACATTTTACGGCCTCCTCCACTTTTCTACCAACTGATCACCAATCTTTCAATTGTGTATTGAAAGACTAACCCTTGTTTCCCACTTATTTCTTTAGCATCATTTCATCATAACCTTAGCAGCTGCCATTGAGACTCACTGCCTTATAAAGTTATTGAAAAGGCATCACTTTTCTACAATGTGTTCAGGAAAAGCACAAAGCGCAGAAACAAAGGAATCTCATTCCAGGTTCCTCTCTCCACTACTCCTTACCATACATCAGTCACCAGGCCCTGTACCTTCCACTTTTAGCCTCTGAATGGGAAGCATTCCATCTATCTCACTGCTGTAATGCAGGCCCTCCTCAACTCTTGCCTGGACTACAGTAACTGCCTCTCTGTTAATGTCATCTCTAGTTTTGACCCCATCCTATCTATTCTCCACATGGTAGCCAGAGATAATTTTCAAAATGAGCAAGTCATTCCTCTGCTTAATATCTTCAGTGGTTTTCTGTAACTTTCAGGAGATGGCACTCTTCAGCTCAGCACACAAGGCCCTTCCTGATCTGATACCTACTTACCTCTACAGCTCACTTCCTACTATTCCTCAGAGCTCAGCCTATGCTCCGAAACAACAAACTCCATCTGTTAGCCCTGAAGAACCTTCTCAGGCTCATCTTCTCTTGGAACCTTCCCTTACTCCTAAGTGCAAGCTGAATGCCCTAACACTGGGTTCCCATTTCAGCCTGTACATAACAACATAATAACAATTATCCCACCTGACAGCAGGTATAGAATCATATTCATCTTTCTATTTCTGTGGCTTGTATCAAAGCAAATGATAAATGAGTGTATATTCAAGAAATGAACCAATCTTTTAGTTGCTCTTGCTTAAAAACATCCACCAACATCTCCAATTCCTTTAGAAATTACTCATTGCTAGATGAAAGCCAGCTAGTCTGATAAATTAAATCTAAGTGTTAACTATCTTGAGAAACATAAGGTTATGTAAACAGCAGGCTTTTAGGAGGTAATCCTAAATCAGCAAGGGAGATGTTATTGGAGAGTCTTTCAGGATGATCAGATGGACTCATTTATTTCACAAAGATTGAGTCCCGACTGTGTTCCGAGCACCACATTAGGGAACGATGATAGCGAGAGGCTTAAGGAGAAGGCTGTGAGAACTTAAAATTCCTGCCTATCACCTACAGATGGGTTGCTGGGGTGCCGCTAATTTGCAGAATAAATGTTTATACTGATATCTGCAATAACGGAGAAACCGTCCAGAGATCTGCAAAACCACAGTGAAAAACTGCAAATAAAGAATCTAAAAACTAGGCCAGAATAAAACACAAATGATTATTTTCTTAAGAACCAGTAATCAGAAGGGTCACTTGCTAAATAAAATCAGCCCTGCCAGCCATACAACAGTAATTAAGGAAAACCACCAAAAAGCAGGGTTAGGTGTCTGCTACAGACTAGAAGTCTGTATCCATCTCCCCACCCCCACTCCCAAATTCATATGTTGAAATCCTAATCCCTAGTGTGCTGGTATTGGGAGGTAGAGCCTTTGGGAGGTGATGAGGAGCCCTCAGTGGGATTATGCCCTTATTAAAGAGACCCGGGAGAGGTCCCTTACCACTTCTGCCATGTGAGGACACCCAAAAGATCCTTGTCTATGAACCAGGAAGAGGGCCCTCACCAGATACTGAATCTGCCAGCACCGTGATCATGGACTTCTTAGCCTCCAGAACTGCGAGAAATAAATGTTTGTTGTTAAAGCCACCTAGCCTGTGGCATTTTTGTTCCAGCAGCTGTAACAGACTGAGACAGTGTGCAACGACACTGAGTTGAATAATCAGTTTGCTATGGAAGATGACAGAGCACAGTGGTCCACAGCCCAGGCTTTCCAGTGAGAAGAACCCACGTGGAATCCTGGCTCCTGGCTGTGTGAGTGTGCGCTAGGCACCTAACCTTTGGGAGCAGCAGTCTCCTCATCTGTGAAATGGGGATATTGTTACTTTGTTAACAAAGATCCAATATAAAAAAGATTAATTTTATCCAGAGTAGCCTAAGGCTACCTAGCCTAAGAAAAGGAGCTAAATTAAAAAGGAAGACAGAAAACCAATTGGACTCCAACGCTTCAAACCAATTTTTTACATGCAAGTTTTCTTTCCTTTAAACACCATTTTCATGCTCCTGTTACAGCAGCTGGGAGAAGCTGGTTTTCTCTCCAAACTGGAAAACTCTTTTTCTTCAGCCAAGAACTTGTGTATGAGATCTAAATCTGATTTCACAACGTCTGAAACAATAGTTCTGGCAGCTCAGTACATTACTCTTGGCTCTTCCCCCCGGATCATACCAGGGTCTGAGTCTCCTTAATCCTCTTCCAAATTAGTTAAATTAGGTTTAGTCGGATGAAGCATTTACCAAATACTCTCGTCTTCAAATAATCCACACCACCTTATAATGAGAACACTTAAAAAGAGCCAGATCCTGCAGAAAAAAAAATTAGCAAAATATCCTGAATTCTAGAATTTAGGGAATAAAAGAGCAAAATATTTCCATGACTCTCAGTTTTCTATGGACCACAATTCAAAACTTGAAGCTTGAGAAGATAACCCAGTTTGGTTTTACAGAGTCTCTCTCTCTCAAGGTCCCAGGAAGAAAATGACTCCTCTGCTTATGGGTTACAATTCAAGTACAGCTTCACAGCTTCCAGTGAAATATCCTGCAGAGGCTGTTGGTGATTAAGCATGTCTTCTTATATACCAGTTTTTACCTAAGACATCAACCACGTCAGTGCGAAGAGAAGAACATATTACTTGAATATTGCTGGAAGTTGCATTTTTTGGTGGGGAAACACTGACTTTAGCTAACTTTTGGAAAGATGGGTGAAGAGCTATCAGGAAAAGCTAAATACAGACAATAGGGAAGCTAAATAGAGACAAGGGGAAGCAAAACTGGCACGCTAACGATCCCTGGAATAATATTTAGGTCCCAGCTAATGGGAAAGTACAGGTATGATGATAAAGTGATATTCACAATTTTATGAATTTCTAGTATGTTAAGTTTTGTTTTTTTTCTCTCCTCCAACTGCCCTCACCACCAAGGTTGAAAGGGAAAAATGACAGACTGGATGTCTAAAAATATATGCGGATATTAAATACCAACTTATCTAATAGGACACATATGCCATTGACTTCATTTTTGTAAGCCTCATCCCTGGCCATCCAACCTTTCAACGAAACAGTTGCCTTAACCCAAGATCCAGCTGAAACCACTGTTGAGAGTCACTGTAATCTCACTGACAAACAAACGCATTTTAGGGACAAAGCCTGTAACTTTGCAAACGTGGGGAGGCAGATTATGGAATACAAACCTGGGAGCTGGATGTTTCAAAGAGCTATGGTTCTCATCTCTTTATTGAGAACAAAAAGATACAAAGGCACACAACAGCTAAACCAATGCCATCTGTTTGGAAATCGTATTTTAAACACAAACAAAATCAAACGCTCCATATGCCGTCACTCTTGAACATTTGCTAGAACTTTTTTGAGTATTTATTGTTAGAGTGTCAGTGTGGTCAAGTGAAGAAAGCAAAAAAGCCTGACGGGAAGTCCCCTGGACTCCCTCCAGGCCTGTTATCACCACGCATGTCATGTGTCCTTTTAGGGGATGCTGAACTCTTTCTGCCTCTGTTTATTCACTCATAAAATAATTTTACACGTCCCTTCTTTTGGACTTCGGGAATTTTGCAAAGCAGGTTTTTAGCCTCCGCCAGGTCATGACACACAGAGAAAAAGGGTACTATTCGTGTGGCACAACCCGGCGAGCCAGGCCAACAGAGGCGCTCCAGTTGCCCAGTTTGGCCCGACTGCTTCGATATATTGGCACAAGCATAACTCCCCAACAACCCACCAGTGCACTGCAGCACATCACGAAGACCTATTGGAAAATGTATTTGCTTCTAGGTGATGTTAACACTATCACTTCTTTAAAAAGTTCCTAAATGGAATATGAAATTTTTATTTGAAAGCACATAAAAATGTACATGACTCTTCATCACCCCACTCCTTAATCTCATCGAGCTTTTCACAGTTTGGGTCTGTGTTAAGACTACTTAAGACTCTACAAACACTTGTAGTTATTTCTGTTCCCCATAAGAAGCAATAAAAGGTGTGGCTTTCCTCACGGTGACATTCACTTTGTGAGTCTGGCTGAGAGTTGTTTTTTTCCATTGGACTTTCTGCCTGGAGGCATCTCAGCATCCTGAGATGAGCCACACAGCACATCATTCCTTTCCAACTTTAGCCAAAGGACCCAAACAAAACATCTTACGCTGATCAGAAGTGAAGCTCAGTGATTTTGTTCTTTGCGGCTCTGATTCGATCTGTACCCTGTTAACTTTCTTAAACATTTCATTATGTGACTTTTTATATGAGCAAAGGAATGTCATACTTTCAGGTCCAAAGACAACTTCAAACATTTCTATAAGTCCTTTTCTTTGAATCCCCTGCAATCTTCACTAGCATCACCTAAAATCTATCAGTAGGGGAGAAATTTAACATTTTCAGTTGAGAAACTTAAAGAAATTTACAAAGATCTTATTGAAATTCTTATTGATTTCATTAATACTCATCTAGTTATAATTTTAGTATTAGAATGACAGTTTCAGTAGAATATATTTTAATTATTATTACAAATATATAATAATAAGCTTATAACTAAACATCACATTTATAACTGAAATCATTCCTTCTTCTTCCTGCATTGCATCGTCTTATTTTTGCTCTTAGAAGGAGTCTCTGGAAAGACAACACCCTCCTCATGACTATAAATGCAGTTCAAATTGTTTTAACTAAAGGTTGCTTGCAAAAATTCTATAACTGGTTTCCCACAGGCCACCGGGCTGAGTGTCTCATTTAAAAATACAACAATATTAAAGATTAGATGGTTGACAAATACCCATGCTAAAGTTCTAAAGCTTTGAGTCTGTGACTCGGGCAGAGAAGGCTGCACTTCTTCATCAGGTCACTGCCCTCCTCTCAAACCTGGACTCAATCACGCCGAGATGTGAGGACCGCATGCACTCTACTAATCTTTCTGACTTACAGGAGGTACCAATAAGACAGCAGGACACTAATCAGAAACATTTGAGCTTCAGAATTATACTGAGAAGATTTACTTACTGAGGGTGAGACCCTCTTCAAAATGCCAACTCTATTCACACTTGGCGTATAATTTTTTAAAAACTGAGCTTTCTTTTGCCAGCCTCATCTGATAACACCATAGATTTCAATACTTTGAATAAGTTTGGTGCAGATAACGTTAATAAATTAGTCAGGGGAAAATTCCGTGGAAAAAATTAGGATTTTCTTACCAGCCACTCATAACTTTCTCTGTAAAGTGGATAATAATATTTACTTGCTGGGGTAAGCAGAACTTAGAAAAATTCAAATAATAGAATTCTAGCCGTAATGCATATTCAAAATGAGACTAAAATGTAAGCTTTATTTTCTTTAATTGCCTATACAATTCACATGGTAAAAATTCTCAGGCATTACAATCAATAAAAAAAATAATGCCATAGCCATTTTCTAAAACTCATTTTTCTTCTTAGACACCATGTTATATACCTAAATTGAATTTTCTATCCAAAGTCCTTCTAACTGAGTGGCATTACTTCCTCCTTCCCTTTGTAACACAAACAGTTAAGAACAAGTCTCTTAACCTATTTTAGATGCTTTCTTACATTGAGTAATTTAAACATATTCTGTTGGGAAACATATTCTGTTGGGAACTGCTGAGAAAATAATGCAACTTGCAGAAGTTTCTAATTCGACATATTCTCATCATTAAAATCCAAGCGTATTTTAATGTGCTGTAACCTGCTGATATGAAGTCCAATATTTCAAGTTGTCTTCACTGATTACTGTAGCTAAATTCTTTTGCAACAAAGGTTGGGGGATTTTTCAGGTGTGTTATGGGAAAAGTGTTTGAGCAGAGGAGGAGAAAAGACTTGAAAGCAAGCTACACCTCCTTTCAGCAGGGCCTGAGACCATCTCTCCAGACTATGCAAACTTATCTAAAATGATTATGCTTGTCAATCAGATGACCCAGTTAATTTTTCTCTCACCCAAAGCACTGCATAAGCTAAATAAATCACAAAGCAACCTGATTTGGTCTACCTTGCCCCCTACAGACTTTTCCAAGGCTCACTACTAATCTCTTTCTCCGGTCTTGTTTGGAGACCACATTTATTTTCAATTTGTACAAAAAAGACAAGAAAGACAGACAAACAGAAAGAAATCTCATCCCTTAAAGTCTCCCACTGTTCTTGACAGATGGCTGTGCCCTATCTCCTAAGCTCTAGACCCACAGCTACAAATGTTGACCAGAAATATTCAGAACACGAGACTAAAATGCAAGATACTCTTTGAGACAAAACCTATTTCCCCAAAAGTGTCTACCCATCTGAATTAACTTATCATTTGATAAACACTTATTAAGCACCTACTGTGTGCTAGGTACCATGTCAAGCACTTCCCTGTTTGTTATCTACCAAAATTCAGAGTGACCAAGAATGAACATCAATGGGTTCTTTGTTGTTGTTGTTGTTGTTGTTGTTGTTTTTGCGGTACACGGGCTTCACACTGCTGTGGCCTCTCCCGTTGCAGAGCACAGGCTCCGGACGCGCAGGCTCAGCGGCCATGGCTCACGGGCCCAGCCGCTCCGTGGCATGTGGGATCTTCCCGGACTGGGGCACGAACCCGCGTCCCCTGCATCGGCAGGTGGACTCTCAACCACTGCGCCACTAGGGAGGCCCCAATGGGTTCTTTTTATACTTCAATACAACTAGCCACAGAATAGTATATATTGCTTCCAATGTGTTTATCCAATTATGTACAGAGGATAAGTTTATGGAGCAGGTATTGCTGGGCCAAATGATATATTGGCAGATTTGCCCTAAAAGAGGCTGTTGCTCTGCCACAAACTATATATGAGTGCCCTTGTTTCCTCGTTTTCCTGACAGCCCAGGTATTGTCTTTTTTTCATCACAGCCTGTTTGATAAGCAAGAGAGAAATTTTCATTTCTCTTATTAAATTTTGAGGTTGAACATTTTTGCATATAGTCATAGGTCATTTGTATTTTTTCCTTTTATGAACGTCCCTTTAAAACTCTTGGTCAATTTCTTTCTGAAGGGGTGTTTGTTTGTTTGACGAGCAGCAACGGAGTAGAGGGTATAAATCCTACTATTAATACTAGGATGGGGGCTCCAGCCATTTCGGTTGGATATTAAAGGAAAGGGAGACCTAGAGAATTAAAATGCTCAAGAAAAAACTGCAGCAGAACCTTAGGCTAATATGATAATAAAACCAATTCTCCCATGCTATCATAAATGCATTTATGTAATGTAATATAATTTTAATAGTTATATATTATTCCACAATATAGCGGCATCAAATTTATTTAGTTGTTCTCTTAACTTTTTCTAGACTTTTTAAAAGGCAGATTATGAGTAAATTATTGGGATAAAGGATCTGACCATTTTTTAAAGCCCCTCAATATACACTGCAAAATATTTCTGCACAAAAATTGTTCTTTTATACTTCTACCAGCATGCTAACCAAGTGTGTCTTTTCCATTTCTCCCATTTCTAGACTCTACCAGAAATAGTTTCATTTTGTTTGGACAAACTGTTTCAAAGACACACTTGAAAATCTGCCTTAGAATTTTATAGCCATCTCTTATAAGTGGCCTTTCTCTTTACTGCAGGCCTTGAAGAAAGATAGGAGGCTAAATCTGATCATTCAGGAGGGAATATTTGATTCATATGACTTGAAAATTCCCCAGATCAGAAACCAGCATGAAACTATGTCCTTTGAAACTATGTCCTTAGCATATGCACCTGAGATGATTAAATTCTGTCTTGGGTAGACAATATTAGTGTCTACTCAACAATCATTATTTCTTGCTTCTTTCCCAATAGAACGCTTATATCATAGGGGCAACAACATGATCAACTTAAATATTTTTTTTAGGTTCTCCTGCAGATAAAGGAGGGCCGTGAGATGTAAACAGAAGGCACTGCATAGGGCCTCTAGGAAAATCCTTTTTGTCCTTTCACAAAGAATGCAGCCACAATGGCTGGAGCTCCAGCAGCCATCTTGAGGCCATGAAAAAAAGAAAGCCAAGAGAATTGCAGAGGCTTGGCCTTGCCTGACATTCTTGATATCCTGAATCAATACCAAAAACTGCCTACTCTCTGGAGTTCTGGTGGCATTAGGAAAATGAACATTTATCTACTGAAGTCACTGTATTCCAGTGTCTCTTATTTAAGCAGAGAACAATTCCTTACTAAGGCACTATTTAAAAAATATATTCCAAAGAAGTATTTTTCATCTCTGTGAAAGAGAGTGTGAATTTTTTATTAGGAACTGAAGTTATATTGGATCCTTTCTTCCCAGTAGATCCATTCTCCATCTATTTCTACCATGTTCTCTGACCCAGAAGCTGACCTAAATGGAGGACTCTGGCTTCCCAGTGGCTTGGCCAATGAAAAGCCCTAGCAGGACATCAGAAGGAAGGAAGAAAATGAGGAAAGAAAGATAAAATACTCTCTCTTATTTCACAGCTTCCTTCCTGTGTGGTTGTCTTGTGTTGACTGTGTTCTTGACTGAAGGTCATCTCTCAAGACCCTTCTACTCACATGGATCTTTCCTTCTGGGTTCCAGATGCCATGACCTTTCCTTGTCTTTTAGGTGTATGTGCTAACAGCTCCACTCTCATTAGCCCCCAGGGTACCATACTATCCTTACTATCCTTTATAGTTTCCTTATATCCTCCCCATAACCTTTTAAAATAATCCCTTTATTAAGCAATCCCCAATCTATCCTAATTTGAGTGTGCAATCTATTTCCTCCTGGGATTCTGTCTGATACATTTCTTGAACTTACTTACATAGAATCTTTTAACTTTAGGGAATTCAGGCATGACTTGGTCCAACCTACTCATTTTTTAGTGATGGCTAACTGACTGCCTAAAGCCGAGTCAAATACCTCATTTCTAGACATTCAGTCAAGTTTGTTTTGGTTATTTGGGGGTTTTATGAGGTTTTTTTTATTGTTTTATCTGTATCTTGATTCTTCCTAAATTCTATCTAGTTATAATTCAGCCTTCAATGAAAGAAAAAAACCAAGCGCGATTTTAAAACTCTAAAATACAACATATGAGATTTCTGGGACCGTTAATACTTTTATAAAATTAGTGGCCTAAGAAGTCAAAATAGGGTAACATCTAAGTTCAGATTGATATTAATGAGAACCAGGAAGTAACTGCTTTCAAGGAGAGCAAAAATGCTAATGTATGTTGTGCATAAAGTATCTGAGCATTTACAAGAGGCTTGGAAAATATTAGCCCCACTTTGCAGGGAATTCAAAGTAAAATGTAAAATGATTTTATCTCAATCTTTATGTTCCATCTTTCAGTCTAGAATTCTACTAAGAATTCTCCTTCTCTCTCTATTAAGTATGGAAAATTGAGCAATAGCTAAGTAATATATTTTTTTAAGATTTTTTGATATGGAGCATTTTTAAAGTCTTTATTGAATTTGTTACAATATTGCTTCTGTTTCATGTTTTGTTTTTTTGGCCATGAGGCATGTGGGATGTTACCTCCCTGACCAGGGATCGAACATGCACCCCCTGCATTGGAAGGCAAAGTCTTAACCACTGGACCGCTAGGGAAGTCCCCTAAGTAATATTTTTTAATTAAAAAAAGAGTTAAGGTGATGGAGATATAAACAGAGTTCAATGTTTTAGTCTTTTAGAGAATTGAGGTTAAAAAAAATTTTTTTTAAAGGGATCAGTTGTTTTGTTTTGTTCTGTTTTATTTTAATGAAGAAGGAAAATACTATAGCAACCTACCTTGGCATTTTTGAGAACTACACCCCTATCTTTTTTGGATTGCATGCATGTCTTCTAGCTCCAAGGCCTTAGATCCTGGCACAAAAATTTCCTAATGTGGCCATAGCTTTTAAGGGTTATTTGATGAATTACACTGTCAAAGGCCCCAAAGAGAAGTCTCACTGAGAAACCTATAACAATCTACAAATACTTGAAGAACTACCACATGGAAAAGGAAGTAGCCATTTTCTTTTATTGTTCTGTTACTGCGAAGCAAGAAGAAAAGCACTTCTATCAAGCTTTCTAACCATAAAATTGATAGTCTTCAAAATTAGTCAGCTACTCTCACTGGTATAGAGATTCTTAACGTGTGATGTAGACCCTTATGGAACCATGAAGATGTTCAGGAAGTCCTTGACATTATGCGCAAAATGGTGCAGTTGTGCATTTGTCCATTTTTCTGGGCTTAGGGGGCGTGGATTACATCAGCTTCTCAAAGGGGCTCAGGATATAAAAAAGTCTGCAAAAGAATGCATGAAATCAGTCTGCATGACCATTTGTCAGGAGTGCTAGAGAGAAGATAATCACTCTAAGGTCAATATTTATAATTCAGTGGCTACAGATAATGTAAGCAAAACTTTTATGCAGTGTGTGTTCAATCCTCTAATCATTCAGCAATTATTTACAGGTTGTTCATCAAATAATTTGCTCAGAGTGGTGGGTTGGAGGGAGCATCTATTTTAACTCCCCCTTTATGGGGAGAGATAATGTGATGTACCTTTTTCCAGTGCTTTCCCACAGTGTTCGGTAGAAACTGCTACATGAAGTGGAGGCTCCATTAATAAACTGAATAAGAGGATGCAGTCTAGAACAAAGAATGGCAGCCCACAACACACGAGAAGAACCTGGACCCCAGACGGCAACCCAAGTTGATCAGAGGGCAGAGTGCAAGTGTGAGGCTGTGAGCTGAACTGCTCTGGGTGTGGATAAATATAGCAGTGAAGGGCAAACAGAACGGACACTTTGCAATATGACCCTTGGAGATTTGGAGCGGATCCTTGGATGCTCTGTCCTCCACCCATACCCCAAACATTCAGACCCTGGGTAATGAGTTAGCATGCAAACTGTCCTTTTGGAGGACATATCAGTTAAGAGCTGAAACAAGCTTAGAGCTCTTTGCACTTATCTGATTTCTGCATAAATGCAGAGTTTGGCATTTAAAGTTGGTGTGTGCCCACTGGGAGAGCCCAGCCATTGTGTCCTGGCATCAAAACTTCTCCTTTGAAGTTAGGATAGTGTGTAAACTCATCCCTTAAGAGCTTTGTAGATCTCTTGCATTTGTTTCTGGGGCCTGTTTGAATTTGTTCTTTAAAAGAGGCTGCTTAGAGAAAATTCCCGGCACCAGTGTAATGAAAATGGATATCATTAATTTCTTCCTTTAAAAAGGAAGTGTTCCTTTGGGACCACTGATCTTTGTGTATATGAGGTCAGACAAACCCAGCCTAATGTCTGGGTAGACTGGCTGTTCTAACTACCTACCGCCAAGCAGGCTAACACACTGCTGCTAACACAGCAGAGAAAGGAAATGGGGCTCTGAGTCGGTGGGAGCTCTAAATAGTCCGTATACCATTTAGGCGGATTACTGAAACATGACTCCTTCCCATTACACAAATTGCCAGACACAGAAAATACCAACAAATTAGTCCCACGCTTTTTAAATGTGGTGAAGTTCCAAGGTGATAAACTCTTAAGACTCGTGGTGGCATCGAGAAAAAAACAAATGCAGTTTGTAGAACTCTTAGCACACTCCATAAGACTTGACAATTTGAATAGAAGGAAGGAAGGAGTTATTAACTTGAAAATTAAGTGCTTTCAGGAGTGATTCTCATTTCAGGAGGGAGAAATGGCAGCGGCAGCAGCTAAACATTTATTAGGTGCTTTACATATGCCAGGCTCTATTCTCATGCGTTAAGCCCATAATCCAGCGTCTTATTTTTGAAGGACAAAGTTCTGACCCAGAGTTCCCTCAAAGCTGCCAGAGTGTCTCCAACACTCACGCGCGCGCGCGTGCGCGCACACGCACACACGCACACACACCCTAGGAACACAGATCACAGAGCAGGAAAGTTCAGTGTAATAAAAGGCTTAAATACTAGCAAAGCAGTGGAAATATGGGCAAAATGTGGGAGTGGACAGGTTTGGGGTGGTGGGCAGAGCTCAGGAAGGCTTTGGCTTAGGATAGAGTACAGTGACTTGCAGGTGATCAGGAGATTGCTGTGGATTGTTCTGAGTTGGGAGAAAAACTGTGGACTCATTTAATATCAATTGTTTATCTTCAACTTCTCCCTCCTGTCATTATCCCAACTTCATATTCACAGTTTTATAAAAAATGTATCTGTTCCCTTTTTTAAATCACAAGTAATTTTAATCTAAATCCAGCAGCAGTCTGAGCTAAACAAAACACTTACACCTAATTCCAATAATCTCCCAGGCATGGCTTTATGTCCCTTATTTTGCCTTCTTGCCTTTGAGCCTAATCAGGATAGAGCCCATGAAGTCCTAAACTCTGGCCAGGAACAAACAGTCAAATAACTTGAGTGTAATGTAGCAGACTTCAGATTCTACAACTGAACATATAGCTAAGTGTTCAGCCCCTTGAGGTTTCTATTTTTCTCTGTTCCTCTGAAGAGCAAAGAGGAGAATACATTTAAGAGGTTAAAATGGCCATCTAAAGTACCATCAAGAATGATCTGGGGGCTTCCCTGGTGGCGCAGTGGTTGAGAGTCCGCCTGCTGATGCAGGGGACTCGGGTTCGTGCCCAGGTCTGGGAAGGTCCCACATGCCGCGGAGCGGCTGGGCCCATGAGCCATGGCCGCTGAGCCTGCGCGTCCGGAGCCTGTGCTCCGCAACAAGAGAGGCCACAACATTGAGAGGCCCGTGTACCGCAAAAAAAAAAGAATGATCTGGGCCCTAAGAGCTGGTCCAGAGGCATCACTTCCTTGATTTCTCCCTAGAACACAGTTCTGGGTTGGGTTCTAGCTCTGGGGTGACCAACTGGGACTCAGTTTTCTCATCTGTAAAATGAGAAGGTTGAGCAAAAGGATCTCAATCAGATGCCCAGCGACACAAGAATCGATTCATAAAATGGGATACTGTACAGAATTGAAAACAAACACGTTAATCTTAAAATATTATGTTAAGAAAAAAAGAAGAAGAAAAAGCTAGAAACCAAAGAATATATACTGTGTGACTCCAGTTATACAAAGCTGAAAATCAGGCAAAAGGAAACTATGATATTTAGGATGCATACTTAGGGGGTGACCTCTAGGGAGGAGGAGGAAAGTCATCATCAGGAAAGGGTAGCAGAAGGCTTCTGAGGTGCTGCAAGTTCTCTCTTCTGATCTCAGCTGTAATTGCGCAGGGACTTTATAATAATTCATTATGCTGTCCATCTCTTTTTTAAACCTTTTTTTTTTTCTGTCAGCATGTTACATTTCAGAATTTAAAACTAGGTTAAAAACAAAACAACCACAATCTGATATCTCTCATGTGTGAGCTTTTCCTGGTGTGAAGAGGGAACAGGCAGGAGGCCAGAAACATCTTTCACTCTTTGCCTGGCTGGTTCTTGATTCCCCTTCAGTTCTCAGCTTTGGTGTCAGCCCACTGACCCTTCTCTGCTCCCATGAGACCACGAAGGTATCCCTGTCGTAGAACAACTACAGGGGTCACCAAGGCTCGATCTTACTAACACCCTGGCCGAAGGAGATTTGATTTTAGGTTTACTTATCCATTTCTCCCTAGGAATGTAAACCCACAGGGCAAGCCTGGATCTTGATGCATTATATACCACCAGCACCCAATATAGCACCACCACTTAATAACTGCTCAGTAAACATCAGCTGACCGAGTACCTGAATGAATGAGTAATAAAGGTGCATTTCACTCTCTCCCAGCCCTCTTTGAACTTAAACCTACAATTTCTCTCTTGCTAAGTACAGTTTTTACTGGAAGCGGACAACTCCAGAATCTTCCTGGTCATTCTAGGAGTTCTAGTTACTTAAAAGAGAGTCAAATAAAAATGAAAACAGAGAAAAATCTTACCATGGTTCTACAAACAGTTGTATAACCACAGTGTTTTCCCCCTCATTTAATTTTGGACTATGTCTCTCTTGCCTCCCTATAACACTTAGAATTGATTACATTTAATTTAGGGAACACACTCATGTCACGGTCCTCACATATTCAATTACTGAACAACCAATCACCTTGTTCCTCTCAGGCTGTTTCCTCTTCTGGGAAAGGGAGTGGGTACTATACTAAGATGAGAGCCAGGTTTATTTAAAAACATTTTTCTCCCTGATTATATACATAAAAAATTCATTACTGCTCCACAAAACACACTGTTAAGAGAATGAAAAGACAAGCCCCAGACTGGGAGAAATATTTGCAAAACACATATCTCACACAGGACCGGTATCCAAAATATGCAAAGAACTCTTAAACCCTCCAAATAAGAAAACGAACGACACAATTTAAAAACAGGCAAAAGATGTGAACTGACACTTCACCAAAGAAGTTATACAGATAGCAAATAAGCATATGAAAAGATGCTCCACATCAGGGAAATACAAATTAAAACAATGAGATACCACTGCACACCTATTAAAATGGCAAAAAGCCAGAACACTGACAACACCAAATGCTGGTGAGGATGAGGAACAACAGGAACTCTCATTCATTGCTGGTAGGAATGCAAAATGGTGTAGTCATTTTGGAAGACAGTTTGGCAGTTTCTTATAAAACGAAACAGGTACTCTTATCATATTATCTAGCAATCACACGTTTTGGTATTTACCCAAAGGAGTTGAAAACCTATGTCCACACAAGAAAGTTTATAACAGCTTTATTCATAATTGCCAAAACTTGGAAGCAACCAAGATGTCCTTCAGTAGGTGACTTGGTGAACAAATTGTGGTACGTCCATATAATGGATTATTTTCAGCAATAAAAAGAAATAAACTATCAAACTATGTAAAGACATGGAGAAATCTTAAATGCATATTGCTAATGGAAAGAAGTCAATCTGAAAAGGCTATATACTAATGTATAATATGTGTGATTCCAACTTTATGACATTCTGGAAATGGCAAAACTATGAAGACAGTAAAAAAAAAAAAAAGAAATCAGTGGTTGCCAGGAGCCTAAGGAAAAAGAGGAAGGGATGAACAGGTGGAGCACAGGGGATTGTTAGGCAAATAAAACTATTCTGTTTGACACTGCAATGATGGATACATGTCATTACATATTTGTCAAAACTCAGACTGTATGACACAAAGAGTGAACCTTAATGTGAATTATGGACCTTGTTAATAATAATAGATCAATATTGGCTCATCATTGTGAACAAACAAGCCACACTAATGCAAGATATTAATAATAGGGGAAACTGGGGGGAGAGGGAGAGGTAAGGGAGTGTATGGCAACTCAATACTTTGCGCTCAGTTTTTCTAAAAACTCAAAACTATTAAAGAACAGTATTCACTTTAAAAAAACTCAAAAAATTTATTACTCCCAATCTTGGAAAACAAATAAAAGTAAAAAAGAAAAATCACTCCACGCCTACTACACAACTATGTTTCATTTTAAAGTTGAAAAGAATCCTTTAAAATGAAAGAAATGAGGCAGCCAAGGTTAACAGTGAATTTGTGCTGTTTCAAATACATCGAGTAAGAAAAGAATGTAAAAATAAAATTCCTCTTGGCACGTTTTACAGCCATGCCATCAACGTCCAATTCTGAAAACCAAGCACCCTAACTTGACTCACACATGCCCCCACCCCTGCCCTGCGTTGTTCGGCAGCTACGCTCCTGACATCCTGAGTCAATGCCAGAACCTAACTTGGCATCAGCAAAGAGGGCATCCTGACCTAATGCACTCAGGAAAGCACGGTACAAGTTTCTGCTGAACCCTCCTCAGAGATGTTTGCAGTAACAATCTAAGCAGAAATAATGTCCACAAACTATCCAACTCTGTAACAGGCTTTAATGAGCTGCAAGAATGAGAACAGGCTGTCACAAGGCTGTCCCTGAAGTATGTGACCTTAAGAATTGTGGCTGACAAATGACCTCACGGCTTCTACCTACCAGCCCTCACAGTGGCAGCCACTTTCCCCTCCAGCCTCAACTCCTCCAGTGGAGCCCAAGTCTCACTGACTCAGCTGGCTGAGGGGTGGATGCAGTGCTGACCTATGTGGACTGCATCCCTTCTTCCTCATCCTCCACACCCCCAAATTTCAGGGAAAATGCTTTGCCAAAAGGAATCTTTGCCTCTTGGTAGGTACCGTATACGATTCCTGTAGAAAGCCACCATTTTGCACAGAAGCCTCAGCTGGCGTAAACGGCCATGACTGCAATTGATGACCCAAGCACTCTGCATTCTCCAAAATTACAAAATTAAGCAAGACCCACACAAGATCTAGTAAAATGAGGAAAGTCTTTTAAACAGAATAGGGAAGGTGTGTGATTAATATAAAAGAGGCTATAGGTTAGAAATTAAATTTGGGATCAGGAGAACTATAGTCTCTCCTCTTTCTCCTTCCATTCCTCTGCCCTCATGCCTTCAAGCCTCAATCTGTGCATTCCTTATGTTGGCCTTGCCTAAATTCTTTTGCAAAAAGCCAGGACACAAACATTATGGCAATGACATACATATTAGAGGTACAAGCAAATATTCAGATCTGGTAGGGTTTTAAGCACTTTTGCCTTGCGGGAGGCTAGCAGAGGCAGTAGAGTTTATAAAATAGAAATATCTTTTAAAGGCAGTAATTTCTAATAATTTCAGAAATTGAGACACTTTAAAAAGTCTGGAACACTCCCCTCTTCCTCCTCTATAGCAAAGTTACAAGTAAAGGAAACTTTGTTCTTGACAACTTCCTGAGAATTTAATGAGACCACTTGAGATAAATGTGGACACGCAATATGTTACCAAACTTGCTTCGGAAAATAACAGCTGCAAAGACCCAGCCATTAGAATTGCATTTGTCTCTTAAGTGTCTTACTTCACTGGGGGGGCTGTGTTTGGCATACAGTAGGTGCTTGGTAAGTGTCTGTTAAGTGAAAGAATAGAAAGCCATATATATAAAGTTCACTTTTTCTGATTCAATATAGTATCACAGAGATAGGGGATGTGGTTCCCAAAGGGCAGTCCCCCAACGAGCAGCACTGCATCACCTGGGAACATGATAAAAATACAAATCCCCCTCTCCTATACCCCACACAAAATCGGAAACTATGGAATGGGCCAGCAACTTGGGTTTTCACAAGTGCTCTGGGTGATACTGACATTTACTGAAGTGTGAGAATCAACGGCCTAAAAAAGATCCTTTAACAAAGAGGTGTGTTTTTCTACCCCCCCGCCCCCGCACTAAAGGTAAGAATTCTAGGCCTGTAATTCCTTTACCATCTCACTGAGAAAAGTCCTGAGACCGAGGCTTCATGATGAGGGTTTATGGTGAGTTCCGTGGCACCCAGGCAAGAAGAAAAGATGGATCAGCCATATGGGAGCCAAAAAGAGCAGGGATTCGAAACACCAGAGATGACCCATATGTGAGGGCACAAGAGTGGCCTCTAAGCCTTGTATGTGGCTTTCTGCCATGGCACTGGGTGCAGGACAGGGAGGCCCAATAGCCTTGCCTCCATAGGGTCTGGCTTCCATGTGCTTTCCTGACAGGGATTATGTTGCCTTTGAGTCTCTGTTGTAGGAACACGCTCTCCCTGTCAAATGGGCGACATCTGAGCCCTTTATGATCACAGTGGCTGTGGTTTGGCAAGCTGCTTGTATCCCCTTCCAAACACAGGCAGCAGTGTGAGGTGATTCTGCAGCACAGATCCAAGGCTCAGTCTTGCCTGATACAGTGATCTAATTAAAAAAATTAGTTCTTGGCCCAATCAAGTTCAACTTCCAGTATTATTATATATAGGATGACCAACTTGTCCCAGTTTGCCTGGAACAG
This sequence comes from Hyperoodon ampullatus, assembly GCF_949752795.1. Classification (NCBI taxonomy): domain Eukaryota; kingdom Metazoa; phylum Chordata; class Mammalia; order Artiodactyla; family Ziphiidae; genus Hyperoodon; species Hyperoodon ampullatus. Next base: position 85,679,011 of record NC_136921.1, on the reverse strand, counting down.
TTCTGAAAATCCACATCTTGGAAAACCTTCAGTCCTGGGAAAATTGAGATGTTTGGCCACCCTAAGGATTAAGAGTTCCAAGGATAAAATACAGCCCAAGTTTGCTTTCTGATAGCTGAACTTCTGCCAAGATCAACAAAATTTAGTGATGAGCAGTGAGGAAGGTAAAGGCAAATAACAAAGTAGATGGCATTAGAGAAGGAAGTGGGTAAAAGAAAGGGTGTGTGATTTGCTCAGCAAATCTGAAGAAAGATCTGAAACCAGATCACTAAAGCCCAAAATTAGATGCTCTGGCAGGGGCAGGGGGCTCCGCCACACCCTGACACTGCACACTGCCACTGTGACCCCCTTGGGAGGCTGGTACAATACCACCCGCTCCCCAGCTCCCTAAAAATGTACTAGGCTCCATCTTTAAAAAGCCATGTAGTTAAAGTTACTCTTAGTCAAAAAATGACTTTTTGACCTTCAAAAAAATACGAATAATTTATACTACCTGTAGACGGGAAGATAACCAAGGGCAGGACTACCTCATGTAGGTGAGGTATCACAGGAAACCCAGGGGCAGGCAATGACGGTCCCTGAACAAGCAGGTCACAAACTTAAACTAAACTTGTATACGTCACACTAAGAAAATACAGGTAAAGCACCTAGCATGTGCCCAAAGTCAATACCTACTACATCTGTGGCAGTTCCCTTTCTTTCATTCATTGGGATTTCCTCACATCCCCCACTCAGGTCCCTTTTTTTATTGATAAAATGCAGAAAAAAATGCTTAAAACCTGTTGTTTTTAGGCCACAACCAAGGAGAAAAAGAGAGAAGGTGCAAGGAAAGTATGTTACAAAAAATGAGCACATTAACAATAGCAGGAAACACCAGCTTCGTGTTGAGAGAGAAGAAAGTTAAAATAATTAGGCACATTAAGTACAAATCATAATGGCTGAGGGTCATTTAATGCACGGGTAGGTGGTCCCATTTCACAATGGTCTCCAAGGATCTCTGTGTTACAGCCAGTGTGACAACTGTTGTTAATAATCATGTCCTGAGACACTGAGAATAAGGAGAACTGTCCAGTACACTTAATATGAAAGGCAGTTGTAGGTTTTAGAAAGTTTCAGCTGTCTGGAAATTGTAACTTACATAGAATATCTCACACATTGATAGTGTCTGTAGTCTATCCTCAACCCAGTCGCTCCCAATTCACTGAGTTTATACCCTTGCTACTCAAAATGTGGACAATATCAGCAACACCTGGAAGCTCCTTAGCACTGAGGAATCTCAGGAGTCACCCAGACCTGCTTAATCAGAACCTTCATTTTAACCAGATCCCCAGGGTGTCTGTTAGGACCTGCATCAGCTGGCTCCTCATCCCCTATGATACTCTTCCTTGCTCTCAGCTCCAGTCACCGGGGCTCCCTTCTACTCTTCACATTTTCCACACACGCTCTCTCCTCAGGGCATCTGCCTCATCTGTTTCCTTTGCCTGTAATGCTCTTCTCCTAGATATCCACATGGCTAATTAGCACACCACCTTCAAGCCTTCTCAGTGCAGCCCACCCTGACCACCCTATTTAAAAGTAAATCGTCCTCCACACTTTGGCCACTCCCAATCTCTCTTGCTGTATTTTCTCCCCTATAACACTTTGCCTTTCTAACATCCCATACAACTGACTCATGGATTATGCGTATTGTTTATTGTCCTTCTGCTAGAATGTAGCATCATGAGGACAGGACTTTTTGACCGTGTTGTTCCCTGATGTAACACACATGCCCAGAACAGTGCTACTGAAGTGTGGTCTGCAGGCTGACTCTTGTTACTGGTCCCAACCATCATTAGATCACTAAAGAAATTTAGAGTAATTTAAGTTAGAGCAAGAAATTTTGAAAAGTTTAGATCAATTTGATACGGACACCACACCTACATGTGTGATTATTTACCTAGTAATTCATTTTTACTATATTTCACAAAAGTATCAGACTGTGCACACTGGAAATTAAAACACCCAACCCAGAACAGGTCTTTTAAAACTGTTTTGAGAGGCACTGGCCCAGGAAAGTTCCTGGCACTTAGTAAGTGTTAATAAATGTTTGCTGAATAAATACATAGAAGAACAAATGGTTAAAGAATAAATTTTGGGGCTTCCCTGGTGGTGCAGTGGTTAAGAATCCGCCTGCCAATGCAGGGAACAAGGGTTCAAGCCCTGGTCCGGGAAGATCCCACATGCCGCGGAGCAGCTAAGCCCGTGCACCGCAACTACTGAGCCTGCGCTCTAGTGCCTGCGAACCACTACTACTGAAGCCTGCAAGCCTAGAAGCCTGTCCTCTACAAGAGAAGGCATTGCAATGAGAAGCCCACGCACCGCAACGAAGAGTAGCCCCTGCTCGCTGCGACTAGAGAAAGCCCGCACACAGCAAGGGAGACCCAACGCAGCCAAAAATAAATAAATACAATTTTTTAAAAAAGAGTAAATTTTTACATAGTAAAGCCAGATCAGGTCTGTATATATGCCTGTGAGTACAATTAAATAATTTCTGCTTGGATCAGTGGCAAAGTGATTCGTACTATGAACTTCCTGGGTATACTGTGCTTTCCTCTCCCGTGTGAGGAATGAGTCGATCTCAAGTGGATCCGTTAAGGACCTTCCTGAGATTCTCTGACTGAGGGGCAGAAGACAGACTTTGTCCAAGCCCCACATCTGTGCTCTTTCGCCTGCCTGCTCTAAGCAGAGATGGCCTGATTAAGCAACTTTAGATTTACTCCCTGCCTCCCCCCACCCCCATATCCCCCAGACCCCTTTATGAAACAGTGAAGTTAGCACTCACGGCCAGGTAGAAGGCAAAATCGTTGGGTGTTGGTGTTTTCTTAAAACTGAAAAGGTCGTAATATTCTCAGGCTTTCACAGAAACATGGATTGAAATAACGGGTCATTTAAGGCAAAGAACTAAACATAAAGGTACAACTGGCTAAAAGGTCTCCTGCAGAATAAATATACTCTTAGTTTGGCAGCTTATCACCTTGAAAACGTAAACAAAACTGGACAACTTTTGTTCTTCAATCCATCTTCGGTGCCTTCCAAGGTCAGGAGGAATCTGATTTATAAATGCTTTTTCCTGCCCAAGCCTTCCTTCCCTCTCCCCCTGCTCAGAACAACAACAGCAACAAAATGAAACGACTTGGATCTTTTTAACTTGTCCCACCGGTGTGCTCTACCTATGTGGGGGTGCCTAAAAGATCTTTTATTTTGTTCCAGGGTTATTAAAAATACGGTTTAAAACTTTCTCTGACTCATTTACTCAAGAGTTTCATTTCATTCTTGCTTCCACTATATTTCATCACAGCTTCGGATGCTCAAGAATTCAATTTGGGAACCTAGGCTAGGTTGCGAGGAGAGAATTCAGAAATGAAAAGATAGGACCCCAGAGAGTTTAAAATCTAGTAGATGCATAAAAATAACTGTAATACAAGGCAGAAGGCAGTAAGTACTAAAGGAAAGTCAAAGGGCTCAGAGGAAGCCATTGTGGACTCTGAAGAACGGAGAGGACTCAGAATGAACAGTAAAGGAGGACAGGTGGGGCACAGGGAGCAGCATGAGCAAAATCACAGAGGAGAGAAAGAACACACTGGGCATGCGTGGAGGATAGAGAGTAGTTTGGATATCCAGAAGCACAGAATAAGGGAGAGAGATCAGCGGACGATAGAGCTAGAAAGGAAGATTAGGACCAGAAGAGAGACAGCCTTGTATGTCATGCCAAGAAGTTTCGAGACGATGCTGGAACAATGGGGAGCCACTGAAGATTATAGTGGAAGAGAATGTTATGATCAGGGTATGCTTTAGAAAAGCTCCTCTGATATCTGTGCATGAGGGAAGCTGAAGGAGGAAAAGAATGGAAGCAGGAAGACCACTTAGGATACTGTTTACAAGAGTTTAAGGAGAAGTCATGGTAGTGGTGGCAAACCCAACAGAAAACCATCTAGATTGGAAGGAAGGATCAACTGTGACAGGAGAGTGCATATGAACCATTTACAGCAAATCAGATGTGAAACTTATTAAAAAGTTTGAGTTTGGGGGATACTTTTCTAAAGAGAGGGAAGGATGCCTATAATCCAACAAGTCTCTTTAGTAGTTAATTAAAAATGCAATATATTTTTACTCCTCCTAAACTATACCACCAAAACGTAATGCCTTACAGTAAGAACTTTATTTCTCTACCCATTTTTTATACTTAATGTGCATTTATATAATATCAATAGCAGTAAATACCACGGCAGCATCTGACACAATAATGTACCCTTACTATGAACCAGACATCATGCTGTGCCCTTTACTCCTACTAGCTTATTTAATCCTCAGTACAACCCTTTGGCTATGAACTACCATTTCCCCATTTTACATGTGTAGTTATTGAGGTAAGGAGTTGTTACATAGCTTTATTAACACTACACAAGAAAGCAGAGATTTGAATCCAGGCAGGTCTGACTCCAGAATCTGTGCCTTTGGCTACTCAACCATGCTTTAAAATTTTCTTTTTATGTGTATTTTAAAGTAGAATGCTAAAAGAGAACAAAGACCGGATGGGACACATGGAAAACAAATAGCAAGATGATAGATATAAACCAAAATATATCAACAATCTCATTAGATGTAAATGGTCTAAATATCCCAATTAAAAGGTAGAAATTGTCTGTTTGGATAGAGGAAAATGCCAATCCAAATAATGGATTCTGTTCCACCCACCGTCTTTTCCCTCAATTTTCTTTTTTGCACTACTCCTACCCGTACCTCATGTGGCCTTATTCCTAAACACTATCTGGCTGTGGGGAAATTAGTCCATTGGACAGTTTTATCATTTTTGGCATATTCATTTAAAAGGTTCTGCTGTAATACACTAATCCTCTCTCATCTCTCTTGAAGAGTTTGCTTTGTATGAACTGAAGGTCCTAACACATTTATTATGCATTTCCCACTTCATATTGTACTACTTTGCCACTGAGAAACAGACTAAGAAGAAAATTTGAGAAACCTAAGAAACTACTGCATGTTTCAGAAAAATAAATGATGTCAACAGTAAGTGAAATATTAGTATTTTAAGTTGAAAAGATTTTTTCCTTTGGAATGATCCACCTTGTGCTTAGTATTTCCTGGTTCATAAATATTTCTTATGATCATGCTTCTATTTTATCTTCCAGAAGTATTGATTATAGCCATACATATGGCCCCAAACTGACTTTTTACTATATTTTGTAGTGAATAATTTAGAAAAGGGGCCAAAAATTCTATTTTCCATAAGAGTGTGGCAAGATGTCTACATTCTTGCTGAAAGAACAGCTGTGTTGCCAAAAGGGCAGAACTTCTCTTTAAATCCATAGTCTTTACCAAGCCCTAGATTTTGACCCTGAACTATCTGCTCCACTGAAAGCTGGCCAATTGTTTATCTTTCCTTTAAGAAAATAAAGTTTTTTTAAACATATGGAATGCTTCACAAATTTGCGTGTCATCCTTGTGCAGGGGCCATGCTAATCTTCTCTGTACTGTTCCAATTTTAGTATATGTGCTGCCTAAGCGAGCACTAGAAAATAAAGTTTTAAAGCAGTTTCCTAATTTGAGGTTCTTACAAGTAAAGGGAAAAGTATGGCCTTTGATATTCATTTTCTTCCTTCAAAAAGGTAAACTTCAGTGGCACAGGTGGGTGATAAACTGCTACTTTTAATGCAGGTTTTGTTTCCAGTCTTTATGGCTTCCCAAACCTGAACTTTCTGCTAACATTAGGTTATATTACTATCTGCCTTCTACACAGTCCTGCCTAAACAACTCATTAAAAAAGTACAAAAGCATGCAAATGGTAGAAACAGCTTGCAATTCAAAATGTTCTTCTTACCAGATTTTGCAGGGGCTCCCCTCGAGGGACTCAGTCCTGGGCGATCTGGAGCAGCATGGCATGTCTGAGAAGACAGAGACTCAGTCCCAGAAACTGAGTGCTTCAGAAAGACCCAGTAAAAGAAACATTATTTTTATCCTCTGATGAGGCAGCCTCAGAACTTGGCTTCCATTTAACTAAGGAACCCTTAACCTCAATGGTACTAGGGAAAAATCTAAGTATATTGGGGTCATGTGATTAGTTGCATGTGTCTTGCAGTAGAATTGAGTAGAGGTCCTCTCCTTGGGGCAATTAGCTGCAAAGTCTCAACACCTTTTGCTTCATCCATTTATTTCTTCCTCTGAACAAGCCAACCTAGCCCCCTCTTAAATTAATTATAGTCCATATAGAAAACTGTGCTGATTTTCTCCTATACTAATTTTTATCCCTAAGAAAGAAAAAAGAAAACCTATAGGAAGGTATTAATCTACTTAACATTTCTAAGTGTATCATCCAAAGGATTTTGTTTTTTAATCTTACATATGCTCAGCAGAGGTACTGGCAAAAACTGTACATTTTCTTCATTTCATCCTTTCAACATCAAATAGTAGGCAGTAAAAATTGGATCAGACTTCAAAGCCTGCTGTGGGCTCCAAGTCACAGAGAGACGCCTCCATTTCACATATTGAATTCGAGCAGGATATCAAAGTGCTACCAAAGAACCTCAGGTCCTTACTCGAAAAGAGGCTCTAACATCTGTAGAGAGTGGAGTGCACAGACAAATCACCTCAGGGAGCAGCTAGCATTTATTCTCAGCAGCAAATTCCCAGGCTTTTGATTCTCTCTTCACTGTATCTCCCTGTCTCTCTGCTGAACCAAAATTCTTTAGCAAGCTGGGCTTTTGTCTCAAAGCCTTCCAACTATCACTAACAGTTCATGTTTGGATGGCCTGACCAAGCCGCCATAGACAGGCACCACGACCATGGACTTGGATGAGTCTGTAATAAGGATACACAGTTACTTCAGAATCAAGATGTCCTTCTACCTTATTTGAATGTCCTGCGAAGACATCACACCGTTTTGAAGAACTCTGGGCTTGTGAACGCCTAAAAATAAAAATAATAATAATTTTTAGAAGGCCTGAAAATGATAATTAAAAAAAAAAACTTAAAGAGGGTTGCTTTCCTCCAAAAATGGATCAGAAAATACTCTTTAATTAAGATTCCATTGTTTTCCATTCCAGTCCTCGGTTAGAAGGATATGGTCAACTTAAGGAAATGCATCCTACCAGGTGCTGCTCATATACCCACCGTCAGCCTGAGATGCTAAGACCCAAGAAACTGCCCCTTTTAAAGTTGTGTGATCCAATCTGGTTTACTATTGGCGTTCACAGACTTTACCAAGTAGCCAACCAAGTTGATGCAAAGGCTCTACTTCCCACCCAGCACATTAATCACGTTGTTAAATAATTCAAAATAGATCCTGTAGTCAAATAAGTTTGGGAAATGCTGAACTGTACATAGTCTAAGAGGTTTCCTTACTGCAGAATGATCTTTCACCATCACAATATGCATTTAAGGGTTTCTAAAGTAGGGTGTATGGGGGGAGAATTCAGTTTCCTAAACTACTGTGACCGAGAAATTTAAAAAGTGATAACCTATTAACATCTAGTAATGTTTCATGGAGGAAAGTTTGGAAAAATCAACTGTGCTGTGCCCCAATTTCCAGAAATTGGAACACACTGTATAAAAGTGTGATGATTATAACTCACTGTTATATAAACAGACTCTTACAACTCCTTTCATATGGAACCCAGGAATGTGGAAAGCACTGACTAGGGGAAGGGACGTCTGGATTCTAACTCCTGCCTCAAGACCCCTGATCTTCCTCTCTGGTCTCTCTGTCTCTGTCTCTCTTATACACACACATGCATGGACGCACACGTGCACGCACACACACACACACACACACACACACAATTGGGTAAATTTCTGTAGTATTCTGGGTTCTAGTTTTCCTCATCTATAAAATGAAGGGATTGAAATGTTATTCCTAAGGGCTCTTCTAGTTCCACATTTAAAATCTTATTCTTTATTTAAACTGACAATTTCATTTTTTGAATTTCTGTGAATGGTTCATTGGTATTACCTTCAAAATGCATCTATATAGATTATAAACAATATACCCATTTAAAAAATATCACATCAGTACCTGGGGAGAGGAGACTATGATGAATATAAATATATATTTATTTGTGTGTGTATAATTGTTTATCATGTCTCCCACTATGAAATGTAAGTTCCAAGAAGGCGGGGACTAGGTCTGCTTTATTTTGTACTCTATATTAGCAGCTAACCCTGTGCCTGGTACACTGTAAGTGCTCAATAAATATTTGACAACTTGAATGAATGAAAGGGCTAGTGGACCCCCAAAATACGTGCCATGAAGAATACCCTTTATATTAAAATTAAATTAAGTAGCATTTATATAGCACTTCATATTTTTAAAAAATGCTTTTATATATCTAATAAGAATTTCACAACCATTTGAGCTAAGTGCTTTAACTGTCCCTATTATATAGCTGAAGAAACTGTAGTTCAGAGAGGGCAAGGGATCTTCCCAGGGATCATGGCACATACCTGGCAGAGCTAAGACACTGACCCCTGTTAGTTTGACTCCAAATCCTCTGCTCTTCCTCTGAACAATGACACCCCCCTCTCCAATGCCCTTGGGTCTCTGTGCATTGGCCCAAGGAACTCATTCCTGTCAGCTTAGGCAGGTCTCAGTGGCAGTGGGACACCTATAGGACAGGTGGATTCAGTTCTTCTAGGAGTCCTGGTAGGCTTTGGAGAAAATCTAAGGAAGAGAGTTTAGCTGTTGAATTACCATGGGGTCTCCAATTTCTGCCTTTCCTGCACCTACAAGAAAATGAAACCTCTTAAGACCTCCTCTTGCCTGCATGGCTTTTCAGGTCCAAAGGTCAGTGCAGATGCCCTCCAACAATACACTGGCAGTCGGCTCATCAGTTTGACTACCTTCTTATTCAAGCCTTTGGGAGAATCTAAGGCATCTCAATATAATTTTTACATGTGTTACATGGTTTTAAAGGGCGGAGGCAGGATGGGTAGTGTCCAAAGGCAAATAGATGAGAAAATACTTGACTAAACAAAGTTAGGCAGGTTTTTTTCCTAAGAGGATTTCCAGAACCTTTAACTTAATAATATGCACAGTGAAACCTTAAGAGTGGGAGAGAACAGGCAGCATCCCCCAGACGTTATCCTAACAATGGAACCCTCCCCTGGAGGATATCAGAGGCCCTGGTTCTTATAACATGCCTTAGAAAACACTAATCTGAGCAGCCCTTATTTGAAACAAGTTCCAATTTGCCTTTCAAAAAAGGGTTAAGTCAATTTTCTTCAAAAGTCTAACTGCCTCAACTCCTTTGCAGCAAATTTATCAGATATGTTGTCATTTGCCTCAGGGACTTGAGCCTGGCAACAAATGGATAATGCTTTTGCAAGCTGTCAACACCAAAATAAGGAAAGGCACAATGAAAAAATATCCAATGCTTATTGCCTGCACACATGCCACCAGGCCATGGGCAAAGCATGGATACATGGTTATCTCATCTAATACTTCCAACAACCATGTGGATTAGTTCTATTTTTATACCCGTTTTACAGGTGAGGAAATTAAGACTCAAGAAGCTAATGACTTGTTTCATGTCATAACTAGTAAATAGTGCAGCATAAAACCTACCTACATAGAAAAGGAGACTCCAAGGGAAATTATTGATTCAGATATGAATTATCAGTTACTGATAAAACCTTAGACAAATGATTGATGGTGAATAGGACATTCATATGGTGCCAAAATACCACCGTACAGATTCCTCCTTTAGGTCACAAGGGGAGCAAGGGAACTGCATATGGGAGAAATCAGGATACCATCTCAATCCAGTGCAAATCTTAGCACCACTAATGCCCAGACAATATTGTCTTGTGATGTGAGGCAATATGAAATATTTGACATCACCCAGGATATTTATATTTTTTCTTTTAGTCAAAACATTTAACTTTAATATAATCAAAGCTTTAGATCTAACAGTTTACCCCAAACACACGGTATAGAAGGGAAAAGCTAGGACTGCAAAGGATCAAGCAGACAAATATAGAAGGTGAGTTATTTTATGGAATAATTGGCTCATTCTCTTAACAAGTCACTGCCATGAAAAAAGGGAGTATTGTATATTAATAGAGATTTAGGGAAATAACAAGTTGATGTAATGTCCTCGATTAGATCTTGGCTTGGACAAACAGGTGTAAAGGACAATTAGAACAATTGGGAAATTTTGATTGGTATTAGATGATATTAAGGAATTATTCATTTTTTTTTTTTTTTTTTTTTTTTTTGGTGGTACGCGGGCCTCTCACTGTTGTGGCCTCTCCCGTTGCGGAGCACAGGCTCCGGATGCGCAGGCTCAGCAGCCATGGCTCACGGGCCCAGCCGCTCCGCGGCATATGGGATCCTCCCAGACCGGGGCACGAACCCGTATCCCCTGCATCGGCAGGCGGACTCTCAACCACTGCGCCACCAGGGAGGCCCAGGAATTATTCATTTTAAAGCATGATATTATTATTTTGAACCTGCAGGAGAAATTTTTTGAAATAACACTGTTCTCAGCCTCTGTAAGGAATCTGATGCTAAATGAGAGAAGCAATACATTTGGTTATCAAAGGGTGGTGAATAGGAGGTAGTTGTCTCTCTAGAAATGATTCACTGCATATTTCTAGGGCTCCTGTAGCCTCTCAGAAGTCATGACTAAAGTCTTAAGCAGATTGCCTCCAGGGCTTGGCCACTCTGCTGCTTTACTGCAGTCACTGAATTGTGGGTTCTTGGGGAGACGAAAACTCTCTGTCACCACTTAAAACCCTTCTGCTGGGCCTCTGCCTGAAAAGCCCCCCAGACGAAAGTCACATTTAATTCCCTTTTCTTAACTTCCAATCCCAGTGCGACCGGATGAGAGGCAGGGGGAAGGCTGGCTCCTGAGCACACGGCTGCCAAGAATGCCCTAGCATCTCTCTTGTGCAGCAAAGATCCATGGGGCCAGCTGGCTTAGTCATGCTGGGCTGGCAGCACTAGGTGAAGTCACCTTGTTCCAAAACTGGGTCTTAGCTTTGCAGCCTCCAAAAGTCAGTTTGCCAGTTTGTTGAGGGGTAATGATTTTTTCGAGAGCTGAGTGGTACTAACCAAACTCAGAAGAGTCATATTTGAAAAGTAGAATGCCAGTGTGTGATTTTACAGTGAATACAATAATCTGGACTATACTTTCCCCCTCACTAGTTGGCTGATACACTCTGGAGACCAAATTACACATAAGAATGAAAACAAAGGAAGCAGCGTGCTCTTCCAGGATCTGACCGATCAGGCTGGTCTTGTAACTGGCCTTTTTCAAGTTTAGGGTTAGAATCAGTAACTTTTTTCTTGGACAGGAATAGAGACACGCTACCCTTTGACTCTCCATTTTCTAAACTTCATTTAAATTTCTTTGCACAGTTTTTATTAACTTTGATAAAATTTGCAAGATTGTGTGTTATCTTTTATCAATTATAATTTAGAATGGCTTCTAGACAAACTGAGAAATCCATTAGTCATCCACAAATGAAAGCCATTAGTCATTCACTTGCAAGCATAATCTAATTTCAAAACAGGATAGGTTGCAGCTTATTCACTGTGGATTGATTTTTCTTAGCTTCCCGCTGTATCCAGATTTGGGAGTAGTTCTCATTGTAAACTCATGTCTTACTTGGTAGCCCTGAGAGAAAGGCTAATCAGCATAACCAAGCAAATTTGTTCCTGCCTCTTCAACAGCTCTGAAAAAAATCTTCTGTACATGGAGCTTTTAATACAAAGAGGTCATTTCTTTTTCCCAAGAATCAGCAGCCAATCCACCCTGCAAAAGATATGCTCAGACCAAGATATTTTAACACAGTAGGAGGCCCATGAATCTTGAGGGAGGCAGGTTTCAGACAAATAAGTCATACAACTTTCCTTCTGGAAGTTATTACCATGAAAGATAATAGAAAACATAAACACCTTTAGAAATGGTTTCAATAAGTTCAAGTTTTGAAGGTAAATTAAGACATTTAAGGGATGACATCAGAGAAGAAGACACTGACCTATGTAAAAGATCCTATGCTAACCTGAGTGCTAACAAGGTTTCTATATCAACTGGCCATAGGTTGAATTGGCAACTGAAGCATACTTACTTAGCTCTTAGATGGAATCTGAATATTTTAAGGGTTGAGGGTATAAACGTGGAACAACACCTAGATCTGAATCTACCCACACTGTCACTATGTATCAACTCTTTCCTGATTTATATCAGCTAGGTGTCATTGCATATTCTTCTTACTGCTTATATTTATTTAAATAGCTTTGAAGGCACAGGAGATTGGAAGATAATGTTTTAAGAACACAGATTATTGTGTTAAGTTCGAAGGCATCCAAAGTGTATAAGTTAATGAATCTTTTACTACAAAAACTGAAAAGTAAGGATTTCTAGAATGCTTTGTTGTTTTCTATTCACCACCACCACCTAAGTATTTGCCAAGCACACACTAAATCTCCCCAGGGTTGTATTCATACTTCTGTGCTTTTACCTGCAATGTCATCTCTCTTGCCCACCTGGCCACTGCATCCGTACCCTTTAGCTGAGGGGGTCAGCTGCTCTGAAGAACCTTTCCTGTCCCATCCCCATCCTGGCCACCTCTTCCACTTGGGGCAGAGTTGGAGGCTCCTTGGTGTGTTCCCACAGTCTACTGAGCATAACCATACTGAAAACTTGGTTCTGTAACTGACTCATCTGGTACCACATCTTGACCAATTAAAAATGCAAATCATCTACCAAAGGCAAGCTTCATCAAATTTTGATCAAGGGAGGGAAAGCAAAGAGCAAGTACCATAATTCACTTGGCTTTTGAGATCTCACAGTTCTTCTTATTCCTGTGCTCATCGGTGTTATCTTTTCTTCTCTCTCTTTTTTTTTTTTTTTTTTGCAGTACGAGGGCCTCTCACCGTTGCGGCCTCCCCCGCTGCGGAGCACAGGCTCCGGACACGCAGGCCCAGCAGCCATGGCCCACGGGCCCAGCCGCCCCGCGGCATGCGGTATCCTCCCGGACCGGGGCACGAACCCGCGTCCTCCGCATCGGCAGGCGGACTCCCAACCACTGCGCCACCAGGGAAGCCTTTCTTCTCTATTTTTTATTTGATGAAAATGCTCTAAACTCCCAAGAGGTCTGAATATTCACCAATCACTAATCAATGAAAGTGTAGCAATATCTGACTTTCTCCCCAAAGTAAATGACTAAAAGAACTGGTGGTAAAATGTTTCCTTTTTTTTCCTCTGTCTGATTAAAGTTTTTTCTGATTAAAAAATAATATATATTCACTGTTGTACTGTATAAAATACAAATATCCAAGGAGAAGAAAATAAAGTCCTGGGAGAATCTCTACACCCAGATATAATATCTTTCTGTATATATTTTCAGATGCTTTTCTCTGTATATAATATACATTTAAAAAAATAATGGCTCATGATATATTTGCTATTTTAACTTACCTTTTGTATTATGAGCATCTTCCCATACATTTGTGTGGAATACAACATATGTAAGTGTGCACATATGTTATATTTATGGTTGTACAATATTATATTGGTTGATTATCATAAATGATTTAAGTAATCTCTTTTTTTGGATTTTTAAGTTGTTTCCAGTTTTATGATATTATAAATAATGGGTCATTAAAGATAATGTGCAGGGCTTCCCTGGTGGCGCAGTGGTTGAGAGTCCGCCTGCCGATGCAGGGGACACGGGTTCATGCCCTGGTCCAGGAAGATCACACATGCCGCAGAGCGGCTGGCCCCGTGAACCATGGCTGCTGAGCCTGCATGTCCGGAGCCTGTGCTCCGCAACGGGAGAGGCCACAACAGTGAGAGGCCTGCGTACCGCAAAAAAAAAAAAAAAAAGATAATGTGCATATAGTTATGAGTACCCAGCCAAATTTGACTAGGGTAAATCTAAATTTAAGGCTATTAGGTTAAAGAGTGAACAAATTTTCTGTTTTAAAGCTTTTGAATTGTATCATCAAATTCTCCTTTAAAAAGCAACAAAGATGAACACTCATGACCATAAAGCTATGAAAGGACCCATTTGCCATATCACCAACACTGGGTATTATTAGTCTTTTTAATCTTTGCTTACCTCTTTAGCCAAAAAAAAAAAAAAAGTGGTAATTCATGATTATTTTAATTGGCATTTCTTTATTTCTAAAGAGGGAAAACATTATTCCTGGGCTTTAATATATGATATGAAGGAAATACAAAGAGTATAGGAGAAATGAAAGCAATGATCATGCAAAATAAGATCACCATCGCAGCAGGAAAAAAGGGAAACAAAAAGGAATGATGACAGCTTTTGTATTATTTTTTTCTCATTGGGTTTGGCTACTTGGTAACTTTTCTGTTTTGAGTGCATACCCTGTATCTCACCCCAAGTCAGTGTCATTACTGAATGAGTTGAATGCAAGTTATACTTAAATTTATGGATATTTGTTTGCTCTTGGACACAATTATTCTAAGTTTTAGAACATGGCTCAAGGAGAAATTTATCAAAAGGGCTCAAAAAGGCTGATAAATGTTTCATAATGCCATTGCTGTTAAGTTAGCACTACTAGTTTATGTACTTATGCTAATTTCCCAAATCCCACTGAGCCCTTTAGATTTGATCATATTTGTTTGCCTCATTGTTTTTCCCCAACCATGAGCCCATACCGCCTTAATTTGCCACTTCTTGTATTCTCATTTCTTTTTTTTTCTCCTTTACTATTTTATTGCAGGCAGCTGTCACTGTGTAAAGTCTAAGGTAAGAGCAGAAGGCTTTTCTTTATTCTGCTGAGAATGCTTGCCTTATTGGAAAAAAAGGACACTCAGTGGAGAGCCCTTAAAGTAACCTAAACTTAAAGTAACCCACAAAGCTTACTTTAGTTCTTTGCCAGCAACCAAGGGAGCCAAGAGAAAACCCGGCCTCAGGGCTGGGGATGCAATAAGATGCAGTAGTAAGGAAGAGCACGTGACCCAAAGGACTGCATGGCCATGGGCTGAGGCCACAGCACAGCCAGAAGAGCTGACCATTCAATCCTCGCATCCACACTAGAAATGTAGATCCTACCAGGGTCTCCATTTCACAGCTGAAGCTTGGGCTGTTTGAGGAACCTGCCCAGGAGGTACCCAGATACGCAGATACAAACCCAGATCCTGTGGACACAGAGCGTGTGCTCTCAGCCTCCACTACCATTTTGTTACTGGACTCTTCCAGATATTCACTCAATCATATTTAGGATCTTAATAAATGGGGGTGACAAACATTTAACTCTAGAAAACCTACAAGGAGGTAGATTAAATTAAATCCAGACTAGGTCTGGAGGTAATCCTTAGCCCCTGACCTGCTGACCTTTTACTCACCTTATGTCTATGGACTAATATTAAGATTATACACATCTGTGCCACACTCAAGGCTCTAATTTGGTGGCAAGGCTTCTTGAGATTCTCTATGACTATAAGAACGGATATTACATTGTGCAATACAGGGTCCTCGACAGCCTCCCAGACATCACTCATTCATTCCACAAATATTTATTGAGCCCCTTTAATTTGTCTCCTACTGTTTTGGAGGATACAGCAGTGAACAGGAAATCTAAGACGCCTATGCTCATAAGAACCTACATTCTAGCAGGGAAGGTAGATAATAAATGAAAAAATAAGTAAATATGTTAGCATGTTCCATAGAAGTAAGGGCCAAAGAAGAAAATTAAAGCAGGGAAGGGGTATAGGAAGTGCTGCTGGCAGGCTCTGCAATTTTAGATGAAGTGGGTACAGTAGATGATATGTGAGTAAAGACCTTAGTAAATAAATGGGAATTGATGTCTTTGAATACGTTTTCAACTGAAAGCCCCTAACAGGTAAAAAACTTTATATGTTATGGCACATAGAGGTCAGAGGACTGATGTAAACACTTGGTAAAAGTTTAGCAACACACTTTATGATATATATATATTCATGATATATACATACATATTCATGATATATTAGTTTCCAAGCACTTGGGCTAGTGTTGCCATATAAAATACAGGACACTCAGTTAAATGTGAATTCCAGGTACAAGGTGAATAGTTTTTTTAGCATAAAAATTTTCAAGTACTTCATGGGACATACTTATGCTAAAAAGAAATTTGTTGTTTATATAAAGTTCAAATTTCTGTGGGTATCCTGAATCTTCATTTGCCAAAAATGGCAACTCTAACTTGGGCAAATCAGCACCTCAGCTTCTTCATTGGCAAAATCTGAATAAAAACTCTTGCCAGGGCTTCCCTGGTGGCGCAGTGGTTGAGAGTCTGCCTGCTAGTGCAGGAGACATGGGTTCGAGCCCTGGTCTGGGGGGATCCCACATGCCGCGGAGCGGCTGGGCCCGTGGGCCACAACTACTGAGCCTGCGCATCTGGAGCCTGTGCTCCGCAACAAGAGAGGCCGTGATAGTGGGGGGCCCATGCACCGTGATGAAGGGTGGCCCCCGCTTGCCACAACTAGAAATAGCCCTCGCACAGAAACGAAGACCCAACACAGCAAAAATAAATTAATTAATTAATAAACTCCTACCCCCAACATCTTCTTTAAAAAAAAAAAACAAACTCTTGCCAAACTGGGGCAAAAAGATTAATTTGTCCTTTCTGGCAGAATAAAATGAAAATATAAGACAACAGGATTTTAAGAGGATTAAATCGAGAGGTATACTTAGTCAGAATTTAGAAATAAAATGCACACTCAGCAAAGTGTTATACTTATTGCACTTCTGAAAGACAAATCCCTGAACTTGGACACTTCAGGCTCGACAGGGTGGAGAATGACAATGACAGGTATCTGGAGCGGCTTCCATTCTGTAACCTTTGTCTCTCCTTTGGGTGGGGTCACAAGGTAACTTGTGGGTTGAGTTACAGTTTTAGCACTTTAAAGAGTGGATTAGGCCAGGCATAGATTTGTGGAGGCAAAGGAAACTTCAGAGACCGGTTATTACATATTTTTTTCATGTTGTAAGCGGGGAAACTGAGGCCCAGAGGGGTGATAGGACTTGCCCAGGTGAGTCAGAGGAAGAGATGGGTCTAACATCCACGTTTCTTGGATGATGCTCTTGTCGCCAGTGCAGCCCCCAAAGATAATATTTAATCCAGTTTTCCCCCTTTAATTCTGAAAGCAGTGTTCATTTCGGGTAAAGAGAAGCAAGAAGCCCTGAAATGAAGTGCAGGATGAGCGTGGCACTAAGTGATGAGACCCAAAGACAGATGAGGGCGGGGGCGTGAGGGTAGAGGAGGAACACTTTACGGAGTTTTGAAAAAATGAAGTGAAAAAGCCTGAACAAGACTGTGTGCAGCAGGTGCTGACCAGTCAGCGAGGTCACAGGGGAGAAGCTCGAGGACAGAACCTGAGCAATGCCATGCTGATGTGGACAGACATGGAGGTGTGGATGGGGAGGGATCAGTTTCTAAAGAGAAAGTGGCTGATGGACTGCCCTGTCTAAAGGAGGGAAGTAGCACTGTCTTACTTTTTTCATTTTAACATTTTATTTTGGCCTAATTTCATTTTTATAGAAAAGATGCAAGAATAGTATAAGGAATTCTGTATCTTCCTCAGCAGGTTCTCCAACTGTTAGCAATGTATACATTTGCTTTATCCTCTCTCTGTGTCTCTCTCTGTCTTTCTTTTGATATATGTATACTGATAACCATACACACATACAAATACATAAAATTTTTTCTGAATCATTTAAGTCAGTTGCACCTGATACTCCTTTATCCCTAAATACTTCAGTGTGTGTTTCTTAAAAGCAAGGGCACTCGCCTATGACGATAGTGCAATGATCAAAGTCAGGAAATTAATGTTACTATAATGCTATTATCCAATGTATAGATTATACTCAGATTTTTGCCTATTGTCTCAATGATGTCTTCTACAGAAAAAGAAAATTCTGGATCATACATTGCATTCAGTTGTCATGTTCCTTTAATCTCCTTTCATCTGGAACAGTTCCTCAGTCACCCTTTGTGTCTGACTTTGTTTTTTTTTGTTTTTTTTTGCGGTACGCGGGCCTCCCACTGTTGTGGCCCCTCCCGCTGCGGAGCACAGGCTCTGGACGCGCAGGCTCAGCGGCCGTGGCTCACGGGCCCAGCCGCTCCGCGGCATATGGGATCCTCCCAGACCGGGGCACGAACCCGTATCCCCTGCATCGGCAGGCGGACTCTCAACCACTGCGCCACCAGGGAGGCCCTTGTGTCTGACTTTGAAGCCCACAGGTCAGTCATTTTGGAAGAGGTCCCTTTGTTTGGTTTATCTGCTGTTTCCTCATGATTAAATCAGGTTATGCATATTTGGCAGGAAATCCACAGAAGTGATGTTGTGTTCGTCTCAGTACGTCCTATCAGGAGGCACATGCTGTCAATTTGTCTGATTACTGGTGATGCTAACTTTCATCACTTGGTTAAGGTGGTGTCTGCCAGATTTCTCCCACTGACCTTTTGTAATTAATAAGCAACTTATGGAAATTTACTCTAAGACTATGCAAATAGCTTGTTACTCCTTAAGCTTTCACCTACCAGTTTTAGCATCCATTGAAGATTCCTGCCTGAAACAATGATTATTTTGGTAGCTGCCAAATGGTGATTTTATGCCTTCATCAGTCCTTTTACATTTATTATTTCACATCTTACTGCAAGGAAAAGCTTACTCTGTTTTTTTTTTCCTCCTCCCCCACTTCCCTTCCTTCCTCTCTCTCTCTTCCTTCCTTTCTTTCCTTCATTTCCTCCTTCCATCAATGTGGATTCATGAATTCTTACAGTATTCAATATATTATATCCTTTTATTATCATTATTTACTTTGATACTGAAATTGTCCTCAGTTTGGCACTGGCTTAATTTTAAAGGGTTGGGATTAACAGACTTCAAAATGAGGACTTTGGAAAGGAATGTATAATACTAGGGATTACATAAAGAAAGGTGAATGCCTCCGAAAGAACAATAGTAACTCTCCCTATTACTACTATTCACGAGTGCTTTTTGTGCGTCAGATGAAATGCCGTGTGCTTTGTATGTGTTCCCTCATTTAACTTTAATGACCTGGTGAGGTAGTCATTATGCCATTTTTATCTTCCGTTTAAAGATGAGGAAACAGAGGCTCTGAGAAAATAAGTACGTTCATCAAGATCTTACCCTCAGTAGTAGCAGGTCTAGTGAAGTCCAGGGCCCCTGCTCTCAACCACCAGGCAACCCTACAAATAGGTGTGGGAACCTTCAGGAAAGGAAAAGCTCTTAGAAGCAAGGCTGCACTGTTACTGAGGGTAGCTGGACATTTGTTCCAGGATCTATAGAGTCATCTGAACTTTATGCATTTTTACAAATGGGGCATTTGGAAACTGCCTACAAGTCTGTCATTAGTCTAGAAACTTCCCTAACCTGCACTGTGTAAAGTATCCAACCCTGCCTAAAATCCAGGGAGGAAAGCATAAATAAAGTGCTCATTTGTGCCAATGTCAGCTGACACGGTTCGAGAAAGACATGAGTTGGCCAAATCACCCAGGGAGGCATTCCCATGGGTCAAGACAAGTGAAAGCCAAATTCAGGCAGAGAAGAGAAAACTAAGAGAACAGTAGAGCAAGGATTCTTAAGAAATTCAGTATCTATTCAACTACGGAGATCCCAGGTGAAGACAGTGCTGTGGAGCCCTCCCCGCCAGGCTAACATACTAGATCCTTCTTCCTGCAACAATACCAGAACCTCCATCACCACCACACCACCACTTTTATTATCGCATTTCAGATTCTATGCAAATGAGCTTGGGTGAAAAAAATATGGTGCATGCTAGTGAAACTAATTCAAACAACCATCCTGCCCTAGAGGGAAAAGCACAACTGATTCTGAGAATAACACCCTTACCCTCCCAGGAGGAACAAACTAAAAATAAAAGACAACAAGGTGCTTCCTGCCAGTCAGTAAATCCAATAAGCAAAGAAGATGCCTCAACCTGGTGCTGGGCAGTTAACAGTCAGCCCGACTCCCTCCACCGGAGAACAGCCATGTGGTTCTCAGAGCTGACAGCTGCCAAGCAGAACCCCTCAGATTAACCCATAGGTGGTGTTGAACCACTTCCCATTAAGATATTTGCAAAGCAAACAAAAATGATAGCCCCATTCTGAGTGCTGGGAGCCCGCCAGGAGTGCTGGCTGTTCTTGTTGACACAAAGAGCTCTCCAGGGAGGGTCTGGGCCAGAGCGCGGAAGGCCACTCCTGCCTGCGTCTCCAGACTGTGTTGATCTTAGGCCATTAGAATCTTGGTATCAGGGACTGTTTATTATCTAATTTCCCAATCACAGCAGTTGCTAGAGCTCTGTTTCACCGGAGCTCTCTATTCCTCTCTGTCTCCCTGACCTACACCATTCAGATGAAAAGAAAAAACTCAACTCTCCTCCTGTTATGTCTACTCATCAAGGAGACAAGTCTGAGAAGTTACTAAGATGCACACAGAGAGTGTGGCATTACCACTGTCAACAGCTTCTGTGGCAAACACTCATTCAGGTTCCTTCTGAATTTAAAGCGACTGGAGCAATGCTAATGGGAAATATGCTGGCATATTTGTGTCCTACAGGTAGGAGCAAACTGCTGTTTAGTTCACAAAATACACTTGGAACTGAAACACTAATATTTTTTCCTTCTAACCCAGAGAAGAAAATGAAATAAAGTTAAAGAGGCTGTGGACATGTGCAAAGTTAATCTTCTTTCAACCTGAAGGATTATAGTCTCAGTTTCTTTAAGTGTTCATAATGAAGTGCTTTCATACAGAATTCATTTTTTACGCAAATATTGTTTCCTGCAATATTTTCAACTTGAGCAAGTTTTCTTTTCTCAAGTTTCTTTCCTTTCAAGATAGCCTCAGTATGAAAAGGTATTTTTGTCAAAACTTCATTCTGAGCTTGAATATAGCAAAGGTCTTGATGAGGATACAAGCACAGTAGATACCAGAGATGTGCTGAATTTCTAGAATTTCCTAAACTCACAAAAAGAGTAATGTAGGAAGGGAACAAGGGATGGCAAAATGGTCAGAAGAATTTGTCAGATTTTGTCATTACTGGAAATTGTCCTTTAGATTGGAAAGCAGAACTTTAGAGATAGAGGAGAGAGATGAAGAAAGACAGAGAGAGAAACAAGGAAAGAAAGACAGAAGGAAAGGGAGAGAGCTAAAGAGAGGTTGAGATTACTTTAGAAAAAGCAGAGGCATTAGCATACTAAAAAACTGACTTTTTATAAATAAGAGAACTGCTTGACATTTACAGTATAAAGTCAGAAAGCAGTTTTTTAGACTATATCATTCAGTTTTAGATGATGTTTCTCCAAATAAAAGTAAATGTTGCTGGACCCAAGTTCTCTGTAAATGTGCAAGTTTTCCAGAGAGAAAGTGAATCCAACCCTGCAGGTCAACTTCGCAGAGCTCAAGCCATCATTTGCTGATGTCATCATCATTTGCTGATAGCAAACGTGTTTAGGGACAGATTAACATACGCACAAAAGTGACAGATTAACATAAGCACAAAAGTCTGTCCACAGGTGATCACGTTAAAGACCTTGGTGGAGTGGTACAGAAAGCTCAGCTATGTATGAGATGCGTTGGACATACTGGAAACCCGTTCTGACAGACTGTCCAAATTGTTTCTGGACATGCTCCATCTTTGAGGCACCAGACACAAAATCAGTGCCTTGAAGTAGGGATCTCATGTAAGGGTGGAGGTCGCCAGAGAACCCAAGTCAAACATGCGTTCTAACATCACTTCTGCTTAAGTTCACTATGTGCTGATTCCTTGCAACTGACCTTTAAGTTAAGGAATTAACCATAGACAGCTACCTGCCAATAACTGCGCTTTTAAAGAAAATACAAAATTAAACATCTTCCCAAACTTGAGGCAGGCTTATTTTTGACTTAGGAAAGCAGATCCATTACAGAAAAACCACACAGTATTAACAGCATCCCCCTTCACTTATTTTGTTAACACTGTTGGCGTTTTGAGAAAGCCAGCTTCCCACCTTATCAAAAATTAATTATTGTATTCAAGTCAAACCCAAGATATATAGGAAGCATTTCTTGAGGACAAAGTAATAAAATTTAGGTTTGGACCCAACTGAAATAAAAATTCAAGAGCACGTATTCATTCATCCATTCATTAATTACTTTTATTTTATGCCTATAATGGCCAAAGATTCTAGATTCTAGATTTGGTGAGTCATACAGAAATATGTGACAGATAGTTTAAGCCCTGGAGTTTACTATGTTGTGTAGAATATAGTAATAACAGCTAATATTTTTGGGTACTTACTACATGCTAGGTAGTTCTCTGAAATTTTACTATGGCTTATTCTCACAACCGCCATATAAGGTAAATACCAGTGTTAGAAATATGCTTAACTTGCCCAAGGTCATTTAGCTAGTTGGACACAGACCTGGGCCTAGAAGAGAAGCAATTTGGCTCCAGAGTCTGTAGCCTAAACTGTTTTCTCTACCTGCACGGAGCCCCTGTACACATAGGGCGGGAATCAGACTCAGATGCTGGTGGGGTCAGGCCATGAATTAAGCAGGCCAGTGGGTTGGCACCAATGGAAAACAGCCTCTCTTCAGTTCTAAGAGATTGCTGCTAGATACTCCAACTTTTCAGGAGCCATCAGAAATCTGAATTGTTACATGAAATATTTATATTTTTATATGTTGGAAACTAATTGAGAATTTTAAAACTATTGTTCAGGCCAAATTAAATGTCTGCAGACCATATTCTACCCAGTGACTGTGGGTGTGCATCTCTTGGCTTACAGAATAAAGTCCAAAACATTCATGCAGCTTTTTTTTTTTTTTTTCGGTACGCGGGCCTCTCACTGTTGTGGCCTCTCCCGTTGCGGAGCACAGACTCCGGACACACAGGCTCAGCGGCCATGGCTCATGGGCCCAGCCGCTCCACGGCATGTGGGATCTTCCCGGACCGGGGCATGAACCCATGTCCCCTGCATCGGCAGGCGGACTCTCAACCACTGCGCCACCAGGGAAGCCCTCATGCAGCTTTTAAGGCTTCCCAAATCCTGGCTCCCATCTGCCTTATTCCCTATGGTAGTTCTCCCTGCATCACACCACTCCCACCCATCCTCAGTCTTTATCCCACCAGACATCTCACCCTCCCCAGAATGCCCCCCACCACATACATCCTGCCTCGGGGCCAGGGCCCACTCTATTCTGCCACCTGGGCTGCTCTTCTTTTGGCACTAGTCTGCTTCAAGGCCCTGCAGGAGGTGCCACATGGGTGAGACCTTGAAGGATGGTTAAATATCAACAGGTAAAGAAAGAACTGGCAAGGGATTTCTATTTAGAAGGAACAGCATTAACAGATATACAGAAATAGGAAAACAAAAGATGTTGAAAACCACCAAACACCTCCAAATATTTTAAAAGGCCTCTGGCCCTTGGAATCTGGTCCTATAAAGAAAACTCTAATTTCTGACATTCTGGACATCCACGGTCCTTCTAAAGGAGTCCTTTGCACAAGGATCACTGATGATTTAAGGTTTATTCAAACAGTCCAGATAAATATTTATGTATAGCCATAAGCAAATCCACAAGGAAAATATAATTCAAAACAGATGTTTCGTTAAAGCTCCTTTCAGCTGGTGATAAGGTTTCTGGCTTCAAAAAGGTTTTGAAAATAAAGTGACCAATTAATATTTTAAACTCTAAGAAGGCTCTAACAATCAAGGAAGCTCTGAAAGTTATCATTTGACGGTGTTGCCAGTGAAACCTGGCCATATTGACAAGGGTGAGTCTTGGGCCCAAAGTCAATCTCAGATTTATCCCTGAGATAAGAGCCAGGGAACACAGGAAAATAAAATTTGGCTCTCAGTTTAAAGCTGAGAGTAAGTATTGTTCTAAAGTGTTGGAATCCTCCATGTTTATTTTAGTCCACAGCTCTAGAGCTAAACCAGAGGGGTCTTGACTCTTTATATCAGGATAGCTTTACAGGAACCTTTTAAATACTACTATCGCTACTATTATTACCACTCCTTCTATCACCATGACCAACAACAACTTGCCATCATCTTTAATTGGGTGTTTATTATGTCTAGAACTGTGCTAGTTCATCTGCATAGATTCTATCTAATCTTTTTTTAAGCTCTAATCTCAGATAACTGATTTTTAAAAATTTTTTTCTCATTTTTTAAAAATTAAATGATATTGGAGTATAGTCGCTTTACAATGTTATGTTAGCTTCTGCTTACAGCAAAGTGAATCTGCTATACATATACATATATCCACTCTTTCTTAGATTCCCTTCCCATCTAGGTCACCACAGAGCACTGAGTAGAGTTCCCTGTTCTACACAGTAGGTTCTCATTAGTTACCTATTTCATATATACTAGTGTATATATGTCAATCCCAATCTCCCAATTCATCCCACCCCCAACTTTCCCCCCTTGGTAACCATAAGTTTGTTTTCTATATCTGTGACTCTATTTCTGCTTTGCAAATAAGTTCATCTGTACCATTTTTCTAGATTCCACATACAAGTGATATTATATGATATTTGTCTTTCTCTGACTTACTTCACTCTGTATGACAATCTCTAGGTCCATCCATGTCACTGCAAATGGCATTATTTTGATCCTTTTCTTGGCTGAGTAATATTCCATTGTATATATATATACAACATCTTCTTCTTCTTCTTCTTTTTTTTAATACCACATCTTCTTTATCCATTCCTCTGCTGATGGACATTTAGGTTGCTTCCATGTCCTGGCTATTGTAAATAGTGCTGCAATGAACATTGGGGTGCATGTGTCTTTTTGAATTATGGTTTTCTCAGGGTATATGCCCAATAGTGGGATTGCTGGGTCATATGGTAGTTCTGTTTTTAGTTTTTTAAGGAACCTCCATACTGTTCTCCATAGTGGCTGTATCAATTTACACTCCCACCAACAGTGTAAGAGGGTTCCCTTTTCTCCACACCCTCTCTAGCATTTACTACTTGTAGATTTTTTGATGATGGCCATTCTGACTGGTGTGAGGTGACACCTCATTGTAGTTTTGATTTGCATTTCTCTAGTAATTAGTGATGTTGAGCATCTTTTCATGTGTTTTTTGGCCATATGTATGCCTTCTTTGGAGAAATGTCTATTTAGATCTTCCACCCATTTTTTGATTGGGTTGTTTGTGTTTCTGATATTGAGCTGCATGAGTTGCTTGTATATTTTGGAGATTAATCCTTTGTCTGTTGTTTCATTTGCAAATATTTTCTCCCATTCTGAGGGTTGTCTTTTCATTTTGTTTATGGTTTCCCTTGCTGTGCAAAAGCTTTTAAGTTTCATGAGGTCCCATTTGTTTTTGTTTTTTTTAATTTTTTTTTATTAGTTTCTGCTTTATAACAAAGTGAATCAGTCATACATATACATCTGTTCCCACATCCCTTCCCTCTTGCGTCTCCCTCCCTCCCACCCTCCCTATCCCACCCCTCCAGGAGGTCACAAAGCACCGAGCTGATCTCCCTGTGCTATGTGGCTGCTTCCCACTAGCTATCTATTTTACATTTGGTAGTGTATATATGTCAATGCCACTCTCTCACTTCATCCCAGCTTACCCTTCCCCCTCCCCATGTCCTTAAGTCCACTCTCTATGTGTGCGGAAGAGACTGTCTTTTCTCCATTGTATATTCTTGCCTCCTTTGTCATAGATTAGGTGACCATAGGTGTGTGGGTTTATCTCTGAACTTTCTATCCTGTTCCACTGATCTATATTTCTGTTTTTGTGCTAGTACCATACTGTCTTGATTACTGTAGCTTTGTAGTATAGTCTGAAGTCAGGGAGCCTGATTCCTCCAGCTCCATTCTTCTTTCTCAAGATTACTTTGGCTATTTGGGGTCTTTTGTATTTCCAAACAAATTTAAAAAAATTTTGTTCTAATTCTGTGAAAAATGCCATTGGTAATTTGATAGGGATTGCACTGAATCTGTAGATTGCTTTGGGTAGTACAGTCATTTTCACAATATTGATTCCTCCAATCCAAGAACATGGTATACCTCTCTTTCTGTTTGTGTCATCTTTAATTTCTTTCATCAATATCTTATAGTTTTCTGAGTACAGGTCTTTTGCTTCCTTAGGTAGGTTTAGTCCTAGATATTTTATTCTTTCTGATGTGATGGTAAATGGGATTGTTTCCTTAATCTCTCTTTCTGATCTTTCATTGTTAGTGTATAGGAATGCAAGAGATTTCTGTGTATTCATTTTGTATCCTGCTACTTTACCAAATTCATTGATGAGCTCCAGTAGATTTCTGGTAGCATCTTTAGGATTTTCTATGTGTGGTATCACGTCATCCGCAAACAGTGACAGTTTTACGTCTTCTTTTCCAATTTGTATTCCTTTTATTTCTTTTTCTTCTCTGATAGCTGCAGCTAGGACTTCCAAAACTATGTTGAATAAAAGTGGTGACAGTGGACATCCTTGTCTTGTTTCTGATCTTAGAGGAAATGCTTTCAGCTTGTCCCATTGAGTATGATGTTAGCTGTAGGTTTGTCATATATGGCCTTTATTATGTTGAGGTAGGTTCCCTCTAAGCCCACTTTCTGGAGAGTTTTTATCATAAATGGGTGTTGAATTCTGTCAAAAGCTTTTTCTGCATCTACTAAGTGATCATACTCTTTTTATTCTTCAATTTGTTAATGTGGTGTATCATATTGATTGATTTGCATATATTGAAGAATCCTTGCATCTCTGGGATAAATCCCACTTCATCAGGGTGTATGATCCTTTTAATGTGTTGTTGGATTCAGTTTGCTACTATTTTGTTGAGGAGTTTTGCGTCTATGTTCGTCAGTGATATTGGCCTGCAATTTTCTTTTTTCTGTGCTATCTTTTTCTGATTTTGGTATCAGGGTGATGGTGGCCTCATAGAATGAGCTTGGGAGTATTCCTCCCTCTGCAATTTTTTAGAAGCGTTTCAGAAGGGTAGGTGTTAACTCTTCTCTAAATGTTTGATAGAACTCACCTGTGAAGCCATCTGGTCCTGGACTTTTGTTTGTTGGGAACTTTGTTTTTTGTTTTTGTTTTTTTTGTGGTACGCGGGCCTCTCACTGTTGTGGCCTCTCCCGTTGCGGAGCACAGGCTCCAGATGCGCAGGCTCAGTGGCCATGGCTCACAGGCCCAGCTGCTCCGCGGCACATGGGATCTTCCCGGACTGGGGCACGAACACGTGTCCCCTGCATCGGCAGGTGGACTCTCAACCACTGCACCACCAGGGAAGCCCTGTTGGGAGTTTTTAAATCACACTTTCAATATCATTACTTGTGATCGGTCTGTTCATATTTTCTATTTCTTCCTGGTTCAGTCTTGGAAGGTTGTACCTTTCTAGGAATTTGTCCATTTCTTCTAGGTTGTCCATTTTATTGGCGTGTAGGCTGCTTGCAGTAGTCTCTTATGATCCTTTGTATTTCTATGGTGTCCATTGTAACTTCTCCTTTTTCATTTCTAATTTTATTGATTTGAGTCCTCTCCCTTTTTTTCTTGATAAGTTTGGCTAAAGGTTTATCAATTTTGTTTATCTTCTCAAAGAGCCAGCTTTTAGTTTCATTGATCTTTGCTATTGTCTTCTTTGCCTCTATTTCATTTATTTCTGCTCTGATCTTTATGATTTCTTTCCTTCTACTAAGTCTGGGTTTTGTTTGTTCTTCTTTCTCTAGTTGTTTTAGGTGTAAGGTTAGGTCGTTTATTTGAGATTTTTCTTGTTTCTTGAGGTAAGATTATATCTAATCTTTACAATTGTTCCCTTTTTTCAGCCTAGCATACTGCTGTCAGAAAGATGAAGGAACTTGCCCAAGTCTCATAGTTTGTAAACAGTTAAACTAAGATTCAAACCCAGGTCTGTCACCTGATTTTCTACCAGAAGAAGGTAACACATAGCATCATAGGCATCTCATGAAAGAAGGCCACCACCCCTACCTCCTCTTACAGCTGCTGCCGTTTCCCCTCTGGTGCTGTAGGGGGTCCTCTAATGCTTTAGTGCACTAACTTGGTCACAGGGGTGGGAAATTTGCTGGAGGGCACTAACCCCCTGAGGGAGTGAAATGGAAGTGGAAGGAAAAATTAGCATGGGAATTGAAGGGTGGGAGAGGAAACCTCCTCCGGATACTGATATGGAAAGAAAAGTTTTGTTTTGTTGAATCTTCTTAGCACTGCCACGTATTTCTACAATGACCCACCACACAGTCTGTCAAGATATGTGGCAGTCTGTATTTCACAGCCCACAGGAAAATCTGGCCCACAGTCGGCCCTAATAGGGAGGCTGTTTCTCTGGCTCATCAATTCTGAGGTCAGTCCGACTGGCTCCAAGCCCTGGGGCTGCAAGGATGACACACGGGAGAAATATGTGCTCATTTTCCCCTCTTGCGAGGTGCCAGCTCCCCTTGAGCTGCCTGAGTCACGAAGGTTACGATCTCTCTGAGTCTGAATCCTCACTGAAGTGGCCCAGGATGAAGCAGCTTCTCTGGGGGTGTGTTAAAGCTGCTGGGTAAAAACATCTGCACCAGTAAGATCAATCTCCTGCCTCCCTCATAGGGGCTTCTTTTTACACAACAACAGGCTAGCTGTACTAAAGAATGTCAAATAAAAGCATTGTGAGAGCTTTGCCATATGCAGGCCAAATTAAATTAGGGGCTAAGGGGCGTAATCCTCACTATTGTACTTATCAGAATTAAAATGGAGGATTACCATCAAGGGAGCAAAGCCCCCTGACATAAAAGACTACTTCCATTCTGTCATTCACTGTACACAGTTATGGGCTCACACAGGAAGGAAGGAGCAGAGAAGCACCAGGCCAACCACTGACTTCGACTTGCAGCGTGAGGCTTCCTTCTCCCCAGCCAAGTGAGCCCTGCCCCACCATGCACCCATGGGAACACCTTTCCCATGAGGCCAGTGGCTTTCTCCCAAGATTTGGTGCTGGAATCTTCTCCACCAATCACAGGGTAAGAGTTTGATGCTGATCAGAGTTTACTCCTTAGCTGGCTATGATTTAAGATGGGTACATATATATAATGGAATACTACTCAGCCATAAAAAGGAATGAAATTGGGTCATTTGTAGAGATGTGGATGAACACAGAGATAGTCATAAGAGTGAAGTAAGTCAGAAAGAGAAAAACAAATATCATATATTGACGCATATATGTGGAATCTAGAAAAATGTACAGATGAACTGGTTTGCAAGGCAGAAATAGAGACACAGATGTAGGGAACAAACGTATGGACACCAAGGGGGGAAAGTGGCGGGCAGGGGGTGGGTGGTTGTGGTGGGACGAATTGGGAGATTGGGATTGACATGTATACACTAATATGTATAAAGTAGATAACTAATAAGAACCTGCTGTATAAAAAATAAAGAAAAAAAAAGTTTTGCTGCAATGACAGTTATAGAGAACACAGAATAGAAAAAGCCCTGGGCTAGGCATTTGGAACCCCAGAGAGGCAGCAGAATGTACTGGTTATAAGTGTGGGCCCTGGAGTTAGAAGATCTGTGTTCAAATCTTTACTCTGTCACTTTACTGACTAGGTGACAATGGCAAGTTCCTTGTACTCTCTAAATGTCAGAAATTATATTGGGTAACATCTTACTGAAAAACCTGAACAAACTTTTTGGCCAATCCAATATAATATGCACTTCTCCCATAGGGTTGTTATGAGGGTTAAAAAGAATCATGCATGTGAAACACTTAGCATAGTGCCCAGGAAGTTGTTAACAAATATCAAATATTAGTTGTTATTACTGTTGGAGACAGAAGATCCGGATTCAAACCCCAGACCTGCCATTTACTCTCTGTGACACTGGGTGACCCCCATGCTAGCTGACTGGGGCAGGAGTAGGTAAATCTGATGCCTCCAACCCAGCACTCATCTCTGGTCCAGCATTTGGGAGCTACTTGATTAGCCTTCCCCATGTTCAGTTTACTCATCAAGAACGCCACCCAAAAGACCCGTGTGTGAGTTATGTGAGATAATTGTGGGAAAGACTTGCCATCGCCATAAATGTTGGGTGACCTCAACACGTCCCTGTCGTACTATCCTCACAGTATTTCTTGTCATGTCTGGGTCTTCCTTATAAACTCTTCCTCTGATTTTGCCTTTCCTCCATCATTCCCCAGTACTTATCTGCTCCTATCACTACCCCTTCAGGACTCTTCTGGAAAACTTTGCTGGTTGCTTCTCCAACCCCTTTATTCTTTGAGTACTTTCTCTTGAAGAAGGTGAAAATGCTCACTTTCCCAGCCTCCCTTGCAGCTCCCCTGTGGAGCCACCTCTGCAAATTCTGGCTGATGAGATGGGATGGGAATGTCCTGGGGACTTCTGGGAAAGGTCTCCCTCCTAACAAGCAGAGAGAGATTCCTGAGGAGAGGCCTCTTTCCATCCATCTCTTCTTTCCTGCTTTGGACAATGCTATGTGAACAAGTGATACTTAGCACACTGCTTCAGCCACCTTGTGCCCATAAGTGGGGGTATCACTGACGTGCTGAGATAGCAGAGGAAAGAGATGGAAGGAGCCTGTGTCCACATCCCTGAGTGGCAGACCCAGCACTGGAACTTCTCTCTTTGGACCTCTTATCCTGAGGGATCCTTGAATCTATTGAGTTCTGTTACTTTCCGCTGAGAGCATCACCATTGGCATGACCCAGTTCTCTTCTCATTATGCTCTGCCTGCCCACCCCCCACCCCCCAAGATTTCCTTCCTTTCAATCCCTGACTTGATCCATCCACAGGGCACTGAGAGGACTATCAAACACAGTGGGAAAAATGAGCCCCCAGCCCCCTGGGGCAGGGATGTCCTGAAACACTAACTGATGTGTTATTCTGGATCCTGTTGTTGCCACCACCACTTAAAGATTGAGGAGGAAGAACATTTCTTTCATAAAAATCTGAATTCTGAAGAGTGGTCTTGGAAGTCAGCTTGACTAACTTATTGAGACCCACTGCATGTACTGGAAATAGGAAGAATGAAGACTCAGCCCTCACCCTTGAGAAGCTGACGTGCTAGCACATGGTCAACCACAACACCAGGCAAAAACAGGAAGAGCCACAGAGAGTGATACACCAAAGTGTGGTCTGAGGACACAGTCTGTGAATGTTACCACTCACAATGTCGTAAGGGCTAGTACCAGAATGCAAATCGATTCAATTCATTACCAAGTATCTTGTTTCATTTGGCTGAGATTACGTGTGTGTGTGTGTGTGTGTGTGTGTGTGTGTGTGTATTTGGGGGGGGGGGTTGGTGACAAAACTTTGATGAAGAAAGCAGTGGATTGGTTTACATTTGGACACAGCTCATCATTTTGTTGTGAACCAGCACGTTGGGTAGTACTGTCATAAATGGACTAAGGAGTGTTAGAGAGCATTAAGTTCTCTGTGGAAGAAAGGGATATGATGATGTATCTTGATGAAATAGGTAAGAACTGAACAGAAAGGAGTGGGAAGAGAGAACAGAAGTAGGTACATTGGTAGGAACAATATGAAGTCTGATTCCAGGTAGCCTGAGGGTGCATATAGGGTCATACAGGAGGTGAGTCTGGAGGACAAATTGGAGCGAGACAGGGAGGGGCTTGCAATAGCAGACTGAGGAGTCTGAACCTCTTTTGGTCTAAAATGGGAAGCCATTAACGTTCTTTAAAAGTCAGAGTAGCTTTAGGACAATTGATCAGGTGTCAGAAATGAGAGCTGGTCTGTAAAGAGGAGCGAGTGGACAGAGAGACAGAGACAGACGTAGGCCTGGGCCAGGGAGGATGATAAGAAAGTGACTGGAATGGGGTTAAGTGAGAGGTAGGGATCAAAAATGAGCACCAGGTTTGAAGACCAGGTCACAAGAGAGCACTGACAGAAGTGGCAAGGTCAGGTGAGCCAGGGGAGGTGCTTGGTGGACTTTTCTATTGAGGCTCTGGTATGTGGATCAGGAATCCATGGGCAACAGGAGGTGGCTGTAGGAGTGTGGAGCTCAGAACAGAGATCTGATAGTCACACTCACTCATCTGAGAGTTGGCACCAGAATACACTAGTGAGAGAGGATATCACCCAGGGGAGAAGTACAGAAAGATGACAGTCAAGGATTTGGAGAACTGTCTACATTTCAAGGTGGGTGGAAGAGAAGGAGGATAAAGACGGAGTACATCTTGGAGAAAGAAGCTGAGGACCGCGGTGCTGTAGAAACCCACGGAAGAGTCCGGTCCAAGGAAAGCACAGCACATGGCACTGAGAGCTGTAGAGCCTGATGAATATGAGGCTCCTGTGACTGGGAACTGAGCTTCCCAAGGATTGTTTGAGGGATGTGGTGAGGGCACAGATCAGATTTCAGGTTTAGGGAGGGAGGGGTTGGTGATGGAATGAGGCAACTGAGCTTGATGATGTCAGTCTGAGGAAGTCTGATGGTCAAATAAGAAGAGGGAGTGACAGGGCCAAGGGCAGGCTTTTGTTAGAATGGGGAGAGGAATCAGCAAAAGGGGAAGAGGCAGCAGAAAGAGAAGAGGTGGCAGGAGGGGCTGGGCTACCTGATGATGGCAGGGCCTGGAGGGCAGGGACACCACAGAGGGGTGAGCCAGGGAGGGAACCTACGGTCTTTTGAGATGGGAGCGAAGGAAGAAAGGACAGCTGAACAGAAGGAGCGATTCTAAGGTGGAGGGAAGGGAAGTGGACGTTGCTCACAGCACTGTCCTGATATTCTGAGTAAAGTTAGTCATCAGCTGAGGTTGACGGCAGTCAGGCTGGGGCTGGAGCCATTTCCCAAACTGGTTCACTGACGTGCCCAAGATCAAAGAGCTGGAAAATGCTAGCTTTAGGACCAGAACCCAAGTCTTCCACCTGCCAAGTTCAGTGGTCTTTCTGCTGCAACGGAAATTCTAAACTTTGTTATTCTAAAATGAGATGTTAGGTCTATACTATTTCATCAAGTACCCTTAAATAAGCTATTCTGACTATTTAGGGAAGGACAATCTGCCCTCCATATGCGTGGGTTTCGCGCAAATCCAAGGTTGGTTGAATTTGCGATTGGGAAACCCATGGATATGGAGGGCAGACTCTACCGTGACATTTTATATATAAGGGACTTGAGCATCTGCTAGTTTTGGTGCCCGTGGGGGCTCCTGGAACCAATGCCCGTGGCTACCGAGAGACAACTTTAGTCTACTTTGAAAGCAGCTCGAGCAATTTGAGACCGCTAGTGAAGGACTGAGAATTTAATTTGTCAAGTTTCAAAAATATTAATAAGATGTCTCAAAAAATTAAGAATTATTTTTAAAAGTTATAAATCAAGGCCACCTCTTTTTCCAGGTGAAAATATGTGAAGAACTTTCTACTGGCCTGCTTATTTCTCCAAAATCCTGGAGTAAACTTGTAATAAAAATGATACACCCTTTTTGCATTAGCTTAAGCCCACAGTTTTGTTTAACCTCAGGCCTAGTGCCTTCTTAGGCTAAGCAATTCTTCGCTGTGGAGGCCTGTCCTATGTACTGTAGGATGTGTAGCAGCATCCCTGGCCTCTAGCCACTAGATGCCCTTAGCACAAGCCCCTCTGAGAAAAGTTGTGACAACCAGACATGTCCCCAGAAGGAGGGGGGCAAAACTGCCCCCAGTTGAGAACCGCTGCTTTAACCTAATGAGGCCCAGTACAGGTTTCACCACGAGAACCCACGAGAGAGGGCTGTAGTCAGGTTGCCCTGTGGAACAAAGACTTTTGCCCACAGAGTAATGACCTCTGACATGGAAGAATCTGACAGGCAATACTTTTTGGCTCCACTCTCTCCAACTCACCAAAAGAACACAGTGTAAGAAATACTGTTGTTTCATTATCCATTGGAATGAAATCTTATGGATAAGACTCACCGATCTTTCTCAGCGATAGCAGGAGAGTTGCTTGAAGTCTTTGCACGGCCATTGCTGGATTCTGCTTGTGGACTGCTTTTATGATCGATAGAGCCCCTCAGAACTGAGAGAAAGCAAATGAGTATTTAGAGACTAAGGATAAACTCAGAAGTAGGCAGGGTTTACTCTCCGCCGCACCTGTCTCCCCGTCCTCGTGCTGCTCCCTTTCTGCAGCCTTTGTCTAGGACACCTCATCAAAACTGACCTGTTCTGTGATTACAGGCCTTGCTCAGTACTCGGTCCCAGCCAGCAAACTGGATAAAATGACTCATCTATAGGAAAACAAGCTACCTCTCTTTGACAACAGATATAAAGAGTGGGCAGGTTGGAAGCCCCACGGTGAGGTAGATGGTGAGGGCAGCAGCACATAGTGGCTGGAATGGTGCAGTGCTAGACAGAGTTAGGAGACCAGCCTCCATTCCCAGCTGGGCTGGGCAGGGCTGCCCGCTGATGAGGACAGTGGTCGAGAAACACTGTCACAACATGGCTAGGATTATGGCAACTAGGGAATCATTCCAGGAGGAACTCAGTTCTGTATTGTGATTGAGGACAGCTTACTGGTGAGTTTCTCAAGAGTCGGGGGTCACAAATACACTGCCTCCTTCCTGTGACCATGGCAGCCATGACTGACTAATCATGGTCCCTCTCTCTTGAACTTTCATTCGGCTTCAAGTTCCTTTCTAACACA
The DNA here is from genome assembly GCF_949752795.1 of Hyperoodon ampullatus. Lineage (NCBI taxonomy): Eukaryota > Metazoa > Chordata > Mammalia > Artiodactyla > Ziphiidae > Hyperoodon > Hyperoodon ampullatus. The sequence continues at coordinate 85,644,398 of NC_136921.1, read as the reverse complement.
ACGTTTCACATCAGTGGTTCTCAAAGTATGGACCCCACATCATCACGGCTAATCAAGAACACATCTCATGAAGCATCAACATCGCCTAGAGACTTGTTAGAAATGCAAATTCTTGGGTCCCAGCCGTGACCTAAGTGAACCAGAAAGTCCGGGGGTGGAGACTGGCAATATGTGTTTTTAACAAGCCCTTGAGGTAATCAGGATCCATGTTGAAGTTTGGGAGACACTGCTCCAGATCAACAATTCTTAATCCTAGCTGTACATTAGAATCACCAGTGAAGATTTTAAATATGCCTGAACCCAACTCCCAGAGATTCTGAAACTGATCTGGTGTGGGGTTGGCATCATTTTTAAAAAGCTCTCTAGATAATTTTAAAGTGTGGCCAAGGCTGAGAATCATAGTTCCATGTAGTCACTACCAATCCTTTAGGGTTGTAAAGAGACTCTACACCTATTTGCTATCCTTATTTCAGATCATCTAGAAACATCCAAACCAAAATACAACCAATGAAGATAATCTGTAAATTTACCAATTGTGACATATTGTGGAAGGTACATAAAATATAAAAGGTTAATGTTATAATGATGAAACATATAACACAACAAAAATGGAGTACAGAAAAAGAAATATGGAAATCAATTGTTTTTTGTGTTGTCTATTCTGGAAAGAGTATGCTCTGATTCTACATTACTGGTTTGGTTCCTTAGGCATATTTATCTCTTGTGTAGAAGAAATGTAATGTTTTTTCGCTATCAGTGGTAGATAAGACCATCTGTTGTTGTTATTACTATTGCTATAAACACCAAAAGGATAAAGAGAAAATTTTATATGGAACATTATTACATTTTTATTATTACACACACACACACAAACATTATGGCCAAACAGTGAAACAACAATATTAAAAGAAGGGGGAAAAAAAAGGGAGAAATCAAGAAAAATAGCCTTTTAGAATTTCATGAGCTGATCCCCTCCCCTCCCCTCCCTGCCTCCTCCTGACAGATGAACTTCTCCGGTTAGAGGACCAGGAAGGTTTCCTCTTCCGGAGATTCTAAAACATTGTTTGGCCCAAGCTCACTTGTAATACTGTATAAGCAGCATAAAATCAAGAACTGACATAAAAAAAAAAGAGAGAAGCCCACTTCAGGGGCACAAATATCTGTTTCCTTATTAAGAAGGAAAACCGACACAACTCATTTTTAACCTTGTTCTCTGGCCCAGTTCAGCAGCACCAAGGGCTATCACTCACTGATCAAACCCTAGATGGTCTTGCCATGTGGGAAGTTGAGGTTGCTATTGTCTGCACCTATTTTGAGATCCTCAGTATGAAAAGGAGCAATTCGGAGAAGAAGAAGCACAAGCAAAGCTAGGAAAGACCACCAACCCCTTTTGGTTTGGGGCTATCCTTAGGAAGGTGCCCTTTCCACTACCAGGGAGAAAGAAGGCAGTAACACCTTTATTTGGAGCTTAGCAAAATGCCCTCAGTTACTTTGCCTGGGTTTCCAGTAACAACCCATAGAGTTTCTATTCGTGTAATTAAAGGGAAAACTCATTCCTTGTTTCTTATTCACTTGCACCTCAGTCATCAAAATATTGATTTTTTAGAGTTATTTGAAGTTTAAAAACCAAACAGAAACTTACAGAATATTCTTATTAAAGCTTAGATGAAGTCTGCCCCTCCATCTCCCAGCTCTGCCAGAAGAGCAGGGATAAGGATTTGGGTCAGAGTAAAGAGATAACCTTAAATAAGAAGGAAGTAATCATTATGTTGTACACCTGACACAAACATAATGTTGTAGATCAATTATACTTTAAAAGTTTTTCTTTTAATGAATAAAAAATAAGAAGGAGGTTGTCAAACCATTGAGTTCAAAGCAAAATCCGAAATTGTCAAATATTGTTAAATATGTCTGGTGACAGTTGGAATCACCTGGCATCTCTCTGGCAAATTAATTGTTAAACAAGGAGATTGGAGAAATGGAGCTATGGAGAAAAACAGTAGAGTAAAATAGGGTGATTCATTCTAAGTGAGTAGATCAGGTTAAAGGAATTAGACCAGTGACATGGCTGAGAAAACTAAATGATGAACTTCAATAGCAGAAACGTTCACAAAATATCAGACTTGAGGTATGTGCAGGTGTGACCACAGAGGCTCCTCCAGACATGGGTCTCCTGTCTTCAGGGAAGCATCCTTAAGTATTCTGGTTAAGTGGAATAAAGAAATACTGGGAGGGACTTCTCTGGAGGAGTTGAATCCTTCCAAAATCAGGCTGAACTCTAGAGCCATTCATATTTCCCAGGAAAATTGAGCCAATTCTCCACTGGATCTTTTTTTTTTTTTTTTTTTTTTTTGCGGTACACGGACCTCTCACTGTTGTGGCCTCTCCTGTTGCGGAGCACAGGCTCCGGACGCGCAGGGTCAGCGGCCATGGCTCACGGGCCCAGCCGCTCCACGGCATGTGGGATCTTCCCAGGCCGGGGCATGAACCCGTGTCCCCTGCATCAGCAGGCGGACTCTCAACCACTGCGCCACCAGGGAAGCCCTCCACTGGACCATTTTGAAATAGGATGAAAAAGCATTTGACCATCAGGAGGAAAAAAAAAAAAAAAGAAAGAAAACAACATAGCAAGTGTTACAAACTCAAAATGCCTTTGGGGTCACTCAGGTAACACGAATATGAGCAGTGTCAGGCAGAGGGTGGGGAGTAGTGGGGTTTGTGGCGAGCCAGAGGACATACACCCTATCTGAAAACATTCGGGTTCAATGTTTTTGTAAAAAAACATAACAAAAACTCTGTGTCTGGCCAAAGAAAACATACCTGCGTGCTGATTCCAAGAGGAAGACTCCTATTTCTGACTTCTGCTAGGGAGAAAGGGTCTAGACTGCAGGTCTGTAAGAGCTAGACATCCTTTTTTGAAAATGAAAAGTGTCTCACCGTCTCCACCTCCATGTCTCCTCAAGTTCAAGAAACACTGCTGCTCCTGGGGCTCTCCCTTTCCTTTTTTTCCCACACCCTAACCTCCTTGCCCCCAGGTAAAGCTCCAGTTGTGTATTTTCTTGAAACCTAGGCTGGGCAGCAGATTCCAAAGGAGCTGGAAGCGCCCAGAGCCTCCTTACCTGGCCTGGCGGATAAACTGTAACTACAAACTCTACCGTGAAATCCAGGGCAACTCAGTTTCTCTTTCCATACAATGCTAGCATTAACGTTAAAGGTCATATTTTTAAAAATCATAGCTTCTTCTTCAAGCGGAAGTCCAGGGAACTTCAAACTGAAAAAAACTTCAAACTGAAAAAAAAATATTTTTTAAATGTTTGAAAACCACTGATTTAGTCCAATTCTCTCATTTTACAATGATGGTAATTAAGGGAAGGCTTAGACCAGATACCCAAGTTTTAACTTCTTGTCCACAGTGTTCCTTCCCCCCATGAATGTTCTCAACATGTTCCAGTGTCAGGACCACAGAAAGATCTTCCTGAGAAGCTAAACTTTCAGAAGGTCTTAAGGTAAATCAGAGAGAAACATGTCAGCGTCTGCTCTAAGAGGATGGGTGGAAGGGAGACAGCTGGTACAGAGAGCTGCAACTAGACCCGTTTCCCCAGTGAACAGGTAACTGGGCACGCAGGACAGCTGTGGAGGGAGGGCTTGAGCTTATCTCTGTCTACTCTCTCTCCTTCTGTGAAATCACCTTGCAGGGTCCCCTGCAAGGCTGCCCCTGAATTTAATCAGCTGTCACCTGTAGGAAAAAAAAGAATGCCCGACAGAGGGTCCATATCAGGTGATCATTTCCAGCTCTGGAATCTTCTCTGGAGTGTCCACAAATACAGGACACCCATCCCAAACCTCTAATGACCTCACCTTTGTGGTCGCCGGGCTCACTGAAGTCTTGAACCTGGGCAGTTCCCCTGGGGCCCCCTGCAACGGTGGGGTGTAGATCACAGCTTTGGTCTGAAGGGCTCCCTGTGGAATGAAACAAAACAGAATCTTCTCTAGGTTATGCCCTACACCTAGACGAATTACCAAAGTGGGAGATACAGTGTGGCTAGGGAAACCCACACTTTTCTTATGGTTTGAGGCTCTGAGATGATGAATTTCACCCATGGGTTCAGTGTTATTTTGAAGATTTAATACAGTGTGGTTGTGAAAGGGCACAACTATAGGGAACAGGAGAATTAGTAGCTGTCTTGGCTGGACTCCCTACTAGTTTGGTGACATTGGGTAGGTTGGGTAACCTCTCTGTCTCACTGATTGCGTTAGTGAAATAGGGAGCTGGGAGACAAATAGAGTCATGAGTGTACTAGGCCAGGGCTCTTGGTTTGACAACTGGATGGCTTTCCTGTTGCCTTTCAGTTTCCGCCTGAGAGTAAAAAGAGAGACAGGTCTCCTACTTCCCTCCAAATGTCTGCTCTAGGGCAGGCCTCTTTTGTCATGCAGTCCTGTCCACTGACCTTTGTGGGTCAACGGTCAATTACTCTGCCATGGAAAAAACAGGCTACACACAATTCTTAGTCGAGGAATGTCACCACTGCAGCTTTTCATCATCCAGTTTAGCTTACTTCGCGTTGATGAACGCCAAAATACTTCTCTACCAAGACAGCTGATGGCTTGGGTGTAAAGGTGCTAAAGGGATGTTCCCGGCTGTCCCATGTCTTCTTCCATGCTCCACGACCCTCAAGGTCACAATGGGTTGAAGATGTCCCAACATCTCAGACCACCTCAAGTATCTGGAGAGACCAGGTCCTTTCCAACTGGATCCCTTGGCTTTAGAAGAAACCATCCTGCCACCGGGGCCTCCTCTCCACAGAGGAGACCGTCTTCGGCCTCTTCCCTTAGGCATCAACCCTAACTCTGTCCCGTCTCCCTTCTCCCTGGCCTGTCATCTAGACCCTGTTTTCTCTCTCGTCTGCACCTCCTCCTAACTCTGGCTGTTTCCAGTTCTGCTGACAGTGCTTCTAGATATACCATATTAGAATATTTGGGATCTCTGACCTCTCTCCTTTTTTATTTCCTCAGATGTGTTTTTTTCATGCCGTCCCTCTCCCTCTTTCTGGATGGCTCTCCTGCTTCAAGCATTGCTCTGCGACCCAGCCATGTCTCTCCATTCCTTTATGGAGGCCCAGTAAACATTCCCGTGTTAACTAATGCCAGCTAACTCAGACTATACTTAAGGAGGCACACACAGTCCCTACCCTCACGGAGCTTGCATTCTGACACAGAGAGTGAGAATAAAAAGACATATCTACCGGGAACCTCAGAATGTGTGACCTTACTTGGAAATAGGGTCTGTGCAGATGTAATTAGTTTAAAAAGAGGCCCTATTGGATTACGGTGGGTCTTAAATCCAGCGATTAGTATCCTTATAAGAAGGCCATGTGAAGACACAGAAAGACACAGGGAGAATGCATGTGACAACAGAAGCTGAGAGTGAAGTGATGGGTCTAACAAGCCAAGGGATGCCAAGGATTGCTAGGACCCAGAAGGAGCTAGGAGAGGGGTATGGAAAGGATTCTCCCTCAGAGCCTCCAGTGGAAACCAACCTCAGTGACACCTTGATTCTGGGTTTCTAGTCTCCTGAACTGTGAGAGAATAAATTTCCGTTGTTTTAAACTACAAAGTTTGTGGTAATTTGTAGCCCTAGGAAACTACAATAATATGAGAAGGGGGAGCTGATGGATGTTAAAGGTTTAACTAGAAGAAAGAGGAGAAAAAGATCAAGTATGTGCATTCAGCTTGAATTGGCTGGCAAGGTGGGGATGGGGTGGCGGGAGAAAAACTAGGAACAGGAGCTAGGGAAATGGCCATTATTTGTATTTAACAAATACAAATGTATGAATTATGATGTTCCATCCAGTGTCCTAAGCCCTTTATAAAAATTAACTCATTTAATCCTCATAGGAACTGTAAAAGGCAGAGACCACTATTATTCCCATTTTACAGCTGAGGAAACTGAGGCACAGGGAGGTTAAATGATTTTCCCAGGAAAGTCACACACAGCTGGAGAATGGCAGACACAGGGTTCAAACCTAAGCAGTTTTGCCCTAAAGTCTGAATTCCTAAATATTACAGGGTAGAGCACATTTATTTAAACATTTAAAAATGATTAACCTCCACTGTCCTATTTTTAAATTTACAAATGGAAATAAAATTCAGACTATTTCATTCACATGCCTGGGCCTTTAAGGGTCCCACAGATTAGCCGCGGCAGAAGGAGGCTCTGGCCTGGTGTTTGATGACCCACCCAGAGGACAGACCCAGGCATTATTTCCAGCAGGGACACTGGGTAGGTTTTCTGGTTGGTGATCTAGGCTGGGTAAGCGTTCCTGCCTTCACCATGGACCTGGCACAGGTGCCCACTGTACCTGGCAGAGAGGGCGCATACAGGTGAGGCACAGAAGCCCAGCCTTCCCCCCCTCATCACTGTGGGCCAATGGCACGAGGACCCTGGGGTTTCTGGCTGGAGTGACGGCTGGTCAGCAGCCATCTTATCAGGATTTAAAGAGGCCAACTTGTTGGAGGTCCAACAGGCAAATGCCACCAAAAGCAGCACAAAGTCGAATTCTTAAAGAATAGAATCTCATTGACACGTTTTTCCTCCCTACAGCTGCATCAGAAACCCTGGCCTCCATCTCCACCACACAAAACAAGTCTAGTAATTTTAGGCCTATGAGAGCATTTTCCACTTTGATTCTTCACTACTTAATTCCAGTTATTATTCCAGTCAAACTTTGAGAGTTCAAAGAAAGTCTTGTCTGGGAACTGCTTTCTCTAACTTGGAGGCTAAGGAGGGAGGCTTTCCCTCACCCTAGAGGTCAGTTTCTTGCCTATCCTGGAACATCACTGAGGAATTTTTCTTCCATTCCAGCTTCTAGGGACTGCCGCTCTCTTCTCTCCCGACTCCCAGCAGCCTCAGGTTGGATTCATTTCTTATAATTTATGTCCTGCCTGTTTCCAAAAAGGACTGGGTGGGAGCGTCATAGATCATTTGCTCCTTGTGGCTGTGTTAGTTGGCTCTAGCTTAGTACTCCTGTCAAGGCTGTGGTAGGCGTGTTGGTCCTGGTTCCATCTGAGACTGTGCCCCCTTGTTAAAAAGTGTGTATTTTTAGAGCAGTTTTAGGTTCACAGCAAAATTGAGGGGAAGGTACAGAGATCTCCTCTAACCCTCTGCCCCCATACATACACAGTCTCCCCATCATCAACATCCGCCATCAAGTGTACATTTGTTACGATCGATGAACCTACATTGACACATCATAATTTCCCATAATTACCCAAATTGCATAGTTTACATTACAGCTCGCTCCTGGTGCTGTACATTCTATGAGTTTGGACAAAAGTGTAATGACATGTATCCATCATTATGGTACCATACAGAGTATTTTCACTGCCCTAAAAATCCTCTGTGTTCTGCCTATTCATCCCTTCCCACAGCTCCTCACCCCCTGACAACTACTGGTCTTTTTACTGTCTCCATAGTTTTGCCTTTTCCAGAATGTCATACGGTTGGGACCATACAGTATGTATCATTTTCAGGTTGGCTTCTTTCACTTAGTAATATGCATTTAAGATTACTTCATGTCTTTTGTGGCTTGATAGCTCACTTTTTTTCAGTGCTGAAAACGATCCCGTTGTATGGATGTGCCACGGTTTATCCATTCGCCTACAGAAGGACATCTTGGTTGCTTCCAAGTTTTGACACTTAAGAGTAAAGCTGCCTGCATCTGTGCAGGTTTTTGTGTGGACACACGTTTTCAACTCCTTTGGGAAAATATCAAGAAGAACGATTACTGGATCATACAGTAAGAGCATGTTTAGTTTTATAAGAAACCACCACACTCTCTTCCAAAGTGGCTGCACCATTTTGCATTCCCACCAGCAATGAATGAGAGTTCCTATTGCTCCACATTCTCACCAGCATTTGGTGCTGTCGGTGTTCCAGATTTGGGCTATTCTAACAGGTAAATAGTGGTATCTCACCAGTGTTTTAATTTGTATTTCCCTGATGATGTATGATGTGGGGCATCAGACTGTCTTCCTCTCTTTTTAAGGGGAAAAAAAAGGCAAAATTTTTATGTTGTTTTTGTGACCACCCCCAAAGCATCCAGCAGAGTGTTCTTTATAGACAGGATGTTCAGAATGTTTGGGGGGAAGGACAGCAGATCAGGAGTCAGGAGTCTGAATTGCGGGAGGTTTCTTAGCCACAATCTGTAAAATGGGATAAAATCCCTAACCTACCTCTCAGGGTTACTATGATAATTACAGGAATAAGGTTAGTGGAAGTCCTTTGCATGAACGTATGAATTGTAAATTGCCATGCAAAAAGTATAAGATGTTATAAAAATAAGCATTTCTATTGGTTAATCAAGAAGGAAACAACTCTTACCTCTAGGATCATTCTGGCTTCTTATAAAACAAAGTTATTTACTTTCCTCTAAATTTTTCTTAAAAAGACAAATTTCTGAAAGTTTATAGTAGCTTTATTCATAATCACAGGAACTGGAAACAAGTGTCCTTTAGCTGGTAAATGGACACAACTGTGGTATATCCACAGACCAGAATTCAGCTCAGCAATGAAAAAGAACAAAGTACTGATAAATGTAACAACACTGATGACTCTCAAAAGCATTATGATAAGTGAAAGAAGCCAGACTCAAATATCTACATACTATATGACTCCATTTATATGACATTTTGGAAAATGTAAAATTACAGGGACAGGAAAACCATTAGTGGTCACCAGTAGCTGGGGGTGGGGAAGGGATGGACGACAGAAGGGGCATGAGAGAACTTTCGGAAACGTTCCTTTTCTTGATTGTGGAGGGGGTTACCTGACTATATGTGTTCATCCAATTTTATCAAACTGAGTTTTACTCTGTATAAATTATACCTCAATAAATCTGACTTGCAAAAAGTTACCAGAATTTTAAAAAAATAAAAGGATAAGTCCTCCTTATCCTCAAACTGGATTGTTCCTGGACAGCAGGATGCAACTGCTTCTAACCCACTAGGAGGAGAGTCTGGTGAGGAAAGCCTTGCTGTTGACGAGGGACCCTTCACAATCGTTTGCATCACTGACCATAGCTGGTTTTGACACTAAGCACTTGGCTCAAAGTCTATGAAATTAGCAGGCTCTGGTCGCTTGTACATCTCACCCGTCACAACTTTATTGATGAGAATGGCTACCAGCTGTCACCTCTGCCTCTGCCTCTGTGCTGGGTGATTCAGACTTCATGGCCACAGCAAATCAAGCCGTGATCCTGCAATGGCTCTTCATGTTGGGGTTTGAACTCTTGGCCAAATGGCTGTCGCTCAGTTGTTATGTTGCCAATCACCCGTCACTGTGGGTTAAATGTGACAGGCTCACCAACATCTTCCAACTCTTCAGACATCTGAAAGGCGACTTGCTTTCCACACCAGCAGAGCAGCAAATCTGGGTGATATTTAACTCCTGGATTTTAGAATTTCTGACTTCTGGAAGGAGGTGAGGAGGAGACTTGTTATTTTACAGAACAAGTTGCAGAAGGGCCTCAAACCCCTGAGTGGGAAAAATGATGTCAGGAGCACACCACCTAAGTCGGAACAATTTTGAGGTCACTGAAAAATGTGTCCACACAAATGAACCAAGCTCTCAGCATGATGGAGAATAGCTCTTGATAAAAACAAAACCACCTGAAATCTTTCACATGCTATTGTTGTATTTTAATTTTTCCCTGTCAGATAAGCAAGACATAAGTTAAGATTTGGAAAATTCTCTCTTTTATAAAGGCTTTATTGTAATTGTATTTGAGATTTGACAGGTACCATTTTTTTTCTGCAGAAGTGAGAGAAATAGTTTCATCTTTTTGAAGTTATAACATTATTATTCTAATCATAGAAGAGTATTTCACAGACAATTTTTTTTCCCCCTCAAGTTAAGTTCATACTTAGGAAGGGGGAACAGAGAGGAAACTAACACTTACTGAATATCTGCCATGTGCCGGGTCCCATGCAGGATGCTTTGTGTATATTATCTGCTATCATCTTCACAACAGTCCAGAGAATTAGACCTTAACAAGCCTCACTTTATAGCTAAGGAAACTAAAGCTCAGAAGTTAAGCAATTTCCCCCAAACCATATGACAAATGGTGGTATAGCCAGGATTTGAAGTCAGTAGTTCTGACTGCAAAGTCCACATGCTTAGGATGGTATATAAAACTCTCCCCAAAGTTTTGACTGGTACTCTATGTCCATGTGCCATATCCAAGATGGAAACCATCTAGTAGAGCATGTTCTACTAGAAAGAGCATTGGGTAAAGACTCAGAAGAGGGCTCTGATACCAGTCATTATGCTCATGTAACACATAAGGGGAGACAACTTATGTAGACTCTCTGGGCTTCTGTTTCATCTATTTAGGGGGAAACAAAATCTGCCTTTGTACACACAGGAGTCTTTTGAGGAAAAAAGCCTGATAATTCTTTCCATAGCACAGTTAATTTTTCCCCTGAATGTTTCTTTACTGTAACTTGGATAGAGCCCAATAACTAATAAGGGTTAGAAAATGTGATACCACATTTTATGATTCTTTTTGTTTTTGTTTTTTGCGGTATGCGGGCTTCTCACTGTTGTGGCCTCTCCTGTTGCGGAGCACAGGCTCCGGACGCGCAAGCTCAGCAGCCATGGCTCACGGGCCCAGCCGCTCCGCGGCATGTGGGATCTTCCCAGACCGGGGCACGAACTCGTGTCCCCTGCATCGGCAGGCGGACTCTCAACCACTGCGTCACCAGGGAAGCCCCACATTTTATGATTCTATGTGAAAAAACATTAAAAGACATAAAGGCAACTCGAGTGTGGTTTTGACACCATTATTAATCAATTATTACTGATCATAAAGTTGTTGCTTCACTCAATGTTAAAGTGGTAAGGATACCATTTTGGGCACTGCCTCTTTGCAGCCAGGTTCTAGAGCTCTACATGAGGTCCATAAAGGAGGAAGCGATTCCAAACTGAAGAGGTTCTATCCATGGGCTTGCTCTGAAATTTAATCTTGAGTCCTGGGGTGCCAACTGCTGCACCAAAGTTTCATCTTGAGCATTTCCATGCCATGTCGGTAGGATATCAGGCAAGTGGACATCAAACCCACTTTGGCTTTGCAGCTTCTTCTCTGTGCATTAGGTGAATAGTACCCTGCCCTCTGGGTGTTTAATTCTAACATAGGTAATACTTTGATTCCATAGCAAAGGACATGCCTTTGCATCACAAGTTATTTCATGGCAAGAATTCTACTGCTTGTGCCCCTTGAGGTTTGGCAGAGCCCATTCCCTCCGCTATAAACCACTTTCTTGAAGCCATGCTTCCGGGGCTCTCTGTATGTCCTGACCCTGCTCACAGACAAGGCACATTTTCCCCAAGTAAATCACAATGCTTGTCCCCCCAAACATTTCCCCCTCCAAAACGTTATGCCTGTGGTTGTCAGAAACCAGCCACAGACCTTTATCTACAGAGAGTTAGAGAAAGCCAGACAGTGCAAGTGGACTCAGCAGGACCCTTGTGTAAGCCTGAAGGGCACCCTGCCTTTGGTTAAGCAGAGCTTTAGAAGACAGTGGAGCTAGTGTGAGTTGACAGTTCACCTCAGGCTCAGATGCTCCAGTTAATTCTTTCCCCTAGATGCTGCTTTACTCTTGTGTGGAAATGGCCTAAAACACCAGAAAAGGACAGGCAGCTGGCTCCTGCCAAGAAGAGTTCACAATCTGTCTTCTCTCACATTTTGAGGGGTTATATTTTTTTGTGCAAAATGACCAGGAATCCTTCTAAGAGATAGAAATGGAGTGAGTAAAGAAACATTGGAATAGAGGTAGAATGACAAATACAGATGCATAAAGGAGTGACAAAGGGCGGCTTGCTTTCCTTCTGTCTGTTCAAAGTGGACCTTTTCTCTCGATGGTACATTCGCTTGACTTTCCTCTACTGTTTGGCTTGTGATCAACAACCTGCTTATGCACAGATTCGACAGACTGAAAAATATCTACCTAATTATTTTCACCTTCAAGAAGCATGGGCCATTTTCAGTGTATATCCTCAGCTATATTTTATAATGATTTTGACTCTTTGGAGTTTTACAGAACTCCCTTCCATTGAATGTTGACATAATATAGAGGACCTGATTATACAAACAGCATCCATTTGAGGGAGAGAATGTTTTTTAGCCCTCTGTATTGAAGATGGAAAATTTGAGGCCCCAAATGAAATCCTATTGCTCATCTTGGTAGTAGCTCCAACATAAAGCAGGTACTTAAACAGTTGAATAAGTGAATGAAAGAAAGAAATTTCCGAATTTACAATATAGTTGTCCTGTGCACCTAGGGATATTTGTGGAAATCTCGTTCTAGGAAATTATTGTAACCACCTAGTCATTGCCAACCCACCAACAATGCTAAAGGAACCAGCCTTTCAAAGTTAGAAAAGACCAGGAGGAGGCCTTACCCTGAGAGAGATTGCAAAGTTCAGGCAGTTTTAAACACTAAAAACTTGGTTCCGACGTGATGTAGGGGTCGGGTTCCTAAAAGAAGTTAACCTGGGGGAGGGGCAGAGCCTGTCTGGATTCTCTGCTTGCTTTCCTCTCTGGAAGCTGCATTTAAAGCAACTCCCGTTGGCTGGAGTCACATGATGCGTGGCCCAGAGGTTCCAGCTGCAACTGGTTTAAAATGCCTGCTCACAGGCTCAAGGAAGAGGCCCCCTCAGCCTCCACAAGGTTGAGGCTGCCGCCCCAGAAAGCACTCCCCCCAAAGGGCATCAGAGGGGGAAACAGCCATAGATTTTAGTGCTGTTATCTCCCGGAGGACGAAGGAGGAGAGTAAGTAGGAAGCTGACCAGAGGACAGAGAGAAAGAGAAAATGACAACTTCCACAGCACTGAAGCAATGAGATGAAAAAGTGCTATCAACCAATGGGTTCTTCCTGCTCCAGGGGTGGCTGCGGGGGACAGGCGGGAAGGGAGGCTGGAAAAGCCAGATCCTCCTGGAAACACTCTTTGCAGTTCCTTCCCAGCCTCTAGGGCTCCACTGTCACCTACTTGAGGCTTTTCCCCTGTGACATGGGGAGCCCAGCACTTTGCTCTCGCTTAAAAAAAGATTTTGAATTAGAGGGGCAATTTTTTAAAATTGTGCTTTCAAAAACTTAAAAGACTGAGACACTGTAGATATTTTTTTAAATTCCCTGCAGGTTGTTTGTTTTGATAGCGTTTACTGAGGAAGGTATGCAATTTTAGTTGACAAAATCTAGTTATATCCACTTTCTGAAACTTAAGAATTCATTTTAAAAAATAATAGATTAGTTAGATGACTAATAAGGACCTACTGTATAGCACAGAGAACTCTACTCAATACTGTCGAATGACCTATATGGGAAAAGAATCTTAAGAAGAGTGGATATATGTATATGTATAACCAATTCACTTTGCTGTACACCCGAAACTAACACAACATTGTAAATCAACTGTACTCCAATAAAAAAATAAATAAATAAACACTAGAAACTCAAAAAAAAAAAAAAACCAGATTAGTGATGGGATGACATACAACTATTAGTTTTTACTTAGAATACCCCATGTATCTGAACACTAATAGGTGCTCAATTATTTTTCTGATTAAAAAAGTACATTTTTAAAATTCTTTGGTGTTTAAAGGAGTGTGTTTTCCTATGGTAAGAGCCTATTATCAGCATTAATCAATAATAAAAACACAATGAAGCATGCCACTTCTCACCAAGATGACATTCAAAGTGGTTTCCCTCCCCGCCAAAAAAAGAAACTGATAAAGGATACTTTTGCCCAGATCCCCAGCTAGCTCTCTCCCTGCGACCCCACATCTCACAAATGCCCTTTATTGCCGGCATAATGTTCTGCGCACAGGAAACGTGTGCGCATGTGCCAGGCGTGTTTTCCCATTTGTTTTCTCTTCCAGCACTGCTCCCTGGCTGGTGAACAGTTTCGGGCCCACAGAGATCTCAAGACCACCAGCTCATGTATTTGAAAGGCATCTGTTTATTTTGAAAATGCAAATGTGGCCTACCTCAAAGACTCACAGGCAAGAAAAGACCCATGGAGCAAAGGGAGAGGTTTCCAATCTGGAGCCCTGTCCCTCCCTGTATCACACCCAGATCACTAGCTGTCAGAACCACTTAACAAGCTCCAGGAATCTGAGCGAAGGGCCCACAATTCAAATGAGAAGGCTCATCTCTCCCAAGACTAGCCAGGCGGATCATTCCTCACCTGCTTTAAAGTACTGATGAGGTCACTTCCAAAAGGACCCTGGGCCTTTGAGATGGTGGCACCTAGGCCGAGGACTGCCTGGAGGAGGGCCCGTAATGGGGACACCGGCCTCCTAACCACAGCAGCCCGGTCCTGGGGACGGATTCCTGGAGAAAGCCCGGGAAGGTTAATACCTCGACTTTGATCTCTGTCAAGGCATACCAGCAAGAATTAATTTACATTTCAGATGAAAAAGGTTGACAGCATGAAAAGGCATCTTGTTTCTGGTATGTGAATGTGCCGTAATAGATCGGGAATTCTGAAAGGAAGTTCTGAGGAAGCTAAAGGGATAAGCCGCACGGCTGCTTTTATTGGGAAGGAGATGAAAGGAAAACAAATTTCAATATGTGCTGCTCTGTAGCAACATGTAGGCCAAATGCTTCCTAAATTTCAAGGGCTGTTCTTTTAAAACTATATAACATAGCTCAGCAACACGATTAAAAAAAAAAAAAAAGACTATCGGCCAGAACTTGAAATATAAACAAACACATAGCACAGAATCTAAATTTCAAATGAAATGATTTGTTGAAAAAATAATAAATTACAGAATAACCTTAGAAAATATCCAGAAACGGTTGCGTTATGATAACATCCCTAAGCCACTTCTGCAGGCTTCAAAAGTAAGAGCACCCCTATGTTTGGGGCTTGTTCTACTTGAAATGTCTTAGTGTCACGAGGAAGAGCTTGGAATGAGAGGATTATGCTTTGGGAAGCGCACACCCTGAAACAGAGACTTTGGGATGAGCTGCTTTGCTTTTTAGATCAACACATTGCCTTTGACTCTAAAGATAAGGAAAACATTCTCAAGTAAAAGTAAAATGCCCATAAAATTGCAAATGTTGTTACCCTATCTAAGTATCTTTACCACTAACACCGAACCAGCACCTCAGTTCCTGTCCATGGTGTTGGCTCAAGGGCAAAATGACGCTGCCTGCTTTTGCTCTGGCTGCCACACTCTCCTGCCAAGGGGGCAAGGTGGCGTGAGTACCACCCTCAATGACTACATGCCTGCCTAAGCCCCTGCGGACTCAGAAGCTCCCGATGCCACTTGATAAGCAGGAACGATGGCTGCCAGGCTAAGAAGGGGGGTGCCTGCAAGGCTAAAAGAAAAAAAGAAACTACAAGAGGAAGCTCCTTAAAGAAACGTGGTCTCTGTGGTCCCATGAAACAAAAGTACCCTCCCATGGTACCTATCCCATAGGTGCTGCATTGAAGAGATGAAATCCTGACTGTCCTGATGTGATGAGGCTGCCCACTTGTCTGTTTTTATGCAGTGTTCACTTGGCAATAACAGAGTGCAAACAGGGAGCCCTCTAAAGATGATTTTCAGAGAGAGAAAATTTGATTTATGATCCCACATACTTTATTTATGATCAGTGGCTCAACAATACATAAGCTCAAAGTTTTTATTTGAAAATGTATGTTGGGCTTTGGGCCAAACGGCAAGATCAGTCCAGTATCCTCTCTTAATGGCGGGGGCAGGGGTGGGGAGTACTGTGTGTGTGTGTGTTGGGCAGTGGGGAGGTAGAGAAAAAAACTGCACTTTGAGTTGTCTTTCTTAAGCTGCAACTAGAATTGCATCCTTCTTCCTGATGCTTTGAAGTTGTAGAGCTTAGAATTCCTAGGGGATGGTGTTAAAAGTTACACATTTGGATTTAAATGACACCCCTTCCTCCCAGATATTTTGGTTTTGAATGAAGTCGTCAGGTTTGTACTGGGCCAGAGAGTTCTGAGGAGTGTCTCTGGAGCCAGGCTCTGGGCAGGGACCTCCTCGAAAAGGTTGCAGCTGTTTTATTTAAACGTTTGCTTCATGCGTGGCAGTATCTGAAACCCTCTCCCTCTCCCTGCTGCTCAGTCCACTGGACTGGCCACTTCTCTCTCATTCTGTCTCCGATTTCTTGTGCTCTAGGAGCTCCTGGTGTGCTCTGTGGCCTGTTTCTTCCAGGGCCTCAATTAGGCACATGCAGCTCCAAATGACAGAGGGAGCCGGGCCTCGCAGCCACCGTGGGTACTGCCATTTGCAGAAGAGCAGAATGACCTGGGAGCCAGGCACCAGAGCTCGAGGTGCTCAGGCAGCCACAAGCTGAGCCACAGTGCCCTCACCCTGTAGGGCCCAAAGGACTGCCTTAGCCACATACAGGTCTGGGTGTGGGAAACTCAGTTAGCCAGGAAAGTCCCTGAGCTGTTCCTATCTCTGTGATACCAATTCTCTGTGATACCAGAGAACTCCAAAGTTGGAAGACGTCCTTTAGACCTTTTTAGCCAATGCTCTTGTTCACAGACGAGGGACGGGTGACTCCAAGAGGAAAAGGGATTTGTTCAGTTGGCAGTATGCAAAGTGGAATCTATCCAAACTGCCTGTGAACGAATTCTGGCTCTGTCACTGACTAGCTGTATGATCATGGACAAGTTACTTCACTTCTCTGTGCCTCATTTTCCTTCTCTTGTAGTCCATAAAATTTGGAATACAAGGGTACCTACTTGGAGCATCCTTAGCCAAGTATGGCATGCAGCCAATTCTCACATGGTGGGGGTGTGCATCAGAACAAGCACTAGAACCCTCCCTCACTAGAACTCTTGACTCCTATTCCAGTGCTCCTGAATTATTAACATTTCAGCTTTTTGAAACTCATATGAACTTAATCACAGAATATTTCCAAGTGGACACTATGAAAATGATGTTTTAATTACCTGCTTGAATATGAACAGCAGACTCACTCCTTCTGTTGCTTATTTTCTTAAATTTCCTCCGAGCATCATATCCTCTCCAGGCTAAAAATATAAAACCATGTGCTAGGAATGACATTAATTTAAGAATGTGCCAGAGAATTGATATAAGCTGTTTTCCCTCCAATCTATTACCCCTCTCCTCCTCCCTCCTACTTTCTCACTGAACAAAATAAGCAGAGCTACGTGAGTGATGGTTGGGAAGAGGGGCCTCTCTGTACTCTCAGCTTGGCCTCCGAGATGCTTCTTGATAAGGAGTTATTTTGGTTCAGGCAGTGAGTTTCCAGAGCCCTCTGGATTCCACTTATGAATCACTTGGGACCCCTGTCTAGGTGAGGTGGGTCCCTGTCATTCCAATCCACGGAGGAAGCTCTGTCTTCAGGACTTAGGGGCTGGGAGAAGACTGAAATAGCCCAACCCACTCCATATTTTTTATTGGGAGGAAGGAATAAACATGAAAGTTGAAGGAGAGAAAAATAAATAATAATGATTAGTAGCATCACAGTTACATTTGGTGAGGGTGGACTATGCGCAGAACTGTGCTCAGGGAGGGAATGCATGTGATAGGAAGGGAAAAGGCATGGGAAGTGGATGCAGAAAAGAAGAGAAAGGAAAAGGGAACCTGGGGGCAGGGGGCGGGGTGTTAAGTCCTTCAGACAGAGAACCAGGGCACTGAGCTGCCACCAGGAGCATGACCGGCTCTCCTTTTCGTTCCCGCCCTGAGCACCACAGCTCTCCAGTCTGAGTGAGGTCATGAAGTCCGGAGTGGACATTATGATGCTGGGTTATGAAAACACAAAGGAATTCATCTACTGTGTTCAAGACCTGGGGCTTTCACAACCACTCGAGATAGCACAGGAACTCAAATGCTGTTTGTAGCACAAATGACACACGTGTATGTAAAGAGGCACTGACTGGGCTGGGCGTATGACAGAGCCTAGTGATTTGTTCCCTTGGTTTACAAGCTCTGTCTGGGGTAGAAGAGCCTCCTGGACGTGGCAGTAGCAATTCTGATGTTGAAAACCTGGTAATGGACCTGAAGTGTATATGATGTGGTGCATCTGGGAGCTGAGGCACACGTCTGTGTGATGTGGGTTTTACATCCATCCACTGCTACCCCCTCTATCTTGCCTCAGGTAGGGATGGCTTGTTTGCTTACCTGGAGGTTAGGGACCATGACGGTCTTGCTCACAGCTATATCCCCAGGACCTAGCACAAGGTTTGGCCTGCAGTAGATACTCGCTAAATATTTGCTGAAGCCAGGAAGAAAGGAAAGAAGAAGGAAGGAACGGAGGGAGGAGAAGGAACCACCGAGAAGAGCAGTAGGAGAGTGGCCTCAAGTACTTAATGAAATGCCAAGATTCAGGACCGTTTACCTGACTGGATGGCAACGGCCCCCTTCTCTCTCTTCTCTCTGACTCTTTTGTATCTCCTGGCTCCAAGCCACCCCTTGACATGGGCCTGCAGCACAGCCACTCTGCCTATGACTTCCCGCAGTAGCAAATTTAACTGCTCAATATGGTAATACTTGAGAAAAACCTGAAATGAGACATCAGTTTTAGCATTACGTGTGGGCTCCCAAACAGAAATTCACTCTGCTCCAACATATTCTTAACGTAAATATTAAAAGCATCATCTAAATAAAGTTTACAGTGACTTGATTTATGCTAACATTACTGACTTCTTGGAAGCAAATACAATTCCCCTTCTAAGGTCCAGCCTATGTGGGACTACTGATATAAACAGATGATGAAGTTAACAGGGGTTTAGGAGATCCTAAATGTTCTCCAGGCCAGCCTCAGTTTTGCCATGAGTTCCATTTTCTCAGCTTGATCTCTTTCTCCACAGCTCTGGTGGAGGTGCTAACCAACAAAACTGACCCACGGCCAACAGAAGTTCAGAGGGATTGGGGCCTGGATGACCCACAGTGATCTAATTATTTCTGCTGAGAGGCAGCAGTGTCGCCATCCACACTCAGGCGAAGGCTGGCTTTGTAGGGCAATTCAGAGCGGACCATAAAAACCTGGGAGCCTGCAGGGACATGATGTTCCCCTGAATGAAAAGCTAGACGTGATGAGACTACTAATCAGAGTGGGCAGGAAATATCACGAGTCTAAAAAAAATGGACAAAACTATAAAAGATACTCACTGTCATTCGTATAATTTGTGTATTTGCCTGCGGTGCTGGAATAAGCAGCATTGAAGAAGGGACATTTGAAAATGAGCTCAAAGATCTCATTCTAGAAATGCTAAATGGTTCTCACTACATGCAGAACAGGAGGCAAACTCTCCTCCTCTGGTCCCTGAGGTCCTGGGACTCCTGACCCAAGACCGGCAAAAATCACTATTAGCTTGGGGTCTTGTCTGCTAAGCTACACAATTTACAGAGCTATTCAAATCACTGATAAGAGACAAAGGTTCACAGAAGAGCAACTCGAGTGACAATCTAAACAACAAAGAAAGAACTACCTTTGTTTTTCCCAGCAGCCAGTGATCTAATCTGGACTTTTCCAAGATAGCGACACAGCTCTCTTTGCTGGCAAGAGGTGTTTGATGTGCTCTGAATGCCAAATAATAATACCTACAAAATGAAAGAGTGAAATAAAGCATTTTTAGTCACCATTTGATTCAGTATAGTAGAATTACTCTGGGCCCATTGACATATCTTTTTTTTTAATATCGAATATTTCTTGAGCATCAATAATAGTGTACTAGGTAGTGGAATATATACAATTCATGCTTATTGGCTCTTACCTACTTTCATATTTTCTGCTATGTGTATTTTCCTTTTAATATTGCTTTGTAATTCATATTCAGTACATACCTGGCATCTTTTGCATGCAAAATCAAAGTATCTAATCCTTTAAAAAACTGAAATTTAGACAGCTCTCCTAGTAAAAGTCATCATTTTAAATGTTAGTATTACTATTATAAAAATAATTTGTCATCTCATTGTATAAAATTTGACTCTGCTTTGAAAATCCCATCTGAAGCAATATGTAGAGAGCAAAAATGATCATAGCCTAATACAACTAATTTTGTCTGTTAAGCTACATGTCTCTCTCAAGGTAAAAAGTTGGCGTGTTTTCTTGAGACAATCACCAAAACCACATTTGTCTTCCTAAATTACTCATTTTAATGAATTTCCATACTTCCAGATGAAAGAGTTTCTGGGTAGATTCAAAGAACACCACCAAAAGGGTTTTTCTCTCCTTTTCTTTCTTCTTTCTTCTCCATATATGTGTGTGTGTGTGTGTGTGTGTGTGTGTATGTGTGTGTGTGTGTATGTGTGTGTGTGTGTATGTATATATATGTGTGTGTGTATATATGTCCATATATATGTCTATGTCTATATATATGCATATATATGTATATACTATTGAATACATTATCCTTTAGAAAACTTTACCTTAGTTTTTCTTTTAAAAACTTTTAAGGATCTTTCCTCTGCTCTTTGCTGCCATCTATAATTAAATTCAACTGCTTGGAAGTTTAAAAATAAACTTAATTTCCTTGTCAGAGGATTTTCCTGTCATTCCTCAGAAAGGGTGATCTGTTATTTTAGAATTGCTTTAAAATATAGAGTTGTTTTTACTTTTTAAGAAAATCACCAAAACATAAAATATGTCCTTTCCTCCTGCCAAATATTCCCACGTCTTTCTGTTTATGGAAAAATAAACATACCTGATTAACACTTGAGCCATTTAAATTTATCTTAGGGCTACAAGACTGTTTCACAAGTTAGGATTGAATGCTGAATTTGCTGAAAACATTTGCATTCAGAGATCCTGGGAATGATTCCAAGGCTCTGGGTCTCTGTTTCCACCTTTGAGGAGGAGGAGCAGTGCTCTCTCAGAAGCCCTGAATGGTGGCCAGGACCACACTAGGTCATTTGGCCAAGCCCAGGAACCTGCTCACAGCAGTTGTCTCCTGGAGCTAAGCGGGAGGAGGGACAGCCAGGAGTCAGGCTTAGGTCTGAGCAGTTCGTGGCATCAGCACAATTCTTCAGCCTAGTTTCTTCAGTCTAGTTTCTCCAGGACTGTAGTTTCAGTCATGGCTTCTTGGATTTGGATTTGACCAAAGCAAAAAGATTGTGTCCTAGAGTGCATGGGGTTGGTGGGAATAGATGGCAAATCTATAGGGGTGAATGTCTTGGGAAAGCTGAAGTATAGATAGCTTAAGATGTAAAAGTCAGTGGTAACACCAGGACTTCCGACTCTCTTTCCTTTAGGCCTGGCCATTCAGAACATGGGCTCCCTTGGCTTTAATCAGCCAGGCTTGCTCAGGATGACTGCTCAACACTACTGGTGATGAAGTATTTAGAGAGAATCTAATGAATGACCAGCACTGTGCAAGATATAAGAAGATTGCAAGATATGTTCTAGCTCTCCATTCAAGGATTTATACTTGTTTTTTGAGCAACCATGGATGCTTCTTAGCAATTTCTAATTTCTAAATAAGCAGAATGTATCTTGAACTAACATAAATACTAGAAATTAACTTTGATTTTTGACTCTTCAACCCAAATCTTTTAATTTATTATGATGATAACATTCATAGTTCAGAAAGAGATGGATAACAGTTATTGCAAAGATGTGAAGGTTTCAAAAAATATTGATGAAACATGTAAGTGATATGCTTACAGGAATCAGGTCAGAGAAATACACTGTGTTTCCTCCACAGAGTAATTCTGTATTCTAGCAGATACCATGGCGGGGTGTGTGGCGGGGGGAGGAATTTGGCTGAGCTTCTGTGTGCTTCAGTATAAGGGCAAAATTGAACAGCACCAAGATAAAAGATCTGCCAGCAAGGGGACATCTTTTGGAGAAGATCCATTCCACCCCCTTCTTGAAATAGCTTGATGAGTTAAACAAGCAGGAGATATGCAACAGCAAAGTAATACATGTAAAGATTTGTCTTGAGGGTCTGGGCACTTGAGAGCACTGTAAAGACCAGTTCTACTCTGAGCTGTCTCTGGTGGGTAGAATTCATCTCTCAGATTGGAGTTTGAGTCTTGAGTTAAGAATGAGAAAGTCTCTGTTTCTAACCGTAGGTAAGTCACTTAACTCTCTGTACTTGAATTCTCGTAGGTGGCAATGGGAACCAAATAAGTGGTAATTAACTCTTTTTTTTTGGTGCGGGGGGCAAGACTCTATGAAAATCTGGTAAAAGCTATACACATTCTTTCTTAGGAAGATGCTCTTGACACCACACATTGCATACAATGCCAAGGGGTCCACATAGCTCCTGTTGGCCCTCCAAGGACCTAAGAGCTCTTCTCTCTTTCAGAACTCTATGGCAAGTGTTAAATTTCCCAAGGCCTCATCTTTTTTTAAAAATTATTTTTTTAAAATTATTATTATTATTATTTTTTTGGCCATGCTGTGTGGCTTGTGGGATCTTAGTTCCCCAACCAGGGATTGAACCCAGGGCCACTGCAGTGAAAGCACGGAGTCCTAACCACTGGACTGCCAGGGAATTCCCACATTATTGTTTATTAATAAAACACATTTCTGTTCTTGATCTGGTGGCAGATGTGGGTAGTGTGTTCATTTTGTAATCATTCATTGACTGGGTAAGGCCTCATCTTATTAAATCACATAAGCTATTAAAATAGTAAATATCTAGTTGAAAAATATCTCTATTCAAAATGTTATTTAATTTTCTGCCTAAAATGTCTTGTTGTATGGAATGCAGACTTTTCAAGGAAGAGTTTTAAAATACAACAGGCAAAGCAGTTTTTAAAGTGCTAGTAAAAGCAACAGGCAACTGGAGACACATCCTTCTTCATTTAAATGCTAGAATCATAAACTGGAAGGATCTGTATGATCCTAGGATATACTACTTTTCTACTGCTACATAACAAATTTAATGGCCTAAAAAGTAGACATTTATCATCTCATAGTTTGTGAGGGTCAGGAATTTAGAAGCAGCTTATCTGGCAATTCTGGCTCAGGGTCTTTCATGAGATTACAGTCAAGATGTCAGCCAAGGGTGCAGTCATCTAAAGGCTTGACTAAGGCTGGAGGATCTATTTTCAAGATGGTGCAGCCACAAGGCTAAGGGTAGAAAGCCTTAGTTCCTTACTGGCTATTGTCAGGATGCCTCTCAGTTCCTTGGCACATGGACTGAGGACTTGGCACAGTCCAGAGGACTGTTTGAGTATCTTCATAACATAGAACATGGCTTCCACCAGAACAAGGGATCCCAGAGAGAGAGCAAGAAGGAATTTGCAATGCCATTTATGACCGAGGCTTAGAAGTGATACATCATCACTTCTTCCATATTCTTCTATTCATTAGAAGCAAGTCACTAAGTCCAGATTGCATATAATGAGAGAGAATTTAAGTTCTACCTCTTAAAGGGAGGAGTATCAAGTGATTTGTGGACATATCTTTAAACCACCACAAAGAATCTCTCTAGATCATCAAGTCTTACCAAAAAATGCACAATATAAAGATAAAATAAGTTAAAAGTAAAAGAAGAAGATATACCATGCTAACACCAGTCAAATTAAAACTGGACTGGCTATATTAATATCAAACAAAGTAGATTTCAGAGCAAAAATATATTACCAGGGATAAAGAAGTTTATTTCATAGTGATAAAGAGGTCAATTCATCAGAAGAACCTAAAAATTTGAAGCATTTTTGCACTTAAAAACAAAGCTTGAAAATACATGAACCTAAAAGTGTTAATACTGCAAAGAGAAATAAACAAATACACAATTATAGTCAGAGAATTCAATACCCTCTTCCAATAATTGATAGAACAAGTAGGCAAAAAAAAAAAAATCATCAAGGATATAGAAGGTATGAACAACCAACTTAACCTAATGGACATTTATAGAAAATTCCAGCCAAAAATAACAGAATACGTATTCTTTTCAATTACATATGAAACACTTACCACAATAGGCCATATTCTGGGCCATAAAACATGACTTAATAAATTAAAAATATTCAAGTCATGCAAGGTATGTTCTCTGACCAGAGTGGAATTAGATTAGAAATTAACAAGAAGGTATCTGGAAAATTCCCAAATATTTATGAACAGACTTCTAAATAACCCACATAACAAAGAAGAAATCAAAAGAGAAATTAAATTTGATCCAATGAAAATGAAAAAACCTGTCAAAATTTGTGGGAGACTGCTAACTAAAGTAGTACTTAGAAATGTATACCAAGAAACACCTATAATAGAAAAAAAGAATGGTCTCAAATACATGATCTCAACCTCCACAATAAATTAGGAAAAAAAGAGCAAATTAAACCCAAAGTAAGCAGAAGAAAGGAAATAATAAAGATCATAGTGGGCTTCCCTGGTGACACAGTGGTTGAGAGTCCGCCTGCCGATGCAGGGGACATGAGTTCGTGCCCCGGTCCGGAAAGATCCCACATGCCGCGGAGCGGCTGGACCCGTGAGCCATGGCCGCTGAGCCTGCACGTCCGGAGCCTGTGCTCCGCAACGGGAGAGGCCACAACAGTGAGAGGCCTGCGTACCGCTAAAAAAAAAAAAAAAAAAGGATCATAGTGAAAAATCATTGAAATAGAAAAGACACAATGAATGAAATTAAAAGCTGTTCTTTGAGAAGGTTAATAAAACTGATAAGCCTCTAGCCATACAGATCAGGAAAAGGAAAGGAAAGGAAAGGGAAGGGAAGAAAAGAAAACAAAGGTATGAGATTAGTGATATTCTATAGATTCTATGGATATTAAAAGTATAAGGGAATATTACAAACAACTTTATGCCATATTAACAAGCTAGAAGAGAAAAAGCATATTACTTTTTTTTTTTTTTTTTGCAGTACGCGGGCCTCTCACTGCTGTGGCCTCTCCCGTCGTGGAGCACAGGCCCCGGACGCGCAGGCCCAGCGGCCATGGCCCACAGGCCCAGCCGCTCCACGGCACGTGGGATCCTCCCAGACCGGGGCACGAACCCGCACCCCCTGCATCGGCAGGCAGACTCCGAACCACTGCGCCACCAGGGAA
This sequence comes from Hyperoodon ampullatus, assembly GCF_949752795.1. Lineage (NCBI taxonomy): Eukaryota > Metazoa > Chordata > Mammalia > Artiodactyla > Ziphiidae > Hyperoodon > Hyperoodon ampullatus. Next base: position 85,619,400 of record NC_136921.1, on the reverse strand, counting down.
GCCCAAAGCATATTATCTTAATAAATGAGGAAAAGGATTTGATAAAATCCAATATCCAACACTATTTTTTAAAAAACAAAAATTTTCAATAGGCTCATACTAAAAGGGGATTTCCTCAACCTGAAAAAATAAACTATCTATGACGAACCTACAGCTAACACCATATTCAATGGTGGAAGACTGAATGCTATCCCCCTATGCTATCCCCCCCGAAGCTTAGGAACAAGTCATGTAGGCATACTATCACCACTTCTATTCAACATTGAAGAGGTTCTAGCCAGTGCAAACAAGAGAAAGAAATAAAAAGCATCTATATAAGAATGGAATAAGTAGAATTGTCTTAATTTGAAGACGACACAATTGTCTACGTAGAAAAGCCAATGAAATCTACAAAACAAAAAATACCCCTACCAGAACTAATAAGTGAATTTAGTAATATTGTAGGTTAAAGATCAATATACAAAAATTATTGTATTTCTATATACTAGTAACGAACAATTGAAATTGAAAAAACAATATCATTTATAACATTTAAAAATGTGAAATACATAGGGATAAATCTGACAATACACAAGACCTGTGCACTGAAAATTGTAAAACATTGGTTAAGAAAAATGAAAGAAGACCTAAATAGATGGAGAGAGATACTACGTTTCTGGGTCAGAAGAATTAATATTGTTAATATTTGAGTAAAGCAGGTTACCCTCCATAATGCAGTGAGCCTCAACCAAGCAGTTGAAGGCCTTAAGAGAAAAGTCTACGGTCCCTGAAAAGAAAGGAATATTATCACCACACTGTCTTTGGACACAAGACTACAACATCAACTCCTGCTGGAATTTCCAGTCTCACAGCCTTCCCTGCAGATTTCTGACTTGCTAGCCTCCACAATCACATGAGCCAACTCCTTAAAATAAATCAATTTCTCTGAGAGCGAAAGAGAGAGAGAGAGAGAGATCTACATCTATACCTATATCTGTATATATAAATACACACACACACACACACACACACACACACACACACACATCCTATTGGTCCATTTCTCTGGAGAACCCTAATACAGTTCCAGTTCCCCTTTGCTGTTATTTAAGCACAGAGTAAAGACAGAGCCAACCCTGGTGATAAACTTCTTACAATGTCACAAATGGTAGAGGCAAGTCTTGTGCAAAACCATGAGTTGGTAGAAGGTTGTTTTTTAATAACTTCCTTTCCTCTCTCACACTTCTCCCTTTGTCACTGAACTTCCCAAGTTTCCCACAGATGTTGGGTTTGTGTACTGTACACTGGGGGTCCAGGACATCCAAATCCAGCTGTTCCTCCTCATGTTTTCACAAACAGATCTTCCCTGTCCTGTGTCAAAACTCTGTGTGCCTGGGCATTGTTGCAGGGCCATCTGTGCAGGGGATTAGCTGGCTCATCTAATAAACATTTGGATCCTGAAGGGAATTTAGAGTCATCAATAAAAATTCTTACTTTGTTTAGAGGAGAAAGCCTGAGAGAAAGCCAGAGAGCCAGAGAAACTGGCTCAAGGTCACAAACTTAGTAAGAAGAGCTGAGACTTCCCCAGGTTTTCTAATCCCCAATTCAGGCCTCTTTACGCTCATCAAACCTACGTCTACTCTCAGCTCTTAGTGTATACACCTGATGTATTGTATATACTGGGTAGTATCTTTGACTCTCTAACAGGTACCTTTGATCCTCCAGCAATTTCCAGCTAACTGGAGTGTGTACAGTGATCTGGAATATTGGGCTTTTGACTTAGGAAAGTGTTGATTTCCTACATCTGAACGTCAGCTGTCAGGCCCTCCTTGACACATGTGTGAGAGATCCAAACAATACTCTACTTGCACTAGTGTATCAGTAAGGTGTTGGTGTTTCAATGGAAAACAACAGACATTGTCTTTAGGGTACCCTCCAGGATTATCAGATTCTAGCCCCATTCATCTTCTTTGAGCTATTTCGCAACTCTTTCTCAATTGTAGGTAACTGATAGATACATAAGTTCTGTCCATTCTGGTGATGATTTTAATTGACTTCCTCTCCACTGTGGAAAAATCAGTTTTGTCTCTATTCACAATTCACCTCAACATTCCTTTACTTCATATAAGCCTCTGCTAGTTTGACTTTCCCTTTGAACCAATTATTACATCTGCTTGGTTCCCTCATATCATGTGAATAAAATAAATTCTTTAAACACATTCATCTTTACATCTGCATGTAAGTCATGACTTTTCCTTCTTCTGAAAATTATCTTTAAACAAGAGAAAGAAAGAAATTGAAAAATTCAGGCACATATTCAAACACATATCTTCTACTTATAACCTTTGAAGTGGAAATATTGGTTAGTGTTATACGTTCATGTCAGAGTTTACCAAGAAAGTCAAGCTGTTTTTCAAAGTGATCACGCCAATTTATAGCCTCACCAGTGGAGTATGAGAGTCCCGCTGCCCTCTATCCATGGCAACCCTAGGAATTGTCAGACACACCGATTACTGCCAAAATAGGTATAAAATGGTATTTAATTGTGGTTTTAATTTGTATTTCCTTAATTAGATGTGACTGAACTTCCCTTTTGTTTTCAGCAAAGTCTTCTGACAATGACGTCCTCCGACAATGGACAATATATAGTACAATGAATCTAATTCCTCTATTTTTTCCTAATGATTACCCATACTCCTGGAAGGGGAAAGGAAAAGGAGAGAGAGAGAACTAAGAGGTATTTATTTTAGGTAAAAATTGTATTAGCATTGGAGATTGCTTACATTTTTGTAATGCCTGACATTTTAAATTTGTGCCTCTTATCTTATTCTCCTCCTGCATTTTTATGTTGTTTGGGAAGGATCTGCCTCCTTTAAAGATGTTTTTGAAATCCCAACCTATAGTGAATGAGCTCTGCTTTGATTCATCCCTCCAGTTTGAGTTTTGCATTCAAACACATGCAAAACGTCTATACCTCTAAATGGAGATGTGCACAGACCTAAGTCAATAGTGAGACTTCTAAAAAAAGGTTAATTATACATTTTTATTTTCCTTTAAAAAAAAAAAACAACCTTAAGCAAATAACTTCCTTTAGGACGGGTCATTCATTCTGTACAGTTTTAGGGCTCTGATATAACCATGCTGTTCCCATTCATCACTTTCTAAATTAAACTGACTTTTCATCCCCACTCTACTCATTTGTTTATTAAATAAAACTTCATTTAGGACCTATTAATGTGCCAGATACTGATGGAAGTGCTGGAATGACATGAGTGAGCAAGGCAGACAATTTCCCCACCCTCATAAAGCTTACATGCTAACGGGGGAGACAAACGTTAAACAAGTACATAAAGGACATCATGTTGGGTAGGGACAAGTGCTATGAAGAATAACAAATCAGGGTGGAGGGGGTTAATGAGTATATTTGGGGGTGTATTTTGGCAGGCAGCCTTTAGCAGCTGGGATGGTGAGGGAACTCAAGCCACATTATCTGAGAACTGGTGAAGACATTGGGGGCACTGAACTTAAGAGACAAAAATACTTAACAAGGTCTTGTACGGGAGGGGATAGTTTTCTTTGACTCTCTTAGGGTCCTTCCCTGTCTGGGTCTGAGAATTAGACTTTCACAGACAGATTTACAGAAGAAAAGCACACAAATTTATTCAATATAAGTTTTATGTGACACAGGAGCCTTCATAAGGAAATGAAGACCCAAAGAAATGATTAAACTTGAGTGTTTTTATACTAGGTGTGATGAAGGGTAGAGAGCTGTGGAAATGTGAGATAAACAAGGAGTTTGAGCTAAGTAGAGTAAACTGGGGGAAACTGAACAAGGCCTGTTTGTTCAGATTCCTCTGTGTCCCTTTGTCTTCAGAGATAAGGATGGTCCTTTCCTCTAGGTGTACGGAGGGCACCATTCACAAGACAGTTTTTTTTTTAAAAGGTACTCAAATATGTCTCAAATTTTAGTAAGATCCTCCATACATACATTTATTTACTACTGAAAATTGAAATAGCACATCAAAAATTTTTATTACAATTCAAATTTTTGAAAACCAGAAAATTTAGTTAATACACCTTGCTCTAATTATGCTCTAGCCAAACTACCCAATGTTTTCTTTACATTCCTTCCACACAAGTTAATTTGTTTCAAATTCTTGATATTGGGTTTCATCTTACTGACTTCAGGCTGCTAAAACAGGCAATACTTGAGACCTATTAGTGCTTCTTTGTGTCAAATCAAGAAGTGGAACTAAAGTATATTCAAGTTATTCAAATGCAAACTATCAATATATAGATTCCTTATAAGTTACCTGTATCAAGATAGAAAAGAGATGCAAGAAAAAAACACATCACAGAACTTATAGGTTATCAAAATATTGGTACACAGTCTCTCCTAGAGTAGAGTAGCTTTCCCAAGCTGCTTCATAATGATCCTAAAATTATTAGCAAGAAAAAAACAGTACACGAATAAAGTTTATGGCTCAATCGACTCTGTGTCGTAATTATTCTCCGTGATAGTATCCTCAGAAGGATCTCTACGATACAGGCAATAATGACAGCTACATCTAAATCTTTCCATGTTTGACTAAGTCTCAACTTCCTTCTGCCAAGGTTCTCTTTGAGTCAGAGGAAATTGGTTGCCCTAGTGGTATTTAATAACTTGAATCATCCTTTCTATCCTTTCTTCCCAAGCAGTTAACAATGTCCTCACTCCTCTCCTCCTATGGAGTATGCCTTCACCAAGTCTCTGTCCACCCTGTTGAGGTGGATACTCTGGTAGAAGGGAAGGGAATTTGGTACTAGGGTTGAGAGCCAAGTTACGAAGGTTCTTTATTAACACTTCAGAGACAGGTTGAGAGGCAGCTGGAACTTCCTGGGAATTTTCTTCGATGGACATCTGAGGAGACTCCAGGGTTCAGGTTGGGTTAAACTCTGATGAGTCCATTGGAAGTCTAGTCACAGCTTGAAGTTCCTTTGGGTTCCAGGGGAAGGTGATGCTTAAGACTCTCAAACTGCTACAAAGTAACAAGGAAGAACTATAGATCTGGGAAAGAGTGAGAAAAATCCAAACTCCGACTAACTGTGGTGAGAGAAAAATCTCACACAGGACAGTTTTATGGCCTGCTTCATGGAAGGTCAGAAGGTCCTTCCTACACACGTCATTTCTCAAATTCCTTCAGTTTGAAATATTCAATATGCCAAGGTGTCAAATTTTGGGGTAGTGTGTCCTGAACATAGTTAAGTCTCTTAAACTGTCATGTGCAGACCACTTGCATCAGATCCACCTGGAGATTTCATAAAAGATGTGGACTCCTGGGTCACACTCCAGATACAGAATCTCTGTGGTCAGGGCTCAAGAATCTATATTTTAACAAGCTCCTATGGTGATTCTGATGCACTGTAGAGTTTGAGAACCACTGACTGAGGGGAACATAATAGCTGACTGCCATCAAGTGGAGAAGGGAGCTGATTTGTTGTCTGAAGCCCAGAGGGTAGAACTGGGATGAATGTATAGGAGTTTCTGATGGTTGGTTTGGGTCAAGGTTAGGAAGGACTTGGCTGTGATCAAACATCTGAAACATGGAATGAGCTGCCTCAGGAGCCAGAGAGCAAATTCTTAGACTCAGAGCTGTTCAATAGGAATCAGACCGACAAGGTCAAGCATATTGCCAAAGAAATTCTAGTTTTAGTTAGGTAGTTGAATTGGATGACCCTTTAAGATTCCTTCCAACAAAGATGCCATGCTGACATGTTCCTTGGCCTAAACAATTACTTCTGTGATTTTAAAACTGATGTTTACCATTAACCCAGTACTGTTACTATCACAAATCTTGGGTGATTGTTATTACATTTGGGTAAGTTGGAAGTCTCCTACAGCAGCATCACCTGGAAACTTGCACAGACACCTCCCTGCTGAATCAGAGACTCTGAGGGCAGGGCTCAGCAATCTGTGTTTGAACAGATTAGCCCCCCAGGATAGTCTCATGTGTGAGAAAGTTGAAAAACCACTGTCTTAGACAAACACAATCCCACAGAAGTGAAGTGACTTGTCTACAGTGATCCAATCTATCTCAGGAAAGAAACTGGCTCCCATGTCTCTCTGTCATCCTTTTCCTTTGTTTAGGTCCAAATGACTTTCTGGAGCACATCATTTTCCCTTGGAAAGGGCAACTGTTCAAAATCTACCCTCAAGAAATTCTCACACATGTTTAATATTTAGGATTGTTTACTGAGCCTTCCTGGCAAACAATTGGACACAATGTCAATATCCACCAGGAGAGGGATGGCTAAATAAATATCACAGGTTTCAATGAGGGAGTTAAAAGGAATCTGTTACAGCTATGGAACAACATGGATTTATCTCTAATACATATTGTTAAATAGGAAAGCAAGTTGCCAAACGGTATAAAATGTGTGATTCAAGCTGAAAATTTAGGGGTTTTTCCCTTTCTCAAGCTCTCTCTCTCTCTCTCCCTGTGTGTGTGTGTCTGTATTCTGAAAGGATAAAACTACCCCAAAAATAATAGTGGATACTCTAGAGAGGGGCCATGATGGGGATGCTGGGAAATGGAATTAGGGATGCAGAAAGAAAGACTTTAGCCTAACATATAATATTTTAAAATTTTAGAGGAAATGGTATTCATACATTATTTTTGCAATTTGAAAATTAATTTCAAACATTAAGTAAAAATTGTTATGGTTTAATTACGATGGGCCCAAATCCTGGTCAAAGAATCCTGTATACTAGTTTGATTAATATCTCCTGCATCGAAGTAGAAATATCCCCAATCATCTGAAGAGTAGCAATCCTTTCCCTATTTTAAAATATCACTTGAGGGACCCTATATCTGTATCAGTGACCACCCAGATTGTCTACTCAGATACCCAAAATACAGGACAATTATCTGAACAATTAAATCCACATAAATAATTTTCTCTTATGTAGATAATGGAGGGAACTGGGCTATTTTGGCTTGGATAATTTGATAATTACCACCAATTGCCCATTTCCCTTCAGTGTGTATAAAAATCCAGATTTAGTTTATTAAGTTCTTTCTCATATTTACCATAGGGCCTTTTATTTTAATTTTTTCCCCCTTCATGTTTGGCCTTTAATAAAGACAGAACAGCTGGCCACCATCTGCTACCAAAAAAAAAAAAAAAGTCATTATATCCGTTATATCCTTAAGAAGACTCTTCAAATTTGGACCTTGGGATAAAAAGTCACGTTGATCTATGCTATTAGATTGTGGAAGTCCTGAGATTGTAAATTCTAATTCCGTAGTGCTCACTACAGCACTTGGCACACACAATAGGTGCTTAATAAATGTTTCTGATGCTGTTGCTGCCTCCTTATATGCTCTAAATGGGAGACTTTCTAAAGAAGAAAAACAGAATTAGAGATTTGAGGCTGAGTTTATTCAAAAATTAATTTGTAATAGAAAGTTAAGCTTTAAACTGATCATTCTATTTCACAACTAGTAAAATTATGTATTTTTTTCTGCCTGAATTCTACAGATTGATTTTGCAGTGAGTATTTGGATGTGTTCAACTGTGTCATTTATGTATTTTGAGGATGGGCTATGAAATCAGATTGACCCTCATTTCATATCCTGACTCTACCACAGACTACCTGTATGACTTTAACCAGTTTCCTCATTTGTAGAAATGGAATAATTTTATCTATTTGGGGGTCTAGTACCAGTAGTAAGTGAGATGTATATGTAAAGCACTAACATAAAGCCTGCCTTAAGCAGATGGTCAATAAATGCTCCTCTCTCCTTTCTTCTATTCCTTTCTTTGACAAAAATTTATTTTTCTCTTCCCCAACCCAAACGTCTATGAAAAAGCAGCTAGCAATTTTTCCTCTGAGTCATCCCTAAACCATGGTTTTCAGGGTTGGGCAGATATGCACTGTAAAGTGAATAGAACATGCTAGAACAGGAATGACTAAGAGGTCAACTGTGGGTCAGCTGATGGGCTCGGCAGCGGTTTCTTAGAGCACCATATTGGAGGGAGTTCCAAAGCCCCATCTGGGCTCTGGAGGAAATGTGCCTTGACTGAGGAGCCAGGTCTGCAGCTGGGGCTGGAGAGCAAAGTGGCGCCCATTTGCCATCTCTGTGCCAGAAGGTTTCCTCGCAAACTCCTCCTCTTCCACATTTTCTCTTTTTTGTCCATTATTTTCTTCATTCTGTCTTCCTTCTGTTGCTTCATTGTTATTATCCAACATAAGCTAGTCCCACTGAAATTTGTTTAAGGAACCTCCAAGCAAGGACATAGAGTTTTAATTCATCTACTGATTTTCATAGAATAAGCCAGACAGCCAATTCAAAAGTCCAGGGTGGCAGTCTTCTCAACTGCACTGATACTAACATCTTCATAGCATCTTTCTTCTTGTTTTCCTTTATTATTTCTTCACATACTGTTTCCATAGCATGGCCACCATTCCCTGTGTTTCTTTACTACATGGATTCCTCCCTATAACTGAATTAGCTCATGAGGCTGCCCACAGAGCAGACATTAAGGAAATTGGGAAAGACAGCCTGGGCTTATTACTGCTGCTACTCAGTATCTTTGGAGAGTAGTGTGATTGATATTACCTCTTATATCCACTTTTCAAATCACCACTATAGATTTCAGTCTCAATTTGCAGAGCTATCAGCTACAAAAATGATTTTTCTGATACTTGAATAGATAAGAAACAGCTGTCAGCAGTGTGGGCTCTGTGAGAAAGGGAGGGTCTCAAAAGAATAAGTTTTGGGATTGTGAATCATCTATAGGCAAGTTGGGAGGGATCTTCAGGCCAGGCCAGGCCAAGTTGAACCCATACTGCACCCTAAGAATGGAGAGAGGTAGTCACAGAAATTCTCTTCAGTCCATAGTAACCTGGAGAGTTACTGATACTGTCACCTCCTTAGAGATGGGACCTTGGCAAAGCTACATCATCCCTCTGGCCTCAGTCTTCTCATCTGTGAAATGGGAAGGTTGGACCAGGCCATCTCTTAAGAGTTTTTCAATGATATCTTAAAAGGTAGTTTTAGAATGTTTTTTGTTTATTGCACTAACCAAAGTTATAACAATGGTAATATAAGAGTTAAGGGAGAAAAGAAGTCATCCAAGGTCTCACCTATATAAAAGGCATCAATGCACACAGAGTTGGGGAGAGGTGAGCAACTCACTTTCTCAAAACAACAACAACAAAAGGGTGGGAATGACAGTATACAAGAACAGCAGTTGTTAGAGATTCCTCCCAGAGAATGCCACCACTCAATTGCTGCCCCTAGAAGCTAAATGCAGAGACTGTTCACATAAGCATGCAATATATTTTACTCACAATGCTGAAACTGTCCATTATCCTCCCTAAGTATTATCTCTTACATGTCTCTCGCAACCACGTAAATCAGTTTGCAGGGAACTGAGGATTCTGTTCACTTAGCTGCAGACATAGTAACTTACCTAAATAGCACATTAAGATCTATTTTATGTCAGGCTCTCAACTGTGTGGTTACAGGTGAAAAGAAAAAAAACCCAGGGATGTCCTGGGAGAGATAAGGCATGGCATCGCCATCCTAGCTGCTGGAGGATTTGTGTTTCCTTATTCACTGCTCACTACCCAGAGAAGAAAGTAGCAGCTTTATTTTTTGAAAATTGAAATTTGGATTTCAGTCTTTCTTGAGATGTCTGGATTCTTCTGTGATGCTGATTTTTCTTTCAACTCCTGTTCTGTGAGCCAGTACTAACCCTGGGGCTCTGTAAGAGAATATCAGGGACCCTGTCCTTATAGATAAAGTTTTCACAGTGATAACTGATGACATTCAGTTCACTTTGCAAGAGCTAAAAGAATTTGTTGCAGGCTTAAAACTGCAAACACATCTTTCCATGGCAATGGGATTAAAGGGTCCTCAATATCTTGCCTGCTTCCACTCAGGCACTTCTATACTTTTTAATTCTTAAACTACAATCCTGAGGAAGAAGCTGGTAGCAAGGAGTAAGAAATGAGCGGGTTGTGAGGAACTGAAAGTATTTATTCAAGTTCATTCAGCCCCTTAGTCGTTCAGTCACTCCTTCATTCAATTAATAAACATTAGATTTCTTTTCTGTGACAAGCATAATTAGTGCCTCTCCCATTACCATTCCTAGCTAACTGAACACCAGTTTTTCTTTGGGTCACAATGCACCCAGCCCCAGACCTGTTCCCCACTTTCTTTTTTTTTTTTTTTTTTTCTTTGCAGTACGCGGGCCTCTCACTGTCGTGGCCACTCCCGCTGCAGAGCACAGGCTCCGGACGCGCAGGCCCAGCGGCCATGGCTCACGGGCCCAGCCGCTCCGCGGCATGTGGGATCTTCCCAGACCGGGGCACGAACCCGTATCCCCTGCATCGGCAGGCGGACTCTCAACCACTGCGCCACCAGGGAAGCCCTGTTCCCCACTTTCTAAGCCCCTCTTTGTAGCTAGGAATGGTCATGTGACACAGTCCAAGCCAATGAGAGGTGATGTGAAATGGTTTCTGGGAAAACGTTTTCTTTCCTAATAAAAGCTGGGCAAATGTGGCTGACTTAGCTATTCGTCCTGCCCTTTCCCTTTCTTCCTGCCTTGAATGAAGACATAATGCCTGGAGAGGTAGCAGCTACCTTGTAACCATGAGACTATAAGCTAACCCATACACACTAAAGATGGTAAAAAGAAATGAAAGGAGGTCAGAAGATACACAGTCCCCTGATAACATAATTGAACAGCTAATATAACATTAAAAATAGCTTACCTCTCAATTTCTTTTTGTGAGAAACAAACAAACAAACAAATCTATTTGGCAATGGTTCTCAGTTTGGGCAATTTTGCTCCCCAGGGGACATTTGCCAATATCTGGAGACAATATTTATTGTCACAATTTAGGGTGGGGAGGTGTTGCTATTTGCATCTTAAAAGGTAGAAGCCAGGGATGCTGCTGTACATCTTACAAGGCCCAGGGATAGCCTTCCACAACAAAGAAGTACCTGGTCCAAAATGTCAGCAGTGCTGAGACTGAGAAACTCTGGGTTAAGCCACTAAAAATATTTATTGTTTGTTATTCACAGTCAAATGCATTCCTAATTGATAGATTCCCTGATTTGAGAAATACTAAACATACACCATGGGCCAGACACCATACCATACAAGTTGCTAGAGATACAAGAATAAGTAAGAAGTCAACGGTCAAAGTCCAAATATGAAAGACTTGAAAACAAAGGTCAACTCCAAAAATGTCTGGATGTCTAGAGTTGCTCCAGACAATCCACTGGCAAAAGTATGTGGATCTCAAAGGACTGCTCTAGAATCCAAGAAAGTCAGTTGGTCAACTCTGGAGATGTCCTCAGTGAGGAGTTTTATGGGTCTTGTCTCTTAGAGTATAAATTGTAATAGAAAGAAGGCTTTGTTAAGGGAGTATTAAATCATGGCAAGAATTCTGCAGTATGAAAGGGAAGAAGCAGCCTTCTTGAGCAAAGTAATTACTGAAGACTATTCTTAGAGTACAAATAGAGGCCAGGTGAGAGACCCTGACAAAGAAAAGTGACATCCGACACAGTCCTAGGTAGGACAAGGCTATCATGACCCATACTGAGAAAGAGAAAACTGTCAAAACTGCAAGAAGATGAATTCAAGCTGGGCCAGAATAGATTGTAAGTTTTTTCTAATCCCTTGGTGAAGTAGAGGTGGAACCTGTTTTCAGAAACCTGCTGTAGAGTAGAGCGGTGGTTCAAAAGACATCCCAGAAAACAAAAAGCCAACTATGCTAGGCTACCTTAGTAAACCGTATATAGTTCTCATTCCAGAGTTAACACTGTTATTGTCAACAGAACTTTTATTCTTCTTAGAAAAGTCTAAATTAAAGATCTCCTCTAGGGCTTCCCTGGTGGCGCAGTGGTTGAGAGTCCGCCTGCCGATGCAGGGAACACGGGTTCGTGCCCCGATCCGGGAAGATCCCACATGCCATGGAGTGGCTAGGCCCGCGAGCCATGGCCGCTGAGCCTGTGCGTCCGGAGCCTGTGCTCCGCAATGGGAGAGGCCCGCGTACCGCAAAAAAAAAAAAAAAAAAGATCTCCTCTAGCTACCCAGGTTGGGGTAGACCCTTTGGCACTGTTACAGTTGATTCCAGGGTATGTATTGGTCAGATAAGGGGTAATGAATGCCTATGGTTTTAGTATCCACCCACTTCCTCTCCTTCCTTTAACAGAGCCCCTCAGACCATGGTTCACATGGGGCTGACTCCATGCCCTGGCACGTGACCAAAGACCCTGCCAATCATCCCCCTGGGCACAGTTACTGGTATAAGCACCAGCACATGACCCAAGCTGGGACAACCAGAGAGTTCCTTGTATGGGAACTCTCAGGAACTTGCTTGCTGCTGATGTTGCTAAGCCTTTAGGATGCTTCCTACAGGAGCTTCCAGGGACCGTCTTTGCCAACATGTGAGGAAGAACTGCCTAGCTGACAAGAAACTCAAAAGAGGGAAAGCAAAGCTGCTGAAAAGAAGACAGTGGTTTGGTAAAATTGCTTGACGTCTTGTATCCAGACATATCTTTGAACTTCCTAGTTATGTAAGCCAATATATCATCCCCTTTTAAATTTTGATTCAATTCACTTCAGTTTCAGTCACTTGTTATTAAAAGATTCCTGACTAATACACCAAGTAAGCAGCCTGCTTTTAGAGGCTCTTGCCTTAATAGGGCATATGTTGTGCTATGTTAGGGAGCTCTAAATTTAAAAGATTCCTTCTTTTCTGGAATGTGAGCTAAGAGGTGGGAAGATGAGAAAAGAGTCTAGAAAGGAGCCAGAGCAGAGAATCTCCCTTGCCTGTGAAGTCTGTCTCTTCTAGAAAAAAAAACAAAAACAAAAACACATCAGCATTTATTGTAGAGAGAAGGAAGGAAAGTTTGTTTAAATGTCACCTTTTTAATGTATCAAACTCTAATAATAGCATTTTCAAGCTGCGCAGAGACTTTTTATTAACTTATTATGGTTTCTTACCTTTTCTTGATAGAGAACTACTTATCACTTACCTGAAATCTTATGCTCTAACAATCTAGAGTCTACTTTATAATGCAAATTAAACCTAACCTCAACAAAGCCAGCTCCGTATTCTTGTCATGCACTTCAAAACTGCAAGGACCAAAGAGTCAGTCAGGAGATGGTAAAAGAAGATAGTGATGAAGGGGAAGGAGTAAAAGTTTGATTCAATTCAAATATTTATTAAACACCTAATTTGTATCAGGGACAGTGCTGGACAGTGCTGGACAGTACAGATACAAAGTTGGCTGCAAAATATCCCTGCCTCCCAGGTGGTTAATGTCAAGGTAAGAGACCGGCAGCTAGTTTCTACCTCAATGTAGTAAGCGCTACTGATGAAGCTCATAGGAGCTCCTAAGTCAGCCTGGGAGAGTCAAGGAGGGTGTTGCAGGGAAGAAAATGCCTGTTCAAAGTCCTGAGGAATGAGCAGGGGTTAGCCAGGTTAAGTCAGCTGACTGAAAACTTGGAGAAGGGGGATTCAGGCACCAAAGCATGAGCACAACATGAGCAAAAGCAGGGAAGCATGGAATGATGTGGGGTGTTCATAGAACTCTTAAGTAGTTTGGTTTTTGCTGGAATGTGAGCTGAGAGGTGGGAAGACAAGAAAGAAGAGACTGGAAAGGTGGGCAGGATCCAGACAGGGAGACTCCCCATATCAGGCAGAGGGGTTGATGCTCACCCAGTGAGGTCTGGGATGGTCATTTCAATTAAGGATTTTAATCAAGGAAGCAACATGATTAGATAGGAATTTTAGGTAAATTGTACTCTGTGGCTCTTTGGAGAACAGAAGAGGCATGAAGTCCGTTTAGGAAGTTAAGTCAAGAGGGTGGACAGAAGAGCCTCAAAAAGTTTGGAATAGGTATTGATTAATGGGATAGAATTGAGAAGTCAGAAATAACTTATGACCAATTTATGGTCAACTGATTTTTAACAAGGATGCCAAGACAATTCAACAGGGGAAATAATAGTCTTTTCAACAAATAGCGCTAGAAAAAGCTCAATATCTATGAACAAATGAATTAAGTTGGACCTGTACTTCACACCATACATAAAGATAATTCAAATTGGATCACTGATCTAAATATAAGACCCAAAACTATAAAAGTCTTAGAAGAAAACATAGGAATAAAGCTTCATGACATTGGATTAAGCATGGTTTCTTAGATATGACACCAAAAGCATTACTAACAAAAGAAAACACAGAAAAATTTGGCTTCATCAAAATTTTAAACTTTCATTCATGAAAAGATACCATCATGAAATTGAAAAGACAACCCACAGAATAAGAGAGAACATTTGCAAATCGTATATCTGATAATGGGCTAGTATCCAGAATATATAAAAATCAATAATTAAATGGGTAAAGGATTTGAATAAACCTTTCTTCAAAGGAAATAATACAAATGACCAATAAGCACATAAAAAGCTGTTCAGATTAGATAGTGGTTATTGTTGCACAACTTGTGAATATACCAAAACCTTAGAACTGCGTACTTTGAAAGGGTGATTTTTATCATATATGAATTATAGCTCAAGCTGTTGCTTTATTATTATTATTATTGTTGTTGGTATTAAAAGGCCTTGGGAGAAGGGGTCGGGTAATTCCCAAGGGAAATTTTTTGAGAAACTTTAGCAGGTAAAGTTGGCAGGACTTTTGGTGAATTGTTTGAAGAAAGTGAGAAGACAGAGGTGACCCTAGATTTCTGGAGGAGAGGAAGCAGAGGAATAGAAGGGAGAAGGAGATGAAGGAGATACCAGGGCACATAGCTCTCATGCCATCATGAGAAGAAATGGAAGTTGCTGATGAAGGAGAAGAGGTAAGAGTTTCACTTTGTTCAACAGACACTGATTTAACAACTGTTATGAATTGGGTCCTGGGAGAGGCAGTTCTCCCGCCTGTGAGCTCAACTGGGAGAGGTGGGCCTTTCTGGAGGACTCAGAGGCTGAGCCCCCGGAATCTGCACGTAATCTCTGAAAATCTTTAGGATGTGGGCTCTGTGCATTCCCGACTTCTTATCAGGCAGATGATGAAACACCTTTTACAGAAATAGTAGGTTACTTGCCAAATACTATATCCAAGAGGAGACGAGAACTCTGATCTCCTCACTAAATTATATTATTTACTACAAGAGTTTAATAAACAAACCGTAAGACTCTGAACTGAATGTGCTGTGCTACCCTTTAGACATTGGCCAGAACACATCCCAATATGTGCAGTCATATGTGTGTATCCCAGTATAGACCTTCTGCCAGACCATACTTCAGAGCCCACTGACCACAAAGCCAATGAGTGTTCATAGTCATTTCCTGTGATGTCTCAACAGCATGACTTCCAGGAGGTTTCAGCCAGCTGCCCAGCACTGTCAGGTGGCCTTTCTCATGCCTACCTGAGACTAGATAGATGAATGCTTCCAATCCACCTGGCCCGATTGATGAGAGGGTGTTGGAAATAACCCTTTCTTTGAAGGCTCCATGAAAGGAAAATAGGAGGCACTTCTAAGTCATTTTGCCAAGAAAATTCAAGGATGATGGGGCAAAGAAATGTTTTAGGTTTGGCCATGTCTGAAGACTTGGGTGACTTGGGGAAGTCCTTCTGCATTTGAGAACCCGACAACACAATCCTCAAAACACTGCCTTTCAGGTGTGCACGTCAGGCTTCAGTCCTGAGTGCCAGAAAATACAAAAAGGTAAAGAGTAACATTAAACAAGTCTTTATCTTTTATTTACCACCACCTGATAAGCCCTGCCTTTGATTGTTTTGTCTGCATATTTCCTGCTGAGAGTTTACAAAACAGCACTCCTGAACAGGAAGATAAGAGGCACACCTATTTGTTGAATAACATCAAGGGGGGAAACTGTTAACTCATCCATTTTGTTGTTAAGTTGCTCAAAAGGATCAAAATACCAATTAACCTGCTGGCTCAGAAATCTTTGATACCCTCAGATCTACTGACATTTTGAAACTCTTGTTCATACTTGCCTATTGGCTTTCTGATTACGAACAAAGAAGTGCCAATCTGTTTAGCATTTGACCTGTTTTCTTAAATATTTTTATGTATTCAACACTTAGTGGCTAAAAATACTTGACTAGTCACATTCATGAGCTAAAATAATCTTTTTTTGTTTGTTTGTTCCACCTCCAAATTTAAGAGGGAAAAAGACACTTTGTTTTAAAAAGCCATTTCGTTCTTATTTTTAATTTAAAAGCTCTCATTGCAAGGAACTTTATTTTGCCCTTTTGTCTCCATGGAATTTAGTGGCATTGGGAAGACCTGATGAAGCGACCCGCCATATTAGGATCCATTCTTCCCTGAGGAAAAAAATGGAAAAATGACCTTGGGCATAAGTTTCAGAATGGTGGTAAAAAGAAACAGATTTTATAATGAATATTAATTTTCCTCTCTGGATATCCTCAGACAGTAGTGTTCCTCAGAGATGGGTTTTTTTGTTATTCTTGTTCCTTATTTCTTCACGGAAAGTTTTGTGAAAATTCTACCTGTAATCATATGCATGTGTAAGGCATACCTATGGCAGCTGTTCAGAAAAGAGCAGCATTTCACTCTTAGGTAAAGGCAGTTTCTGGGTTTAGAAAGCTCTACAGCAATTTTTGCAATAAACATTTATTGAATGCAGGAGACCGAGGAGATTAAAAGTGTGGCTGCTATAGCCAGACTGCCTGGGTTCAAATTTTGGCTCAACCATTTACTAGCATGGGATCTTGGTAAAATCACTTAATTTCCTTCTGTGCTTCAATTTCCTCAACTGTAAAATGGGGATAATAATAAAGCCTAGCTTACAGGGCGGTTGTATGGATCAAAGGAGATTATATATTTGGGACAATTTAGGTGCTATGTAGATGTTAACTATCATATTATATCGTGCCAGATGCTGGGAGAGGAGTGGACGCCTGGGTGCATTTACATTTGCCAGAATCTTGACCCATTTATGGAGGAATACTTTTGTCATAGCAATTAAATATCTGGAGATGTTGAAACCTAAGGATATATAACAGATAAATATCTATGGACATTTTTATTTTTCAAATGTGATCAGGAGGGAGCTTAACCTGTCCCCCAGATGACTGTATAATTTAGTTGGAGCACAAGAGAAACACAACATTTAAGCAAGTAAATGCTAGCTGGTAACTAGCCAATTACATGTTTGGAGGCAAGTGGGCAGGAGGAGTGATCCCAGGGGACAGAATGGCCTTGGCAGAGCTGTGTTCAACATAATGTAGTTCCCAAGATACCAGACTGACCTTTTCACAAACTCTTCGAAGAGGATACGGTGGGAATAACCCTGCTGGCGGATGCTGACCGTCTCTAGGATGCCTGTGGAGCGGAGCTGGGCCCGCACTCTGTCTCGGGTGAACTTCAGTGCCTCTCGGTCATCGTTGGGCTTGATGCAGCGTACAAAGTGGGGCTGTCCCACCACCATTTTGGAGAGCAGATCCATCAGAGAATACTACCAGGGAGAAAAACACACACGAAATGAGGTTACCACAAACATAATAGATAATTACGGCACAGGCCTGCTGGCCCTCCAGGGCAGTTTGTTGGCTTCTAAACAACTCATGGAACCTTTGAGGCTACAGAAGAATCCAGCAAAAAGAAATACCAATATAAGTTCTGACGAGTACTTATCACTGCCCACAGATTCAAAAGTATTCTTTAAACATCACCTGGTGCCAGGCAATATCCCATCTGGCAGAAACTCAGCCATCTAAGAACTTGCTTAGGTTACCTCATAACTCCATCACTAGAACTAGCTTGTCTCTGGTATGCCAAGGTGATGTTCATAAACTGTAACCATAATTTAAAATATCCAGCTTTGGCTCCCTAACTCAGGGGTTAGAGCACTGGTCTCATAAAATGTCCAGCTTTCAGGGAAGGGGTCAGTTGCTTCTTCAACCTAACAATCACCAGAAAGTCTAAGCAAATCTTATCAATGTCATTATTAATAAGGCAGAGGAAAAACAAGAAACATAAAGAGGGCAAGGAAAACAAGAAAATCAGAGGGAAAACAGAGATTATAATGAAGATGAACTAACATACAGCGAGCGTCTGGCATGGGGCTCTCGCAGAGAGAGAGCACACGGAAAAGCTGAGCGGTGCTCACTGCTCCTCATGGGCATCCACTGGGGCAGCTCCTCTTTTGGACATGCCTTCAGGGGCAATCACAAGCCACATGTAAAATCAGTCCCATTATTTCATAATCCTACATCCTACTAATCCAATACATGGTTACCTAGCTTGGCAATGTGCCTTTTTTTAGCATTTGGGGACCAGTATTTTGAGGACGCCCAAGTGGTTGTTATGGATATATTTCTGAAAATTGTAAGCCAGAGGCTCTTCTGCTGAAAGAGGGACTCTAGGATCTTGAGGATGACCTCACAGAGTCAATCAGAGCCTACACACACACACACACACACACACACACACACACATATGCTAGGAGGGTATAGTCAAGCCACTAAAGGGACATGATCAGGGTAGGTCTCAGATAAGAAATAAGTGGCAATTAGAAATGTCCAACCATGAGGGATGAAGCAGGGGCTGAAAACCCACCTGCTGGAGAAGGGATCACTGTGCAGATGGAGTGCTGGACCCAAAGTCCTCTAGGCCCTTACAATCCATACCCCTGAGGCCAATTCTAGTCTGCCTCTAAAGCACAGCTGGATAAGTCAGACTTCTTAGCTTTACATCTTTCTTGAACCTGCTAGCTTTTGGTGGAACCTTCTTTCCATGGTGCTGGCTCCCAGGCCCTACCCTTCAGCCTGCCTGGCAACTCCAGCTCATGATCCACTTGACTTACCATTCCTGCCAAACCCCTTCCTGTGGCCAACCCCACCTTACAACCTTATTTCGTCGTCCCTGAGTTCAGTAGTTCCGTCTTTGGCTTAACAGCATGTCTGTCGTGAAGCTGCCTGGACCTCAGCTCCCTGTAGTCAATGATCTAAAAGGGGCTTCCAACCCCAATGCTTCATAATTTGAAGATAAACAAATCTGTTCAAATTAGTACAAAGTGTCAGTGTTTTATCTTTCCTAACTAATGTGCATTTGACAGAGTCCCTCTAGAGACGACGTTTTTACTCAAAGGAGTCATTTCACCAGATGAAACATGAGGAATCGTGGTAACAGAGATGGGAAATAATTGGGCTCAGGCAAATGGGTCTTGCAATGGGTCAATTCAATCTAGGAAAAGAAAGTCAAAGCTAAGACATAGCCTCTCAGGAACTTGATAAACCACCTTCTGGAATTGTATTAACTACTTTACTTCTCAGTAAATATGCCGGAAAAGTGGCTGACTCCAGTAGTTTTAAGGCCAAGAAGCAGCTGAAATGCTAACAGAATCAGCACATTCAATGGACAGGGCTATGTGCCAGTGGCAGAGAGGGCCTTCTGTAGACACTTGAGGGCTCATCTGGTCTTTCTGAGATCAGAGAACACTGTACTCAGAGGGGGGTTCCCTGTTATAATTTTCCTCTCCCTACACCACCACCTTTCTCAACTGACTCTTGAGCTTTGCTCTTATTTCAGTCACTCTGTGGTATCTGCGCTTCTTGTGGGAAGGGTTGGCAAGTCCTTTCTGGAAACAGGCAGAATAGAGATCAAGAAGACTCCATACCCGGAAGTAAGAAGCCATGGTCTGCCCCTTCATGTTGGTGGTTTCTTCCGGATGCCGTATCACCTCCAGAGTGTCCACCTGGAACACAGGCAGAGGTGAGTGGTTTGAGGATATAGACAATTTATTTTCCCCAAATCTTAAAGGTTATTTGGTCAAATATCTGAGGAGCCTTGATGTTTAGGACACAACTGTACAGACCATGGGGGAGGAGTTTAAAGACATCTAAAAGAAAAACTGAATTCACACTGTTCTATTCTCTTGACAATGATCACACTCTGTGACATACTACATGGTCTCAGTACAAACCCCCATCAGTGTTATTTCTGTATTTCTCCATGCTCTAATGGGCCACTATTAAGTTCTCCAATAATGTCACATGAGACCAAATTATTTCTTAAAAGAAAACTGGGCAAAACCCATGAGGCTGGGCGATTACAAAACCCCGGACCCAAAGCCCCCGTTGCACCACAGGGCATTAGGGGAGCCCTTTCGCCTTCCAGCCATCAGACACTAACCCTGCTACACCTCTCCTGCTGCCCACAGTTACCACGTGCTCACTGCGGACCAGAGCTTGGGATACACCTGTTCCCAATCATCTGCCCCAACTACCTGGGCCGACTGGAAGGAATTTAGAATGAAAACAACTGTAGCAAACAGTTGTGGCACCCTGTGTTCCATCATTTTATCTCAACAATAAAATCCCTGCTCCCGCACACACAAAGCTATTTGGTTTGCAGAGCACATGAGCGGCGTTTCAGCACCAGCCTCCTCTGTGGCAGCCTCCCATCTGCTCGGAACAGGTGGCAAGGGTATGAAGCACAGACATTTGAACTGGAAGATGCTGCTGTCAGCACGTGTGTTCCACTCAGTGGATTGCTGTCCAGGCAGCCACCTCCCCACGGGGTGAGAATGTCTGCAGCCTTGTTCAACAACAGTGAGAAGTGGGTGCTAGAAGGGATGGGGCCATGGGGAGGTGGGTGAATAATGAGGCTTACCTCGAGGGGCATTTAGGAGACTGTGTGCAAAAGGGAAGAAAAGGCTTCAACTGGCTTGGATAAAGAAAACAGGTCTGTTTAAGAAGGGGAATAAATGTGGAGCTAAGTTTTCAAAAACTAGAAAAGCAACCTAAATAGTGAGCAGGAATATAAGGGTAACTCTGAGAGAAGTGATGTCAGGAGTCGGGGGTCGGGGGTCGGTGCGCGGTGCAGCTTGCATTCTCTAGGCTGCAGATTGGATCTGTTCCCAAAGCCATCATTTCATTTGGATGCAGCTGAAGCAATGGTACACCTGCCTGTAGGTCTGAGTTTTTAATATTTTTAATGAGAAAGGAGGAAATGAAAGCTCTGTGTTGAGAAGGAAGGCTGCTCTCATAGAGAAAAGAGAAAAACACAAACACACCCGCCCCACCTGCAGAGGTCCTATGGTGTTATCTGCAGGGACCACATGGAAGGTTTCTTCCCCATCTCACCCCCACTTGGAGGATAGAGCTCAGCACTGGTGAGGTTTGGGGAAAGCTAGTTAGGACTGAAGGAAGAAAGATCTTGGCTAGGGTCTGCCTTTGGCCAAACTGTAAATTCTGAGAGTTTTCCTAAACATTCTTTCTCCCCACCTGACCTTCATGTGCACACAACTTTTGGGAATTTCCCACTATTTCTTTTATTCAGAGATCCTCCCTGAAGAACCACAGCTTGCTTTGAACCCTGCTTTTCCTCCCTTTCCCTCCCTTTTCATTCAAATTAGCCAGCAAGTGCCAGCCTCTCAAGCTCTAATTCACTGTGAAAGGGCAGCTGAAAAGCTCATCCATATTTCTCTTACTATAGCATTTACCTGTTACCCTTCCTCAGAACATACAGTGGACCCTTGGCATTTGAGAATTTAACAGTTTAGTGATCAGAAAAATCTCTGATGTATATTACTTCTGCTAAGACATAATTTAAAAAGTGTGATATGTATTGTTTTCAAGATCGGTACCCATCCCCTGCAGCAAATTGGAAAAATACAGAACGAAGCACCAATTTGCAATCCAGCTTATAGGGCTGGTGTGCTCCTGTAGCCACCCAGCACGCCTTTAGGTCTGTCCTTATACTCACATACAGAGTAACTCTTGTAAAGTCAGTAAAAACCTATTCTGTGTTACATATAACTTGGAAATGTTAATGCTTGTCTACAGTTCATCACCTACATATTTAGTACTATATTTTAAAGAATAAATAATATACTATTGGGGTACCTTCTAATTTAAGAATTTGGAAAGGTCTTGGGTTGGTCAAGGGTCTCTTGCATATTTGCATAGTCATGAAGTCCTCCTGTGCATGGAGTAGATCTAAAAGAGGGAATTTCACTTCGGACAAGGGACATACCACAAGCTGCCTCTCTTGACCTTTCAAAGTAGGAGACCTCTGTCTGCACTGGGCCTGCCATGACCTCCACAGAACTCAAAAAAACTCGGAAAAAAAAAAAAAAAGAGATGAGAAGGTTGTTGTCTAACCTAAGAGCTTGTCTTTCTGAATTTAGTTAATGGTAGCCTCATTTAATTAAAAAAAAAAAAGTCTCTTAGAAACAATAGAGAAAGTAGGTTCTATTGAGGTCATCATCTAACAAATAGTTCTTTCCAAAGGTGGGGATTTCACAACAAAAAACCAGTCCTCTCCATAGCATCTTATAAGTTTTTACCTCAGATAAGAGGAAAAGAGACAGGAAAGGCTTCCTAGACGCAGGGGGGTATGTGCTACAGGGCAGAGGGTTTGGAACTGGACACACCTGCTTCAAATTCTGGCTCCTCCGCTTAATAGCTGAATGGACTTGGACTTGTTAACTTCCCAAAGCCTGTGTTATTTAAAAACCACTGCCTTGCACACACACACAAGAGGCCAGTCAGTTCCCCTTCCTTCATTACGTGTTGGATTCAGTCTTACCTTAGTGATCAATACTAAGGATGCAGGGTATTGTTCCATGGAATAAGGTGAGTACTAGCTCCCATGCAACACAGCAAGGACATCTTTTTATTTATTGGCAGAGAAAATACTTCCAATGAAAACAGTTTCAAAATGATCAGTAGAACTGATATTCTGGATAAAAACATTGTCTTTCTAACCCAGTATACCCTTCTTCTACACCACCAATTGCTACAACAATAGAAGCCAACTGGAGCTAAGCAAGCTTGTTTTTTGCCCACATGAGCTTGTTTTTGCCCACGTGACAAATGTCCTACCCCATTCCTTGTGAGCGGTGCCGGTTAGCCTTCAAAGTAGTCATGAGTAAGCGTTACAAATTGTGGTACAGACCCCAAGCCCACAGGGAATGAGCAAGCTTCTGTATACATATGGACTACACACATGGAATTTTAGATGGTTATCAAAATGTGAGTAATAAAACATTTACTGTTTCCGATGTGAAATCACTATGCTAAACACTTTGCCTACACTATGTCAATGAATTCTCAAAAGGACCCTATGAGGTAAACACTATTATCACTCCTATCCTACATATAAAGAAGTTAAGGCTCAAAGATTTTAGGTAAATTTCCCAGAGTCCTGCAGCTAGTAACTGGCCATGCCTAGGTCTGAACCCAGTTCTGATTCCAAAACCTACTCCTTAAACATTACATACTGCCTTTCTATGTGGTTTGTTACAACTTATAGAATTGGTCTGAAAGCATGGTATTATTAAAAAGATTTGCCTCATCTGTCAACTAAATTTACTTTAGGATAAAGACATAGACTCCAAAAAGTCTCACAAAACATCTAGATCTCAGCAATAAATGAAAAACTGAAGGATTTCTTTTCCCCCTTGGTCTCTGTAAGTACCTACTATCTGCATCCCAAAACCTCAGAAGTATTTATATTGAGGTTCTTGACAAGGCCTTTGGTCAAGAATTTTTACTGCTATCAAGTGATTCATCCCTCTCTCAAGGAAACAGTCCCTACAGCATCACTCCCCTCAAAAGTCTCCACAGCACTGAATGAGGAAGCAAGGCTGGCCTTGACACCAGCCAGTGCGAGGGTGCTGAATGTGGTGGAGGTCAGCTTTCTGCAAGGCCACCTCTGCTATTTCATCTTGGAGAAGGCAGAGAGGAACTGATGGAGTTTTTTATTGCTGTTGTTACCCTTCATATTTTCTGATGCCTTAATTAGAACTTTCAGCTCATATTCTTTCCCAGGGACAATAAATCTCTAGTCATTTTCATCTCACCTATATTTATTATAGTGATGTAAATACACGCCACACACTCGAGGGCACACTTCTCATGTAGACAGAGCAGGGAGGGAGATAACAACGTGCTGATACCGAATGTGGAAGGCAGGGGGACAGGTGCTGGCAGAGTCCAGCAGTCAAAAAATCAAACTGAGGAAAGGAGGGGAATATGAGTTGACAGAGAATATTACACAGGAGTCTTTCATCTTTTTGAAAGGAACGTCTCACGATCCTTTTTAGAATCTGGTGGAAGCCAATGACTGCAAAAAAACACATATACAGTTGATTCTCATTATTTGTGGATGCTGTATTTGTGAATTTGCCTACTTGCTGAAATGTATTTGTAATCTCCAAATCAATCAGTGCTCACACGCTTTCACGGTCATTTGCAGACATGCAGAGCAGTGGAAACTTTGACACCTGATGTGCATGCTTCCAGCTGAGGTTGAACAAGGTGACACTCTGTCTTCTTGTTCCAGCTCTCATGCTGTAAACAAGTGTCTTTTTCAAGGTCTACTTAAGTGCCACGACTTTTGTGCCACATTTTTGTGCTTTTGGCTGGTGATTTTACTGTTTAAAATAGCCCCTGGGGCTTTCCTGGTGGCACAGTGGTTAAGAATCCCCCTGCCAATGCAAGGGACACGGGTTTGAGCCCTGGCCCAGGAAGATCCCACATGCCGTGGAGCAACTAAACCCGTGCGCCACAACTACTGAGCCTATGCTCTAGAGCTCGCATGCCACAACTAATGAGCCTACGTGCCACAACTAGTGAAGCCCACGAGCCTAGAGCCTGTGCTCCACAAGAGAAGCCACCGCAATGAGAAGCCCACGCACCGCAATGAAGAATAGCCTCCGCTCGCCACAACCAGAGAAAGCCCGCACACAGCAACAAAGACCCAATGCAGCCAAAAATAAAAATAAAACATAAATAAATTTATTTAAAAGAATAGCCCCTAATCATAGTGCTGAAGTGCTGTCTAGTGTTCCTAAGTGGAAGGAGGCTGTCATGTGCCTGTTGGAGAACATTTGTGTGTTAGATTAGCTTTGTTCAAGGCATGAGTTATAGTGCCGTTGGCCTTGAGTTCAATGATACAAATACTGTACTTGAAATATTGTTTTATACAAAGCAATACTACATATAATTATTTATAAAAAGTATCTAGTTGACCTGAGCAACACAGGTTTGAACTGCATGGATGTACTTACACACATATATTTTTCAATGGTAAATACAGTACTACTACACGATCCATAGTCGGTTGAATCTGCATCTGTGGAACCGTGGATACAGACAGCCCTCTATAAAGTTATATGTGGGTTTTCGACTGTGTGGAGAGTTGGTGCCCCGACCCCCATGTTGTTCAAGGGTCAATTGTATTAAATAAAGTGTCTTTAAATAGAAACACACATAATATAAAATTATGTATTAATTAGTTGACAAAAGTGTTGTAACCAGAGGCTTGCAGGAACCTAACTGTGTATTTCCTCTAGGAGCAATGCTTAGGATTTGCTGATTCAGTGTTCACAGTAACTTTACATAAGTCTTGTGAATAATGAGAATCAACTGTATTTAATACAAACAACATTTTACATGTAATATCAAGAGGCTCTCATAACCACTGAAACTTCTCTGTAAATCTCATTGAGGGGTCCATATAACTCATGTTAAATAGCCCTAACATCTTGCCACAAATTCACAAGGTTGAAAAGTAGAATATTCCACAGGATTGTACTAACAATGTGGGTGTAAAAATTATTGTTAACAAAGATGATCTGAATCCCTATTTATGTGCAGGTCTTTTATTCTGAGAGGGAGTAAGTATAGATATGTATGTCTCTATCAATTTGGGGGTAATAGTCAATGGTATTATGTGCAGTTGTATTGATCATTCTTTATTAAGTGAATTATTTAATATTCAATGTAAACAAAAAGGTAAGAAAATTCAGAGATGTGACCTGTTTATTACTCCATCACCTTTAACATTATTGTCTCTTGGTGTTAGTATTAGTATATACAGTGAGCATTAACCAGCCAGTCCTTGAGATTTGCACGAAGCATTATCAGGAAGGATGGAAGAGTTAAAAATATTTTACAGCGGGATATTTAGGAACCCTTCTAACACCGTTTTTGCATGGACAAGTGCACCGCTCATTTTTCAGAGAGCAAAGCAGAGAAATAGGAAAGGGTTTGGTTTCTTTCCTCCCTGCTGACTCCTTTTGTTATCCTCCTCTGTAGGTTGGTGATAGCTTCAAGGAAAAGTGCTTTATCTCTTCCTAGATGGACTTTATTTTCAAGTGTCAACAATTTTCAAGTGTCATTGTTCTGTATCTTAAGTGATATTTCTGAAAATCAGGTGAAGGGGTCTAGATATGCCACAGTGGCATAAGGATTATTTTGAACTGAAGACACGTAAGAATCAACAGTTGCAAGAAGAAGCTTTTTGGAACTCCCCTTATCTGCCTAAAAGCAAAGGCTTCCAAAAGAATTCAACTGTCTCAAATCCCCTCTGAGAGGGGAGCTTTGCAATCAGAGAAGATTGACTCCTATCACCAGAGATGAGAAGTCAGCACTGGGATAAGAAATTGCCTAAATAGACATTGTCATAAAACTGTTATACCTCCCTTCTATTCTCCTAAAGGACCATTTATTTTTCCCAAAAGTCATTTGTTGCCCCAGAAACGTCCTTCTTCCTCTCTTCATCTCCTATTAAGATGGTATATAAGCCCCAAAACCTAACTGGCCCTTTGAGTCACTTATTTGGTGAACTACTGTATGTATATGATTAAAGTATTTTTTTCTCTTGCTAATATGTCAGTTTAATTCACATTCCCCCAAGTACTGAACTTAAGAGGGTAGAAGAAAAGTTTTTTTTCCCTGACACAGGATTGCAAAGGATTCCATAGTGTTGTTTCAAATTTCCTAACCCCTGATTCCTAAATCCCCTCAATCTCTCTTCCAGACTGCCCAGGTAGTGGGCCAGATAAAGGAAACTAATGTTGCCCACCTAGGATAATCCCCAGGGTGGGAACATCTTGTTGTCCACAGTATTTTGAGTACAAACATACTACTTACCTTGGGTCTCCCAGCACTGAAATGCGGAGGCAAAGATCTTGAGGCTGCTGTTATCCTGGCTCTTGTCTGGGCCAAGTTACCTGAGCAAAAAAGACAAAGAAGTTAAGGCAAAGGAAAAGTGAAACAGTAGTATGATGAGTAATTTTTCTCTTTGTGCCCTTGTATTTTTCAGAATGTTCTAACTGATCTGCTCTGAATTTGAAAAATTTGGGAAAACTTGAATTTTGAAACTTCAATGATATAAATTGGAAGTAAATTATAATAATTATAAGTTATAAATAATTTGTAATATAATTTGAATATATATTAGTTTAATAAGCAAATAAGAAAGGACAAAAGGTCTCAAATTCACTTAAACTAGGAATAGAAGGAAATTACTACAACATAAAAGGGCCATATATGAAAAGCCCACAAATCACGTACTTAACAGTGAAAAACGGAAAGTTTTTCTCTAAGACAAGGCAAGAATGTCCACTCTCACCACTTCTGTTCAACATAGTACTGGCAGTCCTAGCTAGATCAGTTAGGTGAGAAATAGAAATAAAAGCATCCAAATTGTAAAGGAAGAAGTAAAATTATCTCTGTTCATAGGTGACATTACCTTATATGTAGAAAACCCTAAAGATCACACACACACACACCCCTAACAGAACAAATAAATTCAACAAAGTTGTAGGATATAAAATCAACAGATAAAAAAATCAGTTGCATTTCTATATACTAACAATGAAAATCTGAAAAGGAAGTTAAGAAAACAATTCCATTTACAATAGCATCAAAAAGAATAGAATACTTGGAAGTAAACTTAACCAAGGAGGCGAAAACTTGTATACTGAAAACTGTAAAACAAAAGTAAAAGGAAAGCAATTCCATTGTGGGGGAGGAAAAAACCTTTTTCCTCTACTCATCTTAGGTTCACTGGCCGAGGCCCTAAAAATTAGACTGACAGGAGACAGAGTAACAAGAGAAAAGCAATCAGAAGTCTATTAACGCGTGTATCACACATATACACAGGAGTATTTAGGGATGAGTAACTCAAAGGGGTGGTTAGAACTTGGGCTTACATAACATCTTAACAAAAGAACAATAAATTTATAAAGAAGTGACAAGACAAAGGAAAAGAACTTTGAGTTTCTAGGGGCGGGAAATTGTGGGAAGGTAAATATATAGGGAAGCTAATGGAAGATAAGGGCTAATTCGTTATATAGATTCCTCTGGTGCTGTCTTTGAGTTGATAAGCGTCTAGAGTTGTCTCTAGTGATTAATTTATGTGCTTTCTGGGTAGAGAGGAGAGGGGGCATATTTTTACAAATTTATGCCCTGCTTTTGGGCAAACGGGGAAGGGAGAGCACCTTTTCTTGTATCTGCTTCTTCTCAATTGCCTTCAGCTTAAAATAATTTTAATGCCGAAGTGGCATATTTTGGGGTGGCATATTCTGTTACCCTTCACTGTGTTCATTGATTAGAAGACTTAATATTGTTAGAATGTCCATGCTACCCAAAGAGATCTACAGATTCAGTGCAATCCCCATCAAAATCTCAATGGCATTTCTGGAGAAATAGAAAAAACAATCCTAAAATTCATACAGAACCACAAAGGACTGCAAGACAATCTTGAGAAGGAAAGCAAAAGCTGAAGACCTTACATTTCCTGATTTCAAAATATATTATAAAGCTATAGTAATCAAAACAATATGGCAAAACAGTACTGACCTGAAGATAAACATACAGACCAATGGAACAGAATAGAGAGCCCCAAAATAGACCCATGCACACATGGTCAAATAATCTTTGACATGGGTGCCAAGATTACATAATGGGGAAAGGATTATCTCTTCAACAAATGGTGTTGGGAATACTGGACATCTACATGCAAAAGAATGAAACTGAAACCGTATCTTACATCATACTGGAAAATCAACTCACACTGGATTAAAGACTTAAATGTAAGACCAGAAACTATAAAACTCCTAGAAAAAAAACACAGGGGAAAATCTTCCTAACACTGGTCTTGACAATTATTTCTTGGATAGGACACCAAAAGCACAGGCAACAAAAGCAAAAACAGACAATTGGGACTGTATCAAACCAAAAGTTTCTGCAAAGCAAAGGATACCATCAACAGGGGGGAAAAACAACCCAGAGATGGGAGAAAATATTTACAAACCATATATTTGATAAGAGGTTAATTTCCAAAATATATAAGGAACTCCTACAACTCAACAGCAAAAAATAAAATAAAATAAGCTGATTAAAAAATGGGCAAAGAACTTGAATAGACATTTCTCCAAAGATGACATACAAATGGCTTGCAGGTATATGAAAAGATGCTCAACTTCACTAACAGTCAGGGAAATGCAAATCAAAGCCACAATGAGGTATCACCTCACACTTGTTAGCGTGGCCATTATAAATGAAGAGGAGCAAAATACGCCCCTTTGACATACTGATTACTCTAAGCTGGTTATTTTTTTAAAAATGCAGACACACGTGAAGCTCTGAAAACTGAGCAGAAATTACCCTTTTGTAAGAAAAATTTACAAGGGGAATCTCCATATGTAAAGGTGTCTCCCTCTCTGTACCAGAAAGAGATGACTCTAAACCTCTAGGAACTCTTCTCAATGGAGAAGGCACCAACTTACATTTGCATAACAACCTTACCCTTGTTTACTGTGTTTTTCCTAGTCAACTCCAATAACCAGCCTCCCCACTCCCCAACATCTTTTGTCTGTAGCTAGATATAATGTTTAAGTTGGTGGCTTGGGCCATTTCAGGGAGTTTAGTCAGTTTTCCCTGGATATCTCCCATGAATACAGGAGGTATACATGTTATTAAATTTCTGTTTGTTTTTCTCCCATTAAATCTGTCTTTTTATTACAGGGGTGTCTCAGCTAAGAACCTAGAAGGGTAGAGGGAAAATTATTTTCCCTTCCCTACATAAAAAACACCACCACCAGCAACAAAAAATAACAAGTGTTGGCGAGGATGTGGAGAAACTGGAACCCTTGTGCACCGTTGGTGGGAATGTAAAATGGTACAGCTGCTACGGAAAATAGTATGGAGGTTCTTCAAAAAATTAAAACTAGAACTGCCATATGATCCAGTAATCCCACCTCTGGGTACTTATCCAAAAGAACTGAAAGCAGAATCTTGAAGAGGTATTTGCATTCCCATGTTCACTGCAGCATTATTCACAATAGCCAAGCAGTGGAAACAGCTAAATATTCGTCAAAGGGTGAGTGCATAGAGAAAATGTGGCATGTACATACAATGGAATATTTATTCAGCCTTAGAAAAAGAAGGAAACCATGCCATTGGGGCAACACGGATGAACCAGGAGGACATTATGCAAAGTGAAATAAGCCAGTCACAGAAGGACAAATACTGTTAGATTCTTCTTATATGAGGTACCAAAAGCAGTCAAACTCATAAAAGCAAGGAGGAGAAGGTAGTTGCCAGGGGCTGGGGGGACAGGGAAATGGGGAGCTGTTGTTCAATGGGTACAGAGTTTCAGTCATACAAGACGAAAAATTTCTCGAGATCTGCTGTACATCAGTGTGCATACAGTAAACAATATCATACTGTATACTTAAAAGACTGTTAAGAGGGTAGATTTCAGGTTATAAGTTTTTACCACAAAAAGTCTCCAATTAGGGCTTACCAGTCACTGAAAGAGACAAATAAGGAAGAAAAAAAGATGCTGGGAGTTTTCCTGAAAGAGAAGGTGGGCGATAGAGAACACTACTGCCAGGATTTAAGGTACAGACTGATAAGCAGGTCTGTCAGTATGGGTCCCTCAGCCTGAAGGGAGGAACCTGACCACTCCCATTGAAACAGCTGATGAAGAGAGAGTTAGTTAGGCAGGGGGGACAGCCTCTGAGTCATAGGGGCTGACTTTGAACAAGTTAATTAACATCTCAGAGCTTTGGTTTCTTTGTCTACAACATGAAGACAGTACTTACTACCTAATCCTCGGAGCTGTTTATGGGCATTGGATGAAATAATTCACGAAAAGCACTGTCAACACACAGCTGGTACAAGTGTTCACTTTGTGTTACTAGCATCGATGATGATGATGATGATGATTTGCTTAAACAGTTCACATAGGTCTCAGAGAGTAGAAGGTAAGAGAAGAACAGAGAATCTCACTAATTGGCTACTGTGAACACTGGTTTGTTCAAAATATAAAGCTGAGAAAAAATGATAAGGCAACTCCATTTTGAACCTCCATGTCTTGGCCACTTTAACTCCTACCACGTTTTGCCTTTGAAGGGTCTGAATGGCCTGCTCAGACTCCCATCTCCCTTCCTCACCACCCACCCTTCATCTCCTCTCTCATCCCTAACCTCCCAAACCAAGAGATCTGTTTGCATTTTTACCTAAAATGTCATTTGATCCTGTAGCAAAATAAAAAGTTGTCAATGAAAGGAAATGCTGCAATTTGTGCATTTGCAAGACACTCAAGATTTCAAAGTTTTTAGCAAGTCTAGCACAAAGATGTCCAAATGTTTTCTCTGGCGATATCTTCAGAGGCTAAACTGTGATTAATAGCCCAGAAAGAACCCTTTGAAGCAGGATTGGTGACATCAAAGTCGTAATCCAGGGGTGGCAGGAGCTTTATAATGAGTGGGAAGCATTTTAACACATTTCAAAGGATTTACAGCATGAATAAACAATAGACCTCGGCAGATGTGCCACACACACCTTTCAGAAACATTACCTATAAGAAGTTTCCATTTTAATTTAAATGTAAATACAGTGTTCACACTTCTTTCAAATGTTAAGCATCCTCATTGCTTCACCCCCCAGACAGCCTCTTTGCTAAGGATGCCTCATTGCCCCAGAGCACCCTCCTGTGACTGCCTGACGTGTGTTGGGGAGCGAAAACGGATGTCAGAGGCTTTGGATGGAATTTATATCCTACGTGGGAACTGGGTTAGGAAAGACTCTAAAAAGGAGCTTGCAATGATCCCACATAATTTCCCTGCTTCCAACTTAAAGGGAAAGAGACAAGTGGTCTGAAGACAGAGCTGAAACTTTTAAAAGATGGCAATTTCCTGCTTGCTTCAGAGGATTTTCAGCTCTTGGAAAGCACCCAGCACCCATGATTTCAGTTGCCTCTTAAGAATTGCCCAAGATGATGGGTTGCTGTTTTAAATAATCATGCTTGGAACTTGACTTCCCTCTGCTGCCCCCTCTGGGATTAAAAGATTGGTTGCAGGGTTCTGGTGGTAACTGCTGGTGGGCATTTGTTTGGGAAATTTTCTGTAACACAAGAAATAGGCTAATAAACGACTGCAAAGCAACGCTGAAAAGTAAAAGGCTTGTGTCAAATGCTACTCAAAAGGAGCTGCAAAGAAAATATCCAATGCTTCAGCTATTCTGTTACCAGATTATCTGAGTAGACCTGAGAACTAGAATGTTGTACCCTACAGTAAGCTTGGATACTGAACACCAAAATCACACCTTCCTGTCTACATGAGAATGACCTTATGTTATTCCAGTCTCCATTAGCATGAATTTCTTCTTCCAGGAGTCTCCTGTCTAGATAGTTCATGGTTTGACTGTTCATTACAAGAACTGCCCGAAAGACCCAAGACCCATTAACTCTTTAATGGAAAATGTCCAAAGACAGTTTAAGCCCTATGATTCTATGAATCCCTTGTTTTAAAAGCCTCACCTTGTTGTTTCCACCAATCATGGACTGGTTGTATTGTGTGTGATCTTTACACAATCCTAATCATGCCCTCTCACTTAGAAAGACCCGCCTTAAATCAAACTTGATCTCTCAACAAATTCTGACCCTGCCTTTCCTTCTCCAAGACACCGCCAAAGCTTTGAGAGGTGGTGGTCTCCCTTAATGCGGCGAGCAATGAACTCCACTTTGTCTAATCAACAGGCAGTGTGAGTAATGGTTAGAGAGTCACCTTGGGACAGACCTATGATGGGGTGATACTTGCAGTGAATGAAATGCTCTAACTTCAGTTAATAACACTGTACCCAATTAAAAGTCAATGGGTTAAATTTAGTAGTTGTATAAAACATACTATAGTATTTTGTATGTTTAAAAAAACCCACTTAGATACTGATCTATCCTAAATCTATATAACAAAGACTTGTTTTAGATTTGATACATTGAGGTAAATTAAAATAGTGACAAAAAATATGACACAGCTGTAGGAGGCCAAGAAAGAAAGTGTAATGTTAGATTTTTGTTCTACAGTTTTCACTTTCTCTCCTGGCATTTATCTATGGCTTTGAGTGTTAATATCAATAAACGGGCAGGGGGGAGGTAGAAGAGCTCCCAGCCTACTTAATTTCCCAAGAAAAGAACACGGATAAATTTTATATATATAGAAGGGGCTGTAGTTTTGTGGAGGGAAGAAATAAGAGATCAGCCTGTCCTCCAGGCTGTTCTAATGAAGAAAGATACGCACATATAGCAAATACTCTTTTCTGAATGCACAACCTAGCCTTTACCACGTATGTGGGAAATTCAATGTCCAAAAGAAACCTCTTCCTCTTTTCTGTATCTACGTTTAATTGATATTTGTCTGGAAATTTAAGGAATTTCTGCACAGTGAACACCTCTAGACTATCTGTTTGAAGGAAGCCAAACCAAGGTTTTCACTGATTTTTTTTTTTTCATTTAGAATTGGAACTACAGCTTTAAAGATTTGTGGCCCAGAGATTTCAAAATTGTAGAGCTGAGGAAAAAATAATAACTCTTTTGCTCTTTAAACTTGAAAACTTATAAACAGGATGTCACACAGCAAACAACTGTACCAAATCATCAGAATGTGTCAAGGAGGCAATCAGGCTTCCCCTTCTTAATTCAGTCAACAGTGGAGCTGAGGCTCTCTGCTTCCTGCATTTTATTGCCACATTGGTGGAAGATGCTAGTTCAGCCTATCTTAATAAAGATAGAGCTAGTTTTGAAAAGCCCTGGGTATTGTCTGCCTTCCCCTCATGTTTTGCTTGGAGTTTACTTGGAAATAACACGGCTGCCAAGTTACATGACATGTTCACAAAAGTGCTGGAGCCTAGACTGTTAATATCTATCCAAGAAGACTTAACCCATTGAGAAAAAAATGAAATCCACACACGCATATCTGCCAGCACCCACATATCACTGACACGTAAGGATTGCTTATTCCAGTCTCAGAGCGACATCCATACACAGCAGAGCAGTTTCTAGTCCAACCATGGCTAGTCCTGGACAAAACTATAATTTAGGCAAAGGATATATTCAAGGTCCCCCACACGTCTTTTCACATTCCTATTCCCACTTCCAAAAGTGCAACATGGCTTTAATGCTGTGTCTCTTCCTTACCTGCAACAACTAATTCTCCCTATTTCCTTGCCCTAACCTGGAAATCTTCCCGCAGACTTTCCCTGTCTATGTTCCAAACCTTCAGGTTACTATTCTTCTCTGACAACTAATCCTGATCTAATTTCTTCATGGATGGATAAATGTATTACTTCACTCAGGTGAAATGTTTACATATGAAGGGGAGCAGAATTTGTCACACCAAAATGTACCTCTTTGATAGTATTATCATTTCAGGCTGATTACTTTTAAGAAACAGCTGTCATAGGAGAAACTCTGAAAACTGAGTAGAAATTACCCTTTTGTAAAAAATTTTTGGAGGGCAAAAACATGGAAAAGGAAGGCTTTATTAAGACATCATAAGCTACTGGTGGGACCATGGACAAAAGCTTAGCTAATTTTGCTATTCCAGTGGCCTTTAGGTAGATACTCATCCAACTGTGTGGCCAAAGGTGAAGGGTTTGGATACAAGCCACTAGAGGACTCATACCTGTTAGTTACTACAAGTGTTAATGGGGCCACAGCCTTGAGTAAAATCTCATATGGGTCAGGTTGTTGCAACACAGGGAACTCACATTCCATAGTCCAAGACTAGAATCCTAAATAAAATGCCAAGGCAAGAGAGAATAAACTGATTACTACAGATAAAACATCTCTCCCTAAAAGCTCTGCTCAACACACCTTATCTATTCATGGTGGGTCAGTTATAGATTTCCCTGTGTAAAGCGTAACATTATGTTTCCTTGTGTTTTCAATTAAGACTGAGAAAGCCACACAGGGCTTCAGAAACAAGAGGCTGTTAACTTCACATTTTGCAGAATGATGATTGAGTGCTTGGAATTATAAGTGCTTCTTTAGTTCTCCCTCTTTAGCCTAGAAGCAATGAAAAGAACACTAGACTTAAAATTGAGAAACCTGAATTCCTATCCCAGGCCTGCCATTGACTTCAGATCACTTCTCTCTATGACTCACCTGTGTGACACATCAAATGAGAAGTTTGAGTAGATTAGTGGTCCTCCACTCACGTGCATTTTGCCATGGCATCCATGAAACAAACCCTCTGTGCTATGCAGCTGCATTTAGATCAATGTCAGGCAATGTGGTGTAAGAGGGGTGGACTCTTGCAAGAGGGAACTACAAAGAACAGTGTAATGTTGACCTAGTACCAAAAAAAGACTGTGTGACATCTGTGGCTAGGACATGTGAGAACTTCACCTAGGCTGTAGATTAGAGAGCTGGTCAGGGTAGTAAACAATATTGTTTGAAAAGCAACATCAGGGAAAAAAATTGCAAAAGGAACATCTGATAATGGACTGTTATCCAAAATACACAAAGAACTCTTGAAATTCAACAGTTAGAAAACAAACAACCTGATTTTAAAATGGGCCAAATACTTTAACAGACACCTCACCAAAGAAGATACACAGATGGCAAATAACCACATGAAAAGATGCTCCACATTATATCATCAGGGAAAATCCAAATTAAAACGAGATACCATTACACACCTATTAAAATAGCCAACATCCAGAACACTGACATCATCAAATGCTGCCAAGGATGTGGAGCAAGAGGAACTCTCATTCATTGCTGATGGGAGTGCAAAATGGTGCAGCCACTTTGGAAGACAGTTTGGTGGTTTCTTACAAAAATAAACATACTCTGACATACCATCCAGCAATCACGCTCCTTGGTATTTACCCAAAGGAGTTGAAAACATGTCTGCACAGAAATCCCTGTTGCCAAAAATTGGAAGCAACCAAGATGTCAGTAGGTGAATAGATAAATAAATTGAGTTACATCCAGACAATGGATTATTTAGTGCTAAAAAAATGAGCTATGAAATCATGAAAAGACATGGAAGAACCTTAAATGTATATTACTAAGTGAAAAAAGTCATCTGAAAAGGCTACATACTGTATTATTCCAATTGGAAAAGGCAAAACAATGGAGATAATAAAAAGATCATGGATCCAGGGAAGAGATGAATAGGCAAGGCAGAGAAGATTTTAAGGATAGTGAAAATACTCTGTATGACTCTATAATGATGAATATGTCATTATACCTTTGTCCAATCCCTCAGAACATACAACACCAAGAGTGAACCATAATGTAAACCATAATGGATTTGGAGTGATGATGATGTGTCAATGTAGATTCATCAACTGTAACAAATGTACCACTCTGGTGGGGGATGGTAATAATGGGGGAGGCTGTGCAAGTAAAGTGGCAAAGAGTATATGGGAAATCTCTGTACTTTCCTCTCAATTTTGCTGAGAACCTAAAACTGTTCTAAAACCTAGAGTCTTTTTTTTTTTTTTAAATAAAAAAGCAACATCAAGCTGACCAACAAGCACATGAGTAAGAGAAATATCTGTGGATGCAAACTGGAGTAAAAAAGGTTGAATAGTGTTGGGCTTCCATTCAGGTCTGAAGGTCTATCTAAGGCTGTGAAATACATTTTAAGAGATTGCTGAGGTGGAGAAAATAAGAAAGAACAAAATACAGAGAATAAAACTAAAATCTGCATGATGTGTTATTTCTTCAGTTTGGCAGGCAACGGAAGCGGGGGGACGGTGATGACAATGTGGCTTAGATAAACGGAGGAAGCCTAAGTAATGAT
The DNA here is from genome assembly GCF_949752795.1 of Hyperoodon ampullatus. Lineage (NCBI taxonomy): Eukaryota > Metazoa > Chordata > Mammalia > Artiodactyla > Ziphiidae > Hyperoodon > Hyperoodon ampullatus. The sequence goes on along the minus strand of NC_136921.1, from coordinate 85,582,527 downwards.
TTGATGGAGGCCTGGATATTTAATTTGCCAGCGTTCTCTTCACAGCTGCTCGCCATGAGCAGCTAACAACGGCTCGGTTTCTGTCATCTCTTTCTAGTTACTCCTCCTCCTTCCCTTGCTATTGTGACTAAAGTAAGCTGATTCAGATCTCTAATTTGCGTATCACTCTTCTTCCTTAGCACATGAGCGAGGGGACAGAGGTATAGTTCTTTGCTTCCCACCAACAATGTTTTTAAGATTAAGCAATTCAAGGTGATAGGGACAGAGTAAAAGAACAAAGTAGGTGATTAAACAGTTAATCCCACTAGCGGACTGTAAGTAGAGAAAAAAGTATAGGAGACCCCTGTAAGTTAATGATCACTCAAGAAAGCAGGCTTGCTAAACAACTAAACCAAGTGGGCTTGCTTAGCAACAAAACCATGCAACAGAAGCATGAGACATGCCCCCAAACAATATGACAACGGAGGAATGAGACCCACATCCTGCCCAGTGAGATAAGTTAATGATTCCTAGGACACGCTCCTCTGCATGCACTAAAAACAAAATTATAGGGAAAGATGACATTATACTAAAACCTGAGATGATTTACCATATTTTAGTACGTATTAGTGACTTCTGGGCCATTTCCATAGTGCCATGACAGTCCCAGTTTGACCATGTAGGGACAAAATACTCCCCTGCCCGACGTGGAGGAAGAGCTGATGATGGAAGCCTGAAGTCTACTCAAGAATGGAAAAAAAAAGTGGTCTTTTCCCACTCCTCATTTTTCCTTTGATTATAAAACTGTAGCCCACTAAGTTCCTGGGGTGGCACTCCCTTGCCTGCCTGCTCGTATCTCTCACAAGCGTCCTATACTAATAAACTCCTTCCTTACCTGTCACTCTGCCTCTTGCTGAATTCTTTCTGCACCAACATCTTCAACATCTTCATAATATGTATTCTCTTAGTAAAAAATTACGATCCTTTCAGTTTGCATATTAGCAAATATCAGTCATTTTGAAAAGCTGGGTGCTAATACGAATGCAATCATCACTTATATAAACCTTTTTTTGATTGAGATTCTGAAAGCATTCAAGGTTAACTTCTGATCTGTAGGTATCCAAGTATAATTTTCCCACTTACCAATTCTTTTGCTTTCTTTCAAGGAATGTCTATTTCATATCACCTAGCGCCTTTTTAAAGGACCTAGTCTGAACATTCAGGTGTATCTCTTTGAGAAAAAATGAAGCAGCTTAAGAATCCAGAAAGAAAGGACAGGCATACTGAGAAATGCAACACTCTATAGGAAGCAAAGCTTATAACATGCCTAACTGGCCAGCGTGACTCACATCTGAGCTACACTGCCACAGGTTTTCTTGGACACAAACACAACCAAATATTTCTCTCTTTTCTCTCTTCTCTTCTTTCTCTCTCCCTCTCTCTCTCTCTCTCTCAGATTTGTTTGTTTTTACCAGTTCATAAAATGGCATTGACCAGAAAGATTCTTCTACTGAACCTGATATGTGTCATGGTGTTGAAGGATGCAGTTAACGTAAGTTTTATTTCGTAAGTACAGACATTGCTTTTTTGAGAACTTGGCTTTATAGAACTGTGGCATAGCATCCAGAATAACTGCTTGATTTCCAAATCTTCCTAAATTAAAGTCTTATCCTGCAGACTTGGGATGCAATTAATTACTGACTTTTCTTTTAAAGAATAGACCTTACTGAGAATAAAGGCCAACAAAAAAAGATTCCTCTGATGAAGGAACTCTACAAGCATCACAATTCTGTGCTAATTCTAGAGGCTGCAGTTATTTAGTGCACTTGTGTCTGAGCCCTTTTGAGTCCTTTTAAATCAGTGCAAATATTTTACCTTCTATTGGTATTTATCTTTAGAAATGCTTTGTTTCCTTATATAGGTCACATGGTCTCTGAAGTCAGGCACTAAGAATTTCTATTCCCATTCATTAATTCAAAAAAAATTTCTTTAGCACCTGCTAGAAGATTTGTGAAATGCCCTACATATAGTAGATGCTGAAAAAAAAAAGTTTATTGAAGATGCTACAATGTACCAGAACATTTAAGATGATTTCTACCCTTGCCTTCTTTTTTTAAAAAATTTTTATTGGAGTATAGTTGACTTACAATATTGTGTTAGTTTTAGGTGTACAGCAAAGTGAATCAGTTATATATATAAACAGAATGGAGATATATATATATATCTCCATTCTTTTTCTGATTCTTTTCACATATAGGTTATTACAGAATATTGAGTAGAGTTCCCTGTGCTATACAGTAGGTCTTTATTAGTTAGCTATTCTATATACAGTAGATCCTTGCCTTCTATAGATGGATCACATCTACCATCTCTTGGAAAACTTCAGTATCACAGATGCTTCCTTCAGTCATCCAAGAACACTATGGCTCATTATTCCAAAGAAATAGCAACTGACTGTGAACCATTCTACAGAGTTAGTGTATTCAATAGCACCATGGATGAGTAATAAGCCTGAATGAAATAGATTTAGGATTTACATGTTTCTAAAGAATGCCTAGATGTTCCTTGATGTGACACTGAAAGCTACCCATGAAGCTAACTAACACTGTGTCTGTGACTCCTCACTGGAGTCTAAGCTCTATTAGGGCAGGCACTAAGCCCATTCTATCTACCACTTTATAGCTAGTGTTTAGCATAATTAACCTAGCACATAGTAGGCACTCAATAAATATATGTGAATGAATGAGTGAAGGAATAAAATGTGTGGCATTAAATTTTATTTAACATGACATCCAATGCCCTTCTAGGAGCAAGCCCCAGCTCACCTCACTTCCCTCCACGTACCCTGAACTTTTTGCTGGTCTCTGGCCATACCACTCTCCCTTCATATTTCAGAAACTTTGCTCAAGCTATTTGAGGCCTGGATTGCAGAGGTGAAGTGGTTAAGATTGTGAGTTCTAGGGTTGAACCACCTGGGGTTTGTCTCAGCTCTGTCACTTACTTGTTAGGAGGGCTTGAATGAGTTACTTGCCTTCTAAGTATCTGGGTTTCATCATCCAGAAGGCTGGATGAATGTTTATTGAGTTTTGGGAATAAAGTGTTCCCGTTAAATTTATAGTTAACAGAGTTTCAGTGGCGAGTGGAGATGTAGATGTTGCTGGTCTAGGGGATTTGATTAGAGCCACGTGGAGCCCCTAGAGGTCCTAGTTGGCCACAGAGTTTTAGTTCAAGCTAAATCACTTGACTCAGGTTAGTGACCTTCTCTTCAGCATGTATTTTGAGATTTATAAAACGTTATTAATTAGGGATTTCGGTTAATCAGAGTTTTATAGACTATCCAATTTTCTATTGCCTAGAACTCATTAAATGTTGGGTTGGATGACTAGAAAAGAAAGTAAATAAACTGAAGATTTAAGGTTTGAGGGTGTATTTTATTCTTTCCTGTCTATATTCTTAAGGTGCTATTTTTAAAACAAAGAAATCACAAACTCTCAAAAGAAAGAAAGAGATGAAGGAAGGAAGGAAGGAAGGAAGAAAGGAGGGAGGGAGGGAGGGAGGAGAACCCACAGTACTGTATAATATTATCTACTGTCTTTTAAAACAATTCATCAGAGATAAGGAAATACATGTAGAAATCCACTTATTTTGCCCTATATTTGTCCCTCTGCTCCAGATCAGCAAAGAGTTAACAATACTTAAATACTAACATTTATTGAATGTTTACAATGTAGTAGATACTATGCTAAGTGTATAGAATGAATTATTTAATACAACACTGTGAGCCGTGTCCCCAGTTCACCAGGAAAGGAAATGGCGGCAAAGAGTATACAAGCCTACGGCCCAAGGTCAGATATCTGCTGTGCAGAGCAATGAGCAGTGATGTTGAGAGGGCCCATCAACTAGGATGGCCTAATTAAAGATTCTGTGGTTGTTTCAGGGTTTCTGGCCACATTCAAAGGAAACCCCTGAGTAACTGAGGGGACTGCTGCCTGATCAAACTGATTGAACCCAACTGATTTTAGATGATGTCTGAATTTTTTAGTCATTTACATACCAAACCAGGTGAACTGCACACAGTTCCCATTGATTACCCAGCAATCACTATCCTTGTGGCTAAGCCAAACCTAATCATCTGGAAAACAGTTGATCTGGGTTTTGTGTAACTAGAACTATCCTTGTGAAACGTAAAGAATGGAACCACTCTACTAAATGCAAACCTTAATAAAATCTTAGCGCTCCTCTCCCACTTCCAACTCGCCAGTAAAGTTAAGTGACATTTTATTTAGTTTACTGACATCTCACATGTGCGAGCCAGTAAAGTTCACAATTGTTACTCCACACAGCTGTGGTTTACAGCTTCTCTTCGCACACAACACGCTGGCACCAGAGCAAAATGATTAACTTTTATATGCTTCTAACATATGGGCCAGACTGTTAGAAGCTGGTCTTGTGTTCTAAAGAGAAAAATAGTTTTTATTAACATGACCCAAATTCCTGGGGAAAAAAGCATTAAGTTGTGATCCATTTCTAAGTAGAGAGATTATAATTATGATGGCTTTGTTTCTAATTCACTTTATTTGAAGTGCCTGGAGTTACCTTTTAGTAAGGTGGGGAGGAGGGAGGATGACCTGAAAGCCCCATGATAAAGAGATTTTGTAGTGGGATGAAATAATAAACCGTAAATGGCCTTGAGACTTTTCCTCAATATGAGCTATGAAATAAATGCAAAGAACCTTTCATCTTAAATGGGAACATATTTCTTCTCTATGAATAAGAAGGATTCTGGTGAGAGAAGCAGAATTTGTTTTTCTTGCATTTCTGACCATTTGAAAAATCAAAGCTGCCATATTTGCTGTACTTGACAAGATCATTAAAGAAATAAAATGGCCCTCAAATGTACTGCCACTTAAAAATAAAATGTACATTCACTGTCACATTTAGGAGCTATGAAAAAAGTATTAAAATGTGTTGAGGAAAGATAGTGGATCTGATTCAGAACAGATACTTTCCCAATATTAGAGCCATTATTACAACTCATTAGTGAAGGTTACTTTGGTTTTTGTCTTTCAAGGACACAGCAGCAACAGGGTCCCTAGAGCTAGGAAAGCATGAAGAACTTTTGGAAATGGATTTAAGATCCACACTGGAAGACTGCCCTGGAAAAGACTCAGGAAGAAAATTTTCTGATCAGCAATGCCTCAGTAAGTCCCACTTGACTCTTGACCCTCAAGATGCTTTTCGCAAAAAAGCACCTTCCTGGTTTCAGAAGCCCTGTACAGGAGAGCCATCTCTTGATATTTCTGCAGTAAAGATGCTTATGGAATTTAATACCTAGTATTCCCCACGCATTTTTTTTTTTTTTTTTTTTTTTTGCAGTATGCGGGCCTCTCACTGCTGTGGCCTCTCCCGTTGCGGAGCACAGGCTCCGGACGCGCAGGCTCAGCGGCCATGGCTCACGGGCCCAGCCGCTCCACGGCATGTGGGATCTTCCCGGACCGGGGCATGAACCCGCGTCCCCTGCATCGGCAGGCGGACCCTCAACCACTGTGCCACCAGGGAAGCCCCCTCCCCGCTTTTTGACCATGGAAATCTCTCCTCTACCTCACACTTCATCACATCCCACAAACCTAGAGTTTCATGAAACACACTTGGGAAAACATTGCTCTTGATACTGATGATATGGGACCTTTCTATCTCTGCAAAGAGAGCCAAGGGAACTTTCAACAAGCTTGTGCTGGAACTCTGCAAATCCAGAACACTGACTTTTCTCACATACTGGGAAATAGGCTGAAGTCTGAATGAAGTAAAATATTATTTTATGAAGAAACAAGAATTTATTTTCTTTGGAAGGACCAGCAAGAAGGGCTCTTTGGCATTTCTGCAATTCTCTTTGAGAGCAGGAATGAGGCACATCTGTGGCTAGGGCAGCGCTTCTCTGTAGCCACCACGTTATTCAACGTGGTAGCTGCAGAACACATGAAATGTGGTTAGTCCAAACTAGATGTGCCGTAAGTAAAAAATACACACCAGATTTCAAAGACTTAGTTTAAAAAAAGAAAAAAGGTAAGATATCTCAATTTTTATATTGATTACTTATTGAACGGTAATAGTTTTGATATGTTGAGTAAAGATATATTAGTAAAATTAATGTTGTCTGTGCTGTAGACTAAATGTTTGTGTTCCCCACCCCCTACAAATTCATATGCTAAATCCTAACCCCCAATGTGATGGTATTTGGAGGTAAGGACTTTGGGAGTTAATTGATTCATGAAGGCAGAGCCCTTATCAATGGGATTAGTGCCCTAATAAAAGAGAGCCCTGAGAGCTCCCTCGCCCCTTCTGCCATCTGAGGACACAGTGAAAAGACAGCCAACTATGGACCAGGAAATGGTCCCTCACCAGGCATCAAATCTGTTGGTGCCTTGATCTTGAACTTCCCAGCCTCCAGAACGGTGAGAAATAAATTTCTGTTGTTTACTAGCCACGCAGTCTGTGGTATTGTGTTATAGCAGCCCAATGGTCTAAGACAACCTGCTTCTTTTTACTTTTGAAAATGTGATGGGGGGCCTCCCTGGTGGCGCAGTGGTTGAGAGTCCGCCTGCCGATGCAGGGGATACCGGTTCGTGCCCCGGTCCGGGAGGATCCCATATGCCGCGGAGCGGCTGGGCCCGTGAGCCATGGCTGCTGAGCCTGCGCATCCGGAGCCTGTGCTCCACAACGGGAGAGGCCACAACAGTGAGAGGCCCGTATACAGCAAAAAAAAAAAAAAAAAAAAAAAAAAAAAAAAAGTGATGAATAGACCATTTTATATCACACTGGACAGCATGGTGCAATAGACCAATGAACAACAGAGAGCCAGTGAGAGCTCTCAAACCACAGTAACTCCAGACTGAAAGTTTGGCCTAGGGATTACTAGAGGTTGGTCTGTTTGACCGTAAGCTTCCTTCTACTTGAGAGGTTCTTCTTCACGCAAAGCCCTCACTTTGCAGATGGGAAGCTAGTTCAGAAAACTGAATTAAACCCGTTGGGTGCAAAGTACCAACCCAGGTCAAACTCAGCCTGTCTCCTGACTTATAGCCCAGGGCTCTTTATTCCACCACAGTTGACTGGGTGAAAGAAACTGCAGGTAGACGTTTTAAAAGGAAAGAAACATTTAAGCTGCTTATATTTGAACCAAAAGACAAATAAGCAAAAAAAACCCAGCACCTGGAGAATACAAACTCAAAACCTACAGGCATTCAGGGATTCGAAAAAACAAACCAAAAGAAGAATTTCAAGAGATGATCTCTTACCTCACAACCACACCACACATACACTTTGTCCTCAACAAGCCTAGCAAAGAAAATCAAAGATTCTTCTAGACAAGGGCTGAAAACCATTAACAAAGGGAGATGCGGGAAGGTGTGAATGGTCCAGCGGTTGCCAGGACCCTCTGCCTTCCCCTCCAGCCTGTCAAAGGGCAGAAGGGGACACTGCTCCCCATGGAGCCTCACAGAGGCAGCAGAGGTCTCTTGGCTGGTCCTCCCAGTTGGCTGTGGCAGTAATAGAAGGGAGTGCGACCACACGGGCACCCAGAGTCCCCAGGGTACCCACGTTTCTGAGCAAGTACATGGATCTCGGGCTTCCCAGCAAAGTACTTACAGCACGTGCGTGTGCTGTTTGCTTCTGGGAAAGCCCACCCTGTCCACTCCACCAGGAAGGGGGCCGGCAATCAATCTCAAATGCTAGAGATGTAGCTGCGATTCTATCTGCGCTTCTCTGGCATCTGAGTCCTAATAGGGCTTCACGCGTGTCTCCCCAGATTCAGAATATGGAATTCTAGGTGGAGCTCTGGATTTCACAACTTGTTGAAATAAATCTCTCAGGCTGGTGGGCTCCCAGCCAGCACCATAAATCAGGATGACCCAACTACATTGCAAGTGCTCTCAAGACCACAAGGAAATTCCGTTCACAGAGTACACTCCCTGCCTGAAAAGACAGACTCTCCTGAGCATCTCGTATGTGCCAGGCGCCTCTCCAGGAGCTAGAAAGAGGATCCTACTGAACGGACAAAATCCTGTCCTCGTGGAACTTACACCCCAGTGGCGCCAGGGATCTCACCCAACCCAGACCAAGAACTTCCTGGAGGAGGTGATGTTAGGGCTGAGTTTTGGAGGAAGAAAAAAGGATTAGGAGGCAGGGAAGGGGCAGGGATGGAAGGTGTGGTGATGAGGGTGGGAGCGGGGGACAGAAGCAATGGCATGGAACAGTGAAGTCCTGTGAACTGTCGTGACTGTATTTTCTGTATATAAATGAAATAGAAGACATGGTCCTTGTTCTCATGAAGCTCACAGTCTTCCCAAGTACACAAGATGGTTGCATGAGGCACAACTGCACAGCTGGGTAGCCCGAAGTACTGAATTGCACAGCTCTGATGGTAGGTTGTTGGAGATGAGGAGCCCATGTGAGTAACATTTGCTATTTCCACTATTTCTGAGTAACCCTTGGTGTCATTTGCTCTGTTCCTGAGACAAGAATCTGACTCTCACCCACTCTGGGCTGGTGCTGGGAGGAATCCTCAGCTACTGATGGAATCTGCCAGCCTCCCAGGGTCTCACCTACAGAAAGCTTTGTGGTTCTCTGCTGTGCCTCGAGCATGAAATCAGCATAATGAAGCATCTCAGTTCACTGGGGATAAACAAGAAACAGTTCCACTTTTTCCTGTAACTTCCCCACCCCTGCTGACCCCTCACCTTTCTGTGAGGATGGCAGCTCCATTAACTATGTTTAAGCCCATTTCACAGATTTTCAGATATTTTCTGTTATTAAAGATTACTTCTGGTTTTGAAGATTCTTTCTTATTTATTTTTAACCTTTAATATCGTCTCAAGTCAAAGCTCTTTTTCCCACTGTTCCTTTCCCTCCAGGCTGATTGATACCATCATGGCCTGAAGCAGTCTTCTCTCTCACCCCTCTGCTCTGGGCTAGCTGCTCTGGTGTGGGAGGGGGAAGGAGGAAAAAGGCGAGGGCCGAGCTCTCTTTCCAGACTGGGTGAGGCTGCAAACCCTCTCTGGCTGGACACAACAGTCCCTGGGCTTTATGGGGAAAGGCGGTGGCCCCATATGCCCCCCTGGTAAGGGGGCTCATATGGAACAGCTCCCTCAGCAATTAGGGATCTGTTAGGGGCTGAACTGTAGTCCCCCCGCTCCATGACCGAATTCATATGTTGAAGTCCTAATGCCCAGTACCTGAGAAGGTGACCATATTTGGAGATAGGACCTGGTTCTCTCTAGTTAGTCTTTAACACCCTGTTCAAGTTTTTCTTTCTCACCCTGAAGCTGTTCCATTCAGGAGCCCACCCTGACCACCCCTAGCATTTCAGATCAGCATCAGGAGCCCATCATCATTTATCCATCCTGCTTCCCTCCCTCTGCCCTGAGTCCTTTCCTCCCCGTCCTGTTCACTTACTCATCCCACTTCCACCTCCCTCTCCTTTCCAGGGCTGTAGACCCTGGCGTAGAATGCCTCATCACACCAGGCTTTACATTCAATTTTTCTCTAGTCTCCTATTAAAAAAAAAATCTCTTCCAAGAAACGTTTCTTAAAAGAACTTTCTCCACATTGAACCATGATATTTCCATGACTTCTCCTTCTACTGATATTTTTACTTGTATAGATACAGGGCTTATATTGCCCCCATTTATTGATTTACATGCCTGTTGTGCATCCCTTAAACATTTTAGGATTTTGCTCTCTTTATCTGTCACTGACTATTCTGGCTGGGATTTTCTTTTATTCCTTCTAGAAGGCACCAGATCTAGAAAGATTATAAATACATATTGGTTGTTGACTGAGATGCACTCCCAAATTAGAAGAAAGAGGCAGGCCTCTGTACAAGGAGGAACTGACTCGCCAGGCTCCCTGACAGAGTTGGCTCATTCGCGCCTCTCCCGTTCAGGAAGAGCGGAGCACTGTCCTTGTCTGTGACCTGGAACTTTGTCACTTAGAGTCAGCTCATCTTGCCAGACTCATGTGCTGAACTGCCAGGATGCAGGAGCAGCCGTCAGTGGAAAATGAAAACTCTTAGAGATGGTTACAAAAAGGCATCCTCTTAAGAGCTTAATGCCGTTAATTTGGGGAGTTACAGAATCAGGACCAGACCATCCACGGCAAGGATTTCAGTAGTGAAGGTGTTACTGAGCTTTGCAGCCACAGGGTGGGGACTCGTCTTGCCTCCACTCCCCATTCAAATAAAAAGGGAAACCAGCGGAAGTCAAGACAGAAAATTTACTGTTGATTTTTACTGCAAATCAAATTCCAAGGGAGAAACCTGAGAGTCCTCAGACAGAAGAGGGCAAGAGAGACAAAATTCAGTTCCAGATTCTGAAGCCAAACCAGACTTTGAGGCTCAGAGAATATCCCCTCCGTGGTACTCCTGTTTTCTCTAGTTTCTCCCAAGTTCCTAACTCCTTTAAAACCCCACACTCCTATTTGGAAGTCAGAATTCACGATTCAAAGACAGAAATGGATTTTTCAAGCTCCTTTTGAAACCTCCTCTTCTCTTTCCTCCCCTGAGCCTTTTGAACTCTTCTCTAGTTTACTTGTAGCAAGTGGAACATTCCCCCAACAGGAAAACAGAGGCCATGAAACCTTGTTATAACATCTTTCCTTTTAATGTTTTTCTACCTCCATCATTCAGTTTGAAAAGTCCCAGCTGAAGGGTTGGAAAGCAGTGTTGCTGCCACATCAAATTTTCACATATAAAGTCTTCAGAGAATCTCCTGTTAATAGGAAGGATTACAAAGAAAATTTTGACATGTCTGAAGTGGTCAAAGAGTGGTCGCAAAAGCAGAGAGGGGAACAGAGAGGATCCGTCCTGACTACAGCTGCCTCCGTTTACCTGATGGTCACTGGGCATCTCAGAACGAGAACACACCCTTCAGGCAGAGATGTTTCCACCACCAGGCGCAGCTGGGCGCCCGCAGAAACGGCTGCTGGGAAGGGAGCTGCAGCACCCTGGGAGAAGCTGACCACCTTGGACCCAAGAGCTCATGCTCCACGTTCTTTACCCTTTTCAGTGTTTGGGGATGTAGAACGTGAACAGGAAGGTGGGAACAGGAAACCTGAAAATGCCAACTGGATTACTCTCTCTGATTTTATATTACAGTTTTACACAAACATACTCAGAGGTTAATCCTCTTAACCTTGATAAGAGATTAAACCAAGGGCCAATACTTCTATTCGATATCCACCAACGAAGGGATTGTCACCCGCCCAGCAGTCCAGGAAAGGAGGCTGACTTTTTTCAAGGAATGTCAGCTGGAGGCTCTCTGACGCCTGTGTTTGAAAGCAAAGGAGCGCAGGAGTCTGGCTACCAGGACACTTGAACTTAACTGGACAGGACACCTTAGATAAAGAAATTTAAAGTTTTTCTTTGCATTTTAAGATTCTTCTCTATCCTTCGGGGAAAAGAAGTATTATTGTGAAATAGATTGCATGTGTATAAAAGTGTACAAAATATAAATGTACAGCAAAATGAACATTACAGAGCAAAATCCATGCAGCCACCACCAAGACGAGCAGCCAAAGCATTGCCAACATCCCTTAGGGGTCTCTCCTCTCGAAATCGAGGAGCCCAACCCTGGACCTCTTTTTAAAGTTTGGGGTTAATAGCCTCCAAGTTTTCCCAACTTTGACCTTTCTCCATCCTCTCTGTAGTTCATCCCCTAAAAGAAATTTGTAAAGTAATTGTCCATAATATGTATGCTCACTGAACTAGTGCCTTGTTTAAGTATTTAAGGGTTTGAAGCAGGATAAATAAAAATTTAAATAACCAAGAAAATAGTTTCTCATGCGCTGAAAATATTAGCATATTCTTTTCCAAAATGCTAGGATGCGTGGGACCTTGCTGCCAGCCACCATGCTGAGATGCACAGCTACATTGCCCTTCTGAAATGGTATGTGCTGGAAACAAGTATTTGCATTTTTAGCAAAAATAATAGAACCTATTTCTGTCCAGGTTTTCCCACTTTCAAAGGCTGTAATACAGGGACTTCCCTGGTGGCGCAGCGGTTAAGAATCTGCCTGCCAATGCAAGGTTCACCGGTTTGAGCCCTGGTCCAGGAAGATCTCACATGCTGCGGACCAACTAATCCTGTGCACCACAACTACTGAGCCTGCGCTCTAAAGCCCGCGAGCCACAACTACTGAAGCCTGCACGCCTAGAGCCCGTGCTCCGCAACAAAGAGAAGCCACCGCAATGAGAAGCCCGTGCACAGCAACGAAGAGTAGCCCCTGCTCACCTCAACTAGAGAAACCCTGTGCAGCAATGAAGACCCAATGCAGCCAAAAATAAATAAATAAATTAATAATAATAATAAAAAGGCTATAATATAAGAAAACCAAAAAATATAGATTGTGGAGCTTTTAACCTTTAGAAGCTTAATTAATATTCTGACCTTCAACAAGACACACAGTCTCTTTAAAACTGAAGTCTGAAGGCAAATATCGTCATAAGGAGATAAATTAGTGCCCAATTCTAGATGGAAAGTGATGGTAAAAGAAAGTTCCAGTTGGACAAGCCTCTTAGATAGCCTCATCCACCAGAGGGCAGACAGCAGAAGCAAGCAGAACTACAATCCTGCAGCCTGTGGAACAAAAACCACATTCACAGAAAGACAGACAAGATGAAAAGGCAGAGGGCTATGTACCAGATGAAGGAACAAGAGAAAACCCCAGAAAAACAACTAAATGAAGTGGAGATAGGCAACCTTCCAGAAAAAGAATTCAGAATAATGATAGTGAAGATGATCCAGGACCTTGGAAAAAGAATGGAGGCAAAGATCAAGAAGATGCGAGAAATGTTTAACAAAGACCTAGAAGAATTAAAGAACAAACAAACAGAGATGAACAATACAATAACTGAAATGAAAACTACACTAGAAGGAATCAATAGCAGAATAACTGAGGCAGAAGAATGGATAAGTGACCTGGAAGACAGAATGGTGGAATTCACTGCTGCAGAACAGAATAAAGAAAAACAGAATGAAAAGAAATGAAGACAGCCTAAGAGACCTCTGGGACAACATTAAATGCAACAACATTCACATTATAGGGGTCCCAGAAGGAGAGGAGAGAGAGAAAGTACCAGAGAAAATATCTGAAGGGATTATAGTCATTCATCATCACTGATGAATATAGATGCAAAAATCCTGAACAAAATACTGGCAAACCGAATCCAACAACACATTAAAAGGATCATACACCATGATCAGGTGGGATTTACCCCAGGGATGCAAGGATTCTTCAGTATACACAAATCAATCAATGTGATACACCATATTAACAAATTGAAGAATAAAAACCATATGATCATCTCAATAGATGCAGAAAAAGCTTTTGACAAAATTCAACACCCATTTATGATAAAAACTCTCCAGAAAGTGGGCATAGAGGGAACCTAACTCAACATAATAAAGGCCATATACAACAAACCCACAGCAAACATCATTCTCAATGGTGAAAAACTGAAACCATTTCCTCTAAGATCAGGAACAAGACAAGGATGTCCACTTTCACCACTATTATTCAACATAGTTTTGGAAGTCCTAGCCATGGCAATCAGAGAAGAAAAAGAAATAAAAGGAATACAAATAGGAAAAGAAGACGTAAAACTGTCACTGTTTGCAGATGACATGATACTATACATAGAGAATCCTAAAGATGCCACCAGAAAACTACTAGAGCTAATCAATGAATTTGGTAAAGTCGCAGCATACAAAATTAATTCACAGAAATCTCTTGCATTCCTATACTCTAATGATGAAAAATCTGAAAGAGAAATTAAGGAAACACTCCTATTTACCACTGCAACAAAATGAATAAAATACCTAGGAATAAACCTACCTAGGGAGGCAAAAGACCTGTATGCAGAAAACTATAAGACACTGATGAAAGAAATTAAAGATGATACAAACAGATGGAGAGATATACCATGTTCTTGGATTGGAAGAATGAACATTGTGAAAATGACTATACTACCCAAAGCATTCTACAGATTCAATGCAATCCCTATCAAATTACCAATGGCATTTTTTACAGAACTAGAACAAAAACTCCTAAAATTGTTGGAGACACAAAAGACCCCAAATAGCCAAAGCAGTCTTGAGGGAAAAGAACAGAGCTGGAGGAATCAGACTCCCTGACTTCAGACTATACTACAAAGCTACAGTCATCAAGACAATATGGTACTGGCACAAAAACAGAAACATACATCAATGGAACAAGATAGAAAGCCCAGAGATAAACCCATGCACCTATGGTCAACTAATCTATGACAAAGGAAGCAAGGATATACAATGGAGAAAAGACAGTCTCTTCAATAAGTGGTGCTGGGAAAACTGGACAGCTACATGTAAAAGAGTTAAATTAGAATACTCCCTAACACCATACACAAAAATAAACTCAAAATGGATTCGAGACCTAAATGTAAGGCCAGACACTATAAAACTCTTAGAGGAAAACATAGGAAGGACACTCTTTGACATAAATCACAGCAAGATCTTTTTTGATCCACCTCCTAGAGTAATGGAAATAAAAACAAAAATAAACAAATGGGACCTAATGAAACTTAAAGCTTTTGCACAGCAAAGGAAACCATAAACAAGACGAAAAGACAACCCTCAGAATGGGAGAAAATATTTGCAAACAAATCAGTGGACAAAGGATTAATCTCCAAAATATATAAACAGCTCATGCAGCTCAATATTAAAAAAACAAACAACCCAATCCAAAAATGGGCAAAAGACCTAAATAGACATTTCTCCAAAGAAGACATACAGATGGCCAAGAAGCACAGGAAAAGCTGCTCAACATCACTAATTATTAGAGAAATGCAAATCAAAACTATGAGGTATCACCTCACATCAGTTAGAATGGGCATCATCAGAAAATCTACAAACAACAAATGCTGAGAGGGTGTGGAGAAAAGGGAACCCTCTTGCACTGTTGGGTGGGAATGTAAATTGATACAGCCACTCTGGAGAACAGTATGGAGGTTCCTTAAAAACTAAAAATAGAATTACCATATGATCCAGCAATCCCACTACTGGGCATATACCCAGAGAAAACCATAATTCAAAAAGACACATGCACCCCAGTGGTCATTGCAGCACTATTTACAATAGCCAGGTCATGGAAGCAACCTAAATGCCCATTGACAGATGAATGGATAAAGAAGATGTGGTACATATATAGAATGGAATATTACTCAGCCATAAAAACGAACTAAATTGGGTCATTTGTTGAGAGGTGGATGGATCTAGAAACTGTCATACAGAGTGAAGTAAGTCAGAAAGAGAAAAACAAATATCGTATATTAACGCATGTATGTGGAACCTAGAAAAATGGTACAGATGAACCGGTTTGCAGGGCAGAAGTTGAGACACAGATGTAGAGAACAAACGTATGGACACCAAGGGGGGAAAGCCATGGGGGGGTGGTGGTGGTGGGATGAATTGGGCGATTGGGATTGACATGTATACACTGATGTGTATAAAACTGATGACTAATAAGAACCTGCTGTATAAAAAAATAAATAAAATTAAGTATTCTTTTTTAAAAAAGAAAGTTCCAGTTGCATTTAGGGCAAAGCCACATTATCTTTATCTCTATATGCCCCTTTACTGCCTATACAGTGCCTTATTATTAGCAGCTCTTCTATAAATGTTTGTTGATTGAAGGCATTTTTCCATGAATAATTTCAGAAAAAGAAAACAGAATCATGCTTACTAGTTTTGACGTGTATTCGTGGCTTCTTAATTATACTCAAAAGTATAGTGGAGAAGAGAAAGTTAAGGATCTCAAAAGAAATTATTATGCATAATATACAACTCAGGAATACAAGGAAGCTTGTCCAGAAAACATGTTTGTTCTAGTCTTAGTTTTCACTTTTGTTTCCTCCAGGTCATGTGGGGTGCAGTTTCAAAGCAAGATGCAGAAAGAGTTATAAGACAGGAGGAAAGTTCTTTCAGAGAAAAGCAAAAATAAGAAGAGGAGGTTACCTCTTTGTTCTTCCTCCCTGGCTTTTAGGTGATCAAGGGCAACAGCAGGCTGGCTGCAGAGCCTGACTTCTTGCACAGCGCCACCCAGTGGCCTAGACTGTGAACTTGTTTTTATTTTGCCAAAGGTTGAAAAATTAGAAATTCCGAAGTTGTGAACAGATTTGACAAGTCATTACTCATATTTATGGGAGGGTACAAATGCTAGCTAACAAGTCCCTTGGATATATTTTATTTCAAAGAGGACATCTATCAAAAGTGGCCGTGTCTTTGCTTCTGCACAAGTTACCTAGTGAGTTGATACACCTGAGTGTCTGGTGAGGGAGCCACAGCTGTGCCCACAGCTGCCCACTCTCCCACAAGTTGATAATGAATCAGATCCTGGCTGTGCCCAATGGAGGTCTGGAGAAGAAGCTGGAGGGAAGCCTTCTGATGGGCACTCTACTATTTTCATTTAAAGGAGCATGTTTGAAAAAAGTTAAGAACATGGTTTCAAAGTAAAGATGAAAAAAACGTTGTAGATTATGACTTTTTTCTTAAGCAAGCTTTTTATTCCTCTGCATGCTGGTAAAATTCAGGCCTGGCAACCACACTCTTTTAGCTTGCAGAGGCCCCATGCCAGACACACTGCCAATAATTTCACGAGGGATGTGGAAAGAAAAAGAAATTATGAACAATGATAAAGAGGTTTCTCTGCCTCCTTTCTTAAAAGCGTATCTGCAGCTGTTTCCAGGCATAGCCTCAAAAACATAAAGCCCTTGAGAGGAGAGCTATGGGAAGATTGAGTCTGCTTCCCAGCCAAAGGCAGAAGAGTCCCAGATAAATCAAAGGAGCTTGACCCAATTAGAATCTACTTGGTGAAACAGCAAAGACCAGGATGCTCCATTTGTTGGCTCTAGCTTCCTGCTCCTGCATGAGGACTGACCGAGCAACTACACAGAGGCTGACTGTAAGTAGACAAAGGCTGTGTATATAGGCCAGTGACAAACCTGTTCCAAGTTGGTTAGGAGAGCAGTGGGCTGGGGTCGATGACTAGGTGGGAAGTTGGACCAGCTGATCTCTGAGGACCCCATGATTGGATAACTTTGATTGGCCCCAGTCCCAGTACTTGAAATAATACATAAATAGAAATAATCTTCCCAATAATTCTAGGTAAACTGAGACCATCCTAGAGTGTTTTGCATAAACTGATAATAACATCTGCTTTACTTATTTATTTTTATTGGACGCACTGTGTGTCTTGCAGGATCTTAGTTCCCTGACCTGGGATCGAACCTGTGCCCTCTGCAGTGGAAGTGTGGAGTCCTAACCACGGGACTGCCAGGGAATTCCCAAAATACGTTGTTATAAGTGGAAGAATGAAGGAAGCAGGCAGGGAAAATGAGAAGTCTAAGAGGTGATGTTATAGAAAGAGTGTGTGTGTGTGTGTGTGTGTGTACACAAGTATATATAGGCTGATGCTGTGCAATTAGATGCAAAAGAAACAATCACTTTCCTTTTCTTGAACTTAGCTGAATAGACCTTTACACCTGCTCAAAGTTCAAAATGTTAGTAGTGCAGCCCTGGCAGGATTTAGACACGAAATGGAAAACCCCAGCAGAGCTTGTAAAAGCATCAGACCCAGGGCTGTCAGGGAGGTTCCAAGTACCTGTTTTGGTCAAAGGGATTGAGAAGAGTTGCTGAAGAAGCTGGTTTTCCGATGTCCTCAGTACGACAACCACATCGGCAGGGAGAGTGTCTCTGTTTTTCTCAAGAACCCCAGAAGCATCATATAATACCTGCAACACGAATAGTAAAGCACAAGTGAGCCAATACCAACCCCATCACTGGCGACACAGGAACACTGTCCGAGGTCAGTAATTAATCAACCTCTGTATAGAATTCATCTTGACACAGCCATGCTTTAAAACCCAGACCACCATATAAGGGGGGGAAATTGTAATTTTTGAGAGGCCAGTTTATCTTAACCTCTTGTTCAATTATTCTTTGAAGAAGAGTCCTGTCAAAGATATATCACATCAGAATAATTGTATCGGGCACTCACAATATGGGAAGCATCCATCCTATGAGGTTAACACTGTTATTGTCTCTATTTTACTGTGGGCAAACAGAGGCTTAGAGAGAGGCTGAATAATGTGCCACACGTGTCACAGCGGTGGGCAGGTATCCCAACCTGGGCAGTTTGGCTCCACGCTCACAACCACTGCACCCTCACTCTTCCCAAGGTTCTCGTGGCACTTGAGTGATGGCTCAGGGATTCTGAGCAGTTCTCGGTTCTCAGGACAGAGGGGATCCAGGTCAGTGCAATTTTAAGGGATGTTCCAATGAAATAAGTGTTGAGTGACAAATGAATTCAGGAAAAGACACAGAGCCCAGAAGGAAAAGGATCCTATTTTTCCTTTTAAGTCAAGAAAGGACAAGAGGGAGAAAGAGGGAAGAAAAGAGGTGGGTAGGAAATAGGTGAAAAAGGACAGAGAGATGGGAAGAGAGGTGTGAGAAAAGGGACAGGAATGGAAGGCAGAAGAGCAGAGAAGAATGGGGACGCGGGGATCAGGGTAGATGTCATACGCAGTCAGGCTTCAATGCTAAGGTAAACTAAGTTTTTAAGAGCGAAAACTGGATTGCAATTTCTAGCAAAGATCCAAAATAGATACCATGATGTATTATGTGGAGGGAAAAACCACCTCTTCACTTGTATTAGACTGCCTTTTAACCAACCTCCAATCAGGCAAAATTAATTTCCATGCCATGATGTGAATGTGAAAAATAATTTCAATAAGTCTCAAATCAACAAAATAATCAGAAATACCTTTTATTGAGCTCCTATCCATTTTCTGGACCCAGGGCCTCAGCAGACCCTGCGAGAACCAATTAGCCATAATTCACGCCGCTCCTTTGAGAGTAACGTGCGCGATGAATTGTTGGCTACCGGGGGAAAGAATTTCCTCAATCACTCACTAATTCGCTTCAGGAACTTGAAATTGAGACTCAGGCATAATGGGTGAAAAATGGAAATTTCAGTTAATGTTGTAAAAGCTTAACATCTGGATGATGAAGTGAGTTTTTTTTTTTTTCCTTTTCATCTAGACATTTTTGGTGCCCTGTAGACACACACTTGGGCTACGAAGTGCTAAAAATTGAGCCCCACTGTGATATTAACCCTCCTCCATTACCTACACATCTCCAAATGACTTTTGAATGTGAACATTCACCACTAAACGCTGCAAAAGCTATAATATGTTTTCTCTCTGGAGAGCTGTCACTTCCAGGCCAAACCTCAGGTGAGAAGCAGATGGCAGCTCTGTGGGCCACCCCAGAGAGAAAGTGCTTCTTTGCCAGAGGCTACTTTCCGTGAACAACACCACTGAGAACGTTTGGGAATTATGATTAGGTATTCAAGAAGAATTAAAAGGAGAAAGGAACCTGCAAGCAATTTCGTGAGGGCCACAAACAGGGTACGGCTGACACTTACCCCTTGTCAAGTTCAGGTTTAATAACTGACGTGTCTCACCTTTCCAGCAAAGTGCTGAATGCCAAAGCACAGCTCCATTCCTTTGGGCCTCCAGACGTATTTGCATCGGAGATTATCTTCAAATTTATCTGTGTGGATTTTCATGTTTAAAAGTTACAACGTGACCTATTTGGTCCTTCAGACAAAAGTGTGCTCCTCGAACCATGATGACCCAGAATAAGGAATTTCAGAGTAGCCTAATATTATTCTTGTATGTTCAGTGATGGAGAAAGATTCCCCCATGTGATGGGCATTTACAACTGAGTTCTCATGTACTTGTTTCATGCTGTCTTTAGTGTCAGGCTGTTCCCTATGATATCATGCTCTGCTCTGAGAACTCCTAGAATGAACACTGATGCCACCAGGAGACCAGCTAATTAGCTTTAGAACTATGAAGATATTCCATGGAAGGCAAAATAACCCTGGTTTATACTCCTCTTGGCAACTTGTGACAATTTTATAGATAAAAGGAAGTCACTTGAGGGTGACAATCTCAACTCCTAGAAGTGAATCTCTCCCACAGATCAATTTTCCATCTGGGAAAAAGGCCTGACACTTCGTGTTCCTCCCTCTACAAATAGTTTTGCTTTTGTTGTGACTGACGACCTATTCTGTGTGAGGAACTGTGCTAACCAGTAAAGGGATGCAAGGGTTGGGGCTTTGCTGCCCAAGGATCTCACAATGTAAGTGAGAGACAGGACCATGTGCAACACTGAAGATTCACAAAGGAGGAGCAGGTCAACAGGTATAGGGGTAAAGCACAGAGGGCCCTGAATGCCAGAAGGAGGTGTTTTACTGTCACTTCATAGGTAATGGTAACCTAATGAAAAGGTAGCTTTAGGAAGACTAAATCAGCTGGGATGTCCAGGGTAGAGGGGGAGACTATGAACCTGGAACCCAGGAGACCAGCAGGGGCTTCTGTACAAACTTGGACTAGAGATGGCTGGGCGTCCAGGTGGAGATACGAGAGGACATGAAAAAGGAGGGGAATAAAGTACTGGTTATGGGAAATAAGGGAGCAGAAGGTGGAAAAAATGATATTGACATAGGGTAAAGGTATTTCCATTTTCAGAAATAGGAAAGTGAGCAAGGTCTGAGAGATGGTGACAGGTTTGCCGTCAAATTCTACCAGGACATGTTCTGAACATCCCAATTCATTAAAAGCAGGGTCTATATTTTCACAATCACTGGGTAGCCAAAATACACAGGAAAGATTCCTTAAACCACATTCATTTGATGACGTGAGCCCAGTAGCCAAGTTCTCTTCTGCACGTATATGCCTTTTACAAAAGGTACCTACCAACCAGGGTCTGGTCCGTTGCTTGGGGAAACCTACTTTCCTCATCCAGAAGTGCAAGCAGTCCCAGAGGTTTCTGGAGGAACATATCCAAGAGGGGGCGGTTGTCCTCATACTCCACGGGTGTCACGTCAATGCCCTCATTCTGATACTCCATCTGGAAGGAAACGGATTGTGAAGCTCTCCAGCCCAAAACTGGCCTAGGTACCACCAGTTTTCCTGCACTTTCTGTGTCTGGCAACACTGAACAGGGTGTATTTTATTATGTGAGTAGGACAGGGCTCTTCTGCAGTAGGCAGGTGAAGGTGGCAAGAGAAGGGATGGCTCTCTGTCTCCCAAACACTGACCTGGGGACTCAGAATTGAGAAACTGATGTAGAAAGGAAGGGAAGCTGAAAATTTTTTATTTTAGTGACAAGTAAGGTTTAAACCAGGAAGAAAGCCAATTTCTATCTTCTGCAAAGGATTCTGCAAAGGAGTCATCTCAGACTAAAGAACTAGAAAAACTCCAGATATCCCAGGAAGATAAATGGAAGGAAACTGGACTGAAATAAGGTCTAGTTTTGTACAACTGAGTGGGGAGAAGAGTGCGATACGGATTTATCCGGTTCCAGTGATAAAACCAATACTGGTATTTTTAGTCCATGTCTTTGTGTTTATCTAATCATAGTAGTTTGTGTGTCCTTGCTCCTGTATTAAAACAAGGAGCTTGGTCAGAACGTTTAGTTTCTGCAACTACATAATCCCTCTTCATACAGGAGAGTCTTGGGGTTGGGGTACAGGCTGTGGTGGAGGAGAAGGGCCCCTAGCCTTTGGGTCCACTAGCTTCACATCCTGTTTTATTTACCATTAAACAGGGGAAAGATTTCCATTTTGAGAAAACCAAGAACATCTCTTATTCCTCCCTGAAGATACCCAACCACTTCTTGTGGGGTCTGGTGTGCAAGAGAGGGGATGGGGATGGCCAGTTTGGGAGTTAAGAACAAGAACCTGTGTCCTGAGTTCAAGATCATCCTGAGTCATTTTGGACACAAGCATAGATATTTTTAGTTAAATAAAGCAGAAGAGAATGTAGCATTCTGAGCAATGCACATGAATCAGTTTGGAAACAACATTTAAATAATTGGCTTGTCACCAGCTTCACTCAAGGGAGGAAATGTACCTTTCCACAGAAATCGATACCTTTTTTTTCCCAGACTAAATTTAGACTCTTGAGTTATTTTGACAGGACTGCCTCACCAGTGGGTTTTTTTTTTTTTAACACCTTTATTGGAGTATAATTGCTTTACAATGTTGTGCTGGTTTCTGCTGTATAGTAAAGTGAATCAGCTATATGCACAGGTATATCCCCATATCATCTCCCTCTTGCGCCTCCCTCCCACCCCTCTAGGTGGTCACAAAGCACTGAGCTGAGTGACCAGTGGTTTTTCTTTGGAGTCTTTGGCTTGTTAACCTAACAGGGTTTCTGCTTCAAACTCTGAGCAGCCTGAGGCACCTTTCCCACCAGCTCTAGTGCCTTCAGAGTTCACTGTTACCTGCTCAAGAGCAAAAACGTGCTGATTGAAATAGTATTGGATTTGCTCATTGGCGATGTTTATGCAGAGCTGCTCAAATGAATTTCTCTGAAAGTTCTCGAATCCAAAAATATCCAAGATCCCCACGTTCATACCATCGTGTGAAGTACTGCATGAGAGAGAAGAACAAAATCTTTTAGGGGAGGAAACAGCCATCTCAGGACAGTGAGAATACACGTGCCTGCATTTTGTCAACACATGTAGCCACTCAGGGAAATCGGCATCCTGCCACCTTCGGGAGAGAAACTGTCTGTGTGTTAAACCATTGGCTCCTTGAGTTTTTCAACAGTACTTCCAACTTCTTGTTTAAAAGCAGTAGAATCCTTTCAAACCTTCCTCAGAAGCTCCATTTATAAAGAGATTAAAGAGGAACCACTCTGTTTGAAGGGGCTGGAGCAGCTGCTCATTTATTCTTCTACTTTCTCACACACAAAGCTTAGTTGGAAGAAGACTCTAGAGTTTGATGTTGTCAATTCTTCCACAATCTGAAACCACTAATGCTTAGCAAAGAAAAAGCTGTAGCAGTAATAATACTGTGAGATACTGTCCTTTAAACACTTTTCATGAAATGTCTTAGTTGATTCTAAAAGCAACACTATGATGAGGATATTAGACTCATTTTACAGATGAGAAAACTACAACCTAGAACATGCACTGATGAAGCTGTGAAGCTTGGATGCAAACCCAGTTTTCCCAGCTCCCAGCCAAGACTGTTCTCTTGAACACTGCACTGTAATGGCTCCGTCAATCATGAGCCTCTCGGGTATAAACACTGCGTCTTTTAAAGGAGATGGCCTGAGATCTTCACTAAAGAAAACCCAAGAGAGAACCAAATGCTTCCTCTCGCAATCTCTAAGAGACACTGAATGACAACTCTCCCCAAGGCCTCTGCTCTCCGGGGGAACTTGCCATAAGTTTTTGTCTGGCTGCAGGAGTGTATTGATGCGATTTACGATCCAGCTGAAAAGCCTCCCATACAGGGCTTTGGACATGGCATCTCGGACATCCAAGGCCCTGTCGACGGTGTTGGCGCGGATGATGGTCTCACCCCGGGTGACCACGCAGTGTGAGGTGAGGGCCTCCTGGAGCTCTTCAGGGCTGATACAGAGAACCGAGGAAGCTAGAAGAGAGGGTAAGGATGATGCCGGAGAATGCAGACATCCATCTATCCATCCACCCATCCATCCATTCATCTAGCCAGTATTTACTCAACACCAGCTACATGCCAGGCTCATCCTCAGCACTTCAGGGCCAAGGATAAACAAGCCGGGTCCTTAACCCCAAGAAGCACCCAGACTGATGCAATACCTCCCAAACTGTTCTGAAAACTCTTCACACATGTTAGATGAAGAAAATGCGGAAGGAGGTGGTCTTTGGGCAAATAAGTTGGAGCAGTTGCTGGAGAGTATAGGCTGCTCTTACAGAATCACAAAGCACATTAGTATATTAAAGACCATAAAAAGTGCTACAGTTTAACACAAAAGGTGTTTATTTAAATCAGTTTTTTTCTAACTCAGGATTCTTATTCCTTGTGCCACCATTATTATCTGTGGAACTTTAAAAATAAATAGGTGCCAACTTTGTCCCCTGCAGATGCTGATTCAGTGAATTTAGAGTGAGGTCCAACCTCTCCTATTTTTTTCAAAAATTTGTAGATAATTTTCAAAAGCAGCCACTGGTGAGCATCACTGCCCAGAGTTACCTGGCATGGAATTCTTTTCTGAAGAACATCTATTTGCCACTTATGAAAAGAACACTGATGTTCTACAAGACAGCCTCTGGGAAATACTGGTTAGTGAAAACGCCCAGAGCCAGTTGAACGACCAGCAGCAAAACACCATATTTCAGAGTCTTGAAAAACTCCGAAAGTAAAAGAAACGTGTACTTTAGCCACACAGTGCACAGGCGTCAAATAATTACCATTTTCCAAGGCTTCTGCACTGGGCACCTCACTTTTATCAGTTTGATGTTGAGAGGAAATAGCTGCAAACTCAATGTTTCCAATGTTCAGAATCCCAGCCAAAATTCTGTACACTGAGTGCACCTCCTGGAAAGGACATCAAGAACCATGTTTGGTCACTGCCAGTCAATGAGATCACTAGTGCTGTGGTGCAAACTGCTAGTTGTCCACCAACGTCCATCCTCCCCCTTCTCCTGGGCACACAAAAAATTTTCCAAGCCTCCCTTGCAGTTAGGCCATGTGACTAAATTCTTAAGAAAGGAGCAAGCAGAACAACGTGGGCCATTTCCAGACCTGCCTTACAGAATGGAGCCTGCCTCCTCCAAGCATTTTGTCCGTTATTGCTGGATGGAGCTCCCAGCAACCCAGCCTCAACCGTACCACTGATTAGGGTGCCTGAGACCAATGACCTGATGGAACAGAGATGTTGTACAACCTGAAACTCTTGCCTTGGAATGCTTACATTAGAGAGAACTGATCTTCTTTGTTCTTTCAGCCACTTTTAGCCTTTCACCCTAACTAATACCAGCTCCCAAATTCAGGTATGCTTCTTTCTTCAAAACAAGAGTGGATATGTTTCCTTAACCTCTTCTGAATATAGCTTTTATGAAATAGTTGGCAGGGCATTCACTGATGTTTCACTAGAACATTCGAAGTTGAATTATGGAGTATATAGTCATGAATGAGGTCAGAAAATCTTTTGAAAGACTCACTAGAAATTATCTGTGGTGTTTTAATATAATAATATTGGGTTGGCCAAAAAGTTCATGTGGGTTTTTATGAACTTTCTGGCCAGCCCAATATATATTTGGTCTTCATACCCATTTCTGGCACAAGAGTTTCTAAAACTCCAGGAATTTTCTGAGTGATAGGGGTGAGAAGGGTGTTCTTTGTTATTCACGATAAGCCCCTTTCAACCACACTTGAGTCTGTGCTAATGAGGTGACTCTTGGAGGATAGGTGGGGGAAGGGCTGGTTGCCAGAGGCACCAACAAAGTGATTCAAGGGTTGGAACTTTTAGTGGAACCCTGCACCTCAAGGAGGGGATACTGGCTGGAGATGGAGTTAATCCTCAGTAGGCAATGGCTTGATCAGTCATGCGTATGTAATGGAGCCTCCACTAAAATCCCTAATTGATGAGGCTTGGAGCACTTCCGGGTTGGCGAACACAGGAAGGTGGTAAAAGGAGGTGGTGTCCCTTCTCCCAATACCTTGCCCTATGCATCTCTTCCATTTATCTGTTCCTGAGTTGTATCCTTTATAATAAACCAGTAATAGTAAGTAAACCGCTTTCCTGAGTTCTGTGAATCCTTCTATCAAATTATTGAACCTGAGGAGGGGGAGGTCTTGGGAACTCCCAATTTATAGCCAGTCCATCAGAAATATGAGAACATGGGAACTGCAACTGGTACCTGAAGTGGGGGCAGTCTTGTGGGACAAAGCCCCTAACTTGTGCAATCAGAAGCTAACTCCAGGTTAGACAGTGTCAGAATTGAATTGAATTGTAGGAGAATTGGTTGGTGTGGGGAAGAAGACTCCACACATTTGGTAAAAACAGAAGTGATGTGGGTAAAAACAGTTCAGCTGCTCTAAGTCCTCTTTTATACTGAAAGTGGAATACATAAGTATCATTAATGGTAAAATAAATAAATAAATAAATAAATAAAGTACAATTATTTATTTAAATATTTGCCTTTCCTGTAGGTGAGAAATGAAATATATAGCCAGGAAATTTCTGCGTATTATGCTTATAGATAGAGAAAAGTACTTCCACAAAAAATACTCAGGCAGGGAACTTGATTTAGTACTATACATAGCAGCAAACTAATAGGAACTGTCATTAGACCATTGATAAAGCATTGTCCCCAAATTGAGCCTTCCTGCAAACAATGCTCAGTAAAGCCAAAAAGCTGAACACGGACTGTAACACTGACATCTGCTGGATACATGACAATGCTACAAAGACAAATGAGAATTTTTTTTTTTTTTTTTTGGCGGTACGCGGGCCTCTCACTGTTGTGGCCTCTGCCGTTGCGGAGCACAGGCTCCGGACGCGCAGGCTCAGCGGCCATGGCTCACGGGCCCAGCTGCTCCGTGGCATGTGGGATCTTCCTGGACGGGGGCACGAACCCGTGTCCCCTGCATCGGCAGGCGGACTCTCAACCACTGCACCACCAGGGAAGCCCACAAATGAGAATTTTAAACTGGGCTTCCACTATAGAAAAATACTGTTCTTCAAACTCCTAAATCAAAGGCAAGATGTCATGTTCCTGACTTCAAGAATCACTGTTTTAATCACACAACTTAAAAGTGGCTAAGAAGAACACCTACCAAACAGGTTTTCTGGGACTAGCATGGATTTAACATGACAGCACCTCATTACCTTGATCAATACAGTGTGAGGCTTACAGAATGCATCCAGCAACTCCCCACAGAAGCAGATCCCAGACAGTAAAACAGAGACTCCACAGCAGTGAGTTCTGTATCTGTCATTTCTATACACAGTTATCTCAAGAGCTTATCTAGGGCTTCCCAGGTGGCACAGTGGTTAAGAATCCGTCTGCCAATGAAGGGGACACGGGTTTGGGCCCTGGTCTGGGAAGATCCCACATGCCGCGGAGCAACTAAGCCCATGCGCCACAACTACTGAGCCTGCACTCTAGAGCCCGCAAGCCACAACTACTGAGCCCACGTGCCTAGGGCGCATGCTCCACAACAAGAGAAGCCACTGCAATGAGAAGCCCGTGCACGGCAACGAAGGGTAGTCCCCGCTAACCGCATCTAGAGAAAGCCCGCACATAGCAACGAACACCCAACACGACCAAAAATAAATAAATTACATTAATTAATTTTAAAAAAAGAATACATTAAAAAAAGAGCTCACCTAAAACTCTCAATATACTTAGGGAAAAAAGTATTTCTTCTAAGTAAAACATACACACAAACACACACACACACACACACACCATGTATAACTATACAAGCTATGAAACCTCCCAAAATAAGGCTTCCAGGCATTTTACCGCTGGGATGACCATCCCCAAAGGAAATGACAGTCAAAGACCACACCCTCACCTTTTGTGTCTTCGACAATATTCTTTTCAGCATAATGCTCAGATTTCCTCTTTCAAAGAGAAGAACTACCTATAACCTTCAGCAAAAATTTTGGGGTTCAAGCACTGTGCAAAAGACTGAAGTTCACAGCAGATTGGGTCTCCTTCCTTGGTTCCGAGAAGGGAACTCCAGAAGGGGGGTGACCAGCGCTCATCACCTCATTATGGAGGAGTCAGCCTTACAGTGCTCCCCTGCTCCATTTCCAGGCTATCCCACTCGACTCTTCAGTCCCATTCTTGGGCTAATTCGTTCTTCTTTTCTGGCCTAGGAACCTACATCCACTCCTGTGTTCAGGTCAAAACATTATTCATAGAAGGGTAGAGTTCAATCAGTAGTATGTCCGTCTGTGGGATTATTCCTCCCTCCCTAATACTTAATCCAATGTCTCTTCTCTTCCCCGCATAGCCACCCTGGGAAGGATTTTTCACCTTCCTTACCTTGCTCATTTTCTCTTGCCTCATCTCCAGCTATGAAGCCTTTCCTGGTAACCCTGCCTTTCCTATAGAATCTTGCTAAGCTGCTCTCTTTTTATTTCTTACCAATTCCCAACTTTCTACATGATAAAATGGAATCACTTCACTCAGGACAGGAAAATTTATTAAGAAGTCTAAAAACTCCTCCAATTAGGTTTCCCAATTCACTGCGGATGAGTGTGAATTCAGTTTCACCACCAATCAGCAAAAGTGGGGAAGCATTTCTCCACCAAAGCCCCATGCAGGATGTATGGTCTTGGCTTCTTCTCTCTTTTTCTCAGAAGATACTACTTTCACTGAGATAGGTATTCTCTCCATAGAGTTGAGGCTAAGTGGAAAGTTGAGAAGAATCCTGGTTTTCTCTGTTAGCCTGGAGCTGATTAAAGGAAATTACCTCTGGCCGGGTTCATGGGCATCTCATGGCAGTTGTGTCTCTGGTATCTCCCTAGGAATTTACTTGCCCACTCAGTCTCTCTTTACCCTGCTTCTTTTTCAATGTCTTGAGTTTTTCACCAGTTTTGCCCAAAGCACTGCATTAGGCCCAGCTGAAGGGCCTTCTCCCTTACAGGCTCTATTCCAATGCCTTTACTCAGTTCCCTTTTCAGAGGCTCACAGCATTTGTAACTTGCAAGTCAGTAGTTGGTTTAGAAAAATTTTTTTTGGCATGTCAATCATACATCAATAAAGGTTTTTTGTTTTTAAAGTCAATGGTAAGTCCTATTGTCTTTAAGACACTTGAAATCCTCAACACCCCCAATTAACATTTTAACATATAACCCTCAGTCTATCCTCAGCAGTACTCTCCCAATTCATAATCTGTTTTGAAGAAAAGGAAAAAAATTTGCCCTAATCGCAAAGGCTTCTCCCTAACCTCTTCATCAAGTGATCTGCAGTAAATGTCCAATCTTGACCATCACAGATAACCTGCCAAAAACTCTTCATGTAGTATTAAACATAAACATACCTAAAACTCAATTTATTTAATATGTTATGATAATTCATATACCAGCAAGACAAGCATAATATTAAACAAAAACAGTATAGTTTAATCCAAAAATAAGAGTAGATGGAATAGGGAGGGTGGGAGGGAGATGCAAGAGGGAGGGGATATGGGGATATATGTATAGTATAGCTGATTCACTTTGTTATACAGCAGAAACTAACACAACATTGTAAAGCAATTATACTCCAATAAAGATGTTAAGGAAAAAACAAACAAACAAAAACCCAAACAAACAAACTAAGAGTAGAAAAGCACTGATCTTTATCATAGGGTTTTAAGTATAACCCCCCACCCCCATGAGGAACTTCATTGTTATTGGAAGATTCCTTCCACCAGTGAAGATTCTTTACAATAAGCATAGGGTCAAGGCTTCTTTCAGATACTTTTGGCTGGTGTCCCAGAACTTAATTCATGCTCCTGAGTCCAGGAGCTCTAAGGGTTTGGGAAAAACTGAAGGGCATCTGAATTAGTGACATTATAAGAAAGGATAGGGACCATCCATAATTTTTATTAAATTAACCAGCTCATTCAAGCTCTGTCTAGAAATGTCCCTCAGAAAAACTTAAGAGAAATTCTGTTACATCAGCTATTTAGCATCTACTGCCTAACTACAGTCAACTGAATCTTTCTGAATTTAGTCGAACTACTTTGAGTTTACAAACATAAAGCAAACTGAGTCGATTCAGCAAAATGGTTTGTCTATAGAGATACAGACAGAGATATAACCAAAGAATTAAGGATAAGAAAGATAAGATCTAGACTCTTCCTTCCATTTCCAGGGCTGCTAACTGACATAAATTGTGTTTATTTCCAATGAATTAACAGTGGACATGGTGAATATCTACACATATACATATAATTCCAGTCTGGTTATTCATTAATAACCAGTTTATAACCAGTTAAATATCCATTTAACAGTCCAGACCAGGCACAAATTAAAAATGTTTACCACCTTTTATGTTTCTTTATTTTCATATCTATTTATGCAGCCATTCATTCATTTCTACTAGACTTTTTTTCCCATAGGGGTTAGGGATGGCTTACTTCAAGGATACATACTTAACATTTTAAATTTTGTTATCTTAAAACAGCATCTGTTTTATTATTATTTGCAGCACATTTCTATCATTGGACAGGGCTGATATTATAGCCTTTCCTTTAGAGCTAGTACCAATCTCTCCACAGTATTCTGCAACCATCATTATACTTATGGAATGCAAAATATTATTAACCCTATGACTGACTTCTCTACTGTTCCTGTACCCTTTCAAGAAAGTATGTCCCTAAACACTTTGGCATGACCCAGGTGACTTTAAATGGCTCTACTGCCATCTCCACTGAACTTTGACTTTTCTGGTGATGCACCTTTGATAACAACCAGCTCTATAAATTAATAACCATAAAGGTCCTTTAACAATGCTGGAACCTGTTAAGTTGCTCTCCTCTAAGGAGCCAAGGGAAATATATTTCTATTTGTATCTGACTTTTGGGATTTTCCACTGTCTGTCAGTTTAAAGTCTGTGGGAGGCTGACAGAGAAAATTAACAGCTGGCTAGAAAGAAGAAAAGTATTTTTATGACTAAAATCAACCATGCTGGGGAGGAAAGGGCTGGCCAAACTCAACAGATTACAAAAGCAATGCTTCATCCAGAGTGGCTGTCCCAGGGTAACTCAAGTGTCTTGTAATCTAATCCCTGAAGATTTAAACACTCTCACTTACCTCCTAATCATTCACCTCCTTTGTTGGAAAAGCAAGAGAATCTGTATATTTTACAAAATTGATGGCAAGAAGCCCAGAAACTATGACATAAATGTACCACAGAGTAATATTTGAGCCTAGGGTAATAAATATTTTCTGTCACCTCTGGCATATATATAATAGAGACAGCCTGTATCTAGTATGATAAGGGTAGTACAGTACTTAGAGCTATGGCTAATAATGTGCAACTGTGTGCCATGGAGAAGGAAGTGACTGCAAGAAAGTTGAAAAGGCTTAATTTGTTTGGGGGCACAAGGAACTACTTGCATAAATATACTCCTGTGGCTTGGGGGTAACCTACATATTCCTATACTCCTATTACACAATTCACTCTAATGGCTGGAACAATCCCAACTCAGAAAAGGGCAGCATTGTTTAGGTGTTTGTTATCACAGCTGGCGTGAACTGATGACAGTGACAACAATTCACAGGCACGTGGCACTTACGAGGGTACTTATATTTTAATGTTCACCTCGCATCTTATTAAAATGGAGATTCTGATTCTGCTGTTCTTAGTTGGATCTGAGAGTCTGCATTTCTAACCAGTCTTGTGTAATGACAATGTTTCTCTTCCGCGCATCACACTTTTGAGTAGCAAGACCTTATAACATGACCAGCATGGCATTTGAAAAGCAAGTGTCCAGCCCCAAGTTAGAACATTCATATCTTCACTCACATTCACCCAAGAATATTAACACTTGAGTTTCTTTCTCTGCTGACAATCACTTACCTTGTCAGTGAACCCTATAATCCTGAAGCAATGCTGAATTGCTTCAAACTGTCTTCTGTAAGACTCCTTGGAAGTTATGTCGTGCATCACCCTTCCAGTTTCATCAGCTATGTACCTACAGAGAGTATGACCAAACAGAATGAGCACTGACTTGGAAATGGCATCCCAAATACCAGGGCATCATTGGGCTCCTTCTTTGCAAAGGCATTTCCTTACAGTGATAAAATAATGGTGCACATGCTGAGTAAAATGGTTGCAATTGAGTTTTTGAACTTTCTAGAAAATGCAAAGGGAGATGTAGTTCCTGCCGTCTCATGTGGGCATTTCAGCTAAAAGGACTGAGTGTCCAGTTAGGAGAACAGCTCTATTTCCAAGTTTTGTCCACTGCTAATTGTATATTCATTAAAAATTAACAACTAAAACCCCTGACACTTACCTAGGAGGCTTTTCCTCAGGAAGTCTGAACTCAGAAAGTTTCTTTTGGTGATAAAGGCCAGCATAAATATAGTAAAATATGTGAAAATTTTTCTCTCCCC
This sequence comes from Hyperoodon ampullatus, assembly GCF_949752795.1. Lineage (NCBI taxonomy): Eukaryota > Metazoa > Chordata > Mammalia > Artiodactyla > Ziphiidae > Hyperoodon > Hyperoodon ampullatus. Next base: position 85,550,555 of record NC_136921.1, on the reverse strand, counting down.
TGGAAAAAAAAAAAAGGAAAGGGACAGTACTAACAATATATTCTGGGCTTCCCCACTCCAAGTAATTTATATAGTTTCCTTTCTGTGCAAAATATTATTCTGTAGCAAATTTGCATTTACAGGCAATTAAATATGCTACTTCCCAATTACAGAATAGCAAGTGATAGGATTAGTATAGTAATTGCCACAATGTCACACTATTAAACACACTTATGTTTACTATATGCAGAAGGAGGTTTTAGAGAATGGAACAATTATAGGTAACAGCTCAGGTTACATATGTTTAGAGATCTTTACAGAACAAATGACTACACGTCTGTGCCACTCGTCTTCTGTTTGTAGCCCACGTTGCTTCAGAGACAGTAATGTCCAGCTTAGAGAGATCAGCCAAACTCCCTACTTTACTGAAGCCCAAGACAGGAAGCAGCTAGCCAGGTGTACAGCAAGTTAGGGAGGGGAATTGGTTGCAGAAGAGAGGTGACTACTCTCTCAAACTTGTATTCTCTCAAATATGATTCAAAATGGCTTGCATCCGTCCCCTGGTCTCCTGCTATGCACCCTCTTTTAGGCCACCCTGGCCAGGGTTCTTTCGGATGGGTGCTGCTCTCAGTGTGGTCTGTGGATTGCTGTCAGCTTATGATAAGACAAAGAACTAGAAAGTCTATGTCTAGACATTTTATAGCAAGTGATATTGCTATGACATCTAAGAGTATGATAATTTTTCTGAATACATTTCAATTACATTTTACGAAAGTATTGGTTCACAATAGATTGTGAACTAATATTGGGGTGGCCCAAAAGTTCGTTTGGATTTTTCCGTAACATCTTAAGGAAAAACCCAAACAAATTTTTGGGCCAACCCAATATTTTTTGGAAAAGCTTGTCTTTCAGCAAAGATAGTTTGAAAAGCCCTGCTCTACATCCCTTTCTCTCCTTTGGAGGAGGTCATTCTCTTCTGTTGATGCCCCAGGATTTTCTCAAATCCTCACCTTGGCCAACGTAGCTCTGTGGAAGAAACCTGTCTTCCTTCTACTCCTTGTCCCTATCTGTGACAAGGGCCCTACTCTTTTCTTCAGCATCTCCTGGATATCCTAGTCTTCCTGTGGTTGTTCATCCTGTCCAAGCTCTTCTGATACATTCTTAGCTCTGCCCTGTGTTCTAGATGTCTTTACTTGCCATTTCTCACCCATTTGTTCACTCAACTAATAAGCTTATTGAGTGCCAAGCATGGCAGGCACTGCACTAGGTGCCAGGGATACAGGACTCAGAGGATTCATGCCCTCTGGAGCTTCCTTCTAGTGATGGAGTCAGATGAATCAACGGGGAAACTGGTGATGAGGGCTTTGAAAGAAACAAACAAGGGACTGAGATGAACAACGCTGGGGGATGAGGGCCACTTGTGTCAAGTCAAGGGAAGGACTCTGGAAGGAAATAACACTAAAATCAAACTGTGAAGCATGAGAAGGGACTGGGAGGAGCTACAGAGAGAAGGGGGAGAGCATCCCCAAGAGAGGGAGCAGCATATACAAAAAGGCTCTGAGCATGATATCCACATAGAACAAAGGAAGGCTGGTGAGAAGCGGGTGGGCAGGTGGGCAGGGTCAGCCCACACAAGGCCTTGTCAGGCCATAATGAGGATTTTGTTGATTATGCAATTAGAATTCTTTGACGTGTCTTAAACTGTAAGTGTGTGACTAGACTGTAAGAAGTTAAGACGGATGCAAGGAGACCAATTAGGAGGATCTGGTGAGACAGTGAGTGACTGGGACAGGGTAATGGCAGGGACGATGGAGAACAAGGGTAAGCTTCAAGATATGTTTTGGAAAAACAACAAAAAGACTGTCCAGATAGAATGAATGAGGGTGGTGAGGGAAAGGGACCTGGAGGCTGCCTCCCAGTTTTCTACCTTGAGTATCTGGTGATGGTGGCACCATTCACTGAGACGGGAAGGCCTTTACAGGGCCTCATGAACTGGTATGCCCCGCATGAATGCCAGTTGTTCTTCCGCCTCTGGTAAAGGGGCAGGCATTGGCTGACCCATCGTGGTCCTACCTTCCTATAGATTTTTGCAGATACTTCTAGTGCTCCATTCTTCCAAGCTTTGCCTACCGACATCCATCTGGTTGCAGTAACAAACATCCCAAGATCTTAGTGGCTTAACTCAATAAAGTCTTACTTCTTGCTCAGAGTACTTGTCTACTGAGGGTCACGGTGCAGGGGGTGGGGAGGGTTGCTCATCAGAGTCACTGGGCCCGGGCTGATGGAGCAGCCACCATCTTGCACTTTGCCAAGCACTCTGGAGGGTCTTTTCATTAAACGCTCATTTGCCAGAACTAGTCCTAAGACCATATCCAGCCACAGGGTTCCAAGAAGGAGAATCCTACTATGTTCTGGAGGAGGACAGAACCAGAAAGGTCAGACAAACAGAACTTGCACAGGTCCCATCTTCTCCTCATCCAATGTCTTCAGTCTATTTTATCCATTAGTGCTATCATATTGACTAAATTTAATAATAATAATAAGTTATGGTTTATTAGGTGCCAATTATGTTTCAGATTCTATATTTGGTAAAAATCACATATCATCTCATTTAATTCTCATAACAGCCCTGTGAGGTTGGCTTTATCATGCCCTTTTTGCACATGAGGAAAGTAAGGTATAAGGATAGTTATATTAATAAGTGACATAGCTGTGACTGGAACCCTCCTCACATTTTCCTTATAAAAGACCACTTTACATTTGAACACAGAAAACTATAATTTCCATTCTCTCAGAGGTAGCTCCCTAAACTTTAAAATCACCCTAATTTGGGAAGAAAGAAGTAGGGACCTCATAAAAATTAATCGAGACACCACACGAAAGCTAAAATGACTGACTCTAGCCTTCGGTACATTTGTTTAATTTTCATGTCAGTCCCTATTTTGTGAGGAAACTGCAGGTATATGATAAAAGAAGATGCTGGGGCTCTGAACCCAAAACAAGTCCTGTGGGTTCTACTTGCACAGTATCTCTCAGATGCATCAGCTCCCCTGCATCCCCATCTCCACAGCTATCACCTCAGCGCAGGCTAACATTCCCGCTCACATGGATTTGAAACCAGCCTCCTGGTGGTCTCAATGTCGTAACCGTACTTCTCGCGTCTCCTCCAATCCATTTGCCCCATTGAAGCCAGAGCCATTATTTCATTATATCAAAATGCAAGTTGGTTTTTGAGACTCCCCTTCTTGAAAATGTCAAATGGCTTCCTGTTATTGCCTTTAGAATCAGGTTCCTCAGCCTGGTTCCAAAGCCCTGCATGACCTGGCCTCAGCCTTGTCTTTGCTCCTCTCTCCCTCCTCCCCACTCCTGTCCCCATCTCACCTCATTGGCTCACTCCTAGTGACCCTCAGATTCAACGTCTCTTACACTGGGAGCCCTCTCTTCCTAGACTAGGTTATTGCCCTTTCTCCTGTTTTACCTTCATAGCACCTTACTTTGCTTCCTGGTACTTATCACACTTGGTCTGCATTTATGGCTTTTTGTGCTTAATGCCTGTGATTCCCCTGCCACCCCGTCACCCCGTCCCTGGGCACCCACCCCTCTTCCATCCCCTAGCCCCATGAACACTGGGACCTTGTCTATTTTGTTCACTCTTGCAACTCCAACAGAGAGCACAGCACTGGCACACAGCGGGAATTCAACAGATAATTACTGATTAATGCATGAAGGGAGCCATGCCCCTGAGGAATTCTGATGTCCTGCAACAGTAATAACAGTGGCTAACTCTCTGATCACATATACCAACCCACGTACTTTGTAAAGTCATTTTATATAAACAAACTCACTGATCTTCACAACAAACCCATGAGGTAGGCTCTAGTAGCATCTCCATTTCACAGAGGAGGCACAGAGAAGATAGGGGACATACCCAGGGTCACACAGTCAAGGTCAGAGCCAGCCCTTGAACCAGGGGCAGTCCATGCTATTGGGCTATTGCTATACTGCTCTTCTTAAAACAGAAGTTTTTTTCCTCTCTCAATCTAGGGAAAAAATGAACATGCGGAATATTCTCAGTGGGTTTTTTTTGATAGACAAGCTCAATTTTAAGGGACTTAATGATTTTTAAAAGTAACTGCATATTGTTAAATTATACCTGGTATAACAAACTCAGGAGGAACGGGCATACCTATCCCAGTGTAATCCCACCCAGCCCTTTCTACTCTGCTTGTAAACACCTTTTAGGTTAGAAGTCACCACTTACCCTCTGCTTAAATAATTCCTTGCTCTTGGGGAGGCTGGGGGTGGGGATGCGGGGCAAGGATGCTAAGAACAAGGGTGAATGGAGCCATGAAAATTCCCAAAGCCGCCCGGTCTATATTGCAGCGCAAAGCCAGAGCGAGAAAATAGTGCACCTACACTGCCTGTTTTATAACTCTGGATTTTTCAAGGAGATATTCAGAGATTCTTGCCCCCATCACAGCTCCAGTTGGTGTAAACATCATTTCCAGATATTTTCCAAAACGGCTGGAATTGTCATTGATGGCAGTGCATGCATTTCCAAAGGCTTCCACCAGAGAGTTGACTTGCAGAATTTTCTCTCTCAAGGTCTGATTATTTGCCTGTGCCAAACAAGAACAGTCAGAAGGAGCCTCCAGAAACATTACTCCAATAGAGCTGCCACGCAAGGTCCACCCACACCACCCAGCCCCCAGATTTCACATTTATCCTCTGGGGGAAAAACTCCATTTGGGGAAGTTAGCATCAGTCACCAGCATTGTTTTCTCAGATGAGCATTTCCCCAGATGTATAAGCATCAGATGAGGCTAGATTAGGTCATTAGTTTTTACAACCAGCTACACTTCTCTTAAAATTCTTTTTTTTTTTTTTTTTTTTTTTTTTTTTTTTTTTGCGGTACACGGGCCTCTCACTGTTGTGGCCTCTCCCGTTGCGGAGCACAGGCTCCGGACGCGCAGGCTCAGCGGCCATGGCTCACGGGCCCAGACACTCCGTGGCATGTGGGATCTTCCCGGACCGGGGCACGAACCCGTGTCCCCTGCATTGGCAGGCGGACTCTCAACCACTGCACCACCAGGGAAGCCCAGAAAGAATTTTAAATAGAGAGATACCATCACTTTTCTCAGGTATTCGCTATAATATTCAATAAACCTCATCTGTAAAAAATACTCTTAAATTTGTTCTTTGTCTCATAATACACTAATTCTGAGTATAAGCAACTGCTAGGGTATCTTTAAAGCTAACCCTTTGATGTCCATTTCACCACGCTGAGAATTTCCATTTCCCTAAACTTTTGCTCCGAGAGCTCTATTTCCAACCCTTTAATCACCTTAGTGGCGCTCCCTGCTCCTGCTCCTAATGTTTAACCACTTTTACTGCTTAATGGCTGAATGTCTGTATTGCATTGAAAACATGAAAAATTAATTGCCGATAATCTAGTAAATTGGTGCTGGCATTATTTTCTTCACTATGTGGAAGGTGGAGGACATGCTGACATCTTAAGAGGCCTAGCGATCAGGAGGTGAACATAACAAAGATGGAATGTTTCTATGAAACCCCTAATAAAAACCAGTATTTCCATCATTTAGAAAATACGCAGTCTTCTAACCACGATACAGAAAGCAATTTGTCAATACCTTTCCCAAGAAAGTCAAATGCTGAACTATCAGGTGAGCACTTTCCGTCTTCCCAGAGCCACTTTCTCCACTGATGACAATGCACTAACACAGAAAATGAAGTGTTGGTGAAGAATTCAAAGCACAGTAAACATCCTGTGTGTTCAGCTATGGTTTTCATATAACATCTACCACTGTATACCTTAAATCTTCACTGAGCAATATATCTTAGGAATCTTTCCATTTCAGTACACCAAGAGCTTCCTCAACCTTTTCAGTAGTTTGTCGCTCCCTTATATAGATGTACCATAGTCTATTTAACCCGTCCCATATTGATGGATACTTGAGATTTTCCCGATGTGATTACAAACAATACTGCAATGAATAACCCGATACGTAGGTCATTATATTTATATGCAGGTTCATTTGTAGAATAAATTCCCAGAAATGGGGTTGTTGGACCAAAAGGTAAACACATTCATAAGTCTGATAGATAATACCAAATTGCTTTCCTAAGGACTGTATCAGTATTTGAAAGTGTCTGTTCTCCTGCACCCTCACCAAATGGCTATGTTGGATTTTTGCCAGTCTGATAGGCAAAACATTACACCTTGGTACACTTTTAATTTGCACTTCTTTTATTAGGAGTGAGATTGGGCATCCTTTCGTAAGTTTAAGGTCATTCATATTTTCCTTTTTTTGTGACCAGTCCATATTTTGCCTTTTTTAAAATATATATTATTGGTCTTTTACCATTTCTTTCTAGGAGCTCTTTATGTATATATAAAGGAGATTAGTGGGTGTGGTATAATAAAAAACATAGATTTGGTCTCTGTCTCTGGTTCCTCGCACTGAGCTCCTAAAACCCTTGGAATGTCCTGAATGACGGGAGTGATGAGAGCATCCTTTGTTATTCACAAACAAGTCTCTTTCAACCAAACCTAACTGCTCACTAAGTGGTTCAAGGTGGAGCCCAAGACAGCTTCAGGATGGGGGCTGGTTACTAAAAAGACCAAACACATGGTTTAGAGGGTGGGAAATTTCACCCCCGCCACCCCAACTTCTGGGGAGGAGAGAAGGGCCAGAGATCATAAAAACTCTTGAACAACAAGATTCAGAGAGCTTCCGGTGTGAATATGTCGCAGGCCTGGGAGGATAACGGGTGGAAGCTTTACGCCACTTTCCTCCCTGTATCTTGTCCTATGCATCTCTTCCATTTGTCTGCTCCTGAGTTGTATCCTTTATAAAAACCCAGTAAAACTAAGTAAAGTGTTTTCCTGAGTTCTGTGAGTCGTTCTAGTGAATTATCAAACCTGTGGGGGGCTGTGGGAATCCCTGAATTTGCAGTCAGCCAGGAGGAAGTGTAGGTAGCCTGGGTACCCCATTCACAGCTGGTGTCTGAAGTAGGGGCAGTCTGTGGACTGAGCCCTGAACCTGTGAGGTCTGTGCTAAATATGGATAGTTCGTATCAGAATTGATGGAACTGAATTGTTAGACAGCCAGTTGATGTCAGGGAATTGGAGAACTGGCTGGTGTTGGTAAAGACACACATTTAGTGTCAGAAAAAAGATAACACAGTGGGGTAAATTTTTAACTTGAGAAACACATATATCGCTCTTCATTTCCTTCCTTTCTATGAATTCTATGGACATTTCACAAGTCTCTGGGAAAGGTAAGAATGTGGAGAAGCCAAGTTTCTAACACACAGTGAATCCAGGTACTCCATTTCGTAACTGGCGCTATTATAATTTCAATCAGCTCCTCAGCAAATCCAAAGCTGGGACTTCACAGGTCTCAGGAAATATACATATTGTGCTTCTCTCATAAAATTTTCCCACCACATTAGATTGTTTCTATTTCAAACAGAATAAAGACAGAAGGGAAAACACACATATTGAAAGTAAAGGAAGGGCCAAAGGTTGGATATGCCACCACTATGAATCAAAGGTCCAGAAAGTTAAAACGTATGGGTGAGCTTTGTGTTTAACTAGCACTGAGTTTAAGATTTGTTCAGTCTTTACCCAATTCATCACAATTTCTCAGCAGCTAAACAGTGTGGTGCAGAACCACTATCAACCTGTGTGCAGTATTTCATACAAAAGGGATTGGACCATGAAATTTCTGAGACCTTCATTGGAAATAACTTCATGTCCGTCATTTTCCATCCCATTTTTATGACAGTCATTGCCATGTCATCAGGTTTGTGTTAGCTCTACATTCTTATATTCATATTAGAATTATCTTTATTATATTTTACCAGGGGAAATGAGTGCCCTTGATAAGGACGTTTCACATTTCTTGAAAAGGGTTTTCACATTTTCCTGCTACTCTGGCTTTATCACTGTTCCTGTTCCACTAAGCTACTATTTTACTGCCTATTTCCTTGAGTCAGCACCAGCAACCAGAATGGAAAGTTTTTAGGAAGACTTAAGAGCTGCAGAGGAGGACAGAACACATCCTACTGTGGGACTTGGTGGGAAAGGGCAGTAAGCTCTTACCTGGTCTTTGCTGAAAGTAACCATGCATTGGTAAGCAGCATCTGCTGATGCAAATATGTGGGGGGGATTTGAGGCACGTTTCACTCCATGATAAAGTCTGGAAAACTGAAAAACATTAACTTAAAGAACTCTTCTAATGTCCCAGTACATTTTGCCCACAAAACCAAGGCTTCGTCACTTATTAGGGGAATTGTGGCATCAGGGAGGCTGTAGAGCTGAGGCTCTGGAGTCTATAGAGCTGACTTCAAATCCTAATTCTTCACTTACTGGCTTCCTAAGCTTGTGGAAGGGTATTAACTTCACTATGCTAAGTGTCCTCATCTGCCAAATAGGCTTAATAATATTACCTGTCACACAGGTGCATGAGAGATAAACAAGGTAACCCAGTGCCTGGTATATGGTAAGCACTAAATGAATGTTAGCTGTTTTGTTACATATTAACTTAAAAAGTTACCCCCAAAATGTAACAATTCCATCTGTGTTGCATTATTATCTTCAGTTTGGGGTATGTACACACCTAGGATGACATAATTTTATTCTCATTTTTTCCTCCCTTTTCATTTTCCCTTGAGATTTCACATTTCCTATTAAGGAGCCACATGCTCATAAAGGATCCCTTACCTGTGGAGAGTATATGTTTAGATTCTGGAAGGGGTTTAAGGCAATTAAGATGTCTCCAACATATGTATAAATAAGTAAGTCCACATAACGCTTCTGCAACTGATGAATAATTGTATCCTAAGAAGAGGATAAATAGTACTGAGAGTAAACATTATTTCCAGTCAAGGGAGAGATCCTAAAAATAACAACAAATGTATTCTTACGAGAATATTTTTCTCTAAAACATTAAAATAGTCCATTTAAGTCATACCCTATTGATTAGGATCCTAATCATTAGGACCCTAATGATCCTAAATGCAGATATTTGCCTTGAAAAAAGAAAAAATTAGGAATATGCTAAAAGAATTCGGCCCACTTAGGACTTGCTAAGAGACTCTGACATATGCAACAAAGCTTTTGTTTGTTATTATGAAAAAAAAACATGTCTCACCCAACCAAAATGTTCTATTTAGAATTTGATTTAATAGGTCATTACTATTAATAAAGTACAGACAAATTGTAACTTCATTTCTCAAAGCATTACACTTAAAATTTATGTGGTGGGAATGCAGAATTGAACACTTTTATATCACACTTTAGTGATTCATGCATTGCAGTTAAGGGTCCCCAGAGTTAGAATCAGCAGAAGCAGGTCCAGTGCAATTAACAGCTCTATTAAACATGCATTTTTTTTTTTTTTTTTTTTTTTGCGGTACGCGGGCCTCTCACTGTTGTGGCCTCTCCCATTGCGGAGCACAGGCTCCGGACCCGCAGGCTCAGCGGCCATGGCTCACGGGCCCAGCCGCTCCGCGGCATGTGGGATCTTCCCGGACTGGGGCACGAACCCATGTGCCCTGCATCGGCAGGCGGACTCCCAACGACTGCGCCACCAGGGAAGCCCAACATGCATATTTTAAATGGGGATTATCACAGTTTCCAAATTTAGAATTCAAGCTATATTAGCTTCACTATTTCCCTAAATGAAGCTCCTCTTTATGAAGAACAAACAACTATCTTAATTTAAGGGTTAAGTTGCACTTTTCTATAAACAGAAAATAATTTCAGCTGATCTAATACATCATTTAAGCCTACAATATAAAGGCCTTTATGGGAAAAATCCAAATCCTTTTCTCATCATCATTCAGGACATTTGGGGGACTATAAATGCACACAACACCGGATCGTAGTCACAGCAGCCAAATGTTCCTGAGCTTCACCCCAAGGCTATACAAACAATTAAAGTTTCAAGTGACCTTAGGAGAATATGATCTACAACAGAAAGGTCACACCACTCATGTGAAACAAATGTCATTGGTGAAAATTGTCTATTAAATATTTAGTACCTCATCCAGAACCTCGAGATTGACCAAATCATCCTCAAGGCAGTATTTTTCAGCATCTTCCACATGATAGGGTCTTCTGGTATGCATCCTTTCATGCCTAGAGTTTATCCAGAGAATATTAGCACTGAGGCAGTAAAAAATATAGCAGGAAGTAGGCAACAAGAACAACTCAGCCACAGTCTTACCACACAATGTGTTCAGAGACTTCAGGGAAGGGGCAGGAAGAGCGAGCCCAGTCCAGGTCCCCAGCTCTCTCCCCATCACTGCAGGGCTCCCGGGGGAAGGGGAGCTCCAGAGCTCAAGCCTTCCGCTGCCATGAGGAGCACAGCCAAGGGGGCCCATCTAACACTTATATCTGCTTTTCTTAGGTGCCAACCACAGCACTTCCTTGCATTGTTTTCTGTTCAGTGTCAGGCATGTAATTCTCACTAGGGTACTTCCCTTGAGGTCCCCTCCTGCTGTCCACCAGCACCACCCCACACTTCTTGAGAAATTTCTGAAACTACAGAAAACTTCAAAGAATAATATAGCAGATACCAACGAATCGCTAAATGCTTATATTTTATCTTGTTTATTTTAAATCCCTTTGGGACCCATGTTCCATCCCACTCCCCTTCCTGAGTGACCACGATTTTGTGGGTATCCTTCCAATTTAAAAATATTGGTCATATACATATATGTACCCATAATACACAGATTTTGGTATGTTAAATTATAAAAATGTTATCATACTGGTGGTTTCATTTTGCAAATTTTTTTTTCCATTCAACATCATGATTCCCCCCCCGCATTTCTCTCTCTCTTTCCATATATATATATATATATATATGGACCTGTGATGATACTGGGCATGAAAGGTGACAGGGATAGACACACACACATACATACATAGAGAGAAAGACAGGGAACGAGGGAGAGAGAGAGAGAATGAGAGTGAGTGAGCAAGTGACTGTCACTTTAATCACTGGGTAATATGACATCATATAAATATGTACCAATTTCTTTACCCAGTCTTGAACAACATTTAGGCTGATTCCAACTTTTTGCTATCAAAAACTAAGCAGCACTCAGTATCTTTATGTGCATCTCCTTGCATACATGTGAGATTTTCTCTTGGGAGTGTACTCACTAGGCATTTAAAAAACTTCCTGCCTATTAAATTAAAAGTTACTTCTTTTTTCTTTTTTTTTTTGGCGTTCCTTGGGCCTTCCACTGCTGTGGCCTCTCCCGTTGCGGAGCACAGGCTCCGGACGCACAGGCTCACCGGCCATGGCTCACGGGCCCAGCCGCTCCGCGGCATGTGGGATCCTCCCAGACCGCGGCACGAACCCGCGTCCCCTGCAACGGCAGGTGGACTCCCAACCACTGCGCCACCAGAGAAGCCCTAAAAGTTACTTCTTAATCCCTATTATTGATAGATTTGAAGAAGGAGTATTTTAAGCATGGTATTAGTCATCTCCAGTGCTAGAACCAATTTTGCTGCTAATTCATATAAAAGTCCAAAGTAGATGAAACTTAATTTTACTTAATAAAGTCAAATTTATAACCTAAGCATTTTAAAATTATTATTAGACAGAACAGTTTATTCATCTGTATTCTAACATATTAGTGATGTCAAAGAAAAATATGTTTGAAAAACAGCTTTTTAAAAAAACTCAGAGCTGCTTCTATCTAGCCACTTTGCCAAATAAAACAGCAGGAGGGTACACATTTCTGGCCAAATCCTCTTCACATAAAACCCAAGCATTTTTTTCCTTTGAAGTCCACCATAAAACAAAATATTGCAACATATTTTTCATAAATTAAATTCTCATCATATTAAATTCAGCTAGTTTATCTCCTTCCTAAATTTATATCTTGCAATCGTATGAAACAGTCTATGTTAGAGTTTATTTCAAGCATTTTTTGACAAAGAAAGTCAGGAATTTAAAAAAAAATCCACAGCTCTGGTTCGGGTCAAGATGAAGTAAGCACTCTCCATTCTGTCTCCCCACTGAATGCAACTAAATACCTTGGACAGAATGCATGGTACTCTGAGAAGTATATGGTAACAGGCTGACAGGGGGAATCAGAATTCAAAATATCACTGAGTCAATGGTGAGTTTCCTGAGATATTTTTTTTTCTTCCAGTAACTCCTGACCTGGACTTTTTTTTTTTTGCAGTACACGGGCCTCTCACTGTTGTGGCCTCTCCCGTTGCGGAGCACAGGCTCCGGACGCGCAGGCTCATGGGTCTAGTCGCTCTGCGGCATGTGGGATCTTCCCGGACCGGGACACGAACCCGTGTCCCCTGCATCGGCAGGCGGACTCTCAACCACTGCGCCACCAGGGAAGCCCCTGACCTGGACTTGAAGTCAGCCTGAACTGCATATAGGGATGTCAAGCTGCATACTGGATGACATTTTTACAGCCAACTAAAAATGGAAGCATTGACAAACCTCACTTACAATATCACAAATAAACTCTAGTAGAAAGTCGTGACTATAACTGTGAACATGTACAATGCAATACCACCAGGATCAAACCTGCTATCTTCTGAACCCTGAAGAACTTATCTGTATATCTATCTCACAGATTTAACCTCCAGGAATCATGCAGATGCTGTCCACAAATCTGAGCTTGCAAGGTATTTCCACTCTGATACAGACCACTTCATTTTCTCACTCAGGGAAAAAAATATATTCCAGCCCTATCTCAGTATTCCCCAACTAGTGTTCTTCTGAAATTGCTACCTGCTTCATTTTCCTGCTTTGGCTATAGTGTTTGGAGAGAATGAAGAGGAAAAAAAATTATTTATTCCAATTTTTATCTTTTTTAATTTACATTATCCTAGAGTACATATATTTATTAAAAGTGTTACATTGTTTTATATTTGTCTATTTTTAGTTGAAATTAATCAAAAGAAATTTGGTTTAAATTTTTTTACAGTTTTCTTGAGTTAAATAATTTGTTATCACCAGTAACCATCAACTTAAATTTCCTTTAAAGTCACATGCTCCACCTAGTGCCTTACTTGAGAATAGCATCTATTATCAATTCTTGCTGAAGAATTCCTTGTTTAATGTGCAAATTACAGATTTCCAACTAAAAACTTTGGATTGAGTATTCCAAAGCTTAAAGGAATGAGGAGACAGGTAAATGGTTGGATAAAGCAAAAGGTGTTCTATTAAGAGTATATGGTAAGGTATTATAGTTTTGATGATTTAGAAGATATTTTCAAATCCCAACAAAGTCTATACTGCTTTTTGCTAGATTTTCTATTTGTTTTCATGAAGCCCTAAGTATGTTGTCTGCCAAGCCTGGTTTCCCAGACAAATGGAGTTTTGGGGTTACAGCTTAGAGAGGATGAGACTCAAAGCCCTGGCTTAGGCTGGTTCTTGGAGTTCGGGTTTGGTGTGGTGTGGGGCAGGTAGTGGTGAGAAGGGTTGACCTAAGGATTCAGGGATCAGAAAAAGGGGAAACTGGTGTCTGAGTCCCCAGTTCAAGTAAGGTGGGAATGAGGGCAATTCTGAAACATCAGGTCTAAGGCAATGGGTGGAGAATAAGAACTGGAGCTGAAGAGTCGGTGAGACAGAGACAGAGGTGGAGACTGGGAGCTCCCCTAAAACAACAGTGGGCACAGAACAGATCAAGGATGGGGGATCTTGGGGGTGTCTTAGGTCCAGCCCATGGCGGGGAAAGAAGCTGTAGAAGGTACCAGGTTAGTTCAGACACTGGGGGAATAAAGTCCTAAAGTGCTGCTGGCTTCACTATAATTTAATCTCTATACCTGCATTATGGTTAAAGCCATTTCTGGGAGTTCTCTTTGATATCTCATCACTGGGCCTGCAGACTTCTTTGTTTGAGCTGCTGGCCCTATGAATAATATTGACAAAATACTATATATTTTGTCCAAAAGTGATTCCTTAATCCCTTAGCCTGTTCCTGTCAACTTTGCCTGTGGAAGCAGTAACATCCATGTAGGTAGGTCCACACCGGGCTGCAGGAGCTTCACGTAGGTATGGCAGGAGGCATTCTTCCCTTCATGCCCAACTATGTTGAAGAACAAAGCATAGAAGAAAGGCCTCTAAATTATAATTCAAGGGTAGGAAGAAAACAAAATCTTTATTTTGTAAGAACAGCCTGTTCTTATTAGTTGCCCATTTTATACACATCAGTGTATACATGTCAATCCCAATCGCCCAATTCATCACACCACCACCCCATCCCCTGCTGCTTTCCCCCCTTGGTGTCCATACGTTTGTTCCCTACATCTGTGTCTCTATTTCTGCCTTGCAAACCGGTTCATCTGTACCATTTTTCTAGGTTCCACATATATGCGTTAATATACGATATTTGAAACAAAATCTTTTAGTCTAAAAATGACAGGGGATGTGCTAGTGATAGGTGAAACTCTGCACTGAAAAATGCCTGATGGTCTTTTAGACGGTCGTCCTATGGCAGGAGGACCATTGGGAAGGCCACCTCTACCTCCACTCCTCTACACTCAGGATCAGAGCCCTTCCCTCCATCCAAGAGTGGAACCAGAAGGAGTGGAAAATGACTAACACTCCCACCAGATTCCAGATAAGTAAGTAAAATCCGTTGGGGGTGGAGAAAAAAGGAGTAAAGAAAAGGAGTAAGGGAGAGGGTCCAGGCTCAAAGGTGGTGGTCCTCAAGAGTCTAAGACAAAGGCTTCTGCGGCCATGTACAAAGCTCAGGAACAAGTTGACAATTTGGATAGATTAGAGGAACCATTCCCTTATCACCACATTCAATGGATCTCATATAGTAAGGAAAATGTTACTCAAAACTGGGGATAGAGTACTATTACTCCAACAAAGGTAGTGATGTTGAATATTTCTTCCAAATCATTATTTCCATTTCAGTATACCTCTTGATAACAGAGTGGATGAAAGAGAAACTTTTTACTATAATCACATAATCATGGACCTAGCATGAGAAAAATAATGGCAAACCATCTAGGCGTAACACCATCCTACTGAGATCCAAATATTAGTAAAGTTACCACCTAGATAACTTTAACTATATGAGCTCAATCTTGATCTGAAATTTAAGCTTATATTTATCAAACAAACATTATAATACACAGATTAAAAAATACAAGGATTATTTGGGTGGAAATCTATAGTATCTCTATAGTATCTCCCTGTTTTTTCATCCAAGCATTGTTTTTGACCAGAATTTCAATAGATCAGCATCTTATCAATTATATTAAGTGTATTTGATATAGCTATCTTCTCTAGGCAGCAAGAATCAGTGACACCAGCAGAAAATTAAATATTAATTCACTCATTCCATTATAGATAGAGATAGATAGCAGATTACATTAGGGTATGGATTTATTTCTTGTCTGTTAGGAAAACAGGAAAATTCTTAACCTGCTATGTGGCAAGCGTCTCCAGCACTTGATGAAGTAATCATTCAAAAGTCATTCATTTGCACAGGATTCCAAGAACCCAACAGTGTATGTAATGTGATGTATGTGTATACATGTGTGGGGGGGTGCATGTTTGCAGGTAAAAGAGGAAGCGAGTGAGCAAGACTTACTAGGGAAAGCTCAGCAGTGAAAAATCTGTTTTTAAGGGCCACTGCTGCTGGTTGAAAAGAAATCAGAAAAGCTGAGGTCATTGTTTCAATAAGCCTCAGGCAAATTGCAAGGGTAGAATCAAAATCCATTAAACAGAGCAGGAAACAACCAGCAACTTAATTGTTCTACCAAGTAATACTTGGTAGTAGACCCTTGGCATTTGAGGGTTTAACATTTGTGGTTTCAGCTAGTCCCAAACCACCCACAGGGGAACAAACAAAGTGCTGGGTTTTGCAATTTTCCTGAGGCTAGAAGTTGAGTCCATGATGGGAGGTTGGAAGGTGGGAGTGGGTCGGGTCACAGCACAGCCAACTGGCGCTTTCCCTGCCTCTACTCTAATTGCAGACAGAGGCTTTGCTCTTTTCCCACTAAACCTTGTGAAGTGATTTTTTAAAAAGCATGTTTTCAAGTCAAGGTCTCTAACTTTGATAGTGACATGATATGCCAGATAATACTGATGAATTCAGGGATTTGCAAAAGTGATTTGGGGGAAAAATTCCTTTTGAAAGTCAAAGAAATGGGAGCTGATGTAAAGGAAATGACCAAATTGTTTAACAGCATCCCTGACAGGTTAAGTAAAAATGTAGCCCTAAACTATTGTTCACAGAATATCAGGGCTATGTGACTTCCTTTGAGAGAGTCAGCCTTGGATGCATAACCTCTCTACTGTTCCTGAGTCAAACATATGCTATAGAAAAATTATAAATTACTGGAAAAACTTAAATTCCAATGGTTTCACTCATTCAATCAGCATCAGGAAATGGTATCAAATCTCAAATAGTACAATGTCACTTCTCTGTAGGTGCCTCATATACATAATGTGCAATGGGAATGGATCACAGTCTGGCTGTCCCAAAAAAACTGCACCATTCAGAAGAGCTAGAACACTTACACCAGGAGAGGAGCGGTAGGGCCTCACCACTCAAGCTCCTTATACTGTGAATGAAAAATACTGGCTGCCTTATCAGTGAACAGAGGATGTGCAGCCGTCAAGCCATCACATTACAGCATCTCCAAAGATGAGCTCTGAGGGAACTGAGGATGGGAACAGGATGCCTGATGCCCACCATTCAGCAGTCAACTGCTGCAGCCATCCCCCAACGGTGCACCATGAGGAGACTCAGGATGTGAAAGCACAGGATACTGGCCCCAGATAGCTGAGGTGCATATTGAAGGAATGATTCCAGGCAGCCCAGACTCTTGCATCCTCCCATATACAGCAAAGTGCTAAATTCCTTAACTTGAGATATCTGGTTTTCTTTAAGTAACAATCAACCACCTGGTCTTTGCTGCAAAAAAAGTCCTACATATCCTGGCTCCCCGCCTTGCATCTTCAGAGCAGTCTCCCAGAGTTATCTGAGATGCTGTGTCCCAGGCTTAAGTCCTCAGTTTTGTCCACTGAATAAAACGTAACTCTCGACTTTTAGGTTGTGCATTTTTTTTCAGTCAACAATACACAGTACAGCTTCTGCTCTATTGTGAATGACCTCCCCATGATTCCTAGCCTTATTCCTGAATACGTGTCTATTTCCTCATCATAACAGGAATGGACCATTTCCCCATAATGTTCCTGCCTCCTTCCACCTTCCATCCACTCGTGGTGAGGGGGTGGGGAAAGGAGTGTCCTCCTTGCTCCCCTCTGCTTTTTTCCATCCATTTTAAAAAGTTCATATCACCCTCTCGTACCATCTTCTCCAGCACTTGACCCCCATTTTCCTTTCTCTCTACTCCTACCCCTAATTCCAGTCTTTGGTTTTCCCATACCCTACCAATCACTTCGTTAATTCTTCTCACGTTCTAATTTCAAGATTCCTCTTTGTCAATTCTTTAAAAACTTTTATTTCTCCTCCACTGAAGTTGTCCACAAGCCCAGCTATGACTAGTTCCCAATAATCTCTCAAAAGTTCCCAAGGGCTCAGTTCTACAATCTCTTTTCTCACCATCCTCTCACTGAATCTGCTTTTTGTCTTCATTGTAACTGCCAGTCCCCTGACCCAGACCCACATTCAAAGCCAATAAGCCACTCTGGCTTCACTTTCTTCCAAATCTCCAAAAAGACCTCAAGGATACTCTCCTACTCAGATTCTCTTGCCCCCGTGTCCACCCATCAATGTCCATCCAAGCCAGTCTCCAGCCTGAAGAAGACCACAGTATCTGCTTTCTCTACTCCTACTCCTGTGGCTAAGAATTGGTAGAGATGATAGATGGAATAGGTGATGGTGTTGATGGTACAATTTTTCAGAGGTTCTAATGCCAAATGCTCTCCTGAATGCTCTACATGCATTATCTTAAACACTGATTAACTTCACTACAATGTAATGCTATTCAGTTAAGTTCCACCTGGGTTTTCTGTGCTACTGAGCAATCGTTATGTCCACCTTTAATGAACCCTTTATCATATTCCCCATAGCAGCTATTTCAAAGATTTAACACTTCCCTGGAGTCCACAGCTCACTCCCAACTTTGAGACCATTCTGCTTACTTTTTTTTGGAAAGCTAAAGGCCATTCAACATGAGCTTCCTCATAGTATCTCCTCTGCTTCTTGCCCCCCACCCCTCAAATTTTCTGGATATCTTCATCTAACCTTTCTGTGTCTTTCCCAACCTAGAGGTTCTTTCTAAGTTCAGTCTTCCTCTTAGGTGCTTGATCTCCCTCCCTCTTGCTTCCTCTGTTACCTTCTCTCTATTTTCAATGTCTCCCTCTATATAAGATCCTCCCCTTCACCTATCCAAGTTCTTCCCCATCCTTTAAGAACCTGCCTTCTTCTCTGCAACCCCCTGAAAATACCAACTTCTTTCGCCCCTGGAGAAAGTACTGAAGAGGACAGAACATTCCCTGCTTTTGCAGGAACAGTAAAACAGTAAAAAACAGTAAAAAAATTTCCCCCTGTAGGCTGTAGTTCTCATTTCTCTGCATTAGCTCTCAAAACTAAACACGTCTCTGAAGCTGGGGGTCCCGGGACTGTTTGGACCATTGAAGAACACTTCTTTGGGCAGAAAGCTGGAAGCTTTGTGTAATATCTGGAAGTACATGGCATTGCATAGGCTATGCATGGCATTTGATAGGATATGAACAGGAAGCAAAGTCTTTTTACTGGTCTCTGTCTCTGAGTGTCTTGCAATTTCTGTTTGATTACAGTCTGAACCAGGGTAGGGAGGCAGCCAATTCAGGTAGACCCTGTGACGCTTCTCTCTTTCCCTAATCTCTCTCATCCAATTCACCACTAAGTCTTGACAATACCATTACCTTAATACCTTCTGTTATTTACAATTGCCACAATCTGCTCTCACTAGCCTCCATAGCTCCAGCCTTGCCCAGCTCCATTTCATTCTCCTCACTGCAATCGGAACAATCTTCCTAAAGCACATCTCTGCTTGAAATCCTTCTGTGGCTCCCAGGTGTCTAAGGAACAAATCCAAGCTCCTTAGCCCATCATGCCCTGGCCCCTGCCTGCCTTGTTCCTCCCTCCCCACGTCCCATGCCAAGCTCCAGCAATGCCAACTAATTGTTCACCAAATCCCCTAAGCTCTCTCCAGCCTCTGTGCCTTTACCCTTTGCTCATTCTTTCCTCCACGTGGAATAACCCCCCTTCCCCAACTGTCTTCTATTCGTTCTTCAGGACAGTTCAAGGATCACCTTCCCACCAGTTTCCAGGGTCTACCCTTCCCAGGTACTCTGGGAGGTACTCCGGGCAACCCTCTATCCAGGTACTTTTCATGCTGAGCTCTTCTCATCTGATTCTTGTGTGTTTCACACACTGGACTATTAGCTCTTTATCAGGAACTGTTATCTGATTTCCTCTGTTCGGCAGAGGGCTTGACACATACACACATATAAATATCTCTGGAATGAATAAATTAGATTTTAAATAAGAGACAGAAATTTATATTTTTAACATTTAGTATCTCAGTACTGTTTATTTTCATGATGTTGTTTGGTAATAGAGATGAATCTGCACAGATTAAGGCCAAAAGAAACAGAGGACTGAATTAAACAGACCACAACGTATACAACTTCTACAACTACTGCTACCATTGACTGAGGTTTAACTCTGTTATCAACATTAAGTATTTTTTAATGTATTGACTCAACCCTCAAAATAATCTCCATCTTATAGATGAAGAAATTTTGGAACAGAAAAATTTAATAACTTGTCTATAAGTGGTTGAGCTGGGATTCAAACCTGGCAGAGTCAGGGTTTTTTTAACCACTGCATTGTACCACTTGCTGTGTGACCATAATTGTGCAGAAAAATGTAAATTGGGTATTCGCCTCACTCAACTATGCGCTCACCTCAATAATTCTTTGTTTTTTCCACCTTAACTTGGAAACTCACAACTTTATAAATACATTGAATTACCAGCATCAAATGATAGTTGAGAATTTTTCCAGATGGGCTTAAAAAAACACCCATGTAGCCAACTCCCTGCCACTTGCTAAGAGGAAGTAATAGTGCAGGACAGGTGGTAAAATGTGTTAATTTCATGCATCGTGTTTCCTTTAGAATTTTCCTCTCTCCTAAAGAAGTGGCTGGTTAAAGTTTTGATACCTATTTGTGAGGTTGTATTTTTTTAGTGACTTTTTCAAAGAAACACAAACTTCTGAGTGAAACTGAAGATTACAAAGACACTGAGAGAAGGGTCTTTGACCGTATGAGGCCTTTGACATCAAAGGAGTTAACAAAGATGAAGAGAAATTAGAGGGGGTGAGAGAGCCTGGAGCCCTGGCTTTCTATGGTAAAGGGAGAAAAGTGTTTAAAAAGAGGACACACATCTGGACAGGCAAATTCAGGCAAAAGTGAAAAGCTGAATAACTTTGCAACTAAGTTTCAGAAATTGTTCTGCAGCAAATCAGAAGAAACAAGAAGATACCTGATTCAACGGACAGCATTTAAATTCTGAGTTTGTTTTTTTTGCTTGGTTTGTACTTTATTTCATCTTCATTTTTGGTGGCAGTGCTCTGTGTGTGTGTGTGTGTGTGTGTGTGTGTGTGTGTGTGTGGTAAAGGGGTGGTGGCTGGTGGATAGGAACAAAAGCAGAGGAAGAAAAGAAGATTTCAGTTCCCTGGGGCTTAAACACAAATTCTACTGCTTCAAAAGGCACCAAGTTACAAGAATTTCTCTGCGTTTCTCTATCCCATGGGCAAGCCATAGAAAGAGAAATTGCAGTGGAAAAGGGAAAAGAGTAGGAAAAAATTTGTTTTGAGCTATCAAAAAGGGAACCTGGGTTGCGGGGTGTGGGGTGGGGGGTGGGAATCGGCAAGATATAGTCACCTTGAAACTATGCCTCTAGCTCCTAGAGTTCTGATGCTTTTGATTTGTAAACAATTTTCTGCAGAATACACGAATATTTCCAGAACTTGTGACTTGTGATATTTTAGTTTCTTCACCTCCAGTCCTTTGAATGTTCTTTTAGTAATAATGGATTAGAGCTTATCTGCATCCTGGCCAGTTTCGTAAAACCAAATAATTGCTTAGCTGCAGAAGCAGCTTTATTTGCATTTAATTTTTTTTTAAAGAGAAATTCTGCCACCCTCTGGACAGAAACCAAAGATCTATTTCTTAGAGACCACCACAGAATACTGTTTTAAGCAACTGCCCTTGAAAATAAACATTTATTTTTTTTAATCTACCCTATAAAAATAGGAGAGGGGGAAAATCACAGTTGCTTTAGATAGTATAGATGGTATCTGGGGGAAAAATCATTTAAACATACTAAACTGCCTCTAAGGAATTTTTAACTAAAGAAAATGGGCTCAGAGCACTTTAGAGAAAAAGCCTCCAGTGTTTAACTTGTAATCTTTCCAAAACCACCTTATATACTTCTACTCTCTAGCCTGCAAGAGCCAAGTAAAGATTTCTCACACAATCTCAGCCGTGGCTGCTTTCATCCAGTTTTCTTTATTGGTGAAATATTAAAAAATCTACGTGTATATTAAATATAAATATATATGCATTGGTTTTTAACTAGAACATGAGGGTGGAGTGAGATTTCAGCCACAGTTGAGAGAAATGAGCCATAAGAGCACAAATGGGCAGCTTGTTTCTGAAGCTCTCCTGCTCTCATCCACCGGGCATGGAGTACTTAATGTCATGTAAATGAAACTTAAAAATGCACGGATGTGATAATGTTGGGCATTATCAAAACAGTAATAATGCTGGGCAAATCAAAACACATGACATACCATTTTTTTTCATAAATAACCAGAGAGAGGAAGCAGGAAGACGCCAAGGACCATACCTGGTTTTAACAACAGGATTTAGATGCTTCTGGTCTTGAAGGACCTTGGCCAGCTGTTTTTGCAGAAACAAAACCTTCCCGTGGACTCCCTTAATAAATGGGTGGTCGAGGAGATGTGTGACGGAAGGCCGCTTTTCAAAATCCTTAATAAGACACCTGTTCAAAAATCAACAGACAACTGAAGTACAGTCTTAGAAACCTGGCTCCCCTGTAAATATGGGAGGAGGAGAAAAAGCTCATTTATAAAACCTGATCACTAACCTTACATAGCTCTTTCTTTATTCATAGGTACCAGAACAGAAAAAAACATTCTCTACTAGTTGAATTGATCAAAACATCAGAAATCTATTTTAGTTTACTTTAAATATATATTGAAAACACAATCAATTTAATTTGAAATATTCAAAACACTGAAAAATAGACTGGCCAGACTGAATTTTCTGTCTGAATTTTCATTACAGAAAAATGTTTACAATAGAGCCAAGTTGATTAGTCTATATACTTTATTTTAGAAGTATATGAAATGTCCACTATTTGGTGGTGGGGAAAATGCATTTAGGAGTTTGCAAGGATAGAAACGAATCATAAAGAAACTTTCACAGAGAAAATTCAACCCCTTGATTTCTAATATCTTCTGAAGAATCAGAAAAACCTCAGAACAGGAAGTGACTACAATATAGTTCAGATGAATTGGAATGGAATTATTCAAACAGGAAACAAAAAGTCCATACAAAATGGTAAAAATTGGGTTGCATTTAAACTCCTCTGTGGTTAATCGGTTAAAACCGCAGTGGTATAACCACTTTCTGTTTCAGGTTCAATGCCCTTTTCAAAGAAAACAATGATTCAGTACATTTTGCTGTGTGATGTATATTATTAAAGATGATTTTGACACAGGAAATCTCTAGTGAAATTGAATCTGATGAATACCCCTCCAATTACCATTGCATTTCCATTCTGAGTAGCTGCCCTTGACGGGAGGAAGACATTTCAACATCCGCCCTTTTAAGTTATCAGTTTTTATTTAGCTCACGTTGGAAGGCTTAGGATAAGTACTAGACGCCATTCTGCCCACTCCATGAAATAAATGTTTCCAGTTTTCCCAATAGTGACATGCCAACAACATGTGAAACACAACATATTTAAAATGATGAAATGCACTGACAAATGGTAAAATGTTCAGCCTCACCCTAAGCATCCTTTCAAAACATTTAAGCAGAGTTCCTAGAACAATCCTCAACTGTTGGTTTTACAAAAAGGCCTTAATCTTTGCATTTCAAACCACTTTCGCATCCATCGAATTCTAGTCCTGAAAGATATTCAGTAAATTTCCCAGTCATCCCATTTTAGAATTGATTCAGGGATTTCCTGTCTATTGGAATTGGAGCTTTCGGCTAGAAAAGCCAAAAGAACCTAGATTATCTCCATTCTGCTTCCTGCATGACTATAAATACCACCTCTGTCTCCCTATGGGGAGAAATCAATCATTTGACTTTTATGGGTCCAGGGGCC
The DNA here is from genome assembly GCF_949752795.1 of Hyperoodon ampullatus. Taxonomy (NCBI): domain Eukaryota; kingdom Metazoa; phylum Chordata; class Mammalia; order Artiodactyla; family Ziphiidae; genus Hyperoodon; species Hyperoodon ampullatus. The sequence continues at coordinate 85,527,163 of NC_136921.1, read as the reverse complement.
TTTTGTATAATCTATTATATTTCCTACTAAAAATAAAAAAATCAGTGCACATGCTTAAAAAAAAATACTCCGTTAATGTTTTTACATCAGCAATGTTCCCTAGATTCCATGTATATTAATCCGTATATAATTATGTGACTACCAAAGGAAAATAAATGCTAACGTTTCCCTAAGCACCTGGAAAAAAGGAACCTCTTGGTAGTTTATATGGTCAGTAATACAAGTGTATGCCTCATCCTCCTAGCTTGAGATATGGTGTATAAAAACTCCCCAAATAAAGTCTGTGTCCTCTGAGAATTCCTACTGAAGATGGACATGGTGGCTTTGCACATAGCCCTGCCCCCCCAGAGGGCATGGGTAGGACGGGAGACCAGGAACTGCTGGGACCCCCAGCTAAGCCTGTCCAGGGATCTGGCGCAGGTCACATTACATCTGTCTCTCATCACCAAATAGACATACTTCCTGTACCCAAGTATATCCCCAAACACAGGGAGACCGATTTCTTAATCGGTTTCCCCGCCTTTTTTTTTGCTTTCTGGGCAACTCTCAACTGTTTGTTGACTAGTGCCAAAACTTCAGATGAGTAAACTCAAGGGGGCTGAAAGTGGGAGGTGTAACAATTAATAGGAAATTCAGAGCAGGTGAATGGGAAAGTGAGCAGGCGCTGCCTCTATCTTCTCCCTCAGGATAGGTGCCTTAGGTGCCCAGTAATTAAAGCTCCTTAGATAGAGTTTGAGAGAAGCCAGGAAACCCATACTCCAGCCTTAGGAAAATAGGTGTCTGCTAGATTCTGGGGGTGCAATTAAAGGTGCTATATCTTGTTTCATAATCTTAGCATCCAGTGGGAGAGCAAGGTTGCAAGATCATTTGGTATTTTGGAAGGGATCTCTCTCTAGATCACAGAGGGAGTAAGAGAAATGAGGACTAAATAATGAAGTGAGATAATCAGACAAGGGAGAAACAACAGTGAATCTGCTGTCTCCTGGAGATCCAAAAAATAAAGATGGTAGGCGTTCTACTCTCTGAAGGAATGATCAAGAGGATTTATTTGTTAGTTCTCTCAGTAAGGCCCAAGTGGGCTGAATGTCATACCAGCGGATCAGCAAAACTGAAACCGAGTGTATATGGGAAGAATGCTAAGCAGAGCTGTGACATATCCAACTGCATTGGCGGATTTTTAGGAGAAGGGCAGGAAGACCTTGAGGGTAGAGCCTTATTCTAAAACACTCTTGCATACTTTTTTTCTCATGGGGAGCAAAGAGCCAGAATGAAATGGACTTATTATTTTACTGATAAATAGAGGAAAGTTCTATGTTAGGAGCAGATATGGCGAAAGTCAAGCATTACTAGATACCAGGTCATTGGAATCATATCATTTCATTTGTTCAGCAAACATTTATTGCACAGCTGGAATTAGTCAAAATAGATGAATTCATAAAAAATTATGACCATTTTCCTCAAAGATGGACAATCTTATTATAAAGATGGAAGGACAAGAGAAACACAGGAAACAGCAGAAGTCAGTGTTTGCTTTTATATTTAGAATAAGAAATAGTCACACGAAAGCATAAGGTTTTGGAGCTAGGGGACCAAGATTTTCTATTCTAACCCTTCTTTTACGAGGTGAGGAAGTTGAGGTCAAGTCCTGATAGTGATGAGGTCAATTCTCTGGTTCCCATGAGAGAACCCCTCCTACTCTGCAATGTGTTGTTAAAATGGCACAGGTACAACGCGCAAAATACTAGGCAGCAGTGGGTGCGGGGTAGCCAGAGAAGCCTTAATGGAAAGAGTGAGGATTGAGCTGAGTTTGGAGGGAATTTTTGGAACTAAATTGAACTCAATATGTGGAGAAGATGTAGAAGGCATTTCAAGGTTGGGAAACTGGATCAGCAATGAAAGAAGCCAGCCTAGGCAAGCTGTGTAGCCAGGAACTCAGGAGGTCACCAGAACGTTGACCTTCACCTCCTAAGCTGCCTCCTTTGAACATCTAAGAACAATTCTTTGCTTTAGTCCTTTTACCAACTTTAACTAGGGCATATCCTTTATTGCTTAAGATGTTGCAGTTTTGTGCCCCAAACTCATACTGTTATGTTTTCAGCTTGCCATTTCTGTCTTATTCTCCTTTCAGGCAGGGATTTAGTAGATTAAGATAGAATTGACAGCCGGGATCGGTAAGAACTCCTGACAGCCTCCATGTCCTTTTATAAGCATGATTAAATCCTCTAACTTGATTTGGAGAACAAACATGGAAAATTAAGGAAGTTATAATATGCTTATTCATTTTCAGATTGCTTATTAAACTAGGAATTGCAAATTCCAGATGCAGAATATTTTCCCCCAGCGGGGATTGAGCCGTTTTTACAAGAAAATGCATAACACGTTGACCTCTGTATGGGAGAATGGGGGCCAGCCAGTGTGAGGTAAGTTGGGTGAAACACTAGACACATGAGACATTCCACTGAAAAATGAAACTAGTCTTCTGGTCAAAACGGTTTGGGAAACATTTGTGATTCTCTAAACCAAGTAAATCTGGAGTTTCATAGTGCGTGTGAGCATATTAAATGTTCTTAGAAGTATGGAGGTAAAGAAAACAGCTTAATTTTGTTTAAATCCATGTTTCCAAACTTACTCGGCCACAGATCCTTTTTTGTATCACCGGAACCAGGGCCCTGCAAATGACATCTTTGGAAGCTTTGTTGTGAGAAATCAGTACTAGGCTCTTGAAATCGGCGGCTGAGTCTTTATCTCAGCTGATTGAGGGGAGACACTCAGAGCCCCTAATTGTCACCAGCATGTTTGAGACACCTGTAGGCTGCAGTTTCTGCAGAAGACTGTCTCAAATTGGGGAAATACATTCACCAAGCTCAGTTCTTCCCAGAATCTTTTACTCTGGAAAAAAGAAATTGAACAAGGACTAAATTTAGGGAATGCTGCTTTTTTTCCAAAATCATAAGTAATTCTTTCAGTCCCAGACTTTTTAAAAGTCATTTTTAAAAATCTGGATTTAGGTGTGGTTATCTCTGTGCTAAGATACAAAACAAAAGAATAAAAAAATTAAAACTACCATGAGATGTATTACCTGGATTTACAAGGCCATGGAAGGTGGTTTGAATATGACAGAAAAGTCCACGAGAAGAAAAAGGAAGCAAATTTCAGCACTGAAGGAAATTTAATCCATTACCTAATTTGAAATTCTAGTACCTTCCATCATGCATTCTTGGCTGAAGATTAATTCTCAGAATTCATTAGTGTCACCACATTAAACACAGGTTGTTGCAGACATTTGCTGGGATCTCCCAGCTTGGCCTCTGCCAGAAACAGGCAAAAAGGAGGCATTTCTTTTTTTTTTAATTAATTAATTAATTTATTTATTTACTTTTGGCTGTGTTGGGTCTTCATTGCTGCACATGGGCTTTCTCTATGTGCGGCAGGTGGGGGCTACTCTTTGTTGCGGTGCACGGGCTTCTCACTGCGGTGGCTTCTCTTGTTGCGAAGCATGGGCTCTAGGCACATGGGCTCAGTAGTTGTGGCTCATGGGCTCAGTAGTTGTGGCTCACGGGCTTTAGAGTGCAGGCTCAGTAGTTGTGGCTCACAGGCTTAGCTGCTCTGTGGCATGCGGGATCTTCCCGGACCAGGGCTCGAACCCGTGTCCCCTGCATTGGCAGGCGGATTCTTAACCACTGCGCCACCAGGGAAGTCCAGGAGGCATTTCTTAACAAGAAACAAGGTTGGGCTCCTGCGTTGGGCTCTGGAGCTGGCAGTGCTTGTGCTCTTTCCGTTTGCTCCCAAAGGATCATGCTGTCGAGACACGGCTGCCTTGCCACTGTAAACTGCCATTTCATAACCAAAGAATCAGACGCCTGCAAGGGGGAGCTATTTATCAAGAGTCACGAACGGATGTTTACTGATGACTAAACTACACTTGATAAAGAGAAGCTGATCAAGTCAAAAACTAAAAATACTGGTGAACTTGGTGAGAAAAGCAGGAGGGTGAGCAATCTTATTCCACACACTGGGGCAAAACTAGATGAAAACTTGAGACTTATGTCTCTTCTCATTTCCTTTTTAATATTCTTTTATACTTACTGCTGTTTTCTTGTGGGTTTGCTGCTTAGATTGTTAAGTGTTTCCATTGGCACCAAATATCTAAACACTTCTGATTTGAGCAAGCATTTCCCTGCCCCGTGATGCACTGCATCTGCAGTTCCTATCATCAGCAGACAGAAGCCTGAGTGACAAAGAGGCCTCTTCATCAAGAGGAGAAATCCTCCAGAGGGTACACTAATTACAGGTTAAATATCAGAGCCCATGGTGCTCTGTTTTGGAAGGAAATTTCCATTTTGGAAGACAGGACTATGACAAAAACAGGCATTTTCTCAAGATGACTAATGCCTCAAAAGAAGGCAGGCTGAGAAACTTGACATTGCATATGTTATTTCAGCAAAACCAAACCTTCCCGTTTGGTGGAATACTTAACTCCATTTCAGTTTTCATGAAGTTTGCAAATATTGCACATGGTGGCGTTTTAAAGTCTCACTGGTGAGAACTGAAACTGTACACTAACTTCACATGTAGCGTGGGGAAGTGGGGCCCTAACCTGAAACAGAGAAGTGAGGACCAGGGGCATATTTCTCAGCGAGGCAAACCTAGGGTTATCAATCAGAGAAAAACAGTCAGGATTCACTGAGAGAAAAAAGTCCTCAGAGGGTAGGATGGAAGGTTTTAGAACAGGAAGCTCAGTTCTTTTTATGAGGTGGGTAATGAGAGCAGATCCTGTGTGGCGAAGTGGGAGGGAGGCTACAGGGCAGCAGGACCACAGGGCAGCTGGCATCTTGCCTGAGGTCACTAGGGTGAGGAGAAGGCAGGTGCAGGGTTAGAAAGATCAGCAAGTCAGCCCTACCTTTAGACAAAGCCATCAGCACTGAAGGTCCAGAGTGAGCTCAAGGGAACACAGGAAGGCAACAGAAGTGGAAGAACATGGCATTTCCAGAAGCATGAGGCTGGGGAGAGAGCAGGGCCAACTTCTGTCACCCAGAGAAGACTCTCAGAAGGTGAAGAAGACGACTAGAGGAAAAGTGTAGGGTGGTTTCAAGCCGAAAGATAAACTCTAAGAACAGGTAGGACAGAATCTCCCTCCAGAGTTAAGGAATGTGCACCATGGTAGCTGGAGAGAGTCTCAATGCAAAAAGAGGGTCCAGGACTGGAGGGCGGTCCTAGGGCAGAGAGCCACCACACGTAACCCAGAATGACCCAGGGTCGTGGCCTGCATGACACCTGTGAACACAACTACCTCTTCATGTTACCGATGTCTTTGATCCCGTGATCAATAGTAAATAATTAGAAGAGTCCAGACGAACTCATTGTATTCTTAGGGAAGGAGATATGGTAACAGAAATTCTAGATCCTCAAGCATGGCTTGTCTGGTGGACAACCTCTGGGCCACGGCCAGGAGGGGCCGAGAGAAGAAGAGTTTACCATACCAAGGAAAAAGGAGTAAAAATGCCAAGCAAGGAGGCAAAGTGAGGGGAAGGGTCAAGAGGAACCAGGCCAGAACTTAGGAACAAGACAAGATGGGGCTCAGAGGACACAGAAGCTGTTCAAGGAGAAGCCAGTGGAGGGCATGGTGGCAGAGGTGCAGTCTTATTATTGTTGTACTGCCACTTCCCTCTTCGGTTTCAGCTGTGCTTTCCAAGTTGCAAAGACTGGGGATGAGCACACCCTCCACTGGACATGCTGTAGCCAAGGAAGATCCTGATGTCCATGTCTTAGGACTAAGGCCGTCTTAAGGGCTGTAACCAGTGGCCCCAAGTCACCACCTTCTCACTCCTCTTTGTTTTCGTTGTTTCTTTCTTCCTTATTTGGGAAAAGTATCAATACTTTGCAATTAAACATGTTTCTCCAGGCCACTCTAGCCACGCGGTTCAGTCAGGGTGCTGAAAAAAAATGAGCCATCACTTCATTGCACAGCCCCAGCAACTAGTTTACTGGACAATTAAATCTGCGTTCAAATCCCACCCTCTGGTTCAAAGAGCTGGGGAAGGCATGGACCCTGGGAGATGGAAATACTGTGATGGCTCCATCTCTCAGGCTGCAGTGCTATCGCTTCCCAAGGATCTGGGTATTGGCTGTTGCTGCCTTTTGGGGCTTCTGCACGGGGCTGAGGTTGGCCACAGGTCAGCCCTAGACTCGGCCAGGAAACCAGATGTGGGCCCTGTCTTCTGTAAGAGGTCTTGGCTTCAGGTGGAAATTAAGAAAATATTTGCTTGAAGCAGCCCAGGTAAGATGAGGAGCAGAGGGAAGTGATGGCTGAACTCGGACGGAAATGGGTATATAAAATGTGGGTGAGTCAGGGCAAAATAACCTAAATGTTGGCAAGTCCAGTTTTTAAAGATATTAATTTTATGTTAATTATTAATTGATACAATGTAGATTCATGTAACATATATAATGTATATTATATTATATTTAAATTATTAATCTCAAATATTTAAAACAATCTGTCTTATTTAAAAACAGTATACTTAATCAGTATTATTCGCCCAAGCATGATACACGTACTCACTCATTTTTAAAAATATTTGGTGCCTATCATTGGGGCAGTAATATATAAAGGTTAAAAGTCAGGGGTTAGGGTCAAACCTAACTCTACTTCTTATAGGTATGTGATGATATGCAAGTTAATTTAATTCTCTGGGCCACAGTTTCTTCTTCTATAAAATGGTAATAATGTCACTGTCAGCAGTAAATGAGATAATCCATGTACAGTACCTGGTACATAGTAAGCACTCAATAAATGCCAGCTATGTGGGCCAAACACTGTACTAGATGGTGGGGTTACAGTCAGCGCATTGGAGGAAGACAGCCATAGCATACCCAACTCCAAGAAGGATGAGTGCTATAAAAGGAAATGTTAATGTGCAAAGGGTCCTTGAGCCAGACTTGAATAACAGTGTGCCCATTAATTAGATACTTTTTCTCAATGTGATTCCCATGACTCAGCACAAAATTACTATTTGATAGATGTCCTGATCAGAAGTTCCAAAGCTCAGGGAGAATGGGGACTTCTAGGGTCTGACAATTTAGCAAAAGCAAAGAACTTTGGCATTTTCAAGTTCAGGCCTCTGGGCACTCCTGTTTTTGAATGTCTGGCTAATTTCTTTGATTCAAAAATCAGTTTCCATTTTGACAGACAGTTATGGTCTGCTTCTTAGTCCAGGCTTAAGGGCCAGGGAATATATGAATTCTAATCTTTCCCTTAATCCTACTTGCCATGCTGTCCAGAATTAAATCCATAATTCTCATTTGTATGCATTTTTTCCCTACAAGGGGAAGCAATGGACCGTACCTAGCTAGTACCCAGTAACCTATGAGAAATGAACAACCAGTTCCATAGTGCATGACCATTACATGCTCAGGACTACTCCAGGACTGGGGTGGGGGATAGGAGAGTACAAAACAAACAAAAGATATATGCCTCCAAAAAAAATTTATCTTCTGGGATAATACCAAACTTACACATATGAAATATTTATAGACCCATCTGGGACTCAATGCACTGATTCATTCAAACACTTACTAGGTATTTACTGTGAATGGCACTGCATCAAGTGCTTGGAAGAAAAGATGCCTGGAGTGAGATGTTAGGTTTCATGGAATTTAGAAACAATTAGTAGAATAGATATAGACATAAATAAAAATAATTCAAGGCTAAAAAGTGTAAGCACTGGAGTGGCTCAGATGAAGTAAACAATCCTAGTTAGGAGAACAAGTGTTTCACATGAGAGATGACACTTGGGTCTTAAAGGATGAAAGGGATATTGACAGAAGTACAGGGGAGGAGCATTCTAAGCAGAGAGTACAGTAGGAATGGAAGCCCATAGGTAAAATGCATGGCTCAAATGGGGAACACAGTGGAACAGAATAATACAATTGTAATAGATGGGGTGAAAATCTGACCACAAACAGCTTACTCAGAACCTAGAAGGCCATGCCAGTGAGTTTGGGTTTTCTTTCTTAGTCACAGTGAAGTGGCGTTTTTGAGCAGGGAGATAACAAAATTAGATTGTTACTCTAAAAAATGAACTGGGATCAGTCAGTCTCCTGGATCTCTGCCTGCAGGGTCTGTTGGAAACAAGAGTAAGCCACGTGGCTGACAGGGTCTTGGTGCTCCGGCCGGGTATCAGGCCTGAGCCTTTGGGGTGGGAAAGCAGAGTCCAGAATATTTGACCACCAGAGACCTCCCAGCCCCAAGCAATATCAATGGGTGAGAGCTCTCCCAGAGATCTCTGTCTCTGCTGGGTGGACCCAGCTCCACCCAATGGCCAGCAAGCCCCAGGGCTGGATGCCCCATGCCAAACAACTAGCAAGACAGGAACACAACCCCATCCATTAGCAGAGAGGCTGCCTAAAATCATACTAAGTTCACAGACACCCCAAAACACACCACCGGACGTGGTCCTGCCCACCAGAAAGACAAGATCCACCCCACCCACCAGAACACAGGCACCAGTCCCCTCCACCAGGAAACCTATACAAGCCACTGAACAAACCTCACCCACTAGGGACAGATACCAAAAACAACAGGAACTACGAACCTGCAGCCTGAAAAAAGGAGATCCCAAACACAGTAAGTTAAACAAAATGAGAAGACAGACAAATATGCAGATGAAGGAGCAAGGTAAACACCCACCAGACCAAACAAATGAAGAGGAAATAGGCAGTCTACCTGAAAAAGAATTCAGAGTAATGATAGTAAAGATGATCCAAAATCTTGGAAATAGAATGGAAAAATACAAGAAACATTTAACAAGGACCGAGAAGAACTACCGATCAAACAAACAGAGATGAACAACACAATAAATGAAATTAAAAATTCTCTAGAAGGAATCAATAGCAGAATAACTGAGGCAAAAGAACAGACAAGTGACCTGGAAGATAAAATAATGGAAATAATTGCTGCAGAGCAGAATAAAGAAAAAAGAATGAAAAGAATTAAGGACAGTCTCAGAGACCTCTGGGACAACATTAAAAACACAAACATTCGAATTATAGGGGTCCCAGAAGAAGAAGAGAAAAAGAAAGGGTCTGAGAAAATATATGAAGAGATTAGAGTTGAAAACTTCCCTACATGGGAAAGGAAATAGTCAATCAAGTCCAGGAGGCGCAGAGAAACCCATAAAGGATAAATCCAAGGAGAAACACACCAAGACACATACTAATCAAACTATCAAAAATTAAATACAAAGAAAAAATATTAAAAGCACCAAGGGAAAGCCAACAAATAACATACAGGGGAATCCCCATAAGGTTAACAGCTGATCTTTCAGCATGAACCTCTGCAAGCCAGAAGGGAGTGGCAGGACATATTTAAAGTTAAGTTAAGAAAGGGAAAAACCTGCAAACAAGATTACTCTACCCAGCAAGGATCTCATTCAGATTTGATGGAGAAATCAAAATCTTTACAGACAAACAAAAGCTAAGAGAATTCAGCACCACCAAACCAGCTTTACAACAAATGCTAATGGAACTTCTCTAGGCAGGAAACACAAGAGAAGGAAAAGACCTACAATAACAAACCCAAAACAATTAAGAAAATGGTAATAGGCACATACATATCGATAACTACTTTAAATGTAAATGGATTAAATGCTCTAACCAAAAGACACAGACTGGCTGAATGGACACAAAAACAAGACCCATATATATGCTGTCTACAAGAGACCCACACTTCAGACCTAGGGACACATACAGAAAGTGAAAGTGAGGGGATGGAAAAAGATATTCCATGCAAATGGAAATCAAAAGAAAGCTGGAAGAGTAATTCTCATATCAGACAAAATAGACTTTAAAATAAAGACTATTACAAGAGACAAAGAAAGACACTACATAATGATCAAGGGATCGATCCAAGAAGAAGATATAACAATTGTAAATATTAATGCACCCAACATAGGAGCACCTCAATACATAAGGCAAATACTAACAGCCATAAAAGGAGAAATCGACAGTAACACAATCATAGTAGGGGACTTTAACACCCCACTTTCAGCAATGGACAGATCATCCAAAATGAAAATAAATACGGAAACACAAGCTTTAAATGACACATTAGACAAGATGGACTTAATTGATATTTATAGGACATTGCATCCAAAAATAACAGAAAACACTTTCTTCTCAAGTGCTCATGAAACATTCTGCAGGATAGATGATACCTTGGGTCACAAATCAAGCCTTGGTAAATTTAAGAAAATTGAAATCGTATCAAGTATCTTTTCCAACAACAACGTTATGAGACTAGATATCAATTACAGGGAAAAAAATGTAAAAAATACAAACAGGGCTTCCCTGGTGGCGCAGTGGTTGAGAGTCCACCTGCTGATGCAGGGGACATGGGTTTGTGCCCCGGTCTGGGAAGATCCCACATGCCGCGGAGCGGCTAGGCCCGTGAGCCATGGCCGCTGAGCCTGCACGTCCAAAGCCTGTGCTCCGCAATGGGAGAGGCCACAACAGTGAGAGGCCCGCGTACCACACACACACACACAAAAATACAAACACATGGAGGCTAAACAATCACTACTAAATAACCAAGAGATCACTGAAGAAATCAAAGAGGAAATCAAAAAATACCTAGAAACAAAGGACAATGAAAGCACAATGACCCAAAACCTAAGGGATGCAGCAAAAGCAGTTCTAAGTGGGAAGTTTATAGCAATACAATCCTACCTCAAGAAACAAGAAAAATCTCAAATAAACAATCTAACCATAAACCTAAAGAAACTAGAGAAAGAAGAACAAACAAAACCCAAAGTTAGTAGAAGGAAAGAAATCATAAAGATAAGAGCAAAAACAAATGAAAAAGAAACAAAGGAACAATAGCAGAGATCAATAAAACTAAAAGCTGGTTCTTTGAGAAGATAATCAAAATTGATAAACCATTAGCCAGACTCATCAAGAAAAAAAGGGAGAAGACTCAAATCAACAGAATTAGAAATGAAAAAGGAAAAGTAACAACTGACACTGCAAAAATACAAAAGATCATGAGAGATTACTACAAGCAACTCTATGCCAATAAAATGGACAACCTGGAACAAATGGACAAATTCTTAGAAAGGTATAATTTTCCAAGACTGAACAAGGAAGAAATAGAAACTATAAACAGACCAATCACAAGCACTGAAATTGAAACTGTGATTAAAAATCTTCCAACAAACAAAAGCCCAGGACCAGATGGCTTCACAGGCAAATTCTGTCACACATTTAGAGAAGAACTAACACCTATCCTTCTCAAACTCTTCCAAAATATAGCAGAGGGAGGAACACTCCTAAACTCATTCTACGAGGCCACCAGCGCCCTGATACCAAAACCAGACAAAGATGTCACAAAAAAAGTAAACTATAGGCCAATATCACTGATGAACATAGATGCAAATATCCTCAACAAAATACTAGCAAACAGAATCCAACAGCACATTAAAAGGATCATACACCATGATCAAGTGGGGTTTATCCCAGGAATACAAGGATTCTTCAATATATACAAATCAATCAATGTGATACACCATATTAACAAAGTGAAGAAGAAAAACCATATGATCATCTCAATAGATGCAGAAAAAGCTTTTGACAAAATTCAACACCCATTTATGATAAAAACTCTCCAGGAAGTGGGCACAGAGGGAACCTACCTCAACATAATAAAGACCATATATGACAAACACACAGCCAACATCATTCTCAATGGTGAAAAAATTAAACCATTTCCTCTAAGATCAGGAACAAGACAAGGTTGCCCACTCTCACTACTATTATTCAACATAGTTTTGGAAGTTTTAGCCACAGCAATCAGAGAAGAAAAAGAGATAAAAGGAATCCAAATTGGAAAAGAAGAAGTAAAGCTGTCACTGTTTGCAGATGACATGATGCTTTACATAGAGAATCCTAAAGATGCTACCAGAAAACTACTAGAGCTAATCAATGAATTTGGTAAAGTAGCAGGATACAAAATTAATGCACAGAAATCTCTGGCATTCCTATACACTAATGATGACAAATCTGAAAGAGAAATTAAGGAAACACTCCCATTTACCACTGCAACAAAATGAATAAAATATCTAGGAAAAAACCTACCTAAGGAGACAAAAGAGCTGTATGCAGAAAACTATAAGACACCGATGAAGGAAATTAAAGACAATACAAACAGATGGAGATATATACCATGTTCTTGGATTGGAAGAATCAACATTGTGAAAATGACTATACTACCCAAAGCAATCTACAGATTCAATACAATCCCTATCAAACTACCAATGGCATTTTTCACAGAACTAGAACAAAAAATTGCACAATTTGTATATAAACACAAAAGACCCCGAATGTCCAAAGAAATCCTGGGAAAGGAAAACAGAGCTGGAGGAATCAGGCTCCCTGACTTCAGACTACACTACAAAGCTACAGTAATCAAGACAGTATGGTACTGCCACAAACACAGAAATATAGATCAATGGAACAGGATAGAAAGCCTAGAGATTAACCCACACACATATGGTCACCTTACCATTGATAAATGAGGCAAGAATATACAATAGAGAAAAAACAGCCTCTTCAATAAGTGGTGCTGGGAAAACTGGACAGCTACATGTAAAAGAATGAAATTAGAACACTTCCTAACACCATACACAAAAATAAGCTCAAAATGGATTAAAGACCTAAATGTAAGGCCAGACACTATCAAACTCTTAGAGGAAAACATAGGCAGAACACTCTATGACATAAATCACAGCAAGATCCTTTTTGACCCACCTCCTAGAGAAATGGAAATAAAACCAAAAATAAACAAATGGGACCTAATGAAACTTAAAATCTTTTGCAAACCAAAGGAAACCGCAAACAAGACAAAAAGCCAACCCTCAGAATGGGAGAAAGTATTTGCAAATGAAGCAACTGACAAAGGATTAATCTCCAAAATATACAAGCAGCTCATGCAGCTGAATATCAAAAAAACAAATAACCAAATCCAAAAATGGGCAGAAGACCTAAATAGACATTTCTCCAAAGAAGATATACAGATTGCCAACAAACACATGAAAGGATGCTCAACATCACTAATCATTAGAGAAATGCAAATCAAAATCACAATGAGGTATCACCTCACACCGGTCAGAATGCCTATCATCAAAAAATCTACAAACAATAAATGCTGGAGAGGGTGTGGAGAAAAAGGAACCGTCTTGCACTGTTGGTGGGAATGTAAATTGATACAGCCACTATGGAGAACAGTATGAAGGGTCCTTAAAAAACTAAAAACAGAACTATCATATGACCCAGCAATCCCACTACTGGGCCTATACTCTGAGAAAACCATAATTCAGAAAGACACATGCACCCCAATGTTCACTGCAACACTATTTACAATAGCCAGGAAACAACCTAAGTGTCCATCATCGGATGAATGGATAAAGAAGATGTGGCACATATATACAATGGAATATTAGCCCTAAAAAGAAACAAAATTGAGTTATTTGTAGTGAGGTGGATGGACCTAGTGTCTGTCATACAGAGTGAAGTAAGTCAGAAAGAGAAAAACAAATACCGTGGGCTTCCCTGGTGGCACAGTGGTTGAGAGTACACCTGCCAATGCAGGGGACACGGGTTCGTGCCCTGGTCAGGGCAGATCCCACATGCCGTGGAGCGGCTAGGCCCGTGAGCCATGGCCACTGAGCCTGCATGTCCGTAGCCTGTGCTCCACAACGGGAGAGGCCACAACAGTGAGAGGCCCGTGTACCGCAAAAAAACAAAACAACAAAAAACAAATACCGGATGCTAACACATGTATATGGAATCTAAAAAAAAATGGTTCTGAAGAACCTACGGGCAGGACAGGAATAAAGATGCAGACATAGAGAGTGGACTTGAGGACATAGGGAGGGGGAAGGGTAAGCTGGGATGAAGGGAGAGAGTAGCACTGACATATATACGCTACCAAATGCAAAACAGATAGCTAGTGGGAAGCAGCTGCATAGCACAGGGAGATCAACTTGGTGCTTTGTGCCACCTAGAGGGGTGGGATAGAGAGGGTGGGAGGGAGGGCAAGAGGGAGGGGATATGGGGATATATGTATACATGTAGCTGATTCACTTTGTTACACAGCAGAAACTAACACACCATTGTAAAGCAATTATACTCCAATAAAGATGTTAAAAAAAATCAACTGGCACCATATTAGAGTGTAAGTTGGAGGGAAGTAGGCACAGAGGGGATCCATTTTGGAAGCATACAGTCTGAATTAAGAAAATGGGAAGGGGAAAATGATGGTTGTAGCTGTGGAACTTGAAGACAAGTCAAGAATATATAAAGAAAAAAGAAGGGACCACCAGTGGACTCTTGGGCCAACTTAAATTTAAGGATGGACCTGTAGCTAAATCTTTGTGAACATAATATCTACTTTTTTACCTTCAGTATCCAACTACAGTCTCTCTTGATGGAAACCAAAGGCCTTTAAGTTACCAATTCAATGGTCTCTTCTCATTCTACTCAACCTCTCTGTTCACTGACGGTCATTGTTGACCTGCCCCAGAAATATTCTCTTTCCTTGTCTGTAGTGATGCTACATCTCTTAGTTATTCTATTACTTCTCTGACCACTCTTGCTCGTTTATTTTCACTACCAGCTAGAGTAAGATGGCAAGATAGAGGATACAGGGTCTGCAAAAACAAGGAAGAGTGGAAGTAGAACAACAGCCTTTATGCCCACAGGCTTGGAACTTGCCACTGAACAACCAGAAGCTTTGCCTGGTGGATCAAATGACCCAAACTAAATAATACAGAGAGAATTTGCATTCTATGGAGAAGGCTATCCCTACTCTTGGAGACTCACAATCCCAAACAAGTCTGCAGATCCTGCAGAAAATAAGTGGATTTAACTAGAGTGTGCATGTCTAGCACAAAGTGAAAATTAAAAGTGTAAGAAAAGCGACAAAAACTACTTCAGAAAATTTACAGTTGATTGCTGCAAATGACTTTTTTTTTTTTTTTTTTGCAGTATGCGGGCCTCTCACTGTTGTGGCCTCTCCCGTTGAGGAGCACAGGCTCCGGACACGCAGGCTCAGTGGCCATGGCTCACGGGCCCAGCCACTCCGTGGCATGTGGGATCTTCCTGGACTGGGGCATGAACCCGTGTCCCCTGCGTCGGCAGGCAGACTGTCAACCACTGCACCACCAGGGAAGCCCACAAATGACTTTTATAACAGCTTTAATGAGATATAATTAACATACCATATAGTTCATTCATTTAAAGTATGCAATTCAAAGTTTTAGCATATTCATACAGTTTAACAACCATTACCATAATCAACTTTTAGAACATTTTCATCACCCCCAAAAGAAACTCTGTATCCTTTAGCAATCACTCCCAACTTCCCTTCAACCTCCTCAGTCCCAGGAGACTACAAATCTACTTTCTGTTTCTATGGATTTGCCTAATCTGGATGTTTCATATAATATATGTGGTCTTTTGTGACTGGATTCATTCACTTAGCAAAATATTTTCAAAGTTCATCCATGTTGTAGAATATATCAATACTTCATTCCTTTTTATTGCTAAATAATGCTCCATTGTATGGATATACCACATCTTGTTTATCCATTCATCATTTGGGTTGTTTCTACTTTTTGGCTATTATGAATAATGCTTCTATGAACATTTGTGTGCAAGTTTTTATGTGGGTTTCTCCTGGGTGTATATACCTAGGAGTGGAATTGCTGGATCATATAACTTTATGTTTAACCTTTTGAAGAACTACAAGACTATTTTTCAAAGTGTCTGTGTCATTTTAAATTCCTACCATCAGATGCAATTGATTTTTAATACTTCATCTTGTTCTAGAAATAATTTAAGGCATCTCACAACAACATGTGCTTAAATAAATAAAGGTATGTGTAATAAGGCAAGATAAAAATAATTAAAAGCAGAAGAGAAAAGTGAAACAATGGGGAAATTAGGGAACAAAAATAGGAATTAGAATACCAAATAAACTACCTTGTTAGAGGTGGCCACAAATTTGGCTCAGCTCTCAAGCAGCCAATGTGAAAGGGAAAATGCAGTCTGTTCTCTATTTCTTAAAATTCATTATATAAAAATAGACCAGCTGCTTGAAGAATGATGATGATGATGATGTATTTGTTGACTGGTAAGGAGACTAGAGATACATGTCCTTCCTGAGTTTTCACAGAAATGACTTCATATACTGTAATAAATATTATTTCCCTCCAGTTAACATGGCCATGGGTTTCATAGGGTTGTTTGTTATAACACCCTTTAATCCCAACTGAGATCTTCTTTCAAAGAACCATCTAGTAAAAAAAGTCTCCCTGGGTGGCCAATTCAAGGAAACACAGAGTTCTCTGATCTTAATCCAGGGCTATATATCTACCAGCAACTTGGTGAATTTTTGTACAGTTAAGTCCCTTGATTCCTGAATGCAGTGCATCAAGGAAAAGGCAGGGTGCCAAGCTACCATGTGCTGTTCATTGCAAAGAATGGAAAGAAGATAGCTTTAAAAGTTTAGTCCATGAATCAAAAGCAACTCAAAAAGGGGGAGGGGAGGTTGGGAGAGGGTGGGAAGAGGACTGGAGCATCACGTAAGTGGGCAGGGAAACAACAGGACAGTCACATTTGCCTCTTAAATGATGACAATAATGGTTCCAAATAAAATTTCAGGCCATAGTATATAATGGAGGAAAGAGGAAAGATAATGGCCTAGTTCAATAGTCTTGCAGGCATTGTGTCTGCCCACATTCAGCGCCCTGCCTTTAACGTGTGTTCTTCTGGTAAATATTTAAATTGACTAAACACTTCTCTGGCTGATTGCCAATTATATGACTATTATTAATGGTGTGAGATCAAATTGGGGAAAATAAACTAAGCCAGGTTTTCATTAACAACCTAACCACTACTGAAAAACCTGGAGAAAATACTGTCAGATAATAAGTAGTTGTAAATGTCTTAATGCAAATCAGGATTTTGCACAGCTATCGGCTGCCTTGGTTCATGGTCCTGAGGACACAAACCACTATCATGCCTGTCACCTGCCATCCCTCTGCCCAGCTTCTGACAAAAAAACCTTCCAAGGGCGATGAATCACAAGGCCAAAATGATTACTTCTCTTGCTCTGTGGAGAGACAGTTCTTCCTGAGGAAGTGGCCACCCAAGGAAGCCAGTTACTGCTGCGCCTCTGTGGTTTTAGACCAAGAAATGAACGCTTCACCCTCTCCCGCCCACACCAAGGACACCAATATGAAGCCTTCTTTAAGCACTAAATTTCCGTAAGACAAAATATTTTTCTTTTTTAGGCAGGAGAGACCAACTGCCAAAGAGAGCGTGGGGAGTCCTCAAAGCCCCTCCATGAACAGGAAGGAGGAGAATAGCTCCATCTATTACATCAAAGCCTCATCAGAGACCCTAATCCTTTCGGAAAGGAACTCTCAGGCAGCCAAGCCTTTAATTTGATGAATAATGGGCCCTCTGATTAAGCCTTGCAAAGCAAAGCATAGGTGCATAGACGTTGCAGGGAACAAATATTCCTGGGGGTTGAGAAAGAAAGTGGTGGTGAGTGGATAGCTCCTACTCCCACTGTTAGTGAACTAACTCTGTGCATAGATTTCTAAATGGTTAGCTTTCTGTTTAGCTTTTTCATTTTCCCTATTCTCTCTCTCTCCAGGGAACATGCCACTTCCCTGCTTTGGTACAGTGGTGTGTCCTGAGCTTCAAGCCACTGTAATTCAGTGACATGCATAGACAGGTGATGTGGAATGACTGTGTCGCTAAATATACTCATAGAAGCAAATCGGTGACATGAAAGACTATTTCAGGACCATTTACCCACCCATCCTGCTCTAGGACAAACTACTTGTGCTAAAAAAAAAAAAAAAAAAAAAAGAGTAAAAAGAGTAGGAACCCATGACTGGGGGAAAGGGAGAAGTGAAAGGAAGAGAGGGAGTTATAGCTCAAGCATTTCTCTGATCTGTTCTAATTCAACAAAAGATGTCTAGCATTTAAAAAGCTGTTGATCCTCTTTGTAGGATCCTATTACAGGCGGTAGACAACTGTACACTATGTTGCCAAGGACAGGTAACAGGTTAGATAGGTCATGGGTTTCACACTAGTGTGCATTAATAAATCACATACACATTAGACTTCTGGCTCTTTTTATCAGATAATGAGATGAATGATTGAACGTATGACACAGTGGTCAATTATCATGTGGATGATATAAATTCTATTCTGCTGAGGACATTTATCTCTGTATTGATCTGGCTTTTCTAGCAAGGATCATAAATTACTAGCCTTCCATAACCATATGATAAATACTCTAATAACAGAATGCCACCAACTCCTGGTTTCCCAATAAATTTCCATATGGTTTCAATTAGAGAAGTAAAATGCATAGAATCTGGGGTTTTTTAATTTTTATTTTATTGTCAAAATTATATATAGTATGAAGACCATGGAGAAAAGCCTGTTTATCCCAAACAAACAGCAGTATGCTGGAGCCAGCAAATACAAGCTCCCTACATATTACTGTTACATTTCCAAGAATTTTGTGAACGGATTGATGTTACATTGGTAGCTTGAAATTGGCCATGGTAGGAGTATTTACCTCACAGAAATCAGTATAAACAATACAAATCAGCCCCCCATCCCCACCCAGTCAGTTGTTAAACATCACTGCTTGTAGAGTAGAGATCCTGGGAAAAACTGTCTGATAATTCAATAATTCATATGCATAGAAATCTCTTTTTCCCACCTTTTCCCTCTAATTCTTTTTTCTTATTTCCTGTCTTCTGTTGGATTAATAAAGTCTTCTATAACTCCTTTTTTCCTTCTGTTGGTTTAGACACTAGACATTATTTTTCTATACTTTATTAGTAATTACCATATATGTTTAACATATTTGCTTAACCAGAAATTTTCCAGTAGTTCTATCCTCGTTTTGAGCCCAAGAATCTGTGCATGCCATAACCATGCAGTAAACACAGCCCCTCCATTTTTGATTCTTTAGTTTTTACATGTTTTATCCCAGATAGTTTTCCTTCCTATAGTTAATAGTTACTTATTTCACTCCTTCAGATTGTTCCATGAACTTAATTTCATTTCAAATGTATTTATGCTTCATTTGTTGTTTTGGTGGGTTGTTTTGCTTAGCCTTAGACTTCTTCATGTGTTTTGAAATATCAGTTGGCAGGCTCACTGTGAGGAGGAGAAGGATTTTGTTTTCCTTTTCACTTCCTCTGTGTCCATCCTCCTAGTCTAATAATTTTAGGGTTGTGTCTTCTTAGCTCTCTGAGTCTCTAGCCTAGAGCCAGGTTTTAAAATGGCATTTTGTGCACCTGTTCCATAGTTCTATTAGGTATATGGAAGAGCCCATCCCTGTGGCAGAAGGCCCAGCTGCTTATATATCCTTCTACCACCTTGAGTCAGAAGCTGGCTAAAAGCCATAGTGCCTGGTGACGGTCAGCACTACCTCAAGTGGTGGAGAACAACATGGAAGAAACTGCCATAGTCAGAACACAGGATCTTATGACCCCTCCCCTATCCCATTCTTTTCCCAGCCTCTTTTTATCAGCCCTGGAGAACCACCCCAGACACTGCTTCAAGCCAGAGTCCAACTGAATTGCTTAAAGTCCTCTTAATCCTTTTATTCGCAGGAGCCAAACTCCCAGCCACCACTGCTTGCTTCTGATCCCAGCAGACTATGACTTCAGCCCAGCTGAGCACCTTTTGGTTTTGTCCCATTCTGATCTGTTACAATATTTAGATTCCTTCCTTCCCTCCATAGTGGCATGTTTTTGGCCTTTTCTTTTTACATGTGGCCTGTCGTTGTGTGTTTGGAAAAGTGTAAACTTGAAAAGCCCCCTTGACAGAAAATCTCTTACATCTAAAGGCAAAAAATCCTTAAATACCAGATTTATGGAGTAATTTCTTCTTCTTAACACTATCCTAAATTATTTTTTTACTAACACCTATAGATGTGACAAATGTATAAAGCTATTAACATATGTGGCCACGATGAACACCTATGAGACGTGTCCCTGCTTTTATTTTATAGGGAGGAATCAAAGTTTAGGTCACAGGCCACAAACTCCCCCACACTTTCATTTTCATCCATCACACATGTGTATTCCCCTAAGCAGCCTTGGCGAGGCAATGTATACACTAGAAGGATATTTCCGAAATCTATGGGATGCAGCAAAAGCAATTCTAGTGGGAAGAGGGAAGTTTATAGCAATACAGGCCTACCTCAAGAAACAAGAAAAATCCTGAATAAAAAACCTCACAAACCATCTAATGAAATTAGAAAAAGAAGAACAAGCAAAGCCCCAAGTCAGCAGAAGGAAAGAATAATAAAGATCAGAGAGTAAATAAATAAAATAGATACCAAAAAACAATATAAAAGTTCAATGAAACCAATAGTTGGTTTTATCAAAAGATAAACAAAATTGATAAACCGCTGGCCAGACTCACTGAGGAAAAAAAGAGAGAGGACTCAAAAACAATTAAGAAATGAAAGATGAAAAATAACATATCACAGAGATACAAAAAAAAATCATAAGTGAATACTACAAACAGTTATATGCCGACAAATTGAACAACCTAGAAGAAATGGACAAATTTCTAGAAACATAAAATTTTCCAAGACTGAATCAGAAAGAAATAGACAATCTGAACAGACTGAACACTAGTAGTGAAACTGAATTTGTAATTTAAAAAATCCCAGCAAACAAAAGTCCAGAACCAAATAGTTTCAAAGGGGAATTCTACCAAAAATATAAAGAACAGCTAATACCTATACTTCTCAAACAATTCCAAAAAATTGAAGGAGATGGAACACCCCCCAAATTCATGCTATGAGGCCACCATTACCCTGATACCAAAACCAGACAAAGATACTACAAAAGAAGAAAATTATAGGCCAATATCTCTGATCAAAAATCCTCGACAAAATCTTAGCAAATCAAAATCAACAATATGTAAAAAGAACCCTGCACCATGATCAGGTGATTTATTCCAGGGATGCAAGGGTGGTTCAATATTCACAAATCAATTATGGGATACACCACATGAACAGAAGGACGGATAAAAATCACATGATCATCTCAACAGACACAGAAAAAGCATTTGACAAAACTCAACATCCAGGACTTCCCTGGTGGTGCAATGGTTAAGAATCTGCCTGCCAATGCAGGGGACATGGGCTCGAGCCCTGGTCCAGGAAGATCCCACATGCTGCATAGCAACTAAGCCCATGCACCACAACTACTGAGCCTGCGCTCTACAGCCCACGAGCCACAACTACTGAAGCCTGCGTGCCCAGAGCCCGTGCTCCGCAACAAGAGAAGCCACTGCAATGAGAAGCCCATGAACCACAACGAAGGGTAGCCCTCGCTCACCACAACTAGAGAAAGCCTGCACGCAGCAACAAAGACCCATTGCAGCCAAAAATAAATAAATAAATAAGTTTATAAAAAACAAAAAATCTCAACATCCATTCATGATAAAAATCCTCATCAAAGTTGGTATAGAAGGAACATATGTCAACATAATAAAGGCCATTTACAACAAACCCACAGCTAACATTATACTCAATGGTGAAAAGCTGAAAGCCATTCCTCTAAACTCAGGAACAAAACAAGGATGCCCATTCTTGCCACCATTATTTAACACAGTATTGGAAGTCCTAGCCACAACAATCAGACAAAAAAATAAATAAATAAAAGGCATCCAAATTGGAAGGTAAGAAGTAGAACTGTCACTATTTGCAGATGACATGATACTACATATAGAAAATCCTAAAAATGAAATTAGTCCTCTACTACTAATGAACTATTAGAAAGAGAAAGCAAGAAAACAGTCCCACTTAAAATCACATCAAAAAGGATAAAATATCCACTAATAAAATTAACCAAGGAGATGAAAGACCTGTACTCTGAAAACCATAAAACATTGATGAAGGAAACTGAAGATGATACAAAGAAATGGAAAGACATCCCATGTTCTTGGGTTGGAGAATTAATATTGTTAAAATGTCCATACTACCCAAAGCAGTCTACAGATTTAATGCAACCCCTATCAAAATACCCATGGCATTTTTCACAGAACTAGAACAAATAATCCTAAAATTTATATGGAATCCCCAAAGACCCTGTATTGCCAAAGTAATCTTGAGAAAAACTAACAAAGCTGGAGGCATCACCCTCCCTGACTTCAGACTATACTACAAAGTTATAGTAATCAAAACAGCATGGTACTGGCACAAAAACAGACTCATAGATCAACAGAGCAGAATAGAGAGGCCAGAAATAAGCTCACACATATATGGTCAACTAATCTATTTTAAAGGAGGCAAGAATATACAATGGAGAAGACAGTCTCATCAATAAGTGGTGCTGGGAAAACGGGACAGTTACAAGTAAAAGAATGAAATTAGAACATTTTCTCACACCATATACAAAAATAAACTCAAACTGGATTAAAGACCTAAATGTAAGACTTGAAACCATAAGACTCCTAGAAGAGAACAAAGGCAGAACACTCTTTGACATAAACTGTAGCATTATTATTTTGGATCTGTCTCCTACAGCAAAAGAAACAGAAGCAAAAATAAAGAAATGGGACCTAATTAAAGTTAAAAGCTTTTGCACAGTAAAGGAAATCATCAACAAAATGAAAAGACAACCTACGGAATGGTAAAAAATGTTTGCAAATGATATGACCAATAAGGGATTAATATTCAAAATATATAAACAGCTCATATAACTCAATTTTTTAAAAGGCCCCAAATAAAAAATGGGCAGAAGACTTGAATAGACAGTTTTCCAAAGAGGATACACAGATGGCCAACAGGCACAAAAAAAGATGTTCAACATCGCTAATCATCAGAGAAATGCAAATCAATACCACAATGAGATATCACCTCGCACCTGTCAAAATGGCTATCATCAAAAAGTCTATAAGCAACAAATGGTGAAGATGTAAAGGAAACCCTAGTACACTATTGGTGGGAATGTAAATTGGTGCAGCCACCATGGAAAACAGTATGGTAATTCCTCAAAAACCTAAAAATAGGACCACCATTTGATATGATCAAGCAATTCCACTCCTGAGTATATATCTGAAGAAAATGAAAACACTAATTTAAAAAGATAGATGCATTCCAAAATTCAGAGCAGCATAATTTATAATAGCCAAGATATGGAAGCAACCTACATGTTCATCAACTGATTATGGATAAAGAAGATGTGGGGGCTTCCCTGGTGGCGCAATGGTTGAGAGTCCGCCTGCCGATGCAGGGGACACGGGTTTGTGGCCTGGTCTGGGAAGATCCCATATGCTGCGGAGCGGCTGGGTCCATGAGCCATGGCCGCTGAGCCTGCGCGTCTGGAGCCCGTGCTCCGCAACGGGAGAGGCCACAACAGTGAGAGGCCTGCATACCGCAGGAAAAAAAAAAAAAAAAGAAGATGTGGTATATAGAGATATACAATGGAATATTACTAAGCCATAAACAAAGAATTAAATTCTGCTATTTGCAACAATGTGGATGGACCTAGAGTGAAATAAGACAGAGAAAGAAAAATACTCTATATTATCACTTACATGTGGAATCTAATAAATAAAACAAATGAACGTATATAACAAAAGAGAAACAGACTCACAGATATAGAGAACAAAATAGTGATTACCAGTGGGAAGAGGAAAGGGGGCAGTGGCAAAATAGGGGTGTGGAATTGAGAGATACAATCTACTCTGTATAAAATAAATAACCAACAAGGACATATTGTACAGTACAGGGAAATATAGCCATTATTTTGTAATAACTTTAAATGCAGTATAATCTATGAAAAATTGAATCACTATGTTGTACGCCTGAAACTAATATAATATTGTAAATCAACTATACTTCAATTTAAAAAAAGGTGGGGGGGAACTGCCAGCTCTGTAGAATGTCATGTCACTGGCTGTGGTCCTGAAACATCGTGAGCTATGAGAACACAACTTTTTCTCTTAATCCTGGGTTCAGAAATGGCTCCTCTTCAACCTTTCCCTGGACTTCTGAACCAGGTGATAAAGTATATGATGGGGGGAAATAATAGAAGTGGATTGGGGTCAGGGGAAAGAAGATGGGAGAAATGGAGAAGAATGGGCAGAGGTTATTGGAGAGGAATAACCACTAAGAGTACCGGGGAGAGGATTTGTTTTGATGTCATTTCCATATATCCAAAGCAACCAAAAACAGAATCGACAGCTAACCATGTAGCTGTCATCATTCACTTTTAACAATCCTATCATGTTTCTGACAGTTGCAATTTTATTTTTGCTTTGAAAGTGTATGTGTTTTGGGGGGGTACATTTGACCACCTTTCCACCCCTCATACTTTTCCTTAATATTATGTTTGTGTCTAGAAGAGATTGTCCAAAGATCATGAGTCATAACATCCAACTTCTAACCAGGTGCATCATACGCTGTGTATAATTTTGAAGATATCACCTCCTCTCTAGGATCCTTGGTTCTTCAAAAGGAATTGGTACTTACTGAGCTCCTGCAATGTGCCAGATATTGGGGATACAAAGCAGAAAAGACATTCTCTGCTCCCAAGGTACTCAAAGTTTGAGTGGGGAGATAGATGCACAAACAAATAATTTCAGAATGGCTTGACCTGCTTCTCTCCCCTCCTTATTTGAAGGTCTGTAAAAGGCACCACGCTGACATGAAAGCATGAGGGAAAGGGACCTAATTCAACTTAGGAAGTTAGGGGATGCCCCACTTATTCGACTTTGCTAGAATGTACAGGGAGTATGGAGGAGAGAATGCTAGTGCACAGACATATAGAGTCTATCCTGAATGACCTTGTGTGTTGAAGAGTTTTGATGTATGCTTTCAGCAATGGAGAGCCACAGCATGATTGTGAGGAGGGCATGACTTGAACAGTTTGAGGTATCAGAAGGATCGTGGTGATCATGATCTTTTCAGAAAGATCTTATGTAGGATGGTTTGCAATGACTGTAATTGTAGAACCAAGGAGAATAACATAAAAGCTGTTGCCCTAGTTACAACACAGAGCTGAGTCCTGTATGATGGAATATCTAGGCACCCAAAAGAAGCCAGATAGCAAAACTATGACCCTAAGTTGGGAGCAAACAGGGGAAACCACTTACCCTAGGCTATAGTCAGTGTTCCCACTTCTAGAGCCTCTGGGTTCTTTGGGACATCCAGGGGGACAGAAGACCATGTCCAAACATTCCTACTTTATATGGGTACAGGGGAAGAAGAAGGGCGAATGCCTGGTATTTCAACAGTCTGGTCATCCTTGGCATTATGCACAGACTGATGGGGGGAACTGGAGGAGGTATCTGAGCAGCTAGACATGGGTCCTCTTCATATCTCCAAGTGGAGGAAGGTGGTGGGGTGGCTGCTGACATTCTGCCTCAAAAACATACATACAGTATCATTCAGCCATAAAAAGCAATGACATACTGATACACGCTACAACAGAAATGAACTTCAAAAACATGCTAGGTGAAAGGAGACAAACGTAAAAGGTCACCTATTATATGATTCCATTTATATGAAATATCCAGACTAGGTAAATCCATAAAGAAAGAAGAGGCAGAAAGCAGATTAGTGTCTGCCAGGGGCTGGAGGAGAGGTGGAAACAGAGAGTAACTGCTTAATGGGTACAGAGCTTCCTTTGGAATGATTAAAATGTTTTGGAACTAGATAGAAGTGGTGATTGCACAATGCTGTGGATGCCACTGAAGTGTTCACTTTAAAATGGTTAATATTATGTGAATTTCACCTCAATTAAACACACACACACACACATTGCAGCGTCATGAGCCTCAGAACAGATATTGGACTATGATGCCAACCTGGGTTTCACTCTTAGCTCTGCCAGTTTCTAGCAGGTCCAGCTGTGAGAGCTCAGGCTGGTCACTTAACTCCTAAGATGCTCAGCTCCCCGTTTGGGCAGTAACCTGCCTCATATGGCAGCAGTGAAAAGTCACTGAAGCAACACATGTAAAGTCCATTTCACTGTGACACATGACAAGCTTTACATAAATCCTTAAGATTAATGTCTGTACTCTTCACACACACAACCCCAAATTTATTCAACTACTTTTATTTTAACTCTCAAGTACCTTTTAGGATACACCTGATTTAGCTGAGCGTAAGCCTTCTTTGCTTTCCTTGGTGGAATAAGTTCTGCCAAGAACACAGATTTTCACATAGCAGAGAACATGGTCATAATTAAAAAGAAATGTGGGTGGAGATCACCTTCCTCCCCACAGATACATCAGAAATACATCTACACGTGGAACAACTCCTACAGAACACCTACTGAACACTGGAGGAAGACCTCAGACCTCCCAAAAGGCAAGAAACTCCCCACGTAGGGAGGGTAGGGCAAAAGAAAAAAGAATAAACAGAGACAAAAGAATAGGGATGGGACCTGCACCAGTGGGAGGGAGCTGTGAAGGAGGAAAGGCTTCCACACACTAGAAGCCCCTTCGCGGGCGGAGACTGCGGGTGGCGGAGGGGGGGAGCTTCGGAGCCGCGGAGGAGAGCACAGCAACAGGGGTGCGGAGGGCAAAGCGGGGAGATTCCCGCACAGAGGATCGGTGCCGACTGGCACTCACCAGCCTGAGAGGCTTGTCTGCTCGCCCACCGGGGCGGGCGAGGCTCGGAGCTGAGGCTCGGGTTTTGGTCGGAGCGCGGGGAGAGGACTGGGGTTGGCGGCGTGAACACAGCCTGAAGGGGCTAATGCGCCACAGCTAGCCGGGAGGGAGTCCGGGAAAAAGTCTGGAGCTGCCGAAGAGGCAAGAGACTTTTTCTTCCCTCTTTGTTTCCTGGTCCGCGAGGAGAGAGGATTCAGAGCGCAGCTTAAAGGAGCTCCAGAGACGGGCGTGAGCCATGCCTAACAGTGCGGACCCCAGAGACGGGCGTGGGACGCTGGGGCTGCTGCTGCCGCCACCAAGAAGCCTGTGTGCGAGCACAGGTCACTATCCACACCTCCCTTCCGGGGAGCCTGTGCAGCCCGCCACGGCCAGGGTCCCGGGATCCAGGGACAACTTCCCCGGGAGAACGCACGGCGCGCCTCAGGCTGGTGCAACGTCACGCCGGCCTCTGCTGCTGCAGGCTCGCCCCACATGGTGCCCCTCCCTCCCCCCGGCCTGAGTGAGCCAGAGCCCCCGAATCAGCAGCTCCTTTAACCCCGTCCTGTCTGAGTGAAGAACAGACGCCCTCCGGCGAACTACACGCAGAGGCGGGTCCAAATCCAAAGCTGAACCCCGGGAGCTGTGCAAACAAAGAAGAGAAAGGGAAATCTCTCCCAGCAGCCTCAGGAGCAGCGGATTAAATCTCCACAATCAACCTGATGTACCCTGCATCTGTGGAATACCTGAATAGACAACGAATCATCCCAAATTGAGGAGGTGGACTTTGAGAGCAAGATTTATTATTTTTCCCCCTTTTCCTCTGTTTGTGAGTATGCATGTGCATGCTTCTGTGTGAGATTTTGTCTGTATAGCTTTGCTTTCACCATTTGTCCTAGGGTTCTATCCGTCCCCACCCCCTTTTTTTTTTTAACTTAAAAAATTTTTTTTCTTAATTATTTTTTATTTTAATAACTTTAATTTATCTTACTGTATTTTCTTTTCTTCTATCCTCTTTCTTCCTTTCTACTTTTTCTCCCTTTTACTCTGAGCCGTGTGGATGAAAGGCTCTTGGTGCTGCAGCCAGGAGTCAGTGCTGTGCCTCTGAGGTGGGAGAGCCAACTTCAGGTAACTGGTCCACAAGAGACCTCCCAGCTCCACGTAATATCAAACGGCAAAAATCTCCCAGAGATCTCCATCTCAACACCAACACCCAGCTTCACTCAACGACCAGCAAGCTACAGTGCTGGACACCCTATGCCAAACAACTAGCAAGACAGGAAAACAACCCCACCCATTAGCAGAAAGGCTGCCTAAAATCATAAGTCCACAGACACCCCAAAACACACCACCAGACGTGGACCTGCCCACCAGAAAGACAAGATCCAGCCTCATCCACCAGAACACAGGCACTAGTCCTCTCCACCAGGAAGCCTACACAACCCACTGAACCAACTTTAGCCACTGGGGACAGGCACCAAAAACAACGGGAACCACAAACTTGCAGCCTGCAAAAAGGAGACCCCCAAACACAGCAAGATAAGCAAAATGAGAAGACAGAAAAACACACAGCAAATGAAGGAGCAAGATAAAAACCCACCAGACCTAACAAATGAAGAGGAAATAGGCAGTCTACCTGAAAAAGAATTCAGAATAATGATAGTAAAGATGATCCAAAATCTTGGAAATAGAATAGAGAAAATGCAACATTTAACAAGGACCTAGAAGAACTAAAGATGAAACAAGCAACGATGAACAACACAATAAATGAAATTAAAAATACTCTAGAAGGGATCAACAGCGGAATAAATGAGGCAGAAGAACGGATAAGTGACCAGAAAGATAAAATAGTGGAAATAACTACTGCAGAGCAGAATAAAGAAAAAAGAATGAAAAGAACTGAGGACAGCCTCAGAGACCTCTGGGACAACATTAAATGCACCAACATTTGAAATATAGAGGTTCCAGAAGCAGAAGAGAAAAAGAAAGGGACTGAGGAAATATTTGAAGAGATTATAGTTGAAAACTTCCCTAATATGGGAAAGGAAATAGTCAATCAAGTCCAGGAAGCACAGAGAGTCCCATACAGGATAAATCCAAGGAGAAACACACCAAAACACATATTAATCAAACTGTCAAAAATTAAATACAAAGAAAACATATTAAAAGCAGCAAGGGAAAAACAACAAATAACACACAAGGGAATCCCCATAAGGTTAACAGCTGATCTTTCAGCAGAAACTATGCAAGCCAGAAGGGACTGGCAGGACATATTTAAGGCGATGAAGGAGGAAAACCTACAACCAAGATTACTCTACCCAGCAAGGATCTCATTCAGAGTTGATGGAGAAATTAAAACATTTACAGACAAGCAAAAGCTGAGAGAGTTCAGCACCACCAAAACAGCTTTACAACAAATGCTAAAGGATCTTCTCTAGGCAAGAAACACAGGAGAATGAAAACACCTACAATAACAAACCCAAAACAATTACGAAAAAGGGAATAGGAACATACATATTGATAATTACCTTAAATGGAAATGGACTAAATGCTCCCACCAAAAGACACAGACTGTCTGAATGGATACAAAAACAAGACCCATATATATGCTGTCTACAAGAGACCCACACTTCAGACCTAGGGACACATACAGACTGAAAGTGAGGGGATGGAAAAAGATATTGCATGCAAATGGAAACCAAAAGAAAGTTGGAGTGGCAATTCTCATATCAGACAAAATAGACTTTAAAATAAAGACTATTAGAAGAGACAAAGAAGGACACTACATAATGATCAAGGGATCGATCCAAGAAGAAGATATAACAATTGTAAATATTTATGCACCCAACATAGGAGCACCTGAATACATAAGGCAAATACTAACAGCCATAAAAGGGGAAATCAACAGTAACACATTCATAGTAGGGGACTTTAACACCCCACTTTCACCAATGAACAGATCATGCAAAATGAAAATAAAGAAGGAAACACAAGCTTTAAATGACACATTAAACAAGATGGACTTAATTGATATTTATAGGACACTCCATCCAAAAACAACAGAATATACATTTTTCTCAAGTGCTCATGGAACATTCTCCAGGATAGATCATATCTTGGGTCACAAATCAAGCCTTGGTAAATTTAAGAAAATTGAAATTGTATCAAGTATCTTTTCCGACCACAATGCTATGAGACTAGATATCAATTACAAGAAAAGATCTGTAAAAAATACAAACACATGGAGGCTAAACAATACACTACTTAATAATGAAGTGATCACTGAAAAAATCAAAGAGGAAATCAAAAAATACCTAGAAACAAATGACAATGGAGACATGACGACCCAAAACCTATGGGATGCAGCAAAAGCAGTTCTAAGAGGGAAGTTTATAGCAATACAATCCTACTTTAAGAAACAGGAAACATCTCGAATAAACAACCTAACCTTGCACCTAAAGCAATTAGAGAAAGAAGAACAAAAAAACCCGAAGTTAGCAGAAGGAAAGGAATCATAAAGATCAGATCAGAAATAAATGAAAAAGAAATGAAGGAAACGATAGCAAAGATCAACCAAACTAAAAGCTGGTTCTTTGAGAAGACAAACAAAATTGATAAACCATTAGCCAGACTCATCAAGAAAAAAAGAGAGAAGACTCAAATCAATAGAATTAGAAATGAAAAAGGAGAAGTAACAACTGACACTGCAGAAATACAAAAGATCATGAGAGATTACTACAAGCAACTCTATGCCAATAAAATGGACAACCTGGAAGAAATGGACAAATTCTTTAAAATGCACAACCTGCCAAGACTGAATCAGGAAGAAATAGAAAATATGAACAGACCAATCACAAGCACTGAAATTGAAACTGTGATTAAAAATCTTCCAACAAACAAAAGCCCAGGACCAGATGGCTTCACAGGCGAATTCTATCAAACATTTAGAGAAGAGCTAACACCTATCCTTCTCAAACTCCTCCAAAACATAGCAGAGGGAGGAATACTCCCAAACTCATTCTACGAGGCCACCATCACCCTGATACCAAAACCAGACAAGGATGTCACAAAGAAAGAAAACTACAGGCCAACATCACTGATGAACATAGATGCAAAAAACCTCAACAAAATACTAGCAAACAGAATCCAACAGCACATTAAGAGGATCATACACCATGATCAAGTGGGGTTTATTCCAGGAATGCAAGGATTCTTCAATATATGCAAATCAATCAATGTGATACACCATATTAACAAATTGAAGGAGAAAAACGATATGGTCATCTCAATAGATGCAGAGAAAGCTTTCGACAAAATTCAACACCCATTTATAATAAAAACCCTCCAGAAAGTAGGCATAGAGGGAACTTTCCTCAACATAATAAAGGCCATATAATGCAAACCCACAGCCAACATCGTCCTCAATGGTGAAAAACTGAAACCATTTCCACTAAGATCAGGAACAAGTCAAGGTTGCCCACTCTCACCATTATTATTCAACATAGTTTTGGAAGTTTTAGCCACAGCAATCAGAGAAGAAAAGGAAATAAAAGGAATCCAAATCAGAAGAGAAGAAGTAAAGCTGTCACTGTTTGCAGATGACATGATACTATACATACAGAATCGTAAAGATGCTACCAGAAAACTACTAGAGCTAATCAATGAATTTGGTAAAGTAGCAGGATACAAAATTAATGCACAGAAATCTCTGGCATTCCTATAAACTAATGATGAAAAATGTGAAAGTGAAATCAAGAAAACACTCCCATTTACCATTGCAACAAAAAGAATAAATATCTAGGAATAAACCTACCTAAGGAGACAAAAGACCTGTATGCAGAAAATTATAAGACACTGATGAAAGAAATTAAAGATGATACAAACAGATGGAGAGATATACCATGTTCTTGGATTGGAAGAATCAACATTGTGAAAATGACTATACCCAAAGCAATCTATAGATTCAATGCAATCCATATCAAACTACCACTGGCATCTTTCACAGAACTAGAACAAGAAATTTCACAATTTGTTTGGAAATACAAAAGACCCCGAATAGCCAAAGCAATCTTGAGAACGAAAAACGGAGCTGGAGGAATCAGGCTCCCTGACTTCAGACTATACTACAAAGCTACAGTAATCAAGGCAGTATGGTACTGGCACAAAAACAGAAATATAGATCAATGGAGCAGGATAGAAAGCCCAGAGATAAACTCACACACATATGGTCACCTTATCTTTGATAAAGGAGGCAGGAATGTACAGTGGAGAAAGTGGAGAAAGGACAGCCTCTTCAATAAGTGGTGCTGGGAAAACTGGACAGCTACATGTAAAAGTATGAGATTGGACTACTCCCTAACACCATACACAAAAATAAGCTCAAAAGGGATTAAAAACCTAAATGTAAGGCCAGAAACTATCAAACTCTTAGAGGAAAACATAGGCAGAATACTCTATGACATAAATCACAGCAAGATCCTTTTTGACCCACCTCCTAGAGAAATGGAAATAAAAACAAAAATAAACAAATGGGACCTAATGAAACTTAAAAGCTTTTGCACAGCAAAGGAAACCATAAACAAGACCAAAAGTCAACCCTCAGAATGGGAGAAAATATTTGCAAATGAAGCAACTGACAAAGGATTAATCTCCAAAATTTTTAAGCAGCTCATGCAGCTCAATAACAAAAAAACAAACAACCCAATCCAAAAATGGGCAGAAGACCTAAATAGACATTTCTCCAAAGAAGATATACAGAGTGCCAACAAACACATGAAAGAATGCTCAACATCATTAATCATTAGAGAAATGCAAATCAAAACTACAATGAGGTATCATCTCATACCGGTCAGAATGGCCATCATCAAAAAATCTAGAAACAATAAACACTGGAGAGGGTGTGGAGAAAAGGGAACCCTCTTGCACTGCTGGTGGGAATGTGAAGTGGTACAGCCACTATGGAGAACTGTTTGGAGGTTCCTTAAAAATCTACAAATAGAACTACCATATGACCCAGCAATCCCACTACTGGGCATATACCCTGAGAAAACCATAGTTCAAAAAGAGTCATGTACCAAAATGTTCATTGCAGCTCTATTTACAATAGCCAGGAGATGGAAACAACCTAAGTGTCCATCATCGGATGAATGGATAAAGAAGATGTGGCACATATGTACAATGGAATATTACTCAGCCATAAAAAGAAAACAAAATTGAGTTATTTGTAGTGAGGTGGATGGACCTAGAGTCTGTCATACAGTGTGAAGTCAGTCAGAAAGAGAAAGACAAATACCGTATGCTAACACATATATATGGAATCTAAGAAAAAAAATGTCATGAAGAACCTAGGGGTAAGACAGGAATAAAGACACAGACTTACTAGAGAATGGACCTGAGGATATGGGGAGGGGGAAGGGTAAGCTGACAAAGTGAGAGAGTGGCATGGACATATATACACTACCAAACGTAAAATAGATAGCTAGTGGGAAGCAGCCGCGTAGCACAGGGAGATCAACTTGGTGCTTTGTGACCACCTAGAGGGGTGGGATAGGGAGGGTGGGAGGGAGGGAGACGCAAGAGGGAAGAGATATGGGAACATATGTATATGTATAACTGATTCACTTTGTTATAATGCAGAAACTAACACACCATTAAAAAAAAGAATACAATTACTTTTAATTAAAATATAAATAAAAATAAAATGAGTTCCTGGCTTCAAGGAGCTCACAGTCTGTCTAGTGGCAGAGCTAGAGGCATAAATAAGTAATGATAATGCATTGTGACGAATGAAACAATGAGAGGAGTGAGGCACCCGGGAGGGGGTGTTTGCAGTGCATCTTCCCTGACCAGGGGAATTGGTGTAGTAACTGGGAGAGCACATTCCAGGCAAAGAAAAGGACATGAACAATGGTACAGAGAAGCAGAGTACGGTGTGTACAGGTAGAGCTGAAAGTTCAAGATGGGGATCAGAGCAAGCTGAGGCTGGACACGTGGGCAGGAGCCAGACCAGGGAGAGATAATTTGAGCCTGATTCCTGACCAGTCCTTATTTCTCTGCTTAAATAAGATCCTTACCTTTAGTCATCAAAGCACTCATCACTCATTTAATAGAATTACTAGGTCCACCCTAGATTATATTGACCCAAACTGCACTGAAGAGAAGTTCCATGCTTCACGAGACCACAGGTATCTCTGAACCAGCTAATCTGCAAAGGTTGCAACAATACAGTTTCCCTACCAGCCTCTTGGTCCCAGCCATGGACTAGCGGACAGAAGTGACAGTTCCCCTCTGGATCTATGTGCCTCCAAGTAAGTGTAATTCAGTGTTCATTCATCAGCCAAATTCATCAGCCAAAGCCGATGACATGCATTAGTTATTACTGTAAGATGGCAATTCGGTGATAAAATTCAATATTGTCACTTTCAATATGTACTAAAAGTGATTTACCAGAGCTCATAGGGAACAACTTACATGACTATCTGATTACAATACATGGGATAAATCACCCTCATTTGAGGGTTAAATTATCCCATCTGACAACTCTAGATCAATTTGACAGTTAAAATCAGGGTCCCCATCTTCCCTCCCCAACTTACAGAGTTTGTCCTGGTTCACATGGGTGAAAAATCAGAACAGCAGATAGACCCTCTCCTTTTTCCTTCCATAGCAATTTCACATCCTTCATGCAGGGTCCAACGGAAGCTCTGTTAAGTCATCTCTAAAAAAACTAACGCACTCACAGGGTATCAGCCTTCATGGTAAATATCTGTAGCTCAAAGGCAGCACTCTGTTAGACAGTAAGGTCTAAAATGAATGTTTCCACAAGAGATAGTCTTCAAATATGGCTGCTGTGATGGTTAATTTTATGTGTCAACTGGGCTAAGGGATTCCCCGATAGCTGGTGAAACATCATTTCTGGGTGTGTCTATGACGGTGTATCCAGAATAGCTTAACATTGGATTCAGTAGACTGAGTTAAGAAAACCCACTGTGGGTGGGCCTCATCCAACCCACTGAGGGCCCGGATACAACAAAAAGGGCAAACACACTCTCTCTGCTTGAGCTGAGACCTCCATCGTCTGCTGCCCTTTGTCTAGGGCTTTCAGGCTCAGATCAGGACTTACACCATCAGCCTTACCCCACCTCATCCCCAATTCTCAGGGCGTCAGGCTCAGACTGAATTACACCACCAGTTTTCCTGGTTTTCCAGCTTGTAGATGGCAGACTGTGGGACTTCTCAGCTTTTATAACCACAAGAGCCAAGAAATCTCCATATATATTCTTATTGGTTCTATTTCTCTGGAGAACCCTAATACAGCTGCCAATAATTCCTCCTCTTCCAACATACACATGCCTCTCTGCCCAATAAGACTTGGAGTCTGATTCCCCTCCCCCTTGAATCTGGAGTGGCCATGTATTTGCTTTATCTATAGAAGTGACAGTCTGCTAACTCTGGGCCTAACGTTTAAAAAGGCAGGGTGCTTCAGTTTGGGGGCTCTTGGAGTCCAGCTGCCATATAAGAAGCTTGAGCTAGACTACTGATGATAAGAAGCATGTGAATGAGGACCATAGGCCTTCTTGAACATCCCTTCTTGGAGCTCAGCTAAGCTCCCAGCTAAATGCAACCACATGAGAGACCAGGCTGACATGATGTGCAACATGACTGTGTGGTTCACCCAGTCAACCCATAAAACCAGGCTAAATAATAAATCATTGCTGTTTCAAGCCAAAAAAACAAAAAAAGAAAAAAAAGAAAAGTGAACTCTAAGGCTGTATCTGTACTCTATAAGCTAGAGTTACCCCAGTTCAGGCTCACAGCAAATATCACTAAGTGATCATAATCCTCTATCCTGGTGGTGGCCTCAGAATCCTTCTAACACAGCATTCTAGGAAGGTGATCAGGTGATTAGTAGTGGGATGTAAGATGACACCAATCTGCCATCTCCTTCTATTGTAATTGCTTCCTCTCAGAGAAGTACATGTGACCATGAAATCTTAGTGCAGCTAAGTGTATTTGGTTCTTCAAGTCCTCAATAAAGGCCAGCAAATCATTGATAATTACAGAAGTATCCCTCTTTTACTATTGGGCAGTAGGCTTGGGAGGAGGAATTTAACATAAACCCTTAACATTTGAGACATATTAAAAAAACAAAAACAGGGCTTCCCTGGTGGTGCAGTGGTTGAGAGTCCGCCTGCCGATGCAGGGGACACGGGTTCGCGCCCAGTCTGGGAAGATCCCACATGCTGCGGAGCGGATGGGCCCATGAGCCATGGCCGCTGAGCCTGTGCATCCAGAGCTGTGCTCCGCAACGGGAGAGGCCACAACAGTGAGAGGCCCGCAAAAAACAAAAAAAAAAACAAAAAAACAAACAGAAACAAAAAAAAAAAAAAAGGGAAAAGGAAGAAAGGAAGGAAGGAAAGAAAGAAAAGGAAGAATAAAAATACACTATGGCTTTATGGTGTAATACTAATACTTGAGGTTGTGATGAAACTATATGTATTAAAGGATTTTACATTTATCCTCACTGGCAGACATTGCTAACCCACAGCTTAGGAATCAGAGGCCTGGAGAGATCAAATGACTTAAGGTCATGTAACCACCAAGTCATGGGCTACATTAGTTTCCTAGGGCTACTGTAACTAAGCACCACAAACTGATATTTATTTTCTCACAGCTCTGGAGACTGGAAGTCTGAGATCAAGACTTAAGATGAGTAGAGCCATATTCCCTCTGAAGGTGCTAGAGAATGACCTATTCAGGCCTCTTTCCTACCTTCTAGTAGTTCCTTGGCTTGTGGTGGCATAACTCTAATCTTCACATGATGTTCTCTCTGGGTGTGTCTGTACCCAAATTTCCTCGTTTTATAAAGACACCAGTTATACTGGATTGGGGTGAATGCTACTGCAGCATGATCTCATCTTAACTAATTATAGGTGCAATGGCCCTATTTCCAAATAAGGTCACATTCTGAGATACTGAGGTTTGGGACGTCAACATATGAAGTTTTAGGGGTACGATTCAACCCATATCATGGGGTGATCAAGGCCAGACTTTCTGTACATGTGTGAGGAGCACTACTTGAGTGTAAGGGTTTAAGTTTTGGGCCTCCCTTAAAGGCAAGAATTCTCACTATTCACTAAAATATAGCCTTTTAAATAAAATTATTCTTTCATAAAAACATCCAATAGTCCTTCACATCAAAAATCAATTATGGGATTTCCCCCCCCCCACTCATTAACCCGGTATGATAGCTATATCATACACCTGATGACCTTAGGAGGTTCCAAATTAAAATACTGAGAGGTTACCAAAAGCCACACACATACCCAAAAGGAGATGAAAGACCAAGAGAATCTATAATGATTTATTATATTTGAAAACACTGTTATAAATTTTGAATCCACTTAAAAAAAAGAGTCCCTCCCGTCAGGAAGCTTGCACAAGCCTCTTAGATAGCCTCATCCACCAGAGGGGCAGACAGCAGAAGCAAGAAGAACTACAATTCTCCAGCCTGTGGAAGGAAAACCACATTCACAGAAAGAAAGACAAAATGAAAAGGCAGAGGACTATGTATCAGAAGAAGGAACAAGATAAAACCCCAGAAGAACAACTAAATGAAGTGGAGAAACCTTCCAGAAAAAGAATTCAGAATAATGATAGTGAAGATTGATCCAGGACCTCGGAAAAAGAATGGAGGCAAAGATCAAGAAGATGTAAGAAATGTATAACAAAGACCTAGAAGAATTAAAGAACAAACACCTAGAAGAATTAAAGAACAAACAAACAGAGATGAACGTTACAATAACTGAAATGAAAACTACACTAGAAGGAATCAATAGCAGAATAACTGAGGCAGAAGAAGGGATAAGTGATCTGGAAGACAGAATGGTGGAATCCACTGCCGTGGAACAGAATAAAGAAAAAAGAATGAAAAGAAATGAAGACAGCCTAAGAGACCTCTGGGACAACATTAAACACAACAACATTCGCATTATAGGGGTCCCAGAAGGAGAAGAGAGAGAGAAAGGACCAGAGAAAATATTTGAAGAGATTATAGTCAAAAACTTCCCTAACATGGGAAAGGAAATAGCCACCTAGGCCCAGGAAGTGCAGAGTCCCAGGCAGGAGAAACCCAAGGAGAAACACACTGAGACACACAGTAATCAAATTGACAAAAATTACAGACAAAGAAAAATTATTGAAAGCAACAAGGGAAAAATGACAAATAACATAAAAGGGAACTCCCATAAGGTTAACAGCTGCTTTCTCAGCAGAAACTCTACAGGTCAGAAGGGAGTGCACAATATATTTAAAGTGATTAAAGGGAAGAATCTACAACGAAGATTACTCTACCCGGCAAGGATCTCATTCAGATTCGACGGAGAAATCAAAAGATTTACAGACAAGCAAAAGCTAAGAGAATTCAGCATCACCAAACCAGCTCTATGACAAATGTTAAAGGAACTTCTCTAACTGGGAAACACAAGAGAAGAAAAGGACCTACAAAAATAAACCCAAAACAATTAAGACAATGGTAATAGGAACATACATATCGATAATTACCTTAAACGTGAATGGATTAAATGCTCCAACCAAAAGACACAAGCTCACTGAATGGATAAAAAAACAAGACCCATATATATGTTGTCTACAAGAGACCCACTTCAGACCTAGGGACACATACAGACTGAAAGTGAGGGCATGGAAAAAGATATTCCATGCAAATGGAAATCAAAAGAAAGCTGGAATAGCAATCCTCATCAGATAAAATGAACTTTAAAACAAAGACTGTTATGAAAGACAAGGAAGGACACTACATAATGATCAAGGGATCAATCCAAGAAGATATAACAATTATAAATGTATATGCACCCAACATAGGAGCACCTCAATACATAAGGCAACAACTATAAAAGAGGAAATCGACAGTAACACAACAATATTGGGGGACTTTAACACTTCACTTACACCAATGGACAGATCATCAGCAGAAAATTAATAAGGAAACACAAGCTTTAAATGACACAATAGACCAGATAGATTTAATTGATATTTATAGGACATTCCATCCAAAGACAGCAGATTACACTTTCTTCTCAAGTGCACACGGAACATTCTCCAGGATAGATCATATCTAGGGTCACAAATAAAGCCTCGGTAAATTTAAGAAAATTGAAATCATTTCAAGCATCTTTTCCGACCACAATGTTATGAAATTAGAAATCAATTACAGGGGAAAAAACCATAATAAAAAACAAACACATGGAGGCTAAACAATATGTTACTAAATAACCAAGAGATCACTGAAGAAATCAAAGAGGAAATCAAAAAATACCTACAGACAAATGATGACAATGAAAACACAATGATCCAAAACCTATGGGATGCAGCAATAGCAGTTCTAAGAGGGAAGTTTATAGCAATACAATCCTACCTCAAGAAACAAGAAAGATCTGAAATAAACAATCTAACCTTACACCTAAAGAAATTAGAGAAAGAAGAACAAACAAAGCCAAAAGTTAGTAGAAGGAAAGAAATCATAAAGGTCAGAGCAAAAACAAATGAAATAGAAACAAAGAAAACAATAGCAAAGATCAATAAAACTAAAAGCTGGTTCTTTGAGAAGATAAACAAAATTGTAAACCTTCAGCCATACTCATCAAGACAAAGAGGGAGAGGACGCAAATCAATAAAATTAGAAATGAAAAAGGAGAAGTTTCAACAGACACCACAGAAATACAAAGCATCCCAAGAGACTACTACAAGCAACGCTATGCCAATAAAATGGAAAACCTGGAAGAAATCGACAAATACTTAGAAAGGTATAACCTTCCAAGACTGAAACAGGAAGAAATAGAAAATATGAACAGACCAATCACAAGTAATGAAATTGAAACTGTGATTAAAAATCTTCCAACAAACAAAAGCCCAGGACCAGAGGGCTTCACAGGTGAATTCTATCAAACATTGAGAGAAGAGCTAACACCCATCCTTCTCAAACTCTTGCAAAACATTGCAGAGGAAGGAACACTCCCAAACTCATTCTACGAGGCCACCATCACTCTGATACCAAAACCAGACAGAGATGTCACAGAAAAAGAAAATTACAGACCAATATCACTGATGAATATAGATGCAAAAATCATCAACAAAATACTAGCAAACCAAATACAACAACACATTAAAAGGATCATACAGAATGATCAAGTGGGATTTATCCCAGGGATGCAAGCATTCTTCAATATACACAAATCAATCAATGTGATACACCATATTAACAAATTGAAGAATAAAAACCATATGATCATCTCAATAGATGCAGAAAAAGCTTTTGACAAAATTTAACACCCATTTATGATAGAAACTCTCCAGAAAGTGGGCATAGAGGGAACCTACCTCAACATAATAAAGGCCATATATGACAAACCCACAGCCAACATCGTTCTCAATGGTGAAAAACTAAAACCATTTCCTCTAAGATCAAGAACAAGACAAGGTTGCCCACTTTCACCACTCTTATTCAACACAGTTTTGGAAGTTTTAGCCACAGCAATCAGAGAAGAAAAAGAAATTAAAGGAATACAAATTGGAAAAGAAGAAGTAAAACTGTCACTGTTTGCAGATGACATAATACTGTACATAGAGAATCCTAAAGATGCCACCAGAAAACTACTAGAGCTAATCAATGAATTTGGTAAAGTTGCAGGATACAAACTTAATGCACAGAAATCACTTGCATTCCTATACACTAACAATGAAAGATCAGAAAGAGAAATTAAGGAAACACTCCCATTCACCACTGTAACAAAAAGAATAAA
Source organism: Hyperoodon ampullatus (assembly GCF_949752795.1). Lineage (NCBI taxonomy): Eukaryota > Metazoa > Chordata > Mammalia > Artiodactyla > Ziphiidae > Hyperoodon > Hyperoodon ampullatus. Next base: position 85,486,640 of record NC_136921.1, on the reverse strand, counting down.
ATACCTAGAAATAAACCTACGTAAGGAGGTAAAAGACCTGTATTCAGAAAACTATACGACACTGATGAAAGAAATCAAAGATAACACAAACAGATGGAGAGATATACCATGTTCTTGGATTGGAAGAATCAATATTGTGAAAATGACTATACTACCCAAAGCAATCTACAGATTCAATGCAATCCCTATCAGTGGCTTTTTTTTTTACAGAACTAGGACAAAAAATCTTAAAATTTTTATGGAGACACAAAAGACCCCGAATAGCTAAAGTGGTCTTGAGGGGAAAAAAAGGAGCTGGAGGAATCAGACTCCCTGACTTCAGACTATACTACAAAGCTACAGTCATCAAGACAATATGGTACTGGCACAAAAACAGAAATACAGATCAATGGAACAGGATAGAAAGACCAGAGATAAACCCATATACCTATGGTCAACTAATTTATGACAAAGGAGGCAAGGATATACAATGGAGGAAAGACAGTCTCTTTAATAAGTGGTGCTGGGAAACCTGGACAGTTACATGTAAATGAATGAAATTAGAACACTCCCTAACACCATACACAAAAATAAATTCAAAATGAATTAGAGTCCTAAATATAAGACTGGACACTATAAAACTCTTAGAGGAAAACATAGGAAGAACACTCTTTGACATAAATCACAGCAAGATCTTTTTTGACCCACCTCCTAGAGGAATGGAAATAAAAACAAAAATATACAATTGGGACCTAATGAAAGTTAAAAGCTTTTGCAGAGCAAAGGAAACTACAAACAAGATGAAAAGACAACCCTCAGAATGGGAGAAAATATTTGCAAACGAATCAATGGACAAAGATTAATCTCCAAAATACATAAACAACTCATGCAGCTCAATATTAAAAAAACAAACAACCCAATCCAAAAATGGGCAGAAGACCTAAATAGACATTTCTCCAAAGAAGGCATACAGATGGCCAAGGAGCACATGAAAAGCTGCTCAACATTTCTAATTATTAGAGAAACGCGAATCAAAACTACAATGAGGTATCACCTCACACCAGTTAGAATGGGCATCATCAGAAAATCTACAAACAGCAAATGCTGGAGAGGGTGTGGAGAAAAGGGAACCCTCTTGCACTGTGATGGGAATATAAGTTGATACAGCCACTATGGAGAAGAGTATGGAGGTTCCTTAAACAACTAAAAATAGAATTACCATATGATCCAGCAATCCCACTACTGGGCATATACCCAGAGAAAACCATAATTTAAAAAGACACATGCACCCCATTGTTCAATGCAGCACTATTTACAATAGCCAGGTCATGGAAGCAACCTAAATGCCCATCGACAGACGAATGGATAAAGAAGATGTGGTACATATATACGATGGAATATTACTGAGCCATAAAAAGGAATGAAATTGGGTCATTTGTTGAGACGTGGATGGATCTAGAGACTGTCATACAGAGTGAAGTAAGTCAGAAAGAGAAAAACAAATATCATATGTTAACACATATATGTGGAGTCTAGAAAAACAGTACAGATGAATGGGTTTGCAAGGCAGAAAAAGAGACACATATGTAGAGAACAAACGTATGGACACCAAGCGGGGGAAAGTGGCAGGGGGGCTGTGGTGGGATGAATTGGGAGATTGGGATTAATATATATACACTAATATGTATAAAATAGATAACTAATAAGAACCTGCTATATAAAAAATAAAATGAAAAAAATTTTAAAAAGCAGCCTTTTCCTTAGTGCCAAAGGGTGATGTCTGTTATTTTTAACTCTGCCAGAAATTATCAGTGGGTTGGAAGAATGTAGTACTATGATATGAGCCTCCATTTCCATTTTTAATTAAAATTCTTACTGACTCTGAGCCAGATATGCTTTTTCACCAGAGCCTGTGGAAGCTCCACAGTGGAAACTACAGTGGCCTGGGATGCAGAAGCAGGCAGGAACCTGGGGCTTAGCATCAAACCAAAAGAACATCACAGCCCTTGGGAGAAGACCAGGAGGCGTGTGAACCTGGCCACTCCATGCTCACACCTTGTCCTTAATTTCCTCATCTCTCTCAGGCAACAGGTCAGCCTTGGTGGGGGATCATGACTGCCTTCCTCAAGATCCACCTCTGTTTTGACTCATCACCCCATAGAACCCCCTGGCTCTGCTTCCTGACTCCCTCATCTCTTGACGTCACTACTATTCTAAGTTACAATATTCATCATGATCACTCACATTTGCTGAGCTCTCAGTCTGTATCTCACTTAATTCTTACAACACTCTATAAAGGAGCATGATTCCAGACTGCTACCTGTCTACACACTCTCCACTTGCCCTGTAGGGATGGAGCTCTGGTACCGACCTGGGCCTGCAGCTGCCCTGTCCAAAGACTGCATTTCTCAGCTCCTTTTGTAGCTAGGTGTGGCCACGTGATAAACTGCAGCTAACAATATATTGTATGAATCTGCCAGAAAATCTTCTTAGAGAAAGGAAACTTTCATTTTCCTCTCCTTCCATCTGCCCATAAATGTTGGAGCTACAGCAGCCATCTTGGCCCATGAGGTGCCCTTGGGAATGGAAACAACACTTAATGGGGCAGCACGAGGGCAGGAGTCTGGGTGGTTGCCACATACCCTGCCAGACCAGCAGTACATGCATGGTTTGACTCCCAGCTTACTTCATGTGAGAGGAAATAAAAATCTATCCTGTTTAAGCCACTGTTATTTGGGATTTTCTTTTTTCTTTTTTTTTTTTTGTGGTACACGGGCCTCTCACTGTCGTGGCCTCTCCCGTTGCGGAGCACAGGCTCCGGACGCGCAGGCTCAGCGGCCATGGCTCACGGGCCCAGCCGCTCCGCGGCATGTGGGATCCTCCCGGACCGGGGCACAAACCCGTGTCCCCTGCATTGGCAGGCGGACTCCCAACCACTGCGCCACCAGGGAAGCCCCTATTTGGGATTTTCTATCACAGCAGACTTGATCTTAATCCCAAGTGGTTAAGAATTAGTACTTCCATTTTACAGACTGAGGCTCAGAGAAGTTAAATAACTTGTTCAAGGTGAAAAATGTCGGTGGCAGTGCTGGAATACAAACTGACTTCAGATCCTGTGCTCTTAATCTCCCCAACATGTGTTCTGTGAAAAGACCTTTTCCCATGCTGAAGACAGTGGAGTCATGGTTAACTCTTCCCTCTCTGTTGCACCTGTCTCCTCCCATAGTTAGCTGCCATGCTCTGTGGGTTCTGCTTCCCGGGGTCTTGGCAGCCATTTCCTGCCCCACTGCTCCCTCCTTACCAAGAAAGGTGTGGCCAGCAGACAGCAGAGATAGAGGCCTCAGCCTAGACAAGGTGTGCGCTGGGATGCAGGGAGAGCTAGGGCTGTCTGCGCTTCTGTTCGACTCCTGCTGGGGCTGGTCTCTAGGCTGAGCTTGAGGGGCTCTGCTGTTGCCCTTGAGAAGGGAGCCGAGGAGTGTGTGTGTGTGTGTGTGTGTGTGTGTGTGTGTGTGTGTGTCCTGAGCTGTGAAAGTCAGTGAGCTGAAGTCTAAATAAAGAGAAGCTGGACAGCAGACTGAAATACTCCAGAGGTGTCAAAGATGAGGAGGTCATTGACACTTTCTTTTTTTTTCCAAACAAAAGGTCTCACACTTTATTACTGAAACTACTAGTGCAAAGGCAAAGAAACAAAGAGAAAAATAATAGCCTCCTCACAAATGTCCAACTGTCCAAATAGTGGTGATGTTTTCAGCTTGATGGGGTAAGACGTTAGTGGCCTTAGCATCACCACGTGTGCCATCTCATGTGTGATTCCTTACAGACCCAGCTTGGTTCTTCTCCAGTGTCTCCTCTTAGAGTTACACCTGACTTTAAAACCAGTTTTGCCATGTGAATCCACTAGGGAATGGAATGGGACAATTCTGCCTTTGTTTCTTGGCCAGGAACTGCTTGATCCTGAAAGTCTTGTGAGAAGAACAGAGTCAACCGCATACCCCACGATGGCAGGGAAAGGGAGGGAGCCAGTGACACTTTCAAAAAAGCAGTTTCAGGATAGTGGTATGGCCAAATGCAAAGGATGATAAAAATAACAGCTACTGTTGGCTGAGCGTGAATATATACGAAGCAAGTCTTCTGGTGTTCAAATCCCAGCTCCAGTCCTTAATAGCTGTGGTCTTGGGACTCTTGGACTCTTTCAACCTCAATTTCTGTAGTGGGGATAATATTAGAACTACCGCATAGGACTGTGAGGATTAAGCCAATTGTGTGACATGAAGAGAACAGAGCCTGGCACGAGTAAGAGTTACATATGTTAGTTATTATTTTCTGCCAGGTTCTACATACACATTATATAATTTAATCCTTATAGTAACCCTCTGAGATGGGTATTCTCAGCCAAATTTGACAATTGAAAAGCAAAGGTCAGAGAGGTTAAATACTTCCCCCCAGGTTACAGAGCTATTAAGTGACACAGCTGGATGCACACACTGCTCTTCCACAGCTGCCTTTTTTTTTTTTTTTTTTTTTTTTTTTTTTTTTTGCTGTACGTGGGCCTCTCACTGTTGTGGCCTCTCCCATTGCGGAGCACAGGCTCCGGACGCGCAGGCTCAACGGCCATGGCTCACGGGCCCAACCGCTCCGCGGCATGTGGGATCTTCCCAGACCGGGGCACGAACCCGTGTCCCCTGCATCGGCAGGCGGACTCTCAACCACTGCGCCACCAGGGAAGCCCTGCCTCTTCTTGATGATAAGCCAGGCAGCACGTGGGGAGGGGCTGAGGGGGAACAGGCTGTGGATGGATGTGTGAGCCACACCCCCATCTCCCCACGCCCAGCCCACACACACCAGGTGCGTGGACATACAGAGAGCTCACAACCACTTGTTTATTTCAACTGCAGATTCTTTTTGATTTACATTATGAAATTCAAGTAAGATTTTTTTTTAAAGAAGAAAGAAAGAAAAGCCATTATGGAATAAATGGTACAGACAGTACGTTCTAACCTTACGTAAAAGTCACCTAACATCAAAAAAACTACCAACAATAAATGCTGGAGAGGGTGTAGAGTAAAGGGAACCCTCCAACACTGTTGATGGGAATGCAAACTGGTACAGCCACTGTGGAGAACAGCATGGAGGTTCCTTAAAAAACTACAAATAGAGCCACTGGGCTTCCTTGGTGGCGCAGTGGTTGAGAGTCCGCCTGCCGATGCAGGGGACGCGGGTTCGAGCCCTGGTCTGGGAAGATTCCCACATGCCGTGGAGCAACTAGCCCCGTGAGCCACAATTACTGAGCCTGCGCGTCTGGAGCCGGTGCTCCGCAACAAGAGAGGCCGCGATAGTGAGAGGCCCGCGCAGCGCGATGAGGAGTGGCCCCCACTTGCCGCAACTAGAGAAAGCCCTCGCACAGAAACGAAGAGCCAACACAGCCATAAATAAATAAATAAATAAATAAAAATAGAGCCACTATATGACCCGGCAATCCCACTCCTGGGCATATATCTGGAGAAAACCATTATTTGAAAGGATGCATGCACCCCGATGTTCACTGCAGCACTATTTACAATAGCCAGGACATGGAAGCAACCTAAATGTCCATCAACAAAGGAATGGATAAAGAAGATGTGGTACAAATATAAAATGGAATATTACTCAGCCATAAAAAGGAACAAAATAATGCCATTTGTAGCAACATGGATGGACCTAGAGATTGTCATACAGAGTGAAGTAAGAAAGAGAAAGACAGGGGTTTCCCTGGTGGCGCAGTGGTTAAGAGTCCGCCTGCAGATGCAGGGGACACGGGTTCGTGCCCCGGTCCAGGAAGATCCCACATGCCTCAGAGTGGCTAGGCCCGTGAGCCATGGCCGCTGAGCCTGTGCGTCCGGAGCCTGTGCTCCGCAACGGGAGAGGCCACAGCAGTGAGAGGCCCGCGTACCGCAAACAAAAAAGAAGGAGAAAGACAAATATCATATAATATCGCTTCTATGTGGAATTTAGAAAAATGGTGCAGATGAATTTATTTGCAAAGCAGAAACAGAGTCACAGATGTAGAAAATAAACTTGTGGTTATCAAAGGGGGAAGGGGGGAACGGGATGAATTGGGAGATTGGGATTGACATATATACACTACTAATGATAACTAATGAGAACCTACTGATAGCACAGGGAACTCTACTCAGTGCTCTGTGGTGACATAAATGGGAAGGGAATCTGAAAAAAGAGGGGATATATATATATATATATTATATATATATAATATATATATATATATATATAATTCACTTTGCTGTATAGCAGAAGCTAACACAACATTGTAAAGCAACTACACTCCAATAAAAATTAATAAAAAAATAATAAAAGTCATCTAACACCATGTGTCACAAGGACTAATATGAAATCTATGACATAGGCTACAGACCTGGTTTCTTACAAGATCTAAACTCAGCATTTGGTGCGAAATAAACAGAATATGCTGGCTAGAGTCTGGAGCACCTACTTTATTATGCATTTTGCTTATTTTGGATGATGCTAAACCTGTCATTGCCACGGTTCCCAGGAGAACAGTATATTCCAGGTATGTGTGGATACTGCACTGTGTTTCAAACCTCAAGTCATACTGAGTCACTTCTTGGTTTATACCATGAGAGAAGCAGATTTTATCAGCTGAGTTTGTAAGTGGAGTACAAGTGAGATTGAATCAGGCCCTCGGTGTCTTTAGATGATCTATTAGGTAATCTAAATTAGATGCTCTTCAGGGAGATATAACCTTGAAACACACAGCTTTATTTGTTCTTCTCATAAAGGAAAAAAAAATCCCAATTTTTCAAAGTGAGAAAGAAGTTGGGTTGCATTTATAAGTATATTGATCAATGTATGTTTAGAGGTGAGAGGAGAATTGGGGTTTTTTTTAATTAGAATTTTTTTTTAGCTTCTCCATGAATTTTTATTAATTTACCAATTCCCTATAGCTCAAGGGATGCTAATTAATTCAAGAAACCGTAATAGCTAATCATTGGCTAAATAAATCTAAAATGGAGAGAGTCTGTCACTGGAGATACCACTACTCATTTTAATTAAAATTACCAATTTGTGAAGTAATGTAAATAAAGGTTACTGTATCCTTCTACTCAGGAAGTATTAACATTGTGCATGGCCACCTGAGAACCCATGAGGACTTAAAAAGCCAAGAATACTTGTAGAATCTTATCAATTTCTGAGTTAGAATATTTATCATTCCAAGCGCGTTGTTCATTGACATTACAAACCTATGTGGAATTAAGCTGCCTTGAAACACAAAATGGAGAATGGCAAAGGACTGAGAATTGTTGCCTTGAAGGGAATACACTCAATGTCAAGGAATCAACCACCCCAAAATGATTACTTTATAAACATTCAGGCCTAGAGAAAAGCAGATGTTCCAGGTCTGAGTTTCAATTTTTAAGGAATAAATTTATGCAAACGCCCATTTGTTTTAGTACTTTAGTAGCTAGAGTGATCTCACCTTGTTAACATTCAGTGCAACTGCTTATAGCCATTCTAATGTCATTTGCAGGGATAGGAAAGGTGTCACCTCAACATTTCATGACTAAATGGCAGGGCTTGACCATGATGTTCACCCTAGGAATCAGACACACCTGCACACTTAGCTGCTCAAGCCAGCCAACCCTGGAAAGCAGTGTGTGCGTGGGCAACCATATAGTTCAAGTCATCACTGAGTCCAAAGCTGAGCAGCCATAGTGCTCTTGATGGATTTGCCCTTGACGAAGAGAAATCCATCTTTATTGTCTCACTAGTCAGCTCAAGAGCCATTGATAAAGTCCTAAATCTAATTCTTTTTTTTTTTTTTTTTTTTTGCGGTACTCGGGCCTCTCACTGTTGTGGCCTCTCCCGTTGCGGAGCACAGGCTCCGGACGCGCAGGCTCAGCGGCCATGGCTCACGGGCCCAGCCACTCCGCGACATGTGGGATCCTCCCGGACCAGGCCACGAACCCGTGTCCCCTGCATCGGCAGGCGGACTCTCAACCACTGCGCCACCAGGGAAGCCCTCTAATTCTTAATAAAACCCCAAAAGTTTTAGAGGCAAAATGAAAAAGCATAGTTCACAGATACCTTTTGGCCAAAGGTTGGGAAACTATGTTTGTTTTTTAGTCCAAAGACCTGAAATTAGTTTGAACTGAAAAAAGGAGTGACATCCTTTAGGACCAAGGTGAAGCTGCCAAAGGAAAATTGTTATCTTATCAAAAGGCTACTTCTGAATGGAGCCTCCTGACACAGAAGTCTGGCTGGGACTTGAACCAGATAAACTTGTTATGCAAATAGCTTTAGCCAAAGGGGAAAGGGCTGATAATGAAATCGCCACAAAGCCAACCACACATTACAGAGGTGACAAAAAACATCAAGCAGTGACCTACCATATGGATAAAAAGCAGTGCAGAATTTATGTGAGCATCATGTTTAATTTATCATAACTAAGCTGTCAGGAGTCATGCTTTGACAAATGCATAACAAACATATAAATGAGTCAATTATCACTAACGACCACAGGTTCAAAACCAAACAGGCTGATGTTTCCTTTCTTTTTTTTTTTAACCCTCAAAATAGGTTTACTAATAGGATTTCGGACCTTAAAATCTCTCCTCCTGTCTCTAAAGTAAGAAGGCTGGAAACACATCTGAAAAACACTAAGCCATAGCCTGGTACTTACATCCTGCCTCTGCTCTCACTCATGCACTTATTTCTCTTCTCTTCTCTTCTCTTCTCTTCTCTTCTCTTCTCTCTCTCTCTCTCTCTCTCACACACACTCACACACACACACACACACACACACACACACACACACACACACACAGTTCCCTGTCTACACAGCTGTGATCACTGGGCTGCAGCCTGGTCAATCCCTTCAGACCCCCGCAGCAACAATGAGAAGCCATAAGGTCCTCTGGTGAGTGGTGACCATCATGGACCAAGAAAGACTGAAATTACTGAATTGACTCTGTTATGGTTCAGCAGTCACGTGGGGACAGGGTATTAAAGGTTTTAAAGCTGTTAAAAATTTTCTTGTCCTGTTTATTCTTTAGAAAGAACTAGTTTAGTTTACTCTAATACAATGCACTGTGGCCCCATTTACAATGGGAATTGAAGAAATTTTCTGGATAATTCAGGCTAAAAAACTTTTCCTAAATTACCAGATAATCACCTTCCCACCTCAGTCCCAGCAATAATGAAAATTTTATAATCTGGAGGTCTTAATCCTTCATCCTTTTTCCCTTTCCCTCCCAATACGAGCAAGGTAAGTATAAAAATAAACCAAGGCTCTCTCTTAAATAGACATTTCTAACCCAGTGAGTGTCTTTGTTTACATTTAATTAGAGATTTGAATAAATAGAATGAAATAGAAAATTAAAATTACATTTGGTAGTCTGGCTCCTTTATGAAACCAAAGGACATTATTTGGGAATAGTGGGTAGTTTTCTACCTAAAAATATAAAATATAATAATTAGTTCCTAATCTTGAGAGTTACATTCCTAAAAATCTTGTAAAAGGAAAACTCATGATTGAAGAATCTCAGATGTTATGGGGAAAACAGGACTGGGGGGCTGAGGTCAGGAAAGAATCCATGAACACCTAAAATATATAATATTTTCACTAATAAAACCAATAAGGACAAGTCATTAAATAAATAGAAGACTGATGACATTTTTCCATATCTTAAATTAGTAATAAAGCACACAATCACTTAATTTCTATTTACCTTCCTTGGTTCATTAGAACCTTTTCAGACACTCTACTCTGTAGTTTCAACAAAATGCTTTTGCTTTGCCCCTGACGTATGCATACTAAAGGCATTGTTTTCTACATTGAGTCCTCCATTCTAGTATCAACACTTTTCTAAGTCTAAAGCAACTCAGAATGAGCGCATTTGGAATTCTCAGAGTTGGGGAAGACATAAGCAGATTTAAATGGCATATAACAGGATTTGGCATATAACAGGATTTGCCATAAAGAAAAATCAACAGTAGAGAAGGACTTCTATACTGTATTTAACCCTGAAAGTCCCAACCCTATCATCAATTATGTACCTTTATTTCCAAATCTATCCAAGCAATGCTGTGCTCAGTATAAGAACACAAACATACTCTTGAAGAAGTATACAGAAACCAAACTTTGGTGAGTGGGTCAAATCACATTTTAGAGGCATCACGAGAGCTTGGTATAGGAAAGTGTATCTGTGAATATGTAATGTGGTTTTCCAGGCCAGCAGCTTAGAGAAGGTCAGTCAAGGGCATCTGTGTGCAGCAATGAAATGAAAAGGAAAACTCTTTGGCTCCAGCCTTTGCCAGCAAAATCACTGGAACCCTAGCATAACAACTTCTAGCACCAAGTCAATTCCACACCTTGGACTTCTCCAATCACTGTCCAAGGACTTGCTGGATGAGCAATTTTCAGTGGAAGAAATACTCACTGTGAAATGAAGTGGTTGAATTCCTCACACCATTTTTCCGGATGAAGTAAAGTAGGTGGAGGATTTCTGAAAAATAAAAGCAATTTTTTTCTTACAAAGAAAGGGTTCCGTTAAAAGCAAAATATCAACTTGCCTTTACTGATACTGTTCTAAATAGCTCTGATAAAATCTATTCTTATTTCTTCCTGGGTGAGAGTCATTCACCAATGATAAATTATAAAGTGTCAGCCCCTACTCATTTAGTGGCTCATTTCCATTGACTGAAGGCCAATCATGTCCACGGCTTTCTGCAGGACCTCTGAGGGTTACACAGATCAACAACATTCCTCAAGGAGCAGACACTGTAATGAAGGGTGAGGCAAGCACACAGCCACTATAACTGAGAGCTGAGTATTATTAGTGCCATAAGAAAGCTATAAACCGAGTGCTAGGGGCTTGAGAGAAATAGACTTTTAATTTTACAGGATTTTCAGATCATTATACTACCATTTGAATTAATTATGTGATGCAATTAAAGTATACTTATAAATTCACTGGTCACGTTTTTAACTCTTTCCTATATGTCAACCTCTGCAATAGGTACTGGAGAAAGCAAAACCACTAAGACAAGTTTCAGACCCCAAGAAGATCCTGGGTAGCAAGGAGGACAACACCTAATACAACTAAGTACTGGCGGTCCAAGAGAACTAGAGAACTGTGGAGAGACTCTGGTAACCAGACCATTTCCTGGTGGGAAGGCAGGAAAAGGAAAAAGTAAGAACCCTGCATTTGGCTGAATATTTACCCAAAGAGAATCAATTTTAAAACAGAAGGGACATTACCTTTAATTGATAAGAATCTTTTCTTTCTAGCTATTAATGGAAATAGGGGTTTGTAAGCAAGTCAAGTTCAGCAAATGAAGAAAGTTACATTTCTGCACACCTGAATTATGACTGTAAATCTTAAACCCATTATACACCTTTGTATATATAACCCTTCACTTGGGCTCTAACTGCTTCCTAAAGCCATAGATTGCTCAGCCTCCACAGGCAGAGGCAGGGGAAGCAGCAAGAATGACCAGAAATTTTAAAACTGTATCAGATAATGTGATTGTAATTTGCCTCTTCAATACCGTTCCTTTTTTCATTTCTTCTAGTACAGTTTTTATTCTGGCACAATGCTGCCATATATATTTTCCTGAGTTCCTTGCATCTAGATGTGGCCATGCGACTGCGTTCTGGCCAAATGATATATTACTAAAATTGTTCTGTGGTGTTTCCAGAAAGTCTTCTTAAAAGACGGGAGACATGCCATTTTTTTCTTCCCCCTATTTGCTTCCTGGAGCATGGATATGATGGCTGGAGCCTGAGCAGCCATTTTGGACATGAAATGAAAATGAGAGCTATGAGCTGAGTATGGCAAAGAAGGTAGATAGGAAACTGGATTCATGATGACACTGTAAAGCTGCCATACCAGCTCTAGACTGCTTCTCCCTAGTCTTCCTTAACAGGAAAGAGAAATAAACTTCCATCTTCTTTAAGCCATTGTTATATGCAATTAGTCCTAATTGAGCTGATCATATTTCAGATTATTATCCTATTACACGATTAGAACATAATTTGATAAGTATATCACAACTACAAAGGTAAGTGGAAGCATAATAAGGGGGCAACTTACCCAATCTGGGGAGTCCCAGAAGACTTTAAAAAGAAAATGAACTTGAGCTGGCCCCTGAAGATTGGTTGGATTTTTCAAGACAAAGGAGAAGGAAGACATTTCAGGCTTAGGAAACAAGATGTACCAAGTCACAGAAGTGTAAAAAAGTCTGGTAGGTTCAAAGAACATGAGTAAGTTTTTGAGGCTAGACTATATGATTCTTTCAGGTCTGGAGAGAGAGCAGAAGGGAAGGATGAGGTGGGAAGGAAGAATGATGAGAGGAAATATACGGTTTCCCCATTCTGCATAAGAATTTAATCATCCTTCAGATCGTCTGGTTCAAAGACCCAAAGGAAAATTATCTGTGTACCCACCTAGAAAGAGTAACAGTTGAAAGTTGCCCTTCAGTTATTTTGGAGGCAGCCTCTATCTCATTCATTTCATTCAACAATATTTGCCTTTATCTTTCCCTGGCTTTCTTTAAATAATAAAAGTACCATCACATAACTTCTGCTTTAATACCAGCATGGCCGACCTGTTCTTACTGGCTCCAGCTGTTTGAGATTGTACATCCATATGTCCTCCCAGTTCACCTCTGTGGGCATCTCTCAGTGAGCAGCTTACCCTACATCATCTCTACAGCCCTCTCCAGAGCTCAAACTTCCCTTGCTCTGCTCAGGTTTCCTGCTCATTCTGCTCTCACAGGGGTCAGTTCCACAGAGAAGAGGTGCTCAAGAAATCTATTGTCTAACACACTTCATCCACCCCCAAAACCGTTAACCATTTTTGGGTGTGGATGAAGAAGTTACTTGTAGACAGAGTAACAGACTTGATTAAACCCTAGTAAGCTTGACCTTGGCCAGCCGAGCATGGAGGGATAACCCTCTACTGCAATTAGAGAATGACCTGGCAAGGGTCCACCAGAGGAATGGATGGAAGTGTCAATACTTGTGTAGAGAACACTGTCCACTGTCCCTTCCCTGTTTTCAGTCTGTCCCTCAGCAGGAACCATGGGCAGGGGCTACTGTTTATTTGTTGGTCTGAACCTCTGTAGGAGGACACAGAGGAAAGCAGCAGATTGCCACCCACCCAGGCCACCACCAATCCATGGTGGCCTCACATGAACCCCACACAAGGAAACACTTTCTCTGAAGCTTGGCATCATAGGAATTTGGTTTTAGAGAAGCTCATTTGAACTTGTAGATGCCCTGCCTTTCCTGGAGTCCATCCATCATACTTAGGTTCAGTAAATTGAGGTATTGTGAAAGATTACTATCTGAGTATAATGGAAACTAAAAGGAATTTGAAGGCTTTACAGTACTTTGTTTGCATTGGCAATATAAACTCTAGTTCTCCTGCCATCCAGGAAGAGCACCAAATAATAAAAATTGCACCTTTTTGGCTCCTCTCAACACTACAGATGCAAATTGCAACCTTGCCCAAAGCATCTCTCCCTGAAAGGAGAGATGCTTCATATTCAATGTGATAGAAGACTCAGTGCATAGCTGAGATAGGCAGGCATCACTCAGGTATGTGTATGGATGCTGAGAGCAGGATGTATGAATGGTGAGTCCTGAAAGGTCCACGAACCTGAATAACAAGCGCTCATTTGGATAATGTTTATAAACAGATAATGTTTATAAACATACCAAGGCAATGTAGAAAACAGATTAGTCAGTAAAGGAAAATGACTATTTTCGATTTGAGGTTTGCCTGCCCGGATTTTATTCCTGTGTTTGGACCCTAAATTCAATTTCTACAAAATGATCCCCTGCACACAGACAGGATTAGGGCTACATGAGGCTAGCAGCAAGGGGCGATGCCCACTTTTGACATCATAATCCTGGGTCCAGCAAATACGATGGAGATAAAGTTAACCTTCTTCCCCCAAAGCCTCTGTGGAACAAAATGATTTGCTGAACAGTCAAACTGAATTCATTTCAGTTTCTGAAATAGAGAAGCAGCTGATTGGATGAAGGGGGGTACCTGACCTCAGGACAACCAATCCAAATTTAATCTGGTAACCTACGCCAAGGCATGACCCCAAATGATAAGCTGGGTCAATTCGATTCTCTTTAGAAGGTTTTCCTTTTTTTTCACCTTGAACTGAGAAACAAAACAAACAAACAAACAAACAAACAAAAAACCAGGAGAATGAGGCACTTCAGTAATGGGAGCTGAAGCTGAAAGATCCATGGTGACGAGGCAGATGGGAGAGGCCATGGAGTACACTGTACAAACTGGTTTTAGGAAGCAGATACTAGGAACAGGCAGGAAACCAGGGAACGAGAAGAAAGCAGGCCAAGTAGAGGAGAAAGGAAGAAATGAGCCATGAGGAACCCAGACCCCATGATGGGAGACCATGTAGGTTTTTCTTCAGTTTCTTTTGTGAGTGCTTCTCCCTCTGGTGTACCTACAATATTATTGGCCCCAGCATTCTGTTCTTAGCTCTATTCTCCTCCCGTTCTACACGTTCACTGAGGGCTCACTATACGTCATCAGCTTCCTAATCTATATCTCTTGCCTCAATTTTTCCTCTGCCTTTTGGCTGGTGCATCCAGCTACTTATTAGAAGTTTCATTTTGATTTCCCAGGGGCACCTTAAAGTCAGCATGTTCAAAACCAAACTCATCATTTTCCCCTAAATCTGCATTCTACCTGGTTGTTGAAGTCAGAAACTTGAGTTCACCCCTCTCCATTGACCTCACATCCAACTTGAAAAGGCAGAATAAGGGTTCCCCTTATTAAAGAAGTCCACATTCTAATGCCCAGAGCCTGTGAACATGCTACCTTCCACGGCAAAAGGGACTTTGCTGATGTGATTAAGGTTAAGGACCTGGAGATGGAAGATTACCTTGGATTATCTGGATGGACTCAATTTAATCTCAGGTCCTTTAAAGCAGAAAAGAGAGGCAGAAAGAAAGAAGAGGCAGGACAGATTCAAAGTGTGAAAGGTGCTCTACTGGCCACTGTTGGCTCTGAAGATGGGGGAAGGGAGCCATGAGCCGAGGAATGCAGGTGGCCTCTGGAAGATGGGAATGGGCCTCAGCTAACACCCAGCAAGGAAATAAGGACCTCAATTCTACAAATGCAAGAAACTGAATTCTGCTAATGACCTGAATGAACAAGGAAATCAGTTCTCCCCTAGAGCCTCCACAAAGGGGTACAGCCCTGCTGACACCCAGATTTTAGCCCAGTGAGACCCACGTCAGATTTCTAAGCTACAGAACTGGAAGGCAATAAATCTGTGCTGTTTTAAGATGTTAAATTTGTTAGAAAAGCAATAGAAAACTAATACATCAATCAAGCACCAATACCTATCAGTTCTACTTCCTAAATTCCTTTCTTATCACCCCATCCCCTCCTTCACAGCCGAGTTCAGTCACATCATCTCCATCCGCCTACTCCAGTAGCCTCCTTATTTTTCTCTTTCCCTCTATCCTCATCTCCCTCTAATCCACCTTGCACTTGGCAGCTAGAATTTCTTTATAACATACAAATCTGACCTTGTTATTTTCTTGCTCAAAATTCTTCAGTAGATCTACACTGCCAGCATGATAAAATGTCAACTATTTTGCATTATATACAGATGGCCTTGCCTGCCTATCTACCCAATCCCATCTCAAACCACCTGCCTATGCTCACCCAATGCTGCAGTACTGGACTGGGCAGAGCTTGCAGCTCCTAAAGCAAGTCCTGTTCTTTCATGCCTTGGGGGTCTTTGTACATGCTATACCTTCAGTTTCAGAATGCTCTCCCCAATTTGTCAACCTAGCAGGCTCCTACTCATGCTTCATGTGTATCTTTAGTACCCAGCACAGCAGCACTCAGTAAATTTTTGCTGAATGAATGACTACATGAAGGAATGCACACAAACATACATATACTGTAAGTAAACCAAGAAATGATACCAGGACAAAATATGACCTCGGTCCCCAAAGTAGCATAAAGTTAGGCAAATGTGGAACAGCTCCTTTGGATGTGAGCAACTTCACAGCAAGCAGGGTTTGAGGAACCAAGGAGTCCCCTTAGGTAGTAACTTGAGTTGGATTTGACAATATAAGCCTCATCTCTCATCATTTGGGCTACCTTTGTAGCCCAAATGTCGCCAGGTCCCTGAACATATCTGACTAAAGTGAGCAAATCAATCATGATTTAAACTGCATTAAAGACACTATCTAATGTCAGGACCACTATATACATGCATGGGGGTTGGAGACAGAAGAGGATCAATACTAATAATTATCCCATGTTGAGTGGTATTACAGTATACCAAGCTCCATGCGAAGTGCTTCACATGTAGGACAACAGAACATCACAACAATCATATTCCTATTGAAATAACAATAGGAGTTATTATTCCAGTTTCACAGGTGGGGAAAATGCAGCTTAAAAGAAGGAATTTGCTTAAAAACATCCAACTAAAAAGTGGAAGGGTCAGGTTTCAAGGAGGTATTTCTGTCTCCAATGTCTACCACACTGTTCTCTGTATTTCATCTAATGAAGAATCCATTACTCTGGAAGGTGAATGAAGAGAACATACATGCAAAAAATGACAGAAAAACAATTAGCAAGCAATACCTCTAAGAAGGTGCAAAATAAAGTCCTCTAATATTAAAGCACACTCAACAAGGAGACGCTGAGTAAAAGATTTATCAATGGGACTGAGTTAATTAAGAAAGACTTCCTGGAAGTTGTCAATTTTGAGGCAGGTCCTAAACAGGATATATCAACCATTTGGTGAGAGGGGGAGGGTGTTAGGAAAGGAGGAGAATGTAGGGAGGAAGATATAAAGACTGAAGCATAATAGTTAATAAATAAGCAATAACATACAGTTAAAGAAACACAGGAGTGTGTTCAAAAGCTATTCTATGTCTTTACTCATAAAAGCAATAAAGCAAGACATTTGAGCACAATGAACTATTCTGAGAGTGTTAAACACTGCAACAACAGAGCTGCCATTCTGACAACTGCAAGATTCATTAATGAGGGCGAGTGGTTAGATACGTGCCTACGTCTCATCCTTCAGTATCACCACCTAGCCCCAGCCAAAGCTGCTTTTTGCCCTAAGTCACAGCTTCCCTGTTCAAAATTAATTATTTCAAAATTTTTGTATTTATTTGTAATACATGACTCCATCTTAATATAAAAAAATTCCCCAATGCAGGGACATAGAAAGCAAAGAGCAAAATACCTCTTCATTACCACCCCTAAACCCAGTCTCCTCCCTGCATCAGTATGGCTTGTATTCTCTCAGACATTTTGTTTTTGCATTTAAAAATATTTGTTATAAATATAATATATATATTTTGCTGTGCTATAAATTATAATACAATAAACACAATATAAATTTTATATTAGTATTCATAATATATTTATAGTTGGGGACAGTAGAAATAGGATTATATGCTACACGTAAGTGTCCTGGTACCTATTTTTTCCATTCAGTAACATGGCTTAAAGATCATCCCATGCCAGTTTCACACCCAAATAGTTTTCCATAATGTGTGCAAACTATAGTTTAGCCATACACCCACTGATGGATGTTCAAACTGTTTCTATTTTTTTTTCCCACTGTTAGAAAGAAGGCTGAAATGGTTTACACATGTCATAAGTGATTTCTAACTTTTAAAATGTTTTTTAGGTGGCGGACACCTCCTGTCAGTGAACATTTAGGATCCTGCCATGTAACTCAAATGAAGAGAGAGCAGGTGCTGACTGCCTCATTTTCTCGAGGTGACCCAGTGAGCATTTGTGGAGCAGAGGAGAACGTGCCCACCCACAGGGCTTGCAGGGTTGTGAAGAGCACCCCTGAGTCACCCCCCCCCCCCCAGAACACGCTGTGCATGAGAACTCTGAGTTAGTCAACCCCACCAGGGTCAGACCAAAAATCCTGCTGCTGGGGTCCCCTCTGCCCCTTGCAGGCACCTGCTCCCTGGTTTGGACAGTGGGTATCTCTGGGTAATTATCTTGACACATGGGACACAGACCAAGATTTATTCAAAATATACATATAATTGTGCTGAAGAGGAATCATTTGAAAAAAATTAAATAGCTGAAGATATTTCTTTAACATCAGAAAAGAGATGATATGAAAATGACACAGAAATCAGAAACACAATGCTATGCACTGCACCCTCAGTAAACGTGAAAGGCAGGTCCAGGCTAGAATGGATACCCATGCAGAGGGCTAACTCCACAGTGAAGGCAGCTCTATCAGGGGCAGTCCTCTGAAGCAGGGAAAAGGAGGAAAGAAAAGGTTTGCAAGGACAACGCTAGATGGGAACATGTCTGGAAAGAAGCAAATGTAGGAAAGGAAAAATACCTTTTCTCCTTTACCCTTCAAGTTCTCAACTGGGGCCTCTGTAGCAAAGGACAGACAACAAGAGAAAAGCATACAAATTTCTTTAATATAAGTTTTACATGCATGGGAGCCCTCATAAGGAAATAAAGGCCCGAAGAAACAGTTAAACCTGAGTATGCTGAAGGGTGGAGAGTCTTGGAAAGACGTGATAGAACAAAGAGTATGAGTAAGTGTGGTGAACTGGGGAAACTTAGCAAGGCCTATTCATGCAGGTCCTTTCTGTGTCCACTGTCTTGGTCTTTGGAGGTAAGGATGCTCCTTCCCTCTGGGTGTAGGGAGGAAGAGGGTCTTATGACCTGCTTCTGGGGAAGGTCAGAAAGCCCTTCCTGCACACACGATTTCTCAAATTCCTTCAGTTTGAAATATTCAATATGCCAAGGTCCCATATTCAGGGGTAGCGTGTCCTGAACCGTGTCACAAAAACAAAATGAGCCTAAGTCACATCTCAGCCTTAGATAACCACTGTCTAAGAAAGTAGAGGTTGATTAATACCTATGATAATTTACTCTACAATAACTGAAGAACTTACTAAAAGCAGTGAGGAGAAAAGCAAAGATTTGTACTTGAACTTCAAGCCTGTTGATTCCTTTTTTTTCTGATTCTTAATAACCTAATTTGATCCTGTCCCTTAAATAACACCGTTTGCGATGTTAAGCTATAATCACTAAAATGTAAAGTTACCACATCAAATCACATGGCTCATAATAAACCCATTTTTAACCATTTACCATCAGTAAGTGACAAGATGTTCATTTCCTCTGGCTTTTCAACCCAACAAGAATCTGTTTCAAAGATCATCTCAGAATCCCAAGGTTACATTATGCTCCCCATGTCAGGCCTGTGCTTGAGATAGGGCGTGTCATGGAGCTTTATTAATCCTTGGCCACTACACTAACATTTCAAATGTTTACAAAAGGCATGAACTGCATATTCTAATTCTCTCTAAAGCGCATTGGGGTACCTTTCCCTTCTCTGTACTCTCACTATGTAAACACACAGGACACACAGGCAACTCAGCCATGCATGCAGAGTGCGAGAGAAAGTCAAGGACAATAGAAACTGCTATATCAAGTGGTGTGTGGCTCACTGTCTGAGCCAATGTGGTCATTTGCTGACATCCATTCTTCAATTTCCTCCTTCAACAAGAACTCAGCAATGCCATCAAATCCAACTGTTAGTGTCCAACGTGTCAGGGAAGTAGACCTTGCCCAAGGGCTGGCTAATGACCCTTTTCCTCTGTGGTCCTTTATGCACAGAGTGCAAGTCACAAGTCTATTTTTTTCACACACAGTTTTAAATGTATGATTTATTAATTCATGATTTTAAAGAGATGTGTTTCAAATAGATGACGTTTTCTAAATGTTTTTCCTATCCTCAAATTCTGGACTGTTTCTGTGGGTTCTGTGGGATTGTACTCATTGAAGGTGATCACTAAGGTGTGTCAAAGCATTTTGGAGATACAGAATCACTCCCCAATTAGGTTAGCATTTTAAGAAAAAACAGCTTTATATGTGGTGGGGTGAAAGTCACGGTGATAAGACAGTGGGCCAGGGAACAGGCAAAGCTAAAGAGCATGGGTTAGGCACTCTATGCTTTCCTGGAGTATCCATTTTTCTGGTGATAAGTTATTTAAAGTTGTTTCATATAAAAATCACTGGGGAGTAGCGGAGGGAGAGACAATAAAAAGTAGGACTTCTCCCTGCCTGGGCTCTGAACTAATTGAGGAACAAGAAAAAGGAGTCAGCAGATTGAGTCCGAAATGACACCTTTGTTACTGATAGAGCTGATCTCAGAGAATGTGGATTTTACCTGCAGGAAGTAGGCTTTCTAAGACTGAAAGACAGAGTTAGGCAGACTTATCCAGCTGGTCTTGGGGCCAGGGCTGGGTCCCTCACTCAAGGGCAGAGCCTTGGCCACTGAGCTGAGTGCAGGCTGAGAACAATACACCAGGGCAGGCTGACTCTCAAAAGAAAGGAGAAGGGAAAGAGCTGGGATCTGCACGTCCAGTGCCTTCCCAAATTCACCATTTGCATACATCACTTCTGATCCTCTAGGCTCTATCAGTTTGGGTCCAATCAGAAGACAGGAAAAACACCCATAATTTGAATAGGGAAAATTTAATATAAAGAATTATTAACTAGTCATAGGGGATTAGATACTAAGGAGTGAAGAGAGCTCTAACAAGTACACGAAGAGCAGATATGGGAGCAGCTACCATGTCTAGATGAGAAAGATTATCCGAGGAAGAAACTAATTTGGAAGAGCCCCTGCCCCCAAACTCGAGGCTGAGACTCAGACCTCATTGGAAAAGATGTGACTATGGCCTATGGTGGGTGAAGTTCTCAAGGTAAAACAAGCCAGGGCTGGCAAACAGGAAACCAGCTGCCTGGTGCCTGAGACTCACTAGGAAGCTGCCCAGTGGGTACTGGTAAAACTTGCTGGAGGGTGAGCACCACTGGGTGTCCCAAATGCCACTGATTAGCCAAAGGCCACAGAAACAAGAAGGAAAAGGCTCCCTGAAACCGGGAAGTGGGTCCTTTCCTCTGGCAGTGGCCTTCCAGTGCCCTCTACTGACAAAGCTTAACTTCTGCCATATGGCAAACGAGAAATGTTTATGAGTCCACTCCTGTATCACAAAGCAGGGGAAAGAAGGGTAGATTTGGAGCTGAAAGGCACTAAATTAATAACTGGCACAGGAAAGAAGTGAATGAGAAAACAGAGAGAGGCTAGGAGTCTTACAGAGAGAGGCTAGGAGTCTTACAATGTTCTTTTTTTTTTAAAGATGAAACACCAGATTTTAAGAAATTTCTATTTCAGGGTAGGGGAGGGAAGGATTGGGAGTTTGAGATTAACAGATGCAAACTAGTATATATAGGATGGATAAACAACAAGGTCCTACTGTATAGCACAGGGAACTATATTCAGTAATAAGCCATAATGGAATATAATATGAAAAAGAATACATATCTATAACTGAATTGCTTTGCTATACAGCAGAAATTATCAATAACACAGCATTGTAAATCAACTATACTTCAATAAAATATTTTTTAAAAAAGAAATTTCTATTTCAGGCTTGCAATATGATGCAAGGTAACTTCCAACCATGATCAACTGAATGAGTCCAGTCTCTTCTGCCTTAGGAGCACTTGCTGGATATATTTTAGAGGTAATGAAGAGATAATGGAAAACTTCTTCTTCCCCCACTTAAAAAATCTGTTTTGTCATGGTGCATCAAATTTCCTCATTAAGACTCACTGCTTTCTATCCCAGAAGCTCCTTATTGAAATAGGAATGTTCTGGGAAGCATCCTATCGTAAACCTTTATTGGCCAAAACTTTACTTGGGATAAGAGGCAGACAAGAATAAAAACTTAGAAAAAGGGACCCAGAACAAGGACCAGTGAGGGGACAGGACCACAAACACAAACTTAATCTCTTTGTGATTGTCCATTTCCAGGATTCCAACTTTGTGTGAGCCGAAAAAGTGAAGAGTCAGGTGGCATGACACCTCTTTTTACTCTTTCCTGTCTCTCTGCCTCTAAGACTTCTCTCAACACAGAAAAGGAAACAGTGAAACTCAGTGTGGTTCGAAATACTTCTTCCAGGATCACGGACACAAAGGGGAACTCCTTTTTCTTCTGGGCCTCCTTTCCCACCAACACAGTCACAGGAGTGCTCGGTACAGAATAGGCTGAGGGGAGCTGATAATGGTGCTTCCTCCTAGTCTCTCAAGCCCATTCTGGAACCCGAGACTTTCCCTTAAGCTGGACCATTTTCTTCTGTACCATCTAATATTATTTCTGGGGTCTGAGTCCTTAATTTCTTGAGAGCTTATTATGTATAATAAGCACTGTGCTAAGAATTCACTCATTTAATCCTCACATAAACTCTCTGAAGCAGGTTATACAACTCCCTATTTTAGAGATAAAGAAACCAAGGCTTAGAGCAGTTCAGAAGCTGGTAATGGTGTGGTCAGGCTTCCGGTGCAGGCAGCCAGATCCCGAAGAACACAATTGCAACCAATGCGCCATCCTGCTTCCCCACCTGGGAATTTCTCTTGGTTAATTAGACACCACAGTATCTTTAGATTCTGCCAGAGCAATTTATGTCCTTTTAATAGGGGAATATGGGTCGGATTTAATAAGCCAGTTGTCTTTCTGACATCCCTCAACTTAAACGCAGTACTCTTCAGATAACCAAGACATTAGCAAGCAAATCCAAAGAACATTCTGTTTGGGATGCAAAATGATCAGTAATAGGGAGTATGAGCTCAGAATGTTTTCATCTGTTGAGTTTTATGCATCCTCTGTCATTCAGCTCCTTCTAAAGTCACAGCTGGTAAAACCAAATGGGTCATTTTACCCCAATCAGACTAACGTCACAGTTCAAGAAGCACCATTTGTCCTCTAAGGCAAAGCCATGCACCTAATTACAACACACTGTTAATAAATTTATAATAGACAAACAGAAATTGACTGCTATGGATTTATTTTTCCCCAGCAAAGCAAAACCATTTAAAGGGCATTTTGCACAGCTATTTCTTCTTTTATGTTTCAGTAAAGTTAGCAATATATTCTAGACAGGAAAAAGCAGAGCAGACCTCAGATGAACAGATTGTATCATCAGATCCTACCACATTGTCACTAATGGGGGAAATTAGCAGCTGAACATCAACACCTGTCACCATGAGCAGACCCTGGCACACACACCAGGTAGGAAGACTGTGCAGCTCCTTAGAGCAATCTGAGCCTAGGCCACCAGAGCCAGCGTGCATGCCAATGCTCACAGAAGCAGGCTCCATTTAAACTCAAGTGGATATATTAAATGCCAGGGGAGATGCAGCTGCAGTTCCTAAGGAAGACTGGGTGTTTTTAAGTGTGAGCTCTGAAGATGTTTTATGGAGATTGTGCTAACTGCCAGTGGAACCACACAGACTTAGGCAGAGAGGCTCGCCCCAGTAGAAACCACTGAACATTCATCCCCTTGCAAGGGCAAAAGGTACCACCAGAGCAGCAACCCCCTCTAACACCTGGGTGGCTTGAGTCATGTCTCCAGTGGGCAGATAGGGCCAATTGTTTCACCAACCTCAAGATCAATTGCAGTCATTGAAACTGAATGAATTATGTTGCAAGTCCTGGCAGTCTGTAAGCAAGCCCAAGTGAACAAGCCCACATTTATTTCTCTGACATCATAAGCATGTCTTTTCTTTACATGGGCTTTGACCATTTTCCTACCTGGTTGCTTAGCAACCTTTTGAAAGAACAGAAATATGGGAGAGGGATGCTGGAGACACACCAATGAATGAATTTGTATTTATTTCACAGATTCCTTTTCAAAAATCAATCTGTTGTCCCTCCTGGGGGGTGGGTGGGTGGGGGAGGAGGGGCTGTGTTATATTATCATATAACTGTGCTGCTACTCTTATAGCAGGAACATACAATGCCAGCAAGTATATTTATACAAGCATACTCAGCAAACAGAGGGCAGGGGAGGTATCACTGGTTACTGCACGTTAAGAATATTAAGAACAAATACATCAACATCAAGTCAAAAGAAACATACTGAGTAAACACAATGCCCATTTCACTGTTCTCTCTCAGGAAGGTCTCAGACCATGCCTGAGGAAAACCTGTAATCTCTCTCATTTCCTCCTGGTTGTGAGTGGCTGGTGAACAACACAGCATTCTCATCTGCCTGGTATCCTTTCTTTTGCTAAATAATATTTCCCTACAAAAAGTACCCATTCCATTCAGATGCTCAAGTTTATTTGCAAGGAATTGAGCAAAGTAGCCTCCCATGATTCTTTTAATTTCCTCAGTGTCTGTGGTTACTTTCCTCTTTTTAAAAAAATTTTGTATGTTAAAACTTTACTTTTTCATGATTAGTTAACAATTCATCTATTTTATTATTTTTATCCAAAAAGAGCTTATGGGGGCTTCCCTGGTGGCGCAGTGGTTGAGAGTCCGCCTGCCGATGCAGGGGACACGGGTTCGTGCCCCAGTCCGGGAAGATCCCACATGCTGCAGAGTGGCTGGGCCTGTGAGCCATGGCCGCTGGGCCTGCGCGTCCAGAGCCTGTGCTCTGCAACGGGAGAGGCCACAGCAGTGAGAGGCCCGCATACCGTAAAAGAAAAGAAAAAAGAGCTTATCATTTATATATTGGTTCTATTGTTTCCTATATTTTTGCTTCATTAATTTCCACTTCTATTTTATTAAATTCCTTCCTCTACTTCACTTGGGTTTAAACTTTTTTTTTTTAATTTCTTGTGTTGGAAGCTTAATGCATTTACTTTCATTCTTTCTTGATTATTAATATAAGTATTTAGAGCTATGAATTTGCCTCTAATCCCTGCTTTAACTATTTCCTATTAATTCTGATATGTAGTACTTTGATAATTATTACTTTCTACATATTCTTCAACTTTCATTTAGATTTTCTTTTAAGCCTAAGTTGTTAAAGATGATTTTGTTTTTTTCATACCCAGATGGCAGGTAATTTTTGTTTTCTGTGCTTGTTTATTTCTAGTTTGTTTGCACTGTGGACAGTGAATGTTGTCTGTACTGTTTATACTTTTGGAATCTGAGAATGCCTCTGTAGTCTTTGTAATAGGCACAACTTAAGTATATATATTTTTATATAATATATGCAAATAATATATCATATATATGATATTTTATATATATACACATATATATAAAACCTTGTCCCTCAAGAATAGAGAATGCTCCTCTTTTCAAGCACTCTTGAAACATTCATAAAAACTTATAGTATTGCTTACTTTTTTTAATGTATTACAACTGTCATGGAATGAAAGAGGTTCAATAAATAACTTCTGCAATTAATGTATAACTCCTTGTACCTTCTGCTTTATGAATGTGATGCCATAAATAGATATACATCTTATATCTTCATTAAAAAATAGCACCTATTAAAAAGTGCCCTTCTTGGACTAATTTAATGTTCTTGGTCCTGAATTCAATATTGTCTCATATTAAGAACACAGTGTTATAATTATTGCTTTACAAAATCATGTATCTTTTAGAGAAATTAAGAGAGAAACTGAAAAAAATATACTTAAAGGAGTTTTCATATTAACACACATATTTACCATTTCCTGTCTCTCTATTTCTTCCTGTGGACTTCAGTTACCATCTGTTATCATTTCCTTTCAGTATGAAAGACATCCTTTAGTATTTCTTATAAGGCAGGTCAGTTAACAACAAATTTTCTCAGTCTTTGTTTATCTGGGACTGCCTTTATTTTCATTTTTGAAAGACAGCTTTGCTGGATATAAAATTTTTATCAGTATTCCCCAGCACTTTGAATATGTCATCCCACTGCCTTCTGACTACCATTTTTCAGGTGCTAAATCAGCCATTAATCATATTGCTGTTCCTCTGCACATTATCAGTTGTTTTTCCCCTGCTGATTACAAGATTTTCTCTTTCTCTTTGTCTTTCAACAAACTCATGCCTGTAGGTGGTAGTTGTCATCAGGCTCCAACCCACACTAACAATTCAGAATCACATCACTCCACCTATTAAATGATGAGCATTGTTTCTGCAATAAAGCACCCACTGCTCTACCTTTCCCACCCACTGTACTGGACCCCTTGTATATGACTATTATTTATTTGAGCTCAAGTTTGTCCAAACTCCTTGAAACAATGGAATTTGGTCTAGGGTCAACCATCCCATGGGATACAGCCCAATAAACACATCAGCAGCCCAGGTTCCAGTTCTTCCCAGTCCTAGCCCTCTTCATCCTATTGGCTCATGGCCTTGAACATCTCCTTCACCATGAGTCACCACTTCCCAGTCCTGTTTCTGCACTGACTGCAAAGTATCTATGGCTATAATATTTGGCTAAATCAGTATGTCAGTGGAATGATCTAGAAAGCAGTATTCTGAGAATTTCTAGTTAACTACTAATGTGGTATTAATACAAACCTAGGTGAAATAAACAGATCAGATTTTCTAGTCCATTTGGCCAGTCTAGGCAAAGTCTAAGCAAAGATGAAGACAAATTGTCCAGTGTTCACTCTCCACTCTCCAAACTTGCATGCAACTCATAAGTTTCTCAATGAATGTGACCCTCATAAGTTTTCCAATGACAACTAATGGCACGTTACACTTCACAAAGTACCTTCATAAATGTATTTCATTCAATCATCACAAAAACCCTGTGGTCTAGGAAAAGTCACATGATTACTCCCATTACACAGATGAGGAAACGAGCTTAGAGAGCATAAAGTTACTGAGCTATTTGGGTGCAGAATTGAGGTTACAAACTAATTTTTCTTGCTTTCAAATCACTGAGTTTTTCAGAGTGTGTTCCATGAATCAGTAGTCCCATGAGAAATGCTGTTGTCAAAAAATTCAGGAAAATGTGAAGATTCTGCCATGATAAAGTCTCTGGGAAACACTGAAGTAAAGAAATCTAGTTAACTTTGTTTCCTGCAGTGTTTCTCACACTTATCTGACCATACAACCCCTTTTTTCCTAATAACTGTTAACATGCCATAGAACTTTGGGAAACACTGTCCTACACCAAGCTGCCTTACAGGAAAGCCAGGGAAGGCCAGATTGAGTGAGACTAGGGGATACTTGGAGGAGCATGCTCCTCTGAGCAACCTCCCCCCTTTCACCAAACATTTCCTCCATCAAACATCATCCCTCTCAAGTAGAAAGGGACTCTGGTGATGGGGAAAAGTAGACTATTAGAATGAGGGCAAAGAGCAAATCAAAATGTACAGATATACTTACTATAATATCGGGAAACTTTCTAAAGTGGCCCTAACTCAGTGTTTGTCACAATGGAGTTTATAGTAGCACTTGTGCATCAGAATCATCTAGGGAATCTAGTGACCATGAATATTCCCAGACAACACTCAAACCTGATGAAACAGAATCTCTGGGAATAGGGCCCAGGAATCTGCATTTTAACAAGCTTATGAGGTGATTTTGCCATGATTAGAATCTGAGAAGCATAGCCTTAGGTAGTCAACAACAGATGTGAGATACTTTTCCAATTAAACCAAAGTCACAAACCAAAGTGAAAATGATCTGAGATGCATCCAGTAGGGGACTATTTGGTTCCATGGTAAATAACCCATCTCAATAAGACCAGCCTTCCTGGGGAAGACTATTCCATGGTCTATCAGATCTCTTCATTAGGGAACTTCCCTGCTATTCCATCTAAGTAGTTTTCCTTAATTTGATCCTATTACTCCCATGTTTTATACAAAGCTGAGTACAGCAGTTACACTTAATAAATAAAAATGTTATATAAATGCCACTCCAGGCTCATTTTTCTACCCAATTACTCTCAAAAGGCCGCATCTCTCTACAAAGTGAGGGTCGACCTAACTGTCCAAGGCAAGATTCTGTAAGTCTCAAATCTTGATTTGGATCAGTAGTGCCATCTTCAAAGTCAACTGTGCAACCATCAATGGCCCCATTCTTGCAAACAGATGGCATTCTCACAGCTTCTCGGCCACATTACAAAAACTGGGACTCAGAGGGCTGTTCAAGATGGAGGCACTTAAGGAAATTGAAATGTGACCATAACTACTGACTCAGTTATAAATGCTGTGATTTCCTGGCTTTGGGAAAAGGACCACAAACAGGATAACATCAGTATCATGACAATCAAATGGAATGAGCCAAAGCAGCTGGAGAGGTTTGGATCACACATCAGGAAATACCTGACTATCTAGATTACTAGGAATGGCAATAAGCTGCCAAGATAGGTGGTATGGTATCCTCAAGGTCAATAAAAATATAAACACAATCTTCCAAGAAGATTTCTTGCCCAGGCATAGGTGGGTAAACAAGATGACCTTTTCAGATTAGAATAAAGATTTTAACAAGTATTCAGAAGATGCATTTAGAGAAGGTTGTTCTGAAGAACAACAACAAAAAAAAAGCTCTTTGGAAGAGTAAATGATTCATTTGGAGATCATTTGAAAAATTTCAACAGATTTTCCTGGGAATACCTTGGTTTCAGAGTAACTGGGAAAGACTTCAGCAGATTGATACACCTAAAATAAATAATTAACTGTCTAAATCTGATACACCCCATCATCTATACATACACACACACATACTATATACATATGTATATACATGTGCATGTATGGTTGGAAGGTTGTAACACTAGGAATTTTCAGTTTGGAATACTTGGCAAGTTATTCCACCTAAATTGTAGTAACAATCAATAGTAATCCTGCCTACAAAATAATAATAATAATAATAATGCTTTGGAATTATCTCTGAAATAGCCCAGACATCTGTCACACTTGTGCTGATCTGCCTAGATCCTGGGAGATAAAGAATGTGATCTTTAGGGCTTCCCTGGTGGCGCAGTGGTTGAGAGTCTGCCTGCCGATGCAGGGGACACGGGTTCGTGCCCTGGTCTGGGAAGATCCCACATGCCGCGGAGCAGCTAGGCCCGTGAGCCATGGCCACTGAGCCTGCGCGTCTGGTGCCTGTGCTCCGCAATGGGAGAGGCCACAAAAAAAAAAAAAATCCTTCCAGGTATTTGTCAGGCCCACAGTTCCAGTCACAGAAAGAAGCTACGGCTGGGAGAACCTGCAAAATGTGAGCTCTTGAGTTGGACCGCCTGGGTTCAAATCCCAGTTCCACTGCTTACTGTCTGCATGAGCCTGGACAATTTCTCAACCCCTGAAGCCTCGGTTTCATCACATGTAAAGTCAGATCGCAATGTCACATACAATATTGGGATCAGATGAGATCAGTAAAAATGATTCACATAAAACATTAAATGCAATATCAAGAGCCAAGTAAACATTCAATAGGTGATGTTAAAATTGACCTTACTGTTAAGAACTATAAGTAAATCATAAGTCTCTTCACTCTAACTAATTCTCCAGATAATCCCTAACATTGTACAATAAATTTATGAGGAATCATTCTGCAAAATAAAGCAGACTTCCAGGAATCATAAGATAAATGCTTCTTTTATTTCCTGAAACTTCAGTCTTTTCAAAAGCAAAGGGATGAGGAATTATGTACTGCTTATGAATCGTGGGAACCAAAAAACAATAGAATAAAAGAGTAAGAACAATAAGGTACGTATGATCTGAAGCAAAATTTGTCCTAAATTTGTCCAGTCAGGGCCTTAACCACCCAGTACAAATTCCATACAGTTTATGAACTCCTGTAAGGAATGCCTGATGCTATATGAAATAAATGGCTATTGGTAGACCAGCCTCGAGGAACATAAGTGGGGACAAAATTGAATAATCTTGAGTAATACAGCTTTAGTGTATTCTTTTATGTATTCTAACACCAGAGATTCACCCCCAGCACAAGATGCTTTTCTTCCAACACTTCCCATTCTAGGACTTCCTATCTCTGTCAACTAACCCAAATCTTACTCTTCCATTAGGACTTGCATTTCCCCATAGCCATCCCAAGACATTTAGCTTAAAATACATTGTTCCTTATGTGAACATTCACTCATTCATTCATTCAATACTGCTTAATTGAGTGCCTGCAAACAAAATATAAAACTGTGTACTCAGAGCTGAATATTGATGTATTTTTGTGTATATATTCCTCCCTTTTAAGCTATATTTTCTGTCCTTAACAAGTTAAAGATCCAATGAAAGATCATAAGACAGAGCAGCACAACCAAGGGAATTTAGGGGAGGGAGAGAATGAAATGACTGGGATGAGCCTGTAAATGGCACCCTAGCCTGTCTAGGGACGGGAAGCACACTTCATAGGGAGGAATGCAACTTCAGCTTTCCCCTCTGAATCTAACTCTTCATGCTGAGTTCATGACAATTTTGGTTGGATGAATACATGATTTAATGAAATAGAGCCTATTTAACCTTCACCAGGAAAATGGGCACATCAGGTCCTAGCTCAAGGTTATTGAGGCCTTCTGCGATGAAGTGCTTGGCAGAATCTAGCCACAGTACCAATTCTAAACTGCACATTAAATAAGCATAATAAAGATGAGAGCAGGGAGGGGAATGGCCAGCAGGATGTTATTTTTATGGAAATGGCATGTGAGCTGGGGAACGGGGTGGGGCAGAGGCAGTAGGGAGGGAGCACAGCCCCCTCCTTCCCCTCTTATCTGTCAAAACCCAAATGGACCCTTGTTTTCTTTCCTAGGCCAGTATGAATGGCAGAAATTATCCACGCAGGGCTCTGTGTGAGTCACGAGGCAGTGCTGGCTCCCATCTCCTTGCAATTTTGAGCTGTGTGTGTGTGTGTGTGTGTGTGTGTGTGTGTGTTCATCCACTACTATTGAGGGGTGGAAAATAGATTACAATTACATTCCAGCTGGCTTTTGAAGACTTGATAGACAGCTGGAGAGAAATCTTCCCTGCAGCTGCCAGAATGAGAGGGTGACCAAGAGGTGGGTGTGGAGAGAGGAAAAGAGGCCTTGTCCAGAGAGGAAGAAACAATACAACATGGATTCAGTACATTCCCAGAGGAGTATTTTTAAAAGATCAGGGTTACTAATATTAAAAACAAATCTGGGGTCCAGGTGGCTGGTTGCATATCTGTGGGAAGTAAGTCCCTTTCAGGAACATTTTGAGTGTTAATTTCCAAAGATGTTCTCACTGGATCATACAGCAGCAAGATCAGACTTGGACAAGGCTGGCCCTGAGGATGAGTGCAGCCCACAGCTCTCAGTCAAAGGACTCAGCTGGACATTTCTCCCTCGGCATCTGGAATCACTTTTCTAGGTTACAACTGATATGTTTCTCCAAGAGGTTAGATGAGATGATTTTTATATTCCCTTCCACTCCACCCCAAGTCTTTTTTTTTGTAAGTGTGTGTTTGGGGGTGGAGGCAGAGGAACTCTCATTTATTTCCTGAGCAGTAAATCTTGCCCCTAGGCCATACGTGTTATCTACCATCCCGTGTAACCCCGACCACTCCCCTGAGAGGGAAAGGTCACAGCCCTCATTTTACAGGGGAGGAAAGTGAAGTTCAGCGAGGTGAAACAACCAGCACAAGGATGTTCGGTGTCAGGGTGAGCAGCCCCGTCAGGGCCACTTCAAACTGAGTCTCCCACCCACAGGGCAATGCTGAGCCTTCATCTGGTCACCGCAGTCACAGTGCCCTGTGGTTCTCTGAAACATCATCTCCCTGGCCATGAGAACCTATTACTGAACTTACTACCCCATTATTGAGGAATTGTTGGCCAGAGTGTGGGACACAGGAACAGGCAGTACAGACGAGAAGGGAACAAGAAAGGCCCCATGCCCTGGGTCTGGTTCTGGGAGAAAAGCTTATGTGTGGGGCATGGAAAGACAAGGACGGGAACTGTAGGAGGAGTACAGGGGACAGTCACAAGTAGGGCAGGTCTCTGGAAAGAATGGCAAAGCTGAGCTGCAAAGACAAACTCAACCTACATCCCAGCTTGCCTTAGACCAGCCCTGACTCTGGGTTGTGTGTGCAGTCCCACACACATCCATCCTAGACCACACCAACAATTCTGTCTCTACAGCCTGAAGAACTTTCATAGTGAGTGCACACTATGACCTTATTCTCACAACATCATTGCAAGGGAGGCCTTTTGAATATATGAAGACCATAGGTATATCTTTAGATGGAGCTTGTTCAATGAGTCAGACAGCCTCAAACAAACCTGGGTCTCCAGAAATCAAGGTATAAGAATTGTCATACATTCCTCAGACTACAGGAGACCTTGTAAGTCTTCCTTAATCTGCTTGGAGTATCTCTTAAGAGAATTATACCTTAGCCTCCTACTCATAAAAATAAATAAGAAAATGATTTTTTAAAAAAACAAAAAATATCCTGGTTTGGAGCAGCTGGCCCACATGTGACCTTTTTCTTGACACACTGGAATGTGTGCAAGTTGCAGGTTATAGGCAAAATGAGCAGGTGTGAGGTTTCATTCAGAGCCTGACCAAGAACTATTTATTCTCATTTTGTTTCCAGCTTCCTTTGGATAAGAACAGATAGCTCTGGAACACTAAAAACTGTGGTTAAGGGGGAAGGAGGGAAAAGACAAATAACTCTTCACTAGCTAATGGTCACCCTCCAGGCTAAATGCAATATGTCTATGGTATTTTACCCAATCATTCCTGTGACTGAAATGGCATGTCAAAGCAAGGAGGCAGATCAAATTGGGCATCAAGGATGCAGAAGCACAGTAGAGATTTTGTTTTTAATTTATAAAATATTATGCAATATTTTGTTTCTATTATAATTTTAAAACTACAAATTTGGGAAGCAAGAACGTCAATTAATGGGAACAGTGGAGGGGGCAATGCTAATATGTTTATCTGTCTTTCTAAAAATAGATACCCAGTTGTCTAGGTCCTGCAATTCCATAGTGGTTAATAAAATAAACACCATTACATCACAAATTAAATATAGATAGCACCTCCATGTATAGTTTACATACATTTTCAGATATGTGGGTATAAAATCCCCACACCATATAAGGCACTGGGGAACTTGCCAGCTTTAAATGTAACTAGGATTCAGACAATAATAGTAGGTAAACATGGCCCCCAAATTGCAGGTAGGCATGATTTCCCTGGCTAACAGATGGCAGTGATCTCAACAGGCCTCTAAACTACAGGGAAGGTGGTTAGCACAGTGGTCTGCATGGACCACATGGAGCTGCCAAGTAAAATATTCAGAAAAGTCTCCCCTATGCTTAGCTAATTGCCAATAAACATTTCCTCTCCTTCCCACTAGCCTTCCATGCAGGGTTTGCTTTGATGGCATTTTGTCTATTGGTTTAGATCAAAATTAGATCACAATTTAAAAACTGGTTTACTAACCACCAGAAGCAATTCCTTTGTCACTGGGGTTGGAACCCTTCCCTAGATGTGAGACAACATTTACCCACATTTGGTCAGGGATTCCTTTGTTCAGTAATATACTAAACAGGCATAGTAAGCTCCTACTGAAGGCAAGGGTCATTAAATATCAGAGGTGCCATCCTTGCACTCTAACTGCTTACAGATTAATCACAGATAAGTAAATGGACCACTAAAAAAATGCTGTCTGGGTGTCCCAGCTGGATGGGTCAGAGAAGGATGCTGTGTCGAATTTTTGGCTCCCTGCTATTTCATCCTATCCCAGACCGTGTTCAGAGGTTATTAGTATCATGAAATCACAGCAAACTCTACTCCCCAGAAACATCTGTGACAGTGAAAAGAATGGACACCTAAAGAAATGTGCATCTTAGGATACTTACTATGTGAGTGATGGAAAGGATGGAGAAGAAGGTATGCAAAGGAATGAGACAGCCTTAGGTACCAGTAAAGATAATCCTGTGCCAAAACAATATTGGAAAATAAGAACAAAGTTAGAGGACTCACACTTCCAGACTTCAAAACTTACTTCAAAGCAATGGTAATCAAAACAGTGTGGTACTGCCATAAGGACAGATATATAGACAAAAGAAATAGAATTGAGAATCCAGAAATAAACCCATATATCTATGGCTGATTGATTTTCAACAAGGATGCCAAGACCATTCAATGGGGAAATAACAGTCTCTTCAACAAGTGATGCTGGGACAACTGGATATCCACATGCAAAAGTACTGACCCAGACCTCACACCAAATACAAAAATTAACTCAAATGAATGCACAGTCTAAATTTAACAGCTAAAGCCAGAGAACTCTTAGAACAGAACAAAGGAGTAAATATTCATGACCTTAGATTTGGCAATGGATTCTTAAATATGATACTACAAGCACAAGCAACAAAAGGAAAAAAAGATGAATTGTGCTTCATAGGACACCATCAAAAAAGTAAAAACACAACCCACAGAATGGGAAGAAATACTTCCAAATCATATATCAGATAAGGACCTAGTATCCAGAATGCATTTAAAAAAAAACTCTTACTACTCAACAATAAAAAGATAAACAGTTAACTTAAAAAATGGGCAAAGAACTTGAATAGACATTTTCCCAGAGAAAATTTACAAATGGCCAACAACCACATGAAAATATGTTCAACATCATTAGTCATTTGGAAAATGCAAGTCAAAAGCACAATTAGGTACCACTTCAGACCCACTAGGGTGGCTATGTTTTTAAAATGGAAAATAACAAGTGTTAGAGGGGATGTGGAGAAATTGGAATCTATAGGCATACCTCATTTTATTGCACTTTACTGCAGATACTGCATTTTTTTTTTTTTTAAATTGAAGGTTTGTGGCAACTCTGTGCTTTTCCAATGGCATTTGCTCACTTCGTGTCTCTGTGTCACATTTTGGTAATTTTTGCAATATTTCAAGCTTTTTCATTATTACTCTGCTTGTTATGGTAATCTGTGATCAGTGATCTTTGATGTTACCACTGTAATTGTTTTCAGGCATCATGAACCGCGCCCACATAAGATGATGAAGTCAATCCGTAAATGCTGTGTACGTTCTGACTGCTCCACCAACCATTCTCTCCCTCTCCTTGAGCCACCCTATTCCCTGAGACACGACAATATTGAGATTAGGCCAATTAACAACCCTATAATGGCCTCTACGTGTTCAAGTTAAAGGAAGAGTTGCACATCTCTCACTCTAAATCAAAAGCTAGAAATGATGAAACTTAGTGAGGAAGGCATGTGGAAAGTTGAGATAGGCCAAAGGCTAGGCCTCTTGTGCCAAACAGTTAGCCAGGTTATGATTGCAAAGGAAAAGTTCTTGAAGGAAATTAGAAGTGCTACTGCAGTGAACACACGAATGATAAGAAACTGAAACAGCCCTATTGCTGATATGGAGAAAGTCTGAGTGGTCCGAATAAAAGATCAAACCAGCCACAACATTCCCTTAAGCCAAAGCCTGAGCCAGAGCAAGGACTTAAGTCTCCAATTTTATGAAGGCTGAGAGAGGTGAGGAAGCTGCAGAAGAAAAGTTTGAAGCTAGCAGAGGTTGGTTCATAAGGTTTAAGGAAAGAAGCCATCTCTGTAACACAAAAGTGCAGGGTGAAGCAGCAAGTGCTGATGTAGTAGCTGTAGCAAGTTATCCAGAAGATCCAGCTAAGATAATTAATGAAGGTGGCAACATCAAACAACAGATTTTCCATGTAAACAAAACAGCCTTCTATTGGAAGAAGATGCCATTTAGGACTTTCATAGCTAGAAAAGACTTTCATGGCTAGATGTGGCCTCTGACTATATTTGAATTCGTGGTCCCTTCTAAAAGAATAAGCTTGTTTGAGTGGCTTTTGGTGCTGTCTTTCTTGAAGGCTGGGGAAGGGAGGAGTGTGATAGTCTAATTGGGAAAGGTCTGTAGGAATGTGAGAAGGGGTCATTAACCATAATACATAACTAAGATGGTATTTTTAATACATCAAGGAATAAAAGGATTCTTGAGAGAAAGATGAGAAATGAAATCAACATGAGTGTCTGAACCCAGCCCCTTGGACTCTGAAGCCCAGAGACCGACATACACCCAGAGTATGCCCAGCACTAAAGATTCTGTCTGCGATCAAGGAGAAGGAAGCATGATCCCTACACAAGTCAAGATTGTTGTGGGAGCAGTGATTTCCGCACATCCACTGATGTAAATATTGGTGGGAGAGAGAGATCTATTCCCACCAGGCCCAGGGAGGTGCCTTTGTGCAGACACAGAGAAGGGAGGTGTCCATGTCTTACCCTCAGCAACATGGCTACAAAAATAATTACAGGAGGCAATGATTTCTTTGACTTTTGCTTTCAGGTCTCTGAATACCAGAAAGGCCTCCACAGGGCACCGCATACAGCAATTACAGCATCCCCTTGCAATGTTGTTGGAATAGAACATTCACATTTTCTCAGAAACTGAGAATAGTCTATTATCACTGTATGTTCTGAGACAATGGGGTTCAACAGGGCAAACAAAAGACTGGAAATAGGAGGCCAGTACATTTAAATCATTGCCCTAGCCATTCACTCAAAAAATATTTATCGAGTACTCATTGTGAGCCAGAGCAGGCACATAAAAGAATGATTTCCCACTTTCAGTTGAGACAAAGCATTCCCTCCACCTGTGAAACAAAGTGTCTTGCCCTCACACTGCAAGGCCATGTGAGGGGATGGGAAGCCTAAATTAATAATGGGATTTGACAGCTTTAGAGTCATACATGCCACTGATATGCAATGAATTCTCTATCATATTGATAATAGGAAGAAAGGTACATTGGGAAGAAAACTGACTCGCTGAACAGATGATTTTAATTTTCTCACATTAAAGGCGTAATTCACCACCTGTTTCTGAGCACCCTATTCTGTAGTGAAGTACATATGCCTTTTCAAGTCACTGGTCAAGAGAAAAGCAGAGAATGTTGTGATCAACCTAAAATAAAAGACCTGGTAAATCACAGGGATTTTGAAATGGAAGAAAGATTATATCACCTGTGAATGAATGAGTGTAAAAGAAATGTTTTCCCCATTTCCATTTGTCTGAGAACACACAGAGCTACTTGCAAAAAACAATGAACATAATAATTAAAAAAGTTTTTTTAATACATCATTCAAATGTACAAAATGTACGTGGGTACCTAATGACTCTTCATGTACTAAGATGACATCACAGACCCATCTAGAGAAGAACCTGGGTTTGCTTTCCCCCAAATGGTCATCTGTCCATGCTGTCACTTGGCATCCAGACATGTAATGGCGGATGGGTTAATCTGGGGTCAGAACTGCAGAAGTCCTCCCATCTCACATGAGGACCACATCCCTGGCCTTGGGGTCATGAATGCAGTGCTCTAGCCAACTGAACTCTACTTGACAAGGACATTTTGAAAATCACAAGCCAAACTAATGGCCAGTATTTCCAAGGTTAGACTGTTTGAGTTTGAACTTCCCCACCACACACACACACACACACACACACACACACATAAACTGTGTATGTACACCCATGGAGTTCATAAAATAATGAAGAAAGGCTTCACATGGCTCTGACTTGGAAGTTCTAAATGCTGTGGAAGCATGCCCAAAATAGGTCATTAGAAACTGCCATATGCAAATGTTTTGTGATACTCTTCCCACTGAGAGGTAGGGTCTATGCCCCTATTAATAAGTGAGATCCATGCCCTCACCCCTTGAATCTGGGCCAGCTCTGTGACTACTTTGATCAACAGACTCTTGCAAAAGTGATGTAGTGCCAGTTTGGGAAACCAGACCTTAAAAGAATGGCAGCCTTCACCTCCCGTCTCTTGAAACACTTGCTCGTAGAGCCTTGAACAGCCATGCAGATAACTACCCTGCTGCAGAGACCACATGCATAAGGAGAGGGTTTCACCTGAGCCCAGGCTTCTAGACATTCCCACCAAGGCACAAGGCATGCAAGTGAAGCCATCTTGGACCCTGCAGACTGGACCAGTTACCAGCAGAATACCACTGGGTAACCCCGGGTTATGTCATGTGAAATAAAAGAATCATTCAACTGAACTCTGCCCAAATTCCTAACCCCAAAATCACGAAATGTAATAAAATATTTGTTGTTTTAACCCACGAAGGTTTGGGGCAATTTGTTACGCAACAATAAATACGTGGAACAAAGGCTTACAGGATCTCAGGGCCGGGACTACTTGAGTGATGGGCAATGGGAAAGTGTCCTAGGAAGGTATTAATTAGCAAACAGAGGGAAGTCTGTATCTCCTTCCCCCCATTATTACTAAAGCCTTGATATAACGCTTGGTGACAAGGTTAGGAAACGAGAAGTACAAGGGTTGAACCAGGACTAAATAATCTTCAGTTCTAATCTGAAGGAAACTGCCTCTGACATTATCATTGCCACATGCTACTGTGAATAGCCTCTGGAAGAGGAAGTGTGGGAAAATAGCCAGAAATATATTGGAAAAAAAGTGAGGATTCACCCTGCCAGCTAAAAAAAATGTACCGTAAAGTAATTAAAACAGTATGGTACTGTTTTAAACACGGAACAGAATAGAAAGAGCAGAAAC
Source organism: Hyperoodon ampullatus (assembly GCF_949752795.1). Lineage (NCBI taxonomy): Eukaryota > Metazoa > Chordata > Mammalia > Artiodactyla > Ziphiidae > Hyperoodon > Hyperoodon ampullatus. Next base: position 85,448,275 of record NC_136921.1, on the reverse strand, counting down.
AGACCCATGTATATGTGATATTTCAGTGTGGGATAAATAGACATTTCACTGGAAAAGGATGAACTATCCTTAACAATGGTAGAGAATGGAGGATATGTCCTATGGTATTAGGACAATAGATTATTCACATTTTAATAAATCTAATTACATCCTTACTTGAATTAATCATAAAATAAGTTCCAGATGGACTAAAAATCTAAATAACTAAAAATCGAAATATTTCTAGTATCTAAATACATGACCTCAAATGATAACATAAAGAATACTTTTAAAATCTTGAGATAGGAAAGGGCTTCATGAGCATAATATAAAATTCAAGAGCCATCAATGGAAAAGTTGTCAGATTTAATTACATTAAAATTTCAAATTCTGTACAGAAAAAGATACATTAAACAAAATTAGAAAGCCAAAAGAAAACTTGGAAAAAAGTACCTGCAACACATAATAGTCAAAGGGTTAAGAGCCATAATATATTATAAGCATCTACAAATTCCTAAGAATATATAAAAACCCCAATAGAAAAATGGATGAAAAACATCAACAAGCAATTCACTTAGATGGAGTGCAAATGGCCAAAAACATACAGAAATATGTTCAAATCTACCAATAACCAGAGTAATGAAAATAAGATATAATTTTACCTACCATGTTGATAAGAATTTTGAAGACTGAGAATATCCAGTGTTAATAAAATGCAAAAAGATGGGTATTCTCACACTGTTGGAGGAAAATATAAACAGACACAGCTATCTTTTAGAACAACTTGGTCATATGTGTTAATATTAAAAATAAATATATCTTTTGACTCACAGGTTCCACTTTTTACTAACTATCCCACAGAAATGCACAGATAAACAAATATATACACAATGATATTCATGGAGGCATTGTCTATAAGAGCAACAAAAAAGAGAAACATCCAAAATATTCATCTCTAAGGGAAAAGTTAAATATATTATAAAACTTCTGTACTACAGAACACAACACAGCCATTTTAAAGAATAGGTTGATCTATATAAGACCTGACAAGGAAAGATATCTTTGATGAAATTGTTAAGTGAAAAAAATAAAAGTTAGTAAAATACAAATGGTATAATCATATTTTGGTGAAAAAGCAAATTTACAAAAGTGTGTGTGTGTATATATATATTAGTATGTGCACAAGAAAAATCTAAGGGTGCACAAACATAAATACATACATACGTACATGAGAAAATAGAAAATGTCTGAGATTATATAAACCAAGCTGTAGTCAGGAGTTACCTCTAATAGAGAGATTTACAGTACTTAGTATCTCACAATCTTTTTATAACAAGGACCTAATCATAGTCGTTTTATAATAGAAAAACCAATCAAACAATAAAGTGATCAAAAAGGTTTAGTATTGGGTCAAACCATCTGCTTTTTGTAATTGCATCGTGACACCAAAGCTGCCTTCATCCTTGCCTCATAGTCAATACCTCTACATTTTAACTCTTTCTCCTAAAAAATGCTCAACATCTGAGAGATTAACTAGCATCTAAGAGTTGTTTTTGCAAGGACCCATTCTCTAAAGCAGTGATCTCATTGAGGGAGAGTGAAAAATTTTAAATGAAACACGCTTCATGCTCTCCAGATAATACCCTTTCCCCTACCCCTGCCATGGGCTTTTACTAGGATGAACTTCACAACTACGGAAAGTCCCTCCTTTTAGTAGTAGTATATGTTACACCTCTCAGGAGTTTGGAGGCAGGAAGAAGTTTGGGAACCACTGCTCTAAGAACTAGTTAAGTTAGCCCCTCTGAAATCCCATGTTGAAATTAGGGCTGTTCCCACTATGGGAAGTACTATTGATTGAGATTACACAGTCCCAAACACAGCTAGCTCATTTAAACTGTGGGAAACAGATAACTAATTCTGTTTTTATTTAAAATAAGTACTTCCATTCCATATAATTTTTTTTCCATTTAAAACTCTTCATAATCATGTTAACTAACATTCATATATTAACTCTAAGAGGAAATACCAGGTGGAGTAAGAGTTAAAGAAATACAAGACCACATACAAAATAAGAATTCTATTCACACAATTTCAGCTTCAACTGTTATTACTCATTGTGCCTATTCCTTTTTTAAAATCAGAAGTCTCATCGATCTCATTCTCTATGGCAGCGTTGTGGGTTAGAGGAATTTTCAGAGCTGCTGAAGGACACATCCAGCTTGGTGGGAAGACTTGCTGATGCCTACTCCCACACTTGAGTCTTGCTTCAGGGCTTCAGAGAAGTATCCAAAGCTCACAAACACCTACCTATTTAGAATTTCCCAGTAAGGCTTTAATTTGCCTCCTGTTGCTGGCTCTAATTATCTAGCCAGCGCCTAAGGGAAAATTCAGGCTCCTGCTTCCACTCGGCCTAAGTGGCCGTTCTATGTTTCTTGTTTCCTATAGGCTTTCTCCTCTTTCGTGTGTCACAGACCCTGACACACAAAAAGGCCCTGAAATACTGGGCTGGTGTGTCCCCACCATCACCTGCCGCGTGACTCTGCACCACACAATCAGGAAACAATTGCTCATGATAACTATCATCTGTTATAGCAAGTAGACTATTGAAGATTAGTCATGAAACCACCCAGCAACTCCCAACCGCTGTTTTGTTTCTTGATGGAAGCTGGGATTCTGGCAAAGGGCATTCTCTTTAAAGGATTCTGCCTCTTTCCCCTTCTGATCATTTTAAGCGTAAATTGAATTTAGCAGAAGAGTTTGAATGCAGAAAAATTTCTTAGTAACATTCCACCTTAATTGGACTGTGTTTTGTACCCAGAAGTATACAAAAATAGGATAATCTATAACCATTATCAATTCAGTTTGAGGGACTATGATTCCCTCAAACTTCAGATAAATCATTTGATGTATAAAGTAACCTAAAATATCAACATCCCCAAATTCGACACCCTAATATGTTATTAGGACTAAGTAATTTATTCAAGTCTAGGATATCTTCATTAGTCACCTAGGATGCTTTTTCCTAGGTCTTCAGTCCCCAAAATAAAACCTGGTTGAGCAGTTGGTGTAGATAATTAAGGGTCCTGTGGTCTTTCCAGTTCAGCTGAGGAAGGGATCACCACACACTGACGAGAAGATTGGTTTAACATTCAGGGAAATTACTCTCATTGCCATCCAGTTGATTCCAGCTCCCCTGTCTGATGGAGCATCTTTCCTAGGCTGAGATGTCTTCTCCACAGGCCGCCTGCAACAGACGTAGCCTGCAAGAGTCTGATGTGCCTGCATGCCAGCACCCACCATGGTACATCAACTAACTGAAGAAACCCTCTCTTTGTAATTCAGCACCTCTTCTCCAGATTCATTTTGAATCTCCAAGAGATGTCACATGTGGAAATCTGGTTCATCTTCACTCTTAGCTAGTTTTGAGATGAAGGACTATAAAAACAAAAACACACCCTAACTCTTAAGTCTTACCAAATAAGTCATTTAAGATGTAAGGTGCTGAATCTCAAAAGGCAGAAGAATACCCTGATGTCTACCTCACTTTTGTTTTATGAGCACTAGTTGAAGTTGGTTGCAGATTAGATGTGCCAGGACGAAAAGCCAGCAAGAATTGGTTTCGGCTTCCCTGGTGGCGCAGTGGTTGAGAGTCCGCCTGCCAATGCAGGCGTTCGTGCCCCCGTCCAGGAAGATCCCACATGCCGTGAAGCGGCTAGGCCTGTGAGCCACGGCCGCTGAGCCTGCGCATCCGGAGCCTGTGCTCCATAACGGGAGAGGCCACAACAGTGAGAGGCCCGCATACCGCAAAAAAAAAAAAGTAAAAAAAAAAAAAGAGAGAATTGGTTTCAATCTTGTCATTCTTATTGTTTCCTATAGTGCTTGAGACCCTCTACTTTTTAAAACCCAAAGGTGAATAGAAGAGGAGAAATAGGTATTCTCACATCTGTAGCACTAAGTCCCTGATTCTGCCACTCTGGCCCAGCCACCAAGTGCCCTTATTACCAACCTCCCAGGGACACCAGCACCTTCTGCATTACTACTCCCCAGAGGGACATGGTTGGCGGGCAGGGGTTGGCATAAGATATGCAATAGGGTAAGGATTTAGAAAATGACATATCCTTAGATTGAGGGTTGGAAATGAGTCTCCTCTTGTGGCCCTAAGCCACCTAGTACGGTAGGAGGTGCTTACATGAAGATTATGACTCCATTCTTTTAATATAGGCCATACCCATATCGGTCCTGTAGCTGACAAGGCACACTATCAAGAACGTTGTCCATCCGAGTGTCAGGGGAAAGAGAACATGTAACTAACTCGCTTTTCAAAGGCTTCCACCCAGAAATGTCATGTGTTACCTCCACTCACATTTCCTTGGCCAAAGCAACTCACATGGTCGGACACAATTTCAAAGGCGTAGGTGAATGCAATCTGACCCTGTGCCCAGACAAAGGGAACTGGGATACTGACCAGCTCTATGCACTCCATACTTCAGAGGGGGTTGAAAGTGCTTTAAAAAACTGCAAACGCAACACAACAGTGAGTCCCCTTATTAGTGCATACCATACCACTGAGAGTATTCAAGACTTTTGCCACACCAAGATTTTATAATCTCATTCTAACAAGGCAAGCACAAATGTTTTTTGATATTCAGGAGATACCTCCTAGGCTTTTAGATCTCATCAAAGACCCTAGATAATTCTTCCTGTGATCTAGGGATGTACCTTTTTTCCTTACCAGCCTCTCCCACACTAAAAAGCTTTTTACCCTTATTTCTGGAATCCCAGAATTGAGCTCATTTCCATCTATACTCAATGTCCTGGGAACAAAGGAAAAGAAATGGAAGCTAAACTGCTTGGTTGCAAATTCTGGCCCTAATACTTGCTAGTTATGAAATCTTAGCTAACTTTTCTGAGCCTCAGTTTCCTTCTCTAAAAAGTGGGCATAGGGGCTTCCCTGGTGGCGCAGTGGTTGAGAGTCCGCCTGCCGATGCAGGGAACGCGGGTTGAGCCTGCGCATCCGGAGCCTGTGCTCCATAACGGGAGAGGCCACGGCAGTGAGAGGCCTGCGTACCGCAAAAAAAAAAAAAAAAAAAAAAAAAAAAGTGGGCATATTAATAGCACCTACTCTGCAAGGGTTTTGAAGGATTAAATGTATTTAATAATATGTAAAGTGCTCAGCTCAATGACTGGCTTACCATAAGCATTCAGTGAATATTTTCCCTTTCCGTTTCTTTTTTTTTTTAAGAAAAAAGAAACTTACTGGAAAGTTATTTTAAGGGTCACGGTAGCACTGAAGGTAACTGTTATGTCAGCCAAGCCATTGGCAATGTCCAGGGAACAAGGATGGTCCTAGAAAATGGGACATGAGCCTGCCTCAGTGGATTCATTCATTTAATAAGTTAATCATTCAGGCATTTATTTCCCATTCTCTCTATTTCAGGCACTGTGCTAGGCCTATAACTCCAGAGATAATTAAGACACTATCCTTCCTTCCATGAGTTCATAATCTAGTAGGGAAAGCAGATACGTAAATGCACTGTTCCAGAGCATAAGAAACATTGTGTAAGAGATATAAATCCTAAGTAGAGCTAGAGACAGCTCCTAGTCACCAACCATCCTGAACTCCCATGGCAGGTTATCTTGCTTGAGATTTTCTCCTAGAGTTCTAGTCCTTTGGTGTAAGGATTTGCCTCTCTTGTTAAAAAGAAAATAGTCCTGAGGGAAGAACCATATTATTCTCACTTCCACCCATCTAAGACCAACCGTACCAGAGGTATGATCCGGCTGGTCTCTGGGGAAGGCTGTATCCTCAAATTCCCCTCCCCATTCCCGTCACAGGACCCAATATTTCACTGTCTGAGATTCACTCATTTGGATTACTCTTTAGCCACCTGGGACCTGATTTGGAAATAAAACAAATTACCCCTGGAATGATTCTAATTCTCTGGAAGAAAATTCACAGAGAACAAGCCCTGAAATATATATGGCATATATTTATATCAACGCATATACAAATATACACATTTATAAGCCTTCATCAAAATTCTATCAACTCTCCAAATAGTATTTTTAGGACATGATTATCATAATTATTATTTGCTCACCTAATCATTTTTCCTTCATATATTTGTGTCTTTGGTCTCATGATGGCACCTGTGAAAGGCTAGATTTCCTTGTTAAAAGTACGCTCACAAGCTATTCCTATAGTACTGCTGCTGTGCTAATCATGAACAGCGATTAAATATCTTGCAAGCAATTGTAACATTCGTCAAACTGATAATGGCAAGAAACAAAGTGGAGCCTTTCAGTGTTTTACCAAATGTGCTAATTCCTTATTACGCTATATCGTTCTGGAAACTATTTCTATACACAAACCAAGCTGAAATGTGCTCTTTGCTACAAAAATAGAAGAACAAGTTTAAGCTACTTGCCACCCTGGGGATAATCACAATCACATTAAAATGCAGCTCAATGGCTCATCTTTTGTCTTTCCCCTCTATCAGTCAGTAAATTAATTCCTTTATAGACATCAATATTCTATTTTTGTAAAAAGTGCCTTTTTTTCAATTACTTCCTGAGAAAAGCAGAGTTACTATGGCAATCTCTGAATTTTGCACTCTGCAGCTTTAGACTACCACTGTTTTATAAATGGAAAGCTATAATTTAGCTCAATTCCTTTTGCAAGGTGCAAGGAGAACAGCCACACGTTCTTAACCGTCTGAAGCAACAATGCGGGAGAGGGGACGGGGAATGAATATTTTCCTAAGGTGAATTTTTATAGCCCAGCACCCAGTGAGGGCCTCAGTCATGAAGGATGCCAAGTAAGTTTGTTGAAGATGAAGAAGTAGCTGTGTATTCCCCCCAGGACTTCCTCCTATTAATAATCCTATTCAACATGCAAAGGAGACCAATTGGTGCAAAGGTTTTGCACTCCTCTGGAATATGAAGAGTGGTCTCGTGGCCCATGAAGACCCAGGTACCTCCCCATTACAGCCCTCTGCTCGGTTCTGTAACCTCCTTTTAATCCCACACAGTGCTATCCTGCAGCTTCCCAATACCTGGATAACAAGAATCTTCTATAATAGGTCTGCTTTAATGTGGAGACATCTAAATAATTCATCCTGGAAAGCCCATTCAGACACCCTTCTTCTTGTATACCATGTGGGTACAGATGTACCATTAGCCACCAGTGGTTACACAGATGGATAAGGAACATCTTAGCAACTTATATTTCCACTTCAATTTCCATATGGACTGTCCTTTACAGATCTCTTCTGCTTTAGACCAACTTCTGCCTTTTGCCACTCCTCACTCCTTCAGCTACTCCCTAGACTGGAAGGACAAGAGAAGTGCTCAACCCACACACAGGCCAGTGCCCTGCTCCTCAGAGCTGGAGCTTAGAAATGGGAAAGGGTCCAAATTCCACATGGAAAGATAGGGTCTGCCTCCCACAAGGAAAGACCGCCCACCTGTGGAGGGCCTATAACAAGTCTTCTTAACCTGGGGCCATGGATGAGCTTCTGAGCGTGCACAATCTCTCAAACTAATAGGCAACATTTTATACATTTTCTAGGCAGAAGGTTATATGATTTTCAGCAGGCTCCTATGAGCTCAGGACCCCCGAAATGGGTGAAGCCCATTGGCTTAGCAGAGGTGGGCTTCAGACAGAGACTTGGAGCAGATGCCAGCATTCTTTGGAATAACATCTTCAACATACTGAGAAAAAAGAGCTCTCAACATGGCATTCTATTCCCAGCTAAGTTATTTTTCAAAAATGAAGATGTCTTATAATAAAGATAAATACAAGCCACAGACTTAGAGAAGCTATTTACAATACATAAAACAATAAAGAACTAGTCTCCATAATCTATAAGACGTTCCCATAAATTAATAAAGACAAAAAAAACCCGTGGAAATGCAAGTTGCTAATACCTGTTTAAATTGAAGATGTGCATATCCAATAACATAGCTGTTCTACTTCTAGGTATGTCCTCCAGAGAAATCCTCATTGTACATGTACACAAGAAGACAACTACAATATTGTTTGTAGTAACAATGTAGACACCCATCAATAAGAACATGGATAAAGTATGATGTATTTGAATAATGGAATACTATGCAGCAGGTAAAATGAACAAATTAGATTTACATGCATCAGCATGGATAAACCTCAAAAACAGTATGTTTAGCAAGCTACAAATGAATATGTATAGTATGAGACAGTTTATGTAACATTTTAAAAGAATCAAACAATGTACTATTTTATTAATACATGCATATGCAATAAAAGTTTGCAAAAATTCATGGGAAAGATACACCCCAATTTTAGTGTGACGGAGAGAGAGGAATGAGATAGGTAGAGGTCCTTTACCTCTATTTATTACATTTTATTCATTAAGGAAAAGGAATTCAAGCAGATGTAGGAGATTCACAAGTGTCATATGATTTTCTAAGTTTTTCTGTATGTTTTAAATATTTAACACAATAATGAAATCAAAATTTAAAGGACTTCCCTGGTGGTGCAGTGGTTAAGAATCCGCCTGCCAATGAAGGGGACACGGGTTGGAGCCCTGGTCCGCGAAGATCCCACATGCCACAGAGCAACTAAGCCCATGCGCCACAACTACTGAGTCTGTGCTCTAGAACCTACGAGCCACAACTGCTGAGCCCACGTGCCACAACTACTGAAGCCCGCGTGCTTAGAGCCCATGCTCCGCAACAAGAGAAGCCACCGCAATAAGAAGCCCGTGCACCGCAACAGAGTAGCCCCCACTCACCACAACTAGAGAAAGCCCACGTGCAGCAACAAAGACCCAACACAGCCAAAAATAAACAAACAAATAAATAAATTTTTTTTTTTTTTTTTTGTGGTACGCGGGCCTCTCACTGTTGTGGCCTCTCCCGTTGCGGAGCACAGGCTCCGGATGCGCAGGCTCAGCAGCCATGGCTCACGGGCCCAGCCGCTCCGCGGCATATGGGATCCTCCCAGACCGGGGCACGAACCCGTATCCCCTGCATCGGCAGGCGGACTCTCAACCACTGCGCCACCAGGGAGGCCCAAATTTATTTTTAAAAATTAAAAAGCCTAGGCCACTCTCTTTAGGGAATAAATCATGTTACCATAAACACCTTTCCCAAAGTTTCCTTTCTCTTTCTTCTTCTCCCTATCATTCACCAAAATTCTGTGAAGGCCTCAGAAAAATACCCTGTTCTGCCTGCCTGTCTCCCTCCCTGCTCCACACTCCCTCTGGACACCCCCACTGGACTCGAATACTTCTCTGTTATCATAACTACCACATTGACACATACTGGGCTGAACCACAAGAGACTGCTGCTGTTTGTAGGTCAAAAACATTTAAACATTGGGAATGTCATACAGTTCCACCAATAATTATACTTACATATCTGCCTTTTGTAACTAGACTCTGGGTCCCTTGAATGTTCGTGTTAGATTCACTGCTTTGTGCGGGAATGGCACATAGAGGGTGCTCGGTGGACATTCAAATTGAACAGATCCCAGAAGGACAGGCATTTCCTCTCTGCCTCTCCTTCAGTCCTTTCCCCTAGATTTAAGAGGATAGATGAATGGTATGAACACTCTTCCACTGTATATCAGCAAGGAGCTGTGGAGTGGTCATTGCTGTGGTCTTTGTTTCATGGAGTTCTCTACTTATGGAAGGAACTAAAAACAGAATATGTGAGTGAAGAATTCACAAGAACTGCTCAGCTGTGGGACAAAAGGGATTCTTGGGAAACTGAAGAGTCAGTTTATTGTAGCAATAATGCATAAAGATGCACATCTATGCATTTTTCATTCTTTCTTTCACTTACTCATTTGCTCAGCATCAGTATTCAACTGATCCAAACTTATCAGGAATGACCCAATAATCTGAACATAATGTGCCACTTTAACTGCCATTTTCAACTAGAGGCACCATTGCCCACCTCCAGCCTTCTGACATCTGCACAGAGAACTGACCAGAATCTTTTAACCTAGGAATAGGCAATTATGATTGCTGTTAGTGGTAACAATGCTGTTAGTTTCAGGAATGAGCCAGTTTGTGCCTGCTTTACAAAGGACCAAAGGATGGTGCACTTGTCCCCTTTCTTCTGCTTCTGTAAAAGGGTGTGTCCCATAACTGCTGTTTAAAGCAGAAGATACTCTAGCAGGGAAGAACATCATAAAATTTAAGCACCATAATGAATTCTTTTTAGTATTTAGGATATTTGGACTCTTATTTAATAGCTTCTAAAGCATTCAGCTGTTGCCAAAAATAGATGTCTGCTAGTTGAATTCCAAAGAGCTGTTTTATAAGGGAAATAGAATGAATCGTAGAAGGGATCCTGCGTGTATAATCCTTTCCTACATCCTTGCTGAATATAGGATTTTAAAATTCTTAAAATTTCAAGCCTTGCTCTGGTTACCTTGGTGATAAATTGGGGATAAAAATTACACATAATTGCTGTTGATGTCACTACTGCCATATTGTTTCCAAGGCTACAGATTGTCTCCATATAATTGTAATGCTTTGTGCATTGGAAGACCACTATGTAGGTAAAAGCTTAGTACTGAAGTTATTCTTTCTACATCTATCTAATAAACCACCCATGGCCTCTCAGGGCCTTTGGATAATTATGGAGATAAATAGGCATTGAAAATGCCTCTATCTTAACCTACTCCAGGAACACAAACATAATTTGAAAAATCTAGCATATAGAAAAGTTAGTTTCTTTTATGATGTATCAGAACATTTCCGTCTAAAATACATTTTCTCTAAATGCTAGCCGGGAAAGCAAATTGCAGGAGAGAGAGAGAGAGAGAGAGAGAGAGAGAGAGAGAGAGAGAGAGAGAGAGAGAGTGTGTGTGTGTGTGTGTGTGTGTGTGTGTGTGTGTGTGTGTGTGTGTGTGTGTGTGTGTGTGTGTGTGTGTGTGTATTCTGCACGAAAAATACAAATGTGCAGCAAACTGTTGACAGTGCTACTCTCTGAGGGGTAGGATTAAGGCAGGCTTTCATTCTCCATAAGACATATATTTGTGTAATGTCTGAATTTTTTCAGTCAGCATATATTACTTTTGTAATCAGATAAAACAGTACAGTTAAAACAAAATTCCTAGTTCCCAGCAGAGCTATCCTTAAATTACCAGCGTAAAAGAAATGGTTTCCTAAGTTGCATGGATAGATGAAGCCATTTATAAAGGACACACTTCCCTCTAACCGGCTTTCATTTGTAAAAGCAGTGCTCAGTGAGTTCTTTGTGCAATCACACTCAGCCACAGTACAGTTACCCTCATAAGTTACATTAGGCACAAATCAAGAATCTCTTTGAAAACCAGCAACTGATGTACATTGATTTAGTAACTTTTTTTCTTTTTTTTTTTTGCATCAGCCATAGATGTTGACTGCCCAAGAGATCACCACAAAGCAGTATGGTCAGTGAAAAACACCATTAAATTTTAGCTTCTTGGGAAATCCTATTTAAAGCACAATATGCTTGAAAAACAGTCTGGTAATGATGTGATTAACCCTAACAATCATTAGAATAGAGTATGTGTGCTTCCAAAGCCCTCAAACCTACTGCTAAGCCTGGGCTTGTAGGTACACCCAGAGCCCCGCATTTCAGACGCTTACTTGACCAACAGCAGAGAGAGCAGGAGCCTTCCGACCCGCGGCTGCAAGAGCCTGTGCCGCTTGATGACACTGGGCTTCAGCAGTGACCTGTCAGCAGGACATTTTCCACAAGAGCAAACAGAGCTGGTGCTCACTGTATCTTAGCCGCCCCTGCCTGGCTGAGCAGCAGGTTTTGCAGAGTAACAATTTACCTTTGGAGCCCATTTACCACATAACACATAAAATGGCCCATATTTGGGGGGCAGGGAGGGGGCTCACAGAACAGTCCTCATCTTTTAGACTAAAATATACAGAAACCAGAAACAGAATTATGATCCAAATAAATAAATAAATTATAAAGCAAAAACAGCCCCTTTGTATCAGAGTCCTGACTCTTTTTCTGCTGGTGAAATTTACACTGGAAATTGCTGCTACAACAGAGATTGGAGATCAAAGAATTATGTTTACAAGACAGGTAATTGGCTATACTGGCCAGGCATGATTTTATCCACCTGTGAAGAACTGAATACTAACTACTCCCACTTGCCTTTTTGATGCTCATCACTTTAGGCTCCAGTAATGATTTGATGATCTATTCCTGTGCTTCCTGTAATTGGCCAGGCACGTGACTATGCCCACATTCACAACCTAATGACAGCTGCAAACTGTACGATGGCAGGACTGTTTAAGCTACAGGGTTTGCAGACTACATAAAAAGTTTCCTCATTTTACCAAAGTGGACTTTGGAAGCTCTTAGATAAACATAAGCATATGAGTTCTACTCTAGAAAGCTTTTTAGGGTACCATGAGACCAGAATTAATATAGCTTGGGTTTTATGAATAAGTAGTCTATCAATAATAGAGGACCCGGGCTTCCCTGGTGGCGCAGTGGTTGAGAGTCCGCCTGCCGATGCAGGGGACGCGGGTTCGTGCCCCGGTCTGGGAGGATCCCACATGCCGCGGAGCGGCTAGGCCCGTGAGCCATGGCTACTGGGCCTGCGCGTCCAGAGCCTGTGCTCCGCAACGGGAGAGGCCACAGCAGTGAGAAGCCCACGTAATGCAAAAAAAAAAAAAAAAAAAAAATAATAGAGGACCCATTCATATCGGTCCAAGGTTCTCTATGTTACCCATTTATTTGCCATTTCAACGGGCTGTACTAGGAACAGTTCATTTAGGTCTTGAACCAACATTACTTTCCATACCACCCACTCCTGACTGCAGTGAAAGTCTCTTTCTATGACAGCAGGTATAGATGGGAAACCCATTCCAACTTTTTGTATCACTTCATTTGTCTAGAGTGACAATCACTGTTCTAGGAATAATATTTACAAGTGATCTATGAATAATCCCTTCCAGGAGATGACACTGGCTAGCATAGAAAAGTATGGAACGGTACCTCCAAGGTCTTCACTCATTGCAGCTTGGATTTAGTAAAGATTACAAAATTCTGCTGTTAAAAAAACATAAATGATGGAGAGTATTTAAAGGCCATGACCACTGTAACTATATACAGAATCACTCAGAGGTGCTTATTTTTGTTTTATTTTTCCCTGTGTGAACAAAATATAAGCACTATTATTTAAGATGAAAATTTCTACCTTTACACCCACAGAATGCCCACTGGTTTAACCTATTCATTGTGTGTTTTGTTTCCTGCACAGATTTTACTGGTTTTATGGCACTATGTGTTTTCTGCAAAGCATGAAACAATTCCTTAAGAAACATGCCTCAGAAGTCGAAACAAAAGGTAGGAAAACCATTCCTGCCCTGACGATGAGCCTTCCTTACAAGCACCAAAGACTTATTTTTAAAATAAGCTAGTACTGAACTAATGTATGTGTTATATGGCATAAACATGAAAAGTTCAAGAAGCCCTAGCTCCATGCCTTTCTAAAGTAAAACAAAATAAAATTAATGCAACGACACAGAATTTAGGACATAGTACACGTGAAATAAGTCATAGTAACAGTAATGATTCAATTAAATCAAGTTCCAAAGCAAAGATGTAGGAAGGGGATGGAAATACCTGATAATTTTGGATGAAATGGGATTGGCAGTAATCTAAGACATTTGCAAATCTCAGTATCTCATTTCACAGACTCTATTCTAAGACATCAGGAAGTCCTGAAATAAGAAAACCTGTTTACTACATCTGATAAGGGGTTAATATCCAAAATACATAAAGAACTCAATAGCTAAAAACATTTTTTGCTGCCAATTTAAAAAATGAGCAGACGATCTGAAGAGACATTTTTCCAAAGAAGATACACAGATAGCTAACAGGTACATGAAAAGATGCTCAACATCACTAATCATCAAAGAAATGCAAATCAAAACCACCTGTCAGGGGACTTCCCTGATGGCACAGTGGTTAAGAACCTGCCTGCCAACACAGGGGACACGAGTTCATTCCCTGGTCTGGGAAGATCCCATATGCCGTGGAGCAACTAAGCCCGTGCACCACACGTACTGAGCCTGTGTGCCACAACTACTGGGCCCACACACCACAACGAAGAGTAGCCCCCCCTCGCTGCAACTAGAGAAAGCCCGCATGCAGCAACGAAGACTCAACGTGGCCAAAAATAAATAAAATAAATTTATACAAAAAAAAACCCACCGGTCAGAATGGTTATTATCAAAAAGACAAGAAATAACAAGTGTTAGCGAGGATGTGGAGGAAAGGGAACCCTATACACTGTTAGTGGAATGTAAGTTGGTGCAGCCACAATGGAAAACGGTATGGAGGTTGCTCAAAAACTTAAAAATAGAACTATCATATGATCCACAAATCCCACTTCTGGAAATTTATCCAAAGAAAATGAAAACACTAACTTGAAAAGATATCCGATTCCCATGTTCATCACAGCATCATTTACAATAGCCAAGATATGGAAACAACTTAAGTGTCCATGGACAAATGAATGGATAAAGAAAATGTGGGGTGTGTGTGTGTGTGTGTGTGTGTGTGTATATCTATATATCTATATATATATGAAATATATATATATGCAATGGAATATTATTCAGCCATTAAAAAGAATGAAATCTTGCCATTTGCAGCAATGTGAATGGACCCTAAGGGCATTATGCTAAGTGAAATGAGACAAAGACAGACAAAAAACACACATCTCACTTCTAAGTGGAATCCAAAACAAACAAACAAAAAAAGCTCACAGATACAGAAAACAGATTGGTGGTGATTGCCAGGGGCAGGAATTGGAAGGGGGTGGTTTGCCAAAGTGGGTGAAGGGAATCAAAAGGTACAAGCTTCCAGTTATAAAATACATAAAGCATGGGGATGTAATGGACAGCATGGTGACTACAGTTAATAATACTGTATTGTATATTTGAAAGTTGCTAAGACAGTAAATCTTAAAAGTTCTCATCACAAGAAAAAAAAATTTGTAACTATGTATGGAGATGGATGTTAACTAGATTCATGGCGGTGATCACTTCACAATACATACAATTATCAAATCATTATGTTGAACCCCTGAAACTAATATAATGTTGTATGTCATAATACCTCAATTAAAAAAACAGACAAACTAAAACAAAAACAAAAAGGCCTGTTTACTTTGTTTAAACCAGAATTTCCCAAATGCATTTGACCCTAGCAAGCTTCATAAGCTGTAATTGTTGTTGGTTTCGGTTACCCTGTTTAAACATCCTATGAACCAGTATTTAAGTCTGGGAGATGCTGGCTTAGGATAGTATAATCAATATTGCTTCAAGACCTTAAATCAAATAGTTAATAGGCAAAATGTTTAAATGAGGGTCCAGCAGAACCTAGAGCTCAGGAAAGTGGATGCATTTCTCTTCAAGCATAATCTTCTGTTTCTAACACTACTCAGAAGTAGAAAGTGGACAACTAGTACCTTCTATTTTGGCAGCACTTTGAATAATGTCGAACATGCCAGAAAGCAAAATCATGTTCCAAATTCCTATTATCTGGAGACTAAGGGCACAGGAAAAAAAGAAAAAGAGAAGTGGGTAAACTAAACAATAAAAATGTTTTGAGATTCTTTATTAGGATATTAATATGTTATGGAGAAAATCTTATTTTACTTTGCTCTCTTTTTTTTCTTTCTAATTGACTCATTTATTTAGGTCAAGTTTATTGAGTTATCATTTATGTTCAGCAAAACTCTCCCTTTTTTGGTGTACAATTGTGTGTGTTTTAACAAACATATACAGACATGTAATCACCACCAGAATCAAGATAGAGAACATTTCCATCACTCCAAACAGTTGCCTGGTGCTCCTTTGCAGTCAACACCCCCCACTCCCCCTACACCTTTCAGTTCTGATTCTACAGAATAATTTCCTAGATGCTCTGCGGCATCCTTAGTGCCTAATGTTAGTTCACTCATTCAAAATTTACTAATACCAGGATACAAAAGATACAAAGGGGAGAAGGCTTGTTATCTTCCCTCAGAAAGCTCCCAGAGATGGGCTGGTTAAAGCTCTCCTGTTTGCACTGAAGAAAAATCTGTTTCAAATAGCTTGAGCAAAGGGAGTTTTATGTAAGGCTATAGCATTCCAATAAACCTGAGAACACAAAATTACATTCAGACAGGTCCCAAGTGAACCAGGCTGGGAAGAGGAAAGGTACGAAATTTGGATCATACTCCTAAACCATGCTGTCTCACCGACTCCTAGTCAGTTCTGTTCTCTTTTCCTTCCTCTGTCTCTCTCTGTCTCTCTGTCTCTGTCTCTGTCTCTGTCTCTCTCTGTCTCTGTCTCTCTCTGTCTCTCTCTCTGTCTCTCTCTGTCTCCCCCCTCAGCTGGCTCTACTTATCCATCTTGCTATAGGTCCATTATGGCCATCCCAGCCCCAACTCTTTGCAGCTTTTCAGCTCATATACTGCTATAGACTGAATGTTTGTTTCCCCTCAAAATTCCTATGTTGAAACCTAGTCCCTAATGTGTTGGTATTTAGATATGGGGTCTGTGGGAGATGATTACGTCGTGAGACCAGAATTCTCATGAATGAGACTAGTGCCCTTTTGAAAGGGATTCCAGAGAGCTCCCTCAGCCCTTCGTCCATGCGGGGACACAGTGAGAAGACTGCTGTCCATGAATGAGGAAGTGGGCTCTCACCAGACACCGAATCTGCCAGCGCCTTGATCTTGGACTTTTCAGCCTCCAGCACTGTGAGAGAGAAATTTCTGCTGTTCATAAGCCAACCAGTCTATACTGATGTTATACCACCAGTTAGAAGACTCTCTATGTCTCAGTTAAAATTTCTAGGAGAGGAAATCTGACTGGCCCAGCACCACACTGTGGCTTCCACAGCCACCCTCCCCATTCAAAGTGGAGTCTCCAGGCCTCTTATGGCCTCTTACCTATGGCCCAGGAAATTGGGGGCATTTCAAGCTTGGGAATGTCTTACTCTGGAAATAAGGCAATTGTCACAAAAAGTATTTCTTAGACCAACATTACGTGATAAATACACGAGCCCAATCCTGCCTGATGGGTTTGAAGAAGGTTTCACAGAGGAGGTGAAATATGAGCTGGGTTTTAAAGGAGGGTCAACATGTGGTTAGTGGCAGGGCCCAAGGGGAATGTGGAAGACGTGGAATATGTGAGAACGAGGGGGCAATGAGCATTCCAGGCTAAGGATACAGTATGTGAAAAACATAGAGAACTAGGAAAGAGCATGTCTTCCTTAGGAAACTTGATATGAGTGGAGAGCAGGGTGCATTTGGGCAGTGTCAAGAAAGAGCAAGTGGGAACCAGAATATGAAGGGCCTTATAGGCTGTAGCAAGATATCTACCAATCATGGGTCACTCAGGGATTTGAGGCAAAAGGAAGATCCTAGGTTTGTTAGGATAATATACAGCAAGGATCCAGGGTCCCAGAATTCTCAGATCCCTACATTTGCCTCTAGTTCCCAAGAGAGAAATGCAGAAGGACTGCTCCAGGCTGCTCTGTTAATTATCAGCTGAGGCTTTGACCCTAAACACCTGGATGGTCATTGCACGAGATGGGTCAGATGTCAGAGATCTGAGAAGACCCCTTTGGCCTAGGCTCCAGGCAGCCCTCAGGCTTATACTAAAAGCACACTGAGTAGCCTCTATGGACCCTTCTTAGAGAGCCATTCTTGAATCTTGACCCTCTTGATCCTGTCTTAGATAGCAAATAAAGTTGGTCTCCAGGAAAACACATGCACACCACACAAGCTCATCTAAGAGAAAAGGAAGAAAGATCAGTTACCCAATATTCCTTCTCATAATGGTTACCACCCCCTACACATGCCCCCGTCACTACCAAGGTCTTACTGCATCCACTGCCTGGGGCCACCCCTTGCGAGTGAGTGGCGTAAAGGGGAGAAACTTGGTCTCCCTCTACAGTGTTGAGTGCTCCACTAGTGACTAGACAAAATTGGCATTTCATTAAGAAGGCCGACAGTGACGTGGAGAACGGATTGGAGAGGTTGACTTGAAGGTAGGGAGACCAGTTGGGAGGGGCTGCTCCAATGGCTCAGGTCAGGGTTCATGAGGGCCTGCACCAAGGCAGCAGAGGGCTTGGAAAGGAGTCAAGGGGGAATGGCCCACCCAGGTGTTTTCAAGCCTCAGGGAGCATCAGAATAGGCCACAGCGTTTGTTAAAACACACATCACTGGGCTGAACCTCCAGTTTCTGATTCAGTAGGTCTGGGCTAGGGTCTGAGAATCTGCATTTCTAACAGGCTCCCGAGTGATGCTGATGCTACTGGTTCAGGGACCAAGCTTTGAGAACCACTGGAAGAGAACCATTCCATGTGCCAAGTCAAAAATGAAGTATTCTCTTTTGTTCTCATTTAGAAAGATAAGTCACCTGTGCTAGAGGCATTAAAATAAAACGTAGAAAAATAACAGTCCCCTACCAGTCATCTGGCATCTGCAAGGTTCCTAGACACAAAGAGCTATTCGCACCTTGCCATGTACGGAAACCCAGGAACACACAGGCCACCCAAACTTACTAGTCCCCACCCCAAATTCTGAGACTACATTCAAAGCAACTTGAAAAGGCAAAAGCAATTTTAAGGAAGGTTTCCAAATCCCATTGTAGGTAGTATCAGAATCAGTACTGGGCTTAAAGCGAGAACTCATTAAATTTGTTTTCTTTGTGGTAAAAATTCTCGTTATGACTCTTAGCAATTTTTGCAATTTCTTAGACCAGGCAAGTAGCACTAATATCTTACTTTTCACAAGATAACACAGCTTAAGGAATCTCTGGGTTCACTGCATGTTAAAATGGTTCATTCCAGCCACTCAGCATTAGGCCATGTCGTACTCCATCCACTGGGCCACGCTTGACACAAGCAGAAGCAGCAGATGGAGGAGGTTAAAAGTATCAAATACCAATGTATCAACTTTGCTAGGCCACCTCCCTTCATAATTTAGACACTTCTGTTGGAGATTTGAAAATATATTCTAGGCAGATGGACATGTTAACAGAATCATTTCATGGTTCAGTGTCCTCTCACTGTGATTTATCTCTATCTGTAGACACCAGAGGCCCCCCATTCAAGAGATTTATGAGCTACCTATACAATTCTATTTTGTTGAAAGGAAATGTGTGCATTACTGAAAAACAAAATGAAACTATTTAAGATTATGCCACTTTCCAATTAGAAGCTTTAGAGCTAAAACATGTTCACCACATTGATATTCCCCCACCCATTTCTTTACCCCATTAACAAATACTAAAATAAACTAAAATAATACCCTGAGGAGAACAGGGAGAGGTCCTTCTCATATCTGAATTCTCGGACCTGGACTTGAGGTTACAAAAACTGGATGTGATTTCCAAATCTGCTACTTAGGAGCAATCTTTATGGGCTTCAGTTTCCATATCTAGAATGTAAGTATAACACTTCCTTCCAGAGTCTGAGAATTAAGGAGAGAATACATGTGGATACAGTGTGCAAAGGGTGAAGTGTTACACAACTCCATGGTTGTAGAACTGGTAGTAGTAGCAGGAATGGTAGTTGGAGTAAAACACTTTTCTTTCTCCTCTCTCACATTTACTATACAAATTCAACTAAAGAAAGGCTGATGAAATAAACAATGACAGTTACCAAATGTCTAAGTTCATACAAAGGCTAGCCAGGAGGTGTAGCTCCCTTGGTGAGTACCCCCTTCCCTCAGGTCACAGCTCCGACTCCTCACCCCTACAAAGTCCTATCCTAAGCTACCACCCCATCCCAACACCTTGCAACAACTGGAGGTGACACAAAATGGCGGCTCCACCCATGACTGTCAGGCTATGGGGGGCTTTCACACAGGGCAGGGCCACAAGGACAGGAGCCCAAATTGTGCAAGTTAGTAGATAGCGCAGGTTTAAACAGCACTGGGTTAAGAGCAAGGAGTAGAAACATCAAATCCAAAATCTGAGAGAACAGGCTCTGGGAGAAGTAAAGAGGTGCCTCAGATCTAAGCGGCCCTGTGTCCAGAGTCTGAGAGCGAAGCAAAACTCAAAATGAACGCTTTGAATTCTGTGGCTCTGTCACCCATCAGTATCAGTCTTTCTCATCCAAACTCTAGTCCTGTTTCTCTCAAAACTACTGAACAGACTTATTAGTTCTGTTTCTTTTTATAATTTCTCTTTTTAACATAAGTAAAACATAAATATATCCCCCACGTAAAAAACTGAAATAATACAGAAGCATAGAATCAAAGCAAAAGTGCTGCTTCTCCTCAGAGGGAAGCACTGTTAACAGTTTGCTATAGTATATCTTCTGAGCCTTTTTCCATGAGTTTATGTCCATTCAAATATGCAGAGATTTGTGGTAACTAGGACCGTACTGTACATAATGCTCTGCAACTTGGTTTTCTTCATTGAAAGCTGAGTTCTGGAACAGCTGTTCTCAGAGGGTAGACCCCGTACCAGCAGCATCATCGTTATCACATGAGACTTGTTTAGAAATGCAAATTCTTTCTGCCCTGCCCCCCACCAGACCTCCTGAATCAGAAATCTGGGGACAGGGCCCAGCAATCTGTTTTAACAAGTCCTGCAGGTGATTCTAATGCACACTAAAGTTTGAGAACCTCTGTTTAAAATCTTTCCAGGTCAGCACATACAGATCTATACATTCTTTTTAATGGATGCATATCATTCCACAGAATGTATATATCATAGTTGTTTAGCCACTCCCCTACTTAAGAGAGTTTTTTCCTAATATAAAAACTGCTGTGATGAACATTCTGGTACATTCACTTCAATGAACTTTTGTAGTATGTCTGTAGATGGATTTCTAAGAGAATTGCTGTGCCAAAGTGTATTTTTATTGAGATTTTGATACTGATAAACTGCCCTCCAAAAGGCTACCAATATTACCATCGACAATGGTAATGCCTGTTTCCCCACATTCTCACCGACACTTGTTATTAGCAGTCTTTCCCTATTTTACAAATCTAATGAGTGAAAAAAAGTGGCACAGTAAAATCACATGTTACTTGTAGCAGAATGGAGTGTAGGTTCTGAAGTGGTAAGGTTAAAAAAAAAAAACCATACAGTCAAAATTACCTCTGAAGATCTCTTAGGAATATGCTATTTTGGTGACATACACACTCGCTTCAAATATGGACAACTCAGTCAGCTTTTTTCCTAGGCTATCTCTGGAGCTCCAGATGAGATGTTTGGGGGCCTTGTCATATGAAAAGTACACATCATTTAAACACCAGGCCCACACTCTGTTGTGGAGGAATCTCTCACATTAAGAAGGCTTAATGACATGTGCCACCACCTGAGCAAATAGCAGGTTCCCAGCTCTCATGTTACCTTCACCTGGGCAGAGCTGGATTCAGGTAACTTTCACACCCTATGAAGCAACTCAAGTGTGTCCCATTATTTTATTTCACATTTCCTTGATGTCTCTGTATAGTGATTTGAACAGTTTGAGCATCATGTTTCGATGGTCATTTATATTTCTTCTGTAGAATTCCAATTTCTACCTTTTATCCTTTTTTCAACTGGACTATCTTTTTCTTACTTATTTGAAGGGGGTCCTTATATATTATGGATATTAATTTTTTATCTGTTACATATGTTACAAATATTTTACTTCCATCTCAGTATTGCTCATTGGTACTCCTTTATACACACACATTTTTCACATGTTTCATATGTCTTTCTAACTAGATGACTGTTAAGACTGAAGAATAGTGAATGTGTCTTACATTTTAAAATTTATCTCCTCATCCCCTCTAGCCACCAAGGTTGTAGTAGAGTTACCGATAGGCAGAAATGTTCATAAATTGAATGAGTTACCGTACAGAAAAGCAAAGTTTTAAGCATATAAACCCCATATTACTCAACATCCAATTTAATAATTTGAACAGTTTCTGCTAGGATTCCTTCTTTCAAACACTCTGTCCACTGGCCACTGTTTTACACTATTACCACCAGAAGCAACCTGTTAAGAACAATATAAGACTGTTTATAGCTCTTATTGACCTTTCTTTAATTTCTGACTCCACAGATGAGAACCATCATGAACTAAGAATTATGAACTCACTACAGATCCCTAGTTACTATGACGCTTTCATAGAATTTGGGACTTCCTTCTCTCACTTGCGTCAGTCCTTCCACTCCCCCATGAGACAGAGAAAAGGATAAGCTCACTTCTACATACAGAGAACTGACAAAAACTGTTAAGAAATAGGTGAGAGATGAGCTGTGGAAAAATATTACTTAAGAATATTCTAAAACATAATTTCTGGTAGATAGCCTACAAAAATATAATTAGTTTAAAACCAACAATAAACCACCTTGATCAGTTACCTAGAAACCCATTTGTTTAACTCAGGGAGTATACCAGGAAATGACATGGATTAAAGTTAGCTTAAAAATTAAAATTAGATGCTTTACTAACTTTAGATGCGTTTCGTCTTATAGCCAGAGTGGGCATTTAATCTATTACTCTAGAAAATCCAAAAATTAATCTTGTATTAGGCCAAATCACCAGAGAGCTATACATATGAACTGCACTGTTTTATTAATTTTGACTGAATTTTTCTTTATAGTCATAATATCAATCTACATTGAAAAACCGTTGTTGGATTTACCATGAAGATGATAGTGAAAACATTGTTTACTATGTTACCTATCCTGAGCACTCTGCTTTTGTTTTTAATCTTCTGAACACTGTGCAAATCATGTAACTGATTGTATTTTTATTTTTGCCTTGACAGCTAGGAAGCTCAGAAACAAATGTGTGGTCCATGAGTGAATAAGAAAGTATGGTGTGCATTTTGTTTATCACCCTCCCCTTGGCTTAATCTTTTTCCTATGTTTGTTTTCTAACTATGCAAATTCCTTCCCTCATGTGTTTTCATCTGGTTGCATAGTCTGCATTTTCTTAAATGGCCTTAAATACTTTTTGGAATAAGCCAAGTGATGGAGAGATGGATACCTAACTAGAGAGAAGAGAGAAATCAAGGTATAAGAGTGGAAGCTAAAAGTAAGCCCTCAGTAGGATCACAGATTTTCTTCAAGCAACGAAGTCTGGCATTACCTGAGCTGTAATCCAACCAGGGAACTAAAGTCCTTTAACTCCCTGCCTATCTCTCTACCTTGAAACCCCTGGTTTGGACATCTCTCTGACCTGACAGCTCCTTTACTTTGTGTCCTGGCCCCTGCCTTGCCTGACCTTGACTGCCTTCTGCTTGTGACTACCCACACCTTGGCATGGGGCCCTGGGGCCCTGGCTGTGTTCCTAATAACTTTAATTTGCTGATTTTGGCCCCAGCCATGCTATAATTACTCCCAAATTCACATATGATGTAGGTTTTTATCACATTTACCTTCCAAGTTATTCAGAAAAGTGCTTTCTTTTAGAATCTTTTTGGAATGCATGAACCTTTTCAGAGTTTTAGAGTCTCCAGTGGTGTGATTTATAGGCAAAGAATTCATAGTACTCTGAAATTAAGGCCAAGACTTAAAAATCTAGAGGAGCTTCAAATTCTTTAAGTGCCTGTGTCCAACCAGAGGGAGACTTTGAAAGGTGAGAGGACAAGAGACCCCTCTATCACGAGGCAAGAAAAGTTAAAGAGATGGAGTCCTGTTATGAAAGCAAAATTCAACAGCTTTCTGGCTCATAATCACAGCATTCTAAATATGAATCTGTAAAATTTTAAGAAACCTCTTTAAAATCGCTGCCCTCATCAATTATCTCCTTTCATATGTCATTTTCCACCTCTCCGCCTGCCCTTCTGTTTAACCTGATTTCCCCACATGACAGTCCCTTTCACTTTATTTCACCTTTCATTGCCAAGCTGTGCTCACTGCCCTCAAATCCACTTACAGCTTAACCTTTGCCACTGGCTTTTTCTAATCACCCTGCTTCTACTTTCTCCCAAAGTCAGGCAGTCACGAAAGGTTTCTTAAATGTCAAATCCAACAGACGTCCTCTTGCCAATTTTCATCGTACTTATCCTTTGAGTGCGTGTGACAGTAGTAATAATAGTAGCTACTATTTATTGAGCACCTACTACATGCCAGGGCACTTTGCCATATCATCTCTTTCCCTCACAGCACACAATAACATTGATATTATCTCAGCTAAAAGAGTTCACAACACTTACCCAAAATCACACAACCAGCAATGGCAGAGCCAGGATTCAAATTCAGGAATGTCTGTGTGGTGGATTACAGATGGCTGCAAATTCTCTGCCAGTCCTCCCTCGGAGAGGTGGAGTCTATTTTCCTCCCCTTGAATCTGGGCTGGCCCTGTGATGCGTTCTGACCAGTGGAATGTAGCAGAAGGGATGTGTGTAACTTCCATGGCAGGGCCTTATGAGAGCTGCAGCTCTGCTTTCGTGCACTGGGAAGTTGGCCGCCACATAGGGAGTTCGACAACCCTGAGACCACCATGCTGTGAGGAAGCCGGTGGAGAGGGGAGGCCATGTGCAGGAGCCCAGGGCATGTAAGTGAAGACTTCTCAGAACTCCCGGCCCAGTCAACTACTAGCTGAATGTAGCAGCTCCAGCTGAGCCAATACTCCAGCTGATTCTCACTACGTGGAGCAGAACTACCCAAGCCTGAATTCCTGACCCACAGCATCACGATAAACCATCAACTGCTGCTCAAGTCACTAAGCATTTCAGCCATTTAGGGTTCTTTGTAACACAGCAATAAACAATCAAAGAAGTCTGATGCTAAAAGTCTATGCCACCTGGCCTCTCTAATTTTCACTGTCTCCTATTTTCCCGTGAACCCATTTCTCGTTCTCTGTTTTCAGACTTATTTAATGATACATCTACTCTCAGTTACCTCAAAATTACTCTTTATTTTAAACAAATTTGAGCATATAGTATGCATACAATTTTGGTCCTAGGTGCTATGACAGATATAAAGATTCAGAAAGTTATAGTCCTAGCCCTCAAAGGCCCTTACATCCGATCAGAGAGATAATCAAACTACACAAATGACCCCAGATACACAAAGGAGTGAGTAAAGATGGATTTGAGAGTGAGAACTTGACATGGAAAAGCCCAGGTTCAGGGTTCTGACTGGAACCCTCAGATTTACAGAGAGGCCTCAATACACGACTGGGATAAACACACCCACGGCAACCTGGGGACGGATCGGCCTTGATTTCTGCCTGCTGACCGTGCCCCACAAGCATCAGCAAGTCCAGACACCTGTGCCCCTGCGACCCCTCCCCCTCCCCCGGCGGTGTGCTGTCTTGCTTGGGCCCTGGCACAGCCTCTGTATGCCCCCCTTGCTTCCTTGCTCGTACTTTCTCCAGTTCATCCTTACTCTGTCGTATCTTACTAAAACACAGGTGGAGTTTTTGTCACGGTTCTCCTAAAGACTAATGGCTTCCAGTTCTCTGCAGTCCCAACAAACTGCTCCAGATGGCCATCAAGACCCTCAGCACGCGGTTCTCCAAGTCACTTTCAAGTCCCAACTCTTATGCCCACAACTCCAGTCCTGGACCCACTTTTGCACTTTTCCTCTGCTTGTGCTCTCACTTCGCTTCTGAAGTATCACCTCACCCATCCGTAATGGTTCAGCGCAGGTACAAATCCAGGCCTTCCTGGATCTCCTTGGTCAAAATCATTTCTCCTCTTACATCTCCACAGACTTGACACCTTCCCTCTGTCTGCCTTACGTGTGCTCTTCGTTACATGAGGGAGTTTCAAATAGATTGTGAACTCCTGAGGGCAGAAGCTCTGCCTGTCTGATCTCTGCATCTCCACAGGTTTGAGCAATCCTTCATACATTGTCGGTACTTACACATTTATATTCAATGGATGGTATCCTAAATATTTATATCTTTAACTTTGAGCTTTGATTAAGCTTGCCCAATCTGTTTTATTCTCAAACATTTGCATCCTCAACCCCAAAGATGCAGATTAATAACTGAGATTATCAAATCATCCTAGGTGGGACGTAACATTGCTAAATATAGAATCATGCCACAACCAGGCACATATGGTTCTCTAGAACATATTTTTCATACTGCATGCACTTCATAATGAAGGACTACATCATACACATGACAAAGACCACGGTCTTATGCATGCGTACTGGCAGTGCCCTACTAATAACACTCACAGATACAAATGACCACTGAAACTTAGAAAATGTATTCTTTATCTCCTCCTTCGGCTACCATCCCATTTTTCTGCTCCCTTTAGAGCAAACTTATCAAAAGAGTTGTCTCTAATCACTCTCAACCTCCCCTCCCTTTTGAAATGTTTTATTATGTAATATATCATATAAAATCTAAAGCTCGTGTGACTACCACCCACAGCTCAAGAAACACTATGGCTATCACCTCAGACTCTACTCCAGCTTGGTTTTTATCCCCACAGCTCCATTGAAATAGCTCTGGACAGAGTCACTGGTTTCCTCCATGTCATCAGATCCAACAGTCAATTCTCAACCTGCATCTTACTTGACTCATGAGCACTGATACATTTTTTTTTTCAGGGCTGTCTTATACTTACAACAGTTATTTAAACACTCCTTGAAAGGGTGAAAAGTAGGAATTTACACCATATGCTTGCACATGTGTGAAAGGTTATATAAGATTCTTCATTTTTATTTATTTATTTATTTATTTATTTATTTTATTTTTTATTTTTTGCTTTATAACAAATTTAATCAGTTATACATATACATATGTTCCCATATCCCCTCCCTTTTGCGTCTCCCTCCCACCGTCCCTATCCCACCCCTCCAGGCAGTCACAAAGCACTGGGCTGATCTCCCTGTGCTATGCGGCTGCTTCCCACTAGCTATCTACCTTACGTTTGGTAGTGTATATATGTCCATGCCGCTCTTTCACTTTGTCACAGCTTACCCTTCCCCCTCCCCATATCCTCAAGTCCATTCTCTAGTAGGTCTGTGTCTTTATTCCTGTCTTACCCCTATGTTCTTCATGACATTTTTTTTTCTTAAATTCCATATATATGTGTCAGCATACAGTATTTGTCTTTCTCTTTCTGACTTACTTCACTCTGTATGACAGACTCTAGGTCCATCCACCTCATTACAAATAGCTCAATTTCATTTCTTTTTATGGCTGAGTAATATTCCATTGTATATATGTGCCACATCTTCTTTACCCATTCATCCGATGATGGACACTTAGGTTGTTTCCATCTCTGGGCTATCGTAAATAGGGCTGCTATGAGCACTGATACATTTTGATCATTCTCTCTCTCTCAACCCTTCCTACTTTGGTTTCTGGAGTAACACCCTCTTTTAGCCCCCCTCTTGTCTCAGTGGCCACTACTTATCAAACTCCTTTCCTGGTTTCTCTTCATCTTTCCCATCTCTAAATGTTGGAGTCACCTTCAGGACCTTGTACCTTCTTTATCTACACCCACTGTCCAGGTAAAGTCTACTAGACGCATGACATTAAATATCATGTATATTCTGATGACTCCCATCTGAGGACATCAGACCAGATGTCTCCACGGAGCTCCAGACTCCTGTTTCTCACTGCCTGCTCAATAGCTCTACTCGGATGACCAATCTGCATTTCAAACTTAATGTCTGAAACAGAGCTCTTAATTCCTGCCCCACCCCCACCAAGTCAGCTCCTCCTACAACCATCCCCACCTCAGAAAACGTCCTGTTTCCAGTTTCTCCAGGCAACAACCTTGAGATCGCCTCACTTTTTCTCATGCCCTACATCTAATCCATCAGCAAGCCTATCAAATCCACCTTCAAATTATATCCATAATCCAGCTACTTCTCACCACCTCCACCTTGGTCCAAGGTGCCGTTCTCCCTTACCTGTGTTATAACAGGTAAGAGCCTCTTACCCTCCTTGTTTCTCTGCCTGTACTCCTACCCACCCCTCAACATTCCATTCTCCATGTACTATTCAGAAGATCTCTTTAAACAGAAGTCATTTCATGTCACTTCTCTACTCCAAACTCTAATGGCTTTTGATCTCTTTCATAAAAAATCCAAAACCATTACAGTGGCCTACGAGGCCCTGCCTTTCTCTCATCATGCTCCAGCTTGGCTTCCTTGCTATCCTAAAACACGCCCACCTCCTTCCCATCTCAGGAACTTTGCCCTTTCTTTTTCCCTAGGCATGGCTTGCTCCCTCACTCCTTTTAGACTCTCCCCTCTACCTTACCAGAGAGGCTTTTTCTCAGCACCTTGTATAATAGTAAATCCCACCCCAGCTGTCACCCTCTACTCTCCTTGTCCCACTTTATTTTCTTCAGTCAGGCACCTATCACCACTTAGCATATTACATATTTTGTTTGTTTATTATTTCTCTCCACCCCCCAAATAAAAACTCCATGAGGATAGGAAATTAGTTTTGTTCACTGCTGTGCCTGACACAGTGCCTGATCACAGTGTACGCTTGATAAATACTGATCAGATGATTGAATAAATTAATTCCGAGCAACAGTTTACAATCCATTTGTAAGTAGGTCACTATTCACACACATGCTCCTAGTTTTAACTAGGAAACTCTTACATTTTGCCAAACTTATTTGGCAAATATTTTTTACCCTAGAGTCATTCTTCCCTGACCTGTAATTTTGTGCCAGATGCACTGATTTTTTTCAACCCCTTTCCAGTTAGAGAGCTTAACATTACCAAGCCAATGAACTATTTCCCTGTTCATATACATATTTAGTTACAGTTGAGTTTGTTTTTTTCCCCCTCTTTTAATAGACACAGAAGTACCAAATGTGAACTTTTGGAAGGAAGTGAAGGGGGGAGCAGAAGGAAGACCATGATCTCCAGAGAAGTACATCATCATCAAGGCAAAGACACAACACACTTTCCACCTGTTCCTTTAAAGTCATCGGCAGAATGGTGAGACATGCCAAATCGAGGCGGACCACCAAGGCAGAACCAACAACAAATCTAGTGATGAAGGGAAAAGGCCAATTTCTCCACATTCACCCCTCCTGGCCTTGAAGTTGAACTGAGGAGTCAGAATGTGTGGGACTCAGCCATGTATCCCTCTTAATTAGCCACATCATCTAGAGAAACTCTCAGCCTCTGGGCTTCTTCCTCTGCTCATGATTGTACTGGATTACATCAGTGGTTTTAAACGTTTTAGGGTCCTGAACCCCTTTCAGAGTTATGGACCATTGTATTAGTTTCCCAGGGCTGCCATGACAAAGTACTACAAACTGGATGGCTTATATTTTACCTCTGTCAAGACCATATTTCCAAAGAAGGTCACATTCTGAGGTACTGAAGGTTAGGACTTCAATATAACTTTTGAGGAACACAATTCGACTCATAACAACCATCTTCCTAAAAATGGTCCATTTTGCATTCAATCTTGGGGAGTTTACAGACCACTTGAAGCTCACCCCCTGCTACATATCAGCTTCTATTAACTGTGTGTCTTGGAGCAAACCATAACTCTTTTGAGCCCTGAATCCTCAACTCTAAAATGACAAAAACCTTACCTATCAGAATTACAGTGGAGATTCAAAGAAATTACATTTAAGACAGTAAATGTGAATTGTGAAGGGACAAACGATTTTAGAAGAACTATTTACAGTGGTTGAACTAGGGCCCAAAGCTACGTTTAGAAGAGTGTGGTCTCCAAGTTTTTTTGATTGTATATTTTATCAGTAAGAAATTTTTGAGTGTACCCTCTAATAACAATTTCCTTTCTTATCAATTGTGTACAAGTGTTACTAAATTTAAAAAATGAGTCTGTCATACAGAGTGAGTCTGTCATACAGAGTGAAGTAAGTCAGAAAGAGAAAGACAAATACCGTATGCTAACACATATATATGGAATTTAAAAAAAAAAAAATGTCATGAAGAACCTAGGGGTAAAACGGGAATAAAGACACAGACCTACTTGAGAATGGACTTGAGGATATGGGGAAGGGGAAGGGTAAGCTGTGACAAAGGGAAAGAGAGGCATGGACATATATACACTACCAAACGTAAGGTAGATAGATAGTGGGAAGCAGCCGCAGAGCACAGGGAGATCAGCTCGGTGCTTTGTGACCGCCTGGAGGGGTGGGATGGGGAGGGTGGGAGGGAGGGAGATGCATGAGGGAGGGGATGTGGGAACAGATGTATATGTATGACTGATTCACTTTGTTATAAAGCAGAAACTAATAAAAAAAAAAATGAATAATATGAAATAAATAATATGTTTTTTAACATTACTCTAAAACATTCAGCAGTTAGACTGCAGAGGTTTGATTGGGTCATACTAATAACTTCTTGCACAATATATACTGAGAAAGAGGTTTATCATTAACAGTAGTGGATATAAATCCATAGTTCAGATAGTCTTCATGGTAATTTTGAATTTTAAAAACTGATTTCTTGGCATAGCTGATTAGCTTATCATTGTTTTGAACCTCATGTGGCTGATGAAGAGCTGTCCTAGGAGGAGCAGTGTCATCATCTCAGCAATTTTTTCCTGTTGCTTGGATGTGCTTGCATTAGGAGAATCAGATACAATCCAAGGTTGCTTTGCAGAAATCTTTTAAAGCCTCTTGTCCACTTTGTGAAGATCTATTTAGTTGACACTTGATGGCATTTTCCATACAACCACTTAATGAGGCACCCTTTAACCTCAATGTTTTCTAGGACTCTACACTTGAACCTACAAGTGGGGCCTTCTCAGCCCCTTGGCTGTGGAGCTCCCTCGTGATTCACCTGCAGATCAAACCAGAAAGGACCATCCAACACATGGACTGAGTGAAGGCACCAGGGTCAAGCTTCATACTCAGTAATAGGAAAGCATAATTTGTTTCTTGGTTTTTAGATTTAAAATGCATAGGTATAGAAGACTTACTAGTTCCTCTCTGCACTAAGGTGGGTTGTCCTGTATCCTCCCACCCTGGAGACCACTAGACAGTCAGCACCTCTCCTTTATTCAGCTTCAACCTCAAGTGTAGGTTCACATGAATAAGAGCATCTATTGACTAACTCATGCAACCAAAAGGATTAAGTTTGGAGCAGAGGAAGTACGGAGGAAGGTGGAGGGGGTGGTGTAGGTTTGTTTCCTTTCTGTCTCCTTGGAATGATTAAGAGAATGATGATAAAAATAGAAGAACCGGGCTTCCCTGGTGGCGCAGTGGTTGAGAGTCCGCCTGCCGATGCAGGGGACATGGGTTCATGCCCCGGCCCGGGAGGATCCCACGTGCCACGGAGCGGCTGGGCCCGTGAGCCATGGCTGCTGGGCCTGTGCGTCCGGAGCCTATGCTCCGCAGCGGGAAAGGCCACGACAGTGAGAGGCCTGCATACCGCCAAAAAAAAAAAGAAGAACCTGTTATTCTAGAGGGATTTGATGCTACTCTGTCAAGAGAGGAAGGCCAGGGCTTCCCTGGTGGCGCAGTGGTTGAGGGTCTGCCTGCCGATGCAGGGGATACGGGTTCCTGCCCTGGTCCGGGAAGATCCCACATGCCACGGAGCGGCTGGGCCCGTGAGCCATGGCCACTGAGCCTGCGCGTCCGGAGCCTGTGGTCCGCAGCGGGAGAGGCCACAACAGTGAGAGGCCCACGTACCAAAAAAAAAAAAAAAAAAAAAAAAAAAAAAGAGAGGAAGGCCAGAAGCTGACCAAAATGATGAGGCTCTGGGCACAAGTAGAGTTGCACAGGGACGCAAATGACAAGAGTCTAGCTCAGAGCTAGAGAGGCTACTCTTCCCTTCTTCTGGGTGGAACCAGTGCTTTGGCCTCCAAAGACCAGAGCCTTTGGGCATAACCAGAACCAGCAGCCCCATAGTCAGGGGTGTTGAGATGGCATTTGAGAGGGCAATAGATGTGGGCAAAGAAGAGTCAGACATGAGAGAAATAAGAGGGCAGAGGTCACACAATGATGGGAGCTCAAAATGGCTGTGGCCACAAATGGAACACACCTTTGAAGATTTCTAAGAATTCCTGGGCAGTATTCTGAGGGGTATTGTAGGCAGAATAATGGACCCCAAAGATGTCTGTGTCCTAACCCCCGGAATCTGTATATTAGGTTACATTCTTAGGCCACATAGCAAGGGAGAATTAAGGTTGCAGATGGAATTACAGTTGCTAATTAACTGACCTTAAGATGGGAAGATTACCCTGTGTGGGCCCAGTGTAATCACAAGAATTCGTAACTGCGGAAGAGGAAGGCAGAAGAGCCAGTGTCAGAGTGATACAATGTGGGAAAGCCTTGACCAGCCATTGCTGGCTTTGAGGATGGAGGAAGAGGCCAAGGAATGCAGGTAGGCTCTAGAAGCTGGAAAAGGCAAAAAATGGAGTTTTCCCTAGAGCCTCCAGAATGGACCTCAACCCTGATGACTTTTTGATTTTAGTCAGACTTTAAAGACATCTGACTTTCAGAACTGTAAGATAGTACATCTGTGTTGTTTTAAGCCACTTACGTTTGTGATCATTTGTTATAGCAGCAGTAAGAAATTAACACAGGGGATGTGCACCTCAGATCTTGCTATTATGGGGCTGTGCCTGAAGACATCAGAAAAATATATAAATCAGTATTATCCTGCAGAAGCTGAGTGACTTCCAGAAATGTCCAAATCAGGCAGATTCCCTGTGACTTGGTGGCCTAGAGGTAACTAACTTCAAACCTCTCCTCAGTCCTTCAAACACTAGGCTTCCCATCCCCTCCCTCTTCCAGAAGGAAGGCATATAGAAGGAGTGGACTGCAGGATAAGGGCAGCAGGAGAGGCCACGCCCATTGAGACTGATGAGTAATGCAGCATGCGTGCTGGAGCATCCAACCCAAGAGACAGGTGGCACAGAAAGAGGGGTAGCAGGGGACCAGGACTCCAGAGAGCAGAACCAGAATTCACACCAAGAATATGAGGCCAAAGTAAGCAGGAGCTGAGGGTTTGGATGCAGAGGAAGCAATAAGGCCATAGGGCCCAGGAGGAGACCCACACACACACACAGTACTCCTCACTGTTCCCTAAACTGGCCACAAGCTAGGTGTGCAGCTAAAGAACAAAACCTGGATGAAGCCTGGTGGAAGGCAACACCTGCATCCCAGAGGTAGGACCAGGCATGATGCTGGGATGCCCATCTGTCCTCTGTGCAGGTGGAGAGGCCCTTTGGGACATGGAAAGTACATGATTCTGCTCATTGGATTGTGCTCCACTGTGCTTGGCCCTGCCCAGAAGGACATGTGGGTCTTCTGGGACATCCTCACCTGCCTCACAATACCTGTCCCAGATACGTGATAAGCCACCACAGCTACTTCTCAATGCCCCAAGTTCTACCATGCGGTTCCCTTTATTCTCAGATGGAGCCATTTCCTTTCATTCTGGTACTCCACTCCACAAGTCCAGAGTCTGGAAGGAACTCAGAGAAGAAATGCAGAGCTCTGTTCTCCATGCTGAGCACTGTGGAAGGGAGGGACTCTTCCCTGCCCAGGTAGGGCTGGATGGGGAAGGAAGTCTTGGCTCAGTGGCCCAGAGCAAGGGAGGGGAGGAACTCTCATGTACCCACTTCCTATCTGAGTCCTGCTAGGCATGGTATGTAAGAACGCCTTGATTTCTACAGAAATACCCCCTGGGGGCTGATGGAGTGGAAGTCTAGCCAGTCTAACCCTCCCCCACTACCCCCTCCCCCAGGACTCTTACAGGCCAAACTTCTCACTCCTATCCCCAAACCCCCAGCCCTAATCATGACTTAGGCAGTCGTCCAGGACCAACAGGCTCCAAACAAGATAAAATTGCTGTATTCTTTTCCTTGGGCTGCTGTAACAAAGTATCACAAACTAGGTGCTTAAAACAACAGAAATTCATTCCCTCACAGCTCTGGAGGCCAGAAGTCCAAAATCAAAGTGTCATCAGGGCCAGGCTCCCTCTGAAGCCTCTAGGGAAAGCTCCCTCTGAAGCCTCTAGGGAAAGCTCCTTCCTCATCTCTTCCAGCTTCTGATGGCCCAGGTATTCCTTGGCTTGTGGCACTGTGGCCATCTTCCTGTATGTCTTTGTCTTCATATGTCTGTGAGTCTAGGTCCAGATCTCACTCTTCTTTTTTTTATTTTAATAATTTTAAAAAATATTTATTTATTCATTCATTCATTTACTTTGGCTGTCTTAGTTGCAGCATGCGATATCTTCATCGCAGCATATGGGGTCTTTAGTTGTGCCATGCGGACTTCTTACTTGCGGCATGCATGAGGGATCTAGCTCCCCGACCAGGGATGGAACCTGGGCTCCCCCGCATTGGGAGCACGGAGTCTTACCCACTGGACCACCAGGGGAGTCCCTAAATCTCCCTCTTTTTATAGGGACACCAGTCATATTGGATTAAGGACCATCTCTGCTCCAGTATGATCTCATCTTAACCTAGCTAATTACATCTGCAATGACCTTATTTCCAAATAAGGTCAAATTCTGAGGTCCTGTGGAATTAGGACTTCAACATATCTTTCTGTGGGAGACATACCACAATTCAACCCCAGACAATCACCACTGACTATTCTGATGAAATGCTTTTTTTCTGCTTTTACATTCTTTATAATGTACAACACACTCCCACCTGTAACATCTCTAATTTCTCGATTCTCAACCAGGGGGTGGGGATGGGGAAGGCAGGAACCAGAATTTTCAGGGGAGACACTGCAGTTTTGAAATATAAATAAACAAACAACAGTCTAATAGTTGTTTCAGGGCAGGGTTTTTCTCAACCTTGGGTGCACTTCAGAATCGTCTGGGGGAACCTTAAAATACAAAACTATATGTATATTATTACAAATGTATATATTTGTAAAAAATAATTATATATTAATATAAATGCTGAGTTTGACTCCAGACCAATTACATTGGAATCTCTGGGGGTGGTGCCTAGGCACTGGTATTTCTTAAAGCTCCCAGGAGATTGTAAACTGCAGTGAAGATTAAGGACCTCTGTGCCGGGTGAGACTGGCTGCTTAGGGAATGGCTCCGGCCCTGCAGTTGGTGACTACTCACGTTTCTCTCTGTTGGTACCCATAAAGCGTAGGGAGGATGCTGAAGGAAACGGTTTACACAGGCCTTGTTATCTGAGTGCAAATCATTCTGCTTAAGGTGGTGCCATTTTTGCCCCCCTGAGAGGTGAAAGGATGGACTGGTGACAGAGCAGGAGCAGAACCAGAGCTGAGTGTCCGAATCCCAGTTTGAAATGCCAGCTTCAGGCCCACTAGAGTTCTCTCAGGGTAAGACTCTCTGGCAGCATCTTCAGTGTGGTGCCCAGAACGAAGCCATCATTCCAAAGGGGGTCTGGTTGGGATGGAGCCAGCGTGGGCTGGTGTTTGTTCTGACTTCCAAACGTGAACCGTGAAAGACTATCTTACTGTTTGACCCCTACTGAACTTACAGCCACAATTAAATTCATTTTCCACCCATGAATTCTCAAGCCATGGCTCTCTCAGCCTATACAGCTCACCAGAGTTTCCAAGCCTACTTGCTTGTTAGAGAATCCCATTGTTCTTGGCAGTAGAGGTCTTTGGGGGATTCCAAGTCTGCCATGCAGCATACCAGCTACCCTTATGTGACCAACAGGCTACTATGTCCTGCAACTCATTACACATTTTAAAACATTCAGCAGGCAGGACAGTCAGCAGAGCCCTGCCCAAGGCCTCCAGGACTTCCCTCCATGTTGACACCCACACCATTACCCAGTGCTCCTCAACACAATCCTTCCTGGGCTATGATCCATCAACATCACCACCACCATCCTCCAGCCTGTGTTTCTCCATCTTGGCCACAAAGACATCACAATAGCTTTTAACCTCAGGGCAATATTCCAAATATATTCTGTATAAAACAGTCCCCATTTGCTTTCATCTTGCAGTAACACCAAGCAAGGACATTAGTCGAACATAGCTTATTTTTAGTGAACCCATGCCAAT
This sequence comes from Hyperoodon ampullatus, assembly GCF_949752795.1. NCBI lineage: Eukaryota > Metazoa > Chordata > Mammalia > Artiodactyla > Ziphiidae > Hyperoodon > Hyperoodon ampullatus. The sequence goes on along the minus strand of NC_136921.1, from coordinate 85,412,394 downwards.
TCCTAGTGATCACAGCTTTTCCTTCTAAGAATTCATAAGCTATTCAAAGAAAAAAAAGAATCTTAATAATTAGCCCAGCATAAAGTCAAGCTCACCAGATAGTAGTCTGCAGGTCCTGCCTTCTTCCCTTTTCTGAAGAATTAAAACACATTCTCCCTTTCCACTCCTCTAACACTGTTCCTGTCCTCCAGAATTCTTCCAAGATCACTGTCAGTGGGTCAGCAGTCTCATCTGCTCAGTCCCTGGAGTATCACTCCTCCCAGCCAAGAAACTTGAACTCATTTGGAGCAACGAAGTGCTCTCCTTACAATCCCCTCACCTGGCTTGGGTTTCAGTCTCCCTTTGCCAATGTTTATAGCCTTTGCAGGCTGAGCTGGAAAGAAATCATTCCCTCTGGAGGAGAAAGTGGTAGCAAAAAGAAACCCAATCTGGACAGAGCTCTTACCATTGTCCCTTCACCTGGGGACATGAAATTTCCAGAACCTGGGGGAAGGTTATACCTACCCAGAGGGCTGAAGGGGCCCTGTAGAGGGAGGCAGCCAAGCCCCCATCACACAACTCACCCACCAAGCACAAAGCTGCCACAAAAATGGAACTGAGAGGAAAGGAAAAGCCCTGCAGCCTCAGTTCTCAGAGGATGACAGTATCACTACTCATTGTAGACACAATGGGAATGGGGACCAAGGCCAGCTCTGCTCCCCAGGGGGCAGTCCCATTATCACATTCGTGGGTGTGTATGGGGACTGGGGGGGGCGGGGTCCACATCTCTTAGGAGTGTGTCTGTTAACAAAGGAGCTGTGACAATGGATATTCAAGGCAGATTCCCTCAGACAGACACAGTGGAAGTAGTAAGGATTTACTGAGAAATCAGTCTTCATTCTCAATTTCCCATATAATCATCAATCAGTCAATTAGCTAAAACCCTCAAATGATTGATCTCACAGGTGGTTCTTTTGAATGGAAGGTGTCAATTCTTGAGCTACAAGGGAAAGCAAATTCCTTACAATATAAATACACTTTTGAGATTTTTTTCTTTGATAGAAGCCAGCAAAAATGGAATGCTTACTATATACTGTTCCGAGCAATTTACATTCATTAACTGCTCACAGCAACTCTATGAGGCTGATACCATTCATATTTCCATTTTACAGAGGAAGAAACTGAGGTGCAGAGACAAGTGATTTGGTCACGTTCATACAGCTTGAAAGTAGTAGAACTGGTATTTGAACCCATGCCGACTGACTACAGAACACTGAGGTCAATGAATTGTAAAAATAGCCCAGTTTTCTACCCCTTCCTGTATCTATGCTTGGAACCCTGTCACCAATGTGAGAAGTGCCCTGGCTAGCCTGCTAGATGATGAGAAGCCACATGTAGCAGAGCCAAGTCGTCCTAGACAAGGCCATCCTAGACCAGCCAGCACCTGGCCAAATCCCCAGCTGACCACAGCTGCACGAGGAAGTCCAGCCAAGATCCACCCGAGAACCCACAGACTCATGAGAAATAATAAATAATTGCTGTTTTAAGTAACTGAGTTTGGGGGTGCTTTGTTACCTACCAGTACATAAGTGACACAAACACCGATGCTTGACCACTACGCTGTATTTTCTTTCCTATGACACTGGCTTCACCTGACTCCAGGATTCTCCAGGAACGGACAGCTCCAGCTGTGATGAGCCTTCACCCAGATAACCACCTTACCACCCTTCATCCTAGTGCTGCCCCTGCCCGACCACTATGCTAACCCAGGAAGGCAGTTTATAACTATTCTTCACCTTGACTCCCTGGTTTTCTTTGGAATCAAGAGGAAATGAGGGTGCCTCAAACCCTTTGGTACTATTTCAAGCTCTATTTCCTTGCCTACCCTCTTTGCCCATCTCTCCACCATTTAGGAGCTAAACGGGAATTAGCCAAAGTGGTGCCAAAATAATGAAATCAGCGTCATGAGGGAGAAAGCGCGGATAGTGCTTGAAGTCAACACCTCTCATTCACTGGCCTTTCCCTTCTCTCAAGGTGGGCTTCTTACTCCACGGGGATGGGGACCAGCACTCCCTGGAGGCACGCCCCTGCTTTGCCACCTGATCCCTAGATGAAACCCTGCAAAGCTGAACTTTCCCTGCCTGTCAGGATTCAGGAGGTGCAAGCCACACCTCCACAGGAACTAACAGCCCCAGCTGCTCGACTCAAATTAGAAAAGAGTTTGGAAACATGTTCCACAGAGCAGAAGCCTTCTGGGGCATTTCTGCCAGCTGCCTCCAGCTACTATGTTATGTTCTCAAGGAAATGGAGGGGATACCCCACAGGGAAGGAGGGCACCCCCAAGGCATCATGAGGGGTAGGGATTACAATCCGCTAAAATGCGACTAGATAAAGACCAAAGAAAGAAAAAGACTCATAAAAGACCATGGTTTTTCTACTGGAGTATTTCAAAACTTTTTTTGCTCTTAGGCACTCAATAAATGCTAAATGATGCTAATTCTTCTAGCTCTTCTTGCTTTATGAGTGAAGCTGGGATTGGGAGGGTTTGTTGCTCAGGCCAATAGCTAAGTGACCTGGGTTGATGAAGAGAAACCAAAGTTCCCCCAGGGTAAACCAAGCCTTACTGTGCCATTAAACACCCACCCCCCTTCACTCACTACACTCCAACAATAGTTTAGCTTTAATTTCTTTTCCTTACATTTCACAGCCATAAGGGAAAATGTCCTGTGACAATTCTGTAATACTAAGACAATTACTGGTGACTCAGGACTCCCTGCTGCCTCTGAATCTTCTCACAGCTGAGGAGCTGGCTTCCCACCCATGTAGGAACAATTTGCTTTGTGAATTGGGAAATTCAGAATAAAAGAAATCTTTACCCTTTAAAAATGATAGAAATTCAGATGAAATTAGATGAAAACTCAGCCCAGGGAGTCTGTTTCAGAACAAGAGTCAATTGCAGGCACTGAGACCCACAAAGACTCATGCTTTCTGAGCCCTACCGTCCACAGCATCCAGGTAGCCCAAGAGTATCCTCCGTGATTTCTCCTCCTTTCTCCTTTTTCCTGGGTATCCGACTTCTGCCCATTTCACCTCTGCCAATGAATGGGGGAGGGGACAGTAAACTATGTTCTCCTTGAGAGAAAAAAAGTCCCCGTCTTATTCATCTTGCAACTCAAGCACTCAGCCCAAGCCTGACTTAGCATGAACAGAGTTAGAGATATCCTAGATTAGAGGGCACGCTCATTCCCAAATCCCCAGCAGACTGTTCCAAAGCACTTCTGTAAATGGGTAGTTTAGAGCTTGGAAAGCATTTTTTTACATAAGCATGAAGTTCTAGAGACAGGCTATGTCCTCAGACTCAATTATAAAACTCAAGTTGGCCATGAGAGTCTAATAATGCACGAAAAGTGAGAACTTCAGGTATTCCATTGACTCCTCCTAAATAACCATTTTAAATAGTTTCTGTGAGAAAACGCATTCCAAATCAGGATGCCAGAAGCAGATTTCCATTTATTCCACAACCAAAGCAAGGTTTTCCTACTGAAAAAATAAGAGGAAGATGAAAGGGAGGAGATGCTGCCCCTACCAGAAACAGCCCTGATGTTCATGGCAGGTGCAGGTTTTGCAAGGAGGGTGGGATGGGACAGAAAGGACTGGGTACCAATAATGATAACCTGAAATTCTTTAGTTTAAACACTGGTCTTAAGTGTTCTAAAACAGGAACTAAAAGGCAGCTGCTTGAAGGGGAGTTTGGAGAAGGGAGGGATTTCTGGTTTGGGAGTCATAAATCAATGAGCCAAGGAGGGCCTGTGCTCACCTATGATGACTCTTGATTTCTGTTCTTCAGTTCCTTGACTGACACACTCACTGATGCTAATAAAATTCTAACTCTCAGGTTTACTGTGTCAGTTTGAAGTTGGGAGCATGGAGAAGGAAGCTGGATTGTGAGCTTCTTAAAGGCTGGGATATCCAATTCATTTCTGTCTCTTTTTTTTTTTTTAAAGGAAAATTTTATTCAAGCAAAATATAACTCAGGAACAGCCTCTCAGAAAGCTCTGAGAACTGTTCCCCCCTATTCATTTCTTTATACGCCAATCCCCTTGGTGTGAATTCATAATTCATCAATAAATAAGTATAATTTAAGGAAGGTCTTTAACTTTTCAGTGTAGTTGCAAAACATGAGGGCTTTGGAGTCAAACTTCACAGATTCAAATCATTTTCCTTCTATAGGTGCAGGACCAGCGGCTTTCTCCCAGGGCTTCCAGTTTTCTCCTCTAGAAAAAAGGGTGGTGATAGCACTTACCTCAAGGGTCACTGTGGGAATGAATGCATTTGTATTTGTGAATCGCATAGCACTGTGCCTGCCACATAGTTAGCACTCGATAAATCTAAGCTATTGTTTTCCCATCATCCTGTAGCTACTTGTCCTATATTTTGCCCCCCAAATTAGTTTCTCAGGGAATGTGGTGAACATGAAAGTTGGTTGGTGCAGTGTGTTGAATTGTGGTCCTCTAAAGATATGTCCCCTTGGAACCTGAGAATGTGACATCATTTGGAATAAGGGTCTTTTGCAAATGTAATCAAGACAAGGATCTTGAGACGAAACCATCCTAAATTAGGATGAGACCTATATCCAATGACGAGTGCCCTTACTGGTCAGACAGAAAAGAAGACACAGAGAGACAGGGAAGAAAGCCACGTGGAAACAGAGGCAGAGACTGGAACTATGCTGCCACAAACCAAAGAGCACCAGAAGCCACCGGAATCTGGAAGGGGCAAGAAGCAGTCTCCTCGAGAGCCTTCAGAGGGAGCAGGACTCTGCGGACGTTTTGATTTTGGATGTCTGGCCCCTAGAACTGTGAGAGAATACGTTTCTGTCAAGACACGAGGTTTGTGGTCATTTGTGGTGGCAGCCCTAGGAAACTAACTTGCTGGGTACAGTTTGGAACAACCTAAATTTGGTGAGGAAAACAAGCCCAAATATAAATTGGAATTATCACAAGTTCTTTTCCCAAATCGTGTACTACAGGGAAATTTCTCTTTACGAAGGAAAAATCACTGGCTTCAGGGACTGGAATGTTCAAGCCATTCTTTCCCATCCACTCCCAACCGAGGACATTTCTGCTGGGAATCCTGAAAACACTCTGCATTTTTCCACAGGAATGCGGTGGAAGCACTCAATGTGCAGTAAGACTCTGCACAGAGTCAGCAGCTATCTGACCCCAAATAAATGGGCAGGTGACGTGGCTCCCCGTCCTTGTCCAATAAGCACACGCACGCTAGTCCCTGCTGTCTCCCTGACCCCATCTGTGGAGGTCCAAGAGGTCATTAGCCAAAGACTCCAAGCTAAGGAAAGATACCTGGTTGCCAAGAAATGTACATAATTGTATACTCCTAATTCTATGGGTTCTTGCAAATAATCTATGAAACAGATCTCCTTTTAAGTGAAAAATATATCCTGGTCATCTGCAGGATCCTTCTAAGCCTTTGGAATTTACAGTCCTCAGGAGAGAGTCCTGAGAGAGATGTTGTCGAACCCACTGATGCCTAGAGAAATGGTTTACATTCCTTTCCTCTCTTCTAACTCCTGGAGAGAAATAGCAGCAGCCAGAGCAGTGACTGTCAGAGAGGGGTGACTTTTTTAGAGCAAAGGCGTTAGACAAGATGACACATGCTGACAGGCTCAGCAAACAGTGGCTGCCCTGCCAATCAGCAGACAATTTCTGTGCGTCTGCAATGTAGGAAAGATTGTCAGTCACGCAGTGTTTCAAAGACAGGTCACGACGACCCCATGTGTCATCTTCTAATGCCAATCAGCAGACAATTTCTGAGTGTCTGCAACTAGGAAAGATTGTGAGTCGCGCAGTGTTTCAAAGACAGGTCACAACGACCCCGTGTGTCATCTTCTAATGTGAAGGTCAAAAGAAAGGGGAAGGTGGGTGGAGGCAGAGAGGGGAAAGCAGGAGACCCCTGTGCAGGCAAATCAAGCACATCCAGGCAGGTCTCGACTCCTATTTTCTGACAAAGCCTGGGGAACCCGTGTGATCACCTGCTTCGTTGACATCTGAGGCTCCCACCTCACATGTAACCAGCACTGCATTAATTCCTAAGTCCTTTAGAACTCGTGAAAGTCACTTCTTCCCGGACTGAGGAAAGGTCTTTTCTTTCCCTACTTGGTAATTTACTCAATTTATTTCCAGCCAGGAAAGGGTTGTAGGGAAGAGGAGGAAGCCACACACAGGACTCTGGCCCCCAAGAGTGCCCTGCAATGGACTTCATCGTTTAATTGAAGAGAATTCCAGAACACCGACAACACTCATAACCAAAAAAAATTCTGAAGCCCAATAGATTCAAAGGATTTTTGTCATTACCTGTCATTTACTCTTCTCCTATTACAAAAGGAAACGCTGAGATAGAATGAGAGAGAGAGCCCCATGAAACATACAGGTAGATAACCTGAGTGCTTGTTTAAAATACGTAAATGTTAAATTTCTCCACTTTCCATCAAAAAGCTTTTCTGAGGAAAGGATACATTTTTACCACTCAAGGTTAATACAGAGTATACACATGCGCGTGAACACACATGAGACTGCACTTGGTCAATCCACAGCCCTTCATAAGAGAACTGTGTGATTCTAATTAACAGGATACTTTTTAAGTAAATAACTTAGTGATTATAAAAAGCTATACAGTACATACAAATATGTTATATTTTTTTAAAAAAACCTCCATCCTTCCTGTCCAGAAATGTCCAGTTGGCCGTTAAGGTTGTGATAAAGGCAAAGTGTTGAGCACACGTAATCACACTGAGGGTCCTGCTAACCGACTAGTGCTGACGTTCCCTAGTTCAACCTGATTCATCTCTTGCACAGGAACCAAGAGATGGTAAAAGGGTCAGAGATTACACCAGGAGGAAAGAAAGAAAGCTTCAAGCTACTTTGGGATAAGGATCCTTGTCACCCCTAAGATCCTTTTCTAGCAATTGCTCTGTTCCTGAAGTTCGCCCTGTCCTGAGGCAAGCAGTAGGGGGCTTGGTTATTTGTGTTTCAGATCTGGAAGCTTCTCCCAAGATGGAAGAAGAGAGGGGAGTGAAAGTATAAAGGTTATTAGATATCAGAGGTTTGGCTGGGCACCACAAGCAAGCTAAGAGGAGTCACTGGAGATGAAGGGTCTGTCAAACACATACACATTTGCATGTACACACACATACACACACACACATACACACATACACACACTTTCTAGGCTGCCTCGTATTAATCACCCTATGAAATTTTTGAACAGTTGCTCTGTACACAAATGCACACTAAAAAAAAAATAAATAAATAAGACAGAGAGAAAAAACATATCCAAGTAGATGATCTCTTATCAAAAGTACATGTCTTGCTAATCAGAAACCACATCTTAATTCTGATAACTGAGAAATTATGTGGCTACTGTAAATAAAGAGTAAACCATTTGTAAAAAATCAAAACACACAAATCATCCCAGATACCAGTTCTCATTTCCCGACATATTACTGCACACAATACTGTTTTGGGGTCCTGCATTCTTACATTGTTTTGAACATTCATCAGACTATTAATTTTAAAAGCCAGGAGCTTTGTCCTAATCACCAGGACCTGTTTTTGTACTTTGGAAAAGGCAAAAAAACCAACTCTGACTTGGGTGGGAATCATTTTGGGAATAATGGTGGGTGGTTGTTCACATCCGGATTAAGTATAAAATGATAACATTATGATGATGAATGCCACAGAGCCTCATCTGCATATAAATAGACCTAATCAGAAATGCAAATTGCAATCAGGAGACGTTTTTAAAGACTGTGATAGCTGTGTGACTGTGCAGATAAGGAAAGGTTAACACTTGTATTGTTAAAGCAGTTAAATGGCTCCCAGCCGGCCCAGGGCCTTCCTCTGAAAGAGGCATGTGGAAGGTACAAATCTCCCAACCTGCAACACTCCTGGATGGAGCTTTCCAGAGCTTCATTTTCTATAACTAGAAGCTCGAGCAGGCCAAACATCAGCCCTATTCTGACGGAAGACAAACAACCAAACCTCTTGTACAAACCCTTAATGAATACAGACAATAGATAATAAACTGGCATTTAAATACCCTTCAAACAGATCTCGTTCAGCACAATTGCCCATTGAGACAGAAATTAAAGGATGGAGAGAAAGTCATGACTGATGTAACATTTTTCTGATATTTTTTAGTGCTGGTATACATTTTTTTGTCCCTAAATTTTTCAGCATACTGGAGAAAGATTCAAACTGGGGAAAAAAAAAACAAACCAGACATGATTATATAATTTAAAAAGAAAACACCAGTATTTAGACAGATTGCTTAATCCAACACCGCATTTTCAGTCTTCTCCTGCAAAGCGCAAAAAATGAACATGTCAAAAAAATTAGAGTACTGAAAATATACAATTGTTATGACATAGTCCTATCATTTTTAGACTATGTTACCTTTCAGGAACACCCTCTCCCCCACTTCCCTGCATCCGCCCCCACCTCCCCCCAAAAAAGAAATACATTTTACAATCAGGCTTTCACAGGTTTGGAGAGAAACTGTTAATGAACTATTTATTATCCTTAAAGAGCCTCTTTCACAAAGAACTAATAAGCCAAGAGCGCCATCTTGTGTCCTACCTTGGAATCTTAAAAAGCGTTTTCACAGGATGCATGTCAAAGAGGGGAGGGTCTCCATCCCCCAGTTCAATAGCTGTGATCCCCAAGGACCAGACGTCACAGCGAGCGTCATAGGAAGAGTCATACTGCTGCTCACAAGCAATGACCTATCAGACAAAAGCAGGACACAACACATCAACCCCACCGACACCGCAGATGTCCTGAAAGGCCCTTGGCCATCTTAGCCCCCTTCTCAGTTCCCTTGGCTATACTGATATTAAATTCCAGTAATAATAAGATGTCCGTTTTCTAGGCCTTATTTGTGTGATTGATTTATCATCTGATATGTTCATTAACTTTTAAAAATGTATCAGTTCAGTTCAAGAAACATGCATTGAACCCTCTAGATACCGAGAACAGTGCAAGGGGAGGCACAAGGGTGAATACATCACCACAGCCACCCTGATGTCCTTTAAGGAAAGGCTTTGTCTAGATCCTTCATCTCATTACCAGCTGCTGAATTCAACAGTGAGGAGTGACTGTTCTCAAAGATGCCTATCTCCTGCACAAAGTCCCTAGGAGCACGGCATTTGAGCACAAAGCTGCTGGGAGACTGATGTGCTTAACTTAAAAGAGGAACCACTCCCTCCCATTCCCCTTTTCCAAGAAAATCGGCCCCCTCCTCAAACCCCAACAACTGGTTTGTGTCTCAGCCCAGCTGCTGCTTCAGGTATTAGCTCTACTAGGTGCAAGAGAAGGGGAACCAGAAAGTGCCCTTGGGCTTGTCATTGGTTTGGAAAGTATGGAACCTTGTGGGGAAATCTTTTTCTATCAACGTTTTGAGTCAGACAGGAAAAGCCCCACCACTTAGACTCTGGTGGCTATCACAGTGGGGTCAGGAGAAGGCAGGGGTGGGCCAGAGGCTGTGCAGGAACCAAATGCTCCTGTTTGACCTTAAATCTGCTTCCTTGACCAAGTATGACCCATGGCTATGAGCAGGTGGGAGACTTTTATTAGAGTCTGATGATGTATGTCCAACAGCCTATGAGGTAGATATACAGCATCAATGGAGACCGCAGCAGGGCCAAAGTGATGGTCCTGCCTGCCCTCTTTGGCCATCAGAAGGTCTCTGACTTTGAGTAAGATGGACCAACTGGCCATGGGGAGTAGAAGAGTGACGGATCTGGCCTATGTATTAGCAGGTTACTGTGCTGAGGATACTCTACGTACCTGCACCCAGGCTACTGTGCTGAGGATACTCTACGTACCTGCACCCAGGCTACTGTGCTGAGGATACTCTACGTACCTGCACCCAGGCTACTGTGCTGAGGATACTCTACATACTTGCACCCAGGCTACTGTGCTGAGGATACTCTACGTACCTGCACCCAGGCTACTGTGCTGAGGATGCTCTACGTACCTGCACCCAGGCTACTGTGCTGAGGATGCTCTACGTACCTGCACCCAGGCTACTGTGCTGAGGATACTCTATGTACCTGCATCCTTGGCCTGATCCCAGCCCAATCCTCTGAATAATCTATCCTGCCATAGAACATCCTTTTAACACATAGAAGTCATACTTTTAACACATTATTTTCAAATATGCATTCAACCTAAAGTTCAAATAATTCCAATTTTGGAAGCAGAAGCCATTACATTGCCCCCCGAAGATCTCACTTTCATCACCTCAATCTGGTGAGAAACTACATTATTCTAAAAGATCTCCAGAGAAGGCTATTTACCACCTTCCCTTCCAGAAATGACATTTCCAAATGTGTAAGACAAACATAATTTTAGACCTATCAATCAGCAAATAGTTCACCATTCTTATACATTCTTGCGAAAGAAAAAGAAATAAGACTCTATCCTTCTCCAACAGGAGCTACGGCCAAGTGAAATTTAAAGTGAATCTATAATAAATTAAATGACAAACCTTGACAACTAAAAATGTCCTAAGACAATATGTCCTAGCATGTCCAATAAAGGATATGGGCTCCAAAAGCTTGGGGTATTAGAGGGAGACCAATTCAGGCTCAGCAAGACAACAAAAAGTAAATAGTGCCCATAGTCCACAACTTCCAGAAAGAAATTCAAATCAACTTCTAGCTATCTTGGATGGGACACAGAAGGCAATTCCAAGAACCTGTCCAAATGTGGGAATGGAGACATCCTATCGATTCTCAAGTGCTGTCATAAAATATTCAAAACGTTTATCTGGTTTCCACTTCTCTTTACAGACAGTCACACACTATCTTCAGCTCAGTCTGATTAATAGAAGAGTATCCGTTGGCCAAATTCTCTTCCCTAAACTCAGGTTGTAATGTGACAAAGGAATTATTTAAGCTTAGCCTTCTAGAAAAGTTTAAAGAAAATGTCTCTAGTAAAATAACTCACAAATAATTATTGAGTACCCATGAGCCAGGCATGGTACTAGGTAGATAGATAATCATTCTGTCAGGTAGGTACTAGTATCACCTTTTGTAGGTATGGAAACTGAGGCATAGCACAGTTAAATAGCTTCCCCAGTACCCATAGCTAGTCATGGTCAGGGACAGAATTTGAACGCAGGCAGAGGAGAGACAAGTAAACAGATTATCACAATGTGATAAAACTACTCTAAATAATAAAGGTTATATTCAAGAATCAGTTGAATTATCAGCATCTGTACACATATTTTGACCAAACTAATCACGTTTTCGAGATTTTTGTCACCTAAATTCTATCTCTTCAGAGGGAGTCTCTTTTTCCATCTCTCTTTACTGGGTTACATGTGATGGGATTCAAAGAGGTACTCTGAGAGGTTGCATCCCAACTGAAGGTCAACACATCCTAGAACTGGATTTCCTATCAATCCAACAACAAAGTCTGCAACTATTTCTTTAGGAGAAAAAGTAATTTCATTCTCCTTAGCTCAGCATTCTCCTTGTCTCTAGGTAAACTAAAGCTGAGTTAAGAATGCTTAAATGGTCGATTGGTCTTGCCCCCAGGAGGAAGTGACCTCTCAAAGAGCTCTCTGAATCAGTTGTTACAATGCTCCCCCAAAGAAAAGGAGAGTGGCAATGTCAAGTAAGTGCACTGCCCTGGCACCAGGTTTCCCAGGTTCTGTAAGTCATTTTAGAGGAGTGGGGAGTGAGGAGTCTGAAATGGTATTGACACAGGCCCAGGACCCCAAACACCTTGTCCTCTTCCACTCCTCCACCTCACCTCTACTGCCCCCAGGAGGAGACATGCCTAAGGGAAGTGTATTCTCTCCTCTCCCTCAAGCCTTTACTTCAGTCATAGGAGTATAAATGATGTTGGTGGCAGTGGAATGGGGAAGACAGAATAGGTGTGAGAGAGAGTTCAAGGCAAGACTTGCAGGACTTGGGAGGCTAGGAAAAGGGACACACCAAGGAAGACTAACATTATGACCCTGGGTGACCAGGAGAATGATGGTGCCATTTATAAAACAGGAAGTCAGGAAGAAGAAGTCAGTTTGGTAGGCAGTATAACAAGTTCAAATTGGGTCTAAGCTCTACCTCTAACCAGGTACAGAAAAATCATGTGTGCTCTTGGAAACTCACTTTTTTTTTTTCACATGTAGATGCAATAAGAAAAACAAAATTCCATCAGGGTCAGAAGCAGAATATACTAAAGGGTAACAATAAAGCACTGATGTGTTATCAGTGACTTCATGGAGTTTTATATTATAGTAAATATATCTTACATTTCGTTCGGAAAACCCGAACGAACTTTCTGGCCAACCCAATATATCATGAACTTTAACAAACTGGTAAATTTATCTTAATCCAGCATTGTGACTAGAAAAACTGTGAATGAATGTCAATTTTACAAAGTAAGAATTCTCCAAAGTTGATTTTAAAGTCCCACTAGCATGTTCATATGAAGAGGATATGCCTTCTGGAATGTTCCAAAAGATGTGTATGTAGACTGTTACAAAATATTTAGTGCACCTGGCAAAGGCTAAGAGCACAGAATTAAATGAATCAAAATAAAGAGAGCTCTAGTGCAGTATTTGCTAATGGCCTATTGGCTCCAAGATTAAATTATTGTCTCGCTGAGTCTCAACGAGTTTCAGGATGTGTAAGTCCCTGCATACTTCTGCATACTCACCTTTAACAATCTTCAACTCTTTGTCATGACATCGGTGAGTGTTTATACTGTTTCTGAGTTTTAATGAGTAGTTTTATCTACTTGGTGTTAGAAATCTATCATTAACCTCATCACTTCTTCCAGGTTTTAAAGGGGCCAATCTTAGGATCTCATCAATGTGACCTCTGAAGTAAACAGAAGTAACCCAGGGTAAGGATTATGTCTTATCTTTCTTCCTTCCTCATCCACATCAATTTGTGGCACTCATCAGAGAAGCTTTGTTGAAAAATCTTTGGATTGGAATCAGAAAGTCTGAACTCCATTATTCACCAGCTGGGTCCCTTTGAGCAAGTCCCGTGAAAACTTTGAGCTGAGGATTCTTTAGTTATAGTGACCTCACTTTCTAGATCTATAAGATGGCAAGGTGGGGATGAATGATCTCTACTATCCCTTCCAGCTCTAATATTCTATGACTTAATGATTTCCAAATAAGTGGCTTTCTTATCTCAAAAAGATATCTCAAACTGAGAGACTAACCTCTCCATGCAAATTACCTAGGAACAGTAGATCATTCTGGGGTGTGAACTGGGTGGCTGGAACCTTGAGGGGATTTTATTGCCAGTATTTTGTAGGTCTTAAGGTCTATGAAAAGATGCTGGTTGCTGTGACGATGCCTCCGTTAAGGAAGATGAGCTTCAGCGACAGAGCAATTGTTTGGATGCTGTTAATGGAGCATGTCCACGTTCCTACCTTGAAATGCAAACTTATGGCTTTTCTGATACGTTTAGACTACACTGCTGCTTATTTTAGGAAGGGGAAAGACACGAATACTCGGATAACTAGCAATATCTATGCACTAACAGCCTCAGTGCTCAATGCCAATTTTACCCAGAGGTGGGCTTGAGCCTCCCAAATGTTGGTCATTACCACCTTGGCTGCCCAAAACTTCTTTCTGGAGGGAACCAAGGACAAGAAATAAGTTTTCACTATAGTTTAGCTCTACTGGTCTTTGTAGCAAAGGCCAGCAGTCAGCTTTCTTTGTTAGGGCAGTTCTTCGTAAGCCTTCTTCAAGCTAACGGGTTCCCAAGTTGTAGACTCTAAACCTTCCCCAGTCACTCCCTCCTCCCCTCTCCTAAGGGAGTTTATAGGATAAAACTGCACCACAACTTGATAACGCAACTGCTTTGACACATGTCATCTCCTTATCCATCCCGGGCATGGTCCCCTGAGTTCTGTTGAGGAGGCTGGCCCTTTCCTCAGCCATGAGCTGGAGAAAACTAACTGTGAAAAGCTCTGGGACCGTGAAAAGACTTGCACCTCTGGATGGTGCAAGAAAATCCTCTGGCTTGCTCTGCAAGCCATCTTCATTTTGGTTGCCACTCCCTCACTGGATAACTTTAGCAAATTATTTAATCTCCCTGTATCTCTTCTTCCTATGCAAACTAAACAATCCCTTCCTCATGGGTCTTATCTGAAGCACTGCTTAGGAAAATGCAGGTTACCCAGCTTTTTCTATGGCACCAAAATGTTAATAGTAGATACCATTAGGTCACTGATGTATGGGTAATATCCATTTTATTTATTTACTTCCTTAAAACTTTTTGCATTTTCTAAAATGTCTACAGGGAACATGGATTATTTCTATAACAAAAAAGAACAAATTTTGTCTGTTTTTCTGTCTTGAAAATGTAAATAAGTATTAGAAAGTTTGCCTTGATCTTCAAGGGTGTGTTTCCTTCCTCAGGGGTATGTACTGGCTGTGGGGATTCTTCATCAGCAAGGTGACAGGTTAAAGGTGTTGTCTTGGTTGTAACACTAGGGTCCCATGAATTTAAAAAGAATTAAAGAAATTCTCTTCTCAACCATATTCTTTTCCATTGTAAGCACCAGACTAGAGTTAGTACTTACACTTTCTCAGGCCACCACGATCCCATGAAATGCCCCATGATTACAGTTTCATTTCAGCCTAGACCAAGAGTAGGGCTTACTGATAAAGTTCCCAAGATAGGGGGTAAGATCCACCCTCTACCTCTTGCAGAAAGACTTGGGCTATAAGAACCTTAGAGAACAGTTTCTCCTCATCTCAAAGTCTTCATTATCTATAAAGAACATCTGTATTAAACTGGATGTAAAGGGGACAAAAAACAGTCAACGTACGAACTCCTGCATTCAGAAAACCTAGATTTCTCCAACCTATTTAATTTAAACCATTTATCAAATGATATATCAAAGAGCTGCTGTGCTGAAATCTTTCAATAATGTGATTTTTAACCAATACTTTCAAGCAAATAATATTATAGTAGCACCATCCACCATAAGGAAAAATATGTTTTGCTCTTATAAAAAATGATTTACCAAACTTAAAAAACAATAGATGTTATTCAGACTATTTTATTTTTCCACTAATATTTTTAAATGTCATTAAAAATGCACTTAGGTTTGCTTTATATGATCTGATTTCTCATCTTACTAGAATTGATCATGTGATCCAAAACTATAACAAAAGGTCAAGACTACAATTTCACTCAAGTACAGAGGCAAAATGCTGTTATCTCAAGAGCTAAATTTCAGCTCACAAAGAGGCAAAGCAAATAAACCTAAAGCTATTAATCTTTGGCTGACCTTGAGCCCCAAAATACAGTCAATAGAATGGCAAATAAGATGGGCTGAGAGGTAAGAAGGCAAATAGGATTCTTAATTTTGCTTACATAATTCACATAGCATAATTAATAAATGTTATTGATCAAAAAGATTTCTAAAATGGAATTTCCCTGGAATTGTAAATTGCAGTTATAAATATTCCAGTGGCAAATATTATTCATCAGTTTTACATACAAACATCTTAAAGTGTTACAAGCTGAGATACTGAACAAACACATGAAATCTCTTCCCTTGGATGAAATATAACTTTGAGGGAGGATACATTTGAGATTTGAGCTTTTTTGCTATAAGAGGATGTGGACTAGAAGAACTGAAATGTATGGGGTTTTTTTTCTCTCTCTTCTTTTTTTTTAGTTCATTCATAAAACTCAAGACTAGAACTGAATCTATATTTTGTATGCTGAGAAACTGCCAGAAATAATTTAAATTATACTGTTCTTATGAAATTCAGAAAGGTCTCTAATTAAAATATGACGTTCTACAAGTCTTTTCTCGGGATTGTAACATTCAGCGTATGCCTTTAGAAAAATAAAACAAAGTTCAAATTAAAAACACTCAGGGCTTCCCTGGTGGCGCAGTGGTTAAGAATCTGCCTGCCAATGCAGGGGACATGGGTCCGATCCCTGGTCCGGGAAGATCCCACATGCCGTGGAGCAACTAAACCCGTGCGCCACAACTACTGAGCCTATGCTCTCAAGCCCGCGAGCCACAACTACTGAAGCCCGTGCACCTAGAGCCCGTGCTCCGCAACAAGAGAAGCCACCGCAGTGAGAAGCCTGCGCACCGCAACTAGAGAAAGCCCGCGCGCAGCAACGAAGACCCAACACAGCCAAAAGTAAATAAATAAAATTAATTAATTAATTAATTTTAAAAAAAGACACAGAACACGCATACACAACACCACTTCCCACCATGGCTGGTGGAGGGCAGAGGGGGACTGTTCTGGGTTTGAGGCCAGCATACACACTGATTTTTGCACTTAAATTCCCCAAAGCCCTGGGAACATATCACTTATACTTAACTATATGGTAAGCCCTGCTCTCAAACTCAGGACCAGTATCACAGAACTCCCCTGTGAAAGGTAAATCAGCGACCCCAAATTTTTGTATCTGTTCTTAGTACTCAAAGGCTCCAAAGGGACACATTTGCTTAGAGACCCAGGATCATCCCACCACCCTCCCCGGCTCCAGCAGCTTCCCCACATCAGAGATGGATGCTGAAAGGGATCCTAGGATTCATTAAGCCAACCCCCCTATTTCACAGAGGAGGAAACTAAGGTGCTGGGGGAGAGCTGACCTGTCCAGAGTCACAGAGCTGGTTTGTGGCCAAACCAGGAGCAAACTCCATGGTTCCCGCATGAGGGAAGTATCTCCTGGGGATTATTATAGTACACAGAACGCTGAGCCATTGCCAAAGGGATTTCGTGCTCCATAAGCCATAGCCACACCATACTCTGAGCATGTAAGCAGATGGAGTTCCTGCCGCCTCTCACTTCCCCTGTCCCCTCACTTTCCCTTCCACTGCCCCTTTCCTTTGTCAGCTAGTGCTCCAATTCTACCAGAGTTCAGTTAAAAAAAGAATGAGTAGGAGCTCTATAATTCAGTTCATTTTACAGCTGTTAAGTCAGGTATTCTTACCCCAGGTGAGGAAACAGATTAGGATGGGCTAAGAAATTTCTCAAAGTCATACAGCTAGTAGGTAATGGAACTAAAGCATAAACCCGTGACAAGAAACTAACTGGGGAGTGGGGTTCTCCTCCGCAGTACATCTGAAAAACAGGAAGGGAAGCAAATCAAACAGAATACCTGAATGCTCCCGCACGGGCACACCCCTCTACCTGCACGTAGTCTCTGGGTCTGTCCTCTCCCAGGCTGATGTCACCAGGCAAACCAGAATGCCCTTGGGAAGGTCACACATTCCTACCAAACAGTGATTTCCTTTAACCGTTTAAAGAAGGTGTGGGGAAAAGCTGGGCCATAACAGAGCACCATAACTACAAGTCTGCACACCCCTACCTGCTCCTGCTTCATCTCCACCCCAAGGCTCCTCTGGGTCCCATTCCTGATGCTGACTGCCCGCCTCCCTTTTCTTTCCTCCAACAGCTCAAGGACCGTCGGACAGAGGAGCCGATGCAGCGTTGGCCTAGCCGTGAACTCCCTTTCCCTTTCTTGGGGCTGAGCCCCTATGCCCTGGGCGGGGCAGTGGAAGCACTGGCCAGAGGGTAGCCACCAGGTGATTTGAGCCTCAGAGCCCAGGAAGAGCAGAGGCGGGCTCTGACGTTTCTTCAGCCCCTGCAGGAACAGTTCTTCCTCTTTGGTGGATGAAGAAGGGGAAACAGCAGGTGTCTTGCCCTTCTCACCTCCCCAGAGAGGGGTGGGAGGACAGCCTGGAAAGTTCCAAATGCTCACAGAGGCTATTACTTTGAAACATCTTACTTAGCACTGAGCAGGAGGCAGGATGGGGAAGGGGGGATATGAGGCCTCTGCTCTGGGCTCACGTGCTTCTGCACATCTGGGAGCTGAGGCCTCAGATGGGGTCCTATATTTAGACCCGCCAGGGGGAGTGTAACAAGTCTCCGTCACCTCCAGGGCCAGCCCCCCACCTCCACACTGACAGATGACATATGACTCAACCCCACAGAGCTCCAGCTGAGAGGGGAGCTATCACTGAAGCTGAGGGTACAATCCAGGGCTGCACCAGTCACTCTGCCCTTGCTCTGGGCCCTTTACCCGCCGGAGCCCCAGGTGCCTGGGTTGTGCTCCAGGCCCCCTGAAGGCAGGACCACTCTGGGAATGCAGGCAGGGTCAGCCCCAGAATGAGAAGGGAGGGAATCCCTGCTTCTTAGAGACTGACACAGGAATCTGGAGGGAACCAGGGAACACAAATGGCTACAGAATCTCAGAGGTGAATGTCTTGGGGGAAGACACACAGGTCTTTCAGCCAAGGATCCAAGGTTCTAAACCCCTCACTTGAACCTGTTGAGCAACCAAAGCCTACATTCCTCACAGTGAAGTAACTGGCAGATGGGATCCCAAGAATCCTCAGCCTTTTAGAACAGAGTCAGGTAAAATCAGACCCTAAAGGTCTCGCCATTGCCATTGTTTCACCCTTATTGAGATCTGGAGAGATCCCACCTTCCTTATCTGACTAATACCAGAGGCGTGGAATGTGAGAGCTGGAAGAGGCTCTTCCCCCTGGAAACCATAAATGTTCTCTGAGACAGAGAAGGGACCTAGGAGGCAGAGACTACCCAGGCCAGTCTCCTTCCAGCTGAGAACAGGATAGGGAGGGTTGGACTCAGGCAATAGGCACCACCATTTTTTTTTTTTTTTTGCGGTACGCACGCCTCTCACTGTTGCGGCCTCTCCCGTTGCGGAGCACAGGCTCCGGACGCGCAGGCTCAGCGGCCATGGCTCACGGGCCTAGCCGCTCCGCGGCATGTGGGATCTTCCCAGACCGGGGCACGAACCCGTGTCCCCTGCATCGGCAGGCAGACTCTCAACCACTGCGCCACCAGGGAAGCCCGGCACCACCATTTTTAAAGCACTTACTATGCTGGGTACTGCAGCAAGCACTTTCAGTACATCGTTTCATTTTGTCCTCTGACGCTGTTGGTCAGTGATCAGGTGGGTAAGCAGGGTACCTAGGATTTGCTCCCAGGTCTATCTGACTCCAAAATTTGTACTCTTATCTCTTCTACCAAATGTGCAGCCATATTAAAATAACTGAACCACAATCGCTTTTTTAAAATGAGTGGCAGAGCTGTAACTATTTAAAATCCAAATCTCCTAAATTCTATTCTGAAGGACTTTGTTATTTTATTTTTCCAGATCCTTCCCTTGGGCATTAATTACATTGGTTTCTAGTGTCATGTTGAAATACTGCACTTTCCTCAACATATTAGGAAGTATAATTTTTATCTAAAATAATTTTTAAATTGGAAAAAAAAGATATTCATCTTACCTGGTACACTGGTGGTTGCAATTAAATGGTTTGCTTAGCCATTATACTAGATGGAGTGGTGGTGGAGACACATCATTTTAAAAGACATACATGAAGGACCTATCACCTGTAATGTATAGGTTGACTAAACTTTGCCATCCCACCAATGAGAGAAGCAGCCTATATATTAAGGATCCAGTTTACTTGGAATCTTCCTAAAATATACTCTAGTATAGTGGCTAAGAGGGAGGATTTTGGAGCTAAATACCTGGGTTAAAATCCTGGTGGCATCACCTAACAACCTGTCCAAGGACAAGAACAGTACTTTCTGTGACTTATTTACTTTCTCTAAAACATTGGACTAGTAATAGCAGTAACTTTATGGGGTTATTGTAAGGATTACAAATGAATTAATTCATACAAAGCACTTAGTGCCTGGCACATAGTAAGCACTCAACAGATGCTATTAATTCTTATTAGGTACCAAACCCATTAGCTAGAGCTTAGGGAACAAAATGGTAATAATGACAACAATAATATTTCAGCTCTGTAGTGGTTTATGGCTTTCTCAGCCCTTCAACACGAAATATCTCTTTTGTCATTTCTATTCCTGGCAGTGCCAAAGGAAATAGCATTATTGTATCATTTAGCTAGGAACGGCATAATTGACGAAGGCAAGAGTGGTTGCAAAAAGCCTGCGATATTTCTGCATTGGTGTAAGCCAGTTGTTATGGCAACCGTCCCCAGTCAACCCCTTGCCAGGAAGAGAGAGACCCATTTTTGGAGCTGTCACAGCACATCTGTTTTTCCACTCAGCTGATTAGCTCTTGTTTGCAACAATTAGCAGATGGAAGTAAAAATGAAAAAAAAAATTTTTTAAAGAAGCAAATATTTATTTTATCCACAAGCCTGCTTTCTAATACAGAAACAGACCTTTGGTTATTTTAGGAAGATTCCAAGTAAACTGGATCCTTAATATATAGGCTGCTTCTCTCATTGGTGGGATGGCAAAGTTTAGTCAACCTATACGTTACAGGTGATAGGTCCTTCATGTATGTCTTTTAAAATGATGTGTCTCCACCATCACTCCATCTCTGCATGGCTTTGTTGTAGGAGCTGACTCAGCACACACTTTCCACACTGTACATCTCATATGAACACACTGAAGCAGAAGAATACAAGGCTGGTGGGCTAGGAAACCTGAATTCTGGGGGCAAGTCTGCTCTGAACTAGCATGAATAGTATCCTCTCCCTGCCTTAGTTTCTTCACCTGTAAAATGTAACTTGGATTCCCATGCGCTCTGAAAAGCCATACAGCTCCAGTATTTACCAGATATGTGAATTTGGGCACAATACCTCCTACCCCTCTTTGAGCCTCATTTTCCTCAGTGGTAAAATGAAGAAAATAATATCTACTCTAGAGAGCTGTTGTGAGAATGAAATAAAATAATGTATTAAAAAAGCACCCAGGGCTTCCCTGGTCGCACAGTGGTTAAGAATCCAATGCCGGGGACACGGGTTTGAGCCCTGGTCCAGGAAGATCCCACATGCCGCAGAGCAACTAAGCCCGTGCGCCACAACTACTGAGCCTGTGCTCCAGAGCCCTCGAGCCACAACTACTGAAGCCCGTGTGCCTAGAGCCCGTGCTCCACAACAAGAGAAGTCACTGCAATGAGAAGCCTGTGCACCGCAACCAAGAGTAGCCCCCGCTCACCTCAACTAGAGAAAAGCCCGCGCAGCAACGAAGACCCAATGCAGCCAAAAATAAATATATTAAATAAATAGATTTTTAAAAAAAGAAAACTAAATGACTTACTGGGCATACAGTATATGACACCTTAGGTACTTAGTTTAAAAAAAAAAAAAAAAGCACCCATCCCAGTCCTGGTGCATTAGTGGGTGAGTCCTCAGTAGGTGAAAGTTTCCTTCCCACTGTATACTTGCTTAGTAGGTGGAATATTCAAACTATCTGACAATCAGCTGCACACGGCACTGAAACTGGTCCCTGAGGTCCCCTCTCGCCAGACATTACCCCCTGGAGTTGCTGGACCATTAGAAAATCTGGGTGTCCCAGGGAAAGAGACAGGCACCTCTCATGGCCAAGGAGCACTCAAGGGGTTCTGGATGGCAGCCATTTACCATCTAGAACAGAAGTATTTCAATATTTTAACAATCAGCATGGTCACACCAGTGCATCCCAGCTACCTGTAAGGCGTTATTTTAACAGAGACTACAAATATCCTCAACAAAAACAATAATGATGATGTTGGTTACTTTTCTTGGGTTTCAGTCATTTATAAATATTCAGTTTAATTCTTCACTACATGTGATGGTGGGAAAGGTAGATTAAGGATCAACTACCCCTAAGCCCCTGCCATCACTATAAATAAATATAAGTTAGGCTTGTATCCCTTTTTTGCTATAGACCAGGATATTAATCTGGTACGTGTTAGATGGAAATACTAGCCAAGCAATACCAATACTGACAGTGGGCATGGGTTGTATTGCACGTGCCTTAGTTCACTGAGTCACAACACAAAGACTCCAGTCACTGTTACCCACCTACCCACCCAGTGTCCCTGGGCACTTAGACTGGCAGAGCCTTGGATTCCTTGTCTATAAAATCAATGTCATCGTGCCTAACTGGCATCCTCACAGGTAGTGAGCACTTAAGAATAATATTTGTAAAAGTTCTATGCAGATCTGGGATGTTATTATTCTATTCTTATAAGAAACTGGCTATCAGGAGAGAGGGAAGGAGAAAAGAGGCAATAAACATGGGTAAAGGGAGGACTGTGTTAACATATATATATGTCTGAGATACAAGCCAATGTCACAGGCAGGGAGGGAGACCAGAGGCTCGATGTCAACAGAAGGTTGAGGGAAGTGACCTGAGCCAAACATCTCAGGAGATAATCCAAAAATGCTTGGCCAGAGAGCAGGAAGAACAGCACAAAATTTTCAAGGTACTGAGGGCTCACGTGAGAAGGCAGTTTGTTATGGTATGTCCAGAAGAACATATGGTACATTCTAGCACATACAGAAAGAACTGTGTTTGCCTCAAACACCTTAGGCTGAGAGAGATGTGTGTGTGTGTGTGTGTGTGTGTGTGTGTACACAGACAGGCAAAGCTGAGCTCTCCAACTAAGCTAACGCCTGTAACATGAGGACCTATAGGTTGCAAATGACTGACTGATTACCTTGGAAATCTGAATTATTTACTACAGAGGAAGGATGTTAAGTATCTGGAGGGTTGTTATAGGGTGAATCGTGTCCTCCAAAAAAAAAAAAGATATGTTAAGGTGCTAGCCCCCAGGAGCTCAGAATGTGAAATTATCTGGAAATAGGGTCGTTGCAGATGTAATTAGTTAAGGTGAGGTCATACTGAAGTAGGTGGCTCGCTAATCCAATATGACTGGTGTCCTTACAACATGATGGCCATGTGAAGACAGACAAACAGGGAGAACGCAATGTGATTACAAAGGCAGATGTTAGCGATACGGAGCTGCTAGCCAAAGAACGCCAAAGATTGCCAGCAAACCACCAGAAGCTAGGAAGAGGCAAGGAATGATCCTAGAGGCTTCAAAGGGAGCATGCCCTGCTAACACCTTGCTTGGACTTCTAACCTCCAGAACCGTGAGATAATAAATTTCTGTTGTTTTAAACCACCCAGTTTGAGCTACTTTGTATGGCAGCCCTAGGAAACCAGTATGGAGTGGCCACGGCTTTGATCCCAGGACAGGAGGAGAACCCACTTCAACTTCTTGGCTGGCCAAGGGCAGCCCCAAGGGAGTAAAGGGGGTGTCTGTTGGATTGTACCACGGGCGCTTTCACTGGTGGCTGCTGGAATACTGGGGCCCCTGCTGCCCCTCAGACACTCACAGACGATGTTGTCCTAACCGCCTCCAGGTCTGTCCCTAACAATGAAGCCATGCAACTTGCAGCAGTCATAGCCAGGGAAATCTAAGAACCTGGGTTTCTGATGGCTTTACTGAGCTGCTGAATCAACAAAGTCTGGAACCATCTACCTCTGTACTCACAGGAGAAACTTCATTTCCTACTGCTGAAGTCATTTTGCTCAGGGTAATCTGTTAAATACAGTTTCTATGTTGAGCATCTTTCTTTCCCTCTTAAAATCATCTTCCCAAGTCATAGTATGCTACTGACGTACTCAGTTTGTAAAAAACTGTACTGACCTTAACTTTTAGATTAACTCTTACTATGCCAGCCAATATTTCCCCAGTAGCACTGTTTCAAAGTACTACCACACTAAGCGCACCCCCTAAAATTTTTCTTCTCCTACACTGCTGAGTTGATACTGTTTTTACCCAGCATCTTTCAACTTTATGAGTGTCCACATGAGATGGCAAGAGGAGATAAGTGGAGACTGTTGTGAATATGATAGTCAGTTCATGCTGCAGCTTCAAGCTGCCCCGGTGAACTGCTGTTTGGACTGCGTGTCAAAGTTTGACGGTGATCTGGTCACATTCCATTAGCTACCTGGTTTGAAGCACAGCCTATTTGAATTAAATATTGTAGTTAGGCTGGTGAAATCAAAATGGAAATACAAATGGGAAAAGAATAATTTGGTTCAATTTCTCAAAAATAAAATAGGATCAAGGATCATTCTGCTGCATTTTCAAAATAAAAGCACTGGTGGCATGCAATGGTCTTATTCCACTGGCATTGGCATTGAATACATTGCTGTCATATTTAATCTAAATACCACTTATTCACACAAGCAGAAGTGAAAGCATATTAGGATCAATATACTATGCAGGCCACCATACGAAGACAATGTCCATTTGAACTACTACTGATTCTACTTTCAAGGACTCGTCTTACCCAAAGCCTGGCTCACAGAAGAGAGTATAAATGTTTGTTGAATGGAATGCTACTTAGCCATAAAAAATAATGAAATAACGCCATTTGCAGCAACATGGATGGACCTAGAGATTATCATACTAAGCAAAGTCAGTCAGACAAAGAAAGACAAATACCATATGATATCACTTACATATGGAATCTAAAATATGACACAAACGAACTTATCTCCGAAACAGAAACAGACTCACAGATATAGAGAACAGACTTGTGGTTGCCGAAGGGGAGAAGGGATGAGGGAGGGATGGATTGGGAGTTTGGGATTAGCAGACGCAAACTATTATATATAGAATGGATATACAACAAGGACGTACTGTATAGCACAGGGAACTGTGTTCAGTATCCTGTGATAAACCATAATGGAAAGGAATGTGAAAAAGAATATATATATATATATGTATATATATAACTGAATCACTGCTATATAGCAGAAATTAACACAACATTGTAAATCAGCTATACTTCAGTAAGATAAAAATTTTTTTTTAAGTTTGTTGAATTGAACTGACAAATGGAAGATTATTCTTGTGGACACTCTTAAAAGACTCTTTGTTGGAAAGAGTAATTCTCCATTTGAAAAATAAAAATGTGAGGTTTGTGTAGGACTGAGTCTCAAGATGCAGCCTGGTCCCAAAGAATCTTGGATGCAAGCACACATCCTGAGAGAATCTCTGAGTCATACACAGAGCAACTGGGCACTTGCTCCGGAGAGGCACTGTCAAGGTCTCTGCCCCATAATCTGCCTACTCCTCAATTTATCCACTACAGCAGGCAAGATGCAACACTGGCTTTTCCCTGATGAGAAGGGAACCAGTTTCAGGCAATCTGGGCAACAGAAGCTCACCATGGACCACTAAACTGCCCGTAAATAGAAACACTCCACATGATTTTCTTCAACCCAGCTGAAACTGAAAAGTCACAAACACCTCATGAGAAATGTACAAAGCCAAGAGCAGGTTGCTCTTATTTGCATTTTGTGGTTCTGGGAACACCAACTTGCCGCGGATTGTAACGGGAACACCGTCTTCTGAGTTATGCCACACTAAATATTAGTTGAGTGGCCTCAGTTATGCTTTCCTTTAATAATAAATTAATCAAAATCTACAGAGAGATTTGTGAATACCAATAGTTTTAAAGCCCTCCTCAAACTACCCTCCAAATTCATCTTCTCCTTTGACTTTTTTACGGATGTATTCATTCATCCAACAGATGCTTATTGAGCATCTAGCCTGTATCAAGCACTACACCGAGAGCTGGGCATCCCAAGTCCCTGCCAGAGTTTAGAGTCCAGTTGGGAGAACTGCTTACCAACAACTACTGGGTTGGCCAAAAAGTGACTTTGGTTTTTAAGTAAAAATAAAAGACACATTTTTCATTTTCACCAAGAACTTTATTGAACAACATATTCAATTTTTTATTCCACTACTTTCTGCCATTTTTCAGGCAAATTCATTATTCCATCTTCCCAAAACTTTTTATCTTTTTGAACAAAGAATTCTTCCAGGTGCCCTTTACAGTCTTCCAGGGAATTGAAATTTTCTCCATTAAGAGAATTTTGTAAAGACCAAAATAAATGGAAATCTGAAGGTGCAATATCTGGTGAATATGGCGGATGAATCAAAACTTCCCAGCCAAGCTGTAATGGTTTTTGCCTGGTCATCAAAGAAACATGCAGTCTTGCGTTATCCCGATGGAAGATTATGTATTTTCTATTGACTCATTCCGGATGCTTTTCACTGAAGTGCTGCTTTCAGTTGGTCTAACTGGGAGCAGTACTTGTTGGAATTAATCATTTGGTTTTCCAGAAGGAGCTCATAATAGAGGACTCCCTTCCAATCCCACCATATACACAACGTCACCTTCTTTAGATGAAGACCAGACTTTGGTGTAGTTGGTGGTGGTTCATTTCACTTGCTCCACAATCTCTTCCATTCTACGTTATTGTACAGAATCCACTTTTCATCGTCTGTCAGAATTTGTTTTAAAAATGGAACGTTTTCATTATGTTTAAGTAGAGAATCGCACGTGGAAATACAGTCAAGAAGGTTTTTTTTTTGCTTAACTTATATGGAACCCAAACATCAAAGCGATGAACATAACCAAGTTGGTACAAATGATTTTCATTGCTTGATTTGGATATTTTGAGTATGTCAGTTATCTCCTGTGTGGTATAACACTGATTGTTCTCAATTAATGTCTCAATTTGATCACTGTCAACTTCAACTGGTCTACCCGACCGTGGAGCATTGTCCAGTGAGAAATCCCCAGCACGAAACTTTGCAAACCACTTTTGACACATTCAGTCAGTCACAGCACCTTCTCCATACACTGCACAAATCTTTTTTTTGCATTTCAGTTGCCTTTTTACCTTTCTTGAAATAATAAAGCATAATATGCCAAAAGTGTTGCGTTTTTTCTTCCATCTTCAATATTAAAATGGCTACACAAAAATTCACCAATTTTGATGTTTTTCTTAAATGCACACTGATATGACAGCTGTCACAATACAATCTAACAAAATTGTTTTGAATGAAGTTAAAGACAACTAAGTGTTACTAGAGCCATCTTAAGGAAAAAACCGAACAAACCTTTTGGCCAACCCAATACAATGGTCATGGTTTGCTAATGGAGGGTGTAAAGGCTGCAGTGGAAACTCAGGAAAAAGAACCTCAGTTGGCCAAGGATGAGGGAAGGTTTCCTAGGGGAGTTGCATTTGCGCTGAGACTTGAAGATTGAGGAGGAATGTTCCAGAGTTCTGAGGGCCATCCCAGATGATGTAACAATATATGGAAAGGTTTAAAGGAATGACACATAAGGATAGATTTGGAGAATTACCTGTTGTTCACTTCTCTTGAGGCATTAAAAACAAGTAATTTGGGGAAAAGTAACCTGAAATGAGGCTGGACAGTACAGAAACTGGAATATGAAGGGCTTTGTTCCCCATTCAAAGGAATCTTGACTTTGTCCGACAGTGTTTCCCAAAGTGGGGTTCATGAGGTCCCTATGAAAATTTTTATGTTTTTGCTTTTGTTTCAATGACAGTTTATTAATAATAATAAAATGGGAGAAGTTGCAGTAAAAACATGTTCCAGATCATCTGGATGGCTAATTGCCACACAATTTCAGTGCCCATATTTATGTTTATTATTAAGCCGGCACTAAGCCAACAGAGATGTGCCAGTTAGAGGCCAAAGGAGATGCTGTTTAAACAAAGAGATCACTCTCGCTGAGTAAAGTGGTGGGAAAACTGGGTCACCACATGGTATGCGGTAGTAAGGTTGACAAAATAACTCAAAATAATCCATGCCGTCATGCTCTGAAACATATTCACATTGCAAAGGACAACTGAGTTTCACAAAACAATGTCATTTGTCTCATTAAATTAAAGCTGTTTACTTGAACACTGCTGGCTTTGTAATTTTTTCATAATACATTTTTTTCCCTTTTGGTTTTATAGCATTACAAATATAAATGACTAGATAAGTGTATGTCTAGTTTCATGGTTTCTAAAATCAATTTAAGATTTAAGTAAACACTGGAATCTGCAGGGATTTTCTTTTTCTCTAAAATGGGTCTGTCCATTATCCAAGTATGAAAGAGAAGGCCATTGAGATAGAATACATTTGAGCATATTGGCGTAAGCCGATTACTGTGTTAGGAGACCACCTTGGCAGTCACACAGAGGAAAGAAAGCCCAGGGGCAGGATGGAGATGGAAAGACCTCTAAGGAGATGACTGCCGAGTCCTCGTATTAAAAGAACCCATTTGCTTGATCCAAGAGAGCTGCTCTCAGGCCAGAGTGCTGTGGAATTAACATGCTGACCTGACAAGCAAAGCTGTACAGTGCCTCTGTTTCAGGGTATGCGGTATCTAGCCCGAAGATTCCCAAAACTTCTATACGTGTCATTTCATAGAGGATTCTGTGGTAATGCCAGTACTAAATTAGGGCGAAATCCCAGGTTTTACTACAGAGCCAAAAAAGTACACAAGAGAAGTTGCTATGTATCTGGTAACAAAAAAACCACCAGGACTATGGCATATAGTTCTGTAAGCCAGCTGGAGCTGAAATCTGTCTCTTCACCAAGCCATGTGTCCCTGGGGCTGCATCTATCCAGGGAAGGTGACTTTTTCTAATTTATACAATGGCTGGATGAACTTGTCAAGCCAGGACCCTTATAGAGGGCTACATCTTCTGGAGGGGGCACCTTTTTCTAACTGCATGAAGGTATTCTGTGGGCCAGCTGTGACTTAATCCCGATTTTCTGAAATTAAGTTCTGGTTTGTCATCATTATCACCCACCAAACCAGAACCCTCACAGCTCAATGAGGAAAAAGGATTTTCTTCCTCCTGAAAGTTCTGTGAAGTGTGTGACCTCCCCATAAAAAGGCATAGTACCAAGGCTCTCAGCAAATACAAAGAAAGAGTTGCCCTCTGCTTACCTCAGGGGCCATCCAGAATGGGGTGCCGACAGACGTGTTTCTCCGCAGACGTGTACTGGTGAGTTGAGCTGAGACGCCTATAAGAAAAGGATGTCACAATTCAGCAGTGAGCAGAAGATGATGCTAGACCAGGGGCTGGCAAACTTCTTCCATAAAGGGTCAGACAGGAAATATCTTAGGCTTTGCGAGCCTAAGGCTCTGTCACAGCTACTCAACTCTGCCACTGTAATGTAAAAGCAGCATAGACAACACAGAAGCAAATGAGTGTAGCTGTGTTTCCACAAAAATTCATTTATGGATGCATAGTTTTAACGGTCATAAAATATTTTTCTTTTGATTTTTTTCCCAACCATTTAAAAATGTAAAAACCATTCTTAGTTCACAGGCCGTACAAAAACAGGAGGCAGGTCAGATTCGGTTCACAGGCTGTAGTTTGCCAACCGCTGTGTGGGAGCACATATCTATCTAAATCGAGCATTTCTACCATACTGCTGCAAAATTGGAATCAAAAGAAAACATCAAGAACTAGGATCAACCCAAAATACCTTCCTACTATATTTCCAAAATATTTCAGGTGATATCTTTCTTAAAATGGTGTTTCATGTGATGGAGGAAGAAAATTGGCATGTATTATCTATAATAGAGCATCAGTGTAGACGTAAAAAGTTTTCAGTGCCTTATCTTACCTAGAAGGCTGGAAATCTGACATGAAAAATACATTTGTCAAATGGAAAAAGAAATTGACTAATAATATTATTATCTAGGGCTCAATGTTGAGGATCTGAATTTTAATATAATTCCAATGTACTTTGTCATAGTCTTAAGCCAGCCCTTTTCTTTATGCCATAATGGATGTAAAGGTACACTGGATTAGGAGTCATAAGACCTGTTTCCCTTCTCAATTATGTCTTTTCCTAATTGTATGACCTCAAGCAGACAACCTCACTCTGAGCCTCAGTTTTCTTACCTTCAAATTGGGGATAATGCTACCCATCACACCTATCACAAAGAGTTCTTCTTAAATACCAAGTAAGAGAACAACTGTGGGGGCTTCCCTGGTGGTGCAGTGGATAAGAATCCACCTGCCAATACAGGGGACACGGGTTCGAGCCCTGGTCCGGGAAGATCCCACATGCCGCAGAGCAACTAAGCCCATGTGCCATAACTACTGAGCCTGCGCTCTAGAGCCCGTGAGCCACAACTACCGAGCCCGCGAGCCACAACTACCGAGCCCGCGAGCCACAACTACCAAAGCCCACGCACCTAGAGCCCGTGCTCCACACAAGAAGCCACCGCAATGAGAAGCCCGCGCACCGCAACGGAGAGTAGCCCCCGCTCGCTGCAACTAGAAAAAGCCTGCACGCAGCAACGAAGACCCAATGCCGCCAAAAATAAATAAAATCAGCAACGAAGACCCAATGCAGCCAAAAATAAATAAAATAAGTACATTTTTTAAAAAATGGAACAACTGTGAAAATGATTTATAAATTGTAAAGTATTTTACAAATACAAGGTATTCTTTTATACCAAGCAAAATCTAATGCAGCCCTTAAGAGAATAACAATGGTGGCCACTAATGCTGTTGATAAGAACTTAGAAATCTGAATACATATGCTCATCAGCAAAGAACATACCTTTAAAAACATTAGGCATAGATTTGCCAAGGACCATGGGTTGTTTTTTCAGGGTAGTTGTTGTGCTAACTGCTTTCGTTCCTTATTCTTTATTAGGAAGCCAAAGAGGGCTCTTTAAATTCTATTTAAACCCTCTGCAATTTTTCTTTGCTTTTTAGTAAATAAACCAATATACTTAGTGTAATTCATTTATTTTTGAGTAATTTCTTCTGAGCAAATGATTCACTGATACATTTTAACACTGAATTCTTTCTTACCAATAAAACAATGAATATTCAAAATGATCAATCTTTTCTCCTACTACGCTGACAATGATAAAGAACATTTTAAAAAGTGCTTCTGTAAATGGTTTCTCATTATTTATAACAATCATGCTGAGGTACTAATTGTTGTTGAACCTGTTTAGAAGACTAAACCATTCGATAAACTTAAAAAGGAAAACCAAATGGTTTGTTGGTTTGTGACTATCAACACAGGAGTGTCACAAGCAGATATTTAATAGTTCTCTGGCCTTAGGTGATATTGCTCTGCGTTTCCTTTCACACTTCCATTTCCTGTTAATGTTTCCAGTTCAACCAGCCTCACATGTAGCAGCAATAATCACAATTTAAAGGGATGTTAGCTTTCAGACCCAAAGGACTATTTTACCTTCTGCTCACTGGGAATAAGTATGCCTAAGGCTACAGAAAATCATTTGAAAGACCAAACTGCTTTCTCTTTTCATATGCAAAAAAGAATAGACAAAATGTAAATTATAGACAATTGCCCTGAGATGTGAAATCCTTCCCAGAAAACCAAAGTTTTTCCCTCGAATTCTTCTTTTGAAACACTTTTATATTCTCTTTTTAAAAAGTTGCTTCTACAGCCGCATAGCACAGGGAGATCAGCTCGGTGCTTTGTGACCGCCTGGAGGGGTGGGATAGGGAGGGTGGGAGGGAGGGAGACGCAAGAGGGAAGGGATGTGGGAACAGATGTATATGTATGACTGATTCACTTTGTTATAAAGCAGAAACTAATAAAAAAAAAGAAAAAAAAACAAATAAAATAAAATAAAATAATAAAATAAATAAATAAAAATAAAAAATTGCTTCTAAAGCTGAAAATAGATTAACAAACAGCATCTCCTAGGGTGATCCATGTGGTGAACGACCCCCCATTCTCCAGCCTGTGTGTGACTGGAAAAGCCCTCAGCCTATGGCATAGAAGAGAGGCCCCAGTCTTCTGAGACTGCAATAAATTATTGCCCTTGGCTAAACTGCACACATCAAGAAAACAAACGACAAGCAGTCATTACCAAAGTCAACGAGCTTAACTCCTCCTTCTGTTGTCAGAAGAATATTATTCCCCTTGACATCACGGTGGATGATTCGGTTATTGTGCAAATGCTGAAGGCCCTGCACGGTGTCCCACCGCCACCAAACAACAGGAAAGAGAAAAGGAAAATTTGCATGGTTATTTTTAAACAGTTACCCTACTATTAAAAAACTAATCAAAGTCCACATTTGGCTACACCTCCCTATTATACACCTTGCATATTATAGGGCAGTTTCCCCTTGTTAATATGCAATGGGGAGCCAACCAATGACAAATTGCTCCCTCTGCCCCCAGCTTGATGGACGTCCTTACCAAGAGGGCCCCATATAAGATGTATGAGATCACTGCTTCATCCAGCCGCTGGCCACACCTGAGTAGACTTTTGACAAGCTCGGTGACGGAGCCCCCATTACACAGCTGCAAGAAGAGGTGCCGAGGGAGAGAGATAGCAAGAGAACACATACAAAAAGAAAAGAAAAACATATTAAGAAGAAAAGCCCACTTATTACTGACTCAACGTAGTAAAATAAATTTGCAAATCACAAAACTCCAGGTCAGAACAATTAAACTTCACTTTTCCATTACACAATCAAATCTCATTCTGTGTGTGTGTGTGTGTGTGTGTTTATTCAAGGTGATGATTTATGAGTGAAAGTACATGTCCAAAAAGTTGATTTTTTACATTGTTAAGTGAAATATAAAAGCACAAGACATTATTTAGAAATTAAAAAGAGAAAGCATATAAGGAATCATGGTGACTTATGGGATATTTTCATTTTACATGAATATTGTCTATTTTTTTAAAAAACATGCATTTTGAAGGAAAGACTGAAAGAGGCAAGATGGACGCCCTTGACACTTAGGAGGGAATACATTTTGTTTCAATCTCCCTGTCTCCAGTGCTGGTGCTGCAGGCAGCAGAAGCCCAACCAGCAGCTCTTTCTCGAGTTGCCACTGCACGTCAAGTTTATAGAGCAGAGCTGCATCATGTGTGCATTTAACCTTTTCACATTCAACTGTAGGAGTTCAGCAACTTTATGCTCTTCTTTTTTTATTCCTGTAATTAAAAACGCTGTAAAAGTATATCATATTTGCTCTTTTTACATATTATACATTACTGAGATTTGAGAATGCATAAACCAGGCATACTATTCTTTCACAGCAATTTTAGGATTTTCAAGGGTGATTTTGACTAAGTGCAGAAGGCAATCTGCCCGTTTGGGTTTGCTGCATGCCATCTTAAATCAAGGGTTCTTAACTTGTTTCAGCAGGGCTTGTAAATACCTTGAAACTGTAGGCAGCATGTTGTATATGCATCTTGCACTTTTCTGCTGAGAAAATTCAGAGCTTTTGTTGGATACTCAGAGCCCTCCTTGTCCTTATACAGGTTACAACCCTACTTTAGAGACCTAGGTTTCCTCCTGGCACTTTGTCTACAATCTGGGAAAGAGTTAACTAGTGAACAGTGGGGCGTCCTCTGGGTTGTGGCTGCTTGAGTCAACTGGCTTTTCATAAGCAAAGAAATGTGAGGAGCACAGATTAGCACCTTTCCTAAAAGAAGACACTCTTTATCAAGATAATAATACATTAGGATCTATTCGACTCTAATGAACATCTGCAAGGTTTTAATAAATGGTGAGCAGGTGTTTTTGTTTGATGTGTGTATCGTTCCCCACTACATATGCAGCAGATACCTTGCACACACATTAACAACCAAGATAAACTGGAAATGAATCTGCCCATGTTTTTACCATTTAAGTTGCTCTTAAACAATAGTATTTGACTAAAAATATAATACAAAATTAGGAATCTTTAAAACTAGGATAAAATTACTATCTGTCAGGAATGATTCAGGAAGGAGCCAAGAACAGTGAAATGCACTGAAGGCTATAATGGTCCCATGAGTCTGGGATTATATGTGTCCTTGGAATCCTCTCTCTACCAATGTCAGGTGTAACTTGTAACTCAACACTGATACCTCTCATGGCCCTAATGTTGAGTACCAGGATAACGTCTTCCAAAGGATTCCACTTTCTTTTTATTTCAACTATGTCTTACATGACCCTGAAAGGGCACATAACATTCAATGTTCAATCTAATACTCTCTTGAGCAATGAATGCATTTTCGGTGTCATGATTCGTAAAATAATCTTAAAAGCTAAGCTTTCAACAAATATACAATAATTTTCTCAGGACTCCCCAAATTAGATTTATATTTCAAGTAACAAAAATTGGAGAACTGACCACAGAGTCAAATGATGATTATGAAAGAATGTAGGACATGACATGAGGGAAGTTCTCAACCCACAAAAAGAAAAGCTTTTCTGGGGCTGATGGCATAAAGCTTGGAGAGCTTGAGAGAATAAGACTGGGGTGAGGATGCTCCCTCTTGGGGGTAGTTGTGTAAGGGGATAATGCTAATGAAACCATTTCTTATGAACCTCTTTTTATATGGAAATCTAAGGGGAGACCTCCTCACAGGAGCCTCATGCCAAAAAAGGGGTGTTCATGCTGAGTGGAATAGCAGTAGAGTATGGTGAGGTCCATCAAGGCTGGGATTCTAACAGTTCCCTACAGCCTGCTCATGACTTGCAGGAGATTCAGAAATTAATGCTCCATTTGGGTTCAGGGACAAGGCTACAGTTTGAATGAGAAGGAAAGACAGTGAGTGCAGACCTCACGATAAGGAGTATCAGGGACCTGGGACATGGGGAGACACCAAAGGCAGACAGTAGAAGGACTTAGGGTCACCAGTTGGAGGTCCCTGACCTCACTGCCATGGCTTTTCATGACCATCTACTGTATCCAAATCCAATCCTGGTGACTGACGTCACCCAGGAGAAGGAAAGATGAATGGGGAAAGAGAAAACCACTAAAAAACTAAGTCCTTATCCAAGTGACTAAGCTTTGAACTGGATTGTGAAAACGGGATACAAATTCCCAGAACTTGCCCCTTCCCAAAGAGGTCACTCTATGGACTAAGTTTAACAGGATAAGTTAAAATCAATTGTCTTCTCTAGGCAGGCTGGGGGCTCAATAACAAAGTTGGGTTTAGTTATTAAAAAGAAAGTTACGTGCTGGGAAAACTGGACAGCTACATGTAAAAGAATGAAATTAGAACGCTTCCTAACACCATACACAAAAATAAACTCAAAATGGATTAAAGACTTAAATGTAAGGCCAGACACTATAAAACTCTTAGAGGAAAACATAGGCAGAACACTCTATGACATAAACCACAGCAAGATCCTTTTTTGACCCACCTCCTAGAGAAATGAAAATAGACAAATGGGACCTAATGAAACTTAAAAGCTTTTGCACAGCAAAGAAAACCATAAACAAGACAAAAAGACAACCCTCAGAATGGGAGAAAATATTTGCAAACCAAGCAACTGACAAAGGATTAATCTCCAAAATATACAAGCAGCTCATGCAGCTCAATATCTAAAAAACAAACAACACAATCCAAAAATGGGCAGAAGACCTAAACAGACACTTCTCCAAAGAAGACATACAGATTGCCAACAAACACATGAAAGGATGCTCAACATCACTAATCATTAGAGAAATACAAATCAAAACTACAGTGAGGGGGCTTCCCTGGTGGTGCAGTGGTTGAGAGTCCGCCTGCCAATGCAGGGGACACGGGTTTGTGCCCCAGTCCAGGAAGATCCCACATGCCGCGGAGTGGCTGGGCCCGTGAGCCATGGCCACTGAGCCTGCGCGTCCAGAGCCTGTGCTCCACAATGGGAGAGGCCACAACAGTGAGAGGCCCACGTACCACAAAAAAAAAAAAAAAAAAAAAAAAAAACTACAATGAGGTATCACCTCACACCAGTCAGAATGGCCATCATCAAAAAATCTACAAACAATAAATGCTGGAGAGGGTGTGGAAAAAAGGGAACCCTCTTGCACTGTTGGTGAGAATGTAAATTGATACAGCCACTATGGAGAACAGTATGGAGGTTCCTTAAAAAACTAAAAATAGAACTACCATACGACCCAACAATCCCACTACTGGGCATATACCCTGAGAAAACCATAATTCAAAAAGTAATGTACTACAATGTTCATCGCAGCTCTATTTACAGTAGCCAGGACATGGAAGCAACCTAAGTGTCCATCGACCGATGAATGGATAAAGAAGATGTGGCACATATATACAATGGAATATTACTCAGCCATAAAAAGAAACAAAATTATTTGTAGTGAGGTGGATGGACCTAGAGTCTGTCATACAGAGTGAAGTAAGTCAGAAAGAGAAAAAAAATACCGTATGCTACACATATATATGGAATTTAAGAAAAAAATGGTTCTGATGAACCTAGGGGCAGGACAGGAATAAAGATGCAGATGTAGAGAATGGACTTGAGGACATGGGGAGGGGGAAGGGTAAGCTGGGATGAAGTGAGAGAGTGGCACTGACATATATACACCACCAAATGTAAAATAGACAGCTAGTGGGAAGCAGCTGCATAGCACAGGGAGATCAGCTCGGTGCTTTGTGACCACCTAGAGGGATAGGGAGGGTGGGAGGGAGACGCAAGAAGGAGGGGATATGGGGATATGTATACATATAGCTGATTCACTTTGTTGTACAGCAGAAACTAACATACCATTGTAAAGCAATTATACTCCAATAAAGATGTTAAAAAAAAGAAAGTTACCTCTTTGTTCTCAATAGCTTGTGACTGCCCAGTTTATTACCCATTACTCAATCATGAACACAGTGCCTGTCCTCAAAGAGCTCAGCACCAGAAATGGACACATGAGTAATAGGAGTGGCAGGCGGAAGGGTGTGCCCAAGGGGAGTGTGGTGGCATCGAAGAGAGAATGGTGACTTCTGTTGTGCTAGGGTGAAGAGGGAACAGTCTGGGAATCTTCCCAGAGGACGTAACACATACAATGAGTTTGAAGGACACAGGACCTTATGGCAGGTGAACAAGAAGAAGAGCATCCCTGGAAAGGGAACACCATGTGCAAAGGAAGGGAGCACAGAAGACTGAGGGGGGAGGTAGTGTGTCTGTCTGCCTGCACGTGTGTGTGTGTATGTTTCTATGTCTGTGTGTCTTTGAATTCTACATACTCTGCCACTGTTGGGACAAAGGGACAGAATCCTAGAGCAGGTAAGACAGGGAAAAAAAGGGGGGAACAGGGGCCTCCCTGGTGGCGCAGTGGTTGAGAGTCCGCCTGCCGATGCAGGGGATACGGGTTCGTGCCCCGGTCTGGGAGGATCCCATATGCCGCGGAGCGGCTGGGCCCGTGAGCCATGGCTGCTGAGCCTGCGCATCCGGAGCCTGTGCTCCGCAACGGGAGAGGCCACAACAGTGAGAGGCCCGCATACCACAAAAAAAAAAAAAAAAAAAAAAAAAAAAAAAAGGGGGGAACAGGGAATGACAGGTGTGCCCTTCTAAGAAGTGTGGGCTTTATTACTATACACACGCATATTGTGATACCATAATATACCATTAGATAGGAGTGGTAAGCTATTGACAGGTTTTAGGCAGGAGGTCTGTTCAGATTTCTAGAAAGATGACCTTGGTAGCAGATTGGAGGGTGGACAGAACAGGAAGACACAGGGAGCTGGACACCTGTTAGGAGGTGTTGAAGCAATCGAGAGAAGCAGGGTCAAAAAGTCAAGAGTCCTGAGGACGAAGAGTCAGGGACAGATATGGGGGACTTTTATGACATAGAATCGACAGGAATTTTGTACCAACTGGATAGAGAAAGTTAAGAAGAAACAGAGTCTAGGGATCTTGTGAGTATAAGAATAGCAATAAAGTTCTTTGATCCTCTAAAGCTAAAGCAGCAATAGACATGCAAGGCACTGTAACGCCTTCATCAGAACCACTCCTCAGCCTGGCTCCCGTCTCAGGGAGGCACATGCTTTACTGTACTGCAAGTGCACTATTAAAATTCTGCCCAGAGAACATTTAAATTAAGTGCTGGGTGATGATCCAAGCTAACTCAACCCTGGAATTTTCCCCTGAAACCTCATTTTAGTCTCTCTCCTGCCCTACTTTAAATCTGGCCATTTCTGCAACAAGAGCCTATTCAGTGGCATTTTATATAGGTAGCCAACTTATAAACTTTCTTCATAGCTCTAGAACCTACGGAGGGACTAAGAGCTGCCATTTTGTCAGCAGGATCAAAACTCAGCTGTGGATTTAAGAACAACAAAAGGATCAGACTCAGTTGGTGCCTTTTGTTCACTAAATGTCAGAGTTTAAGAACTGTCTGACTTGTGGTTCAAAGAAACATATAAATAAACTGCTCAGGGCACCTTTAAAGGAAGCAGTCCTGTGAAGTTGATAAGCCCACCAGCAAGGTTTTAAAGAGCAGTCCATGGGTTACAGGGAAAGGACTTTGGGTACCTGGATATAAAAAAGGAAAGCAGGTACATACTGACAATTGTCTAATCGGAGTAAATATTCAGTGAGATGGACTGAACATTTTAAAAGCATGACAAGGAGCTATATTTAAATGCATCAAATAAAATAATCCCCTTAGAGTTGTAAGAAAGCAGCCAAGCCTCCTACCCCACCCCTGAGGGCTGGCACCTGCAGCCTTTTATTCCTGCCCACCCTGCCAGCCATCAGACTCAAATACAGAGGTAGGTCTCCATCCCTGCATTCCTCCCGACGCCCTCAGCATTCAGGAAATGTGGCAGCTGGATGCATCTAGAATTTAACGAGCATTTTACTCCAAACCAAGAAAAATAGAAAAATCATTTACATTCCACATCTATTTTCTAAAACATCGCTGAATATTGATTCAATCACAGTATGTGCATTTGCTATGACGGCCATAATTTCAAGCAATAAAATGTTCCTTGCTCAATAAGCCATCAACTTTCCTCCATGTTATTAAAGAATGGCCTGTGCAACACAATCACCAGACCTTTACTCTAGTCAAAACTGCAACTTTCAAGTAGATTCTATACTGGCGTGTTGATTTGCCCTAGTCAGATGGCAGAATTAAGAGGAATTTCTTTTCAGTGCTCTTTTGTTTGGTTGACTTTATCTTTCAAGGGTGTTAGGGTCTACAGAGGGCATAAAGCAAAAGTCAAGGATCGTCAAAATTACTCTAGAAGATGCCTTAGGGAGCATCGTGTTGGACACTGCCCTCCTCTCAGGAAGGCCAAGCAACATAGTTTTCCTCCACACTGTTGGGAGAGATTGTGTTTATTTTACTGATACCAGATAAAGTCACTGGCCTGCACCTAGAAGAATGAAGACAATGTCTCTTGAAACCCTGGAGCTCCAGTCGCGGGGGCAGGAGTTGGGGGGAAGATGCTCACACTATGAGAGGCAGGAGGGCCCCAAGACTCCTGCCTCCCATTCCAGTCTCTCTCCAGGGCACATGCACAGACCGGCGGTTGGGCAGAATTGCTCCCACACCTCAGCTCTTCACGCTCTCTTGCTTTTGCTGAACGCAGAGAGCACATAAATATCGGATGCACCTTGGTTACATCTCACAGTTCTTCCCTTCTCCGCTCCCAACCGTTCTGTACTTTCCTCCTGACCCCCAACACTCCAGTGACTCTCATTCTAGAACCCGGCCAGAACCTGCCATCTGAGTCAGTGTTCGGTGCTCCAGGGCTTTCTAACCATCTCTGGCCAATCAAAACATGCCAGAGCTACGTTGCAGACCATCAGTGTCCTGCTAGGACCCTGACTTGTTAACGTGATAAACTTGAGTCATGCCACAATATCAATGGGTGAAAATGGTTTTAAGTGTTAATTTGCAATGATATTGGGGCCTAGACTGGACTTTCTAGGGCCTTATATAAATGCAAAAACTGAACAGAGGTATCTTTTTCCCCCCTTCTGGCTTAGATACTGAACTTACACGAAGACCTCTGAGAGGAAAAAACAGGTTAAAAAATAATTCTTTTATCTGGCTTTAAAATATAAGGAGTTGGCTTTTTGTTTGTTTGTTTGTTTTTACTTTACATTCTCATTTACTAACACTCTAAACTCTAAACCATTTC
This sequence comes from Hyperoodon ampullatus, assembly GCF_949752795.1. Taxonomy (NCBI): domain Eukaryota; kingdom Metazoa; phylum Chordata; class Mammalia; order Artiodactyla; family Ziphiidae; genus Hyperoodon; species Hyperoodon ampullatus. Next base: position 85,372,822 of record NC_136921.1, on the reverse strand, counting down.
TTTTAAGTTGAATGTGATTCAGGCTGAAATAGTATTTACCTGCTGAAGGTTTTATACTGAAAGGAGAAGAGAAAATGTACTTCATGTCTTAGCACATACTAGGTATTTTTTCTGAAATATGGTGTTTTTTTAAAATGTGAGGTTTTTAAAAATTTATTTGTTTTATTTATTTATCTTTGGCTGCGTTGGGTCCTCGTTGCTGTGCGTGGGCTTTCTCTAGTTGCGGTGAGCGGGGGCTACTCTTCGTTGTGGTGCGCAGGCTTCTCATTGCAGTGGCTTCTCTTGCTGTGGAGTATGGGCTCTAGGCACGTGGGCTTCAGTAGTTGTAGCACACAGGCTCAGTAGTTGTGCCTCGCAGGCTCCAAAGTGCAGGCTCAGTAGTTGTGGTGCACAGGCTTAGTTGCTCCACAGCATGTGGGATCTTCCCGGACCAGGGATCAGACACATGCCCCCTGCATTGGCAGGCGGATTCTTAACCACTGTGCGACCAGGGAAGCCCCTGGTGCTTTTTCTTAAAAGTCTAATTTCTTATCATGTTTCATTTAGGTGAGAGATAATAGAACTTGCAGATTTTCCAAATTTAATATTAATTTAGAATAAAACTTATTCACAAATTTTCCAAAACATTACTATGGATGAGTGTTTTCTGTCCATATTTTTCTCCTATAGTAAGTGTCTGTTATGTAAGAAAGCTTTGGTTTGCTTTCTGCTAACAATTAGTAATTAATTTCAGAAATGACATTTTTATTTGCTTTTGTTTTCAGAGTTGTGGTGATTTAAGAGGGTTATTAATAACATTTTTCTATCCTCAAGAATTGCTCTGTGGAATAGCTTCTCCCTGGTCCTTTCATCACATTCGGGCAAGGAAAGAGCAAAGGCAACATAAATTTAATCTCAATATACAGGATGAGGGGAGCAATATTAAACAGATCATAATTTTATTGTGCAAGTCTCCTAAAGCACTCCTAAAAAAGTTGCAGACGGAGCAACATGGTCAAGGTGCTATGTGGACTGTCATTATCTTCGTGTGTGTGTGTGTGTGAGAGAGAGAGAGACAGACAGACAGACAGAGAGAGAGAGAGAGAGAGAGAGAGAGAGAGAGAGAGAGAAATCAGGAACTGCTGCCATTTTAACCAGAGATCCCAAGTCTGTATTCCCCCGGACCCAGCAGACAGCAACAGCACAGGATGGGAGAAAAGTGCTGAAGTGTTGTCCACCTCCAGTTCTGCCATATAACTCGTATGGGACCATCGGCACGTCACTCCTCCTTTGGGTCTCTGTTCTTCAGCTGAACACTAGGAGAGTGACAGAAGGAAGGCCGAGGTCCCTGTCAGTTCTAGGAGCCCAAGAATCCCTGTGTCTATAAGCATACTGGAGGCACTGGACATACCTACCCCAGCAGCCTGGCACGGATGGCCTATTCCTGGACAGAAAAGATTGAGGATATCTGGTTCCCCATGCCAGCAACTTTGGCTTGGGCCAACACAACCTGCAAAGGGCATAATATCAGCATATTGTATTGCTGAGGTATGAATAATTCAGTGTGCCAGGGCAACCTCATTATCTGTACTTAGTCACCCTGAAAAAGCAAGAGACAGTCGCAGGGGAACATTTGCACAAGGCTCAGTTCATAGTTCTGGGCTCCTTCTCATCTTTCAAGGCCATGTGTGGCCCTTTCTGGCTGCCTTGGCTGTGCCTGAGGGGCTAACGTTTGGTCACTCCTCAACAGGAAGAGCAATTATTCTCCAGGTGGTGGCAGGTCTGAGCAGCCCACCTACTCTCCTGGTAAAAGGGAGGGAGGGAAGGTCCCATTTCAGGCCCTGGAAAATCCCTGGAAGTTCAGTTTTCTATATCCAAATGCAGAGTCTTTTTGAGTCAGTGGTAAAGTGAAAAGAAACTAAAACTTCTCGGTCACTGTACTTACATTATTAAATTATAATGAGGTTTAAAACACTGAGATCTTACAGAGCTTAAAAAGAATACAATCAGGGCTTCCCTGGTGGCGCAGCAGATAAGAATCTGCCTGCCAATGCAGAGAACACAGGTTCGATCCCTGGTCTGGGAAGATCCCACATGCCGCAGAGCAACTAAGCCCGTGTGCCACAACTACTGAGCCTGTGCTCTAGAGCCCGTGAGCCACAACTACTGAGCCCATGTGCCACAACTACTGAAGCCCACATATTTAGAGCCTGTGCTCCACAAGAGAAGCCACCACAATGAGAAGCCCGCACACCGCAACAAAGAGGAGCCCCCGCTCTCCACAACTAGAGAAAGCCCGCGTGTAGCAATGAAGACCCAACACAGCCAAAAATAAATAAATAATTTTCTTTAATTAAAAAAAAAGAATATAATCAGAGACCCTAGAAACAATACTTTCCATATCTTATGAAAATGAGCATTAAAAAAATTAATGTTATTCTAGAGCTTCATTGGCAGGATAAAATCTATAATATTCCCAGGGAGGGAGTGGGGGATAATAAAATCCAAAAGGTGATACTATGAGAATATGTTATGTGACTTAACCAGCCAACTAAACAGACAAAGGTGATTTCTGAAAACCAAAACCCCTTACATCTTTATATTCTGAAGAAGGCAACTGATGTGACAGAAATGTTCCCTGCAGATTATTCCATTTGAATACAAGTGAATTCCCCATACATTGTTGCCATGGCAGCCAGTATATATTGCCTCATGGCCAGGCCCTCCCAGAGCCAGGTGGAAGGTTTTCGACAAGAGACCCCAGACAGTGAATTGAGGGCTGGTTTCTCCTTTGTTGCTTCTCTCTTAAAGCTTTCACACATGTCCCCGTGCTCATGGATCACACACGTGACCTCAGGCTCGGAGGCTGGTTCAGAGGGGCAGAGTCCAGGACAGATCAGGGTGGACCTATACCCACCCTGAGGCAATACAACAGACCTGTCCTAATATACTAATTTCATATGTTGTCATTGTGTCTTTGCCATGTTAGTTCCATGGAGGAACTGTATTTGTGGGGAACGGACTCTTTTGCATCCAGTTACACACGTTCATTCCCATTAAGAAGGCAGAAAAAAGGCAAGACTACACTGGATATACTGGTGCTCCCTTCAGATTCTCTCTTCAGAGCAGATGCTGCCAGGAATATCAGCTGCTCCCTGCTCCCAAGTCCCAGTGGCACCTCTCACCGGGAACAGTGCCCAACTACAGGGAACTGCCTCCCCCAAGGCCACACCCCCTCCCAGGGTGGCATGCACCAAGTGATTGGCTCTTGCAGAGACAAAATCCAGGACAACCCTACAAGAGGATCCCAGGTCTTCTTCTCCCTAAGGATGGGCTGAGACCTCTGCAACCACACTGATGCTTAATGGCTCCCTTGCCCAATCCCACCTTCCTTGCACATCTAGCTCCTGTAAGAACTCTCCAATACACCTTCCATACACAATTCTCAGAGTCCGTTTTCAGGAAACCCAGCCAAAGATGAGGACAAATAAACATGAATGGGCTGATTCAAACTTGGCAACCAAGTAAAAGTTGGGTTAACAATTTTTGAAAATGAGTTGCATCAATCGGAACATGTTTTCAGTGAAATTTTCCCAGCCTAGGGTTGAAAATAACCTTTTCCAACTGTGTTCCTGTATTCACTGAATTAGAAGAAGATTACTAAACCTTACAAGCAGAGAAACGTGCACATTTTCAGCACACAGCCTACTCATAAGAACGTGGAGAACACCACATCTGGTAAGGTACCTGTGCCATGCAGGAGAGACCACCTCCCCAGATGTGCATCTTACACTATTTAGGCAACAATGAGTCTGCTCACCCCTGGCGCTCTGTTTGAACTGCTGGTTACCCAATGGGAGCCTCTTACCTCCAGGACCAGCCACAGCTGTCCTCCCACACCGTGATCTGCTTTGTAAAACATCCCATAAAACTTTACAACGTTGGGGTGATTCGGAAGAAACTGCAAAATGTTGTATTCTGCCTCAATCTCCTCATCCATATCCTACACAAGGTAAAAAGTGCATGCTGGATTCAGTATAATGTGCGAGGAAGGGTACAGGAATGATATCACGATCAAGTAACCATTTAATAAAGCATATGTAGTCTGTATTTTTAATGTCATCATTACCATATCTTGAAAATACCTAACAATGGACATTCAGATACCAACTAAAGCCTTCTAACTGTTATATCAATAAATGTCTTCATTATATATTCTTAATAATAATATTATAAATATCTTTTTTTTATTTAAAAATGTCTGAATTTTCAAAGCAATTAAGGAGAAGTAGCCCAAAGGGACCCAACCAGGATAGGACACTTACAACCTCACTGTGGTAAACAGTGCACAACATTATAGGCTCAGTATTCAGTGCTCTGAAATAGGATGCCAGGCTAAGATGACTGAATACCACAAGTCTGGATCACTTTGTAACTTACAGAGAGATCAGCCTCTGTATAAACCTAACAAATCACTCTTTCCAAGAGAATAACATTTGAAGAGTCCAGGGGACCAAAATCAAAACAATAGTAAAATGGACAAAAGAGAAAATCAAGGGAAGTTTTAACTCCAAATGGAGTCCCTTCATTCAGATGGGCTAAGGAGTCATAACTCATTTTGAGATTTCATGCCAGGTTTCATTATCCCTAGAAAATCATCCCCAGAACAAAGAAAGAAGTTGAAAGCTCAGTGTGTATGAAACACTATATTGTGGTTATAATTTATAACTGTTACTTACACTGATTGGATCTAGAATTTTTACTGCAGCCAGGCTCCCATCTCTCTTGTTAGTTACTTTGTAGACCTTGCCATAGGTGCCTTTACCTATGGTCTCTACAATTTCCCAGGTATCTGTGGGATCTGGAAGTGATTCAAGTCCAAGCATCGTGGTGCTGTAATGAAACAATCCATACAGATGTTTCCTGGTGGGAAGAAAAGTTTGTTATGTGCAACAGATCACAGGATTAGTGGCATTGGGCTTTTGAAACAAGAATATTTTTACTTCTTCAGAATCCAACGGCACATTAAAAGGATCACACACCATGATCAAGTGGGGTTTATCCCAGGAATGCAAGGATTCTTCAACATACGCAAAACAATCAATGTGATACACCATATTAACAAACTGAAGGAGAAAAACCATATTATCACCTAAATAAATGCAGAAAAAGCTTTCAACAACATTCAACACCCATTTATGATAAAAACCCTACAGAAAGTAGGCATAGAGGGAACTTACCTCAACATAATAAAGGCCATATATGACAAACCCACAGCCAACATCATTCTCAATGGTGAAAAACTGAAACCATTTTCTCTAAGATCAGGAACAAGACAAGGCAGTTGTCCACTCTAACCACTATTATTGAACATAGTTTTGTAAGTTTTAGCCACAGCAATCAGAGGAGAAAAAGAAATAAAAGGAATCCAAATCGGAAAAGAAGAAGTAAAGCTGTCACTGTTTTGCAGATGACATGATATTATACATAGAGAATCCTAAAGAGGCTACCAGAAAACTACTACAGCTAATCAATGAATTAGGTAAAGTAGCAGGATACAAAATTAATGCACAGAAATCTCTTACATTCCTATACACTAATGATGAAAAATCTGAAAGAGAAATTAAGGAAACACTCCCATTTACCACAGCAACAAAAAGAATAAAAGACCTAGGAATAAACCTACCTAAGGAGAAAAAGGACGTGTATGCAGAAAACTATAAGACACTGATGAAAGAAATTAAAGATGATACAAACAGATGGAGACATATACCACGTTCTTGGATTGGAAGAATCAACATTGTGAAAATGACTATACCACCCAAAGCAATCTACAGATTCAACGTAATCCCTATCAAACTACCAATGGCATTTTTCACAGAACTAGAACAAAAAATTTTACAATTTGTATGGAAACACAAAACACCCCACATAGCCAAAGCAATCTTGAGAAAGAAAAACGGAGCCGGAGGAATCAGGCTCCTGGACTTCAGACTATACTACAAAGCTACAGTAATCAAGACAGTATGGTACTGGCACAGAAACAGAAATATAGATCAATGGAACAGGATAGAAAGCCCAGCGATAAACCCACACACATACGGTCACCTTATTTTTGATATAGGAGACAAGAATATACAATGGAGAAAAGACAGCCTCTTCAATAAATGGTGCTGGGAAAACTGGACAGCAACATGTAAAAGAATGAAATTAGAACACTCCTTAACACCATATACAAAAATAAACTCAAAATGGATTAAAGACCTAACTGTAAGGCCAGACATCATAAAACTCTTAGAGGAAAACATAGGCAGAACACCCTATGACATAAATCACAGCAAGATCCTTTTTGACCCACCTCCTAGAGAAATGGAAATAAAAACAAAAATAAACAAATGGGACTTAATGAAACTTAAAAGCTTTTGCACAGCAAAGGAAACCATAAACAAGACGAAAAGACAACCCTCAGAATGGGAGAAAATATTTGCAAACCAAGCAACTGACAAAAGATTAATCTCCAAAATTTATAAGCAGCTCATGCAGCTCAATATCTAAAAAACAAACAACCCAATCCAAAATTGGGCAGAAGACCTAAATAGTCATTTCTCCAAAGAAGATATACAGACTGCCAACAAACACATCAAAGGATGCTCAACATCAGTAATCATTAGAGAAATGCAAATCAAACCTACAATGAGGTATCACCTCACACCGGTCAGAATGGCCATCATCAAAAAAATCTATAAACAATAAATGCTGGAGAGAGTGTGAAGAAAAGGGAACCCTCTTGCACTGCTGGTAGGAATGTAAATTGATACAGCCACTATGGAGAACAGTATGGAGGTTCCTTAAAAAACTAAAAATAGAACTACCATACAACCCAGCAATCCCACTACTGGGCATATACCCTGAGAAAACCATAATTCAGAAAGAGTCATGTACCAAAATGTTCATCGCAGCTCTATTTACAATAGCCAGGACATGGAAGCAACCTAAGTGTCCATCAACAGATAAATGGATAAAGAATGTGGCACATATATACAATGGAATATTACTCAGCCATAAAAAGAAATGAAATTGAGTTATTTGTAGTGAGGTGGATGGACCTAGAATCTGTCATACAGAGTGAAGTAAGTTAGAAAGAGAAAAACAAATACCGTATGCTAACACATATATATGAAATCTAAAAAAAAAAAAAAAAAGGTTCTGAAGAACCTAGGGGCAAGACAGGAATAAAGATGCAGATGTAGAGAATGGGCTTGAGGACATGGGGAGCAGGAAGGGTAAACTGGGATGAAGTGAGAGAGTGGCATGGAAATATATACACTATGAAATGTAAAACAGATAGCTAGTGGAAAGCAGCTGCACAGCACAGGGAGATCAGCTCGGTGCTTTTTGACCACCTAGAAGGGTGGGATAGGGAGGGTGGGAGGGAGGTGCAAGAGGGAAGAGATATGGGGATATATGTATACGTATAGCTGATTCACTTTGTTATAAAGCAGAAACTAACACACCATTGTAAAGCAATTATACTCCAATAAAGATGTTTAAAAAAAAGAATATTTTTATTCTTAACCAGCAACCTTGTGGTACTTTTCTCTCTCTCTCTCTCTCTTTTTTTTAATTTTCCCCTTCTATATTAAGTAGATTTTTTTAAATGAGGGATATGAAGCCTCCTTAAGAAATGGGGGTAGGGCTTCCCTGGTGGCGCAGTGGTTGAGAGTCCGCCTGCCGATGCAGCGGACGTGGGTTCGTGCCCCAGTCTGGGAAGATCCCACATGCCGCGGAGCGGCTGGGCCCGTGAGCCATGGCCACTGAGCTTGCGCGTCCAGAGCCTGTGCTCCGCAACGGGAGAGGCCACAACAGTGAGAGGCCCGCGTACCACAAAAAAAAAAAAAAAAAAGAAATGGGGGTAGAAGATGGAGGGGCGGGCAACATGACTCTGAAACATCTTGAAAAACACAGTTCTAAAAGGGGAAATTATATCCACACAGCAGGAGGGAGTAAAAGGGCCAAAGAGGATGTCCAGTCATGACCAGACAATTGTTGTTCTAAGTTGCGGACTGGTGGCTGCTGCTGCAGGGAAAATAGCTGAAAGCCAGGGGTCTGAGACGATGTACCAGGTTATAGTAACCTTGACCAGACCTCTCTGATGGTCACTAGAAACTAGTGTCTATGTGCAAAGTCTGGGCTGTTAAGGAGGAGGATCTGGTGCCTGTACCAGGCACTGAAACCATGTACAAACCCCTGTGTCCCTGTCCTTTGAAGCAGAAGGCTTATGTTTAGTCTTCCAGGCCAGCCTTGAGTCTCAAAAGGCTGGCTCAAGAGTTAATGATTAGGAAATGTGAAGATGTAGAAACAAAGAACAGCTGTTGGGCCAGGAAATTGGTAACAATTTAGACTGTAAATCTGCCACATAGCAGAATCACCAAACTTCCAGTTCCCTGAAAGGTATGGACAAAGGCCTGACACACATTCCTAAGCTGTTTTTACAGGAAGCAGAGCCCCACCAGATGAAAACTGCTGACCACAAGAACATAGACCCTGGACTGGTTGAAACAAGAAGGTTGGTGATGCTTGAAACTTCACCTTGATGCCAACCAATCCAAGAACTGTGCAGGAGCTGATCATGCACCCTGCAGCTCCCTCCCTCACACTGCCTTTAAAACCCCTTCCCTGAAAGCCATCAGGGATTTTGGGTCTTTTGAGCATGAGCTGCCCATTCTCCTTGCTTGGCACCCTGCAATAAATGCTGTACTTTCCTTCACCACAACCAGTGTCTGTAGATGGCTTTGCTGTGCCTGGGTGATCAGACCCAAGTTTGGTTTGGTAACAGCATCAGTCAGTGCACAGTATCCATTGCCATCCAGGTCTTGGGTCCTGCAAGGATTAGCCAAGCCCAGATCCCATCCATACAGCAACAGCCTACTGTGGGAACCACACTGAATGGTTAACCAGAAGCTTCAAACTCACTCTGCCTTAGCAGTACTCTACTTAATAAGGACATGGCCCTGTGGAGTTTAAGTACTTCTAAGTACCAGCAGCAAGCTTGGCAGGCAAACAAAGTCACCCGAGACTGATCCCACGAAAAAGTCCCTTCAAGTGTAGCTACTCCAAGGCTAGAAGAGGGATCCCAACCCTAGGCTGCTTCTAACCCCAAGGGAGAGACCATCAGCTCCAACACAGACAGCCACAGCATCCAATCCCCATGCTGTGGCTTGGTGTCCACCCAAGGTGAGCACTTCTGCCTCATGCTGGGCAATCCAATTTGCACTTCTAATTCTAATTATCTTCTAAACTGCATTCTCTCAAGACACAGCCTTTTGACTTGGAACAAAAATCCATTATTTAATCCTTACCCTTTCTGATGGGGGCATTTCAAAGATACTGAAAACCATTACCAAAACAAAACAAAACAAAATCCCAATAGCTGTTGTGTTGATACTGGAAGGGAATCTGTCTTTCCAGAGTTCACCTAGCAGGCGTACCATGCTCTAAAGGGGTCTCCAACCAGCACCTCAAGAGCCCAGGCCAGGCTCACACTGAGTTGAGACAATGACCCTAAAAGGTCGGCTGGTCAAATGACTCCTGCCTTTCATCCGCTGGTTTCAAGATTCTAACGAACTCTAACCTTTCCTCCCGGCCAGTGTTTCACAAAATCCATCTTTCTCAGCACATGCTTCACAATTCTTGCCATATGTGTACATTACCTGTGCTATTAGTTACTAAATACATTTAAGTTATTTGCTTTTTCATATAAATAAATGTCTTTTGGGGGGGGCATGCCGTGCAGCATGCAGGATCTTAGTTCCCCAACCAGGGATCAAACCCGTGCCCCTTGCAGTGGAATTGTGGAGTCTTAACCACTGGACTGCCAGGGAAGTCTCATAAATGTCTTTTAAAGGCACTTTATATCTCTACCCTAAATCATTTGCCATATATCAAAATTAACAGCAAAAAGATGATTATGCTAAAAACAACAATTGTTCAAGTCCAGCCAGATACTGCTGCCCTCTGTTCTTTTGCAAAAAGGGAGATCATGGAGTGATGGGGTAGAATTAAAGCCTAGTACAAACTTTTCCCTAATGTCATCAGAAGACGTGAAAAAGAATTAGCAAGGGAACAATTTTGTCACTATGTGATTCAGTGTCCTTTATTGCAAGATCACCAAAACCTCTGAACACCTTGAGAACTGCTCTAGGCTCTGCTTCTACAGGAGCAAAAAGCAGGACCAGCAGTGGGTGCTGGTCAAGGCCAGACAAGTGAGGGTGGGTGAGATGTCCTTCCTGGAGAGAAGAATCTGGCCCATCAGCCTAGACGGGATTACGTTACACTTACCAGGACAGTCCCTGTTTCCCCACTTGCATCTGGGCTCAGCGCCGTGACACACAGGCACTAAGTCAGACTGCCTTCGTGATCCAGGCCCTGCCCTGACCAGCCTGGAGACCTGCCCATCTCTCTGGGCCTCAGTTTCTTCACCGGCACAGTGGGGCTGCTGCTGCCACCCACCTCACAGAGTTGCTATGAGGCTAAGGGAGTGAAGATAAAATAAAGTGAGCACAGTGAGTGCCTGGCCAGTGTCACCTGCCATCACTAAGGCACGGCACCAAGCTCTGCTTCGGAACAGGCAAGGCTTCACACAGTTTCTTGTTCTGTTTTATTTTACCCTTAGCCACAGACAAAATGAGAACCATATTCGTTTTGCTCCGATCAGTTATTAGTTTCAAACAACTGGCTGGAATTCGGTGTGTGCGAGTGAGATTAAATCATACCGTGTGGCAGCAGGAGAGGATCCTGGAGGCCACTGAATCAAGTGGTTTTTCTAATGATTTTGGGCCACGAGACGCTTTTCTTACATTAACTCTCACTTAGAAGGCCGATGGATAAGCTGAGAGAAGCAGTGCCACTCTGGCTGAGAGAGGCTGGGGAAGCAAGTGCCTGCCCTGTGCCTTCCGTGGGAGACCAGCAGGGTGACCAACTGCCCTGGTTTGCCTGGGCTGCTCAGTGCAGCACTGCAAGTCCCATGTCCTGGGAAACCTCAGAACTAGGCAAACCGGGATAGTTTGTCACCCCAGTCTCTGGGATCTCCTCTGAGCACTACTAGAAAATCACTGGTTAAGTACCCTCTACCACCACCACCTCACCCCCTGCTCTGGGCTAAACTGTATCTCACCCCCTGACCCCAAATTCATATGATGAAGTGTCTTGACCTCCAGTACCTCAGAATGTGACTGTATTTGGATACGGGGCCTTTAAAGAGGTAATTAAGGTAAAATGAGGTTATGGGGCAGAGGGGTAGGGCAGGAGTTAATCCCAATCACCAGTGTCCTTACAAGAAGAGAAGAGGGCACAGACATGCACAGAGGAGAGATCATGTGAAGACAGAGGGAAGGTGGTCATCCACAAGCCAAGGAGAGAGACCTCAGAAGGAACTGACCTGGCTGACACCTTGATCTTGGACTTCTAGCCTCCAGAACTGTGAGGAAGTAAATTTCTGTTGTTTAAGCTACCCAGTCTGTGGTACTTTGTTATGGCAGTCCTAGCAAACTAACAGACTTTTAACTTACAGATGAAGAAACTGAAGGCCAGATTGGTGACAGGACTGTTTAGGAGAAGTACAGGAATAGGAATCCAGGCCTCCCTAGGCCCAAGACCTTTGTTCCACAGAACAGAATGAAGGGAGTCATCTGATTAGCAATGGTTCTGACCAACTGCACCAAATATGGAAAAGTTCTGTGGGGGAAGTACCCTCCCACATGGAGGCCAAATGCCTCATGGACCTAATGGACAGCACTCTCTGCTCCCTGCAAAACAAGAAAAACTCACCAGAGGGATTCCTCTACCGTTGGCACCACTAATGGGTGAGCAGTAGGCACACTCGTCAGGTCCCACGGCCACACCCATCATGTCCATCCGGACACTCGCAGACAAGGTTAAATAAAGGTGCAACAGAACAGGTGCACATTAATAGGGTTGCCAGTCTTCTCTCTTTAAAATCAACACCCGACTCTATAAACTCTCTGATGATTGATTAACACCCAGCCCGAACAGTGGATGCTTATATAGCCCTATAAAGATGCTGATACTCACTCGTGGAGGCGGCCCTTCAGACAGCCGAAAAGCCGTTCCTGGCCAGAATGTTAACCTCAGGGTAGACCGTGCTTCTGTCCATGTCTGTGTTTGGGGCCTCATGGAACTAGCTAGGGGTGACCAAAGAAGGGCCAGGAGCAGTCTGGAGTGAGAGGGATGAACCTGGGACCTCAGGACTCTACAGAACCCTCAGAAGTCCCCTCAGAGGTACCTGGGCTTCCTGCAGTTCCCCAGATGGGGTCTTCCATCATTTATTTGGACACAAAATGAAAGGGTGACCTCAGGAGACTAGAAAACTCAAGTTACATGGGCTACTCTCATTGCAAAACAAATAGAAGGACGAATCTATCTAGGAAGAGGTGAGTGATGGCATTTGTCAGCACAGAGGAAACTCATGCAATTTACACACCAATTCAGAAGTCCTATGGGCCTGGACGTGTCTGTGTGTGCGGCTGTTCTAGAGTGAAGACTTGATGAATATGCTTTGATTTTGCGTGTAGCGGTATTACAGAAGTCAATGCCACAAAGAGATTTCTGATCAAAGTCACTACTCTCTTAGAACAAGATTCTGCTGTCCCCCATCTTCCTGTGGTATCCAAACCCTCCCACTATGGGGAAAGTCCCATTATGGGGGTATCTTTCACCTAGGAAAGATATCCCCATCCAGTAAAAAGGGTAACACAGGTATTAAAGGAATATTTCCCTACCTTTGCCCACACATCACTATTAACCAAATATCTAGGAAATACCCAACTTCTCATTACTTAGGCCACTAGAGAGACAGACACACAGATAGATAGACAGATAGATAGATATTTAATAAGAGAATTTAAACAACAAGGTCCTGCTGTACAGCACAGGGAACTACATTCAATATCTTGTAATAACCTATAATGGAAAAAGAATCTGAAAAAGAATATATATATATATATATATATATATATATAACAATCACTTTGCTGCACACCAGAAACTAACACATTGTAAACCAACCATACTTCAACAGAAAGAAAAAAAGAGACTTTATTCTTGTGGTGAGAGAGTCCCTTGGAAGTTAAGAACAACAGTCTTTTTCTTGTTTTGTTTTTAGAAGGCAAACTCCTAGAGTCAGAGGCCGTGTCTCTTTGCAGCAGTTGGGAAAGCAGGCTGTCAATAAGATTCTTTCTGTTGATAAGCACAAATGGACTAAAAATGACCTCTGTTTGCAACTAACAGCAGAGGCAGGTCTTGCTCCATCACAGAACACCTCAGCTCCAGATCCCTCTACCACAAGAGAGGGGCACCTTGCCCAGGTTACACTTCACACTGCAGTGAGGAGTTTCCCATATGGCTGTAAACTAATAGCACATCTGCTGTTTTATCTTACCAGGATTGAATGTCTAAAGACTTCCTTAGGAGTTCTGGTTTCAAGTATCAGCAAAGGATACACTTTTTAAAATAAGTCAAAATATTCCATGCTTACGTTTTATCAAACATTACACCATAGAGATTTAAATTCCATACATTTCTAGCATCACAAAAAGAAAGTCAGGCATTATGCATTGGCCAAAAAAAAAATTAAACCTGAATCTAATCAAGCATCTAGATTACCAATCTACAGGAATAACACAGGTCAGGGCAACATGCTAGGCAACACCATAGGTGTACAATAAGCAAAATCCAGACTCTAAGTAAGAAACTCTCCAGACAAATGACCCAACTTCTTCAAAAACTAAATGGCAAATATAAATAAACTGAAAGGGATAACCTCAGGATTAAAAGACGCTTAAGATACATGCCAAACGTGAAATAAAGGGTGGATTCACAAAAAACAAGCTAAAGAAATAACAGTTATGAGATCATTAGAACAACAACTAGTTATCTGATGGTATTAAAGAAACATTGTTAATTATGTTTTAGTTGTGATAACTGTATTTGTGGTTGTGTTTTTAGTTCTTATCTTTTAGCAATACATCCTGAAATATTTACAGGTGTAATAATATGCTGTCTGGAAAAATATGAGTGGAAAAAATAAGGGGCATTCATGACGCAAGACTGACCATGGGGGAATATTACTGAAACTAAGTACATGAGGGTTCATGGTAATGTTGTTTACTTTTGAATGTTTTTCAGTTCCTTATTTTAGAAATTATAAAAAGTTTTTAAAATTCTGTGTAATTAACATATGTCAGTGTACATTCTAGTATTCATACACGTGGTCAGCCCCATCTCTCCCTGAACTGTCTCCCCACCACCACCCTGGATGATATCCTAAAAAGTCTCTGGACAACTTCATGTAAAAGAATGAAATTAGAACAGTCTCTAACACCACACACAAAAATAAACTCAAAATGGATTAAAGACCTAAATGTAAGACCAGATCCTATAAAACTCCTAGAAGAAAACATAGGCAGAACACCCTCTGACATAAATTGCAGCAATATCTTTTTCGATTCATCTCCTAGAGTAATGGAAATAAAAACAAAAATAAACAAAGGGGACCTAAAAGCTCTTGCACAGCAAAGGAGACCATAAACAAAACAAAAAGACAACCTAGAGAATGGGAGAAAATATTTGCAAATGATGCAACCGACAAGGGATTAATCTCAAAAATATACAAATAGCTCATACAGCTCAGTATCAAAAAAACAAACAACCCAATCAAAAATGGGCAGAAGATCTAAATAGACATTTCTCCAAAGAAGACATACAGGTGGCCAAACGGCACATGAAAAGATGCTCAACATCGCTAATTCTTAGAGAAATGCAAATCAAAATTACAATGAGGTATCACCTCACACTGGTCAGAATAGCCATCATCAAAATGTCTACAAATAAGAAATGCTGGAGAGGGTGTGGAGGAAAAGGAACCCTCCTACAGTGTTGGTGGGAATGTACCACCAACATTCCCAACCAATGTACCAGTGTAAATTGGTACAGCCACTATGGAGAACAGTATGGAGGTTTCTTAAAAAACTAAAAATAGAGCTACCATATGATCCAGCAATCCCATTCCTGGGCATATATCCGGAGAAAACCATAATTCAAAAGGATACATGTACCCCAATGTTCACTGCAGCACTATTTACAATAGCCAAGACATGGAAGCAACCTAAATGTCCATTGACAGACGAATGGATAAAGAAGATGTGGTATATTTATACAATGGAATATCACTCAGCCAAAAAAGGGAATGAAATAATGCCACGTGCAGCAACATGGATGCAACTAGGAATTATCATACTAAGTGAAGTAAGCCAGACAAAGAAAGACAAATATCATATGATATTGCTTACATTTGGAATCTAAAAGAAAACATGATAAAAATGAACTTATACACAAAACAGAAACAGACCCACAGACATAGAAAACAAACTTATGGTTACAAAAGGGGTTTGAAAAGCGGGGGGATAAATTAGGATTTGGGGATTAACATATACACACTACTATATATAAAACAGATAACCAACAAGG